>NC_136065.1:1968014319-1970644660 GCF_964261635.1 Lissotriton helveticus
CCAATTGGCATCTCTGGCCACCTGTCAGCCCCTAGTAAATGGTACTCTAGGTACCCAGGGCATGGTGACCAGAGAAGACCCCTGAGGGCTGCAGCACTTATTGTGCCACCCTCAGGGGCCCTGGCACCCACACACTGCCTTTGCAGGCTGAGTGCCTAAGTAGAGAGCTAAAATGAGTCGACATGGCACACATCCCTGTGTGCCATGCCCACAGACCCCACTGCCCTGGCATACTTCAGTCACCCGTCTAGCTGGGTGCCCTATACCAGAGGTGAGGGCACAGGTGCATGGGCCCTGTGCCCCTACAGTACCCAGGGCCATTCCTGGGCACTGTAAGTGCAGTGATGCCCTTTAAGAGTATATGGTGCTGGGAGGTTATTACGAACTCGACAGCACCATAATGGCTACACTGAAGACTGACCAGTTTGGTACCAAACTTCTCAGCACATTAAACCCGCACTGATGCCAGTGTGGGATTTAATGTAAGATGCACGAGAGGGCATCTTAGAGATGCCCTCAAACTCAAACCTACAATCCACGTCTGGGCTGAGTGGCTGCAGAGGCTGCCACACAGCAGACATGTTGCTGGACCCCCTGGGTGGAGAGCCCCCCGCTCTCCTGGGCCTGCAACAATGCACATCCTGGGCGAGGTGCTATGTCTCCTCCCCCAGGATGGACAGGGGGAAGCTTCAAAGGCATACCGCCTCTGAGAGTTTCTCCAGACCATTTACTGTACCCAGCAACTGGCCCCCCCACCCGTTCTACCCCCACTCTGGCGGTAAGACTGGCGGGAAAAACTACATCAGGAAGGAGGGTGTG
The DNA here is from genome assembly GCF_964261635.1 of Lissotriton helveticus. Classification (NCBI taxonomy): domain Eukaryota; kingdom Metazoa; phylum Chordata; class Amphibia; order Caudata; family Salamandridae; genus Lissotriton; species Lissotriton helveticus. Next base: position 1,968,015,139 of record NC_136065.1, read on the forward strand.
CCAACCGGTGCCAACTCCACCCCTCAGGTGGAGGTGGCGAGGTGAAGCGCGACAACGGGCTCCGGCCATCTTGTAGATGGGGTGCCCTGCCCAATCCCAGCTAGGCTCCTGCCCCCCTCCCACAGGAGAGGAGGAGGCTATGGGGTGTCCTCACCCCAGGACAGGGACCCATTGGTCCCTGCCCTTGCCCTACCTGTAACGCCCCTAAATTTAGTATTTAGGGGCTTCCTGAACCTTCCTTCCTCCGATCCAGATACCAAAAAGAAGAAAGAAGATCAAGAAGAAAGAAGACCCGTTGTGCAGCTGCTAACAGGACAACATCAACTGACTTGGCCCCAGCCCTACTGGCCTGTTGACCACGAGGACGTCACCCCGGCGACTGGGACCTGAGGTCCAGTGCCCAAAGACCCTCCCCGACGAACCAGCCGACGCCTGCAGACTCGGAACCAGGGGCCTCCCCAACCGCGACCAGCCGAGGGTAAGCTTTTCCGACACCCAAAGACACCCCATGCACCTGGCGCCCTACAGCCCCCTGTGCCTCCCTGTGGGGTACCTACATGTGCTCCAAGATCCCAACTTACCTCTCGAAGTGCTGGTCGCCCCTGGAGAGTCACCGTCCCTGAGCCTGCAGCCTTTGTTCCTTTTCAAGATCCTCATTGGATAACATTGAGCGCCCGACGGCTCAAAAGCACCCTGCACCCAGCCGCCAGAGTGCCGCTGGCTGTGACTTCTTTGCCCTATGCTACTTCCCCCCCTTGCCCAGAGCAAGTGACCAGGAGCCCAGCTCCCAGAGCCGCGTGGCCTGCTAGCCAGCAGCCACCAACCGAAGGCCCCCTTATTCTCATTAGCTAACATTGGGCCTACCTACCTCTGCACCCGGCGGCCACTGTGCCGCTGGGACTGACCTAACTGTTCTCACCTAACCCTGGGGGACCCCGGAGTCTACGCCCAGAACCCTAACTTCACCAACCAAGTACTCACCTGGAAACGGGTAATTCACTTACCTGCCATTGGATAACATTGACCCATTATGACTGTGAAGTTTTGAAAAGTGAAAATATTCCTATAAAATCAGCCAAAGTCTGAATTCGAAAATACTCACCTGTGATCAGGAGAGAAGCCAGTACTGTACCTTTCAGCCCAGTACTGAACTGCAAAAGAAATCCCTAGCGGGTTTACTAGTAACCTGTATTTTCTCCATAGGAACCCATTGTCTGCTTTTCTATAAAATTTCTTCTGCTTTTGAAAACTGCAAATATTCTTTAAAAATCGTACAAAATACTGAAACGCATTTACCTACCTGTTTTGAGTTAAGCCAGTGTTGGCCCTAGGAGACTGGTGCTGGGTTACAAAAGTAACGCAATCGTACTTTACCTGTAACCTGAATTTCCTCCCATTGGATAACATTGTCAGAATCACCTTCAATCAATCAAGAACATTTGTAAAGCGCTACTCACCCGCTAGGGTCTCAAGGCGCTGGGGGGTGCTCCTACTGCTCGAAAAGCCAGGTCTTGAGTTGCTTCCTGAAGGAGAGATGGTCCTGGGTGAGTCGTAGGTGGGTGGGGAGGGTGTTCCAGGTCTTGGCCGCCAAGTAGGTGAAGGATCTTCATCCGGTGGTGGTTCTGCGGATCCGTGGGGCGGTGGCGAGGGCGAGGCGAGGAAGTTTCCAAGTGTGAACTTATAAAAACGCTTTATATTCAGGAAAATTCATCACAGTAACTGGAATGCGGCCTTATGGCCAAGATCACACACCCTGTCAACTGTAGGCAGACAAAGACCAGGCAGGGGAGGTGGATTCCCCCCACCAAGGATAGTAGATTCCGGGAGTCTGATATTTACACAAAAGCTGATATGAAAAGGCCGTGAGCAGAGGGGTGCAGGGAGGTGGGCTTGTGCATTGGTGAGGCGGAGAGCGAGAAAGAACCAGAAGGGAGAGGGGTGGAGGGGGAAAACGCAGGAGAAACTTGACAGGTGAGGAGTGAGGCAAGCAGTGTTTGTGTGTGTTTGTGTCAGATTTGGAGGAATGATCGAGTCTGTGTGGGTAAAAAAGATAGGGTGAGGAATACACGTTTGTAGGTGTGCGTGTAAAAGAGAAGAAATTACACAAATCTGAGAGAGAGAGAAACAGTCTTATCAAATGTACAGAGGAAGGGGCTGTCTCTCCAATTCAGACTTCACCCATGTACTTCTGTACACAAATGTGCATCCCTGTCTGTGTGTTTCCGTCGGCCTGCTTGTGTACACATGCATGTGTCTACTGGGTGATAATGATGGTGTGTGTACACAAATGTGGTGCGAGGGATGCGTGGGCCTTTATCTGTATACCTTGTCTGGGTATATGTGTTTATCGGCATGCACACCTGTGTGAGCATTAGTGTGCTTGCCTCTGTGTGCATCTCTGTAGATTCATGTGTGTATGTCTTTTGTAGTTTGGTGTCTATACAAATGTGCGTGGTTTGGAGTTCATGGACGCTGTGAGTTTGTCTTGATGCATGTGGTTCGGCGTGTGCGCGTTTTAGGGGTCCAGTGTGTGTGGGTTTATCTAAGGAATAGTGTATATTTGTTGTGCTTTGGAGAGTTTGATATGTGTTGTGGTTCAGCATGTGGGAGGTTGTGTGCGATATAGAGTGTGAGTGTGCGGTTGGTGCACTGGTGCTGTTTGATGTGTGTGTACTGTTCAGAGTGTGGGAGATTTGTTTTTAGAGTGTGTGGCTGGTAGCCCTCATGTGCAATTTGGTGTGTGCGTTGTGTTCAGCGTGTGGGAGGTTGTGTGGCTTAGGGTGTATGCGAGATGAGAGAAATATTGAGCGACAGAGAGGTGCCCCCTCCAGACTTGAAATTTAGATTGACAAGGAGGCCCTTCTTTTCACCAGATATCCTTCTATAAACCACTACAAAGCCCGATCAAGGATACCAAGCACTATGTACATACCACTGCAATGTAACACGCTACCTGCTTCTTCCCAGCCCCACAACATTTACTAGTCTGTTCCTGGGGTACTGACTGTCACTCACACTAAACTAAATGTTAACAGTAACTCCCCACATATTCTAAACTGATCAACCCAATCACTTTGGTTCTAAGTCCTGGCTCCCCTGTCCCCTCTCCTTTTTAGGTCTCACCCTCTCCCCTTTGAAGAGAAATCGCATGAGGCTTTTTGTTCACCTAGCGAAACGCCCCCTTCCCCCGAATGGACTCTACCATCACTGGATGTACAAATTTTAACACTATTTGCATTTTACATTACAATCATTTTAATACATTTTTACAAAACATATACAATATATAAAACAATGCCATTTACTCAAAACAATGTCACTGCGAGACCTATTGCATTGTAAATGCTTTTTCTCATACCAATGCAGCTCCCAACAGGAGGCTAAGCAATGCAAATACACACATAAATACTGTATTTGCAATATATAAAAACACAAGAGGGCAAGTAGTACTTGAACTCTTTTCTAATGAGTAAAGCACTCACAAAGAGTAAAACTGCAAATGAAGTAGACATTGTTGGCCTACACCTACAGGCTACATTGTAAATCAATAACATAGAAAATGAAAGCATTTTCAATAAATACTGGCACCTTGCCTTTAAGGCAGCCATGACCCCTAGCTTCCCATCATGCCTCAGGGGTGACAGTTAGGTCAGTTATTCTGTGCATAACCCTGAAGTCAGGGCACAAAGATATCCTTTACCACTTCAGAAGAATCTCATTTGCCTGGGGAGGTGGGTGGGGTTGCTTATGACTTTGAAGAGGATACCCCTGTGTTAGACTTGGCATCATTGGCGTGAGTCTCCCTTCCATTTTGACGGATTGCCTCCTCTGTTTTTGATAAGTTTTTGATATGTTTTTGATATGTTTTTGCTGGAGTTATGCTATGGGCACTGTGCCACTGCTAGTGCAAGTGCTCCCTATGTTAAATTGATATACTGATTGGATTCCATGATTGGGTTATTTGATTTATCTGTCAGCCCCTAGAACAGTGCACCATGTGTGCCCAAGGCTTGTAAATCAAATGTTTCTGGTAGGCTTGCAGCACTGGTTGTGCCACCCACAGAGGCAGCTTGTGAAGTGTGTCTCAGGCGTGCCATTGCAAGGCCTGTGTGCAGTCTAGCACTGCCATGTCGACTTGGCCAAGTGCACCCACTTGCCAGTCCCTAAACCTTCCCTCTGCTTCATATTAGACACCCCTATGGTAGGCCCAAGGGCAGGGTGCATTGTAAGTACAAGGTAGGACATGGTCTGATGTGTGTAGCATGTTCTAATAGTGAATTACAGCCATTTTTGTTTTTCACTATTGAAGGCTACCTGTTCTCATAGGCCAGAATGAGCAGCTAGATTATTACATGCTTATTATCCTAACTGACTCAGGGAACATGGTAGTAATTCGAATTTAGTATGTCTGAACTCAGAATAATAAAACACATCTTTTAGTAAAGTTTATTTTAATATTCTATGTTTGCAAATACCACTTTTAGAAAGCAGGTATTTGCTTGCCTAACCATTTGAGCCTGCCTCTGCTGGGTTGTGCATTCCTTGTCTGGGTTTGTGAGTGACAGGGCTGGGGAATTCCAGGAGACCGGCTGGGACAGCCCAGTGGTTAATAGAGAGATTTACATCCAGATGGGAGGGAGGAGTGCACCTGGGACCTGAATAGGGCTGGCCCTTCCCTCTACAATGCTGGCTCCACCCCCTGTGGCTTGTCTGTCTCTGCCCTGCACTGTGAAAGGAGAGGAGGAATCATGTCAACAGAGTGCTCCAGAGCTGTATCTTCCCTCCCCTGTGCTGGCTCCACCTCTGGAGGGGCAGCTGATGCCTCTGCCCTGCACAGTGAAAGGAAGAAGAGTCATGTAAACAAAGTGCTCAGGAACTGGTTTGGACTAGGCAGAGGCCTCTCTGCCTTCAGAGAACAAAGGATTTTGGGGTATAAATATTGGGATCCTGCTCCCAAGAAATTAATCACTTCTGGAATAAGAAACCTTTCTGCCAAGGAGAAGAACCAAGGAAGCTGCAAGAGTTGGGACTGCCCCTCTGCCAGTGTACTGTTTGCTTGGTTGGCCTGCAGTGGTTGCTTCATTGCCAAGGGAAAGGAGAAGGAACTTTGTAAGGACTTTCATCTACAGAATTTTCTCCATGGGCTTTGTAGGAAGGTGGATATCTGACTATGGTTGCCCCCCACTTTTTGCCTGGTGTTTTGCTGGTTTTTGACTTAGTTGGCCTGGGATCCTGCTATTCAGGACCCCAGGCTTCCTGCTCGCTCTGTTAAAATGGATTCCATGTACCTTAGGTACATATCTAATTGGATACTGGGTCGCCTTATCAGTCCCTGTACAGTGTACCTTAGGTACCCAGGGCATAGGTGCACCCAGGGCCTACCAGGGGCTGAAGCATGTATTATGCCACCCCTGGCTGGCCATCTAAATCTGACACAACTGGCTGCATGACAGCTGGGGCAAGGTGGTGTAAACACCCTCTGCTGTAGATATAGTATACCTATATCTAACCCTAAAATGGACACATATATTCCTATCAGTCACTCTTATGGAAGGCCTTATCAATCCTGAAGGCAGAGTGCTTGGAATTATGTGAGATGGTGCTCTGGCATGAGCTGAGCCCGTCTGCAGCTTGCGGTTTCAAGTCCTAATAGCTGTTCCATGATAACGCTATACCATATACTTTTAAGTGCATTATCAACCTCGCGGTTAAATGCTAACTCTGGTATAACATTATCAAAACATGTCGAGTAAGGTGTCATACGATTTGGAATACTACCCCCTCGCCAATTCTGGCGACTGGGGTAGCATTCCACCCTTCTAGAGGGACACGACATGTATGTAACTGTGAACCCCGGTTAAAGTTAACTCGAGCCTCAGCATCACAAAATGGATGCTGCCACCACAGACACAAGTCTGACCTCCTGCTGCTGGGAGTCCTTCCAGCGAGGATGGCCTGGTCAAAGGGTTTCCTGCCTTGGGAGGTGCTAGCACCACCCCAGACAGGATTTTGTGTATTGAGGTAGGGAGGCCTGAAAGGAACAAGACATGCCTGGGGCACACAAGGTGCCCTGTGCATACACCGGTTCAAACCAGTTGCTGGGGCATCCCTGCCCCAGCTCTGGCGGGAAACCGGACAAAGGATAGGGGGTGTAGCCACCCCCCTTCCTGGTCCCACCCAGGGAAGGGACCTAGTCAGTAGTGCAGCCCCCTTTAGGAGAATAAAGATAGGAGCTGGTCCCATTCCAAATTAGATTATCCTGAACTATTCAACAAGAAGAAACTCTGGCCTTCGACGTTCTGCTCCACAGAAGACTGAAGAATCTCCCTTGTGGACAAGGAGTGTCCACCCTGCAACTGCAGGCACCATCCAGCGTCCAGCGTCTTCACTTTGTCGTCTTCCCTCGAGGATCCAGACTTCAGAGCCTGACGAGACCCGGATTCCCAGACCTCTCCGACCTCTACCTACATCTGCAGCAAAGCGGAGACCCGTGGGTGCGACGAGACACGTGGGACCGGCCATCTTGAACGAACCTGCACCTCTCTTCCAGCACGACTCCCGAGGTAAACTCGACCAAGTGCTTTGGGGACTGAAGCCCCAACCCCGAGCAGCCCCTGCACCGAAGATCAGCCCTCCAGCTTCCACGAGATCTGCGTGGGGCCCTTCTGCTTGTTTGCTGCTCGACGCGTTGTCTGGTCACTTGCTGGCTGGCTAGTGGCCTCCCAGACGACGAACCTTTGAATCTTTGCTGCTGGTCTGGTTGCTCCAGACTGGTCCTTGCTCCCTTCCAAAAGAGGGGCACCCCGGACTCTCCTAGTCCGCACCAGACGTCTTTTCCCTTCACCGCGTGGGTTGCCTTTGCCAAGGCCTGTTGAGGTCAATCCCAGATCCGACACCGCCGCTAGCGAGAGCCTGCGTGGGACAGCTCGTGCCTCCATCCTGGTCGTCGAAGGCGCCTCCTGGTCCACGTGGCTGCAGAGTCCAGCGTCCCCTCTTCACCTGATCGCGACGACGACACCTGGTTCCACTCCAGTCACTGGCTAGTGACTGTGAACATTGTCCCCTCTGCTTTCAGGTCTCCTTCAACAATCCACCCTTGGATTACACCGGACATCTTCCTCCTGGTCGCCTGCAGCATCTTTTCTTTCAGGCTCCATTGACTTCAACGCGAGAACCCGACGCACTTTGACACCTATGCACCCGCGGCCCGTGGGTGAGGTAACAAGAGCATTTCGGTGCTCAAGGGTAGTTTAACTGTCCTAGTGTCCAGTTCCACAGTCGTTTTTAGTCCTACCTAGTCAGGATTGTCCGTACTCACCTTTAACTTGAACTGTACTGTCCATGGACGTTGTTACGCATCTCGCGTGTGAGTTCACACTCTGCACACGCGTTCCGTGGGCCTCCTATTACTTACCTGAAGTTAGTGTAGCGTGGTCCCATCGATCCTACAGCCTCTGACCAGCTCCATTCCTTTTATCGACTCACATTCCACTTACTTAGTATATGGTTTGTCGTGCCCCTAGGGCACCATTGTAATTTTGTGCAACTAGTAGTATTTTTCGTAAGAGATTGTCATGTGCTTAGCCCTCTGACCTCATAAAGAGTTCAGAGGTGTTTTTATTAATAAATATACTGTTTATTTTCATAACAACGTGTGTGGTGTCCTTTCATCTGGTATTCAAGGGGTTATATTGTGGTAAAACAGCTGGCTTCACATGCCAAAAGAGTTTAGCCTAAGACTGCTTTGTCCATGCTACCATTAGGATAGCTGGTCTATAAGGTTGACTTACAACCAATCACCATAAGGATTGTTTGGACTGATACAAGGTGATCACTAGAACTAGTGAGCATCATATATCAGGCCAACTTCTCACAGGCTTGACCTGTGCCTGCCTCCTGCGGAAGTCTTAGGGCCAAAAGACTTCACCTCCAGCTCCCTCCTAAATTTCCTTGCTGGGAATTCTGACTCCAGTCACTTGCGTGCCGCTGGAAGCTCGATGCATTGAGAAGAAGCGGGTCACCGCCGCAGTTGAAATCATCGCAACGACGGAAAAGCGAGCCTTCGCCGCATCTCCCTGGAAGCGTGTGTTCATCGAAGCTGCCTGCTGTCGCATCACCGGAGAAGCATGACAACATTGAGAGAGTCGCCATCGCATCACCGGAGAAGCGTGTCGCAAGGCCTGTCGCGGCTCCAAAGTACAGAGTTGTCGCAAGGCTCCCCGGGTGTCATCGCAAAACCGCATCAAAGGTGCCATCTTGCGCACCGCAACGGGCCCGCAAGCTGAAAATCCATGCATCGCCTTCACTCCGGCAATGCTCACGACGATTCCCCTACTCTGCGCAAGCATTGAGGAAGGACGCAATCGTTCCCCCGGATCCCGGAACCGACGCATCTCCCCTTTTGCACGCCTTTTGGTTACTTTCCCCCTCGATCCTGGTCGGTAGTACCTTGAGGCGAAGTCTCTGCATTTTGTGTTTTCTTCGTCTGCGAACAGATCTATGCTTGGACGGCTTGTCGTTGAGTACCCAGTACTGATATTCCTGGAAGTGGCGACTGAGGGCATCCACTTGAGAATTCTGCTCTCCCGGCAGGTGAACTACTGTGATCGATGGCTTCCTCGCCAGTAGCCAGTGCCAAAGGGACTGTGCTTCGAATGACAGAGTCCTCGATCGAGTTCCCCCCTGCTTGTTCAGGTAGTACATTGTGGTGCTATTGTCCATCTATACTAGGATGGAACTTGCCTGAAACGAAGGGGGGGAAATCCTTGAGAGCCAGATGAACAGCCCTGAGCTGCAGCATGTTGATATGGTGCAATTGCTCTTTTGAGGACCATAGGCCTTGCGTCTGGAGAGTGCCCATGTGGGCTCCCCATCCTTGTAGTGATGCGTCTGTGATCAGAGTCTGGGATGGAGGAGTTTGATGGAACGGAACTCCTAGTTCCAGGTTGTCCCTCTTAATCCACCACAGAATGGATGCTTTGGCTGCATGTGATAGACAGTTCTTGTCTTCCCAGCGAGTAGACCGTTGATCCCATTCGTCCTCCAGATCTTGTTGTAGAGGACGCATTTTTAATCTGGCATTGGGTACCAGAAAAATGCAGGATGCCATTGATCCAAGTAAAGAGGCGCACTGACGACAAGTTGCTTCTTTACATTTTTCTGCCTTTCTGAATGAGGGATAATTGTCTCTCCGAAGGAAACACTTTTCCTTGTTCGGAGTCTATCAGCGCTCCCAGATAGTGGATTGTTTGAGTGAGCTGCTGCGTTGACCTCTGGTAGTTCACGTGCAGGCCCAGTTTTTGACCGAGCCGTAGGCACTGCTGGAAATGGTTCCTCACACTCTGGGGAGAGGGGCCCTTAAGCAACCAATCGTCCAGATAAGGGTAGACTAAGATGCCGCTGCGCCACAGAGCAGCTGCCACCACTGTCATGCCCTTCGTGAATACACGGGAGCTGATTTCAGTCTGAAGGGCATCACTCTGAATTGATAGTGGAATGTTCAGACTATGAATCGTAGATATTGCAGGTGATGCTGATTTATCGGTATATGAAAATAGGCATCTAGCAGATCCTGCGAACAGATCCAGTCCCCTTTCCGGAGGTGAGGATATATTTGATGGAGAGCCAGCATGCAACATTTTTCTTGTTTGATGGGACTTGTTGAGTGCTCTCAGATCCAAAATGGGTCTGTGTTCCGACTTCTGACTTTTTCACCACGAAGTGTCTGGAATACACTTCCCTACCTCTTTGTGACTGCGGGACCTTCTCTATGGCTGACTTTTGGAGAAGGATGCCCAATTCCCTCGGTAGCATGTTGATGTGGTAGCTTGATGATTTTACTGGAGGGATCGAGGTAGTACGACGTCTGAAACTTAGAGAGTACCCATTTTGCAGCGTAGTCAGCACCCACTGATCTTTCGTGATGGCTCACCACTCTTGCAGATGATTTGCAACACTTCCTCCCACTGGAGCGGTGCACTGTACTGGAGGAAGCGGAAACTCATTGCTTTGCTGGATGTTTCGTCGAGGTAGAGGACTGACAGTTCCCTCCTTTTCCCCTGTTAGATCGCCGGTTTTGGTACTGCGATTTCTGCTGACCCTGCTGGTTTTGGTTCTTTTGCCAATGAGGGGTTTGAACCCTCTGTTGGAAAGATTGGCAATCAGTATGGCGGTAGTGACGACGAAACTCTTTCCTCTTTTCCAGCCCTACTGCCTTCAGGGTATCTAGCTCGATGTTCATCCGTGCCATCTCCTCATCAGTGTGCGGGCCAAACAATGATGAACCGGAAAATGGCAGGTTGATAATCCGGGACTGCGCCACTGGCTTCAGAGCTGTAAGGCGAGGCCATGAAGATCTTCTGGCACAAATTCTGTGTGCGTAGGAGTGTGCTGAGAGCGTAGCTCCATCCGCCGCGGCACTAATTACTTGGTTCGCCACTAAGCTTCTCTCCTGTAAGACTTTTTCGAAGTCCTTGAAGTCTTCCTTGGATCGCTTATCTGAAAAATGCTGTAGCGAGTCCCACAATGCTCTATCGTAACGTCCCAATAGAAGCTGACACACTGGAGACCCCTGGAAGAGACTATGAACTGTGCCAGTTGCTGAAGTCTCGATGGGTGTGTTTTTCAACAGCGGCCTGAAAAGTTATAGCCAATAATTCTCCATATGTACTGTTATTTTAGTAGCCACATGTTGGGTTTCTAGTACCATCCGCTCTTGAGCATTCGGTTTTCAGAAAGTGACTTCATAACCTGTTTTCTCAGTGATCCGTTGGGCAGAAAAGGCTACCTGCTCCTAGACCAAAGAGGCATTCTGATATGTAAACAGTTAACATAATTGGCCACGTTCAGTAGAACCTTTTATTGAGGATATGTCGGCAACTGTTGATTTCTGCATTTATATCGATCTGTTTTTTGTTTAGCTCATTTTCACTACAGTCACTAACTCTCATATAATATAGGAAATATTTCACAGAATATTTTCTTTCCAATGTAGAATATGTTGTCCTCGCTATGGCGAAAGGCGTCAGACGGAAATTGACTGGGGAAAAAGATGTGTCGACAAATTTGATATCATCGGAATCATCGGTGAAGGGACCTACGGACAGGTGTACAAAGCCAAGGATAAGGATACAGGTACATACAAAAACAGTATGGTTGCTCTCCTTCACATGTTATGAAGGTATGGCTGGTCCTTGACACTTTTGAAACAGTAGTATTTTGCCACATGTTAAGTTTTCGCTTTTATTGTGAAAATGAATGTTATAGTGGAGTGATTTGCATTTTGCAAGACTGCGTTTGTACTTCGAATATTGAGTGAAGTTGTAAAAGACATGTAAAGGGTCCATACCCTCTGATGTAGTTTCTAAAACTGAATCTTGCCCTTGAAAAATTACTACTGTAATTACCATTGGGAACAAAATGCTGCTAATGCGACAAGAGCTTCACTGTTATGATTCTCTTGCATGTTAAATAATTTACCTTCTTCCTAAAGGGACTTGTAAGGCTGAGCAGCCTTTTAATAGTTTAGCCACACTACCCTTTTTACTTGTTGCCTTTATTTATAGATTTGCCCAGTAATTAATTGCAGATGAGTGGATGGTCTTGGATGGTAGAGCAGGGCTGACGATATACCAAGAGAAAGAAAGCTTGCCCCATAATAGGCTTTTTAGAGCCTGATCACCATGATGCTAATAGTCTAATTCTGTTTTTCACCCCCACACCCCAACACACAATAGTGACTTGCTCTTGTTTTCTGCAGTTTTGTGCTTTTAATTCATTCTGACTAGCCACTTGCCATGGCTACTCTTGAATGGAGTATTTTGACCCCACAGCTTACAATCTGTTGTTGTGCATCTAGGTGAATTGGTTGCTCTAAAGAAGGTTCGGCTGGACAATGAGAAGGAAGGCTTTCCCATCACTGCAATTCGAGAAATCAAAATCTTACGTCAACTGATACACTGCAGTGTGGTGAACATGAAGGAGATTGTCACTGACAAGCAGGATGCCCTGGATTTCAAAAAGGACCGAGGTATGTGCCATGCTTCTACTCACTGTGCCAGATGTAATAAACTTGAATGAATTTTAATTATTTTCAGAAGCACAAATCATTTAAGCCTGGCCTCTACCATGCGTCTGTGCCCTTGCATGTGCCTGGGCATATGACTAGGCACAGCCCTTTCTGGCCCAGCTCCAATGCTGTCACACTTCCTGCCTCAACCGTCCGCTTCTCTCTCGTTCTCCTGCGCTCCCCCATTTCACCACTTTCTCTACCTCTTTGACTTCCTTTATGTTTGTCTCTAGCACTTTAATGAGTATTTCCTGCCCTTCTCTTGCCTTTTTCTGTGCTCTTTAACTTCGTGCCACTTCTTGGTACATTTCTCATTCTTTCTCACTCATTCATTGCTGCTTTTTGAGCATTTCTGGGCATCTATCTCTCTTAATCTTTGCCCCTCTTCTTTTTTTGCCTTTCGTTCTGTAATATTTCTCTCTGCCATACACAATTGCTTCTTGCTTCCTTTTTGGCTTCTTTTAGTGTCAGCCCTTTTCTGCTCTCCCCTCCCCAAGGTTCACTTTCCCAAGAACTCTGACTTCCTCTTCCCTTTTTCCTACTCCCTTTCACACCCATCTTTCACTTTTCCTGCCTCATCTGCCATGCCTGTCTCTTTCCGGCCTACCACTGCTTGCTTAGCTCTACCTACCACCCTAGAGCTCTGCCCCTCCCGCTTCTGGCTGGCGTATCAAGTGGGGTTGACAAAGGCAAGTGTGCCTAGTGTCCGGATTCCTCATCCTCCTCTCACTCACTACTGCTACTCCTCTACTCTCTTCTCGCCTTGAACCCAGGCCCCACCTTCCAAGGCAACTGCCGAGATTTCTGCGCCTCTTGGCACTTCTCCTGCATGCTTCCGCACCCTCACTCCACTCCTTACTCACTACACACACCTCCCAATTGCCAACTGTCACCCCTCCCCAACCTCTTTCTATCCTTTCCTGCCGCCTTCTCTACCAGGGGATCCTCCTCAATAGTCATGAACACTGAATATTCCCGCCCCTTTGCGGGGACCCCGGAAATAATAAAAATTATATATGAAAAACATATTTCTGTAGTAGGGGATCTCTGTGTATAGTCATAATCATGGGAATAGTCCTGCCCATGTGCGTGGACAGCGGAGCAATCGAAATAGTCTCTTAAGTTGTCCTCTTCTGCAGTCTTGCATAGACACTTAAGAGAAAATCAAAGACAAATAATGCATCCTGAAGTTAACAAGGCTACACTGGCCAGTACTTCATTTTGAAGTGGAAAAAGGATAGCCAGAAATATCAAAATGTAACATTTTGGTAAGTTTCACACTGTGAGAAAGTGCCATCTTTCTTGCATTGGTATGCCCCCACTTTTTGCTGAACTGCTGATGTGCTTTGACTGAGTGTGCCCTGGGCTCCTGCCAACCAGGTACCCAGGGCCTGTTTTCCTTCCCTAAAGCTGTATTGAAACAAAACCCAAATGGCATCTCTGGCCACCTATCAGCCCCTAGTAAATGGTACCCTAGGTACTCAGGGCTTGGTGACCAGAGAAGACCCCTAAGGGCTGCAGCACTTATTGTGCCACCCTTAGGGGCCCTGTACCCTGACACCCTCACAATGCCTTTGCAGGCTGAGTGTCTAAGTACAGAACTAAACAGAGTTGACATGGCCCACATCCCTGTGCCCATGCCCACAACCACAAAACCCACTGCCCTGGCATACATCAGTCAACCCTCTAACTGGGTGCCCTGTGCCAGTGGTGTGGGCACAGGTGCAGGAGCCCTGTGCCCCTACAGTACCCAGGGCCATTCCTTGGCACTGTAAGTGCAGTGCTGCTATTTAAGAGTATATGGTGCTGGGAGGTCGTCATTACGAACTCCGCAGCACCATGATGACTTCACTGAAGACTGAGAAGTTTGGTATCAAACTGCTCATCACATTAAACCCGCACTGATGCCAGTGTGAGGTTTAATGTTAAATGAACCAGAGGGCATCTTAGAGATGCCCCCTGAAACCTAAACCTACAATCCACGTCTGGACTGGGAGGCTGCCTCGGCTACCACACAGCAGACCTGTTGCTGGACCCCTTGGTGGAGAGCCCCCGCTCTCCTGGGCGAGGGGCTAGGTCTCCTCCCCCCAGGATGGGCAGGGGGAAGCTTCAAAGGCATTCCGCCTCTGTGAGCTTATCCAGACCATTTGCTGTATCCAGCAATTGGCCCCCACCAGTCCTGACCCCTACTCTGGCAGAAAGACTGGCTGGACGCCCTACGTCAGGAAGGGGGGTGTGCCAGCCTGTGCCAACCCCACTCCTCAGGCGGGGGAGGCGAGGTGAAGCACGACCCTGGACTCCGGCCATCTTGAAGAAGATGGGGAGCCCTGCCCAATCACAGCTAGGTTCCTACCCCCTCCCACCGGAGAGGAACAGGCTAGGGGGTGTACCCACCCCAGGACAGGGACCTATTGGTCCCTGCCCTTACCCTACCTGTAATGCCCCTAAATTCAGTATTTAGGGGCTCCCTGAACCTTCCTTCCTTAGATCCTGAATAGAAAAGTAGAAAGAAGATCAAGAAGAAGACCCACCGTGCAGCTGCTGACAGGACGGCACCCACTGACTTGGCCCCAGCCCTACCGGCCTGTCTATCCTGTAACCTGCTCCTGCTTAATCCCAGCGACTCCTGCGGACAGCAACCTTGGGACACCCTAAGGACCTGCCTGCCTTGATCCTCTTAAAGACTGAGACTCCCATAAGCAGAGGCTCTGCTTCAACAACCACCCCCTGGTGCCAGCCAGGAAGCTCAAGACCTGCCCACTCTGCACCCGCCGAGCCCGGCCCGTGCCCTAATGATCCAAGACCACAAGGACGTTCCCCCGGCGAGTGGGACCCGAAGTCCAGTGCCCAAAGACCCTCCTCGACGAACCAGACGACGCCTGCAGCTTCAAGAACTAGAGACCCCCACAACCGCGACCAGCCGAGGGTAAGATTCCAGACACCAAGACACACCCCTGCACCCTGCAGCCCCCTGTGTGAGAAGTTGGCCTGATACAAGGTGATCACTAGAACTAGTGAACATCATATATCAGTCCAAACAACCCTTATGGTGATTGGTTGTAAGTCAACCTTATAGACCAGCTATCCTAATGGTAGCATGGACAAAGCAGTCTTAGGATAAACTCTTTTGGCATGTGAAGCCAGCTGTTTTACCACAATATAACCCCTTGAATACCAGATGAAAGGACACCACACAGGTTGTTATGAAAATAAACAGTATGTTTATTAACACCTCTGAACTCTTTATGAGGTCAGAGGGCTAAGCACATGACAATCTCTTATGAAAAATAATACAAGTTGCACAAAATTACAATGGTGCCCTAGGGGCACGACAAACCATATACTAAGTAAGTGGAATGTGAGAGTCGATAAAAGGAATGGAGCTGTCCAGAGGCTGTAGGATCGATGGGACCACGCTACACTAACTTCAGGTAAGTAATAGGAGGCCCACGGAACGGGTGTGCAGAGTGTGAACTCACATGCGAAATGCGTAACGTCTATGGACAGTACAGTTCAAGTAAAAGGTGAGTACGGACAATCCTGACTAGGTAGGACAACGACGACTGTGAAACTGGACATTAGGACAGTTAAACTACCCTTGAGCACCGAAATGCTCTTGTTACCTCACCCACGGACTGCGGGTGCACAGGTGTCAAAGTGTGTTGTGTTCTCGCGTTGAAGTCTATGGAGCCTGAAAGAAAAGATGCTGCAGGCGACCAGGAGGAAGATGTCCGGTGCCATCCAAGGGTGGATCGGTGAAGAAGAAGACCTGAAAGCAGAGGGGACAGTGTTCAAAGTCACTAGCCAGTGACCGGTGTGGAACCAGGAAGGAACCAGGTGCTGTCGTCGCGATCAGGTGAAGAGTGGACGCTTGACTCTGCAGCCACGTGGACCAGGAGGTGTCTTCGACCAGGATGGAGGCACGAGCTGTCCCACGCAGGCTCTCGCTGTCGGCGGTGTTGGATCCGGGATTGGAGTCAACAGGCCTTGGCAAAGGCAACCCACGCGGTAAGTGGAAAAGACGTCTGGTGCGGACTAGGAGAGTCCGGGGTGCCCCTCTTTTGGAAGGGAGCAAGGGCCAGTCTGGAGCAACCAGACCAGCAGCAAAGATGCAAAGGTTCGTCGTCTAGGAGGCCACTAGCCAGCCAGCAAGTGACCAGACAACGCGTCGAGCAGCAAACAAGCAGAAGGGCCCCACGCAGATCTCGTGGATGCTGGAGGGCTGATCTTCGGTGCAGGGGCTGCTCGGGGCTGGGGCTTCTCAATCCCCAAAGCACTTGGTCGAGTTTACCTCGGGAGTCGTGCTGGAAGCGAAGTGCAGGTTCGTTCAAGATGGCCGGTCCCACGTGTCTCGTCGCACCCACGGGTCTCAGCTTTGCTGCAGATGTGAGTTGAGGTCGGAGAGGTCTGGGAATCCGGGTCTCGTCGGGCTCTGAAGTCTGGATCCTCGAGGGAAGACGACAAAGTGAAGCCGCTGGACGCTTGATGGTACCTGCAGTTGCAGGGTGGACACTCCTTGCCCACAAGGGAGATTCTTCAGTCTTCTGTGGTTCAGAAAAGGGGGTGGTGATGAACAGAGTGCCTGAATTAAGCAGACCACTCTTACCCAGTCCAAAGATCAGGGCTTGATCCATCACCGTTTTTTAGCTCACTGCACCATCCCAGCTCAGAACTTGGCTATATGCAAATTAGTCTGTTCCTGTCCCAGTGCATGATGGGAACAGGGCAAACCAAACTACCAAGCCAATTCTTATACTGGGAAGGGAACAAGCTTCCGGGGACCGGTTTCTGCCATTTCAGGCGTCGTCGGCCCGGCTTGCTTGAATCCTGATGGTGCAATGAGCAAGGGACTCACATCTGAGTATACCCTTCCACGCTTATGGTGGACAAAATGATTCAGAAAAGGGGGTGGTGATGAACAGAGTGCCTGAATTAAGCAGACCACTCTTACCCAGTCCAAAGATCAGGGATTGATCCATCACCGTTTTTTAGCTCACTGCACCATCCCAGCTCAGAACTTGGCTATATGCAAATTAGTCTGTTCCTGTCCCAGTGCATGATGGGAACAGGGCAAACCAAACTACCAAGCCAATTCTTATACTGTGAAGGAAACAAGCTTCCGGGGACCGGTTTCTGCCATTTCAGGCGTCGTCGGCCCGGCTTGCTTGAATCCTGATGGTGCAATGAGCAAGGGACTCACATCTGAGTATACCCTTCCACGCTTATGGTGGACAAAATGATTCAGAAAAGGGGGTGGTGATGAACAGAGTGCCCGAATTAAGCAGACCACTCTTACCCAGTCCAAAGATCAGGGCTTGATCCATCACCGTTTTTTAGCTCACTGCACCATCCCAGCTCAGAACTTGGCTATATGCAAATTAGTCTGTTCCTGTCCCAGTGCATGATGTTTTTGGCCACTACAGGTGTGGCAGGGTATACTCAGACATGAGTCCCTTTCTCACTGCTCCATCAGGATTCAAGCAAGCCGGGCCGAAGAGGCTGAAATGCCAGAAACCGGTCCCCGGTAGCTTGTCTCCTTTCTGGTGAAGAATTGGCTTGGTAGTTTGGTCTGCCCTGTTCCCATGATGCACTGGGCCAGGGACAGACTAATTTGCATATAGCCAGGTTCTGAGCTGGGATGGGGCAGTGAGATAACGGTGATGGATCAAGCCCTGATCTTTGGACTGGGTAAGAGTGGTCTGCTTAATTCAGACACTCTGTTCATCACCACCCCCTTTTCTGAATCAGTCTTCTGTGGAGCAGAACGTCGAAGGCCAGAGTTTCTTCTTGTTGAATAGTTCAGGATAATCTAATTTGGAATGGGACCAGCTCCTACCTTTTATTCTCCTAAAGGGGGCTGCACTACTGACTAGGTCCCTCCCCTGGGTGGGACCAGGAAGGGGGGATGGCTACACCCCCTATCCTTGGTCCGGTTTCCCGCCAGAGCTGGGGCTGGGATGCCCCAGCAACTGGTTTGAACCGGTGTATGCACAGGGCACCTTGTGTGCCCCAGGCATGTCTCATTCCTTTCAGGCCTATCCTCCCCAATACACAAAGTCCTGTCTGGGGTGGTGCTAGCACCTCCCAAGGCAGGAAACCCTTTGTCCAAGCCATCCTCGCTGGAAGGACTCCCAGCAGCAGGAGGTCAGACTTGTGTCTGTGGTGGCAGCATCCATTTTGTGATGCTGAGGCTCGAGTTAACTTTAACTGGGGTTCACAGTTACATACAAGTCGTGTCCCTCTAGAAGGGTGGAATGCTACCCCCGTCGCCAGAATTGGCGAGGGGGTAGTATTCCAATTCGTATGACACCTTACTCGACATGTTTTGATAATGTTATACCAGAGTTAGCATTTAACCGCGAGGTTGATAATGCACTTAGGAGTATATGGTATAGCGTTATCATGGAACAGCTATTAGGACTTGGTTCCGCAAGCTGTAAACGGGCTCAGCTCATGCCAGAGCACCATCTCACATAATTCCAAGCACTCTGCCTTCAGGATTGATAAGGCCTTCCATAGGAGTGACTGATAGGAATATATGTGTCCATTTTAGGGTTAGATATAGGTATACTATATCTACAGCAAAGGGTGTTTACACCACCTTGCCCCAGCTGTCATGCAGCCAGTTGTGTCAGATTTAGATGGCCAGCCAGGGGTGGCATAATACATGCTTCAGCCCCTGGTAGGCCCTGGGTACACCTATGCCCTGGGTACAGGGACTGATAAGGTGGCCCAGTACCAATTGGTAAATGCACCTAAAGTACATGGTTGTCAATTTAGAGAGAGAACAGCTAGTCTGTGGGTCTGATTAGCAGGCCCACAGCCAGGGAAAGTCGTAAACCAGTGAAGCAAAAATCAAAAATCTGGGGTGACCATAGGATTGCAGACCCCACTCTCCTACACCCTGTGCCTGCCTTTGGGGTACCTACCTCTTCTTCAAGATCCCAACTTACCTCTCGAAGTGGTGGTCGCACCTGAAGAATCACCGTCCCCGAGTCTGCAGCCTTTGTTTCCTTTTTACTTTTCCCATTGAATAACATTGAGCGCCCAACGGCTCAAAAGCACCCTGACCCCTGAGTGCCACTGGCTGTGCAACTTTTGCCCTATCCTACTTCCCCTTTGCCCTGAGCAAGTGACCAGGAGCCCAGCTCTAACAGACACGGGGCCTGCTAGCCAGCAGCCACCAACCCGGAGGCCCCCTGCTCCTCATTGGATAACCTTGGGCCTAACTACCTCTGCACACGGCTGCCCCGTGCCGCTGAGGGTGAACCAACTGTACCTACCTGACCCTGGGGGACTCCTGAGTCTATAAGCATAACTCTAACTTCACTAGTCGAGTACTCACCTGGAAACCGGTAACTCACTTCTCTTCCAGGGGATCCTCATCAATAGTCAAAAGCATTAGAATATTCCCGCCCATGCACGGGACCCCGGAAAAACTATATTATATGTGCTATATATATATATATATATATCTATATATCTATATATCTATATATCTATATATATATATATCTATATATCTATATATCTATATATATATATATATCCCTTTTGTTTCATTAAATGCTTTCTGCAATCTGAAAAGGGCCTCTGTTTCTGTTTTGGTGCTTCACATGGTGGAATTTCACCGGGGCTCTCCGTGCCCGGTTGCAGAGGCCGCCCTGAAGGGTCGGGGGCTCCCCAAACGAAGATGTTTTGGAATGGATTTATGGAAGGAGCATGACCCACACGCTGCCGCTTGACCCACAGAGGTATGCCATTATGGAACACGAACGGCAGCGCTAGAAGGGATTCGGGTGGGGGACGATTCCCCTTCCAATCTTTCAGACGACGGAGGCATTTTAATGGAGCAGGACGTTATTTGAGCATTTTGCCTTTGATTCGGAATCCTGCAAGATTACCACTTGGATTAATATTTTGAACCATTTGGAATGCATCATGAGTGCTGAATAGTGCATTTTACTATCAGAAAACATAAACTTTCCATCACTTACTCTTATGTTATGGTGCATTCTGGGACTTTGATGTTTTATCTGTCAGGTGACCACGGAAACGCCAATAAATTGCAGGCACTAACACTAGGTTTGTCATTTCCTGCCCGTGACCAAGGCTACCCTGCCGAAACTAGTTGGATTACAGGACCTTTGTGCCTTTTGTTTCATTAAATGCTTTCTGCAATCTGAAAAGGGCCTCTGTTTCTGTTTTGGTGCTTCACATGGTGGAATTTCACCGGCGCTCTCCGTGCCCGGTTGCAGAGGCCGCCCTGAAGGGTCGGGGGCTCCCCAAACGGAGATGTTTTGGAATATATATATATGTATATATATATATTTTGCAGCCCAATAAACACCAGAGCTGAAGCATGCTGTAAGGAATTTCCACCATACATGACAAACATGCATTAGAAACAGGAGAAACAACAACAAAAATTGTTTAGAAACGGTTTTAATGCTCAGAAAACAGTAGAAATTCTCAAATCACTGAAAGCATGGGAAGCTCCCAGGCTGCATTGCAAACACAGTCTAAAAAGACTGAAAAGCTAACCTGTAACTGCGTAGCCTAACCACCAGCTACCCATCATGCCTCAGGGGTGACAGTTAAGTCAGTTGTTCCTTCCGGCTCCTTCAGGAAGGATCCTGGCAACACAGCTCCACTCTTCATTTTTACAACTTATATTCCTTACTTTGACGTTTTTCATCTGTAGAAGTAAGAAGCTGTCTTTTGACAGGTTTGGGCATTTTTAACACATAAAAATGCCATCTCTTTTTGACTCTTGTCCTCCTTGTGGTAAAAAGAAGGCCAAAACAGACGCTCATGAGGTCTGTATTCTTTGTTTACCTGAAGATCATGTACCTAAGACCTGCTCTCTCTGCCAGAACCTGTCCAGTAGAACATTAAAGGACAGGGAAAGAATTCGCCTGTATGGCCTGGCAGGTAAATCATCTAGAGGAAGGTCTCCGGTAAGGAAGGGCTCCAAGAGGTCTAGAACGCCTTCTAGAAGCAAGTTCTTGCGTCCTTCGGCTTCAGCGTCTGGCTTGGCGCTGAGAAAAGCTCTTCAGTGGGTCATTTATCTAAGAAAAGACCTTTGACAGCGGGCTCGTCGTCTAGAAAAGGTACGACGTCGAAGATTCTAGTCCCTCCGCCGTCGTCAACCCGGCTACGATCGGCGTCAAGGGGCAAAGACCCTCCGCCGTCGTCAACTCAGCGACGATCGGCATCGAGGAGTGTCACCCCTCTGCCGTCGTCAACCTGGCGACGATCGGCGTCGAGAAACAAAACCCCTCCGCCGTCGTCAACCCGGCTACGATCGGCGTCAAGGGGCAAAGACCCTCCGCCGTCGTCAACTCGGCGACGATCGGCATCGAGGAGTGTCACCCCTCTGCCGTCGTCAACCTGGCGACGATCGGCGTCGAGGAGCGAAGACCCTCCGCCGGCGTCGGCAGGACGTTCGGCGTCGAGGGCAGGCTCACTTCTGTCATCGCAGTCCCATCAGCGATCGACGTCGAGAGCAAGGACCCCTCTGCCGTTGTCAACTCGGCGTCGAGAACTTCTCCACCGTCGTCTCGACGGCCTTCGGCGTCGAGAGGCAGAGACCCTCCGTCGTCGGCTTTTCATCGCCGTTCGACATCGAGACAGCACTCACCTGCTTCTCATCGGCACCGGTCGCCGTCAAGACAGCGTTCGATGTCGAGCAGACGGCAGGAACCTAGATCGACATCTGAAGTGCGTGCAGGTTCGACGTCGAGACAGGCCTCGGTGAGGTCTGGGCATGGATCGGTGGACCTGGTGACAGTCAGCCTCGCGCCATTCGTCTTCTCATTCTTCCAGGAGGGCTTCTTCAAGGTCGGCCTCTCCGGAAGTTGCTGCCCATGTCCGCAAGTCTCCTTCAAGGTTAAAGGAGGTCCCTGCTGCGGTTCAGTTGTCCCCGAGATGGCGGCTGCGATTAAGTCACTGGCAAGACACTGGGGCAACAATGCGTATGCAGGAGTATGCCAGTTCAGTTCATAGATATCCTCTTCAGAGACTGGTGGACTAAGTGGACAGAGTAAGCTCTCCCAGGCACAGGCACGAGAGGTCTCCTGAGAGAAGGCATGTAGGAGAGTAGGGTCTGCTTCCTATGGTCACCCCCACTTTTTGCTTTTGCTTCTCTGGTTTTTGACTTGAATGTGGCTATGGGCCTGCTAATCAGACCCACAGCCCAGATGCACTCTCTAAATTTACACCATGTACTCTAGGTACATCCACAATTGGGAATTGGTTCACCTTATCAGCCCCTGTACAAGTGTACCCTAGGTGCCCAGGGCATAGGTGTAACCAAGGCCTACCAGGGTCTGCAGCATGTATTATGCCACCCCTGGCTGGCCACTCAAATAGACACAAGTGGCTGATCACTCAGCTGGGGCAAGGTCGTGTAATCACCCCTTGCTTAGGTATAGTATTCCTATATCTACCTTTATATATAGACACACAGTAACCTATAAGTCACTCCTATGGCAGGCCTTAACAATCCTGGAGGCAGAGTGCTTGGTTATGTGTGAGATGGTGCTCTAGCATGACCCGAGCCTGTCTGCAGCTTTCCGAACCATGTCCTTATAGCTGTTCTATGATATTGCCATACCATATACTCTTAAGTGCATTACAAACCTCGCGGTTAAATGCTAACTTTGGTTTGGCTTTATACAAACATGTCGTGTAAGGTGTCATACGCTTTGGAATACTTCCCCCTTGCCAATTCTGGTGACGGGGGTAGCATTCCACCCTTCTAGAGGGAGAAGAGATGTTGTTGCTGACTATCCCGGTTAAAGTTAACCAGAGCCCCAGCGTCACGAAATGGACGCTGCTGCCACCGACACAAGTCTGACCTCCTACTGCTGGGAGTCCTTCCAGTCACGGAGGTTTGGACAATAGGTTTCCTGCCTGGAGAGGTGCGAGCACCACCCCAGACAGGACTTTGTGTATTGGGACAGAGAGGGCTGAATAGAATGAGACACTGCCTGAAGCACACTAGGTGCTCCGTGCATATCCCGGTTCAAACCGGTTGCTGGGGCACCCCAGCCCCAGCTCTGGCGCGAAACTGGACAAAGGAGAGGGGGTGTAACCACCCCCTTCCTGGTCCCACCCATAGGAGGGACCTAGAAAGTAATCCAGCCCCTTTTAGTTGTATAAAGGTAGGAACTGAGTCCTGAGACTTTAGATTAATCCTGAATCGAAACTTGACACGAAACTCTGGACCTTCGACATCCTGCTGAAGCCAAGTGGCCAAGGAGTGACCACCCTGGGCAACCAGGCACCATCCAGCAAATCAACGGCTTGCTTTGTCGACATTCCCGCCGGAACCTGAGCACAGAGCCTGACAAGACCCAGACTTCCAGACCTCTCTGACCCTCTCTTCACGACTGCATCATAGCTGGGGTCCGTGGAGGCGACTAGACACGTGGGACCGGACATCTTGAAAAGCCTGCAACTTGCTAACTGTGCAGGTCCTGAGGCATCATCGAAGCTGTGCGCTGGGGATTGAGAAACCCCAAACCCGAGCTCCACCTGCACCGAAGATCAGTCCTCCACACTCCACGTGTTCTGCGTGGGGCCCTTCTGCTTGTGTTCTGCTCGACGTGTTGTCCGGTTGCTGGCCCGTTGGCTAGTAGCCTCTGTGACTACAATCCTTTTGAATCACATCGCTGGTCTGGTTGCTCCAGACTGGCCCTTGCTTCCCTGCAAAGGTGAAGCACCTCATACCTTGCTGGTCTGCACCAGAAGCCTTTGTTGTATCCTGCGTGGGTTGCCTTTACCAAGGCTCGTTGACTCCAATCCGGAAGTCGACCCCTCCATCTGCGAGATCCTTCGTGGGACAGTCAGTCTCCAGCACATAGTCGTCGTCGACGCCTCCTGGTCCACGTGGCTCCCAAGACCAGCTTCAAGACAGCACTTGATTGCTCCTCTACGTCGTCTGGTTCCTTCCTGGTTCCACCCGGTCACTGGCTAGTGACCCAGACTCTGTCCCCTCTGCTTTCAGGTCCTCTTCCTCCTCGATCCAACCTTGGATCCACCGGGACACCTTCCTCCTGGTCGCCTGCAGCATCTTTCTTCGAGGCTCCATAGGACTCAACGACGAAACCCGACACATCTTCACACCTATGCACCCGTCGTCCGTGGGTGTGGTAACGCGAGTACTCCGGTGCTCCCAAGGGTATTGACTATCCAAGTGTCTAAGTCTCTAGTTGTTTCCTCCTAGCTAAACCGGAAGTGTCCTAAATCCTTCTAATTCTAACTTCGTTCCCATTGACTTTGCATTGACTCACGCGTGTGTGTAAAGACGCTGCACGCGCCGTCTGTGGGCCTCCTACTCCTAAAATATTGTTCAGATAGTGTAGCCCCAGCGATTCCCTAGGCCTTTCCTTTTCTCGTGACGTGGTACTTATACCACTTTCTTAATATATGGTTTGCTTTGCCCCTAGTGCCTAACCGTAAATTGTGCAACTTAACGTATTTTGACTAAGTATCTTGTTATGTGCTTTGACCTCTGACCTCTTAAAGAGTTCAGAGGAGTGTGTTAGTAAATAAATACATGCATGTGGGCTGCTGAATTCATATCCATGCATAGATCGCCGCCTAGTGTTGGGTCCGGATGATTGTACCTTGTTGTCCTGGAAGAGTCTTTGAAGTATCATGAGATAGGTGACTCCTCCCCTGGACTATAGTGCACATGGGCATCTTCATCTTCAGATTGTTTTTTTTCCGCCATTGGGTTCGGATGTTATTCCTATACTCCAACTTCGGAATTGAAACTAAACTTTTCTAGAGGCCAAAAGGCCTTCGACTTCGGTATTGTTCTCGCTCGGTACTTATTGACTCGATCAAGCTTTCCATCTCGACTCGGTCGTCGACGCGGGCCGTTGGTCCTTTTCGACGCCACTGCTGTCGATGGAAAGGAGCCTGTTCAAAAGGTGCCCACAATGCCACTCCAAGTTCCCTCATACTGACAGACACACAGTATGCAACAAGTGCCTATCACCAGACCACAAGGAAGAAAACTGCCCAGCCTGTGCCCAATTCCGTTCGAAGAAAACCATCCGGATTCGACGGGCCGCTAGGCAAGAGATGCAGCGACAGGCACCGGAACCAGACAAAATCTTCGAGGATGAACAGGAACTTTCAGAAGGGGAAGATTCGGATCTAGAGATCGTCACCGTCGAGGACCACTCGGACTCTGATGACGAAATCCCACCGGGGCAAACCGTGAGTACATTGCCCCCGACACCAATTACCCCGTTACAGAAGGCTCCAATCGAGGCATCGCCTAAAGGCCTTAGCCAAGATCCGAAACATCATTCAGCAGCCCCGCCGTCCGGCTCTGCTCCGAAAACAAAGATTAAGCCTTCAGACCCCCCAGGTCCAAGTAACGTTACCCCAAAGAAGGTTCTGGAACCCAATCTGCTAATCAGACCCACAGCCTAGCTGTTCTCTCTCTAAATTGACAACCATGTACTTTAGGTGCATTTACCAATTGGTACTGGGCCACCTTATCAGTCCCTGTACCCAGGGCATAGGTGTACCCAGGGCCTACCAGGGGCTGAAGCCTGTATTATGCCACCCCTGGCTGGCCATCTAAAACTGACAACTGGCTGCACGACAGCTGGGGCAAGGTGGTGTAAACACCCTTTGGTGTAGATATAGTATACCTATATCTAACCCTAAAATGGACACATATATTCCTATCAGTCACTCCTATGGCAGGCCTTATCAATCCTGAAGGCAGAGTGCTTGGAATTATGTGAGATGGTGCTCTGGCATGAGCTGAGCCCGTTTGCAGCTTGCGGAACCAAGTCCTAATAGCTGTTCCATGATAACGCTATACCATATACTCCTAAGTGCATTATCAACCTCGCGGTTAAATGCTAACTCTGGTATAACATTATCAAAACATGTCGAGTAAGGTGTCATACGAATTGGAATACTACCCCCTCGCCAATTCTGGCGACGGGGGTAGCATTCCACCCTTCTAGAGGGACACGACATGTATGTAACTGTGAACCCCGGTTAAAGTTAACTCGAGCCTCAGCATCACAAAATGGATGCTGCCACCACAGACACAAGTCTGACTTCCTGCTGCTGGGAGTCCTTCCAGCGAGGATGGCTTGGACAAAGGGTTTCCTGCCTTGGGAGGTGCTAGCACCACCCCAGACAGGATTTTGTGTATTGAGGTAGGGAGGCCTG
The DNA here is from genome assembly GCF_964261635.1 of Lissotriton helveticus. Taxonomy (NCBI): domain Eukaryota; kingdom Metazoa; phylum Chordata; class Amphibia; order Caudata; family Salamandridae; genus Lissotriton; species Lissotriton helveticus. The sequence goes on from NC_136065.1 coordinate 1,968,041,420, forward strand.
AAAGGAATGAGACATGCCTGGGGCACACAAGGTGCCCTGTGCATACACAGTTTCAAACCAGTTGCTGGGGCATCCCTGCGCCAGCTCTGGCGGGAAACCGGACAAAGGATAGGGGGTGTAACCACCCCCCTTCCTGGTCCCACCCAGGGGAGGGACCTAGTCAGTAGTGCGGCCCCCTTTAGGAGAATAAAGGTAGGAGCTGGTCCCATTCCAAATTAGATTATCCTGAACTATTCAACACGAAGAAACTCTGGCCTTCGACGTTCTGCTCCACAGAAGACTGAAGAATCTCCCTTGTGGGCAAGGAGTGTCCACCCTGCAACTGCAGGCACAATCAAGCGTCCAGCGGCTTCACTTTGTCGTCTTCCCTCGAGGATCCAGACTTCAGAGCTCGACGAGACCCAGATTCCCAGACCTCTCCAATCTCTACATGCATCTACAGCAAAGCTGAGACCCGTGGGTGCGACGAGACACGTGGGACCGGCCATCTTGAACGAACCTGCACTTCGCTTCCAGCACGACTCCCGAGGTAAACTCGACCACGTGCTTTGGGGACTGAGAAGCCCCAACCCCGAGCAGCCCCTGCACCGAAGATCTGCCCTCCAGCATCCACGAGATCTGCATGGGGCCCTTCTGCTTTGTTGCTGCTCGACGCGTTGTCTGGTCACTTGCCGGCTGGCTAGTGGCCTCCTAGACAACGAACCTTTGAATCTTCACTGCTGGTCTGGTTGCTCCAGACTGGCCCTTGCTCCCTTCCAAAAGAGGGGCACCCCGGACTCTCCTAGTCCGCAGCAGACGCTTTCTTCACTCACCGCGTGAGTTGCCTTTGCCAAGGCCTGTTGACTCCAATCCCGGATGCGACACCGCCGACAGCGAGAACCTGCGTGGGACAGCTCGTGCCTCCATCCTGGTTGTCGAAGACACCTCCTGGTCCACGTGGCTGCAGAGTCAATCGTCCACTTTTCACCTGATCGCGACGTCGACATCTGTTTCCTTCCTGGTTCCACTCCAGTCACTGGCTAGTGACTGTGAACATTGTCCCCTCTGCTTTCAGGTCTCCTTCAACAATCCACCCTTGGATTGCACCGGACATCTTCCTCCTGGTCGCCTGCAGCATCTTTTCTTCCAGGCTCCATAGACTTCAACGCGAGAACCCGACGCACTTTGACACCTGTGCACCTGCAGTCCGTGGGTGAGGTAACAAGAGCATTTCGGTGCTCAAGGGTAGTTTAACTGTCCTAGTGTCCAGTTCCACAGTCGTTGTTGTCCTATCTAGTCAGGATTGTCTGTACTCACCTTTAACTTGAACTGTACTGCCCATAGATGTTGTTACGCATCTCGCGTGTGAGTTCACACTCTGCACACGCGTTCCGTGGGCCTCCTATTACTTACCTAGAGTTAGTGTAGCGTGGTCCCATCGATCCTACAGCCTCTGGACAGCTCCATTCTTTTTATCGACTCTCACATTCCACTTACTTAGTATATGGTTTGTCGTGCCCCTAGAGCACCATTGTAATTTTGTGCAACTTGTCGTATTTTTCGTAAGAGATTGTCATGTGCTTAGCCCTCTGACCTCATAAAGAGTTCAGAGGTGTTGTTATTAATAAATATACTGTTTATTTCCATAACAACCTGTGTGGTGTCCTTTCACTTGGTATTCAAGGGGTAATATTGTGGTAAAACAGCTGGCTTCCCATGCCAAAAGAGTTTAGCCTAAGACTGCTTTGCCCATGCTATCATTAGGATAGCTGGTCTATAAGGTTGACTTACAACCAATCACCATAAGGGTTGTTTGGACTGATATATGATGTTCACTAGTTATAGTGACCACCTTGTATCAGGCCAACTTCTCACATTGGTGTGCAGCGGTTGGGATTTGAGCTTGCTGTTGTTTTTACCACGTATAATCTTGAAATATCATTTAAAAGATCACATAAGGTACTCTAGGTACATATAACAAGCTTAGAAATACTCTGAGTTCTACTGAACCAGCTGTTGTAGTAGAAAGGGCCTAGCACACCCTGACTACAACTCTTAGCAAGGGATCAGTAGGAAAACCCATAGTGTAGGTAGGTGCATCACTTACACCTCACTAGAAGCATGTCTACCCATGGAGAGTCTTCAGAGACTCCCCTAGTGGTTAGTGACCCTCCACAGGTCCTTTCCAGATATGCAGCTCTCCGTTTCCAGGAGATGAGACAATTGTGTACCTCCAGGAAATTGAAACCGGGTTCTAACCCTACCACTACTTTTCTGTTAGGTCTCTTAGAGACATATGATGCTAGAAAGGCTTCTAACACAGATGGGAGCATGCCAGCCTTAGAGGGTACCCTTGGAGATCCAGACCTCCCTGAAACAGAGAATGTAGAAGAGGATGAGGAAGAAGAGGACACCTCTGGGAATGAGGCAGACAAAGGTCCTGAGTTAGTCAGCAGACTTACAAGGGCCAACTTAGACCTACATAGGGAAGGATCTGGGGGACCCCCAGTACTGACCCTGAGCAGGCCTAACATTGGAGTTAGAAGAGATAGGTCTCATTCTAGGGACTCCAATAGATCTGTGCACTCTCATGCATCTGCTCAGAGGAGAATGACTTCTCCCCAGAGGAGAATGACTTCCCCTCAGAGGAGAGAGCATGAAGCAAGGATGAGACAGGCTAATCTGAGGATCCAGAGGGAAGAACTTGCCCTTGCCAAAGAGAAGCTTGCCTTTGCTAGAGAGTAACAGTTAAGTGGGGTAGTCCCCACTGGTGGCAGCACTATCCCTAGGGATAGAGACAGGAGTTTTGATAAGACACCTGAGTAAAATAGTGCCCCCCTATAAGACAGGGGATGATATCCACAAGTGGATGACTGCTTTGGAGAGAGCCTGCAAAGTACAGCAGGTACCCCAGAGTCAGTGGGCAGCTATATTGTGGCTCTCCTTTGAAGGTAAAGGTAGAGACAAGCTCCTCACTGTTAGAGATGAGGATGCTAATGATTACCAAGTCTTGAAACTTGCTCTGATTGATGGATTTGGCTTAACCACTGAACAGTACAGGTTGATGTTCAGGGATACCCAGAAAACTCAGGCTCAAGATTGGACTGACTTTGTTGATTGTGCCACTAAGGCTCTGGAGGGCTGGTTACTGGGAAGTAAAGTTACTGATTACACAGGATTGTATAATCTAATTATGAGAGAGCAAATCTTAAATAATTGTCAGAACCAGTTGTTGCATCAGCACTTGATTGACTCAGATCTGGCCTCTCCCCAAGAATTGGGAAAGAAGGCAGACAGATGGGTCAGGACAAGGGTCAAGCAGCAGAACCAGAACCAGGGTGGTGGCCAGAAGAAAGCAGACCAGAAGGGTAATGAGAATAAGCAAAATGACTATAGTCAACAGGGCCCCAACAACCTAAGGAGGGTGGGTCCCAAACTTCCCAAAAGAAGAAGAATGATGGTCCTAAGAAACCATGGTGCCAATACTGTAAAAGAAAGACTCACTGGTTTAGTGAGTGCACCAAGAAAGGCCAAACTCCTACCACTACTGTCCCTAAGACACCTGCACCCCCTAGTACAGTTAGTAGTGGTAGTGTACCTCCCAAGGCTATAGTTGGGTTAACCCTGGGAACTGAGGTGGGTTCTGACTTAGTCAGAATTCCTACTCAGGCAGTTCTTGTTAGTACTGGGGACATGGATATGACCTCTACTGTAAGTCCTAGTACTCTGGGCAAATCCAGACAAACGCCTTTGATAAATGGAAAAATGGCTCAGGCCTACAGGGACACTTGTGCCAGTGTCACCATGGTGACACCAACATTTGTGGACCCTGACCAGATCATGCTAGGTTCAGATTACCTAGTGACCAATGCTAGCAATGTCACTACCAATCACAGTATGGCAATTGTTAATTTCTCCTGGGGAGGGGTAACTGGCCTCAAAAAGGTTGTAGTTAGTTCAGGCCTCCCAGTAGATTGTTTTTTGGGCAATGATTTGGAATCCTCACTGTGGTCAGATGTGGAGTACAGGACTCATGTAGAAATGCTAGGTCTCTCCTCACATGTCCTTGCTGTGACTAGGTCACAGGCCAAGAAATGCCCAGCTGAACAAGTGCTGGATCCTGGAAGAATGGACCAGGCACTACCCAAGAGAAGGAATGGTAGGGTTAAGGCAGAGCCTTCCCCCCTGCCTCAGGTTGAGGATCAGCACTCTCAGGAGGCTGACCCAGAGACCCCAGAAGGAACTGTCCTAGAAGAGCTTGAACCTGAACAGGTTGAGTTTCTTGGGACAGGGGGACCTTCCATGGCAGACTTGAGGCAGGCCCAATTAGATTGTTCCTCTCTTGAACCCCTCAGACAGCAGGCTGCTGCTGAGGATGCAGGGAATGCTACAGGTGCCCATACAGTTTATTGGGAAGATGGACTCCTATACTCTGAGGCAAGAGACCCCAAGCCTGGTGCTACCAGGAGGCCGGTCAGCCCCTTGTCTCTTAGAGGTTTCCTTCTCACCTTAGCCCATGAGATTCCCCTTGCAGGTCACTTAGGCTAGAACAAGACTTGGGACAGGCTTGCCCCACACTTTCACTGGCCTCTTATGTCTGAAGACACTAAAGAGTTTTGTCGCTCATGTGTCACCTGTCAAGCCAGTGGCAAATCAGGTGGCACAACAAAGGCCCCCCCTTGTACCACTACCTGTGGTGGGGGTTCCCTTTGAAAGAGTGGGGATTGACATTGTTGGACCAATGGACCCCCCCCCAACAGCATCTGGGCACAGATTTATACTGGTGGTAGTGGATCATGCCACCAGGTATCCAGAAGCTATTCCCCTTAGGACCACTACAGCTCCTGTTGTGGCTAGGTCCCTGGTTGGAGTTTTCTCCAGAGTGGGGTTTCCTAAGGAGGTTGTCTCTGACAGAGGTGCAAACTTCATGTCAGGATACTTGACTGCAATGTGGAAGGAATGTGGTGTCAATTATAAATTCACCACACCCTATCACCCACAGTGCAATGGGCTTGTTGAGAGATTCAACAAGACCCTCAAAGGGATGATAAAAGGGTTACCTGAAAAGCTCAGGCGAAGATGGGACATCCTTTTACCCTGCCTCCTGTTTGCTTACAGAGAGGTCCCACAGAAGGGGGTTGGTTACAGCCCTTTTGAGCTTCTGTTTGGGCATCCTGTAAGAGGACCCCTATGTCTGGTGAAGGAAGGATGGGAGTTACCTCTCAAAAAGCCTAAACTTGACATAGTGGACTATGTACTTGGTCTCCGCTCCAGGATGGCAGAGTACATGGAGAAGGCATCTAAAAACCTTGAGGCCTGCCAGGAACTTCAAAAAGCTTGGCATGACCAAAAGGCTGTCCTAACTGTGTATCATGCAGGACAGAAGGTGTAGGTGTTGGAGCCAGTGGCCCCAGCAGCTCTCCAAGACAAATGGTCTGGACCCCATACCATCATTGAGCAAATGGGAGAAGTCACCTACTTGGTGGACATGGGAACTCCCAGGAGCCCCCACAGGGTGCTTCATGTAAACAGGCTCAAAGCATTTGTCAACAGGGAGGACATGGGCTTGCTCATGGCCACAGATGAGGCGCAGGAGGAAGAGAGTGACCCTCTCCCAGACCTGCTCACTCAGAACCCTGATGATGGGTCAGTAGATGGTGTAGTCTTTTCTGACAGCCTCTCTGCCCATCAACAAGAGGATTGTAAACCGGTTCTTCAATCCTTCAGGCAAATGTTTTCACTGACCCCCAGTCAGACAAACTGGTGCGCACCCATGAGGTGGACACTGGTGACAGTCTGCCTGTCAAGAGTAAAATCTACGGGCAACCTGACCACGTCAGGGACTGCATAAAGAAAGAAGTCCAAAAGATGTTGGAATTGGGAGTCATTGAACCCTCAGAGAGCCCTTGGGCTCGTCCTGTAGTTCTAGTGCCTAAACCTCACACCCAGGATGGTAAGAGAGAGATGAGGTTTTGTGTAGACTACAGGGGTCTCAATGCTGTCACTAAGACAGATGCCCATCCAATACCTAGGGCAGATGAACTGATAGACAAGTTGGCTTCTGCAACTTTCTTAAGTACATTTGACCTAACAGCTGGTTATTGGCAGATCAGGTTAGCTGAGGATGCCAAGGCCAAAACAGCATTTTCTACCCCAGGAGGTCATTACCAATTTGTGGTGATGCCCTTTGGTTTGAAAAATGCACCTGCCACTTTTCAAAGGTTGGTGAACCAAGTTCTCACTGGGTTGGATGACTTCTGTGCAGCATATCTAGATGATATTGCTGTCTTTAGCTCCACCTGGGAGGATCACCTGATCCACCTGAGGAAAGTTTTGGAGGCCCTGCAAAAGGCAGGCCTCACTATCAAGGCTACTAAGTGCCAGATAGGGCAGAGTCAGGTTGTGTACCTGGGCCACCTTGTGGGTGGAGGCCAGGTTCAACCATTGGAGAGCAAGATACAGGCCATAAAGGACTGGGCTCCTCCAACCACCCAGACACAGGTCAGAGCTTTCTTGGGCCTGTCTGGTTACTATAGGAAGTTTGTCAAAAATTATGGGTCCATTGTGACACCACTTAATGACTTGACAAGCAAGAAAATGCCAAAGAAAGTTCAGTGGACAGTTAGCTGTCAGAAGGCATTTGATGACCTAAAGCAGGCCATGTGTACTGCACCTATTCTCAAGAGTCCTGACTGCTCCAAAACCTTCATTGTCCAAACAGATGCATCCGAGTTGGGTGTGGGAGCTGTTCTTTCTCAACTGAATATTGATGGTCATGACCAGCCCATTGCTTTTATAAGCAGAAGGCTGACCCCTAGAGAGAAACGTTGGTCAGCTATTGAGAGGGAGGCCTTTGCTGTGGTTTGGGCCCTGAAGAAGTTGAGGCCATACTTGTTTGGAACTCACTTCAAGATTCAGACCGACCATAAGCCCCTCTTATGGCTAAATCAGATGAAGGGTGAAAACCCCAAACTTCTTAGGTGGTCCATTTCCCTACAGGGGATGGACTTTACAGTGGAGCACAGACCAGGGACCAACCATGGCAATGCAGATGGTCTCTCCAGGTATTTCCACTTGGAACAGGAAGACTCACCTGGTCAAGGTTAGTTTAATGTCCCTAAGTTTTTGGGGGGGGGGGGGTGTATGTAGGAGAGTGGGGTCTGCAATCCTATGGTCACCCCAGATTTTTGCTTTTTGCTTCACTGGTTTACGACTTTCCCTGGCTGTGGGCCTGCTAATCAGACCCACTGCCTAGCTGTTCTCTCTCTAAATTGACATCCATGTACTTTAGGTGCATTTACCAATTGGTATCGGGACACCTTATCAGCCCCTGTACAGTGTACCTTAGGTACCCAGGGCATAGGTGAACCCAAGGCCTACCAGGGGCTGCAGCATGTATTATGCCACCCCTGGCTGGCCATCTAAACAGACACAACTGGCTGGTAAAACATGTGAGGCAAGGTGGTGTAAACACCCGTTGCTATAGATATAGTATACCTATATCTAAACCCTAAAATGGACACATATATTCCCATCAGTCACTCCTATGGCAGGCCTTATCAATCCTGAAGGCAGAGTGCTTGGAATTATGTGAGATGGTCCTCTAGCATGAGCTGAGCCTGTCTGCAGCTTGCGGAACCAAGTCCTTACAGCTGTTCCATGATAATGCTATACCATATACTCTTAAGTGCATTATAATCCTCGCGGTTAAATGCTAACTTTGGTATAGCATTATCAAAACATGTCGAGTAAGGTGTCATACGAATTGGAATACTACCCCCTCGCCAATTCTGGCGATGGGGGTAGCATTCCACCCTTTTAGAGGGACACGACATGTATGTAACTGTGAACCCCGGTTAAAGTTAACTCGAGCCTCAGCATCACAAAATGGATGCTGCCACCACAGACACAAGTCTGACCTCCTGCTGCTGGGAGTCCTTCCAGCGAGGGAGGCCTGGACAAAGGGTTTCCTGCCTTGGGAGGTGCTAGCACCACCCCAGACAGGATGTTGTGTATTGAGGTAGGGAGGCCTGAAAGGAATGAGACATGCCTGGGGCACACAAGGTGTCCTGTGCATACACCGGTTCAAACCAGTTGCTGGGGCACTCCAGCCCCAGTTCCGGCGCGAAACCGGACAAAGGATAGGGGGTGTAAGTAACCACCCCCCTTCCTGGTCCCACCCATGGGAGGGACCTAGTCACCAGTACAGCCCCCTTTAGGAGAATAAAGGTAGGAGCTGGTCCCATTCCAAATTAGATTTATCCTGACAACTTTACAAGAAGAAACTCTGGACTTCGACGTTCTGCTCCACAGAAGACTGAAGAATCTCCTTTGTGGACAAGGAGTGTCCACCCTGCAACTGCAGGCACCATCAAGCGTCCTAGCGGTCCACTTTGTCGTCCTTCCTGCCGGATCCAGACTTCAGAGCCCGACGAGACCCGGACTCCCAGACCTCTCCGACCTCTACCCACATCCGCAGCACAGCTGAGACCCATGGGTGCGACGAGACACGTGGGACCGGCCATCTTGAAGAGACTGCACTACGCTTCCAGCACGACTTCTGAGGCATCCTCGAGAAAGTGCTTTGGGGATTGAGAAGCCCCAGGCCCAAGCAGCTCCTGCACCAAAGATCAGCCCTCCAGCATCCACGAGATCCGCGTGGGGCCCTTTTGCTTGATTGCTGCTCGACGCGTTGTCTGGTCACTTGCCGGCTGGCTAGTGACCTCCTAGACGACGATCCAAGAAATCTACACTGCTGGTCTGGTTGCTCCAGACTGGCCCTTGCTCCCTTCCAAAAGAGGAGCACCCTGGACCCTCCTGGTCCACTCCAGACGCAGTTTCCACTCACTGCGTGGGTTGCCTTTGCCAAGGCCTGTTGACTCCAGATCCGACACTGCCGACAGCGAGAGCCTGCGTGGGACAGCCCGTGCCTCCATCCTGGTCGTCGAAGACACCTCCTGGTCCACGTGGCTGCAGAGACAAGCGTCCACTCTTCACCTGATCGCGACGACAGCATCTGGGTCCCTCCTGGTTCCTCACCGGTCACTGGCTAGTGACTTTGAACACTGTCCCCTCTGCTTTCAGGTCCTCTCCTTCCTCGATCCACCCGTGGATCGCACCGGACATCTTCCTCCTGGCCGCCTGCAGCATAGACTTCAACGCAGAAACCCGACACAACTTCGCACCTATGCACCCGCAGCCCGAGGGTGAGGTAACAAGAGCATTTCGGTGCTCAAGGGTAGATTGACTCTCCTAGTGTCCAGATTCAGTTGTTTTAGTCCTAACTAGTCAGGGTTGTCCGTACTCACCTTTTTCTTGAACTGTACTGTCCATAGACGACGTTACGCATCCCGCGTGTGAGTTCACACTCTGCACACGTGTTCCGTGGGCCTTCTATTACTTACCTAAAGTTAGGGTAGTGTAGTCCCAGCGATCCTACAGCCTCTGGACAGCTCCATTCCTTCTATCGACTTTCACATTCCACTTACTTAGTATATTGTTTGTCGTGCCCCATGGGCACCATTGTAATTTTGTGCAACTTGTCGTATATTTCCTAAGAGATTGTCATGTGCTTAGCCCTCTGATCTCATAAAGAGTTCAGAGGTGTTTGTTATTAATAAATATATTGTTTATTTTCATAACAACCTGTGTGGTGTCCTTTCATCTGGTATTCAAGAGGTTATATGTGGTAAAACAGCTGGCTTCACATGCGAAAAAGAGTTTAGCCTAAGACTGCTTTGTCCATGCTACCATTAGGATAGCTGGTCTATAAGGTTGACTTACAACCAATCACCATAAGGGTTGTTTGGACTGATACAAGGTGATCACTAGAACTAGTGAGCATCATATATCAGGCCAACTTCTCAGAGCGGGCTCGCCCCAGACAGTAGTCAGTCACCTCCAGACTACGGCCGACCTCCTGCACCTGCTGGGGTTCTCCATCAATGTGCCAAAGTCACACCTGTGTCCCTCTCAGAAGCTCATCTTCATCGGAGCGGTTCTTGACTTGGCGCAGTTTCGGGTTTATCCTCCCGAACAGCGGGTTCCGGATATTCAGGCTCTGATTCCAATCTTTCAGCCTTTATCCCGAGTCTCGGTCAGGTTGACGCTGCGGCTTCTGGGGCTGATGCCCTCCTGCATCCTTCTGGTGCATTACGCCAGGTGGCGGATGCGGGCTGTGCAGTGGGACCTGAAGTTTCAGTGGACCCAGCATCAGGGCAACTTGTCCGAGCATGTCTTGATCTCGGAGGGCACTGCAAGACAGTTGCAGTGGTGGCTCACGGACAGCGATTGGGTCAGCGGCAGATCCCTCTCCCAACCGGAGCATGTTGTTGTGACGGACGCGTCCCTCCAGGGCTGGGAAGCCACATGGGAGAGGCGGAGATCAGAGTCCTCTGGTCTCCGGCGGAGTCCCAGCTCTTTATCAACCTTCTGGAGCTGCGGGCGATCCGGCTTGCACTGAAGGCATTCCTCCCCTCTGTCCGGGGGAGTGTAGTGCAGGTGTTCACACACAACACCACCGCCATGTGGTACTGCAACAAATAGGGCGGGGTGGGGTCGTGGACCCTATGCCAGGAGGCGGTGCACCTCTGGCAGTGGCTGGAACATCAGGGCGTGACCCTGGTGGTTCAACACCTGGCAGGTTCCCTGAATGCCAGGGCGGACGAACTCAGCCGTTGGTGCATGATGGATCACGAATGGCGTCTGAACTCGGACGTGGCGCAAGGCCTCTTTCAGCAGTGGAGAGAGCTTTGTTTAGATCTATTTGCCACAGAAGAGAACGCACAATGTCATAAGTTCTGCGCGTTGGAATTTCCAAGGCAGCACTCGCTCGGAGACGCTTTTCGTCGCGAGTGGAGTTGCGGTCTGTTGTACTCCTTTCTGCCTATACCACTTCTGCCCAGAGTGCTGAAGATCAGGGGCGACCGGGCCCAGGTCATCCTTGTGGCTCCGAACTGGGCACGGAGGTTCTGGTATCCTGAGCTACTCGGCATGTCTGTTGATTTCCTGATTTGTCTGCCTCTTCAGGAGGACCTTCAGTCACAGCAGCTGGGAACGGTCCTCCACCCGAACCTGTCCAGTCTCCATTTACATGTGTGGAGATTGAGCGGCGGCAGTTGAGGCCATTTGACTTGCCTCCTGAAGTCTGTAATGTTATTCTGGCAGCCAGGCGTCCCTCCACAAAATCGGTATATGCCTGCAGGTGGAACAAATTTTTGGCATGGTGCACAGCAAAGGCTGTGGATCCCCTTTCTGCCCCTCTTTCAGAGTTTCTCCTCTTTCATCTTTCTCTGTTCTGGGCACTCTGAAGAGCTACCTCTCGGCTATTTCCGACTTGTTAAGGCTACCTGATCAGCCCTCTTTGTTCAAGTCCCCGGTTGTAAATAGGTTTTTGAAGGGCATCACTCCTGTTTTCTCCAGTTCCTTTCGTGATGCCTCAGTGGGACTTGAACCTTTTCTCACTATTCTGATGTGCGCTCCCTTTGAGCCACTTCATAACTGTCCTCTTCGCCTCTTTACTCTGAAGACCGCTTTCCTGGTTGCCATCACCTCTGCCAGGAGAGTGAGTGAGCTCCAGACCCTTTCCTTTTAGTCCATCCGGACAAAGTTGTGTTGCGGACGCGACCCTCTTTCCTGCCCAAGGTAGTCACAGCCTTCCACATCGGGCAGTCTATCACTTTGCCCACCTTCTTTCCGCCTCCGCATCCCTCGCAAGAGGAAGAGAGGCTCCACTGTCTGGACACAAAACGTGCGCTCTCCTTCTGTTTGGATCGCACACGCCAGTTCCGGGTGGATGACTGTAGGAAGGTAGATCCCTGACTATGGTTGCCCCCAACTTTTTGCCTGGTGTTTTGCTGGTTTTCTGACTTAGTTGACCTGGGATCCTGCTATTCAGGGCCCCAGGCCTACTGCTCTCTCTGTAAAATGGATTCCATGTACCTTAGGTACATATCTAAATTGGATACTGAGTCACCTTATCAGTCCCTGTACAGTGTACCTTAGGTACCCAGGGCATAGGTGTACCCAGGGCCTACCAGGGGCTGCAGCATGTATTATGCCACCCCTGGCTGGCCATCCAAATCTGACACAACTGGCTGCTTGACAGCTGGGGCAAGGTGGTGTAATCACCCTTTGCTTTAGATATAGTATACCTATACCTAACCCTAAAAATGGACACACAGATCTCCTATCAGTCACTCCTATGGCAGGCCTTAACAATCCTGAAGGCAGAGTGCTTGGAATCGTGTGAGATGGTGCTCTGGCATGAGCTGAGCCTGTCTGCGGCTTTCGGGATCCATCCCTTAGCCGTTTCCATGATATCGCATACCATATACTCTTAAGTGCATTATAATCCTCGCGGTTATATGCCAACTCTGGTATTGCTTTATCAAAACATGTCGAGTAAGGTGTCATACGAATTGGAATACTAACCCCTCGCCAATTCTGGCGACGGGGTTAGCATTCCACCCTTCTAGAGGGACACGACATGTATGTAACCCCTAACCCCGGTTAAAGTCAAACAGAGCCTCAGCTCCACAAAATGGATGCTGCCACCGAGACACAAGTCTGCCCTCCTGCTGCTGGGAGTCCTCCCAGAGCAGGAGATAAGGACAAAGGGTTTCCTGCCAGGGGCGGTGCCAGCACCGTCCCAGACAGGGTTTTGTGTATTGTAGGTAGGCAGGGCTTTAGAGGAAGGTGACTGCACGTGGCACCCCGGTGCTCACTGTGCATAGGCTGGCTGGAACCAGTCCAGGGTCACTCCAGACCCTGTGCTGGGGAAAAGCCCGCCAAGGAAGTGGGTGTAACCACCCCCCTCCTAGTCCCACCCATAGGGCAGGACTTAGTCGCGTGCCAGCCCCTTTTTACAGGATAAAGGTAGGAACTGGCCCCCTTCCAAATCAGATCATCTTTGAATCCTGAAACTACTTTCCACGAAAGGAACTCAAGACTTCTTCCTAAGATTTCTCCCTTGTGACTAAGGAGTAGTCACCCTGCATCCGCAGGCACCATCTTAAGAACACTGCGGTCTGCTGCAAGTCTCTCCTCCGGATCAAGACTGCCCAGCTCGACGAGAACCGGCTTCCCTGGCCCCTCTGACCTCTACCTGCATCATCAGTCACGCTGAGATTCGTGGGTGTGACGAGACCTCGAGGGACCGGCCATCTTCAAGACTGCATGACTTCTTTCCAGCAAGCCCGCCAAGTAAATTCCTGGTGAGTGCTTTGGGGTCCGAGAAGCCCCGACCCTGAGCAGCTCCAGCACCGAAGTACAGCCTCCCAGCATCTCCACGATCTGCGTGGGGCCCTTCTGCTTTTTGCTGCTCACCGCGTTGTTGGGCTACTAGCCCGCTGGCTTGTGGCCTTCTGAACGACGCCCGACGACATTTCTGCTGCTGGTCTGGTTGCTCCAGGCTGGCCCTTGCTCCCTTCCAACAGAGGAGCACCCCGGACCCTCCTGGTCCACTCAAGACGCCATTTTGGGTCCACCGCGTGGGCTTGAATTAGCCAAGGCTTGTTGCCCAATCCTGGGTAACTTCGACGCCGACAGCTTCATCCATCCTGGGACAGCTCGCCTCTCCATCCTGGTCGCCGACAACGCCTCCTGGTCCGTGAGATCTGCAGAGCCAGCGTCGCCCACTCACCTAGTCGAGGTGACTTCGCCCGGTGCCATCCTGGTGCCCACTTAATCACTGGCTAGTGATTCAAGAACTTGGTCCCCTCTGCTTTCAGGTTTCTTCTTCCTCGATCCAGGCTTGGATCCAACGAACTTTCCTTCACTGGTCGCCTGCCAGCAACCTCCTTCTTCCAGGCTCCTGGTCCGGCAACGAGATCCCCGACGTCTTTTCAGACCTATGCAGCTGCAGCCCCTGGGCTAGGTAACTTCGGCACTTCGGTGTCCCAGCATAGCCTCACTATCCTAGGGTCAGGATCCACTGTCGTTTTCTTCCTACCAGGTCGGGTTCGCCCGTGAACACTAACTTTGCCTTTACTAGCTTCCATAGACTTTGTCCCGCATCCCGCGTGAGAGTGCACACTCTGCACCCGAGTCCCCTAGGCCTCCTAGAAGTAGTCTAACGATTCTATAGTCAAGTCCTAGCGATTCCAAAGCCTATTAGTACTGTACTTACCTGCTAGTAATTTCGCATTCCACTTTTAGAATATATGGTTTTTCGTGCCCCTCGGGCATTTGTGTATAACGTGCTAACTTAAGTATTTTCGTAAGAGTTTTGTTGTGTGCCTAGCACCCTGTCCTCATAAAGAGTACAGGGTTGTTGTGATTCTAATAAATACATTGTTTATTTTCATAACACTTGTGTGGTGTCCTTTCACTGGGTGTTCAAGGGGTAATGTGATGGTAAAACAGCTGGCTTAACACGCCCTCTAGAGTCTTAGCCTTAGACTGCTCGTATCCATGCTACTAGGATAGCTGGTCTATAAGGTTGACTTACAACCAATCATCAATAAGGGTTGTTTGGACTGATATATAGTGATCACTAGAATAGTGAACACTGCACATCAGGCCAACTTCTCACAATGACCAAATCTTTGTTGGTTACGTGGGCGCTAAGAAGGGACGGGCGGTGCACAAACAAACCATTTCTCGATGGGTCGTCTTGTGCATCAAGGCCGGTTACTCTTTGGCTCGAAAGGAGCCTCCTGTGGGGCTTCGTGCCCATTTCACAAGGGCCACGGCAGCTACTACTGCCCTGGGCCTGGGAGTTCCCTTGCAGGACATCTGTCAGGCGGCTACGTGGGCCTCGCTGCACACGTTTGGAAGACACTTCTGTCTGGACAGCCAAGTCCGGAGAGACTGCTTCTTCAGCCGTACAGTTTTCCAGGACTTTCTGGTGCGATCATTGGTTTGCAGACCCACCACCGGGGTTGGTATTGCTGGGGTATCTATTCTTGTAGTGTAGTTCCTATATTCCCAATTTGCTCTGCGCATTGGAATAACATAAACGATAGTTTAGACGTAGGACTGAGGTCGACTAGGTCTCTACTGAATGTTAGACTTAATTATGAATGCCAGCTAGCTCAGAGGTTACTAGAAACTTTCTTGAGTAAACAGGAAGGAGTTAACTTTCCTGAATAGACAAGAAGGGATTAGTTTCTGACAACCGCATAAACATGACAACTTTCCTCCCTCCAGAACAAGGAGTATATCTCCAGAGTCGTGTGAAAACAATAGACAGCTATTTCACTCAGTCAATCGTGCATGCTTAGTTTCACCAGAGTGCAGAGAAATAGAGAGACGGGCGTTTTCAATAAAAGGTGTTATTTATTGAGCTGTCTTCTTTCTCATGCAAGAGAAGTGAATTGCCACAATTGTAATACTTGTTATAAAGTAAAGTGCGTACAGTAAAAGTAATATTATGAAATAATACTGTAAAAGCTTTGATATGGTTTCTGAGCCTTATGACACTTAGAATGGATAAAATATATACATACATAAAATCATTGACTAAACGTACTCAAGTGGTGCTTCTAAGATACGCCTACCCTGGTGTACCTAACATAAGCCTAGTACGTGGGAAGGAGTAAGTGAGCTGCAGTTTAAGTTAAGTTAGTTTTTGCCAAGAATCTGAATCAAGAATTCTCTAAGGATCTAATCCGCTCCGTACCTTGGTTATAGAATGAAGGAGGTCTTGTATTTCTTTCTCAGGACTCGATCTCCCAGCAACCCGCAAGGGTGACTGGAAACACTGGAGCTGGATTTCTCCGCGGGAGAAAAGACAGCGTCTCTCTCAGTGCGTCAATGGGAGGGTTGGCTTCCTTCGGCTCTCGTTGCAGCTGTGCTTCGGGCAAGTAGATAGCCGCTCTGCTCCAAACCACCGTGTGTTTGCTTAAGGCAAATGCTAAGGGGTGGACGGTGGCAGAGTCTTCCCTGACACGCTTTAGATGCTAGCTAGCGTTGTACTAAGTTAAGTCTCGAAGAATTGAAATCGACTGCTGAAGCAGGAGTGAAAATGTAATGCTTTATTTAATAAAACTGATACGATTTTAAATACTAGTAAATTTGTATGTTTAATGCGATTTTAAATCACTTACTCACACCGACCTTCAGGGACGCTCTGTGCTCGATTACTCGCCTCGGTCCGACTCGGTGATTAACACCGTTGCGCGGAGGGCGGACAGGCAGAGCCAGAGAGACTTCCGCCTCACGAGCGGTTAGCGCTCTAGCTTCCACAACAGCAAGGGCTATAAAACCCTCCCCTTCACCGAGCGTGCAGCGGTTGCGCGCAGGGGTGTGCCTAAGAAGTCGCCTAAGAGGAGCCAAAGAGTAGCCCGTCTTCAACCGTCAGCGACAGGACGGGGCTAGGGGCTATGCCCCCTCCATGCGGTATCTCTGGCTCGACTACCATCCCTCGGGTAAGCTACACGTCAAGAGAACTATTAAGCTTATGGACCCCCGTTCAGTTGGGATGTTCAGGGGAGGTGGGAGATCCCCCAGTGATGCCGATGTTGACACTTTCAGGCTAATGCCTAGGAGAAAGATTATGGACAATGTCATTCTATCACAGGTGTGAGAAGTTGGCCTGATATATGATGCTCACTAGTTCTAGTGATCACCTTGTATCAGTCCAAGCAAAGACCAGCTATCCTAATGGTAGCATGGACAAAGCAGTCTTAGGCTAAACTCTTTTGGCATGTGAAGCCAGCTGTTTTACCACAATATAACCCCTTGAATATCAGATGAAAGGACACCACACAGGTTGTTATGAAAATAAACAGTATATTTATTAATAACACCTCTGAACTCTTTATGAGGTCAGAGGGCTAAGCACATGACAATCTCTCTGGAAAAATACGACAAGTTGCACAAAATTACAATGGTGCCCTAGGGGCACAACAAACCATATACTAAGTAAGTGGAATGTGAAAGTTGATAGAAGGAATGGAGCTGTCCAGAGGCTGTAGGATCGATGGGACCACGCTACACTAACTCTAGGTAAGTAATAGGAGGCCCACGGAACGCGTGTGCAGAGTGTGAACTCACACGCGAGATGCGTAACAACGTCTATGGGCAGTACAGTTCAAGTTAAAGGTGAGTACGGACAATCCTGACTAGTTAGGACTAAAACGACAGTGGAACTGGACACTAGGACAGTTAAACTACCCTTGAGCACCGAAATGCTCTTGTTACCTCACCCACAGGCTGCGGGTGCATAGGTGTCAAAGTGTGTCGGGTTCTCGCGTTGCAGTCTATGGAGCCTGGAAGAAAACATGCTGCAGGCGACCAGGAGGAAGATGTCCGGTGCGATCCAAGGGTGGATCAGTGAAGAAGAGGACCTGAAAGCAGAGGGGACAGTGTTCAAAGTCACTAGCCAGTGACCGGTGTGGAACCAGGAAGGAACCAGATGTCGTCGTCGCAATCAGGTGGAATAGTGGACGCTTGACTCTGCAGCCACGTGGACCAGGAGGTGTCTTCGACGACCAGGATGGAGGCACGAGCTGTCCCACGCAGGCTCTCGCTGTCGGCAGTGTCGGATCCGGGATTGGAGTCAACAGGCCTTGGCAAAGGCAACCCAGGCGGTGAGTGGAAAAGGCGTCTGGTGCGGACTAGGAGAGTCCGGGGTGCCCCTCTTTTGGAAGGGAGCAAGGGCCAGTCTGGAGCAACCAGACCAGCAGTGAAGATTTCAAGGTTCGTCGTCTAGGAGGCCACTCGCTAGCCGGCAAGTGACCAGACAACGCGTCAAGCAGCAAACAAGCAGAAGGGTCCCACACAGATCTCGTGGAAGCTGGAGGGCTGATCTTCGGTGCAGGAGCTGCTCGGGGCTGGGGCTTCTCAATCCCCAAAGCACTTGGTCAAGTTTACCTCGGGAGTCGTGCTGGAAGCGAAGTGCAGTTTATTCCAAGATGGCCGGTCCCACGTGTCTCGTCGCACCAATGGATCTCAGCTGTGCTGCAGATGTGAGTTGAGGTCGGAGAGGTCTGGGAATCCGGGTCTCGCCGGGCTCTGAAGTCTGGATCCTCAAGGGAAGACGACAAAGTGAAGCCGCTGGACGCTTGATGGTGCCTGCAGTTGCAGGGTGGACACTCCTTGCCCACAAGGGAGATTTCTTCATTCTTCTGTGGAGCAGAACGTCGAAGTCCAGAGTTTCTTCTTGTAGAGTAGTTCAGGATTAATCTAATTTGGAATGTGACCAGCTCCTACCTTTCCTGCTAAAGGGGGCTGCACTACTGACTAGGTCCCTCCCCTGGGTGGGACCAGGAAGGGGGGTGGTTACACCCCCTATCCTTTGTCCGGTTTCCCGCCAGAGCTGGGGCTGGAGTGCCCCAGCAACTGGTTTGAACCGGTGTATGCACAGGGCACCTTGTGTGCCCCAGGCATGTCTCATTCCTTTCAGGCCTATCCTACCCAATACACAAAATCCTGTCTGGGGTGGTGCTACCACCTCCCAAGGCAGGAAACCCTTTGTCTAAGCCTTCCTTTGCTGGAAGGACTCCCAGCAGCAGGCGGTCAGACTTGTGTCTGTGGTGGCAGCATCCATTTTGTGATGCCAAGGCTAGAGTTAACTTTAACAACAAAATTGCCTGATAAAGACCAAGGCAATGAAACATGTCGGCTGTAAGCAGAGTGCGAATCGATAGGTAGTATTTGCATCTCTCCTTTTTATGTATATGTGTTTACTGTTTGCAACAAGAGAATGCGAGTAAAATGTTTCTGTATCTTGTTTGCACAGTAGTTTTTTTCGTTATATGTTGAATGTTGTTAGTCCTTGTCACATATAAGTTTTGTGTACACTGCACCATTCACTGTCTCTTTTCCTTTGGGTTTCGGACACGTTTACGTTAAGCTAGGTGGCACCGATGATGAGAACAGGGCCATCCTGGTGAGTACCAACCAGGGGTGCCATTGGTGGTGCGCCCGTGAGGTGCCATCTAGCTATTCACACTTTTTTCAAATGTTGTCCTTCTAGTGAATGTATGTCCTGTGCTGTTTTGTAATGTGTTGATCAGAGTATGGCTATCTTTTATCTTTTATCATGGCAATAGACTGGAACACGGTAATAATCTCTAGAGTTAGAGGTGTTGCCGGAATGATCATTTGACAATTCATGTGTGTTCACAAGTCCAGAAGAAAAACTGCCTAAAGGATTAGGTCTTTTTGTTTTTGTTGATTTACTGAGTGGAGGGCGACCTAGTTCTGCACTTCCCTCTTGACTCCTAGTATTTATACACGTCGAGTTAACTTTAACCGGGGTTCACAGTTACATACATGTCGTGCCCCTCTAGAAGGGTGGAATGCTACCCCCGTCGCCAGAATTGGCGAGGGGGTAGTATTCCAATTCTTATGACACCTTACTCGACATGTTTTGATAATGTTATACCAGAGTTAGCATTTAACCGCGAGGTTGATAATGCACTGAAAAGTATATGGTATAGCGGTTCGAGGCATGTGGGCTGCTAAATTCATATCTTGGCATTAGATCGCCGCCTAGTGTTGGGTCCGGATGATCGCACATTGTTGTCCTGGAAGAGTCTTCGAAGTATCCTGAGATAGGTGGCTCCTCCCCTGGACTACAGTGCGCATGGGCATCGGCTCCATCCCCAGATTGTTTTTTTCCGCCATTGGGTTCGGATGTGGTCTCGACGTCTTTCTGTCGAAACCGAGAAAAACTAACTTTTAGCGGCCAAAAGGCCTCGCTTTTTTTGCGTCGGTATTGTCTGCGCACGGTCTCGAGTCTTCCGTCTCTTGGAGCCGGAATAAGCGGAGTTTTCTTTCGCTCTTCGGACTTTGAGGCCTTCTCATCGCGACACGACTGCAAAACTTTTCTGAACATGGAGCGGAGCCCGTTTAAGTGCTGCCCGCTCTGTGGGTCCAAGTACCCACACATCGATCTACACCCCGTCTGTAACAAATGCCTTTCGCCTGACCACGACGACGGCAAGTGCAAAGCCTGTGCACAGTTCCGGTCTAAGAAGACTCTCAAGCTTCGGCGCGCGGTGCGCATGGGAGCTAGACAAGCGGCCCCGGATCCGGAAAACATCTTCGGCGACCAGGAAGAAGAGGACCAGGGTCATCATCTTCAAATCTCCCCACCCGAGACGGAGGTCGAGGCGGATCCGGTAGACGACGACGGAGTCGTGGGTCAAGGCCTTGAATACGTCGACGAGGTAGGAGACGACGAAGAGATTTATGGGGCCGCGGCGGATAGCTCAGGGGACGAGCTCTGCCCCGAAGGTTACGAGGATACCGACCGGGTCACGGGATCGCCTGTAGGCCTTACCCAAGACCCAGTGCCGCAAGCCACAGCCCCGCCTTCTGGCCCGGCCACGGACTTACTTGCTGAGCAGACTGTATCGAAACCGAAACCATCGGGATCGACTACATCTAAGATGGCCGACCCGAAAACGAAACCGAAACTTAAGGACTCGAGTGTCCCTAAGATGGCTGCCGTGCCGGCGAATACGACTGTACCCGCTACTCCATCGACTCCGTCGACCTCCGGTCCGCAGAAGTCGAAGAAGTCCGTCGATTCCGCTGCTGCAAACTCGAAATCGACGCCAGAGGAGGGGTCCTCTAAGAAAGATGGTCGGCACGGGTCAACAGCGGCGCCGCCGTCCAAGCACGCCAAAGCCGGCTCCACGGAGGCTACGCAGGCGCACGGATCGAAGACTGGCACGTCTGCGCACCGGTCCCAGGAATCGGGGTCGGTGACAGCGGGATCCGCGTCGAAAGCGCACAAGGCCCACAAAGACGTCGGATCCGAAGGAAAGGTCAAGACATCCTCGTCGGCGCCAAAACCCACTGTGAGTGAGACGTCTCCCATCGCCGAATCACTACAGAGAATCAGGGAGAAGGCCTCTGCTCCGTCGGCTCCGATATCATCGCCGCAGGCGCAAAAGGAAAATCCAGGAAAGCCTTCTGGCAAACTTCTCTTTATTTTGCCGCCGAAGGAGGCGCCGAAAGCCTTTTCCACCAAATCGGCACCAAAGAAGACGGTTTCTTCAACGGCTGGCCCACTTCCACGTCGGGTACTCGAATCAGAGGATGATTCAGAGCATTTCATCGACGCTGACACCGGCAAATTGACCCTCTATAAGAGAAAAATCACTTCAGAGTCAGTGGACTCATATGTCATCCCACTGAAAAAGAAAAGGGTGCCCCTTGATGCTTCAGGCCTCATGGAACCAATCCAGCCTCCTCCGAGACGGAGCCCTACTCCGTCACCAGAACACTCTGCGGGTGAGGGGTATGATGAGGATGAGCAATACAATTTCCCTATCAATGAACCAGATGCACAACCGGATTCATATGATGACACTGGTGACCAGGGCACCCAAAATGTGGGGCAGGACCCGCAGCTTTTTAATGCACGTGCATCCCCAACTGAGGATTCAGCAGGTTTTCATGCACTAATTGAGAGGGCGGCAGCCAATCATGATGTGGACATGCATGCTGACCCGATAGAGGAAGACTTCCTTTTCGACACATTTTCAGTCTCTGAAAGGACAGTAAAGACGCTACCTATGCTTAAAGGAGTCCTCAAGCATGCTGGGGACATATTTAAGGAGCCTACCAGAGCACGAGTGGTCAATCCACGTATTGAAAAGAAGTACAGACCAGCACCTGCAGACCCCGCATACATTCGGGGACAGTTGCCACTGGACTCTCTTGTGGTCGCCAATGCCAGGAAACGTGCCAACTCCCAGACGACGGGTGAAGCTCCTCCCCCGGATAAGGAGTCCAAAGTGCTAGAGGCAGGGGGCAAAAGAGTAGCTGCACAGGCCGCAAACTTTTGGCGCATTGCCAATACACAAGCACTCTTAGCACGTTACGATAGGGCGCATTACGACACCCTAGAACAGATTATACAACACCTGCCTCCAAAGTTCCAAGAAGGCACCAAACTGCTTATTGAGGAAGGGAAGCTAATCTCAAACGCAGCCATCAAGTGTGCACTTGACGCCGCAGACACAGCTGCTAGAGCTATCAACACTAGCGTTATGCTGAGACGACAGGCGTGGCTCCGCATCTCGGGGTTTAAACCAGATATTCAGACAACCATTCTTAATCAGCCAGTCAATCCTGATAGTCTGTTTGGTCCAGATGTTGACACCACCCTAGAAAAAATAAAAAAAGACACAGAAACTGCTAAGTCCATGGGGGCCCTACAGTCACAACAGTTTCGTGGCAGCAATTTTCGTCGCTCAGGTGCACGTGGAGTCACCAGAGGACAAATGGGTCAACAATCTCAGTTCTCAAGAGGTGGAGCACAATCCTCGTTCACAAAACAGAACAAGGGAGGTTACAGAAATAACAGCAACAGAGGTCGCGGCAGAGGAAACAACAGCTCCCGCTCCTCTACCCCAAGCAAACAGTGACTCTCTGTCGCTGCCCCCCGACCACTTAACACCTGTCGGGGGGAGACTGCAGCAATTCCTGCCCGTCTGGAGAAACATCACCACAGACAGGTGGGTGCGACAACTAGTCCAGTATGGTTATTGCCTAGAGTTGAAATCCACTCCACCCAACATCCCGCCAAGGCAAAGGCCTATGTCCGCAGAGCACTTGCACTTATTGCAGCAGGAAGTAGTGGTGATGCTGCAAAAAGGCGCAATCGAGCTCGTGCCGGTGGGAGAGGAAGGCACAGGGGTATATTCCCTGTACTTCCTTATTCCAAAGAAGGACGGATCTCTCAGACCCATTCTAGATCTACGTCCCCTCAACCTGTACATACTATCAGAACACTTCCATATGCTTACACTGCAACAAATTCTTCCCTTGTTAAACCAAGGGGACTTCTTAGCAACCTTAGATCTCAAGGATGCTTATTTCCACATTCCACTACACCCGTCCCACAGGAAATACCTCAGATTCACTATCCAAGGCAAGCATTATCAGTTCAAAGTCCTACCCTTCGGAGTGACCACGGCCCCAAGAGTGTTTACCAAGTGTCTGGCGACAGTAGCAGCGCACCTCAGGAGGCAGAACATTCATGTCTACCCCTACCTAGACGACTGGCTCGTTCAAGCCAAGTCGGAACAACAGTGCGCCGCGGACATGTCAACTACCATTCACCTCCTTCACGATCTGGGCTTCTCGTTGAACTACCCAAAGTCGCATCTTCAGCCGGCACATGTCCGGCAGTTTCTAGGTGCGACGATCAATACCCTGACGGCCATGGCTCAGCCAAACCAAGTCAGGATAGACAGCATGCAGTCTCTAATCCAAAAGTTCAGACCACAACACTCACTTCCAGCGAGAGTGTTCATGCAGTTGATTGGCATGATGGCCTCCTGCATCTTCATAGTCCCTCACGCACGGTTGCATATGCGTCCGCTCCAGGAATGCTTAGCAAATCAGTGGACACAGGCTCAGGGACAATTGACAGACCTAGTGTTGGTTACCAGTCGGGCATACGACTCTCTGCATTGGTGGACTCCACACAACCTTTGCAAGGGCCGACTGTTCCAGGAGCCAGTGCCACAAATTATCCTGACAACGGACGCATCTCTCCAGGGATGGGGAGCTCATCTGCTCACTTACACAGTGCAGGGACTATGGACGACGCAGCAACAGAAGATGCACATCAACTATCTGGAACTGATGGCAATCTTCATGGCGCTCAAGTCCTTCATTGTACAGTGTTAGTCCGGACGGACAACATGACCGCGATGTACTACATTCAAAAACAGGGGGGCACCCACTCGCCACAGCTGTCTCATCTGGCTCAGGGCATGTGGAAGTGGGCCATTCAGAGGAACATTTTCCTCATGGCAGAACACCTCCCGGGCAAGGACAATCAGATGGCGGATCTGCTCAGCAGATACAGCCATCAAATGCACGAGTGGGAGTTACATCTGTCAGTACTCCTCCCGTACTTCCAGCGGTGGGGTCATCCGGAGATAGACCTGTTTGCAACAAAAGAAAACGCAAAATGCCAACACTTTGCCGCCAGGTTCCCTCACCCACAGTCGCAGGGGAATGCGATATGGATGAACTGGTCAGGCAAATTTGCGTACGCTTTTCCGCCAGCCCCTCTGATACCGCTGGTGGCAAGAAAGCTAAGGCAGCACGCGATGACTCTCATCCTGGTTGCTCCAACGTGGGCGCGCCAAGCATGGTACACCACGTTCCTCGAACTCTCAGTGGTGCCGCATCAAAGACTGCGCCTCACGCCCAGACTCTTGACGCAGAACCATGGAGAAATTCAGCATCCAGATCCGCAACAGCTCAACCTGGCAATCTGGCTCCTGAAGTCCTAGAGTTTGGATACCTTAACCTACCTCCGGAATGCATGGACATCATCAAGGAGGCAAGGAAGCCAACTACCAGAGCATGCTATGCTGCGAAATGGAAGCGTTTTGTCATTTACTGTACAGCCAATGACATCAACCCGCTAGATGCATCTATCCCTAACATCATTTGCTATCTGTTGCATCTTTACAAGTGCAATCTAGCGTACACTTCCATTCGGATACATCTATCCGCCATAGCGGCTTATCTTCAGAACAGGCAGCATCTCTGTCTTCAGAGTGCCTGCCATTAAAGCTTTCCTTGAAGGTCTGAAACGAGTCATTCCCCCAAGAACACCACCAGCTCCGGTGTGGAACCTCAATGTGGTCCTCACCAGACTAATGGGACCACCTTTTGAGCCACTGCACTCGTGTGAACTCCAGTTCCTAACGTGGAAAGTAGCTTTCCTAATCGCTATCACGTCGCTAAGGCGTGTTAGTGAGCTGCAAGCGCTCACAATCCAAGAGCCATTCATTCAGATTCATCCAAATAGGGTAGTGCTACGTACTAACCCCAAATTCCTTCCGAAGGTGGTGTCACAGTTTCATCTCAACCAAACTATTGACTTACCGGCATTCTTCCAAAACCCACAAATGGTGGCGGAAAGAATGCTCCATACGTTAGACGTACGGAGGGCGTTGATGTACTACATAGACAGGACACAACCCTTTAGAAAGACAAAACAACTTTTTGTTGCCTTCGCACCACAACACAAAGGCAACCCTATTTCCAAAGCAGGAATAGCCAGGTGGATTGTTAAGTGCATCCAAATATGTTATCAAAAGGCCAAGCGCACTTTAACAATACCCCCGAGGGCGCACTCCACACGCAAACTGGGGGCATCCATGGCTTTCCTAGGGAACATTCCTTTAGAGGATATTTGCAGAGCAGCCACGTGGGTTACACCACATACCTTTACAAAACACTACTGTGTTGACGTACATTCCAAGCAGCAAGCAGCTGTAGGACAGGCTGTTCTCAAGACACTCTTTCAGGTTTCTGCAGCTGGCACGGGCAACCGCCGCTGATGGAGGGACTGCTATGTATTCTATGCTAAGATATGAATTTAGCAGCCCACATGCCTCGAACTGAATATGCTACTTACCAGTATGCATCTGTTCTTGGCATGTAGGGCTGCTAACATTCATATCGCCCACCCTCCTCCCCGGTGCCTGTCGCAGCTGCAGATATACTATTGTATTCACTTATTAGCATGGACATCCTTTACACTTTTCACTCCATCTTCTGCCACAATGGCGAAAAACAATCTGGGGATGGAGCCGATGCCCATGCGCACTGTAGTCCAGGGGAGGAGCCACCTATCTCAGGATACTTCGAAGACTCTTCCAGGACAACAATGTGCGATCATCCGGACCCAACACTAGGCGGCCATCTAATGCTAAGATATGAATGTTAGCAGCCCTACATGCCAAGAACAGATGCATACTGGTAAGTAGCATATTCATTATCATGGAACAGCTATTAGGACTTGGTTCCGCAAGCTGCAGACGGGCTCAGCTCATGCCAGAGCACCATCTCGCATAATTCCAAGCACTCTGCCTTCAGGATTGATAAGGCCTGCCATAGGAGTGACTGATAGGAATATATGTGTCCATTTTAGGGTTAGATATAGGTATACTATATCTACAGCAAAGGGTGTTTACACCACCTTGCCCCAGCTGTCGTGCAGCCAGTTGTCAGTTTTAGATGGCCAGCCAGGGGTGGCATAATACATGCTTCAGCCCCTGGTAGGCCCTGGGTACACCTATGCCCTGGATACCTAAGGTACACTGTACAGGGACTGATAAGGTGGCCCAGTACCAATTGGTAAATGCACCTAAAGTACATGGTTGTCAATTTAGAGAGAGAACAGCTAGGCTGTGGGTCTGATTAGCAGGCCCACAGCCAGGGCAAGTCATAAACCAGTGAAGCAAAAAGCAAAAATCTGGGGTGACCATAGGATTGCAGACCCCACTCTCCTACATAACCCCCCCCCCCCAAACTTAGGGACATTAAACTAACCTTGACCAGGTGAGTCTTCCTGTTCTAAGTGGAAATACCTGGAGAGACCATCTGCATTGCCATGGTCAGTCCCTGGTCTGTGCTCCACTGTAAAGTCCATCCCCTGTAGGGAAATGGACCACCTAAGAAGTTTGGGGTTTTCACCCTTCATCTGATTTAGCCATAAGAGGGGCTTATGGTCGGTCTGAATCTTGAAGTGAGTTCCAAACAAGTATGGCCTCAACTTCTTCAGGGCCCAAACCACAGCAAAGGCCTCCCTCTCAATAGCTGACCAACGTTTCTCTCTAGGGGTCAGCCTTCTGCTTATAAAAGCAATGGGCTGGTCATGACCATCAATATTCAGTTGAGAAAGAACAGCTCCCACACCCAACTCGGATGCATCTGTTTGGACAATGAAGGTTTTGGAGCAGTCAGGACTCTTGAGAATAGGTGCAGTACACATGGCCTGCTTTAGGTCATCAAATGCCTTCTGACAGCTAACTGTCCACTGAACTTTCTTTGGCATTTTCTTGCTTGTCAAGTCATTAAGTGGTGTCACAATGGACCCATAATTCTTCACAAACTTCCTATAGTAACCTGTTAGACCCGGCTTCCTGGGCACCAGGGCACTCCGGGGTAACTGCGCTCCAATCGCATCAACTGGAGTGTTCCCTCACTGATGTCCTGGGGCCTCAGTACTAAAGGGCCCAAAACTGGATAACCAAGTACTCCTCTCCAGCACTTGACTCTCTCAGGGTAGCGAGACAGAGCAGTCCAAGGCTTACTCAAGGAGGTGAGGTGGGGTTAGACATTCAGAATACAGTGTAAACCGTACCACCAGCTGATAAACTCAATGTCCAGTCAGTGCTTTACTTTTTATAAAAGAAAAGTACTTTAATACACAAGATAATTATTCTACACATAAAACTAGGATAAACAGTGAAAACCAGAAGTCTCTACAACCCTCTGGGGCAGAGTTCTGACCCCAAACAGTATTATAGCGCCTAGACACCAAGCACTATAAAAACAGTTAACATGAAAACACACAGTAAGCATTGCATATTACAGATCATGTTACACAGGGCTGTTCTCATTCACTAGAGCCTTGATACTAGAGGCTTCCAGTGCGGCAGAGGGTAGAATTCAAGGCGATGTGCACTGCCCACAAACTCCTCAATGGTCTTGGCCCTTCTATCCTGAGAGACATGGTCACCCCCTACAAGGCCCCTAGACTCCTACGCTCTGACAACGAACGCCTGGCCACCGTCCCGAGATTCAGGAAGGCACGCACTGGCGGTAGACGGTTCGCAGTAAAAGCGTCTGCAGGATGGAACTCACTCCCCCGCTTCCTGCGACTGGAACCCTGCCACCTCCTCTTCCGTAAAAAACTGAAAACTCTGCTTTTCCCCAAATAAGCTCCCCTTCCCCCTCTGGTCTCCACTTGTATCATTAGCGCGGGGATGCCTCCGGGTCACCAGGCGCTTTATAAATCGCTAAATAAATAAATAATAAATAAATAAATACCAAACTTTGTATTGAAAGGATATAGTTTCAGCATATGATGCGAAGTCAAATGGTCGTGATCAGCCCCATAACCCCCCACCCAAAGCAACAGAAGTGCCCTCCCATTGTGAGTGAGGACACCGCTCTAGTGGTGTCAGGGATCTGATCAAAGGTGCCGGATGTCTTGGCACAGTTTACTGGAGTCCCACTAGTCACTGGCTAGCTGTAGGAGGGTAGTGGCTGGGCAGAGTGCCAGTTCACCCTGATACCCTCAGAGTTCACAAAAAGAAAGGTGGGGGCCTGCTTCACTGGCCTCTATTCCCAGTTACTGCTTGTACAGGCTCCCACAGCGCAAGGGAGGAGCCTAGAGGGGATTTGATCTCACCTTCAAAGACTAGGATCAAGCATCCACCTCTCTGGCTCTCGTCATGTGCTGCAAGCTTCTTTCCACCAGCCTCTGTGATGTGCTGTAAGCTTCCTTCCCACAACTTTGGTGATGTGCCGCAAGCTTCTTTCCCACCCCTTGGGCAGCTGTCTGTAATTTCCTTGGTCCAAAGCGAACGCTCATCCAAGCCTCACAAACAGCTGGTCTGTAATGTTGCCTTCCTTCCAGACCGCAGTGAACAGAGTCTTATCTCTGTCTTCACACCGCGGGGTCGCGACTGGTAACTGTCCGAGGGCTCTGGTGTGGCCACTCGGCAGTCATAGACCAGTCTTGAACAACAGCTGACCACTCAGGCCAGACTTTTATCACCTCTGATTGATAGGCTCATCCAATCAAAGGGTCTGCTACTTTTTACACTTCCAATCACAGACCATTCACCGCGTGTTCAATGCATGGGTAAAGCATGTAGCAGGTCGTGTTCTGGTATCAGGCTGCGCCACCCTCTAGAGAGGAATTTTAATTAACTCCAGCCCAGGAGGCCCTGACATGTGAGGGAGGGTCCTATCCACACAGTTAGTGCAGCTAAACCCAGATAAGAGCTGAGGGTCTCCCCCAGCCCACCAGGCCTTTCCAAGGAAATAGGGAGGGGGACGGGGGAGCTGGGATGTCCAGCAGGACAGCTCGCATTCCTCACACTGGCTCAAATCACCATTCTTTCCCTGTACACCCACGGGCTCTCAAACACACATCAGCCAGACAACGGCAACAGGCCCACAGGCATGGCAAACTGCACAGACTTGGTCAGGAGGGTGCCTAGGGACTCACCCCTCCTGACTATAGATTTATTGCTGCCACCACTGTCAGTCTACCACAGCCATAATAGAGAGGGCAGTAGCCACTCTCTGAAAAATAGGGGTGCACTAGGCATGCCCCCTCGACCTCAGAGCCAAGCTCTAGGGTCTCAATCCAGGTAAACAGGGAGACCCTCAGTGGACATGTATGATTGTCATGCTCACTGAGGTAGGGATCTAGAAACTATACAGTAGCTTTTTGAGTGACTTGCCTGGAGATTAGCATAAGGCAGGGGAAGCACTCTCTCCAGAGACATGCAGGAGACTTCCCGTCCCAACATAACCAGACAGGCCCAAGAAAGCTCTGACCTGTGTCTGGGTGGTTGGAGGAGCCCAGTCCTTTATGGCCTGTATCTTGCTCTCCAATGGTTGAACCTGGCCTCCACCCACAAGGTGGCCCAGGTAAACAACCTGACTCTGCCCTATCTGGCACTTAGTAGCCTTGATAGTGAGGCCTGCCTTTTGCAGGGCCTCCAAAACTTTCCTCAGGTGGATCAGGTGATCCTCCCAGGTGGAGCTAAAGACAGCAATAGCATCTAGATATGCTGCACAGAAGTCATCCAACCCAGTGAGAACTTGGTTCACCAACCTTTGAAAAGTGGCAGGTGCATTTTTCAAACCAAAGGGATCACCACAAATTGGTAATGACCTCCTGGGGTAGAAAATGCTGTTTTGGCCTTGGCATCCTCCGCTAACCTGATCTGCCAATAACCAGCTGTTAGGTCAAATGTACTTAAGAAAGTTGCAGAAGCCAACTTATCTATCAGTTCATCTGCCCTGGGTATTGGATGGGCATCTGTCTTAGTGACAGCATTGAGACCCCTGTAGTCTACACAAAACCTCATATCTCTCTTACCATCCTGGGTGTGAGGTTTTGGCACTAGAACTACAGGACTAGCCCAAGGGCTCTCTGAGGGTTCAATGACTCCCAACTCCAACATCTTTTGAACTTCTTTCTTAATGCAGTCCCTGACGTGGTCAGGTTGCCTGTAGATTTTACTCTTGACAGGCAGACTGTCACCAGTGTCCACCTCATGGGTGCACCAGTTTGTCTGACTGGGGGTCAGTGAGAACATTTGTCTAAAGGATTGAAGACCTTGTTTACAATCCTCTTGTTGATGTTCAGAGAGGCTGTCAGAAAAGACTACACAATCTACTGACCCATCATCAGGGTTCTGAGTGAGCAGGGTTCTGAGTGAGCAGGTCTGGGAGAGCGTCACTCTCTTCCTCCTGCCCCTCATCTGTGGCCATGAGCAAGCCCATGTCCTCCCTGTAGACAAATGCCTTGAGCCTGTTTACATGAAGCGCCCTGTGGGGGCTCCTGGGAGTTCCCATGTCCACCAAGTAGGTGACTTCTCCCTTTTGCTCAATGATGGTATGGGGTCCAGACCATTTGTCTTGGAGAGCTGCTGGGGCCACTGGCTCCAACACCTACACCTTCTGTCCTGCATGACACACAGTTAGGACAGCCTTTTGGTCATGCCAAGCTTTTTGAAGTTCTTGGCTGGCCTCAAGGTTTCTGGATGCCTTCTCCATGTACTGTGCCATCCTGGAGCGAAGACCAAGTACATAGTCCACTATGTCAAGCTTAGGCTTATTGAGAGGTAACTCCCATCCTTCCTTCACAAGACACATTGGTCCTCTTACAGGATGCCCAAACAGAAGCTCAAAAGGGCTGTAGCCAACCCCCTTCTGTGGGACCTCTCTGTAAGCAAACAGGAGGCAGGGTAAAAGGATGTCCCATCTTCGCCTAAGCTTTTCAGGTAACCCTTTTATCATCCCTTTGAGGGTCTTGTTGAATCTCTCAACAAGCCCATTGCACTGTGGGTGATAGGGTGTGGTGAATTTGTAATTCACACCACACTCCTTCCGCATTACAGTCAAGTATCCTGACATGAAGTTTGCACCTCTGTCAGAGACAACCTCCTTAGGAAACCCCACTCTAGTAAAAACTGCAAGTAGGGCCCTGGCCACAACAGGAGCTGTAGTGGTCCTAAGGGGAATAGCTTCTGGGTACCTGGTGGCATGATCCACTATCACCAGTATAAATCTGTGCCCAGATGCTGTTGGGGGGTCCATTGGTCCAACAATGTCTATCCCCACTCTCTCAAAGGGTACCCCCACCACAGGTAGTGGTATGAGGGGGGCCTTTGTAGTGCCACCTGATTTGCCACTGGCTTGGCAGGTGACACATGAGCGACAACACTCTTTAGTGTCCTCAGACATATGAGGCCAGTGAAAGTGTGGGGCAAGCCTGCCCCAAGTCTTGTTCTGGCCTAAGTGACCTGCAAGGGGAATCTCATGGGTAAGGTGAGAAGGAAACCTCTAAGAGACAAGGGGATGACCAGCCTCCTGGTAGCACCAGGCTTGGGGTCTCTTGCCTCAGAGTATAGGAGTCCATCTTCCCAATATACCTTATGGGCACCTGTAGCATTCCCTGCAGCCTCAGCAGCAGCCTGCTGTCTGAGGTGTTCAAGAGAGGAACAGTCTAATTGGGCCTGTCTCAAGTCTGCCCTGGAAGGTCCCCCTGTCCCAAGAAACTCAACCTGATCAGGTTCAAGCTCTTCTAGGACAGTTCCTTCTGGGGTCTCTGGGTCAGCCTCCTGAGAGGGCTGATCCTCAACCTGAGGCAGGGGGGAAGGCTCTGCCTTAACCCTACCATTCCTTCTCTTGGGTAGTGTCTGGTCCATTCTTCCAGGATCCAGCACTTGTTCAGCTGGGCATTTCTTGGCCTGTGACCTAGTCACAGCAAGGACATGTGAGGAGAGACCTAGCATTTCTACATGAGTCCTGTACTCCACATCTGACCACAGTGAGGATTCCAAATCATTGCCCAAAAGACAATCTACTGGGAGGTCTGAACTAACTACAACCCTTTTGAGGCCAGTTCCCCCTCCCCAGGAGAAATTAACAACTGCCATACTGTGATTGGTAGTGACATTGCTAGCATTGGTCACTAGGTAATCTGAACCTAGCATGATCTGGTCAGGGTCCACAAATGTTGGTGTCACCATGGTGACACTGGCACATGTGTCCCTGTAGGCCTGAGCCATTTTTCCATTGATTAAAGGCGTTTGTCTGTATTTGCCCAGAGTACTAGGACTTACAGTAGAGGTCATATCCATGTCCCCAGTACTAACAAGAACTGCCTGAGTAGGAATTCTGACTAAGTCAGAACCCACCTCAGTTCCCAGGGTTAACCCAACTATAGCCTTGGGAGGTACACTACCACTACTAACTGTACTAGGGGGTACAGGTGTCTTAGGGACAGTAGTGGTAGGAGTTTGGCCTTTCTTGGTGCACTCACTAAACCAGTGAGTTTTACTTTTACAGTATTGGCCCCATGGTTTCTTAGGACCATCCTTCTTTTGGGAATTTTGGGACCCACCCTCCTTAGGTTGTTGTGGCCCTGTTGAAGACTTCTGGTCATTTTGCTTATTCTCATTACCCTTCTGGTCTTTCTTCTGGCCACCATCCTGGTTCTGGTTCTGCTGCTTGACCCTTGTCCTGACCCATCTGTCTGCCTTCTTTCACAATTCTTGGGGAGAGGTCAGATCTGAGTCAATCAAGTGCTGATGCAACAACTGGTTCTGACAATTAATTAAGATTTGCTCTCTCATAATTAGATTATACAATCCTGTGTAATCAATAACTTTACTTCCCAGTAACCAGCCTTCCAAAGCCTTAGTGGCACAATCAACAAAGTCAGTCCAATCTTTAGCCTGAGTTTTCTGGGTGTCTCTGAACATTAACCTGTACTGTTCAGTGGTTAAACCAAACCCATCAATCAGTGCATTTTCAAGACTTGGTAATCATTAGCATCCTCATCTCTTACAGTGAGGAGCTTATCTCTACCTTTACCTTCAAAGGAGAGCCACAATATAGCTGCCCACTGACTCTGGGGTACCTGCTGTACTTTGCAGGTTCTCTCCAAAGCAGTTATCCACTTGTGGATATCATCTCCTGTCTTATAGGAGGGCACTATTTTACTCAGGTTTCTAGTATCAAAACCTCTTTCTCTATCCCTAGGTGTGAGAAGTTGGCCTGATGTGCAGTGCTCACTGTTCTAGTGATCACCATATATCAGTCCAAACAACCCTTATTGATGATTGGTTGTAAGTCAACCTTATAGACCAGCTATCCTAGTAGCATGGATACGAGCAGTCTAAGGCTAAGACTCTAGAGGGCGTGTTAAGCCAGCTGTTTTACCATCACATTACCCCTTGAACACCCAGTGAAAGGACACCACACAAGTTGTTATGAAAATAAACAGTGTATTTATTTATAACAAGACTACCCTGGCTCTTTATGAGACAGGGAGCTAAGCACACAACAAAACTCTTACGAAAATACTTTTAAGTTAGCACGTTACACAAATGCCCGAGGGGCACGAAAAACCATATACGCTAAAAGTGGAATGCGAATTACTAGCAGGTAAGTAACAGTTCTAATAGGCTTTGGACTCGCTAGGACTGGACTAGGGAATCGTTAGATTACTACTAAGAGGCCCAGGGAACTCGGGTGCAGAGTGTGCACTCTCACGCGGGATGCGGGACAAAGTCTATGGAAGCTAGAATTCACAAAGTTAGTGTTCACGGGCGAACCCGACCTGGTAGGGAGAAAACGACAGTGGATCCTGACCCTTGGATAGTGAGGCTATGCTGGGACACCGGAGTGCCGAAGTTACCTAGCCCAGGGGCTGCAGCTGCATAGGTCTGAAAAGACGTCGGGGATCTCGTTGCCGGACCAGGAGCCTGGAAGGAAGAAGTTGCTGGCAGGCGACCAGTGAAGGAAAGTTCGATGGATCCAAGCCTGGATCAAGGAAGAAGAAAACCTGAAAGCAGAGGGGACCAAGTTCTTGAATCACTAGCCAGTGATTAAGTGGGCACCAGGATGGCACCGGGCGAAGTCACCGCAGTCAGGTGAGTGGGCGCTGCTGGGCTCTGCAGTCTCTCGGACCAGGAGGCGTTGTCGGCGACCAGGATGGAGGTGCGAGCTGTCCCACGATGGATGAAGTCGTTGGCGTCGAAGTTACCCAGGATTGGGCAACAAGCCTTGGCTAATTCAAGCCCACACGGTGGACTCAAAATGGCGTCTTGAGTGGACCAGGAGGGTCCGGGGTGCTCCTCTTCTGGAAGGGAGCAAGGGCCAGTCTGGAGCAACCAGACCAGCAGCAGAAATGTCGTCGGGCGTCGTCAGGAAGGCCACAAGCCAGCGGGCTAGTAGCCAAACAACGCGGTGAGCAGCAAAAAGCAGAAGGGCCCCACGCAGATCGTGGAGATGCTGGGGGGCTGCTCTTCGGTGCTGGAGCTGCTCAGGGTGGGGGCTTCTCGGGCCCCAAAGCACTCACCAGGAATTCACTCGGCGGGCTTGCTGTTCAGAAGTCGTGCAGTCTTGAAGATGGCCGGTCCCTCGAGGTCTCGTCACACCCACGAATCTCAGCGTGACTGATGATGCAGGTAGAGGTCAGAGGTGCCAGGGAAGCCGGTTCTCGTCGAGCTGGGCAGTCGGATTCCGGAGGAAGGACTTGCAGCAGACCGCAGTGTTCTGTAGATGGTGCCTGCGGATGCAGGGTGACTACTCCTTAGTCACAAGGGAGAAATCTTAGGAAGAAGTCTTGAGTTCCTTTCGTGGAAAGTAGTTTCAGGATTCAAAGATGATCTGATTTGGAAGGGGGCCAGTCTCTACCTTTATCCTGTAAAAAGGGGCTGGCACGCGACTAAGTCCTGCCCTATGGGTGGGACTAGGAGGGGGGTGGTTACACCCACTTCCTTGGCGGGCTTTTCCCCAGCACAGGGTCTGGAGTGACCCTGGAACTGGTTCCAGCCAGCCTATGCACAGTGAGCACCGGGGTGCCACGTGCAGTCACCTTCCTCTAAAGCCCTGCCTACCTACAATACACAAAACCCTGTCTGGGACGGTGCTGGCACCGCCCCTGGCAGGAAACCCTTTGTCCTTATCTCCTGCTCTGGGAGGACTCCCAGCAGCAGGAGGGCAGACTTGTGTCTCGGTGGCAGCATCCATTTTGTGGATGCTAAGGCTCTGTCTGACTTTTAACCGGGTTATAGGTTACATGCATGTCGTGTCCCTCTAGAAGGGTGGAATGCTAACCCCGTCGCCAGAATTGGCGAGGGGTTAGTATTCCAATTCGTATGACACCTTACTCGACATGTTTTGATAAAGCGATACCAGAGTTGGCACATAACCGCGAGGATTATAATGCACTTAAGAGTATATGGTATGCGATATCCTGGAAACGGCTAAGGGATAGATCCCGAAAGCCGCAGACAGGCTCAGCTCATGCCAGAGCACCATCTCACACGATTCCAAGCACTCTGCCTTCAGGATTGTTAAGGCCTGCTATAGGAGTGACTGATAGGAGATCTGTGTGTCCATTTTAGGGTTAGATATAGGTATACTATATCTAAAGCAAAGGGTGAGTACACCACCTTGCCCCAGCTGTCGTGCAGCCAGTTGTGTCAGTTTTAGTTAGTCAATCCAGGGGTGGCACAATACATGCTTCAGCCCCTGGGAGACTTCTGGGTGCACCTCAGCCCTGGGTACAGGGACTTGGAGAGGGCCCAGTGCCAATTCAGTACCTGAGTACAATTTGGATAGAGAGAACAGCTAGGCTGTGGGTCTGATTAGCAGGCCCACAGCCAGGAAAAGTCGTAAACCAGTGCAGCAAAAAGCAAAAATCTGGGTGATCATAGGATTGCAGACCCTACTCTCCTACACTAGGGATATTGCTGCAACCAGTGGGGACTACCCCATTCAACTGTTGCTCTCTAGCAAAGGCAAGCTTCTCTTTGGCAAGGGCAAGTTATTCCCTTTGGATCCTCAGATTAGCTTCCTTCATCTTTACCTCATGCTCTCTCCTCTGAGGGGAAGTCATCCTCCTCTGAGCAGATGCATGAGAGGCACGAGAGTGCACAGATCTATTGGAGTCCCTAGAATGAGATCTATGTCTTCTAACCCCAAAGTTAGGCCTGCTTAGGGTCAGCACTGGGGGTCCCCCAGTTCCTTCCCTATGTAGGTCTAAGTTGGCCCTTGTGAGTCTGCTGACTATCACAGAACCTTTGTCTGCCTCATCCCCATAGGGGTCCTCCTCCTCCTCATCTACATCTTCTGTTTCAGGGAGATCTGGATCACCACGAGTACCTTCTAAGGGGGCATGCTCCTATCTGGATTAGAGGGGTCTGTGTCAGCAGCCTTTCTGGCATTATATGTCTCTAAGAGACCTAACAGAAAAGGAGTGGTAGGGTTAGAACCCTGTTTCAATTTCCTGGAGGTACACAATTGTCTCATCTCCAGGAAACTGAGAGCTGCATATCTGGAAAGGACCTGTGGAGGGTCACTAACCATTAGGGGAGTCTCTGAAGTCTCTCCATGGGTAGACATGCTTTCTAGTGAGGTGTAAGTGATGCACCTACCTACACTATGGTTTTCCCTACTGATCCCTTGCTAAGAGTTGTAGTCAGGGTGTGCTAGGCCCTTTCTACTACAACAGTATTTCTAAGCTTGTTATATGTACCTAGAGTACCTTATGTGATCTTTAAATGATATTTCAAGATTATATTTGGTAAAAACAGCAAGCTCAAATCCCAACCGCTGCACACCAATGTGAGAAGTTGGCCTGATACAAGGTGATCACTAGAACTAGTGAGCATCATATATCAGTCTAAACAACCCTTATGGTGATTGGTTGTAAGTCAACCTTATAGACCAGCTATACTAATGGTAGCATGGACAAAGCAGTCTTAGGCTAAACTCTTTTGCATGTGAAGCCAGCTGTTTTACCACAATATAACCCCTTGAATATCAGATGAAAGGACACCACACAGGTTGTTATGAAAATAAACAGTATATTTATTAATAACAACTCCTCTGAACTCTTTGAGGTCAGAGGGCTAAGCACATGACAATCTCTTAGGAAAAATACGACAAGTTGCACAAAATTACAATGGTGCCCATGGGGCACAACAAACCTGTAGGAGAGTAGGGTCTGCAATCCTATGATCACCCAGATTTTTGCTTTTTGCTGCACTGGTTTACGACTTTCCCTGGCTGTGGGCCTGCTAATCAGACCCACAGCCTAGCTGTTCTCTCTATCCAAATTGTACTCAGGTACTGAATTGGCACTGGGCCCTCTCCAAGTCCCTGTACCCAGGGCTGAGGTGTACCCAGAAGTCTCCCAGGGGCTGAAGCATGTATTATGCCACCCCTGGGCTGACTAACTAAACTGACACAACTGGCTGCACGACAGCTGGGGCAAGGTGGTGTACTCACCCTTTGCTTTAGATATAGTATACCTATATCTAACCCTAAAATGGACACACAGATCTCCTATCAGTCACTCCTATGGCAGGCCTTAACAATCCTGAAGGCAGAGTGCTTGGAATCGTGTGAGATGGTGCTCTGGCATGAGCTGAGCCTGTCTGCGGCTTTCGGGATCCATCCCTTAGCCGTTTCCATGATATCGCATACCATATACTCTTAAGTGCATTATAATCCTCGCGGTTATATGCCAACTCTGGTATCGCTTTATCAAAACATGTCGAGTAAGGTGTCATACGAATTGGAATACTAACCCCTCGCCAATTCTGGCGACAGGGTTAGCATTCCACCCTTCTAGAGGGACACGACATGTATGTAACCCCTAACCCCGGTTAAAGTCAAACAGAGCCTCAGCTCCACAAAATGGATGCTGCCACCGAGACACAAGTCTGCCCTCCTGCTGCTGGGAGTCCTCCCAGAGCAGGAGATAAGGACAAAGGGTTTCCTGCCAGGGGCGGTGCCAGCACCGTCCCAGACAGGGTTTTGTGTATTGTAGGTAGGCAGGGCTTTAGAGGAAGGTGACTGCACGTGGCACCCCGATGCTCACTGTGCATAGGCTGGCTGGAACCAGTTCCAGGGTCACTCCAGACCCTGTGCTGGGGAAAAGCCCGCCAAGGAAGTGGGTGTAACCACCCCCCCCTAGTCCCACCCATAGGGCAGGACTTAGTCGCATGCCAGCCCCTTTTTACAGGATAAAGGTAGGAACTGGCCCCCTTCCAAATCAGATCATCTTTGAATCCTGAAACTACTTTCCACGAAAGGAACTCAAGACTTCTTCCTAAGATTTCTCCCTTGTGACTAAGGAGTAGTCACCCTGCATCCGCAGGCACCATCTTAAGAACACTGCGGTCTGCTGCAAGTCTCTCCTCCGGATCAAGACTGCCCAGCTCGACGAGAACCGGCTTCCCTGGCACCTCTGACCTCTACCTACATCATCAGTCACGCTGAGATTCGTGGGTGTGACGAGACCTCGAGGGACCGGCCATCTTCAAGACTGCACGACTTCTGCACAGCAAGCCCGCCGAGTAATTTCCTGGTGAGTGCTTTGGGGTCCGAGAAGCCCCGACCCTGAGCAGCTCCAGCACCGAAGAGTAGCCCCCCAGCATCTCCACGATCTGCGTGGGGCCCTTCTGCTTTTTGCTGCTCACCGCGTTGTTTGGCTACTAGCCCGCTGGCTTGTGGCCTTCTGAACGACGCCCGACGACATCACTGCTGCTAGTCTGGTTGCTCCAGACTGGCCCTTGCTCCCTTCCAGAAGAGGAGCACTCCTGACCCTCCTGGTCCACTCAAGACGCCATTTTGAGTCCACCGCGTGGGCTTGAATTAGCCAAGGCTTGTTGCCCAATCCTGGGTAACTTCGACGCCGACAGCTTCATCCATCGTGGGACAGCTCGCCTCTCCATCCTGGTCGCCGACAACGCCTCCTGGTCCGTGAGATCTGCAGAGCCAGCGTCGCCCACCCACCTAGTCGAGGTGACTTCGCCCGGTGCCATCCTGGTGCCCACTTAATCACTGGCTAGTGATTCAAGAACTTGGTCCCCTCTGCTTTCAGGTTTTCTTCTTCCTTGATCCAGGCTTGGATCCATCGAACTTTCCTTCACTGGTCGCCTGCCAGCAACTTCCTTCTTCCAGGCTCCTGGTCCGGCAACGAGATTCCCGACGTCTTTTCAGACCTATGCAGCTGCAGCCCCTGGGCTAGGTAACTTCGGCACTTCGGTGTCCCAGCATAGCCTCACTATCCTAGGGTCAGGATCCACTGTCGTTTTCTTCCTACCAGGTCGGGTTCGCCCGTGAACACTAACTTTGCCTTTACTAGCCTCCATAGACTTTGTCCCGCATCCCGCGTGAGAGTGCACACTCTGCACCCGAGTCCCCTAGGTCTCCTAGAAGTAATCTAACGATTCCCTAGTCAAGTCCTAGCGATTCCAAAGCCTATTAGTACTGTACTTATCTGCTAGTAATTTCGCACCACTTTTTAAGTATATGGTTTTTCGTGCCCCTCGGGCATTTGTGGATAACGTGCTAACTTAAGTATTTTCGTAAGAGTTTTGTTGTGTGCTTAGCACCCTGTCCTCATAAAGAGTACAGGGTTGTTGTGATTCTAATAAATACACTGTTTATTTTCATAACACTTGTGTGGTGTCCTTTCACTGGGTGTTCAAGGGGTAATGTGATGGTAAAACAGCTGGCTTAACACGCCCTCTAGAGTCTTAGCCTTGGACTGCTCGTATCCATGCTACTAGGATAGCTGGTCTATAAGGTTGACTTACAACCAATCATCAATAAGGGTTGTTTGGACTGATATATAGTGATCACTAGAATAGTGAACACTGCACATCAGGCCAACTTCTCACAAAACCATATACTAAGTAAGTGGAATGTGAAAGTCGATAAAAGGAATGGAGCTGTCCAGAGGCTGTAGGATCGATGGGACCACGCTACACTAACTCTAGGTAAGTAATAGGAGGCCCACGGAACGCGTGTGCAGAGTGTGAACTCGCACGCGAGATGCGTAACAACGTCTATGGGCAGTACAGTTCAAGTAAAAGGTAAGTACAGACAATTCTGACTAGTTAGGACTAAAACGACTGTGGAACTGGACACTAGGACAGTTAAACTACCCTTGAGTCCTATAATGCTCTCGTTACCTCACCCACAGGGTGCGGGTGCATAGGTGTCAAAGTGTGTCGGGTTCTCTCGTTGCAGTCTATGGAGCCTGGAAGAAAAGATGCTGCAGGCGACCAGGAGGAAGATGTCTGGTGCGATCCAAGGGTGGATCAGTGAAGAAGAGGACCTGAAAGCAGAGGGGACAGTGTTCAAAGTCACTAGCCAGTGACAGGTGTGGAACCAGGAAGGAACCAGATGTCGTCGTCGCGATCAGGTGAAGAGTGGACGCTTGACTCTGCAGCCACGTGGACCAGGAGGTGTCTTTGACGACCAGGATGGAGGCACGAGCTGTCCCACGCAGGCTCTCGCTGTCGGCGGTGTCGGATCCGGGATTGGAGTCAACAGGCCTTGGCAAAGGCAACCCACGCGGTGAGTGGAAAAGGTGTCTGGTGCGGACTAGGAGAGTCCGGGGTGCCCCTCTTTTGGAAGGGAGCAAGGGCCAGTCTGGAGCAACCAGACCAGCAGTGAAGATTTCAAGGTTCGTCGTCTAGGAGGCCACTAGCCAGCCGGCAAGTGACCAGACAACGCGTCGAGCAACAAACAAGCAGAAGGGCCCCACGCAGATCTCGTGGAAGCTGGAGGGCTGATCTTCGGTGCAGGAGCTGCTCGGGGCTTCTCAATCCCCAAAGCACTTGGTCGAGTTTACCTCGGGAGTCGTGCTGGAAGCGAAGTGCAGTTTCTTCCAAGATGGCCGGTCCCACGTGTCTCGTCGCACCCACGGATCTCAGCTGTGAGTTGAGGTCGGAGAGGTCTGGGAATCCGGGTCTCGTCGGGCTCTGAAGTCTGGATCCTCAAGGGAAGACGACAAAGTGAAGCCGCTGGACGCTTGATGGTGCCTGCAGTTGCAGGGTGGACACTCCTTGCCCACAAGGGAGATTTCTTCAGTCTTCTGTGGAGCAGAACGTCGAAGTCCAGAGTTTCTTCTTGTAGAGTAGTTCAGGATTATTCTAATTTGGAATGGGACCAGCTCCTACCTTTCCTGCTAAAGGGGGCTGCACTACTGACTAGGTCCCTCCCCTGGGTGGGACCAGGAAGGAGGATGGTTACACCCCCTATCCTTTGTCCGGTTTCCCGCCAGAGCTGGGGCTGGAGTGCCCCAGCAACTGGTTTGAACCGGTGTATGCACAGGGCACCTTGTGTGCCCCAGGCATGTCTCATTCCTTTCAGGCCTATCCTACCCAATACACAAAAT
The DNA here is from genome assembly GCF_964261635.1 of Lissotriton helveticus. Classification (NCBI taxonomy): domain Eukaryota; kingdom Metazoa; phylum Chordata; class Amphibia; order Caudata; family Salamandridae; genus Lissotriton; species Lissotriton helveticus. The sequence goes on from NC_136065.1 coordinate 1,968,082,581, forward strand.
CCTGTCTGGGGTGGTGCTAGCAACTCCCAAGGCAGGAAACCCTTTGTCTAAGCCTCCCTCGCTGGAAGGACTCCCAGCAGCAGGAGGTCAGACTTGTGTCTGTGGTGGCAGCATCCATTTTGTGATGCCAAGGTGTAGGAAGGTAGATCCCTGACTATGGTTGCCCCCAACTTTTTGCCTGGTGTTTTGCTGGTTTTCTGACTTAGTTGACCTGGGGCCCTGCTATTCAGGACCCCAGGCCCACTGCTCTCTCTGTAAAATGGATTCCATGTGCCTTAGGTACATATCCAATTGGATACTGAGTCACCTTATCAGTCCCTGTACAGTGTACCTTAGGTACCCAGGGCATAGGTGTTCCCAGGGCCAACCAGGGGCTGCAGCATGTATTATGCCACCCCTGGCTGGCCATCCAAATCTGACACAACTGGCTGCTTGACAGCTGGGGCAAGGTGGTGTAATCACCCTTTGCTTTAGATATAGTATACCTATATCTAACCCTAAAAATGGACACACAGATCTCCTATCAGTCACTCCTATGGCAGGCCTTAACAATCCTGGAGGCAGAGTGCTTGGAATCGTGTGAGATAGTGCTCTGGCATGAGCTGAGCCTGTCTGCGGCTTTCGGGATCCATCCCTTAGCCGTTTCCATGATATCGCATACCATATACTCTTAAGTGCATTATAATCCTCGCGGTTATATGCCAACTCTGGTATCGCTTTATCAAAACATGTCGAGTAAGGTGTGATACGAATTGGAATACTAACCCCTCGCCAATTCTGGCGACGGGGTTAGCATTCCACCCTTCTAGAGGGACACGACATGGAGGTAACCTGAACTCAAACTTCTTCTCCTTAATAAATACTGGGGTTTCTAATCCCTCCCTGGTAGCCTCGCCCCTCTGCATCACCCCACCTATCTGCTCTGCATATGACTTGTGACCACCCGCCTGGCCAACTCCCTTTCCTTCTATCTGATCACCTTACCTCCCCTCCTCATGACAGTCAGTTCTCTTGCATGTTTTTGTATACCTAAGTGAGGCTTCCCGCCAAACTGTGACCGCTATTTTGTATGACTCATAGGGGCAGATTTATGAAGGCCCTGCGCCGCCGGTGCGTCACTTTTTCCCATGTTAAAAGTGACGCACCGGCGGCGCAAGGCCTTCATAAATCTTGGTGATAGTGTCTAGCAATTGTTTTTACTTTTTTAACTAGATGTCATGTATCCTATGTGGACTTGTTCTTTTATTATTCCGTTGTCTGTGCTTATACACACTGTACCTGTATGGAAACACCTTGTAAAGCGCTCTGATACTCCTGGGTCCAGCCAGCGCTATATAAAACCTCTTAAATAAAATAAAAAAATAACCCCGGTTAAAGTCAGACAGAGCCTTAGCATCCACAAAATGGATGCTGCCACCGAGACACAAGTCTGCCCTCCTGCTGCTGGGAGTCCTCCCAGAGCAGGAGGCAAGGACAAAGGGTTTCCTGCCAGGGGCGGTGCCAGCACCGTCCCAGACAGGGTTTTGTGTATTCCAGGTAGGCAGGGCTACAGAGGAAGGTGACTGCAAGTGGCACCCCGGTGCCCACTGTGCATAGGCCGGCTGAAACCAGTTCCAGGGGCACTCCAGCCCCTGGCCTGAGGAAAGCCCGCCAAAGGAGAGGGGTGTAACCACCCCCCTCCTGGTCCCACCCATAGGGCAGGACTTAGTCGCGTGCCAGCCCCCTTTTCCCAGATAAAGGTAGGAACTGTCCCCCTTCCAAATTAGATCATCTTTGGAATCAAGACACGACTTTCTACGAAAGGACATCAAGATTTTTTTCTTCAAGATTCTCCCTTGTGACTAAGGAGTAGTCACCCTGCATCCGCAGGCACCACCGTAAGAACACTGCGGTCTGCTGCAAGTCCTTCCTCCGGAATCCGACTGCCCAGCTCGACAAGACCCGGCTTCCCTGGCACCTCCGACCTCTACTCACCTCTACAGCCAAGCTGAGAACCGTGAGTGCGACGAGACCTCAAGGGACCGACTATTGCCAAGACTGCACGACTTCTTCACAGCAAGCCCGCCGAGTAATCTACTGGCGAGTACTTTGGGGTCCGAGAAGCCCCGACCCTGAGCAGCTCCAGCACCGAAGAGCAGCCCCCCAGCATCTCCACGATCGGCGTGGGGCCCTTCTGCTTTTTGCTGCTCACCGCGTTGTTTGGCTACTAGCCCGCTGGCTTGTGGCCTCCTGAACCACGCCCGACGACATCACTGCTGCTGGTCTGGTTGCTCCAGACTGGTTCTTGCTCCCTTCCAGAAGAGGAGCACCCCGGACCCTCCTGGTCCACTCAAGACGCCATTTTGAGTCCACCGCGTGGGCTTGAATTAGCCAAGGCTTTGTTGCCCAATCCTGGGTCCTTCGACGCCGACAGCTTCATCCATCGTGGGACAGCTCGCCCCTCCATCCTGGTCGCCGACAACGCCTCCTGGTCCGTGAGATCTGCAGAGCACAGCGTCGCCCACTCACCTAGTCGAGGTGACTACCATCCGGTGCCCTCCTGGTGCCACCTGACTACTGGCTAGTAGTCACGAACTTGGTCCCCTCTGCTTTCAGGTGTCATCCATCTTCAAGATCCAGGCTTGGATCAACTCGAACTCTCTTCACTGGTCGCCTGCCAGCATCCTTCTTCCAGGCTCCTGGTTCGTCTACGAGGATTCCCGACGTCTTTTGAGACCTATGCAGCTGCAGCCCCTGGGCTAGGTAACTTCGGTATTTCGGTGCCCCAGCATAGCCTCACTATCCAAGGGTCAGGATCCACTTTCGTTTTCTCCCTACCAGGTCGGGTTCGCCCGTGAACACTAACTTTAACTTTACTAGCTATCATAGACTTTGTCCCGCATCCCGCGTGAGAGTGCACACTCTGCACCCGAGTCCCCTGGACCTCCTAGAAGTAATCTAACGATTCTATAGTCAAGTCCAAGCGATTCCAAAGCCTATTAGTACTGTACTTACCTGCTAGTAATTTCGCATTCCACTTTGAGAGTATATTGTTTTCCGTGCCCCTCGGGCATTTGTATATACTGTGCTAACTTAAGTATTTTCGTAAGAGTTTTGTTGTTGTGCTTAGCTCCCTGTCTCATAAAGAGCCAGGGTAGTCTTGTTATAAATAAATACACTGTTTATTTTCATAACAACTTGTGTGGTGTCCTTTCACTGGGTGTTCAAGGGGTAATGTGATGGTAAAACAGCTGGCTTAACACGCCCTCTAGAGTCTTAGCCTTAGACTGCTCGTATCCATGCTACTAGGATAGCTGGTCTATAAGGTTGACTTACAACCAATCATCAATAAGGGTTGTTTGGGCTGATACATAGTGATCACTAGAATAGTGAGCACTGCATATCAGGCCAACTTCTCACACAAGGCTCGAGTTAACTTTAACCTAGGTTCACAGTTACATACATGTCGTGCCCCTCTAGAAGGGTGTAATGCTACCCCCGTCGCCGGAATTAGCGAGGGGGTAGTAGTCCAATTCGTATGACACCTTACTCGACATGTTTTGATAATGTTATACCAGAGTTAGCATTTAACCGCGAGGTTGATAATGCACTTAAAAGTATATGGTATAGCGTTATCATGGAACAGCTATTAGGACTTGAAACCGCAAGCTGCAGACGGGCTCAGCTCATGCCAGAGCACCATCTCACATAATTCCAAGCACTCTGCCTTCAGGATTGATAAGGCCTGCCATAGGAGTGACTGATGGGAATATGTGTCCATTTTAGGGTTAGATATAGGTATACTATATCTACAGCAAAGGGTGTGTTCGAGGCATGTGGGCTGCTAAATTCATATCTTATGCATAGATCGCCGCCTAGTGTTGGGTCCGGATGATTGCACATTGTTGTCCTGGAAGAGTCTTCGAAGTATCACGAGATAGGTGGCTCCTCCCCTGGACTACAGTGCGCATGGGCATCGACTCCATCCCCAGATTGTTTTTTTCCGCCATTGGGTTCGGATGTGGTTTCGACGTCTCCGTGTCGGAACCGAAAACAACCTTGTTCTTAAGGCCAAAAGGCCTTCGTTACCTGCGTCGGTATTGTTTGCTTACGGTCTCGAGCGTCGTCCGACTCTCTGAGCCGGACATCTACGGAGTCAAGTAACTCTTCGATCGAGGCCCTCTCGTCGCAGCAAGACCCGACGAACTTAACATGGAGCGGAGCCCGTTCAAGTTCTGCCCCGTCTGTGGATCCAAATATCCACACATCGATGTGCATCCGGTCTGTAATAAATGCCTATCTCCGGACCACAACGAAGAAAACTGCATGGCCTGCTCTAAGTTCAGGTCCAAGAAGACGCTCAAGCATCGGCGCGCGGCGCGCCTCGAGGCCCAGCGAGCGGCGCCGGCACCCGACGACATATTCGACGACCCCGCGGAAGAAGGCGGCAGCCATCATCTCCAGATTTCACCACCGTCGACGGAGGTCCAAGCCGATCCCGAGGAACATGTCGAGGGACAGGGCCACGACCTTGAATACGTCGAGGAGGTAGGGGACGACTAAGAAGTTTATGGGGCCGCGGAAGATAGCTCAGAGGAAGAGCTATGCCCCGAAGTCTACATTATTGAGGCTCAGGTCACGGGATCGCCACTCGGCCTTACCCACGACCCTGCACCGCTATCCCCGGCCCCGCCTTCTGGCCCGGCCACGGACACTCAAGCTGAGCCGCCATCTCAGATATCGAAACCGAAACCTTCGGATCCGACGGCACCAAAGATGGCCGACGTCCAGCCAAAATCGAAACCGAAACCTTCGGAATCGACCAAACCTAAAATGGCCGACGTCCAACAAAAAGTATCGAAGCCTGCTCCTTCATCGGCTCCGTCGCCCTCAGGCCCACCGAAGTCGAAGAAGGCTGTCGAGTCGACAGCGTCGCAAAAGGTGCGGAAGGAACCATCCTCTAAGACGGCCGTCCATCAAGTGTCATGCACAGTTGTTCCGGCACGGACGTCTAAGTCTGTTGACACGCCTTCGGACGCCCCTACGGCGCCGTCAAGTAAACGCGCAGTCGAATCAAAGTCGACTAAAAGCCACGGCCCGAAGGCCGCAGGCACTACGGCAGCAACGGCGTCGGCGCCAACGACTCCAACGAAGCCGCGACACGTTGCAGCCGAAGATTCGTCGAGGCAAATCTCGACCACACCGGGAGAGTCCGACGCCACCGAACATCGGCCGTCGGTTACCAAACCCTCTGCCTCCTTCACAAAGCAGGTGACCGACTCCCTCAAACGTATTCGGGAGAAGACTTTGTCGTCAACGGCACCGCCTCCAAAGACCTCGACCAAGCTTCTCTACACTTTGCCACCTAGGGTGGCACCAAAAGCATTTGCACCAAGATCGGTGCCGAAAATCGCTAACACGTCGGATCCTTCGATGCAAAAGGGACGCTCGGATCAACATCAAGCCTCAGAAGACCATTCTGAGCATTACATCGATGCCCAAACAGGGAAATTGACCCTCTACAAGAGGAAAATCACTTCCCAACCACTGAAATCCTATGTTATTCCACTAAAGAAGAAGAGGCCGGAACAGGACATTCCTGCCCTTGTTGAACCTATTCTGCCACCACCAAGAAGTCCATCTCCTTCACCCACCCAATCAGGAGGAGAGGATGATGGACAAGATGACCAATACAATTTCCCAGTTGACAATGACCCTGATGTTCTGCAGGACTCATATGACGACACTGGGGACCAAGGTGGACATCAGGTGGTACAAGATCCACAAGGTTTTGGGACACGTACATCTCCAACAGAGGATTCTGCAGCATTTAATGCTTTAATAGAACGGGCAGCAGAAAATCATGATGTGGACATGCATGCTGACCCGGTGGAGGAAGGTTTTTTGTTCGACACTTTCTCTGTCTCTGAAAGAACCGTTAAAATACTTCCTATGCTCAAAGGTGTCCTTAAACATGCCCCGGAGATCTTTAAGGAACCTACCAGGGCAAGAGTGGTGAACCCACGTATCGAGAAAAAATACAGGCCAGCACCTGGAGATCATGCCTATATTCGGGGACAGTTGCCTCTGGACTCGTTGGTGGTCGCCAATGCCCGCAAGAGGGCAAACTCCCAAACAACGGGTGAAGCTCCTCCCCCAGACAAGGAGTCGAAAGTGCTTGAGGCATCCGGCAAAAGGGTGGCTGCGCAAGCTGCCAATGTATGGCGTATAGCAAACACACAGGCACTATTGGCACGATACGATAGGGCGCATTACGACACCCTAGAACAGCTCCTTCAACACCTACCTGATGAGTTTAAGGAAGCAGCCGAAATGCTCATACAAGAGGGAAAGCTTATCTCAAACGCTGCAATAAAGTGTGCACTTGATGTGGCAGATACAGCGGCTAGGGGAATTAACACTAGCGTCATGTTAAGGCGACAAGCTTGGCTTCGTATATCTGGATTTAAGCCTGACATTCAAACTACAATCCTCAACCAGCCCGTCAATCCTGACAGACTGTTTGTTCCAGATGTAGACACCACCCTTGAAAAGATTAAAAAGGACAACGAGACTGCTAAGTCCATGGGGGCGCTTCAGTCACAACAATTCAGGGGAAGCACTTTTCGTCGCTCAGGAGCACGTGGTGTTACCAGAGGACACTTGGGTCAACAAACACAATTCACAAAGGGTGGTGCGCAATCCTCGTACCCCAAGCAGGATAGAGGGGGTTACAGAGGTAACAGTGCCAAGGGCAGAGGCAGAGGGAACAACAACTCCCGTTCCTCTGCCGCCAACAAACAGTGACTCTCTGTCACTGCCCCCCGACCATACAACACCTGTCGGGGGGGAGACTCCAGCAGTTCCTGCCAGTCTGGACGTCCATCACCACAGACAGGTGGGTGAGAAAACTTATCCAGTACGGTTACTGTTTGGAGTTAACATCCACTCCTCCCAACATCCCCCCAAGACACCGTCCTATGTCGGCAGAGCACTTGCACTTATTGCAGCAGGAAGTACTGGTGATGCTGCAAAAAGGCGCAATTGAGCTCGTACCAGTGGAAGAGGAAGGCACAGGGGTCTATTCCCTGTACTTCCTCATCCCAAAAAAGGACGGATCCCTCAGACCTATTCTGGATCTACGCCCCCTTAACATGTACATACGGTCAGAACACTTTCACATGCTAACACTGCAACAAATCCTTCCCCTGCTCAATCAAGGGGACTTCCTAGCAACCTTGGACCTCAAGGATGCTTATTTCCACATCCCACTCCACCCATCCCACAGAAAATACCTCAGGTTTACCATTCAAAACAGGCACTATCAGTTCAAAGTCCTACCCTTCGGGGTGACTACTGCCCCCAGAGTGTTTACAAAGTGTCTGGCGACAGTGGCGGCGCACCTCAGGAGACAGAACATACATGTCTACCTGTACCTAGACGACTGGCTTGTTCAAGCAAAGTCGGAACAACAGTGCGCCGCGGACATGTCCCACACTATTCAACTCCTTCACAGCCTGGGGTTCTCGCTAAACTACCCGAAGTCGCACCTTCAACCAAACCATGTGCGGCAGTATCTGGGCGCGACAATAAACACCCTGACTGCTATGGCTCAGCCAAACCCAGTCAGAATCAACAGCATTCAGTCGCCGATCCAAAAGTTCAGACCGCAACACTCCCTGCCAGCGAGAGTGTTCATGCAGTTGATAGGCATGATGGCCTCCTGCATCTTCATAGTCCCGCACGCGAGGTTGCACATGCGCCCGCTCCAAGAATGCTTCGCAAATCAGTGGACACAGGCTCGGGGGACAGCTGACAGACCTAGTGTTGGTGACCGGTCGGGCATACAACTCTCTGCATTGGTGGAATCCACACAACCTTTGCAAGGGACGACCGTTCCAAGAGCCAGTGCCACAGATAATCCTAACAACGGACGCATCATGTAGGAGAGTAGGGTCTGCAATCCTATGATCACCCAGATTTTTGCTTTTTGCTTCACTGGTTTACGACTTTCCCTGGCTGTGGGTCTGCTAATCAGACCCACAGCCTAGCTGTTCTCTCTACTCCAAATTGTACCCAGGTACTGAATTGGCACTGGGCCCTCCAAGTCCCTGTACCCAGGGCTGAGGTGCACCCAGAAGTCTCCCAGGGGCTGCAGCATGTATTATGCCACCCCTGGGCTGACTAAATCAGACACAACTGGCTGCTTGACAGCTGGGGCAGAGTGGTGTACTCACCCTCTGCTGTAGATATAGTATTCCTATATCTAAACCTAAATGGACACAGATCTCCTATCAGTCACTCCTATGGCAGGCCTTGACAATCCTGAAGGCAGAGTGCCTGGAATCGTGTGAGATAGTGCTCTGGCATGAGCTGAGCCTGTCTGCGGCTTTCGGGATCCATCCCTTAGCCGTTTCCATGATATCGCATACCATATACTCTTAAGTGCATTATAATCCTCGCGGTTATGTGCCAACTCTGGTATCGCTTTATCAAAACATGTCGAGTAAGGTGTCATACGAATTGGAATACTAACCCCTCGCCAATTCTGGAGACGGGGTTAGCATTCCATCCTTCTAGAGGGACACGACATGGATGTAACCTGTAACCCCAGTTAAAGTTAGACAGAGCCTTAGCTCCACAAAATGGATGCTGCCACCGAGACACAAGTCTGCCCTCCTGCTGCTGGGAGTCCTCCCAGCCCAGGAGGCAAGGACAAAGGGTTTCCTGCCAGGGGCGGTGCCAGCACCGTCCCAGACAGGATTTTGTGTATCCTAGGTAGGCAGGGCTTTAGAGGAAGGTGACTGCAAGTGGCACCCCGGTGCTCACTGTGCATAGGCCGGCTGGAACCAGTTCCAGGGGCACTCCAGCCCCTGATCTGGGGAAAGCCCGCCAAAGGAGAGGGGTGTAACCACCCCCCTCCTAGTCCCACCCATAGGGCAGGACTTAGTCGCGTGCCAGCCCCTTTTTGCAGGATAAAGGTAGGAACTGGCCCCCTTCCAAATTAGATCAATCTTTGAATCCTGAACCGACCTTCTACACGAAGAACTCAAGACTCTTCCCAAGATTTCTCCCTTGTGACTAAGGAGTAGTCACCCTGCAGCAGTAGGCACCAACCAAGCATCGCAGTTTGTTGCCAGTCTCTCCTCCGGATCAAGACTGCTCCAGCACGACTAGAACCGGCTTCCCTGGCACCTCTGACCTCAACCTACATCATCAGCCCAGCTGTGATCCGTGGGTGCGACGAGACCTCGAGGGACCGGCGATCTTCAGAACTGCACGACGCTTGTCCAGCACGACCACCGAGTGACCCTCTACTGAGTGCTTTGGGGTAAGAGAAGCCCCAACCCTGAGCAGCTCCAGCACCGAAGTTCAGCCCCCCTGCATCCACGAGATCTGTGTGGGGCCCTTCTGCTCTTGGCTGCCCACCGCGTTGTCCAGATCACTTGCCCGTTGGCTAGTGGCCCCCTCACGACGCTCCACGACGACAAACACCGCTGGTCTGGTTGCTCCAGACTGGCCCTTGCTTCCCTCCTTCAGAGAAGTACCCTGGACCCTCCTGGTCCACTCAAGACGCCATTTAGGTCCACCGCGTGGGCCTTGCATTTGCCAAGACTTGTTGCCCAATCCTGGGTCCAGCGACGTCGACAGCAAGTACATTCGTGGGACAGCTCGCACCTCCATCCTGGTCGCCGACAACGCCTCCTGGTCCGAGAGACTGCAGAGCCCAGCAGCGCCCACTCACCTGGCTGAGGTGACTTCGTCCGGTGCCATCCTGGTGCCCTCCTAAATCACTGGCTAGTGATTCAGAACTTGGTCCCCTCTGCTTACAGGTTTCTTCTTCCCTGATCCAGGCTTGGATCACCACGAACTCCTTCACTGGCCGCCTGCCAGCAACTTCTTTCTTCAGGCTCCTGGATCTTCAACGAGGGTTTCCGACGCAACTTGAACCCTATGCAGCCGCAGCCCCTGGGCTAGGTAAACTGAGTACTCCGGTGCTCCAGCATAGTCCAACACCCTAAGTGTTCGGATCCACCCTTGTTTTCGACCCACCTAGTCGGGTTCGCCTGAGAACAGTAACTTTGTGAAGTGCTAGTATCCATAGACTTGTTCCCGCATTACGCGTGAGAGTTCCCACTCTGCACACGGCGTCCCTAGGCCTCCTGCTTCTAATCTAAGGGGTCAGCATTGTAGGCCTAGCGTTTCTACAGTCTAGAAAAGTATTACTTACCTGCTAGTAACTTCGCATTCCACTTCTTGTGTATATGGTTTTTCGTGCCCCTCGGGCATTTGTGTAAATTGTGCGACTTTCAGTAATTCTTTAAGAGTTTTGTTGTGTGCTTAGCTCCCTGTCTCATGTTTGGAAAAAAATGGGGCCCCTGCCTAATAGGATGAACCCTGGCAAGGTGAATTTGTTTTTTAGAAGGGAAAGTGCACACCGGGTTTAGTGTATTATTAATCTGAGAGTAATTTAGACATGTGTTTTACAATAAATCATTCTTCACTCATGTAATTATAGTTGATGTCATTTATTTTGTTTTATTTTTAGAGTATTATCAGTTCCTGTTTTTTTACGTTTTTTTACCTTATTATACTTTTGCTCATATATATATACTTTTTTTGTTTGCCAAGGACATTGTCATATACAAAACATTAAGAAATTATCACATAAATAATCGCTTTTTTTTAAAATAACCACATAATCATTATAAGAAACTTAATGTAAACGCAGAATTAATTCCTTCAACGCGTTTCGGCCGTCGCCTTCCTCAGGAAATCTGCCTTGTTCTTTACTATAGTTAATGTGGCTTGATTATAGGAGCAAACGGCATCTAATAGATATATTTTGATTACTTCTGTGCGGAGGCCGAGGACCCAGATCCGTGTGTCTTGTCTAGTGCTTATTTTGTGCTGTATGTCTCCGTCTATCAGTCTCGTTTGCTGCAGAGCAGGGTAGCTTCCTGTATGTTTGCTGGATTCAGCGGGGATGGTTTATATTGTCTACTTTAGAGTGCCTGTCGACTCCACCACAACTGCTGCCTCATTCTCTTTCATGGGTCTGCATTTCGGCTATAGATAATTTTGGACCTATTACTGGTCTAAGACTTCTTCTGTGCGTTACCGTGTGGTCTGCTCTGATGATTGACTGCTAGGGTGTTCGGACCCTGGATGCTATGCGCTGGGTGATCTCCTGATGTATTCGGGTACCGTCCTCGATATATTCCGATTGTCGATCTCATAAAGAGCCAGGGTAGTCTTGTTATAAATAAATATACTTTATTTTTGATAACAACTTGTGTGGTGTCCTTTCACTTCGTGTTCAAGGGGTAATGTGATGGTAAAACAGCTGGCTTAACACGCCCTCTAGAGTCTTAGCCTTAGACTGCTCGTATCCATGCTACTAGGATAGCTGGTCTATAAGGTTGACTTACAACCAATCATCAATAAGGGTTGTTTGGACTGATACAGAGTGCTCACTAGAATAGTGAACATTATATATCAGGCCAACTTCTCACACATCTCTCCAAGGGTGGGGAGGTCATGTGCTCCACTACACTGTGCAGGGACTGTGGTCCACCCAGCAGCAGAAGTTGCACATCAACTACCTGGAATTGATGGCAATCTTCATGGCGATAAAGTCCTTCAAAGTACATTTGTGCAACAAAGTCGTGTTGATCCGGACGGACAACATGACAGCCATGTACTACATCCAAAAGCAGGGAGGTACTCACTCACCACAACTGTCTCATCTGGCTCAGAGCATGTGGAAGTGGGCCATTCAGAGGAACATTTTCCTCATGGCGGAACACCTCCCAGGAAAGGACAATCTGATGGCGGATCTGCTCAGCAGATACAGCCATCAAATGCACGAGTGGGAGATACATCCATCAGTACTCCACCCGTACTTCCAGCAGTGGGGTCATCCAGAGATAGACCTGTTTGCCACAAGGGAAAACGCAAAATGCCAAAGCTTTGCCGCCAGGTTCCCTCACCCGGAATCGCAAGGGAATGCGATATGGATGAACTGGTCAGGCAAATTTGCGTACGCTTTTCCCCCAGCGCCTCTCATTCCGCTGGTGGCAAGAAAGCTAAAGCAACACTCGATGACTCTCATCCTGGTTGCTCCAACATGGGCACGCCAACCATGGTACACCACGTTTCTAGAACTTTCCGTGGTACCGCATCAAAGGCTGCATCTCACATCCAGGCTCTTGACGCAGAACCATGGCGACATTCAGCATCCAGATCCGCGACAGCTCAATCTGGCGATCTGGCTCCTGAAGTCTTAGAATTTGGCTACCTCAACCTGCCTCCAGAATGCATGGACATCATCCGGGAGGCAAGAAAGCCCACTACCCGAGCTTGCTATGCAGCAAAATGGAAGCGGTTTGTCATGTACTGTACAGACAACAATATCAACCCGCTGGATGCATCCATTCCTAACATCATCTGCTATTTGTTTCATCTTTACAAATGCAATCTAGCGTACGCTTCCATTCGGATACATTTATCCGCCATAGCGGCTTATCTCCAGAATAGGCAACACCTCTCTTTTCAGGGTGCCTGCCATTAAAGCCTTCCTAGAAGGACTGAAGCGAGTCATTCCTCCAAGAACATCACCAGCTCCAGTGTGGAACCTCAATGTGGTCCTCACTAGGCTGATGGGCCCACCTTTTGAGCCACTGCACTCCTGCGAGATTCAGTTTCTCACATGGAAAGTGGCTTTTCTCATTGCTATCACATCGCTCAGACGTGTAAGTGAGCTGCAGGCGCTCACAATCCAAGAGCCATTCATCCAGATACATTCCAACAGGGTAGTGCTCCGCACTAACCCCAAATTCCTTCCTAAGGTGGTGTCACAGTTTCAGATCAACCAAACTATTGACCTGCCTGCATTCTTCCAAAACCCACTAACAGTAGCAGAAAGAATGCTTCATATATTAGGCGTTAGGAGGGCGCTAATGTACTACATTGACAGAACACAACACTTTGGAAAGACACAACAACTTTTTGTTGCCTTCTCAGCACAGCACAAAGGCAACCCCATTTCCAAAGCAGGAATAGCCAGATGGATTGTTAAGTGCATTCAAATCTGTAATCAAAAGGCTAAACGTACTTTAACAATACCCCCAAGGGCGCACTCCACACGCAAATTGGGGGCCTCCATGGCTTTCCTGGGGAACATTCCCTTAGAAGACATTTGTAGAGCAGCCACATGGTCTACACCACACACATTTACCAAACATTACTGTGTAGATGTGCATTCAAAACAGCAAGCAGCTGTAGGACAGGCTGTTCTCAAGACACTTTTTCAAGCTTCTGCAGCTGGCACGGGCAACCGCCCTTAATGGAGGGACTGCTGTGTATTCTATGCATAAGATATGAATTTAGCAGCCCACATGCCTCGAACTGAATATGCTACTTACCAGTATGCATCTGTTCTTGGCATGTAGGGCTGCTAACATTCATATCGCCCGCCCTCCTCCCCGGTGCCTGTAGCGGCTGCAGATACTCTCTCTATATTCATCATTAGCATGGACATCCTTTACACTATTTCACTCCATCTCTGCCACAATGGCTAAAAACAATCTGGGGATGGAGTCGATGCCCATGCGCACTGTAGTCCAGGGGTGGAGCCACCTATCTCGTGATACTTCGAAGACTCTTCCAGGACAACAATGTGCAATCATCCGGACCCAACACTAGGCGGCGATCTATGCATAAGATATGAATGTTAGCAGCCCTACATGCCAAGAACAGATGCATACTGGTAAGTAGCATATTCATTACATCACCTTGCCCCAGCTGTCATGCAGCCAGTTGTGTCAGTTTTAGTTTTAGCGCCAAGACGCCCTAGGGTATTCGCTGCGCTCTATAAATGTCAAAAAATAAATAAATAAATAAATGGCCAGCCAGGGGTGGCATAATACATGCTTCAGCCCCTGGTAGGCCCTGGGTACACCTATGCCCTGGATACCTAAGGTATGCTGTACAGGGACTGATAAGGTGGCCCAGTACCAATTGGTAAAATGCACCTAAGGTACATGGTTGTAATTTAGAGAGAGAACAGCTAGGCTGTGGGTCTGATTAGCAGGCCCACAGCCAGGGAAAGTCGTAAATCAGTGAAGCAAAAAGCAAAAATCTGGGGTGACCATAGGATTGCAGACCCCACTCTCCTACAGTAACCAGCTGCTCTTAACAGTGCCAGTTACCAAGAAAGTAAGACAGGGTGGCAGGGCTTTGTCCGTAGTCTGTCCCACCCTGTGGAATGGATTACCCCTGCCACTTAGGAAATGTACAGAACATTTGAGTTTCAGGAAACAACTTAAGACCTTTTTGTTTCAGTCATAAATCATTTCCTTCTGGACTTGCTGATAGCGCTCTCTAGGTCACAGGCGCAGAGATACTCCTTCGGGAGTTGATTCGAGCGCGTTATAAACCTACAAATAAATAAAGGTGTCGAGTTTGACGTAAGGTTGGACATAGGATGTCACTAAGAACTGACAGTTCTTTCAGGACTCCAGGAGTTCTTGCACAAATCAAAACAAAAGCAGGGGGAATTCCCGGGCTGCTGGAGGCTTGGTTTGTTTAAAGAATGCGTTGTACTTTCTAGGAGTCTAAGGGAGTAGCCTTGCCGTATTTGGACTGCATTGGCTATGACTAAATATGGATGAGATTCTTATGCCTTTATAAGGATATTATTTGTTATAACCACATAAGGGCATGAATCTGGAATATTTAATTAGGATCCTAGATCCGTTTACAACATTTTAAGGTAAGGAATCTAATACTAACATGTTTCTTTCAGATGCACAAGTTACTTACCTTCGTTAACGATATATCTGTAAGAAACAGTAGTTAGTATTAGATTCCTTACCGCCCCACACATCCTCCCCGTTCTGCGAACCGATATCTAGGGTTAAGGTCATTCCCTTTCAGGGCCCTAGTTTCATGGCACCAGTGTTGGTTTTTATCATGGCTCTGCATTTCTGGCGCGGAAAAGCTGTGTATAAGAACTGACGTCAGCGCGCGAGGGCGCCGTCTAAGTACTCCGGCGACGTCATCCCTACGCCGACGACTGACGCGGAGCTGCAGACGACTCCTACCGACGCGCAAGTGTACTGCTACGCAAACGTTTCCAGATCCAGTCTGACGCCTGGGGATATTCTAAGGTAAGGAATCTAATACTAACTACTGTTTCTTACAGATATATCGTTACCGAAGGTAAGTAACTTGTGCTTCTCTTCCAGGGGTATCCTCATCAAAGTCATAAGCAACCCACCTGCCTCCCCAGGTAAATGAGATTTGTGCGTTTCTGACTTATGGTTGAGCCCTGACTTCAGGGTTATGCAAAGAGCAACTGACCTGTCACCCCTGAGGCATGATGGGAAGCCTGGGGTCATGGCTGCCTTAACCCCTTCGGCGCTGATGACAAATCCAGCTCGTCATCAGCGTTACCTGCGCTGCGCGGATGACGAGCTGGCTTTGTCATAAACAAGCCATTTTTGAATTTCCCGCGTACAGCGGGAAAACGCGGTAGCGCGCAAGCGGTTAAAGGCACGGTGCCAGTTTTTGTTGAAAATGCTTTCATTTTCTGTTATTGCTTTTCAATGCAGCCTGTGGCTAACAATGTCTATTTCTTAGCAATTTTCAGGATGTATGAATGTTTTTAATTATTACAACACAAAGTTCAAGGGCTATTGGACCTAATGTGTTTTTTATTTCCTTGCTAATTTCAGTGCATGTATGAGTGATTACATTGTTTAGCCTCAGTTTTGGGGCTGCATTGGTGTGAGAAAAAATGATATATGTACATACATATATGTGGAGCTAGATATGTTTTTCCATATATATTTTTATATTGTTTCCGGGGTCCTGCACATGGGCGGGAATATTCAGTGCTTACGACTTTGATTAGGATACCCCTGGAAGAGAACTAGGATTACAGGTAAGTAACTTATCCATCTTTCATCTGGTGTTGTGGACAACATGAGATGAATGGGGCATCAGCCATGGCAACAAGCTTGAATGAAGCCTTTGACAATTGATGGTTTTTAACGATGCTGTACACCGATAAACAATATGTGGTCTTCCTGGATCGTTTTAACTCTAGCTGATGTCTCTCTTTGAAAAACCTGTGCTAAAATAGTACACCTGACTGTGCAGAGACTTAAGTTTCTGTGTTAAAAATATTCTTGGTGGTTTCATTTGTCTTTCTTGTCAGATCTGACAAAAACGAGCTGGGGCTGATTATTTCCATACAATTGTAGAGCCGTTTAATCGCGTGGATGGGCTCAGCAGGGCGCCTTTTAGCCGGGACCCCGAGCCATTGGTGCCCTGCGTGATAATGTGCGTCGGAAAGGGGGGGGGGCGGGGGGGCGATATGATGCTTGTTCTCATGAGGCATTTCGTGTATGCGTCTTGCTACGCTTCTTGTGGTGAAACAACTGTGTGACTTCATTGCTTGACCTACTTTATTATATCAGTGCTCTGACGCCGCGTCGTGCGCTGCTGTTAAACTACACTATGAAACATTATTGCATGAGGATCTTTCTAAGGCACCGACTAATAAACTCAGCAAGCATCCTGGATTTATTTTGCCATGATGTTGCGCGAGATTTAGGGCTTCATTCACACTGATATTTTCCATGAGTGTTTGTGTTATCGCTGTTAGATGAGCGTCCCATTTGAATATCCAGACCTTATTTCCCATAACGTTTTCTGTGAGTAGTGTCTACAAGTAAGACCTGCCTAATCACAACAAGCATTTGCAATGCAATAGGTCTCGCATTCACGCGACTTTGAGCTATTGGCATTGTAAATGACAATGCCTTTGATTTATGTTTTGGTTTTTAAAACCTAAATAAAAGGCATTGTCATTTACAATGCCCATAGCTGAAACGCGAGTGAATGCGAGTCATATTCCATTGCAAGTGCTTGTTTGTTACTGGGATACATGAGGGGCATAGAAGCATGTAGTCTCAATTTTGCTGGTATCACAGTTCTGACATCAGGCATTACAAGATATTTTCCTAGAAATGAGGACTAACACATTGACCTGCTAATAACTGGTCCTTTTCCTCATGTCATCCCCTGTTCCAAGTCCAACAATGGGCCATTAATCTTTCATTTAGCACCTCCTGTGGGCTGGTGATAAACTGCAGCGAGAGTTCTCTGGTTTGGGGGCGGGGCTCAGTTGGGCAGAGCAATTCTGAGAGGGGCATTATTTGCTCTCCTTTAGATCGGGTATAGTTGGTGAGTGTTACACTGTGCCACCTACATCCTCTTACTAGAGTCATCTGGAATTTTACCAGGTGTAGAAATACATCGATAAAACAAGGTCCAGAATCCAGATACTTAGGGGTCCCACATGATCTCCTTAGAGTTTTTATGTTGCTCAAATGGCTATATTTTCTGTTTGTTTCCCTTTTATTAATTGATTGATTATGCTCCCAAAGTGTCCCTCTTAGTCTTAGAATGTCACTCATAATTACACTGGGATTGTGAAAATATTACACAAGCAATCTGAAACCTTGGCAGCTATGATGCACGCTGTGATAAAGTCTTGCACCCAGCCGTCCAGAAACTGAGTAGTTGTGCATTGTGCTTTTTCTTTTTTAATTTGATAACCTCCTTAAAATGTTTTGGTGTATATTATCCACATTTTGAAGTATTTGGTTCTTTTCCCATCCTTCTAGTTATGTTTTATTTTATTTTCTAGGCGCCTTTTACCTTGTGTTTGAGTATATGGACCACGATTTGATGGGCCTGCTAGAATCTGGGCTGGTGCATTTTTCAGAGGACCACATTAAGTCTTTCATGAAGCAGCTTCTCGAAGGCCTGGACTACTGTCACAAAAAGAATTTCCTTCATCGTGATATCAAATGTTCCAACATATTGTTAAACAACAGGTAGTTGCTCCCTTTACATGTGGAATTCGTTTTCTTAATGTTGCAAGGCTTTTGTTGCACTTGGATTGCTATAAACAAACCACTATCACTGTCTTAGATGAAGGACTAACATCACTCAAATGCATTCCCTGTATTTCTTTTCAGTGGTCAAATTAAACTGGCTGATTTTGGACTGGCTAGATTGTACAGCTCTGAAGAAAGGTAAGACTGGCAAAATCACTACCTGTCTGCATTGTTCTTAAGGTATTTGAGATTGATTTTACATACATGTACAATAGCATGTTATTTTTGTAAAAGGTTCTATGTCTCAATTAGGTGACTTAAAATCATTCTTGGGTGTCTGAGGCACAAAGAGCTGGGAAGACAGTGCGGTGACTGGTCCTGGTGTAGCAGATGATCATTTGTACCTGTTTTCGGAATCCTAAAATCCAGAGTCCGTGGGGTGTCTGTGAACTCTTTTGTGGAGATCAAGGTACTCCCTTGAGGCGCTTGACTTTACGGGAGAGTGAGGGCCAGCAGTGAAGGCCTTTCTACAGCCCGTGAAATGGGTTAAGTAAATCGAACAATTAAAACTGAGATAGAAAGGTGCTTCAGTGGTTGGTTTAGTATGACACTAAATGTCATATTTCCCTAGGGCGTTTTCCCTCCTGCTACTTTTAGCCTGTGGCTCTAGTTTCAGGTTGACCCAAGATCTTCATAAGTGTTCAGGTCTCGGCAGTTTTTAGCAGATGACTGATGAAATGCTGCTAAGGATACAGAACTAAGCTGGGTACTAACCTGGTACCCAAGGGAATCTTAAAAATAGAATCCAGTGGCAAGAAAAATAGCAAACCACTAAAACCCACCTCTCAAACTACAAGATCACTTGCCTTTAGAACGATAAGCAGGCGTCCTGGTCTTCACTGCAATTCACTGGGCTGATTTATTATGCTTTTTTCTCCCCCTTTTAAGGTTGGAGTAGGGGAATACAATGGGCCGGTGATCTGTATTGTATTCTTTAGGCACCTGAAAGTTCAATTGCCTCTATTTTGTAATGTCACATGATGTGATCATTAGCGTTTGGCTCTATTGTGAGGTCGTCTGGCGAGCTCTAAGATCTTAGCGACTACTATGAGTATTCAGAAGGGTTGTGGAGTTTGGGTGACATCCTTCAGCTAGTAAAACTAAACTCCACACAGTAGATGTGAAAACCACCTTTTTTCTGGCCTCTCAGGGAAGCCAGGACAAAGGCTCAGGGGCAAACCACCTTTTTTCTGGCCTCTCAGGGAAGCCAGGACAAAGGCTCAGGGGCTCCTCTGGCACGGGTTAGGTTGGGAATAATTCATTCCCACACATTTTCGTCTGGAGGGCATTGGTGCTGAAGTTTCATCCACATATCCTTTTTGTTTCATAATAGCCTGGCTGGGTTCGCTGTGGGATAATTGCTATATGAAAGGGTAAGATTCCTTTGAGAGGATGATGTTCTCTCTGAGAATAGTGCAAAGTATGTGTGTGTAGGAAAGTAGGATCTGCTTTCATGGTTACCCCAACTTTTTGCTGGTGGTGTTCTGTTTTCTGACCAGTCTTTCTGATGGATACATCTGCCAGTGGATTCCTCACCTTGTGAATATCCCCCTGCGTCGGCAACATTCGGAAATTCGTTTGTAGCTCCTCATGCCGACGTGGACGACTTCACAGAAGCAAGGCATCGCGCGCGGCTCCGCTGACATCACTGACTCCACAATAGGACTCAGTCTGTGTGATCATATTGTAGGAAGGTGAATATCTGACTATGGTTGCCCCCAACTTTTTGCCTGGTGTTTTGCTGGCTTTTGACTTAGTTGGCCTGCGATCCTGCTATTCAGGACCCCAGGCTTCCTGCTCTCTCTGTTAAAGTGGACTCCATGTACCCTAGGTACATATCTAATTGGATACTGAGTCACCTTATCAGTCCCTGTACAGTATACCTTAGGTATCCAGGGCATAGGTGTACCCAGGACCTACCAGGGGCTGAAGCATGTATTATGCCACCCCTGGCTGGCCATCTAAATCTGACACAACTGGCTGCACGACAGCTGGGGCAAGGTGGTGTAAACACCCTTTGCTGTAGATATAGTATATCTATATCTAACCCTAAAATGGACACATATATTCCTATCAGTCACTCCTATGGAAGGCCTTATCAATCCTGAAGGCAGAGTACTTGGAATTATGTGAGATGGTGCTCAGGCATGAGCTGAGCCCGTTTGCAGCTTGCGGAACCAAGTCCTAATAGCTGTTCCATGATAACGCTATACCATATACTCTTAAGTGCATTATCAACCTCGCGGTTAAATGCTAACTCTGGTATAACATTATCAAAACATGTCGAGTAAGGTGTCATACGATTTGGAATACTACCCCCTCGCCAATTCTGGCGACGGGGGTAGCATTCCACCCTTCTAGAGCGACACAACATGTATGTAACTGTGAACCCCGGTTAAAGTTAACTCGAACCTCAGCATCACAAAATGGATGCTGCCACCACAGACACAAGTCTGACCTCCTGCTGCTGGGAGTCCTTCCAGCGAGGATGGCTTGGACAAAGGGTTTCCTGCCTTGGGAGGTGCTAGCACCACCCCAGACAGGATTTTGTGTATTGAGGTAGGGAGGCCTGAAAGGAATGAGACATGCCTGGGGCACACAAGGTGCCCTGTGCATACACCGGGTCAAACCAGTTGCTGAGGCATCCCAGCCCCAGCTCTGGCGGGAAACCGGACAAAGGATAGGGGGTGCAGCCACCCCCCTTCCTGGTCCCACCCAGGGGAGGGACCTAGTCAGTAGTGCAGCCCCCTTTAGGAGAATAAAGGTAGGAGCTTGTCCATTCCAAATTAGATTATCCTGAACTATTCATCAAGAAGAAACTCTGGCCTTCGACGTTCTGCTCCACAGAGGACTGAAGAATCTCCCTTGTGGACAAGGAGTGTCCACCCTGCAACTGCAGGCACCATCAAGCGTCCAGCGGCTTCACTTTGTCGTCTTCCCTCGAGGATCCAGACTTCAGAGCCCGATGAGACCCGGATTCCCAGACCTCTCTGACCTCTACCTGCATCTACAGCAAAGCTGAGACCCGTGGGTGCGACGAGACACGTGGGACCGGCCATCTTGAACGAACCTGCACTTCGCTTCCAGCACGACTCCCGAGGTAAATTCGACCAAGTGCTTTGGGGTCTGAGAAGCCCCAGCCCCGAGCAGCCCCTGCACCGAAGATCAGCCCTCCAGCATCCATGAGTTCTTCGTGGGGCCCTTCTGCTTGGTTCCTGCTCGACGCGTTGTCTGGTCACTTGCCGGCTGGCTAGTGGCCTCCTAGACGACGAACCTTTGAATTTTCACTGCTGGTCTGGTTGCTCCAGACTGGCCCTTGCTCCCTTCCAAAAGAGGGGCACCCCGGACTCTCCTAGTCCGCACCAGGCGCTTTCTTCACTCACCGCGTGGGTTGCCTTTGCCAAGGCCTGTTGAGTCCAATCCCGGATCCGACACCGCCGACAGCGAGAGCCTGCGTGGGACAGCTCGTGCCTCCATCCTGGTCGTCGAAGACACCTCCTGGTCCACGTGGCTGCAGAGTCAAGCGTCCACTCTTCACCTGATCGCGACGTCGACATCTGGTTCCTTCCTGGTTCCACTCCAGTCACTGGCTAGCGACTGTGAACATTGTCCCCTCTGCTTTCAGGTCTCCTTCTTCAACAATCCACCCTTGGATTGCACCGGACATCTTCCTCCTGGTCGCCTGCAGCATCTTTTCTTCCAGGCTCCATAGACTGCAACGAGAGAACCCGACACACTTTGACACCTATGCACCCGCAGCCTGTGGGTGAGGTAACGAGAGCATTATAGGACTCAAGGGTAGTTTAACTGTCCTAGTGTCCAGTTCCACAGTCGTTTTAGTCCTAACTAGTCAGAATTGTCTGTACTTACCTTTTACTTGAACTGTACTGCCCATAGACGTTGTTACGCATCTCGCGTGTGAGTTCACACTCTGCACACGCGTTCCGTGGGCCTCCTATTACTTACCTGAAGTTAGTATAGCGTGGTCCCATCGATCCTACAGCCTCTGGACAGCTCCATTTTCTTTATCGACTCTCACATTCCACTTACTTAGTATATGGTTTGTCGTGCCCCTAGGGCACCATTGTAATTTTGTGCGACTTGTAGTATTTTTCGTAAGAGATTGTCATGTGCTTAGCCCTCTGACCTCATAAAGAGTTCAGAGGTGTTGTTATTAATAAATAGACTGTTTATTTTCATAACAACCTGTGTGGTGTCCTTTCCTCTGGTATTCAAGGGGTTATATTGTGGTAAAACAGCTGGCTTCACATGCCAAAAGAGTTTAGCCTAAGACTGCTTTGTCCATGCTACCATTAGGATAGCTGGTCTATAAGGTTGACTTACAACCAATCACCATAAGGGTTGTTTGGACTGATACAAGGTGGTCACTAGAACTAGTGAACATCATATATCAGGCCAACTTCTCACACACATCAGTTCCCTTTTTTCCTCGTCGTCGATGCTAACGGTTTTCTAGGGATCCTCAGTAGCTTGTTTGTTACTCTGTTACTGTTGGTTGTTTCCAGTGTTTTATTGATTCCTGTCGAGATGTCTTCGGAGAAAACCGGGTTCAAGCCCTGTGGAGAGTGCGGGAAGATGATGTCCATAACGAATCCGCACGAAGACTGTGTATGGTGTCTGTCTTCTGACCAGGACGTCCAAGGTTGTCCATTTTGTAAGAAGATGAACCCCAAGGCGCTGCGAGAAAGAGAGGCGAAGCTTCTTGTGCCGAGGATGAAAAGCAAGAAAGATGGGAAGAGTTTGAAATCCCGGTCGAGGTCGCGTTCGAGGTCTAGGTTGGCTTCGAGGTAGTCTTCGGGGCAGTCTTCGGGGCAGTCTTCGGGGCATGCTTCCCGTTCCCAAAAAGAAGCATCAAAAGAGGAAGCACGGGTCTCGGTGTCATTCCGAGAGACAGTCGGATCCGAAGTCGAAGTCTCCATGTCGTTGACATCGGAAGGATTATGTGTCTCTTTCACCTGTTGTACTGGATCCGGAAGGTGAGCCCTCGCCTATGGATACACCGGAGCAGTCTCCAGCTCCGGCATCGAATCCTTCCCCGGCGCCGACATACTCTCCACCTCGAGATGAGGAAGAGGCTCCATTGCCTGAAGGGTCTGCGACTCTCGAGCATCAACCTGAGGATCGGGTTGACCCAGTTCCTGTACCTCGACAGGAGCAGCCTGTGGGTCCATACCCTCCATTTCCTGGCCCGGGACAAGACCCGACGCATTATTTAAATGCAATGTATGGTGTCTTTTCGAGAGCCATGTACCCCTCTGGAGCACCGGCTGGTCCCATGGTCTCAGATGACCTTTAATCTGGGCGTCCCTCAGACATATGCACCGGCGCCGTTTATGCATTTTATGCCGGCACCATCTTGGCATTTCTCGGCACCGAGGTCATCGACGCTGATTCCATCATCACTGGCTCTGGTCTCAACTCTGCCTCGTACGCTCCAGACTGATCCTCCGGCTACGAGCTCGACGCAGGTGCCGTTGGAGTCTGTTGTGGCTCCACTGACGTCAACCCCGAGAATGAGGTCTAGGGGGGAGGCTCAAAGGCTTCTGGAGGAGCGGAGATATAGAGCAGAGGAGATGGAAGAGGGAGACCTGCAAGAATTTGATGATTTTTTTGATGACCTTAAGGAAGCAAGTGGTTTGGAGTCATCTCCGAAGTGGGAGCTTTCCTCGGCTCCTGATGCACCTTCGAAGGATGTAGCACCATATCACATGGTCATTAGAAAGGCAGCTGAACTCTGATTTGAATCTGCCCACTGCGGAATTTAAATCAAACCTTTTCTCGGAGGTACTCCATTCTCCCTCTTAAGTGGTTGAGCCGATGCTACCTTTTAATGAGGCAATTACAGAGCCTGTGTGGCGTAAGCCCTTTTCGTCACCTGCAGTATCAAGGGAAGTTGCAAGGAGATATAGGGTGGCCCCTCGGAATCCGTGCTTCGCTTCCAAGGGATACTCATCAATAGTCATAAGCCAATAATATGCATATATACATATATATAGATATATAGATATATAGATATATATATAGAGAGAGAGAGAGAGAGAGATAGATATATAGATATATATATATATATATATATCGAGGCATGTGGGCTGCTAAATTCATATCTATTGCATAGATCGCCGCCTAGTGTTGGGTCCGGATGATTGCACATTGTTGTCCTGGAAGAGTCTTCGAAGTATCACGAGATAGGTGGCTCCTCCCCTGGACTACAGTGCGCATGGGCATCGACTCCATCCCCAGATTGTTTTTTCCGCCATTGGGTTCGGATGTGATTTCGACGTCTCCCTGTCGGAATCGGAAAAACATACTTCTTTAAGGCCAAAAGGCCTTTGTTTACTGCGTCGGTATTGTTCTCGTACGGTCTCGGCCTTCATCCGACTCTTCGAGACGAAATTCTGCGGAGTCGACTAACTCTTCGGACATCGAGGCCCTGTCGTCGCAGCAAGACCCCGACGAGCTTACCATGGAACGAAGTCCGTTCAAGCGCTGCCCCGTGTGTGGATCCAAGTACCCACATATCGACGTGCATCCAGTCTGTAACAAATGCCTCTCGCCGGACCACAACGAGGACAACTGTATGGCCTGCTCACAGTTCAGGTCGAAGAAAACGCTCAAGCTTCGGCGCGCGGCGCGCCTCGAGGCCCAGCGAGCGGCTCCGGCACCCGACGACATCTTCGAGCCCGAGGCAGAAGGCACAAGCCATCGCCTGCAGATTTCACCCCCATCGACGGAAGGCGAGGTAGATCCCGGAGAACCCGTTGAGGGCCAGGACCTTGAATAAGTCGAGGAGGTAGGGGACGACGAAGAAGTTTATGGGGCCGTGGAAGATAGCTCGGAGGAAGAGCTATGCCCTGAAAGTTACATGACTCAGGCTCAGGTCACGGGATCGCCACTCGGCCTTACCCACGACCCTGCACCGCTATCCCCAGCCCCGCCTTCTGGCCCGGCCTCGGACACACCAGCGGAGACGCCATTGCGCGTATCGAAATCGAAACCAAAACCTTCGGATTCGACCACACCAAAGATGGCCGACGTACCACCGAAACCGAAACCTTCGGATTCGACCACACCAAAGATGGCCGACGTACCATCAAAAATGAAAAAGCCTGCTACGTCATCGACTCCGTCGCCCGCCGGGCCTCTGAAGCCGAAGGAGGCTGTCGAGCCGACACCGCCACAGAAGGTGGCCAAGGACCCGTCCTCTAAGAAGGTCGTCCAACACGTGTCGAGCACGGTTACTCCGGCAAAGTCCACTAAGACTGTTGAAACTCCTTCGGACGCGACTGCGGCGCCAACTAGCAAACGCCCGGTCGAAGCAAAGTCGACAAAGGGCCCCGAGCCAAAGTCCGGAGGCCCTACGCATCGGCACACAGACGCCGGATCTAAAGCAACGGCATCGGCGCCTAACCCTACAACGGAGGCGCGGACCATTGGGGCCGACGCTGCGTCGGCGGACACCTCATCGGCACGGAGGGCCTCCAATGGTGACGGACATAGGGCATCGGTTACGAAACCCTCCGCTTCCTTCACAAAGCAGGTCACTGACTCCCTCAAACATATTCGGGAGAAGACTTTAACGTCGACGACTCACACGCCGTCGGCTCCGAAAATGGTTGACGCACCTACGAAGACTTCAACCAAGCTTCTCTACACTCTGCCGCCGAAGGTGGCACCAAAGGCATTTGCACCCAGATCGGTGCCGAAGACCACTGAAACATCGGAACCTTCGACGCTAAGTGGCCGATTGGATCGACATCAAGCTTCAGAAGAACAATCTGAGCATTATATCGATGCCGAAACGGGGAAATTAACGCTCTAAAAGCGAAAGATCACTTCCCACCCATTGGAATCCTATGTCATACCACTAAAGAAGAAGAGGCCGGCACAGGACATTCCTGCCCTTGTTGAACCACTACAGCCTCCACCAAGGAGGAGCCCATCACCTTCCCCCAATCAGTCAGGGGGAGAGGACGATGACCAGGATGACCAGTACAATTTCCCGGCTAACAATGACCCTGATGAGCACCAGGACTCATGGGTGGACACTGAGGTAACGGGTTTTTAGGAACCCGTTTGGTGCCAGGGGATAACACCCGAAGACCTCTGAGTTCTCCCTGTTCCGGACCACAGAAACACGGAGTCTTGTAGTCGAGTCAGAGATCAGGTTTTATTGATAGCTACCAAGTAACATGTGTCCTAGAAGCACGACAAACACGGGTCATGTGTTCTCAGGAGACTGTTCGTTTTTACAGAACCAGCCTTCTCCTAATATACAAAAATAATAGCTGCAAGCAAGAATTCTTAAGTTTATGATATGGCTATACACATATTTCTACAATAATGTAAAAGAGCGAAGTCATGTAGGCAAGCCCGTATTTTAGATGTCCAATTCGTGATAGATTACTCAGCTAAGCCCGGAACTCCCATCAGATATCGGTGAAGCCCCAATAAAGGAAGGCACCTCCTAGTCATAAAACTGGCCATAAACAGGGAACTGGACAGGTGTGTGTTTGCAGAAAGCATAGTTTGTATGTAGTGAATGGTTTGAGGAATGTTATGTATCGATGCTATCGCATTTGGCCACTGGGCGAGGGGCTGCCAAAACAGGTTTGGCTAAAGGCAATGGAGTCAGTTGGAACAGGTCAGGGGGAAGTCAGGGAAGGAGGACGTGTCCTTTTAGATCAAGCTCGACCTTTAATTGACTTATCATGAGGGCAAGGCACAAGATGGATACCGTTTACAAAATGGAGTCTGGGGGTTGGGACGGAAACTACGATTCAGGGGTGTTAGCATGCCTCGATCATGACGCAAATACATAGGAATGATGTCCTAATCATTATCGGTTCGTTGACACCAAATTCGTCATGGTACGTTGATGTTTCGGGACACGGATATCGGGTCTCGATACCGGGACAACAGTAGGGTCCAGAATTTCAGAACCACAGACCCTCCTTTTGCCCTCATATAAGGCAATGATTCATGTTAATCCGAGTCTAAATCTGTATGGAGGAATTCGTGGAGATGCTGCTGTAGCATCATTCTGTTGCTCAGTTCGTCCCTTGACACAGGCTTCCGTACACATGAGGTAGCACAGAGGCCACATAGTGCCGGAGCGCACTGTACACATAGGCAGAACATAAACAGAAGTGCTAAGATCATCCCAATGAAGATCAGTGTTTTCCATCCCCAGGTGGCGATCAGTCCCCAGAACCACCCTAATAAGGACCAGTCCTCTTTTTCTACGTGAAGGGAACCAGATATCTCGTGTAACTTAGAGATGGCCTGGTACACTGTTGGTGCGTTATCAGGGATGAAAATGCAGCAACTGGATTGTATCACTCTACACACACCACCACGATCGGCGAGTATGATATCTAGGGCAACTCGGTTCTGAAGGGTCATAAGTCGATCCGACTGAAGTTCGGTCGTCAAATTGCCAAGAGCTCCGGCCGTTGTACTCACGGCGGATTCAACTATCCTTGATAACTGCCGAATATTCCTGCTGTTCACCATAGGCCCCCAAAATGGCAGAAAACCCTTTGCGAAGTCAGCGAATTCCTGACCCGCGGTGTCTTCTTTACTCACGACACCTCTAGCTGTCCTTGTCCGATGGTAATCTGCTCTGGCCGTGTAGGTGGGAGGCAGCAGAAATGCGATAAAGCATGTACCTGAGAAGTCAGGGGGCAACCAGGTGTGGGCTTGGTCATGGCAGACGAAATACGTGCCTTTGGCTGCTAAGAGTATAGGGGAAGTTCGAGAAGCGAATACATATGTTTCCGTGCATATACTCTTTCCTAATTGTGCTTTGGGATCCCTGCCAATACCTTGTAAACATAAGTGACCTCGGTTGGGTACTATCCAAACTGGGCGGGATTTCTTTGCTGTCTGGCTCTTACTCAGGTAAACCCCATATTTAGTTACGTTCCAACGAGTGTACGGAGTGAGTTCATCTTTGGGAATCGTAAGATAGGTGTCGAACTCTCTACTCATATTTCTTATCCCTGCTATTAGTGCCTTGTTACTGGAGTCACTTTCAGTAGACCGTGTCGGGTATGGTTCTAGGGCGAATAGGAACATGGTCTGGAAAGCCCACAGAGAACCATAATAGCTGAATGGCAGGATGAAGTATGGGATACCCTTATCAGTCGTGTGTGGCATGAGTCCACATATCCAACAGTTCGATGTGTTCATGATGGACTGGTGTTGGTGTAGGAGTTGAATGAATGAGTTATTTACAAATTCGAGTCTTCTGGCAGATTCGTGTTCAGGTAGAGGGTGAAAGTAGTGTGGAGAGATAGTAGGAGGAGGCTGTGGCCGGGTGTAATTTGAAAAGGTAACTTGGAATACGAATAGAGTATAGCCAGTCAAAAACATCGTTATGCTGCACAACATTAAAATACATGTTATCAAAAACTTTCTTTTGGCCAGTACAGTGCATAATTGTCTTTCAAAGTTCGTGAGTCTGGTAGGTCTCTTTACCCTAGGAAACTCCATCCTCCAGTTGCTGCCCGCGGTGGTAGGTTGGTTCTCCCAGGGAGTGCGCTCTGTTCAGTCCGGGGTAACTCCCTTGGACCAACCAGAACCGTTGACCTAAACGTCCCCAGTTGCACTCCCCAGACTTCAACCGCGACCCTAGCAGCAGAACCGGATGGCGGTTCGAAAATCAAAAATGAGCTAGTTCCCTGGGACGAGAGAGCTGAAGAATCAAAAAATAGTTCTTAGGGGAAAAGAAATCACATTAGTTTGCTCTTTTATTAGTCTCTGGGGTTAGATCTCAAGTTGTACCGTCGTTTCCCAGGTACAGAAGTGTCTTCAAACAATGTCTCAGGTTCGGTAGTGTCCAACTGCATAGACTGTGGCACAAATCCTTGTAAAATATGATCACTCTCCTTTTTGGTACCAGTTTCTTTTAGACGTGCATCGCTGAAAGGGATGAAACGAGGTATGGATTCTGTCTCAGAGTCGGCAATTCCTTCGTTGACCCACCGGTCGTATGGAAGGGGCAGAGGGACCCGTTTACAATGGGTCCCGTGCACCCAGTTCTTTTTGCCTTCCACCCGAACCGCTGATCTCGTGGAAAGAAGTACCAGGTAAGGTCCGGTCCACCTCGGCTGTCCGTTGTTTGTGCGCTGAAAATTCCGCACCAAGACCCACGAGCCGGGTGCGATGGAGTGACCTGGATCGTCAGAGGCTGGCGGAGAGGAACTGTGAACCTGTTGGTGTAAAACACGCAATTTAGTTGTTAATTCGCACAAATAGTCAAGCAGTACGGGGTGCTCTATTTCGCTAAGTTTGTTTGGCCTTGGCACGCCCCAGACGTTGGCTGGGCGGCCAAACACTATCTCATGGGGGCTAAGTCCTAATCTGGAATGGACTGTCATTCTCGTTGACAAGAGTGCTAGGGGCAAGGCGTCAGGCCATTTAAGACCTGTACTGGCTTGGATTTTGGCTAATTTGAGCTTCAAAGTGCCATTGTAGCACTCTACTAATCCAGCTGATTGGGGGTGATTCGCAGAGTGGAATTTTAGTTGGATGCCCAAACACTCACACACTCTCTTCATCACGCGTCCTACGAATTCACTTCCATTATCACTCCAAACGATTCTAGGCATGCCAAATCTCGGGAAGAACTCTTTGACAAGGGCTTTGGCAGTTGACAAGGCTGTATTGTCCTTAAGGGGGTACGCTTCCACCCACCTGGAGAAAGCGCAAACAACAACGAGCACATACTTCAGATTGTTGCATCTTTTCATGTGAATGAAATCGAGCTGCAAAACCTCGAACGGATACGTTGGAGGCGCAAAATGACCAGCTGGAGTTGGGGTTCCCCTACTGGGATTGTACTTCAAACACACCATACAGTTTCTGACCACATTCTCTGCATATTTCGGGATATTGCTATTTTGCCATACTGGGGCCAATACTTTACAGATTCCTCTCGAACTGATGTGTGCGAATCCGTGAGCCATTGTTACTACTGCGAGTACATATGCGTTAGGTAATAGCCATCGCTGGTGTTCTGACAATTCGACCCAACAACCATTCGCATCTAACCTACCCTTACTTTCCCTCCATTCATTCACCTCTTTCTCAGTTGCCTCGGCTTGTATAGATTTCACGCTTTCAATGGTGTCCTCACACATTCCCACATCAGTAATCAATCTAGCGGGACCTACAACATACATCCGACTCATTGTGTTCCTTGCAGTCTCTTTTGCAACCTCGTCTGCAAATGCATTCCTGCGGCCAACATCATCCTGAATCTTTTTGTGTGCACTGCATTTTACAATAGCAACTTGTAGTGGCAAGGTCAGTGACTGGAGGAGCTCATTAACTAGCTGACCATGTTGTATCTTTGCACCATGTGACGTAAGAAATCCACGTTCACGCCACAATCTCCCAAAACTGTGAGCCACACCAAAGGCGTATTGGCTGTCAGTGTACACATTCACTCGCTTTCCTTTCGCTAGCACACATGCTCTGGTAAGCGCAATTAGCTCTGCAGCTTGTGCAGAATTATGGGAAATGCGCGCAGTCTCTATAATGGTGTGTAATGTCGATACGGCATATGCTGCAGTTGTATCACCATTCGGCAACTTGAAGCATGAACCATCAACCCATAAAGTATCGTTGCATTCAGGAAGGGGAGTGTCCTGTAAGTCTACTCTCCCTTTTGTCTCTTCTTCTGTCCTAAAACAGCAGTCATGCCTATCAATCTCGTCTGTTCCTGTCGGAATGGGCAATAACGTTGCGGGGTTCAGTGTATCACACCTTTTTATGTGGATGTGACTTGCTAGCAGTGTAAGTTCGTAACTGGATAGTCGAGCGCTGGTAAGGTGTTGTGTCTTTGTCCTGTTTAGTAAAATGTCTACTGCATGCGGAACCATAACGATCAGAGTATTATTCATGACTAATCCAGCAGATTGTCGGATGCAGACAGCTGCTGCGGCGGTAGCCCTCAGACAACTTGGTAGGGCTTTAGCCACAGGGTCTAGAGTTGCCGAAAAATACGCGCATGGGCGCTGTCTGTCCCCAAAATGTTGTGTTAAAACTGATAAGGCACAACCTTCCTTCTCATGGACATATAATGTAAAAGGCTTGCTGTAGTTGGGGTTTCCCAACACAGGAGCCGAACACAACGCAACTCGTGGAAACTCGCCTGGCAATCTTCAGACCAAGGCATAGGATTTGGCGTGTCTTTGCAGAGTAGTGCCAGCAAGGGTTTTGCTAGTAGTGAGAAATTTGGTATCCATTGTCTACAGTACGATGTAATGCCCAAGAAGGCTCGAACCTCTCTCTGTGTCCTTGGGGCACTCAGTTCTGCGATTGCCTGTATTCTTTCTGGTGTCAGTCTCCTTCCCTCCTTCGACAAGGTGTGACCTAAGTAGGTTACTTCTTGTCGGCAAAATTGTAGTTTGGAAAGAGACTTTGTGCTTCATATCACATAAGTGATGCAATAATGATAACGTAGCTTTCTTGCAAATCTCTTCAGTGTCTGCAGCGATCAGCAGATCGTCTACGTACTGAATCAGAGTTGAACCATTCGGTAGAACAATCGTGTCTAGTTGTGTTTTCAGGGCCTGACTGAATATTGAAGGGCTTTCGCAGTAGCCCTGAGGAGCGCACTTGAAGCGGAAGCTTCGTCCTCCTAAATTGAATCCAAAAATATCCCTACTCTCCTCAGCAATCGGGATGCTGAAGAAAGCGTTCTTTAGGTCGATCACCGAGAACCAATTTGCTGAAGCTGGAACCATCGTCATTAAAGCAGTAATATCGGGGACAACTGGAAACTGTGGGATAACTATCTTGTTCACTTCTCTGAGGTCGATCACGAACCTATACACAGGGGGCTGTGAAGGATTGGTACGTTTTAAAACCGGTAAGACTGGACTGTTACAAACATTTCCTGTTGTTTCTTCGATGACGTCTTTATCAATCAGGTCATAGACAATCGTCAATAACGCCTTTTCACATTCGCTAGATATTTTGTATTGGGGAATACGTGGCAACCTAACGTTTGCTTTCAACGTTATGACATACGGTGCTATCTCCAAACGACCTACATCATTAGAGCCGTTTGCCCAGAGTACATCAGGAAGACACGACAATTCAGTTGCAATACTTTCTTTTGACACATACATTGGAGAAACTATTTTCTTACCTAAAGTAAGCTGTACTCCCAATGGTGAACAGTACAAAGTCGCATATAACCTTTTTAGCAAATCCAAACCTAACAGATTTTCACCGCAACCTGTGGTAAGAATGAGGGGTGCTTCTAATTCGCACGGGCCAATAGAAAGAGATACAGGACTGGAAATCGGGTTTCTAACAGGGGCGCCAGAGAAACCTACTGAAACATTCATTTCGCCGGACAAAGGTGCGCCAGGAAGTTTTGAGTGCATGATAGAACTTTTTGTAGCACCAGTATCCAGCATAAATGGCTCTGACACTCCTGAGGTGATTACCTCGACATAAGGTCCATTCTGATCTACTGGAACTAAAACAACTCCCTCTCTTTGTCCATGGCTGTCCTAGCAATCATTACCCTCATTTTCGTGTTCGGTGTAATAGTCGTCAGCATAGTACTGAGCTGACCTAGATGATGCATTGTTCTGTTGGTCAAAGCTGTTCATCAAATTCTGAGGCGGAAAAGAAGTTGTATTCTGCGTGAAATTTCCACGGCCCCTACCTCTAGGGGCATGTTGAACACCTCTTCCCTTTACACCTGAAGCACCGCTCAGACGTTGCGCAAGAGCCGGACAATTACTTTTAAAGTGACCCTCTTCCTTGCAATACGCACAT
This sequence comes from Lissotriton helveticus, assembly GCF_964261635.1. Lineage (NCBI taxonomy): Eukaryota > Metazoa > Chordata > Amphibia > Caudata > Salamandridae > Lissotriton > Lissotriton helveticus. The sequence continues at coordinate 1,968,115,358 of NC_136065.1, forward strand.
CGATTCGGGCCATAAGCAATACGCTGGTGGGAAAACTCGTTTCCTTGCGCGTTTCTCGAATACTGCTGTTGTGGTTGATAATTGGGCTGACTAGCCGTACGAGGCGGATAAGCTTGCTGGAGAAGAACTTTAGTTTTTAAATCTTTCGTCTTTTTGTCGACTTTATCTAGCTCGTCTTTGCGCCTATTTTCATAGTACTGGGCTGTAGCTAAAATTTGAGCTGACGTAGAGACAGCCCAAGCACTCTCTGAATCTTTTAGTTTATTACACAGTTCAGGGATTAGATTATGTACGAACTTGTCTACAAACAATCTTTGACCACCCTCGGTAGCCATATCCTGACCACTATGATCGGTGAAAGTCTCCTCAAATCTTGTGAAAAAGTCAGACACATTCTCATCTTTCTTCTGCTTGCACGCAGATAGCTTGTCCCAGTTTACGCGTACCTCGGGCATTATCGTTTTCATGTACGCGATAATTCGACCGGGAAGTTCAGCTATTAACGGCTCAGGTTTAGAACCACCAATTTGTCTAGCATCGATAGCGGCAATGTTCGCCCATGAGTCACCTAGTTCTTGGTCATGGTTCGTATGACGTATTTTGCTCCATAGAGGATGTGGAACAACATGTCTATGTCCACTAAATTCATTATACATGAGTTTGCAGTTTGCGATAACTTCTTGTAATACCCAGTCGGGTTTTTACGAGGATCAGGCAATGTCTGCTTTAGCGCTAAGACATCGGATCTTTTCCAGGGGACATGTACCCATACACGCTGGAAATGAGGCAGAATCGGTGGATTCGCATTCGCATCACCTTCCCTCCAAACCGGAGGAACCTCTCTCATGGGGTACTGTCTCGCTCTTTTCCCGTCTGGTGCATCGTCTTCATGACATGGTCTAGAGACGTTTCCTTTACTCCTATAAGAGAGCAATAATTCTATCGCTTTCTCAACATCTGCACCTATAATCATACCTTCATAGAACTTAAAGCGTGTACGCCATAGTTCGTTCCTTGTATATTTGGGATCATTTGTCTTTACATCTTCGCCTAGATATACACACATTTCTTCGAATACGTATCTCTGAGTGGGTGCATTCCATTGACGGAAAACTTCCATAACCGACTGAACATCATATCTAACAGTATCCGTAATCCATTGGCGTGCTAATTCATTCAGCACTCGTCTTTCCTCGTAATCAGGCAGTTGACTACGCAACTGTCTATGTTCTGTTTTAAGGGTCGTTCTAGGCGACCCGAAGAAAGGTGAAAGCAGACCAGTGATGGTACCTGTCACTCTTTGTCTAATAGAAGGAGAAGCTTGCGGAGGAGCAAGTGCATCGGAGAAAACAGGCTGAGGCAAAGAAGAAGTAGAGGCAATAGTAGAGGAAGTTGAAACAGTGACAGACGTAGTATCATAGGGAACAGTTGGAGCTGTAGGCAAAGTGGTAGAAGTAGACGGAGTATGTAGCAAAGATGGCGGCCTTTGAGAAGGCTGCGCCGGAGAAGTAGGAACCAGCATAAGAGTAGCTGGCGTGTGTGCAAGAGCTGTGTTTCGTGCGCCGGGGCGTGGTATAGAAAAACGCATTGGCGTTGTAGTAGCGTCTAACGCATACGGTGGAGGTGAGCTTAATAAGTGGGACATTAATGGATCTTTCTCGGATCCTTCCTCTCGACCTTGTCCCTTATTTGGTAACATCGGGTAGCATTTATCTACTGCTAGTTTCTTGCTCCTAAGTATTTGTTCGTTTTCTTGCTCTTCCTCGTTATCCCTGTATGCAACGGCAGCTTGCACCATTGACATACCTCTTTTATTCCTTTTTGCTAACTTTATTTCTTTCTGTTTGGCTTCTTTGCGCCATAAGCGAAAAGAGTCAAACATCGCCGGCCGGGATTTTCTCTTAAATAATTTGACCTCTAGGTTATTGTAGGAAGGTAGATCCCTGACTATGGTTGCCCCCAACTTTTTGCCTGGTGTTTTGCTGGTTTTCTGACTTAGTTGACCTGGGACCCTGCTATTCAGGGCCCCAGGCCTACTGCTCTCTCTGTAAAATGGATTCCATGTACCTTAGGTACATATCTAAATTGGATAATGAGTCACCTTATCAGTCCCTGTACAGTGTACCTTAGGTACCCAGGGCATAGGTGTACCCAGGGCCTACCAGGGGCTGCAGCATGTATTATGCCACCCCTGGCTGGCCATCCAAAACTGACACAACTGGCTGCACGACAGCTGGGGCAAGGTGGTGTACTCACCCTTTGCTTTAGATATAGTATACCTATATCTAACCCTAAAATGGACACACAGATCTCCTATCAGTCACTCCTATGGCAGGCCTTAACAATCCTGGAGGCAGAGTGCTTGGAATCGTGTGAGATAGTGCTCTGGCATGAGCTGAGCCTGTCTGCGGCTTTCGGGATCTATCCCTTAGCCGTTTCCATGATATCGCATACCATATACTCTTAAGTGCATTATAATCCTCGCGGTTAAATGCCAACTCTGGTATCGCTTTATCAAAACATGTCGAGTAAGGTGTCATACGAATTGGAATACTAACCCCTCGCCAATTCTGGCGACGGGGTTAGCATTCCACCCTTCTAGAGGGACACGACATGTATGTAACCCCTAACCCCGGTTAAAGTCAAACAGAGCCTCAGCTCCACAAAATGGATGCTGCCACCGAGACACAAGTCTGCCCTCCTGCTGCTGGGAGTCCTCCCAGAGCAGGAGATAAGGACAAAGGGTTTCCTGCCAGGGGCGGTGCCAGCACCGTCCCAGACAGGATTTTGTGTATTGTAGGTAGGCAGGGCTTCAGAGGAAGGTGACTGCACGTGGCACCCCGGTGCTCACTGTGCATAGGCTGGCTTGAACCAGTTCCAGGACACTCCAGACCCTGTGCTGGGGAAAAGCCCGCCAAGGAAGTGGGTGTAACCACCCCCCTCCTGGTCCCACCCATAGGGCAGGACTTAGTCGCGTGCCAGCCCCTTTTTACAGGATAAAGGTAGGAACTGGCCCCCTTCCAAATCAGATCATCTTTGAATCCTGAACCTACTTTCTACGAAAGGAACTCAAGACTTCTTCCTAAGATTTCTCCCTTGTGGCTAAGGAGTAGTCACCCTGCATCCGCAGGCACCATCTAAAGAACACTGCGGTCTGCTGCAAGCCCTTCCTCCGGAATCCGACTGCCCAGCTCGACGAGAACCGGCTTCCCTGGCACCTCTGACCTCCACCCACCTCTACAGCCCAGCTGAGAACCGTGGGTGCGACGAGACCTCGAGGGACCGGCCATCTGCAAGACTGCACGACTTCTGCACAGCAAGCCCGCCGAGTAATTTCCTGGTGAGTGCTTTGGGGTCCGAGAAGCCCCGACCCTGAGCAGCTCCAGCACCGAAGTGCAGCCTCCCAGCATCTCCACGATCTGCGTGGGGCCCTTCTGCTTTTTGCTGCTCACCGCGTTGTTTGGCTACTAGCCCTCTGGCTTGTGGCCTTCTGAACGACGCCCGACGACATCACTGCTGCTGGTCTGGTTGCTCCAGACTGGCCCTTGCTCCCTTTCCGAAGAGGAGCACCCGGGACCCTCCTGGTCCACTCAAGACGCCATTTTGAGTCCACCGCGTGGGCTTGAATTAGCCAAGGCTTGTTGCCCAATCCTGGGTAACTTCGACGCCGACAGCTTCATCCATCGTGGGACAGCTCGCCTCTCCATCCTGGTCGCCGACAACGCCTCCTGGTCCGTGAGATCTGCAGAGCCAGCGTCGCCCACTCACCTAGTCGAGGTGACTGCCATCCGGTGCCCTCCTGGTGCCCACTGACTACTGGCTAGTAGTCACGAACTTGGTCCCCTCTGCTTTCAGGTGTCATCCATCTTCCAGATCCAGGCTTGGATCAACTCGAACTATCTTCAACTGGTCGCCTGCCAGCATCTTTCTTCCAGGCTCCTGGTCCGGCAACGAGGATTCCTGACGTCTTTTGAGACCTATGCAGCTGCAGCCCCTGGGCTAGGTAACTTCGGCACTTCGGTGTCCCAGCATAGCCTTACTATCCAAGGGTCAGGATCCACTGTCGTTTTCTCCCTACCAGGTCGGGTTCGCCCGTGAACACTAACTTTAGCGTTTCTAGCTTCCATAGACTTTGTCCCGCATCCCGCGTGAGAGTGCACACTCTGCACCCGAGTCCCCTAGGTCTCCTAGAAGTAATCTAACGATTCCCTAGTCAAGTCCTAGCGATTCCAAAGCCTATTAGTCCTGTACTTAGCTGCTAGTAATTTCGCATTCCACTTTTAAAGTATATGGTTTTTCGTGCCCCTCGGGCATTTGTGTATACCGTGCTAACTTAAGTATTTTCGTAAGAGTTTTGTTGTGTGCTTAGCACCCTGTCCTCATAAAGAGTACAGGGTTGTTGTGATTCTAATAAATATATTGTTTATTTTCATAACACCTGTGTGGTGTCCTTTCACTGGGTGTTCAAGGGGTAATGTGATGGTAAAACAGCTGGCTTAACACGCCCTCTAGAGTCTTAGCCTTAGACTGCTCGTATCCATGCTACTAGGATAGCTGGTCTATAAGGTTGACTTACAACCAATCATCAATAAGGGTTGTTTGGACTGATATATAGTGATCACTAGAATAGTGAGCACTGCACATCAGGCCAACTTCTCACAGTTATCTAATATTTCTGAGTCGAAACTACCATATTGGGGCCATTTTAAAACACCATCCTTGCGGGTGTATTTTATCCACACTTCATTATATGTGATAGGACCTACGCCGTGTTTTACGTAGAGCTCGTATGTTGAAGTTCCAATCGGAGGAACCGGACAGGAATCCTCTAATCTGGAGACCTTACTACAACCAAGACAAAACAAGTTTCCAAGTCTGCTAAAACCAGGCATCTTTGCTCACTAGTCTAGCTTCAAACTTCAAAGGATTATCTGTTACGATATTTCTCGTGAATACACAAGTCCTTTGGCTTTGGGGCTTGCAAGTACCAAATCAAGGCGTATCTCAAGGATACCAAAAACTAAGGACAAACTAAGGACTGGGAGACGCTCCACTTATACTTAACTGAAGTATTTGAAGATCGGTGACGTCGCTAGAAGACTCGTCTATCGTTTCGCTCTACCAAGGATCACTGGGTCCAAAACAAGGCGATAGTCAGGGCAGCAGTCCTTCGTAGCCGTCGGGACGCGTTGAACCTCGCAGCAAAGACCTTTGGAACCACGTCGACATACAGGGGTCGCTGAAGTGGCTGGCCGTCCTCCGGAATTTTCACACTAAGCTCCTCACAAACATCTGGCTAGGACCGTCGCCGCTTGATACCGCCCCGAGTTGGGCGCCAACTGAGGTAACGGGATTTTAGGAACCCGTTTGGTGCCAGGGGATAACACCTGAAGACCTCTGAGTTCTCCCTGTTCCGGACCACAGAAACACGGAGTCTTCTAGTCGAGTCAGAGATCAGGTTTTATTGATAGCTACCAAGTAACATGTGTCCTAGAAGCACGACAAACACGGGTCATGTGTTCTCAGGAGACTGTTTGTTTTTACAGAACCAGCCTTCTCCTTATATACAAAAATAATAGCTGCAAGCAAGAATTCTTAAGTTTATGATATGGCTATACACATATTTCTACAATAATGTAAAAGAGCGAAGTCATGTAGGCAAGCCCGTATTTTACATGTCCAATTCGTGATAGATTACTCAGCTAAGCCCGGAACTCCCATCAGATATCGGTGAAGCCCCAATAAAGGAAGGCACCTCCTAGTCATAAAACTGGCCATAAACAGGGAACAGGACAGGTGTGTGTTTGCAGAAAGCATAGTTTGTATGTAGTGAATGGTTTGAGGAATGTTATGTATCGATGCTATCGCATTTGGCCACTGGGCGAGGGGCTGCCAAAACAGGTTTGGCTAAAGGCAATGGAGTCAGTTGGAACAGGTCAGGGAGAAGTCAGGGAAGGAGGACGTGCCCTTTTAGATCAAGCTCGACCTTTAATTGACTTATCATGAGGGCAAGGCACAAGATGGATACCGTTTACAAAATGGAGTCTGGGGGTTGGGACGGAAACTACGATTCAGGGGTGTTAGCAAGCCTCGATCATGACGCAAATACATAGGAATGATGTCCTAATCATTATCGGTTCGTTGACACCAAATTCGTCATGGTACGTTGATGTTTCGGGACACGGATATCGGGTCTCGATACCGGGACAACAGTAGGGTCCAGAATTTCAGAACCACAACACTGGTGACCAGGGAGGCCATCAGGTGGTACAGGACCCACAGGGTTTTGGTGCACGAACATCCCCAACTGAGGATTCAGCGGCATTTAATGCCTTGATAGAGCGGGCAGCTGCAAATCATGATGTGGACATGCATGCTGACCCGGTGGAAGAAGATTTTCTATTTGACACTTTCTCTGCTTCAGAAAAAACTGTTAAAATACTTCCTATGCTAAAAGGTGTCCTTAAGCATGCCTCAGATCTTTAAGGAACCTACCAGGGCGAGAGTGGTAAACCCACGTATTGAAAAGAAATACAGACCGGCACCTGGGGACATTGCATATATTCGGGGACAGTTGCCTCTGGACTCGTTGGTGGTCGCAAATGCCCGAACTCCCAGACAACGGGTGAAGCTCCTCCCCCAGACAAGGAGTCGAAAGTGCTTGAGGCATCTGGCAAAAGGGTGGCTGCGCAGGCTGCCAATATCTGGCGCATATCAAACACACAGGCACTGTTGGCACGTTATGATAGGGCGCATTACGACACCCTAGAACAGCTCCTTCAACACCTCCCAGATGAGTTTAAGGAGGCAGCCGAGATGCTCATACAAGAGGGAAAGCTCATTTCAAACGCTGCGATAAAGTGTGCGCTTGATGTGGCAGATACAGCGGCTAGGGCTATTAACACTAGCGTCATGTTAAGGCGCCAAGCATGGCTTCGCATATCAGGTTTTAAACCTGACATTCAAACAACTATACTCAACCAGCCCGGTAATCCAGACAGACTGTTTGGCCCAGAAGTTGACACCACCCTCGAAAAAATTAAAAAGGACAATGAGACCGGGAAGTCCATGGGGGCGCTTCAGTCCCAGCTATTCAGGGGGAGCACTTTTCGTCGCTCAGGTACCCGCGGTGTTACCAGAGGACACCTGGCACAACAAACACAATTCACGAAAGGTGGCGCACAGTCCTCGTACCCCAAGCAAGGTAGAGGGGGTTACAGAGGAAATAGTGCCAAGGGCAGAGGCAGAGGAAACTACTCCCGTTCCTCTGCCACCAACAAACAGTGACTCTGTCACTACCCCCCGACCATCCAACACCTGTCGGGGGGAGACTCCAGCAGTTCCTGCCAGTCTGGACGTCCATCACCACAGACAGGTGGGTGAGAAAACTTATTCAGTACGGTTATTGTTTGGAGTTGACATCCACTCCACCCAACATTCCCCCAAGACAACGTCCTATGTCGGCAGAGCACTTGCACTTATTGCAGCAAGAAGTGGTGGTGATGCTGCAAAAAGGCGCAATCGAGCTCGTACCAGTGGAGGAGGAAGGTACAGGGGTCTATTCCCTGTACTTCCTTATCCCAAAAAAGGACGGATCCCTCAGACCCATTCTGGATCTACGCCCCCTCAACCTGTATATACTGTCAGAACACTTTCACATGCTGATGCTGCAGCAGATTCTTCCCCTGCTAAACCAAGGGGACTTCCTAGCGACCTTGGACCTCAAGGATGCTTATTTTCACATACCACTCCACCCCTCCCACAGAAAATACCTCAGGTTCACCATCCAAAACAGGCATTATCAGTTCAAAGTACTACCCTTCGGAGTGACCACTGCCCCCAGAGTGTTTACAAAGTGTCTGGCGACAGTTGCGGCGCACCTCAAGAGACAAAATATACATGTCTACCCTTACCTAGACGACTGGCTCGTTCAAGCAAAGTCGGAACAGCAGTGCGCCGCACACATGTCCCACACCATTCACCTCCTTCACAGTCTGGGGTTCTCACTGAACTACCCGAAGTCGCACCTTCAGCCAGCCCATGTGCGGCAGTATCTAGGCGCGACAATAAATACCCTGACTGCTATGGTTCAACCAAACCCGGTGAGGATCGACAACATTCAGTCGCTCATCCAGAGGTTCAGACCGCAACACTCACTACCAGCGAGAGTGTTCATGCAGTTGATAGGCATGATGGCCTCCTGCATCTTCATAGTCCCGCACGCAAGGTTGCATATGCGTCCGCTCCAAGAATGCTTGGCGAATCAGTGGACACAGGCTCAAGGACAACTGACAGACCTAGTGTTGGTTACCGGTCGGGCATACAACTCTCTGCATTGGTGGAATCCACACAACCTTTGCAAGGGCCGACCGTTCCAAGAGCCTGTGCCACAGATTATTCTAACAACGGACGCATCTCTCCAGGGGTGGGGAGCTCCTGTGCTCCACTACACGGTGCAGGGACTGTGGTCGACGCAGCAACAGAAGTTGCACATCAACTACCTGGAACTGATGGCAATCTTCATGGCGCTCAAGTCCTTCAAAGTACATCTGTGCAACAAGATCGTGTTGATCCGGACGGACAACATGACAGCCATGTACTACATCCAGAAGCAGGGAGGTACTCACTCTCCACAGCTGTCTCATCTGGCTCAGAGCATGTGGAAGTGGGCCATTCAGAGGAACATCTTCTTCATGGCAGAACACCTCCCGGGCAAAGACAATCAGATGGCGGATCTCCTCAGCAGCTACAGCCATCAAATGCACGAGTGGGAGATACATCCATCAGTACTCCACCCGTACTTCCAACAGTGGGGTCATCCGGAGATAGACCTCTTTGCCACAAGGGAAAACGCAAAATGCCAAAGCTTTGCCGCCAGGTTCCCTCACCCAGAATCGCTGGGGAATGCGATATGGATGAACTGGTCAGGTAGATTTGCGTACGCTTTTCCCCCAGCGCCTCTCATTCCACTGGTGGCGAGAACACTCGATGACGCTCATCCTGGTTGCTCCAACGTGGGCACGCCAACCATGGTACACCACGTTTCTAGAACTTTCCGTGGTACCGCATCAAAGGCTGCATCTCTCTCCAAGCCTCTTGACGCAGAACCATGGCGACATTCAGCATCCAGATCCGCAACAGCTCAATCTGGCGATCTGGCTCCTGAGGTCCTAGAGTTTGGCTACCTCAACCTGCCTCCTGAATGCATGGACATCATCCGGGAGGCAAGAAAGCCCACTACCAGAGCTTGCTATGCAGCAAAATGGAAGCGGTTTGTCATTTACTGTACTGAACACAATACCAACCCGCTAGATGCATCCATTCCTAACATCTGCTATTTGTTACATCTTTACAAATGCAATCTGGCGTACGCTTCCATTCGGATACACTTATCCGCCATAGCGGCTTATCTCCAAAACAGGCAGCATCTCTCTGTTTTCAGGGTGCCTGCCATTAAAGCCTTCCTCGAGGGACTGAAACGAGTCATTCCTCCAAGAACGCCACCAGCTCCAGTGTGGAACCTTAATGTAGTCCTCACTAGGCTGATGGGCCCACCTTTTGAGCCACTACACTCATGCGAGATTCAGTTCCTGACATGGAAAGTGGCTTTTCTCATTGCTATTACATCGCTCAGGCGTGTTAGTGAGCTGCAAGCGCTCACAATCCAAGAGCCATTCATACAAATTCATTCAAACAAGGTGGTGCTCCGCACTAACCCCAAATTCCTTCCGAAGGTGGTGTCACAGTTTCATATCAACCAAACTATTGACCTGCCCGCATTCTTTCAAAACCCACAAACAGTAGCGGAAAGAATGCTCCATACATTAGACGTAAAAAGGGCGTTGATGTACTACATTGACAGAACACAACACTTTAGGAAAACACAACAACTTTTTGTTGCCTTCTCAGCCCAGCACAAAGGCAACCCTATTTCCAAAGTAGGAATAGCCAGATGGATTGTTAAGTGCATCCAGATTTGTTATCAAAAAGCTAAACGTACTTTAACAATCCCCCCAAGAGCGCACTCCACACGCAAGTTGGGGGCCTCCATGGCTTTCCTGGGGAATATTCCTTTGGAAGACATTTGTAGAGCAGCCACGTGGTCTACACCGCACACATTTACCAAACATTACTGTGTAGATGTGCATTCCAAGCAGCAAGCAGCTGTAGGACAGGCTGTTCTCAAGACACTCTTTCAGACTTCTGCAGCTCGCACGGGCAACCGCCGTTAATGGAGGGACTGCTATGTATTCTATGCAATAGATATGAATTTAGCAGCCCACATGCCTCGAACTGAATATGCTACTTACCAGTATGCATCTGTTCTTGGCATGTAGGGCTGCTAACATTCATATCGCCCACCCTCCTCCCCGGTGCCCGTAGCAGCTGCAGATACTCTCTTGCATTCAATCATTAGCATGGACATCCTTTACACTATTTCACTCCATCTCTGCCACATTGGCTAAAAACAATCTGGGGATGGAGTCGATGCCCATGCGCACTGTAGTCCAGGGGAGGAGCCACCTATCTCGTGATACTTCGAAGACTCTTCCAGGACAACAATGTGCAATCATCCGGACCCAACACTAGGCGGCGATCTATGCAATAGATATGAATGTTAGCAGCCCTACATGCCAAGAACAGATGCATACTGGTAAGTTGCATATTCAATATACATATGCAGTCTGAAATACATAATACTAGGCTAAAAAAAACTGCCATTATTGCATGTAAAACTTTTACATTTGCTAAATAAAGACATATACATTACATTATATGATAATGTAAAGAAGAAACACTGCCCTGGGTTTCTTTGAAACACACAACCTTTATTTTCAAAGGTAAAACAGCAGGATCATAGAGGCAGATTTAGCCTAGATAGGCTGCATAGTAACAACTGAAAAATTGGCGCTGTGACTTTAAGACCTCCATGAGCCTCCAGGCTCCCATCATGCACCCCAGGTGACAGTTAGGTCAGTACTTTTTTCCGGCTCTTTCTGTGAGGATCCTGGAGCATGGAGCTCGCCAGTTTGTGATATTTTATCACTTTCTTCTGGTATTTTTCAAATTTTTTAGTCTTTACTGGAGTGGAAGAGAAGATGTTCATTCCAAGAAGCCTTCTTCTCAGCACAAAGAGCGCAAGGACAAAGGGGAGAAGAGAAAAAGTTGGGGGTAACCATAGTCAGATATCCACCTTCCTACACCTGTCACTTGCCGGCTGGCTTGTGCCCTCTGAGACAACGACCCGAAGATTTCAACACTGCTAGTCTGGTCCCCCAGACTGGCCCTTGCTTCCTTGTAAAAGAGAAGCACCCCGGACCCTCCTGGTCCACTCCAGACGCCATCTTTGTTTCACCGCGTGGCTTGCATTAGCCAAGGCCTGTTGTCCAGATCGACGATCCGATGCTGTCAACAGCAGCAGACTACGTGGGACAGCTCGTGCCTCCAGCCTGGTTGTGAAGAACAGTTCCTGGTCCGCGCAGCTACAGAGATTTGACCCTTCCTTCACCTGAACGCGGCGACATCATCTGGTTCCCTCCTGGTTCCAGCACCATCACTGGCTAGTGACCAAGACTCTCTCCCCTTCCTTTTCAGGACTTCCTTCTTCCTAGTTCCATCCTTGGAACCACCGGACTCCTCCATCTGGCTGCCTGCCTGCAACTTCTTGTTTCAGGCATCACCGGGATCAACGCAGCAAACCCGACACTACTTCAGCCCTATGCACCTGCAGCCTGTGGGCTAGGTAACTAAAGCTTCTAGGTCCTGAAGTCTGTGTCCACTATCCTAGTGTCCATGGCCACTGTTTTCCCGCCATCCAGCCGGGTTCGTCCGGAATCCGTAACATTGTAAACTGTAAGATCCATAGACGTTGGTACGCATCCCGCGTGAGAGTTCCCACTCTGCACGTGAGCCCCGTGGGCCTCCTGCTCCTTACTTACCTAGTTTGTAGCGCAGTCCCACCGATACTCCAGCCTCTGGATCTCCTTACAGTATTTTCTTTCCTCGCATTCCATTGTTTTGAGTATATGGTTTGTCGTGCCCCTAAGGCACTTGTGTAAATATTGTGCGAACTCGTATTTCCTTTTTAGTATTGTCATGTGCTTAGCCCTCTGATCTCATAAAGAGTTCAGAGGTGTTGTTGTTAATAAATAGACTGTTTATTTTTCATAACAACCTGTGTGGTGTCCTTTCATTTGATATTCAAGGGGTTATACTATGGTAAAACAGCTGGCTTCACATGCCAAAAGAGATTAGCCTAAAAGACTGCTTTTGTCCACGCTACTAGGATAGCTGGTCTATCAGGTTGACTTTACAACCAATCACCATAAGGGTTGTTCGGACTGATACAAGGTGATCACTAGAATTAGTGAACATCATATATCAGGCCAACTTCTCACAACCGGATAACAGGAAGGGCAGCAACCAAGCAAAAGGGCCCCACGCAGATCACGGGGATGCTGGGGGGGGCTGGTCTTTGGTGCAGGAGCTGCGTCGGTGTGGGGCTTCAGTCCCCAATGCACTCACTCGAGGAACCCTCAGGGGTCGTGCTGGAAGCGCTATGCAGGTTTCTTCAAGATGGCCGTCTCCACGTTGCTCGTTGCACCCACGGGTCCCAGCTGTGCTGTGGATGTGGGTAGAGGTCAGAGAGGTCTGGAGGTCCGGGTCTTGTCGAGCTGGGTCGTCGGATTCCGGGAAGGAAGGACTTGCAGCAAACCGCACAGAAGCTTGATGGTGCCTGCGAAGCAGGATGGTCACTCCCTGACCATAGGGGAGATTCTTCAGTCTTCTGATGTTCAGGAGGTCAAAGGTCAAGAGTTCTTCGTGGAAGTTGTCAAGAGTAATCTGATTTGGAATGGGACCAGCTCCTACCTTTATTCAGCTAAAGGGGGCTGCACTACGACTAGGTCCCTCCCCTGAGTGGGACCAGGAAGGGGGGTGGTTACACCCCCTATCCTTTGTCCAGTTTCCCGCCAGAGCTGGGGCTGGAGTGCCCCAGCAACTGGTTGGAACCGTTGTATGCACAGGGCACCTTGTGTGCCCCAGGCATGTCTCATTCCTTTCAGCCTGGCCCTACCTAATACACAAAATCTTGTCTGGGGTGGTGCTGGCACCTCCCCAGGCAGGAAACCCTTTGTCCAAGCCCCTCTTGCTGGAAGGACTCCCAGCAGCAGGAGGTCAGACTTGTGTCTGTGGTGGCTGTAGGAGAGTAGGGTCTGCAATCCTATGATCACCCAGATTTTTGCTTTTTGCTTCACTGGTTTACGACTTTCCCTGGCTGTGGGCCTGCTAATCAGACCCACAGCCTAGCTGTTCTCTACTCCAAATTGTACCCAGGTACTGAATTGGCACTGGGCTCTCCAAGTCCCTGTACCCAGGGCTGAGGTGTACCCAGAAGTCTCCCAGGGGCTGCAGCATGTATTATGCCACCCCTGGGTTGACTAACTAAATCAGACACAACTGGCTGCTTGACAGCTGGGGCAAGGTGGTGTAATCACCCTTTGCTTTAGATATAGTATTCCTATATCTAACCCTAAAATGGACACATATATTCCTATCAGTCACTCCTATGGCAGGCCTTATCAATCCTGAAGGCAGAGTGCTTGGAATTATGTGAGATGGCGCTCTGGCATGAGCTGAGCCCGTTTGCAGCTTGCGGAACCAAGTCCTTATAGCTGTTCCATGATCACGCTATACCATATACTCTTAAGTGCATTATGATCCTCGCAGTCAAATGCTAACTTTGGCCTCGCATTATCAAAACATGTCGAGTAAGGTGTCATACGAATTGGAATACTAACCCCTCGCCAATTCTGGCGACGGGGTTAGCATTCCACCCTTCTAGAGGGACACGACATGTATGTAACTGTGAACCCCCGTTAAAGTTAACTCAAGCCTCAGCATCACAAAATGGATGCTGCCACTGTGAGAAGTTGGCCTGATATGCAGTGCTCACTATTCTAGTGAACACTATGTATCAGTCCAAACAACCCTTATTGATGTTTGGTTGTAAGTCAACCTGATAGACCAGCTATCCTAGTAGCATGGACACGTGCAGTCTTTAGGCTAAACTCTAGAGGGCGTGTTAAGCCAGCTGTTTTACCATCACATATACCCCTTGAACACCAAGTGAAAGGACACCACACAAGTTGTTATGAAAAATACAGTATATTTATTTATAACAAGACAACCTTGCCCCAGCTGTCGTGCAGCCAGTTGTGTCAGATTTGGGTGGCTAGCCAGGGGTGGCATAATACATGCTGCAGCCCCTGGTAGGCCCTGGGTACAACTATGCCCTGGATACCTAAGGTATACTGTACAGGGACTGATAAGGTGGCCCAGTACCAATTAGTAAATGCACCTCAGGTACATGCTTGTCAATTTAGAGAGAGAACAGCTAGGCTGTGGGTCTGATTAGCAGGCCCACAGCCAGGGAAAGTCGTAAACCAGTGAAGCAAAAATCTGGGGTGGCCATGGGATTGCAGACCCCACTCTCCTACACCGCCCACGCGGCTCCGTTGGAGTCACAGGCGCTGCGTCTGGCCTCATGACCTCCGGTCCCTGGGCCTAACGCGGCGCTGGAGGAGATCGAGCGGTTCCTCATGGCCATGAGGTCCCTCTCTCCTCCGACGGGCTCCGCGGCGCCTTCGGGCACAGCGGACCCGTCTGGGGGGGCTAGCGGGTCGGGTGCTTCGGCTCCGACACCGCCGGTGCCTACGGGCCCGGCACCGCAGGGCCCCACTGGATCCGGTTCCGGATCCGGGTCGCCGACGGTGGACTTGACGACGTCCCCGGCGCCGACCCCTCAGGTGTCACCCCCGGCGCTGCCCTCGGGCGGCGCCGTCCCTGATGCCTCCCTCGACCCGGAGCGGCGCCGATGGGCGCCGCTTCAGACGCCGTTCGGAGAGTTTACTTTCCATGAACCGGCCCCATCATTTTCTAACCCCGAGTACCAGGAGATGGGTGATGAGGAGTATTGGGAGGGGTCTGAGGACCCTCTGACACGTGCGTGTCAGTCCCAGGAGGACTGGACAGGTGACCTGGGGGATGCCAGTGGTCTGGACACTTCGCCGGACACTGGCTTTGTCTCACCTCCTACCGTGGCTACGGAAGAGGGGGCAACCTATAGTGTGGTGTTGATGAGGGCGGCCAAGGCCTGGGCCTTGAGCTCCCCGTCGCGGCCGTGAAGACTAACTTACTCACTGAGGTCCTTAAGCCGCAGTCATGCTCAGCCGAGCTTCTGCTGCCGTTTAACGAGGCCTTGACCGACGTTCTTTTGGGCACTTGGTCCAAGCCCGCTACTGGTTCGCCTGTAGATAGGAACGTGGCCAGACGCCACCGCCCGGCCCCGGGCGACCCTTGTTTTCTGTCCACCCACCCCACCCCTGAGAGCCTGGTGATCCAGGCCTCAAATTCCCAGACCGTATTCCCGTCGGCGCCGCCTGACCGGGAATCCAAGAGGTACGAGCAATACGGCAAGCAGGTATTCTCCCTGAGTCTGGGACTGCGGTCTTCCAACACCGCGTGCCTCTTGGGCCGTTACACCCACTCTCTGTGGGACACAATCGCGGACGTGCTGCCAGAATGCCCGTTGGAGGTACGGGCTAAACTCGGCCAAGCCCTTGTGGAGGGCCGGGATGCGGCACGTTATTCGATCCGGTGTGGACTGGATACCACCGACTCTCTGGGCAGAGCGATGGCAACGACGGTGGCGATTTGTCGCCACGCCTGGTTGAGGTCCGCCAACTTCTCGGCTGATGTCCAGAATACACTCATGGACATGCCGTTTGATGGCCGTCTCCTTTTTGGCGACAAGGCAGACCATGCACTTGAGCGCTTTAAGGACTCCAGGGCTGCGGCCAAGTCCTTGGGCCTCTCGGCCCCACGCCAGCAATCGGCTGCCTTTCACTCCTTTCGTGGCCACGGAAGGGGTGTACCCACACGTGCTGCCAGCCACGCTCCGCAGGGTAATACGCAGCGCGGTGGCGGCCGTGGAAACTGCCGTGGCGGCGGTCGGGGACAACGGCGAGGTCAGTCCACACCTTCCCCCGCAGCATCCGCCTCAAAACCCTAGTAGTCCGTGCTTTCAGGCCCATGTGACGCCAGTGGGGGGCAGGGTTCGCCATCACCTCCTCCACTGGCGCACTGTCAAGTTGGACAGGTGGGTGCTGCAAATCGTCCGAAGGGGGTACTCCCTCCCCTTCGAGGCGACCCCTCCAGCCATGCCACCGCAGTACCACCGAGCATCGGGGGATCGTTTGCGGCTTCTGCAGGAGGAAGTTACGGCCTTCTTGGCCAAGGGGGCCATCGAGCGCGTTCCTGGGCCAGAAGTAGGGTGTGGTTGCTACTCCCACTACTTTCTGGTACCCAAGAAGGGCAAAGGGGGCCTACGCCCTATCTTGGACCTAAGGAACGTCAACGGCTTCCTCCGGAAGGAGAAGTTTAAAATGCTGACACTGGCTCAGGTCTTAGCTGCCCTGGACCCAGGAGACTGGATGGTAGCGTTGGACTTGCAGGACGCTTATTTCCACATCCCCGTCCTGCCGGCCCACCGGCGCTACCTGCGGTTCACGCTTGGCCACGAGCACTTTCAGTTTACCGTGCTCCCCTTCGGCCTTACAAGTGCCCCACGGGTGTTCACAAAGGTGATGGCGGTGGTAGCAGCTCATCTGCGCAGGTTAGGGGTTTCAGTCTTCCCCTACCTCGACGACTGGTTGTTGAAGGCGGGCTCGCCCCAAACAGTCGTCAGCCACCTCCAGACAACGGCAAACCTCCTGCACCAGCTGGGGTTCTCCCTCAATGTGCCGAAGTCACACCTGTGCCCCTCTCAGAAGCTTGTCTTCAACAGAACGGTTCTGGACTCAGCGCAGTTTCGGATTTATCCTCCCGAACAGCGGGTCCGGGATATTCAGGCTCTGATTCCACTCTTTCAGCCTTTATCCCGGGTCTCGGTCAGGTTGACGCTGCGGCTTCTGGGACTGATGGCCTCCTGCATCCTACTGGTGCATCACGTCAGGTGGCGGATGTGGGCTCTGCAGTGGGACCTGAAGTTTCAGTGGGCCCAGCATCAGGGCAACCTGTCCGACCACGTCCTGATCTCGGAGGGCACTGCGAGACTGCTGCAGTGGTGGCTCACGGACTGCGATTGGGTCAGCGGCAGATCCCTCTCCCGTCCCCAACCGGAGCACGTAGTTGTGACGGACGCGTCCCTCCAGGGCTGGGGAGGCCACATGGGAGAGGCGGAGATCAGAGGCCTCTGGTCTCCGGCGGAGGCCCGGCTCCACATCAACCTTTTGGAGTTGCCGGCGATTCGTCTAGCACTGAAAGCATTCCTCCCCTCTGTCCGGGGGAGTGTAGTGCAGGTGTTCACGGACAACACCACCGCCATGTGGTACTGCAACAAACAGGGCGGGGTGGGGTTGTGGACCCTTTGCCAGGAGGCTCTGCACCTCTGGCAGTGGCTGGAACGCCAGGACGTGACCCTGGTGGCTCAACACCTGGCAGGTTCTCTGAACGCCTGGGCGGACGAGCTCAGCCGTCGGTGCATGATGGATCACGAATGGCGTCTGAACTCGAACGTGGTGCAAGGCCTCTTTCAGCAATGGGGAGAGCCTTGGTTAGATCTATTCGCCACCGAAGAGAACGCGCAATGTCATCAGTTATGCGCGTTGGAATTTCCAAGGGGGCACTCGCTCGGAGACGCTTTTCGGCGCGAGTGGAGTTGCTGTCTATTGTACGCCTTTCCGCCTATACCACTTCTGCCCAGAGTGCTGAAGAAAATCAAGCGCGACCGGGCACAAGTCATCCTTGTGGCTCCGGACTGGGCACGAAGGTACTGGTATCCAGAGCTACTCAGTATGTCAGTCGATCCCCCGGTTCGTCTGCCTCTTCAGGAGGACCTTCTGTCGCAGCAGCAGGGGACGGTCCTCCACCCGAACCTGTCCAGTCTCCACCTCCATGCTTGGAGATTGAGCGGCGACAGTTGAGGCCATTTGACTTGCCCCCTGAAGTCTGTAACGTCATTCTGGCACCCAGGCGTCCCTCCTCAAAGTCGGTATACGCCTGCAGGTGTAACAGATTTGTGGCATGGTGCACAGCAAAGGCTGTGGATCCTCTTGCTGCCCCTCTCTCTGAGGTTCTTCTCTTCCTTTTTTCTCCTGTCCAGCAGGGCTCTGCTCTGGGCACTATCAAGGGCTACCTTTCTGCCCTTTCAGCCTTTCTAAGGCTGCCTGATCAACCTTCTTTGTTCAAGTCCCCTATTGTAAATCGCTTTCTTAAGGGCATCACACACACGTTTCCTCCTGTTCCGTTTGTGATGCCTCAGTGGGACTTGAACCTTGTTCTTACGTTTCTGATGTGTGCTCCCTTTGAGCCACTTCACAACTGTCCTCTCCGCCTTCTTACTTTGAAGACTGCTTTCCTGGTTGCCATCACCTCTGCCAGGAGAGTGAGTGAGCTCCAGGCCCTTTCTTGTACTCCTCCTTTCCTTTCTGTCCATCCGGACAAGGTTGTGTTGCGTACTAAGCCATCTTTCCTGCCCAAGGTTGTCACGGCCTTCCACATCGGGCAGTCTTATCACCTTGCCAACCTTCTTCCCGCCACCGCATCCCTCTAAAGAGGAAGAGCGGCTCCACCGTCGGGACCCAAAACGTGCGCTCTCATTCTATCTGGATCGCACACGTCAGTTCCGGGTGGATGACCAATTCTTTGTTGGTTACGTGGGTGCTAAGAAGGGGAAAGCGGTGCACAAGAGGACAATCTCCCGGTGTATCATCTTGTGTATCCAGGCGTGTTACTCCTTGGCTAAAAAGGAGCCCCCTGTTGGATTGCGGGCTCATTCCACCCGAGCCACAGCGACTACAACTGCCCTGGGCCGGGGAGCGCCCTTACATGACATCTGTCAGGCAGCTACGTGGGCCTCGCTGCACACGTTTGCAAGACACTACTGCCTCGACAGCCAAGTCCTTAGGGATGGCTTCTTTGGCCGTTCTGTCCTCCAGGACTTTCTGGTGTGATTATTGGTTCGCAGACCCACCACCGGTGTTGGTATTGCTGGGGTATCTATTCTAAGGTAAGGAATCTATCACTAACGTGTCTCTTTCAGATGCACAAGTTACTACTTGTGTAACGATATATCTGTAAGAGACATTAGTTAGTGATTCCTTACCGACCCACCCATCCTCCCAGTTCTGCGAACCGATATCTAGGGTTAGGGTTATCCCCTTTCAGGGCCCTAGTTTCAATGGCACCAGTGTTGGTTTTTAACATGGCTCAGCGCTTCTGGCGCGGAAAAGCTGTGTCTAAGAACTGACGTCAGGACGCGGAGGCGGCGTCTAAGTACTCAGACGACGCCGACGACTGACGCGGAGCCGCAGACGACGCCTACCGACGTGCAAGGGTACTGCTACGCGAAAAATTTCCGGATCCAGTCTGACGCCTGGGGATATTCTAAGGTAAGGAATCTATCACTAACTAATGTCTCTTACAGATGTATCGTTACACAAGTAGTAACTTGTGCTTCTGTGATCGTCTAAGCAGCACGTAAAAATCAAACAGGAGCGGCGTCCTCTTCTGTGCCGCCGGATAAAGACAGTAAGGCTATGGACTCTGTAGGGAAGAGAATGTGTGCCACCTCTGCTTCCTACTTGAAAGTCGCCAGCGCTTCTGCTTTGTTGGGTCGCTATGACAGCGCACTATGGGGCTCCATGTCTCGTTTCGCAGAGAAGCTTCCTAAAGAAGACAAACACGACTTTCTTGAGATCTTACACGAAGGAGGGCTAGTGGTAACCAGGTGATTAGTGCAGCCACTGAAGCTTCTGATCTAGCTACGCATGGTTACACACACGGACTCTGCGCCAGACGCTCTGCTTGGTTGAGGCTCACTGGTCTTAAGCCTGAAGCACAACAACGGATACTTAATCTGCCTTTTAACGGAACATCGCTCTTCGGATCTCATGCTGAGGATGCGATGTCGCGAATGAAGACAGAACTTGATACAGTGAGAGCGGTTGGTCTTGAAAAAAGGAAGGATTTAAGAAAAAATACCGTCCGTACGACCGGAGACAGAACCAGATTTATGAACAAGATAGTATATACAATACAATACAATACATACAATAGATACAAGGTAGAGATTTATGAACAAACATAGCCGATCTACGGCAGTATTTCAAGCTTTATGATAGTTACAATTTATGTAATGAACATTACTGTAAAGTGAACGACGATAATTTGCAGCATGATGCATTTAACACAATACAGTTAATGTGGATATATGGATTGAATGGTTTCAATGCAACCTCAATGCGAATACTCGACCAATATGGTGTATAAATTAAGTCCCATGTTTGTCTCTACTGGAAAAGTTAGGTGGGTGCAACTGATAAAACATGGCGTCTCCGCACAATGTTTGTAACATTGAGGAAGGCGGAGCGCCGAAACGCGTCTGTTGCAAACAAAAGAATAACGTTTTTGGAGAATTATCCCCAGTGTGCGTAGTTTCTATTGAAATGGTAATGGAAACTTGAGCTAAATAGATTGCGGGTCCTGTAACCGCATTACGCACCCATCTGAGAGTGCTCCCGTTTTCTACAGGAGGAGAGC
Source organism: Lissotriton helveticus (assembly GCF_964261635.1). NCBI lineage: Eukaryota > Metazoa > Chordata > Amphibia > Caudata > Salamandridae > Lissotriton > Lissotriton helveticus. The sequence goes on from NC_136065.1 coordinate 1,968,135,959, forward strand.
GCGCGAAATATATATATATATATATATATATATATATATATAACTGTCAAAGGGAGTGTATTATAATTGCTTTTCAGCATTGACTGTACACTGTTACCTTGATTATCTTGTACTGTGTACACCATGTATATATCTACTGTGGTCCGTCCGTGTGCCTCGAAGGCACGGGGAAAAGGGCGGAACTGATGTCATCACGCCAACTGAGTCCTATTCGAGTCAGTGACGTCAGCAGAGCCGCGCGCGATGCCGTGCTTCTGTGACGTCATCCACGTCGGCGCGAGGAGCAACAAAAGAATTTCCGAATGTTGCTGACGCAGGGGTATATTCACAAGGTGAGGAATCCACAGGCAGATACTGTATCCACCAGAAAAAGCGTTACCGAAGGTAAGTAACTTGTTCGTCTGGGAGCCTGCTAACCAGGACTCCAGTCACCTTGCTTCCTCCCTAAATTTGACAATGGTAAGTATTTTGGTACCTTTCCAATTGGCTACTGTTGTACCCCTGTAAGTCCGTAGTGTATGGTACTAAGGTGCCCAGTGCATAGGTACACCAGAGGTCTCCCATAGGTTGCAGCATGTATTATGCCACCAATGAGAGACCACTCAGTGTGACTACAGGCATGCCATTGCAGCCTGTTAGTTGGTGCTAGCACCACTTACAAAAGACATATATTTCCATGGACTTGCATTGAGTACGCAGCTGTTTTTCCACTCTGTACACACCCTCCGTGGGGTTCTTCGGTACTTATCTCGGTTGGTTTCTCATGTCCCCAGCTCTTCTGAGTCTCTGGTCCAAGTCCGACTTCAGTTGCAGTTCCCATTCCACTTCTTTAGTATATGGTTTTGTCTTCCCCTAGAGACCACTGTGTATTTGGGCTTACTTACCTGTTTACATTTAAAGTATTGTGTTGTTCTGTCCGGGAAGGAGATATACCAATGTGTTAGTGTGTGTTTATAATAAAGATAACTATTTTTATAATTATACTGTGTAGTTATTTTTAGTTTCACCTAGACTATATTATTAGTTCTGGTAAAACTAGCTGCTTAACACACCTTCTGGACTAAGCCTGAAGGCTGCTCTCCACAGCTACGACTTGGAGAGCTTTCTATAGTTTTCCAAGACCACTAAAACCACCAAATGGGTTTTCTAGATTAGTGCAGGTGCATCACTTAGAAATTGTGCCCCATATAGTAAGACAACCTCCTACAGTGAACTACAGAGTGCTCTCACCAACCGGGAATGCGGTCTTTCTTTTAAGGTAGAAGGATGACCTTTGTGTGCGGGGTGGTGTAACATCACTTACATTGTATCAAAGTTGCTATGCACAAGATAGAATGTGCAGTTTGTGAGATTCAATGAAGTGTAAGTGACGATGTGAATTGGTGAATGTGTTATAATACATCTTTAGGTTGAACTGTGCTATTTCCTTTTAGACAGCCCATTATCTTTTTTCCAACCCTTAGAACTCAAAGCAGTTTGGCACATAAAATTAAAATCTACAGCCCCCTGCTCCAGAATGTTAAAATACTAGTGTGCATTCGCTTTTGTTTGGCTTACGAGTGCTGCAAAGTACCATCAAAATTTAAACTTGTGCAGTTTCAGTAATCGACTGCCTGATAGGGGAATCAAGACCTGGCTTTTCAATATGTAAGACCGCTGATTTGACCCACTCCTCATTTGGTATACTGTTTTATACTCCCAGCGCCGGGAAACCTACGGGTAGCTGAGCGCTTAAGAAATGTAATAATAAATAAATAAATAAATAAATAGACTCAACTGAGTATTGCAGGACCTGGCAACTTATGCCATAAAATATTAAAAGCTTTGTGTACTGAATCTGCAGTTTCTGAATTTTAAGATGAAATATACAGTTACATTTCCCTTTTAGTATCTAGGAAACAAGTTACCCTGAGATTTCCATAAAATCCATTTTCTGGTTCTTGTTCTATCAGTTTCTTTAATCTCCTTCCTTATGTTTTTATGATTATTTGATCATTGCTTTCTTATTTTTGTTTTGCTTCCAGTCGGCCCTATACCAATAAAGTTATAACCTTGTGGTATCGACCTCCAGAATTGTTGCTAGGGGAAGAGCGCTACACACCAGCAATAGATGTGTGGAGCTGTGGGTAAGCACTTTACTTATTAACCTCCCCTTTGGTATTTGAATGCAGGCTGGTGTTTAAAGTGGTTATTAAACTAATTAGAGAAAACCGAAACATAGTAAAACACAGGCTACTTTGCATTTTAACCTAAAATAATGTCTGATTTAATAGATTCTTTCTTTTTTTCTAGTTGCATTTTGGGCGAATTGTTTACAAAGAAGCCAGTTTTTCAAGCCCATCAGGAGCTCGCACAGCTGGAGCTGATTAGGTACTGTGTTTTTATACAGGGTTCTCATCTGGCTATTCTAAATCAACTTGTGTGAACACAGACCGAGCAGTGCATTCAAATGTATAGTGTACTACCCAAAATGTTCTTGGTCTCTAGCTCCCTTTCCTTCTTATGTTTTCAATTCCCATGCCCAATACTGATCCCTGAGGTCTGGATCCTTTTTTTAATTTATTTTTTTCCATCTCAAAATGTTTTATTGTCGTTTGAGGACATAAAAAGGGATAAGTTATGGTTTATAAAATGCATACTACATATGTGAAGCGGAATAGAGCATTGTAGACCGTTTCTGTGGTGTGACATAGGTAAGTACGGTCTAGAACAAAGCATTGTTGGTTGTAACCACAGTATAATAGAGGTAATTTCAAGTTGAAGAGGAGTAGGGAAGGGAACAAACTAGATAAATAGCGGGTGGAGTGGGAAAGGTGCGGTATTGGTGGGCCTGAGCAGCATATAGAAGGAGGGTGTTAATTTGTAAGGTTCATACTTGGGCAGTGCTGTGATTCATCTGTGCTCATTTGGCAGTATGTTTGAGTTGGTGATAGGAATGTATGTTTATGGTGGCTTTACTTTTTGGGTGTATAGGTCTAGTTTATTCCTTAATTTGTGCAGGTCCTGGGGTTCAAAATTGTTGCGCGCTGAGTTGTCGGCCCTTCTTGCGAAGCGTACCCTCGCCCACTAAATATGGTGGGTTAGATTTTCCAACGATTTCCACTCCCTGAGAATAGTTTGGATTCCCATACGCCATTCCTAGTCCCACCCCAGTACTTTAAACAGGTAGCTGCACAGGTATCTGCACTCCTTGGGGGCCACCGACCTGCATGCATAGCACAAGCAAAACTGCATAAAAGTTGGTATGAAGGCGGGATAGCACTCCCTGACATACAGTCGTATTATTGGGCAACACACCTTAAGGTCCTCAACCAGTGGATCCACGCAACTCAGGATGATCCAGCATATAGGGCAGATACAGCCCAACTGGGCACAAATAACATGCTGGCGGTCTTGTATAAGGATTAGTTACTTACCTGTAATCCTAGTTCTCTTTCAGGGGTATACTCATTAAAGTCATAAGCACCCTCCCGCCTCCCCGGGCGAGCAGTAGCATTGAGGTTTTTCAATATGTATTATGAAGTTTTTAAGTGCAGATTCCTGCTAAAGTTTACTGTACCGTACAAAAGAACTGACTTAACTGTTACCTGTGGGGCATGATGGGAGCAGGGTGTCTCCTGGAGGCCTTAAAGGCAAAGTGCTCAGATTCTCTGGGGCCTTAAAGGCGAGGTGCCAGTCTGATTTTCTGTCCACAGACATTTTTCCATATGCAGCCTGTAGGAAGTTGGATATCTGACTATGGTTACCCCCAACTTTTTGCCTAGTGTTTTGCTGGTTTTTGACTTAGTTGGCCTGGGATCCTGCTATTCAGGACCACCCCCCTTCCTGGTCCCACCCAGGGGAGGGACCTAGTCAGTAGTGCAGCCCCCTTTAGGAGAATAAAGGTAGGAGCTGGTCCCATTCCAGATTAGATTATCCTGAACTATTCATCAAGAAGAAACTCAGGCCTTCGACGTTCTGCTCCACAGAAGACTGAAGAATCTCCCTTGTGGACAAGGAGTGTCCACCCTGCAACTGCAGGCACCATCAAGCGTCCAGCGGCTTCACTTTGTCGTCTTCCCTCGAGGATCCAGACTTCAGAGCCACTTACTTAGTATATGGTTTGTCGTGCCCCTAGAGCACCATTGTAATTTTGTGCAACTTGTCGTATTTTTCGTAAGAGATTGTCATGTGCTTAGCCCTCTGACCTCATAAAGAGTTCAGAGGTGTTGTTTTTAATAAATATACTGTTTATTTTCATAACCTGTGTGGTGTCCTTTCATCTGGTATTCAAGGGGTTATATTGTGGTAAAACAGCTGGCTTCACATGCCAAAAGAGTTTAGCCTAAGACTGCTTTGTCCATGCTACCATTAGGATAGCTGGTCTATAAGGTTGACTTACAACCAATCACCATAAGCGTTGTTTGGACTGATACAAGGTGATCACTAGAACTAGTGAGAATCATATATCAGGCCAACTTTTCACAGGGCCTACCAGGGGCTGCAGCATGTATTATGCCACCCCTGGCTGGCCATCCAAACTGACACAAGTGGCTGCTAAGACAGCTGGGGCAAGGTGGTGTAATCACCCTTTGCTGTAGATATAGTATACCTATATCTAACCCCAAAATGAACACATATACTCCTATAAGTCACTCCTATGGCAGGCCTTATCAATCCTGAAGGCAGAGTACTTGGAATTATGTGAGATGGTGCTCTAGCATGAGCTGAGCCTGTCTACAGCTTTCGGAACCAAGTCCTTTAGCTGTTTCCATGATAACACTATACCATATACTCCTAAGTGCATTATCAACCTCGCGGTTAAATGCTAACTCTGGTATAACATTATCAAAACATGTCGAGTAAGGTGTCATACGAATTGGAATACTACCCCCTCGCCAGTTCTGGCGACGGGGGTAGCATTCCACCCTTTTAGGGGGACACGACATGTATGTAACTGTGAACCCCGGTTTAAGTTAAGCAGAGCCTCAGCATCACAAAATGGATGCTAGCACCACAGATGCAAGTCTGACCTCCTGCTGCTGGGAGTCCTTCCAGCGAGGGAGGCCTGGACAAAGGGTTTCCTGCCTTGGGAGGTGCTAACACCACCCCAGACAGGATTTTGTGTATTGAGGTAGGGAGGCCTGAAAGGAATGAGACATGCCTGGGGCACACAAGGTGCCCTGTGCATACACCGGTTCAAACCAGTTGCTGGGGCACTCCAGCCCCAGTTCTGGCGCGAAACCGGACAAAGGATAGGGGGTGTAACCACCCCCCTTCCTGGTCCCACCCAGGGGAGGGACCTAGTCAGTAGTGCAGCCCCCTTTAGCAGGATAAAGGTAGGAGCTGGTCCCATTCCAAATTAGATTAATCTGAACTACTCTACAAGAAGAAACTCTGGACTTCGACGTTCTGCTCCACAGAAGACTGAAGAAATCTCCCTTGTGGGCAAGGAGTGTCCACCCTGCAACTGCAGGCACCATCAAGCGTCCAGCGGCTTCACTTTGTCGTCTTCCCTCGAGGATCCAGACTTCAGAGCCCGACGAGACCCGGATTCCCAGACCTCTCCGACCTCAACTCACAGCTGAGACCCGTGGGTGCGACGAGACACGTGGGACCGGCCATCTTGAAAGAAACTGCACTTCGCTTCCAGCACGACTCCAGAGGTAAACTCGACCAAGTGCTTTGGGGATTGAGAAGCCCCAGCCCCGAGCAGCTCCTGCCCCGAAGATCAGCCCTCCAGCCTCCACGAGATCTGCGTGGGGCCCTTCTGCCTGTTTGCTGCTCGATGCGTTGTCTGGTCACTTGCCGGCTGGCTAGTGCCCTTCTAGACGACGAACCTTGAAATCTTCACTGCTGGTCTGGTTGCTCCAGACTGGCCCTTGCGCCCTTCCAAAAGAGGAGCACCCCGGACTCTCCTAGTCCGAACCAGACGACTTTTACACTCACCGCGTGGGTTGCCTTTGCCAAGGCCTGTTGACACCGAATCCTTAACAGACATCGCCGACAGCGAGAGCCTGCGTAGGACAGCTCATGCCTCCATCCTGGTCGTTGAAGACACCTCCTGGTCCACGTGGCTGCAGAGTCAAGCGTCCCCTCTTCACCTGATCGCGACGACGACATCTGGTTCCTTCCTGGTTCCACTCAAGTCACTGGCTAGTGACTTTGAACATTGTCCCCTCTGCTTTCAGGTCTTCAGCATCTCCGATCCACCCTTGGATCACACCGGACAGCTTCCTCCTGGTCGCCTGCTGCATCTTTTCTTCCAGGCTCCATAGACTTCAACGCAGAAACCCGACACGACTTCGCACCTATGCACCCGCAGCCCGTGGGTGAGGTAACGAGAGCATTTCGGTGCTCAAGGGTAGATTGACTTTCCTAGTGTCCAGATTCACAGTCGTTTTAGTCCTAACTAGTCAGGATTGTCCGTACTCACCTTTTTCTTGAACTGTACTGTCCATAGACGTTGTTGCGCATCTCGCGTGTGAGTTCACACTCTTCACACGCGTCCCGTGGCCTCCTATTACTCACCTAAAGTTAGGGTAGCCTGGTCCCAACGATCCTACAGCCTCTGGACAGCTCCATTCCTTCTATCGATTTCCTTATACCATTTACTTAGTATATGGTTTGCCGTGCCCCTAGGGCACCATTGTAATTTTGTGCAACTTATCGTATTTTTCCTAAGAGATTGTCATGTGCTTAGCCCTCTGATCTCATAAAGAGTTCAGAGGTGTTTGTTATTAATAAATATACTGTTTATTTTCATAACCTGTGTGGTGTCCTTTCATCTGGTATTCAAGGGGTTATATTGTGGTAAAACAGCTGGCTTCACATGCCAAAAGAGTTTAGCCTAAGACTGCTTTGTCCATGCTACCATTAGGATAGCTGGTCTATAAGGTTGACTTACAACCAATCACCATAAGGGTTGTTTGGACTGATACAAGGTGGTCACTAGAACTAGTGAGCATCATATATCAGGCCAACTTCTCACACAGCCTTCTTAGGCTAATTGCCTTTTACAACAGATTCTTTGATGAAAATAAAGGGTATTTATGTTATGAAATGCATTTCTAGGCTCTAGCGTGTTTATTGCATTGGTGTATGGAGTATTTTCATACTGCAGAAAGTGTGTAATAAGGTCTTATTAGCCTATACATTATGCTGGGCTGCATATTATGGGGTTATACATGTATGTGTATTTTGGTTTAGTACTATGTACTAAATATTGTATATTTACGCATATATATATATGTATATTGTATGTTCCTGGTTCCCGCTCACGGGCGGAGATTATTCAGTGCTTATGACTTTAATGAGTATACCCCTGAAAGAGAACTAGGATTACAGGTAAGTAACTAATCCTTATACAAGACCGCCAGCATGTTATTTGTGCCCAGTTGGGCTGTATCTGCCCTATATGCTGGATCATCCTGAGTTGCGTGGATCCACTGGTTGATGACCTTAAGGTGTGTTGCCCAATAATACGACTGTATGTCAGGGAGTGCTATCCCGCCTTCATACCAACTTTTATGCAGTTTTGCTTGTGCTATGCATGCAGGTCGGTGGCCCCAAAGGAGTGCAGATACCTGTGCAGCTACCTGTTTAAAGTACTGGGGTGGGACTAGGAATGGCGTATTGTCTAGGGCATGAAGAAACCGGGTGTAGGGCCATCATCTTGTATAACGCCGCTTTACCCAGTAGCGTGAGGGGTAGGGATGCCCAATATAACACATCACTTCGTAATCGCTCCAGAGGGGGTGCCAGATTTCTGGAGTAAAACTCTGTTGGATCTTTTGTAATATATATATACCCGGGTATTTAAAGGAGTCACTTGTAACTACCAGCGGACATTTGGGAGGGAGGCGTGGCGCGGGTTTGTTTAATATATATATATATATATATATATATATATATATATATATATATATATATATATATATATATATATATATATATATATATATCCAATTTATTATGTTTCCAGACATCTTCCCGAAGTTATCGCATATGTTAGGAGTTCTGGTATAGAGTGATCCGGGTCCATGAGTGTGAGAAGTTGGCCTGATATATAATGTTCACTATTCTAGTGAGCACTCTGTATCAGTCCAAACAACGCTTATTGATGATTGGTTGTAAGTCAACCTTATAGACCAGCTATCCTAGTAGCATGGATACGAGCAGGCTAAGACTCTAGAGGGCGTGTTAAGCCAGCTGTTTTACCATCACATTACCCCTTGAACACCAAGTGAAAGGACACCACACAAGTTGTTATCAAAAATAAAGTGTATGTTCGAGGCATGTGGGCTGCTAAATTCATATCTTAGCATTAGATCGCCGCCTAGTGTTGGGTCCGGATGATCGCACATTGTTGTCCTGGAAGAGTCTTCGAAGTATCCTGAGATAGGTGGCTCCTCCCCTGGACTACAGTGCGCATGGGCATCGGCTCCATCCCCAGATTGTTTTTTTCCGCCATTGGGTTCGGATGTGGTCTTTTGCGTCGGTATTGTCTGCGCACGGTCTCGAGTCTTCCGTCTCTTGGAGCCGGAATAAGCGGAGTCTTGTTTCGCTTTTCGAACTTTGAGGCCTTCTCATCGCGACACGACTGCAAAACTTTTCGGACATGGAGCGGAGCCCGTTTAAGTACTGCCCGCTTTGTGGGTCCAAGTACCCACACATCGATCTACACCCCGTCTGTAACAAATGCCTTTCGCCTGACCACGACGACGGCAAGTGCAAGGCCTGTGCACAGTTCCGCTCTAAGAAGACTCTCAAGCTTCGGCGCGCGGTGCGCATGGAAGCTAGACAAGCGGCACCGGATCCGGAAAACATCTTCGGCGACCAAGATGAAGAGGACCAGGGTCATCATCTTCAGATCTCCCCACCCGAGACGGAGGTCGAGGCGGATCCGGTAGACGACGACGGAGTCGTGGGTCAAGGCCTTGAATACGTCGACGAGGTAGGAGACGACGAAGAGATTTATGGGGCCGCGGCAGATAGCTCAGGGGACGAGCTCTGCCCCGAAGGTTTCGAGGATACCGACCGGGTCACGGGATCGCCTGTAGGCCTTACCCAAGACCCAATGCCGCAAGCCACAGCCCCGCCTTCTGGCCCGGCCACGGACTTACTTGCTGAGCAGACTGTATCGAAACCGAAACCGAACGCATCGGGATCGACTCCATCTAAAATGGCCGACCCGAAAACGAAACCGAAACTTAAGGACTCGAGTGTCCCTAAGATGGCTGCCGTGCCAGCGAAAACGACTGTACCCGCTCCTCCATCGACTCCGTCGACCTCCGGTCCGCAGAAGTCGAAGAAGTCCGTCGATTCCGCAAAATCGACGCCAGAGGGGTCCTCTAAGAAAGATGGTCGGCACGGGTCAACATCGGCGCCGCCGTCCAAGCACGCCAAGGCCGGCTCCACGGAGTCTACGCAGGCGCACGGATCGAAGACTGGCACGTCTGCGCACCGGTCCCAGGACTCGGGGTCGGTGACAGCGGGATCCGCGTCGAAAGCCCACAAGGCCCACAAAGACGTCGGATCCGAGGGAAAGGTCAAACCATCCTCGTCGGCTCCAAAACCAACTGAGAGTGAGACGTCCCTCATCGCCGCATCACTACAGCGAATCAGGGAGAAGGTGTGAGAAGTTGGCCTGATGTGCAGTGTTCACTATTCTAGTGATCACTATATATCAGTCCAAACAACCCTTATTGATGATTGGTTGTAAGTCAACCTTATAGACCAGCTATCCTAGTAGCATGGATACGAGCAGTCTAAGGCTAAGACTCTAGAGGGCGTGTTAAGCCAGCTGTTTTACCATCACATTACCCCTTGAACACCCAGTGAAAGGACACCACACAAGTGTTATGAAAATAAACAGTGTATTTATTAGAATCACAACAACCCTGTACTCTTTATGAGGACAGGGTGCTAAGCACACAACAAAACTCTTACGAAAATACTTAAGTTAGCACGTTATACACAAATGCCCGAGGGGCACGAAAAACCATATACTTAAAAAGTGGAATGCGAAATTACTAGCAGGTAAGTACAGTACTAATAGGCTTTGGAATCGCTAGGACTTGACTATAGAATCGTTAGATTACTTCTAGGAGACCTAGGGGACTCGGGTGCAGAGTGTGCACTCTCACGCGGGATGCGGGACAAAGTCTATGGAAGCTAGTAAAGGCAAAGTTAGTGTTCACGGGCGAACCCGACCTGGTAGGAAGAAAACGACAGTGGATCCTGACCCTAGGATAGTGAGGCTATGCTGGGACACCGAAGTGCCGAAGTTACCTAGCCCAGGGGCTGCAGCTGCATAGGTCTGAAAAGACGTCGGGGATCTCGTTGCCGGACCAGGAGCCTGGAAGAAGGAAGTTGCTGGCAGGCGACCAGTGAAGAAAAGTTCGATGGATCCAAGCTTGGATCAAGGAAGAAGAAAACCTGAAAGCAGAGGGGACCAAGTTCTTGAATCACTAGCCAGTGATTAAGTGGGCACCAGGATGGCACCGGGCGAAGTCACCTCGACTAGGTGAGTGGGCGACGCTGGCTCTGCAGATCTCACGGACCAGGAGGCGTTGTCGGCGACCAGGATGGAGAGGCGAGCTGTCCCACGATGGATGAAGCTGTCGGCGTCGAAGTTACCCAGGATTGGGCAACAAGCCTTGGCTAATTCAAGCCCACGCGGTGGACCCAAAATGGCGTCTTGAGTGGACCAGGAGGGTCCGGGGTGCTCCTCTGTTGGAAGGGAGCAAGGGCCAGCCTGGAGCAACCAGACCAGCAGCAGAAATGTCGTCGGGTGTCGTTCAGAAGGCCACAAGCCAGCGGGCTAGTAGCCAAACAACGCGGTGAGCAGCAAAAAGCAGAAGGGCCCCACGCAGATCGTGGAGATGCTGGGAGGCTGTACTTCGGTGCTGGAGCTGCTCAGGGTTGGGGCTTCTCGGACCCCAAAGCACTCACCAGGAAATTACTCGGCGGGCTTGCTGGAAAGAAGTCGTGCAGTCTTGAAGATGGCCGGTCCCTCGAGGTCTCGTCACACCCACGAATCTCAGCGTGACTGATGATGCAGGTAGAGGTCAGAGGTGCCAGGGAAGCCGGTTCTCGTCGAGCTGGGCAGTCTTGATCCGGAGGAGAGACTTGCAGCAGACCGCAGTGTTCTTAAGATGGTGCCTGCGGATGCAGGGTGACTACTCCTTAGTCACAAGGGAGAAATCTTAGGAAGAAGTCTTGAGTTCCTTTCGTGGAAAGTAGTTTCAGGATTCAAAGATGATCTGATTTGGAAGGGGGCCAGTTCCTACCTTTATCCTGTAAAAAGGGGCTGGCACGCGACTAAGTCCTGCCCTATGGGTGGGACTAGGAGGGGGGTGGTTACACCCACTTCCTTGGCGGGCTTTTCCCCAGCACAGGGTCTGGAGTGACCCTGGAACTGGTTCCAGCCAGCCTATGCACAGTGAGCACCGGGGTGCCACGTGCAGTCACCGTCCTCTAAAGCCCTGCCTACCTACAATATACAAAACCCTGTCTGGGACGGTGCTGGCACCGCCCCTGGCAGGAAACCCTTTGTCCTTATCTCCTGCTCTGGGAGGACTCCCAGCAGCAGGAGGGCAGACTTGTGTCTCGGTGGCAGCATCCATTTTGTGGAGCTGAGGCTCCGTTGGACTTTAACCGGGGTTAGGGGTTACATACATGTCGTGTCCCTCTAGAAGGGTGGAATGCTAACCCCGTCGCCAGAATTGGCGAGGGGTTAGTATTCCAATTCGTATCACACCTTACTCGACATGTTTTGATAAAGCGATACCAGAGTTGGCATATAACCGCGAGGATTATAATGCACTTAAGAGTATATGATATGCGATATCATGGAAACGGCTAAGGGATGGATCCCGAAAGCCGCAGACAGGCTCAGCTCATGCCAGAGCACCATCTCACACGATTCCCAGCACTCTGCCTTCAGGATTGTTAAGGCCTGCCATAGGAGTGATTGATAGGAGATCTGTGTGTCCATTTTAGGGTTAGATATAGGTATACTGTGAGAAGTTGGCCTGATGTGCAGTGCTCACTATTCTAGTGATCACTATATATCAGTCCAAACAACCCTTATTGATGATTGGTTGTAAGTCAACCTTATAGACCAGCTATCCTAGTAGCATGGATACGAGCAGTCTAAGGCTAAGACTCTAGAGGGCGTGTTAAGCCAGCTGTTTTACCATCACATTACCCCTTGAACACCCAGTGAAAGGACACCACACAAGTTGTTATGAAAATACTTTAAGTTAGCACGTTATACACAAATGCCCGAGGGGCACGAAAGACCATATACGCTAAGAGTGGAATGCGAATTACTAGCAGGTAAGTAACAGTTCTAATAGGCTTTGGAATCGCTAGGACTGGACTAGGGAATCGTTAGATTACTACTAGGAGGCCCAGGGGACTCGGGTGCAGAGTGTGCACTCTCACGCGGGATGCGGGACAAAGTCTATGGAAGCTAGAATTCACAAAGTTAGTGTTCACGGGCGAACCCGACCTGGTAGGGAGAAAACGACAGTGGATCCTGACCCTTGGATAGTGAGGCTATGCTGGGACACCGGAGTGCCGAAGTTACCTAGCCCAGGGGCTGCAGCTGCATAGGTCTGAAAAGACGTCGGGGATCTCGTTGCCGGACCAGGAGCCTGGAAGGAAGAAGTTGCTGGCAGGCGACCAGTGAAGAAAAGTTCGATGGATCCAAGCCTGGATCAAGGAAGAAGAAAACCTGAAAGCAGAGGGGACCAAGTTCTTGAATCACTAGCCAGTGATTAAGTGGGCACCAGGATGGCACCGGGCGAAGTCACCGCAGTCAGGTGAGTGGGCGCTGCTGGGCTCTGCAGTCTCTCGGACCAGGAGGCGTTGTCGGCGACCAGGATGGAGGTGCGAGCTGTCCCACGAAGGATGAAGTCGTCGGCGTCGAAGTTACCCAGGATTGGGCAACAAGCCTTGGCTAATTCAAGCCCACGCGGTGGACTCAAAATGGCGTCTTGAGTGGACCAGGAGGGTCCGGGGTGCTCCTCTTCTGGAAGGGAGCAAGGGCCAGTCTGGAGCAACCAGACCAGCAGCAGAAATGTCGTCGGGCGTCGTCAGGAAGGCCACAAGCCAACGGGCTAGTAGCCAAACAACGCGGTGAGCAGCGGAAAGCAGAAGGGCCCCACGCAGATCGTGGAGATGCTGGGGGGCTGCTCTTCGGTGCTGGAGCTGCTCAGGGTGGGGGCTTCTCGGACCCCAAAGCACTCACCAGGAATTCACTCGGCGGGCTTGCTGGAAAGAAGTCGTGCAGTCTTGCAGATGGCCGGTCCCTTGAGGTCTCGTCGCACCCACGGTTCTCAGCTGGGCTGTAGAGGTGGGTAGAGGTCAGAGGTGCCAGGGAAGCCGGTTCTCGTCGAGCTGGGCAGTCGGGTTCCGGAGGAAGGACTTACAGCAGACCGCAGTGTTCTTTAGATGGTGCCTGCGGATGCAGGGTGACTACTCCTTAGTCACAAGGGAGAAATCTTAGGAAGAAGTCTTGAGTTCCTTTCGTGGAAAGTAGTTTCAGGATTCAAAGATGATCTGATTTGGAAGGGGGCCAGTCTCTACCTTTATCCTGTAAAAAGGGGCTGGCACGCGACTAAGTCCTGCCCTATGGGTGGGACTAGGAGGGGGGTGGTTACACCCACTTCCTTGGCGGGCTTTTCCCCAGCACAGGGTCTGGAGTGACCCTGGAACTGGTTCCAGCCAGCCTATGCACAGTGAGCACCGGGGTGCCACGTGCAGTCACCTTCCTCTAAAGCCCTGCCTACCTACAATACACAAAACCCTGTCTGGGACGGTGCTGGCACCGCCCCTGGCAGGAAACCCTTTGTCCTTATCTCCTGCTCTGGGAGGACTCCCAGCAGCAGGAGGGCAGACTTGTGTCTCGGTGGCAGCATCCATTTTGTGGATGCTAAGGCTCTGTCTGACTTTTAACCGGGTTATAGGTTACATGCATGTCGTGTCCCTCTAGAAGGGTGGAATGCTAACCCCGTCGCCAGAATTGGCGAGGGGTTAGTATTCCAATTCGTATGACACCTTACTCGACATGTTTTGATAAAGCGATACCAGAGTTGGCACATAACCGCGAGGATTATAATGCACTTAAGAGTATATGGTATGCGATATCCTGGAAACGGCTAAGGGATAGATCCCGAAAGCCACAGACAGGCTCAGCTCATGCCAGAGCACCATCTCACACGATTCCAAGCACTCTGCCTTCAGGATTGTTAAGGCCTGCCATAGGAGTGACTGATAGGAGATCTGTGTGTCCATTTTAGGGTTAGATATAGGTATACTATATCTAAAGCAAAGGGTGAGTACACCACCTTGCCCCAGCTGTCGTGCAGCCAGTTGTGTCAGTTTTAGTTAGTCAATCCAGGGGTGGCACAATACATGCTTCAGCCCCTGGGAGACTTCTGGGTGCACCTCAGCCCTGGGTACAGGGACTTGGAGAGGGCCCAGTGCCAATTCAGTACCTGAGTACAATTTGGATAGAGAGAACAGCTAGGCTGTGGGTCTGATTAGCAGGCCCACAGCCAGGGAAAGTCGTAAACCAGTGCAGCAAAAAGCAAAAATCTGGGTGATCATAGGATTGCAGACCCTACTCTCCTACATATACTATATCTAAAGCAAAGGGTGAGTACACCACCTTGCCCCAGCTGTCGTGCAGCCAGTTGTGTCAGTTTAGTTAGTCAGCCCAGGGGTGGCATAATACATGCTTCAGCCCCTGGGAGACTTCTGGGTACACCTCAGCCCTGGGTACAGGGACTTGGAGAGGGCCCAGTGCCAATTCAGTACCTGAGTACAATTTGGATAGAGAGAACAGCTAGGCTGTGGGTCTGATTAGCAGGCCCACAGCCAGGGAAAGTCGTAAACCAGTGCAGCAAAAAGCAAAAATCTGGGTGATCATAGGATTGCAGACCCTACTCTCCTACAGAAGGCCTCTGCTCCGTCTGCTCCGATTTCATCGCCGCAGGCGCAAACGGACAATCCAGCAAAGCCTTCTGGCAAACTTCTCTTTGTTTTGCCGCCAAAGGAGGCGCCGAAAGCCTTTTCCACCAAATCGGCACCGAAGAAGACGGTTTCTTCAACGGCTGGCCCACTTCCACGTCGGGTACTCGAATCAGAGGATGATTCAGAGCATTTCATCGACGCTGACACCGGCAAATTGACCCTCTATAAGAGAAAAATATCTTCAGAGTCAGTGGACTCATATGTCATCCCACTGAAAAAGAAAAGGGTGCCCCTTGATGCTTCAGGCCTCATGGAACCAATCCAGCCTCCTCCGAGACGGAGCCCTACTCCGTCACCAGAACACTCTGCGGGTGAGGGGTATGATGAGGATGAGCAATACAATTTCCCTATCAATGAACCAGATGCACAACCGGATTCATATGATGACACTGGTGACCAGGGCACCCAAAATGTGGGGCAGGACCCGCAGCTTTTTAATGCACGTGCATCCCCAACTGAGGATTCAGCAGGTTTTCATGCGCTACTTGAGAGGGCAGCGGCCAATCATGATGTGGACATGCATGCTGACCCGATAGAAGAAGACTTCCTTTTCGACACATTTTCAGTCTCTGAAAGGACAGTAAAGACGCTGCCTATGCTTAAAGGAGTCCTCAAGCATGCTGGGGATATCTTTAAGGAGCCTACCAGAGCACGAGTGGTCAATCCACGCATTGAAAAGAAGTACAGACCTGCACCTGCGGACCCCGCATACATTCGGGGACAGTTGCCACTGGACTCTCTTGTGGTCGCCAATGCCAGGAAACGTGCCAACTCCCAGACAACGGGTGAAGCTCCTCCCCCGGATAAGGAGTCCAAAGTGCTAGAGGCAGGGGGCAAAAGAGTAGCTGCGCAGGCCGCAAACTTTTGGCGCATTGCCAATACACAAGCACTCTTAGCACGTTACGATAGGGCGCATTACGACACCCTAGAACAGGTTATACAACACCTGCCTCCAAAGTTCCAAGAAGGCACCAAACTGCTTATTGAGGAGGGGAAGCTAATCTCAAACGCAGCTTTAAGTGTGCACTTGACGCCGCAGACACAGCTGCTAGAGCTATCAACACTAGCGTTATGCTGAGACGACAGGCGTGGCTCCGCATCTCGGGGTTTAAACCAGATATTCAGACAACCATTCTTAATCAGCCAGTCAATCCTGAAAGTCTGTTTGGTCCAGATGTTGACACCACCCTAGAAAAAATAAAAAAAGACACAGAAACTGCTAAGTCCATGGGGGCCCTACAGTCGCAACAGTTTCGTGGCAACAATTTTCGTCGCTCAGGTGCACGTGGAGTCACCAGAGAACAAATGGGTCAACAATCTCAGTTCTCAAAAGGTGGAGCACAATCCTCGTTCCAAAAACAGAACAAGGGAGGTTACAGAAATAACAGCAACAGAGGTCGCGGCAGAGGAAACAGCTCCCGCTCCTCTACCCCAAGCAAGCAGTGACTCTCTGTCACTGCCCCCCGACCACTTAACACCTGTCGGGGGGAGACTGCAGCAGTTCCTGCCCGTCTGGAGACACATCACCACAGACAGGTGGGTGCGACAACTAGTCCAGTATGGTTATTGCCTAGAGTTGAAATCCACTCCACCCAACATCCCGCCAAGGCAAAGGCCTATGTCCGCAGAGCACTTGCTCTTATTGCAGCAGGAAGTAGTGGTGATGCTGCAAAAAGGAGCAATCGAGCTCGTGCCGGTGGGAGAGGAAGGCACAGGGGTGTATTCCCTGTACTTCCTTATTCCAAAGAAGGACGGATCTCTCAGACCCATTCTGGATCTACGCCCCCTCAACCTGTACATACTGTCAGAACATTTCCACATGCTTACACTGCAGCAGATTCTTCCCTTGCTAAACCAAGGGGACTTCTTAGCAACCTTAGATCTCAAGGATGCTTATTTCCACATTCCACTACACCCGTCCCACAGGAAATACCTCAGGTTCACTATTCAAGGCAAGCATTACCAGTTCAAGGTCTTACCCTTCGGAGTCACCACAGCCCCAAGGGTGTTTACCAAGTGTCTGGCGACAGTAGCAGCGCACCTCAGGAGGCAGAACATCCATGTCTACCCCTACCTCGACGACTGGCTCGTGCAAGCCAAGTCAGAACAACAGTGCGCCGCGGACATGTCGACTACAATTCACCTTCTTCACGATCTGGGTTTCTCGCTGAACTACCCAAAGTCGCATCTACAACCAGCACATGTCCGGCAGTTCCTAGGTGCGACGATCAACACCCTGACGGCCATGGCTCAGCCAAACCAAGTCAGGATAGACAGCATGCAGTCTCTGATCCAAAAGTTCAGACCACAACACTCGCTTCCAGCGAGAGTGTTCATGCAGTTGATAGGCATGATGGCCTCCTGCATCTTCATAGTCCCTCACGCACGGTTACATATGCGCCCGCTCCAGGAGTGCTTAGCGAATCAGTGGACACAGGCTCAGGGGCAATTGACAGACCTAGTGTTGGTTACCAGTCGGGCATACGACTCTCTGCATTGGTGGACTCCACACAACCTTTGCAAGGGCCGACTGTTCCAAGAGCCTGTGCCGCAGATTATCCTGACAACGGACGCATCTCTCCAGGGATGGGGAGCTCATCTGCTCACTTACACAGTGCAGGGACTATGGACGACGCAGCAGCAGAAGATGCACATCAACTATCTGGAACTGATGGCAATCTTCATGGCGATCAAGTCCTTCATTGTACATCTGTGCAACAAGGTAGTGTTAGTCCGGACGGACAACATGACTGCGATGTACTACATTCAAAAGCAGGGAGGCACCCACTCGCCACAGCTGTCTCATCTGGCTCAGAGCATGTGGAAGTGGGCCATTCAGAGGAACATTTTCCTCATGGCAGAACACCTCCCAGGGAAGGACAACCAGATGGCAGATCTGCTCAGCAGGTACAGCCATCAAATGCACGAGTGGGAGATACACCCATCTGTCCTCCACCCGTACTTCCAGCAGTGGGGTCATCCGGAGATAGACCTGTTTGTCACAAAAGAAAACGCAAAATGCCAACACTTTGCCGCCATGTTCCCTCACCCACAGTCGCAGGGGAATGCGATATGGATGAACTGGTCAGGCAAATTTGCGTACGCTTTTCCGCCAGCCCCTCTGATACCGCTGGTCGCAAGAAAGCTAAGGCAGCACGCGATGACTCTCATCCTAGTTGCTCCAACGTGGGCGCGCCAGGCTTGGTACACCACGTTCCTCGAACTCTCAGTGGTGCCGCATCAAAGACTGCGCCTCACGCCCAGTCTTTTGATGCAGAACCATGGAGAAATTCAGCATCCAGATCCGCAACAGCTCAACCTGGCGATCTGGCTCCTGAAGTCCTAGAGTTTGGATACCTTAACCTACCTCCGGAATGCATGAACATCATCAAGGAGGCAAGGAAGCCAACTACCAGAGCATGCTATGCTGCAAAATGGAAGCGTTTTGTCATTTACTGTACAGCCAATGACATCAACCCGCTAGATGCATCTATCCCCAACATCATTTGCTATCTGTTGCATCTTTACAAGTGCAATCTAGCGTACACTTCCATTCGGATACATCTATCCGCCATAGCGGCTTATCTTCAAAACAGGCAGCATCTCTCTGTCTTCAGAGTGCCCGCCGTTAAAGCCTTCCTTGAAGGTCTGAAACGAGTCATTCCCCCAAGAACACCGCCAGCTCCGGTGTGGAACCTCAATGTCGTTCTCACCAGACTGATGGGACCACCATTTGAGCCACTGCACTCGTGTGAACTCCAGTTCCTTACGTGGAAAGTAGCTTTCCTAGTAGCTATTACGTCTCTGAGGCGTGTCAGTGAGCTGCAAGCGCTCACAATCCAAGAGCCATTCATTCAAATTCATCCAAATAGGGTAGTGCTACGCACTAACCCCAAATTCCTTCCGAAGGTGGTGTCACAGTTTCATCTCAACCAAACTATTGACTTGCCAGCATTCTTTCAAAACCCGCAAACGGTGGCAGAAAGAATGCTCCATACCTTAGATGTACGGAGGGCGTTGATGTACTACATAGACAGAACACAACCCTTTAGAAAGACAAAACAACTTTTTGTTGCCTTCGCACCACAACACAAAGGCAACCCTATTTCCAAAGCAGGGATAGCCAGATGGATTGTTAAGTGCATCCAGATATGTTATCAAAAGGCCAAGCGCACTTTAACAATACCCCCGAGGGCGCACTCCACACGCAAACTGGGGGCATCCATGGCTTTCCTAGGGAACATTCCTTTGGAGGATATTTGCAGAGCAGCCACGTGGGTTACACCACATACCTTTACAAAACACTACTGTGTTGATGTGCATTCCAAGCAGCAAGCTGCTGTAGGACAGGCTGTTCTCAAAACACTTTTTCAGGTTTCTGCAGCTGGCACGGGCAACCGCCGCTGATGGAGGGACTGCTGTGTATTCTATGCTAAGATATGAATTTAGCAGCCCACATGCCTCGAACTGAATATGCTACTTACCAGTATGCATCTGTTCTTGGCATGTAGGGCTGCTAACATTCATATCGCCCGCCCTCCTCCCCGGTGCCTGTCGCAGCTGCAGATATACTATTGTATTTATTCATTAGCATGGACATCCTTTACACTTTTCACTCCATCTTCTGCCACAATGGCGAAAAACAATCTGGGGATGGAGCCGATGCCCATGCGCACTGTAGTCCAGGGGAGGAGCCACCTATCTCAGGATACTTTGAAGACTCTTCCAGGACAACAATGTGCGATCATCCGGACCCAACACTAGGCGGCGATCTAATGCTAAGATATGAATGTTAGCAGCCCTACATGCCAAGAACAGATGCATACTGGTAAGTAGCATATTCATTATTTATAACAAGACTACCCTGGCTCTTTATGAGACAGGGAGCTAAGCACACAACAAAACTCTTAAAGAATTACTGAAAGTCGCACAATTTACACAAATGCCCGAGGGGCACGAAAAACCATATACACAAGAAGTGGAATGCGAAGTTACTAGCAGGTAAGTAATACTTTTCTAGACTGTAGAAACGCTAGGCCTACAATGCTGAACCCTTAGATTAGAAGCAGGAGGCCTAGGGACGCCGTGTGCAGAGTGGGAACTCTCACGCGTAATGCGGGAACAAGTCTATGGATACTAGCACTTCACAAAGTTACTGTTCTCGGGCGAACCCGACTAGGTGGGTTGAAAACAAGGGTGGATCCGAACACTTAGGGTGTTGGACTATGCTGGAGCACCGGAGTACTCAGTTTACCTAGCCCAGGGGCTGCGGCTGCATAGGGTTCAAGTTGCGTCGGAAACCCTCGTTGAAGATCCAGGAGCCTGAAGAAAGAAGTTGCTGGCAGGCGGCCAGTGAAGGAGTTCGTGGTGATCCAAGCCTGGATCAGGGAAGAAGAAACCTGTAAGCAGAGGGGACCAAGTTCTGAATCACTAGCCAGTGATTTAGGTGGGCACCAGGATGGCACCGGACGAAGTCACCTCAGCCAGGTGAGTGGGCGCTGCTGGGCTCTGCAGTCTCTCGGACCAGGAGGCGTTGTCGGCGACCAGGATGGAGGTGCGAGCTGTCCCACGAAGGTACTTGCTGTCGACGTCGCTGGACCCAGGATTGGGCAACAAGTCTTGGCAAATGCAAGGCCCACGCGGTGGACCTAAAATGGCGTCTTGAGTGGACCAGGAGGGTCCAGGGTACTTCTCTGAAGGAGGGAAGCAAGGGCCAGTCTGGAGCAACCAGACCAGCGGTGTTTGTCGTTAGAATTCGTCGTCAGAGGGTCACTAGCCAACGGGCAAGTGACCTGGACCACGCGGTGAGCAGCAAAAAGCAGAAGGGCCCCACGCAGATCTTGTGGATGCAGGGGAGCTGAACTTCGGTGCTGGAGCTGCTCAGGGTCGGGGCTTCTCTTACCCCAAAGCACTCAGTCGAGGGTCACTCGGTGGTCGTGCTGGACAAGCGTCGTGCAGTTCTGAAGATGGCCAGTCCCTCGAGGTCTCGTCGCACCCACGGATCACAGCTGGCTGATGATGTAGGTTGAGGTCAGAGGTGCCAGGGAAGCCGGTTCTCTTCCAGGGGATCCTCATCAATAGTCATAAGCATTAGAATATTCCCGCCCATGCGCGGGACCCCGGAAACAATATATTATATGTGCCCCACATATATTATAGACATATATATATATATATATATATAAAAATAAGCAATTGCAGCCAAATAAACAATAGAGCTGGAATATGCAGTGAAGAATTTCCACAATACAGTGAATTCTGTATTAGAAACATGAGAAACAACACCAATGCTTGTTTAGAAACTGTTTTAATGTACAGAAAACAGTAGAAATTCTCATAACACACTGTAAGCATATACAGCTCCCAGGCTGCATTGCAAAATCCCAGTCTAAAAAGACTGAAAAGCTAACCTGTAGCTGAATGCACTAAAACTGACGCTGTGCCTTTAAGGCACCTCTGCCCCTAGCTTCCCATCATGCCTCAGGGGTTACAGTTAGGTCAGTTGTTCTTTCCGGCTCCTTCAGGAAGGACCCTGGATACACAGCTCCACACTTTTCTGCCTTTTTCAGTCAGAAAATCTTCTAAAGAACAATTTATTTGATTTACTTTGACTTTTCACATCATAGTCAAGTAAATAACTGCTTAGCAGTCAATTTTTTGTGAGGTTTTTCCTTTCAGGATGCCCTCACTTTTTGATGATTGCCCTTCTTGTGGCCACAAGAAGGCAAAAACAGACTCTCATGAGGTCTGTATTTTATGCTTGCCAGAGGATCATGATCCTAAAGACTGTTCTCATTGTAAAAAGCTGTCTGACAGAACACTTAAAGACAGAGAGAGGAACAGACTCTATAGTCTGGCCCAGAAATCCATGAGAGGAAGATCTGCGGAGAGAAAGAGTTCAAAGAGACCCAGAACTCCCTCCAAAGGCAAGTCAGAACGTCCATCAACCTCAGCACCGGGCTCGGCGCTGAAAAAACGACATCTGATGGACAGTTCAAGAGAAAAAGCTCCGTCGGCGTCGATGAGGAAATCGTCGTCGAAAAGAGGTTCGCCGTCGTCGAGGAAAGCTCCGCCGCCGTCAACCAGGCGACGGTCGGCGTCGAGAGACAGATCACACTCGCCGTCGTCTCGACGTCGACAGGCTTCGAAGAGTGTAACACCTCCGTCGACGTCTCCACGGAGGCGCTCGGCGTCGAGGAGCAAGAGCCCCCTCGGACGATCGTCGTCGAGGAAGGGATCATCTAAGGCACGTCGGCGCTCGTCGTCGAGGATGTCCGATCCTCCGCCGTCGCCACATGCCAGGTCGATGACATCTCCGTCGCCGACAGATCAACGTCGGCCGACGTCGAGAGCTCTGTCGACGGCAGGACTAGACCGTTCGACGTCGAGACCTCCGTCGACGGCAGGACTAGGCCGTTCGACGTCGAGACCTCCGTCGACGGCAGGACAACGCCGTTCGACGTCGAGACCTCCGTCGATGGCAGGACAACGCCGTTCGACGTCGAAGGAGATGACTCTGTCGTCGGCACATCATCACCGATCGACGTCGAGGGACCACAGATCATCGCCGAGGCATTCAACGCCGAAAGTTATCGCCCCGTCGACGCCACAGAGGCGTTCGACGTCGAGGGAAAGGCTTTTGAGACGTCCTCCAACACCGGTGAGACGGAGATCACCTTCAGTGCCTTCGACAGTCCTGGTGACACAATCTGCTTCACTCCATTCCTCCTCAAGTGCCTCGGGGTCAACCAGGTCATCTTCGAGGAGTAGGAGTCCGGTTCAGAAGATTCCCCATCGGGGTTACACTTCACATATAAGACTTTCGCCAAGATGGTACGCTCCTTTGAGTAATTGGAAGGATTCTAAGGCACCAGAGAGACTTCAAAGGTACTTGAGTCCAATCCACAGGTCTCCTCTTCAGCAAGCAGAAGAGACAGAGCGATCACGCTCACGAGAGAGAAGAGTGGACAGGTCACATACCCCTAGGGTCTCCCGATCACCAAGGAGGGAGCAACCCAAATCTCGAACACCGAGAAAGGAGGTACGAGATGTGAGATCGAGATCTCCAGTACATCAGAGGGTATCACGTTCTCCTCGAAGGGAGGAACGACCTAGGAGATCTCCGGTGAGGAAGGAGCATTCTCACCACAGGAGAAGAAGAACTCCTTCATCCTCTCCTCCAGCTTCGCCTAGATCTTCTAAAGGGGACTACTCTCCGACGCTGGCAGACAGCCCTCGCTCAAGAGCTTCCCCTCTGGACGACGTCAACACGTATTTGGACGTTTTGCAAAGGGGTGCTCACAAGCTGAATATAGAAATGACCACTCCAGAGGTGTCCACTACTGTGATTTTTGAGACTCTTCATCACAAATCATATGCACGGCCGTTGCTTCCATTAGTCCCAGGAATAATGGACCCAATCAAAGAGGTTTTCCTCACGCCAGCAACGATCAGAGCAGTTCCGGCACGTATCCAGAAAAAATATAGGCCGGCTGACTCAGATCCTATCTTCGTTAAAGGTGAGCCTGCAGCGGACTCAGTTATTGTAGCCTCAGCTAGGAAGAATCACACGGTCGCTCCTTCTTCGTCAGTTCCTCCTGACAAAGACAGCAAGACGCAAGATTCTTGGGGACGCAAGGTGTGCAACACAGCAGCTTCATCCCTAAAAGTCTCTAGTGCATCAGCCCTTCTGGGAAGGTACGATAGAGCCCTATGAGACTCCATGGAACGATTCAAAGAGAAATTGCCCAAGGAGGACCAGAAGGACTTTGAGGAGACCGTGACGGAGGGCTGTTTGGTGGCAGACCAAATGATTAGTTCATCAGCAGATAACGCCCTTCTAGCTGGACATAACTACTCACATGGAGTATGTGCGAGGAGATCCTCTTGGCTGCGTTTAACTGGGCTCAAACCAGATGCCCAGCAGCGCATACTCAATCTGCCTTTTTCTGGATCTTCACTCTTCGGGGAGCATGCCGATCAGGAAATGGCCCGGATGAAGACAGAGTTAGACACAGTAAAGGCAGTAGGTCTGGAGAAACAGAAAGCACCGTTCAAACGACGCTTCAAGACCAACAAGAACCGGGGAGGCCAACAGAGGGTTCAAACCCCTCAATGGTCTCAAAACAAGCCGCAAGGAAAGCCACAATACAGAGGAGGAAGGTCAAGCAGAGGTAGAGGCGGACATAATCAATCCTCTACCACACCTAGAGGAGGCAAGGCCTGAGCAGTGGCTTCCTCTGTCGCCGTTACCCACTCCAGTGGGAGGAAGTGCTGCACAACATCTGGCAGAGTGGGTCAGCATCACGAAAGATCGGTGGGTGCTGAATATACTGCGCAATGGATATGCGCTACGTTTCAGGAAGAAACCACAACCGGCTCCTCCAAAAAAGTCTCGCTCGTACCAACTGGAGCTCCTCAAAAAGAAGGTGAGCGTCCTTTTAAAGAAAAACGCAATCGAAGTGGTACCCCTCTCCCAAAGGGGGAAAGGAGTGTACTCAAGATATTTCCTTGTCCCAAAAAGGACCAAGAAGGCAAATTCAGACCAATTTTGGATCTTCGACTCCTCAACAAAGTGGTGGTCAAAGAGAAGTTTCGCATGTTGGCACTCCATCAAATATGTCCTCATCTACAGATCGGAGATTGGATGTGTTCGGTGGATTTACAAGACGCGTACTTCCACATTCCTATTACACCAGGTCATCGAAAGTACTTGAGGTTCCTGGTAGGGTCCAGGCATTACCAGTTCAAAGTGCTCCCTTTCGGACTCAAATCCGCACCAAGGGTCTTCACCAAGTGCATGGCAGTGGTAGCGGCGTGTCTACACAAAAAAGGTCTCTTTGTGTACCCATATCTAGACGACTGGCTCCTGAAGAGTCCGTCGCCTCGGCAAGCCACCAAAGACTGTCACCTGTGTCTCCAACAGCTACACAGGCTCGGCCTCCATTTAAACTCAGAAAAATCGATCCTGCAGCCCACACAAACTATCCACTATCTGAAAGAAACAGGTTAGTATTAGATTCCTTACCTTAGAATATCCCCAGGCGTCAGTCTGGATCCGGAAACTTTTGCGTAGCAGTACCCCTGCGCGTCGGTAGGCGTCGTCTGCAGGCGTCCCCTGCGGCTCCGCGTCGTCGGCGTCGTGCGCCGTGATGACGTCGCTGGAGTATATAGACGCCGCCTCCGCGCGCTGACGTCAGTTCTTCTTTTTTCCGCGCCAGTTAGCGCAGATCCGAAGAGCAGTACTCCGGTCTTTTGACCAAGTTTTTTGTTAACTGATTGATCTTTACGGTGCCGGTAGGATGCCCGGTTTCAAGAGTTGTGACGAGTGCGACCGCATGATGTCGGTCACCGACCACCATCGACTCTGCCTCCGGTGTCTGGGCGCGGACCACGACGTGGAGTCCTGCGTCGACTGTCGGGCCTTGACTGGAAAAGCTAGGCGGGAGCGGTCCCGCAAGCTTCTCGAACTCCGGTTGTCGGCCCCGCGTCGAGAGCGGTCCCGGTCCGGTCGGAGGTCGAGGGAGCGGTCGAGGGAGCGGTCGCGGAGCCGCCATGGGCGCTCCGGGAGTCGCCACCATTCCTCCGGCTCGTCAGGTAAGCACAAGAAGTCGGGGCGTCGCCATCGCACCCCCGACTCCCCCCGACGCCCGCGTGCTGCGGCCGGGGGCTCGGGTGACCCCACCCCCGCGGTCCCGCATGGGTCGCCGACGCCGTCTGCCCCACACCTGTCGGTCCCTGGGGAAGGCGCGTCGCGTGAGGAGATCGAGGCCTTCCTCATTGCTATGAGGGCGAGGTCTTCTCCGGCGGGGCCTTCGGCGCCTGCGGGCCCGTCGGTCCCGTCTGGGGGCCCGAGCGGTTCGGGTGCTCCTGCCCCGGCGCCGCCGGTGGCTCCGGCCCCGGCGCCGCTGGTTCCCTCTGGTTCGTCGCCGGCTGGTCTCCCGGCCTCTCCGGCGTCGGTTCCTGTGGGCCAGCCCATGGTACCGCCCCCGCGTGGTGCAGCGACTCCGCCGTCGGCTCCGGCCGGCGTCGGGTCCCCGGCACCGACGCCGCGCGGCGCCACCCCCCTTTCCTCCCCGACTCCGGACTCGGAGCCGGACCGGCGTCGGCCGACGCCGGACCCGACGCCGATGGGGCCTGTTGACCCCGATGTCTATATCGTCGACCCAGAATATGGGTATGACGAGGAGGAGTATGGAGAGGGTTGGGAGGGGTCTGAGGACCCTCTATCCCGTGCCTGCCAGTACGATGTGGACTGGGTAGGTGATCTGGGTGATGCCAGTGGCCTGGACGAGTCGCCCAACCCTGGGTTTGTCTCTCCGTCCCCTGTGGCGTCCGAGGCGGGTGCTGCCTATTCGGTGGTCCTGATGAGGGCTGCCAAGGCCTTACACCTTGAGCTCCCCGTCGCGAAGGTCAAACCGAATATCCTGACGGAAGTTTTTAAACCGCAGTCATGCCCCCAGGAGCCTCTGCTGCCGTTTAATGAGGCCCTGACGGATGTCCTTCTGGGCACCTGGTCCAGGCCCGCCTCTGGTGCGCCGGTTGACCGGAACGTTGCCAGGCGTCACCGTCCCTGCGCGGACGACCCTGCCTTCCTGTCCACCCATCCCTCCCCGGAGAGTCTGGTGATCCAGGCCTCCACTTCGCAGTCCGCATTTCCGTCGGCTCCGCCCGACCGGGAATCAAAGAGGTACGACCAATTCGGAAAGAAAGTGTTTTCCTCTTTGAGTGCTGGGCTGCGGTCTTGTAACACCGCGTGCCTCTTGGGCCGCTACACCCACTCCCTGTGGGATACGGTCGAGGAGTGTTTGCCGCAATGCCCCCAGGAAGTGCGGGACAAGCTCACCCGGGCCTTTGTTGAAGGCCGGGATGCGGCGCGGTACTCGATCCGTTGTGGTCTGGACACCACGGACTCACTGGGACGGGCCATGTCCACTACGGTGGCGATTCGTCGCCATGCCTGGCTGAGATCTGCCAACTTCTCACCAGACGTCCAAAATACGCTTATGGACATGCCATTTGATGGCAGTCGCCTATTTGGTGACAAAGCGGACCACGCGCTGGAGCGCTTCAAGGACTCCAGGGTCACGGCCAAGTCCTTGGGTCTCTCGACCCAGACCCAGCGCCAGCAGACGGGTTCGTTTCGGCCCTTTCGTGGCCAAGGGAGAGGAGGTCCCACACGTGCTGCCAGCCACGCGGCGCAGAGCGCTCCCCAGCGCGGTGGCGCCCGTGGTTTCCGCCGTGGTGGCGGTAGAGGCCAGCGTCGTGGTCAGTCCACGCCTCCCTCCGCTGCGGCATCCAAGCCTTCCTAGTCCGAGCTTTCGGGCTCACGTGACGCCAGTGGGTGGCAGGGTTCGCCATCACCACTCCCGCTGGCGCGCGATAACATCGGACAGGTGGGTGCTGCAGCTTGTCCGAAGGGGCTATGCCCTCCCCTTCGAGTCCACTCCTCCAGCCATGCCACCGCAGAACCACCGTGTGTCGGGGGACCACTTGACACTTCTGCAGGAGGAAGTTACGGCCCTCTTGGCCAAGGGGGCCATCGAGCGCGTTCCTGGGCCAGAAGTAGGGTGTGGTTGCTACTCCCACTACTTTCTGGTACCCAAGAAGGACAAGGGAGGCCTGCGTCCTATCTTGGATCTACGGAACGTCAACGGCTTCCTCCGGAAGGAGAAGTTCAAGATGTTGACTTTGGCTCAGGTCTTGGCTGCTCTAGACCCACAAGACTGGATGGTAGCGTTGGACTTGCAGGATGCGTACTTTCACATCCCCGTCCTGCCGGCCCACCGGCGTTACCTGCGGTTCACGGTAGGCCACGAGCATTTTCAGTTTATCGTGCTCCCATTCGGCCTTACCAGCGCCCCACGGGTGTTCACGAAAGTGATGGCGGTGGTCGCAGCTCATCTGCGCCGGTTAGGGGTTTCAGTCTTCCCCTACCTCGACGACTGGCTGTTGAAGGCGGGCTCGCCCCAGACAGTCGTCCACCACCTTCAGATGACGGCAGACCTCCTGCACGAGTTGGGGTTTTCCATCAATGTGCCGAAATCACACCTGTGTCCCTCTCAAAAGCTCCTTTTCATCGGAGCGGTTCTCGACTCGGCGCAGTTTCGGGTTTATCCCCCGGAACGGCGGGTCCGGGATATTCAGGCTCTGATTCCCATCTTTCAGCCGTTATCCCGGGTTTCGGTCAGGTTGACGCTGCGGCTTCTGGGGCTGATGGCCTCCTGCATCCTTCTGGTGCATCACGCCAGATGGCGGATGCGGGCTCTGCAGTGGGACCTGAAGTTTCAGTGGGCCCAGCATCAGGGCAACCTATCCGACCATGTCCTGATCTCGGAGGGCACTGCGAGACAGTTGCAGTGGTGGCTTACAGACCGCGATTGGGTCAGGGGCAGATCCCTCTCCCTTCCCCAGCCGGAGCACGTGGTTGTGACGGACGCGTCCCTCCAAGGCTGGGGTGGCCACTTGGGAGAGGCGGAGATCAGAGGCCTCTGGTCTCCGGCGGAGTCCCGGCTCCATATCGACATGTTGGAGCTGCGGGCGATTCGCCTGGCACTGAAGGCATTCCTCCCCTTTGTCAACGGGAGTGTAGTGCAGGTGTTCACGGACAACACCACCGCCATGTGGTACTGCAACAAACAGGGCGGTGTGGGGTCGTGGACCCTTTGCCAAGAGGCTCTGCGCCTCTGGCAATGGCTGGAACGTCAGGGCGTGACTCTGACGGTTCAACACCTGGCAGGTTCTCTGAACGCCAGGGCGGACGAACTCAGCCGTCGGTGCTCGGTGGATCACGAATGGCGTCTGAACTCGGATGTGGCGAGAGGCCTCTTTCAGCAATGGGGAGAGCCTTGGTTAGATCTATTCGCCACAGAAGAGAACGCGCAATGTCATCAGTTCTGCGCGTTGGAGTTTCCAAGACGGCACTCGCTCGGCGACGCCTTTCGGCGCGAGTGGAGTTGCGGTCTGTTGTACGCCTTTCCGCCTATACCACTTCTGCCCAGAGTGCTGAAGAAGATCAGGCGCGACCGGGCCCAAGTTATCCTTGTGGCTCCGGACTGGGCTCGAAGGTACTGGTATCCCGAGCTACTCAGCATGACAGTCGGTCCCTCGATCCGCCTGCCCCTTCAGGAGGACCTTCTGTCGCAGCAGCAGGGGACGGTCCTCCACCCGAACCTGTCCAGTCTCCACCTCCATGCGTGGAGATTGAGCGGCGACAGTTGAGGCCATTTGACTTGCCTCCTGAAGTCTGTGATGTCATTCTGGCAGCCAGGCGTCCCTCCACAAAGTCGGTATACGCCTGCCGGTGGAACAGATTTGTGGCATGGTGCACAGCAAAGGCTGTGGATCCCCTTTCTGCCCCTCTATCTGAGGTTCTCCTCTTCCTCCTTTCCCTTGCCCAGCAGGGCTCTGCTCTGGGCACTATCAAGGGCTATCTTTCTGCCCTTTCCGCCTTCTTGAGGCTACCTGATCAGCCATCTTTGTTCAAGTCCCCTATTGTGTTAAGATTCTTAAAGGGCATCACGCACATGTATCCTCCAGCTCCGTTCGTGATGCCTCAGTGGGACTTGAACCTGGTTTTGACTTTCCTGATGTGCGCTCCCTTTGAGCCCCTTCATTCCTGTCCTCTCCGTCTTCTCACCTTAAAGACGGCCTTCCTGGTAGCCATCACCTCTGCCAGGAGAGTGAGTGAGCTCCAGGCTCTTTCTGTTCAACCTCCTTTCTTGTCTGTTCATCCTGATAAGGTGGTTCTTCGGACCAGACCTTCTTTCCTGCCCAAGGTAGTCTCTGCTTTTCACATTGGGCAGTCCATCACCTTGCCCTCCTTCTTCCCGCCTCCGCATCCTTCAAAGGATGAAGAGCGGCTCCATCGTCTGGACCCAAAACGTGCGCTTTCATTCTATATGGATCGCACACGCCAGTTCCGGGTGGATGACCAACTGTTTGTTGGCTACGTGGGTGAGAAGAAGGGAAGGGCGGTACAGAAACGGACCATCTCTCGGTGGGTCGTCCTGTGCATCAAAGCATGCTACTCTTTGGCTCGGAAGGAGCCTCCTGTTGGGCTGAGGGCCCATTCCACTCGGGCCACGGCGGCTACTACTGCCCTGGGCCGGGGAGTCCCTTTGCAGGACATTTGCCAGGCGGCCACGTGGGCCTCGCTGCACACCTTTGCGAGGCACTACTGCCTGGACAGTCAAGTCCGGAGGGATGGCTTCTTTGGCCGTTCGGTCCTCCAGGACTTTCTGGTGTAGGTTGTATTGGTTCGCAGACCCACCACCGGGGTTGGTATTGCTGGGGTATCTATTCTAAGGTAAGGAATCTAATACTAACCTGTTTCTTTCAGATGAACAAGTTACTTACCTTCGGTAACGATATATCTGTAAGAAACAGTAGTTAGTATTAGATTCCTTACCGCCCCGCCCATCCTCCCCGTTCTGCGAACTGATACCTAGGGTTAGGGACATCCCTTTCAGGGCCCTAGTTTCAATTGGCACCAGTGTTGGTTCTCACATGGCTCTGCGTGTTCTGGCGCGGAAAAGCTGTGTGCAAAGAACTGACGTCAGCGCGCGGAGGCGGCGTCTATATACTCCAGCGACGTCATCACGGCGCACGACGCCGACGACGCGGAGCCGCAGGGGACGCCTGCAGACGACGCCTACCGACGCGCAGGGGTACTGCTACGCAAAAGTTTCCGGATCCAGACTGACGCCTGGGGATATTCTAAGGTAAGGAATCTAATACTAACTACTGTTTCTTACAGATATATCGTTACCGAAGGTAAGTAACTTGTTCATCTGGGAGCAGTTCTAGACACAAAGTTAGGAAGAGCGTTTCCTTCGCAAGAGAGATTTTCTTCCATGGGACAAAAATGCAAAAAGTTACTTCAGATTCCTCGTCCAAAGGTGCGAGACGTAGCGTCTCTGTTGGGCTCCATGGCGTCCTGCATCTTCCTAATACCGAACGCCAGGTTGAGAATGCGGCCTCTTCAAGAGTCGGTGGAGGATCAGTGGGACCAAGCGTCTGGAGATTGGGAGGATCGAATCATCCTGTCTCAAGCAGCGCTGACCTCAATACAGTGGTGGACTCGCCCTCGGAATGTCCTGCAGGGAGTCCCTTTTCAGCAACCTCTGCCTTCTCTGTCTGTGGTAACGGACGCATCTCTAGAAGGCTGGGGTGCTCACATGGGTCATCTTCAGATTCAGGGTCGCTGGTCGACCAACCTTCAGACATACCACATCAACATGCTGGAACTTCGAGCGGTTCATCTGGCGCTCAAAGCGTTCCTTCCAGCAATAACAACGGACAAAGTCCTGGTTCAGACGGACAACACTACAACTATGTTCTATCTGAACAAGCAGGGAGGAACTCGATCTCGCCCTCTGTCTCTGGAAGCCCAGGCGATCTGGCACTGGCTTCTGGCTCGGGGACTGTCGGTGGTGGCAGTGCACCTTCCAGGCGAGTTAAACACAAAAGCAGACGCACTCAGCAGGCACTTCGAAGATCAGTCAGACTGGGTGCTAAACGACGAAGTGGTCGAAGAACTCTTCCGTTGCTGGGGTCGTCCAGACATAGACTTATTTGCGGACGACGAAAACGCCAAATGCCACGCCTTCGCGTCCAGGTTCCACCGGCCAGGGACGCAAGGGAACGCTCTCCTGCTGGAGTGGACAGGAATGTTCGCTTATGCTTTTCCCCCTCTGGCACTGATTCCGAAGGTGGTGGCCAAGCTCATCAGATCGAGCATGGACATGATCCTAATTGCTCCGGATTGGCCGCGACAATGGTGGTATCCAGATCTGTTACATCTGTCGCGGTGTCCACACAGACGGCTGCCGTGCAAGCCAGACCTGCTGAGCAAAATGGACGGGAGGATCCTGCATCCCAACCTCCAGTTGCTGAACCTGACTGCATGGCTCCTGAGGTCTTGCAATATGGACACTTAAATCTGCCTCCGGAATGTATGAATATTTTAAGAGAGGCGAAGAGACCTTCCACAAGGACGTCTTATGCGTTCAAGTGGAAAAGATTTTTCATTTGGTGTAAGGACCATGGCTTTGATCCCACCAAAGGGCAAGAAGAGGTAGTCCTACCATACCTCCTATACTTAGCGACATCAGGGTTGAAATACGCTTCTATTAGGGTTCATCTATCTGCCATAGTAGCGTACAGAAAATCACCTACACAAACATCGTTTTTTCAGGTCCCGGTGGTGAAAGATTTCCTTCAGGGATTAAAGAAGGTCTATCCCCCTGTGAGAAATCCTTCTCCTCCCTGGGAGTTGAACCTGGTTCTCTCCAGACTGATGTCTACACCGTTTGAGCCTATACACAAGGCCTCCTTGCAGCATCTCACTTGGAAGGCGGCCTTCTTGGTGGCAATAACCTCTGCGCGCAGGGTTAGCGAGATTCAAGCACTCTGCACCAAGGAACCTTACACTGTGTTTCACCACAACAGAGTAGTAATGAGGGCTCACCCTTCTTTTCTTCCAAAAGTGGTATCGGATTTTCATATAAATCAAACGATTACCCTTCCTTCGTTCTTTCCTAATCCATCGACCCCAGCTGAGAGGTCGTTGCACTCGTTAGATCTTAAACGGGTGCTAAAGTTTTACCTAGAAAGAACAAAGGACACCAGAAAGACAGACCAACTCTTTGTCAATTATGGTGCAATGAGGTCCGGGTTTGCAGCAGCCAAAAGATCCATCTCCAGATGGATTGTCTCTTGTATCAAACTAGCATACCAGCTGGCTGACAAACCTTTGTTGCAATCACCCAAAGCTCATTCCACTAGAGGGAAAGCAGCCACAATAGCTTTTTTGCATGACATTCCTATGTCAGAAATATGCAAGGCTGCGACATGGAAATCAGTCCATACTTTTACAAGGCATTATTGCCTAGAGTCTGATTCCAGAGCGGATTCTCAAGTAGGGCAAGCCTCCTTGAGAAACCTATTTGGGTAGAAAAAGGCCTATTTTTGGGCCTACGGATATAAATGTTATCTGTTGATTCCTTTGCCCGCAGGGATGAGGTGAGGCTCGCTACTCTATTCTAATGCTTATGACTATTGATGAGGATCCCCTGGAAGAGAAGGATTAGTTACTTACCTGTAATCCTAGTTCTCTTCCAGGGGTATCCTCATCAAAGTCATAAGCACCCCTCCCGCCTCCCCGGGCAAAGGACTTTGTTTATTTAATAGGAGATTTTTTTAACCTGTTATTACCATGGTTTGGTTTTCAGTCTCCGAAAAGAACAACTGACCTAACTGTAACCCCTGAGGCATGATGGGAAGCTAGGGGCAGAGGTGCCTTAAAGGCACAGCGTCAGTTTTAGTGCATTCAGCTACAGGTTAGCTTTTCAGTCTTTTTAGACTGGGATTTTGCAATGCAGCCTGGGAGCTGTATATGCTTACAGTGTGTTATGAGAATTTCTACTGTTTTCTGTACATTAAAACAGTTTCTAAACAAGCATTGGTGTTGTTTCTCATGTTTCTAATACAGAATTCACTGTATTGTGGAAATTCTTCACTGCATATTCCAGCTCTATTGTTTATTTGGCTGCAATTGCTTATTTTTATATATATATATATATATTTATATATATGTCTATAATATATGTGGGGCACATATAATATATTGTTTCCGGGGTCCCGCGCATGGGCGGGAATATTCTAATGCTTATGACTTTGATGAGGATACCCCTGGAAGAGAACTAGGATTACAGGTAAGTAACTAATCCTTCTCGTCGTGCTGGAGCAGTCTTGATCCGGAGGAGAGACTGGCAACAAACCGCGATGCTTGGTTGGTGCCTGCTGCTGCAGGGTGACTACTCCTTAGTCACAAGGGAGAATCTTGGGAAGAAGTCTTGAGTTCCTTTCGTGGAAAGTAGTTTCAGGATTCAAAGATGATCTAATTTGGAAGGGGGCCAGTTCCTACCTTTATCCTGCAAAAAGGGGCTGGCACGCGACTAAGTCCTGCCCTATGGGTGGGACTAGGAGGGGGGTGGTTACACCCCTCTCCTTTGGCGGGCTTTCCCCAGATCAGGGGCTGGAGTGCCCCTGGAACTGGTTCCAGCCGGCCTATGCACAGTGAGCACCGGGGTGCCACTTGCAGTCACCTTCCTCTAAAGCCCTGCCTACCTAGGATACACAAAATCCTGTCTGGGACGGTGCTGGCACCGCCCCTGGCAGGAAACCCTTTGTCCTTGCCTCCTGGGCTGGGAGGACTCCCAGCAGCAGGAGGGCAGACTTGTGTCTCGGTGGCAGCATCCATTTTGTGGAGCTAAGGCTCTGTCTGACTTTAACCGGGGTTACAGGTTACATACATGTCGTGTCCCTCTAGAAGGGTGGAATGCTAACCCCGTCGCCAGAATTGGCGAGGGGTTAGTATTCCAATTCGTATGACACCTTACTCGACATGTTTTGATAAAGCGATACCAGAGTTGGCATATAACCGCGAGGATTATAATGCACTTAAGAGTATATGGTATAGCGTTATCATGGAACAGCTATTAGGACTTGGTTCCGCAAGCTGCAAACGGGCTCAGCTCATGCCAGAGCACCATTTCACATTATTCCAAGCACTCTGCCTTCAGGATTGTTAAGGCCTGCCATAGGAGTGACTGATAGGAATATTTGTGTCCATTCTAGGGTTAGCTATAGGAATACTATATCTAAAGCAAAGGGTGATTACACCACCTTGCCCCAGCTGTCGTGCAGCCAGTTGTGTCAGATTTGGATGGCCAGCCAGGGGTGGCATAATACATGCTGCAGCCCCTGGGAGTCCCTGGGCACACCTATGCCCTGGGTACCTAAGGTACACTGTACAGGGACTGATAAGGTGACTCAGTATCCAATTAGATATGTACCTAAGGTACATGGAATCCATTTTACAGAGAGAGCAGTAGGCCTGGGGTCCTGAATAGCAGGGCCCCAGGTCAACTAAGTCAGAAAACCAGCAAAACACCAGGCAAAAAGTTGGGGGCAACCATAGTCAGGGATCTACCTTCCTACAATGAGGTACACTAGTATGTCGTCCGCATAGAGCGAGAGACGATACTCCCTTCCTTCCACTGAATTCCTTTTAGTAATGGGGTCTCTTTGACCAGCTTCGCCAGAGGCTCTAGGACCAGCGCGAATAGGAGCGGCGACAGGGGGCATCCCTGGTGCGTCCCTCTCGCCAACGGTATCTCGCCTGAAATGTGTCTGTTAGCTGTCACACGAGCCAGGGGTTCCGTGTATAGGAGCCGTATCCACGCACAAAATATAGGGCCTAACCCCAGACGTGGCAGGATCGCAAAGAGATACCTCCACTCTACCATATCGAAGGCCATCTTCGCATCTAGTGACAGTATCACTGCCGGCTCCGATAGCGATGGGGCCTTCGCTAGCGCCTCATGCAGGCGTCGGAGGTTGAGTGCCGTGTTCCTATTAGGCATAAAGCCTGATTGGTCTGGGTGTATTAAGTGTGGTAAGTGAGTCATCAATCTGTTAGCCAACAGTTTAGCTAAAATCTTTGCTTCCGCATTTAGCAGAGATATAGGGCGGTAGGAGGTAAATTCAGACGGGGGTCTTGGGATTGCTACTATTGTTGCTTTTCGCTGGTCTAGCGGCAGTTCGCCCTTCTCTAAGCTTTCGTTGTACATTGCCAATAGAGGCGAGCTCATGGTTTCCGCCATTTGTTTATACCATTCTATCAGTGCTTTGCCTGATTGTATCAATCTAATTGCTAATTGCAACTCTTCGAGTGTAAATTCTGCCTCCAATTCCTGGGATGCCTCCTCCGTTAGTGTTGGCATTTACATATTCCGTAAGAACTCCACTACCTCCGCCTCGTTACCTCTGATGTCGGTGTGTAAACTTCCCGGAAATGGTCTGCCAGAGTTTTTACTATGTCTTCTGGGTCTTTCGTGAGGTGTCCCTCCGTCTTCCTTATGTGTCGTATTCTCTTAGTGCCAGTCTCTCGCTTGTCTAGCCACGCCAGCAGTTTTCCCGCTTTGTCCCCTACGTCTTATATTTTGTGCCTAGTCGCTGTTATGCCAGCCTCTGTCTTTTCTCTTAGGTGTGCTCTGTGCTGTTGTCTGAGGTGCAGGATGTGTGCTGTATCTGGTGTGGGATCTGCTGAGTGTTCCGTGTCGGCTGCCTGTAGCGCTATTTCTAGCTCTGAGAGTTCCTTCCCTTTCTCTCGCTTATGTCCCGTAATAGAAGCTATTGCTTGCCCTCTAAAGATGGTCTAATATGCCTCCCACACTATTGATGGCGAACTGATGTTACATTTTCCTCAACAAAATGCTTTGTGGCTGCACGGAGTTCCTTTTTATTTGGGGAACGTGGAGGTATCCGGGGTAGATAGGGTATATCCTCCGGTGAGATTTCTGGTGATAGGAGAAAGTCAGTATTACTGGGTAGTGATCAGACATGCCTCTGGGTTTGATGTCTACCTCTTTGACGTTTTGTAGATTTGCGTCTGACATCATAAAGTAGTCTATCCTGGACAGACTATTATGTACCGCTGAGTGATACGTGCCGTGGGGTGTGTGCGCGCCTCCAAACGTCTAGGAGTCCCATTGCCTCTGCGAAACCCTGGAAGCGAGAGGTACCAAGCGTTGTGGATTTGGGCGGGTATTTGTCAATGGTGGCGTTCATTGTAGCATTGAAGTCCCCTCCAATGATAAGGTCACCCTCCGGCAGGGCAAGGAGGAAGTCACTGGGTGCGGGGAGTGCCACTGCGTGAAGCGCCGGTGGGATGTATACTGATACCACATTAAGGAGTCTGCTTTCCCATTGACCCTGCAGTGCTGAAAACCGCCCTTGATCATCTGTTTTAGTCTGGAGCACTATGAAGAGAGTTTTTCTTTACCAGGATGCCCGTCCCCCTGGATCCCGATGAGAACTCGGAATGTACTGCCATTTCATACCCCCATCTGTCCAGTGCTTTACACGCCGTCCCTATGAGGTGTGTCTCCTGCAGTAATGCTAATGTACGGCCTTGGCGTTTCAGAGCCTGCAGTACCAAACCCCTCTTGGCCGCAGACGTTCCATGTTACTACCTTCAGTGGGGTTACTTGGGCGTCTTGAACTGTAGTCTGGGTACTGTCAGGTTGTGAACCCCTTGCCATGGGTGTGGTGTGTAAATATTGGGAATTGCTGCCCAATCATCACAATTAAAGATCTACCGACCATTCGATTCTCTGTCATTACAAATCAAAACAAAACTAAACAAAGTCCAAACGTCCCCACCCACTGTCACCCCCCCCCCCCCCCTCCCCACCCTGCCTCCCTGCTTAACGGACTTAGAACCGCCCGCCACCCCAACTCAGCAGTACGCTTAGTTCGAGGCATGTGGGTTGCTGAATTCACATCTTATGCATAGATCGCCGCCTAGTGTTGGGTCCGGAAGATTGCACATTGTTGTCCTGGAAGAGTCTTCGAAGTATCACGAGATAGGTGGCTCCTCCCCTGGACTACAGTGCGCATGGGCATCCTCTCCATCCTCAGATCGTTTTTTTCCGCCATTGGGTTCGGATGTACTTTTCTTAACTTCAGTTCGGAAACTTTTCTTAAAGGCCAAAAGGCCTTCGGGGTCGTCGGTATTGTTTTTTCGTTCGGTGCCGAGTTCTTGTTCCAGTTTCTTTCGAAGCAGGACGTCGAAGAGCGCCGCGTGGCCTTTTCGACACCACAGGCCCGATCGTCGATGGAACGGAGCCCGTTCAAACGATGCCCCCTTTGTAACTCAAAATACCCGCACATCGATGTCCACCCGGTGTGCAACAAGTGCTTATCATCCAACCACAACGAGGACAACTGCCTAGCTTGTGCTCGGTTCCGGTCCAAGAAGAGGCTTAGGCTCCAACGTGCAGCACGACAGACAATGCCGGAGCCAGCGCCCGACCCGGTGAATATCTTCGATGAAGGTGACGATGAGATAGTCGACACTGAGGAGCCAGAACAGACGTCGGATCCAGGTTCGGAGCACGGCTCCAACTACTATGAGGACGACGAGGAGCACGTCGTTGAAGATGAAAACATCGAAGAGGTAAGGGACGATATGTCCCCCATCGGAGCCGTCGATGACGACCCCAGTGATGAACCAGGCCCAACAGTGGGTACTGGGCCTAAAAAAGACACTCTTCAACTTTCCAAGGCTCTGGTCGAGGCATTGCCGAAAGGCCTTAGCCAAGATCATATTAAGCATTCTATAGCCCGCGTCTCGGCCCGGCTAAGAATATTTCACAAGAGCCATCGGTCGCCCAACTAAAAGCGAAACCGAAAGGTATCAAAGACAAAACGAAACCAAAACTTATAAAGTCAGCCATCGGATCGAAGAGGGCAAGCACATCTGAATCGACGTCGAAAACCAGTGTCGACGATCCGAAAAGGTCAACAGCAAAGGCTGTTGATCCGAAAATTGGTGCGCTACAGGCCATCGCTAAAGCCAAGTATGTCGAACCAACGAGGTCGGCGTCGACGGACAGCGACACAAACAAAGGACTTGACTCTCAAAAGGCCCTCGAACCGTGGCACCAAATCGAAAAGCGACAGCTCGTCAAAGCCCTCGAGCCGACAGCCAAAGGCGCCTCGAAGGAACTCGTCGAATCCATAAAGAAGTGCGCACCTCTAACGCAAGCGCCGAAGTCCGCGCAAAGTAAAAAGCACGGCGACGAAGCAAAGTCCGTCGGTGCCATGTCAACGCCAGGCCCAAAAACGCCCATAAAATTTGGACTTCCCCCCCTATGGCACGACCTAAGGAAACGGATCCGACAAAAGGGATCGAACATTCCAAAACTGTTTCACTTGGGAAGAGGAGTCATCCTCAATGTAATGTGTATACTTGTAAAGCGCACTGTTGCCAGCCGGCGTCCTGGCGCTGTATACCGCTGGGGAACCCGTCCTGGCTTTCCCTGTGGGATGGTCCCTGCTGGGAATCCCCAAGGTGGAGCCAGGCATCCCCGGCGTTGAGGGGGCCGTTGTGGAGATTAGGCAAGCTAATGCCCAGAGTTGCCGAGTGCGACCCCTGGTTAGAGTAGGCACCGAGGCGAGAATTATCGAGTCCGCTGACCCTGGTCCACGACCCTGCTGCGTCTGGAATCGAATCCTGGTCCCAGGCCGACTTCTGCTTCCGGGTCTGCCGCCTCTAACCAGTGAGCCACACCAAGAAGCAAGCGTTCTCTATCAGGACCCATCCTATGATGAACAGTCAAAGCTCCATATCGACGCCGACACTGGTAGACTTACTATATATCAAAGAAAGATCAGGTTGGAAACTCCACTGGAATCATATAAAATTCCACTTAAAAAGAAAAGGGACTCTTCCACATCGCCTGTCCTTTTTGAAAGTGTGCAGTACCATGACCAAGACACTTATGCATACTCACCCATACGCTCTGAGGAGCTGGGGTACAGCTATGACGAACTATATAGTTACCCTGCGGACAATCATCAAGATGACCAGGCTCAAACCTGGCCAGACAATGCTGACTAAGGGGAGTCGCAACCTATTCCTGATAGCCCTTCTTATCCTGTAAAAACTTTACCCACAGAGGATACAGCGGCGTTTAACGCACTAATAGAGCGGGCAGCACATAATCATGATGTGGACATGCATGCTGACCCAATTAAGGAGGATTTCTTGTTTGACATTTTCTCAACTTCAGAAAAATCTGTTAAAACATTGCCAATGTTAAAAGGTGTCCTCAAACACGCAGGAGAAATTTTTAAGGAGACCACCAGAGCAAGGGTTGTTAACCCCTGAATTGAAAGAAAATACAGACCGGCGCCTGTGGACCCTACATACATTAGGGGACAGTTGCCTTTGGACTCTTTGGTTGTCTCCAATGCCCGTAAACGGGCCAACTCCCAGACCACTGGTGATGCTTCTCCTCCAGGCAAAGAGTCTAAAGTGTTAGAAGCTTCTGGGAAGAGGGTGGCTGCACAAGCAGCTAACATCTGGAGAATTTCCAACACACAGGCCCTATTAGCCAGATAGGATAGGGCACATTATGACACATTGGAGCAACTGCTACAACATTTGCCTGATGCATACAAAGAAGCGTAGGAGAGTGGGGTCTGCAATCCTATGGTCACCCCAGATTTTTGCTTTTTGCTTCACTGGTTTACGACTATCCCTGGCTGTGGGCCTGCTAATCAGACCCACAGCCTAGCTGTTCTCTCTCTAAATTGACAACCATGTACTTTAGGTGCATTTACCAATTGGTACTGGGCTACCTTATCAGTCCCTCTACCCAGGGCATAGGTGTACCCAGGGCCTACCAGAGGCTGAAGCATGTATTATGCCACCCCTGGCTGGCCATCTAAATCTGACACAACTGGCTGCATGACAGCTGGGGCAAGGTGGTGTAAACACCCTTTGCTGTAGATATAGTATACCTATATCTAACCCTAAAATGGACACATATATTCCTATCAGTCACTCCTATGGAAGGCCTTATCAATCCTGAAGGCAGAGTGCTTGGAATTATGTGAGATGGTGCTCTGGCATGAGATGAGCCCGTTTGCAGCTTGCGGAACCAAGTCCTAATAGCTGTTCCATGATTACGCTGTACCATATACTTTTAAGTGCATTATCAACCTCGCGGTTAAATGCCAACTCTGGTATAACATTATCAAAACATGTCGAGTAAGGTGTCATAAGAATTGGAATACTACCCCCTCGCCAATTCTGGCGACGGGGGTAGCATTCCACCCTTCTAGAGGGGCACGACATGTATGTAACTGTGAACCCCGGTTAAAGTTAACTCGAGCCTTGGCATCACAAAATGGATGCTGCCACCACAGACACAAGTCTGACCTCCTGCTGCTGGGAGTCCTTCCAGCGAGGGCGGCTTGGACAAAGGGTTTCCTGCCTTGGGAGGTGCTAGCACCACCCCAGACAGGATTTTGTGTATTGGGGAGGATAGGCCTGAAAGGAATGAGACATGCCTGGGGCACACAAGGTGCCCTGTGCATACACCGGTTCAAACCAGTTGCTGGGGCATCCCTGCCCCAGCTCTGGCAGGAAACCGGACAAAGGAACCACCCCCCTTCCTGGTCCCACCCAGGGGAGGGACCTAGTCCGTAGTGCAGCCCCCTTTAGCAGGATAAAGGTAGGAGCTGGTCCCATTCCAAATTAGATTTTCCTGAACAATTCTACAAGAAGAAACTCTGGACTTCGACGTTTTGCTCCACAGAAGACTGAAGAATCTCCCTTGTGGACAAGGAGTGTCCACCCTGCAACTGCAGGCACCATCAAGCGTCCAGCGGCTTCACTTTGTCGTCTTCCCTCGAGGATCCAGACTTCAGAGCCTGACGAGACCCGGATTCCCAGACCTCTCCGACCTCAACTCACATCTGCAGCAAAGCTGAGACCCGTGGGTGCGACGAGACACGTGGGACCGGCCATCTTGAACGAACCTGCACTTCGCTTCCAGCACGACTCCCGAGGTAAACTAGACCAAGTGCTTTGGGGACTGAGAAGCCCCAGCCCCGAGCAGCCCCTGCACCGAAGATCAGCCCTCCAGCATCCACGAGATCTGCGTGGGGCCCTTCTGCTTGTTTGCTGCTCGACGCGTTGTCTGGTCACTTGCCGGCTGCCTAGTGGCCTCCTAGACGACGAACCTTTGAATCTTTGCTGCTGGTCTGGTTGCTCCAGACTGGCCCTTGCTCCCTTCCAAAAGTGGGGCACCCCGGACTCTCCTAGTCCGCACCAGACGTCTTTTCCCTTCACCGCGTGGGTTGTCTTTGCCAAGGCCTGTTGACTCCAATCCCGGATCCGACACCGCCGACAGTGAGAGCCTGCGTGGGACAGCTCGTGCCTCCATCCTGGTCGTCGAAGACACCTCCTGGTCCCCGTGGCTGCAGAGTCAAGCGTCCACTCTTCACCTGATCGCGACGACAGCACCTGGTTCCTTCCTGGTTCCACACCGGTCACTGGCTAGTGACTTTGAACACTGTCCCCTCTGCTTTCAGGTCCTCTTCTTCACCGATCCACCCTTGGATCGCACCGGACATCTTCCTCCTGGTCGCCTGCAGCATCTTTTCTTTCAGGCTCCATTGACTTCAACGCGAGAACCCGACACACTTTGGCACCTATGCACCCGCAGCCCGTGGGTGAGGTAACGAGAGCATTTCGGTGCTCAAGGGTAGTCTAACTGTCCTAGTGTCCAATTCCACAGTCGTTGTTGTCCTACCTATTCAGGATTGTCCGTACTTACCTTTTACTTGAACTGTACTGTCCATAGACGTTGTTACGCATCTCGCGTGTGAGTTCACACTCTGCACACGCGTTCCGTGGGCCTCCTATTACCTGAAGTTAGTGTAGCGTGGTCCCATCGATCCTACAGCCTCTGGACAGCTCCATTCCTTTTATCGACTCTCACATTCCACTTACTTAGTATATGGTTTGTCGTGCCCCTAGAGCACCATTGTAATTTTGTGCAACTTGTCGTATTTTTCGTAAGAGATTGTCATGTGCTTAGCCCTCTGACCTCATAAAGAGTTCAGAGGTGTTGTTATTAATAAATACACTGTTTATTTTCATAACAACCTGTGTGGTGTCCTTTCATCTGGTATTCAAGGGGTTATATTGTGGTAAAACAGCTGGCTTCACATGCCAAAAGAGTTTAGCCTAAGACTGCTTTGTCCATGCTTCCATTAGGATAGCTGGTCTATAAGGTTGACTTACAACCAATCACCATAAGGGTTGTTTTGACTGATACAAGGTGATCACTAGAACTAGTGAGCATCATATATCAGGCCAACTTCTCACAAGAAGGAGCAGAAACACTCATACAGGAAGTGAAACTCCTATCCAACGCATCCATTAAATGTGCGCTGGACGTAGCTGACACTGCAGCCAGAGCCATCAACACTAGTGTCATGCTTAGAAGGCATGCTTGGTTGCGTATCTCAGGGTTCAAGCCGGAGATTCAAACCACTTTATTAAATCAACCTGTAAACCCAGATTTTTTTATTTGGGCCTGATGTGGACTCCATCTTAGAGAAAATAAAAAAGGACACAGAGACAGCCAAATCTATGGGGGCCTTGTAGTCTTAACAATTCAGGGGTGGTTCCTTTTGTCGCTCCAGTAACAGAGGAGCTTCAAGGGAACAGTCATCCCAGCAGACTCAATACAACAAAGGGAACACCCAAACCACCTATACTAAAACAAACAGAGGTGGATACCGTGGCAACAGCAGTAAAGGCAGAGGACGAGGAAATAATAACACCAGATCCTCCGCCAATACTAAGCAGTGACGCCTTGTCGCTGCCCCGGATCATATAACACCAGTCGGGGGCAGATTACAACAGTTCCTGCCAGTCTGGGAAAGCATTACCACAGACAGGTGGGTGAGACAACTCATTCAGTATGGTTATTGTCTAGAGCTAACATCCACTCCACCCAACATACCCCCAAAACACCGTCCTATTTCCGCAGAGCACATACACTTATTGCAGCAGGAAGTTATCCGCATGCTGCAAAAAGGGGCCACAGAACTCGTCCCTATGCAGGAACAAGGTACAGGGGTGTACTCTCTGTACTTCTTAATTCCCAAAAAGGACGGGTCTCTCAGGCCAATACTAGACCTCTCAGGCCCCTAAACCAATACATCTTGTCAGAACATTTTCACATGCTCACTTTACAGCAGGTTCTTCCATTACTCAGTCAGGGAGACTTCCTCGCTACCCTAGACCTAAAAGATGCTTATTTCCACATACCAATACATCCAGCACACAGGAAGTATCTCAAGTTCACCATCCAAAACAAGCACTATCAGTTCAAGGTACTGCCTTTCGGGGTGACTACAGCCCCCAGGGTGTTTACCAAGTGCCTAGCGACAGTGGCTGCACACCTATGGAGAAGCCTGGAACTGATGGCAATCTTTCTGGCGCTCAAAGCTTTTAAGGTACATTTGTGCAACAAAGTCGTATTAATCCTGACGGACAACATGACTGCCATGTACTACATACAGAAGCAGGGAGGGACACACTCTCCACAGTTGTCCCATCTAGCGCAAAGCATGTGCAAGTGGGCCATTCAGAGGAACATCTTCCTCATGGCGGAACACCTCCCAAGCAAAGACAACCAGATGGCGGACCTGCTCAGTAGACAGCCACCAGATGCACAAGTGGGAGATACATCCCTCAGTGCTGCAGCCGTACTTCCAGCGGTGGGGTCACCCAGAAATAGACCTGTTCGCCACAAAGGAAAACGCAAAATGCCAAAGCTTCGCCGCCAGGTTTCCAAATCTGCAATCTCAGGGCAATGCGATATGGATGAACTGGTCAGGCAGGTTTGCGTACGCTTTTCCCCCAGCCCCGCTCATACCACTAGTGGCACGCAAACTGCGACAACACTCACTGACACTAATCCTAGTTGCTCCAACATGGGCGAGGCAACCATGGTACACCACGTTCCTAGAACTTTCCGTGGTTCCTCATCCAAGGCTGCAATTAACACCCAGCCTTCTAACGCAGAG
Source organism: Lissotriton helveticus (assembly GCF_964261635.1). Lineage (NCBI taxonomy): Eukaryota > Metazoa > Chordata > Amphibia > Caudata > Salamandridae > Lissotriton > Lissotriton helveticus. Next base: position 1,968,180,452 of record NC_136065.1, read on the forward strand.
CCATGGCGACATTCAGCACCCAGATCCGCAACAGTTGAACCTTGCGATCTGGCTCCTGAGGTCATTGAGTTTGGTTACCTCAATTTGCCTCCTGTATGAATATTATCAAAGAGGCAAGGAGGCCTACCACCAGGGCATGCTATGCGGCGAAGTGGAAGCGATTTGTCATCTATTGTAAAAATAATAACATAAATCCGCTGGATGCATCTACTCAAAACATCATATGTTACCTACTACATTTACACAGATGCAATCTGGCTTACAGCTCCATTCGTATACATTTAGCTGCGGTGGCAGCTTATCTTCAAAACAGGCAGCACCTTTCACTCTTCAGAGTACCTGCCATTAAAGCTTTCCTGGAGGGATTTAAGCGAATCATTCCTCCAAGGCACCCTCCCTCACCTGTCTGGAACCTCAATGTGGTTCTTACCAGACTAATGGGACCACCCTTTGAACCTCTACACTCCTGTGAGATACAATTCCTAACGTGGAAGGTAGCTTTCCTAGTTGCGATTACATCACTCAGAAGAGTTAGTGAGCTGCAAGCCCTAACTATTCAGGAGCCATTCATACAAATTCACGCTAATAGGGTAGTGCTGCGGACTAACCCAAAATTTATGCCAAAGGTGGTGTCCCAGTTTCACATCAACCAAGCTATTGAACTGCCGGTATTCTTCCCTAACCCAGATTCAGTGGCAGAACGAGCTCTACATACCGTTGACGTCAAAAGAGCTCTCCTGTACTATATAGATAGGACAAAACTTTTCAGAAAGACTAAACAACTGTTTGTTGCCTTTTCACCACAGCGCAAAGGCAACCCCATTTCCAAATCAGGTATAGCCCGATGGATTGTTAAGTGCATACAAATCTGTTATCAAAAATCTAAACGCACATTAACAGTTCCCCAAAGAGCGCATTCCATACGCAAATTAGGGGCATCCATGGCTTTCCTAGGAAACATCCCTCTAGAGGACATATGTAAGGCAGCCACATGGACTACCATACACACTTTTACCAAACACTACTGCGTAGATATACACTCCAAGCAGCTGTAGGACAGGCTGTACTCAAAACTGTTTTTCAAACTGCTGCAGCTGGCACAGGCAACCGCCGCTAAGAGGAGACTGCTATACATTCTATGCATAAGATGTGAATTCAGCAGCCCACATGCCTCAAACGGAATATGCTACTTACCAGTATGCATCTGTTCTTGGCATGTAGGGCTGCTGATATTCACATCGCCCTCCCTCCTCCCCGGTGCTTGTAGCAGCTGTAGCACTCACAATTATTCTCCAGCATGAACATCACTTACTGTATCATACTCCATCCCTGCCACAATGGCGAAAAACAATCTGAGGATGCCCATGCGCACTGTAGTCCAGGGGAGGAGCCACCTATCTCCTGATACTTCGAAGACTCTTCCAGGACAACAATGTGCAATCATCCGGACCCAACACTAGGCGGCGATCTATGCATAAGATGTAAATATCAGCAGCCCTACATGCCAATAACCGATGCATACTGGTAAGTAGCATATTCCTTCCCAAACCCAACCATAGTACTTGCTTGACGGGTGAAGAGTCCAAGGGAAGCATCAGTCCTTCTTCCCCTCCATGGCCTGCTTCAGTCCAGTGTCCAAAGGCGACAGGACCGTGGTTGTGCTGGAAGGGAACGACCTCCCATGTCCAATCGGGTTAACAGAGTTATTCTTGAACGGCCTCTTCTGCATCCGACCGTGGTGAGTAATTTGGATCTGTACGTCGTGTTTCTTGGCTGCTTGTGTCTTTCTCCTCTTCACGGCGTTGATGGTTTTTATTCCCGTGACGCTGCTTTTCCATTCGCCGCCAACCTTCAAGCCAGTCATAGGCCGCCTCTGGCGTCTCGAAGAACCACGTCTTGTTCTCTTGCGCACGCAGAGCTTTTTTTACCTCCATAAAAGTTCGCCGGCGCCGGGAGACCGCCACTGTGTAATCCGGGAAGAAGGCTACTGTTGAATTGTGGATTCGAATTGGTTGGGAGACTCTCGCTGTTTGTAGGATGGCGTCCCTATCCCGAAAGTTGAATAGTCTGGTCCATAGCTTGAGTTCCTTCGCTTTCTGGAATACCAAGAATGCGGACATTGTTATGATGTGAGCGCCCTTCTTGGTCGTCGAGCTTCTCCGCTAGTTGCTTGTTTTCCGCTTCGAGTCGGTAAAGGGCTGTCTGCAGCTCCATTATATCCGTCACCAAGGATTTTGTGACTATCTCCACCTCCTTGACTCTGTCCGCCATTTTCTGGAAGTCTGCTTGGAGTAGGGTGACATCCGTAGAGATAGTCCCCACTGTGGTTTGGACACTCGAAAGGGCCGCCATAATGTTTTCCAGCGTCACCTTTTTTGCCCCATTGCCATCCGACCCTTTGCCCCATGAGGCGCGCCCCTCTGGGAGTGGCGGGAATCCTTTGTCGTAGGCAAATTTATCCAGCTTGGCCTGCGCGTTCTGATTCCGTGGGCCCCTGCCCGACATGGTGTCTTCGTTAGTGCGCTATGTGTTGCACTGTGTGGTGGTCTTTGCCTCCTCGGTGTATGGGACCTGCCGGCCTCCAAGCGTGGAGTCTTATACTGGCCTCGATACGTTGTGCGATGTTTGAATGGGCGGGTGCGCCACTGCAGCCTGGCGCCTGCATCCTAGGGGTCTGCGTCTGGCCATAATCTCGATCCCGTGCTTGCGGTGGGAGAGGGGGGGGGGGGGGGGTTGTGAGGTGACAAAGCTTCACCGCCGGCGGCTGCTGGTCGTGGCGGCGCCACAGGGGCTGGCGGAGGGTGTAGGAGAGTAGGGTCTGCTTCCTATGGTCACCCCCACTTTTTGCATTACTGGTTTTCGACTTAGATGTGGCTGTGGGCCCGCTAATCAGACCCACAGCCCAGATGCACTCTCTAAATTCACACCATGTACTCTAGGTACATCCACAATTGGGAATTGGCTCACCCTATCAGCCCCTGTAGAAGTGTACCCTAGGTACTCGGGGCATAGGTGTAACCAAGGCCTACCAGGGGCTGCAGCATGTATTATGCCACCCCTGGCTGGCCACTCAAACTGACACAACTGGCTGATCACTCAGTTGGGGCAAGGTCGTGTAATCACCCCTTGCTTAGGTATAGTATTCCTTTATCTACCCTTAAATATAGACACACAATAACCTATAAGTCACTCCTATGGCAGGCCTTAACAATCCTGGAGGCAGAGTGCTTGGTTATGTGTGAGATGGTGCTCTAGCACGAGCTGAGCCTGTCTGCAGCTTTCGGAACCATGTCCTTATAGCTGTTCTATGATATTGTCATACCATATACTCTTAAGTGCATTATGAAGCACTTAGAAAAGAAAAAAAAAAGCTCGCAGTTAAATGCTAACTTTAGTTTGGCTTTATCCAAACATGTCGTGTAAGGTGTCATACGCTTTGGAATACTACCCCCTCGCCAATTCTGGCGACGGTGGTAGCATTCCACCCTTCTAGAGGGAGAAGACATGTTGTAGCTGACTATCCCGGTTAAAGTTAACCAGAGCCCCAGCGTCACAAAATGGATGCTGCTGCCACAGACACAAGTCTGACCTCCTGCTGCTGGGAGTCCTTCCAGCGAGGGAGGTCTGGACAATATGTTTCCTGCCTGGAGAGGTGTGAGCACCACCCCAGACAGGATTTTGTGTATTGGGACAGGGAGGGCTGAAAAGAAACAGACACTGCCTGGGGCACACTAGGTGCTCCATGCATAGCCCAGTTCAAACCGGTGCTGGGGCGCTCCAGCCCCAGCTCTGGCGTGAAACTGGACAAAGGAGAGGGGGTGTAACCACCCCCCTTCCTGGTCCCACCCATAGGAGGGACCTAGTGAGTAACCCAGCCCCCTTGAGTAGTATAAAGATAGGAGCTGACCCAGGAGACTTTAGATTTATCCTTGTGAAACTTTGAAACGAAACTCTGGACCCTTCGACATTCAACTGACTTGGACTGAAGAATCTCCCTTGTGGCCAAGGAGTGACCACCCTGGGAAACCAGGCACCATCCAGCAACTCGACGGCTTGCTTTGTCCCTGTTCCCGCCGGAACTCGAGCGCAGAGCCTGACAAGACCTCGACTCCAGGACTCCTCTGACCCCACTGCACGACTCCCGCACAGCTGAGCTCCGTGGAAGGCGTCGGAATCCGTGGAACGAGGCAACTTGGAAAGTCTTCAACTTGCTAACAGCGCAGCTCCTGAGGCATCCTCGAAGCTGTGCCCTGGGGACTGAGACAGCCCGACACCGAGCTCCACCTGCACCGAAGACCAGCCCTCCACACTCCACGAGATCTGCGTGGGGCCCTTCTGCTTGTGTTCTTCTCGACGTGTTGTCCGGTTGCTAGCCCGTTGGCTAGTAGCCCTCTAACGACAACTCTTTGAAAATCCATCGCTGGTCTGGTTGCTCCAAACTGGCCCTCGCTTCCCTTAAAAGGTGAAGTACCTCAGACCCTCCAGGTCTGCACCAGAAGCCTTTTGTGTATCCTGCGTGGGTTGCCTTTGCTTAGGCTTGTTTGCTCCAATCTTGAAGTCGACGCCTCCACCTGTGCGAACCTTCGTGGTACAGCTCCTCTTCAGCACCTGGTCGTCCTCGACGCCTCCTGGTCCGCGTGGCTGCAACGACAAGCTTCACATCCGCACCTGATTGCTCCTCGACGACGTCTGGTTCCTCCCTGGTACCACCCGGTCACTGACTAGTGACCTAGTCTCTGTCCCCTCTGCTTTCAGGTCTTCTTCATCCTAGATCCACCCTTGGATCCACCTGGACATCTTCCTCCTGGTCGCCTGCATCATCTTTCTTCACGGCTCCATTGAGAACGACGAAACCCAACACACTTTGACACCTATGCACCCGCAGCCCGTGGGTGAGGTAAAGCGAGTACTTCGGTGCTCCAGTAGGGATTGACTATCCTAGTGTCCAGATATACTAGTTGTTTCCTCCTAGCTAGACCGGAAGTGTCCTAAATCTTCATTTACTTACCTTCTAAGTTCCCATTGACTTAACATTGACTCCCGCGTGTTTGTAAAGACACTGCACGCGCCGCCTGTGGGCCTCCTACTAACCTAAGGGTCAGATAGTGTAGCCCCAGCGATGCCCTAGGCCTTCTCCTTTCCCGAGTCGTGGTCCTGATACCACTTGCTTAGTATATGGTTTTACGCGCCCCTAGGGCCTAACTGTAAATTGTGCTATTTAAAGTATTTCTACGTGTAACTTATGTGCTTATGCCTCTGATCTCATAAAGAGTTCAGAGGAGTGTGTTAGTGAATAAATACATATATATTTTATATATATCCTGTGTGGTGTCCTTTCATTTGATATTCAAGAGGTTACATATGGTAAAACAGCTGGCTTTATACGGCCTCAAGAGTCTTTTAGCCTAAGACTGTTCTGTCCACGCTACCACTAGGATAGCTGGTCTATAAGGTTGACTTACAACCATCACCATAAGGGTTGTTTGGACTGGTGCAAGGTGTTCACTAGAATAGTGAACATCATATACCAGGCCAACTTCTCACAGAGGGTCCTTCTCGTTCCGTCACGGGCCGAGGCTGGCAGGAGACCCCTCGTCCCTCCCCGGGTCCATCTCGCCCCACCACGCAGGCGGCTGTCTCATCGGAGGTCGGGTCTGTGAGAAGTTGGCCTGATATGCAGTGCTCACTATTCTAGTGATCACTATGTATCAGTCCAAACAACGCTTATTGATGATTGGTTGTAAGTCAACCTTATAGACCAGCTATCCTAGTAGCATGGATACGAGCAGTCTAAGGCTAAGACTCTAGAGGGCGTGTTAAGCCAGCTGTTTTACCATCACATTACCCCTTGAACACCCAGTGAAAGGACACCACACAAGTTGTTATGAAAATAAACGTATATTTATTTATAACAAGACTACCCTGAACTCTTTATGAGTCAGGGAGCTAAGCACACAACAAAACTCTTACGAAAATACTTTAAGTCGCACAATTTACACAAATGCCCTAGGGGCACGAAAAACCATATACACAGTAAGTGGAATGCGAACTTGCTAGCAGGTAAGTAGTACTTTTCTAGACTCAGGAATCGCTAGGCCTACAATTCTAAACACTGGGATTAGATGCAGGAGGCCTGTGGACGTCGTGTGCAGAGTGGGAACTCTCACGCGTAAGGCGGGAAAGTCTATGGAGGCTAGCAGTTGCAAAGTTACTGTTCTCGGGCGAACCCGACTAGGTGGGTCGAAAACGGGGGTGGATCCGAACACTTAGGGTGTTGGACTATGCTGAAGCACCGGAGTACTTGGTTTACCTAGCCCAGGGGCTGCGGCTGCATAGGGTTGAAGTTGCGTCGGAAACCCACGTTGAAGAACCAGGAGCCTGAAGAAAGAGTTGCTGGCAGGCGGCCAGTGAAGAAAGTTCGGAGTGATCCAAGCCTGGATCAGGGAAGAAGAAACCTGTAAGCAGAGGGGACCAAGTTCTGAATCACTAGCCAGTGATTTGAGTGGGCACCAGGATGGCACCGGACGAAGTCACCTCAGCCAGGTGAGTGGGCGCTGCTGGGCTCTGCAGTCTCTCGGACCAGGAGGCGTTGTCGGCGACCAGGATGGAGGTGCGAGCTGTCCCACGAAGGTTCTTGCTGTCGACGTCGCTGGACCCAGGATTGGGCAACAAGTCTTGGCAAATGCAAGGCCCACGCGGTGGACCTAAAATGGCGTCTTGAGTGGACCAGGAGGGTCCAGGGTGCTCCTCTTTTGGAGGGGAGCAAGGGCTAGTCTGGAGCAACCAGACCAGCAGTGTTTGTCGCCGTGGAGCGTCGTGAGGGGGCCACTAGCCAACGGGCAAGCGACCTGGACAACGCGGTTGGCAGCAAAGAGCGGAAGGGCCCCACGCAGATCTCGTGGATGCAGGGGGGCTGAACTTCGGTGCTGGAGCTGCTCAGGGTCGGGGCTTCTCTTACCCCAAAGCACGCGGTCGAGGGTCACTCGGTGGTCGTGCTGGACAAGCGTCGTGCAGTTCTGAAGATGGCCGGTCCCTCGAGGTCTCGTCACACCCACGGATCACAGCTGGGCTGATGATGTAGGTTGAGGTCAGAGGTGCCAGGGAAGCCGGTTCTCGTCGTGCTGGAGCAGTCTTGATCCGAAGGAGAGACTGGCAACAAACCGCGATGCTTGGTTGGTTCCTGCTGCTGCAGGGTGACTACTCCTTAGTCACAAGGGAGAATCTTGGGAAGAAGTCTTGAGTTCCTTTCGTGGAAAGTAGTTTCAGGATTCAAAGATGATCTGATTTGGAAGGGGGCCAGGTCCTACCTTTATCCTGCAAAAAGGGGCTGGCACGCGACTAAGTCCTGCCCTATGGGTGGGACCAGGAGGGGGGTGGTTACACCCCTCTCCTTTGGCGGGCTTTCCCCAGGCCAGGGGCTGGAGTGCCCCTGGAACTGGTTTCAGCCGGCCTATGCACAGTGAGCACCGGGGTGCCACTTGCAGTCACCTTCCTCTAAAGCCCTGCCTACCTAGGATACACAAAATCCTGTCTGGGACAGTGCTGGCACCGCCCCTGGCAGGAAACCCTTTGTCCTTGCCTCCTGGGCTGGGAGGACTCCCAGCAGCAGGAGGGCAGACTTGTGTCTCGGTGGCAGCATCCATTTTGTGGAGCTAAGGCTCTGTCTGACTTTAACCGGGGTTACAGGTTACATACATGTCGTGTCCCTCTAGAAGGGTGGAATGCTAACCCCGTCGCCAGAATTGGCGAGGGGTTAGTATTCCAATTCGTATGACACCTTACTCGACATGTTTTGATAAAGCGATACCAGAGTTGGCATATAACCGCGAGGATTATAATGCACTTAAGAGTATATGGTATGCGATATCATGGAAACGGCTAAGGGATGGATCCCGAAAGCCGCAGACAGGCTCAGCTCATGCCAGAGCACTATCTCACACGATTCCAAGCACTCTGCCGTCAGGATTGTTAAGGCCTGCCATAGGAGTGACTGATAGGAGATCTGTGTGCCCATTTAGGTTTAGATGTAGGAATACTATATCTAAAGCAAAGGGTGATTACACCACCTTGCCCCAGCTGTCGTGCAGCCAGTTGTGTCAGATTTGGATGGCCAGCCAGGGGTGGCATAATACATGCTGCAGCCCCTGGTAGGCCCTGGGTACACCTATGCCCTGGGTACCTAAGGTACACTGTACAGGGACTGATAAGGTGACTCAGTATCTGATAGATATGTACCTAGGGTACATGGAATCCATTTTACAGAGAGAGTAGTAGGCCTGGGGTCCTGAATAGCAGGGCCCCAGGTCAACTAAGTCAGAAAACCAGCAAAACACCAGGCAAAAAGTTGGGGGCAACCATAGTCAGGGATCTACCTTCCTACAGGGTCGACGCCTTTCCGGTGCAGTTTCCTCGGTCTCCTGGGCTGTGGCGGAGGTCGTTCTGGCGTCTCCTCTGGCACTGGACGACGATGATGACCTGCCTCAGATTGTGGACTCTACAGCGCCAGGTAGACGTCGGGTCGTTTATTCTTCTTCAGACGCCTCCTCTTCTCCAGAGGTTCGGCGCTTGCTGGTTTCCACCTCGCCTCCGTGGTCTTCGCCAGAGGTGCCGCAGGTCCCCCCCACTCCTCGGTCCCTCTTCCTCCTTTTCGGACCTGGCCCTTCCTTCCTCCGGTTGGCTTGGGGGACGGCCACCGTAGCTTGTAGCAGTCACCTACTGAGGAGCTGCTTTCTCCACAGTGGGACCCTACGGAGGCGGGTGCTGCCTTTGCTCGCACTGATTCCATGGCTGTGGGAATCTTGTGCATGGTTGATCCGGCTGTCCATTTCCCCACGGATCATCTTCTGGAGCTCCTCCATCAGGGTTCTGGTGGTAGGTGTGTGAAGTTGGCCTGATATATGATGCTCACTAGTTCTAGTGATCACCTTGTATCAGTCCAAACAACCCTTATGGTGATTGGTTGTAAGTCAACCTTATAGACCAGCTATCCTAATGGTAGCATGGACAAAGCAGTCTTAGGCTAAACTCTTTTGGCATTTGAAGCCATCTGTTTTACCACAATGTAACCCCTTGAATACCAGATGAAAGGACACCACACAGGTTGTTATGAAAATAAACAGTATATTTATTAATAACACCTCTGAACTCTTTATGTGGTCAGAGGGCTAAGCACATGACAATCTCTTACGAAAAATACGACAAGTTGCACAAAATTACAATGGTGCCCTAGGGGCACGACAAACCATATACTAAGTAAGTGGAATGTGAGAGTCGATAAAAGGAATGGAGCTGTCCAGAGGCTGTAGGATCGATGGGACCATGCTACACTAACTTCAGGTAAGTAATAGGAGGCCCACGGAACGCGTGTGCAGAGTGTGAACTCACACGCGAGATGCGTAACAACGTCTATGGACAGTACAGTTCAAGTTAAAGGTAAGTACGGACAATTCTGACTAGTTAGGACAACAACGACTGTGGAACTGGACACTAGGACAGTTAGACTACCCTTGAGCACCGAAATGCTCTCGTTACCTCACCCACGGGCTGCGGGTGCATAGGTGCCAAAGTGTGTCGGGTTCTCGCGTTGAAGTCAATGGAGCTTGAAAGAAAAGATGCTGCAGGCGACCAGGAGGAAGATGTCCGGTGCGATCCAAGGGTGGATCGGTGAAGAAGAGGACCTGAAAGCAGAGGGGACAGTGTTCAAAGTCACTAGCCAGTGACCGGTTTGGAACCAGGAAGGAACCAGATGTCAACGTCGCGATCAGGTGAAGAGTGGACGCTTGACTCTGCAGCCACGTGGACCAGGAGCTGTCTTCGACGACCAGGATGGGAGGCACGAGCTGTCCCACGCAGGCTCTCGCTGTCGGCGGTGTTGGATCCGGGATTGGAGTCAACAGGCCTTGGCAAAGGCAACCCACGCGGTGAAGGGGAAAGACGTCTGGTGCGGACTAGGAGAGTCCGGGGTGCCCCTCTTTTAGAAGGGAGCAAGGGCCAGTCTGGAGCAACCAGATCAGCAGCAAAGATTCAAAGGTTCGTCGTCTAGGAGGCCACTAGCCAGCCAGCAAGTGACCAGACAACGCGTCAAGCAGCAAACAAGCAGAAGGGCCCCACGCAGATCTGGTGGATGCTGGAGGGCTGATCTTCGGTGCAGGGGCTGCTCGGGGCTGGGGCTTCTCAATCCCCAAAGCACAGTTGAGTTTACCTCGGGAGTCGTGCTGGAAGCGAAGTGCAGGTTCGTTCAAGATGGCCGGTCCCACGTGTCTCGTCGCACCCACGGGTCTCAGCTGTGCTGTAGATGTGAGTTGAGGTCGGAGAGGTCTGGGAATCCGGGTCTCGTCAGGCTCTGAAGTCTGGATCCTCGAGGGAAGACGACAAAGTGAAGCCGCTGGATGCTTGATGGTGCCTGCAGTTGCAGGGTGGACACTCCTTGCCCACAAGGGAGATTCTTCAGTCTTCTGTGGAGCAGAATGTCGAAGGCCAGAGTTTCTTCTTGTTGAATAGTTCAGGATAATCTAATTTGGAATGGGACCAGCTCCTACCTTTATTCTCCTAAAGGGGGCTGCACTACTGACTAGGTCCCTCCCCTGGGTGGGACCAGGAAGGGGGGTGGCTACACCCCCTATCCTTTGTCCGGTTTCCCGCCAGAGCTGGGGCAGGGGTGCCCCAGCAAGTGGTTTGAACCGGTGTATGCACAGGGCACCTTGTGTGCCCCAGGCATGTCTCATTCCTTTCAGTCCTATCCTCCACAATACACAAAATCCTGTCTGGGGTGGTGCTAGCACCTCCCAAGGCAGGAAACCCTTTGTCCAAGCCATCCTCGCTGGAAGGACTCCCAGCAGCAGGAGGTCAGACTTGTGTCTGTGGTGGCAGCATCCATTTGTGATGCTGAGGCTCGAGTTAACTTTAACCGGGGTTCACAGTTACATTCATGTCGTGTCCCTCTAGAAGGGTGGAATGCTAACCCCGTCGCCAGAATTGGCGAGGGGTTAGTATTCCAATTCGTATGACACCTTACTCGACATGTTTTGATAATGCTATACCAAAGTTATCATTTAACCGCGAGGATTATAATGCACTTAAGAGTATATGGTATAGCGTTCTCATGGAATAGCTGTTTGGACTTGGGCTCAGCTCATGCCAGAGCACCATCTCACATAATTCCAAACACTCTGCCTTCAGGATTGATAGGGCCTGCCATAGGAGTGACTGACAGGAATATATGTGTCCATTTTAGGTTTAGATATAGGTACTCTATATCTAAAGCAAAGGGTGATTACACCACCTTGCCCCAGCTGTCGTGCAGCCAGTTGTGTCTGATTTGGGTGGCCAGCCAGGGGTGGCATAATACATGCTGCAGCCCCTGGTAGGCCCTGGGTACACCTATGCCCTGGATACCTAAGGTATACGGTACAGGGACTGATAAGGTGACCCAGTATCCAATTGGATATGTACCTAAGGTACATGGAGTCCATTTTAACAGAGAGAGCAGGAAGCCTGGGGTCCTGAATAGCAGGATCCCAGGCCAACTAAGTCAAAAACCAGCAAAACACCAGGAAAAAAGTTGGGGGTAACCATAGTCTGGTATCCACCTTCCTACAGCGGATGCGGGCTCTGCAGTGGGACCTGAAGTTTCAGTGGGCCCAGCATCAGGGCTACTTGTCCGACCACGTCCTGATCTCGGAGGGCACTGCGAGACAGTTGCAGTGGTGGCTCACGGACCGCGATTGGGTCAGCGGCAGATCCCTCTCCCTACCCCAACCGGAGCACGTAGTTGTGACGGACGCGTCTCTCCAGGGCTGGGGAGGCCACATGGGAGAGGCGGAGATCAGAGGCCTCTGGTCTCTGGTGGAGTACCAGCTCCATATCAACCTTCTGGAGCTGCGGGCGATCCGGCTTGCACTGAAGGCATTCCTCCCCTCAGTCCGGGGGAGTGTAGTGCAGGTGTTCACGGACAACACCACCGCCATGTGGTACTGCTACAAACAGGGCGGGGTGCGGTCGTGGACCCTATGCCAGGAGGCTCTGTGCCTCTGGCAGTGGCTGTAACATCAGGGCGTGACACTGGTGGTTCAACACCTGGCAGGTTCCCTGAACGCCAGGGCGGACGAACTCCGACGTCGGTGCATGATGGATCATGAATGGCGTCTGAACTCTAACGTGTCGCAAGGCCTCTTTCAGCAGTGGGGAGAGCCTTAGTTAGATCTATTCACCACAGAAGAGAATGCGCCATGTCATCATTTCTGCGCGTTTGAATTTCCAAGGCGGCACTCGCTTGGAGACGCTTTTCGTCGCAAGTGGAGCTGCGGTCTGTTGTACGCCTTTTCGCCTATACCACTTCTGCCCAGAGTGCTGAAGAAGATCAGGCGCGAACGGGTCCAAGTTATCCTTGTGGCTCCGGACTGGGCACGAAGATATTGGTATCCAGAGCTACTCAGCATGTCTGTCGATTCCCCGATTCGTCTGCCTCTTCAGGAGGACCTTCTGTCGCTGCAGCAGGGGACTGTGGTAAATAAATAATTAATTACCGGTACTATTTTTGAATACATTGAATAAAACAGATAGCTCAATAAATAAGAGACAGGATTCGAGGTATCTGAGTCTAACAGGCTTTAATCAGGCATAAGGGAAGGGACAGGAACGGGATAGCCTGCACGGAAATAGAATGGATGGCAGCTGCAATGCCTCATCGACAGTGCAGCATATATATAGTATAATACATTACATTACATTGCATACAATAGGCGTAGCAGTAGGCGTAACTCGTAGCAGTCGCGAAAGATAAGCATAAATGGGTGTAACAAGAAGGCGTGTACAGGGCGTATACATAGACATGTGGTATGAAACGTCACAGAAGTGTCATAACTGGGCGGAAACATGGAGGGGGCTACCTGAGAGCAGCTGGGACCTTTAACCTAGTGGTGCGCGCAAACGGGCAATGACGTGTTACCAGGGAGAACTGGGGGCTATGACTTATGCACTAGAAGAGGAGACTAAAGTCTACGGTGTCAGGACGACATGTACCTATGGCATATCTGGTATCTTGTGTTTGGAGTACATGTTGATAGAAATTAAAAGTTATCAGGGCAGAGGCTACTTGACTCTAAGGCTGGTGCATGCATATATTCTTCGTGTAATGCGTGTGCTATGAATATTAATACAGTATTTCTCCTGCATGGAGACAGAAAGACTAGACCATAGCTGAAACTGTTTATACGGTTCAGTAGCTTAGGAATGCAAAGGAGGAAAGCTGGACTGATAACTAGAAGCATAACATACTCTTGGCAGACAGGCAGGCAGAGCCAGGCCGGGCCGGGCACCGCGCTGCGCGGAAGTGAAGGGTCAGGGATGCAGGTGGGGGCTGTATCGCTCCTCGGAGCGGGTTCAGAAGACTGGAGCTTGAATCTGGCGTCCGGGCCCTTTTGAGGCCTAGAAACGGGGACAATTCAATGAATTAACGTGTACACTGTAAATCGTGGTAACAACATAGGCCTAATACTCGTTGCTTTCACGAGAACTGGAAACTGGCATACTAGAGTTGGACACAACTGTGATTGCGTCTTTAATCGATCATAGGGGGATACATATGCATATTAATCATGAACATATGACATAGGATGGGGAACACGTAGGCACATATAACATGGCAAAATTTACTTTTCCACAGGACGGTCCTCCACCCGAACCTGTCCAGTCTCTACCTCCTTGCTTGGAGATTGAGCGGCGACAGTTGAGGCCATTTGACTTGCCTCCTGAAGTTTGTACTGTGATTCTGGCAGCCAGGCGTCCCTCCACAAAGTCGGTATACGCCTGCAGGTGGAACAGATTTGTGGCATGGTGCACAGCAAAGGCTGTGGATCCACTCTGCCCCCCTTTGCGAGGTTCTCCTCTTCCTTCTTTTTCTTGCCCAGCAGGGCTCTGCTCTGGGCACTATCAAGGGCTACCTTTCTGCCCTTTCCGCCTTCTTGAGGCCACCTGATCAGCCTTCTTTGTTCAAGTCCCCGATTGTTAACAGATTCTTGAAGGGCATCACTCATATGTTCCCCCCTGTTCCTTTCGTGATGCCCAAGTGGGACTTGAACCTGGTTCTGACTTACCTGATGTGCGCTCCTTTTGAGCCGCTTCATAACTGTCCTCTCCGTCTTCTTACACCTAAGACTGCTTTTCTGGTTGCCATCACCTCTGCCAGGAGAGTGAGTGAGATCCAGGCTCTTTCCTCTAAAACTCCTTTCCTTTCTGTCCATCCGGACAAGGTTGTGTTGCTTTCAAGACCCTCTTTCCTGCCCAAGGTAGTCACAGCCTTCCACATCGGGCAGTCCATCACCTTGCCCACCTTCTTTCCGCCTCTGCATCCCTCTAAAGAGGAAGAGCGGCTCCACCGTCTGGACCCAAAACGTGCGGTGTCATACTATCTGGATCGCACACGCCAGTTCCGGGTGAATGACCAACTCTTTGTTGGTTACGTGGGCGCTAAGTAGGGATGGGTGGTGCACAAACGGACCATCTCTCGGTGGGTCGTGTTGTGCATCAAGGCATGCTACTCTTTGGCTAAGAAGGAGCCTCCTGTTGGGCTGAGGCCCATTCCACTCGGGCCGCGGCGGCTACTAATGCCCTGGGCCGGGGAGTCCCTTTGCAGGACATCTGTCAGGCAGCTACGTGGGCCTCGCTGCACACGTTTGCCAGACACTACTGCCTGGACAGCCAAGTCCGGAGAGATGGTTTTTTTCGGCCGTTCCGTTCTCCAGGACTTTCTGGTGTGAATATTGGTTCGCAGACCCACCACCGGGGTTGGTATTGCTGGGGTATCTATTCTAAGGTAAGGAATGTAATACTAACCTGTTTCTTTCAGATGCACAAGTTCTCTTCCAGGGGATACTCATTAATAGTCATAAGCACTGAATTATCTCCGCCAATGAGCGGGAACCCGGAACACATAACAATATACATATATATGTGTAAATATATCAAAAAGTTCATAGTACTAAACTAATTATACACATATGCATGTATAATAACCATAATATGCAGCCTAACATATATACATAGGCTAATAAAGCCAACATTACACACGTTCTGAAGCATGAAAATATGCTGTATATAAATACAATAAACAGGCATGAGCCCAAAATGCATTTCATAACCATGAAAAACTTTTATTTTCATCAAAGAACCTGTTGTAAACAGTTATTAGCCTAAAAGGCTGCATATGAAAAATTGTCTGTGTACAGAAAATCAGACTGGCACCCTGCCTTTAAGGCCCCAGAGAATCTGCTCACTTTGCCTTTAAGGCCTCTAGGAGAACTCTGTTCCCATCATGCACCACAGGTGACAGTTAGGTCAGTTCTTTTTTCCGGCTTGTTCTGTGAGGAACCTGGAACTTGAGCTCTGCTTATTTGTAGTATTTTTCTGTCAGAAGTTGGTTTTTTCTTACCTTTTTTTGACAAAAGATTATTTTGGTGGTGTTTTATATCTTGTTCTGACTAACTGTTGGTGATTTTTTAGTCAGAATGCCACCTTTATTTTACAAATGTCCTTCCTGTGGGAAGAAGATGTCAAAAACGGATCCACACTGTTTGTGTGGTGTCTTCCAGCTTCTCATAAGGTGGAAGATTGTTACCACTGCCTCAACCTTTCTAGTAGAACTTTAAGAGAAAGGGAGAAAATGAGGTTGCTGGGCCTTCTGGAGAGAGAAAACCGTTGTGAGAAGAGTTCCAAGGGCTTATCATCTGCTAAGCCATCTTCTTATCCTAAACGTCGAAGATCAGCGTCTCCAGAAGGTAGAACTAAGAAAAATCGACTCCAGGGAGCGTCGAGATCCAGATCGCTGTCAGCATTGTCGGCGTCGAAGAGGGCTCCGTCGACGTCGAGAACTTCGCCGGTGAGGCAAGGTTCAGCGTCTCGACAGTCGCCGTCGAAATCCTTCTCGACGTCGAGATATCTGGTGTCAACTGCTGTAAAGACGACGTCGGGGGCGCCACGTTCTACGTCGAAGACTCGTGAGAAGTCGACGTCGAGGGAAGAGAGGCGTCCGACGTCGAAGGATGGTGTGTCGACGTCGAAGGATGGTGTGTCGACGTCGAGGAAAGTGTCGACGTCGAAGGATAGGTCGAGAGAGAGACTTACGACGTCGTCGAAGAAGAGGTCGACGTCGAGAGAAAGGACGGCGTCGAAGGATTCGACGTCGAGACCTAAAAAGAGAAGATCAAGGTCTCCATCGCGACATAAGTCGATGTCGAAGTTTGCTTCGGGCTCGAAGCATGGAGTGTCTAGGTCTCCCCCACCTGAACACGGGTCGGCGTCGAGACGATCAAGACCGGCCTCTCGGACCTCAATTAGGTCTTTGTCTAGGTCAGACATCAGTCCAGAACATATGTCTTCTCCACGAGACCAGCAAGACGACAGGTCTGCGGCGGGGCAAGAGATAGTGCACCAGGACTCGTCTGTGGTGGCTCATTCGGGCTCAACCTCAGAGCAGGTGTCGGATGACAGACAATTGGTGCCCAGACCACGGACTCCATCTAGCTCATTGGTTTCTGAGCACAGTGTAGTTTCCAGAGCCTCCTAGTCTTCAACTGGACTGAATATTGTGCAGGTGTCACCTGAGGCTTCACCTGAGCGTGTAGGGCGGCCTATTAACTTGTCACCGAGGTGGCTGGAAAGCCTGAGACATTGGAAGATGCGCCCAGATGCAGGACTGATGGGGATGAGGGCTCCGGTCCCTCAGACGGAGCTGCATAGAAGATCACGCTCGAGGTCCTTAGTGAGAGAGAAATCACGTTCAAGGGAACGAAGTAGGCAGCGATCGGCAACTCCTCAGAGGCGGAGTAGAACTCCTTCACCATCTTCTACGTCATCTAAGTCTTCTTTAAGATCTTCATATATAGACTATTCTCCCACAATTTAATCTACTCCTCCGTCCAGAGTGTCTCCAGTGGATGATTTGGGCACATTTAATGATGTGTTGTGTCGTGGGGCGAATAAGTTCAAGATCAAGATGGCAGTTCCTCAAATAGCAACGTCAGTCATCTTTGAAACCCTGCATCACAAGACGACTGGTAGGCCTCTTCTGCCGTTAGTGCCCGGGTTGATAGAACCAGCAATGAGAACATTCTTAACTCCGGCCACGGTGGGTTCAGGTCCTTCTAGGATTGCAAAGAAGTACAGGGCTCCAGCAGAAGATCCTTTATTTTTGCGTTCTGACCCTCCTCCAGATTCACTTATTGTGGCGGCAGTCAGAAAAGCACATTCTGCAGCATCTACCTCTTCTGCTCCACCTGAAAAGGATAGTAAGAGTATGGATTCCTTGGGGAGAAGAATGTGCAACACCTCAGGTTCGGTCATGAGTGGCCAGTGCGTCAGCCTTATTGGGCTGCTATGATCGTCTGCTCTGGGACTCAGTGGCTCGTTTTGCAGATAAACTCCCTAAGGAGGATCAGAAAGACTTCCTGGAAATAGTGGAAGGAGGAGGATAGGTGGCTAACCAGAGTATTAGTGCGGCTGCTGATGCGGCGGATCTGTCAGCTCATGGTTATGCACATGGTGTTTGTGCTAGACGTACGGCTTGGCTTCGCCTTACGGGGCTAAAGCCGGAGGCTCAGAGGAAAATGGTAAATTTACCTTTTAATGGTTCGACTCTGTTTGGATCTCACGCTGACGATGAAATGTCTAAAATGAAAGTGGAGTTTGATACACTGAAGGCCGTCGGTCTTGAAAAGAAAAAAGAATTCAGACGTCGGGGTAATTTTCGTCCCTTTGACAAAAGATCTTTTCAGCAGAGGGGCCAACAGACGAATTGGTCCTCGCAAAATCAAGGCCAGAATCAACAGAGGTGGCAATTCCAACAGCGACGACCTGGACGAGGCAGAGGCAATAGAAACAGGCAGCAATCCTCTGCTACCAAGCAGCCTCAAAAACAATGAACGGATACTTCCTCCACAACCCTGTGCCACTCCGGTTGGAGGAAGTATTATGTGGTATCTGGACGAGTGGAAGCAAATCACAAAGGACAGATGGGTGCTGAGTATCATTCAGAGCGGGTACCTTTTGAGATTCAAGAAGCCACCTCCTGTCATACGTCCTCTAAAGATGGTTCAGTGGAATATAAAGGGCTTGCAACAGGAAGCGAACGTCCTTCTAAAGAAGAACGCCATAGAACCAGTACCATCTCAACAGAGATGTCAAGGCCTGTACTCTCGATTTTTTTTCTCGTAAAGAAAAAAGATCCAGCTACGGAGTTCAGACCCATTCTGGATCTGAGACGATTGAACAAATTCATTCGGAAGGAGAAATTTCGAATGCTGGCTCTTGATCAGATCTTCCCTCAATTACACCAAGGGGTTTGGATGTGCTCCATCGATCTGAAAGATGCTTACTTTCATATTCCGGTATCCAGAAAACATCGCAAGTTCCTCATGTTCCAAGTAGGGGCTCATCATTACCAGTACTCAGTACTCCCTTTTGGCCGGAGATCAGCTCCCAGAACATTTTCAAAATGTATGGCGGTAGTTGCGGCTTGTCTTCGAAAGAGACGGATTTTCATATATCCGTACTTAGACGACTGGCTTCTGAAGAGTTCATCCCCATCGCTACTAGAAGAGCATCTATCGATATGCCTCCAACTCATGTGCAAGTTGGGTCTGCAAGTCAACTACAAGAAGTCCATAATGAATCCCACCCAGAAGATCTACTACCTGGTGTGAGAAGTTGGCCTGATATATAATGTTCACTATTCTAGTGAGCACTCTGTATCAGTCCAAACAACCCTTATTGATGATTGGTTGTAAGTCAACCTTATAGACCAGCTATCCTAGTAGCATGGATACGAGCAGTCTAAGGCTAAGACTCTAGAGGGCGTGTTAAGCCAGCTGTTTTACCATCACATTACCCCTTGAACACCAAGTGAAAGGACACCACACAAGTTGTTATCAAAAATAAAGTATATTTATGTATAACAAGACTACCCTGGCTCTTTATGAGACTGGGAGCTAAGCACACAACAAAACTCTTACGAAAATACTAAAAGTCGCACAATTTACACAAATGCCCGAGGGGCACGAAAAACCATATACACAAGAAGTGGAATGCGAAGTTACTAGCAGGTAAGTAATACTTTTCTAGACTGTAGAAACGCTAGGCCTACAATGCTGAACCCTTGGATTAGAAGCAGGAGGCCTAGGGACGCCGTGTGCAGAGTGGGAACTCTCACGCGTAATGCGGGAACAAGTCTATGGATACTAGTAATTGCAAAGTTACTGTTCTCGGGCGAACCCGACTAGGTGGGTCGAAAACGAGAGTGGATCCGAACACTTAGGGTGTTGGACTATGCTGGAGCACCGGAGTACTCAGTTTACCTAGCCCAGGGGCTGCGGCTGCGTAGGGTTCAAGTTGCGTCGGAAACCCTCGTTGTAGATCCAGGAGCCTGAAGAAAGAAGTTGCTGGCAGGCGGCCAGTGAAGGAGTTCGTGGTGATCAAGCCTGGATCAGGGAAGAAGAAACCTGTAAGCAGAGGGGACCAAGTTCTGAATCACTAGCCAGTGATTTAGGTGGGCACCAGGATGGCACCGGACGAAGTCACCTCAGCCAGGTGAGTGGGCGCTGCTGGGCTCTGCAGTCTCTCGGACCAGGAGGCGTTGTCGGCAACCAGGATGGAGGTGCGAGCTGTCCCACGAAGGTACTTGCTGTCGACGTCGCTGGACCCAGGATTGGGGCAACAAGTCTTGGCAAATGCAAGGCCCACGCGGTGGACCTAAAATGGCGTCTTGAGTGGACCAGGAGGGTCCAGGGTACTTCTCTGAAGGAGGGAAGCAAGGGCCAGTCTGGAGCAACCAGACCAGCGGTGTTTGTCGTTAGAATTCGTCGTCAGAGGGTCACTAGCCAACGGGCAAGTGACCTGGACAACGCGGTGAGCAGCAAAAAGCAGAAGGGCCCCACGCAGATCTTGTGGATGCAGGGGGGCTGAACTTCGGTGCTGGAGCTGCTCAGGGTCGGGGCTTCTCTTACCCCAAAGCACTCAGTCGAGGGTCACTCGGTGGTCGTGCTGGACAAGCGTCGTGCAGTTCTGAAGATGGCCGGTCCCTCGAGGTCTCGTCGCACCCACGGATCACAGCTGGGCTGATGATGTAGGTTGAGGTCAGAGGTGCCAGGGAAGCCGGTTCTCGTCGTGCTGGAGCAGTCTTGATCCGGAGGAGAGACTGGCAACAAACCACGATACTTGGTTGGTGCCTGCTGCTGCAGGGTGACTACTCCTTAGTCACAAGGGAGAAATCTTGGGAAGAGTCTTGAGTTCTTCGTGTAGAAGGTCGGTTCAGGATTCAAAGATTGATCTGATTTGGAAGGGGGCCAGTTCCTACCTTTATCCTGCAAAAAGGGGCTGGCATGTGACTAAGTCCTGCCCTATGGGTGGGACTAGGAGGGGGGTGGTTACACCCCTCTCCTTTGGCGGGCTTTCCCCAGATCAGGGGCTGGAGTGCCCCTGGAACTGGTTCCAGCCGGCCTATGCACAGTGAGCACCGGGGTGCCACTTGCAGTCACCTTCCTCTAAAGCCCTGCCTACCTAGGATACACAAAATCCTGTCTGGGATGGTGCTGGCACCGCCCCTGGCAGGAAACCCTTTGTCCTTGCCTCCTGGGCTGGGAGGACTCCCAGCAGCAGGAGGGCAGACTTGTGTCTCGGTGGCAGCATCCATTTTGTGGAGCTAAGGCTCTGTCTGACTTTAACCGGGGTTACAGGTTACATACATGTCGTGTCCCTCTAGAAGGGTGGAATGCTAACCCCGTCGCCAGAATTGGCGAGGGGTTAGTATTCCAATTCGTATGACACCTTACTCGACATGTTTTGATAAAGCGATACCAGAGTTGGCATATAACCGCGAGGATTATAATGCACTTAAGAGTATATGGTATGCAATATCATGGAAACGGCTAAAGGATGGATCCCGAAAGCCGCAGACAGGCTCAGCTCATGCCAGAGCACTATCTCACACGATTCCAAGCACTCTGCCTTCAGGATTGTCAAGGCCTGCCATAGGAGTGACTGATAGGAGATCTGTGTGTCCATTTAGGTTTAGATATAGGAATACAATATCTACAGCAGAGGGTGAGTACACCACTCTGCCCCAGCTGTCAAGCAGCCAGTTGTGTCTGTTTAGTTAGTCAGCCCAGGGGTGGCATAATACATGCTGCAGCCCCTGGGAGACTTCTGGGTGCACCTCAGCCCTGGGTACAGGGACTTGGAGAGGGCCCAGTGCCAATTCAGTACCTGGGTACAATTTGGAATAGAGAGAACAGCTAGGCTGTGGGTCTGATTAGCAGGCCCACAGCAAGGGAAAGTCGTAAACCAGTGAAGCAAAAAGCAAAAATCTGGGTGATCATAGGATTGCAGACCCTACTCTCCTACACCTGGGTGCACAACTAGACACAGAAAAAGAAAACGTGTGTCTTTAGGAGGAGAGATGGTCATTTATGAAGGCGAAGTGCGTGCTTCTCCTCCAGTATGCACGTCCGACAGTTCGGCAAGTATCCTCTCTCCTGGGGTCCATGGCATCGTGCATATTCATCGTGCCAAACGCACGTTTGCAGATGCGTCCTCTGCAGCAGTGTCTGGAAGATCAGTGGAAACAGAGGACGGGATGCAGGGAGGATCAAATTCATCTCCAACAGTCGGCAAAAGATTCCATTCGGTGGTGGATGAAGAAGGCACACTTAATGAAGGGAGTTCCTTTTCATCAGGACCCACCAACGCAGACTCTAATCACAGATGCCTCTCTCCTAGGTTGGGGGGCACATATGGGCCCTCTACAGGTACAAGGGCTATGGTCAGACTTCGAGAAAGGATATCGCATCAATCTACTCGAACTCAGAGCGGTCCATCTTGCTCTCAAGTCCCTGGCTCCATCTCTACAGACTCGGTCCCTCCTGGTACAAACAGACAATACAACTACCATGTATTACTTAAACAAGCAGGGGGGGTACCAGATCCAGGACTCTGTCCATAGAAGCCCAGACCATCTGGCATTGGTTACTTGCACGAGACCTGTCCATAACAGCAGTTCACCTACCAGGGAGTCTCAACTCACAGGCGGACGGCCTCAGCAGAGACTTCGTCGAAGCGCACGACTGGGTTCTCAACGAAGACGTCGCGCACAGCATTTTCCAGGCTTGGGGAACACCAGACATCGATCTGTTCGCAGACACGGCAAACACAAAATGCCCCGTCTTCGTGTCCAGGTTCTCCCAGAAAGGGTCTCAAGGGAATGCCCTTTTGATAGACTGGTGTCAAAATTTGCTGTACGCCTTTCCACCGACACCGTTGATACCAGCAGTGATCAACCGGATGTACAAGACCAACTCCAGAATGATACTGATTTGCCCGGAGTGGCCACGCCAGTGGTGGTTCCCAGATCTCCTTCAGTTGTCAATCAGGCCACACAGGAGATTGCCTTGTCGCCCGGATCTTGTGTCCAAACAGGAGGGGCGAGTGTTTCACCCCAATCTGCCCTCCCTGCGCTTGGCAGCATGGCTCCTGAAGTCATCCAGTACGGGCATTTACAGCTGAATCCGGAGTGTATGAACATTCTTAAGGAGGCAAAGCGGCCTTCTACAAGACAATCCTACGGATTTAAGTGGAAACGCTTTTACCTTTGGTGTCAGAGTAAAGGTCTTGACCCTATTCATGGTCAAGAACAGGTGATCTTGCCTTATCTTCTTTACCTTGCTGAGTCTGGTTTGCAGTTTAGTTCTATTAAAGTCCATCTTGCTGCAATAACTGCTTATAGAAAATCGCCAACACAGATATCGTTTTTTCGGATGCCTGTGGTGAAGGATTTTCTAGAGGGGTTAAGGAAGGTGTTTCCTCCAGTCAGGTCTCCTTCTCCACCTTGGGAGCTTAATGTGGTGTTGACTAAGTTGATGGGTCCACCATTTGAGCCCATACATAAAGCGTCTTTGCAACACTTATCTTGGAAAGTAGCATTCCTGGTGGCCATCACTTCTGCTCATAGAGTGAGCGAAATTCAGGCTCTGTGTTGCAAGGAACCGTACACAGTTTTTCATGGAAACAGAGTGGTGCTCAGGACTCATCCTGCTTTTCTGCCAAAGGTGGTGTCGGATTTTCATGTAAACCAATCCATAACATTGCCTACTTTCTTTCCAAACCCTTCGAATCCGGCTGAGCGGACTTTGCATTCATTAGATCTAAAGAGGGTTTTGAAATTTTACTTAGATAAAACGAAGTCGTTGAGACACACGGACCGTTTGTTTGTGAACTATGGTCCTACGAATACTGGTTTGGCAGCATCCAAGAGATCCATTTCTAGATGGATAGTGTCATGTATCTTACTGGCTTATCAGCTAGCCCACAAGTCTTTATCCGGTAGACCTAGGGCTCATTCTACGAGAGGGAAAGCTGCTACCACAGCTCTCCTTAGGAATGTGGCTATGTCAGAGATATGTAAAGCAGCTACTTGGCATTCAGTGCATACGTTTACACGCCATTACTGCTTGGATTCTGATGCGCAGACTGATGCACAAGTGGGACAAGCATCACTCAGAAATTTGTTTGCTGTTTCTAGTTAAACACTGTATTTTTAAAAGTGCAGCTATGCATTTATCTGTTCGCCCGCTTCTAGTGGGTATGAGCTTGCTACTCTATTCAGTGCTTATGACTATTAATGAGTATCCCCTGGAAGAGAAGGATTAGTTACTTACCTGTAATCCTAGTTCTCTTCCAGGGGTATACTCATTAAAGTCATTAGCACCCTCCCGCCTCCCCGGGCGAGCAGTAGCATTGAAGTTTTTCAATATGTATTATGAAGTTTTTATGTGCAGATTCCTGCTAAAAGTTTACTGTACCATACAAAAGAACTGACCTAACTGTCACCTGTGGTGCATGATGGGAACAGAGTTCTCCTAGAGGCCTTAAAGGCAAAGTGTGCAGATTCTCTGGGGCCTTAAAGGCAGGGTGCCAGTCTGATTTTCTGTACAGACAATTTTTCATATGCAGCTTTTTAGGCTAATAACTGTTTACAACAGGTTCTTTGATGAAAATAAAAGTTTTTCATGGTTATGAAATGCATTTTGGGCTCATGCCTGTTTATTGCATTTATATACAGCATATTTTCATGCTTCAGAACGTGTGTAATGTTGGCTTTATTAGCCTATGTATATATGTTAGGCTGCATATTATGGTTATTATACATGTATATGTGTATAATTAGTTTAGTACTATGTACTTTTTGATATATTTACACATATATATGTATATTGTTGTGTTCCGGGTTCCCGCTCATGGGCGGAGATAATTCAGTGCTTATGACTTTAATGAGTATACCCCTGGAAGAGAACTAGGATTACAGGTAAGTAACTAATCCTTACTTACCTTTGGGAACAATATATCTGTAAGAAACAGTAGTTAGTATTAGATTCCTTACCGCCCCACCCATCCTCCCCGTTCTGCGAACCGATATCTAGGGTTAAGGTCATCCCCTTTCAGGGCCCTAGTTTCACGGCACCAGTGTTGGTTATTATTATGGCTCTGCATTTCTGGCGCGGAAAAGCTGTGTATAAGAACGAGGGTGGCGTCTAAGTCCTCCGGCGACGTCATTCCGGCGACGTCATTCCGGCACGGACGCGGAGCCACAGACGACGCCTGACGCGCAGGGGTACTGCTACGCAAAAATTTCCGGATCCAGACTGACGCCTGGGGATATTCTAAGGTAAGGAATCAAATACTAACTACTGTTTCTTACAGATATATTGTTACCGAAGGTAACTAACTTGTGCGTCAAGGTTTCACATGAACCAAACAATACAAATACCTAGCTTCTTTCAGAAATGATCCACAAGCGCAGAGAGGGCACTTCACACTCTGGACGCTAGAAGGGCTGTAATGCCTTAAATGGAAAGAACGAAAGAGCACAGGAATACAAAGCAGTTCTTTGTTTCCTTCGCAACCAGCTTCCTGGGAAGACCAGTAACAAAAGACACGATGGCACGATGGAGCGCACAAATTATACAATTCTGCCACAAACAGGCAGGGCAAGAACTAACAGAGAGGGCACAAGCACTCTCTATCAGGAAAAATTGAACAACAATAGCCTT
The DNA here is from genome assembly GCF_964261635.1 of Lissotriton helveticus. NCBI lineage: Eukaryota > Metazoa > Chordata > Amphibia > Caudata > Salamandridae > Lissotriton > Lissotriton helveticus. Next base: position 1,968,205,543 of record NC_136065.1, read on the forward strand.
CCTGGCTAACACACCTATTCAGGACATATGCCTGGCGGCAACATGGGCTTCAATGCACACGTTCACTAAGCACTACTGCATGGATATATAAATGAACAAGGAAGCACAAGTAGGACAGAAGGTGCTTCAACATACCAACGCTCATCTTCCACCGAGCTGCCGCAAACATAACAAACCGCTACAAAGTCTGTGCACAGCATAGTGAATCCAGAAAGATTCACGCTGCAAAACTACACCAACAGGTAAACTATTTGATACCATTGCATTGCGTTATATGGCATTGCATATCAAAACATTGTATTGCACAAACTCTTGAACAACCTAAACATTGCAGGACAGCTGGCTAAGTAAGGTTGCCAAGTAGTGTATGACATGTATGTATTTCGAGTCTACTAAGCCTGTGAGAATGTTGTGATGTGGGATGGCTCAGTATAGGCCCAGATATGCCTTGTATAACACACTTAAGTGATATGTACAACACACTCAATGGTTTGTATATCTTGTATAGTTCACTGTATATCTAGCTTCCATACCACATTAAAGTCCTTATCTACATGTATATAAAATTATATATACACACAAAAAATGTTAATGTAAAAGGGATCCTTTTTGCTTCATGAATAGTCTTTCATTCTCCTTTTTTTGTCATACACTTTATAGCACCCAGGCCTTTGTTCTGTGACTCCCTGTATTGCTGTTTTTTCTTCTCCTGCTTTTCCTTGCTTTTATGCTCTACTACTTCCCCATGTTTTCTTAAGTTCTACTTCCTTTTCCCCCTGCCGGTCTCCCCTTACCTATCTTGTGTGTTTCGTTCTCTGACAGCTCACTGGCTGCTTATTTCACTCACTTGTGTCTTTGCTATGGCTGTCCACATCTTGTATAATACAAACGGAGACATAGTTCCAATGCAGTGTCTCACAGTGGTTTCTGCTCTTTTAGCCGACTCTGTGGAAGCCCTAGCCCTGCTGTGTGGCCAGATGTCATCAAGCTGCCATACTTCAATACAATGAAGCCCAAGAAGCAGTACAGACGCCGCCTACGGGAGGAATTCGCTTTGTGAGTGGGTTATGAAATCCTTTTTTGTAGCCTAAAAGCTTTTTGTGTATATTGCTTTTTGTGTTTTTAAAGGTATATTTTCAAGGAGTAGACATAGAATGAAAATCTTCTTGTGCTCTTCCAATTGTTTACATATTTGTGGCTAATAATCCCCCTGTGTTTCTTTTGAATGATATTTAGCATTCCTCCTCCAGCTCTGGATCTGCTTGATCACATGCTCACCCTCGATCCCAGCAAACGGTTTACAGCAGAGCAGTCACTGCAGAGTGAATTTCTGAAGGACGTAGATGTTAGCAAGATGGCACCCCCTGAGTAAGTGTGCTAAATGTTTACTTTTGATAACACTGGGTTGTAGCTCAATGAGAGTGTCATTTTGACCATGCTTAAATCATTCCCCGTCGTGGAGATGGAAGTCCTGGTATATAAAAATAGCAATGCAAAGCTATCACAAACTAGAAACCAGGCCTAGGCACATTCCAGTTTTATAACGTATACACCTCTTTTTGTAAAATAGACCAAATAAAATCAACAACCAATCAGATCAGCCTCCTCCTCTAGAACCCTCCTGAGAGAAGCTCAGACCTTCAGATTTTCTACTGCACGTTGTGCTAGGGGGTGTCCACTGAGCTCTGCTCAGTTATTCCTTATTCTGCTTCTTTTGAGAAAATTCTTCAGCTGTATATTACCAGATTACAGTACAATCTTAATCTGGTCTCTATTTATCATGGCAGACAAGGAGAAAAAAGGCTTGTTCTAGGCATATGAGCTGTAGATCATATGATTTAGCCATCTGGTTTTGGGTCTGGCTGTTTGCACTTTGTTTTTGTTCGAAGAAGTCTTTGCAGTCACGAGGTAGGTGACTCCTCCTTTCTGTGAAAGTACGTATGGTCATCGACTCCATCCCCAGATTGTTTTTTTTCTGCCATCGGGTTCGGATGTGTATTGCTGCGCTCCGGTTCGATATAGTTTTCGAACCCCCTTCAACTGTATTGTCGTTCGATCACGGTTTGCCATTCAACGCGTATTGTGTGCACTGTAAAAACCTTTGATCGGGAACTTTGAGGCGGGCCTACCTGTGCCGACCACTCCAGCAGTCAATGGAACGGACTCCGTTCAAGCTATGTCCCGGGTGTCGTGCTAAGTTTCCACGGAACGACTTGCACGAGGTCTGCGACCTGTGCTTATCCCCGGAACACGAAGAACAATCCTGCGAAGCGAGTGGATCATTCCAATCGAAGAAGACCATCTGTGATCGTTTGGCTCCACGCCACGAGAATCAACGTGGCAGCGGCTCAGTGCCAGACATCTTCGGCGAAGACCTAGAACACCACCGTCCTGCCGTGGAAGCCGAAGAAGAACTGGTCTCAGTGTCCAAAGCCGATTCCAACATGGAGGAAGACCTGAACGTCACTCCAGGTCATCGTACCGCAAGTACAGATCCCCATGTGCCCACTCAAAAAAAAAATAAGGCTCCGGTATCACCCTCTCCCTCAGGCTATGGTCGATGTGAGAAGTTGGCCTGATATGCAGTGCTCACTATTCTAGTGATCACTATGTATCAGTCCAAACAACCCTTATTGATGATTGGTTGTAAGTCAACCTTATAGACCAGCTATCCTAGTAGCATGGATACGAGCAGTCTAAGGCTAAGACTCTAGAGGGCGTGTTAAGCCAGCTGTTTTACCATCACATTACCCCTTGAACACCAAGTGAAAGGACACCACACAAGTTGTTATGAAAATAAACATATATTTATTTAAACAAGTCTACCCTGAACTCTTTATGAGTCAGGGAGCTAAGCACACAACAAAACTCTTACGAAAATACTTTAAGTCGCACAATTTACACAAATGCCCTAGGGGCACGAAAAACCATATACACAGTAAGTGGAATGCGAACTTGCTAGCAGGTAAGTAATACTTTTCTAGACTCAGGAATCGCTAGGCCTACAATTCTAAACACTGGGATTAGATGCAGGAGGCCTGTGGACGTCGTGTGCAGAGTGGGAACTCTCACGCGTAAGGCGGGAAAAAGTCTATGGAGGCTAGCAGTTGCAAAGTTACTGTTCTCGGGCGAACCCGACTAGGTGGGTCGAAAACGGGGGTGGATCCGAACACTTAGGGTGTTGGACTATGCTGAAGCACCGGAGTACTTGGTTTACATAGCCCAGGGGCTGCGGCTGCATAGGGTTGAAGTTGCGTCGGAAACCCACGTTGAAGAACCAGGAGCCTGAAGAAAGAGTTGCTGGCAGGCGGCCAGTGAAGAGAGTTCGTGGAGATCCAAGCCTGGATCAGGAAAGAAGAAACCTGTAAGCAGAGGGGACCAAGTTCTGAATCACTAGCCAGTGATTTGAGTGGGCACCAGGATGGCACCGGACGAAGTCACCTCAGCCAGGTGAGTGGGCGCTGCTGGGCTCTGCAGTCTCTCGGACCAGGAGGCGTTGTCGGCGACCAGGATGGAGGTGCGAGCTGTCCCACGAAGGTTCTTGCTGTCGACGTCGCTGGACCCAGGATTGGGCAACAAGTCTTGGCAAATGCAAGGCCCACGCGGTGGACCTAAAATGGCGTCTTGAGTGGACCAGGAGGGTCCAGGGTACTGCTCTGTTGGAGGGGAGCAAGGGCTAGTCTGGAGCAACCAGACCAGCAGTAGTTGTCGTCGTGGAGCGTCGTGAAGGGGTCACTAGCCAACGGGCAAGTGACCTGGACAACGCGGTTGGCAGCAAAGAGCAGAAGGGCCCCACGCAGATCTCGTGAATGCAGGGGGGCTGAACTTCGGTGCTGGAGCTGCTCAGGGTCGGGGCTTCTCTTACCCCAAAGCACTCAGTCGAGGGTCACTCGGGAGTCGTGCCGGACAAGCGTCGTGCAGTTCTGAAGATGGCCGGTCCCTCGAGGTCTCGTCACACCCACGGATCACAGCTGGGCTGATGATGTAGGTTGAGGTCAGAGGTGCCAGGGAAGCCGGTTCTCGTCGTGCTGGAGCAGTCTTGATCCGATGGAGAGACTGGCAACAAACCGCGATGCTTGGTTGGTGCCTGCTGCTGCAGGGTGACTACTCCTTAGTCACAAGGGAGAATCTTGGGAAGAAGTCTTGAGTTCCTTTCGTGGAAAGTAGTTTCAGGATTCAAAGATGATCTGATTTGGAAGGGGGCCAGTTCCTACCTTTATCCTGCAAAAAGGGGCTGGCACGCGACTAAGTCCTGCCCTATGGGTGGGACTAGGAGGGGGGTGGTTACACCCCTCTCCTTTGGCGGGCTTTCCCCAGATCAGGGGCTGGAGTGCCCCTGGAACTGGTTCCAGCCGGCCTATGCACAGTGAGCACCGGGGTGCCACTTGCAGTCACCTTCCTCTAAAGCCCTGCCTACCTAGGATACACAAAATCCTGTCTGGGACGGTGCTGGCACCGCCCCTGGCAGGAAACCCTTTGTCCTTGCCTCCTGGGCTGGGAGGACTCCCAGCAGCAGGAGGGCAGACTTGTGTCTCGGTGGCAGCATCCTTTTTGTGGAGCTAAGGCTCTGTCTGACTTTAACCGGGGTTACAGGTTACATACATGTCGTGTCCCTCTAGAAGGGTGGAATGCTAACCCCGTCGCCAGAATTGGCGAGGGGTTAGTATTCCAATTCGTATGACACCTTACTCGACATGTTTTGATAAAGCGATACCAGAGTTGGCATATAACCACGAGGATTATAATGCACTTAAGAGTATATGGTATGCGATATCATGGAAACGGCTAAGGGATGGATCCCGAAAGCCGCAGACAGGCTCAGCTCATGCCAGAGCACTATCTCACACGATTCCAAGCACTCTGCCTTCAGGATTGTCAAGGCCTGCCATAGGAGTAACTGATAGGAGATCTGTGTGTCCATTTTAGGGTTAGATATAGGTATACTATATCTAAAGCAAAGGGTGATTACACCACCTTGCCCCAGCTGTCGTGCTGCCGGTTGTGTCAGATTTGGATGGCCAGCCAGGGGTGGCATAATACATGCTGCAGCCCCTGGTAGGCCCTGGGTACACCTATGCCCTGGGTACCTAAGGTACACTGTACAGGGACTGATAAGGTGACTCAGTATCCAATTAGATATGTACCTAGGGTACATGGAATCCATTTTACAGAGAGAGCAGTAGGCCTGGGGTCCTGAATAGCAGGGCCCCAGGTCAACTAAGTCAGAAAACCAGCAAAACACCAGGCAAAAAGTTGGGGGCAACCATAGTCAGGGATCTACCTTCCTACAGTCGACACCGATAAAAAGTTTCAGATGCCCTGCCCTCTAGCCCGGCTATGAAACATAAACACAAACCATCCAGCTCGGGCTCGAGCTGGCCCATTCCGGTGCCAAACCAACACCTTCGGCACCGAAACATAAGAAGAAACATGTGCCACTTCAAACGCCGTCTGCACCAAAGACACCGAAAAGCTCGGAGCCGAAACCCTCCAAAATAAGACTCTGGACTGAAATGCTCCACACCTAAAAGCTCGGAGCCAACACCCTCCGTGTCAAAGTTCGGAGCCGAAACATGCCACTCCGAAGATTCCACAGCCTAAACCGGCTAAAATTAAGCATTCAGACTCCAAACACTCTGCACCCCAAGACACTGAGCCCAAATCTTTGATGCCGAGGTCCACTCCTAGAGGAAAAGATACTCCCTCCAAAGAACTTCTATCCGAACACACACCTCTGGATCCAAAACAAAAAAGACTTAGTATTGATCTGGAAACTGGACACCTCCTGGCTACTCTTCCTAAAAAACGGAAGTTAGACCTCTCAGGAGATGCCCCTATACCTATGAAGGTAAAAAAAGATATGGTACTAACCCTTTTCTCCCTTACATACCTCCCTCTCCTCCTCCTATACCCAATTTACACATTACACCATCAAATTCACCACCTCCAATGTCACCTGACTCACAGGATGATGATTATGGGAATGGGTATGACGATCATCATACCCCACAAGATCCGGACATACCACATGACACTGATCCATGGGATGATTATAATGAGGATCCAGATCAACATAATGACCCTGTATCCCTCCAGATCTTCCCCAGCTGATGAATAACATTGGCTATGCACAATTTATCAACAGGGCTTCCCAATATCACGGGGTGGAGCTACATTTATACACTCTAGAAGAGGATTTCCTTGTAGAAACGTTCACACACTCAGAGGTTTAACACTTTACCCATGCTGAAGGACATTTTAAAACATACCGACGAGGTATCCAAAGATCCAGTTAGAGCCAGGAGACTGACACCGACAGACCCTGTATACCTAAAAGGTCAGTTCTCTTTAGACTCTCTTGTTGTATCGAACGCCCGCAAGAGAGCTAACTCTCAAACTACAGGCGACGCCCCTCCTCCTGATAAGGAGTCTTAACTTATTGATGCCTCTGGCAAGATAGTAGCTTCACAGGCCACTAGTTATTGGCGTATTGCCAATGCTCAGGCTCTGTTAGCCCGCTACAACAGGGCCCACTATGATGAGTTGGAAAAACTCATGCAACATTTGCCACAGAAGTATAAAACTAAAGCTAACAACCTCATTCAGGAAGGAAAGCTCATCACCAACACTTCCACAAAATTCACCCTAGATGCAGCGAACACAGCTTCTCGTGCTATCAACACTAGCATACTGTTGCAGAGACACGCTTGGCTTCACATCTCTGGATTCAAGCAGGAGGTACAATCCTCCATACTTAATCAGCCCTTTGAAAAAGAGCATCTTTTCTGGCCAACAGTAGATACTTCATTCGAAAAAATGAAGAAAGACACCAAACCTGTGAAATATATGGGAGCCCTACAATTACCTTCTAGTAGGGGTTCCTTTCGTCACTCCTTTCAGATGGGTGGCTCACAAACACAATGTCAGAAAATCTCTCCTCCTCTTACAAAGAGAACAATCAATCTAACTCCCCCTGAGGCTATTGTCGAGGAGGTTACAGAGGAAATAACAAGTGAGTAGGCAGAGGTAACTCCACCCGCGCTTTCCCTTCCAATAAACAGTGACTTCCCTCCACTACCCCTGATCATTCCACTCCTGTCGGGGGATGTCTCTCACAGCTCCTACCTGTCTGGGAGTCAATCACCTCCATGTCTGGGAGTCAATCACCTCAGACAAGTGGGTAATAAAAATTATCCAACATGGTTATTGTCTGGAACTTACCAGCACTCCAGCAACAAGCCTTCCGAGACAGCGTGCAATGTCACCAGAACAACTCACCCTGTTAAAACAAGAGGTCATCTCTGTTAGACAAACAGGCAATAGAACTGGTCCCATTACCTCATCAAGGGATGGGAGTGTACTCCCTATACTTTTTAATTCCAGAAAAAGACCGCTCCCTCAGGCCCATACTGGACCTCAGACAACTAAACCTATACATTCAATCGGACCACTTCCATATGATCACAATTCAACAGGTGCTCCCATTGCTTCAGCAAGTCGACTTTTTTTCCACTCTAGATTTGAAGGACGCCAACTTCCATATTCCCATTCACCCAGCTCACACGAAATATCTCAGGTTCTTGGTGGACGGACAACATTACCCATTCAAAGTCCTCCCATTTTTTTTAAACAGATTTTTATTGATTTTCGCTCAAACATCTTACAACCATGTACCAGACACAAAGCTTCAGCGCCATGGTTCTTACTAGTACAACCTTTCAAAGTCCTCCAATTCGGGGTAACTACAGCACCAAGAGTCTTCACCAAGTGTTTAGCAGTAGTCGCAGCTCATTTAAGAATACAACACGTTCACATCTTCCCTTATTTAGACGGGCTAATAAAAGCCGAGTCGCAACACAGCTGCATACACCACACTCACAAAACAGTACAGTTGCTTAGGATTCATTGTCAACCTCACCAAGTCTCATCTTCAACCCCGCAAGCGTACCTAGGAGTCACAGTAGACACTTGCAAAGCTCTAGCGTACCCCATCACAGTCAGAATACGCCACAGGCAAACCCTAAAATCACAATTTTAACCGCAGCACTCACTACCAGCCCAAGTGTTTATGCAGTTGATCGGAATGATGGCTTCTTACATTCTAATTGTTCCTTAAGCAAGACTCCAAATGCTTCTCCAACAGGAATGCTTAGCACGTCAGTGGAACCAGACTAAAGGTCAGTTAACCGATCTAGTATTGGTGTACGGCTGCACTCATCGCTCTCTGCAGTGGTGGAATACACAAAACCTTTCCAAAGGGCTTCTGTTCATCGACCCGGTTCCACAGATAGTGCTCACCGCAGACACATCCCTCACTGGTTGTGGAGCTCAGCTTCAAAAACATACTATTCAGGGCATGTGTACTCTACAACAAAAACATATAAACCATCTGGAGCTGCTAGCAATTTTTCTAGTATTGAAAGCTTTTCAGATACATCTAGTAGGCAAAGCTGTCCTAGTTCATAAAGACAACATGATAGCAATGTCCTACATTCAAAAACAAGAGGGGGCACACTCTCGACAGCTTTTACACCCAGCTCAAAGCATATGGAGATGGGTCATAACTTCAAAAAAAGATATCTCCTTGCAGAACATCTCCCAGGAGTAAATAATCAAATTGCAGATCTGCTCAGTCTTCAAAGAAAACAGATCCATGAATGGGATCTACACCCTCCAGTTCTTCTCCCATGTTTTCAAATGTATGGCTACCCAGACATGGATCTGTTTGCCATACACCTCAATGCAAAATGCCCAAACTTCGCGTCCAGATATCCACACCCATTGTCCTAAGGCAATGCGCTATGGATCAATTGGTCAGGGATATTTGCTTATGCTTTTCCACCTCTCCCGCTGATTCCATCACTGGTTCTGAATCTCAAGCAACATTCCCTCACAATGATCCTATTTGCTCCCACATGGGCTCGACAACCTTGGTTCACAACCCTGTTGGAACTATCTGTAGTTCCTCCTCAAAACAACATTCCCTCACAATGATCCTAGTTGCTCCCACATGGGCTCGACAACCTTGGTTCACAACCCTGTTGGAACTATCTGTAGTTCCTCATCAAAAACTACACCTCTTCCCCAGGCTTCACACTCAGACCCATGGAGAGATAAGGCATCCAGATCCCAGTCAACTCAACCTTGCTATCTGGCACCTGAAATCAGAGTATTGCTACCTTAATCTCCCTCCAGACTGCATGAACGTCATTAAAGAGGCTAGAAGCCCTACCACAAGAGCATGCTATGCAGCAAAATGGAAACTATTTGTAATTTATTGTAATAACAATCAAATCAATCTGCTTCAATTCAAAACTTAATTTGCCATCTGTTACACCTACAGCGGGCTAACTTAGCATATACATCAATAAGATTGCGTCTTGCTGCAATAGCGGCTTACCTACAAAACAGACAACACTTTTCCTTGTTTTGTGTACCCGCTATCAAAGCCTTTATGGAAGGACTCAAGAGAATCATTCCTCCTAGACTTCCACCTTCTCCTGTGTGGAATCTTAATATAGTCCTTACAAGACTCATGGGCGCACCATGGGAGCCGTTGTACAAATGTGAACTACTATTTCTTAGGTGGAAGGTAGCCTTCCTCATAGCCATCACCTCTTAGGAGAGTTGGTGAGCTCCAGGCCCTAACCATTCAAGAACCATTATTACAAATTCACCAAAATAAACTAGTTCTTAGGACTAATCCCACATTTTTACCCAAACTTGTTTCTGCTTTACATCTCAACCAGTCTTTTGAGTTACCTGTAGTTAGATCTGCGGGTCTCTAGTTGGCAGAGGTAGGTACCACTGTCCAAATAGGGACCCTTGCTTCTAGTCAGGGCAAGGAGATAACCCTCTGAGATAACCTCTGCTCACCCTCTAGGTAGCTTGGCATGAGCAGTCTAGGCTAACCAGAGGCAATGCGTAAAGTATTTGTACCAACACTCAAAGTAACACTGTGAAAACACCACAAACTGACTCCACAACAGTTTAGAAAAATAAAGGTATTTTAATCTAAACTACACAAGACCAAAACGACAAAAATCCAACATACACAGTGTGAGAAGTTGGCCTGATGTGCAGTGATCACTATTCTAGTGATCACTATATATCAGTCCAAACAACCCTTATTGATGATTGGTTGTAAGTCAACCTTATAGACCAGCTATCCTAGTAGCATGGATACGAGCAGTCTAAGGCTAAGACTCTAGAGGGCGTGTTAAGCCAGCTGTTTTACCATCACATTACCCCTTGAACACCCAGTGAAAGGACACCACACAAGTTGTTATAAAAATAAACAGTGTATTTATTTATAACAAGACTACCCTGGCTCTTTATGAGACAGGGAGCTAAGCACACAACAAAAACTCTTACGAAAATACTTAAGTTAGCACAGTATATACAAATGCCCGAGGGGCACGGAAAACCATATACTCTGAAAGTGGAATGCGAAATTACTAGCAGGTAAGTACAGTACTAATAGGCTTTGGAATCGCTAGGACTTGACTATAGAATCGTTAGATTACTTCTAGGAGGCCCAGGGGACTCGGGTGCAGAGTGTGCACTCTCACGCGGGATGCGGGACAAAGTCTATGATAGCTAGTAAAGTTAAAGTTAGTGTTCACGGGCGAACCCGACCTGGTAGGAAGAAAACGACAGTGGATCCTGACCCTTGGATAGTGAGGCTATGCTGGGGCACCGAAATGCCGAAGTTACCTAGCCCAGGGGCTGCAGCTGCATATGTCTCAAAAGACGTCGGGAATCCTCGTAGACGAACCAGGAGCCTGGAAGAAAGATGCTGGCAGGCGACCAGTGAAGAGAGTTCGAGTTGATCCAAGCCTGGATCTTGAAGATGGATGACACCTGAAAGCAGAGGGGACCAAGTTCGTGACTACTAGCCAGTAGTCAGGGGCACCAGGAGGCACCGGAGGGTAGTCACCTCGACTAGGTGAGTGGGCGACGCTGTGCTCTGCAGATCTCACGGACCAGGAGGCGTTGTCGGCGACCAGGATGGAGGGGCGAGCTGTCCCACGATGGATGAAGCTGTCGGCGTCGAAGGACCCAGGATTGGGCAACAAAGCCTTGGCTAATTCAAGCCCACGCGGTGGACTCAAAATGGCGTCTTGAGTGGACCAGGAGGGTCCGGGGTGCTCCTCTTCTGGAAGGGAGCAAGAACCAGTCTGGAGCAACCAGACCAGCAGCAGTGATGTCGTCGGGCGTCGTTCAGGAGGCCACAAGCCAGCGGGCTAGTAGCCAAACAACGCGGTGAGCAGCAAAAAGCAGAAGGGCCCCACGCCGATCGTGGAGATGCTGGGGGGCTGATCTTCGGTGCTGGAGCTGCTCAGGGTCGGGGCTTCTCGGACCCCAAAGCACTCGCCAGTGGATTACTCGGCGGGCTTGCTGTGAAGAAGTCGTGCAGTCTTGGCAATAGTCGGTCCCTTGAGGTCTCGTCGCACTCACGGTTCTCAGCTTGGCTGTAGAGGTGAGTAGAGGTCGTAGGTGCCAGGGAAGCCGGGTCTTGTCGAGATGGGCAGTCGGATTCCGGAGGAAGGACTTGCAGCAGACCGCAGTGTTCTTAAGGTGGTGCCTGCGGATGCAGGGTGACTACTCCTTAGTCACAAGGGAGAATCTTGAAGAAGAAATCTTGATGTCCTTTCGTAGAAAGTCGTGTCTTGATTCCAAAGATGATCTAATTTGGAAGGGGGCCTGCTCCTACCTTTATCTGGGAAAAGGGGGCTGGCACGCGACTAAGTCCTGCCCTATGGGTGGGACCAGGAGGGGGGTGGTTACACCCCTCTCCTTTGGCGGGCTTTCCCCAGGCCAGGGGCTGGAGTGCCCCTGGAACTGGTTTCAGCCGGCCTATGCACAGTGAGCACCGGGGTGCCACTTGCAGTCACCTTCCTCTGAAGCCATGCCTACCTAGGATACACAAAATCCTGTCTGGGACGGTGCTGGCACCGCCCCTGGCAGGAAACCCTTTGTCCTTATCTCCTGCTCTGGGAGGACTCCCAGCAGCAGGAGGGCAGACTTGTGTCTCGGTGGCAGCATCCATTTTGTGGAGCTGAGGCTCTGTTTGACTTTAACCGGGGTTATAGGTTACATACATGTCGTGTCCCTCTAGAAGGGTGGAATGCTAACCCCGTCGCCAGAATTGGCGAGGGGTTAGTATTCCAATTCGTATGACACCTTACTCGACATGTTTTGATAAAGCGATACCAGAGTTGGCATATAACCGCGAGGATTATAATGCACTTAAGAGTATATGATATGCGATATCATGGAAACGGCTAAGGGATAGATCCCGAAAGCCGCAGACAGGCTCAGCTCATGCCAGAGCACCATCTCACACGATTCCAAGCACTCTGCCTTCAGGATTGTTAAAGCCTGCCATAGGAGTGACTGATAGGAGATCTGTGTGTCCATTTTGGGGTTAGATATAGGTATACTATATCTAAAGCAAAGGGTGAGTACACCACCTTGCCCCAGCTGTCGTGCAGCCAGTTGTGTCAGTTTAGTTAGTCAGTCCAGGGGTGGCACAATGCATGCTTCAGCCCCTGGGAGACTTCTGGGTGCACCTCAGCCCTGGGTACAGGGACTTAGAGAGGGCCCAGTGCCAATTCAGTACCTGAGTACAATTTGGATAGAGAGAACAGCTAGGCTGTGGGTCTGATTAGCAGGCCCACAGCCAGGGAAAGTCGTAAACCAGTGCAGCAAAAAGCAAAAATCTGGGTGATCATAGGATTGCAGACCCTACTCTCCTACACACAGTTCAAGAATATGGTTTCAAAAAGAGTTGCGTTAAAATCCTTTAGTTTGCGATAGAATTCTCTACTGATGCGTGAAAAGTTCAGTTGTCACGTTTACTCACAGTACCTTTTAGTTGCAACAAAGTTCCAAAAGCAGAAGCTGGTGCGGTGGAAAACAAGTGATGCGTTGCTCCTGAGACCCTGGGGAGGCGTTTGCGACAGCCCCGCTGCAGCAACGGGCGTGTTGCGACGAATCCGGTCTGTATGGGGGAGGAAGGCCACTTGTATGGATTCCGGTGCGTAGGTTCCGTAGGAAGTCTGTTCTCGCAAAGGCACGATGCGACGATCTCGTAGGGGCTGCGACGATCTCCAGGGCTACGATGCGCGGTCCAGTGGTGATCCTCTCTCTATCAGCTCCTTAATGTGATGGTTCTGCGACGATGCTCGCAGCGACGTTATGTGGTCCGCAAGCAAGCGGTGCAGCGATCTCACCCAGCGACGACAGGCTCTGCGACGACACTCGCAGCGATGTTCGATTTTCCCGCACCGGTCTGGTGCGTCCCGCAAACGAAGGATGCGATGTCTCTGGCAGCGGCGTCAGGCGCTGCGACGATCTCGACCTCCGTAGCGGCGGGAAATTTCTCGCACTGTCGGGGATGCGCTCCGCAAGCGAGCGATGCGACACTTTTCAGTTTCAAAAGTCACTCAAGCTTAGTTTCAAGCTTCCCAGCACAGGTACAACTTCCAGAGGCCCCACAACTGGATCAAGCACTCTAGGAAGGACAGAACTCTCTCAGCAGAGTTCAGGGAAGCTGGGGGTGAAGTCCTTTTGTTCCTGGGACTTCAAAACAGGGAGCCAGCTCTTCTCAGGCCCTTGGAGATTCCTTCAAGCAAGGGGACACAGCACAAAGCAAAGTCCTTCCCCTCTCCTTGGCAGCAAAGCAACAGGTCAGTCCAGCAGAGCAACAGCAGGACAGTCTTCCTTCAGTTTCAGCTTTCTCCTTGGCAGAGGTTCCTTCTTGATTCCAGGATGATCTAATTTTCTGTTGTCAGGGGTCCTGTACTTATACCCCTAAAGTCTTTGTTCTCTTGGTGCACGTGGGCCCTGAACCTGGTCTGAACCAGTTCTGGGTGGATCCTGAGCACTTAGTTTTGCTGGCTGCATCTTTCCTTTCAGAGTGAGGGGCAGGGTCCTCAGCCGCCCAGCAGGAGGTGGAGCCAGCATTGTGGAAGGCAGGCACAGCCCTATTCAGGCCCAGGTGCTAACTCCTCCCACCACTCCAGTTGCAATTGCAGTCATTCAGCCTAGTGCTGACTCATCCAGCCTCCTGGGGAATCCCCAGCCCCTGTCACTCTCAAACCAGACCGTCAATACACAAACAGGCCCAGGCACACAGAAGGGTCAGACAAGAGAACAGCAACTTTCTAAAAGTGCTGTTCTCAAACACAGGATTTAAAAACAACCTTTCCTAAAAGATGTGTTATTAAATTCTGAGTTCAGGGATACTAGATACTTATGTCCTATCTTGTTCCTATGGGAAGAAATGCTGTTGACCACTGTAGCCAGCATCCCCCATGTTAACCTATGGAGTAAGATACCCTTACAGTAGTGAAAAACGAAAATGGCTGCCATTCACTACCAGAGCATGTCACCTGCACTAGTACATGCTCTACCTTTTACATACACTGCACCCTGCCCAGGGGGGTACCTTGGGCCTTCCATAGGGGTGACCAATGTGCACAAAAATGGAATGGTTAGGCCTGGTCAGTGGGGACACTGACCAGGAGGACATGGCAGTTCTAAACTGCACACAGGCACTGCAGTGTCAGGCCTGAGACATCATTTTAGGGCTACTCCTATGGGTGGCACAATCAGTGCTGCAGGCCCACTAGTAGCATTTGTCATCACCAGCCCTGGCACACCCAGTGCACTTTACTAGGGACTTCATGGTGATACAAATATGCCAAACATGTATATCCAATCAGAATAGCAATTTACATAGGGAGCACTTACACGCTGGCACTGATCAGCAGTGGCAGAGTGTCCAAAGCATCTAAACCAGCAAAAACGAAATCCAGCACAGCACCAAAAATACAGGAGGTAGAGGCAAAAAGATAGGGGAAACCACGCCAAAGATGCCAGGTCTAACACCCGTGTTTTTCCCCAACCAGACGCAGTGGCAGAACGTGCTCTTCACACATTAGATGTTAAGAGAGCATTACGTTATTACATTGAACAAACTAAATCTTTTAGGAAAAGCAAGCAACTTTGTTGCTTTTTCACCAACGCATAAAGGCAATCCTATATCAAAAGCAGGTATTGCACGGTGGTAGTTAAGTGCATACAAATATGCTACATTAAAGCTAAACGCACATTAACAATTCCTCCTAGAGCACACTCTACATGCATACTAGGGGATTCCATGGCATTAGGGAACATACCCTTAGATGATATTTGCAAAGCTGCAACATGGTCTACACCACACACATTCACAAAACACTACTGTGTAGATGTGCTAGACAGACCACAAGCAAGACAACAAGCTAGTGTGGGCCAGGCTGTTTTAAGAACACTATTTCAGACCACTGCAACAGATACAGGTTAGCCACCGCTTGGGAGTAACTGCTGTACAGTCTATGCTAAAGCATATGATCTAGAGCTCGTATGCCTCGAACGGAAAATGCTACTTACCCAGTATGCATCTTTTCTTGGCATGTAGGGCCATATTCACCCACCCACCTCCCCGGGTACCTTTATCTGTTGCAGTATTATCTTACTTAGATACACTATACATGGACATCTCTTTCTACTCTTACTAACTCCATCACCACCCTTATGGCAAAACAATTTGGGGATGGAGTCAATGACCATGCACACTATCACCAAAAGAAGGAGTCACCTACCTCATGACTTCAAAGACTTCTTTGAACAAAAACAAAGTGCAAACATCCGGACCCAACACCAGATGGCGATCTATGCTAAAACATATGGTTCTACATCTATATATGCAAAGGACAGATGCATACTGGATAAGTAGCATTTTCCTTTTAGAGCCTGTGTCACCTGCTCTAAAAAGAGGCTTTGTGGATGACCCTCATAAAGATTGCATATACTGGCTCAAGACTAAGTACTGCAAGTTATGGCATACCTTTTCTACAACAAGCATTGAAAATGCAATATATCTCGCCTTTGATTAAGTTAAAGCCATTTGCTTTGCTAATGGTATTGTATGGCATAGCAAATGGCTTTCACTTAATGAAATGCAAGACCTATTGCATTTTTAATGCCTGTTTTAGATTTGTTCTTATTGTGCACTAATGAATCTAAATAACTGTGACTGTGACAATCTGATGCACTTTGAATACAGCATTTACGTACTGGGGGGCAGGAGGTGTGAAAGGATCTGGGATGAGATCCGAGAGTGGAATCCGGGGTCGAGAAGCAGGAATTAGCAGTTTAGTTTTTAGCACAATTCAGTTTTAGCTCATCAGCGTCCTTTCCTCTGAGAAGACCTGCCAGCGGTGAAGCATCGATCACTTCTACTGGTGACATGAAGATAAATCTGGGAGTCAGTCACAGACGCTGTGAAATCGATCAGAAAAGGAGATGCACATAAACAGAGATTGAGGGGTAGTGAAGCGTTGCTATAGTCCTTGCAGTACAACGTCATGCGTTTGACCGATGGTGGCACACGCAATTGTTTAAAAAAAAAGTGCAGAAAGCTAATAATGAACCTACTTTGTCACGCCGCCGGAAAGAGATCCAATCCCGGTGGGCGTGGCTAAATGGGGACAGGGTGGCAACAATGAGGGATTGACATGCCTTCGGTGCAATGATTGCACTGCCTTTGGCACAATTTGTAACGCCAAACGAGATGCACAAATCAAAGCTTTGTTGTCGAGGCATGTGGGCTGCTGAATTCATATCTGTGCATAGATCCCCGCCTAGTGTTGGGTCTGGATGATTGCACATTGTGGTCCTGGAAGAGTCTTCGTAGTATCACGAGATAGGTGGCTCCTTCCCTGGACTACAGTGCGCATGGGCATCCTCTCCATCCTTAGATTGTTTTTTTCCGCCATTGGGTTCGGATGTGATTTCCAACTCTGAGTTTGGAATCGATAAAAAACTTTTCTACAAGGCCAAAAGGCCTTCGGGGTCGTCGGTATTGTTATCCGATCGGTAACGACTTCTTTCGTTTGTTTTATACTCAAATCGTCGAATTGGGCCGCGGGCCTTCTCGACACCAAGGGACAATCGTCGATGGAACGAAGTCCATTCAAAAGATGCCCCAGTTGTAACTCGAAATTCCCACACATAGATAAACACCCTGTGTGTAACAAGTGTTTATCTCCAGAACACAATGAAGCTGACTGCTTAGCTTGTGCGCGTTCCGTTAAAAGAAAACCCTTCGGGTTCGACGAGCAGCGAGGCAGACGATGCAGAAGCCAGCGCCTGACCCGGAGAACAACTTTGAAGACGACGAAGAGGTCGTCGAAGCTGAGGACTCAGACCAGCAGTCGGAGCAGGGGTCGGAACATGACTCCAACTACTACATCGACGAAGAAGACGACATCGTCGAGGTAGGGGACGACGATCCAGGCGTCGGAGTCGTCGAGGAAGACTCAGGCGAGGACACGGGGCCAACCGTGAGTACGGTGCCCAGTACATTCACTGATACGCTTCCAAAGGCTCAGGTCGAGGCATCGCCGGAAGGCCTTAGCCAAGATCTAAACATCGATTCTATAGCCCCGCAATCCAGCCCGGCTAAGAACGTACGGCAAGAGCCATTGGTGCAACATTACCATTCCCTGGTAATATCTAAACCAAAAGTTACAGAAGCAAAACCGAAACTGATAGAGTTCCCACCCTTCGGACCGAAAGGTGCGGTTCCATCGACGCCGACCAAACACAAAATGGCCGTCGAAATAGCTGGGTTGCATATCAGGGCTGTCGAGCCAAGAGCCAGTACGCCGAAAGACATGCCTAAACTAAAAGCCGTCGAACCGACGAGATCGACGTCGACGCCAAGCAACACAAACAAAGGACTCCAGCGGAAGACGGCTGTCGAACCGAGACAACAAAGTGAGAAGCCAAAGTCTGTGCATACGGGGACACTCGAGCCGAAGGCAAGAATCGAGCCCAAGGGGGCGATCGATGTGAGAAGTTGGCCTGATATGTGATGCTCACTAGTTCTAGTGATCACCTTGTATCAGTCCAAACAACCCTTATGGTGCTTGGTTGTAAGTCAACCTTATAGACCAGCTATCCTAATGGTAGCATGGACAAAGCAGTCTTAGGCTAAACTCTTTTGGCATGTGAAGCCAGCTGTTTTACCACAATATAACCCCTTGAATACCAAGTGAAAGGACACCACACAGGTTATGAAAATAAACAATATATTTATTAATAACAACACCTCTGAACTCTTTGAGGTCAGAGGGCTAAGCACATGACAATCTCTTACGGAAAATACTACAAGTCGCACAAAATTACAATGGTGCCCTAGGGGCACGACAAACCATATACTAAGTAAGTGGAATGTGAGAGTCGATAAAAGGAATGGAGCTGTCCAGAGGCTGTAGGATCGATGGGACCACGCTACACTAACTTCAGGTAAGTAATAGGAGGCCCACGGAACGCGTGTGAACTCGCAGGCGAGATGTGTAACAACGTCTATGGACAGTACAGTTCAAGAAAAAGGTGAGTACGGACAATCCTGACTAGGTAGGACTAAAACGACTGTGGAACTCGACACTAGGACAGTTAAACTACCCTTGAGTACCGAAATGCTCGTGTTACCTCACCCACGGGCCGCGGGTGCATAGGTGTCAAAGTGCGTCGGGTTCTCGCGTTGAAGTCTATGGAGCCTGAAAGAAAAGTTGCTGCAGGCGACCAGGAGGAAGATGTCCGGTGCAATCCAAGGGTGGATTGTTGAAGGAGACCTGAAAGGAGAGGGGACAATGTTCACAGTCACTAGTCAGTGACTGGAGTGGAACCAGGAAGGGACCAGATGTCGTCGCGATCAGGTAAAGAGTGGACGCTTGACTCTGCTGCCACGTGGACCAGGAGGTGTCTTCGACGACCAGGATGGAGGCACGAGCTGTCCCACGCAGGCTCTCGCTGTCGGCGGTGTCGGATCCAGGCTGGGACTCAACAGGCCTTGGCAAAGGCAACCCACGCGGTGAGTGAAGAAAGCGTCTGGTGCGGACTAGGAGAGTCCGGGGTGCCCCTCTTTTGGAAGGGAGCAAGGGCCAGTCTGGAGCAACCAGACAGCAGTGAAAATTCAAAGGTTCGTCGTCTGAGAGGCCACTAGCCAGCCGGCAAGTGGCCAGACAACGCGTCGAGCAGGAACCAAGCAGAAGGGCCCCACGCAGATCTCGTGGATGCTGGTGGGCTGATCTTCGGTGCAGGGGCTGCTCGGGGTTGGGGCTTCTCAGTCCCCAAAGCACTTGGTCGAGTTTACCTCGGGAGTCGTGCTGGAAGCGAAGTGCAGGTTCGTTCAAGATGGCCGGTCCCACGTGTCTCGTCGCACCCACGGGTCTCAGCTTTGCTGTAGATGCAGGTAGAGGTCGGAGAGGTCTGGGAATCCGGGTCTCGTCGGGCTCTGAAGTCTGGATCCTCGAGGGAAGACGACAAAGTGAAGCCGCTGGACGCTTGATGGTGCCTGCAGTTGCAGGGTGGACACTCCTTGTCCACAAGGGAGATTCTTCAGTCTTCTGTGGAGCAGAACGTCGAAGGCCTGAGTTTCTTCTTGATTAATAGTTCAGGATAATCTACTTTGGAATGGGACCAGCTCCTACCTTTATTCTCCTAAAGAGGGCTGCACTACTGACTCGGTCCCTCCCCTGGGTGGGACCAGGAAGGGGGGTGGCTACACCCCCTATCCTTTGTCCGGTTTCCCACCCGAGCTGGGGCAGGGATGCCCCAGCAACTGGTTTGAACCGGTGTATGCACAGGGCACATTGTGTGCCCCAGGCATGTCTCATTCCTTTCAGGCCTCCCTACCTCAATACACAAAATCCTGTCTGGGGTGGTGCTAGCACCTCCCAAGGCAGGAAACCCTTTGTCCAAGCCATCCTCGCTGGAAGGACTCCCAGCAGCAGGAGGTCAGACTTGTGTCTGTGGTGGCAGCATCCATTTTGTGGAGCTGAGGCTATGTCTGACTTTAACCGGGGTTCACAGTTACATACATGTCGTGTCGCTCTACAAGGGTGGAATGCAACCCCCGCCGCCAGAATTGGCGAGGGGGTAGTATTCAAAATCGTATGACACCTTACTCGACATGTTTTGATAATGTTATACCAGAGTTAGCATTTAACCGCGAGGTTGATAATGCACTTAGGAGTATATGGTATAGCGTTATCATGGAACAGCTATTAGGACTTGGTTCCGCAAGCTGCAAACGGGCTCAGCTCATGCCTGAGCACCATATCACATAATTCCAAGTACTCTGCCTTCAGGATTGATAAGGCCTTCCATAGGAGTGACTGATAGGAATATATGTGTCCATTTTAGGGTTAGATATAGATATACTATATCTACAGCAAAGGGTGTTTACACCACCTTGCCCCAGCTGTCGTGCAGCCAGTTGTGTCAGATTTAGATGGCCAGCCAGGGGTGGCATAATACATGCTTCAGCCCCTGGTAGGCCCTGGGTACACCTATGCCCTGGGTACAGGGACTGATAAGGTGGCCCAGTACCAATTGGTAAATGCACCTAAAGTACATGGTTGTCAATTTAGAGAGAGAACAGCTAGGCTGTGTGTCTGATTAGCAGGGCCACAGCGAGGGAAAGTCGTAAACCAGTGAAGCAAAAAGCAAAAATCTGGGGTGACCATAGGATTGCAGACCCCACTCTCCTACACCTCCTTACATTGAACCTACAGTTTCTCCTGTTCAATCTCCTGCATCATCACACCACACTGATGAGGATTATGATATAGGGGGGAATGACATACCAGAACCACAAGAACACCCTTTAGATGAGGATTTCAATCCTGAATATCCTAAGGACGATGACCTGTATGGCTTCCCACCACACAATGTGCCCGACATTCCTGATCCTCAGTCCTACCCAACAAAACCTTCCCCTCCAGAGGATAGTATTGGGTTTAATCATTTATTGAATAGGGCAGCCCTTTACCACGGGGTTTCAATGTACTCTGATGCCATTGATGAGGATTTTTTACTGGATACATTTGAGCAGTCACAAAGGTCTACACAAATATTACCTATGATCAAAGGAGTCATTAAACATGCTCCAGAAATATTTAAAGACCCGGTAGGCTGTAGAGTACTGAATCCAAGAATTGAGAAGAAATAGACCAGCACCATCTGATCCAGTCTATATTAAGGAACATCTGCCACTAGACTCTTTAGTAGTATCTAATGCACGGAAAAGAGCCAATTGCCAGACTTCTGGCGACACGCCCCCGCCTGACAAAGAATCTAAAGTTATTGATGCGTCAGGGAAACGGATTGCTGCGCAAGCAACAAACATATGGCGTATAGCAAACACACAAGCACTGCTCTCACGCTATGATAGGGCGCACTACGACCAACTAGAAAAACTAATGGAGCACCTCTCAGATCAGTACAAAGATCAGGCAACAGAGCTCATACAGGAAGGCAAGTTAATATCCAATGCCTCAATCAAATGTGCACTAGATGTAGCTGACACAGCATCCAGGGCAGTCAATACCAGTGTCATACTCAGACGACATGCGTGGGTACGCATTTCAGGTTTTAAAACAGAGGTACAGACTACCATCTTGAACCAGCCCTTCAATCCAAACCAATTGTTCGGGCCCAAAGTAGACAACACACTAGAAAAAAGGAAAAAGGACACAGACACAGCTAAGTCTATAGGTGCATTACAATCCACACAGACTAGAAGTTATTTTCGCTGCTCCTTCTATAGACGAGGCTCAAAGCAAACCGGAACAGACACAACGTCCTCCTTTTAAAACAAATACACAGACCTCCTCCAACAAGAGCTACTTCAGAGGAGGATACAGAGGAAATAATAACAAGGGAAGAGGTAGAGGTAATAACAACAACCGCTCCTCTTCCACTCCCAAACAGTGACTTCCCTCTGCCTCCCCCACAGCATTCCACCCCTGTGGGGGGCAGATTATCACAGTTCCTACCTGTCTGGAATTCCATCACAACAGACAGGTGGGTAAGACAAATTATCCAACATGGTTACTGCCTAGAACTCACAGCAACCCCCCCAAACATACCACCCAGGCAGCGTCCAATGGCCACAGACCATATTACCCTACTTCAACAAAAAGTTCTAGCACTTCTACAAAAGGTTGCTATATAAGTAGTTCCTTTAGAGGAACAAGGAACAGGAGTTTACTCCTTGTACTTCCTAATTCCCCAAAAAGGATGGGACACTAAGGCCAATCGCCGACCTCAGGCCCCTCAACCATTACATACACTCAGATCATTTCCACATGATCACTCTGCAGCAAGTACTCCCACTACTACAACAAGGCGATTTTCTTTCAACACTAGACCTAAAGGACGCCTACTTTCACATTCCTATACATCCTACTCACAGGAAAAACCTAAGGTTTGTCATACAAGGACAGCACTATCAATTCAAAGTCCTTTCATATGGGATCACAACAGCACCACGGGTGTTCACAAAGAGCTTAGCAGTAGTAGCGGCACATCTCAGAAGACAACAGATACACGTCTTCCCTTACCTTGACGATTGGCTCATAAAAGCAAAATCATACCGTCAATGTGTCCGTCACACAAAGCAAACAATTCAGACATTGCACGAATTAGGGTTTACCATAAACTACACCAAGTCGCACCTAGAGCCTTTGCATGTTCATTAGTATCTGGGAGCTACCATAGACACATCTACAGCTCAAGCGTATCCCAGTCCAGCCAGGATACAGAGCATTCAGACATTAGTCTCCATTTTTCAACACCAGCAGGCTCTCCAAGCCAAGGTGTTCATGAGACTAATAGGAATGATGGCATCTTGCATCTTTATAGTGCCACATGCAAGACTGCAAATGCGACCATTACAAGAATGTC
Organism: Lissotriton helveticus; assembly: GCF_964261635.1. Taxonomy (NCBI): domain Eukaryota; kingdom Metazoa; phylum Chordata; class Amphibia; order Caudata; family Salamandridae; genus Lissotriton; species Lissotriton helveticus. Next base: position 1,968,228,349 of record NC_136065.1, read on the forward strand.
TAGCAAAACAAGGGAATCGGGCTCAAAATCAGCTCACAGACCTGGTATTGGTGGACAGCCGTACATATCGCTCTCTGCAATGGTGGAACACCAAAAATTTGACAAAAGGGCGCCCGTTCCTACAGCCTGTTCCACAGATAGTGCTCATGACAGACGCATCCCTCACAGGATGGGGAGCCCATCTCCTACACTATACCACACAAGGCCAATGGAACAACCAACAAAGACTGTTCCATATCAACCATCTAGAGCTGCTAGCAATCTTCCTAGCACTCAAAACATTTCAAGTACAAGTACAAAACAAAGCTGTCTTGATCCGGACGGACAATATGACAGCCATGTACTATATACAAAAACAGGGGTGGGGACACACACTCTGCAACTGTCCCAGCTTGCACAGAACATTTGGAGATGGGCCATTCCTCAAAACATATATCTGACAGTAGAGCACCTTCCAGGATTTCACAATCCGATAGCAGATCTGTTGAGTCGACAGTCACAACAGATTCACGAATGGGAGATACATCCACAAGTTCTTCAGCCATTCTTCCAAATGTGGGGGCATCCACAAATAGATCTGTTTGCCACCCACGAGAACACAAAATGCCCAACCTTTGCTGTCAGGTTTCCATACCCAAGGTCGGAGGGGAATGCAATATGGATGAACTGGTCAGGCAGATTTGCGTACGCTTTTCCGCCTCTCCCACTCATTCCACTAGTAGTGTGCAAACTCAGACAACAGTCTCTCAAACTGATATTAGTAGCGCCCACATGGGCACGCCAGCTGTGGTTCACCACTCTACTGGATCACTCACTAGTTCCACATCAAAAATTAAAGCTTACGCCCTCCCTGTTAACACACAACCATGGAGAAATAAGACACCCAGAACCAAGCCAACTGAATTTGGCAATCTGGCTCCTGAAGTCTCAGTTTGTTTACTTAAACCTACCACCAGACTGTATGAATATAATTAAAGAGGCTAGAAAACCCACTACCAGAGCAGAGCGTGTTATGCCGCAAAATGGAAGAGATTTGCGATATATTGCAACAATAATCACATTGATCCACTGGATGTTTCCATCCAAAATATAATTTGCTACCTTCTACACCTACAGAGGTCCAATTTAGCTTATTCTTCCATAAGACTACATCTGGCAGCAATAGCAGCCTATTTACAGAATAGACAACATCTATCTCTATTCAGAGTACCTTCTATCAAAGCTTTTATGGAAGGATTAAAACGTATAATCCCACCTAGGTTACCACCTGCTCCAGTATGGAACCTAAACGTGGTCCTTACAAGACTTATGGGACCCCCTTTCGAGCCTTTACATAAGTGTGAATTACAGTTCCTAACATGGAAAACTGCTTTCCTTGTGGCCATCACCTCTCTCAGGAGAGTTTGCGAAATACAAGCATTCACAATACAAGAACCATTTTTTCAGATACACACTAACAAAGTGGTTCTTAGGCCTTATCCAAAATTCCTGCCAATGGTTATTACTCCTTTTTAGGTCTCGCCTAGACGAAAGCGAAGCTTTGCTGTCTAGAGCGAGACAACTTATGTTGTCACTTTTGGGGGAATGTGGACAGCAGACTGTCACGAGCTTCTCCTGCCGGAGATTTGTTCTCGTGGGCGCGCACGTCGCCGTGCCTCATATTTCCATGCGCACACAGGCAGCCCCTACACCCCTGCACACAGATTACACAGGCACACGCTGCAGCCCCCCCACCACACACACACATAGACACGCACGCATACACACGCCGCTGCCCCCTATCCCCCCCCCTGCACAGACACACACCCCCGCCCCATGCATCGGGAGATCTGCCATACCTTCAGGGGAAGGAGCGAGAGTGGCAGCAAAACCGGCAGCTTCCCCCAGACCGGGGGCACATCCCCGCCAGCCTCCGCCAACATCGCTGAGAGCTGCGGTTGCAGGCCCCCAGCGTAAGAAACAGGCCCCCGCACACTGGGAATAGCAAAAGGGGACGAGATCCATGGCGCGCGACACGGCACAGGGAGGCGGTGCGCGCCACGCCTCTGTCGCTGCCTGGAATGTGTGCGCGTGCTCCGCAGCCTCTCGCGAGCACGCCTCCTTCTGGTTGTGGTTTGTAAAATAAATATATTTCCCAATGTTAGATGCAATGGAAACAGAACGGAACAGGCTTGCCGATAACATCTGCGGTCTGCAAGGTGATCGGCTTGTAGGTCTCGCATTTATGCGAGTCTGAGCTATTGACATTGCAAAGGACAATGCCTTTTATTTACATTTTAAAAACGAAAAGTAAAATAAAAGGCATTGTCATTTGCAATGTCAATAGCTCAAACTCGCGTAAATGCGAGACCTATTGCATTGCAAATGCTTGTTACCTAAACCAATCAGTAGAGTTACCTGTGTTTTTTCAAAACCCGGACTCTGTTGCAGAAAGGGCTTTACACGGGAAACACCCATCGCAACGCATGCATCGCATGCGTATACGTCGCGTGCTGTCACAACGCACGCGACGTTACGACGCGTGCGTTTACTACGCACGACGTTAGATCGCGGCCGCCATTACATCGTGGCCGCTTTTACAGCACAAGCGCTGGGGCATGGACGGCGGGGAGACAACGTAGAACCACTGCGAGAGACGGGTAAGGTCGAGTTTAGTGGAGGGGAGGGTGTGAGTGCAATATGGGAGTGTTTTAGGCTTTTAGGCTAGGGCTTAGGGTTAGGAGCATATATGGTTGTGTTTTAGGCTTTAGGGTTAGGGCTTAGGGTTAAGAGTGCAATATGGGATTGTTTTAGGCTTAGGGTTAGGAACATATATGGTTGTTTTAGGCTTTAGGGCAAGGGCTTAGGGTTAGGAGTCGGATATGGCACTGTTTGGGCTTTAGGGTTAGGGCTTAGGGTTAGGAGTACAATATGGGAGTTTTTTAGGCTTTAGGGCTAGGGCTTCGGTTTAGGAGCATATATGGTGTTTTTTTAGGTTTTAGGGCGAGGAGTGGGAGGTTGTACTTTTTTAGGCTGCATGACAGACATTAAATTAAGACTTACACGGGTAAAATACGGTTCATGTGACCGCCCTTGTTCCAGCTGTGACCACTGACCACCCGGGGGCTTCAAACTGTGTTTAGCGGGGCAATTAGGGAGTTTTTGGCGGTGTGATAGCATGCGTGGTCGTAGTGTGCGATGCAAACGTCTTTTGCATGCGTGTGAATGTGAGTCCGATGTAGTGGTTTGCGTGGTGAATGAGTGCGATGTAATGGTGTGTGCGATGTAAGGAATGCGATGTAATGGTGTGCGTTCTTTGTTTGCGATGGATCGTCATACATCCTGTACACACCTTAGATGTTAGAAGAGCCCTGTTATACTACACAGATAGGACTAAAACCTTCAGAAAAACAAAGCAATTATTTGTATCATTCTATCCTCCACACAAAGGCAATCCCATCTCTAAGGGGGTTATTGCCAGGTGGATTTTAAAGTGTATACAAATATGCTATCAAAAGGCTAAACGTACACTAGCAGTTCCTCCTAGAGCACACTCTACTCGCAAACTAGGAGCCTCTATGGCTTTCTTAGGAAATATACCACTAGAGGACATATGCGAGGCAGCCACATGGTCTACAATACACACCTTCACAAAACACTATTGTGTTGATGTGCAAGCCAAGCAGCAAGCTGCAGTAGGCCAAGCTGTCCTTAGAACACTGTTTCAAAATACTGCAACGGATACAGGCGACCACCGCTATGGGAGACACTGCTGCACAATCGATGCACAGTATACGATCTGCAGCTCATATGCCTCGAACGGAATATGCTACTTGCCAGTATGCATCTGTTCTTGGCATGTAGAGCTGCAGAGTCTTATACGCCCGCCCGCCTCCCCGGGACTTGTATCCGTTCCAGTTATCATCTTATTTAGATGGACACGCATGGACATCCTTTCTTTATCTTTACTTCTACTAACTCCATTTCCCATCATGGCGAAAAACAATCTGAGGATGGAGTCGATGACCATGCGCAGTATTGTCCAAGGGAGGAGTCACCTATCTCGTGACTACAAAGACTTCTTCCAAGAAGACAACCTGCAATCATCCGAGCCCAACACCAGGTGGCGACCTAATGCACAGTATACGACTCTGCAGCTCTACATGCCAAGGACAGATGCATACTGGTAAATAGCATATTCCTTCCTAGGAGCTCTATTAGACTCTGAGTTAGGAAAAGTGTTTCCTTCGGAGGAGAGACAGTGTTCCATCATTCAGAAATGCCAACTGGTCCTGCACAGCAAGAAGTTGCCGGTGCGTCGGATTGCCTCCCTGTTGGGGTTGATGGCGTCCTGCATCTTTCTGGTCCCAAATGCCAGATTACAGATGCATCCTCTTCAGCAGGATCTGGAGGACAAGTGGGACCAGCAGTCAGCTCGCTGGGACGACAAAATAGCTTTGTCAAGCGCGGCTCGAGAGTCCATACCTTGGTGGATGAAGAGTCGAAATCTACAAGTCGGAATTCCGTTCCATCAACCTCCTCCTGTCCAGACTCTGATCACAGATGCCTCGGTACAAGGTTGGGGGGCCCACCTGAGTCATCTCCAGACTCAGGATCTGTGGTCTGTCAAAAAGCGTTCCTACCACATCAACATGTTGGAGTTGAGTGCAGTCCATCTCGCCCTCAAAACTTTCCTACCCTCGATTCAGGCAACATCAGTGTTAGTACAAACGGACAATACCACCACAATGTACTACTTGAACAAGCAGGGGGAACACGCTCACCTTTCCCTGGAGGCTCAGGATCTATGGCATTAGCTCCTGGCTCGGAATCTGTCAGTCACAGCAGTCCACCTGCCAAGAGAGCAGAACGTGAGAGTGGACGCTCTCGGGCGTCATTTCGAAGACAAGGAGGACTGGGTTCTCAACAACTAGGTCGTATAAGACATCTGCCAGTCATGGGGTCGTCCCACCATAGACCTCATCGCGGATGACGAAACACCAAATGCCAAGACTTCGCCTCGCGGTTCTACCGTCCATTATCCAAAGGGAATGCCCTTTTGATAGACTGGTCAGGGGCGTTCGAGGCATGTGGGCTGCTAAATTCATATCTTAGCATTAGATCGCCGCCTAGTGTTGGGTCCGGATGATCGCACATTGTTGTCCTGGAAGAGTCTTCGAAGTATCCTGAGATAGGTGGCTCCTCCCCTGGACTACAGTGCGCATGGGCATCGGCTCCATCCCCAGATTGTTTTTTTCCGCCATTGGGTTCGGATGCGGTCTCGACGTCTCTCTGTCGGAACCGAGAAAAACTAACTTTAAACGGCCAAAAGGCCTTGTATTCTTTGCGTCGGTATTGTTTGCGTGCGGTCTCGAGTTCTTCCGTCTCTTGGAGTCGGAATCAGCGGAGTGCTTACACTCTTCGGACATCGGGGCCTTCTCATCGCGACACGACTGCGACTTTACAGCATGGAGCGGAGTCCGTTTCAGCTCTGTCCGCTCTGTGGGTCCAAATACCCACATATAGACCTGCACCCGGTCTGTAACAAATGCCTTTCGCCAGACCATGACGACGGCAACTGCAGGGCCTGTGCAAAGTTCAGGTCCAAGAAAACACTCAAGATTCGGCGCGCGGTGCGCCTTGAAGCCAGACAAGCGGCCCCATATCCAGAAAACATCTTCGGCGACCAAGAAGACGAGGACCAGAGCCATCATCTTCAAATCTCCCCGCCCGAGACGGAGGTCGAGGCAGATCCGGAACACGACGACGGAGTCGGGGGTCAAGGCCTTGAATACGTCGAAGAGGTAGGGGACGTCGAAGAGGTTTATGGGGCCGCGGAAGATAGCTCGGGGGACGAGCTATGCCCCGAAGGTTACGAAGATCGAGATCGGGTCACGGGATCGCCTGTCGGCCTTACCCTAGACCCCGTACCGCAAGCCACGGCCCCGCCTTCCGGCCCGGCCACGGACAAACTTGCTGGGCAGGCCTTATCGAAACCGAAACCGAAACCTACGGTATCGACTAAGCCTAAACCGAAACTTATGGATTCGAGCACACCTAAAATGGCGGCCGTACCAACGAAAACGACCAAACCCGCTGCTTCATAGACTCCGTCGACCTCCGGGCCACAGAAGTCGAAGAAGTCTGTCGTTTCCACAGTGTCAAAATCGACGACAGAGGAGGGATCCTCTAAGAAGGGTGGTCGGCACGGGTCGACCGCTGCGGCGCCGTCAAAGCCCGCAACAGCCAGCGAAACGGCTCCGGTTCCGACTGGGACTCCGTTAGTCGGACGCGTGGTGGAGACGGAGCCGAAAAAGACACACGGATCGAAGGCTGGTACATCTGCGCATCGGTCCAAGGACTCTGGGTCGGCGGCTGCGGCATCATCGTCAAAGACTCAGAAGGGGCAACAGGACGTCGGATCCGAGGGCAAGGTCAAGTCCTCGTCGACGCCAAAGGCCACTGTAAGTGACGCGTCCCTCGTCGCCGCTTCACTACAAAGAATCAGGGAGAAGGCCTCTGCAACGTCGGCTCCGATGCCATCGCCACAGAAGCCGATGGACACTCCGGTGAAGCCTGCGAATAAACTTCTCTTCCTTCTGCCGCCAAAGGAGGCGCCGAAGGCCTTTTCAACAAAATCGGCGCCGAAGAAGTCGGATTCTTCGACGGCAGGGGCGTTTTCAAGTCGGGTACTCTACTCAGAAGAGGATTCTGAGCGTTTTATCGACGCAGACACGGGCAGACACGGGCAAATTGACCCTTTACAAGAGGAGAATCACTTCACAGCCAGTGGACTCCTATGTCATCCCCCTAAAAAAGAAAAGGCTTCCTCAGGACGCTTCAGGCCTCATGGAACCTATCCAGCCTCCTCCAAGAAGGAGCCCAACTCCTTCCCCAGAACACTCTGAGGGTGAGGGATATGATGAGGATGACCAATACACTTTCCCCATCAATGAACCAGATGCACAGCCGGATTCATATGATGACATTGGTGACCAAAGCACCCAGGATGTGGGGCAAGACCCACAGCCTGACCCACAGCCTTTCAGTGTTCGTGCCTCCCCAACAGAAGATTCTGCAGGTTTTCATGCACTCATTGAGAGGGCAGCTGCTAATCATGATGTGGACATGCATGCTGACCCAGTAGAAGAAGACTTTTTATTTGACACTTTTTCAGTCTCTGAAAGGACAGTAAAGACACTGCCTATGCTCAAAGGGGTCCTCAAACATGCTGCGGACATCTTTAAAGAACCTACCAGGGCGAGAGTGGTCAATCCACGTATCGAAAAAAAGTACAGACCAGCACCTGCAGACCCTGCATACATTCGGGGACAGTTGCCGCTTGACTCCCTGGTGGTCGCAAATGCCCGCAAAAGGGCCAACTCCCAAACAACGGGTGAAGCTCCTCCCCCGGATAAGGAGTCCAAAGTGCTAGAGGCAGGAGGCAAAAGAGTAGCTGCACAGGCTGCCAATTTTTGGCGTATCGCAAATACACAGGCACTCTTGGCACGTTACGATAGGGCGCATTACGACACCCTAGAGCAAGTTGTACAACACCTGCCTCCGCAGTTGCAAGAGGCTACCAAACTGCTTATAGAGGAGGGAAAACTGATCTCCAACGCAGCCATAAAGTGTGCACTTGATGCCGCGGACACGGCCGCTAGGGCCATTAACACTAGCGTCATGCTGAGACGGCAGGCGTGGCTCCGCATATCGGGGTTTAAACCTGACATTCAAACAACCATACTTAATCAGCCAGTCAATCCTGATAGACTGTTTGGTCCAGATGTTGACACCACCCTAGAAAAAATAAAGAAAGACACCGAAACTGCTAAGTCTATGGGGGCCCTACAATCACAACAGTTTCGTGGCAACAATTTTCGTCGCTCAGGTGCGCGTGGGGTCACCAGAGGACAGATGGGTCAACAATCACAATTCTCTAGAGGTGGAGCACAATCCTCGTACCCCAAACAGAACAAGGGGGGTTACCGAGGAAACAGCACCAGAGGACGTGGCAGAGGAAACAACAACTCCCGCTCCTCTACCCCAAGCAAACAGTGACTCTCTGTCACTGCCCCCGACCACTTAACACCTGTCGGGGGGAGGCTACAGCAGTTCCTGCCCGTCTGGAGAAACATCACCACAGACAGGTGGGTGCGACAACTTGTCCAGTACGGTTATTGTCTAGAGTTAAAGTCCACTCCACCCAACATTCCACCAAGGCAACGGCCTATGTCCGCAGAGCATTTGCACTTATTGCAGCAGGAAGTAGTGGTGATGCTGCAAAAAGGCGCTATCGAGCTCGTGCCGGTGGAGGAGGAGGGCACAGGGGTATATTCCCTGTACTTCCTTATTCCAAAGAAGGACGGATCTCTCAGACCCATTCTGGATCTGCGTCCCCTCAACCTGTATATACTGTCAGAACATTTCCATATGCTTACACTACAACAGATTCTTCCCTTGTTAAACCAAGGGGACTTCTTAGCAACCTTAGACCTCAAGGATGCTTATTTCCACATTCCACTACACCCGTCCCACAGGAAATACCTCAGATTCACTATCCAAGGCAAACATTATCAGTTCAAGGTCCTCCCCTTCGGAGTGACCACAGCCCCAAGAATATTTACCAAGTGTCTGGCGACAGTGGCGGCGCACCTCAGGAGGCAGAACATCCATGTCTACCCCTACCTAGACGACTGGCTCGTTCAAGCCAAGTCGGAACAACAGTACGCCGCGGACATGTCGACTACCATTCACCTCCTTCACGATCTGGGCTTCTCGTTGAACTACCCAAAGTCGCATCTTCAGCCGGCACATGTCCGGCAGTTTCTGGGCGCGACGATCAATACCCTGACGGCCATGGCTCACCCAAACCAAGTCAAGATAGACAGCATGCGGTCTCTAATCCAAAAGTTCAAACCACAACACTCACTTCCAGCGAGAGTGTTCATGCAGTTGATAGGCATGATGGCCTCCTGCATCTTCATAGTCCCTCACGCACGGTTACATATGCGCCCGCTCCAGGAGTGCTTAGCAAATCAGTGGACACAGGCTCAAGGACAATTAACAGACCTAGTGTTGGTTACCAGTCGGGCATACGAGACTCTGCATTGGTGGACTCCACACAACCTTTGCAAGGGCCGACTGTTCCAGGAGCCAGTGCCACAGATTATCCTGACGACGGACGCATCTCTCCAGGGATGGGGAGCTCATTTGCTCACTTACACCGTGCAGGGACTATGGACGACGCAGCAACAGAAGATGCACATCAACTATCTGGAACTGATGGCAATCTTCATGGCGCTCAAGTCCTTCATTGTACATCTGTGCAACAAGGTAGTGTTAGTCCGGACGGACAACATGACCGCGATGTACTACATTCAAAAACAGGGGGGCACCCACTCGCCACAGCTGTCTCATCTGGCTCAGGGCATGTGGCGGTGGGCCATTCAGAGGAACATCTTCCTCATGGCAGAACACCTCCCGGGCAAGGACAATCAGATGGCGGATCTGCTCAGCAGATACAGCCATCAAATGCACGAGTGGGAGTTACATCTGTCAGTACTCCTCCCGTACTTCCAGCGGTGGGGTCATCCGGAGATAGACCTGTTTGCATCAAAAGAAAACGCAAAATGCCAACACTTTGCCGCCAGGTTCCCTCACCCACAGTCGCAGGGGAATGCGATATGGATGAACTGGTCAGGCAAATTTGCGTACGCTTTTCCGCCAGCCCCTCTGATACCGCTGGTGGCAAGAAAGCTAAGGCAGCACGCGATGACTCTCATCCTGGTTGCTCCAACGTGGGCGCGCCAAGCATGGTACACCACGTTCCTCGAACTCTCAGTGGTGCCGCATCAAAGACTGCGCCTCACGCCCAGACTCTTGACGCAGAACCATGGAGAAATTCAGCATCCAGATCCGCAACAGCTCAACCTGGCGATCTGGCTCCTGAAGTCCTAGAGTTTGGATACCTTAACCTACCTCCAGAATGCATGAACATCATCAAGGAGGCAAGGAAGCCAACTACCAGAGCATGCTATGCTGCAAAATGGAAGCGTTTTGTCATTTACTGTACAGCCAATGACATCAACCCGCTAGATGCATCTATCCCTAACATCATTTGCTATCTGCTTCATCTTTACAAGTGCAATCTAGCGTTCACTTCTATTCGGATACATCTATCCGCCATCGCAGCTTATCTTCAAAATAGGCAGCATCTCTCTGTTTTCAGGGTGCCTGCTATTAAAGCTTTCCTTGAAGGCCTGAAACGAGTCATTCCCCCAAGAACACCGCCAGCTCCGGTGTGGAACCTCAATGTGGTCCTCACCAGACTGATGGGACCACCATTTGAGCCACTGCACTCGTGTGAACTCCAGTTCCTAACATGGAAAGTGGCTTTCCTAATTGCTATAACGTCACTGAGGCGTGTTAGTGAGCTACAAGCGCTCACAATCCAAGAGCCATTCATTCAGATTCATCCAAATAGGGTAGTGCTACGTACTAACCCCAAATTCCTTCCAAAGGTGGTGTCATAGTTTCATCTCAACCAGACTATTGACTTGCCGGCATTCTTCCAAAACCCACAAACGGTAGCGGAAAGAATGCTCCATACGTTAGACGTACGGAGGGCGTTAATGTACTACATAGACAGAACACAACACTTTAGGAAGACAAAACAACTTTTTGTTGCCTTCTCACCACAACACAAAGGCAACCCTATTTCCAAAGCAGGAATAGCCAGGTGGATTGTTAAGTGCATCCAAATCTGTTATCACAAGGCCAAGCGCACGTTAACGATACCCCCAAAAGCGCATTCCACACGCAAATTGGGGGCATCCATGGCTTTCCTAGGGAACATTCCTTTAGAGGACATTTGCAGGGCAGCCACGTGGGTTACACCACATACCTTTACAAAACACTACTGTGTTGATGTGCATTCCAAGCAGCAAGCTGCTGTGGGACAGGCTGTTCTCAAGACACTTTTTCAGGTTTCTGCAGCTGGCACGGGCAACCGCCGCTAATGGAGGGACTGCTATGTATTCTATGCTAAGATATGAATTTAGCAGCCCACATGCCTCGAACTGAATATGCTACTTACCAGTATGCATCTGTTCTTGGCATGTAGGGCTGCTAACATTCATATCGCCCACCCTCCTCCCCGTTGCCTGTCGCAGCTGCAGATCTACTATTGTATTCAATCATTAGCATGGACATCCTTTACACTTTTCACTCCATCTTCTGCCACAATGGCGAAAAACAATCTGGGGATGGAGCCGATGCCCATGCGCACTGTAGTCCAGGGGAGGAGCCACCTATCTCAGGATACTTCGAAGACTCTTCCAGGACAACAATGTGCGATCATCCGGACCCAACACTAGGCGGCGATCTAATGCTAAGATATGAATGTTAGCAGCCCTACATGCCAAGAACAGATGCATACTGGTAAGTAGCATATTCAATTTGTGTACGCCTTTCCGCCACTTCCGCTGATTCCGAAGGTGGTGAACAAGCTGGCTCATTAGTCCACGAGGATGATACTCATTGCCGCGGACTGGCCGAGGCAATAGTGGTACCCGGACCTTCTGCACCTATCAGAGTGCCCGCACAGGAGACTACCGTGCAGAGCGGACCTGCTATCCAAGATGAATGGGAGAATTCATCATCCCTACCTTCCCTCACCGAACTTGGCAGCATGGCTCCTGAGGTCCTACAATATGGCCACCTAGGACTGCCGCAGGACTGCATGTCCATTTTGAAAGAGGCAAGATGTCCTTCCTCGAGACATTCCTATGCATGCAAGTGGAAGCGTTTTCACATGTAGTGTATGCAGAACAATTGTCATCCTATCAAGGGTCAGGAAGAGGTCATTCTCCCATACCTACTGTATCTGGCGAAAGCAGGGTTGAAATTTAATTCCATTAAGGTGCTTTTAGCAGCTATAACGGCTTATAGACGCTCACCTTCTCAACCTTCTTTCTTCCAATTACAAGCTGTTTAAGATTTTCTACAGGGCTTGAAGGTCTACCCTCTGGTACGACGTCCGTCTCCTCCCTGGGAGCTAAACCTGGTGCTATCGATATTGATGGGTCCACCTTTCGAACTCATTAACAAAGCAACCTTGCAACATGTTTCTTGGAAGGCTGCTTTTTTGGTATTGAGCACGTCAGCTCAAAAAATTCAAGCACTCTGTTCTAAAGAGCCCTTTACAGTTTTCCATCTAAATAGGGTGGTGTTGAGGGCACATCCCTCTTTTCTTCCTAAGGTGGTGTCAGATTTTCATGTGAACCAGATCATCTCTCTACCCACCTTTTTTCCCAATCCCTCCACTCCAGCTGAGAGGGCCTTGCATTCTCTGGACCTAAAAACGGTTTAAAAATTCGATCTAGATAGGTTCAAATCTATAAAAAATCTGATCAGCTGTTAATCAACTATGATTCGATCAGATCTGGATATGCAGCTACGAAACGTTCCATTTCCAGATGGATAGTTTCATGTATCAAACTTGCTTACCAATTGGCGCAGAAGACCCTGGGGTTTTCTCCCAAAGCACATTCCACCAGAGGAAAAGCGGCTACTGCAGCTTTTCTTCATAATGTGCCCATGTCTGAGATTTGTAAGGCGGCGCCTTGAGGTCCGTCTATACATTTACCAGACACTACTGTCTAGATTCAGACACCAGAGAAGACACCCAAGTAGGCCAGGCCTCCTTGCGGAATCTGTTCAACAGCTGATTTCGGCTGTTGCAGTTTGGTTGCGTCATGTTTTTCTCATTTACCTGCAGGTGGTTGTTGGGCTTGCTATTCTATTCAGTGCTTATGACTATTGATGAGGATCCCCTGGAAGAGAAGGATAAGTTACTTACCTATAATCCTAGTTCTCTTCCAGGGGTATCCTCATCAAAGTCATAAGCAACCCACCCACCTCCCCAAGTAAATGAGACCTGATCAAAGTGTTTATGGATATTGTTGAGCCCTGACTTTCAGGGTTGTGCAAAGAACAACTGACCTAACTGTCACCCCTGAGGCATGATGGGAAGCTGGGGGTCATTGTTGCCTTAAAGGCACGGTGCCAGTTTGTTGAAAATGCTTTCATTATCTATGGTTTTGGTTTACAATGCAGCCTGTAGGCTAACAATGTCTACTTTATTTGCACTTTTTATGATGTGTTTTCTGCTCATTAAAAAACAAGTTTGACTTCAGGTGTTTTTAATATATTTGCAAATAATCTTTATATGGGTAATTCCATTGTTTAGCCTCCTATGGGGAGCTGCATTGGTGTGAGAAAAAATTATATATGTACATACATATATGTGGAGCTGTATATAAGTGATTTCCATATATAATTTTTTATATTATATCTGGGGTCCCCACACATGGGCGGGAATATTCAGTGCTTATGACTTTGATGAGGATACCCCTGGAAGAGAACTAGGATTACAGGTAAGTAACGTATCCGTCTATTGCCTATTTGAAAAGTATTTAACTAAAGTAACTCATTCTGAGAAAGTATATTTTGATACCTTGTTGGTTCTAAAATAAAACTATTTTTTGATACAAAACAATTTGCCAAGAGTTCAGTTCGTGAGTGTGAGAGACCATTTGCTGACTGTGTGTACAGCAAATGCTTTACACTGTCCTCTGATAATGCCTTACTGCTCGACCAAGCTACCACTTTAGAGAGTAAGGTTATATCTAAATTTAGCCTCTGCCAAACCTCTGGGGATTGTGGACTCTGTGCACACTTACTGGTCCCGTATATACAGAGCCACTTTCTCACTATTCTGTTGAGCGATTTCCAGGGCATACGCCTGACGTCACACAGGGAGGGTTTTGAACCCAGAACCCAAATGGTTGATGACACCCATGAAAAAAAAGGAGAAAAAATAGAAAGACTTCAAGGAGACTTTTTCAGACTCAATCACTAGATGGTGGCAATATTACATAGCATGCAAATCCAGAAGACGAAGCTTCAGCATTTTGTGTTTTGGGTGGTGGCAAAGAAGTCTATATCAGGAATGGAGTCGATGCCCATGCGCACTATCTCCGAAAGGAGTCGTCACCTACCTCGTGACTGGAAAAGACTTCTTAGAAGAAAAACAAAGTGCAAACATCCGGACCCAACACTAGATAGCAGTCTACGCAAATCATGTGAATCTACAGCTCTACATGGCAAGAACAGATGCATACTGGGTAACTACCATTTTCCTTCTAGTTAACCATCAAACTAGTGTCTTAACTGAGTAGTCCACAAAGTCAATCCAGGACTGGTTTTGTATTTTTGGAGCCCCCCTGAAACTAATCCTATAGTCCTCATGAAGAACGCTGAGGGATTTGGGGTCACAACTGAGATCATAGGACACAGCACCTGCCCCTTTAAGGGTCAGAAGTCTGTCCCTGAAGTTACTAGTGAACAGTTCCCAAAGGAGTGCCTCCCAGTGCGACTTCCTCACTTTTCTCATTTAACAAGCTCTCTCAAAAGCTGTTAACCATTTGGTTATGTAATCACCTTCCTCAATTTTGTGAACAATCCCTTTTGTGATTTTGGATCATAAGATTGCTCCCTATACCTATTTATTAAGTTGCTGCCACCATTGATGGGAACCAAGCTTATCTATGATGTTTATTTTTCTAGAGCTAGGAGTCTGGTCTCTAGGTCTCCTCTTTTGGTTAACGTAACTAAGAGGTTAATCTCCTCATTGAGGCTGTCCTCCTGTGTGGGGTCTAGGTGCAGTGAGTTGTATTCTTGGAGTCAGGGGCACAGGGACCCTGTTCTCCCTTGGAGGTAAGGGAGGTTGGACGTTATCCTCTACCCCTCCATCCTCTCTTCCAACTGAGAGGTCTTCACCTTGTTCAGAGGGTTGGTCCTTAGCATACCCGGCCAATAGCTCCTGGAGCCTTTGTTCGGAGGGATGGGACCCCATAATAATGTTACGTTTACCTACTGACTGTAACTCCCTAAACTCTAAGTGGAGATAAGCGGTGAGTGTGAGAAAGTGCCCTCTTTCTGCATGGTTGCCCCACTCTTTTTTCTGAACTGCTGATGTGCTTTGACTGAGTGTGCCCTGGACTCCTGCTAACCAGGTATCCAGAGCCTATGCTCTTTCCCTAAAAGTGCATTGAAAACAAAACCCATTTGGCATCTATGGCCACAGGTCAGTCCCTGGTAAATGATACCACATGTACCCAGGGCACTGTGACCAGGGAAGGCCTTTAAGGGCTGCAGCACTTATTATGCCATCCTTAGAGGCCTTGTACCTTTACACTCACACTCTGCCTTCGCAGGCTGCGTGTTTTGGTGCAGAACAAAGTGAAGTCAACATGGCACACATCCCTGTGTGCCATGCCTACAACCCACTGCCCTGACTAAGATCAGCTACCACTCTAGCAGGGTGCACTATACCAGTGGTGAGGGTACAGGTGCATGACCCTGTACCTCTACAGTGTCTAAGTCCAGTCATAGACATTGTAAGTGCAGCGCTGCCATTAAGAGTACATGGTGCTGGGAGTTTGTCATTACGAACTCCACAGTACCATAATGACTGTATTGAAAACTGAGAAGTTTGGTATCCGACTTCTCAGCACATTAAACCCACACTGATGCCAGTGTGGGATTTAATGAAAAATACACCGAGGGCATCTTAGAGATTCCCCCTGAAAAAGACCAACCACTAGTGTCCAAGCTGAGTGCCAAAATTGCTAGGCATGATGGCATCTTGCATTATAATTGTTATCCACTTGAGACTTCACATGCTTAGCAAGTCAGTGGAACAAGTCACAGGGTCACAGTGATGGGTGCGGCCATCCACCAACACTAGATCAACCAACCTAGTGTTGGTGGATGGCCGCACCCATCGCGCTCTGCAGTGGTGGAACCCACACAATTTATTCAAATGGCTACCTTTTCTCTACCCTGTTTCACAGACAGTGCTAACAGAAGACACATCGCTCACTGGTTGGGGCACTCGCCTACAGAGTCACACTATCCAAGGATCTTGGACTATAAAGTGCAGGAGCCTACATATCAATCACCTAGAGCTACTAGCAGTGTGTTCGAGGCATATGAGCTGCAGATCTCACACTGTGCATTGGATCGCCACCTGGTGTTGGGCGCAGATGATTGCATGTTGTTGTCATCTTGGAAGAAGTCTTTGGAGTCCCGAGATAGATGACTCCTTCCTTGGACGATAGTATGTATTGTATTTTGTATTTTAATGCTTATTAAGCGCAAACTGTCACCCCGAGGGTATCCTGGCGCTGAGATCAGATTCAGCCAACTGGAATAAACTTATTCTGCTCTTATTCTGATAGTGCGCATGGGCATTGGCTCCATCCTTAGATTGTTTTTTTCCTCCACTGGGTTCTGATGCAACTTTTCCACTCCGGTTCGGAATCTACTTTTCAAGTAGTTTGATGCGTAAAAACTTTACCAAACAACGTTTGATATCAATAACTATAGACTCGACTTATGAGCTCGATTTTCGGTCCTCGACGCGGGCAGTTGGATCTATCTACGTGGTGAGGCCTACAACTCATGGAAAGGACTCCATTCAAGAGATGCCCTGAGTGTGGAGCAAAATTTCCACACAACGACCATCACGAGGTGTGTAACCTGTGCTTATCACCAGTACATGACGAGTCGAGCTGTACAGCTTGCGCATCCTTTCGATCTATGAAGACCATTCGAGATCGGAGGGCCCGTCGACAGAATATGCAGAGATCAGCTCCGGAACCGGTGGATATCTTCGAAGGTCCTGTCGCAGGGATCCTGCTCTCACACAGAACTGTTCATAGAGACTTGGAACCTCAGTGAATTAGGGTGTGCCAAAACTCACCTTAGTACCCAAAATCCCCTACCAGACTAGCAATCAATGTCTCATTGGTTCTTACAAACTCCCAATGTTTAGACAACCCAGAACATGGACTTAGAACACCTCAGGTAACGTGGAACACATGAACACTCTTTTGTTATACCAACATATCAATCCAGGACGAGGAGTAAATGAAAACACGTGCAAGTTTGAAATGTTTATTTCTAACGCAGTGTTCTCAAACGCAGTATCTTAGCTAATACAAGCAAACATATTATTAGAAACAAAGTTATCAGCATAGTTATTAGTCCAATAAACACAAAGGGAGAAAGCATGTTAAATTGCTAAAGGGAAGAAGGCTAAATGGCACCAAAGTCTTACCCTCCCTCCTAGTATATTATATTATATCTAAAGAATGTCTCTTTGGGTTTTAGAAGGGCGGCCCCATACCTCTGATCCTAGTGGAAAGGGATCACATCATCTTCCACCAGCTCTCTGCATGCGAAGAATCATCAAGTGTGTTTGCATGCTCTGCGCAGTGCAATATTAAACACGCCTAAAGCCAGAGTTGGCCGCAGCTGCATATATGTTATGTCTAGAACGTGCGAAGATCAGACCTCACAACAACCACTGTGTTGAAATAACCTTGAAGGCCTCAGCACTCACTGTTCAGACATAGCTTACCAAGTAAAGCTGATACAATAGCAAAACATTATTCTTGTGTGAAGCAAAATATTCCACTAGGCTCAAAGCTCTAATAACAATATGTGCCGTGTGCAGAGGCAGCAGAAAGGTAAAATGGCGTTTAAACTTCTAATAAGCTCATGCTAACTTAACACAGTGTGAAGGCAGAGCATATCTATATGACAGTCCATGTGTCCCGGAGGAAGATTCCAATGATCTCCAAATCGTATCTGAGGCAGACGACTACGATGACTCCATACCATCAGGTCAACGCGTGAGTACGACTGCCCCTACCCCAGCCCCAACACCTAAATCAAAGGCAAAGGTCAAAACTCCGCCTTCGGGGCCCAGTCGCGACCGAAACACTGCTTCGAAAGCCCCGCCATCGAGCCCGGCTCCATCGAAAATACTAAAGCCTTCTGGTAGCTCCATACCGAGCAAACCGTACATGCCGATACCACCAGCTCCCTCAGCACAGAAAGAAGTCCTGGCTCCGAAACACACTTGGAAACCGTCCACTCCTAAAGACAATACGTCTCCGAAAGCAATTAAGCCTGTTTCCGACACTTCCAAGCTGAATAAGACCGTTTCCAGCCCAAAATCTTCAGTGCCGAAACCTACAAAGCCTGCTTCCGATGCCTCCAAGCCCACGAACGAGGCCTCGACTCCAAAGACAATACCTTTGGTGCCGAAAATTACGCTAAAGGGCTCTATAACAGCTCCTTAGGCTAAAGACAAGCAACAACCATGCCCGGAACCGAAAAAAATCGGCGCCTGAAAGCGGTTCCTCAAGAAGAGGAGCTTTTTCAACCTGATCCTTTGCAAAAAAGGATATACATTGATCTAAAAACAGGACATGTTTCTACTATGCCACATAGAAATAGGAAGTTAGATACAGCACCTACAACTCCCAGTGCCTGTCCAGAAGGATTCTGCCACATCACCTATGCACCCTTCTCCAGTTGGTACACCCTCAGGGGCATCCTGTGCATAGGTAGTTAGGCCCAATGTTATCCTATGAGAGGCAGGGGGCTTTCGGTTGGTGGCTGCTGGCTAGCAGATCACGTGGCTGTGGGAGCTGGGCTCCTGGTCACTTGCTCAGGGCAAAGGTGGAAGTTGATTAGGACAAAGGTTGCACTGCCAGGGGCACTCGGGCGGCTGGGTGCAGGGTGCTTTTGAGCCGTTGGGCGCTCAATGTTATTCAAAGGAGATCTGGGAGAGTGGACAAAGGCTGCAGGCTCTGGGACGAGGATCTTCAGGAGCGACCAACACGTTGAGGGTTAAGTTGGGATCTTGGAGGATAGGTAGGCACCCAGGAGTTGGGCACAGGGGGCCGTGGGGCACCGGGTACAGTGGTGTATTTTGATATCGGGAAATCTTAACCCCCTGCTCGTCGCTGTTGGAGGGGTCCCTTGTGAGGCTGCAGGCATCGTCTGGGTCGTCGAGGAGGGTCCTTGGGCACTGGATTCCAGGTCACAATCGCCGGGGGGACATCCTCAGGGTCTTTGTCCACTCGGGCACAGGCCTGGCTCGGCAGGTGCAGAGTGTGCTGGTATCGCGCTTCCTGGCTAGCACCAGGGGTGTTGCTGTTTGAGCAGAACCACTGCTCGTGGTAGTCCCAGTCTTGGTAGAGTCACAAGGGAGTCAGGTCCTCCAGGGTTTTTGAGGCTGCTGACCACAGAAGGAGCCAGCGTTTTGCAGGATCAGGTTCAAGGCTCGACAGGCCTGTAGGGCTGGGGTCACGCCAGTTGGTGTCGTCCTCTTCTTGGCAGCTGCACGGCAGGTCTTCTCGTTTCTTGATCTTCTTGCTTGTTTCGGGATCTGAGGAACGGAGGTTCAGAGTGCCCCTAAATACTCAATTTAGGGGTGTTACAAGCAGAGGAAGGACAGGGACCAATCGGTCCCTGTCCTGGGGTGAGTACACCCCCTATCCTGCTCCTCTCCTGTGTGAGGGGGGCAGGAGCCTATCTCTGATTGGGCAGGGCTCCCCATCCTCAAGATGGCCGGAGCCCAGAGTTGTGCTTCACCTCGCCTCTCCCACCTGAGGGGTGGAGTTGGCACAGGCTGGCACACCCCTTTCCTCACATAGGGTTTCCCGCCAGTCTTCCCTCCAGAATGTGGGCCAGAACAGGTGGGGGCCAGTTGCTGAGTACAGCAAGTGGCCTGGAGAAGCTCACAAAGGCGGGATGCCTTTGAAGCTTCCCCCTGCCCATCCTGGGGTAGAGGTCCTAGCACCTCGCCCAGGATGTGCATTGTTGAAGGTCCAGGAGAGCGGGGGGCTCTCCACCCAGGGGTCTAGCAACATGTCTGCTGGGTGGCAGCCTCTCAGACAAGACGTGGATTGTACGTTAGGTTCAGAGACAACTCTAAGATGCCCTCTGTTGTGTATTAAATCCGACACTGGCATCAGTGTGGGTTTAATGTGCTCAGATGTTTGATATCAAACTTCTCAGTCTTCAGTGTAATCATCATGGTGCTGTGGAGTTCGTGATGACAACCTCCCAGCACCCTATACTCTCAATGGCATCACTACACTACACTTACAGTGCCCTGGAATGGACCTGGGTACTGTAGGGGTACAGGGCTCATGCACCCGTGCCCACACCATTGGCATAGTGCATCCAGCTAGAGGGGTGACTGATGTATGCCAGGGCAGTGTGTTTGTGGGCATGGCACACAGGGATGTGTTCTATGTACACTCTTTGTTTAGTTCTGCACCAGGACACTCAGCTTGCAAAGGCTGTGTCAGGGTACAGGGCCCCTAAGGGTGGCACAATAAGTACTGCAGCCCTTGGGGGGTCTTCTCTGGTCACAATGCTCTGGGTACCTAGGGTACCATTTACCAGGGGAGGACATGTGGCCAGAGATGCCAATTGGGTTTAGGCTTTAGTACAGTTTTTAGGGAAGGAACACAGGCCCCTGGGTACCTGACTGGCAGGGACCCAGGTCACACCAAGGAAAAGTGCATCAGGTATCAGGCAAAAAGTGGAGGGGTTACTGCAACAGAAACCCACTTCCTTACATACTGTGAAAATGTTGTCTGTTCACCCGTTCGCCTCGAAGGCACGGAAAAAATGTGTGGAATTGACGTCTGCACTCTGACTAGGTCTTCTTATGGCTCCGATGACATCACGTGTAGTCGCGTGCAGAGCCTTTCCATTGTGACGTCGACGTGGCAGAGCTATGAAGAAAAGTTTTTGTGGAATGCTGCGCATGGCGTTATTTAAAGGTGAGGAATCCACGGACAGATATTGTATCCACCAGAAAAAGCGTTTGTGAAGGTAAGCAACTTGTTCATCTGGCACTAAGGCAGACATATAATGAAGTTGTCCTTGTTGGAGAGCTGCCATTACACATATGTAACATTGTCCTTCCGAGGCACTAAGCTCAGCACATGCAGCTTTGTTTTCAGCTGCTTCACGAACAGCCTATTCTATTATGGAAAGCATGATTCAAAATTGAGGTTTATTACAAACCCAAAGTTCCTGCTTTCTCTTTGATTGCATCTTTTTTTTTTCCTCCTCCATTCTGTAAATGTAAATAAGGAAGTTGTGTTCAAGTGATGAATGTTTGTTCTCAGTTCTTTATCTTCTGTCTTCAGTTTGCCGCACTGGCAAGATTGCCATGAGCTGTGGAGCAAGAAGCGACGCCGGCAGCGGCAGAGTGGCATACCAGTGGAGGACCCTCCCCCGGCGAAGGCTCCCCGAAAGGAACCTCTACCTGCAGTGACTGCTGATCCTGTCAAGAACTGCACACCTCCCCCACCAGCACCTCCACCAGTCAAAGCTGAAACTTGTGTTACTGATTTAGGTGAGTTTACACTGCAAATGGAGTTCTTTGTCAGGGGAGTTTGATTTAACATTCATAAATATTGAGTAGTTGGACTCCGACGTGAGATCCCAGAACATTCAACAGTTTTGTGCAAGTAAAACATGAGTAAGCGGTGAGTAGTGTTGGTTATTTGGCGTGTTACATTGTCACCCTGTTTTGCCAAAGGTTGTAATTAATTGGATGCATGTCTGATGATTAACTTTGACCTAATTATTATGTGGTTTTCACCAGAAGGAACACTTAGTTCTCATCCAGGGGTATACTCATCAAAGTCATTATCTATGAATAATCCCTGCCCATGTGCGGAATCCCGGAGCATATAGGAAAAAAAATAAAAAAAATATATATATATAAACATATACATGCAGCCTAAAATATTTCCAAAGATGCTGAAAATTACATAGCTATGCATAGTAATAACTATACTCTCCCAATCCCTAAGGAAGAAATAGAGCAGTAAACATTTGCATACAACAATGCTTTATTGCCATAGAAAAACCTGTAATTGCAGGCATTTGCCAGTAGGCTGCAGTAGAGTATAAAGAAACAAAGAAAGACTGACACCTTCCTTTAAGGCATTACAGTAGGGGTACCGTGCCTTTAAGACCTGAAGGCGACTCCCTGCTCCCATGATGTACCACAGGTGGCAGTTAGGTCAGTTCTTTTTTCCGGCTCTTTCTGAGAGGATCCTGGAGTTTGAGCACTTCAGTTTTTGACTAAAACTGTTTATTGAAGATAATTGTTTCAGACAACTCGACATTTTCTGATTTATTAAGGCTTCTGCTACTGTTTTTGTGGAGATCCACTAAATTTGTTCAGTCAGAATGCCTGCTTTATTCAGAAGTGTCCTTCCTGTGACAAGAAAATGGCACTGGCATATCCACACTCTGTGTGTGTATTGTGTGCCTTCCATCTTCACACACTACTGACCAGTGCCACTATTGTCAGAAGTTCTCTAGGCGGACCTTACGTGACAGAAAACGGATAAAACTCCATGCTATGCTGGAAAAGGACAAGAGCCATCAGGTGGGTGGCCATGGAGGTCCCAGGACATGTTCTTCCAGCAAGCAAGGCCAAAAACGGCGACGTTCCACTACTTCTGACCCCTGGAAGAGAAAGGGGAGAAGAGATTCTCCAGTATTGGGGTGTCTTTCATAGTCACATGCCTGAATTATTCCCCGTCGTCTGAGTAGGAGTCCCACGGTACATAAAAAAGCAATAACATGTACAGGAATTTATATAAATGTACAGGAATTTATATAGCGCAAATCACCAAGCGGTTTCTAAGCGCTTGCTTAGGGAACCCGTCCTGGTATTCCCCTGTGAGATAACCCCGGCAGGGTATCCGCAAGGTGAAAGCCAGGCATCCTGCCGCGAGGGACCGTTGTGGAGATTAAGCAAGCTATTGCCCAGAGTCGCAGAGTGTGAACCCGTGAATCGAGTAGGCACCGGAGCGAGAATTGTCGAGTCCATGGACATTTTAGGACTCAAGACCCCGCCGAGCCGGGAATTGAACCCTGGTCTCGGGCTGACCTCTGCTTCCAGGTCTGCCTCCTCTAACCAGTGAGCCACACTTCTCCACTGCCATAATAATATAGAAAAAACCTGGTAATAACCAACAAGGAAGTAAAGTAGCCCAAGCTACAGCAAAAAAACTTCCACACTTATGACTATCCTAGTCATTTTGTATAGCCCAAACTGCAGCCAATCAGGCGACAGCACCCACCAGAAAGTTCTCCCCAGAGGCTCAGGCTCTCAGATTTTCTACCGCACGTCATGTGAAGGGAGTCTCCCTGAGCTCTGCTCAGTACTTCTCTTTTTCCTTCAAGATTCTTTATTCAGGCCTTGTGACTCTTTTGGTAAGCTCTGGCTTTTCAAAGAAGATCCCCACAAGAAGTGCATTTACTGCCTGTACCCGGACCATCAGGTGAAGGACTGCAAGAAATGTAGGACCTTCCCTAAGAAGACCCTCAGGGACAGGGAGGGCCGCTTGCTTTTGTGGCTACAAAAGCTCAAGGATCAAGATAATCCTGTTTCTGAGGTAGGCAGTATTGCCTCTGGGTCTACTATAGCTTCTAGGAAGAGAGCTGCTGAAGAGGTGTTATCTTCTCCTGGGGCCAAGATTGTGAAGCAGCAACAATCTTCTAAGGGGTCTGAGAGGCCTTCTACTTCTAAGGCTACTCCCCCTGCTAAGAGCTAACTTTTGCCATCCACACCCCCGAGAAGAGCGACCAAACATTTACCTCAAAAATCAACTTCTAAGAAGACGTTGCCTCAGAAGAAGACGCTGCCGTCGACTAAGATTTCCGTTGATGCAACATCTACGTCTACGGTAACTTTCTCTTCACCTAAACCAGAGATGATAATGTCGACAGTGTCTCCTCCGTCGACTATGGTCTTTGTCTCGGTCAAGCCTATCTCGTCGACGAGAGAGTCTTCAACTGCCATCGCCAGTGTCCCATCGACGGCCAAGTTTAAAAAGATCCCGTTGACGACAGCTTCATCGTCTACGCCCCCGTCGACGGTTGCTCCATCGTCGTCGAAGACCATACCGTCGCCAAGTAGCTCGTCGACGACACCTACACCGTCGACGACTAGATCGTTTACGAAGGCTCCATCGCCAACGAAGGCTCCATCGCCAACGAAGGCTCCATCGCCAACGAAGGCTCCATCGCCAGCGAAGGCTCCATCGCCAGCGAAGGCTCCATCGCCAGCGAAGGCTCCATCGCCAGCGAAGGCTCCATCGCCAGCGAAGGCTCCATCGCCGGCGAAGGCTCCATCGCCGGCGAAGGCTCCATCGCCGGCGAAGGCTCCATCGCCGGCGAAGGCTCCATCGCCGGCGAAGGCTCCATCGCCGGCGAAGGCTCCATCGCCGGCGAAGGCTCCATCGCCGGCGAAGGCTCCATCGCCGGCGAAGGCTCCATCGCCGGCGAAGGCTCCATCGCCGGCGAAGGCTCCATCGCCGGCGAAGGCTCCATCGCCGGCGAAGACTCCATCGCCGGCGAAGACTCCATCGCCGGCGAAGACTCCATCGCCGGCGAAACCTTCCTCGTCGACTAAGACAACTTCATCGTCGACGACGACCTTATAATCTGCAGGATCCAAGCCTCCGTCGACGAGCCTGTCTGTTGCCTCCGTCGACGCCGCAACTGTCTACATATACCACCTTGCAGGTTTGGTCACCTTCTACGGCTTTTATATCAATACCGAAGCCTTCCTTGCTTCAGAGACGCGGTTCTGGGCTAGAACCTTTATCTCCATTACACCTGTCACCTCAAACAGTGCCCTTACATGTTCCTGACAAGTTGCTGGACTCTGGGGATAGTGAGGAAGATTCTAACTTGGATGAAAGGTTTGGAACAGCAACAAGTCCTTCGGAATTGCACATCAAGTACCAAGAAGAGGACAATCAAGATGGCCAACCTTCGCCTGAGCATGTGACATCGCCCATTACTAGTGTTCCCACAGCTCAGATGCAGGTAGCATTGCTAACAAATCTACAGCACATGCTGAATGACTATTACGGGCGTTTTCACCTTCTGAGTCAGCGAACTCTGTGCCTCCTACGCCTGTGGTGCAAACATCCATGTCTGACCTCGGGTCTCCAAGGCCTCCTTCGGCTGTAGCTTCCCATCATCCTGAAGACCACCAATCTTACGACGAAGAAGAGGGAGAAGGTGAAGTTGATGACAGATCCTTGTTGTCAGAGTGGGACGATTATCAGGTCCAAACACCTTCTCCTTCACCTCCGGTTACCGCAGATTCACCTCCTGTGGATGTCGGAAAATTCCATATTCTTATGGAAAGAGCTACACAACGTTTCCATATTCATATGGAGACTACACAACAGGAATGCTTCCTCTATGATTTCAAGGACCAGCCAAGGAAGCAGACTAATTCAATAGCAATTATTGGTTTCATCTGGAAAGAGGGACTTAAGGTGATGTCCACTCCTGCATCTATTCCTCCAGTACTGCCGAAAATAGTCCCGAGCTTGGCTCATAGGGCACCCGACAGTTAGATGTGGTGATTGTACAAGCTGCACAGAAGCGATCCAGAAATCCTTCCTTCCCAATCGCAGCCCCACCGGATACAGACTGCAGGCGTTTGGATGCTACTGGGAAGCGTGTGTCTACAATGGCAGCAACTAGAGTCCGGGCTGCCAACTCTTTAGCCATTCTGGGCAGGTACGACCGGCAAATGTGGTCTGACATCTCGCCATATATCAACATGCTTCCAGAACCTTCCAAAGCAGAAGCTCTGAAAATACTGCATGAGGGTGAGAGAATCTCGGCCGAGATTATTGACTCTGCAGTTGATGTGGCTTCAACTGAATTCAGACAGTTAGCGGGGTCTGCTGTCCTGTGCAGGCAAGGCTGGCTAAAAGCGACTTTGTTCCGCCAGGAGGTGCAAGCTAAGGTATTGGACATGCCTTTCGATGGGTAATTTTTGTTTGGCCCGCAGGTAGAGGAAGCCTTGCAGACAATCAAAAAAGACACGGAAACAGCCAGGTCCCCTGGCACCTTACAATTTCGGAAGCTGCCCTTTCGGGGTGCAAGATGACGTGGATCGTCCACAACTAGAGGAGGTTATAATCAGCAATCTTCCTACAGGCAAGGGAATCAACGTTACCAATCCCAATGTTTCCAGTCTTACGGCCAGCGCAACACAAATTATTCCCAAAACAAAAGAAAGCCTGCCTACCGCGGAAAGGATTCAAATAAAAGACAGTTTCATCACCTGCCACTGCTATTGCCGCATTCCCACATAAAAATTGGAGGAAGAATCTCAAAATTCTACTCAAAATGGTCCTCAATAACGTCCGATAGGTGGGTGTTGGACATTGTGGCCAAAGGCCATGCCCTCGAATTCGAACAGTTTCCTCCAAATATTCCCCCAAAGGGCCCACCTCCAGCTCATCTCAAAGAGTTGTTTTCCCAGATCAATCTGATGTTAAAAAAAGGAGCGATCGAAAAAGTCCCTCCGGTTCAGAGAGGAACAGGATTCTATTCCAGATTCTTTCTAATAAAGAAGAAATCTGGGAATGGCGTCCAATTCTAGATCTTCGTGCCCTCAACAAGTACTTGAAAAAGCGAACGTTTCGGATGCTATCACTCCAAGAAATACTGCATCTTCTTTTGGCAGGAGATTACATGGCCACCTTGGACCTTCAAGATGCGTATTTCCACTTTCCCATTTTACCCCGTCACAGGAAGTTCCTGCGTTTCAGAGTGGCTGGCAGGGATTTTCAATTCAAGGTCCTCCCCTTTGGGCTGCGTTCAACGCCCAGAGTGTTTACGAAGGTCTTGGCTCCAGTAGCAGCACACTTCCGGCTGGAGGGAATACAAATATTTCCCTACTTGGACGATTGACTTATCAAGGCGAGGTCTTACGCAAACAAAGACAACCATGTCCAACGGTGTCTGTCTCTCTTCCAGTCACTGGGTCTCTCCATCAATCTCAGCAAATCACAGCTAGAGCCGTCCCAAAGACAAGCTTTCTTGGGAGCAACCTTGGACACACAACTGGTCCGAGCTTTCGTATCGGACGAGATACAAAAGAGGATACAAGACATGGCTCTGATTTTACAATCAAGAAGGTCAGTTTCAGTCCGACAGTTAAAGTCTTTTCTGAGGATGATTTCTTCTTGCATTCCTTTGATACCGAATTGCCGCCTCAGGATGAGGCCTCTTCAGGAAGAACTCAACCTGCAATGGCTGCAGGTCTCCGGCTCATTCGAAGATCTCACCCAAATCACCCCTCTCATCCGAGGAGCTCTTCTCTGGTGGATTCAGGAGAGAAATTTACAACCGGGTTGCGCGTTCCTTCAAGACGCACCAAACTTCACAATCACCACAGACGCATCCCTCGAGGGTTAGGGAGCACATCTTCAAGGGCTGACAGTCAGCGGGAAATGGAGCCCTCAACGGAAGGTCGGGCACATCAGTCTATTGGAACTAGGAGCCATCTTCCTAGCCCTCAAGTCCTTTTGCGCAATCATTCTAGGGGCCACGGTATTGGTTCGCAGAGACAATACTACAAGCATGCATTATTTGAACAAACAGGGAGGAACCCGGTCGATTCGTCTGTCTCAAGAAGCCCAGGAAATATGGGCATGGGCAATACGACACAGAATCAAACTTTTGGCTGTCCATGTACCGGGAACTGCAAACGTTCTGGCGGACACCCTCAGCAGGTCAACGGTGTCCACCCACGAATGGGAACTTCATCAACCAACGGTGGATCGGATTTTTCAACAGTGGGGTGATCCAGATCTAGACCTCTTTGCGACCAAGAAGAACAGAAAATGCCTGTTATTTGCAAGCTGGCATCCCCACAAAGACTCTCATGGGAATGCGTTTTCGATCAACTGGTCTCAAATATATGCTTATGTCTTTCCTCTGATACCGTTGGTTCCCAGAGTTCTCCGGAAGATGAAGGAAGGACCGTGTCCCCTGATTCTCATCGCCCCCAGGTGGCCTCGCCAATACTGGTTCACCGAGCTCCTTCTCCTATCTGAGTGCGAACCATACACCTGCATGTTTGATTTCTCAACTAAACCTGATTCCATAATTGCGCAGGCGGCACAACGACATCAAGAAACCCTTTGTCTCCAATATCCTCACCACCTGACCGTGAAGGTAGGCGCCTCGATGCCATAGGCAAGAAATTCTCAACAATGGCAGCAACAAGAGTTCGTGCAGCCAACTCAATGGCCATACTTGCCAGGTACGACCGACAAATGTGGTCGGACATTTCTGCTCTAGTGCAATTAATACCGGAGTCTTCAAAAGCAGAAGCATTAAAGATTCTGCATGAGGGAGAAAAGATTTCTTCTGAGATGATTGACTGTTGCATCAACATCTCTTCAACTGGTTTCCGCCTTTTGGCTAGTGCTGCGGTTCTCAGAAGGCAGGGCTGGCTCAAAGCAAAATTTTTTCGTCAGGAAGTTCAAACAAAGATATTAGATATGCCTTATGACGGGGAATCTCTGTTTGGCCAACAAAGTCCACATTAAAGTCCACATTTGTAAAGCGCACAATCACCAGTAAGGGTCTCTAGGCGCTGGGGGCTGTCGGAAAGATTAAGCGAGCTATTGCCCAGAGTCACATGGTGCTGGGCTAATCTGCCGCCGGAGCCGGGGATCGAACCGTGATCCCCAGATTCCAGCGTCAGTCGTCCTGGCCGTGGCGCCACACCTATAGATGATGCCCTCCAAACAATTAAGAAAGACACCAACACTACCCGTGCTCTTGGAACTCTCCAATTTAAAAGGCAAACTTTTCGAGGCGCAAGGGGTCGTGGTTCCTCGTCCTCTTTTCGAGGCTCTTCCAATCAATACAAGCAGGTCAACAGCGATACTCCTCCCAGAATCAACAATCGTACAGGCAACAATACTCTTCATCCTACAGGCAGTACAGAGGAACATCCTCTTGCAGAGGAAAGGATTCTTCCAAGAAAACATGACTTCCATCTTCAAACTTTTCTAGCCCCACCCGAGTGTCCAATTGTTGGAGGTCAAATCTCTCACTTTTACTCAAAATGGTCACAAATTACTACAGACCAGTGGGTCTTGGATATTGTACGCAGGGGACCTGCATTAGAATTCCTAAAAAATTCCTCGCAAATCTCCACCAAGAGGTCCTCCTCCTGCTCATCTCAAAGAACTTTTAAACCAACTCTCAGTTTCTACTAAGAAAAGGTGCCAAAACTCGAGAGAGGCAGAGGTTTTTATTCGAGGTTTTTCCCTCATTCAGAAAAAATCGGGAGAATGGCGTTCTATTCTGGATCTACGTGCCCTAAACAAATACATTTTTTAAAAAAACGTTTCGCATGTTGTCCCTCCAGGAGGTACTCCTGTTACTCTCTCAAAGAGAATATATGACAACATCGGATCTCCAAGATGCTTACTTTCATCTTCCAATTCTTCAAAGGCACAGAAAATTTCTCAGATTCAGGGTAGCCGGGAAAGACTTTCAATTCAAAGTTCTCCCTTTCGGGCTTCGTTATGCTCCCCGTGTGTTCACCAAAGTTCTCGCACCGGTGGCAAGGACTTCAAATTTTTCCGTACCCGGACGACTATCTGCTAAAGGCACGATCATTCGAGCAGGCTTACAAACACACTCAAATCTGCAGTCCCTCTTTCAGTCACTGGGACTCACATTCAACATGGAAAAATCTCAATTTCTCCCTGCTCAAAACAGAATATTCTTGGGAGCCATTGTGGACATCAAGCTAGCAAAAGCCTTAGTGTTGCAAGAAAGACGTCTGCGTCGGTTTTTGTTCCGAACGGACAACACTACGTGCATGCACTACATAAACAAGCAAGGGGGCACAAGATCCAGCCTACTCTCCCGCCAGGCTCAACAGATTTGGGAGTGGGCTATTCAGCATCAGGTCCTCCTTTCAGCAGTGCATGTTCCGGGAACATCAAACGATCTTGCAGATTCTCTGAGAAGGTCTTCTACAACCAACCACGAATGGGAGTTAGTTCAACCCACGCTGGATCACATTTTTCGGGTATGGGGTCACCCGATACTGGATCTATTTGCAACACATCGGAACCGCAAATGCCTGTCCTACGCAAGTTGGCTTCCCCAACCCGAGTCATGCGGAGATGCCTTTTTGATGAATTGGTCGATTAATATATACCTCCGCTTTTCCACCAATACCTCTGGTTCCCAGAGTTCTTCATAAAATGAGGAAAGAACGCTGTCACATCATTCTAATTGCTCCCAGATGGCCGATGTGAGAAGTTGGCCTGATATATGATGCTCACTAGTTCTAGTGATCACCTTGTATCAGTCCAAACAACCCTTATGGTGATTGATTGTAAGTCAACCTTATAGACCAGCTATCCTAATGGTAGCATGGACAAAGCAGTCTTAGGCTAAACTCTTTTGGCATGTGAAGCCAGCTGTTTTACCACAATATAACCCATTGAATACCAGATGAAAGGACACCACACAGGTTGTTATGAAAAGAAACAATATATTTATTAATAACAAACACCTCTGAACTCTTTATGAGATCAGAGGGCTAAGTGTAGGAGAGTGGGGTCTGCAATCCTATGGTCACCCCAGATTTTTGCTTTTTTGCTTCACTGGTTTACGACTTTCCCTGGCTGCTAATCAGACCCACAGCCTAGCTGTTCTTTCTCTAAATTTACAACCATGTACTTTAGGTGCATTTACCCATTGGTACTGGGCCACCTTATCAGTCCCTGTACAGTATACCTTAGGTATCCAGGGCATAGGTGTACTCAGGGCCTACCAGGGGCTGAAGCACGTATTATGCCATCCCTGGCTGGCCATCTAAAACTGACACAACTGGCTGCATGACAGCTGGGGCAAGGTGGTGTAATCACCCTTTGCTATAGATATAGTATACCTATATCTAACCCTAAAATGGACACATATATTCCTATCAGTCACTCCTATGGAAGGCCTTATCAATCCTGAAGGCAGAGTGCTTGGAATTATGTGAGATGGTGCTCTAGCATGAGCTGAGCCTGTCTACAGCGTTCGGAACCAAGTCCTTTAGCTGTTTCCATGATAACGCTATACCATATACTCCTAAGTGCATTATCAACCTCGCGGTTAAATGCTAACTCTGGTATAGCATTATCAAAACATGTCGAGTAAGGTGTCATACGAATTGGAATAGTACCCCCTCGCCAATTCTGGCGACAGGGGTAGCATTCCACTCTTCTAGAGGGGCACGACATGTATGTAACTGTGAACCCCGGTTAAAGTTAACTCGAGCCTTGGCATCACAAAATGGATGCTGCCACCACAGACACAAGTCTGACCTCCTGCTGCTGGGAGTCCTTCCAGCGAGGGAGTCTTGGACAAAGGGTTTCCTGCCTGAGGAGGTGCTAGCACCACGCCAGACAGGATTTTGTGTATTGAGGTAGGGAGGCCTGAAAGGAATGAGACATGCCTGGGGCACACAAGGTGCCCTGTGCATACACCGGTTCAAACCAGCTGCTGGGGCACTCCAGCCCCAGCTCTGGCGGGAAACCGGACAAAAGATAGGGGGTGTAACCACCCCCTTCCTGGTCCCACCCAGGGGATGGACCTAGTCAGTAGTGCAGCCCCCTTTAGGAGAATAAAGGTAGGAGCTGGTCCCATTCCAAATTAGATTAATCCTGAAGTACTCTACAAGAAGAAACGCTGGACTTCGACGTTCTGCTCCACAGAAGACTGAAGAAATCTCCCTTGTGGGCAAGGAGTGTCCACCCTGCAACTGCAGGCACCATCAAGCGTCCAGCGGCTTCACTTTGTCGTCTTCCCTCGAGGATCCAGACTTCAGAGCCCGACGAGACCCGGATTCCCAGACCTCTCCGACCTCAACTCACATCTGCAGCAAAGCTGAGACCCGTGGGTGCGACGAGACACGTGGGACCGGCCATCCTGAACGAACCTGCACTTCGCTTCCAGCACGACTCCCGAGGTAAACTCGACCAAGTGCTTTGGAGATTGAGAAGCCCCAACCCCGAGCAGCCCCTGCACCGAAGATCAGCCCTCCAGCTTCCACGAGATCTGCGTGGGCCCTTCTGCTTGTTGCTGCTCGACGCGTTGTCTGGTCACTTGCCGGCTGGCTAGTGGCCTCCTAGACGACGAACCTTTGAATCTTTGCTGCTGGTCTGGTTGCTCCAGACTGGCCCTTGCTCCCTTCCAAAAAAGGGGCACCCCGGACTCTCCTAGTCCGCACCAGACGCCTTTTCCACTCACCGCGTGGGTTGCCTTTGCCAAGGCCTGTTGACTCCAACTCCGGATCCGACAACGCCGGCAGCGAGAGCCTGCGTGGGACAGCTCGTGCCTCCAGCCTGGTCGTCGAAGACACCTCCTGGTCCACGTGGCTGCAGAGTCAAGCGTCCACTCTTCACCTGATCGCGACGACGACATCTGGTTCCTTGCTGGTTCCACACCAGTCACTGGCTAGTGACTTTGAACACTGTCCCCTCTGCTTTCAGGTCCTCTTCTTCACCGATCCACCCTTGGATCGCACCGGACATCTTCCTCCTGGTCGCCTGCAGCATCTTTTCTTTCAGGCTCCATTGACTTCAACGCGAGAACCCGACACACTTTGACACCTATGCACCCGCAGCCCGTGGGTGAGGTAACGAGAGCATTTCGGTGCTCAAGGGTAGTTTAACTGTCCTAGTGTCCAGTTCCACTGTCGTTTTAGTCTTAACTAGTCAGGATTGTCCGTACTCACCTTTAACTTGAACTGTACTGTCCATAGACGTTGTTGCGCATCTCGCGTGTGAGTTCACACTCTGCACACGCGTTCCGTGGGCCTCCTATTACTTACCTAGAGTTAGTGTAGCGTGGTCCCATCGACCCTACAGCCTCTGTACAGCTCCATTCCTTCTATCGACTTTCACATTCCACTTACTTAGTATATGGTTTGTCGTGCCCCTAGAGCACCATTGTAATTTTGTGCAACTTGTCGTATTTTTCGTAAGAGATTGTCATGTGCTTAGCCCTCTGACCTCATAAAGAGTTCAGAGGTGTTGTTATTAATAAATATACTGTTTATTTTCATAACAACCTGTGTGGTGTCCTTTCATCTGGTATTCAAGGGGTTATATTGTGGTAAAACAGCTGTCTTCACATGCCAAAAGAGTTTAGCCTAAGACTGCTTTGTCCGTGCTACCATTAAGAGAGCTGGTCTATAAGGTTGACTTACAACCAATCACCATAAGGGTTGTTTGGACTGATACAAGGCGATCACTAGAACTAGTGAGCATCATATATCAGGCCAACTTCTCACACTAAGCACATGACAATCTCTTAGGAAAAATACGATAAGTTGCACAAAATTACAATGGTGCCGTAGGGGCACGGCAAACCATATACTAAGTAAATGGCATAAGGAAATCGATAGAAGGAATGGAGCTGTCCAGAGGCTGTAGGATCGTTGGGACCACACTACCCTAACTTTAGGTAAGTAGTAGGAGGTCCATGGGACGCGTGTGCAGAGTGTGAACTCACGCGAGATGCGTAACAACGTCTATGGACAGTACAGTTCAAGAAAAAGAGGAGTACGGACAATCCTGACTAGTTAGGACTAAAACGACTGAATCTGGACACTAGGAGAGTCAAGCTACCCTTGAGCACCAAAATGCTCTTGTTACCTCACCCACGGGCTGCGGCTGCATAGGTGCGAAGTTGTGTCGGGTTTCTGCGTTGAAGTCTATGGAGCCTAAAAGACAAGATGCTGCAGGCGGCCAGGAGGAAGATGTCCGATGTGATCCAAGGGTGGATCAGAGATGCTGAAGACGTGAAAGCAGAGGGGACAATGTTCAAAGTCACTAGCCAGTGACTGGAGTGGAACCAGGAAAGAACCAGATGTTGTCGTCGCGATCAGGTGAAGAGTGGACGCTTGACTCTGCAGCCACGTGGACCAGGATGTGTCGTCGACGACCAGGATGGAGGCACGAGCTGTCCCACGCAGGCTCTCGCTGTCGGCGGTGTCTGTTCCGGATTCGGCGTCAACAGGCCTTGGCAAAGGCAACCCACGCGGTGAGTGGAAAAGGCGGAAAGGTGTCTGGTGCGGACTAGGAGAGTCCGGGTGCTCCTCTTTTGGAAGGGAGCAAGGGCCAGTCTGGAGCAACCAGACCAGCAGTGTAGTTTTCAAAGTTCGTCGTCTAGGAGGTCACTAGCCAGCCGGCAAGTGACCGAACAACGCGTCGAGCAGCAAACAAGCAGAAGGGCCCCACGCAGATCTCGTGGAAGCTGGAGGGCTGATCTTTGGTGCAGGAGCTGCTCGGGGCTGGGGCTTCTCAATCCCCAAAGCACTTGGTCGAGTTTACCTCGGGAGTCGTGCTGGAAGCGAAGTGCAGTTTCTTTCAAGATGGCCGTTCCCACGTGTCTCGTTGCACCCACGGGTCTCAGCTGTGCTGCAGATGTGAGTTGAGGTCGGAGAGGTTTGGGAATCCGGGTCTCGTCGGGCTCTGAAGTCTGGATCCTCGACGGAAGACGACAAAGTGAAGCCGCTGGATGCTCGATGGTGCCTGCAGTTGCAGGGTTGACACTCCTTGCCCACAAGGGAGATTTCTTCAGTCTTCTGTGGAGCAGAACGTCGAAGTCCAGAGTTTCTTCTTGTAGAGTAGTTCAGGATTTATCTAATTTGGAATGGGACCAGCTCCTACCTTTATCCTGCTAAAGGGGGCTGTACTGGTGACTAGGTCCCTCCCCTGGGTGGGACCAGGAATGGGGGTGGTTACACCCCCTATCCTTTGTCCGGTTACGCGCCAGAGCTGGGGCAGGGATGCCCCAGCAACTGGTTTGAACCGGTGTATGCACAGGACACCTTGTGTGCCCCAGGCATGTCTCATTCCTTTCAGGCCTATCCTACCGAATACACAAAATCCTGTCTGGGGTGGTGCTAGCACCTCCCAAGGCAGGAAACCCTTTGTCCAAGCCTCCCTCGCTGGAAGGACTCCCAGTAGCAAGAGGTCAGACTTGTGTCTGTGGTGGCAGCATCCATTTTGTGATGCCAAGGCTCGAGTTAACTTTAAGCGGGGTTCACAGTTACATACATGTCGTGTCCCTCTAGAAGGGTGGAATGCTACCCCCGTCGCCCGAATTGGCGAGGGGGTAGTATTCCAATTCGTATGACACCTTACTCGACATGTTTTGATAATGCTATACCAAAGTTAGCATTTAACCGCTGGATTATAATGCACTTAAGAGTATATGGTATAGCGTTATCATGGAACAGCTATAAGGACTTGGTTCCGCAAGCTGCAGACAGGCTCAACTCATGCCAGAGCACCATCTCACATAATTCCAAGCACTCTGCCTTCAGGATTGATAAGGCCTGCCATAGGAGTGACTGATAGGAATATATGTGTCCATTTTAGGGTTCGATATAGGTAACTATATCTACAGCAAAGGGTGATTACACCACCTTGCCCCAGCTGTCTTACCAGCCAGTTGTGTCTGTTTAGATGGCCAACCAGGGGTGGCATAATACATGCTTCAGCCCCTGGTAGGCCCTGGGTACACCTATGCCCTGGGTACCTAAGGTACACTGTACAGGGATTGATAAGGTGGCCCAGTACCAATTGGTAAATGCACCTAAAGTACATGGTTGTAAATTTAGAGAGAGAACAGCTAGGCTGTGGGTCTGATTAGCAGGCCCACAGCCAGGGAAAGTCGTAAACCAGTGAAGCAAAAATCTGGGGTGACCATAGGATTGCAGACCCCACTCTCCTACAGCCGAGACAAGTATGGTTCACGGAACTCCTGCTTCTGTCCCAGTGCGATCCGATCATCCTTCGCCCTCTTCCGAATCTCCTAACCATGTATCATGGCCAAGTTTGCCATCCCGACCCAGCATCTCTACGCTTGGCGGCTTGGAACCTGAGCACATTCCTCAGAATTGTAGAGAGGCCCTAGCAACGGCAAGAGCACCTTCAACTTTGAAGACATGCAAACTTAAATGGAAAAGATTCTGTCTATGGTGCCCAAGTGCACCCTATACGCTCCAATCCAGAGCAACTTTTGCCTTTCTTTTTGCAATGGCAAAGTCAGGCCTCTCGTTTGCCACCTTAAAGGTTTTTCTAACCGCAATCTCACGATTCCATCAGGATGGCTCAAATTCTCTTTAGTCTTCCAGAGTCATTCAACAATTTTGTAAAGGTTTTTTCAGATGTTCCCACCAATTCGTAGACCACCTCCTCCTTGGCGTTTAAACATTGTCTTGGCACAACTAATGAGACACCCTTTTGAGCCAATTCATAAAGCTGATCTGAAATACATTACCTGGAAAACTTCTCTACTTCTGGCTCTCACTTCGAGTCAGTGACATTCAAGCGTTTACTACTAAACCGCCTTTTCTTCAGTTTACTAAGGAATCAGTCTTATTACGCACCAATCCAGTTTTCATCCCTAAGGTGGCGTCCGACTTCCACCTCAATGAACCAGTTCTTTCAAAGTCAATTTTTCCTAATCAGACATCCGCAGAAAGAGCACTCCACTCCTTGGATATTAAAAGGTGTCTAAAATTCTATCTTCAAAAGACAGCGATCATACGTAAATCGGACCAGCTTTTTGTGGCCTATGGGATGATGCGAAAAGGACATCCAGTCACCAAACAGACAATTGCACGCTGTATATCTTCTGCTATTGCCTTTTGCCATCAACAAGCAGGAAAGCCACTTCCTGCATCTGTCGGAGCGCATTCTACTAGAAAAGTTTCCACGTCTACAGTGCTGTTTGCTGGTGTGCCTCTGCATCACATTTGCAGAGCTGCAACATGGTCCAGCAGGCACACTTTTACGAAGCACTACTATCTAGATGCTGCGGACAACGCTGATTCAGCTGTGGGACAAACAGTACTTCGAAATCTTTTTAAATAAGATCCTCCTATATACAAGGTACTTTCTTCTTCTTTGTTGTATACTTCAGTCTTTTGTACTGTACATGATTATGGTTATCATTATAGTGTAATTATTAAGATGATTGATCAGTACCTTGTATTCTAATTCTACTGCTCTCTACTCTTATTGAAGCATGTGAATCTATGAAAAAAAAACAATACTGGAGAAGAACAAAAGTTACTTACCTGTAAACTGTGGTTCTCCAGTATTGGTGTCTTTCATAGATTCACATGCGACCCACCGTCCTCCCCTCAGAGGCTCTCTCTCTCGTTATCTGCTGGCTCTATATTACTCTGTGCTACGAAAATCTGAGGGCCTGAGCCTCTGAGGAGGATTCTAAGAGGGTGCTGACGCCTGATTGGCTGCAATTTGGAACAAAACATAATGACTAAGACATATCATAGTAGTGATATGTTGTCTATCTAGGAGAACTCTATGGTTTTCGCTTTCTCTGTGTATATATGCTTGTGTTATAGCTACATTGCTATGTTATTTACTGTGGGACTCCCACTTCGACGATGGGGAATATTCAAGCATCTAAATCTATGAAAGACTCCAATACTGGAGAACCACAGTGCACAGGTAAGTAACTTTTGCTCTTCACCGTCGAAGTCGCCGAGGCCCAGACACTCTTCGGGTACACCGTCACGACGTCGAGAGTCTCCGCCGCATCCAAGTAAGTCGGTGTCGAGGCACCACACTTCGGGCTCGAAGTCTGTGGCTGCTGAAATGACCAAGTCTCCGTCGACGTCGAGACTTCCGGCGACATCGAGACACACTCCGCCACCCTCGAGTGGGTCGGCGTCGAGAGGATTGACGGCTAACACATCGCCGGCGCCTGACGTGCCGCCGTCGAGAGGATCGTCGAGATCCTACCATTCGACGTCTAGGAGATCGATGTCGATCCGGCGCCAAGGAAGGTCGCTGTCGACACAACGACGTAGAAGGTAGTAGTCGACGCGACGTCATGCAGGGTCGACGTCGAGAAAGATAGACGTCGAGATCACCAACTCAGCGCCGAAGATCGCCGTCTAGGTCACCACGTCCTGGACGTTCGGCGTCGAGACCTCGATCAACGCCGATGGTCACTTGGACATCGTCGACTTTGAAGCACTCGACGTCGAGAGAAGAGGTCACAGGCATTGTAGAGTCTGAGGCGATCGGATCCTGGGTCCAGAGTGTCATCAGGGGACTGGTCATCGTCTCCTGGTCTACGTATCGTGCAGATTTCTCCAGAAGTCTCCATCCACAAGGGGCTGTATCTGGCGGTCGCAGTAGTCCAGACTCAGATTACTCCCGCACGTACTCGCCATCTGGTCCAAGGACAAGTACTCCAGCCAGACCATCAAAGTCTCCTCCACGGAGGCCAGCATCTCCTACCAGATCATGATCTCCTGCCAGGCCAAGATCACTCTCTAGGCCAAGATCTCCTTCTAGACATCGGTCTAGATCCAGGGGCCGGCACAGCCGTCATCGCGACAGGCCCCAATAACAGAAGGCGCACAAGATCCCCTACATGGTCTTAGTCTACGAGATCTACAGTCCGGGACTATTCTCCGACCTTCTCCTCCACACCGCCTTCAAGGGTTTCACCTATAGATGACATTTCTACTTTTACCGATGTTCTGGGTAGGGGGGTGTAGGAGAGTAGGGTCTGCAATCCTATGATCCCCCAGATTTTTTGCTTTTTGCTGCACAGGTTTACGACTTTCCCTGGCTGTGGGCCTGCTAATCAGACCCACAGCCTAGCTGTTCTCTCTATCCAAATTGTACTCAGGTACTGAATTGGCACTGGGCCCTCTCCAAGTCCCTGTACCCAGGGCTGAGGTGCACCCAGAAGTCTCCCAGGGGCTGAAGCATGTATTGTGCCACCCCTGGATTGACTAACTAAAACTGACACAACTGGCTGCACGACAGCTGGGGCAAGGTGGTGTACTCACCCTTTGCTTTAGATATAGCATACCTATATCTAACCCTAAAATGGACACACAGATCTCATATCAGTCACTCCTATGGCAGGCCTTAACAATCCTGAAGGCAGAGTGCTTGGAATCGTGTGAGATGGTGCTCTGGCATGAGCTGAGCCTGTCTGCGGCTTTCGGGATCCATCCCTTAGCCGTTTCCATGATATCGCATACCATATACTCTTAAGTGCATTATAATCCTCGCGGTTATGTGCCAACTCTGGTATCGCTTTATCAAAACATGTCGAGTAAGGTGTCATACGAATTGGAATACTAACCCCTCGCCAATTCTGGCGACGGGGTTAGCATTCCACCCTTCTAGAGGGACACGACATGCATGTAACCTATAACCCGGTTAAAAGTCAGACAGAGCCTTAGCATCCACAAAATGGATGCTGCCACCGAGACACAAGTCTGCCCTCCTGCTGCTGGGAGTCCTCCCAGAGCAGGAGATAAGGACAAAGGGTTTCCTGCCAGGGGCGGTGCCAGCACCGTCCCAGACAGGGTTTTGTGTATTGTAGGTAGGCAGGGCTTTAGAGGAAGGTGACTGCACGTGGCACCCCGGTGCTCACTGTGCATAGGCTGGCTGGAACCAGTTCCAGGGTCACTCCAGACCCTGTGCTGGGGAAAAGCCCGCCAAGGAAGTGGGTGTAACCACCCCCCTCCTAGTCCCACCCATAGGGCAGGACTTAGTCGCGTGCCAGCCCCTTTTTACAGGATAAAGGTAGAGACTGGCCCCCTTCCAAATCAGATCATCTTTGAATCCTGAAACTACTTTCCACGAAAGGAACTCAAGACTTCTTCCTAAGATTTCTCCCTTGTGACTAAGGAGTAGTCACCCTGCATCCGCAGGCACCATCTTAAGAACACTGCGGTCTGCTGCAAGTCTCTCCTCCGGATCAAGACTGCCCAGCTCGACGAGAACCGGCTTCCCTGGCACCTCTGACCTCTACCTGCATCATCAGTCACGCTGAGATTCGTGGGTGTGACGAGACCTCGAGGGACCGGCCATCTTCAAGACTGCACGACTTCTTTCCAGCAAGCCCGCCGAGTGAATTCCTGGTGAGTGCTTTGGGGTCCGAGAAGCCCCCACCCTGAGCAGCTCCAGCACCGAAGAGCAGCCCCCCAGCATCTCCACGATCTGCGTGGGGCCCTTCTGCTTTTTACTGCTCACCGCGTTGTTTGGCTACTAGCCCGCTGGCTTGTGGCCTTCCTGACGACGCCCGACGACATTTCTGCTGCTGGTCTGGTTGCTCCAGACTGGCCCTTGCTTCCCTCCATCGGAGAAGTACCCTGGACCCTCCTGGTCCACCCAAGACGCCATTTTAGGTCCACCGCGTGGGCCTTGCATTTGCCAAGACTTGTTGCCCAATCCTGGGTCCAGCGACGTCGACAGCAAGAACCTTCGTGGGACAGCTCGCACCTCCATCCTGGTCGCCGACAACGCCTCCTGGTCCGAGAGACTGCAGAGCCCAGCAGCGCCCACTCACCTGACTGCGGTGACTTCGCCCGGTGCCATCCTGGTGCCCACTTAATCACTGGCTAGTGATTCAAGAACTTGGTCCCCTCTGCTTTCAGGTTTCCTTCTTCCTTGATCCAGGCTTGGATCCATCGAACTTTTCTTCCCTGGTCGCCTGCCAGCAACTTCTTCCTTCCAGGCTCCTGGTCCGGCAACGAGATCCCCGACGTCTTTTCAGACCTATGCAGCTGCAGCCCCTGGGCTAGGTAACTTCGGCACTTCGGTGTCCCAGCATAGCCTCACTATCCTAGGGTCAGGATCCACTGTCGTTTTCTTCCTACCAGGTCGGGTTCGCCCGTGAACACTAACTTTGCCTTTACTAGCCTCCATAGACTTTGTCCCGCATCCCGCGTGAGAGTGCACACTCTGCACCCGAGTCCCCTGGGCCTCCTAGTAGTAATCTAACGATTCCCTAGTCAAGTCCTAGCGATTCCAAAGCCTATTAGAACTGTTACTTACCTGCTAGTAATTCGCATTCCACTTTTAAAGTATATGGTTTTTCGTGCCCCTCGGGCATTTGTGTATAACGTGCTAACTTAAGTATTTTCGTAAGAGTTTTGTTGTGTGCCTAGCACCCTGTCCTCATAAAGAGTACAGGGTTGTTGTGATTCTAATAAATACACTGTTTATTTTCATAACACTTGTGTGGTGTCCTTTCACTGGGTGTTCAAGGGGTAATGTGATGGTGAAACAGCTGGCTTAACACGCCCTCTAGAGTCTTAGCCTTAGACTGCTCGTATCCATGCTACTAGGATAGCTGGTCTATAAGGTTGACTTACAACCAATCATCAATAAGGGTTGTTTGGACTGATATATAGTGATCACTAGAATAGTGAGCACTGCACATCAGGCCAACTTCTCACAGGGGGCAAAAAAACTTAACATCTCTTTGCATACCCCCATGGTTCCCACATCTGACATCTTCAATACCCTGCACCACTGGACAGCTCCCAGGCCTCTGCTACCTCTGGTGCCTAGATTCCTGGAACCGGCAATGGCCACCTGTCTTACTCCTGCGACGGTGGGTTCTGTGCCTTCCAGAATTGCCAAGAAGTACAAGGCCCCAGCGGAGGACTCCTTGTTCCTCAGGACTGATCCCCCTGCTGAATCAGTCATTGTGGCCGCAGCCATGAAATCCCATTCTGCTTCCACCTCATCCTCAGTGCCACCGGAAAAGGATAGGAAGCAGATGGACTCGTATTGGAGGAAGATGTGCAACACTTCAGCTTCATCCATGAAGGTTGCCAGTGCCTCAGCCCTTCTCGGGCAGTACGATAGATCTCTCTTGGACTCTCTCACTCGCTTCACTGAGAAGCTTCCCAAAGAAGACCGGCAGGATTTTACCGAGATCCTTCAAGAGGGAGGGCTTGTTGCTAACCAAGTAATCAGCGCAGCAGCGGATGCTTCCGACCTCGCAGCTTATGGTTACTCCCATGGAGTCTGCTCAAGACGCTCAGCTTGGCTACGCCTTAATCCTGGTGCCCAAAAGAAGATACTAAACCTTCCTTTCAATGGCTCATCTGTTTGGGTCTCTCGCCGACGACGAGATGACTAAGATGAAGGCGGAGATGGACACTGTTAAAGCTGTGGGTTTGGAGAAACGCAAGAAGTTTAAAAAGCGCTTCCGTCAGGGCGACAAGCGGTCGTACCAACAGAGGGTTCAAACCCCTAAGTGGTCTTCCCAAACACAGCAAAGGTCTCAGTAACAGCAGAGACTCCCTGGTAGAGGCAGAGGAAATAACAGCAAACAGGAGTCCTCCTCCAAGCAACCCCCCAAACCTTGAGTCGTTGCTTCCTCCTCAACTGGTCGCCACTCAGGTGGGAGGGAGTATAGCTTGCCACCTGGTAGAGTGGAAATCCATAACAAAGGACAAGTAGGTGCTGAGTATTGTGCAGCATGGTTACTTGCTGAGGTTCAAGTCCCCTCCTCCGCAAGTGCCCCCTCAACTCAAGCACCTTACTCGACTTCAAAGTCAGCTGTTAAAGAACGAAGTTTCTACCCTTCTCAAGAAAAAAGCCATAGAGGAGATCCCTCCCATGCAAAGAAATCCAGGAGTTTACTCCCGCTACTTTCTAGTCCAAAAACGAGGAGTAGCCAAAGAGTACAGACCTATCCTCGACCTACGTCTGCTGAACCGGTTTATCAAAAAAGAAAAAATTCGTATGCGAACCCTGTACCAGACCTTTCCACACCTTCACCAGGGAGACTGGATGTGTGCCATCGACCTTCAGGATGCGTACTTTCATATACCTGTCTCAGTAAAGCATCGGAAATTCCTCAGGTTTCAGATAACCGTCACCACTACCAGTATCGAGTGTTGCCGTTCGGCCTCAAATCTGCCCCACGGACTTTCTCCAAGTGCATGGCGGTGGTGGCTGCCTTCCTCCACAGGCGGAAGATCTTAGTCTATCCCTATCTAGAAGACTGGCTTCTAAAAAGCTCCACACCGGTTCTGCTTCAGAGCCATCTTTCGTACTGTCTGAATCTGATGCATTCCTTGGGGTTGCAGGTCAACTACAAGAAGTCCGTACTCAATCCCACCCAACGAATACACTACCTAGGCGCCTCCTTGGACTCCGCAGAGGCAAGCGTGTGTCCTTTGGAGGAGAGTTTGTCATCCATGCTTCTGAAGTGCTGCACCCTGCTAGACGCCCAAAGTCCCACAGCCAGGCAAGTGTCGTCTCTCCTGGGATCGATGGCCTCGTGCATCTACATCGTGCCCAATGCACGCCTTTACATGAGGCCTCTGCAGCAGGCTCTCGAGAAACAATGGTCTCAAAGATCAGGATACTGGGAAGATCCTGTTTCTCTCCACCAAGTTGCCAGAGACTCAATCAGACGGTGGATTAATCGTTCTCATCTTCTGCAGGGAGTCCCTTTTTTTGATCAGCCCCCTTCATCGCAGACGGTGGTCACGGATGCCTCAATGCACGGCTGGGGTGCTCATTTGGACCAGCTTCAAGTACAAGGTCTCTAGTCCGAAGTAGAAAGAGGCTACCACATCAACTTCTTGGAGCTCCGGGCTATCTGGCTCTCAGATCCCTCTACCCATCTCTGCGTACCAACCACATTCAAGTTCAGACAGACAACACAACAACAATGTTCTATCTCATCAAGCAGTGAGGCACAAGTTCACGAGTTCTGTCTCTGGAAACTTAATTCATTTGGCTCTGGCTTCTGGCGAGAGGTCTCCATCGTGGCAGTTCACCTGCCAGGAATCCTGAATGTTCAGGCGGATAGCCTAATCAGAGACTTCGTAGAGCGCACAACTGGATGCTCAACGAAGAGGTCATACAGGAGGTGTTTTGGCAGTGGGGAGTACCAGACATAGATCTGTTCGCAGACGAGGCAAACGCAAAATGCCCCGTCTTCGCGTCCAGATTCCCCCAACAAGGATCACGGAGAATGCACTTTTGATCAGCTGGTCTCAGACATTGCTGTATACTTTTCTTTCCCTGCCTCTGATCCTGGCAGTGATACAGAAATTCTACAGGACCAACACAAGGAAGATCCTGAAAGCGCCGAAGTGGCCACGCCAGTGGTGGTACCCGGATCTCCTCCAGCTGTCGGAGGTCCCTCACTGGAGACTGCCCTGCCGCCCAGACTTGCTGACCAAGGACGAGGGGAAGGGGTTTCACCCCAACCTTCTTTCCCTTATATTGACTGCATGGCTCCTGAGGTCATCCAATATGGGCACCTAGACCTTTCGGCTGACTGCATGAACATTCTTAAAGAGGCAAAGAGGCCTTCCATGAGAAAGTCTTATGCTTTCAAGTGGAAGAGATTTTACATTTGGTGTCTAGACAACTCTCTTGATCCTATCCACGGTCAGGTGTAGGTGATTCTACTCAATTTATTACATTTGGCAAGCTCAGGCCTGAAGTATCCCTTCATCAGGGTTCACTTAGCGGCAATAACAGCCTATAGGAAGTCACCTTCTCAGACATCATTCTTCCTCATGCCTGTGGTAAAAGATTTCTTGGAAGGGGCTTAAGAAAGTGTTTCCACCAGTGAGGTCCCGCTCTCCTCCAGGCCCTGTGTTGAAAGGAACCTTACACAGTGTTCCATGCCAATAGGGTGGTGCTAAGGACGCACCCAGGCTTCCTACCAAAGGTGGTCTCAGACTTCCATATTAATCAGACTATCACTCTGCCTACCTTTTTTCCTCAACCAACCACTCGCCCAGGGAGGTCTCTACACTCTCTAGATCTCTGGAGGGTTTTGAAATTTTACCTGGCTAAAACCCTTCCACTTAGGAAGTCAGACCGGCTTTTTGTTAATTATGGGTCAACTAATACCGGTCTGTCAGCCTCAAAAAGATCTATTTCACGATGGAGCGTCTCCTGTATAGCGCGGTCTTACCAATTAGCTAACAAGGCTTTACAGGGCAAACCTCATGCACACTCTACTAGAGGGAAAACTTCTACTACAGCTCTCCTTCGTAACATTCCGATATCTGAGATTTGTAAGGCGGCTACATGGCGTTCAGTACATACCTTTACCCGCCACTGTTGCCTAGATTCAGATGCACAGGCCGATGCCCAAGTGGGACATGCCTCTTTGAGGAATTTGTTTGCATAACTGCATTATAAATGTGATGTTGGTTCATATTTTTGCTGTGTACTTGATTGCTCGTCTGCGAGACTTTGGGTATGGGCTTGCTAATCTGTTCATAGATTATGACTATAGATGAGTATCCCCTG
The DNA here is from genome assembly GCF_964261635.1 of Lissotriton helveticus. Taxonomy (NCBI): domain Eukaryota; kingdom Metazoa; phylum Chordata; class Amphibia; order Caudata; family Salamandridae; genus Lissotriton; species Lissotriton helveticus. The sequence continues at coordinate 1,968,273,234 of NC_136065.1, forward strand.
GTTGAGAAGGATTAGTTACTTACATGTAATCCTAGTTCTCATCCAGGGGTATACTCATCAAAGTCATAAGCGACCCACCCACCTTCCTGGACGAGCATTATTGCAAAGTTATGATATGTACAATGGATCTACTCGGGTGTTTATGCACCTCCAAAAAGAACTGACCTAACTGCCACCTGTGGTGCATAATGGGAGCAGGGGGGTCGCCTTCAGGTCTTAAAGGCACGATACCCCTACTCTAATGCCTTAAAGGAAGGTGTCAGTCTTTCTTTGTTTCTTTATACTCTACTGCAGTCTACTGGCAAATGCCTGCAATTACAGGTTTTTCTATGGCAATAAAGCATTGTGGTATGCAAATGTTTACTGCTCTATTTCTTCCTTAGGGATTGGTAGAGTATAGTTATTACTATGCAAAACTATGTAAATTTCAGCAACTTTGCCATTTTGGAAATATTTTAGGCTGCATGTATATGTTTTCACATATCAATATATATATATATATCTATATATGTATTTTCTATATGCTCCGGGATCCCGCACATGGGCGGGGATTATTCATAGATTATGACTTTGAGTATACCCCTAGATGAGAACTAGGATTACAGGTAAGTAACTAATCCATCTCGTAATTTAAGAGGCCCATGTTCAGATGCTCATCTCTAAGATTAGGAATAGCATTGTTCTAATTTGTATGGCTTCCTTTTTTGTGCTAGGGAAAGTAGATGCTCATGCAAATTGTGATTCTTCCTGGTCTGTTACTATTGATGTCTGAACTCTTCTAAAGGTTAAAATTGAGACCTAGCTAAAGTGGTGAAAGAGTTGGAGTGGTAAGTCAGTTGTAGCAGAATGCCTTCTTTGTGCTGTCTAAATACAATGTTAAGTTCTGTGGAATGTAATTTAATTTGATGGACCAGTACAGCCACAGAGGTGTTTATTTAGTAGTATTGAATTATTTTACAATTTCAGAGCAACCTATTTTCCAACCTCCTGGTTAAAGCAGGCATCGTACTGAAATGGAATCCTAGAGCAAGGACTCTTTTATATATCCTCTTATAGAGGGTCTCCCATTTGGAGCCTCATGTTCGAGGCATGTGGGCTGCTGAATTCATATCTGTGCATAGATCGCCGCCTAGTGTTGGGTCCGGATGATTGCACATTGTTGTCCTGGAAGAGTCTTCGAAGTATCACGAGATAGGTGGCTCCTCCCTTGGACTACAGTGCGCATGGGCATCCTCTCCATCCCCAGATTGTTTTTCTCCGCCATTGGGTTCGCATGTACTTTCCTACTCTCCAAGTTCGGAATCAAGAAAACTTCTCAAAAGGCCTTCGGATCCGTCTGTAATGTTCAGCGCTCGGTGCCGATACACCTTATACAACTCGGTTGCACTCCAGTCGTCGAATCGGGCCGTGAGGCCTTCTCGACACCACGATGGAACGAAGTCCATTCAAGTACTGCCCTCCGTGCAACTCAAAGTTCCCGCACACAGACAAGCATCCAGTGTGCAACAAATGCCTATCTCCTGATCACAATGAAGATAGTTTCCTAGCCTGTGCCCAGTTCCGATCCAAAAAGACTATTCGGAATCGACGGGCGGCGAGGCAAGAAATGCGACGGGCGGCGCCAGAGCTCGATAACATCTTCGGGATGAAGATCTAGCGAGCGCCGAAGACTCAGATCAAGACGACGGACAATACTCAGAGCCCGACTCCGAATATTACCCCGAAGAGGGAGAACTGATAGTCGATCTCGAGGACTATGATCAGGACATCGTAGCAGTTGAAGACGACTCCGATGACGGCGAGGGGCGAACCGTGAGTACACCGCCCCATATAGACACTACACCTCTATCAGAGACTCAGGTCGAGGCATCGCCGGCAGGCCTTAGCCGAGACCAACAACCTCGTTCTACAGCCCCGCCATCACGCCCGGGTAAGAACATATCCAGAGAGCCCTCTGAGACACGTCGCATAACATCGGTTCCATCGAAACAGAAACTTATCGACAATACTGTTTTCGGACCGAATTACCTCGACCCGAAGGTATCGAAGCCAAAAGGCGTCGACCCGAAGGCCACAGTACCACTGCAACCTTCGAAACCGAAGACCGCCGAGTCGACATCCAAGACCAAAGCAGTCGAGTCGAGCTCCAAGTCGAAGGCCGTCGAGTCCACTCGAAGCCAAAACACGTCGATTCGACACAAAAACAAAAGCACGTCGAATCGACCCCCAAAAAGCACGTCGAATTGAGCAAATCAGCCTCCGGTATCGACAAGGGGAAGAAACCAGTCGACGACAGAACAAGGACTACGCCCAAAACTACCGTCGAACCGAAACCGAAGGTAAACTAGAATAAATCAGTCGAGCCGAAGCCCATCGACCCGAAGAAGGGCGTCGACCCGAAACAGCAGGCTCCAAAACAACATAAAGAGACTGTCGAACCGACAAACCCGCTCGGTCCGGAAAACCCGCTCGGTCCGAAAAAAGTTGGGAAGCCGGCAAAGGACATTCAACAAACAAAACCTGTTGAAAAACAACCAAAGGTGATACAACCACTAAAAGCGGTCGAGGCACCAATAACCATCAACCCAAAGAAACAAAAAACAAAGGTTGTAACACCAAAACCAAGGACTGTGGAAGAGGAGCTTCTTTACCCAGATCCCTCCACAGACAACCAGTCAAAAATCTACATTGATCCAAACACTGGTAAAGTGACTGTCTACACTAAAAAGAAAAGGCCTCTACCAACTGAAGACCTTTCCAGGATCCCCCTGAAGAAGAGACTGTGCTACCACGCCTATACTCTTTTAACCGATCACTCCTGCTATGCCTACCACTCCTTATACCCCAACCTCACCAACACACTCTGACTACAACCCTGATGAAGATCAGGACGCAGATGTAGGGTTTGGTTATCCACAAAACCCACATACAGAGCCAGACACACAGCCATGGGGTGGAGGAGGGGAACCAGACAATGAAGGGTTTCTGCCTATTACAGACCCTGCAGTATACCCTACTAAGCCATCACCCACAGAGGATACAGTTGCATTTAATTCTCTGTTAGATAGAGCAGCATCCTACCACAATGTAGAGATGCACTCTGATGCTCTTGAGGGAGACTTCCTCTTTGATACACTCAACATCTGAAAGACACATTAGAACACTCCCAATGCTAAAAGGGGTGTTAAAACACGCAAGTGACATTTTTAAGGACACGCTAGAGCCCGGGTCATAAACCCTAGAATTGAAAAGAAATACAGAGCTGCACCTATAGATCCTACATACATCAAAGGACAGCTACCCCTAGATTCCTTGGTGGTATCAAACGCATGTAAGCGTGCCAACTCAGACTACTGGTGAGGCTGCACCTCCAGACAAGGAATCCAAAATATTTGAGGCATCAGGCAAGAGTGGCGGCTCAGGCGGCAAACTCCTGGCGAATAGCCAATACACAAGCCTTGCTAGCCAGATATGATAGGGCGCACTACGACAGTTTGGAAGAAATTATCCAACACTTACCTGATCCCTACAAACAACAAACAGATGAACTTATACAAGAGGGAAAGCTCATCACCAATGCATCCATTAAGTGTGCACTAGACGCGGCAGACACAGCTGCCAGATCCATCAATACCAGCGTGCTCATAAGGCGACACGCATGGCTTCGTATATCAGGCTTTAAGAATGAAGTACAATCTACAATTCTTAATCAGCCAATCAACCCAGACTTTTTATTTGGTCCAGCAGTTGATTCAATTCTGGACAAAATGAAAAAGGATGCAGAAACTGCAAAATCAATGGGAGCTCTTCAGTCCCAACAACACCGGGGCTCCTTTCGTCGCTCCAATTATAGGGCAGGAGCGCGAGGAACATCACAGCAATCCTCCAACTACAAAAGTAACACACAAACAACGTATAACAAAAACACCAGCAGGGGTGGTTATAGAGGAAACAATACCAAGGGCAGAGGTGGTGGAGGCAATGCAAAGTTCACTAACACAAAGCAGTGACTTCTTGACACTCTTCCCCCCCCCCCCCCCCCCCCCCCCCCCATACCATATAACACCAGTCGGGGAAGAATACAACAATTTCAACCAGTCTGGTTAAATATCACCACAGACAAGTGGGTCAGGTAAATTATCCAACATGGCTATTGCCTAGAGCTCACCTCAACTCCACCCAACATAATACCCATGCACCGTCCTATGTCACAGGAACATATAACGTTACTTCAACAAGAGGTCATCAGTATGCTGCAAAAGGGGGCCATAGAACCAGTCCCACTGCAACACCAGGCAACAGGAGTATACTCACTATACTTCCTAATTCCAAAGAAGGACGGGTATCTCAGACCAATATTGGACCTCAGGCCCCTCAACCTTTACATTCTGTCAGAGCATTTTCACATGCTCACTCTCCAACAAGTCTTACCATTGCTTCGCCAGGGAGACTTCCTAGCAACTTTAGACCTCAAAGATGCATATTTTCATATACCAATACACCCTGCTCACAAAGTATTTGAGGTTCACCATTCAAGGGCAACACCACCAATTCAAGGTCCTGCCATTTGGGGTAACAACAGCTCCAAGAGTGTTCACCAAATGTCTAGCTACAGTAGCAGCACATCTCAGAAGGCAACACATACATGTGTACCCTTATCTGGACGACTGGCTAATACACGCGGCAACAGCCCAGCAATGTGCCAACAACATGTCAAAGACCATACACCTACTGCACAGTTTAGGATTCTCACTAAACTACCCAAAGTCACACCTACAACCCTCCCACGTCCAACAGTACCTGGGAGCGACAATAAATACACTCAGCAATAGCATATCCCAACACAGCACGAGTCCAGGGAATGCAAACGCTGATACAAAAGTTCAGACCCCAGCACTCACTACCAGCTCGAGTGTTTATGCAGCTAATAGGCATGATGGCCTCGTGCATATTCATAGTCCCTCACGCCAGACTACATATGCGCCCGCTACAAGAATGCCTAGCAAGGCAGTGGAACCAGGCTCACGGGCAATTAAAGGACCTAGTGTTGGTGACCAGTCTGGCATACAACTCTCTGCATTGGTGGAATCCACAAAACCTTTGCAAAGGTCGACTGTTCCAAGAGCCTGTCCCACAAATAGTGTTAACAGCGGACGCATCCCTACTAGGATGGGGAGCCCATCTCCTACACTACACAGTGCAGAGACTCTGGACTGTGCAGCAAAAGAAAATGCATATCAACCTCCTAGAGTTGATGGCCATCTTTCTAGCCCTAAAAGCTTTCGCGACACACTTACGCAACAAAGCTGTGTTGATCCGGATGGACAACATGACAGCTATGTATTACATTCAAAAACAGGGAGGAACACACTCGCCACAGCTGTCGCACCTAGCTCAAGCAATGTGGAAATGGGCCATTCAAAGGAACATTTTTCTCATGGCAGAACACCTCCCAGGCAAGGACAACCAAGTGGCCGACCTAAGCAGGCACAGCCAACAGATGCACGAATGGGAAATTCACCCCAAAGTGCTCCAACCATTCTTCCGGAAGTGGGGACACCCGGAAATAGATCTGTTTGCCACAAGCGAAAACGCAAAATGCCAGTACTTTGCCGCCAGGTTCCCACATCCGCAGTCGCAAGGCAATGCGATATGGATGAACTGGTCAGGCAAATTTGCGTACGCTTTTCTCCCAGCTCCACTAATACCGCTGGGGCACGCAAAATGCGCCAACATTCGCTGACTCTAATCCTAGTTGCTCCCACGTGGGCGAGGCAACCATGGTAGACAACGTTCCTAGAACTGTCAGTGGTGCCTCATCAAACACTGCGACTAACACCCAGCCTTCTAACGCAGAACCATGGCGAGATCCAACACCCAGTTCCCCAACAGCTGAACCTGGCGATCTGGCTCCTGAAATCCTAGAATTTGGATACCTCAACTTACCTCCAGACTGCATTAATATTATCAAAGAGGCAAGAAAACCCACTACCAGAGCATGCTATGCAGCAAAGTGGAAACGTTTTGTCATTTACTGTAATAACAATGACATTAACCCTCTTGATGCTTCCACTCAAAACTTCATTTGCTAACTATTGCACCTCCAACGCTGCAATTTAGCTTTTTCTTCCATCAGAATACACCTAGCTGCGTTAGCAGCATATTTGCAAAACAGGGAACACCTTTCACTATTCAGGGTGCCAGCAATTAAAGCATTTATGGAAGGACTCAAACGCGTAATTCCTCCAAGACACCCACCTTCACCAGTCTGGAATCTAAACGTTGTCTTAACCAGACTAAAGGGACCACCTTTTGAGCCACTGCACTCATGCGAACTACAATTTCTTACTTGGAAAGTGTCTTTCCTTGTTGCCATTACTTCGCTTCAAAGAGTTAGTGAGCTGCAAACCCTAACTATTTAAGAGCCATTCATTCAAGTACATGCAAATAGAGTAGTTCTTAGAACAAACCCTAAGTTCATGCCAAAGGTGGTATCCCATTTCCATATAAATCAAACAATAGAACTGCCAGTGTTCTTTCAGAACCCACAAACAGTAGCTGAAAGGGCCTTGCATACCCTTGATGTCAAAAGAGCTCTGCTATATTACATAGACAGAACTAAAACATTTCGCAAGACAAAACAATTGTTTGTTGCCTTCTCACCACAGCACCAGGGTAACCCTATTTCAAAATCAGGTATAGCCAGATGGATAGTTAAGTGCATACAACTATGTTATTTGAAGGCAAAACGCACCTTAACAGTTCCCCCTAGAGCGCATTCCACACGTAAGCTAGGGGCGTCTATGGCTTTCCTAAGAAATATCCCTTTACACGAAATTTGCAGAGCAGGCACATGGTCAACCACACATACATTTACAAAACACTATTGTGTAGATGTACATTCCAAACAGCAAGCTGCTGTAGGACAGGCTGTTCTCAAAACTCTTTTCCAGACTGCTGCAGCTGACACAGGTAGCCACCGCTAGGGGAGATACTGCTATTCATTCTATGCACAGATATGAATTCAGCAGCCCACATGCCTCGAACGGAATATGCTACTTACCAGTATGCATCTGTTCTTGGCATGTAGGGCTGCTGACATTCATATCGCCCACCCGCCTCCCCGGTGCCTGTCGCAGCCGCAGCATTCACTCTTTGCATCTACATCTCTTACTGTACTATACTCCATCTCCGCCACAGTGGCGAAAAACAATCTGGGGATGGAGAGGATGCCCATGCGCACTGTAGTCCAAGGGAGGAGCCACCTATCTCGTGATACTTCGAAGACTCTTCCAGGACAACAATGTTCAATCATTTGGACCCAACACTAGGCGGCGATCTATGCACAGATATGAATGTCAGCAGTCCTACATGCCAAGAACAGATGCATACTGGTAAGTAGCATATTCCTAATGACAGGTGGTACTAGACATTCATATTTCATTCGAAAGGATTACGCAGTGTACAGATTGATAAGTAATTATACTAGTAGCTATATTTCACCTGAACTGACTCTAAGAGGATTAAATGATTTTTTGGCCAATGTATTGACAATTTCAAAGTTATTACAAGATGGTTTATAAACTTTAAAAAAAATGGACTTCAACAGTGTCTTTTTGCCAGTCTGTGTGAAGATAATGAGGGGAACCCGGGAGCCCTACCGCCATAAATAATATAACGTTTGTTATGTTTCTTTGCTTGATAAATTTATGTTCGAGGTATGTGTGGCTGTAGATACACATGCTGTGAATAATCCTGCCATTTAGTGTTAGGCCCGGATGTGTGGCAGTTGTTTTTCTTCGCAGAAACTCTTTTGTGTCACCAGGTATTTTGACTCCTCCTCTTGCTGGTAATGCACATATTCATTGTGAGGCGGTCTCTCTTTTGACATGGTTAGCCCCACACTGTTGCCCTAGAAAATGTGGCTTCAATTGTAGTGCATATGGTCCCTGCCAACCAAATTCCCTCAGCCATTGCTTCTTCCCTAAAATTGTTACATAACCTTAAGGCCCCTGTAAGTCCCTAGTAAATGGTGCATGGGTACCTAGGGCATTTAGACTGAAGAGGGTCCCCTAGGGACTCCTCAGCTAGGCCATGCAGACTGCTGCTGCGGCATGCGAGGCCTGGTGCAGACAAAACGACAGTCAACCTGACACTGCCTGCGTAGCATGCCAACTAGCATTGCTTAAGGTATAGGTAAGCCACCCCTCTAGCATAATTTACAGCCCTAAGGTAGCAGGCACTATACCACAAGTTTGGGCATAGCTGCATGAACAGATATGCCCCTGAAATATTCAAATACATTCTTAGATATTGTAATTCCAGAGTAGCTTTAGAGTACATGGTCTGGAAACTCAAAAGCTTTAGTTTTGCTGCGTGAATCTTTATGGATTCGCTGTGCATTGTTCCGTGGTCTAGTGGTTGGGTGCGGAATCGTAGTCCTTTTCTCGCCCTTTTTTTTTTATTGAAGAATAGGTGGGCGCCGACGTCCCACCCTTTGGTGTACTTCCTGTGACGTCGGCATGCTTCCTGGGGAAGCTCCCACTTCAGGCGCCATCTTCAGATTCTTTTTTCCGCCGTTGGGTCTGGATCGTCACCGAGAGGCTCCAGAGCTTTTTGGAGGAAAGCAGAGGAAAAAGCCGTATTCTACACGGAAAGGATTGGATAAGACACCGAGAAACAAGATCACTGAGCCGGTACGACGAAGGACGAGAACTTCGACGTCCAACGGAGAATGCGCACACAGGGGGCCCCCCTGAGCGCAGGAATGGACAAAACACCTTTTAAATTCTGCCGTAACTGCCACCACAAATACGCGCAGAAGGACCAGCACCTGGTTTGCAACCTCTGCCTACCGGTCGACCACGAGAGCAAGCATTGCAACGTCTGCTCCGTCTTCACCCCAAAGACCCTCGGGGTTAGAGAGAGACAGAGAAGAGCCAACTACACCATGCAAGGCCAAGGCCACCCTCCGTGGCTTCGGGACCTGGGCCTCTCCAGCGACGAAGAGGACAACATCGCCGAGGGACCAGATGACTACATGGTCGTAGAGACCGATAAGAAAACATCTGAAGAGGTAGGAGAGACGTTGACCCCTAAACCCCCGACAGACTCTCGAAAACCTGAGTCAGACTCTCGAAAAAGCAGAGTAAGTCCACAAAGGGAGCAGTGGCGCCGAAAATCTCGACAGCCGCAGCTGCATCCTGGGACAAACAGCCCAGCGGAACCTTCGAAAAGGACTCCCAGACGGCGAAAACTGGCGAAAAGCCACGGTCATTAAAGCACGTCCCAAAAAAGACCGCTCGACTTCGAAGGAGAAGGACCCCAAGGCTGCTTTGTCGACGACTACGTCTAAGGAGATCGGCCGAAACACTCGACGCCGAACAGGCCGCCAAAATGGAGAGAAAAAAGAGAAGGCTCGAGGCTGAAATAGATAACATCCTGCAAAGGAAAAGAGAGTTCGCCGAAAAAATGAAAAGATTCCGTCGAAACCGCCGGCGACTATCGTCGAAATAGAGGAGGAAGGGGAGTTTGATGCCGAAAAACCGCCGAAAACTCCCGAGCCCCAGGAACACCTAGAGGAAGAGGGCCTATACTACGACGAGGAATGTGACGATGACCAGCGGACTAGTTTTGGCTCTGCATCCTCGGTGGCACAGGACCTGGAGTGGCAGGACCTAGACGTTGAAAGCCCAGAAGAGACCGTGGAGACGTACCCTTCGACGTACCCTTCGAGGCCTTCGCCGCCAGATGACATTGGGGTCTACAACATGGTCATCAGGAACGCGGCAACGGCTTATGGAGTCAAACTGGAGGAAGAAAAAACAAAGGCATGCTTCCTCTTAGAGACCCTGCTGCCAACAAACAAGGAGTTAATTCCTCCCCATGCTTCCAAGTGTCCTGGACCAAGGGAGGGAGGCATTCAAAGACCCAGCGACCTGCAGGTCTGTCACACCTAGGACAGAGAAGAAATACAAGCACTCCTCTAAGGACCCCCTACATCCAGGGATCCGTCACGACGGACTCCATTATTGCGGCAACAGCCAGGGAAAGGACAAACGTTCCAACAACCTCAGGCCCACCACCAGACAAAGAGTAGGAGGATGGACCTAACTAGGAGGAAAATAGAGAGGAATGTAGCGGTACACTGGCGCATTGCAAATTCTAATGCCCTACTAAACAGACATGCGTATCAGCATTGGGACGAGGTCGGACAGCTGCTCAAACACCTCCCTGAGCAATACCAACAAAGAGTGTCACAACTGGTGGAGGAAGGCAAGAATATAGCAAATTCATGCCTGAAATCAGCCTTGCATGGGGCTGACACATCCAGCAGGCTCATGATCGGGGTTACAGAAAGAAGGCATGCCTGGCTGAGGATCTCAGGCTTCAAGCCGGAAGTACAGAATAACATTCTGAGCACCCCATTCAATGGAGAAACACTGTTCGGGGCACCGGTGGATGAGAAACTCACCCAGCTCAAAAAAGAAAATGATACTGCAAGGTCCATGGGGGCCAGAGGAATGAGAAGGGGTACCACGACACGGAGACCAAAAGGAAGAGGGGGCGTGGGGGTGAACCAGCCGGGAACGTCACACCAGACATTCCAACAGACCTAGCAGGGCGACAATCAAGCGCAGCAGGGCCAGCAAAAACAAACCTGGCAGTACCAGCCTCGGGCCAGTCCTTTCGCAGGAGGGCGAATGGACGAGGGCGAACAAGTAGAGGGGGCCAGCAACCCACCTCAAAGTGACTCCGTCCCACCAAGCGTGCCCACCCACACGACCCCTTTGAAGGTGGGGCACAACAAGGTCAACAAAAGAGGGTTACAAGGACCAATGGTCAACGAACATGTAACACCAGTAGGAGGTAGGCTAAAACATTGCTTCCAAGAATGGAATAAGATAACTACAGACAAATGGATACTCAACATCATGCAGTTTGGATACTGCATAGAACTGGAAAAGAAACCACCAAACAGAAAACCAAAAAGGAAGGCGCACTCAGCAAAAGAACTAGCGCTACTCCTAGAGGAAGCACAAGAACTCCTCCAAAAGGAGGCCATCGAACCAGTTCCATTCAGAGAAAGAAACAAGGGAGTGTACTCAAACTATTTCCTGGTACCAAAAGTGGATGAAACGTTAAGACCCATCCTGGATTTAAGGTTCCTAAACCAATACATAAAGACACAAAAATTCAAAATGACATCCCTACAAGAGGTCATTTTGCAGCGTGAATCTTTCTGGATTCACTATGTTGTGCATTATTCCGCGGTCTTGTGGTTGGTCCAGAATCGGATTTTTTTTTTTTTGTAGACCAGGTGGGAGTCGGCGTTCAATCTCTTTGGGTGTATTTCCGGTGACGTTGGCATGCTTCCTGCGGAAGCTCCCACTCCTGGGCGCCATCTTCAGATTCTTTTTTTCCGCGGTCGGGTCTGGATCGTTCCCATTTGGGCTCCAGGCATTTTTGGAGAAAGTAGACGAAGAATACAGAAATTGGAAGGAAAACAACTCAGAAGACTTCAAGAGACTTCATCAACCAAGGGCCGACGAAGGAGAAGGAGAAAACTTCGAGAACTTTGACGCCTGTCGACGAACGCACGACCAGGGGGCCCCCTGAGCGCTCAAGATGGACAACAAGCCCTTCAAGTTCTGCCGTAACTGCCACCACAAGTACGCGCAGAAGGACGAGCACCCGGTTTGCAACCTTTGCCTACCGGTCGACCACGGGAGCAAGGACTGCAACGCCTGCTCCGTCTTCACCCCGAAGACCCTTCGTGTGAGAGTGAGGCAGAGGGTAGCGCACGCCACCCTGCAGGGCAAAGCCCCGACTCAATCCCTTCACGATCTGGGGATGTCTTCCAAGGAAGAGGACAACGCCGCCGAAGACGACGGCTACACGGTCGTAGAGACCGATAATACCAAGACTTCTGATAAGGTAGGAGACTCTACGGCCCCTAAACACCCGAGAGACTGAGTCTCGAAAGAACGAGGGCAAGACCTCGAAAGCGCCGGCGCCAAAAACTTCGGCGCCTGCAGCTGTATCCAGGCCCAACGGATCCTCAGAGAAGGAGTGTGAGAAGTTGGCCTGATATATGATGCTCACTAGTTCTAGTGATCACCTTGTATCAGTCCAAACAACCCTTATGGTGATTGGTTGTAAGTCAACCTTATAGACCAGCTATCCTAATGGTAGCATGGACAAAGCAGTCTTAGGCTAAACTCTTTTGGCATGTGAAGCCAGCTGTTTTACCACAATATAACACCTTGAATACCAGATGAAAGGACACCACACAGGTTGTTATGAAAACAAACAATATATTTATTAATAACAACACCTCTGAACTCTTTGAGGTCAGAGGGCTAAGCACATGACAATACTAAGAAGGAAATACGAGTTAGCACAATATTTACACGTGTGCCTTAGGGGCACGACAAACCATATACTAGAAACAATGGAATGCGAGGAAGGAAAGTACTGTGAGGAGATCCAGAGACTGGGGGATTGCTGGGACTACGCTACGAACTAGGTAAGTAAGGAGCAGGAGGCCCACGGGACTCACGTGCAGAGTGGAAACTCTCACGCGGGATGCGTACCAACGTCTATGGATACTACAGTTTACAATGTTACGGATTCCGGACGAACCCGGCTGGCTGGAGGGAAAACAGTGGGCCTGGACACTAGGATAGTGAACACGGACTTCAGCACCTAGGAGCTTTAGTTACCTAACCCACAGGCTGCGGGTGCATAGGGCTGAAGTGGTGTCGGGTTCGCTGTGTTGATCCCGGTGATGCCTGAAACAAAGAGTTGCTGGCAGGCAGCCAGATGGAGGAGTCCGGTGGTTCCAAGGATGAAACTAGGAAGGAGAGGTCCTGAAAGGGAAGGGGACAGAGTCTCGGTCACTAGCCAGTGACGGTGCTGGAGCCAGGAGGGAACCAGATGCTGTCGCCGCGTTCAGGTGAAGGAAGGGTCGCTTCTCTCTGTAGCTGCGCGGACCAGGAGCTGCTCTTCACGACCAGGCTGGAGGCACGAGCTGTCCCACGTAGTCTGCTGCTGATGGCGGTGTTGGATCGTCGATCTGGTCAACAGGCCTTGGCCAGTGCAAGCCACGCGGTGGAACAAAGATGGCGTCTGGTGCGGACCAGGAGGGTCCGGGGTGCTTCTCTTTCACAAGGGAGCAAGGGCCAGTCTGGGGGACCAGACCAGCAGTGTTGAAATCTTCGGGTCGTCGTCTGAGGTCACGAGCCAGCCGGCAAGTGACCAGACAACAGGAAAAGCAGGAACCAGGCAAAAGGGCCCCACGCAGATCTCGTGGAGGCTGGGGGGGGGCTGATCTTTGATGCAGGAGCTGTGTCGGTGTGGGGGCTTCTCAGACCCCGGCGCACTCACTCGAGGATCCCTCGGTGGTCGTGCTGGAAGCGCTGTGCAGGTTTCTTCAAGGTGGCCGTCTCCACGTTACTTGTCGCACCCACGGATCCCAGCTGTGCTGTGGATAGAGGTCAGAGGGGTCCGGAGGTCCGGATCTTGTTGAGCTGGGTCGTCGGGTTCCAGGAAGGAAGGACTTGCAGCAAACCGCACAGGAGCTTGATGGTGCCTGCGAAGCAGGATGGTCACTCCCTGACCATAGGGGAGATTCTTCAGTCTTCTGATGTTCAGGAGGTCGAAGGTCAAGAGTTTCTTCGTGGAAGTTGTCAAGATTAATCTAACTGGGAATGGGACCAGCTCCTACCTTTATTCCGCTAAAGGGGGCTGCACTACGACTAGGTCCCTCCCCTGGGTGGGACCAGGAAGGGGGGTGGTTACACCCCCTATCCTTTGCCTGGTTTCCCGCCAGAGCTGGGGCTGGAGTGACCCAGCAACTGGTTGGAACCGGTGTATGCACAGGGCACCTTGTGTGCCCCAGGCATGTCTCATTCCTTTCAGCCTTGGCCTACCTAATACACAAAATCCTGTCTGGGGTGGTGCTAGCACCTCCCAAGGCAGGAAACCCTTTGTCTGAGCCTCCCTCGCTGGAAGGACTCCCAGCAGCAGGAGGTCAGACTTGTGTCTGTGGTGGCAGCATCCATCTTGTGATGCTGAGGCTCGAGTTAACTTTAACCGGGGTTCACAGTTACTTACATGTCGTGTCCCTCTAGAAGTGTGGAATGCTACCCCCGTCGCCAGAATTGGCGAGAGGGTAGTATTCCAATTCGTATGACACCTTACTCGACATGTTTTGATAATGTTATACCAGAGTTGGCATTTAACCGCGAGGATTATAATGCATTTAAGAGTATATGGTATAGCGTTATCATGGAACAGCTATTAGGACTTGGCTCCGCAAGCTGCAAACGGGCTCAGCTCATGCCAGAGCACCATCTCACATAATTCCAAGCACTCTGCCTTCAGTATTGATAAGGCCTTCCATAGGAGTGACTGATAGGAATATATGTGTCCATTTTAGGTTTAGATATAGGGAACTATATCTAAAGCAAAGGGTGATTACACCACCTTGCCCCAGCTGTCGTGCAGCCAGTTGTGTCTGTTTTTGGATGGCCAGTCAGGGGTGGCATAATACATGCTGCAGCCCCTGGTAGGCCCTGGGTACACCTATGCCCTGGATACCTAAGGTATACTGTGCAGGGACTGATCAGGTGGCCCAGTACCAATTGGTAAATGCACCTAGGGTACATGGTTGTAATTTTAGAGAGAGAACAGCTAGGCTGTGGGTCTGATTAGCAGGCCCACAGCCAGGAAAAGTCGTAAACCAGTGAAGCAAAAAGCAAAATCCTGGGTGGCCATGGGATTGCAGACCCCACTCTCCTACAAGGAGTCCCCGGCGCCGAAGGCTGTTGAACAGCAAAAGTCATCGAAAAACGTTCTCGAAAAGGATCGTTCGACGTCGAGGGAGAAGGACCCTAAAGCACCTTCGAGGCCGACGCTGACCAGAGACACGAAATCCAGTTCGGCGACTAAGCCTTCGACACCGAGGATCAGCTCTGCGCCGAGCCAACCGCCGAAAAGAGCGGCCGAACCATCCGACGCGAAAAACGCAGCCGAGATAAAGAAAAAGAAAAGGCGACTCGAGGCCGAATTGGAAAGCATCCTGCAGCGGAAGAAGGAATTCGATGCCAAGATGAAGGTCTACACGATCCCCCACCAAACCAAGGCACAGGTTGTAGAGGTGGTCGAGGATGAAGACTATGACGCCGAAGAACAGGCGGCTGACGTCGAGGAAATCGACCAGGAAGAGAGTCCCTAATATAGTTACGACTAGGAGGAGGAAGAGGACAGCAGGACGGACCCCGGGTCTTCTCCCTCTGAAACACAGGATGTGGATTATCTGGATGTCGACACCTTAAGCCCAGAGGAGGCCATCGACCCATATCCCTTGAGGCCCTCGCCGCCGGACGACATCGGGGCCTACAACTCGTTGATAAAGACTGCCGCAGTGGCATTCAGGCTCATGCTCGACGAAGAGCAGCAGAAAGCAGACTTCCTTCTAGAGACACTGCTCCCCACCCAAACGAAGAGCCTGTACCTCCTCATGCTAGACAGCGTCTTGGCTCAGGGAAGGGAAGCATTCAACATGCAAGGCGGTCACCCCCAGGACGGAGAAGAAATACAAATACACACATTCGTCAAAAGACCCACCCTACATTCAGGGCACGGTCTCAGCAGACTCCATCACAGCCACAGCAAGAAAGAGGGCTAACGTGCCCACTACTTCTGGGCCACCTCCAGATAAGGAAAGCAAGAGGATGGACCTGGTGGGCATAAGGATTGAACGGAATGCCGCAACCCACTGGCCCATGGCGAATTCCAACGCCCTGATCAACAGGCACATGTACCAGATCATGGAGGAGCTCGGTCAGTTGGTGAAAGACCTGCCCCAAGATTCCAGGCAAAAGGCAGAGAAATTGGTGGAGGAGGGGAAGATCGCGGCAAATTCTTGCCTCAAGACTGCCCTGGATGGAGCAGACACCTCCAGCAGGCTCATGATGATGGGCATCACTGAGAGGAGACACGCCTGGCTCAGGATTTCAGGTTTCAAGCCCGAGGTGCAGCACAGCATCCTGAACACACCGTTCAACGGCGAAACCTTGTTTGGAGCACCAGTTGACGAGAAGCTCAGCCAACTGAAAAAGGATAACGAAACGGCAAGGTTCATGGGAGCATTGCA
The DNA here is from genome assembly GCF_964261635.1 of Lissotriton helveticus. Lineage (NCBI taxonomy): Eukaryota > Metazoa > Chordata > Amphibia > Caudata > Salamandridae > Lissotriton > Lissotriton helveticus. The sequence continues at coordinate 1,968,289,396 of NC_136065.1, forward strand.
GTTCAGAGGTGGCAAAAGGGGTATCCCGTCACGAAGACCCAGCGGGAGAGGTGTACCAGCCAGCTACATCACACCAGGCTTTCCAACAAGCGCACCAGGCAGACACACAGGTTCAGCATGGTCAGCATAAACAGTCCTGTCAGTACCAGCCAAGAGGCCAGTCCTTTCGAGGGAGAGGAAATGGACATGGACAGAATAAAAGAGGGGGTCAGCAGCCCGCCTCTAAGTGACTTCGAAAAACTACGTGTGCCCACCCACAGAAAAGATCCCAGGGTGCAGCACGTACAGAGGGATCAAGTGTTACACAAACTAATCTCCTACGACCATATAACACCAGTGGGAGGAAGATTAAGATTTTACCTCCAAACATGGAGAGAAATCACATCAGACAAATGGATTCTCAACATCATCCAATTCGGATACTGCATAGAGTTGGAGGGGAGGCCAACAAGCAGAAAACCAAAAAGACCACTAGCAAACAAACAACTAGAGCGTCTTCAGGAAGAAGCAAAGGAGCTCCTGCAGAAGCAGGCCATAGAACACGTACCCTTCAGGGAAAGGAACAAAGGTGTATACTCAACGTACTTCCTGGTACCAAAAGTAGACGAAACAATGAGACCTATTCTGGACCTAAGGTTCCTGAACAAATTCATAAGAACGCAAAAGTTCAAAATGAACTCCCTGCAAGAGGTGCTCCCGCAATTGCAAATCGGTGACTTCATGGTCACAATAGACCTCAAGCATGCCTACCTGCACATCCCAATGAACAGAAAGCACAAGCATATGCTCAGATTCACCATCGGAGAAAACCACTACCAGTTCATAACACTAGCCTTCGGGCTAAAATCAGCACCAAGGGTCTTAAAGTGCCTCGCAGCGGTCGCAGCACACCTACGAAGGAAAGGAATACACTTATATCCTTACCTGGACGACTGGCTAGTAAAAGCAAACTCATACCATAGATGCAAGCGGCACGCACAAACAGTGACGACAACGCTCATAAACCTGGGGTTCTCCATCCATTGGAAGAAATCCTCAATGGAACCGGAACAAGTGAAGATTTTCCTGGGAGCACAGATCAACACCTTGCAGGGCAAGGTGGTCCCCAGCGAGAAGAGGGCGAGAGCGCTAGTGAAAAACTCTGCTCTACCAGAAGGGGCAAGCTCGGACAGTGAGGACTGCGAGCAAGATCATGGGCATGATGGCATCATGCATCCACCTAGTACCAAATGTACGGCTCCACATGAGACCCATTCAAGAATGGCTACAGGGGCAATGGTCACAAGCTACAGGCCGTTGGGAAGATCTAGTGGTTGTAACGCACTCAGTGCAGAAGGAAATGACATGGTGGAACATGGAGAACATAACATGGGGAGAGCCTCCAACGCCCCCAACACCAACAGTGACCATCACCACAGACGCATCCCTGAAGGGATGGGGCGCTCACATGGAGGAACTCAAAGTGAGAGGACTGTGGACGCCAGCAGATGCGACTAGGCACATCAATTACCTGGAATTGAAGACAATCTTCCTTGCATTGAAAGCTTTCCAAACGAGGCTGTATAAGCACACGGTATTGATCCAAACAGGCAACACCACAGCAATGTTCTACATCAACAAGCAGGGTTGGACACAGTCAGCCATGCTTTCAAAGCGAGCACAGGAGATATGGAGATGGGCCATCCCACTCAAGATAGACCTGCTAGCCATACACCTGCCAGGGAAGGACAACGTACAAGCAGATTGGCTCAGCAGAGTGACATCTGCATCCCACGAGTGGGAGCTCAATGCACAAGAGACAAGGTGGCTGTTCGACAGATGGGGAACACCATCTGTGGACCTTTTTGCCACACGTCAGAATGCAAAATGCCAACTCTTCGCATCCAGACAGCCCGAGGAGGGATCCCTGGGGAATGCTCTATGGATAGATTGGTCCAGGACATTTGCTTACGCTTTTCCCCCGATACCGCTGATGCACAGAGTGCTCAGCAAATGCAAAACGAGCAACATGACCCTGATACTGGTCGCACCGCAGTGGGCCAGACAGACATGGTACTCGCAGATCATGGAGATGACAGTGTGCACCCCACCGATTCGGCAAAAAAAAGACCTGCTCTCCATGCAGAACGGAGAAGTGCTGCACCCAGAACCAGAGAGCCTGAGCCTGGTGGCGTGGCTCCTGAGGAAATAGAGTTTGCACATTTAAAACTACCAGAAAGCACCCTGAGGGTGCTTCGGGAGGCACGAAAACCCAGCACTCGGAAGTGCTAGGTTGCGAAGTAGAAAAGATTCACAATGTGGTGCAGAAGAGAAAAGCTTCACAATTAAATGAAGGACTCCACAGTGCTGAAGTACCTCACGTACCTGCTAGAGAGGAACCTTCGTTCATCCTAGTTAAGAGTTCACTTGGCAGCGATAGTCGCTTACACAAGAGGAGAAACGTGCAAGAGTTTCTTCACATCACAAGTGGTGAAAAGATTCCTGGAAGGAGCAAAGAGGAACGCACCACCAAACGGGTTCCGCCACCTGCATGTAACTTGAACATAGTCCTAACGGAACTCATGAAAGAGCCTTTCGAACCACTTCACAAAGCCTCCCTAGAGATGCTAACAACAAAAACAGCTTTCCTGGTTGCAATAACGTCCTTACGCAGAGTGAGCGAACTTCAGGCACTAACGCTACAAGAACCCTACATACAAATACACAATGATAGGGTTGTGATGAGGACTGACCCACACTTCATGCCAAAGGTGGTGTCCAAGTTCCACATGAACCAGTCTATACAGATACCGGGCCAACCACAGCACCGAGACCGCCCTCATCGCAGCCACTGACGACATCCGAGCCCTCGGTGAAACAGCGGCCCTCATCCTCCTGGACCTCTCCGCGACGTTCGACACTGTCTGCCACCGCACCCTAGTGCAGCGCCTCAGTAACGTCGGAATCCAAGAGAAGGCCCTGGAATGGATCATCTCCTTCCTCGCCGGAAGGCCACAGAGTCCGCCTCCCCCGTTCAGATCAGAAGCCACCGAAGTCATCTGCGGCGTACCACAAGGATCATCACTCAGCCCCACGCTGTTCAACATCTACATGAGCCCCCTTGCGGCCATCGCACGCCAACACAACCTCAACATCATCTCCTACGCCGACGACACCCAGCTGTTCCTCTCCCTCACCAACGACCCCGACACCGCCAGAACCAGCCTACACGAAGGGATGAAAGATGTAGCCGAGTGGATGATGAACAGCCGCCTGAAACTGAACTTAGATAAGACAGAAGTCCTCATCCTGGGATCATCACCATCCGCCTGGGACGACTCCTGGTGGCCCCCTGCCCTGGGCAGCGCTCCCAAACCAACGGACCACGCACGGAACCTGGGCTTCATACTGGACTCCTCCCTCTCCATGACCGGACAAGTCATCGCCGTCTCCTCGTCATGCTTCAACATCCTACGCATGCTACGGAAGATCTTCCGATGGATCCCCACCGAAACCAGGAAGACGGTCACCCAGGCCCTCGTCACCAGCCGTCTGGACTACGGCAACTCCCTCTACGCCGGAACCACTGCAAAACTCCAGAAAAACTCCAGCGGATTCAGAACGCCTCAGCACGGCACATTCTGGACATCCCCCGACACAGCCACATCTCCGCACACCTAAGAAACCTCCACTGGCTCCCCGTCAACAAGAGAATCAAGTTTCAGCTCCTCACCCACGCACACAAAGCTCTCCACAACCAAGGCCCAAGATACCTCATCGACCGCCTAAACTTCTACACTCCCTCCATCTCCGATCGACCAGCCAAGCCCTCGCCGCTGTCCCCCGCATCCGAAGAGCCACAACGGGAGGAAGATCCTTCTCCTACCTGGCTGCCAAGACGTGGAACTCCCTCCCCACCCACCTCCGCCTGACCCAAGACCACCTCGCCTTCAGGAAGCAACTCAAGACCTGGCTGTTCGAGCAATAGCGGACTCCCCCTCCCCAAGCGCCTTGAGACCCTCCGGGTGACTAGCGCGCTATACAAATGCCTGATTGATTGATTGATACCGAGTGTTTTCCAAAAACCAGCCACTAGCGCAGAGCGAACTCTGCACACCCTGGACGCCAGAAGGGCAGTCATGCACTACATTGAAAGAACGAAGGGACACAGGAAAACAAAACAGTTCTTTGTGTCATTCGCCAACAGTTTCATGGGAAAAGCAGTAACCAAAGAGACCGTTGCACGATGGGTCGCACAAACAATACAGCTCTGCCACAAGCGAGCGGGGCAAGAACTAGCAAAGGGGACACATGCCCACTCCACTAGGAACAAGCATTTACAATGCAACGGTCTCGCCTTTGCAAAAGTTAGAGCTATTGGCATTGTAAATGACAAAATGTTTGTTTATGTGTTGGTTTTTAAAACAGATAAATAAATGGCATTGTCATTTGCAATGTCAATATCTCAAACACATGTAAATAACCAAGAGGCAAAATAAACATACATATGTTCCCTAGTAATTGACGTATAACATGCGATAATATAACATTATGAGACATAACAAAGAGTCCAGTTCTATTAAACAACATCAGAAAGCACTATAACAAATGACACACCATCATAGCACATAACATCACAGCAGCATACAAAATAGTATAGCATGGCACAACAGGGTGACATTATAACAACACAACTGAACACATGTTAACCCTTTAAGTGCTGCCGTCGGCCAACGGTCGTCACGGGCACTACCTCCCCAGTGCTGCGTGCGACCGTTGGACGTCCATTCAGCACTGGATAATGGACAGCGCAGCACTGGGGATATTTACGAAGCTCCTAAGGTGTTAATAGACGGCAAAAACAAAACCATTGCATTCTAAATCAAAGCATAACATGTTGACATTATAAATGCTTGTTTGACGATATCAGGTGGGGTTTTGAGTATTATCATGACATCATTCACCCAATAGCCCGTTTAACCAACACCACTTAATATTAACTTTGTAAGGATTCAAGGATGAGTCAACACAAAATGAATCAAACCTGCTAGAGAAGTAGCTGCATTAAGCAACTGAGCTACCTTAGTGGGAGTAAAATACCTCTTCAGCCGTCAACTCTAACACCAGGCCTATTAGAAGAGATGGTGTGTGCCCGAGGAAAATATTGTATACATCTCTGAACCAATCTAAAGTGGACACTCCGCAGTTTAGGTGCCCTATCAATTGTTAATGTTTCATAATAAATCCATAATCATATTTATTACAGCGCTAAAGGCAATAGGTTGAGTGAAGAACTTAAGACGGAAATGCAAAGGTCATTATAGAAAGATAATAGAGAACCAGTAGGTGCACTGATGGTTGAAAATATTTAAAGATGCCCCAATGTTACCAATTCGAAGTGAAAAGTGCAGGTGTGTAAGCGAAAGTCTGACCCTCTCTCCCACATGCACATACTCTAAACATTCACGTATGTCGGAGCAGCAGTGGACTAAACAAGCACTCCTTGCTTTACTCTGGCACCTGCATTTCCACCGCGCTGTCTACCATTAGTAGGAGCCTCGAGGCGCTTTCTCAATCTGGCTGCCTTTTCATGTGATGGGCGTTTACACGGCCGGTTGTACCTGGTTGTGTGCCTCTAACGGTAGTTGCTCTTTAATGCAGAAGTAAATTGAGTCCAATCCTATAAAAGAACTTTGGCACCATTAAATGTGCGCCTGAAAAATGCCCAGGCACAAACGGCAATCTTTTTTTCAACAATCGATACATTTCTGGAGAAAAAAATCAAAACTTTTTTCTATTATTCACCTGAATGCCACAACCATGTGGAGCACGTGAGAGTGTGCACGTGTGTGCGCGCATGTGTGTGTCCACGTATGTGCTCCTGTGCCACTGGGAATATGCGCAAATCGCTTTCCGTAATGCCACCTCTCGTAAAACATGCTGTAGTGGCATTAACTGCTTTACTCGCTGCAGAAATGTAACGCTCAATTGATTATAAGTCTTGTACTGATTGCGAGATCGCGTCCGTCCGTATCTTGGCGGCCATCGAATCTCTTTGCACGCGCGTCATGTTTCTAGCAGTGCAACCAGGGGCACGTGGTCGTGTGATCTACATGTGAGACTGATGTGCAGCACAGATCCAGCCATTGGGGGCGCAGCGCGCCACCGGCCCGGGCCACAGTCAAGCCCCCATGCTCTTCTCTGTAACCAAGTGTGCAAATTGGACAAATGGGGCCTTTTGAGGTCTAATTGAGCGTGAGAGAAGGAGCTGCCCCCGTTAATGAGGTCTGAGAGAGCTCCCTTTTCATGCCTTCAAGAAGACCCCCTTCCATCCCTATAAAATCACCAATCACGTGACATCGCAGAATCTATCGTGACAGGCGCGCCGAACCCGGTATCAGGAATGTTAATTAGTGCGGCGATTGTTTCTCTCCATTGACTCCCCACGGGGGCTGTCTTTGAAGGCACGGGGGGCTTCGCAGGTAGTGCACACAGGGGCACCGCGTCGCCTCTGAGTGCGGCTGCACGAACCAGGTGAACGCACCCCGTGCAAGAGCCGTGTGACCTATTACAAAGGAGATACATTAATTGCAGGGTTATGGTTTTGGGGCCAGGCGGGAATCCGTTAGACAGCTCCTGTCCCTGCCTCGTTGACACATCTGTGCGGTGTTCGGCCCGCGCAAGACACTAGTAGGACACCGCAAGTGTGATGCAACAGTTGTGCCCACTGAACACCTCAAGACCGTTACACCCCTTACTTCTGGCTATGGTGCACATAAAATGCTTCACACGTGACTCGGTGTACACTATAGCAAGTCACATCTTCGCGTGTTGCACATGAGAACAGATCAGGTGTGTCAGTGTTGAACTATGTGGCGCCTTACATATGTCTACAAGTGTGGCATACTCGAACAGCTCTAACATCAGAAGTGTTACACACACAAGAACAGCTCAACTCTGCCTTTAGCGCCACCTAGAACGCCCGCTTCTGATAGTGTGCACACTAGTGCACATCACGTCTTTTACACTGAAATAGCTCACATCTGCCACTGGTGCACACCGGGCCATCTCACATTTTGAACGAGCTGCACAACTGCTACCGCCCATCTCTGCCTTGATGCAGGTGATAACGGCTCAACTCCATTTGTGTTTACACTGGGAGCGACGTAAGTCTGGTCTTGCAAACAGACTACAACACCTCATGTTTACTCGTGGTGTAGATAGGGTAGCATTAAAATACATCATACCCGCCCATGGTGCGTAAAAGAAAACTTCACGTCCACCTGGGATGAACACCTCAACAGCTCACGTCTACCCGTCGTGCTCTCTAGAGCTCCGCACACCTACCTGCCGTGCACTCAGCAGCAGCTCGCATCATCCCTGGTGCACGTCAGAGCACCGTAAATCTACGCCGTAATATCGCCGTAAATATAGCGTCTAATCTACAACCCGCTGCCCTTCGCAGCACTGGGAAGCCCAGCCGTGGATGGACAGAACGAAGGGGGCCGCTTTCTGCTTAATGCTCGGTCAGGGAGGGGCCCGGCTCGTTTTGGGCTGGAGGGCAGTGACACACAGGCCTCTCACCGAGTGTCTGGAGTGGAGTTTTGAGATTTTCAGTGTGGATACAAAATGGGGAAATTCCTGAACCGCACACAACGCCCCGGGGAAGGGTGCAATGTACGCCAGGATTACTCCCCCCCCCCCCCCCCCCCCCACACACTCCCTCCTCGCACACTCCCTCCTCCGATAGTGCGGGCTGATGTCTGTAGTCACTCTGCTTCTACTTCCGGTTTGGCCGGCAATGCTTCCGGGTCGCCGCAGGCAGCGCGGCGGCCCGCCCTGCACGGGGAAGGGAGGCAGCTTTCGAGGAGGACAGCACCTGGCCGCGAGCGCGTTCTCGTGCGCGTGACCTTCACAAATCGCCGCGCGCGGCCAGTGCTGTCCTCCTGGGAAGCTGAGCCGTTAACAATAAGGTCTCTGGCGAGAGCGAGCTTCGCTCGCTTCTAGCCGAGACCTAAAAAGGGTGCTACAATAGCCTTCCTGGCTAACACACCCATACAAGACATATGCCTGGCGGCAACATTGGCTTCGGTGCACACGTTCACGAAGCGCTACTGCGTGGATATACAGATGAACAGGGAAGCACAAGTCGGACAAAAGGTGCTTCAACACATATTTAATAACCAACGCTCATCTTCCACCCAGCCGCCACAGAAATAAGAATCCGCTACAAAGTCTATGCACATCATAGTGAATCCAGATAGATTCACGCTGCAAAACAAATAGTTTTCTTACCTGTCGGTATAGTTTTGCAGCTTGAAGATCTTTCTGGATTCACTAGCGAACCCACCCTCCTCCGCCAGAAAGATGAGGCTGGAGAGAGAAAAGGTGGTTAAAATAAAAAAAGTGGTTAAAACAGAGACAAATACTATAACTAACCACCTTAAAGGTTAAAAGCGGAAAATTACTTAATGGAACATTGCCATAACTTCGGAAACAGAACAAACAAGGAAAAAATAATCCAAAGATGGTGCCCAGGAGTGGGAGCTTCCGCAGGAAGCGTGCCGACGTCACCGGAAATACACCCAAAGAGGTGGGATGCCGACGCCCACCTGGGCTACAAAAAAAAACCAAAGAAAAGACTACGATTCCGGACCCAACCTCAAGACCGCGGAATAATGCACAGCATAGTGAATCCAGAAAGATCTTCAAGCTGCAAAACTATACCGACAGGTAAGAAAACTATTCGTTCCTCAGATAAGGGACGGAGACTTCATGTCCACCATAGACCTCAAAGATTCCTACCTACACATTCCCATGAACAGGCAGCACAAACATCTACTGATATTTACAATCAACAAAGAACACTACCAGTTCACAGCCCTAGCCTTCGGACTAAAATCCGCACCAAGGGTATTCACTAAATGTCTCGCTGACGTGGCAGCGCACCTACGGAGGGAAGGGATTCATGTATACCCTTACCTTGACGACTGGCTAATAAAAGCAAGTTCCCACAGGACATGCAAGGAACACGCACAACGGGTCACAGAAACACTGACAGACCTAGGATTCTCCATACACTGGGGGAAATCCTCAATGGAACCAGAGCAAGTGAAGATCTTCCTAGGTGCACAGATCAACACCATACAGAGCAAGGTGTTTCCCATCGACAAGAGAACACTTGCCCTGCTGAAGGAGACACGCCACTACCAGAAGGGGCGAGCGCTGACTGTGAGGACAGTGAGCAAGATCATGGGGATGAGGGCGTCCTGCATACACCTGGTCCCCAATATACGGCTCCACATGAGACAATTCCAGGAATGGCTGCAGCAACAATGGTCACAAGCTACAGGAAGTTGGAAAATCTAGTGGTTGTAACGCACGCAGTGCAGGAGGAGATAACGTGGTGGAACAAGGCGAACATAACAAAAGGAAAGCCTTTAACACCATCAACCCCAACGGTGACCATCACCACAGACTCATCCCAGATGGGATGGGGAGCACACATGAACAAGCTCAAGGTGAGGGGTCTGTGGACTCAGGCAGATGCGGTCAAACACATCAACTACCTGGAACTAAAGACCGTGCTCCTCGCCCTGAAGTCTTTCCCGAAACAACTGTACAACCAGAGAGTGGTGATACAAACAGACAACACAACAACGATGTTCTACATCAACAAACAGGGAGGAACACAATCAGTCGCACTATCCAACCTACCACAGGAAATATGGAGATGGGCTATCCCACTCAAAATAGAACTACTAGCCAAACACCTACCAGGAAAGGACAATGTGAAAGCAGACAGGCTCAGCAGACAGACATCAGCATCCCACGAGTGGGAGCTCAATGCACAGGAAACGCAAAGGCTCTTCAAGTGGTGGAGAATGTGAGAAGTTGGCCTGATATATGATGCTCACTAGTTCTAGTGATCACCTTGTATCAGTCCAAACAACCCTTATGGTGATTGGTTGTAAGTCAACCTTATAGACCAGCTATCCTAATGGTAGCATGGACAAAGCAGTCTTAGGCTAAACACTTTTGGCATGTGAAGCCAGCTGTTTTACCACAATATAACCCCTTAAATACCAGATGAAAGGACACCACACAGGTTGTTATGAAAATAAACAGTATATTTATTAATAACAATCACCTCTGAACTCTTTGAGGTCAGAGGGCTAAGCACATGACAATCTCTTAGGAAAAATACGACAAGTTGCACAAAATTACAATGGTGCCCATGGGGCACGACAAACCATATACTAAGTAAGTGGAATGTGAAAGTCGATAGAAGGAATGGAGCTGTCCAGAGGCTGTAGGATCGATGGGACCACCCTACACTAAATCTAGGTAAGTAATAGGAGGCCCACGGAACACGTGTGCAGAGTGTGAACTCACACGCGAGATGCGTAACAACGTCTATGGACAGTACAGTTCAAGTTAAAGGTGAGTACGGACAATCCTGACTAGTTAGGACTAAAACGACTGTGGAACTGGACACTAGGACAGTTAAACTACCCTTGAGCACCTAAATGCTCTCGTTACCTCACCCACGGGCTGCGGGTGCATAGGTGTCAAAGTGTCGGGTTCTCGCGTTGAAGTCTATGGAGCCTGGAAGAAAAGATGCTGCAGGCGACCAGGAGGAAGATGTCCGGTGCGATCCAAGGGTGGATCGGTGAAGAAGAGGACCTGAAAGCAGAGGGGATAGTGTTCAAAGTCACTAGCCAGTGACTGGTGTGGAACCAGCAAGGAACCAGAGGCTGTCGCCGCGATCAGGTGAAGAGTGAACGCTTGACTCTGCAGCCACGTGGACCAGGAGGTGTCTTCGACGACCAGGATGGAGGCACGAGCTGTCCCACGCAGGCTCTCGCTGTCGGCGGTGTCGGATCCGGGATTGGAGTCCACAGGCCTTGGCAAAGGCAACCCACGCGGTGAGTGGAAAAGGCGTCTGGTGCGGACTAGGAGAGTCCGGGGTGCCCCTCTTTTGGAAGGGAGCAAGGGCCAGTCTGGAGCAACCAGACCAGCAGCAAAGATTTCAAAGTTCGTCGTCTAGGAGGCCACTAGCCAGCCGGCAAGTGACCAGACAACGCGTCGAGCAGCAAACAAGCAGAAGGGCCCCACGCAGATCTCGTGGATGCTGGAGGGCTAATCTTCGGTGCAGGGGCTGCTCGGGGCTGGGGCTTCTCAGTCCCCAAAGCACTTGGTCGAGTTTACCTCGGGAGTCGTGCTGAAAGCGAAGTGCAGGTTCTTTCAAGATGGCTGGTCCCACGTGTCTCGTCGCACCCACGGATCTCAGCTGTGCTGCAGATGTAGGTTGAGGTCGGAGAGGTCTGGGAGTCCGGGTCTCGTCGGGCTCTGAAGTCTGGATCCTGGAAGGAAGACGACAAAGGGAAGTCGCTGGACGCTTCATGGTGCCTGCAGTTGCAGGGTGGACACTCCTTGGCCACAAGGGAGATTTCTTCAGTCTTCTGTGGAGCAGAACGTCGAAGTCCCGAGTTTCTTCTTGTAGAATTGTTCAGGATATTCTCATTTGGAATGGGACCAGCTCCTAACTTTATTCTCCTAAAGGGGGCTGCACTACTGACTAGGTCCCTCCCCTGGGTGGGACCTGAAAGGGGGGTGGTTACACCCCCTATCCTTTGTCCGGTTTCCCGCCAGAGCTGGGGCTGGAGTGCCCCAGCAACTGGTTTGAACCGGTGTATGCACAGGGCACCTTGTGTGCCCCAGGCATGTTTCATTCCTTTCAGGCCTGTCCTACCCAATACACAAAATCCTGTCTGGGGTGGTGCTAGCACCTCCCCAGGCAGGAAACCCTTTGTCCAAGCCTCCCTCGCTGGAAGGACTCCCAGCAGCAGGAGGTCAGACTTGTGTCTGTGGTGGCAGCATCCATTTTGTGATGCCAAGGCTCGAGTTAACTTTAACCGGGGTTCAGTTACATACATGTCGTGTCCCTCTAGAAGGGTGGAATGCTACTCCTGTCGCCAGAATTGGCGAGGGGGTAGTATTCCAATTCGTATGACACCTTACTCGACATGTTTTGATAATGCTATACCAGAGTTAGCATTTAACCGCGAGGATCATAATGCACTTAAGAGTATATGGTATAGCGTTATCATGGAAACAGCTACAGGACTTGGTTCCGAAAGCTGTAGACAGGCTCAGCTCATGCTAGAGCACCATCACACATAATTCCAAGCACTCTGCCTTCAGGATTGATAAGGCCTGCCATAGGAGTGACTGATAGGAATATATGTGTCCATTTTAGGGTTAGATGTAGGTATACTATATCTACAGCAAAGGGTGACACACCACCTTGCCCCAGCTGTCATGCAGCCAGTTGTGTCAGTTTTAGATGGCCAGCCAGGGGTGGCATAATACATGCTTCAGCCCCTGGTAGGTCCTGGGTACACCTATGCCCTGGATACCTAAGGTATACTGTACAGGGACTGATAAGGTGACTCAGTATCCAATTAGATATGTACCTAGGGTACATGGAGTCCATTTTAACAGAGAGAGCAGGAAGCCTGGGGTCCTGAATAGCAGGATCCCAGGCCAACTAAGTCAAAAGCCAGCAAAACACCAGGCAAAAAGTTGGGGGTAACCATAGTCAGATATCCACCTTCCTACATAACCCCCCCCCCCCCCCCCCAAACGAAAGGAGATAAGGCTATCCTTGACCAGGTAAGCCTATATTGCCTGAGTGGCCATATGAGGAGGTGCATGCACTGGCATGGTTACCCCCTATCATGGTCCACGAAGCAATCCCTCACCCTAAGGGTATCTGAGGGTCTCCACCATATGGAATCTCTACCTGTGGTGTGTTTCGGCAAAGTAAAAGGCTGGTGCTGAGATGGAGTGCTGAAGTGAGGCTCCATTAATGTTGGGCTCAGCTTCCTCCAATCATCATCCACCATATAGGCCTTTCTTTCCACGACTGAGTTGTGTTGTGCTCTCAGGGTCAACCTCTGGCTACCTAAAGCTGGAGGCTGGGTCCCTCTGTTTGGTTTACTGGAGGGACAGGTCAGGTCTGGGGCCCTTAGGTACCAAGTTTGGCTGTGCCCAACAGAGTCCATCTGTGGGAGGTCCCTAACTAATTTTAAAGGGGATCCCTCAGGAGTTTGTTTTATTTTCACTTGGCTAGGACGACTAGCTTCAGTGCCCTTAATCTGCTGATTGGGGGGTTCTTTTGGACAGGGGGCCCTTTGGGGTCCACCACTGGCCTCCCTGACCTCCACAGCCCTGGGCTGACTGAGGCAGGGTAGAGAGGGGCAGGTTACCTGCTCCAGACTGGGTCCCACCTTGGAAGGGTCCACTGACATCAGGGGTTCTGTCAGGCTAGGCCTGACTACCTCTGGGGCAGTTTCTTCACAAGGGGTAAGATCAGTTCCCTGAGGAGGCTGATCCTCTCCTAATGTCTGGTGGGAGGGAGATTTCTCTTCCTCCTCAATGCTCTCTGTTTGTGTGGAGTGATCCATAGTTTCAGGCTTCACAACACAGGAATCCGTTTGAGTTTGGGCTGTGGCCATCACAGCCCCACCAACCTTTTCAGGAAGGGACTCAGTTTGGGTATGGGCTGTTACCATTACAGCCCTGCTAACCTTTTCAGGGAAGGAATCTACTTGAGATTGGGCTGAGACTGGCACAGCCCTCCTAACCTGTTCAGGAAGATTTACCATTTTAGAATGGGTTTCTTGTTCTACCTCAGCCCAGGCTGAGGTCTCTAAATCATTCTCCAGTAGGCAATCTACAGGCAAGTTTGATGACACTGCCACTCTCTTGCGGCCAGTGACACCTCCCCAGCTGAGATTTACCACTGCCATGGGATGATTTTTCTGCACTCCATCAATGTTTGTCACCTGGTATGTGGCACCAGGTATAAGTTGCCTTGAGGGGACTAGGCTCTCAGTCACCATGGTGATGCTAGCCCCTGTGTCTCTATAGGCCTCAACTTTCAGTCCATTGATGAGGGGCTCTTGTCTGTATTTGTCCAAAGTGTTGGTACAATCAGTGAAGTTGGCAAACCCCATGCCAGTTTCACTGACAAGAGTATCTGAGTTAGGGGACCTGGTTAGGCCAGAGTCCCCAGGAACTCCCAAAGTAAATCCACCCAAATTCTTGGGGGCACTCCCACCACCTGGGGGATTACTACTAGTAGCAACAGGAGGCTTGGAAGTGTTGCTTGGGGATATGTTCTCCTTATTGTTGTTGGCCCTTGGGCAACTACTGTCAGTTTTCCAATGGCCTACCTGTTTGCAGGTATGGCAATAAGGTTTCTTCTGAGTATTGGAAGGATTCTGGGACCCACCCCCCTCAGAGGATTTTTGGGGCCCTGATGTGGTTTGATCTGGAGATTTATTCCCACCCTTCTCTTGAGGCTTTGTTGATTCCTTCTTTTGGTCACCACCTTGGTTCTTAGGCCTAATCCTGGTTCTGACCCATTTGCCTGCCCTCTTACCCAATTCTTGTGGAGAGGTCAGATCAGAGTCTACCAGGTGCTGGTGTAATAACTGGTTCTGACAATTATTTAAGACTTGCTCTCTCATAATTAGATTATACAATCCTGTGTAATCAGTAACCTTACTTCCCAGTAGCCAGCCTTCCAAAGCCTTAGTAGCACAATCAACAAAGTCAGTCCAATCTTGAGCCTGAGTTTTCTGGGTGTCTCTGAACATTAACCTGCACTGTTCAGTTGTTAAGCCAAACCCATCAATCAGTGCAGTTTTCAAGACTTGGTAATCATTAGCATCCTCATCTCTAACAGTGAGGAGCGTATCTCTATCTTTGCCTTAAAAGGAGAGCCACAATATAGCTGCCCACTGACTCTGGGGTACCTGCTGTACTTTGCAGGCTCTCTCCAAAGCAGTTATCCACTTGTGGATATCATCTCCTGTCTTATAGGAGGGCACTATTTTACTCAGGTTTCTAGTATCAAAACCCCTTTCTCTATCCCTAGGGATATTGCTGCAACCAGTGGGGACTACCCCACTCAACTGTTGCTTTCTAGCAAAGGCAAGCTTCTCTTTGGCAAGGGCAAGTTCTTCCCTTTGGATTCTCAGATTAGCCTCCCTCATCTTTGCTTCATGCTCTCTCCTCTGAGGGGGGAAGTCATTATCCTCTGAGCAGATGCATGAGAGTGCACAGATCTATTGGAGTCCCTAGAAGGAGATCCATCTCTCCTAACCCCAAAGTTAGGCCTGCTAAGGGTCAGCACTGGGGGTACCCCAGTTCCTTCCCCATGTAGGTCTAAGTTGGCCCTTGTGAGTCTGCTGACTATCACAGAACCTTTGTCTGCCTCATCCCCAGAGGGTTCCTCCTCCTCCTCCTCCTCCTCCTCCTCCTCCTCCTCCTCCTCATCTACATCTTCTGTTTCAGGGAGATCTGGATCACCACAAGTACCTTCTAAGGGGGGCATGCTCCTATCTGGGTTAGAGGGGTCTGTGTCAGCAGCCCTTCTGGCATCATATGTCTCTAAGAGACCTAACAGAAAAGGAGTGGTAGGGTTAGAACCCTGTTTCAATTTCCTGGAGGTACACAATTGTCTCATCTCCTGGAAACTGAGAGCTGCATATCTGGAAAGGACCTGTGGAGGGTCACTAACCACTAGGGGAGTCTCTGAAGACTCTCCATGGGTAGACATGCTTTCTAGTGAGGTCTAAGTGATGCACCTACCTACACTATGGGTTTTCCTACTGATCCCTTGGTAAGAGTTGTAGTCAGGGTGTGCTAGGCCCTTTCTACTACAATAGCTGGTTCAGTAGAACTCAGAGTATTTCTAAGCTTGTTATATGTACCTAGAGTACCTTATGTGATCTTTCAAATGATATTTCAAGATTATATTTGGTAAAAACAACAGCAAGCTCAAATCCCAACCCCTGCACACCAATGTGAGAAGTTGGCCTGATATATGATGCTCACTAGTTCTAGTGATCACCTTGTATCAGTCCAAACAACCCTTATGGTGATTGGTTGTAAGTCAACCTTATAGACCAGCTATCCTAATGGTAGCACGGACAAAGCAGTCTTAGGCTAAACTCTTTTGGCATGTGAAGTCAGCTGTTTTACCACAATATAACCCCTTGAATACCAGATGAAAGGACACCACACAGGTTGTTATGAAAATAAACAGTATATTTATTAATAACAATCACCTCTGAACTCTTTGAGGTCAGAGGGCTAAGCACATGACAATCTCTTAGGAAAAATACGACAAGTTGCACAAAATTACAATGGTGCCCATGGGGCACGACAAACCATATACTAAGTAAGTGGAATGTGAAAGTCGATAGAAGGAATGGAGCTGTCCAGAGGCTGTAGGATCGATGGGACCACGCTACACTAACTCTAGGTAAGTAATAGGAGGCCCACGGAACACGTGTGCAGAGTGTGAACTCACACGCGAGATGCGTAACAACGTCTATGGACAGTACAGTTCAAGTTAAAGGTGAGTACGGACAATCCTGACTAGTTAGGACTAAAACGACTGTGGAACTGGACACTAGGACAGTTAAACTACCCTTGAGCACCAAAATGCTCTTGTTACCTCACCCACGGGCTGCGGGTGCATAGGTGTCAAAGTGTCGGGTTCTCGCGTTGAAGTCTATGGATCCTGGAAGAAAAGATGCTGCAGGCGACCAGGAGGAAGATGTCCGGTGCGATCCAAGGGTGGATCAGTGAAGAAGAGGACCTGAAAGCAGAGGGGACAGTGTTCAAAGTCACTAGCCAGTGACCGGTGTGGAACCAGGAAGGAACCAGAGGCTGTCGCCGCGATCAGGTGAAGAGTGAACGCTTGACTCTGCAGCCACGTGGACCAGGAGGTGTCTTCGACGACCAGGATGGAGGCACGAGCTGTCCCACGCAGGCTCTCGCTGTCGGCGGTGTCGGATCCGGGATTGGAGTCCACAGGCCTTGGCAAAGGCAACCCACGCGGTGAGTGGAAAAGGCGTCTGGTGCGGACTAGGAGAGTCCGGGGTGCCCCTCTTTTGGAAGGGAGCAAGGGCCAGTCTGGAGCAACCAGACCAGCAGCAAAGATTTCAAAGTTCGTCGTCTAGGAGGCCACTAGCCAGCCGGCAAGTGACCAGACAACGCGTCGAGCAGCAAACAAGCAGAAGGGCCCCTTCGCAGATCTCGTGCATGCTGGAGGGCTGATTTTCGGTGCAGGGGCTGCTCGGGGCTGGGGCTTCAGTCCCCAAAGCACTTGGTCGAGTTTACCTCGGGAGTCGTGCTGGAAGCGAAGTGCAGGTTCGTTAAAGATGGCCGGTCCCACGTGTCTCGTCGCTCCCACGGGTCTCCGCTATGCTGCAGATGTGAGTTGAGGTCGGAGAGGTCTGGGAATCCGGGTCTCGTCGGGCTCTGAAGTCTGGATCCTCGAGGGAAGACGACAAAGTGAAGCCGCTGGACGCTTGATGGTGCCTGTAGTTGCAGGGTGGACACTCCTTGCCCACAAGGGAGATTTTCTTCAGTCTTCTGTGGAGCAGAACGTCGAAGTCCAGAGTTTCTTCTTGTAGAGTAGTTCAGGATTAATCTAATTTGGAATGGGACCAGCTCCTACCTTTATCCTGCTAAAGGGGGCTGCACTACTGACTAGGTCCCTCCCCTGGGTGGTACCAGGAAGGGGGGTGGTTACACCCCCTATCCTTTGTCCGGTTTCCCGCCAGAGCTAGGGCAGGGATGCCCCAGCAACTGGTTTGAACCGGTGTATGCACAGGGCACCTTGTGTGCCCCAGGCATGTCTCATTCCTTTCAGGCCTATCCTACCCAATACACAAAACCCTGGCTGGAGTGGTGCTAGCACCTCCCAAGGCAGGAAACCCTTTGTCCAAGCCGTCCTCGCTGGAAGGACTCCCTGCAGCAGGAGGTCAGACTTGTGTCTGTGGTGGCAGCATCCATTTTGTGATGCTGATGCTAGTTAACTTTAACTGGGGTTCACAGTTACATACATGTCGTGTCCCTCTAGAAGGGTTGAATGCTACCCCCGTCGCCAGAATTGGCGAGGGGGTAGTATTCCAATTCGTATGACACCTTACTCGACATGTTTTGATAATGTTATACCAGAGTTAGCATTAAACCGCGAGGTTGATAATGCACATAAGAGTATATGGTATAGCGTTATCCTGGAACAGCTATTAGGACTTGGTTCCGCAAGCTGCAAATGGGCTCAGCTCATGCCAGAGCACCATCTCACATAATTCCAAGCACTCTGCCTTAAGGATTGATAAGGCCTTCCATAGGAGTGACTGATAGGAATATATGTGTCCATTTTAGGGTTAGATATAGGTATACTATATCTACAGCAAAGGGTGATTACACCACCTTGCACCAGCTGTCGTGCAGCCAGTTGTGTCAGTTTTAGATGGCCAGCCAGGGGTGGCATAATACATGCTTCAGCCCCTGGTAGGCCCTGGGTACACCTATGCCCTGGGTACAGGGTCTGATAAGGTGGCCCAGTACCAATTGGTAAATGCACCTAAAGTACATGGTTGTCAATTTAGAGAGAGAACAGCTAGGCTGTGGGTCTGATTAGCAGGCCCACAGCCAGGGAAAGTCTGGGGTGACCATAGGATTGCAGACCCCACTCTCCTACAGGCAGGGCTAAAGCAAAAAAAATTGTGACCATGAGTGTGAGAAAGTGCCATCTTTCTTGCCTTGGTATGCCCCCACTTTTTTCTGAACTGCTGATGTGCTTGACTGAGTGTACCCAGGGCCTGTGTTCCTTCCCTAAAAACTGTGTTGAAACAAAACCCAATTGGCATCTCTGGCCACCTATCAGCCCCTAGTAAATGGTACCCAGGGCATGTGACCAGAGAAGACCCCCTAAGGGCTGCAGCACTTATTGTGCCACCCTTAAGGGCCCTGTACCTTGGTACCCACACACTGCCTTTGCAGGGTGAGTGCATAGGTACAGAACTAAACAGAGTTGACATGGCACACATCCCTATGTGCCATGCCCGCAAACCCACTGCCCATGCATACATCAGTCACCCCTCTAGCTGGGTGCCCTATGCCAGTGGTGTGGGCACAGGTGCATGAGCCCTGTGCCCCTACAGTACCCAGGGCCATTCCTGGACACTGTGTACAGTGATGCCATTAAGAGTATATGGTGCTGGGAGGTTGTCATTACGAACTCTACAGCACCATAATGGTTACACTGAAGACTGACAATTCTGATGGATACATCGGCCAGTGGATTTCTCACCTTGTGAATATCCCCCTGCGTCAGCAACGTTCGGAAAATTCTTTTGTAGCACGCCGGCGTGGACTACGTCACAGGAGCAAGGCATCGCGCGCGACTCTGACTGACGTCACTGACTCCTTGTTAGGCCAACGTCGGCGTGATGCCATCAGTTCCCTTTTTTCCGCGTCGCCGCCGCTAACGGTTTCTTGGGATCTTCTGTTGTACTGATAGTAACTTTGTTACTTTTGTGGATTTCTGGTTTCTGTATCTGTTTGGTGTTGCTGTCTTCTGTCGAGATGTCATCGAGGAAGACCGGATTTAAACCATGCGATACATGTGGAAGGATGATGTCCATTACCGATCCTCATGGTGACTGTCTATGGTGTCTGGGTTTGGATCACGACGTCAAGGGTTGTCGATCCTGTTTTAAAATGAACCCAAAGGCTCTTCAGGAACGAGAGGCAAAACTGCTTGTTGCCAAATTGAAGGGTAAGGATACAGAGAGAGCTTCGAGGTCAAGATCGAGATGCTAGAGGTCGAGGTCCCGGTCGAGGTCGGCTTCGAAGTCGGCTTCGGGTCATGCTTCTGATTCTTCAAAAAAGAAGCATAGGAGAAAGAAGCACAGTTCGAGACATCATTCCAGCAGGGAGTCTGACTCGAAAAAGAAGTCATCTTCGCGAAAACATCGTAAGGGCATGATCTCTCCCTCTCCAGTTCGCAATCCTGAAGGTGAGGCCACGCCTTTACAATCTTGGGAGTCCACTCCGGCTCCGGAATCTAATCCGTCTCCGGATCCGTATCAGTCTTCGGAGCATGAAGGAGAAGAAGTTCCTCAGGGTTCGACGACTCCGGCACATCATCCCGAGGAACAAGAGGTACAGGAGGAGTCCAATCCAGTGCAGCCTCCTCAGGAGCAGCTGGTGGGTTCGTACCCTCAATTTCCTGGTCAGGACCCTTCGGATATGCGAGAGCAATGTACCCCTCTGATGCGCCGGCTGGTCCCATGGGTCCATTAGCTTATAATCTGGGTGTGCCGCAGGCTTATGCTCCGGCTCCTTTCCTGCCGTTTATGCCGACGCCGACTCCACCATGGCTTCTATCGGCGCCTCCGAGGTAATCGACTCCGTGCACGGCTTCACCGGCTCCGGAGCGACCTCGAAATCCAAATCGAGGTTCGACACCGGTACCAGCTTCACATTCGACGCCAGCTCCGACTCCATCGGAGTCGTTACCGGATCCGACGACGTCGGTTCGAATGGAGTGGTCGAATCGTAGAGCGCAGCGCCTTTTGGCGGAGAGAAATTATGGAGAAGCAGAGATTGAAGAGGGCGAGCATCAGGATCAGGAGGATTATTTTGAAGAGTTACATGATGCAAGTGTTTTTTAGAATTTTCCCCAGAATGGGGGTTACCCACGGTATCTGATGCTCCTTCTAAGGATGTGGCACCATACCATGTGGTAATTAAGAAGGCTGCAGAACTCTTAAATTTGACTTTGCCATCTGTGGAGTACAAGTTGAACATTCTTACTGAAGTTCTCCATTCTCCATCTTCTGTGACTTGAGCCACTTCTTCCATTTACTGAGGCTCTTACTGATCCCATATTCGAGGTATGGAGTAAACCTCTTACTGCTCCTGCAGTTTCAAAGTCAGTGGCAAGGCGCTACAGAGTGGCGCCTGGAGATCCTGAATTCTTAGCCTCTCATCGTTTGCCAGAGAGTTTGGTGGTTCAGGCTGCTTGCTCGAAAAGATCTGCAGGTGCTTTTCCCCAGGTTCCTGGAGATAAAAACTCTAAGCAGCAGGATCAAAATGCGAAAAAAAGTGCTTTCGTCAGGCAGTATGGCCCTAAAATCGACAAATGCTACTTTTTGCTGGGCAGATATATCCATGCTTTGATGGATACAGTGAAAGAGCGATCTCCTAAGCTTCCTGAGGAGGATAGAAAGAACTTTCATGAAGTGATATCTGACACGCAGGCTGCAGCTCGGCAGGTCATACAAAGTGGTATGGACACAGCAGATTCAGTGGCTAGGATCATGGGGTCTTCGATCGCCACCAGAAGAGCAGCTTGGCTAAAGACTTCTGAGTTTTCTTCGGATGTTGAGGCTGCTCTGATGGATTTGCCTTTTGATGGCACAGGCCTTTTCGGGAAGAAAGCTGATGCTGCTTTGAAAAGGTTTAAGGAAAGCAGAGCAACGGCAAGATCTTTGGGTTTGAAAACTAGAGGCTCTGTTGCCAAAAAATACAAGGGTTTTGGAAGATCTAATTTTCGTACCTATAAGCAGACCCAGCAGCAACAGCAGCAGCAAAATCCTTTGTACAGGTCCTACAGAGGCAGACAAAAGGGTAGTTCTCGTGGACGTCAAGCCTCCTCCTCCTCCACTTCCTCCTCTTCTACCCACCCCCTGCCTACAACAGCAAAGCAGCCCTAGATCCACCATTCCGGATCATGCGGGTCCTGTGGGGGGTCGGCTTACTTATTTTCTAGGGGATTGGGAATCGGTTACATCAGATCTTTGGGTTCTCAATCTCGTAGAGAATGGGTATGCTCCCCCCTTTGGGGAATTTCCCCCAAATTACCCTCCTTGCCAAGGTTTTTGCTTGGAGGACCACCTGTTGCTCCTACAGGAAGAAGTACAAACATTGTTCAAAAAGGGTGAGATAGAGGTGGTTCCGGAGCAGGAAAGGGGTCAGGGATGCTACTCCCGGTATTTCCTGATTCCCAAAAAGGATGGCATACTTCGTCAAATTCTGGATCTCAGGAGCTTGAACTTTTACCTAAAGCAGGAGAAGTTCAAGATGCTCAGTCTTGCGCAGGTTCTTCAAGCGCTGATGGAAGAAGACTGGATGGTGTCAATCGACTTACAGGATGCTTATTTCCATATACCTATTCTGAAGTCGCTCAGAAAGTATCTCCGCTTCACGGTGGGATCGCAACACTACCAGTTTGCGGTTCTACCGTTTGGTCTTACTACTGCGCCTCGAGTCTTCACCAAGGTGATGGCTGTGGTGGCTGCACATCTCAGAAGGTCAGGGATTCCAGTATTCCCTTATCTGGACGATTGGCTGATCAAAGCAGAATCTCCAGAGATAGTGCTCCATCATCTGCAAGAGACAACTCAGTTGTTGCACAGGTTGGGTTTTTCGATAAATTTACACAAATCTCACCTGGTGCCCTCCCAGCGCAACCTGTTCATAGGTGCGGTACTAGACACAACTGTATGTCGTGCATTCCCTCCACGTCAAAGGATTCACGACATACAGGAAATGATTCCTTTATTTTACAATGGAGCGGTTGTTCCAGTCCTGAAGGTCCTTAGTCTGCTCGGTCTGATGGCTTCTTGCATTCTGTTGGTCAACCATGCACGCTGGCACATGAGGGCACTCCAGTGGTGCCTCCGCAGGCAGTGGTATCAACACCAAGGAGATCTCGGGGAGTCAGTGAGGATCTCCAGAGAAGCTGCGGCGGATCTGTCTTGGTGGGGAGTGGAAGGCAATCTGTCTCAAGGAAAGCCTTTTCAATCTCCTCCCTTGGTGGCCACAGTGAGAACGGATGCATCCACTCATGGGTGGGGTGCTCATCTGGGGGATTTGGAGGTCAAGGGTCTTTGGTCTCCAGAAGAAAGGTTTCTTCACATCAACCTTTTGGAATTGAGGGCAATACGTCTGGCACTCAAGGCCTTCCCCCCTTCCCTTCGCGGTCGGTGGGTTCAGGTTCTGACGGACAACACCACCGCGATGTGATATATCAACAAACAGGGAGGGGTGGGGTCGCAGTGTCTCTGCAGAGAGTCTCTGCGTCTCTGGTCCTGAGTTCAGGAACATCAGATTTGTCTGGTGGCAAATCATCTGGCCGGAGTACTGAACGTTCGTGCGACAGTCTCAGTCGGCAGTTCTCAGCCGATCACAAGTGGAGGCTTCATCCAGAGGTAGTTAGTCATGTCTTTCGGACATGGGGCTCTCCTCAGGTGGACCTGTTTGCCACTCACGAGAATGCTCACTGCCCGTCATTCTGCAGTCTCCAGTATCCGATGCAAGGAGCATTGGGGGATGCGTTTTAGTTGAGTTGGGGCTCGCGACTCCTTTACGCATTTCCGCCCATACCCTTGATCCCTCGGGTTCTGAGAAAGATACGTCAAGACCAGGCCCGAGTTATTTTGATCGCCCCAGATTGGCCAAGAAGGGTGTGGTACACAGATCTTCTCCACCTCTCCTGTGGTACACAGATCTTCTCCACCTCTCCTCGTGCCCTCTGCTCTGTCTCCCTCTCAGGGCAGACCTCCTCTCGCAGTCGCACCTCCAGACCTTACACCTTCATGCCTGGAGATTGAATGGGGCAACCTGAATTCCTTTTCTCTCCCATCTGATGTGGTGAATGTCATTCTATCGGCCAGGCGTGACTCCCACCAAGTTCATCTATTCTTATAGGTGGTCTAAATTTGTATCCTGGTGTGGGGAGAATTCTGTTGATCCTTTGAGAGCTCGTTTGTCAGAAATACTTCAATTTGCTCTTTCATTGGCGCAGCAAGGTTTTGCTGTAGCTACGGTAAAGGGATATCTATCCGCTTTATCGGCTTTTATCTGTTTACCAGATCAACCTTCTTTGTTTAAATCTCCTGTTGTATTGAGATTTTTAAAGGGTTTAACAAATAAGTTTCCTCCTACTCCCTTTATTGTACCTCAATGGGGACTTGAACTTGGTTCTTACATATTTAATGGGTTCTCTGTTTGATCCTCTACACAGGTGTCCTTTGAGACTTTTGTCTTTTAAGACTGTTTATCTTGTCGCAATTACCTCAGCAAGGAGGGTAAGTGAGCTTCAAGCCCCCGTTCTTGACCACTCATGCTGAACGAATGGTTCTTAGGACCAGGGCTGCTTTTCTGCCCAAGGTGGTAACTCCCTTCCATCTAGGTCAGTCCATTACCCTTCCTACCTTCTATCCTCCCCCTCACCCTTCCAAGGAAGAGGAGCGACTTCACCGTCTGGACCCCAAAAGGGCGGTGAGCTTTTATCTTGATAGGACAAAAGACTATCGAGTGGATGACCAGCTCTTTGTTGGATTTGCTGGCTGCAAAAAAGGAAGAGCTGTGCACAAGCGCACACTCTCAAGATGGATAATACTTTGCATCAAAATCTGCTACGCCCTGGCTGGTAAGGAACCTCCAGAGGGTATAAGGGCTTGTTCTACTAGAGCAAAGTCATCAACATCTGCTTTGTCTAGAGGTGTACCTGTAGAGGACATTTGTAGAGCAGCGACATGGGCCTCCTTCCACACTTTTGCAAAGCATTACTGCTTGGATAGCGAGGTGAGGAGGGATGGCCATTTTTGCACGCTCTGTCCTTCAAGATTTTCTGGTATAGGAGAGTGGACACCCTCTTCCGGGAGGGGGGACTGCTGTGGGAATCTATTCACAAGGTGAGGAATCCACTGGCAGATGTATCCATCAGAAGAACAAGTTACTTACTGTGAGAAGTTGGCCTGATGTGCAGTGTTCACTATTCGAGTGATCACTATATATCAGTCCAAACAACCCTTATTGATGATTGGTTGTAAGTCAACCTTATAGACCAGCTATCCTAGTAGCATGGATACGAGCAGTCTAAGGCTAAGACTCTAGAGGGCGTGTTAAGCCAGCTGTTTTACCATCACATTACCCCTTGAACACCCAGTGAAAGGACACCACACAAGTGTTATGAAAATAAACAATGTATTTATTAGAATCACAACAACCCTGTACTCTTTATGAGGACAGGGTGCTAGGCACACAACAAAACTCTTACGAAAATACTTAAGTTAGCACGTTATACACAAATGCCCGAGGGGCACGAAAAACCATATATTCTAAAAGTGGAATGCGAAATTACTAGCAGGTAAGTACAGTACTAATAGGCTTTGGAATCGCTAGGACTTGACTAGGGAATCGTTAGATTACTTCTAGGAGACCTAGGGGACTCGGGTGCAGAGTGTGCACTCTCACGCGGGATGCGGGACAAAGTCTATGGAAGCTAGTAAAGGCAAAGTTAGTGTTCACGGGCGAACCCGGCCTGGTGGGAAGAAAACGACAGTGGATCCTGACCCTAGGATAGTGAGGCTATGCTGGGACACCGAAGTGCCGAAGTTACCTAGCCCAGGGGCTGCAGCTGCATAGGTCTGAAAAGACGTCGGGGATCTCGTTGCCGGACCAGGAGCCTGGAAGAAGGAAGTTGCTGGCAGGCGACCAGTGAAGGAAAGTTCGTTGGATCCAAGCCTGGATCGAGGAAGAAGAAACCTGAAAGCAGAGGGGACCAAGTTCTTGAATCACTAGCCAGTGATTAAGTGGGCACCAGGATGGCACCGGGCGAAGTCACCGCAGTCAGGTGAGTGGGCGACGCTGGCTCTGCAGATCTCACGGACCAGGAGGCGTTGTCGGCGACCAGGATGGAGAGGCGAGCTGTCCCACGATGGATGAAGCTGTCGGCGTCGAAGTTACCCAGGGTTGGGCAACAAGCCTTGGCTAATTCAAGCCCACGCGGTGGACTCAAAATGGCGTCTTGAGTGGACCAGGAGGGTCCGGGGTGCTCCTCTTTTGGAAGGGAGCAAGGGCCAACCTGGAGCAACCAGACCAGCAGCAGAAATGTCGTCGGGCGTCGTTCAGAAGGCCACAAGCCAGCGGGCTAGTAGCCAAACAACGCGGTGAGCAGCAAAAAGCAGAAGGGCCCCACGCAGATCGTGGAGATGCTGGGAGGCTGCACTTCGGTGCTGGAGCTGCTCAGGGTCGGGGCTTCTCGGACCCCAAAGCACTCACCAGGAAATTACTCGGCGGGCTTGCTGGAAAGAAGTCGTGCAGTCTTGAAGATGGCCGGTCCCTCGAGGTCTCGTCACACCCACGAATCTCAGCGTGACTGATGATGCAGGTAGAGGTCAGAGGTGCCAGGGAAGCCGGTTCTCGTCGAGCTGGGCAGTCTTGATCCGGAGGAGAGACTTGCAGCAGACCGCAGTGTTCTTAAGATGGTGCCTGCGGATGCAGGGTGACTACTCCTTAGTCACAAGGGAGAAATCTTAGGAAGAAGTCTTGAGTTCCTTTCGTGGAAAGTAGTTTCAGGATTCAAAGATGATCTGATTTGGAAGGGGGCCAGTTCCTACCTTTATCCTGTAAAAAGGGGCTGGCACGCGACTAAGTCCTGCCCTAGGGGTGGGACTAGGAGGGGGGTGGTTACACCCACTTCCTTGGCGGGCTTTTCCCCAGCACAGGGTCTGGAGTGACCCTGGAACTGGTTCCAGCCAGCCTATGCACAGTGAGCACCGGGGTGCCACGTGCAGTCACCTTCCTCTAAAGCCCTGCCTACCTACAATACACAAAACCCTGTCTGGGACGGTGCTGGCACCGCCCCTGGCAGGAAACCCTTTGTCCTTATCTCCTGCTCTGGGAGGACTCCCAGCAGCAGGAGGGCAGACTTGTGTCTCGGTGGCAGCATCCATTTTGTGGAGCTGAGGCTCTGTTTGACTTTAACCGGGGTTAGGGGTTACATACATGTCGTGTCCCTCTAGAAGGGTGGAATGCTAACCCCGTCGCCAGAATTGGCGAGGGGTTAGTATTCCAATTCGTATGACACCTTACTCGACATGTTTTGATAAAGCGATACCAGAGTTGGCATATAACCGCGAGGATTATAATGCACTTAAGAGTATATGGTATGCGATATCATGGAAACGGCTAAGGGATGGATCCCGAAAGCCGCAGACAGGCTCAGCTCATGCCAGAGCACCATCTCACACGATTCCAAGCACTCTGCCTTCAGGATTGTTAAGGCCTGCCATAGGAGTGACTGATAGGAGATCTGTGTGTCCATTTTTAGGGTTAGATATAGGTATACTATATCTAAAGCAAAGGGTGAGTACACCACCTTGCCCCAGCTGTCGTGCAGCCAGTTGTGTCAGTTTAGTTAGTCAGCCCAGGGGTGGCATAATACATGCTTCAGCCCCTGGGAGACTTCTGGGTACACCTCAGCCCTGAGTACAGGGACTTGGAGAGGGCCCAGTGCCAATTCAGTACCTGAGTACAATTTGGATAGAGAGAACAGCTAGGCTGTGGGTCTGATTAGCAGGCCCACAGCCAGGGAAAGTCGTAAACCAGTGCAGCAAAAAGCAAAAATCTGGGTGATCATAGGATTGCAGACCCTACTCTCCTACACTTACCTTCGGTAACGCTTTTTCTGGTGGATACAGTATCTGCCTGTGGAGTCCTCACATGCTCACCCGCCTCCACGTTGTCCACTCTTCTATATCTGAGTATATATATATATATATATATATATATATATATGTGTGTGTGTTTTTCATGCATTATCTTCACACTGTGTGCATTTTTGGAAATTATGTACTGAATACATTGTATATGTATATGTCTACTATCATTGGTCCATCTGGGTTCCTCGAAGGCACGGAAAAAAGGGCAGAACTGATGTCATCACGCCGACGTAGGCCTAATAAGGAGTCAGTGACGTCAGTTGGAGTCGCGCGTGATGCCGTGCTCCTGTGACGTCTTCCACGCCGGCGTGCTACAAAATAATTTTCCGAACGTATCTGACGCAGGGGGATATTCACAAGGTAGGAATCCATAGGCAGATACTGTATCCACCAGAAAAAGCGTTACCGAAGGTAAGTAACTTGTTCGTTTGGTACCAAACTTCTCAGCACATTAAACCCACACTGATGCCAGTGTGAGATTTAATGTAAAATGCACCAGAGGGCATCTTAGAGATTCCCCACTGAAAACCTAACCCACAATCCAAGTCTGGCTGAGTGGCTGCAGAGGCTGCCACACAGCAGACATGTTGCTGGACCCCTTGGTGGAGAGCCCCCCGCTCTCCTGGGTCTGCAACAAAGCACATCCTGGGCGTGGTGCTATGTCTCCTTCCCCAGGATGGACAGTGGGAAGCTTCAAAGGCATACCGCCTCTGAGAGCTTCTCCAGACCATTTGCTGTACCCAGCAACCAGCCCCCCACCAGTCCTACCCCCGTTTTGGTGGAAAGACTAGCGGGAAAAACTACGTCAGGAAGGGGGATGTGCCAACCTGTGCCAACTCCACCCCTCAGGTGGAGGAGGCGAGGTGAAACACGACCCCGGGTTCCGGCCATCTTGCAGATGGGGAGTCCTGCCCAATCCCAGCTAGGCCCCTACCCCCCTCCCACAGGAAGGGAGCAGAGTAGGGGGTGTACTCACCCCAGGACAGTATTTAGGGGCTCCCTGAACCTTCCTTCTGCAGATCCCGATATTAAAAAGAAGAAAGATCAAGAAGAAGACCTGCCGTGCAGCTGCCAACAGGTCAACAACAACTGACTTGGCCCCAGCCCTACCGGCCTGTTGATCCTGGAACTTGCTCCTGCCTAAACCCGGCGACCTCCGCGGACAGCAACCTTGGGACACCCAGAGGACCTTCCTGCCTTGACCCTCTCGACGATTGGAACTCCCATCAGCAGAGGCTCTGCCGCAACAACCCACCTGGTGCCCACCAGGAAGCTCCGGACCAGTCCACTTTGCACCAGCCGAGCCCGGGCCAACCCGAACCAAGACCACGAGGACGACTCCCCGGCGACTGGGACCCAAAGTCCAGTGCCCAAAGACCCTCCTCGACGAACCAGCCGACACCTGCAGACTCAGAACCAGGGACCACCCCAACCGCGACCAGCCGAGGGTAAGCTTTTGCGACACCCAAAGACACCCCTGCACCTGGCACCCTACAGCCCTCTGTGCCTCCCTGTGGGGTACCTACCTTTGCTCCAACATCCCACCTTACCTCTCAAAGTGCTGGTCGCTCCAGGAGAGTCACCGCACCCGAGCCTGCAGCCTTTGTTCCTTTTTCAAGATCCTCATTGGATAACATTGAGCGCCTGACGGCTCAAAAGCATCCTGCACCCAGCCGCCCGAATGCCGCTGGCTGCAAACTCTTTGCCCTATCCTACTCCTCCCCCTCCCCCCCTTGCCCAGAGCAAGTGACCAGGAGCCCAGCTCCCAGAGCCGCGTGGCCTGCTAGCCAGCAGCCACCAACCGAAGGCCCCCTTTCCCTCATTGGATAACATTGGGCCTACCTACCTCTGCACCCGGCCGCCCCTGTGCCGTTGGGACTGAACTAACTGTACTCACTTGACCCTGGGGGACCCCTGAGTCCAAGCCCAGAACCCTAACTTCACCAACCAAGTACTCACTTGGAAACCGGTTATTCACTTACCTGCCACTGGATAACATTGACCCATTTTGACTGTCAAGTTTTGAAAACTGAAAATATTCCTATAAAATCAGCCAAAGTCCGAATTCGAAAATACTCACCTGTGATCAGGAGAGAAGCCAGTACTGTACCTTTCAGCCCTGTACTGAACCGCAAAAGTAATCCCAAGCGGGTTTACTAGTAAACTGTATTTTCTCCATAGGAACCCATTGTCTGCTTTTCTATGAAATTTCTTTTGTCTACTTTTGAAAACTGCAAATATTCTTTAAAAATCGTACGAAATACTGAAACACAATTCCCTACCTTTTTCGAGTTAAGCCTCCAGTGCTGGCCCTAGGAGACTAGTGCTGGGTTACAAAAGTAACGTGAAAATACTTTACCTGTAACCTGAATTTCCGCCCATTGGAAAACATTGTCAGAATCACCTTGAAAAGTTTCTAAGTGTGAACTTTTAAAACCGCTTTATATTCAGGAAAATTCACCACAGTAACTAAAACGTTTTTGCTAATTTGGTTTCAGCTTAGACCTCAGGACTGAATCGAAGATCTAGTCCTGGAACTACCAAAGTAATCCATAAAGTAATCAATTGTACTTTCCTATGAAAAACCCATTGAGCTCAATGCTAGAGTGTGTTTAAGCAGTGTGTTGCTTATTATCCCAGACCTACAATAGCGCGACTGCAGTGCGGATGCCAGGTGGAGCGAGCTGCTTGGACGGCACTTTTAAAACCCTTTTTAAACCCTATTTGGGAATTGTGAATTTTTGAAATTGTGCTGTTTAAAATGTAACTGTTCTGTGTATGTGGCCCGTGCCATTATTTTTAACTGAACTGCCTTGCTCTCTGCCTATTTCTCTCTCCTGAGGCGAAAAGCCGGAAGATCTTTCTATCTTCTTACTCGCAGGCATTGGGCTCTGCTCTAACTCCTTCTCTGGGGGCAGACGAGCACCTACCTGTCTCCCTTCACCATCCTCCTGAAACCCTGTCGCCGACTTAGATCTAGGCGCTCCCCTCTCAGCTGATTACGAGCTGAGGGGCATTGAGGGACGGGGAGGCTGCGCACCAGTACGGCGGCCATCTTGGGTGAGGAAGGCTTGCGGACTCACGGGCGGGACTATAAATCTAGACGGGGATGGCTCCACGCAGCGGACGCGTTCAGCGAACGTGCCTGACCCGCGCCAAAGGAGCGCCTGAGGAAAGCCCGTCTGTGCCCGTCAGCGTCCCGGAGGCGGACGAGGGCGGACGGCCTAGTGACCTCCTGAGACGGCCCCAGAACTCACTATACAGGTATTCTTCAGCGCAACTTTTGAGCCTGAGATGGCCCAGTAGTAGTGAATGTACATCTCAGGGTCACCATTTTGAGGGCAATTCCTACTGTGCCGGCTGCGGCTGGTCACCTAGCGAAGCCCTGTCGGTAAGGAGACACCAGGGTGCTGGGGTACGCAGGTGTCCCAACGTCTGGGTCGGATCATTTTAAACATGTCTTTAGTTGTGCCCTTGTGAACACTCGATCAGTGAGCAAACATGCCCAGGACCTGTTCAACCTTCTGTCTGACTCTAAACCAGCCTGTCTTTTCCTGACGGAAACATGGCTTGGTGAGATGTCTGGGCCGGACATCGCCAATGCTTTGCCCCCTAATTACTTTATGTTGAGGAAAGACCGGGGCTCGGGCAGAGGCGGGGGCGTCGCTCTAGTGATAGACAGGCGCCTTAAATGCTCCATTATACCAACAGAAGACATTCAAGGGGCCGAAGCGCTGGGATTTTGCTTGTCACTGTCCCCAGCCCAATCCTGTGCGGGACTGCTGGTCTATAGACCCCCGGGCCCCATTGGATCTTTCCATGAGGGACTTTCCTCTGTGATCTCGGCATTGTGTGTGCAGTTTAAACACTGCATGCTCCTTGACGATTTTAACATCCACTTTGATGAAGCGGATGCTGTAGACACGATCAAGCTTTTAGACTCCACTGAGCCTTTGGGCTTATTGCCCTACTTGACATCACCCACGCACAACAAGGGACACACGCTGGACCAAATTTTCTCTACCACCCCTATTAGAGTTCCCTCTCCCCCCCCCCCCCCCCCCCTCTACCAGTACTTTGGTCTGACGATATGCTGGTGACCTTTGATATTCTGCACAAATCTGGCTCCACCATTAGGGATAAAGGGCGCTCATCACTGATACCCCCTGCTTTCCATAGTGTCACCGGACATAATGGAACAATATCTGATGAATCACCCCTGCATGTTGTCGGTGACATAGAGGCAGATATTAATCTCTTTCAAATGTGGCTTGCGCGCTGTTTGAAGGAGCTGGCGCCGCCTGAGCGGTCCTTCAAGATCTCGTCCCGCGCATCTGCTCCATGGTGTACCCCAGCGCTTAATTCCAGCCAAAGGCTATGTAAGAAAGCCGAAAGAGCATGGAGAGTAAGTTATCTGGAACCTCTGAAGGAGGCGTATAAGCACAGTATCAAGGCCTACCATAGGGAAATCTATTTGGGGAAAAAAGCCTACTTTGCCAGAAGAATTGAGGAGGCCATTAACACCAGCAAATAAATCTTCTTGGTGGTGAAGGAATTTACTTCTCCAGCCGCCATTACGCCTAAGTGCTCCTTTTCGGAACCTTGGGTGTCCCAACTGGCAAGCTTCTTTGCGAATAAGATCACAAGCATCCAGGAAACTTTCCCAGCTGCTGCGGTGGGGGTATGCTTAACCCAGGACCTTGTATTCCAGTGGCGGCCGATGGACAGCCCATTCTGTTGACTTTTCCCCCCCATTGAGCTTCAATCCTCTCTGGAAGTTCTGTCTAAAATGAGATCCGGCTCCCCACTTGATCCATGCCCCGCTAAGTTTTTAGCCAAAATGGCACGTCGTTAACCCGATTGTCAATCCGATTTTAAATTGGTCGTTGGAAACGGGAATCGTGCCGCTAGCATGGAAACAGGCGATGGTTCTCCCCCTCTTAAAAAAGCCGTCCCTCGACCCCAGTATCCACGCCAATTATCGGCCGATATCGTTGCTTCCGGTCCTGGCCAAGGTGGCTGAAAAACACTTGCATTCTGTCCTGGCCGACTTTGTAGAGTCACATGAGATCTTGCTCTCCTCCCTCGAGCTGAGTGGTCGCTCCCCAGCGTCCCCTGAAAGACCTGGTATCGTTTCTAGCGCTTTGCCTCGTTTTTAGCGCTGTGCCTATCTAAAGTGATTCCTTTCTGTGCCTGCCGCCTGCCTGATCGCTGCTGGGCTTACTCGCGCTTTACATAGCTTGTTGTGCCGAATTGGGACTGTTTTGCGCGCTGTGCCGCTTTATTTGTCAAAATTGATCATTGTCTGTGCTTGCTACCTGCCAGATCGGCGCTCCGCTTGCCTGCATTATTAAAGTGCATTTTAGGAATTGTTTCACTGTGCTTTGCGTGTTTGGCTGTACTCCCCCCCCTCCGCCTCCATTTTGTTTGTTGTCTGGCGTCGTCAGAAGCCCGCCCCGCCTCCCAGCTGAGACGCCCTCCCACTTAGTAGAACAGCGCTTCACTAACTACAAACGCTGTGACTTGCTCTCCTCCCTCGAGCTGAGTGGTCGCTCCCCAGCGTCCCCTGAAAGACCTGGTATCGTTTCTAGCGCTTTGCCTCGTTTTTAGCGCTGTGCCTATCTAAAGTGATTCCTTTCTGTGCCTGCCGCCTGCCTGATCGCTGCTGGGCTTACTCGCGCTTTACATAGCTTGTTGTGCCGAATTGGGACTGTTTTGCGCGCTGTGCCGCTTTATTTGCCAAAATTGATCATTGTCTGTGCTTGCTACCTGCCAGATCGGCGCTCCGCTTGCCTGCATTATTAAAGTGCATTTTAGGAATTGTTTCACTGTGCTTTGCGTGTTTGGCTGTACTCCCCCCCCCTCCGCCTCCATTTTGTTTGTTGTCTGGCGTCGTCAGAAGCCCGCCCCGCCTCCCAGCTGAGACGCCCTCCCACTTAGTAGAACAGCGCTTCACTAACTACAAACGCTGTGACTTGCTCTCCTCCCTCGAGCTGAGTGGTCGCTCCCCAGCGTCCCCTGAAAGACCTGGTATCGTTTCTAGCGCTTTGCCTCGTTTTTAGCGCTGTGCCTATCTAAAGTGATTCCTTTCTGTGCCTGCCGCCTGCCTGATCGCTGCTGGGCTTACTCGCGCTTTACATAGCTTGTTGTGCCGAATTGGGACTGTTTTGCGCGCTGTGCCGCTTTATTTGTCAAAATTGATCATTGTCTGTGCTTGCTACCTGCCAGATCGGCGCTCCGCTTGCCTGCATTATTAAAGTGCATTTTAGGAATTGTTTCACTGTGCTTTGCGTGTTTGGCTGTACTCCCCCCCCTCCGCCTCCATTTTGTTTGTTGTCTGGCGTCGTCAGAAGCCCGCCCCGCCTCCCAGCTGAGACGCCCTCGCCCCTCCCCCTCCACCATCCATATATGACAGTAACTCCCGCGCGCAGCGTTCACGCGCAGCGTCCGCGCCCAACCCGCGCCGAAGGTGCGCCAAAGGTAAGCCCGTCTACGCCCGTCCGCGCCTGGACCGCGCCCAGCGCCAGACCCCCTGCCCCTCGCACTGCCCAGCCCCCCCGCGTTACCTACGATGCCGCCACCCTCCTAGCCCTTAACCCCGGTCGCGCCCCCAACTGCTTCCAAGCCGCTCCAGGACGCACCCATGGACCGTTCTCCTGCCTCTCCTGCAAATTCAGCGGCACCGTCAACGTCTCCGCTCCAACCACACCACAGATTCCCGACCCCAACCACCTAGAATGCATCCTTCTCAACACCCGATCGGTCCACAGGCACGCCATTGACCTTTGGAACCTACTAGACACCATCTCTCCTGGCGTCGCCTTCCTTACGGAAACATGGATGAACGCTTCCTCCGCCCCTGACATCGCCATCGCTATCCCTGACGACTATAAGATTACACGCAAAGACCGCACCGACCAAACAGGAGGAGGAATCGCTATCGTCCATAAAAAATCAATCCGCATCTCTACCAGCTCTGACGCCAACCTCGCCAACTCCGAACACCTTCACTTCCAGATCCACATCGACCCCAAGACCACACTCAGAGGCACCCTCCTCTACAGACCACCAGGACCCCGCGCAAAATTCAGTGAAGACATCACGGACTTCATCACCCCACACGCGCTCCCCTCCAAAGACTACATCCTCCTGGGAGACCTCAACTTCCACCTTGAGAAGTTCAACGACCGCAACACCGCCACCCTCTTAGACAACCTCGCCAACCTCGGACTTAAACAACTGGTCACTTCCCCCACCCACATCGCAGGTCACACACTCGACCCCATCTTCACCTCTAGCAACCATGTCTCTTTCAACCACACTACGGAGCTCCTCTGGACTGACCACAGCTGCGTCCACTTCACCTACAACAAGCCGAAACCCATCATCCACCTCCAACCAACTCTACAAAGAAACTGGAACAAAATCACCACGGAACAGATCTCCTCATCGCTCCTTCAAACCTCCCCTGCCCTCTCTTCTAACGCCAACGAAGCCGCCTCCAACCTCACCCTTTGGTTATCCAACACCGCAGACACCTTAGCACCACTGAAAAAACGCCAACACAAAATCAAGAAGGCCTCATGGTTCAACAAGGACCTCAAGAAATCCAAAAAACTATGCCGATCCCTTGAAAAGGCCTGGAAAAAAGACTTATCCACCAGCAACAAGGACGCCTTCAAAAACGCCATCCGTACACACCACCAACTGATCCGAAAAGCCAAAAAAACAGCATTCAAGGATCGACTCGACAACAACGCCCACAACAGCAAGGAACTTTTCAACATCGTCAAGGAATTTTCCAACCCCTCGGCCAACTCCAACGACATCACTCCCTCTCAAACCCTCTGCGACTCCCTAGCCTCATTTTTCCACAACAAGATTGCAGACATCCACAACAGCTTTGACAACCAACCCGGAAACCAACCCACCCTACCATCTGCTAACCATCTTCCCCCAGTTAACACCCTTAACGCCTGGAACCCAATCTCCACTGAGGACACCATCCGCCTGATGAATTCCATCCACTCTGGATCCCCCACAGACCCATGCCCTCACCACATCTTCAACAAAGCAGACTCCGTCATAGCCCCGCACCTCCGAGACGTCATCAACTGCTCCTTCAACTCCGCTACCTTCCCAGAAGACTGGAAACACGCTGAACTCACCGCCCTTCTGAAAAAACCAACAGCAGACCCCACCGAACTCAAAAACTACCGCCCCATCTCACTTCTTCCATTCCCGGCCAAAGTCATCGAGAAAGCTGTCAACAACCAGCTCGCCGCCTTCCTCGAAGCCAACAAATCCCTCGACTCCTCACAATCTGGCTTCCGAGCAAAACACAGCACTGAGACCGCCCTCATCGCAGCAACAGACGACATTCGAACTCTACTGGACAATGGAGACACAGTCGCCCTCATCCTCCTCGACCTCTCCGCAGCCTTCGATACAGTCTGCCACAGCACCCTTTTACAGCGCCTCAGAAACATCGGAATCCAAGGAAAGGCACTGGAATGGATCACCTCGTTCCTCTCAGGAAGAACCCAGAGAGTCCGCCTCCCACCATTCAAGTCCGAGGCCTCTGAAATCATCTGCGGCGTACCACAAGGATCCTCACTCAGCCCCACCCTCTTCAACGTATACATGAGCCCCCTCGCGACCATCGCCCGCCAACACAACCTCAACATCATCTCTTACGCGGATGACACTCAACTGATCCTTTCTCTCACCAAGGACCCCAGCACCGCCAAAACTAACCTACACGAAGGAATGAAAGAAGTCGCCGAATGGATGAAACAAAGCCGTCTGAAACTGAACTCAGACAAAACAGAAGTCCTCATCTTAGGTAAATCCCCCTCTGCATGGGACGACTCCTGGTGGCCGGAAGCCCTCGGAAAAGCACCCATCCCGACAGACCACGCACGGAACCTTGGCGTCATCCTGGACTCCTCACTTTCAATGAACAGACAAGTCAGCGCCGTATCCTCATCCTGCTTCAACATCCTTCGCATGCTCAGAAAAACATTTCGCTGGATCCCCACCGAAACAAGGAAAACAGTCACCCATGCTCTGGTCACGAGCCGACTGGACTACGGAAACACCCTCTACGCAGGTACCACCGCCAAACTACAGAAGAAACTACAACGAATCCAAAACGCCTCAGCCAGGCTCATATTAGACATCCCACGCAACGAACACATCTCTGGTCACCTTAAAGACCTCCACTGGCTACCCATCAATAAGAGGATTACTTTCCGACTGCTTACCCACGCACACAAATCACTCTACGACATCGGACCAGATTGCCTCAACTCTCGACTGTCCTTCTACACCCCCTCCCGCCAACTTCGTTCTTCCAGCCAAGCATTCGCCACCATCCCTCGCATCAACAAAACCACCATGGGAGGCAGATCCTTCTCATACCTGGCTGCCAAAACATGGAACTCACTTCCCACTTACCTTCGCCTCACCCAGAATCACCTAGCGTTCAGAAAACAACTTAAAACGTGGATATTTGACAAATAATCCCCCTCCCCTCCCCAAGCGCCTTGAAACCCTCTGGGTATGTAGTGCGCTATATAAATTCTATGACTTGACTTGACTTGACTTGACTACACCCAGTCTGGTTTCAGGGCTAACTTGAGCACCGAATCGGCACTGTTGGAGGTGTCAGAGGCCATCAAGGAAGTCCTAGATAATGGAGGGAAAGCACTGTTAGTGTTACTAGATCTCTCGGCGGCGTTTGACACCGTTCCCCATGACCCCCTCCTGACAAGACTCTTGGAGATTGGTGTTCGGGGAACGGTGTTCAGATGGTTTGAGTCGTTTCTATCCAACCGACAACAGACAGTCTGGGCCTCCCGTACTCTGCTGCAGTGCCACCTTTGGAAGTGGGAGTCCCTCAGGGGTCGATTTTGAGCCCCACTCTCTTTAATATCTATATGTCCCCTCTTGCGGCACTGGCAGAGTCTTTCGGCGCCCAGATTGTCTCGTACGCCGATGACACCCAGCTTCTCTTCACATGCGGTAGGAACACAGACTTTGATGGCGAGAGCATTAAGAACTGCTTGGGTGCGGTATTTGCCTGGTTTAAACTTAATCAGCTGAAATGCAACTCCGACAAGTCTGAGCTCCTTTTCTCCCTCCCTCTGTCGGCCGGCCAGCCCTCCCTCCCTCTGTCGGCCGGCCCTCCCTCCCTCCCTCCCTCTGTCGGCCGGCCCTCCCTCCCTCCCTCTCTCCCTCTGACGGCCCTCCCTCCCTCCCTCCCTCTGACGGCCCTCCCTCCCTCCCTCCCTCTGTCGGCCGGCCCTCCCTCCCACCCTCTGTCGGCCGGCCCTCCCTCCCACCCTCTGTCGGCCGGCCCTCCCTCCCACCCTCTGTCGGCCGGCCCTCCCTCCCACCCTCTGTCGGCCGGCCCTCCCTCCCTCTGTCGGCCAGCCCTCCCTCCCTCCCTCTGTCGGCCCTCCCTCTGTCTGCCCTCCCTCCCTCCCTCTGTCTGCCCTCCCTCCCTCCCTCTGTCTGCCCTCCCTCCCTCCCTCTGTCTGCCCTCCCTCCCTCCCTCTGTCTGCCCTCCCTCCCTCCCTCTGTCTGCCCTCCCTCCCTCCCTCCCTCTGTCTGCCCTCCCTCCCTCCCTCTGTCTGCCCTCCCTCCCTCTGTCGGCCCTCCCTCCCTCCCTCCCTCTGTCGGCCCTCCCTCCCTCCCTCTGTCGGCCCTCCCTCCCTCTGTCGGCCCTCTCACCCTCCCTCCCTCTCACCCTCCCTCCCTCTCACCCTCCCTCCCTCTCACCCTCCCTCCCTCTCACCCTCCCTCCCTCTCACCCTCCCTCTCACCCTCCCTCTCACCCTCCCTCTCACCCTCCCTCTCACCCTCCCTCTCACCCTCCCTCTCACCCTCCCTCTCACCCTCCCTCTCACCCTCCCTCTCACCCTCCCTCTCACCCTCCCTCTCTCCCTCTCACCCTCCCTCTCACCCTCCCTCTCACCCTCCCTCTCACCCTCCCTCTCTCCCTCTCACCCTCCCTCTCTCCCTCTCTCCCTCTCTCCCTCTACCCCATACCCCTCTCCCCCTCTCCCACCCCTCCTCATCTCACCCCATGTGTGTGTCTTCCTTCAGCCCGGGCTGACACCGCTTTCTCAGCGCGCACACACACACCCGCACCTGAGTACTTCACAGGTCTTTAAAAGACCATTTGCATGTTATTGAGGCTTTGTTGTATTCACCTCTTAGCGCCCCGCATCTCCACTCTGACAATTACTGCTCCCCTGGCCCCCACAGAGCAGAGTCCGAGTCAAGCGCTGCTGCGGCGGTGTGTGCTAACACTATTTAATTTTTATTTTTAAACATGGGTACGATTTCTGCAAAGTCTGCGGGCTGCCAAGGAAGACTTGCCGGGCTGCTGGC
The DNA here is from genome assembly GCF_964261635.1 of Lissotriton helveticus. Classification (NCBI taxonomy): domain Eukaryota; kingdom Metazoa; phylum Chordata; class Amphibia; order Caudata; family Salamandridae; genus Lissotriton; species Lissotriton helveticus. The sequence continues at coordinate 1,968,328,170 of NC_136065.1, forward strand.
AGCCCGCAGGCCGTACGCCGTACTATGAGTACCCGTGGTCTAAGCCAATTCTTAGACATTGTAAGTACAGTAATGCCATCAGAAGCATATGGTGCAGGGAGGTTCGAGGCATGTGGGCTGCTAAATTCATATCTAGTGCATAGATCGCCGCCTAGTGTTGGGTCCGAATGATTGCACATGTTGTCCTGGAAGAGTCTTCGAAGTATCACGAGATAGGTGGCTCCTCCCCTGGACTACAGTGCGCATGGGCATCGACTCCATCCTCATGACAAACTCCACAGTACCATAATTGCTTTACTGAAAACTGAGCAGTTTGGTATCAAACTTATCAGCACTGATGCCAGTTTGGGATTTAATGAAAAATGCACACAGAGGGCATCTTAGAGCTCCACCCTTAAAAATGACCTAAAACTAGTGTCCAGGCTGAGTGGCTCCTCCCCAGATGTGGGAAAAACAAGTGAGGAAGGGAGGTGTGCCCACCTTTGCCAGCCCCACCCCTCAGGTGGGGGTGGGGGGCGAAGCACAACTCTGTCCCCGCCATCTTGCAGAAGGGGGGGACCCAGCAACCAGAGTGAGGTATAGGCCTCCCTCCCACTGGTCCACACTTTTTACTTACCTGTAACGCCCTAAATCTAGTATTTAGGAGCACCTCCGAACCTTGCATCTTCAGACCAGCAACAACAAGAAAAAAAGGACCAAACAGGTGTGCCGAAGAGAAGAGGAGGGCGCCCACAGCCCGAATTAGTGGCCCAACACCATGAGGCGGTCTCCCCGACGATCCTGACCGAACAACCAGTGATCCCTGACCTGCCTCAAGCCTCCAGCCGACGTCTACAGCCTCAATCCTGAGATTCCCCCCCAACCGCGAACAGGAGCAGGTAAGAAGATCTGAACCCTAAAAGACGTCCCGCGGCCTTGGGTGACCCAACCGATGGTTCTCTTCCAGGGGATCCTCATCAATAGTCATAAACATTAGAATATTCCCGCCCATGAGCGGGACCCCGGAAACACTATATTATGTGCTCCACATATATATATATATATATATATATATATATATATATATATATATATATATATATATATGCAATTGCAGCCAAATACACAAGAGCTGGATCATGCTGTAAAGAATTTCCACCATACATGAAACCTATGCATTAAAAACATGAAAAACAACACTAAAGATTGTTATGAAGCTGTTTTAATGCTGAAAAAGCTGTAGAAATTCTTATATCCTGAAAGCATAGAAAGCTCCCAGGCTTCATTGCAAACACACAGTCTAAAAAGACTGAAAAGCTAAACTGTAGCTGCATTCTACAAAAAACTGACACCGTGCCTTTAAGGCACTCATGACCCCCCAGTATCCCATCATACCTCAGGGGTGACAGTTGGGTCAGTTGTTCTTTCCGGCTCATCAGGAAGGATCTTGGTTTCACAGCTCCACTCTTTTTCTGTTTCTTACAGAAAATTCTCTGTGTTCTACTTTTTTAACCTTACTTCGAGGTTTTTTAATTAGTCAAGTAGGTTTTCTCTTGTTGTTTGGCATTTTCATCTTGATATGCCTTCCTTTTTGACAAGTGTCCTTCTTGTGGCAAGAAGAAGGCTAAGACGGACAGCCATGAGGTATTCATCCTTTGCCTTCCTGAAGACCATGACCCAAGGACCTGCCCTCACTGTGAGTCCCTGTCATCAAGAACTTTAAAAGCCATCGTCAACTCGGCGACGATCGGCGTCGAGGGGCGTTACACCTCCGCTGTCGTCAACCAGGCGACGACCAGCGTCGGGCAGTGTGACTCCGCCGACGTCAACCAGGCGACGTTTGGCCTCCAGGGGTAAGGAGCCTCCGCCTTCGTCGTCGTCACGACGTTCGGCGTCGAGAGCTGGCTCACCTCCGTCGTCGCAGGCTAAGCGACAGACGTCGAGAGCCTCAAGTCCTCCGCCGTCGACAACCAGGCGTCGATCGGCGCCGAGGAGATCTTCGTCGACGTCGCGTTGACGTTCGGCGTCGAGGGCGACCAATACCCCTCCTCCGTCACGTAGACATTTGATGTCAAGAGGAAGCTCCGTCCTCGGCCACACAACGCCGCTCGATGTCGAGAGACCATCATTCCTCACGTCGTTTGCCGCCGAGGCATAAGATGTCGAGAGTGTCTGATCCACCGGCGCCACAGAGAGAGTCGACGTCGAAGGAAAGGTCTCCGTCAACGGCGGGGCAGCGCCGTACGACGCCGAGAGGTCCTCATCGCTCGGATTCGAGGAATGCGCCTTCAGAGCATTCGACGTCGAGGCACCATGAACGGTCCAGGTCGCCGTCGAGACACCATGACCGAGCTAGGTCGACGTTGGGACACTCTGCTACGAGATCCAGGGATGGTTCAGTGATCCTAGTGATTGAATCAGCCTCCCGTCACTCTTCTGGCTCTTCCAGACCCCCATCAAGATACAGAAGTCCTGTCCGCAGATCTAGAAGTCCTGCCCGCAGACCTCCCACTGATGGTGTACAGTTGTCTCCCAGATGGAATATGCCTCTGCACAGTTGGCGAGACTCTGGGGCTACAAGAAGGCTGCAGGAATATGTCAGCCCAGTACACATCTCCTCTGCAAAGACTGGTCGAGGAAGTAGACAGATGCAGCCCTCCCAGGCGCAGAGAAAGATCTCCTGTGAGGCCAGCTACTTCTCGTTCCCCTGCACGAGAAGAGCGCTCAGGGAGGTCTCATGAGAGGAGGCGCAGTCGTTCCCCTAGACGGGAGGTACCCGCCAGAAGATCTCGCGAAAGGAGAGCTCGAACACCAGCTACTTCTACTACCTCCTCTACCCGCTCTTCCAAACTGGATTACTCCCCTACTTTGGTTGATAGCCCTGTCTCTAGGGTTTCCCCAGTGGACGATATCAACACCTATCATGATGTCCTACAGAGGGGTGCACTGAAATTAAACATCGAGCTGTCTGTGCCACAGGTCTCCACGACAGTGATCTTTGAGACTCTTCACCAAAAGTCGGGGTCTTGTCCAGTGCTACCGTTGGTCCCAGGAATCATGGATCCTGTCAATGATGTGTTCCTGGCTCCAGCATCGGCAAAAGCGGTGCCGGCTCGCATCCAAAAGAAATATAAGTCCGCACCATCTGACTCGATCTTTGTGAAAGCGGACCCACCCGCTGACTCAGTAGTCGTGGCGGTGGCACGAAAAACCCACCCAGTCTCTCCCTCCTCCTCAACTCCTCCTGATAAGGACAGCAAGTTGCAAGACTCGTGGTGCCGCAAGGTCTGCAGTTCTGCCGCTTCGACGCTGAAGGTTTCTAGCACGGCTGCGCTTTTAGGCAGATACGATAGAGCCTTATGGGACTCAATGGAGCGTTTTAAATCAAAATTGCCTAAGGAGGACTAACAAGACTTCGAAGAGAACCTGACGGAAGGATATCTGGTGGCTAACCAGATAATTAGAACTGCTGCAGATGGAGCAATACTGGCAGGACATACATATGCCCATGGGGTATGTGCCAGACGTTCATCGTGGCTGCGCCTGACAGGCCTCAAGCCCTATGCGCAACAGCGCATTCTGAACCTCCCGTTTACCGGAACATCTCTCTTTGGTCAACACACAGACGACGAGTTGAGTCGGATGAAAGCCGAGCTCGACACCGTCAAGGCAGTCGGCTTAGAAAAAAAGAGTTAAAACGCTGTTTCAAGACCAACAGAGGCAGAGGGGCTCAACAGAGGGTTCAAACCCCTCAGTGGTCCCAAAACAAGACCCAGGGCACAACCCAGTTTCGGGGTGGTAAAGCCAGCTGAGGTAGAAGAGGTCACCAGCAGTCCTCTACCTCGACGAGAGGAGGAAAACAATGAGCACTGGCTTCCTCTAGCGCCGTTGTCCACTCAAGTGGGAGGAAGTGTTTCAAAACATCTGGCAGAGTGGGGCAGCATCACGAACGATCGGTGGGTGCTGAATACACTGCGCAATGGATATGTTCTTCGTTTCCGTGCGCCTCAACAAGACTTTCCCCCAAAGAAATCTCGTCCGCAGCAAATCGATCTGCTCTGAAAAGAGGTGAAGGCTCTTCTCCAAAAACGAGCTATAGAAGAGGTGCCTCCCTCACAAAGGGGAAAAGGAGTCTACTCCAGATATTTTCTTGTTCCCAAAAAGGATCAAGAAAACAAGTTCCGGCCTATCCTGGATCTTCGTGTTCTGAACAAGAACATAGTCAAGGAGAAGTTCCGCATGCTTGCTCTTCACCAAATATGTCCACATCTGCAAGCAGGAGATTGGATGTGTTCGATGGACTTGCAAGATGCCTACTTCCACATTCCAATTGCCATGCGACATCAGAAGTTCTTAAGGTTTCTGGTGGGCAGCAAACACAACCAGTGCAGGGTCCTGCCTTTCGGGCTAAAGTCAGCGCCGAGAGTCTTCACCAAATGCATGGCAGTGGTGGCAGCCTTCCTGCACAAAAAAGGACTTTTCGTCTATCCCTACCTAGACGACTGGCTCCTAAAAGGCCCATCTCCTCAACAGGTAGAGAACGACTTCCACCTTTGCCTGCTACAATTGCACAGGCTCGGCCTCTAAGTCAACGTGGAGAAGTCGGTACAACTGTCAACCCAATCCATTCACTACCTGGGCTCCGTTCTGGATACCAAATTGGGAAAAGCGTATCCTTCGGAGGAGAGACTATTTTCTATGCAGCAAAAGTGCAGAGTTCTACTACAGTCCCAGAATCCAACAGTGCGTCAATTAGCGTCTCTGCTGGGTTCCATGGCGTCCTGCATCTTCCTGATTCCTCACGCCAGGCTGAGGATGCGACCTTTGCAGCAGGCTCTGGAGGATCAATGGGATCAGTCGACGGGGCTCTGGGAAGACCGGATTTATCTTTCCCAGGTGACGAGACCTCCATCAAATGGTGGACTCATCCTCGCAACCTTCTGGTGGGAGTGTTTTTTCACCAACCTCTCCCGACACAGTCTATAGTCACAGACACGTCTCTCCAAGGCTGGGGAGCACACATGGGGTGTCTGCAGATTCAAGGAAGGTGGTCAGCGAAAGAACAGACCTACAATATCAACATGCTGGAGCTTCGAGCAGTCCTTCTGGCTCTAAAGTCCTTCCTTCCTGCACTCGAATCACACTCAGTTCTGATACAAACGGACAACACGACGACCATGTTCTACCTGAACAAGCAGGGCGGAATTCGGTTGTGTCCTCTCTCTGGAGGCACAAGCCATATGGCACTGGCTGTTTGTCAGGAACCTCACGGTAGTAGCGGTCCACCTCCCAGTAGAGCTAAATATCAAGGCTGACGCACTCAGCAGGCACTTCGAAGATCAGCCAGACTGGGTGCTGCACGACGAGGTGGTGGCAGACCTCTTCCATCGCTGGGGTCGTCCAGAAATAGATCTGCTCGCGGACGACGAAAACTCAAAATGCCACGCCTTCACGTCCAGATTCCACCGTCCAGGGACAAGGGGGAATGCCCTTTTGATGGACTGGTCAGGGACATTTGCTTACGCATTTCCTCCTCTGCCCCTGATTCCGAAGGTGGTGTCCAAACTCATCAGATCCAGCATGACCATGATCCTGGTAGCCCCGGACTGGCCTCGGCAATGGTGGTACCCGGACCTTCTACAGCTGTCGGTGCTTCCACCCAGGAGACTGCCCTGCAGGCCGGACCTGCTGACCAAAATGGGGGGGAGGAATCTTAAACCCAACCTTCCCTCACTGCACTGAACAGCATGGCTCCTGAGTTCCTACATTACGGACATTTAAATTTGCCACCTGATTGTATGCACTTTTTAAAGGAAGCGAAACGACCCTCCACTAGAACGTCTTATGCGTTTAAGTGGAAGAGGTTTTTTCTTTGGCGCAGAGAACGTCATTTTGATCCCTCATCACCACAGGAGGATGTGTTTCTGCCTTACCTGTTGTACCTAGCAAGGTCTGGTCTGCTTCGATCAGGGTGCACCTCTCGGCCATTACGGCTTATAGGAAGTCTCCTACTCAGCCCTCCTTCTTCCAGATGGAGGTGGTCAAGGACTTCTTACAGGGGTTGAATAAAGTGTACCCCCCTGTTAGAAACCCTTCTCCGTGGGAATTAAACCTAGTGTTGTCTAAGTTGATGGGCACCCCTTTGAACCCATCCACAGAGCTTCCTTGCAACACCTATCGTGGAAGGCTGCTTTTCTAGTTGCAATTACATCAGCGCGCAGAGTAAGTGAGATACAAGCGCTGTGTACAAAAGAACCCTACACTGTTTTCCATCACAACAGAGTAGTTTTAAGGGCACATCCATCCTTTTTACCTAAGGTTGTCTTTGATTTCCATATAAATCAGTCTATTTCTCTTCCTTCCTTTTTTCCAAACCCTACAACCCCGGCTGAGCGGTCGCTGCACTCTTTAGATCTCAAAAGAGTCCTTACATTTTATTTGGAAAAGACCAAAGAGAGTAGGAAGACGGACCAATTGTTTATCAACTACGGTCCACTGAGAACGGGCTTTCCAGCTGCCAAGAGATCCATCTCCAGATGGATCGTCTCCTGTATTAAATTGGCTTATCAGCTTGCAGGCAAGTCCTTACTTTTGTCACCTAAAGCACACTCTACTAGGGGGAAAGCAGCCACAGTAGCTTTCCTGCATGATGTCCCTATGTCAGAAATTTGCAAGGCTGCAACCTGGAGATCAGTTTATACCTTTACAAGGCATTACTGTCTTGAATCTGATTCCAGTACTGATACTCAAGTAGGACAAGCCTCTTTGAGGAATCTATTTGGGTAGCCTGCGGCCTGTACAAACCTAGTTTTTTTCTGGGCTTAGTAATGTAATTACTGTATTGTTATTCCTTTGCCCGCAGGGAGATGAGGAGAGGCTCGCTATTCTATTCTAATGCTTATGACTATTCATGAGGATCCCCTGGAAGAGAAGGATGAGTTACTTACCTGTAATCCTAGTTCTCTTCCAGGGGTATCCTCATCAAAGTCATAAGCAACCCTCCCGCCTCCCCGGGCAAAGGATCTTTATTAATTTGGAGATATTGTTAACCTATTTGTTTCCATGGTTTTTCAGTCTCCGAAAAGAACTGACCCAACTGTCACCCCTGAGGCATGATGGGATACTGGGGGTCATGAGTGCCTTAAAGGCACGGTGTCAGTTTTTTGTAGCATGCAGCTACAGGTTAGCTTTTCAGTCTTTTTAGACTGTGTGTTTGCAATGCAGCCTGGGAGCTTTCTATGCTTTCAGGATATAAGAATGTCTACTGCTTTTTCAGCATTAAGACCGTTTCAAAACAATCTTTAGTGTTGTTTTTCATGTTTCTAATGCATATGTTTCATGTATGGTGGAAATTCTTTACAGCATGATCCAGCTCTATTGTGTATTTGGCTGCAATTGCTTGTATTTATATATATATATATATATATATATGAGTATATATATATGAGTATATATATATATATATATGAGTATATATATGTGGGGCACATATAATATAGTGTTTCCGGGGTCCCGCGCATCGGCAGGAATATTCTAATGCTTATGACTTTGATGAGGATACCCCAGAAAGAGAACTAGGATTACAGGTAAGTAACTAATCCATTCTAGCCAACCCCCTGTATCCCTACTTACCTCTCCAAGTGGTGGTCTCTCCCAGAAGACCTTCGTCCTCGAGCCTGCATTGTGGTTCCGAACCGGAGAATCACCATTAAAAGTAACAGGGCACCCATGCCAAAACAGCACCCGATCGTCCTAGTGCTGCTGAGGGTGTACCCTTGGTGCTAACTTGAACCCCCGTTTGCCCTGAGGTAAAGTCCAGTAGCTTTGCTCCCACAACCTTGTGGCCTGCTCTTGTGCAGCCACCAACCCTCGGCCCCCTTTCCCAAATTGGATAACATTGGGCCTCAGCACTCAGCAGCCGGCTGCCCTAGTGCGGCTGAGGGTGCTTTGAGAATGCATGCAGCTAAGGGTGCTTTGAGAGTGCATCCTCCCTCCTGGGGGGCCCCTGAGTCTAACCCCAGAAACTCAACTCTCGCAAAGTACCTACCTGTTAACCGATAACTCTATTTCCTCCTATAGGATAACATTGACTGTTTTCTGTGAAAAGGTTTCGAAGTGTGGAGTGTAGGAAGGTAGATCCCCGACTATGGTTGCCCCCAACTTTTTGCCTGGTGTTTTGCTGGTTTTCTGACTTAGTTGACCTGGGGCCCTGCCATTCAGGACCCCAGGCCTACTGCTCTCTCTGTAAAATGGATTCCATGTACCTTAGGTACATATCTAAATGGATACTGAGTCACCTTATCAGTCCCTGTACAGTGTACCTTAGGTACCCAGGGCATAGGTGTGCCCAGGGCCTACCAGGGGCTGCAGCATGTATTATGCCACCCCTGGCTGGCCATCCAAATCTGACACAACTGGCTGCACGACAGCTGGGGCAAGGTGGTGTAATCACCCTTTGCTTTAGATATAGTATTCCTATATCTAACCCTAAAATGGACACATGTATTCCTATCAGTCACTCCTATGGCAGGACTTAACAATCCTGAAGGCAGAGTGCTTGGAATCATGTGAGATGGTGCTCTGGCATGAGCTGAGCCCGTTTGCAGCTTGCGGAACCAAGTCCTAATAGCTGTTCCATGATAACGCATACCATATACTCTTAAGTGCGTTATAATCCTCGCGGTTATATGCCAACTCTGCTATCGCTTTATCAAAACATGTCGAGTAAGGTGTCATACGAATTGGAATACTAACCCCTCGCCAATTCTGGCGACGGGGTTAGCATTCCACCCTTCTAGAGGGACACCACATGTTGGTAACCTGTAACCCCGGTTAAAGTCAGACATAGCCTCAGCTCCACAAGATGGATGCTGCCACCGAGACACAAGTCTGCCCTCCTGCTGCTGGGAGTCCTCCCAGCACAGGAGGCAAGGACAAAGGGTTTCCTGCCAGGGGCGGTGCCAGCACCGTCCCAGACAGGATTTTGTGTATTCTAGGTAGGCAGGGCTTTAGAGGAAGGTGACTGCAAGTGGCACCCCGGTGCTCACTGTGCATAGGCCGGCTTGAACCAGTTCCAGGGGCACTCCAGTCCCTGTTCTGGGGAAAGCCCGCCAAAGGAGAGGGGTGTAACCACCCCCCTCCTAGTCCCACCCATAGGGCCGGACTTAGTCGCTGCCAGCCCCTTTTTGCAGGATAAAGGTAGGAACTGGCCCCCTTCCAAATCAGATCAATCTTTGAATCCTGAACCGACCTTCTACACGAAGAACTCAAGACTCTTCTCAAGATTTCTCCCTTGTGACTAAGGAGTAGTCACCCTGCAGCAGCAGGCACCAACCAAGCATCGCGGTTTGTTGCCAATCTCTCCTCCGGATCAAGACTGCTCCAGCACGACGAGAACCGGCTTCCCTGGCACCTCTGACCTCAACCTACATCATCAGCCCAGCTGTGATCCGTGGGTGCGACGAGACCTCGAGGGACCGGCCATCTTCAGAACTGCACGACGCTTGTCCAGCACGACCACCGAGTGACCCTCGACTGAGTGCTTTGGGGTAAGAGAAGCCCCGACCCTGAGCAGCTCCAGCACTGAAGTTCAGCCCCCCTGCATCTACGAGATCTGCGTGGGGCCCTTCTGCTCTTTGCTGCTCACCGCGTTGTCCAGGTCACTTGCCCGTTGGCTAGTGGCCCCCTCACGACGCTCCACGACGACAAACACCGCTGGTCTGGTTGCTCCAGACTGGCCCTTGCTTCCCTCCTTCAGAGAAGCACCTTGGACCCTCCTGGTCCACTCAAGACGCCATTTTAGGTCCACCGCGTGGGCCTTGCATTTGCCAAGACTTGTTGCCCCAATCCTGGGTCCAGCGCCGTCGACAGCAGAGACCTTCGTGGGACAGCTCGCACCTCCATCCTGGTCGCCGACAACGCCTCCTGGTCCGAGAGACTGCAGAGCCCAGCAGCGCCCACTCACCTGGTCGAGGTGACTTCGTCCGGTGCCATCCTGGTGCCCACCTAAATCACTGACTAGTGATTCAGAACTTGGTCCCCTCTGCTTACAGGTTTCTTCTTCCCTGATCCAGGCTTGGATCACCACGAACTCCTTCACTGGCCGCCTGCCAGCAACTTCTTTCTTCAGGCTCCTGGATCTTCAACGAGGGTTTCCGACGCAACTTGAACCCTATGCAGCCGCAGCCCCTGGGCTAGGTAAACTGAGTACTCCGGTGCTCCAGCATAGTCCAACACCCTAAGTGTTCGGATCCACTCTTGTTTTCGACCCAACTAGTCGGGTTCGCCCGAGAACAGTAACTTTGTGAATTGCTAGTATCCATAGACTTGTTCCCGCATTACGCGTGAGAGTTCCCACTCTGCACACGGCGTCCCTAGGCCTCCTGCTTCTAATCCAAGGGTTCAGCATTGTAGGCCTAGCGTTTCTACAGTCTAGAAAAGTATTACTTACCTGCTAGTAACTTTGCATTCCACTTCTTGTGTATATGGATTTTCGTGCCCCTCGGGCATTTGTGTAAATTGTGCGACTTTCAGTAATTCTTTAAGAGTTTTGTTGTGTGCTTAGCTCCCTGTCTCATAAAGAGCCAGGGTAGTCCTGTTATAAATAAATATACTTTATTTTTGATAACTTGTGTGGTGTCCTTTCACTTGGTGTTCAAGGGGTAATGTGATGGTAAAACAGCTGGCTTAACACGCCCTCTAGAGTCTTAGCCTTAGACTGCTCGTATCCATGCTACTGGGATAGCTGGTCTATAAGGTTGACTTACAACCAATCATCAATAAGGGTTGCTTGGACTGATACATAGTGATCACTAGAATAGTGAGCACTGCATATCAGGCCAACTTCTCACATGGAGTTGGAAAATAAAGTCTGTAACTGTGTACAAATAACAAAAAAGCATTTACTTACCTTTATACAGGAAATGTCTCAGTGCAGTATTCAGGTATACTACACTGTGTAAGAAAAGTAATCTGCAAAGTAATATACATGACCTACTATTGAAAAGTCATTATAAAGTATATGTACAATATTTTAAGGTATTGCATTTGCAGTAATTTCACTATAACCCAACCAAGGTTTATATAAAACTGCAAATCAAACTGTATTGTTACTGCAAAGTATACATCACTTACCTATGCCACGCTTGCTTGGTTCTAAGAAATAAATATAACGAAATAATATTTTCATAAAAAGCAATTTGGTCTTCGTTCAGTCTTCGAGTGTGTGAAATCATTTGCTGGTTGAGTGTGTACAACAAATGCTTAACACTACCCTCTGATAAAGCCTTACTGCTCGCCCACGCTACCACAAAGAGAGAGTAAGGTGCTAGCTACTTTTACCTATGCCTACCTTAGGGGTTCCACTTGACTCCGTGCTCACTATACCTAATTTTGGTATAGCATATACAAAGCCAGCTTCCTACACACACTTTCTTGATGACTGCTGTAGGGGATGGATACATTCCCATCTCTATTGGCTCTATAAAGCAGAAGGTACAAAACAGTTTGATTGTAGACAGGCATACATTTAGAGATGGATCTTTTTCAGATATCTGCAGATATACAACGGATTCGGCGGGAGAAGCCGATACAAGGTAGAATGTACTAATTTGGACAGGTAACACAACAAGGTAATGTCTGAACCAATGGAGGTCATCAAATCACCTGTCCTGATCATAGTTAATGTATATATAGTAATGGGCTATCAAGAGATGCGCATAACAGCATACTATGTGCCGAGAGAGGACAGCACCAGAGACCCTATATCAGCAAGACATTTTTGTAACATGTATGAAACCTTAATGTCCCCCTCTTTCACTTTTGGGGAATAATATTCATTGTTTTGTGTTTCAGCAAACCTGAGTGAAATAACACAGCAGTTGAATCAAAGTGAACTAGCAGTCCTGCTTAACCTGCTGCAAACTCATACTGACCTGAGCATGGCACAAATCTCTCAGCTTCTCAATGTACAAGCCAATCCAGAAATGCAGAATCAGCTCGAAGCCCTCAACCAGTCTATCAATTCGCTAAAAGATATCGACAGTCAACCGCAAGAGGGGGAAGAGCTCTCTGTGGACCATCTTTCCAAAGAGCCTCTTGTGCTCGTTCCAAGACTGGACCAGGCAGCCCAGGACATGGCCAGCGCTCAGGGAGATATGCAAAGTATGCTAGCGGTTATCTTGAGCCAAGTTCTTAAGCCTCATGAGGTGCCACTGCACTTGGAGGAGAGCAATGGAGAGCGTAGCTGTGAGCAGCCGGGTACGCAGCAGACCCCTACAGGGCTCCAGCATGAGGAGGAGCCGGAGGAAGAAGATGCGACCTCAGGTAAACGATTTCCACACTGCTCAGACTGCACTACTCAAACTGTCAACCTGCTTACATTATTGATCATGTCCCTACTCGCGACAGTGTAAAACTAGTTTTATTAGTATTGGTATAAACTAAAGTTTTATTTTTGTATATTTAGATTTGATTTACATTTTTACTGATTTTACACACATTCGGGCCCAAATGCATGAAGCTAAAAAATGCTCGCAAAGGGGCAGATTCTCAGAATCTGCCCCTTTGCGACCGGTATTTTTGCATTTGGGTGCATCATCCCAAATGCAAAAATCGCAAATTGAGAATTCGCTAAATTGCGATTACTTGCATTTAAGGAATCTCCAATTGAGATTCCTTAAATGCTATGCATTAAAGTTTAAAAAAAATAGCGATTTCGCTAATATGGCTCGCAAATTACCATGAAGTACAACTTCATGGTAATTTGCAAAAACTTTGAAAAATGCACTAAAGTGCATTTTTCAAAGTTTCATGTTGCGCACACACGTCCTAAGGGCATGTGTGCGCAACATATGTGCACAGATCGATTTCAGGGGTGCAACAGGGTGTCCTTTGGACACCCCTGCACCCTTGAAATCGCATTCTCATTTTGCGATTCGCTAATTGCAATTCGCAAATTGAAAATTCTTCCCATTCATTCCTGTGGTCCTCTAGGTCCATAGGAATGAATAGGGAGGTATTCCTTAATTGCGACTCGCAATTTGCGAATCGCAATTAAGGAATTTTAAGAAATCGCTATTTTTAAAGTGATTTCTTCTTGCATACCATTTTGCTATTCCTTAGTAGCGATTCCTTATTTTTCGCTAATAAGGAATCGCAAAATGGATGCTTGATGCATCTGGGGGTCTGTTTCCCTAACTATATATATTGCGTAGTGATGGTTGTATGTGGATATCTGTGTTTAAGCCAAAAGGCACATGTGTGAGCTGCACATTTGTAATGACCTTTGTTGATTCTGCAAAGTGAACTGAAAATTGTTCTTCCTTTCTGGTGACTTGATTACTGGGCGGATTAAGTTACTGTATAGTTTTCACAAGCATGTTAAAAGTTTCATGTGTGCACATAAATTGACACAAACTGCAGTGAATATAGAAGGAAGCAGTGGCAACAATTTGAGATTCTGTTTACCGTCTACCACACGAGTTATAGCGCGCATCAGTGGCACAACGTTTAAAACCGTGCCATGCCATTTAACTGAGTTCCGCTTATTTACTGCATTGCTCATGTTGTTCTATCACACTTGTAGCCCATTTACTCTGTGCACTCGACTTGTCCCCCTCAGCCCTCCCTACCCACACAATGCCCTGTTTCTCTTTTCTTGTTCTCCATTCCTCCTTCCATGTTCATTCTTTCTCTGTGAAAACCCTTGCTTTGCATTTTTCCTGCTCATAAGCTTATTCACTTTCCATGCATGAATAATCAGTCTTCCAGGTATCCACAGGATTTGCAGCGTAAATCTTTTCTGGATTAATTTGCTTTGTCATTCTGCCCTAGTGGTTGGGTCTGGTATTGCATCATTCGGTCATCTAGTGGTAAAATAAAAAATTGTCTTTGTAGTACTTTTATATATTTGTTTACCTGGGCAGCGTCAACCATTTGTCTTTGACAAAATACGCCTGCCCCCCGAAGCCCTGTTGTGTAGTCTGCATTTTCAGATCTTTTTCCTCCCAAGTGCTTCCCAGAGACCTGGATCATGGACGAGAGGCCTTTAAGGAACAAGCTGCAGCCAAACATGTGACACCCTGGGCAGAAAAAAAATGCAAATACTCCTTCCAAGACCCTACGGACATCAGAGGCAGTGTGGCGGCAGCATATAATCATTGCCTCTACTGCACACCAATGAATTAAGGCTCCCGCTACCATGGGTACCCCACCTGTAGTGAACTGGGGTTTGTTCCTCCCCATTTTTTGTTGTTTTTTGATGCAACTTTGACTGAAGTGTACTAAGTCCCGGCTAATCAGGTCCCCAGTACCAGTTTTCTTTCCCTAAAGCTGTACAATTATTCCCAAAATTGGCAAAACCTTAAGTCCCTAGTAAATGGTACCTAGGGCCTGAGTTACTAAAGAGGGTCCCTAAGGGCTGTAGCGCGAATTGTTCCACCCTAAGGGACCCCTCACCCAAGGACTTGCAAGACTGCCATTGCAGGCTGCATGTCTTGGTGCAGACAAAAGTGAAAACACAGCATGTCCTACATCCCTGTGTGCCATGTCCCCTACCACTGCATGTCATACTTGTGTCACCCCTATAGCAGACCTAACCGCCCTAAGGCAGCATGCTGAATATTACCTGGGAGGGCGCACCTGCAAGAGCAAATATGCTCCTGTGCTGGTCAGTCCTATTACTGTCAGTGCAAGTGGACAGGGAAGCCATTTTAAAACGTGTGCTGGACACTGGTGAAAACAAGTTACCCAGCTACATGATGGCTTCACTAAAAATATGGGATGTTTGGTCTCAAACGTCTCAAATTTGGAAACCCACGCTGATGCCAGTGTTGGATTTACTAATACTTGCACCCTGAGGTCACATTAGAGGTGCCCCCTGAAAACCCACCAGTCCATGGTATGCTTGCTAACTGGTTTCTGCAAGCCTGCCATCTGAGACGCTATTCTGATCTCCTAGGGTGAACGCCCTTGCTCTCAGGAGTCCCAGAATAAGAGACTGTCAGTGAAGAGGGTGTAACACCCCCTCCATGAGGATGGCCTGCTGATTAGCCTTCCTTGGGTGGGAAGTCTTAAAAGGCTTACGCCTTTGAAATTCAAATCTGGCTCCCCTTCACAGGAGAGGAAGCCAAATCCCTTTGTCTAGGCCCCCTAGGCACCTGGACAGGTGGGAAAATTAGGTAGACTGGTAGGCGTGCCTCCTCCAGGCTAGTAACACCCCTAAGGTGGACTTGATTATTATATTTTTTTTATAGAAGTAGCCATCTTTGTGATGGGATATTTAGGAATTCTGGTACAGGGTTATGCCCACTTCCCACAGGAAGTGGTCATATAGGGAGCATAGTTACCCGAAAGTTCAGTAACCCATTAGCTATGACCCTAATACCCCTAAATTCAATATTTAGGTGAATCCCTGGCACCAGAGAAGCAGAACCTGACTACATACGAAGAAGGACACGAAGAGCCGCAGAAGACTGAAGAGATCTCCGGACTTGGTCCCAGCCCTGCTGTCCTGTCTGCCGTACTTTGTCGAACCGCCACCAAAGGAGACTCATCCTGCAGCTTTGTGCCTCCAAAAACCGGGAGCACTGCCTTCCTTCAATAAAGACCAAGACCTCCAGAGAACAGGGGAACTGTTCACAGCATCCAGCAGAAGCTCCAAAAGAAAAGTCTGAGGCCTCCGGAACTGCCACAACCCGACTCCTGAAGCCACCACTGCACCAGTCTCCTCCGGCCCGAGTTGAAGTAGGCCACTGGTGTCAACAAGGTTCACCAGCCCTCCAGAGATCGAGTCCATTGTGGCTTCACCACTCGTGTACCCCCAGACGTCGCCTGCAGGCTCTTCACACTGCACCCCTCGACTGCTCTTGGTAAGAAAATCCAATACCCGAAGACACCTCTTGACCCCATGTGCCCCTACTTTCCAGAGCATCGCAAGCATTAAATTCTCATTGTTGGTTCACACCTAACTGGCCTTCCAGACAGAGCCTGCAGACTGTTTCTGCTGTGACAGATCTCTATTGAAATACATTGGGCTCCCAACGCTGTTTTGCACCAGTGACTCATGCCACAAACAGTGGCATTGGCCGCCCCATGCCACTGTTGGTATAATGCTGTTGCTGCATTTGATCTTGCACACCACTCACCTTAACTGCTGGAGTTTGGTCTTGTAAGTTGCTGTACTTTACCTTTTTGCAGAACTTGTTCTTCCTTCCATAGGATAACATTGCAGAACTCAGAAATTGCTCTGTGTCCTCTTTTTAAAGTGCAAAGAATTTATATTTAAAAACATACTTACCTGAACAATTTTTCTCTGATGCTCAAGCATATAGAAATATACCTGCTATTTTTATAAATTGGTATGAATCTCTGTCTTGAGTTGTCATTTATTGATCATTGTCTGTATTTGCAAATGTCTTGCACTCCTCTGTCTTAAGCCTAAGGTTGGTTGACTACACTACCCCATAATAAATCACTTTGGGCTTGCATAGCAACCCCCTGCCCACTCATAACGGAATCCCTGAACTCTTTACACGGTATATCAGATTCTGATATATCACAAAAAGAGCTAGTTTCAAAGGGAAACAAGAAGATTGAGATGCTGGAACAAAAGATGATTCGGTTGGTGGTCACCGAATGGTACATAGCCAACTTGTATGCCTTTCTCAGCAGATACAGCCATCAGCAGTGGGTTGAAATGGAGGAGCTGATGCAAAACCTCTCAGATCAATACCAAAACAGGGCAAAGAGGCTCATCCAGGAAAGCAAGGCAATTTCCAACACATGCCTAAAATCTGCACTAGATGAGGGAGGTGCAGCCAGACAGAAGGCACAATCCTAGGCACCTCTGGATCTAAGCAGGAAGTCCTAAATATCCAAAGTACAAATGATATCCATTCATCTAATTTTATTCCTACCTCTGAATCCTCAAAAAGTATAATTAACCAAGTAGACCCAACATTCATCCATAGTCATTAAAAAACTTAGAGCATGTGATAATTCGAAATTAAGAAGGCTATTGGAGAAGAATCTAGAAATATATAATCTTTTATGTGACTTGGATATGTTAAGAAAAAATGTACCTCACATATTATGGATGACTCTCGCCCAAGTTTTTTTTCCACAATTACGGATGAATGTTGAGTCGGCTTGGTTAGGTTCTCAATATTTTTGTGAATGGTTTATCAATTTTCAAGTTAATGTGATTTGTTTGATTGGATTAATTGCTTGATAATAAAATAGTATGAATTGAGAATTCCACTGTCTGATATACTTTTTGAGGATCCATGGGTGCGAGTAAAATTGGTTCAATGGATGTCATTTGTATTTTGGATTGAAAGAGTGCCTAGACATCAATAGTTATATAGGTCAACCCTATTCCTATGGGTGAGTTACTACGGAAGAACAGTGAGACTGCAAAAGCCATGGGTGCCTTTCTGTGTAGAGATCCTTCCGAGGAGAAACGGAGCAAAGTAAAATTCCAGTCGTTAAAGCAGATCACAACCAGTCACTCCTCACACCAATTTTGTGCCTCAACCCAGTGCTCAAAGCGTGCCATCTCAGTGGCAATACCTCAGCAAATCAAAACACTATTTCAAGGAAGCGGTAGAGGGAGCGGTGCTGCTCCATGAGGAGCAGGGCATACTCGCATGTGACTTCTAATCTGGCTCCTGCACTCAAAGTTAGGGGGCAGAACTAAATGTTTTCTCCATGAATGAAAAACGTTCACCTCTGACAAATGACCTTCATCCAGCATGGCTATTGTATAGAAATTTTAAGATCTCCACCGAACGTGAGACCAAGAAGGAGGAAATGGTGCCACTATAGTTAGAGGTTGGTCTCAAGATAGTGACCACGAAAAGGGGCTTCCAATGTGGGCATCTGTTGTCCAAAAAGGATGGGCAGGACTTCAAACGGTTTATGGTGCCCAGGTGGAGGAAGCCGATTCTTTGTGGTATACCAATAATTGGTTATATCATATAAAAGGGTCCAGAGATTCCCCCAGAAGTGTACAGTGATTTTATGCACATCCTAAGTGTGGTTGTACAGGCTTAGGCCTGTCACAGAGGAGTGCAAGACATTTGTTAAACACACAGTGATTGATAAATGGCATGCAACGCAAAAAGGAGTTTATCCAGTATTAGGGTATCTTTCATAGATTCACATGCCTGAATCATTCCCTTCGTCGGGATGGGAGTCCCCGGGACATAAAGTAATGTCTCCTAGACATATATACACAGTAGTTGGCCAGAGGCCTCTCATTAGTAACATATCCATGTCCTTTTGTAAAAAGAACCAAAGTTTGGAGAAGAGCCAATCAGCTATCACCACCCTCTGGAACCTTGCTGGAAGGAGCTCTGGTCCCTCAGATTTTTCACCACACGTCTTGCTAAGGGAGTCTCCACTGAGCTCTGCTCAGTTTTCCTTAGTTTCTGGATTTCCAAGGTTTTTTCTTCAACATTTCTTCATCTGTGTGGAGTTTTTCAGGTTCTTCATCGCTGACACTCCTAAAAAAGGACTTTTTAGGTCCTGTGCTTCTTGTGGTAAAAAGATACTTCATGTGGATGATCAACACAAGGACTGTCTCTATTGCCTCTACCCTGATCATTCTTCAAAGAACTGTAAGGTATGTTGTACCTTCTCCACAACAACCCTCAAAGACAGGAAGGGACGCCTCTTAATTTAGCTGCAGAGGCTTAAAGATAAAGACCAAGCAGTGTCTTCTGAAGAGAGTGAATGTTCCTTTGGGACCTCACATTCCTCTCAAAAGAGACCTAGGGTGGCCTCTCCAGGTCCTTGAACGCAGCCACCTCAAAAGAAGACACACAAGAAGTCTTTAGAGGCACATTCCAAAGCTGTACCTACAAAGAAGAAACTGTTCCAACCTTCAAGAAGCCTGTCTCCACCTCGTCGACTGTTACCTCATCGACGACGATAATATCTACTTCTGTGCCATCTTCTTTCCTATCCACGTCGACCACTCCATCGTTGACGGCTGGTAGGACTATCTCGTCGACAATAAAAATCAAGACCGTCGTCCATCGCCGTCGACGACCGTACCCACGTCGACGAAGGCTTCCACGTCGACATCTACCCCGTCGTCGACGAGGACTCCGACGATGACAAAGACACCAGCAACGAAATCGTCGACGATTCTGCCTTCGACGCCACAACCATGGACGCCAACTCCGTCGGCGACGTCATCGTCGAAATTACCACCTGTGATACCCGTCGACAGGCTAGTCGACGACTGCTGAACCTACCTTACAAAGTTTGTATGTACACCTTAGAATTACGAAACGCATGCTGACACCAGCCTTGACTTCTCCAAGCAGAGTCCAGCCTTTGCCACCTGTCCACCTCCTGGAGGAGGAAGACTCGGATGAGGGTAGTATGTTCAGGACCGCTACTAGTCCATCTGAACTTAATGTCAAATATCACAAAAGTTCTGATTTTGAGGATCGAGAACAAGACGACCAGGTGGACTACCGTGAGGAGTACCATCGCCCTCAACCTCCTATGGTTTACCTACCAACGACCCTGGTTTCTGACCTCCAATTCCTGATATCTGATTACAAACAGAGGTTCCCTACTTCGTCTACGTCTACACCTCCTCCAGTGGTCTCTCCGCCACCTAGACCTCGGCCTTCACCTTTGATTTTACAACCTGGCCCTTCCACTTCACAACCTTGGACGATAAAAAGGAGGAGCAACATGAAGAAGGGGAATTTTAAGATTCCCAATCAACACATGATGAATGGGACGATTAAGTTATTCCCGCTCCGGCATCCCCTGTCCCCACTCCGGCTGATTCACCCCAGGAGGATATCGGGGGGGGGGGTTCCATAATATCCTTGAGAGAGTTTCCAAATACCCAAGCCTTCTCATCAAAAGGAATGTTTCCTTTATGACTTTAAGGAACCTTTCAAAAAGTCAGTCAGGTCTATACCCATTATCGACTACATATGGGACCATGGCGTCCAAATTATGCAAAACCCCTCTTCTCTGCCACCGGTGTTACCTAGACTGAACAAGAAATACAGGACTCCGGACACCGCTCCAGCTTGCCTGACTGGCCACCCCAAACCTGACTCTGTTATCACAAAAGCCGCTCAGCGGAAATCAAAAAATCCGTCTGCAACACTAACCACCCCTCCAGATAAAGACGGAAGACGACTAGATAACATCGGGAAACGTTTCTCGTCTATGTCCGCTTTAACAGTGCGCGCTTCAAACTCTTTGGCACTGTTGGGGCGTTATAATCGACAAATGTGGGCTGACATCGCCCCATATCTCGGATCCTTGCCAGAAGAGTCAAAGGAAGAGGCTAAGAAGATCTTGTTAGAGGGTGAGCGATCAGCATCCGAGATCATCGATTGTGCGATAGATATCGCGTCTACTGGTTTTCGCCAACTCGCGGGTGCAGCGGTGCGAAGACGCCAAGGTTGGCTGAGATACAAACTAAAGTCCTCGACATGCCATATGACGGCCAGCTTTTCTTTGGCACTCACATCGATGACGCCCTTCAGGGCATAAAAAAGGATACTGATACGGACAGGGCTTAGGGTACCCTTCAGTTTTAAAACCCATACTTTTCGTGGCTCCAGAGGTAAGGGGACATTCTTCTGTAAGAGGAGACTTTCAGCAGCACCGTTCCTCCTACTCTTCGAATCAACAATACCGACCACAGTACCAGCAGCGTCAGCAGCCTCAACAGTCATCTTACAATAAGTCCTCCTTTCGAGGAGAAGGAGGCAGACCGAAAAACACAGCTATACGACAATGACTTTTCCCTGCCACAGGTCTCCACTTCCTTTCCACCATCCAGGATTGGAGGAAGAATTTCTCATTTCCTACACAATTGAAAAAAGATCACAACAGATCGCTGGGTCCTACAACTAGTCCAGTTTGGCCACTTGCTGGAGTTCATCAAAATTCCTCCTCAAACCCCTCCCCGTCCTATGCCCCACAAGAACTTACATCTTCTACTCTTGGAGCTCTCGCTGATGCTCCGGAAGGGAGCTATAGAAAGTGTCCCTCCTGGCCAGTGTGGGAAGGGATTCTATTCCTGTTTTTTCCTGGTGCGAAAAAAGGAGAAGAAATGAAAACCTATACTGGACTTGAGAAGTCTCAACAAATACCTAAAGAAACAGTCGTTTCGCATGGTTTCTCTTCAGGAGGGGCTACAACTTCTCAATGCAAACGACTACATGGTGTCATTAGACCTTCAGGACGCCTATTTTCACGTCCCAATCCACCGGAACCACAAGAAGAAGTCCCCGAGATTCGCCGTGGCGGGCAGACACTACCAATTTCGAGTACTGCCTTTCTGCCTAAAATCAGCGCCACGCATTTTTACGAAATGCCTGTCCCCAGTGGCCTCATATCACCAAGTCTTCCCGTATCTAGACGACTGACTCGTTAAAGCACCTTCTCGAGGAGGCGTTTCCAGATCCTCCGACGCCTGTCTTTAGCTTTTCAATCGTTTGGGTCTCACTCTGTCAGGGCAAGTCTATCCTTCAACCTTCCCAGCATATAACTTTCCTGGGCGCTGTTCTCGACACAACCCAGAAAAAGGCTTTCCCTCAGAGGTGCGACAAAAAAGACTTCTTTCTTTAGCAAATCGCATAACATCCATAAAGTTCCTCACGGTGCGCCTTTTCAAATCTCTGCTAGGGACGATGTCTTCCTGCATCCTGCTGGTCCCACACTGTCGTCTTCACATGCGCCCTCTCCAAGAAGCGCTGTCAGCTTAATGGACCCAGTGTACAGGGTCATTCGACGATGTCACCTGGATTACCTCTCACATGGACCAAGCTCTACAGTACTGGACTCACCGACACAACCTTTCGCAAGGCTTGCCTTTCTTGCTTCCAGCTTCTCCGCATCTCATCACAACGATGCGTCTCTGGAAGGTTGGGGTGCATTTCTCCAAGAGCTCCGAATAGGCGGACGGTGGTCCCCATCCGAGCGGAAGCTTCACATAAATCTCGAGCGCGAGCGATGTACCTAGCTCTTCTGGCTTTCCTGCCACGGATCAAAAACTCTCTAGTACTTGTGCGAACGGACAACACCACGACGATGTCTGCACATTTCTCTCTGATAATGCATTTTGGTACCTTTTTTGCTTCACATTGATATGTTACTATCTGGTGATTTTCATACTGTACCATTCGAAATGTGCTCATCATTACTGACTACTCTGATGCAGGCATGTGAATCTATGAAAGA
Organism: Lissotriton helveticus; assembly: GCF_964261635.1. NCBI lineage: Eukaryota > Metazoa > Chordata > Amphibia > Caudata > Salamandridae > Lissotriton > Lissotriton helveticus. The sequence continues at coordinate 1,968,350,379 of NC_136065.1, forward strand.
TATCCGAATACTGGATAAGAAATGCGTTACTTACCTGTAACTGCAGTTATCCAGTATTGGTATCTTTCGTAGATTCACATGAAACCCACCCACCTCCCCTGGAAGGGCTCACTTTAGTTCTCTCAGTAATACAATTACTTAGCACTGTGCTTACGAAAATCTGAGGGACCAGAGCTCCTTCCAGGAAGGTTCCAGAGGGTGGTGATAGCTGATTGGCTCTTCTCCAAACTTTGGTCCTTTTTACAAAAGGACATGGATATATTACTAATGAGGCCTCTGGCCTACTACTACGTATATGTCTATGAGACATTACTTTATTTATGGACCGGGGACTCTCATCCCGACGACGGGGAATGATTCAGGCTTGTGAATCTATGAAAGATACCAATACTGGATAACTGCAGTTACAGGTAACGCATTTCTTCATGACACATTTAGAAAAATTCTTTTAAGACCAAGATCTACATTCAAAGGGGAGTACATTTTTTATAAAAGCTACTTTTCACTTTAAAAAGTGGACACCACCAGCCACACAGGAGCGACTGTGTGCAGAGGTCAAATATGGAGTTGGGCGCCCTATGTTAACCAATATAGACTGGGATTGATTGAAGATGCGATGTTTACTGGTGAGTGAGAGGGGCGTCCGGGGCCAATCTCCGGTAGTTGAGGCAAGCATCTGAGGCGCCACAGGGTAGCACCACACATGCACCCTCTGTGGCACAAAGGCGGCTGGGTGCAGAGTGCCAACACCGCATCGAGTGCCCAATGTAAACCAATGGCGAAGATCCGTGTCAGAAAAAGGCTGCAGGCTCTGGTTAGGTCGGACGGTGAAAACCAACATCTGCCCAGGTAAGTTCTGATGCTTGGGGACGTAGGGACGCAGTTGGTAGCGTTCCCAAGGCCAAGGGGCTTCGGGTGCTGGGGCGGCCTTTGATTTCGGAAAAATCTTATCAGAGCAGGTAATGGTTAGGGGGTGGGGAGGGCGGGGGGGAGAGAATCATTGGGTTTAGGCTGCTGGTGGCAGTATTGGGCCCCGGCGGGGTCCACCCTCTGACTTGGGCTCAGGAACGCTGGGGAACCTTCTTAGGACCGGTGGGCCTTTTTGACTCGTGGGGCACACGATTAGACAAAATAGGGGGTGGTTTGACCATGCTTGTTCCAATGCCCGGAGAGACCTTAAAGAAGCTTTAGCAGCCAAACCAAGAGACAAGTGTCTAGTGATCCAACTTAGGCAGGATTTTAAACTGGTCCTTAAACGCAGAAAGGTTGAGCTACAGCAGGAAGCGTGGGACAATTTAAGTCAAGCAGCAGAACTAAGGAATTGTAATTTGTTCTGGTCCACGGTTAACAGCCCATTCCTCAAGTATGAGAAGGCTCCAGAGCTCACATCTAATGTGAGCATAGAGTCATGGATCCAACATTTTTCCACCATATTTGACTCTGGCAACAGTTTAGCCTCCTATGGAAAAGGATGGCCTACAGCTGCCCTAAACATCACAGTAGAGGAAGTTATGGTCAGTATAAGAGCTAGCAAGGGAGGGAAGGCCCAAGGACCCGATGGGGTACCTATAGATGTCTATAAGACCGCCCCGGAGATCTGGGGCCCCCTATTGGTTAAGATCTTTAATGCAGCTGTTAGCTCTAAAATACCTTCTACCTGGGCAGAATCAATAATCATCCCTATTTATAAGAAGGGAGACCGGGGCGAAGCCAAAAATTATCGACCAATATCCCTACTGGACTCATCTGTTAAAATTATGAGTCGGGTCCTATTAGCCAGATTAGAGGAATGGGCAGAGACGAATGAGATTTTAACTAATAGTCCGTTTGGGTTCAGGAAAGGACGTGGCACAATTGAGCAGTGCTTAAATTTAGAACTTTTGGTCGGGAAATACACCCAGGCCAAAAAAGGGTCACTATACTTATGCTTTGCTGACCTAAGCAGTGCTTTTGATATGGTAGACCACGCCTTATTGTGGGCTAAATTGATTGACATGGGAGCACCCGACTGTATAGTTTATTTTCTGGCTCGCCTGTATGAAAAACTTAGTACTAGTGTCCGATATGGGCCTAATGGGGAATGTACAAGCAAGTTTAGGATCGGGAGGGGAATCAGGCAGGGGTGTGTTTTAGCACCCCTACTTTTTACTCTCTTCATTAATGAGGTGGATTCTGTCCTGCAGACAGTTACGGCAGACGTTCCTAGAGTTAACAACCTTAACATCCCTGTGTTACTCTATGCGGACGACGCTGTGCTGCTGTCCAGGACTCCCCTGGGTCTCCAACGTTTGATGGACAGGTTTGTTCAGTTCATCAAAAACAGGAAACTGGTGATCAATAGGTCAAAAACCTATGTGATGGAGTGTGGTCCAGGTCGAGCTAAACCGAAAGTTAACTCATTATTTTATTGAAGGCGAACAGGTTTTAAAAGTAGACAACTTCTGTTATTTGGGGATTAATTTCTCAAAAAATGGTAGCTGGGATATTGAACACAAAGCAGTTAAAACTAAGATGATTAGAAGTGCCAATGGGGTTTTTGTATTCGCCAAGAAGCTGGGTAATAGACGCATAGCTGATATGCTAAAAAAATTTCAATCAAAATGTCTATCTGTGGCCCTTTATGGGGCAGGAGTTTGGGGTGTGACATCTGCCGGGTGCCTACAGGTAGAGGAGAATAACTTCTTGAAAAGGCTCCTGTGTTTACCCAAATCTACCTCCAACATCTTGGTTCATAAGGAAACGGGGACCCATTTTTTGAATGATCTAATCATGTTAAGACCCTTATTATTGTGGCGATCTGTTTGGTTGAATGAAGGCACCTCACTGAACAGAGCTATCATCGAGGATTGCCTCTCCTTGGACCAGCACCTGAAGATCCCCTGGATTAAATATATCATTGATAATTTTCAAAAGGTTTTTGGTTACAATGTGATCAATGATCGGTATTGTGCATCTGATAACTCCAAATCAAATTTGAAAATTATGTTTTTGAATTTTTGTATAGAGAGGCGTGCATTGGAAGAATCAAAACTACCTACCTGTAATTTGTACAATAGCTTGAATGAGTTTAATAGATTCCATCCTTATCTGATACAGGTGACCAGAGTTTCACACCAGTTTGTACTTACTAGAATGAGGATGGGAATAGTACATCATCTGGTTGCGTGTCCTAATGTATAAATACGCCCTACTGGACCCTGTGCTTGTGATTACAAGACAGAACAGAGTACTATGCACTTTCTTTTTTCTTGCCAATTGTATAGCGAATTACGGAAAATCTACCTAAAGCCAATCCTGAAAAGATTTGGAGTAAGAACAATTACAGAATCTATGAAATTGCTTTTTAATATGCATCATCCGGACATTTGCTTTTTTACGGCTACTTTCCTACTCAAGGCTATTGGTGTTAGGAAAAGTATGTGTTTTAACTCTCTCTTTAATTATTTATTCCATCCGGCACTGGATAATTAATGTATTATGTGTTCTTTTCTTTCTTTTTAATCAATGAAATGTTTGCTTTTGTAACTGTATGTGCTTTTATGGACATGTTTTTTATGTTCCGAATAAAGCTTTATGAAATGAAATGACTCGAGCCTGAGGTTTCTTAAGCAGACGTGGGTACGGTGGTCGGTTTCGTGGTTCTGTAGTAGGGGATCTCTGTGTATAGAAAACAAAAAGATCCACCTCTAAGAGGTTTTCTGTGAGCCCAATGATAAGAGGCATACACAGTGTTTGTTAAAATACCCCTCACACACCAAAAGGGCCCTTGGTGTCATGCTTCATCATCGGGGTCTTCCCGCACCGCTGCGGGACGGCGCGTGCTACGACTGGCCACTACGCTGGAGCACTTTTTAGATTGTAAGTGCAATGTGTGGTATATTTTGAGTGAGTGAAGTAGGGTCAGGGGTGAATGGTAGAGTGAGATTAAAAAATACCTGACCTTATGAATTTAAAATGTTTATTAGTCATAGGCTGGTATTATTAAAAGTGGTGTGTCGGAGGAACCAAGCTAATAATGCGCTAGTTCTCCTGGTGATGTCAACATGTTTCGAGGTCTGTAATGCCTCTTCGTCAGGACGGAGATAGATCCCTCTGTCACTCAGTAGGTTGATATCAATATGTGAAAAAGTGTATGTACAAGTGAAATAAAATACAATACCTATGTGGTATGGAAGTATTACTCTAGCCCTGTCAGTATTTCTGAAAAATGAGCCCGTAGAAACATATAAAGAGCACAGTTACTTTCCGTGCGCTTCCCAATGCGCATGTACCTGTCACCTGCGGAAGGAAAATGATGACATATAGTGACTTTGGTTTAGAGCGTTTTCTACAGCTAAACATAGGTGCTGAGACCTGTTAGAGAAAAAGGGGGGAGACAATTCATAACATAACGCACACACAAAACAAAACACACACTGTGAATATATGGTCGGTTCAGATGAGCTGAAAAAGAACATATGGCGTGGATGTTTGTGAAGTCAATACATACTAGAAACAGCAGGAGTCAATGCCCCATGAGATTCTCATCTGTAGGTATAGAAGAGAGGTTTGATGAACAAATGTATGTTAGAGGCTTCGTTCCTGCAGATAGAGCCCAAGACAGGTGAAATGCAATCGTAGTACTCTGCAGGTCTGTCCTTCGAGCGGCTGTGCCGTACTTACGCAAAGTCGAATGTTCCTCGCCTCCTCTCGCGGCTTCCGTGGTGTGAGAGAGGATCGACGGATGCTTATTTATGCTCACCTTAATTGCTGAAGGGTTTACACCTGACTGCCTGTTACCGCGGTGGGGCGGGATGAAAAACTAGAGCGTAAGGGTCGTAGCGTACCGGTAAACGTGGCGGCCATCTTTCTTTTCTGTTTGGTCCTGCATGTTCTCACATCTGACCATTAGTTATTTTAAAAGGCGAAGTGTCAGAAAAGTATTATTTCTAACTGGGGGACACGAAAGGGGGGGATGAATGTCCCACCAAACTACTTGGAGTAGTGCGCGTGCCCCGAGGCACCACCATACTCCTCTTATTGATGTGTAAATGGCAGGAATTGCATGCTAAACAGTCGACCATTTTGGAATTGTTTCCTTATCATATCGTTGATGAGGTTGATACCGGTTATAGAATGCTAAATCCCGTGTATTTCATTATAGATGAAATCTGTAGTCCTATACTAGGTTGTAACTATAGAGGGGTGAACAAACATGCATTTATAGGAATAATCGAAGTTAGTAGCATGCATTAACAGTTACTTAAGTGGTGATTCCAGGCTGAGAATTATCTGATGTGCAGTAACTACTGAAAAGAGCCTGTGGTCAATATTTAGGAAGTTTCTTGTAAAAGGTATCAGGATGCTCATGTTTAAAGAGTCCTGCTGGCAAGACAGGGGATTAATATTTTTGAAAAAGACATTTGAACATTAAGATGGATATAGTTTGACATTGGCTCGGTAGTGCCCACGGTATTTTTTGATGTTTTTGGCACAAGGTTATTTCTTGCGAAAGGACCTCTGGGTAAAGTCATGGGTCAGCGTTGGCTGTTGGGCCCATGGTATATCATCATTCAACCCTGTGAAATGTGTTCCTAAACGGAACACCCAACGCTGTTCTTTCTCCAGGAGGTTTTTTTCATTCCAAACGGGTTCAATTATGGTCCATTGAAGATCTTTAATGTCCTGGCCCATTGTTAAGTAGTGGCCGGCCATTTTGGTTTTGTTCTTTTTGCAATGAATGTTGCTCTTCTGTTCACCGATACGTATTTTTTATCAGCCTTGAAGTCATTCCCACATACTCTTTGGCACAAGGGCATGTGATTAAGTATATAATGTTTTTGCTGTTGCAATTTGTGAGGGCACGTTGTTCCCAGGATGCGCCGTTGGAAAATACAATTGTCCTGCTTTTTTTAGTTAATTCACACGTGCTACATGAGCTGCATGGATGTTGTCCTTGTACAGATTGTTTCCTTGTGATGCGAGGGGTTGCGCTAGCTTTGGGTCTGGTGTGGACCAGGATGTCTTAGATTTTTACCCCTTCTATGTGAAAACATTGTTTTGGGGAAATCCAGGGTGCCACCATTGAGGATTTTCCAGTGTTTGTTCACTATCTTGGAAATCGTGTTTGAGTTGATGTTGTACGGGGTGACACAAATGGGGCGGGGCTCTGGTTCCTTCGGTAAAGGGTGCTGTAAAAGGCATCCCTGTTGTTATTCCGTGCCCCCTCGAGACCCTTCCGCACAATTTTCTCAGTATAGTTTCTATCAAGTAATTTTTGTTCCAAATCTGACGCTGGTCTCTTGAACTCTGATATATCGAAACAATTTCTCCGAAGTTGGAGAAACTGCCGTAGGGGAGGTTGTCCCGCAGATGTCTCGGATGAAAGCTGTTATACAACAGGAGACGATTCTTAACTGTAGGCTTAAAATGGGTATTGGTCTTTAATCTACCCATGTCCCGGTAGATATTGAGGTCTAGGAAGACCAGATTTTGGTTTGATGCTGTGTGGGTAAATTTTAGTAATCTGTCTTGTTGGTTGAGCCAGATCATAAATTCCTCGATTGATTGCATGTCACCCTTCCATATGACCGGCACATCATCGATGTACCGTTTCCAAGTGACCAGCCGGTCGTGGAAGGGGTTTTGTTGGTGCAGAATTCGGGTGGTCTCCAGATGGTGTACATAGAGGCCAGCCAGACTGGGAGCAGAGTTGCTCCCCATGCTGGTCCCATGGTTTTGTAAATAGTGTTGCCCCTCATAGAGAAAAAAAGTTGTTTTTTAACGCCAGGCTAATACATTACATAACAACACTCCTAGGTGTCTGGTAGTCCCAGGGTGTGGAGAAAAGCACTTCTTCTATGATATCGAGAGATTCTCTGTGGGGAAGACTCGTATATAGGCTTTCGACATCCAGCCCAAGTAGGAGGTCATTGTCTGGGTCAAAAGGGAGATCCTCAAGAAGTTAAAGTACCGCTTTAGTGTCTTTTAAATAGGTATTAGTTGCCTGCACAATGGGTCTCAAGAAGGTGTCAGCGAATTTCGAGAGGGGTTCAAGTATGGAACCAATATCCGATACGATGGGGCGGCCGGGTGGATAAGCCGCCTCCTTGTGAATTTAGGGTATTGTGTAGAAATATGGTGTAGTGGGGTTTCTCTGAATCAGGAAATCCGCTTCTCTCTTTGATATCCAAACGTGTGCTATCGCCTCTTCCACCATTATAAGGATTTGAATGCGGATATCTTCTGTTGGATCATCACGTAGTATCTCATAATTCCTTTTGTCGTAGTTTGCGACACTCTGTCATAGTTTTGTAGGGTTTGGATCACCACGGCACCGCCCTTATCAGCTGGTTTGATTACTATATCAGCGTTGTTTGTCAGTTCACGTAGAGCCTCTTTTTCTTTCCGCGAGATGTTTTGGAAGGTGTTTGTTTCATTGGTTGATAATATGGCTAGGTCCTCCATGACCGCTGTTTTAAAGGTCAATATCTCCACAGGTATAGTGTAATCCAGGGGAGTAAAGGTAGACTTTTGTCGTAATCCTGTATCTGTTTGATTGTCCTCAGTGGTTTCATTGTTGCTTTTGTCCTTAAAGAAGGCATTGAGTTTGAGTTTACGTATGAAATCCTTCATCTCTTGGCAAATTTTAAATTTATCCATTTTATTCGTTGGAATGAAACCTAGACCTTTTTCCAGGACCTGTTGTTGTGGTCCGGACAGTTGGACATCTGATATGTTAACCACTAGGTGCCCCGACTGTTTGATGCTGTCATGCTCCGTGTTGACACTCGCGGTGGCTCCTCTGGGCTCTGGTTCCAATGCACTTTGTTGCCCTTTCGGTTCCTGCCTCTTCGTGGTCCGCAGCGTTGACCTAAAAAAGGCGGGGGCCGTGGTAGCTAAATTCTGGTGGTTTGTTTTGGTTCCATTGTTGGTATGAATTTCCCATCTGTGGGGGTCCAGTGGGTAGTACATGTACCCAGGGGGACCTTGATAGTTCCAGCCTCTCCCTCTAGGTGTGTAGGGTCTCTGGAATCTTGCTCCACCTCCCTGGTTTCTTGGGTTACTGTTTCTACTGGATCCTGAATCATTAGAACTGGCATCTGAGAGGTCTGTGTTGGAACCTTGGTCACTGTTGTTCTTCTTTGATATGTAGTCATTCTTTATGTACGGATAGGCACGTTCATGGCTGAACGCTTCAGTGTCCTTCTTTAAGTTTTTTATATTTGCTCTTCTTAAGTGTTAACTCAAATTCAGACATTTCCTGGTTAAGTTTGTCCAGTCTCTTTTTCAATGCCGCTGGGGACTGGTAGCTCTTGATTTGGACCTCTAGTTTCTGTATGTCAAGTTTAAGTTCTTGGGTAAGTCTAGTTGCCGTTTTAATGATCAAGACCAACCAGTCTCTGGTACAATGCCAAGATATCAAAGACCAATCTTTTTTAAAAGCCGTATCATGTGTGAAAATGAAGGGTTCATTGCGGACTATTAAACCTGGTGGTGCTGCTTTTGCCTTTAGATATTCAGTCATCAGAAGACCTTGCAAGGCTGTCTTGATTTGAGTTCTCCTCAGGGCAGCTAGTTCATCCCAGTCCCCATTAGTTGGACTTGGGTCTGTGTTGCTGGATCCCTCACAGGGGTTGAGGGTTGCTAATATTCTATCGACTTCACCGTCAAAAGATAGACCACCTGCTTCTGCCATCATTAAATCCGGGTGTGTTTTGAGTGTTGTGTGTGTGTCTTTACGTATGTCACCTATATGTAGTCACTCTTTTCCTATATTAAGGAAACGAGTCTGAGGCGTAATGGATAAATGTCCTTCATCGCCTCTCAGACCAGAAATACTGGGTACAGACTCCCACAGCTGTGCGCTGTCAGAAAAATAGTCAAAAGATCAAAGATGAGGGAGTGAAGAGGTAGTGCTAGAGAGCACTTTGGTGAATGCACCCTCCCCCATTCAATGCTATTCAGAAAACAAAAAGATCCACCTCTAAGAGGTTTTCTGTGAGCCCAATGATAAGAGGCATACACAGTGTTTGTTCAAATACCCCTCACACACCAAAAGGGCCCATGAGATTAAAAAATACTTGGCCATATGAATTTAAAATTTTTATTAGTCATAGGGTGGTATTATTAAAAGTGGTGCGTCGGAGAAACCAAGCTAATAATGCGCTAGTTCTCTTGGTGATGTCAACATGTTTCGAGGTCTGTAATGCCTCTTCGTCAGGACGGAGATAGATCCCTCTGTCACTCACTAGGTAGATATCAATATGTGAAAAAGTGTATGTACAAGTTAAATAAAATACAATACCTATGTGGTATGGAAGTATTACTCTAGCCCTGTCAGTATTTCTGAAAAATGAGCCTGTAAAAACAAATAAAGAGCACAGTTACTTTCTGTGCGCTTCCCAATGCGCATGTACCTGTCACCTGCGGAAGGAAAATGGTGACATATAGTGACTTTGGTTTAGAGCGTTTTCTACAGTTAAACATAGGTGCTGTGACCTGTTAGGGAAAAAGGGGGGGGGGGGGGAGACAATACATAACATAACGCACACACAAAACAGAAAACACACACTGTGAATATATGGTCGGTTCAGATGAGCTGAAAAAGAACACATGGTGTGGATATTTGTGAAGTCAATACATACTAGAAACAGCAGGAGTCAATGCCCTATGAGCCGTCCAGGTCGAGATGTAAATGAGATTCTCATCTGTAGGTATAGAAGAGGTTTGATGAACAAATGTATGTTAGAGGCTTCGTTCCTGCAGATAGAGCCCAAGACAGGTGAAATGCAATCGTGGTACTCGGCAGGTCTGTCCTTCGAGCGGCTATGCCGTACTTGCGCGAAGCCGAATCTTCCTCGCCTCCTCTCGCTCCGGCGGCTTCCGTGGTGTGAGGGAGAGGATCGACGGATGCGTATTTATGCTCACCTTAATTTCTGAAGGGTTTACACCTGGCTGCCAGTTACCGCTGTGGCGCGGGATGAAAAACTAGAGTGCAACGGTCATAGCGTACCGGTAAACGCGGCGGCCATCTTTCTCCTCAGTTTGGTCCCACATGTTCTCACATCTGACCATTAGTTATTTTAAAAGGCGAACTGTCAGAAAAGTATTCTTTCTAACTGGGGGACACGAAAGGGGGGGATGAATGTCCCACCAAACTACTTGGAGTAGTGCGCGTGCCCCGAGGCACCACCATACTCATCTTATTGATGTGTAAATGGCCGGAATTGCGTGCTAAAGTCGGCCGTAGCGTACCGGTAAATGCGGCGGCCATCTTTCTTCTCTGTTTGGACCCCGATGATGAAGCATGACACCAAGGGCCCTTTTGGTGTGTATGGGGTATTTAACAAACACTGTGTATGCCTCTTATCATTGGGCTCACAGAAAACCTCTTAGAGGTGGATCTTTTTTTTCTGAATACCATTGCATGGAGGAGGGTGCATCCACCATAGTGCTCTCTAGCACTACCTCTTCACTCTCTCATCTTTGATCTTTTGACTATTTTTCTGACAGGGCACAGCTGTGGCAGTCTGTACCCAGTATTTCTGGCTGAGAGGCGATAAGGACATTTATCCATTACGCCTCCGACTTGTTTCCTTAATATAGGAAAAGAGTGACTGCATATAGGTGACATACGAAAAGACGCACACAACACCCAAAACACACCCGGATTTAATGATGGCAGAAGCTGGTGGTCTATCTTTTGACGATGAAGAAGTCGATAGAATATTAGCAACCCTCAACCCCTTTGAGGGACTCAGCAACACAGACCCAAGTCCAACTAATGGGGACTGGGATGAATTAGCTTCCCCAAGGAGAACTCAAATCAAGACAGCCTTGCACGGTCTTCTGATGACCAAATATCTAAAGGCAAAAGCAGCACCACCAGGTTTAATAGTCCACAATGAAGCCTTCATTTTTACACATGATGCAGCTTTTAAAAAAGATTGGTCTTTGATATCCTGGCATTGTGCCAGAGACTGGTTGTTCTCTTCCAGGGGATCCTCATCAATAGTCATAAGCATTAGAATATTCCCGCCCATGCACGGGACCCCGGAAACACTATATTATATGTGCCCCACATATATATACTGTTTTATATATATATATATATATATATATATATATATATATATATATATATATATATATATATATATATATATATACATGTGTGTGTGTGTGTATATATATATATATATCTCTGAGTTCTCCTTGCCCCCCACTCGTCGGCAAGAGGCACAGCAGCAGTAAGTTTTCCACAGCTTATTCTTTATTTACACACCATGTGCAGGATATAGTTAATCAAAAAACGGACGGCCTACGCTTTTCGGCTACTCTAGCCTTCCACTGGACCATATATATATATGTATGTATGTATAAACCATTTTATAGCGCGCTCAATTACTTGGGAGTATCCTGGTGCGGTGGGAAATGGCAGAAGAAGACAGGGCGGAGATCCACTTATGTCACAATTTTAAAAAGATGGGTTTTCAAATTTTTCTTAAACTGGGCTACACACTGAGTGGAGCGTAGATGGAGAGGAAGGGCATTCCAGGCTCGCGCAGCAACCACAGCTATGGACTGGCCCCCTAGTCTAGTTTGCTTAAAGCGAGGAAGAGTCAGCTTGAACAGGGAAGACGATCTAAGAGCTCGTGTGGGGGCATAGAAGGTGAACCGCTTCTTCAGGTAGGCAGGTCCCTGGTCATGGGTTGCTCTAAACGAGAGCACCAGGGATTTGAACAAGATGCGTTGTGACACTGGCAGCCAATGAAGGCTACACATGTGAGAGCGAACGCTCTTCCATCTATATACATATATATATGAAAACATGCAATAGCAGCCAAATCACATCAGAGCTGGAATATGCTGTGAAGAATTTCCACCATACATGAATAATATGCATTAGAAACATGAGAAACAACACAAAAAGATTGTTTAGAAACTGTTTTAATGCTTAGGCAGCAGCAGAAATTCTTATAACACCCTGAAAGCATAGAAAGCTCCCAGGCTGCATTGCAAACAGTCTAAAAAGACTGAAAAGCTAACCTTTAGCTGTATACAAAAAAAACTGACACCGTGCCTTTAAGGCACCCATGACCCCCGGTATCCCATCATGCCTCAGGGGTGACAGTTAGTTGTTCTTTCCGGCTCCTTCAGGAAGGATCCTGGTAACACAGCTCCACTAATTTTCTGTTTTCTGACAGAAAATTACTTAATTCTTAACAAATTTTCTTATTACTTTGACATTTTACATCAAGTCAAGTAATAAACTGTCTTTTTTAGTCAGTTTAGTGAGCATTTTCAGCGGAGAATGCCTTCACTTTTTGACAAATGCCCTTCTTGTGGCAACAAGAAGGCAAAATCAGACAACCACAATGTTTGTATCCTGTGTCTGCCTGAAGAACATAATCCAGGCACCTGTCCTCACTGCGAGCACCTGTCAGGAAGAACTCTCAAAGACATCTATGGCCTGGCTCACAGGTCATCAGAGGAAGGTCTCCGGTGAAGAAGGGCTCCAAGAAGGCTAGAACATCTTCAAAAGAGAAGTCTTCTCACCCTTCAGCTTCAGCGTCAGGCTTGGCGCTGAGGAAAGAGCCGCCGGTGGGTCATTCATCTTCAAAACTACCGTCGACGGCGGGCTCGCCGTCGAAAAGAAGACCAGGTACGTCGGCGATGTCGAAGGATCCAGCTCCGTCGTCGAAATCCCCTCCGCCGTCGTCAACCGGGCGACGACCGGCGTCGAGAAATGTGACTCCGCCGCCGTCAACCGGGCGACGGTCGGCGTCTAGATCCAAGGCCTCTCCGCCCGTCGTCAACCGGGCTACGATCTGCGTCGAGGGAGGTCACTCCTCCGCCGTCGTCATCCAGGCGGCGACCGGCGTCGAGAAGTGAGACCCCCTCCGCCGTCGTCTAAAAAACGACATTCGGCGTCGAGGACCAAGACCCCTCCGCCGTCGAAAGCAAAACGTCGATCGGCGTCGAGGACGCAGTCTCCGTCGAAGTTTCGTCAACGTTCGGCGTCGAGGGTGACCAATACCCCTCCGCCGTCGTCGCACAGACATTCGACGTCGAGACAGAGGGCTCTGTCGACAGCTGGTCATCGCCGTTCGACGTCGAGACAGAGGGCTCCGTCGACGACTGGTCATCACCACTCGACGTCGAGAGACAATAGATCCTCGCATCGATCGCCGTCGAGGCATTCGAGGTAGAGATTGCTGGATCCGCCGACTCCCCGAAAGCATTCGGCATCGAGAGATAAACGTACGATGCCAGAACATTCGACGTCGAGACATTCGGAAAGGGCTCGATCGTCGTCAAACAACTCTGTGATCATAGTTACGGAGTCAGCTTCTCGCCATTCTACTTCAGTCTTCTGGCTCCTCAACAACATCTTCAAGGTCCAGAAGTCCTGTCCTCGGATCTCCTGTGTGTCAGCCAGATCCTTCGGCTGCGGAGGTCAGACTGTCTCCCAGATGGTATAAGCCATTGGACCATTGGCGAGATTCAGGGGCTACCAAACGTATGCATGAGTACGCCAGTCCGCAGCACAAATCTCCTCTCCAGAGACTGGTGGATAAAGTGGACAGGCGTAGTCCTCCCAGAAAATCACCTGTGAGAAGACCAATCAGATCTCACTCTCCCAGAAGGGAAAATCCGGTGAGATCCCGATCTCCCAGAGAAGATCCTGTCAGATCTCGTTCACCAAGAAGACAGGATCCGATTAGATCTTGCTCTCCTAGAAGGGAAGACCACCCAAGAAGGTCACGTGAGGCACGGTGCTCACCGTAAACGTCGAAGAACTCCGTCTACTTCCTCTACTTCTTCGACCAGGTCTTCCAAGAGGGATTACTCTCCCACGTTGACGGATAGTCCTACTTCCAGATCCTCTCCAGTCGATGACATCGGCACTTATCTGGATGTCCTGCAAAGAGGAGCTCAGAAGCTGAGCATTGAAATGTCTGTCCCCCAGGTTACTACGACAGTCATTTTTGAAACTTTGCACAAAAAATCTATCTCTCGTCCACTGCTGCCTTTAGTCCCGGGGATTATGGATCCGGTCAAGGACGTTTTCCTAACCCCGGCAGCCATCAGAGGAGTGCCAGCCCGCATACAGAAGAAATACAAACCGGCTTCTTCTGACCCAGTTTTTGTAAAATCTGACCCTCCAGCAGACTCTGTGATAGTGGCAGCGGCGAGGAAGACGCATGCAGTTGCTGCTTCCTCTTCAGTCCCACCAGATAAGGACAGCAAATCTCAGGATTCGTGGGGTCGCAAAGTTTGCAATTCAGCTGCCTCCTCGCTGAAGGTCTCCAGTGCGGCCGCACTGCTGGGTAGATACGACAGAGCCTTATGGGACTCCATGGAGAGGTTCAAGTCCAAAGTGCCAAAGGAAGACCAGAAGGACTTCGAAGAAACTATGACAGAAGGATGTTTGGTGGCGAACCAGTTGATAAGCACAGCAGCGGATGATGCAGTGCTTGCGGCACATTCCTACTCACATGGGGTTTGTGCCAGAAGGTCGGCTTGGTTGCGCCTCACAGGGCTGAAGCCGGATGCTCAGCATCGCATCCTTAATCTTCCCTTTTCGGGTTCCTCTCTCTTCGGAGAACATGCTGACGAAGAGATGACCCGTATGAAGACTGAACTGGATACGGTGAAAGCGGTGGGTTTGGAGAAGAAAAGAGTTCAAACGCCGCTTTAAGACCAACAGGGGGAGAGGGGCTCAACAGAGGGTTCAAACCCCTCAGTGGTCCCAGAAGAACCAAGGAAAATCCCAGTTCCGAGGCAAATCCAACAGAGGTAGAGGAGGTCACCAGCAGTCCTCTACCACCACGAGAGGAGGAAAGGCTTGATCAGTGGCTTCCTCTGGCGCCGTTGCCCACTCCAGTGGGAGTAAGTGCTTCACGACACCTGACAGAGTGGGTCAGCATCACAAAAGATCAGTGGGTGCTGAATATACTGCGCAATGGATACAGGCTACGTTTCCGTGCGCTCCCGAAAAGCATTCCTCCAAAGACCTCTTGCCCTCACCAGCTGAGCTTGCTCCGCAGAGAAGTGACAGTCCTCCTACAAAAATGAGCTGTAGAGGAAGTTCCTCCCTTTTAAAGAGGAAAGGGAGTCTACTCAAGATACTTTCTTGTCCCCAAAAAAGATCGGGAGGACAAGTTCAGGCCTACACTAGATCTGCGTCTCCTAAAGAAAGTCATAGTCAGAGAAAAGTTCCGCATGTTAGCTCTTCACCAAATATGCCCACATCTTCAAGCCGGAGATTGGATGTGTTCGGTGGATCTGCAAGATGCATACTTTCACATTCCGATTGCTCTGCAGCATCGCAAGTACTTGAGTTTTGTCGTAGGAAGCAAACACTACCAGTACAAGGTGCTACCCTTCGGACTCCAGTCCGCCCCACGAGTCTTCACCAAATGCATGGCAGTGGTGGCGGCTTTTCTTCACAAAAAGGGACTCTTCATTTACCCATACCTGGCTCCTGAAGGGCCCGTCTCCGGTACAGGTGACGCACGATCTGCAACTTTGTCTACACCAGTTGCACAGGCTCGGTCTCCATGTGAACCTGGAGAAGTCAGTCCAGCGTCCGACACAGTCCATCCACTACCTAGGCTCCGTTCTGGACACAAGATTGGGAAAAGTGTTTCCTTCGGAGGAGAGACTTTTTTCCATGAGGCAGAAGTGTGGGATTCTATTAGTCTCGGCTTCAGACAGTCCGACAGGTAGCCTCCCAGCTTGGTTCCATGGCGTCCTGCATTTTTCTCATCCCGAACGCCAGGCTGAGAATGCGCCCTATACAACAGGCTCTCGAAGACCAGTGGGACCAGGCGTCAGGGCGTTGGGAAGATCGTATCACTTTCCCAGACAGCGAAGGATGCCATCAAATGGTGGACTCGGACGAGGAATGTGCTGGTGCGAGTACCTTTTCATCAGCCACTACCCACCCAGTCTATAGTGACAGATGCCTCTCTACATCTACAAGGCTGGGGAGCGCACATTGGTCCCCTACAGATTCAGGGTCAGTGGTCTGCACAGGAGCAGACATACCACATAAACATGCTGGAGCTCAGAGCGGTGTTTCTAGCTCTCAAAGCTTTTCTTCCAGCGATCGAGTCCAACTCAGTCTTAGTTCAGACAGACAATACAACTTCGCTGTTCTATCTGAACAAACAAGGAGGCACACGATCTCGCCCTCTCTCCCGGGAGGCTCAAACCATCTGGCACTGGCTTCTCTCTCGAAACTTTTCAGTGGTAGCGGTGCACCCTCCAGGCGAGTTAAACATCAAAGCAGATGCACTCAGCAGGCATTTTGAAGATCAGCCAGACTGGGTGCTAAACGACGAAGTGGTAGAAGAGCTTTTTCGTTGTTGGGGTCGTCCAGCCATGGACTTGTTTGCGGACGAAGAAAACGCAAAATGCCACGCCTTCGCGTCCAGATTCCACCGGCCAGGGACGCAGGGGAATGCTCTCCTGATGGATTGGTCGGGGACATTTGCTTACGCGTTTCCTCCCCTGCCTCTGATTCCGAAGGTAGTTTCCAAGCTTCTCAGGTCGGACATGGAGATGATCTTGATAGCTCCGGATTGGCCACGACAGTGGTGATACCCGGACCTGCTGCATCTGTTTGTGTGTCCACACAGACGACTTCCTTGCAACCCGGACCTGTTGAGCAAGATGATACTACATCCCAACCCTGAACCTGACAGCATGGCACCTGAGGTCCTGCAATATGGGCATTTGAATCTGCCTCCCGAATGTATGCACATTTTAAAGGAGGCTAAGAGGCCTTCCACGAGAGCGTCTTATGCGTTCAAGTGGAAAAGGTTCTACATATGGTGTAGAGATCATCACTTAGATCCGACTAAAGGGCAGGAGGAGGTAATCCTGCCATACCTCCTTTCTTTGGCAACTTCTGGTTTGAAATATGCTTCCATTAGAGTGCGTTTGTCAGCCATAGTGGCGTACAGGAAACCACCTGATCAGATCTCTTTCTTTCAGGTTCCAGTGGTTAAGGACTTCCTCAAGGGGTTGAAATAAGTGTATCCCCCTGTGCGAAATCTTTCTCCTCCTTGGGAATTGATCCTGGTTCTATCCAGGTTAATGTCATCTCCTTTCGAGCCCATCCACAAGGCCTCTTTACAACATCTCTCTTGGAAGGCGGCCTTTTTGGTGGCGATTACCTCAGCGCGCAGAGTAAGCGAGATACAAGCGCTCTGTGCGAAGGAACCATATACTGTTTTCCACCACAATAGAGTAGTCCTAAGGGCTCATCCATCTTTCTTGCCTAAAGTGGTTTCTGATTTTCATATAAATCAGTCCATTTCCCTCCCTTCGTTTTTTCCAAATCCTACGACCCCAGCCGAGCGGTCACTGCACTCCTTGGATCTTAAGAGAGTGCTCAAGTTCTATTTGGAAAAGACTAAAGGGATCAGGAAAACGGATCAACTGTTTGTGAACTATGGTTCAATGAGGACGGGTTTTCCAGCGGCCAAGAGGTCCATCTCCAGATGGATTGTCTCTTGCATTAAATTGGCCTATCAGCTTGCAGGCAAGCCTTTATTGGTGTCACCCAAAGCGCATTCCACTAGAGGGAAAGCCGCTACAGTAGCTTTCTTACATGACATTCCGATGTCAGAAATATGCAAGGCTGCAACCTGGAAATCAGTTCATACCTTTACGAGACATTACTGTCTCAAATCTGATAATAGGGCCGATACTCAAGTAGGGCAAGCCTCCTTGAGAAATCTGTTTGGGTAGCCTATAGCCTGCTCAGGCTTGTTGATGAGATTACTGTCATGTCATTCCTTTGCCCGCAGGGATGAGGAGAGGCTCGCTATTCTATTCTAATGCTTATGACTATTGATGAGGATCCCCTGGAAGAGAAGGATTAGCTACTTACCTGTAATCCTAGTTCTCTTCCAGGGGTATCCTCATCAAAGTCATAAGCAACCCTCCCGCCTCCCCGGGCAAAGGATATTCTTTAATAAGGAGATATTGTTAACCTATTTTGTTACTGGGTTTGTTTCAGTCTCCGAAAAGAACTGACCTAACTGTCACCCCTGAGGCATGATGGGATACCGGGGGTCATGGGTACCTTAAAGGCACGGTGTCAGTTTGTTTGTATACAGCTACAGGTTAGCTTTTCAGTCTTTTTAGACTGTGTGTTTGCAATGCAGCCTGGGAGCTTTCTATGCTTTCAGGGTGTTATAAGAATTTCTGCTGCTGCCTAAGCATTAAAATAGTTTCTAAACAATCTTTTTGTGTTTCTCATGTTTCTAATGCATATTATTCATGTATGGTGGACATTCTTCACAGCATATTCCAGCTCTGATGTGATTTGGCTGCTATTGCATGTATATATATATATATATATATATGTGGAGCACATATAATATAGTGTTTCCGGGGTCCCGCGCATGGGCGGGAATATTCTAATGCTTATGACTTTGATGAGGATACCCCTGGAAGAGGACTAGGATTACAGGTAAGTAACTAATCCGTCTTGATCATTAAAACGGCAACTAGACTTACCCAATAACTTAAACTTGACATACAGAAACTAGAGGTCCAAATCAAGAGCTACCAGTCCCCAGCGGCATTGAAAGAGACTAGATGAACTGAACCAGGAAATGTCTTAATTTGAGTTAACACTTAAGAAGAGCAAATATAAAAAATGAAAAAAGGACACTGAAGCGTTCAGCCATGAACGAGTCTATCCGTACATAAAGAATGACTACATATCAAATAAGAACAACAGTGACCAAGGTTCCGACACAGACCTCTCGATTGCCAGTTTTAATGATTCAGGGTCCAGTAGAAACAGTAACACAAGAAACCAGGGAGGTGGAGCAAGATTCCAGAGACCCTACACACCTAGAGGGAGAGGCTGGAACTACTATCAAGGTCCCCCCTAGGTACATGTACTACCCCCCTGGACCCCCACAGATGGGAAATTCATACCAACAATGGAACCAAAACCCACCACCAGAATTTAGCTACTACGCCCCCCGCCTTTTTTGGGCCAACGCCGCGGACCACGAAGAGGCAGGAACCGAAAGGGCAAGCAAGTGCATTGGAACCAGAGCCCAGAGGAGCCACCGCGAGTGTCAACACGGAGCATGACTGCATCAACCAGTCGGGCACCTAGTGGTTAACATATCAGATCTCCAACTGTCCGGACCACAATGACAGGTCCTGGAAAAAGGCCTAGGCTTCGTCCCAACGAATAAAATGGATACATTTAAAATTTGCCAAGAGATGAAGGATTTCATACGTAAACTCAAACTCAGTGCCTTCTTTAAGGACAAAAGCAACAATGAAACCACTGAGGACAACCAAACAGATACAGGATTATGACAAAAGTCTACCTTCACTCCCCTGGATTACACTATACCTGTGGAGATATTGACCTTTGAAAAAGCGGTCATGAAGGACCTAGCCAAATTACCAACCAATGAAACAAACACCTTCCAAAATATCTCTCGGAAAGAAAGAGGCTCTACGTTAACTGGCAAACAACGCTGACATAGTAATCAAACCAGCTGATAAGGGCGGTGCCGTGGTCATCCAAACCCTACAAAACTGACAGAGTGTCGCAAACTACTTGACGACTAAAGGAATCATGAGATACTACGTGATGATCCAACAGAAGAGATCCGCATTCAAATCCTTATAATGGTGGAAGAGGCGATAGCACACAATTGGATATCAAAGAGAGAAGCGGATCTCCTGATTCAGAGAAACCCCACTACACCATATTTCTACACAAAACCCAAGATTCACAAGGAGGCGGCTTATCCACCCTGCCGCCCCATCGTATCGGGTATTGGTTCCATACTTGAACCCCTCTCGAAATTCGCTGACGCCTTCTTGAGACCCATTGTGCAGGCAACTAATACCTATTTCAAAGACACTAAAGCGGTACTTCAACTTATTGAGGATCTCCCTTTTGACCCCGACAATGACCTCCTACTTGGGCTGGATGTCGAAAGCCTATATACGAGCCTTCCCCACAGAGAAACTCTCTATCATAGAAGAAGTGCTTTTCTCCACACCCTGGGACTACCAGACACCTAGAGATGCTGACATCGGAATGTATTAGCCTGGCGTTAAAAAACAACTTTTTTCTCTGAGGGGTAACACTATTTACAAAAGCATGGGACCAGCATGGGGAGCACCTTCGCTCCCAGTCTGGCTGGCCTCTATGTACACCATCTGGAGACCACCCGAATTCTCCACCAACAAAACCCCTTCCACGACCGGCTGGTCACTTGGAAACGGTACATCGATGATGTGCCGGTCATATGGAAGGGTGACATGCAATCAATCGAGGAATTTATGATCTGGCTCAACCAACAAGACTGATTCCTAAATTTTACCCACACAGCATCAAACCAAAATCTGGTCTTCCTAGACCTCAATATCTACCCGGACAAGGGTAGATAAAAGACCAATACCCATTTTAAGCCTACAGCCAAGAACTGTCTCCTGTAGTATAACAGCTTTCATCCGAGACATCTGCGGGACAACCTCCCCTACAGGCAGTTTCTCCGATTTAGGAGAAATTGTTTCGATATATCAGAGTTCAAGAGACAAGCGTCAGATTTGGAACAAAAATTACTTGATAGAAACTACCCTGAGAAAATTATGCAGAAGGGTCTCAAGAGCGCAAGGAATAACAGGGATGCCCCTTTAGAGCACCCTTTACCGAAGGAACCAAAGCCCGCCCCATTTGTCACCACGTACAACATTAACTCAAACAGGATTTCCAAGATAGTGAACAAACATTGGAAAATCCTCAATTGTGGCACCCTGGATTTCCCCAAACCAATGTTTTCACATAGAAGGGGTAAAAATCTAAGAGACATACTGGTCCACACCAGACCCAAAGCTAGCGCAACCCCTAGCATCACAAGGATACAATCTGTACAAGGACATCATCCATGCGGCTCATGTAGCACGTGTGAATTAATTAAAAAAAGCAGGACAATTGTGTTTTCCAATGGCGCATCCTGGGAACAACGTGCCTTCACAAATTGCAACCGCAAAAACGTTATATACTTAATCACATGCCCCTGTGCCAAAGAGTATGTGGGAATGACTTCATGGCCGATAATAATGCGTATCGTGAACATAAGAGCAACATTCGTTGCGAAAAGAACACAACCAAAATGGCCTACTTAACAATGGACCATAATTGAACCCGTTTGGAATGAAAGAATCTTCCTGGAGAAAGAACAGCGTTGGGTGTTCCGTTTAGGAACACATATCACAGGGTTGAATAATATACCCTGGGCCCAACTGAGCCAACGCTGACCCATAACTTTACCCAGAGGTCCTTTCGCAAGAAATAACCTCTTGCCAAAAACATTATCATAAAATACCGTGGGCACTACCGAGCCAACGTCAAACTGTATCCATCTGACTAGTCCAAATGTCTTATTCAAAAATAATAATCCCCTGTCTTGCCAGCAGCACTCTTTAAACATGAGCATCCTGATACCTTTTTCAAGAAACTTCCCAAATATTGACCACAGGCTCTTTTCAGTAGTTACTGCACATCAGATAATTCTCAGCCTGGAATCACCACTTAAGTAACTGTTAATGCATGCTACTAACTTCGATTATTCCTATAAATGCATGTTTGTTCACCCCTCTATAGTTACCACCTAGTATAGGAATACAGATTACATCTATAATTAAATATACAAGATTTAGCATTCTATAACCGGTATCAACCTCATCAACGTTATGAAAAGGAAACCATTCCAAAATGGCCGACTTTAGCACGCAATTCCGTCCATTTACACATCAATAAGAGGAGTATGGTGGTGCCTCGGGGCACGCGCACTACTCCAAGTAGTTTGGTGGGACATTCATCCCCCCCTTTCGTGTCCCCCAGTTAGAAAGAATACTTTTCTGATAGTTCGCCTTTTAAAATAACTAATGGTCAGATGTGAGAACATGTGGGACCAAACAGAGGAGAAAGATGGCTGCCGCGTTTACCGGTACGCTATGACCGTTGCACTCTAGTTTTTCATCCCGCGCCACCGCGGTAACTGGCAGCCAGGTGTAAACCCTTCAGAAATTAAGGTGAGCATAAATACGCATCCGTCGATCCTCTCCCTCACACCACGGAAGCCGCGGGAGCGAGAGGAGGCGAGGAAGATTCGACTTCGCGCAAGTACGGCATAGCCGCTCGAAGGACAGACCTGCCGAGTACCACGATTGCATTTCACCTGTTTTGGGCTCTATCTGCAGGAACGAAGCCTCTAACATACATTTGTTCATCAAACCTCTCTTCTATACCTACAGATGAGAATCTCATTTACCGCTCGACCTGGACGTCTCATTGGGCATTGACTCCTGCTGTTTCTAGTATGTATTGACTTTACAAATATCCACGCCATGTGTTCTTTTTCAGCTCATCTGAACCGACCATATGTGTTGTCTCCCCCCCCCCCACTCCCCCACCCCACCCCCCTTTCCCTAACATGTCACAGCACCTATGTTTAACTGTAGAAAACGCTCTAAACCAAAGTCACTATGTCACCATTTTCCTTCCGCATGTGACAGGTACATGCGCATTGGGAAGCGCACGGAAAGTAACTGCTCTTTTTTTGTTTTTGCAGGCTCATTTTTCAGAAATACTGACAGGGCTAGAGTAATACTTCCATACCACATAGGTATTGTATTTTATTTCACTTGTACATACATGTTTTCACATTTTGATATCAACCTAGTGAGTGACAGAGGGATCTATCTCCGTCCTGACGAAGAGGCATTACAGACCTCGAAACATGTTGACATCACCAAGAGAACTAGCGCACTATTAGCTTGGTTTCTCCGACACACCACTTTCAATAATACCAGCCTATGACTAATAAAAATGTTACATTCGTAAGGCCAGGTATTTTTTAATCTCACTCTACCATTCTCCCCTGACCCTACTTCACTCACTCAAAATACACCACACATAGCACTTACAATCTAAAAAGTGCTCTAGCGTAGTGGCCAGTCGTAGCACTCCCTTTCCCGCAGCGGGGCGGGAAGACCACGATGATGAAGCATGTCACCAAGGGCCCTTTTGGTGTGTAAGGGGTATTTTAACAAACACTGTGTATGCCTCTTATCACTGGGCTCACAGAAAACCTCTTAGAGGTTGATCTTTTTGTTTTCTGAATACCATCGTATGGAGGAGGGGGGTCATCTACCATTGTGCTCTCTAGCACTACCTCTTCACTCCCTCATCTTTGATCTTTTGACGATCTGTCTACAGTCATAATCTAGTGAATAGTCCCGCCCATGTGCGTGGACCCCGGAGCAATCAAAAATAATCTCTTAAGCTGTCTTCTTTGCAGTCCTGCATAGACACTTAAGAGAAAATTAAGGCAAATAATGCAGCCTAACATAAACAAGGCTACAAAGGCCACCACTTCATCGAAACCATGAAAAGGATAGCCTACCATGTCCGGTTTTACACCGATTACCAAGTTTTCCTCACAGGAAAAACTCACCTTCACCAAAATCCTTGAAATGATAGAGTGGAAGGATTGGACAGACAAGCCCCATTAGGCTGCCATTATGTTTCTTGAAAAGGGATACCGTGCCTTTAAGGAACTCTCCAGAGACCCTCGGTATCCCATGATGCACAGCCAATTCCTTTTACTTTCAGTTCTTTTTTCCTGGTCCTGCTAGCAGGACCCTGGAACATTGAGCTCTCCCTTTTTGGGTTTATTTCTTCAATTTTTGCACTTTTAAAGTGTTTAGAGTGTTTCACTCGACGTCTGGGGTCTGCCTCTTTCTTCTGCTGTAGTTTTTAGGCAGTTTTACACGCTCTTTCTGTTGAATATGCCTGCCTTATTCGATAATTGCTCCGAGTGTGCCAGGAAGAAGGCCAAATCAGACCCTCACAGTTTGCATACTCTGTCTCCCTTCTTCTCATGTTCCAGAAACCTGTGAGATTTGCCAGACTTTCTCCAGGAGGCCCCTGCGTGACGGAGAAGATTCGGTTCAAAGGACTGGAGCAGAGGAAACATCAGGATAAAGGTGGGTCTGGGCATGGAGGAACCTCGTCCTCTGCCCGTGCTTCAGCCTCTGGGGGGCTCCCCAGTCAAGATAAGGCCAGGAAGAGGCACAGATCTCCATCGACGTCGATAGCCTAGACGTCGGCGTCGAGAGTTATGACCACCATATGCTCCCTGTCGACCCAGGGCTCTGGGTCGAAGAGACTTCGCCGTCTCGACGTCGAAACCTCGGACGAGGTCGACGTCGAGGACTACATCGACGTCAAGACACCGTCGACGTCGGGATGAGTCCAGAAGGCACAGGCGCTCGCCGTCAAGGCGACACCGCCGTCGAGCAAGAAGAAATGAACGTCGAGGAAGCTTTCAAAGGCCAGGATGGTGTCCTTGGCCTCCGTGGTCAGCCTGTCCTCTGTATCCACAAGCCCCTGGTCGCGGCGGCGCCGGCGCTCATCTGAAAAGAGGGCTTCTTCTAGGACTTCCTTGTCAAGGCCAGCAAAGAAGAAGAGGAGAGTGGTTAGGTCTTCGGGCTCTGAATATTCTCAGACCTATTCACCTTCTAGGCCTCGGACACCTACGCCTCCTCCATTGCCTAAGGAGAATCCTCCTCCTATGCCTCCTCATCCTCCAACTCCTCCTCGTACGCCTCCTCGTCCTCCAACTCCTAATCCGCCTCATCGTCCTCATCCTCCTCCACCGCGGCCTCAGCCACGGTCAGTGTCTCTGCCGCGCTACCCGTCGCCTCCTAAGAGGACTCCACAGCCGAGGACCCCCGCTCTGCCTCCGCAGAACCCACCTGTACGACCAGTGGAGCTCCCGAGGCCTTGGAGGTCTAGATCTCGATCCAGACGGAGGCACCGATCTAGGAGTGACCGTCGATCTTCTACACGGTCCTGGCATCGTAATCCAAGGGACAGGTCCAGGTCCCGTCATACGGACTCCTCCAGTGCCCGGGAGTACTCACCCACCCTGTCGGATTCCCCATGTACGAGAGTGGCACCAGTGGATGACATCTTATCGTTTCAGGAGGTTCTATTGAGAGATGCAGCGAAGCTGGGGATTACTCTAACGGTTCCCACACCTTCTACATCAGTGATTTTCGAGACCTTGCATAAGAGGCAGTTGTCTCGCCCACTGTTGCCCTTAGTGCCAGGGCTGGGAAAACAGGCTATGGAGCTCTTCTGGACTCTGGCGTCAGTGAAGTCCGCTCCCTCCAGGCTGCAGAAGAAGTATAGGCCCCCTGACTCCGATCCGGCGTTCCTTCGATCAGACCCAGTACCGGATTCAGTGATCATCACAGCGGCCAGTAAGCAGCACGCTACTGCTCCATCTTCTACGGTGCCTCCGGAAAAGGAGAGCCGTCTGATGAACTTCGCGGGAAGTAAGGTATGCGGGGCGGCTGCTACGTCCATGAAAGCTGCTAGTGCCGCGACTCTCCTGGGTCGGTATGACCGGTCCTTGTTGGAGTCCCTGCAGCAGTTTCTGGAGCACCTTCCCAGGGACAAGAGGGAAGATTTTCAGGAAATCATCAACGAGGGCATGATGGTATCCAATCAGGTGATCAGCTCAGCTGCGGATTCTTCTCTCCTGGCGGCACATGGCTATTACCATGGGATTAATCTTAGACGCCATGCCTGGTTGCGCCTGACCTCGCTGAAGCCAGAGGCACAGCAGAGAGTAGCCAACTTACCGTTCTCTGGGGCGACGCTCTTTGGTAAACATGCGGATGATGAGATGGCCCGCATGAAGGCGGAGGCAGAAAACCTGACGGCGGTCAGGTTAGAGAAGCCGAAAGAGCAGAAGAAGACATTCCGTCCCTTTCAGAGACATTTCGGTGCCCAGGGAAGAGGACAGGGTCGTCAAGCTGGTCAGCAGCATCAACAGCAGCAGCAGTACCAGCGGCGGCCATTCCAGAAGCGCCAGAGGGACAGGGGCGGTCAACAGTCCTCCTCGACGCCCAAAGGCCCGGCCGGGTCTAGTCCCTAAGGTGCTACTTCCCCCCTCGTCCGTTGCCCGCTCCGGTGGGGGGAAGCATACAACATTACTTGGCAGAGTGGAGAAAAACTACTCAGGACAAGTGGGTGCTGAATATTGTTTGCAATGGATACAGTCTTCGTTTCGTCAACCTTCCTCCAGTGATTCCACCGGTTTGCTTGCAGTTCCAACTTCACGAGCTACAAGCGGAGGCCGATACCCTGTTAAGAAAAAGGGCGATAGAAGACGTCCCTCTGTCTCAAAAGGGAAAGGGTCTTTACTCACGGTTCTTTCTGGTACACAAGAAAGACAAGAACGAGTTCAGGCCCATTCTGGATTTGCGACAAGCAAACAAATGGATTCGCAGGGAAAAGTTTAGCATGCTGTCTTTGCATCAGATCTATCCTCGGCTGCAAAGGGGAGACTGGCTTTGTGCAATAGATCTGCAAGATGCGTACTTCCGTGTGCCCATTGCATGGAAATACCGGAAGTTCCTGCGCTCTCTGGTCTGCATCAGTACTATCAGTACACCGTACTACCGTTTGGACTGAAATCTGCACCCAGGACCTTTTCGAAATGCATGGCAGTGGTGGCAGTGCACCTGCGAAAGAACAAGGTGTTTGTCTACCCATACCTGGACGACTGGTTGATCAAGGCCTCCACCTTCCAGGAAGCGCAACTGCACCTCATCAGGACGGCTGTTCTGTTGAACCAGCTGGGGTTGCACATAAACATGTTCAAGTCCGTTTCGACACCTGTCCAGTGCCTGCAGTACTTGGGATCCTCCATCGATACTCTTTCAGCAAGCGTGTCTCCTTCGGAGGAGAGACGCTTATCGATCCTTCGGAAGGCTCAGGCTCTCATAGCTGTTCCATCTACAACAGTGAGGACGGTGTCTTCTCTACTGGGGTTGTTGGCCTCTTTCATCTTCCTCACACCACACGCACGCCTACACATGAGGCCGTTGCAGGAATGTCTGGAGGATCAGTGGGACCAGAAGCAGGGGAACTGGGACGACAGGATCAAGCTGTCTCTCCACGCTCAACAGTCCCTGAGATGGTGGTGCTCCGCAGAGAATCTCCTCAAGGGGGTTCCATTCCACAAGGACATTCCTACTCACTGTCGTCACGGATGCTTCTCTCCACGGCTGGGGAGCGCATTCAGACCATCTACAGATCCAGGGAACGTGGTCCCCAGTGGAATCCACGTATCACATCAATTTCCTGGGACTCGAGCTGTCCACTTGGCACTGAAGGCCTTTCATCCGTTCTTCCAGACCGACTCCTTGCTTGTGCAGACGGACAGTACGACCACAATGTATTACCTCAACAAGCAGGAGGGCTCGATCGCCCACACTGTCACAGGAAGCGCAGGCGATCTGGCACTGGCTGCTAGCCAGAGGACTGACGATAATGGCTACCCATCTGCCAGGTGTGCAGAATGTTCAGGCGGATGCACTCAGCAAGTTGGTGTAAGAAAACGACGAGTGGGTTCTAAACGACGAAGTACTAGGAGACATCTTCGACATGTGGGGCACTCCGGACGTAGATCTGTTCGCCACCGTCAAACAAAAAATGCCGAGACTTCGCCTCCAGTTATTACCAACCGGGGACTCTGGGGAACGCGCTATGGATCAGCTGGTCGAACAGCTTTCTGTACGCTTTTCCACCCATTCCCCTGATTCCGGCGGTGCTCATCAAGCTGTCTCAATCCAGAGAACAGATGATCCTCATTGCTCCGGAGTGGCCCGGCAGTGGTGGTTCACGGACCTGCTTCACCGGTCTCTCCTACCCCACATGCGGCTGCCGTGTCGGCCGTACATTCTCACGAAGTTCGGGAGGCAGATGGTGCACCCCAACCTCTAATCGTTGAGTTTGGCGGCATGGCTCCTGAGATAGTGCAATATGGACACTTGAATCTTCCTGAAGATTGCATGACTATACTTAAGGAAGCTAAGAGACCTTCCGCTAGGACTTCCTATGCCTACAGGTGGAAGAGGTTCTGCATCTGGTGTACTTCCAAGAACTATGACCCTACAACCTGCAAGGAAGATGTCATTCTTCCATATCTTTTGCATTTGGCTCAGGCAGGCCTTAATTTTCATTCGATTAAGGTTCACCTCGCTGGGTTGACTGCGAATAGGAAATGCCCTTCACAGACATCCTTCTTCCAGATCCCTGTTATTAAAGATTTCTTGGAAGGATTAAAGAAATTTTTTCTCCTGTCCGGCGTCCTTTGCCATCACGGGAGCTGAATATGGTGCTGTCCAAGTTAATGAAAGAGCCTTTTGAACCCTTCCATAAGGCTTCTCTGCAGCACTTGTCTTGGAAGGCGGCCTTTCTTGTGGCCATTACATCGGCCCGCAGGGTGAGTGAAATTCAGGCATTGTGTTGTCAAGAACCTTATACTGTATTTCATGCTGCTAAGGTTGTGAAGCGTACTTTCACTAAGTTCCTTCCTAAGGTGATTTCTGATTTCCATGTCAATCAGACCATAACGTTACCTACGTTTTTCCAGAATCCTTCCACTCCAGCGGAAAGGTCTCTCCATTCCCTGGATGTCAGAAGGGTGTTGAAATTTTACTTGGATAAGACCAAGGACATTCGTAGGTCAGACCAATTGTTTGTCAATTATGGGTCGGTCAGGACTGGTCTTGCCACCTCAAAACAATCCATCTCTGGGTGGATTGTGTCCTGTATCCAGTTATGTTACCAGAAGGCTAGCAAGACATTCGGAGGTAAGCCTAAGGCTCATTCTACCAGGGGCAAAGCAGTTACAACAGCTTTGCTCGTAATGTTCCCATTGCAGAGATCTGCAGGGCTGCCACTTGGAAATCGGTCCACACCTTTGCTAAGCATTACTGTCTGGACTCTGATGCCAGAGCAGATGCTCAGGTTTGGCAGGCTTCATTAAGAAATCTGTTTGCACAGTAGTGGTGTTATCTGTTTTTCTCCACCGCCGGGTTGGTGTTTTGGGATGGCCTTGTCTTTCTATTCACTAGATTATGACTATACACAGAGATCCCCCACTACAGAAGGAGTGGTTTCTTACCTGTAACTCCAGTTCTGTAGTAGGGGTATCTCTGTTATTGTTGGAGAAAATGGTACTGTAATGTATGCTACAGGCCTGGCTTTATACACCTTCAAAAAGAACTGAAAGTAAAAGGAATTGGTTGTGCATCATGGGATACCAAGGGTCTCTGGAGAGTTCCTTGAAGGCACGGTATCCCTTTTCAAGACGCATAATGGCAGCCTACGGGGGCTTGTCTGTCCAACCCTTCCTCTCTATTATTTCAAGGAATTTGGTGAAGGGGAGTTTTTCCTGTGAGGAAAACTTGGTAATCGGTGTAAAACCGGACATGGTAGGCTATCCTTTTCATGGTTTCGATGAAGTGGTGGCCTTTGTAGCCTTGTTTGTTAGGCTGCATATTTGTCTTAATTTTCTCTTAAGTGTCTATGCAGGACTGCAAAGAAGACAGCTTAAGAGATTATTTTTGATTGCTCCGGGGTCCACGCACATGGGCGGGACTACTCACTAGATTATGACTATAACAGAGATACCCCTACTACAGAACTGGAGTTACAGGTAAGAAACTACTCCTTCCGCATGGCTCAAAAGTCTTTGGTTGTTGGTTACTTGTCTACAGGTCTGCTGTCCTCTAGAGTTCTTGATCTTTATTGAAGGCTGGCAGTCCTCCCAGGGTTTTGGAGGTCACTGGGCCTGCAGGACGAGTCGACTTTTGTAGCGGGGTCCAGAGGCCGCCAGCAGGGTCGTGCCGAGTCAATGACTGGTCCTTCTTTCTTGCTGTTGCATCTCTTTGGTGCCCGGGCTTCATCGGAAATCTATAATTCAGAGTTGGGGGTGCCATCTAAATACTACTTTAGGGGCTTTACAGGGGAGTTGCAGGTAGGGACCAATGGGTCCGTTACCTGGGGTGTCTACACCCTCTAATTTGCCACTCTCCTGAGGAAGGGGGATATAGTCATAGCCCTGATTGGATAAGTCCTACCATATTCAAGATGGTGGGCACTGAAAAATGTGCTTCACCTCGCCTCCCGCACCATAGAGGTGGAGTTGGCAAAGGGGGGCACACTTCCTTTTCTCACTTAGTTTTTCGTCTAGTTTTCACATCAAAAGTGGGGGTTTGAATCAGGGTCTGCTATCTGCTAGTAGCAGCAGAGCCTGGCGTCACATTACACTGGAGGCAAGGCCTTTGAAGCTTCCCTCTCGCGCACTTTGCCTGTCTGGGGGAGGAGACGTAACACCTCCCCCCCCAGAATATGCTTTGTTTCAGGACACCGAGAGCAAGGGCAATCGCCCCTGGGGTCTAGAAACATGTCTGGTGGTCGCAGGCTGCGTAAAGCTAGTCAGAGATCACACCAGGGTTACTAGGTTGTCAAGGGGAACCTCTCAGGTGCCCTCTGGGTACATGTTTTACTAAATTCAACACTGGCATCAGTGTGGGTTTATTAAGAGGAGTTGTTTGGTACCAAATACTCTTGGTTTCAGTGAAGCCATCACGGTACTGGGGAACTCGGGTTGCTAAGTTTTTAGCCCATGTACTCTCTATGGCTTCCCTGGCACTTACACTATTAAGAATATACTTATTTTAATATTGTAGGGTCTTATCTGCTCATGCAGATATGCCCACACCTAAGATATAGTACACCCTACCTTAAGGCTTGTAAGGTTGTGAGAGAGGAGACTTACCAATACCTTAGGCAGTGCTGCTTGGCGTGACACACAGAACGTATGCCAGGTCAAGTAGCCTTTCTCGTTTTCTCTGCACCACGGCATGCAGGCTGCAGTGGCAGTTTGCATGGCCTTGGTGAGGGGTCCTTACGGGACCCTCTCCAGTCCCAATACCCAAGGAACCAGATGTACCATTTACCAGGGACTTAGGGGAGTGTCTGAAGTTTGCCAATCATGGTACAGTTTTAGGGAAGAGCTCTGGCACAGGGGTCCTGGTTGTGAGAAAAACAAGAAACCCCTGGGTAGTTAGTAGGCAGACTCCTAGGGCAGGGTAAACGCAGTATGTGAGAGAAAATCCTAGGCAGTTTTATTGATAAGTAAACAAGTGACTTGACCAAAATTGCAAGAAGCACAATTAACAAAAAGAAGGAATTATCTGTATAAAACATACATATTTTTAATAATAGACATAGTAAAAATCATATAGATGACTGGAATTCATCAGACTATATGACAAATCAATCTAAAATTACATACAATCATAGCATAAATTTAACATAACATGCTGAATAAAAGAAGACACCAAGAAGAAACAGGTGTCCACAATAAGGTGACGGTTAATAACTCGACGCGCGTTTCGGTGAAAACGCCTTCTTCAGGAGCCACAAAAGGAAGATGGTATAAGGACACAGTCGTTGTCTTTGTGCAAGGATCAGGTAGTTGATGTACCTGCCAGATGGTAGTTAGGATCTTTCAAGAGGTATTAGTAGTTGTCAAATGCACTGGGTGAACTGGTGGTTGGAAAATTACACAGCTGATCTTAACAGAAGATTATTCCACACAGTGAATGGTACGTTATAGTGCAGCCACAAGAAACTCGATTGGCGATAAATCATATGTCTGGTTCCTGACTGACACTTATCTGGAAAGAAGGGACGTGCAAATATTGCAGACTGATTTGAAAAGACAGCGTCAAAAACGGTGAGTAATGACTCGCTGTTGGTGCACTAAGTGCCGCAATATGAGGAAGGCTCACACAGGGTCTCCACAGGCTAGATGTATCTTCCTTGAAACATGCAGAGCGTTGCCACAAATGAAAAATGCATAATAAAAATATATCCAAGATTCTGTTGCCTGAAACAATTTAAAACAGAGTGCACGTGCTGCTATCTAGTTATTTGCCCTGATTTCTTGGCAAAAACATCTGACATTAAACCAATGTTTTATGTGCAAAAAGTCACATTTTATTTTAGTTTTTTTTGTGTCAATTATTCAATTTTGACTTTTTTGGGAAAATTAATTATACCAAATTTATCATTTACGCCCTTCTGTACAACACAAACTTATTTACAACAATATAAGACAACTTATTTTCATTCAAGCATCAAACATACCACTTCTATACAATACAAACAACAATTTTTTGAAAAACAGACAAACAATAAGAAAATATACCAATTGTTTTCAGTTGAAACAACAAATTATCACAACAAAGCCATATACATTTTCTGAGAGTTTTATAAAAAGAAAAAGATTGGTTCTATTTTTGTGTGACTTCGAAGTTTTCTGGCTTTTTCAGTCAGACTGAATATGGCTTTGTGATAATTTGTTGTTTCAACTGAAAACAATTGGTATATTTTCTTATTGTTTGTCTGTTTTTCAAAAAATTGTTGTTTATATTGTATAGAAGTGGTATGTTTGATGCTTGAATGAAAATAAGTTGTCTTATATTGTTGTAAATAAGTTTGTGTTGTACAGAAGGTCGTAAATGATAAATTTGGTATAATTAATTTTCCAAAAAAAGTCAAAATTGAATAATTGACACAAAAAAACTAAAATAAAATGTGACTTTTTGCACATAAAACATTGGTTTAATGTCAGATGTTTTTGCCAAGAAATAAGGGCAAATAACTAGATAGCAGCACGTGCACTCTGTTTTGTTTACCAGTAGCTTGTGGCAAGCTGTGCTGTTGGGTGCCCAGACCCAGTGGTGGTGTTAGTGAAACAATTTAAGTCTGCTGTCTTCTAGGCGATAATTACCGTGTTTGATGCGTGAAACTCGTGGTTAATATAAGAATAATACGGAGCAAATAGCTGAAAAACACGACAAAATTACACTCGATGAAATTACGAGCACATCAGTTCTGATGAAAGGTAGCACGAGGATCGTGTTATTTCAAAGTAAACTTCTGCTTCTAATGGGCGGAATATATGTGGCAGGATGAAGCTCACGTATTCAGTCTGGTGTGGTGTGGTGTTCTGTCTGCCGAATTCGAAATCGACATGGACCCTGTGCATTTTCAATCGAAACTACATAATTTTTCAGGCAAAGTGTGTGTGTGTGCGTGTGTGTGTGTGTGTGTGTGTGTGTGCGTGCGCTAACCATGTCAAGAGACACTTTTTACACCAGGTCACAGGAAAAAAAGTACTACTGCAAAGACAGTTCCATGCTCAACCACTAGATTGTGGAATCATGCACAGCAAATGAATCAAGACCATTCTTTAAGCTCAAAACTATTCATAAACGTAATTAACCATTTTGTTAAGGAGCTCTGGTTTTATTGGAGGGTCAAGAAAAAAAGGGAGGTGCCTCAAAGGTTTAAAAGTTTATTACGTCTTGCATTTCACCTCCTTTATTATGTTGGTCTTTTTTTCTTATCTGTTTTAGATTGTGCTACAAGAAGTACTCCTCCTGCAGCATTTCACCATCATATTACTGTAGCAGAGAAAAGACCTCCAGAGCCTCCAGGGCCTCCGCCTCCCCCGCCACCACCTCTAATTGAAAAGGATGCTCCCTGTCAAGAGCAGGATTTAAACCCTTCAGTGGCTGCTGCGCTGCTACAACTTTTAACCCAGGAGGCTGAGCAGCCACCAGCCCATGAACTCCATGCTTTAGGAGGCCGTGATTACAACAGAGTGCATTCATCAAGAACTTACAGCACAGAGGTGGCCCCAGGAAACTTTAGCACTGCCCCCAGTGAAGGGGATCTGGGCCAAACGTTATTGGAGCGACCGCCAAAGACTTTGGGAAAGGTCAAAAACTATTCTAGTCCTGTGAGCCGCACTGGAGAGGCGAGTAGTTATCAAGGGACAGGCTCTGTGCAGTTCCCTGGGGACCAGGACCTCCGGTTCAGTAGAGTACCTTTACCATTACATCCAGTGGTCAGCAAGTCTGCTCTGAAAGCAGAGGAGATTACCACTGTGCTGGGGTATCCGGAGGCCAAAATACAAAACTACAGTGAACTAGGACCAGGAGTTGCAGGCTCCAGCAGTGCAGGGACAGGTCATAACTGGAGCGCCCCATCCCAAGCTTACGGGAAGGCATATCACGGCAGAGTGCCTTCAAGAGGCGGGCGGGGTAGAGGGGTTCCCTATTAACTCAGACTGAACCATTAGTTCCACGATTCTATGACCCACCCATGCCTCTAATCTGTAGTGGTACAGCCCACCTCAGCAGAAGTTCAACAGGTGCACGTCGCCCAGAGTCACATCTGGCTCCTGAACGTATGTGGTAAGTGGCTAGTTCATGCAGCAAGAGCACCTTGCGCACATTGATGGGCTGATCCCCCCCCCCCTCACCACCGCACTTGGTTGGTGACGAGCAGCGTGGTGACAGAAGCTAGGTGACGCGGTGCAGGGGTCAATGGAGTTTCTGAAACCTGGTGAGATGAGGTTTCTCTCAACCTACTAAATGGAATGGCTTTGAGTTACTTTGAGAGGCACGCCTTGCCTCTCTCCCAAGT
Source organism: Lissotriton helveticus (assembly GCF_964261635.1). Lineage (NCBI taxonomy): Eukaryota > Metazoa > Chordata > Amphibia > Caudata > Salamandridae > Lissotriton > Lissotriton helveticus. The sequence continues at coordinate 1,968,384,802 of NC_136065.1, forward strand.
TGATTTCCAGCGCCCTTCTTTGCAATGAAATAAAAATAAAAATACAACATGTTTCTGCTAAAGTGGAGCCTTATGATGTTACCTAATTGCATTGAGGATACAGTAGATGTGGCAGCTGACTGTAAAAACATTTTCTTTCTAGCGGCCCTTAACATGTCCTGAGCGTGGCCCTCCCGAAATGTGTAGCCAAGTGCAGGTAATTGCTTCTGGACGAACTCCACTGTGTGGAAATTCCTTTAACCAATCTTCATCCAGAGGCATTGTTTTTATTCTCTTGCGATGGGTAGAGTTTTTGACTCAGGCCGTCATGGGCCATACTTTTTTTATTTTAAGTAAAAGCCCCCTCCAGTTAGAAACTGACCTTTGGTTTGCGTTGAAGGGGTCTAGAAATACTGTTCCCTTTAAGAAAAAAATCCTGATTGTTTTAATATGACAAATGTTTTTCATATGAGAGCTTTGCACAGTGGATTCTTATTTTTTTAATCACCCAACCCGTCTATGGAATGCTGTCAGCCTTGACCCACTCCTTTGAATCCCAGTATAAAGGTTATAACATCCATACAAATCTAGAATTGTGTTAATATCAAAGAATCTGTCATTTTTTAATTATTTACTCTTACAGTGTTATACATTTAAGAGGCAACACATTAAACCTGCTTTTGGTGTTTTGATGGCAGCATCTGGCATCCCTCCCAAGCACCAGCAACCCATATCACATCAACACCAATCTAAAACAAACATTCTGAATTGAGTTGCTCAGGACATGGGTGAAGTTCGTTTTTGAGCACAGTGACCACATCAAAAGCTTTATTTTCCTCTGACGAAGTCTCTATGGGTCTTTCATCATGGTCTGCGTCAGTCAAGCCAATGTATATCGTTTTCAGTACTAGAAACAAATAATGGTGTCTGTGCCCTCGTTAAATAGAGGGGAAAATTGTTGTTAAAATTGCCACAAGAGGTAATACTGCTCATTTAGCAAGCTCTCAAGTGTAAATTGTTTTTCAGTTTTAAAAAAAAATTATTCCAGTTAGTCTCGTACACAAAGTGCTGTCTGGAGGATGCAGATTGGACTAATAAAGAGCAGAGCTCTCCATACAGTGATGCCAGTGCTTGGTTTTACTCTCCGAGTATGAACAGTGTATTGAAATGATGTGTTGTAACTGGCCAGTAAACCTCTTGTTTCAGACACTAACCAGTGCATTGTTTGCCTGGTGGTGTCGGTTCATTTACATTACTTCAGCAGAGTATTCCGTTGGACAGAAACTCCAAAAATAAAGCTCCATCAGAAAACCCGAAGGTTAAGGTATCGTATCTGCCTGGCTTTCAATAATTTCAAATTTCTAGAAGATGGTTAGCCTAAGTTTAGCTATTGATTTGGAGCCATTGAGCCACTGTACTTCATTGTTCTGGGAACATACCGGAGGAATTATAGAAGGGATTGCATACTACAGTGTCAGTCCTTTCTAGAGCAATCCAGTGACATAACGGAAAAGCAGCATTTCCTGACTGTGCCTTACCCAGATAATTTTGTGGCTTTTATCCAGGGTTCTTTGGTCAAACTTTGCAATTCTGTTTTTAGAACTAAGGCATTTTTTCCAGTAGTCATTCTGTGTAAACGTAATACAGGTTAAAAGTACTGTGTGTTAACCACTGGACTCCTATTTTCTCTTGTAGTCTATACATCCCATTGACGGAAATGTCTTGCCATTCATTGTGTTTATAGTGTGGTGTTTGAAAGGTGACAGGGTGTGAGACTGCTCAAGTAATAATCAAATACCCTGGACGCAAGAAAATATTGCATTATATATCTTATTGAACGACCTGCTCCCCCCACCCTGAGTCGAGTACAAACTCCTATATTTGCTTTTTTTTTCTAAGAAAACTCTAGGTCACTTTCACACACTCATAAAGGTCATTTGACTAGAATAATTCTTGCCCTAAATAGCCCTGAAAACTGGAATGCATATTGACTAGTTCCATCTTCGATTAGGTTTTCCTTCCTTTGTTTCCAAGCTGAATGCCAAGGTTCTGTAGTAGGGGATCTCTGTGTATAGTCATAATCTAGTGAAATAATTACGTCAACTGAGATCTGTGCCGTTTTCTGGCCTTGTCTTGACTGGGGAGCCCCCCAGAGGCCGAAGCACGGACAGAGGATTAAGTCCCTCCATGCCCAGACCCACCTTGGTCTTGCTGTCTCCTAAACTCTTCTCTCTGTACTTCAGGGTCCTCCTGGAGAATAGTAGGCAAATCTCACAGTCTTCAGGGACTTGAGAGGATGGGAGGCAGAGGATACATACCCTGTGAGGGTCTGACTTTGCCTTCTTCCTAGCACACTCAGGGCACTTGTCGAACAAGGCTGGCATATTTGACAAGAGTGAGTTAAACTTGCCAAAAACTCCAGAAACAGGTAGAAGAAGCAGTCAGACGTCGAGTGAAACACTCAAAACACTTTAAAAGTGCCAAACAAAATGAAAAACACCCAAAAAGGGAGAGCTCAATGCTTCTATTCACTATATTATGACTATACACAGAGATCCCCTACTACAGAAGGAGTAGTTTCTTGCCTGTAACTCCAGTTCTGTAGTAGGGGATCTTTGTGTATAGTCATAATCTAGTGAATAGTCTTTGGGTGCTCTCTTAATTGTCAAATATGCCTGCATTATTCGACAAATGCCCTGAGTGCTCCAGGAAGAAGGCCAAGTCTGACCCACACAAGGTGTGTATCATCTGCCTTCCTTCATCCCCTGTCCCAGAGGAGTGTGACATCTGCCAGGGTTTCTCTAGCAGGACCCTGAGGGATAGGATGAAGATCAGGCTTCAGGGCCTTGAAGACAGAAGGCGGTAGGCACAAGGTGGGTCTGGAGGGGTTTCATCTGCCCATGCTGAGGCCTCTGGGGGGCTCCCCTGGGGCAGGAAGACCAGCAAACGTCCCCATTCTCCGTCGGCGTCGATTGCACCGACCACGACCTCGAGAGGGATGACTGCAGTCTGTTCCCCGTCTCCCCAGGGCTCTGGGTCGAGGCGACGTCGACGGACCTGAACAGGCCGCCGTCGAAGTCTCCAGTGACGATGTCGGCGTCGAGTATTCGACGTCGAGAGGCTCGGCGCTCGCAGTCGAGGCGACACCGCCGTCGGCGAAGAGGATAAGGTCGTCGTCGAGGGGATCCTTGACGTCGAGGCGGTCGCCGTCGAGGCTTAGACGGTCGCCGTCGAGGCGTAGACGGTCGCCGTCGAGGCGTAGACTGTCGCCGGCGAGGCGAAGGTATTCGCCGTCGAGGGATCGGCGCTCGGCGTCGAGGAGGCGAAGCTCGCCGTCGAGGGGCCGACGCTTGCCCTCTGGTCGCTGTTCTTTGACGCCGGGAAGGCGTGGAAGGAGTTCTGGCGCCAGGAGTCAGTCTGGCAGGCGTCAGGTAGCCTAGTAAGGAGGTCGGTTCACCGGGCTCGGTGTACTCTGTTGTGTATACCCCTGCTAGGCCGCAGACAGTTACTCCTCCTCCGTTACCGAGAGGACTTCCTCCGCGGGCTCTCACCCCACCTCCACCACCTCCTCCTCCTCAGCCTCAACCGCAACCCCAGTTGCCGGCTGACAAGCCTCCTCCGAGGACCGGTTCGTTGCCACGATTTCCGACTCCTCCTAAGGGGACCCCTCGGCCGAGGGCTCCATCCAAGCCAAAGTCTCCCGTCTCGGTGGAACCGGCAGGGCGACCGAAGCCAAGGAAGTTGCAATCCCGCTCCGGACGGAGAGGGAGGTCGCGCAGTCGTCACAGATCCTCTACGAGGTCAAGACGGCGCCACAGGAGGCGCGGATTACGGTCCCGCACGGACTCTTCCAGAACCAGACCCTGAGCTGTTACTTCTCCTACATCCGTTACCCGCTCTGGTGGGGGGTAAGCGTTCAATTTTTTCTGGCAGAATGAAGAAAAATTACTCAGGACAAGTGGGTGCTAAATATTGTTTGCAATGGATACAGTCTTCGGTTCACCAGCCCGCCTCCATCAATTTCTCCGGTCAGCTGCGTGAGCTCCAGGCGGAGGCCGATATCCTGTTAAGGAAAAGGGCGATAGAAGACGTACCTCTGTCTCAAAGAGGAAGAGGTCTGTACTCCCGGTTCTTCCTGGTCCGCAAAAAGGACAAGAACGAGTTCAGGCCCATTCTGGATTTGCGACAAGCAAACAAGTGGATTCGCAGAGAGAAGTTTTGCATGGTGTCTTTGCATCAGATTTATCCTCCGCTGCTACGGGGAGACTGGCTGCGTGCCATAGACCTACAGGATGCATACTTCTAAGTGCCCATTGCACACAAACACAGGAAGTTCCTGCGATTCCAAGTTGGCGCCAATCATTATCAGTACACAGTACTGCCATTCGGACTGAAGTCTGCGCCCAGGACATTCTCGAAGTGCATGGCAGTGGTAGCCGCACACCTAAGGAAGAACGAGGTGTTTGTCTACCCTTACCTGGACGATTGGTTAATCAAGGCCTCCTTCTCGGAAGCTCAAGCGCACTTCCAGAAGACGTGCATTCTCTTGAACAAGCTGGGGTTGCACATCAACATGTCCAAGTCTGTGCCGACTCCGGTCCAGTGCATCCAGTACTTGGGGGCCTCCATCAATACGCTGTCAAGCGTGTTTCCTTCGGAGGAGCGACGATTATCACTCCTTCGAAAGGCTCAGGCTCTTATGACCACTCCATCTACAACAGTGAGGACGGTGTCTTCTCTACTGGGATTGATGGCCTCTTGTATCTTCCTCACGCTTCACGCTCGGCTGCACATGAGACCATTGCAGGAGTGCTTGGAGGATCAGTGGGATCAGAGGAAAGGGTCTTGTGACGACAGGATACGACTGTCTCTGCATGCTCTTCAGTCTCTGAAGTGGTGGTGTTTGGCGGAGAATCTCTTGAGAGGGGTTCCCTTCCACAAGGACATTCCCACGCAGAGTATCGTGACGGATGCGTCTCTCCACGGCTAGGGGGTGCACTCCGGAGACTTACAGATTCAAGGGACGTGGTCCCAGACGGAGTTCACGTACCACATCAATTTTCTGGAACTCAGAGCTGTTCACTTGGCGCTGAAGGCCTTTCTTCCGTCCTTCCAGACCAACTCTCTGCTTGTGCAAACGGACAATACGACCACGATGTATTACCTCAACAAGCAGGGGGGCTCGAGATCGCGCACCCTGTCGCAGGAGGCGCAGGCGATCTGGTACTGGCTTCTGGCCAGAGGACTGACGATAACGGCTACCCATCTACCAGGTGTGCAGAATGTTCAGGCGGACGCACTGAGCAGACTGATTCAGGAAAATCACGAATGGGTCATAAATGACGAGGTACTAGGAGAAGTCTTCGCAAGGTGGGGGACTCCAGACGTAGATCTGTTCGCCACCGCCGAAAACAGCAAATGCCGAGACTTCGCCTCCAGGTACTACCAGCCGGGGACGCTGGGGAATGCGTTATGGATCAACTGGTCGAACAGCTTTCTGTACGCTTTTCCACCTATTCCCCTGATTCCCATGGTTCTCATCAAGCTGTCCTAGTCCAGGGCGCGGATGATACTGATTGCCCGGAATGGCCCAGACAGTGGTGATTCACGGACCTACTTCACCGGTCTCTCCTTCCTTACATGAAGCTGCTGTGCCGGCCGGACCTTCTCACGAAGTTCGGGGGACCGATGTTGCACCCCAACCTCTCGTCCTTGAGTTTGGCGGCATGGCTCCTGCAATATGGCCATTTGAATCTCCGAGGATTGCATGGACATACTGAAGGAGGCTAAGCGACCTTCCACTAGGACTTCTTATGCTTACAAGTGGAAGAGGTTCTGCATCTGGTGCAAGTCCAAGAACTATGACCCGACGACATGTAAGGAGAATGTCATCCTTCCATATCTACTTCATCTGGCGCAGTCTGGCCTTAATGTCCATTCCATTAAGGTTCATCTGGCTGCATTGACTGCCTACAGGAAATGCCTTTCCAGACTTCCTTCTTTTAGATCCCTGTGATCAAGGATTTTTTGAAAGGCTTGAAGAAAGTGTTCCCTCCTGTCCGGCTTCCTTCGCCTTCATGGGAATTGAATGTGGTGCTATCCAGATTGATGAGGGAGCCTTTTGAACCTATTCATAAGGCTTCTTTGCAGCACCTGTCCTGGAAGGCGGCGTTCCTCGTGGCCATTACATCGGCCCGCAGGGTGAGTGAAATTCAGGCGTTGTGTTGCCAAGAACCTTATACTGTATTTCATGCTGCTAAGGTTGTTATGTGTACTCACCCTAAATTTCTTCCTAAAGTTATATCTGACTTTCATGTTAACCAGACCATAACTTTACCTACGTTTTTTCAGAATCCTTCCTCTCCAGCGGAAAGGTCCCTGCATTCCCTGGATGTCAGCTGGGTGTTGAAATTTTATCTTGATAAAACCAAGGATATTCATAGGTCAGACCAATTGTTTATCAATTATGGATCGGTCAGGACAGGTCTTGCTACCTCTAAACAGTCCATTTCTAGGTGCATTGTGTCCTGTATACAGCTGTGTTACCAAAAAGCTGGTAAGACTGTAGGAGGTAAACCTAAGGCTCAGTCCACCAGGGGCAAAGCTGCCACGACTGCTTTGCTCCGTAATGTTCCAATTGCAGAAATCTGCAAGGCGGCCACTTGGAAGTCGGTTCATACCTTTGCTAAGCATTACTGCCTGGACACTGATGCCAGGGCAGACGCTCAGGTTGGGCAGGCTTCGCTGCGAAATCTGTTCGCACAGTAGTAGTGTTATTTTTCTTTTCTCCACCGCTGCTTTGGTGTGGGGATGGGCTTGCCATTCTATTCACTAGATTATGACTATACACAGAGATCCCCTACTACAGAAGGAGTAGTTTCTGTCCTGTAACTCTAGTTCTGTAGTAGGGGTATCTCTGTTATAGTCATAAGCGCCCACCCGCCTCCCCGGTGGAGAAAGATATTCATGTACGGAATGCTACAAGTCTGGCGTGTTACGCCTTCAAAAAGAACTGAAAGTAAAAGGGACCTGCAGTGCATTCTGGGATACTGTGAAGTTCTGGAAAGTTCTCTTAAAGGCACAGTATCCTGTTTTGAGCCACATAATGGCAGCCTTTGGGGCTTGTCTGTCCAGGTCTTCCTCTCTATCATTCCAGAGGGTTTTTGCTGTTGAAGCAAGGGAAATCTGGACAGGCTTTGCTGTTTGTAGATTTTTTGGTGGAATTTCTAGTTGAAGTACTGGACAGTGTAGCCTGTGGATATAGGCTGCATTATCTGTCTTTAATTCTCTCAAGTGTCTGTGCAGTTCTGCATTTTTCGACACCTTAAGAGATTATTTTTGATTGCTCCGGGGTCCACGCACATGGGCAGGACTATTCACTAGATTATGACTATAACAGAGATACCCCTACTACAGAACTGGAGTTACAGGACAGAAACTACTCTTTCTGTAGTAGGGGTATCTCTGTTACAGTCATAAGTGCCCGCCCTCCTTCCCGGTGGAGAAAATGGTACTGTAATGTATGCTACAGGCCTTTCTTTATACACCTTCAAAAAGAACTGAAAGTGAAAGGAGTTTGCTGTGCATCATGGGATACCGAGGGTCTCTGGAGAGTTCCTTAAAGGCACGGTATCCCTTTTCCAGACACATAATGGCAGCCTATGGGCGCTTGTCTGTCCATCCCTTCCTCTCTATCATTCCAAGGATTTTGTGAAGGGGAAGTTTCTCTATGGGTGAAACTTAACAGACTGTGTTAAAGGTGATGTTGGTGGAATATCCTTTGCCTTTCTAGTTGAAGTACTGGACAGTGTAGCCTTGCAGGTATAGGCTGCATTATTGTCTTTAATTTTCTCTTAAGTGTCTATGCAGGACTGCACTGAGGACAATTAAAGAGATTATTTTTGATTGCTCCGGGGTCCACGCACATGGGCGGGACTATTCACTAGATTGACTATAACAGAGATACCCCTACTACAGAACTGGAGTTACAGGCAAGAAACTACTCCTTCATTAATATTCATGAACATTGAATTAACACCTCTTGTGCTGAATCCCAGAGTACTTTTTGTGAAAGCCTATCTTAGGCAAGTTAATCATATTAATTAACAAGCATAGGAAAAACAATCATGAGCTGATTTGCTTTTTTTTTGTTGTTAATGGCTAATGCAGGTAACGGTAGATAAGCAGCATACTACGAAGCCTGAAAGTGTTGCTCCTTTAAGTCTACAGATACTTCCACTGCCTCACAAGACAGTCATTCCGAGGTCCAACCAAAGCCCAATCATTTCCTTTACCAATGAACTGGAATAGACAGATGCCAGAGACTTTATCTAAGCCTTTCATGTTCACACATTAGCCAAGTTTACTCCTGCCGCCTTCAAAAATGTGCTTCTACCCCACACCCCTGAGTCAGACATCTGTTTAGTGGTTGACCCGCATGATGTTGGTCATCGGTGTCTCTGCACCAGACAATATTATAAGTCCTATCACTAATGCTCCTTGATCTACCCTAGAAGGCAAATATAAGCAAGGTCTGTCCAGCTCCCTTTTACCATCCTTGGATATGTCCAGTACAAATTGAAAGGAAGGTGCAAGTGAGGCTGTTCACCTCCTCGATGTTTATGCTCTATTGAGAGGTCTTATAGTATGTGTTTGAAGGGGCTGACCATGCATTTGAGGTATGAGTTGGATGTGATTCTTGAGCCGATGCACTTGAATTATTTGAGTAGTTATCTACTCCGCAGCTGATTGCAACTTTCAATGAAGCCAAGGTGTAACTCTTCTGGATGGCCCGCATCTCTGTGTTGCGACTTCATGCCCTCAAATCTGTAGGGCGTCCCCTGCCCAGCAACGTGCCTTTTACAAAGCCCTCCACTCCATCTTTGGGCAGCCCGACTGTCGGCGTGCCTTTGGGCCCCACAGGCTTGGCTGGGGGTTCTAGGCCTTCGATGCTGGCGGCTCTGGCCTTAGCGCCACAGGGCCCCCAAGGATCCATGCCTGGATATGGATCGGCACCGGTCGACCTCACGGTACCTTCCCCAGAGCCAATTCCTCTAACTACGCCTTTGTCGCCGGTTGTGCCCCGGCCGGCGTCTACCCAAACCTCCTTCTCAACTTAGACACGGAACCGGACCGGCGTTAGCCGCCGCTGGAGGGTACTTTTGTTCCGCTGTTCTTCCCTGGCATTCCATATCTTGGGTGGTAGCCAGAGGAGGATGAGGAAGACTGGGAGGGTCTATTGACCCTCTGCCAGACCAGCTTGAACAGCTGGACTGGAGAGAGGAGTTGGGGTGATGCCAGTGGTCTGGATACTTCCCCAGACCTTGGTATGCTTTCTCACACTACTGTGGCTACGGAGTAGGGAGCGTCCTACGCTGTGGTTTTGCTTAGGTTGGCTGAGGCCTTGGGCCTTGAGCTTCTCACGGTGGCAGTCAGGACTAACCTCCTGATTGAAGTGCTTCAGCCAGCAGCAGCATTTTCAGAGCCCTTGCTGCCTTTCAATGAGGCCCTCACTGACGTCCTTCTGGGCTTCTCGTCCAATCCCAGCACAGGGGCTCCTGTTGATAAAATGATTGCTCAACGCCACCGCCTAGTCCCGGGCGACACCCTTTTCCTCTCCCAACACCCTATCCGAGAGCTTGGTGATCCAAGCCTCATCCTCAAAAGGTAGCGCTTTCCCTACAGCTCCTCAAGATAGGGAATCCAAGAAGCTGGACCATCATGGGAGGAAGATGTTTTCTTCTGCCAGCTTTGGACTATGATCGGTCGGTGAACACTGCATGTCTCTTGGGCCGTTACATTCGGTGTGGGCCACACTTGCACATGTGCTTCCACGGTGCCCGGCGGAGGCCTGGGCTGTGCTCGCCCGTGCTGTTGCTGAGGGTAGAGTCGCAGCAAAGTTCACCATCATGTGTGGGCTGGATACCACTGACTCGCCGTGTAGGACGATTTCTACATCGGTAGCCCTGAGGCTCTACGCGTGGCTGCAAACCTCTGGCTTCCCTGGGGATGTCCAATCTACCCTTTTGAACATGCCCTTTGATGGCGATCGCCTGATGGGTGACAAGGCGGACAACGCGCTTGAGCGCTTAAAGTACTCTAGGGCTACCGCCAGGTCCTTGGGCCTTTCAGCAACTTCTCTCCCCATGCAGGCTGCATTTTGCCCCTTTTGTGGCCACGGAATGGGTGACCCACCACGTTCCACCCAGAGCCACAAGGCCGCAAAAGCCACCCAGCCTCTGCGTGCCCTGAGACATGGGATCCAGCATCGTGGGTCCGGGGGCTAGAGGGCTGGTCAGTCCACCAATGGCCCCCCTACAGCTTCCTCCAAACCTTCCTAGTCTGACTTTTCAGGGCCAGCAGTTGCCAGTGGATGACAGGATCCACCATCACCCCTCCCCCACTGGCATAACATCACGTCGGACAGGTGGGTTTTGCAGATAGTCCAAACGGGCTACTCCCTCCCCTTCAAGGCTACCCCTCCCTCCATGCCACCAACACTCCATCGCATGTCGGAGGATCACTTGGCCCTTCTCCGTCAGGAAGTTACAGCTCCCTTGGTCAAGGGAGCTATTGAGCGAGTCCCTGTGCCAAAGTAGGTTGTGCTTGATATTCCCACTACTTCCTGGCACCCAAGAAGGACAAAGACCTGCATCCTAACTTGGATCTCAGGGATATCAACCTCTTCCTCCGGAAGGAGAAGTTCAAAATGTTGACATTGGCTCAGATCCTGTCTGCCCTCGACTCTGGAGACTGGATAGCAAGCCTTGGGTAGATCTGTCCGCCACCGAAGAGAGCGTGCAATGTCGTCAGTTTTGTGCGTTGGAATTTCCATGGCTGCATTTGCTCGGCGACGCTTTTTGTCGCATGTGGAATTGCATTCCTCTATACGCCTTTCCGCCTATACCACTTCTGCCCAAAGTGCTGAAGAAGATCAAGCGCGACGGGGCGGAAATCATTCTTGTGGCTCTGGACTGGGCAAAAAGAGTCTGGTATCCAGAGCTCTTCAACATAGCCATCGATCCTTTGATCAATCTGCCTCTTCAGGAGTATTTTTTGTCGCAGCAGCAGGGGACGGTCCTCCCCCCGAACCTGTCCAGCCTCCAACTTCTTGCGTGGAAATTGAGCGGTAACAGTGACCACTTTCGACCTCCCTTCCTGAAGTCTGTAATGTCATCTTGGCAGCCATGAGTCCCTCTACTAAAACAGTATAAGCCTGTAGATGTAACCGATTTGTGGCATGGTGCGCAGAAAAGGCTGTGGATCCCCTTTCTGCCCCTCTTTCGGAGGTTCTCCTCTTCATACTTTCTTTGGCCCAACAGGGCTGTGCTCCGGGCACCCTTAAAGTCTATCATTTGACCATTTCGGCCTTTTCTTCGCCTTCCTGATCAGCTTTCTTTTTTCAAATTCCCAATTGTAAATAGGCTTATTAACCCCTTCGCTGCGGGGGTAATTCCCCCACTGTGCTAGGGGAGAGGGGGACGCGCACAGCACCCGCATGCTCATGACGAGCTCAGCTCGTCATGAGGCACGGCACTCCTGTGCTCATGACGAGCTGAGCTCGTCACAGGTGCATTGGCTCCCGTGGAACGTTCAGCACAGGAGGGGAATTCTCCCCACACCCGAGCGTTGCACGGGCCATGACGAGCTGAGCTCGTCATGAGCACCGGAGCGCCGTGGCTCATGACGAGCTCAGCTCGTCATGAGCATGGGAGGGGTTAAGGGCATTACTCACCTCTTTCCTCCTTTTCCTTTCATAACGCCCCAGTGGGACTTGAATCTTGTCTCAACTTCCCTTATGTGTGCTCCTTTCGAGCCACTTCATAATTGTCCTCTCAGGCTCTTGACTTTGAAAACTGCTTTTCTGGTTGTCATCACCTCTGCTTGCAGGGTGAGTGAGCTTCAGTCGCTATCTTCTAAACCTCCTTTCCTTACTGTCCAACCGTATAAGGTTGTCCTTCGAACTAGGCCTTTTGTACTCACTTTGCCAACCTTCTTCCCTCCCCTGCATCCATCCAAGGATGAGGAAAGATCCACTGCCTGGATTCAAAACATTATCATTTTATATGAATTGCACAAAATAAATCAGGGGTGGACGGTCAACTCTTTGGCTATGTGGGTCCCAAGAAAGGTCGGGCCGTGCAAAAACAGCCCATATCTCGATGGGTCGTCCTTTGCATTAAGATCTGTTATTCCTGGCGAAAAAGGAGACTCCAGTAGGACTGCCCCACCCATCCTCCCTGTTATGCAAACTGACTTCTAGAGTAAGGGACTCCCTTTCAGGGCCATAGTTTGTGCACCAGTGGTCAGTGTCTTTCTCTGCGCTTCTGCCGTGGAATGTTGTGTAAAAACTGACCTCAGCGTGCAGGGACGCGTCTTAAGCAGATACCACGACGTCATCCTGGCGATGAGGCAGACGCATTACGCGGAGTCGACCGATGCCGCCTACTGACGCGCCGGGGTACTGCTGAGAGAGAATTCTCCGGATCCAGTCTGACGCCTGGGGGTAATTCTAAGGTAAGGAATCTATAACTAATATGTCTTACATATAGATAGATATATCATTACCGAAGGTAAGTAGCTTGTTAGTCTTCACCAAATGCTTGACAGTGGTGGGTGCTCATCTCAGGAGGAGTGGCATCCACGTGTTCCCTTACTTAGGTGAGTGGCTGATTAAGAGTGCCACAAGGCAATTAAGTCTAGAGCACATCCAGACCACAATTCACACCCTGCATGGTGGGTTTTTCCTTCACCCGTAGCAGATCCCACCTTAAACCCCTTCAGATACAACCTTTCTTTGGCTTGGTATTGCATGCACACAAGGGAAAGGCTTACCCCAACCCAGCCAGAGTTTAGGGCTTCCTAAACTTGCTGCCTCATTTTCAGCCAGGTAATAGTTAAAACTGTGGTGTGCCTATTAGGCATGATGGAGAGCTGCATAGCTATAGTCCGTCATGCAAAGCTCAGCATGCATCTTACGGGAGTGCTTGACAGCACAGTGGTCTCCTACAAGATCTAGTGTTGGTTTGGGGCTCCACACATCGCTCTCTGCAGTGGTGGAACAAAAATGTTTTGTTACAAGGCAGCCCTTCCTCGGCCCAGTTCTGCAAGAAACTATCACTACGGATGCCTCACTCATGAGTTGGATCGCTCATCTCAAACATCTTGTTGTTCGGGGTGATTGGTCACCTACCCAACTTCTTCACGTCAGTCACCTAGAGCTGCTGGCAATCCAGCTTGCTCTCTGCGTTTTTTCTGCCCCATCATTCAGAACAAGACAACACAACTGCCATGTTCTACCTACAAAAACGGGGGCACACATTCACCAAAGCTGTCCAGTGTAGCTCAGAGGATCTGGAGGTGGGAAATGCATTACAGAATAAAACTACTCATGCAGCATATTCCTGTGGTGGGCAACGATGTTGAACCTCCTGCACAGAAGGTCTCAATAACAAGCACACAAATGGGAACTTTGCTCGCAGATCTTACTCTCAATGCTGTGGGCTCCCACAAATTGGTCGGTTAGCCAACTCTGAAAACTCAAAAATCCCGATCCTCTCCACCAAACTGCCACAGTCCATGGAAGAGTTGGTCATGAATATTTGCCTGTGCTTTACTGCCTCTCCCACTCCTACCGTTTGTGGTGAGGAAACAAACCTATATCCCTCATGATCATTCTAGTGGCACCAACCCGGGCATGCCAGTAATGGTATTCAATGCTACTGGAACTATAGAGTCTCACACGAGAAACTTTCCAACAGGCCAGACCTTCTCACACACAACCACATAACTCTCGTGCATCCCAACCTTTAGTAACTCTACCTTGTTTTATGGCTCCTGAGGTCTTGGAATGTTGTTGCCGCAACCTACTCCTGCCCCAAGAGTGTATGTCAATTCTTAAAGATGCACACAGACCTACCACCAGGGTCTGTTATGCAGCCAATGGAAATGTTTTGTACACTACTGCATCCCAAAACACATTAATCCCCCTCACAAACAATGCCTGCTATGGAGGAAGGTGTTCACATCTCCTCCAGCAGGATGGCTAGTGAGATTAGCATGTCACAACCAGAGGCTTTGATATGCAACCCCGGCTACCTCCAAACTTTAAGAATGCCACCCCCTGCCCTGGAGCCCATTTGCCACCAGGACAGGCGGAAAATTAGTCCGGAGGCTTGTTATGCTGTCAGACTAGTTGCACCTCTAAGGCGGGCAAGATTTAACCATCTTGGTTGTGGTGAAATAAGGAACTCCGGGACAGGGTTCTCTTCCAGGGGATCCTCCTCAATAATCATAAGCACTGGATATTCCTGCCCATGCGCGTGGACACCGGAATATATGAATATATATATATACACACACAGCTATATATATATATATATATATATATATATAGTTGCTCCAAGTCCTCTGAAAAATACCCAGCCGGGCCAGACAGAAGATCTGATATACGGGGGAAGATTTTATGAAATATGTCTTTCCAATTATATGTATTGCACATTCAAAGATGGCGCGTAAAAATGTAAACCATATTGGTCCTATTTCTATTTTGATTACCCAGCATGCAATTATAAAATGTTGCCGCGAAAGAACGTTCTGATGTAAACACTGACGAAGGGAACTTTTTCCTGAAACGCGTCTGTTTAAAGAATAAATTCGTGCTGTTAAGCTGCTTGAATCCCGAGAGTGCTGTCTTCTTCTGTCTGGCCCGGCTGGGTATTTTTCAGAGGACTTGGAGCTACTATTTGTATCGCGGGACACCGCCGCGTTTACAGCACCCGCTATTGGAGTGACTCGTGTTGCTGGTGTACAGGAGCTGAATAAATATATATATATATATATATATAAATATAAATATAAATATATACATCTCTTCCACCAAACATCCCAGCGTTTCGAGGCAGGGAGCCTCGAAATGTGTCCGGTTGGTGGAAAGTATTTGGGATCTGCATTGCGACATTTTGTCATTGTGTTTAACAGTCTGCAGGGAAAAGCATGTCTGGGATGTTTGGTGGAAGATTTTGTTGCACAGTCAGTCCTACCGTGAGGGACAGCAACATCCCAAACAAAAAAGGAAGGCCGTGGGTCGGAACTGATCAAGACCCTGTCACAGCACAACAGACTGTAACTAATTTATCTTGCTGCTCCGGAGCCCACTTAGGGTGGAAAAAATGTTTTTAAACATTGAAATGAATCCCAGGACCTACCATAGGTAATATATTCGTTCTCTGGGACTACAAAGCCCAATATGCACTGCGCACACTTAGCGTGAATAAATGCTGAAATGAGAACCGCTTCTGTGTTTCAATATGCCAATGAACTTCGAAACGTGTTAGGTCGATGGAAAGTATCTGGGAGCAGCATTGCGAGAATTTGTCGTGTTTAACACTGGATGGTGCAGTCTACTGGGAGTGCGCCCCTGAAAGCTGGGATGTTTGGTGGAAGATATATAATTTATTTTTGCAGAATCTTTGTCATACAACGAAAGGTAAAGTCGCACTCAGGATAATTTTTAGAGAATAAGATTTATTGACTGGGCCGTTTCAACCTCACGGTCTTTCTCAAAGTCACTTCCTGACCCGTAAGTGGCTGTACTTAAGTGTTTTTCAAAAGGTTATCAAACACAAATGTATAAACATAAAAGAAATGCAAACATGTTGAGGTCTGTTAACGAATGGAGACAGACTCCGCTCACATTTTCATGCAAATTGTACAGCACAGCACAGTAAATAAATGCATGATAAGTTAAACACTATATAACGTGAATCAACATTTCATCAAAATAAATATAAACCCAGCTGGTTCGCAAAAGGTGGGGATTTGATAAATCTCACTGAGGCCACCTACTCAAGTGTGCAATGTGACCGCAAAATCAATAACGTTAAAGAGCGGCATAAAGCCAATAAGCTCTAAAAATTACGAGTGCTCTAGTCAAGTCCTCCTAGTGAAAAAACCCAGTGGTACTACGGACCGCAATCCCACCAACAGTACCTACGCCCAGTGGCCGTATAAATGAATGAAGGAAAAGAATTAATTAGAAAAACTAGATGATTAGGCAAACACAATGTCGAGAGACTTGATGCCAAGTGGCATCACAGGCCTGGGATAGACACTACACTACCCCACTGCTTAATAAAGAAAACAATTAATTGGCAAAATAAACAAATAAATCAATTACAGAAAAATGCACACAATACCCCACCCTAGGTGCTGTACAAAAAGAGGAGAGAAGTGGACGCTACTAATTCAAGAAGCTGCTTGAAAAGGGGTGACTGTCCAGCTGTAACAATGAAAAATACAGTTTTAAAGGGGGAAATTGGAAAAGGGGGGGATGCTCATAGGAGTAAAAGTAAAGGCAGGACCGTCCCAACAGCCGAGGCTGAGAGCTGGGAGGCCGCCTAGGCGTAGATGGTGAAAAGACCCCAGGGGTTTTTTAATTTTTATGCATCAAGTAAATAAGTTAAGAAAGATAGCAGTATATTCAGTGTCCAAAAAGGAGGGTAAGGGCACCACTTGTATATAGTATCTTCTCTATCCTAGATGGACGTGAAGGTCTTCCTCACGGTTGAAGCCTCCAGGGTTCTTGCTTTGTAGGCGGATGATATACTCTGGTTCCAGGCGCCGTACATTGCGTTTGCCGTCACCTCCTCGGAGATGAACTGTAATAATGTCAATTCCAATATAAGAGATCTTAGAACTAATGTCAGTGATATCCCCATGTTCCAAAGCACAGTGCTTGGCAACTGTATAGGTCAGATCCCTGTTGATAACAGCGCGCAGGTGCTCTAGAATACGCTTTTTAACTGGAAAGATGGTGCTACCAACGTAGCGCAGACCACAGACACAAACCAGGACATACACGACAAATTCAGTATTGCAATTAATGAATTGTAGTATTTTCTCACTTCTACCAACTGGCAGCTGATAGCTTTTCACATTGTGACTGTTGCTGCATGCCTTGCACCGGTCACATTTATGAAATCCAGGGAGTTCCCTTAGCCATGTGCCCGAAGTGTTACTCTTTTGTGTCAGATGGCTATGCACCAGTGTGTCCTGTAAGGATTTGCATTTGCCATATGCGATGTGAGGTTTGGGGCTCACCAATCTACCTATAATCACATCTTGCCTGACTAAGTGCCAGTGTTTACTTGCAATCCTGTGGAGGGCTTGAGAGCCATTGGAGAAAGTGGTGATAAGTCTCAGTTCCTGTTTGTTCTTGTTATGTGTCTTAGGGACCAGAAGGCTGTCCCTGCCCCTCCCTGGGGCCTTCTCTGTTGCTATTTGTATGGTTTTCCAGAATAGCCTTGTGCCCTGAAACGGTCAATCCTATTCAGTTGTTCCCTCTTGTACGCCTTGTGGAACTGCAATTGCGTTTGGCTCTGAGAAGTTCTCCGTAAGGGAGACTCCTCTTTAGACCATCGGGGTGGTGGTTCCGTGCATGCAACACGCTGTTCCCGGCAGTAGCCTTCCTGAACAAACTGGTATGTACACAGTTGTCTCGAACCTCTACCAGGACATCTACAAGGAGAGCGAAAGAATCTGTCTTTTCTGCCTCTCAGAGAAGAAGAAATCTACTACCTCTAGAGGCAGATCTCCAGTGAGGTACAAGAAGAGGAGACCCAGGTCGACTTCTAAGAGTAAGGCCCCAGTCTGTTCTTCCACGTCTGGCTTGTCGTCTAATGCTTCCAACAACAAGGAAATCGGCTGTGAGTCTCTCCATCCACACGACTGCCGTTGAAAGCGTTGGAACATCGCTCGTTGTCGAAGACTTCTCAGGAACATAGAGGTGCATCTACCCATAGACGTTGGCTCAACCGCCTCTGTTACCGCCAACCCGGCGACAATCAGCGTTGAAGAGTAGATCTCCACTGATGCCCATTCATCGCCCATTGTTGAGAGATTTCTCTCCGTGGTCACTGTAGCTACAGCGTTCGATGTCGAGGCCAAGCCCTCCGTTGCCATTAACTCGGCGGCTGTCAATGTCGAGGACTCCATCCCGTGGACGCCGACTCACCGCCCATTGTCGAAACACCGCTCTCCGTTGTCGCTGTAGCTATGGCGCACGACATCAAGGCGAAGCCCTCCTTTGCTGTCAATGTCGAGGCCTCATTCAAATCTAGAAGAGGCTAGACGTCCAGAGAACATTCTCCATCTCTGTCTTCCCTGCACGCATAGTCCTCCATTGGCCAGTTCACTCTGCACGTCAAAGCACCAGTCTCTGTCAGCAGGGCATCACTCAATGTCGAAGCAGAAAACTCACTCAACATCAGCTCTTCAGTCTCCGTCAGCGACTTACACCCCGACATCTAAACAAGAACTCAATCAGTGTCTTCTCAACCAGATGTCTTGGTGGCACATAGTTGCTTGACTGTCTATCTGCTCAACGTTGAAGAGGCACTCTGTGTCTTCAGTCTGGCAAACAAGATCGCCTCAGGTTCCACTCTCCATGTCGAGAAGCTCCACTCCCCCCTCTTCGGGACGGCGGGCACGGAAGAGCATGCCACAAATTACTTTTCCCCCTGCGCAACGAGATCTTCCATTCAAGTCTCTCCCAGATGGCTCTTCCCAGTACACCACTGGCAGAAATTTTCCAATTCGCAGATTCAGAAGCCTTTGGACTATAGCCCTCTCCACAGATCACTTCTGGCTCTCATGGTGCAGACAGTGGATCTTTCTCCTACCACCCCTTCCAGAGGTCGACAGAGTGATCAGAATCTCAAATATGACAGACGGTGATGTTTGAGGAGCTGACCGCAACAAGGTCAGCCAATCAATCAATCAATCAATGCATTTATAGAGCGCTCTACTCACCCATGAGGGTCTCAAGGCGCTGAAGGGAGGGGGGTGCTGTTACTGCTCGAATAGCCAAGTCTTGAGGTGCTTCCTGAAGGTGATGTGGTCCTGGGTCAGTCGTAGGTGTGCGGGAAGGGAGTTCCATGTCTTGGTGGCCAGGTAGGAGAACGATCTTCCTCCGGTTGTGGTTCTGCGGATCCGTGGGACGATGGCGAGGGCGAGGCTGGCGGAGCGGAGCTGGCGGGTGGGGGTGTAAAAGGAGAGGCGGTTGTTGAGGTATTCGGGGCCCATGTTGTGGAGCGCTTTGGGGGCGTGCGTGAGGAGCCTGAACGTGATCCTCTTGCTGACGGGGAGCCAGTGCAGGTTTCTCAGGTGGGGTGTTATGTGACTGCGACGAGGGATGTCGAGGATGTCTTGCGGAGGTGTTCTGTATGCGCTGGAGTAGTTTCTGTAGTTTGGCTGTGGTTCCTGCGAACAGGGCGTTCCCGTAGTCCAGCCGGCTGGTGACGAGGGCCTGGGTGACTGTCCTTCTGGTTTCGGTGGGGATCCACCGGAAGATCTTTCGGAGCATGCGCAGGGTGTTGAAGCATGACGATGAGATGGCGTTTACTTGTTTGGTCATCGTGAGGGAGGAGTCCAGGATGAATCCTAGGTTGCGAGCGTGGTCTGTGGGTGTCGGTGCGGTACCCAGCACCGTGGGCCTCCAGGAGTCGGTCCAGGCGGATGGGGATTGTCCGAGGATGAGGACCTCCGTTTTGTCTGAGTTGAGTTTCAGACGGCTGAGCTTCATCCATTCCGCGACGTCTTTCATTCCTTCCTGGAGGTTGGTTTTGGCATTGTCTGGGTCTTTGGTGAGGGAGAGTATCAGCTGGGGGTCGTCGGCGTAGGAGATGATGTTGAGGTTGTGATTGCGAGTGATTGCGAGCGATGGCGAGGGGGCTCATGTAGATATTGAAGAGGGTTGGGCTGAGCGAGGAGCCTTGGGGTACGCAGCAGATTATCTTGGTGGCCGTGGCGCGGAAGGGGGGGAGTCGGACTCTCTGGGTTCTGTCGGAGAGGAACAAGGTGATCCAGTCCAGAGCTTTTCCTTGGATCCCGGTGTTGTTGAGGCGGGGTATTAGGGTGCGGTGGCAGACGGTATCGAAGGCGGCCGAGAGGTCTAAGAGGATGAGAGTGGTTGTCAATCAAGGTCCTGATGTCGTCTGTGGCTGCGATGAGGGCGGTCTCGGTGCTATGGTTGGCTCGGAATTCGGACTGGGATGGGTTGAGCAAGTTGTTTGCTTCGAGTAATGCAGTCAGTTGTTTGTTGACGGTCTTCTTGATGACTTTAGCCGGGAAGGGAATGTGGGATGGGGTGAAAGTTCTTGAGGTCTTTAGGGTCGGCCGAGGGTTTCTTCAGTTGGGCGTTGATATCCGCGTGCTTCCAGCTCTCTGGGAAGGTGGCTGACGCGAAGGAGCTGTTTATGATGTTCCGGTGGTGCGGTGCGATGATGGCGTCGGCTCTGTTGAAGATGTGGGTATGAGTGTTCTGTTTAACTCAGATGCTCTGTCCATCACCACCCCCTTTTCTGAATCATTTTGGCCACTATAGGAGTGGCAGGGTATGCTCAGACATGAGTCCCTTGCTCACTGCACCATCAGGATTCAAGCAAGCCGGGCCGAAGACGGCTGCAATGCCAGAAACCGGTCCCCGGAAGCTTGTTTCCTTTCCAGTAAAGAATTGGCTTGGTAGTTTGGTCTGCCCTGTTCCCATGATGCACTGGGCCAGGGTCAGACTAATTTGCATATAGCCAGGTTCTGAGCTGGGATGGTGCAGTGAGCTAAAAAACGGTGATGGATCAAGCCCTGATCTTTTGACTGGGTATGAGTGTTCTGTTTAACTCAGATGCTCTGTCCATCACCACCCCCTTTTCTGAATCATTTTGGCCACTGTAGGAGTGGCAGGGTATGCTCTGACATGAGTCCCTTGCTCACTGCACCATCAGGATTCAAGCAAGCCGGGCCGAAGACGGCTGCAATGCCAGAAACCGGTCTCCGGAAGCTTGTTTCCTTTCCAGTAAAGTATTGGCTTGGTAGTTTGGTCTGCCCTGTTCCCATGATGCACTGGGCCAGGGTCAGACTAATTTGCATATAGCCAGGTTCTGAGCTGGGATGGTGCAGTGAGCTAAAAAACGGTGATGGATCAAGCCCTGATCTTTTGACTGGGTATGAGTGTTCTGTTTAACTCAGATGCTCTGTCCATCACCACCCCCTTTTCTGAAGATGTGGTGAGGGCATGGGTCAGAGTGAGAGCCGGAGTGGATGGTGTTCATGACGTGGGTGGTGTCTTCAGTGCTGATGGGGTTCCAGGCGTTGAGGGTGGTGGGTGTGATTGCTGGTTCGGTGGCTGGCGGCGGGGTTTGGGTGCTGAAGCTGTCGTGTAGGTCTACGATCTTCCGGTAGAAGAACGTGGCGAGGGAGTTGCAGAGGTCTTGCGACGGAGTGATGTCGTTGTTGCTGGCCCTGGGGTTGGAGAGTTCTTTTACGATGTTGAAGAGTTCCTTGTTGTTGTGGGTGTTGTTGTCCAACCGGTCTGTGAACGATGTCCTTTTGGTGGTGCGGATCAGCTGGTGGTGTTCGCGGGTGGCGTTCTTGAGGGCTGTCATGTTTTCTGTTGTCCGTTCGTGGCGCCAGGTTTTTTCGAGGGTTCGGCAGGATTTCTTTGAGGTTTTGAGGGCGTCGGTGAACCACACGGTTTTCCTGTTGCTGGTCTTGCTTGGGGGGTTCTTGAGAGGAGCGAGGTCGTCGGCGCAGTTGGTGATCCATTGTGCTAGGTTCTGGGCTGCGTTGTTGGTGTCAGGGGTGTTGACTTGTGGGTTCTGGCTTAGCGATATGGTTAGCTGGTCTATGGTGACTTCGCTCCAGCATCTGCGGGGGATCTGTTGCGTGTGGTGGTGGGATGTGGTCTTCTTGAAAGTGAAGTGGATGCAGCTGTGGTCTGTCCAGTGTTGTCCGGTGGTGTGGCTGAAGGAGACGTGGTTGCTTGCGGAGAAGATGGGGTCGAGCGTGTGTCCGGCGTGGTGGGTCGGGGTGTTCACCAGATGCTTGAGTCCGAGGCAGGCGAGGTTGTCGAGCAGAGTGGTGGTGGTGTTGTTGTCGTTGTTGTTCTCCAGGAGAAAGTTCAGGTCCCCTAGGAGGATGTATTCGGGTGAGGCTAGTGCGTGAGGGCTGATGTAGTCGGCGAGGGTTTCGCTGAATTGTGTGCGCGGGCCTGTATAGGAGGGTTCCTCTGAGTGTGGGGTTGGGGTTGGTGTGGATCTGGGAGTGTAGGTGTTCGGCGGCGGGGATTGTGTCTTTGGCGTTGGTTGTGACTTCGGCGTTGGTTGTGATGCTGATGGTGTTCCTGTAGATGATGGCGATTCCTCCTCCGTTTTGGTTGACGTGGTCCTTCCGGGTGATTTTGTAGCCGTCCAGGATGGCTATGGCGATGTCGGGGGCCGAGGAGGCGTTCATCCAGGTTTCCGTGAGGAAGGCGACGTCGGGTGCTGTAGTATCGAGGAGGTCCCAGAGTTCGATGGCGTGTCTGTGGACGGAGCGGGCATTGAGGAGCATGCACTTGAGGTTGTTGTTGTTGTTGCTTTGTTCAGTGGGCGGGGTGCAGGTTCGGAGGCATGTGAATTTGCAGGTTTGGCAGGCGAAGGGTCTGTGGGTTCGTTTCGGGGTGGCTCGGTAGCAGGCGGGTGAGCGTCCGGTGTTGAGTGTGTTGAGGGTGGCGGTGTCGTATCTCAGTCGTGTACCCTGGCTTCTGCGGGGGTCAGGGGTTCTGGCGCTTGGCGCGGTCCAGGCGCGGACGGGCGCAGACGGGCTTGCCTTTGGCACACCAGCATTATCAACAATTGGTTCATTCGGGTGCACAATATTTCTTTTACTTTCTCATAAATTATGTAGTATTCAAAACATCTCTTTACTCAAAGAAGATTTTTTTCTTACAAAGCAAAACTCAGAATCCCAAACCATCTACGTATTTATGTACCGTTTTATAAATTGTAGTCATTCATAAATACTTCCAACATATATAAATTGCAAAATAGGCTGTACAGAAGTGAACAAACAGTGCAGATGGTGACTTGTAGTGCTCAGTGCTTACGGCGCAAGAGTATTATATAAAAGGGGGATACCAACAAGGGTTTAGCGTGGCCTATGCTCTTTCAAATATACAACTGTACACTGCATTTGTCAGTATTAAATACAGGATTTTGATGCAACAGATCCACTATCTTATTCGTCGTCGTTTCGACCCTCTGGAAGCGCACATGGGGCGTCAAAGCGGGTCTTCTTCAGGACTGTGTGGGACAGGGGACAGCCTAAGTAATTTAAGGGAGATGGCTTTTAGGAATGGATTCTAAAAGTAACTATAGGCCTCAATTACCTGTGTTGGTTAAAACACTCACCTTCTTGCAAACCCAGCCGGGTTTAAGGTGGAGGTTGAACTGTGTTAATCTGTTCTGATACAAGAGGAACCTAATTAGTGCGTGTGTTTTTAAAAAAAAATTCAGGGACATGCATTAGTCATGTCGCTAATCTCTCATTGCTTACCTATCGGCGTAGCAGTTAATTGTGCCCCCGACGGTTGTTCTACATAGCGGCTCACAAGCGTTGAAAGCCAAAACTCTCTCCTAACTGGAAGGAAAGAGGTCATGTATTTAATTCTATGTCCACTATTCTGGCAATCCGTTATGTGTTGTTGACAATCACCTCTTACGGCTCACCTGGATGTAGGTGTTGTGAATCTATCCAGACGGATCTCCACACCAAAAGTTCGGGACAGAAGCTATTTCTGGGTTCAGGGTTCCGGGATGGAGCCGATATTATTCCCCACTGAAAGGGAAGGAGTATGTTAGGGGTTGTTGTTACAGGCCGTTAACTTGCAGATAAGGACCGATTCTACAGCGGACCAAGTCTCAGCCCTATGGCAGATAATTGATCTTACCTTTTTCGACTAATGGGTATTAGGCTGCGGATGCCGCCCGCCGATGGAGAGATATCTTCCTGCTCGGCGTGGCTCCAAATCAGTTTTGCTCAGACTAGCTGAAGCAACGCTATTATACGTCAGCTGTTTCCTGTGCGAGGACTCAGACGGCGGAGCACGTCGGCCACTCGTCAAGCCGCACGCTGCATAGTAACCATGGGGATAGGGAGCTTTACAAACAGCCAATCACGCCTTAGTGTGAGTGAGTGAGTGTCACGAGTTGTTAGGCAGACTTACATGGCGTCAGTTACTCTGTCCAAGGAATCATTACACTCAAATTTCACGGGGACCATACCAGTCGATTATTGTGAGGTCACTAGCGTGATAATAGCCATGATTACTGCCTACAGCCTGCAACAATGTTTTGACATTAAAAAAACGATTTACAATTTTATAAATACATCGTATACAATTTCCGGGGTTCTGTAAATGTTCATGATTACTGCCTACAGCCTGCAACAATGATTTAACATTAAAAACAATTTACAATTTTTGTATATACATCGTATTCAATTTCCGTTGTTCTGCAAATGTTCTATTAGAATCATAGTGTCAATCATTCATGGTATATACATTCATAACGAATTATCCAGTTATATGGTGTTGCCATATTGTGTCAATGATTTCAAAATTACTAAATATGCGATCAAGTGCGTGATTTTTAACGGTGTAAAGTGCTAGTGTCAGTCACATTGTATTGCAGTAATCGATCAGCATATAATGATATTAGAATCATTTGTAAAACCATTACTAGGGGTGCGCATAGTTGTGTGCCCGTCATCCGTATATAATTCTAATATCAAATCCGGCCTTAGACAGGGAATTAAACCTGGGCAAACTAGACATGCAAGATCCTACAATTGTCCCATTTGCCTATTAGTTTCTTCAGTCTCGTTCAATCCATTCCTCAACGAGTTTAGCGAGTGGATCCAACGACACTCCTTATATTTCAGAGAATGTGAAGCGGAACCCCCTCTTGGATTAGCATGTATTTTTTCTAGCACCCACCACTTTATATCTTGTGGGGTATAATTCTGGTTGGAGAAGTGCTCAACAAGAGGTGCTCCTTGTGTTTTACATTTAACCCTGCTCATATGCTGTAAGATACGTGTCTTTATTTTCTGTTTAGTCTGACCCACATATATTTTTGCACAGGGACACATTGCATAAATAAGGTTGGTACTATTGCAATTACTAAAGTCACGGAGTTTGTATGTTCTATTTGCATGTGTGAAAGTGTCCCCTTCTTGACAAAGGTCACAGGCCTTACATGATCCACATTTATAGTGGCCAATGATGGGTGGTAAATTGAGCATACTCCGAAGGTCAGGTGGCTTTTGTGGTTCCAAATAAGCTTGTACCACTTAGTCCCTCACATTCCTTCCTCTCTTGAATGCAAAGATCGTTTTTTCTGCAGTTTTCAGTTCACCTGCCACCAAATTCCAATATTTTGATACGATTTTCTTCACATCATTGCTTTTGGTATTAAAAGTAGTGACACACACAATGTTGTTAGGGTTTTCCTTTTTCTCTTTGACTTCAAGTAAATTCGCCCTTGGACTGTACCATGCCCTTTTCTTTGCACGCTTTAGTAGACTTCCAGGATATCCTCTTTCCTTTAAACGACTGGTTAGTTCCTCTGCTTCACGAAAAAAATCTTTTCTTTGACTACAGTTTCTTCTTATACGAAGAAACTGGCCCAGTGGGAGATTATCCCTCAAATTCCGTGGATGATGGGACCTATACATCAACAGAGTGTTCCGTTCTGATGGTTTCCGATATAAATCACAATATAACCTGCCTTCTTCAGTTTTGAAGGTTAAGTCCAGGAAGTCTATTGAGACAGTGCTACTGGACATCGTGAATTGAATATCTTCACTCCTCTGATTTATCCATGTAAAGAAATTGTCAAGTGTCCCCTGATCTCCATTCCAGATCATAATGACAGCGTCAATATATCTTTTCCATACCTCGATGTTATTGAGGTATGGGTTTGAGTCAGAGTACAAATGTTCCTCTTCGTACTGGTCCATAAAGATGTTCGCTAGGCTGGGGGCATATGTAGCCCCCATCGCCACTCCCTTGCATTGGAAATAGAATTGATTTTCGAAAACAAAATAGTTCTATTTCATTGCTATTTCTAGCAAAGCAATCAGGAAAGATGTAGGTATCCAGTGTGGGCTTGTTCTTTGGTCCAACACATCTCTCATCGCCTGGATCGCTTTGTTTTGGGGGATTGAGGTGTATAACGATGATACCTCCATCGTCACCATTATATTCTTCTCCTGGTCAAATGGGAATTCCTCCAGTAATTCAATGATATGCATAGTATCACGCACATAGGATTTAGTCAGTGGGACAAACGGCGGTAGAAAATCAATTAATTATTTTAGTGGCTTCAATATTGAACCACAACCCGAGACAATCGGTCGACCCGGGGGATTTTCCAGTCGTTTGTGTACTTTAGGCAAGGTGTAAATTGTTGGGGTTCTCGGCTCTTTTTGATACAGGAATTCAGATTCTTTCTTGCTTAAAAACCCGTCATTTATAGCCCACTCTGTGGCGTACTTTATTTGGATCTTTATCTCATTAGTTGGATCATTAGGGATACGTCGGTAGCTTTCTATTGATCCCAGTTGTTGTTTGATTTCATTGGAATAATCTTGTCTGTTCTGCACAACGACAGCTCCACCCTTATCGGCCGCCTTTATAACAATGGACCTGTTGTGCCCCAGTGCAGAGAGGGCAAGACGCTCTTCTTTGCTGATATTGTAAGGGATGTATTTCTTGATTTTAAACAGCTGTAACACCTCCTCCATTACAATTTGTTCAAATGCGAGAATCCTCTCGCTCATCATGAAAGCCGCAGGCGTAAACTCTGAAGGTGGCTTGAATGGTGTAGCCACACTACTCGGACTATGTGTTTTTGGTAAAGAAATATTTCAACCGGATCTTCCGAAAGAACCTTTGGAGTTCTAATTGCATCTTAAAAAGGTCCGGTATCACTGTTGGTACAAACGTGAGTCCTTTCGCAAGGATACTCCGCTCTGCACTAGTCATCGCGTAGTTGGATAAGTTTATAATGGCATCTAAAGGTACCATATCCTCAGTGTTAATCCGTTCCACCTGGTTTGCTGCAATTATGTTCATGTTCTGGATGCTCGGTGGGGCTGGACCAATCGACGCAGTGTGATTGACATTATCACCCAAGGTTTGTAGAGAATCTCTTGTCCCTTCCACAGTGTGACTGATAATCTGCTCAGTATGATTAATCATATTTTGTCCCGTTCTGTGTGGACTATGTGTCTGGTCCATTGTATGTGCTCCCTGTTCTACCATCTGTATGTCTGTTTCCTCTGGATATTTCCCCATGGGTCTCTGGTTGGTAAAATCTTACACGGGACATCCCCTGATTCCGTCCCCTGCCTCATCTCCTGGGTCTTTCCCAATTCTGTGAACCACTGCCTCCCCTGTTCCCTCGTGCGTAGCTGTCCCTTAAAAACGGGCCCTGATTAGATTGGTTACTGGTGGATGGTCTGTCTGCTTCAGAGTCGGAATTACTACTGACTGAAGAGTTGGAAAAGGTGTAAAACCTTCTTGGACCTTGTAAAGGTACCCTGACTATCCTGTTGGTAATAGTTATCACTGAGATAGGGGTACGTTACTTTCTTATCGTAGTTACGCACGTCCTTACTCAGTTTATTCAACTTCCTATTCAATGTAATGGTGTTGAATTCTGTTAATGCTTTTTCTGCACGTTCCAAAGCTTCTTTTGCATTCGTTAGTGCAGAGTCACCTAGTATCTCTCTTTTTAGTTCTTCAATTTCCTGTATCAGTTTCCTCACGTACTCTATTGCAGTCTCAACCCCAAGCACCATCCAGTGCCTGGAGCAATTATTAGCCATGTAACTGAACCCCTCCCTGAACTTAGGCACGTCTATGAAAGAACTATGTAGAACAACGGTCGGGGGCACAATTAACTGCTACGCCGATAGGTAAGCAATGAGAGAATAGCGACATGACTAATGCATGTCCCTGAATTTTTTTTTAAAAACACACGCACTAATTAGGTTCCTTTTGTATCAGAACAGATTAACACAGTTCAACCTCCACCTTAAACCCGGCTGGGTTTGCAAGAAGGTGAGTGTTTTAACCAACACAGGTAATTGAGGCCTATAGTTACTTTCAGAATCCATTCCTAAAAGCCATCTCCCTTAAATCACTTAGGCTGTCCCCTATCCCACACAGTCCTGAAGAAGACCCGCTTTGACGCCCCATGTGCGCTTCCAGAGGGTCGAAACGTCGACGAATAAGATAGTGGATCTGTTGCATCAAAATCCTGTATTTAATACTGACAAATGCAGTGTACAGTTGTATATTTGAAAGAGCATAGGCCACGCTAAACCCTTGTTGGTATCCCCCTTTTATATAATATGTGTATAGTTTATTTGTCACTCTTGCGCCGTAAGCACTGAGCACTACAAGTCACCATCTGCACTGTTTGTTCACTTCTGTACAGCCTATTTTGCAATTTATATATGTTGGAAGTATTTATGAATGACTACAATTGATAAAACAGTACATAAATACATAGATGGTTTGGGATTCTGAGTTTTGCTTTGTAAGAAAAGAATCTTCTTTGAGTAAAGAGATGTTTTGAATGCTACATAATTTATGAGAAAGTAAAAGAAATATTGTACACCCGAATGAACCAATTGTTGATAATACTGATTAACTTCCCAGGTTCATAGGGATACTGGGTCAACCCCATTGGATATTTAACTACTTTGGCGCACCAGCGGCGTGCCCGCTGTCTTTGGTTCCGTCCGCGTCTTTACTGCCTTTGGTTCTGGGGCTTCTACAGCCGGTCATGGATATCTTCCTCACCCCAGCATCGCTCACAACAGCTTTTGTAAGGATCCTAAAAAGTATTAGCCACCAGAGCAAGATCCTCTATTCCTCAGGGCGGATCCTCCTCCAGACTCTATAATTGCCACTGCGAAGAAGACTCATGCAGTAGCCTCCTTCAGTGGTGCCTCCAAGACAAGGAGAGAAGAGTGCAGGACTAATGGGGAAGGAAAGATTGTGGCTCTGTGGCTACAACATTGAAGGGATCTAGCTCTTCAGCCCTGTTGGGGCGCTATGATAGAGCACAGTGGACTATTTACAGCGCTTCAAGGACAAACTGCCCTAAGATCGCCAGGATTTTTGAGAGATCTTTCAGGAAGGTGGTTTAGTGGCGAACCAAATGATGAGTGCAGCAGCAGATGAGTCGTCTCTGGCTGCACACTCTTACTCTCCTGGCATCTGTGCTAGAAGATTGTCCTGGTTACGACTCACTGCCCTGAAGCCTGAGGCCCAAGAGCGAAATTTGAAGCCCCAGTTTTCAAGGAATTCCCTTTTTGGCTCGCATGCAGATGAAGAGATGGCCAGGATGAAATCTGAACTGGACACTCTAAAGGCGGTGGATCTGGAGAAGAAGGAATTATGTCGCTGGTACATTCCATTAGATGGTTCAAACCCCTCAGTAGTCTCAAAGACAGTATCACCAGACCAAAAGCACTACCAAGGGCGTCTGCCTTCCCGTGGCAGAGGCACACAGCGTAACCCCCACTCCACTAACAAGGATACAATCAAGGAATAATCAGTTGCTGCCCCTGTCTGTTACCCACCCCAGAGGGGGGGGGGAGAGTGTATCACCTACCATGTGCAAGAGTGGGGCAGCATTACAAAAGATCAATGGATACTGTGTTTACTGCAGAAAAGATATGCACTACTTTTCCGCTATCCACTGCAGGCCGCTCCTCCAGTAAAAACAAGATTTCACCAACTGTCACTGTTATAGCAAGAGATATCCAGGTATCAAGGAAGGGCTTCAAGTCAGAATTCAGGCCTATATTGGATCTTCGCATCCTCAACAAAGCCATCCGAAGAGAAAAACTTTGTATGCTGGCTCGCCATCAAATATATCCTAATCTACGTTTAATGGTAGGGACCAAGCACTACCAGTATAAAGTCCTTCTGTTCGGCATGGAGTCTGCTCCTTGAGTGTACACCAAATGCATAGCTGTAGTAGCTGCTGCTGCTGTATGTCACCAGGGACTGTTTATCCGGACCTCAACAACTGGCTCCTAAAGAGCTGATCTCAGTGTAAAAGACCACTATCGAATCGGTCTAGAATTGTTACAGCGGCTGGGCCTACAGGTCTACCTGGAGAAATCAGTTCATCAACCTACTCAAAGAATACATTACCTGGGTGCTGGAGTTACAGGCAGTGCATCAAGCCCTCAAGGCTTTCTACCCATCCAGACCGTCCCAGTCCATATTGGTCCAGACGGACAACAGGACCAATATGTATTAGCTAAACAAACAGGGAGGGGCCTGCTCTTGTCCTTTGTCCATTGGCTTCTAGCCAGACAACTGTCAATCACGGCAGTTCATCTTCCAGGAGATCAAAATGCTCAGACAGATATCCTAAGTCGTCACTTCGAAGAACAGCAAGACTGGGTTCTGCACGACGAGGTGGTGCAGACCTTTTCCAAAAATTGGGTAATCCAAGCATCGATCTCTTCGCGGACGACACAATAAAAAAAAGCCAAGACTTTGCATCAAGGTTTTACTGACCAGGGTCGAAAGGGAAGGCCCTTTGATCAATAGGTCAAGGAGCTTTTTGTATGCTTTTCCTCCTCCTCTACTTCTCATCCTGAAGGTCAAAACCAAGCTCTCCCACTCCAGAGTGAGGATGATACTGATAGCACCAGAATGGCTACGACAGTGTTGGTATCCCACCCCTTCTACACCTCTCGCAGTGTCTACACAGGAGGCTTCTGTGCAAGCCGGACCTGCTGTCCAAAATGAGCGGGAGGATCCATCATCCCAACCTTCCCTTGCTGAACTTAGCAGCATGGCTCCATAGGTCCTCCAGTATGGACACCTAGCTCTTCCTCAGGACTGCATGAACATTTTGAAGGAATCTAAAAGGCCTTCAATGAGGCATACTTACACTTCGAAATGGAAAATGTTCTATATGTTTTGTGTGCAAAATGGTTTTCAACCTACCAAAATGCAAAAGGAGGTAATTCTCCCATATATCCTCACTTAGCCAAGTCGGGTCTAAAATTTGCTTCTATAAAGGTACATCTGGCTGCCATGATGGCATACAGTAAGTCACCTTCTCTGCCATCTTTCAGCTTCAGGTGGTTAAGGATTTTCTACAGGGGGTGAAGAAAGTTTTTCCCCCAGTCCGTCCTCCTTCGCCTCCCTGGGAACTGAGCCTGGTTCTTTCCAAGCTCATGGGTCCCCCCTTTGAGCCAATTCACAATCGACTCTTCAACATCTTACATGGAAAGCCTCCTTCTTGGTGGCAATCACTTTCACTCATAGAGTGAGCGAGATTCAGGCACTCTGCTCTAATGAACCGTACACAGTTTTTCACCGCAACAGAGTAGTTCTGAGAACTCACCCTTCCTTCCTACTGTGGTGTCGGATTTTCATGTTAATCAATCCATCGCTCTACTTTCTTCCTCAATCCTTCCTCGCCAGCTGAGAGGTCTCTCCATTCTTTAGACCTAAAGAGAGTTCTAAGATTCTATTTGGACAGTTCTAAGGCTATTAGGAAGTCTGATTACTTGTTCGTAAACTGTGATTCCATCAGAACAGGTTTCCCAGCCTCCAAGTGTTCAATCTCAAGATGGATAGTGTCATATATCAAGCTGGTTTACCAATTGGCAAATCAGCCCCTCTAGTCTTCTCCCAAGGCTCATTCCACTGGGGAAAGACCGCTACAGTGGCTTTTCTGCAGAATGTACCAATTGCTCAGGTCTGCAAGGCCGCCACTTGGAAGTCGATACATATGTTCATGATACATTATCTTGATTCGTACACTAGAGCAGACACTGAAGTAGGCCACTCCTCCTTGTGAAATGTATTTCAATGCTTAATTCAGCTCCTACAGTTTATGATTTGCCCGCAGGAGTAGAGGATGGGCTTGCTATTCGATTCAGTGCTTTTGACTATTGATAAGGATCACCTGGAAGAGAAGGATGTTACTTACCTGTAATCCTAGTTCTCTTCCAGGGGTATCCTCATCAGTCATAAGCAATAGACCCACCTCCCCGGGAAAATGATCAATTATGTCATCTCTCTGTGCTCTGACCTTTGGATCTCCGTAAAGATCTACTGACCTAACTGTCTCCCCTGAGGCAGGGGGGTCATGGCTGCCTTAAAGGCACAGTGGCAGTTTATGCTTGCAATTGCTTTCACTTATTAAGATAAGTTTTCAATGTAGCCTATGGGCTAACAATGGCTGCCGTTTTGCAGGACACCTTTCTGCTGTTCATTAAAGAGAGTTAAAGGGTCTCTTTGTCCTCCTGTTTTCTGTGTTTTGCTGCAAAAACAAAGTTCTGTAGTTTTGGTTAGCCTTTGTTTTTTCTTGGAGGCTGCGTTGGTTTGTGAAAAAATAATATAAATATATATTTAGAGCTGTATAGGTTTATATATATATATATATATATATATATATATATATATATATATAATTAAGCAAAACGCCCTTGCGC
This sequence comes from Lissotriton helveticus, assembly GCF_964261635.1. Taxonomy (NCBI): domain Eukaryota; kingdom Metazoa; phylum Chordata; class Amphibia; order Caudata; family Salamandridae; genus Lissotriton; species Lissotriton helveticus. The sequence continues at coordinate 1,968,417,139 of NC_136065.1, forward strand.
AACAGGAAGGTCTCACCACGGCACCCCCAGGCCATCCGGCTTGACACAGCTCCCGAGCAGCCTCAAAGTCTTCCTTCAAAAAAAGTGTTTGTAAAAGTCTGACGCGTTTCGGGGCCAGAACGCCCCTTCCTCATGGACAGGAGACAGAGGCATCTGATTCTCACCTACATGATTCAAACACACTTTTATTTGCATTCGTCCGCCCTAAGTGGGTGTGGCTCACGTGGTATCATCACCAGGATTGCTGGTAATTGTAGTCCGGTAGGTGAGTATATACATATTCCCTTGAGTAGGTTTAGATGCCTCTCTTCACTTTTGTCAATATTTAATCCTTTAGTAGGAAATGAGGGAAAGTCTTCGAGATTGCAGTTTATCTTGAGTGTCGCGCTGGCAGTCAGGATGCTGTATTCCTGTCGGTCTTCACACGAGCGCTGTGATTCTTAGCGCTCGATGAGGTGGAGCTCCTTCCCACGGTCCAGGCTGACCGTTAAATAATGTGATTAAGCAAAACGCCCTTGCGCAACCGGAAGGTCTCACCACGGCACCCCCTGGCCATCCGCCTTGACACAGCTCCCGAGCAGCCTCAGTCTTCCTTCAAAAAAAGTGTTTGTAAAAGTCTGATGCGTTTCGGGGCCAGAACGCCCCTTCCTCATGGACAGGAGACAGAGGCATCTGATTCTCACCTACATGATCCAAAGGGAAAATGTATACCCACCTACCGGACTACAATTACCAGCAATCCTGGTGCTGATACCACGTGAGCCACACCCACTTAGGGCGGACGAATGCAAATAAAAGTGTGTTTGAATCATGTAGGTGAGAATCAGATGCCTCTGTCTCCTGCCCATGAGGAAGGGGCGGAACATGTGTCTCAGTATATAGATTTCTACCTCCAGGATCACGTTAAAAATCTCCCTAGTTATGTGAGAGATACAGGAGATTTTCTAAACAAACTTGGTAGCATTAAATGGAGTAGCGATTGGTGTCTAATTACATTGGACATTGAATCGCTTTACACAAGTACTGAACATGAGACAGGGCTACGTGTGTTTAGTTATTTCTTAGGAACTAGATCTTGTGAATGTTATAGTCACAATAAGATGATTTGTGAACTAATCGCGTGGTGTCTGAACAATAACTACTTTTTGTTCAACAAAGAATATTGGAAGCAAGAACGAGGAGTAGCAATGGGATCCTGTTTCTCACCCAGCTACGCGTGCTTGCACATTGGCTGGTGGGAGAAACAGGTCCTCGATTATACACAGAACAGACACAGGCTTTGCTTCATTGACGATGTTTTTGCTATATGGGAGGGAGATGTAGAGAGTGCAGAAGAATTTGTAGAAAGCTTAAATGTAAACTCCTGCAATCTACACTTCACATCTAACATCAATGTGTCTACTGTAGAGTTTCTTGATGTACGTGTTTTAGTCACTGATAAAAAGTTGGAAACAACTCTGTTTAGAAAAAAAACTGCTGGCAACAGCATTTTGCATGCCAGCAGTAGCCATCCCCGTCATCTTATTGAAAGTATTCCTGTAGGTGAGCTATTAAGGTTAAAACGTTTTTGTAGCTCCCAACAGAATTATGAGGCATGTGCAAAAGAAATGATGGAAAGATTAAGCAATAGAGGGTATTCTAAAACCACCCTCTTGAGAGCCTGGGATATAACTGAGGGGCGTTCCCGTGGTTCACTATTAGCTGATAAAAACACAGTGGTTACTAATGATAATGAAAGTCCAAGACTCATAACCACATTCAGCAAACAGGAAAGAAAAATTAAAGCCATCATTAACAAGAATTGGCCGATTGTACTAACTGATGGTGTGATTGCTAGCAGATTACCAGAATTCCCTCCAATTATTTTCAGGCGAGCGAAATCAATGAGAAATAAATTGGTTAGATCGAGCCCGGAAATAAAATCTGACGGGACATGGCTAAAACAGAGAAATGGATTCTTCAAGTGTTCATCTTGCAGAGCATGTAGATTTGGTGTAAATACGACCCACTATACCACCCCATTTTCAAATAGGAGCATAGCCATTAAGGGAAATTATGGATGCCGCACTGAGTACGCGGTATATGTTCTGACGTGCACCTGTGGGCTTTGTTACGTGGGTAGTATGAAGCTGCAGGTGCATGTCAGAATACCGCGGCATCTTAGGGCTTTGGTCAATAACGACGCAGCTTACCCAGTGGCAAGACATTTTAGAACAACACACAACAATGATCTGAATTGTCTGTCCTACTTTGTTATAAATGCAATAGTCCCCTACGTAGAGGTGGGGATAGGGAAAAACTGCTAAGGAGGCTAGAAACTCAAATGATACTTGAGTTAGACAGCAAGAATCCTAATGGGTTAAATAACACAGAAGATCTGCATTATTATCTATAGGATAACACAAGTCACTTTGAGAGATTGCATGAGAAAATGAAAAACTTTTCAGAAAAACAGAAAATGTAAATATCGTATGAATGCATGATATAAGTAATGAGCCCCCTACCCTGTTCAGAAATGTTAATATTTTAATTTTAAAAATAGAAAGAAAAATTACAAAAAATGGTAAAAAATATTTTTTTGGGGGTATGTTCTCTATAAGAGCAAAAATTGGTTCTGCACTTTGAGCACTTTATAAATTCACTAGCACTTTAAGCAGTCTCTCAGTTTGTTTTAACAGTGAGCAGCCAATTGCATTTGCCGTAGGGGCAGCTGTGCGCTTTACAAAATACACTGCATTTACATTTTATTTTATTTATGGTTTTATTAGATTACCTATATTTATATATAATACATTCAATTGATTTGTAATGTTAGGCTAACTTATTCATATGTTATAACATGAGGAAAATTGAAACAAATTGCACTAATATTTATTGCGTTTTTTTGCACAACAATTCTTAAGAAAGGGTTGGGGTTAATGTGCTGTCTTTTACGGCATTCAAGCCGAACACGAGAGTTTATGTTTACACAAGTATGTTATTTGCTGCCCTTAGTTAACTGGAGACGATTCTGCACTAGTATGTCTTCAATGTCCATGCTTAAAAGTATCACGTGATCATGTGCACAGGGGGCGGGCATTCGAAATGAATTTTAAATGTACCCTTTAGCTGCTTTAACTTTGTGTGAGCAAGAGCACGGCTGTGCTCGAAACGCGTCGCAGCAGAGCGAAGGGAAAATAAATTACCTTCTTGTCCGGTTTCTCGTGGTCCGTCTCCTTCATTTTCCGGGAAGGATTGTTTGCTACATATATATATATATATATATATATATATATATATATATGTTCAAGGCATATGAGCCGTAGATCATATGCTTTAGCATAGATCGCCATCTAGTGTTTGGTACGGATGTGTGCACTTTGTTTTTCTCGTAGAAGTCTTCGTAGTCACGAGGTAGGTGACTCCTCCCTTCGGTGATAGTGCGCATGGGCATTGGCTCCATCCTTGGATTGTTTTTTTCCGCCATCGGGTTTGGGTGTGTATTGCAACGCTCCGGTTCGGTATCGTTTTAGAACTTTTTCGACGCTCAGTCCTCTACCCTCGACTGTATTTTCTTCGATCGCAGTTCCACATTTGACGTGCATCGTCCCAACTGAGAAAACCTTTGATCGGGAAACTCGAGGCGGGCCGTTGGGCCTACCCGTGCCGACCGCACTAGCAGCCGATGGAACGGACTCCATTTAAACTATGTCCCAGGTGTCTTGCTAAGTTTCCACGCACCGATTTGCACGAGGGCTGCAACATTTGTTTATCCCAGGAACGCAACGAAAAGGACTGTGAAGCGTGATGATAGTTCTGATAGAAGAAAACGATTTGTGATCGTCTGGCTCGCCGTCACGAGATGCAACACCACAGTGGCTCTGTACCGGACATCTTCGTAGAAGATCCAGATAGCCAACATCCAGTGGAAGGAGCCGAGGAAGAAGAACCGGTCTCCGTGTCCGAAGCAGACTCTGACATGGAGGAAGAAGAGCACATCACTCTGGGTCAGCGCCCTGTGAGTACTGATCCCCCTGTTTCCAGTCAACATAAAACAAAGGCTCCGGTACCACCTTCGCCTCCGGGCTCAGATTGGCACAGACAAAAAATTTCTGCTGCTCCGCCTTCCAGTCCGGCTAAGAGACTTAAAGTAAAACCCTCGGGCTCGAGCCGGCCCCAACACTCTCTGCACCGAAACATACGTCCAAGTCTCTATCGGTTACCACACCACTGGGACCGAAGACTACACCTCTGACACCGAGGACTATGGAACATAAAGTCTCAAACATAAAGGTTCGGAACCGAAATCCCCAACACCTACCGGTTCGGAGCCGAAATTCTCCGTACCCAAAGGCTTGGAGCAGAAATCCTCCACATTAAAAGACTCGGAGACGAAATCCTCGGCATCAAAACACCCAGAGCCGAAATCATCTGCACCATAAGGCTCGCAACTGAAACCCTCCGTACCGAAAGGATCGGAGCCCAAACCCACCAAACACAAAGACTAAAACTCCTACACCAAAGGCGCAGGAGCCGAAGCTCTCAGCACCGAAAACAGCAAACAAAGAAAAGGACACTCCACCCAAAGAGCCTCTGTCCGATGGGACATCTTTGGACCCAAAACAAAAAAGACTTGTTGTTAATCCTGAAAAGCATATTCAGGCCACTCTTCCTAAAAAACGGAAGCTGGACCTCACAGTGGACCCTTCTATACCTCTTCAGAGAAAGTACTTTGGTACTAACTCTTCTCCACCTCCCTTTCCTTCTAATAATCCAAATTTGATTATTTCACCATTAAATGCACCACCACTTTCACCTAGTGTTCAAGATAAGGATTACGGGGATGGGGATACTTTTGAGGAGCAGGACATACCACCAGATCAGGACAGACCTCACGATACTGATCCTTGGGAAAATTACGATAAGGATCCAGATACAGATAATTACCCTGACATGTATACTTCTAGACCCTCCCCAACTGATAACATTGGATACTCAAAGAGGAGAAGATGACAATGGAATTGAGTTGTTAGCACATACAAGTTATTCAGGAAAGAGTCAAAATGTATACCTGTTGGTTAGGCGTGCTCAATAGAACGAGGGACACTTTGTCACCAAAATAGTGTCACGTGTGAACTGACCACACACAAAATTCTAAGCAAAGTTTCTCCAGAGCACCACCACTATACATCAGTTGCAAGGTCCATGTTCTTTGTGGTTCCTCATCAGTTGTGTCCAGCAGTATACATCAATAAGTATACAAAGGAAAGCAATTTTTTTCAAGTCCTTTAATTGGTCACAATTCAGCTTGAGCACACAACCGACACGAGTTTCGTTGAAAGACGACTTTTTCAAGGCTTAGCCATGCGGTAGTTGATAGAGTACGTGGTTTCATGAGCTGATGTTTTTCTCATCCAAAGATAGGTTCAGTTCAACGCGACACCGTTGTGTTAAGCCTTCATTAGAGAATCAAAACTTCCTGGGCCATAAAGTGTACAAATGGAGGTCAGGACCTTGATAAGTCACTAGCTCTTGTTTTCTAACAGTTTACGGAATGAAAAGCGTCCGTCCGTCTCAACACAAGTTCGTCTTTGGAAATGAACAATAGGAAGACTACTCTATCAACTACCACACACTTTGCTTAGAATAACATTGGATACGCTCAACTCATTAACAGAGGTGCACAATATCACAGAATGGAGCTCCATAAGGAGCCTTTGGAAGAGGATTTCCTCTTTGAGACACTCGCCTATTCTCAAAGATCTACTCACATTTTACCTATGCTAAAGGGCATGTTAAAGCACACAGATTAGGTCTTTAAAGACCCAGTTAGAGCTAGAATACTCACACCCAGAGTAGACAAAATACAAACCTGCTCCTAGCGACCCTGCTTATATTAAAGGTCAGTTGCCTTTGGACTCTCCTGTAGTCTCTAACGCTCGCAAGAAAGCTAACTCTCAAACCACAGGTGAGGCTCCCCCTCCTGACAAGGAGTCCAAACTCACTGATGCCTCCGGTAAGAGAGTGGCTACACAGGCTGCAAATTATTGGCGTATTACAAACGCTCAGGCAGCATGCTTGGCTAATTATGATGAGTTAGAACAACTCATGCCACACTAACCCGATCAGTAAAAGCTAATGACCTTATCCAGTAAGGCAATCTTATCCGTAACACTTCCATTAAATGTGCACTCGATGCAGCAAACACAGCAGCTCGTGCAGTAAATACTAGCGTGCTGCTGCGCAGACATGCTTGGCTTAGGATTTCCAGATTTAAGCAGGAGGTACAATCCTCTGTACTAAACCAGCTTTTTGATAAGGGACATTTTTTCTGGCCAGCTGTAGATACATCTCTTGAAAAAATAAAAAAGGACACAGAGTTCGCAAAGTCTATGGGAGCTTTACAATTACCAAGTAACAGAGGGCCCTTTCACTCCTGCTTTTACAGGAATGGCTCAAAGACAGTGTCCACAGAAAATCCCTCCTCCTCTTACAAGGGGAACAATCAATCCATCTCTTCCAGAGGTTATTTTCGAGGAAGTTATTGAGTGAACAATAATAGGGGAAGAGGCAAAGGCAACTCCAGATGCACTTCCCCCGCAAACAAACAGTGACTTCCCTTCGCTACCCCTGATCATTCCACACCTGTTTGGGGACGTCTCTCACAATTCCTGCCTGTCTGGAATTCAATCACCTCAGACAAGTGGGTACTACAAGTTATCTGATCTGGTTACTGCCTGGAGCTTAACAAGCACTCCCCCAACTATTCTTCCAGAATCACATACAATGTCACCAGAACATCTCACTCTCTTAAAACAAGATGTTCTCTCTGTATTGGGAAAAAATGCAATAGAACCAGTTCCATTTCATCAAGGGACTGGAGTATACTCCCTATCCCCAAAAAGGACGGCTCTCGCAGGCCTAGATTAGACCTCAGACAGCTAAATCTCTACATTCAATCAGACCACTTCTACATGGTCACACTCCAACAGGTGCTTCCACTGCTTCAGCAGGGCAACTTTCTTTCCATTCTGGACTTAAAGGACGCTGACTTTCATATTCCCATTCACCCAGCTCATAGAAAATATCTCAGGTTTGTGGTGGACTGAACACACTATCAATTCAAAGTTCTCCCGTTGAGGGTAACTACAGCACCCAGAGTCTTTACCAAGTGTCTGGCAGTAGTCACAGCTCGCTTAAGAAGGCAACACATCCACGTCTTCTCTTATTTAGACAATTGGCTAATAAAAGCCAAATAAAAATAATAAGCCAAATCTCAACACAGCTGCCTATGCCACACACAAAGAACTGTTCAACTACTTCACAACTTGGGGTTCACTGTCAACCTCGCCAAGACTCATCTCCAGCCATCCAACACATAAGCTTATCTAGGAACTACAATAGATACTTTCAAAGCTCTGGCATACTCCAACCCTGTCAGGATATGCAGCATGCAAAATCTAATATCACAATTTTTACCTATACACACAGTACCAGCCAGAGTGTTCATGCAATTGATAGGAATTATGGCCGCCTGCATTCTAATTGTTCCTTATGCAAAACTCCAAATGCGCCCATTACGAGAATGCTTAGCACGTCAGTGGAACCAGGCTCAAGGAGAATTAACAGATCTAGTGTTGGGAGACGGCCGCACTCATCGCTCTCTGAAGTGGTGGAATATACAAAACCTTTCCAAGGGACTCCAAAGAATCATTCCTCCTAGACGTCCACTTTCTCCAGTGTGGAATCTCATAGTTCTCCCTAGACTTGGGTCCACCATTTCAACCTTTACACAATGTGAACTACAGTTTCTCACATGGAAGGTAGCTTTCATTATAGCCATCACATCTCTTATGAGAGTGGGTGAGCTTCAGGCACTAACTATACAAGAACCATTTTTACAAATACATCAAAATAAAGTGGTTCCTATGACTAATCCCAAATTTGTACTCAAAGTTGTTTCTGCCTTTCATATCACTCAGTCTGTTGAGTTGCCTGAATGCTTCCCTCAACTAGATTCAGTGCCAGAACGTGCTCTTCACACGTTAGATGTCAAAAGGGCCATACTTTATTACATAAAAATAACAAACCCATTTAGGAAAACAAAACAACTTTTTGCTGTGTTTTCGCCACCGCATAAAGGCAATCCCATATCGAAAGCAGGTATTGCACGGTGGATAGTTAAGTGCATTCAAATATGCTGCATTAAAGCTAAACGCGCATTAACAATTCCCCCTAGAGCACACACTTCACGCGGATTAGGGGCTTCTTTGGCATTCTTAGGAATATACCCTTAGATGACATCTGCAAAGCTGCAACATGGGCTACACCACACACATTCACAAAACACTATTGTGTAGATGTGTTAGCAAGACAGCAAGCTAGTGTGGGCCAGGCAGTTTTACGAACACTATTTTAAACTACTGAAACAGCTACAGGTTAGCCACTGCTGTATAGTCTATGCTAAAGCATATGATATACAGCTCATATGCCTCGAACGGAAAATGATACCCATTATGCATCTGTTCTTGGCATATAGAGCTGTAGACTCATATGCGCACACCTGCCTTCCTGGGTACCTCTAACTGTTTCAGTATTATCTTACTTAGATACATTACACATGGACATCTATCTCTACTACTTTACTAACTCCATCACCCTTTATGGCAAAACAATCTTAAGGATGGAGCTGATGCCCATTTGCACTATCACTGAAGGGAGGAGTCACCTACCTTGTGACTACAAATACTTCTTCGAGAAAAACAAAGTGCAAACATCCGGACCCAACACTAGATGGCGATCTATGCTAAAGCATATGATTCTACAGTTCTATATGCCAAGAACAGATGCATACTGGGTAAGTAGCATTTTCCTTTATATATTCTGGGGTCCACACGCGTGGGCGGTAATATTCAGTGCTTATGACTTTGATGAGGATACCCCTGGAAGAGAGCTAGGATTACAGGTAAATAACTTATCCTTATACGCACTCCCCACAAGAAGTGGTCATGTAGAGGGTGTAGTGACCCCAGGGGTCAGTAGCCCATTGGCTACTACCCTACACTCCCCATAACACCCCTAAATTGAGTGTTTAGGTTGCCCCCTCATACCAGGAAAATAAATTAGTTAGACTGAAGTAGGACAAAGAAGAGCCAAAGGTGGGAGAACAGAGGTCCTGTACCAGAGATTGGTGCCAAACCCTACCAGGCTGCTTGTACTGCGACAATCACAGGGACTGACTCGTCCTGAAGCGTGCTTGCTTTCCCAACCCCTTGGAGGTCTGCCAAGCGCTTCATCAATCCAGCAACATGTCTCTTGCAGTGGAGGAGCCTACATCAGCAGGCACCAATAAGAGCTATCCGGTATCTCGGTCTGCTGACCGTCTGGTCCAATGAAGGTGCATCTTGCCAGGAGATGGTCATAGAAGTGGAGCCCTGTCTCCCCCGCGGGTCCCGAGATGCAGACCCCTCCAGGAGCCCCACACAACCAATACCCTGGGTTCTGGAGCAGTTGCAGCAGCCAAGGCTTGTTGTGTCCATCCCGGACCCCATCCCTGAGGAACTTCAAAGCCAGTAAGATCCACGATGAGTGGCCCAGCTGTCCTGTTTTCCCCCTCATCTGCAAAACCGATGACAACTGTGAGATCCTCTTACTGAAATGCGTTTTATGTGATGATGTTTTCTTATGAAGAAAAAGGTATATAGTGCCAATGGGTATTTGCAAACGATTCTCAGGGGTCCCCTTTAGGACTTAAGGTGCTAGGGGACGATGGTTCAAAGTACCACCAGCAGCGCTTTTACCTGCCCTTAAGGGCAGAGGTGCTGGACTGGTTGCTAGCCTTGTGCGCAACACTAGGAAAAGAGGGGGCACCTACAAACAGGCTGCAGAGGGGGACTTGTGGACAAGTCCGGGGCTCCCAATGGGAGGCTTAGTTTGTGTGGGTCTTGGGAGCAGGGGAGTACCGTCGGTTGGCATGGACCCGGGCTGGGGAGCTTGGGTGCAGAGGGTTTTGGTCGGTTGGTGCCAATGCGTCCAAAGCACGCACAGTTCTCGGTTATAACTGCAAAGGGGGGTGTTAAAACGGTAAATTATGCGTTGGCCTGGAGGAGTAGGTAATAAGATCTCTGCTTTATTCTTTAGATCTCTTCTTAGTTACAGAAGACCAGATGTAGTTAGATCCATAGGAATGCCCCACCAGGAGCAGGCTCTCCACTGCTTAGCCCATCCACTCCAACTGACATACTCATACAAACCAACACAATCAACATTCCATCTGATGTCATCACTTGCTGAGCAGCAGGGAGAGAACCACAGTAGGAAGAGTGTAATAAGTAAAAGTACATTACAACACACCCCCCGCTTTACAATGAAAGAAATCAAACAACACATGTGAAGATGAAAAAACACACGTTCCGACAAAAGAGGATGCAATAATAAGAAAAATTATACATCATCCCCAAGTTAAAGTGATCCGAACAATAAATGCATGAAAGTTGCCAAACATACAAATGAGGACAAACGAAAATGGATGAAAACTCAAATACTACACCCATCTCCCTTTCATAAAGATCACAAAAACAAATTAATCAAAACATGCAAGACTAGTGGAAACTATCCACCAAAACTCACGTCCCAAACTATGGACACAATCATGAGTAGACAAATGTACCCCAAATTAAGGCACAAAACAGTGGCAGAAGAGGGATCCACAACCCTCAACTGCAGAAACCAAAGAACCAAAATGGGTATCCTTTAACCCAAAGCAACCATTATTATGGTCAGCTTAGACCCAAAACCAATGAAACACCAAACTCAATGTGCATAACCAAATAGCACAATCCAAACACCTACTAGAAGGCATTAACCACAAATAGGGTAAAGGTAAAATCCAATAGGAGAAGTTACTCAAAAGGTAAACATCCCACATGTGCACCCGTAACACACAGTCCGAAAAACACACTACGTGCATAACAATGACGCACAGTCCAAAACATAAATCAAACCAGGGTATCTCTTAACCCAAAATACAGACAATATTCCTATTGGGAACCATTAATCTAAAACCAACAAATTATAGGTATCCCAAATCTCAAAGGGTATTCTCAAACCCATGACAACCCCACAAATACATGACCCCCGGGGCACATACTACCCAAAAATAAACTCATTTGGACCCCAAGCACACCATGAAATAATAAATATGGCCTCCCCAAAGATGAGCACTCAACGTAACATACATGAGTCCAGACCACGCACACGAAATTGAACTTAAACTCACACACACATTAACATTTCAATGACCAGCATAAATAATGTTATTGACAGTCACATGGTCCGATGAGCGATCTCTCACCCGAAATCTTGAATCAGCATTCGTAGTCTGCTAGTATTACTATAAATCCATGGATGTTCAAAAAATCTACCAACAAGTATGCTGAAAAACACCCCCTCCATTGGTAATTTGATAAACAGTACCTTTTCTTGTAATGTAAGATGACACAGCAATTCATCAAACATAGCTGCCAGATTATGAGATTTTCGAACTATGAAAAGTATCAATTTTCCTTTAAACGCAGCATAAGAAAGCTGAAACTAAAGCTGCCACCCATTAGACATAACTGCAGTTTCCCAAAATCCAGGAGAAGTGAAATAAGCAGTACCGGAGGCTTATTGCATCAGGGATAACTGTTTTTCTAAAATCCCGTAAAAGTGAAAAAGACAGTACCGGAGGCTTTTACATAGGTCGAATAGTCAAGGCGGAAATTCATTTTAGCAACGCCACAAGCAGTGGGTGTACAATGACTTTTAGCTTCCGATGAGTCACCACAAACAATGGTGATGAAACGTGATGATGCAAGGATGCAGCAGTACGTTGTGACGTGTGCGCGCAGAGAGATCTCCTCGTCACATTCTAATTTCAGAATGCCTTCTTCGACGAAAGAATCACCAACACCTCAGGCAGCGCAGTACACGTCATCAGATCCCCACAGCCAGTGGTACGTTCACTTCACCTTAAATTCCACACAGTTAGCGTTCAAGCCAACTGTCGCTTTCTTCCCGTTTCTGCCAGCACACTTCCATCAGTCTCACAGAAGTTTTTTTTTTTTTAAAGTTAAACAATCCTTCATGTAAACTGCGTCACGCAGTTACTTTGCTCGAGCACCAACTCGAAAATTGAATTATTTTACCATACATTTTTAACCAGCAGATGGCAGCAACAACGCTCGATTCAGTCCGAAATGTAAAGGAAATTGCTGTTTTCCTAAGTAGCCAAAACGATGCGATCACACAGAAGACAAGAAGTTAGATTTCTAATTGTTATTCCGTCTGTGTCAATTCCAAAATTATTCTCTCTTGGTCAGGGACATAGCACAGCTGTAGTCAAAATTCCGTTAACAAAAGGATTCACTGCACAGCTGAAACAAAACTTCTGGATTCACACCAAGACTGTTCCAAAAGTGTAAATAAATAGTCTTAATTGGGAATAAACTACACCAAGCATTGAGGGCGACCGTTGACAGGGTCACTGGTGGGGCATATGGGGTGTGTGGTTTCATCCACTCCACTTACTTGAAATCTTTAAGTCTTTAAGTCCCAAATCTTTAAATTCTTTTTTAAATACACTTCTTCTTCTTAATCAGCTTCTTTTACTACTGTTTCAAAAGTCAAAATCCAAACAAGGTAGTTCCATGGGTTCTTTGAATCGTCGCCAGTGTTAAAACGGTAAATTATGCGTTGGCCTGGAGAAGTAGGTAATAAGATCTCTGCTTTATTCTTTAGATCTCTTCTTAGTTACAGAAGACCAGATGTAGTTAGATCCATAGGAATGCCCCACCAGGAGCAGGCTCTCCACTGCTCAGCCCATCCACTCCAACTGACATACTCATACAAACCAACACAATCAACATTCCATCTGATGTCATCACTGGCCCCTTCTTGTAAATAATCACTGGCTGAGCAGCAGGGAGAGAACCACAGTAGGAAGAGTGTAATAAGTAAAAGTACATTACAACAGGGGGCATAATAGGCCAACTGTGCCACTCTATGCTGGGTTATGCCATGTTGACTTTTCAGCTTCTCAGTTTAGGTGGCTGGCTCAGTATATGATGCACACTTATTTAAGTGATGCACCTTGCACTAATTCAGGGAACCCTTATGGTGAGTTTAGTGCTCTTTGATAACCACATAATGCTTTCAAAGTAGTAGCTGTGGAGAGCAGCCTTCAGGCTCCTCTTGAAGGAATGTTAAGCAGCTTCTTTTTCCAGTTTAATCGTGTAGTGTAGGTTAAGTGAAAAAGAACCACATAGTGGATATGTACAAATATTTCTATTTATTACACAACACTCACTAACACATTTGATATCTCCAGGTAGGAGATCTACCACACAAATGCTCAATAATACTTCAATTGCAATAAGGTAAAGTAGCACAAAATACAGTTGTCTCCAGGGGAATACCAAACCATATATTAAAGTGGAATGGGAACTGCTTCTAGAGGATAGGACTTGGACTAGAAGACCTAGCGGAGCCGCAGACACAAGGAAAAGTGCCCAGGAACCCCACGGAGGATGTGTACAGAGTGGAATCACAGCCGCGTGCCCAGTGGAAGTCAATGGAGAAGTTGCAGTTTTACTGAAGGACCCTTCTGAAAGGACCCTAAAGAATTCCCTTAGAGGACGGAAAGTTGGAGAGCCACCCCACCTGTGGATGTCCCAGAGACCAGGTTACCTACACCAGGGAAGCTAGATGCATGGGGTAAAGAGACGTCCGAAACCTCAGTAGACGACAATGGAAGACTTGGAGAAAAGTGCCTCTGGAGAAAGGGAAGCAGTCCTGTGGAATCCAAGGGTGGATTCTGGAAGTGAAGAACCTGAAAGCAGAGGGAACAGAGTCTATGCCACTCATGAGTGATCAGGAGACACGGAAGGGCAATGCCCACTGATGTCAGACGGTTCAGACAAGTTGACGGTGATCTTGTTGCTGCTGCTGAGAGGACCAGGCGTCCCTGAGGTAGAACAGGATCCATGCACGAGCTGTCCCATGTCGGATGTTGGTGACCAGGGAGTCGGTGTCTGGTGGGGGCACCAACAAGCCTTGGTAGCTGCAGCTGCATGGAGAATTAAGAAGGAACAACGTTGGGACACGCATGATACAAGGGACTTGCCACAAGCAGCAGAGTTAGAGCAGGCCCAGATAACTCCTTCACCCCAATAGAGATTACTTTGGGTGTCCTTGATTCCCACAGGTCTGCTGAAGATACTGGAAGGAGCACAGACGATGAACAAGACTTGCAGAAAATCGAGACCAGAATCGGCAGGAGTCTTACTTAGTGCAGTCTGGTGTTGTTTCATGCTTGAGTCTTATCCCACGACGAATCTTAGGAACCACCCAGAGTTAAGCCTTTAAGTACCTTAGGGGAAAGGGTTGGAATAACTCCGGGGTCACTCCTAGAGGAGGGGCTGGACAGAGGAGAGGATACTCACATGACCTTTGTCCAGTTTTGTGCCAGAGCGGGAGCCAAGGGATGTCTGAACTGGCTCAAAATGGAGTATTCAAGGAGGGGCACCAAATGTGCCCCTCAAAGCAGTCTGGTGGCACTGGCAAGTGTCCCAAACCCAATACAGTAAGGCCTGTCTGGGAGGTTGTCACACCTCCCTGTGACAGGATACCTATTGTTCTACCTTACCCTGATCAAGCTTGGTTCAGCAGCAGGAACGGCAGAATAGTGTCTGTGACCAGCAACATCACTAACTGTTATCAGTAGTACAGGGGTATCGGAAGGGAGCGCCCCAGTACATGGGATCATACTTCCAACACTGGAATTGGTGTTGGGGTATGATTCCAACATGTTAGATACCAAACATGCCTGGGTTTGGTGCAGCCACTATATAGTTAGACTTCTAGGAAAGACTGATGTCCACTATATGTATTGAAATTGCTGGCCACACTTACAAAGCTTGGGGAATTGACTCCAGGGTTTGTAGGGGTGTCCTGCTCATGCAGGGGCACACTCACACTGATAACCGAGCACCCTGCCCTCAGAACTGAAGAGCCTGCTATAGGGGTGACTTATAGGTTTAACGTGCAGTTACCTCAGATGTAAGGAATATCTGTCATGAGAGGTGCAAGCACCAACTCACACAGGCTGCAATGACATGCCTGATGTCACAGTTTAAGTGGACTCCAATGTATGGCACAATACATGCTGCAGCCCATGGGAGACCCCTGGGGTACCTATTCCCTGGGTACCTCAGTACCATATACTAGGGACTTATAAGGGTACACTAGTAGCCAGTTGCGGTTCTATCAAAGTACTTACCATGGTTAATTTAGGGAGAAAGCACAATGGGGTGCTGATTAGCAGGATCCCAGTCAGACTAGACAAAAACATAATGACACCAAGCAAAAAGTGGGGGAAACCATGAAAGCAGATCCTACTTTCCTTTTCTTTGCAGCCTTGGAGTCCGGATTGGACTCAAGCAAGCATTGGTTGCTGCAAGAGGTCCGGTACCCTGGATACTGCTGCATGGCGGCTCCAGTTGGTCCTGGCATCTTCTCACTTGGTAGGGGGACGGATCTGACCTCTTGGAGCACGGTGACCACGTCCTGGGCGGCTTAATGACGCCTCCTCGTCAATTTTGGACATCTTGGTTTCTCCTGAATATGACCTCATCAGACTGGATAGACCAGTTAAAATTGGGGATCTCTTTGCATGCATTTATTGCTACCGTCTTACCCAGAGACACTTCCAACCGGTGCAGATGTCCTCCTACAAACATCTAATTGTTGAAATCTAGAACAACAACAAGAAAGTCTGTTTACTCCACATGATCTACCATCCCCCGGGTGACAAACTTCTTTTCATCTAACAAATTATGGAAATCATAGCCTCAAACTCTGCCCAACCATATCTTTTGTTGGGATTTCTACCTACATGCAACAACACAGCTGATCCTTCACTGTGCACCTTCAAGGCTTTCCTCTCAGACCTAAACTTCACCCAGATCTGCAATGAACCTACCCGCAACAAGGGCTCCACCCTTGATTTAATCATAGCAAAAGATAACAGGATACAACTTGAAAGCATATCACTGTGTGACTGGTCGGATCACTATATAATCTCTTTTTGCATCCTGGAAAAGGTACTGTCTAGACAAGGTTAACCTCATAAGACCAAACAGTGGTCACGGAATCTGAGAGACATTAACGCAATTGCCCTAACCTCCATTACTAATAACCTACTTCCGCCAACCCCTAAAATGACCAATCTGGATGACCTCACTGAGCGCTATATACATGCTATTACAAATATATCCAACACTGTTGCTCTGAAGCTACTCAAGATGATACCGGTCAAACTATCCAAACCCTGGTTCAGTGGCTCCCTCAACAAGGAACGAGACATTCTAAGGCTTGCATAGAGATAATGGAGAAACTCTACGTCCCTAACAAATCTCAAACAGTTGAGGAGGGCAAGAAGTTCCTACAATAAACAATATCCACAGCTCAAAAGCCAAACACTTTAGGTTTCAGCTTGACAATTCCAAAAACAGACCTAAAAAACTATTTGAAATCATAAAACAAGTTAACCACTCAACCTACCAACAGTCTGCTCCCACAATATCACTCCCTAGTGATGAGGTCTTCTCTGCACACTATCGAAAAGTCCAGAAAGATTGAACTCGAACTGCAACTCGCATCACAAAATGGGCATCATCTGACCCAGCCCATTACATCAACATGGCAAACCTCAGAGAGTGCTCTGACCTCCAGAGACATAGATCATACTCCAAAAAATAATGCATTGTGCAATAACTTTAGACTACCAGATGATGTTGAGCTACGGAAAATCATAATGTCATTAAAACCCTCTAATCATTTCAGTGATCCTTTGCCTGCCAAATTCTTCAAAGAGTTTAGATTTGCCATTCTCCCACTCTGGTTCTTGATTATCCATGAATCTCTCTTACAGGATAGAATTCCTGACTGCGTAAAGATATAACGAGTCACACCCATGAAAGAAGTGGCCCGATTCGGGTCACTAAAGTCCATCTCTCAGCCTTCCATACCAAATGAAGAGTTGGACAGACAATAGAGAATACAAACCAATAATTGTTTATTCAGAATATACTCAGAGTGGAGCACAGTCGTTAGGAGTGCTGCAGAGGGACCGAAATAAACAAGCATAAAGATACATTTAGTAAATTTCGTATCTGGGGGGCGGAGCTAGCCGGCGACAGGAATGGCTGTGTAGTCTCCGAGCTCCGCAGGCACCACCACCAAAATCCGGCATTATCCTGACTTACTAAGAATTTATAACCACTACTGGCACCCCAGGTACTGGCGGCACCCCCGAGGACCGAACCGGCTGGGCTGAGATCGCCGCAGATTGGACGGAGACGGAAGACTCGCTCTCCTGAGCGCCGGCTGGGCCTGCAGACCGCGGCCCCTGCTGATCCCTCAGCCGGCCTTGCGTGGGGGGACAATCTCCCGGTTGGGCGCCATTTCAGGTACGGGCAGCCGCGGGTCTGGCAGCGGGTAGCGGGTGCCGCGATCGGCTCCCGGCGGCTCCCGCTCGCGGCTGCAACGCACGCACAGGCATAACGGCAGGTCAGCTCCGCAGAGATAGAGGTGATTGACTGCGCCATTGCTTGCCGCGA
Source organism: Lissotriton helveticus (assembly GCF_964261635.1). Classification (NCBI taxonomy): domain Eukaryota; kingdom Metazoa; phylum Chordata; class Amphibia; order Caudata; family Salamandridae; genus Lissotriton; species Lissotriton helveticus. The sequence goes on from NC_136065.1 coordinate 1,968,434,778, forward strand.
ATATTGCGGTGGGCGGGAGAGGCCGCGGCGCGTTCGGCTGGATCAGGAGCCTTGCGCCACTGTGGACTGCAGCTACGAGGGACCCCCGGGACCGGTGAGGCCCCCCTCCATTACTTTCACCCAGGTGGCACATAGACTTTCGGCTGTGCGATATCAAATTGCCACATGACGGTGGCGAAAGCGACCCCTGCAGCGGCCCGCTTCACCTCTTTTGGGGGGTAGACCAGTGTTCACCTTACACTCACAGGAGGACAGCACTACCGAGTGGCTGAGTGACCCTCGGCCTGGCCTGGGCAGCCGGACCCCCTCTCCATTGAATCGAGGGAGTGAGGGGGCGAGTGGGGAGAGACCGCACCCCTGATCCTTCCGTGCTGGGCAAAGTGAGTAGCACCCTGAAGACTGGGGGTCCGACGGACCCGCTGCAGCCCCCTTTGGTGATAGTGCACAGTTCCCAGAGACGTGCAGCGAACCACGTGGCGCAACCGAACATGGGCAAAGGGGACAGGACGCAGAGCAAGCTCCCCTTCTCACAGAGGCGATTGCCGACGCAAAGCCCCGCGGCGCATCGAGATGAGGAGGTGCGGACGGTGGAGATGCACACAGAAGACTCTGATATTAAGACGATGCTCCGCTCCATGGAACAAAACATTCAGACGAACATAGCGGCGCTAGGATCCAAGATGGACGCCATGTCCTACAGAATGGACCGCATGGCGGAACGACTCGATAAACATACGGAGCGGCATGACATGGCTGAACGGCGGATCACGGAGGTGGAGGAGGCCCAAACGGAGCTGGACACGGCACGACGGCGAGCGGAAACGCTCATAAAAACGCTACAGGACAAGACGGAGGACTTGGAGGCGAGGTCCCGTCGCTGCAACCTACGCATCACAGGCCTTCCAGAGATTACCCAGACGGGGAAGATGGAACTGTTCATAGAAAGATTGCTCACCACCCTGCTGGGGGACGGAGTGTTCTCTGCAATGTTTGTCGTGGAGCGCGCACATCGCACGCTTGGCCCAAAACCAAACCCAGTTTTCCCTCCCCGACCAGTAATAGCAAAGCTGCTGAACTATCGAGACAGAGACACGGCGCTCAGGTTGGCACACGCCAAGGGGGAACTGCAGTACGAGGGATCTGCGATCTCCATCTTCCCGGATTTCACGGCCAGGGTGCAGGAGGCACGGAAACATTTCGCTCCTCACAAAAAACGTCTCAGGGACATGGGCCTCGATTATGCAATGTTGTACCCTGCCAAACTGCGAGTGAATAGACAAGGACATTTGCATATTTTCACGGACCCGGCGGAATTGCAGAAAGCCCTGAAAACGTGGGCTAGGGAAAGGAAAGATGGCCAGGATGATAATCGGAAGGAGGCAGGTGACAGTCAACTGGACGACCAGGAATGAGGCAGAGGTCCGGCTCATGGTGCATGGAAATCTCAGGAAGAAGGCCTCAATAACCTAGCGACGTGAAGAGACTGGCACTAGAGAAGACGATCATTGGGACGATATGTCAGATAAGTGGCACCGGGATGTGGGAATAGGGTGGATCCACCCCATAGTTTGATCCCTACAGAATTCGTTCACTGGGTGCCACTAACGCATATATGGGTTGATGGCTTATGGTGATCACCAGAGGGGTGGCGGGAGGAGATGGGGTGACTAAGATACAACGTGGTGTTATATCATTGTGACTTGCATATAGAAACTATGTCATATGACTGGTGGTGCGGGGCGGGGGGAAGGGGGCTAGGCCCCAGACTCGAGAGTTGAGTGCGGAAGCCGAGGGCTTGCTACCTCTGCCCCCGAGCGTAATGCAAATGGGACTGTTGAATTTGTTTCAAGGGAGGGGTGGGAGGGATGGGGACCTGCAAGGCCTAGTTGGGGTGGGTCTGCTGTGGGAGGCGGGTGGAATGTTGGGGACTGGGGTTAGATGTATATTGTTTTTTTGTTTGCCTGCGATGGTGCTCCTTGCTGACTATTGGTTTGGTACTGCTGTGAACACTGCTTCAAATTACATGTCACATAGCCTGCCCGACTGCGTCCCTTCAGGGCGCCCGAAACCCTTTCACGATCACTGTAACACTTACATTAACCGACAGGGTTATGGCTGATCCCTCTCTCCCGCAGGCGGGCGCTACGCCGGACCACCTAAGGGCACTGACATGGAATGTTAGGGGCCTCAATGACTTCAGAAAACTGCGGAAGGTTCTCAGTTATTTGCGTAGACACCACATAGACCTTGCCCTTATACAGGAGACTCACTTACCCCTTAACAGTAAAATGCTGACACATAGAGGAGTGGCGGGCTGTAGTGTGGCGGCGGGATTTACGACACACTCAAGGGGAACGCTTACCTGGGTCAACCCGCACTCCAAACTCACACTCACGCCGCTTGAGGTAGACCCCGAAGGTCGCTTTGTCATATGCAGGTGTCGGGGAAAGGGACATGATTTGTTAGTGGTGAATGTCTATGGTCCGAACTATGACTCCCCTGATTTCTACACAGAGTTGGCCCGGAAAAGCAAGTCGTATGCCTACACGAATATGCTCTGGGGAGGGGATTTTAATCTAATCTTAGATCCAGATTTGGATAGGTCGGCGGGGCCCCCCCGGAGCCTATCGGCTGCCGCCGCGGTGGTTCAGTCTGAACTAACACAATTAGATCTCCAGGATGTGTGGCGCAGCCGACACCACTCCACAGGGGGGTACACTCACTACTCAGCATATTATGAACTACACACTAGGATAGATTACTGGCTGGCTTCACAACAGCTTGGCAATAGTATTAGGGACTGCCAGATTCTGCCGCGCACGCTGTCAGATCATTCTCCTCTCCTCCTGCTTCTGGAGACGCCGGTACACAAGATCCCCCCCTTTACGTGGCGATTCCCTCCGCACTCACTGCTAGACCAGGTTTTCCGGGGAGAACTTGCTGACGACATAGACGCCTTTTTTGAGACCAATGTGGGTTCAGTTTCAAAAGGGGGTGGTGATGGACAGAGTATCTGAGTTAATCAGAACACTCCTACCCAGTCAACAGATCAGGGCTTGATCCATCACCGTTTTTTAGCTCACTGCACCATCCCAGTTCAGAACCTGGCTATATGCAAATTAGTCTGTCCCTGGCCCAGTGCATCATGGGAACAGGGCAGACCAAACTACCAAGCCAATTCTTCACTGGAAAGGAAACAAGCTTCCGGGGACCGGTTTCTGGCATTACAGCCGTCTTCGGCCCGGCTTGCTTGAATCCTGATGGTGCAGTGAGCAAGGGACTCACATCTGAGCATACCCTTCCACACTTGTGGTGGCCAAAATATTTCAAAAGGGGGTGGTGATGGACAGAGTATCTGAGTTAATCAGAACACTCCTACCCAGTCAACAGATCAGGGCTTGATCCATCACCGTTTTTTAGCTCACTGCACCATCCCAGTTCAGAACCTGGCTATATGCAAATTAGTCTGTCCCTGGCCCAGTGCATCATGGGAACAGGGCAGACCAAACTACCAAGCCAATTCTTCACTGGAAAGGAAACAAGCTTCCGGGGAACGGTTTCTGGCATTACAGCCGTCTTCGGCCCGGCTTGCTTGAATCCTGATGGTGCAGTGAGCAAGGGACTCACATCTGAGCATACCCTTCCACACTTGTGGTGGCCAAAATATTTCAAAAGGGGGTGGTGATGGACAGAGTATCTGAGTTAATCAGAACACTCCTACCCAGTCAACAGATCAGGGCTTGATCCATCACCGTTTTTTAGCTCACTGCACCATCCCAGTTCAGAACCTGGCTATATGCAAATTAGTCTGTCCCTGGCCCAGTGCATCATGGGCACAGGGCAGACCAAACTACCAAGCCAATTCTTCACTGGAAAGGAAACAAGCTTCCGGGGAACGGTTTCTGGCATTACAGCCGTCTTCGGCCCGGCTTGCTTGAATCCTGATGGTGCAGTGAGCAAGGGACTCACATCTGAGCATACCCTTCCACACTTGTGGTGGCCAAAATATTTCAAAAGGGGGTGGTGATGGACAGAGTATCTGAGTTAATCAGAACACTCCTACCCAGTCAACAGATCAGGGCTTGATCCATCACCGTTTTTTAGCTCACTGCACCATCCCAGTTCAGAACCTGGCTATATGCAAATTAGTCTGTCCCTGGCCCAGTGCATCATGGGAACAGGGCAGACCAAACTACCAAGCCAATTCTTCACTGGAAAGGAAACAAGCTTCCGGGGACCGGTTTCTGGCATTACAGCCGTCTTCGGCCCGGCTTGCTTGAATCCTGATGGTGCAGTGAGCAAGGGACTCACATCTGAGCATACCCTTCCACACTTGTGGTGGCCAAAATATTTCAAAAGGGGGTGGTGATGGACAGAGTATCTGAGTTAATCAGAACACTCCTACCCAGTCAACAGATCAGGGCTTGATCCATCACCGTTTTTTAGCTCACTGCACCATCCCAGTTCAGAACCTGGCTATATGCAAATTAGTCTGTCCCTGGCCCAGTGCATCATGGGAACAGGGCAGACCAAACTACCAAGCCAATTCTTCACTGGAAAGGAAACAAGCTTCCGGGGACCGGTTTCTGGCATTACAGCCGTCTTCGGCCCGGCTTGCTTGAATCCTGATGGTGCAGTGAGCAAGGGACTCACATCTGAGCATACCCTTCCACACTTGTGGTGGCCAAAATATTTCAAAAGGGGGTGGTGATGGACAGAGTATCTGAGTTAATCAGAACACTCCTACCCAGTCAACAGATCAGGGCTTGATCCATCACCGTTTTTTAGCTCACTGCACCATCCCAGTTCAGAACCTGGCTATATGCAAATTAGTCTGTCCCTGGCCCAGTGCATCATGGGAACAGGGCAGACCAAACTACCAAGCCAATTCTTCACTGGAAAGGAAACAAGCTTCCGGGGACCGGTTTCTGGCATTACAGCCGTCTTCGGCCCGGCTTGCTTGAATCCTGATGGTGCAGTGAGCAAGGGACTCACATCTGAGCATACCCTTCCACACTTGTGGTGGCCAAAATATTTCAAAAGGGGGTGGTGATGGACAGAGTATCTGAGTTAATCAGAACACTCCTACCCAGTCAACAGATCAGGGCTTGATCCATCACCGTTTTTTAGCTCACTGCACCATCCCAGTTCAGAACCTGGCTATATGCAAATTAGTCTGTCCCTGGCCCAGTGCATCATGGGAACAGGGCAGACCAAACTACCAAGCCAATTCTTCACTGGAAAGGAAACAAGCTTCCGGGGACCGGTTTCTGGCATTACAGCCGTCTTCGGCCCGGCTTGCTTGAATCCTGATGGTGCAGTGAGCAAGGGACTCACATCTGAGCATACCCTTCCACACTTGTGGTGGCCAAAATATTTCAAAAGGGGGTGGTGATGGACAGAGTATCTGAGTTAATCAGAACACTCCTACCCAGTCAAAGATCAGGGCTTGATCCATCACCGTTTTTTAGCTCACTGCACCATCCCAGTTCAGAACCTGGCTATATGCAAATTAGTCTGTCCCTGGCCCAGTGCATCATGGGAACAGGGCAGACCAAACTACCAAGCCAATTCTTCACTGGAAAGGAAACAAGCTTCCGGGGACCGGTTTCTGGCATTACAGCCGTCTTCGGCCCGGCTTGCTTGAATCCTGATGGTGCAGTGAGCAAGGGACTCACATCTGAGCATACCCTTCCACACTTGTGGTGGCCAAAATATTTCAAAAGGGGGTGGTGATGGACAGAGTATCTGAGTTAATCAGAACACTCCCCCCCCTTTTCTGTATCGTTTTTGGCCACTATAGGTGTGGCAGGGTATACTCAGACATGAGTCCCTTTCTCACTGCTCCATCAGGATTCAAGCAAGCCGGGCCGAAGAGGCTGAAATGCCAGAAACCGGTCCCCGGTAGCTTGTCTCCTTTCTGGTGAAGAATTGGCTTGGTAGTTTGGTCTGCCCTGTTCCCATGATGCTCTGGGCCAGGGACAGACTAATTTGCATATAGCCAGGTTCTGAGCTGGGATGGGGCAGTGAGATAAAGAACGGTGATGGATCAAGCCCTGATCTTTGGACTGGGTAAGAGTGGTCTGCTTAATTCAGACACTCTGTTCATCACCACCCCCTTTTCTGTATCGTTTTTGGCCACTATAGGTGTGGCAGGGTATACTCAGACATGAGTCCCTTTCTCACTGCTCCATCAGGATTCAAGCAAGCCGGGCCGAAGAGGCTGAAATGCCAGAAACCGGTCCCCGGTAGCTTGTCTCCTTTCTGGTGAAGAATTGGCTTGGTAGTTTGGTCTGCCCTGTTCCCATGATGCACTGGGCCAGGGACAGACTAATTTGCATATAGCCAGGTTCTGAGCTGGGATGGGGCAGTGAGATAAAGAACGGTGATGGATCAAGCCCTGATCTTTGGACTGGGTAAGAGTGGTCTGCTTAATTCAGACACTCTGTTCATCACCACCCCCTTTTCTGTATCGTTTTTGGCCACTATAGGTGTGGCAGGGTATACTCAGACATGAGTCCCTTTCTCACTGCTCCATCAGGATTCAAGCAAGCCGGGCCGAAGAGGCTGAAATGCCAGAAACCGGTCCCCGGTAGCTTGTCTCCTTTCTGGTGAAGAATTGGCTTGGTAGTTTGGTCTGCCCTGTTCCCATGATGCACTGGGCCAGGGACAGACTAATTTGCATATAGCCAGGTTCTGAGCTGGGATGGGGCAGTGAGATAAAGAACGGTGATGGATCAAGCCCTGATCTTTGGACTGGGTAAGAGTGGTCTGCTTAATTCAGACACTCTGTTCATCACCACCCCCTTTTCTGTATCGTTTTTGGCCACTATAGGTGTGGCAGGGTATACTCAGACATGAGTCCCTTTCTCACTGCTCCATCAGGATTCAAGCAAGCCGGGCCGAAGAGGCTGAAATGCCAGAAACCGGTCCCCGGTAGCTTGTCTCCTTTCTGGTGAAGAATTGGCTTGGTAGTTTGGTCTGCCCTGTTCCCATGATGCACTGGGCCAGGGACAGACTAATTTGCATATAGCCAGGTTCTGAGCTGGGATGGGGCAGTGAGATAAAGAACGGTGATGGATCAAGCCCTGATCTTTGGACTGGGTAAGAGTGGTCTGCTTAATTCAGACACTCTGTTCATCACCACCCCCTTTTCTGTATCGTTTTTGGCCACTATAGGTGTGGCAGGGTATACTCAGACATGAGTCCCTTTCTCACTGCTCCATCAGGATTCAAGCAAGCCGGGCCGAAGAGGCTGAAATGCCAGAAACCGGTCCCCGGTAGCTTGTCTCCTTTCTGGTGAAGAATTGGCTTGGTAGTTTGGTCTGCCCTGTTCCCATGATGCACTGGGCCAGGGACAGACTAATTTGCATATAGCCAGGTTCTGAGCTGGGATGGGGCAGTGAGATAAAGAACGGTGATGGATCAAGCCCTGATCTTTGGACTGGGTAAGAGTGGTCTGCTTAATTCAGACACTCTGTTCATCACCACCCCCTTTTCTGTATCAATGTGGGTTCAGTTGACAGCTTTCAGACCCTTTGGGAGGCCTTTAAGGTCTATGTACGCGGGATGGCCATGGCCAAACACTCCAGTGTTCTGAAATCGATCAGGCAAAGACTCCAAATTCTCGAGAATCAGCTCTCAGAACTGGAAGCGAAACAGAGGGAGGAGCCTGACGGAGACGCTCTGCCCACAATCAAACAACTGTTGTCGGAGTTTAATGCGGAAGCGGACAGGGAAGTGAAGCATATGGGCAAGTACGCCTCGGCCCGCACGTATGGGGAAGGTAAGAGGCCTGGCTCCCTTCTGGCCAAGATAGTTCGGAACGAAAGGCGTCAACTGAGAGTAGGCGAGCTGGCGGCGAGCTCGGGTGAGATCCTTACAGACGAAGAGCAGATCCTGGGGGAATTTCGGCAGTATTATTCCTCTTTGTACAAATCTAGGTCGTCTGGCATGGATGAGGCGATCGACGACTACCTGAGCTATATCCGAATGCCGCAACTGTCAAACGTACAGAGAGAATTCCTCATGATGCCCATTCAAAAAGAGGAAATAGTGGAGGCCCTGGAGGGCATGCGGTCCGGCAGCGCCCCAGGAGCTGACGGGCTGACGGTGGGCTTCTATAAGGTCTTCAAAGATCAATTGGTTCCTCACCTCTCCATGCTCTTTGATGATATCTGCATGGAAGGTAGCATGCCTGCCTCTATGAGAGAAGCCCTCATTATCACACTCCTGAAACCGGGGAAGCCCCCCACTGAGTGCGGCTCATATAGACCTCTGTCTCTGATCAATGTCGATGCAAAGTTGTACGCCAAAGTACTGGCGACCCGTCTCGCATTGCTCGTTCCGGAACTGGTAGCCCCAGAACAGGCCGGATTTATCCCCTCACGGAACCTTACGTACAATATACGCACGGTATTGGGGACGATGCAGCATGTAAAACCAGAGAACAAGGCATTGGCGGTCTTCCTCGATATGGAGAAGGCGTTCGACTCTGTGGAGTGGCCCTTCATGTCGAGAGTACTTAGAAAGCTGGGGCTGGGCGAACCCTTCCTACAAATGATCGGGCCTTGTACTACAAACCAACGGCCAGACTCCGAATAGGGGATAGGGTCACGGAACCGTTTGAGATCTGCAGGGGGACCAGACAGGGCTGTCCCCTCTCGCCGTTGCTGTACGCACTGGTGGCAGAACCGCTAGCATGTGCGTTGCGGGAATACCACAGTCATGAGGGCATTAGCTTTCCAACTTACAAGATTTGTATCTCCACGTACGCGGATGATACGCTCCTGTATATTCGAGACCCGGAACTAAACCTCTCCTCCGTGCTTAGGGAAGTGGTCCAATTCGGGGCGCTGTCTGGTCTGCAGGTGAACTGGAAGAAATCGGTGGCTATCCCACTGACCCCGGTCACCCGCGAATTTGTTATGGATTACCCACTACAGTGGTCAGACGACCCGGTTAGATACCTGGGCATACAGCTACATCCGAATCCGGAAATCCTAGTGAGGGAAAATTACGGAGTTGCCTATACCAAACTGACTGAGGACATAGACAGATGGTGTAAATTACCGCTGTCTCTGGCGGGCCGTATTGCATTAATGAAAATGATTGTGCTCCCGAGGTTTCTGTTTCTCTTCAACAATATACCGGTGATCCTCTCCAAAGCCTTTTTTAAAACGATGACGCAAGCCCTCACACGGCTGGCATGGGGAGGTAAGCAACCACGGGTCCAATGGCAGATTCTGACGCTCCCATATGAACAAGGTGGCCTGGCTGCTCCTGATATGGAGAGATATTACAGGGTGGCGCAAGCGACACATTTACATACATGGTTTCACGGGGAACGCAAGATCCCACATGTGATTCTGGAAACTTTATTCACGGACCCACTCCCTCCACAGGCTACCATATTTGAGCCGGCCACGCGTCGGGTCGGGATGCTGGACTCAATCACCACGACGAATCACGCATGGCACTCCTTGGCCAGGAGTCGGGACGCCGTGTTCTTATACTCTCCTCTAGTGCCGATTGGGTGGGCCCGGTGGCTGGCGCCGTTGCGGGAGAGAGGGGTCACACGCGCCCTGGAACAACTAGGAATCCGGACGCTGGGAGACTTGTTCAGAGATGGCGTGGCGGTCACCTGGGAGCAGGTCGACACATCCCAGACTTCGATGTCGTTGCTGCACCGTTTTCATTTCCACAGGGTCCGCGCAGCACTGCGGGAGCTGCTGGGACCGGACATGGTAGAACCACCCGAAATCCCGGAACTGACATATGTCATAAAGACACCCTCACCCAGTCACTTGATCTCGCGACTATACAAGGCAGGGCAGCACAAAGCGGAACAGCCTACCTCGAAAGCCCGACTGGCGTGGCAGCGGGACCTGGAGACACAAATAGACGATTCGATGTGGAAATACTGCTGCCAAAATACTAAAAAAGTATCGCTCAATGCCAGACATAGACTCATTCACTTTAAATTTCTGCAGCGAGTTTATTATACCCCGGAACGTCTTCACAGATACGGACTCAGACAAACGCCGGAGTGTGAACGCTGCCATGCACCTGTGGCGGACTTCATGCATCTGGCGTGGACCTGTCCGGGAATCAACAAATTCTGGGAGGAAGTTTTCCAAGAATTAGGACTAGTACTTGAATCGGAGCTCCCGGCTGACCCGGCACTGGCGTTGCTGGGACACACCAGGATACTTCCACCGGAGTCTCGCCGTCTGGCAGACATGGGGCTACTCATGGCACAACGCGCTGTGGCGCAATGCTGGATGCGCGGCCCATTCCCGACTAAGCACCGATGGGCAAGGGACCTGCTGTATAGTTGCACCCAATCACAGCACTATAGCGAACTCCTGCCCCCGGTTAGTAGACCAAAAAATTTATGGGAACTGTACTTGACTTTCAGGTCTAACAAGGATAACGCGGAAGCAGCTCAGGAGGAGAGTGACGGACAGCGGGGCGGAAAGAAAGGTGTCGAAGCTTCGGCACAGAGCACTCCATAGTTCAGGCTGGACAGCGGACAAGCGTGGGAGACACAGGGGCGGCTAAAGGGGCACGGAACCTATACAAGGGACACGGGTAAGGAGCGAGTAGGAGTAGGGTGGCCAGGCAAGAGCAGGTAGGAGACTAGTGGAGGGAATTGCAGCAGTGCAGTGTTAGGCATGACGGCACAGGGAATTGATTTGGTAGGGCAGCAGAGATGTTTGGCGCACAGGCAGGCAGGGGGGGGGCGGTTGGGCGGGTTTGTTATGAGAGCGAGGTTATATTTGAGGCTATGTTTGCGGACACACACACTTCCCAAATACTCCCAGGAGACGCAGCTGCCGACATTTTCAAGTTTGCACAGGGTGGGAGGGGTAGGTTGAGGGGTGGAGGGGGAAAAAAATTTGTCAGACGGGGATGGTAACCCCGGGACTTGTATGGCCGGACCCTCGGATCGACGACGAACCGCCTTTTTGTACTGTCACTATTCTCAGTATTGAAGTTGACTTAAATTTGCTGCCGGCCCCAGGGTTGTAGGCGAAAAGCTGTGTGTGTGTTCTGATATCGAATAAAAGTTTATAACCCAAAAATAAAATAAAAAAAAAAATAAAAAAAATCGTATCTGGGCTAGAACATGCCCATAATGGAATTTTCCAAGTAGGTGCTGCAAGGCAATGGAAAAGAGAGAAAAACAATCTCAGGGCTCATATCTCATACAAAATGGCTAAGTCCATGGTTGCTCCAGTCGGGCCTGTTACCACACAAGTGGGAGAAGGCTTCTATCTAGTGAGAAAGGTATGCGCTAATAAGAACTATTCATTGGTGAAACAAAACCCAACCTTGGAGAAATGAAACCTAGCAGAAGCCTTTTCCCAGAAATAGCACAGGATTAGTTTGGATCAGGATTCAAAATGGCGCCTAATTAGAAAATGGTGCCGCGAATGCTAACTTACATAGGATAATGTCGAGTCTAACAGAACCTCCTTTTAGCATGAGCTAAAACATTTTAGAATAGCAACAAGGATGAAGAAAACCAGGAAAACAAGAAACCATAAACACTAATAACAGTAACTCCTTATGAGCATTCCATGTTCTCAGTATCGGGAAGGGAGACTGTAAGGAGGGAAGAAGTCTCGAAAATGCCCTCATCTATCTGCATTAGGTCGTCTATCTATTTCTGCACCATAATTGCAACATTGAATCATGAATCATGAATCGATATTTTTCTTCTTGGGAGTGAGAAGAGTAGTGCAATAAGAGCAGAAGGGGAGGCACTGAATAAGGGCACAACAATCTACCAATATCGCAATCCAGTAGATCACTTTTTCAAGAATCCAACCCCAGCCACCAAAAAATGACCAACTCCAATTTTCACTCTCCATTCCTTTGACATTCTCGAGGATGTCTAATATGTGTTTAGTTATATTCCTTTCCATATTTTTGATCCCAACTACACACTGGTCTCCCACTACCGTGCATACACCACCACTCTTGGCTAAAATAAAATCCACTGCGTATGCAGTCTGTTCAGAATATATTTGCATACTCTCTGAGTAGTGATGTCGCGTAAAGCAGCCACGGTAGTGTTAGAGAATAATTTGGGTGCAAGTTGCAAATAATATCTGGCTTTCTCACCTCGGGCTTTAGAAGTGCCACCCAAAGTGAAGATAGAGGAAAGGATATACCCAAAAGCTATTCCATTATTCTAGGTATTCACCTCCTTATCAGTCACTCCTTCACAGAATTCTTTGGTCAAAGTCCTTTTAACCCAGCGGACATTGGGCTTAGCGTACTTACAGGGCACACCTAAGGGCAACACCATCCCAAGAGCGACATAGTCGGTACCATTATGAACATTAGAATGAGTACAGTTGGACAAAAAATAAAAAACTGCGTGCATAATTTGGTCCATCGTAATCTACTGCAGCATATCTGGTGTTCATTCCAAAGGTACTTTGATCTTTATCATTCACCAGATGTATTGTATTTTTGTACAGCACTATCCCAGAACAATTGATATACAAAGAAGTGTCCGTACTGTTCGCAATGGGGCAACAAGCAGGATAATAACTAGCCTCCTGGGTAACTATCAATTCCTTATAGTGCCATCCCACCAACGTGACATTCTGTTCTTCCATGTAAAAATTATTGCAATATGTGTTCTCACACCCTGGATAACCCATTCACTGTGGTTTTCTATAATATACACTGATAGCCAAAACCAAAATCTCCTTTCACTTCAGTAAATTGCTTTGGACGAGTGTAGATATAGTTCACAAGAGATAGTGGGTATGCAGTCCATAAACTAATGACGGACTCAGTGGGGTAGCAAGCAGTCCCTTCTCCAAAGAATCTTTTGTGCGTGCCTAAAAACACATTACTCAGGGCTGTTCTTTTCTTTCTTTGCGGGGAAAGAACTTTAACCTTGGTACGTAAAGACACATCTTGATCATTTTCCAAAACTCATGACACCCCGCATAATATTATTAGCAATAAAACCACAGGGGCAACACACCTTATTTTCTTCTTGGGGGTCCAGACCACGTTGTGCGAGTCAACAAGAATCACTGTCTGCTCTTCCTCAGCAAGCAACCTACCAAAGGGATGCATAACGAATGGTGAGATGGGGGCAAAAGGCAAAGAAAATATACATGTTCCTAGTGTCCGTCAGCACCTCACTGGTACAGGCTCCTATTGTCCATCAATATGTTGGCACTCTTGACCACCGGCGGTTGAGCTTGCTCTGTCCTAAGCTCGTATACCACGTCAATCACGATGGTATACCTCCACGGTATACATTGATCTTCCCTATCTAACGTTCTAACAACTAACTAAAGTAAGCAGAAATCCTTCACCAAGCTCAATAAAACTCAGTTGGTACTGTAACTCAGCACAGCCTGTCTTACGCAGTCCATCCCGAATCTATTTCCTCCTTGGATGCACTTTCCCTCAGCTGAGGGCGCTAATTGTACCTGGTAGCCCCTCGCACTGTGGGATCGGTCACCAACGTCTCCTGAATAGCTCGTATTTCGGGAAGAACAGCCGCATTCAATACATCATTTTCCTTATCCGTCTGAGTCCAAATTAGTTGGGCATCGCTGAATGGGACAAACCAAGGCACTTGCTCACACTCCGAGTCCCCAATGCCGTCTCTTACCCATTGATTGTAGGATAGAGGCAGAGGAACGCGCCTACAATAAGTGGCATGCACCCAGTTCTTATGGCCAGCAACCTTTACCGCAGTCTGTGTCACCAGCAGGACCTGTTCAGGCCCCTTCCATCAGGGCTCCAAACTTTTTTCTTTTGCTGAAAATTCCGAAGAACAAAATTTCGTGGTCGGGTCCCTCTGGTGTAGAAGGCAGGGTCTCCCGAACCTGTTGGTGAGTAGAACGTAAACTTTCTGTTAACTGGCCAAGACAATCCAACAACATTGGGTACTCAATTTCAGAAAACCCACGAGGGTGCAGGACGCCCCAGGCATTTGCCGGGTGTCCAAACACAACCTCATACGGTGACAATCATGTTCTAGAATGAGCTATCATTCTTGTTGACAAAAGTGCTAATGGTAAAGCATCTGGAATTTCTGCTTAACATGGAGACCCTCACATTTCAATTGTATCACTTTTGCATTAAAATGACTACCGTTGTCACTCGGGGCAGCCAAAACGAGGAAAGAACTTCTTCAGGAGTACCTTTGCACAGTCGTAATGGCCCAATTGTCTTTAGTGGGATAAACCTCAACCCATTTACTAAATGCACATAAAACCACCAAAACATGCTTCAAATTATTACATCTCTCTAACTGGATGTAGTCCATTTGAAGGACTTCAAAAGGGAAGGTGGGTGGTGCGAAATTACCAGGTGGTGTAGGGGTACCCTTCCCAGGATTATGCATCATGCATACCATGCAGTACATTACTAAGGTGCAGCTGTCTTAGAGGTATTGTCATTCTGCCATACGGGAGCTACAAATTTACAAATGCCTTTAGCACTAATATGAGCTGGACCGTGGCCCATAGTAACCACAGGAAGAACATATGCATCTGGCAACATCCATCTCTGCTTCCCTGATTTATCAATCCAACACCTTTCATAATTCATCTGTGCTGTACTCTCCTGCCACACCGCTAATTCTTCTATTGTGGCTTCACTCTGTATTTCCTTTACACTTTCAAGGATAACTTTAAACATGACAGCCTCAAGAACCCACCTAGCTGGACCTGCTACAAACATTATTTCATCTTTGTCTGGGCCATTTCCTTAGCTGTCGGATCTGCAAAAGTATTACCTATATTATCAGTAACCTTCTGGTGGGCAGTACATTCCACAATTGCCAATTTCTTGGTGAGTCTCAAAGCAGACAAAAGCCTCAATATGAGGTGCCCATGTTGAATTATGTTGCAATGTGAGGTAAGGAACCCTCTCCCCGACCAGAGGCGCTCACAATTATGCACAACTCCTAAGCCACACTGACTGTCAGTATAGATATTGACAACCAGTCCCTCCCTCAATTCACATGCTCGAATAAGGGCTGCTAACTCTGCAGCTTGAGACGACCGATAAGGGACCCGTGATGTCTCTACTACCGTGCACAGTGTGGTAACAGCATAGGCTGCAGTCGTAGTGCCATCTGGTAACTTAAAACAAGAGCCATCAACATATAGTTCCCCTTGTGGGTCAGATAAGGGGACATTAGTCAAGTCTACCCTTCCTTTCGTCTCTTCCTCCGTTCGCAAGATACAATCTTGTTTGTCAACTTCATCACTCTCGCAAGGGAGGGGTAGTAACGTGGCTGGGTTCAGTGTAGCACATCTTTTAATTGTAATGTGTTTAGCAAACCATGTCAATTTATATCTCGTAAACTGTGCACAGGTGAGGTGCTGTGTGTTTGTCTTGTTCAAAAAGCGTGTCCACAGCATGGGATACCTTGACTGTGAGGTCAGTATCAAGTACGAGTCCTGCCAAATGGCTGATTGAAGTGGCCACAGCCGCGACCGCTCTTAGACCACTCGGAAGGGCTCTCACGACAGGATCAAGCACAGCAGAGGAATAAGCACACAGCTGTTGCTTATCCCCAAATGTTTGTGTTAGGACAGAAAGCGCACAGACAGCCATCTCGTGGACATAGAGCATGAACGGCTTGCCATAGTTAGGTGTACCAAGCACGGGAGGCGAACAAAGCTCAGTGTTCAATTGCTCGAAAAACTGATGGCATTCAGGCGTCCAGGGCAAAGGCTCATGTACTTCTTTCGTTGTTAATGCAAGCAAAGGTTTAATTAGTAGGGAGTAATTAGGGATCCACTGGCGACAGTAGGAAGTGATGCCTATAAAAGTCCGTACATCTTTTTGAGTTTGTGGAATGGTTATTTTATCAATAGTACTGATACATTCAGTGGTCATCCTCCTACCCTCCTTCGACCGTAGGTGAACTCCTGTCGACAATACTGAAATTTAGAAAGGTAAACTTTATGTCCGGGATGAGCTAAATGCAGCATCAATATAACTGTACTCTCTTTACAACCTTATTCAGTGTCAGAAGCGATGACAAGTCATCAACATACTGCACCAATACATTACCTGAGGGAAACGAAAGGGAATACAACTGACGCTTCAAAGCTTGACTATAAATACTCAGACTCTGTATAACCCTTTGGAGCTTGACAGATCCTAAAGCTTCTACCAGCTAGGCTGAAACCAAACAGATATCTACTATCTGGATGAATAGGAATAATGAAGAATGCATTTTTCAGATCAATAACAGAAAAGAATTTAGCAGTAGAAGGAATCATTGTCAAAAGGGTGGTAATATGACAATGGTAAGCCTGAGCACTTTTCTCCCTCCTGAGTCGGAAGCCGGGAGGTTCTTCACACTATCCCTTATTTGCCTTGCTTTTAGCGTAGTACTACTACCTTGTACCCTGCTTGATCTACTAGGCAGTGTATCTTAACCTGCATATGGAGCACTTGTCATTTCAATTGGAAAGCTTCTCCTACCTCCTCCGCTACTCGGGCCGCTCTCAGCTGAGCATTGACGCTGAGAGTTGGTCCCGAGTAGGCAAAGGGAAACGCGGCGGCCATCTTGGGGGTGAGACGCGCTGTTGCGCGCTCTAGTTTATTATAAAAGGGCTGTCCTGGGCTCGGCGTGTGTTGTAAGCCTGAGCACTTTTCTCCCTCCTGAGGCGGAAGCCGGGAGGTTCTTCACACTATCCCTTATTTGCCTTGCTTTTAGCGTAGTACTACTACCTTGTACCCTGCTTGATCTACTAGGCAGTGTATCTTAACCTGTATTGGGAGCACTTGTAATTTCAATTGGAAAGCTTCTCCTACCTCCTCCGCTACTCGGGCCGCTCTCAGCTGAGCATTGACGCTGAGAGTTGGTCCCGAGTAGGCAAAGGGAAACGCGGCGGCCATCTTGGGGGTGAGATGCGCTGTGACGCGCTCTAGTTTATTATAAAAGGGCTGTCCTGGGCTCGGCGTGTGTTGTAAGCCTGAGCACTTGTCTCCCTCCTGAGGCGGAAGCCGGGAGGTTCTTCACGCTATCCCTTATTTGCCTTGCTTTTAGCGTAGTACTACTACCTTGTACCCTGCTTGATCTACTAGGCAGTGTATCTTAACCTGCATTGGGAGGACTTGTAATTTCAAGTGGAAAGCTTCTCCTACCTCCTCCGCTACTCGGGCCGCTCTCAGCTGAGCATTGACGCTGAGAGTTGGTCCCGAGTAGGCAAAGGGAAACGCGGCGGCCATCTTGGGGGTGAGACGCGCTGTGACGCGCTCTAGTTTATTATAAAAGGGCTGTCCTGGGCTCGGCGTGTGTTGTAAGCCTGAGCACTTTTCTCCCTCCTGAGGCGGAAGCCGGGAGGTTCTTCACACTATCCCTTATTTGCCTTGCTCTTAGCGTAGTACTACTACCTTGTACCCTGCTTGATCTACTAGGCAGTGTATCTTAACCTGCATTGGGAGCACTTGTAATTTCAAGTGGAAAGCTTCTCCTACCTCCTCCGCTACTCGGGAAGCTCTCAGCTGAGCATTGACGCTGAAAGTTGGTCCCGAGTAGGCAAAGGGAAACGCGGCGGCCATCTTGGGGGTGAGACGCGCTGTGACGCGCTCTAGTTTATTATAAAAGGGCTGTCCTGGGCTCTGCGTGTGTTGTAAGCCTGAGCATTTTTCTCCCTCCTGAGGCGGAAGCCGGGAGGTTCTTCACACTATCCCTTATTTGCCTTGCTTTTAGCGTAGTACTACTACCTTGTACCCTGCTTGATCTACTAGGCAGTGTATCTTAACCTGCATTGGGAGCACTTGTAATTTTAATTGGAAAGCTTCTCCTACCTCCTCCGCTACTCGGGCCGCTCTCAGCTGAGCATTGACGCTGAGAGTTGGTCCCGAGTAGGCAAAGGGAAACGCGGCGGCCATCTTGCGGGTGAGACGCGCTGTGACGCGCTCTAGTTTATTATAAAAGGGCTGTCCTGGGCTCGGCGTGTGTTGTAAGCCTGAGCACTTTTCTCCCTCCTGAGGCGGAAGCCGGGAGGTTCTTCACACTATCCCTTATTTGCCTTGCTTTTAGCGTAGTACTACTACCTTGTACCCTGCTTGATCTACTAGGCAGTGTATCTTAACCTGCATTGGGAGCACTTGTAATTTTAATTGGAAAGCTTCTCCTACCTCCTCCGCTACTCGGGCCGCTCTCAGCTGAGCATTGACGCTGAGAGTTAGTCCCGAGTAGGCAAAGGGAAACGCGGCGGCCATCTTGGGGGTGAGACGCGCTGTGACGCACTCTAGTTTATTATAAAAAGGGACATCCACTCTCCGCGTAGCGGACGCAACGGGCGGACGCGCCGGACACACGCCGGAGTCATGCCAGAGTCCTGCCCGTCTGCCCCTGTCAGCGTTAAGGAAGCGCCTAGGGCCACGGGGAATATCCAAATTAACACAGATCCCGGTATGTCTCGATCGTTTCTTCTATCCTTGAATAAGCCCTCGCCACATTGCCATGAAATTCTTAAACCTGACACATGGTATGGTCCTATTCATTGCCAACACTGTAAGAAAACTTTCTGGCCAGAGTCAACACACAAAAATAAAACACGACCCAACACTCTACGAGGGGGGCTCATCAACGCCAGATCTATGTGTAAAAATGCACAGCACATCTATGATTTGATTACAGAGATGAACTTGGATTGGCTCTTCATAACTGAAACGTGGTTAAAATCCTGGTGCACCCCAGATATAGTGGTAGCCCTCCCTGAAGGATTTCAAATCCAACGTCTAGACAGACCAGAACAAAGGGGAGGGGGTCTGGCGATTATTCATCGCGACACCATGACCTGCACTACTTATGAACTATCTGATATAAAGGGAGCAGAGGCCATGGCATTTTGTTTAAATATTCATGATTCCCTGTCATTTTCTGGAGCCTTGGTATATCGCCCCCCAGGGCAACCCCAAGAATTCCTAGAGAGCATAGGAGATGTACTGAGCAATCTCACGCTCAGAGCTGCCCACTTCACTTTATTAGGGGATTTAAATTTCCATCTCGACTCCCCCAGCGACCCAGGAGTAATGTGTATCATGGATATTATTAAGGTTCTTGGTCCTACCCTGTTAAACAATGAACCCACGCATAGTGCGGGCCACATATTGGACTGTATTTGTTCAAATCTTAACCTGCTGACCTGTACATCCCCAGTAGTCCAAACTTGGTCTGATCACAAACTTATCCCTTTTGAGGTGACTTTTAACTCACCTCTAAACACTTACAGACACACTAAAATAAGACCCGCAGTAGAAAAAAAACCTGATTGGAAAAAAGTCCTCGCCCAACCAAATTTTTTAACAAATGTAATAGAAACTAAACCGACACTATCCGGCCACACTACAATAGACAATCAACATTTCTGTTATTGGATTACAACCCTTAGTAACCAACAAGATCTGTTGAAGGAAATAACTCCAATGAGCAATAAAACCAAAGGAAGTGCCCCCTAGTTCTCCTCCACTCTAAAGAGTGAACTAGGCAAAGTGAGATCATTAGAGCGCAGATGGCGCAGAAAATACACAGAAGAAGACCATAGAATTTACAAAGCAGCGCGTAGACAGTATCATGCTGCCATTAAATCAGCAAAAAAAGCCCACTTTTCAGAGGCTATTGCATCTTCGGGAAATGATCAGAAAGAAATATTCAAGATTGTAAATAGCTTTACTGATCCTAGGGCGCTGGCCCAAGATATTCCGCCCTCGCTACCACTGTGTAATTCTATAGCAGATTATTTTGACAATAAAATTCAAGCTATCGTCAAGGATTTTCCACCTCCAACCTTAACTTCAACCTCTCTCGAAAACATACCTATAGAAGTAAATGGAATAAACATTCTACCAAAACCCCATTTTAATGTTTTTGCTCCCATTTCCTTGGATGAATCACGTCAGGCCATTCTGTCTAGCAAGTCTGGATCACCATTTGATCCATGTCCTCCCATGTTCTTAAGAGCTCTGGTCAATGAGGTAAACCCCATAGTGAATGGAATCATCAATTCATCATTGGCAACGGCAGAGATTCCATCAGAATGGAAATTAGCCGCGGTTAAACCCCTCCAAAAGAAACCGCTACCCGACCTCACCACTCTTTCCAACTTAAGGCCCATCTCACTGTTGCCGCTGTTATCTAAACTGACTGAGTCATTTGTCAACCGCCAACTCACCACTTATCTCGAAGATAACAACGTCCTGCATCCCAATCAGTCGGGTTTCAGGTCTAAACACTCGACCGAATCTGCACTCCTATTCTCCACTGAATCCCTGCGCTCCGCTTTGGACTTAGGAAAGAAGGCCGTCTTGATATTACTCGATCTATCGGCGGCCTTCGACACGGTCTCTCACACCATTCTGATTGACCGTCTCCGGAGCGCAGGGATAGGCGGAGTAGTGCTAGAGTGGTTCCAAAACTTCCTGAGCCTTAGACGACAAATCACTGTGCTGGGCCAATATAGATCTGAGGAAAAACCGATTAAAACAGGGGTACCACAGGGCTCTACTTTGAGCCCGATACTTTTCAATCTCTATATGGTACCCCTGATAGAGCTAATCTCTTCGTATCAGATCAGCACTATCTCTTACGCTGACGATAGGCAGCTCATTCTGGTACTCGACAGGGAGTCACCACAAGCTGAAGAAAACCTCAAAATGTGCTTAACAGCGACATTCGAACCACTTGAAGTGCAATTCTGGAAAAACAGAAATACTTCCATTCGGCTCGCAAAACCTATTCTCCCCTAAGCAGTGGTGGCCTGAAGGCGCTGAAGCTCCCCCAAACACCATTTTCTCTGCTCGCAATCTAGGTTTTAAGTTCGACAATGCTCTACCATTCAAGCAACAAGCCATTGGGGTAGCAAGTTCCTGCTTTCATATCATCAGAATGCTAAGGAAGTTTTTCGATCTTCTTCCTTTGTCCACGAGAAAGACGGTGGCGGTGGCACTTATCACATCAAGACTGGACTACTGCAACAGTTTATATGCTGGAGCTAATAAGACCGTGCTCCACAGGTTGCAGATGGTCCAGCATGCCGCCGCCCGCCTTGTCCTGGGCTGGCCCAGGAAATCATCGGCTTCTGCCGCACTCCGTGCCCTCCACTGGCTTCCTATCCATAAGCGCTTGTTGTTCAAAATCTTGATCATCACCTTCAGAGCCTATCATGCACAAGGACCCAGATATCTTTCCAACAATTTCAAACGACATCTTCCAACTCGAAATCTGAGATCTTCCCACCTCAATCTACTAGTGGTCCCAAAATTCAGACTAGCGACCAAAGGTGGAAAATCCATTGTAGTGTTAGGCTCCAGAGCCTGGAATAAACTTCCTCCCGCACTTCGTTAAATCTCAACAGAATCTCTGTTTAGGAAAGCCCTAAAGACCTGGATTTTTACGCTCACTGACGCGGCCTGTAAGGCTTTGGTATAATGATCTATCTCGGAGAGCTGTTCCAGCTTACTCACCCTTTTCTATTCTGGGGTGGCTCACAGCGCCAAGATGCTCCCTGGAGTGATAGAATGCGCTATACAAAAGCCATTTTACATTACATTACATATCAAGAACCACCGGAAACTGAGGGACTACAATCTTGTTAACTTCATGCAGGTCAATCACAAAAGATAAACATCCTCCGGATCATCAGGGGAACCTGTGGATGTCCATTTAAGAATCAGAGAAATGGAACTATTACAAATATTGGCAGACATCTCTTCAACAACACCTTTTTATATAAAATCCTGAATAATCTGTAGACTGGCTCGTTCTCCCGCCTGAGGTATCTTATACTGAGGAATACGAGGCAAAAACGCATTATCTTTAACCTGTATCAAAACTGGTGGTATATGCAATAGTCCTACATCTGTATCACCCATCACCCATAATGTGGATGGCACATTAGCAAATTCAACGGGAAGATGGTGAGACAAACACTGTTTAGTACTCACATTTGGGCCCATCATCATTTAAACACCTTCTGGGGAACAATAAATAGTAGCATGCAATTTCTTCAACAAATCCAAACCCATCAAATTTTCTTTCCAATTTGAGGTCAACAAATATGGAGAATCCACACAAAAAGGACCAACAGTCACAACAAGGAGTTGAGAAATGGGGCTTACAACCAGTACACCTGAAAAACGTTCGGAAAATTTATTATGGCCAGACCGAGCCGCTCCAGGGATCAAATGTCGATAAACCGAACGCTTTATCGTACCTGTGTCCGCCAAACATTGTGGTAGTATGCTCATCATTGGGGTTCCTCTCAATCCTCTATAGATTGAGGTATACTGCGACTTGCGAATTACGTAGGATCACTTTTTATTGTAGACTATGTTGTAAGAAACTGGTTCTATATATACTACACCAAAATGAGGTATAGTGTGTATAGAGTCCAGAGTTAAAGTTAGATAGAACCTTACTTTCTAATAGTGGTAGCTTGGTCGCGCAGTAAGGCAGTATCAGAGGACAGTGTTAACCATTTAATGTACACACTTAGCCAGCAAATGAATTCACACATTCAAGAACTGAACTCTAGGCCAATTGTTGTTGTATAAAAATATACTGTCTATTTTTTAGAACCAAGCAAGCCTGGTACAGATAAGCATTAAATACTTTTCAGTAATAAGTTACTGGATATAGAACAGTTTGAAAATGCAATATAAATTCTACTTTGTTTGATTTACAGGGGAGCAGTAGTATGCACCACTTAGCAAATACAGTATATTGAAATGCATAGGCTTTGTTAACAAATTGCAGGTAAGTTACTTTTACGTAACTTTTTCTAACTCAGTGCTGAATGCCTGGATTCAGCTCTGGGACATGTCCTGCAAACAGGTGAGAAAACACGTTTTGGTTATTTGTACGATTTTTAAAGAATATCTTTCGTTTTCAAAACTCCACACAATCGTTTTTTTGGAGGGAAAATTATCAATGTTATCCTATGGAGGAAAAACAGGTTATCGGTTTGCAGGTAAGTAAACGACTGTGGGAGTTAAGGTTCTGGGGTTAGACTCGGGGTCTCCCAGGGTCAGTGATGCGCTGTTGTTGCACCCTCAACGGCACTAGGGCGGCTGGGTACAGAGTGTTGTGGCCCAATTTTATCTTCTATAGGATAGGGGGTCTCTGGTTGGTGGCTGCTGGCAAGCAGGCCACGAGGCTGTGGGAGCAAAGCTCCTAGGGTTTAGCTTAGAGCAAGTTGGGTACCAAAGTAGCACCAAAGGTGCATCCTCAGCAGCACTAGGGTGGCTGGGTGGAGGGTGCTGTTTTGAGGTTGGGTGCCCTGTTGCCAGTGGAGAACCTCCAGGACAAAGAAACACTGCAGGCTCGAGGACGAGGAACCTCCAGGTGCGACCACCACTTCGAGGGGTAAGTTGGGATGTTGAGGGTTGGTTAGGCACTGTTGGTTTGGGCACACAAGGCCGTGGGGTGTCGGGTGTAGGGGTGCCTTGGGACGTCAGATTTTCTTACCAGCTCTGGTTGCGGTAGGGGGGGTCCTCTGGATTGAGGCTGCAGGCGTTGTCTGGAGGCTTGAGGCAGGCAGGGGTCGCCGGACCTCGGTTCAGGATCGCCGGGGTGACCTCCTCATGGTATTTTTCCACTCGAGCTCGGGTCGGGTTCGGCAGGTGCAGAGTGGGCTGGATTTGCGGTCTCTGGCTGACACCAGAAGCTGCAGTTTGAACAAGTCCAGTGTTCACAGAAGATTCAGTCTTTGAAGTGAAGGCAGGCAGGTCCTCCGGGGGTTTTGAGGTTGCTGGCTGCAGGACACACCGGGACTTCTCAGGTGCAGGTTCAAGGGGAGACAGGCCTATAAGGCTGGGGCCAAGTCAGTGGGCGTCGTCCTCTTCTTATCTCTGCGCGGCTTTTCGTCCTTGTTATCTTCTTTTAGTGTCTTTTCTGGATCTGAGGAAGGAAGGTTCAGGGTGCCCCCTAAATACTACATTTAAGGGCGTTACAGGTAGTCAGTCAACATTTTTCGAGCTGTTCCCCTAATAGCTCTTCATTCGGACTCCACGTGGTCCAGCCCCGTGTGTGCCACTCCTAGTGAATCTTGTAATAAGGACACAAACCATGCACACCTAATGCGCACTTGAGTATGCGGTCCCCAGGAAGAAAAGTAGGTTACTATACCAGAGGCGGCTTTGACAAAAGTGTGACTACAAGCCCCTTTAACCCTTGGCTTTGACCATGATGCAATAATATAGCATCTACAGAAACACGGATTAATCACAAGAACTGTATGTATACAGTGCGCATGGTTTGTGTCCAATCTCATGTCAGCCCCATCAACAAAAGGTTTGATGAGGTTCACATGGAGTACCCTGTTGGGACTTGTAAGAGCACTTAGGTCAACCAAATTGGTGACCTCACCTTTTTTCTCAAGGATTGTGTGGGGGCACTCCACTTGTCTTGGAGAGCTGCTGGGGCCACAGGTTCCAAAATTCACACTTTCTGTTTTGGCTCATAAACAGTCATCCAGCCTTTTGGTAATGCCAAGCTTTCTGAAGCTCCTGGCTGGTCTCAAGGTTTTTGCTGGCCTTCCTCATGTATTCAGCCATACGTGAACACAGGCCAAGGACACAGTCCACCGTATCCAGTTTAGGAGGTTTGAGAGGTTGCTCCCAGTCCTCCTTAACCAGACACAATGGACTCCTAACCGGATGTCCAAACAGAAGTTCAAATGGGCTGTAACCAACCCCCTTCTGTAGAACTTCTTTGTTGGCAAAGAGAAGTCAGGGTCGTTAGACATCCCTTTTTCGCCTAAGCTTTTCTGGGAGCGCGATGATTATACCCTTTAGTGTCTTGTTGAACCTCTACACTAGCCCATTGCACTGTGGATGGTAGGATGTGGTAAAATTGTAGTTTACTCCACACTTTTTCCACGTTGCAGTGATATAACTAGACATGAAGTTTGTACCTCGTCTAACAAGATCGCCTAAGGGAAATCCACCCTTAAGAAGATTCCCAGGAGGGCCCTGGCCACAAGAGGAGCTGTAGTAGTTCTATGGGGAATAGCCCCTGGATACCTAGTGGCATGATTCACCACCACTAGGATATAACTGTGTTCAGATGCTGTTGGAGGGTTTAAGGGACCTACAATGTCTATGTCTACCCTCTCAAATGTAACTCCAACCAATGAGAGTAGGATTAAGGGGGCCTTTGTAGTGCCAACTGACTTACCACTGGCTTGGCAAGTGACACAGGAGCGACAAAACTCCTTGGTGTCTTAAGATATATGGGGCCAGGGAAAATGAAGGACAAGCCTGTCTCAAGTCTTGCTTTGCCCACCATGGTCTGTAAGGGGAATATCATGTACGAGGGTGAGAAGAAAACTACAGGACTTCTGAAGTTATAACCAACCTCCTGGTATCACCAGGCTTGGGGTCTCTACCTTCAGAAAGCAGAAGCCAACCTTCCCAATAGATCCTAAGGGACCCACTGACATTCCCTATTTCCTCTGAAGTAGTTTGCTGTCTTAGCTGTTCAAGAGAGGGGCAGGATTTGTGTTCCAAACTCAAGTCTGCCCTGGAAGGGCCCCCTGCCCCCAAGAACTCGGCCATGGACTAAGATCATCTCTCTCAGGAGATTGATCCTCATGGGAGTTTGAGAGGAGGATAACTCCATACCCTTCATGCTCCTTCTCTTAGGAACCAGCTGGTCCACTCTTCCAGGATCCAGTACTCCCTCAGTGCTAAGCTGTTTGGCCTGAGCCCTGGTGATAGCAAACGCACTGGCAGAGATTCCTATCATCTCTGCATGTATCCTGAACTCCACTTCAGACCAGGCTGAAGTTTCTAAATCGTTGCCCAACAGACAATCTACAGGTAGGTCTGGAGAAACTAGAACTATTTTAGGGCCAGTTACCCCTCCCCAGCTGAGATTCACAACTGCCAAGGAATGATCAGTCCTGACATTCCTAGCGGTTGGTCACTTGGTACAACTGACCAAGTATGATCTGTTCAGGGGACACAAGTTTCTCTGTCACCATTGTGACACTGGCCCCTGTGTCCCTATAAGCCATTGATATTTTTCCATTCAACAAAGGCTGTTGCCTAAACTTGACAAGTTTGTGGAACTTGGTGGGGGGGGAAGATGGCGGCCGGCTGATAAAACGCTCGGTCGAGAGCTCCGACTGTTTCACCAGAGCAGCGTGTGAGTAAAAAGGCGCTTTCCAGTGCAACTATGCGTATGCTTTTTGAGCAACTATAGGAGATTTTTGATTAAGCGCCCCCGAGAAAAAAAAATACCCTACCAGTGCTGAGCCGAGGCTGGTTGGGAGCTGGAGCTGGAAGCCGCGGCATGATCAACGTGCTCTGTGGTGGCTACTCGGAGCTGGGCGCCCTGTCACGCTCCGGAATCTGGGTCGCGGCACTCGGTGCGAGGCAAAGCTGCCGCAAAGCGTTCGGCAGGATTCCCTTCCTGTTCCGGGGCATAGAGCGCAGAGTCAGCGAACCTGCCGGCGGTCAGGAAAGAGGATCACCATCAGTTACGGGAAAGTCATTCCATGGCCAGGCGACGAAGGGGGTGAAACACGAAACCGAAACCAAAATCATCAAAGTTAAAACTAAACCTGAACCTGAAAAGAAAAACGAACTACTGAAAGCCAGTAAAAACAAAAGGCATTGTATTTTATATACAGACTGCCCGAGACAATCTAAACGGATGCAAAAAGAGATAAGTCCTCTCCAGGCTCTAGGGGTGGAAGCAGAGGAAAATAATCAGCTATCAGAGATTAAAGGGGCCGGGAAAACTAACGTTGACTCGCTGCAATCACCCATCGGACATTCACTGCTGACACAGGAACAAGGGGTGGTGGAGAGCAGGGAGCAGCAGCCCCGGATCTAATTGCAGGGTGCAGCCGATACCCCTCAGGGACGGTAGAAGGTGGGAGTGAAGACAGGCGAGAAGGAGAATCTCAGACCCAAAACAAACCAGAGACGATATCAGAGAGAGAGGGCAAATGGAGGTCAGCTTACTGCCTCAGAAATAGTCAGCTTACCAAACAAAACCCTCTGCCTCCCCCAAAAAAGACTGTGACCCCCAGGAGTACAAGGAGGAAACAGAGAGCTCCTCCTAAACTCGTGGAACTCTCAGAAAATATAAAAACCAGAGCCACCAAACCAAAAGAACAAGGGACGATATCAGCAAAACAAAGATTCAAAGTGACTCCCTCCTTAAGATAGTTCTTCAAAGTCCAAAAGACGGTACAAGTGAGGGGGGGTAATATCTCACCTCAGAGCAAGAACACCTCATCACTCTCACCCATTGACGACAAGTTAAATAAACTCCTCCCGACAGATAAGGAACCAGAACTAAGCATCTCTGGGGGGAGAGTGTGGATAACAAGGGAAGGAGAAATGTCGGATATACCATCAGGCATGTTGCCCCATATAGTTTCAAAAGAGGATTAATCAACACAACCCATAGTAGAAATAAAGGCAGACCAATGGGGGGCCTGACCACTTGGATCAAACAGGATGATAGATATTCAACTACTCAACTTGAAACCAACTCCAGAGATATACTGGTGGTTAAGTTGAAATCCCCTTTATTTGGTGACCTTATAGTTTTCAATGTATATGCTAGGGGGAAACCAGGGGGGAAGACGTCAGAGGTAGTTGAGGCATTGGGTCAATATGTTAGAACCTGGAGAGGAGGCGCTAATCTACTTATATGTGGAGATTTTAATTGTACCTTCGAACCTCTGGATCTCAGTGACCTAGAGCTCTCTGAGGAGGAAGATACTTGTTGGCAAATTCCCCCATTAGATCTACCGCCAATAAAAAAGTGGACCCAAGCAGCACTCCAACTTAAGTCCTTTACCCTTGAACATGGGTTACGAGCAGTTAATGGGAGAACAGCAGGGGACAAGCAGGGTGAACCAACATTTAACAACGGTATGAGTTCAAGCAGAATAGACTATATAATAGTGAATCTTGAACTCTGGTCCTTTGTCTGTGAAATGTGTATAATTCCACGACCTGAGAGTGACCACAATCCGCTTAGTCTCGAGTTATTGCTATTTAAAGGACAAGAAACAGTGAAAGTTGACTTAACAGATGATATTGTTATGACCAACGACACAAGGCGACTAAGATGGGCTGAGTGCTTGGGTGACCCAAATACTATTAACGAAATGGAGGTTCTGGTAAAGGAAGCAACTGCTGAAATACAGGGACAGTCATCCCAAGTAGATTATGATACCAGGGTAGTTCAGATTAATTCGACCCTTTTTTTTAAATAAAGTACATTTTTTAGCATTCAAATGAAGAAATATTTTGGCAAAGGAAGATGGAAACCCGAGTCTTGGTATGACAAAAATTGTAGGGCAGCGTATAAATCCTTAGCCTCAGCAGTACGATCGACTGACAGAGAGATCATACAAGAAGCGAGGAAACATTATAAAAGGACGCAACTCGTAGCAAAGAAAGTTTGGGATAACAAATATTGGGAGGAATTATTGGAAGCTAGCAAATCGAAAGATATGACGGCATTCTGGCATTTGGTAAGGTGGGGTAAAGGGAACCAAAAACCAGTGCCTGAAAATCTTGTCTCTCCAGAACGATGTGTAAAGTACTTCAGGACTCAGTTTGCCAATGATAATTGCTTCCCACCAACTGCTTTGGACCCAATTACTCGTCCAGTATCTACTACTTTTTAGGTTTTCCACAATTTATTGGAAATGGGTGATTTTGGGGGGCGGTACACTTTATGCAGCCTTTGTTGATTTGAAAGCTGCTTTTGACCTCGTCCCACGAGATAGGCTGTGGCGTGCCCTTTACGATCAAGGAATGCCACCAGAACTGCTCACAGTTCTGATCAAATTACATGACGATAATTATGCGCAGGTGAGATGGGGTAGCCAGAGTCAGGTGACTGATAGATTTCCAACGGCAAGAGGTGTCCGGCAAGGATGTGTTTTGGCACCCACATTATTTACCTTATACATTAACCGGGTAATTGAATATTACAAAGACTCCCATACAGATGCTCCTAAACAGAATGGTATCACGGTCCCTTTGTTAATGTTCGCCGATGATACTCTTCTAGTATCAAAAACCCAGGAAGGGCTACAGAAATCAATCGGCTGTTTTGAAAAATTCTGCACTGACCATGGGTTATTCGTAAATGTATCTAAGACTAAATTCATGGTCATGCATAAGAGTAAGAACATAAGGGGTAGAGTTTTTATGAATGGGGAACCCCTAGAACAGACTCAGCTATCTGGGCATAATACTAGGTTCTAGGCTTCAGTGGAAACCACACATGTCATATCTAACCACTAAGCATGCTCAGCTGACTGGTGTTTTAATAAGAGAATTTAAGTCCTCAGCCACCAAACCACTGGCCCCAGTACTTAAAATCTACGACACAAAAGTCAGGTCATCTATGTTATATGGAGCTGAACTTTGGGGGGTCTCTGACATCACAAACTTGCAAATGTCACACAACAAATTTCTTCGCTGTATAACAGGGCTCCCACACTCCACACCTCTTGTACCATTATGTTTGGATTTGGGGTGCAATAGTATACAGGACATTTGCAGGTACAGACCACTCGCATATTGGAGGAGATTGTGGGTGACACCTGAACTTTCTCACTATGCGTTAGCTCTGCTGGAAACACAAAACATGGATACAGGGGGTAAACTTTTATGGTTTAGGAAGGTCAAATCTTTACTCAAGGCCATAGGTATGAGGGAGCTATGGGATAATCCCCAGGAGAGTACATTCCCTTCAAAAATTAAGCTAAGAGAAGCGTATTGGGCGATGGTACTACAGGAGGTGTTTCAGTCACACATTGATCCTACGCTTACCAGGGCTTTCCTGGAGCTGAAACATTCTCCTTTGTATGAGAGATATTGGGATCTAATCACATCGCCTCATGATAGGAAATTGTTCCATCAATTTAGGGTTGGGACCCTCCCTCTCAACCAAGTTACCAGCAAATGGTCAACAAGTAAAAATGATCACTTGTGCCCCTTCTGTATATCACACACTGAAAGTATAGCTCATGTCCTGTTTGAATGCCCAGAGTATAAAGCTCCTCGCCATAAATGGATTAGGTCGATCTGTATCCAAAAGGGGATTCAGACTGGGACAGTAGCTCTGAGGATTTTCCAGACTGATTGTTCTGATGTTTTTGTGATTGCACTAGCAAAATTCCTAAAGTGGATATGGTTAATCCGCAGTACCAAAATGAAAGCATTGCAGCCCTTATAAATCTATTATGGTACGAATTGTGGAATATCTTTTAACTTTTTTTAATGCTTTTTATCTAAACACATTATTTATGTTTTTATTGGTCAAGATGAAATACCCTGTTTGTGGAAATAATAATTTGTAATCCCCAAAGATGTACTTCCCTGTAAATATTAATGCCTTGAAATGTATTTTTAAATGTTTGTGTCTTTTGTGACTCAAAAGTCGAAATAAAGACTAATTGAATGAATGAAGTCCCTGAACATTCTGTACAGCCTGCTGGTCAAGCTCATAATGAATTTCCGATAAACCACCAAGCAGGGAAACTAATGGAAATCTTCATGGATAAAATGGATAAACTCATGGGAGAGATGCGGGAAAAATTTGCAGTATCTGAAGCAAATCAGAACAAAATTCATGAAGTGTGTGAGACTCTAGATCAGAAATTAAATGATCTAGGAGACAGGGTAGCGGCAGTAGAATAAACAGTTGAAACTCTCAGCAAAAAGGTAGCCGCGAACCAAAAAAGTATAAGCTCACTAAAAGAGAATGACCGTGCTAATAAAGAGAAGCTGGAATCACTGGAGAACCAGGGAAGGAGGAACAATCTAAGAGTCCTGAATGTACCTGAAAACATGGAAGGGTCAGATATCAAGACATTTATCGTTAACCTATTTGAGGAATTCTTTCCCTGGACCAAAGACAGTGACCTGAAGGAGGACATCCAAAGGGTCCACAGAGATCCGTTCAGGAGAACCAAAGAAAGAAAAGCACCAAGGAAAATCTTAATCAATTTCAAGACATACACATTAAAAGAGAAAATTTTAAGCGAAGGCTTAAAAAGTGGAGCTCTAAATAAAGACAACTGGTCCTTCAGGATTCGTTCTGACATTTGCAAAGCCACACAAGATAGTCAGTGGGAACTGGGACAGCATATGCAAGAACTAAAGTCCCTCGGGGCAAATGTACAGATGAAGTTCCCTGCGGCCCTCAGAATAATGTGGCGTAATAAAATGCACAATATAAGGGAGCCCCAAGAGGTAGAAAATGTTATTCAACAGATAAAAGATCAGGTTCAAATGGAAAAAACTCATTAAAAAAAAGGAAAAAAAGAGAAAGCGTCCTTTTCAATATATAATAGTTAAAGTAAAAATAATCTGGTGAAATCGGAGCTCAAATCGGGTGGAAAATCCCGCCCAAAAGAAGAAGGGAGGCTTCCTCAGGGAGGGAAACTCGATTCTCACAGATATTTAGCAATGTACATTTTGTAAAAATATGGGTGGGGAGCAAAATAGGGAAAAAAATCAGAAAAAATATCCTCATTAATCAAAAATTAGGAGCCAATCGGGAGTTTTATAAATCAATTACTAGCCTAGATCAGGATATTACTAAACTAAATGAAAGATGACAAAGGAAAGAGTAGTTAAAGTCCTCTCGTGGAACGTAAACGGCCTCAGAACCCCTAGCAGACGAAGAAGAATCTTGGAATACTTAACAGAAGCTGAAAGCGAAATCATTATCCTCCAAGAAACCCATCTTGTAAGCTCCGAGTGGGACCAAATAGTGAAAAAATTAACTTGGGTGGATGCTTGTATATATACGACACAAGACTGCAATATAAAAGGGGTTGCAATTATTCTAAAAAAAGTCTCTTAAAGCCACGATCGAGAGTAAAGTGGTAGACAAAAAAGGAAGATGGGTAGTGACCAAAATCAGAATAGACGAAAATATTCTTACTATAGCAGGCTATTATGGCCCAAACCTAGACTATCCGTCTCCTCTCCAGGAACTCTATACAGAACTCCTGTCAACCCCTGCCCCCATAATCATAGGGGGTGACTATAACATTATACTCAATCCAAAACTAGATAGAGCACCACCACGCAAACAGCTAAATCTACCAAAAATGAGAGAATGGCTAGGGAACTATAAGCAAGACCTGGATTTGGAAGATATGTGGAAACAAAGAGGAGAAAAAAGTCATCCTTTTACACTTCATAATAAAAAATTGGGCCATAGGTCAAGGATTGACTTTTTCCTTTTAAGTAGGAATTTTCTAGGTAGCATTAAAAGCATTGAACACCTCACAGCACACCTGTCCGACCATTCTGCTGTACAACTAACCCTATTGATACCAAAAATCATAACTCCTCCCAGATGGACAGTTGAGCGAACCATTTTTAATGACCCGCAGAACGTGAATCAACTAGAAACTATGTCTATATACTACTTTGAAGACAATTCAGTTGGCACACCGAAACGAGTCACTTGGGACGCTCACAAAGTGGTGGCCAGGGGGAAATTGCTGAATCTAGGAGCCCATAAAACTAAGAACAGGAAATTGGAGATCAGAAAAATGGAAACTGATATTAAATTAATGGAGATACAACTAGAGAGTGGATCCTTTTTAGAACCAAGGGAAGCTTTAGAAGAAAAGAACCGAAAGCTTAAAGAAACCCTTGCTGACTACTTGGAGGACATAGTGAGAGAAAAATGGGAAAACAGTAAACTGTCAAACCACGAATACGGGGAAGGATGTGGGAAAATGTTAGCGTGGAGAATTAAAACTGATCAATCAAGGAATAATATACCATGCATCCAGATTCAAGATCAAACGCTACAAAGCTCTGACGACGCTGTAATTAGACAAGAGTTCTCAAAGTTCTTCTCTAATCTATACAAAGAAGATATACATCCAACTGAAGAACAGAATAAGAATTACCTGGATACTGTACAACTTCCAACATTAACAGATGAGGAAATGATACAACTAAACAGCGAAATCAAACCAGAGGAGTTCAGAGCAGTCGTAAATGGCCTGAAAAGAGGAAAAGCCGCTGGCCCTGACGCTCTTCCAAATGAATTTTATATAGCCCTAAAGGAAACCCTAGTTGACCAACTAACAGAACTAATAAACACTATTTACCTACACCACGAGAAAATTCCAGATTCTTGGAATGATGCAACGATTAGTATCTTTTAAAACCTGGGAAAAACCCCAAGCTATGTGAGTCATATAGACTCATATCGTTACTTAATTGTGACTACAAAATATTCACGCAAGTTATATCTAAAATATTAGCGAAGGTCATGCCAAATCTGATTAACCTAGACCAGAAGGGTTTTATAAAAGGACGACAAATTCAGGAGATTAGCCATGAGCTAATCGCAGCAATAGACGTAGCCACATGTGACAAATTACCCCTAACAATAATTACTTATGATGCTGCTAAAGCTTTTGATAGAGTTAACTGGGTATTTTCAAATGAAATCATCAAGAAAAACAAACTAGGTCAAAGCTTTGGCCACATAGTAAGGGAAGTATATAACATCCCTAGAGAAAAAATCATAATTAATGGGAATCTGACTAGTAACATCAATATACACAGGGGCACAAGGCAAGGCTGTCCGCTGTCGCCGTTACTTTTTAATCTTTACATAGAACCACTGGCCTGCTCCATCAGAAAACATCACTCAATAACGCCTTTTAAACATCAAAACTGGAAAAAAAAGTTGCATTATATGCGGATGACCTTATGATATTCACAGACAACTTTAAGGACTCCAATCATGCAAAAGAAGAAACGATAAACAACTTTGGTAGGGTTTCAGGCTACCTAATAAACCAGGAGAAAACAGAGGCGATGAGTTGGAACACGAGCCCTAATATTCCACATAACAAAGACAAAATGAAATACTTAGGAATTATGTTGGATAAAGAAATTGAAAAAAATCCACAAATTAACCTGAACAGAGTTGCTAAGGATATGAAAAGATTACTCAGAGTCTGGACGGGGTTACCACTTAGTTTTTTGGGAAGATCCAATGCAATAAAGATGACTATAGTTCCAAAGTTCACATACATTTTTAACACAATCCCTTTGGAATTTAAAAAAGCTACACTGAAGAAGATCCAGAGGGAAATAGCTAGCTTTATCTGAGCTTCTAAAAGCACGAGAATAGCCTGGAATAATTTAAGGAGGAGGAAAGAGCAAGGTGGTATAGTAAGTCCTGATCTACATGAGTACTATAGATCATTTCAATTCAAAAACTTCAGACCCTTATTAAAGAAACGTCAATTTTACCCAAACTATCTACAGAATTTGACGGACAGAACAGACCACTTCTTATATAAGTTTGGTCACCCAAAATTTAAAAATAAAATAAAAATAAAGATCTTATATAACGGAGTAAGGCTTTGGAACCAGATCAGAAACAATGTAAATATACCGTATTACAGTACCATGGCCCCAATATGGGATTCTCCTGGGACTCCAGAATGTCTGAAAGACTCCCTGGCAACACCACTAAAAAGAGCAGGAATTGTAAGATGGGGACAATTGATGGTAGAAAACTCTATAATAACGTGGGACCAACTATATGCAATTACTGAAGCCAAATTATCAAAATTCAAATACTATCAACTAACCAGCTGGGCTAACACTTTACTAGAAAGAAACAAGGGGAGCGAGGATCTTGAAAACGAAATGATAAAAATATTACCAGTAAAGAAAGAAATATCAAAATGGTACTGGGCTTTCATAAGGGCCGGAGAAGAAGATTTCTTAGTCCCGGAAGCAACATGGAGGAAAGGGATGTACGTTGTTACAACGCAGGTTGTAACAACGCATACCTTTACCACGCGGCCGCTACAACGCAAGTCGTTACCACGACTTGCGTTGGAGGGCGCGGATTTAGGATTTTTATAATTTTATATTCCAACACCAGTCCCCGTAACAGTAGGGAAGGTGTTGGAATATAAATTTATAAAATTCCTTATCCCACAGCGCCCTCCAGCGCAAGTCGTGGTAACGACTTGCGTTGTAACGGCCGTGTGATAAAGGTACCGCGTGGTAAAAACTTTGTGGTAAAGGTTGTTTACCGGAGGAAAGATATGCCGGACCAAGAATTAGACTTACAGACCATCTGGATAAGATCTCTAGAAAAATGTTGGTCCTGTATAAAACCAGGTGCATTAAAAAGAAATCATATGTTCACCATGCACAGGGCATATTGGACCCCAAAAAAACTATCGAAATTTAAAGGAACAATCATAAAGTCCTGCCCCAAATGTAGTGAGGAGAAGGCGGATGACACCCACATGTTCCAGAACTGCCCCGCACTCAGCTCCTACTGGCATGAGATTGGTAAAACATTGACCACGTACTGGGAATCCAGATAACTGTAAGTACTACTCTTATTATCTTTCGGATATATAACATCAGTGAGGTGGGCACGGCCAAGCTAACTAAAAAACAAGAAAACCTCCTATTCATATTGATACTGCTAGCGAGGAGGGAGATTTGTATAAACTGGGTTAAACCAACACCACCCTCACACAGGTAAACTGGTTAAATTCTGTAGTAAGACATAACAAACTTGACAAGAAAGGGAAAAGCTCCAAGAGAGTAAACATCTGGGAAATAAGGGAACAGCACTTCCAGACGGGCCTTTAACTCCTCTCGGGTCTCCGGAAAACAAATTCCAATGATTAAAGCGATGACAATAATTTCAGGCAGAAATCATTTTCTATCGAGTAGCCAGGAAGGCTAGCTCCCCCTCCAACCTCCGGAATTATTGATAAAGATAAAGAGCATTGGAGATAACTGAATGGTCACAATTCCCAAAGGGATACTCCCCAAACTCAGTCGAAAACAACGGGGCAGTGAAGGCACAGAACCCGGGACCTCAGACTTCTGAAGCCTCCTTATTTAAATAATCGCATAATGAGGAATAAAAAAAAAATGTAAAAAGAAAGTTTGTGGAACTTACTAGTAAGGTAGCAAGATCCATGCCACCATCCCGGACAAGGACATCCTGAGTGGGTGTTCTGACTAGACCAGAACCCACGGTTAACCCTATCTAATTCCTTGGTTGCTGTACTACCACTTGTACTGGTACTTTAGGGGCAGTGGTATTAGCCTCCTTGGTGTTGGCCTTCGAACATTCAGCACCTCTTTACTTTACATAAGTAACTCCAAGGTTTCTTTTTACCCTTATTGGAGTTTTGGGACTCACCCCAGAGGCAGTTTTTTGGGAACTTGAGAAGACTCCTTTTTGTCTTTATCCTTCTCTTGGGATTTAGAAGAATCCTGCTTCTTCTGGTTACCTCTGCTACCATGTGTTTTCTGCTTAACCCTGATGTGGACCCATTATTCTACCTTCTTTCCCAGTTCTTGGGGAAAGGTCAGATCAGAATCCACCAGGTACTGGTGCAGTAGTTGGTTCTGACAATTATTAACAATGTGCTCCCTCATCAACAAATTGTACAATCCCTCATACTCATGTACCTTGCTTCCATGAAGCCAGCCTTCCAGAGCCTTAATAGCATTGTTCATATAATCAACCGAGTCTTGAGTATGTGGATTCTGAGTATCCCTGAACTAAACCCTGTACTGTTCAGTGGTTAAACAAAACCCATTTATGAGGACACTCTTCAAAACTGAGTAGTTGTCAGAATACTCTTCTCTAAGAGTGAGGAGCTTTTCTCTACATTTGTTAGCAAAGGAGAGCTACATGATAGCTGCCCCCGGCCCTTGTGGGATCTTTTGAACTTTACAGGCACTATCACTGTTGAGAATCCACGCCGCACCTGTGCTTGGACCGCAGACCGTTAGACCGCAGCAGAGGCAGAAGCGTGCAGAGCAGGAGCAGTAGGGCACAGAAGCAGATTTCGGGGCATGCTCCTCACGGCCGAGGCTCCGACCCCCCGGACCTCTGCTGATCTCATCGGATCTCCGGCACACTGGGAGTTTCGTGCCAAAACCGAGCAAGCAGTTAGCTGGGGGCCGCGGATCGCCACCCACCGGGTCGGTCACCCGCCCACCACTTCACACAGGAACTGCAAGCAGGGCGGAGGCAGCAGAGAGCAGCAGCTGGTGTAACCCTGCCCCAAAAAAGCTCCAACTAATTTGCGCCCCATCAGCCTTTGTAATTGTACCTATCTGCGCTAGCTGTTGACGCCGCACTTGCTACTCCTGTTGTTTTACTGCCACTGTTAAAATCCTGTTTTAATTTACTGTTTTTAAATCACGAGGAAACGCCACGTATCTTAATTGTCAAAGGGAGTGCCTGACTCACGAGGACTCCCAAGCTTGCTCCGGTCTCTTCCTCGGTCCACCACAAGCTTTCATCCCGATTGTGTGGAGGGAAGCTGCTTCCGGGTAGATTGGAGGTCGA
Source organism: Lissotriton helveticus (assembly GCF_964261635.1). Lineage (NCBI taxonomy): Eukaryota > Metazoa > Chordata > Amphibia > Caudata > Salamandridae > Lissotriton > Lissotriton helveticus. The sequence goes on from NC_136065.1 coordinate 1,968,472,177, forward strand.
CGCCTAGTCTCCTCCCCTCTTTGTAAAAAATCAATATAACCCTACAGAGCTGAGCGCGCAGCGGACGCGTGTAAGGTGGGGGCACACTTTGTAATTGTACCTATCTGCTCTAGCTGTTGACGCCGCACCTGCTACTCCTGTTGTTTTACTGCCACTGTCAAAATCCTGTTTTAATTTACTGTTTTTAAATAACGAGGAAACGGCACGTATCTTAATTTTCAAAGGGAGTACCTGACTCACGAGGACTCCCCAAGCTTTCTCCGGTCTCTTCCCCGGTCCACCACGGGCTGTCAACCCTATTGTGTGGAGGGAAGCTGCTTCTGGGTAGGCTGGAGGTCGACGCCTAGTCTCCTCCCCTCTTTGTAAAAAATCAATATAACCCCATGCAGACCAGAACGCGCAGCGGGCGCGCCAAAGGCAAGCCCGTCTGCGCCCGTCCGCGGCCTTCCCGGGCAAGGGGCCACAAACCCTACATCTTTTTCCTCAGCACCAACGACCTATAGCTCAAGGGAGCTCCATTAACTAGGTTGCATTGCTCCAACACCCTGCCATCACTCCTGGAACCCTGCAGTCCCCCAGACCACCTGCATACAGTGTGGTTGTCAGTTCATAAGGGTACTTCCAAATAACACCACTAGTAACCAGTACAAGATGTTTCTTTTAAACTGAAGGTCCCTTGTAAAACATTCTCTGGAAATCGACCTACTCATAGAAGAGCTCAATCCAGACATCCTATATCTGACTGAAACATGGCTCAACGACAAATCTGAACCAGACCATGTCCAGGCCATCCCCCATGGCTACCAAATATCCTGAAAAGGGGGTGGTGATGAACAGAGTGTCTGAATTAAGCAGCCCACTCTTACCCAGTCCAAAGATCAGGGCTTGATCCATCACCGTTATTTAGCTCACTGCCCCATCCCAGCTCAGAACCTGGCTATATGCAAATTACTCTGTCCCTGGCCCAGTGCATCATGGGAACAGGGCAGACCAAACTACCAAGCCAATTCTTCACCAGAAAGGATACAAGCTACCGGGGACCGGTTTCTGGCATTTCAGCCTCGTCGGCCCGGCTTGCTTGAATCCTGATGGAGCAGTGAGCAAGGGACTCATGTCCGAGTATACCCTGCCACACCTATAGTGGCCAAAACGATTCAGAAAAGGGGGTGGTGATGAACAGAGTGTCTGAATTAAGCAGACCACTCTTACCCAGTCCAAAGATCAGGGCTTGATCCATCACTGTTATTTAGCTCACTGCCCCATCCCAGCTCAGAACCTGGCTATATGCAAATTAGTCTGTCCCTGGCCCAGTGCATCATGGGAACAGGGCAGACCAAACTACCAAGCCAATTCTTCACCAGAAAGGATACAAGCTACCGGGGACCGGTTTCTGGCATTTCAGCCTCGTCGGCCCGGCTTGCTTGAATCCTGATGGAGCAGTGAGCAAGGGACTCATGTCTGAGTATACCCTGCCACACCTATAGTGGCCAAAAACGATTCAGAAAAGGGGGTGGTGATGAACAGAGTGTCTGAATTAAGCAGACCACTCTTACCCAGTCCAAAGATCAGGGCTTGATCCATCACCGTTATTTAGCTCACTGCCCCATCCCAGCTCAGAACCTGGCTATATGCAAATTAGTCTGTCCCTGGCCCAGTGCATCATGGGAACAGGGCAGACCAAACTACCAAGCCAATTGTTCACCAGAAAGGATACAAGCTACCGGGGACCGGTTTCTGGCATTTCAGCCTCGTCGGCCCGGCTTGCTTGAATCCTGATGGAGCAGTGAGCAAGGGACTCATGTCTCAGTATACCCTGCCACACCTATAGTGGCCAAAAACGATTCAGAAAAGGGGGTGGTGATGAACAGAGTGTCTGAATTAAGCAGACCACTCTTACCCAGTCCAAAGATCAGGGCTTGAACCATCACCGTTGTTTAGCTCACTGCCCCATCCCAGCTCAGAACCTGGCTATATGCAAATTAGTCTGTCCCTGGCCCAGTGCATCATGGGAACAGGGCAGACCAAACTACCAAGCCAATTCTTCACCAGAAAGGATACAAGCTACCGGGGACCGATACTCTGTCCATCACCATCCCCTTTTTGAATCGTTTTGGCCACCACAAGCGTGGAAGGGTATGCTCAGATGTGAGTCCCTTGCTCACTGCACCATCAGGATTCAAGCAAGCCGGGCCGAAGACGGCTGTAATGCCAGAAACCGGTCCCTGGAAGCTTGTTTCCTTTCCAGTAAAGAATTGGCTTGGTAGTTTGGTCTGCCCTGTTCCCATGATGCACTGGGCCAGGGACAGACTAATTTGCATATAGCCAGGTTCTGAACTGGGATGGTGCAGTGAGCTAAAAAACGGTGATGGATCAAGCCCTGATCTGTTGACTGGGTAGGAGTGTTCTGATTAACTCAGATACTCTGTCCATCACCACCCCCTTTTTGAATCGTTTTGGCCACCACAAGCGTGGAAGGGTATGCTCAGATGTGAGTCCCTTGCTCACTGCACCATCAGGATTCAAGCAAGCCGGGCCGAAGACGGCTGTAATGCCAGAAACCGGTCCCTGGAAGCTTGTTTCCTTTCCAGTAAAGAATTGGCTTGGTAGTTTGGTCTGCCCTGTTCCCATGATGCACTGGGCCAGGGACAGACTAATTTGCATATAGCCAGGTTCTGAACTGGGATGGTGCAGTGAGCTAAAAAACGGTGATGGATCAAGCCCTGATCTGTTGACTGGGTAGGAGTGTTCTGATTAACTCAGATACTCTGTCCATCACCACCCCCTTTTTGAATCGTTTTGGCCATCACAAGCGTGGAAGGGTATGCTCAGATGTGAGTCCCTTGCTCACTGCACCATCAGGATTCAAGCAAGCCGGGCCGAAGACGGCTGTAATGCCAGAAACCGGTCCCTGGAAGCTTGTTTCCTTTCCAGTAAAGAATTGGCTTGGTAGTTTGGTCTGCCCTGTTCCCATGATGCACTGGGCCAGGGACAGACTAATTTGCATATAGCCAGGTTCTGAACTGGGATGGTGCAGTGAGCTAAAAAACGGTGATGGATCAAGCCCTGATCTGTTGACTGGGTAGGAGTGTTCTGATTAACTCAGATACTCTGTCCATCACCACCCCCTTTTTGAATCGTTTTGGCCACCACAAGCGTGGAAGGGTATGCTCAGATGTGAGTCCCTTGCTTACTGCACCATCAGGATTCAAGCAAGCCGGGCCGAAGACGGCTGTATTGCCAGAAACCGGTCCCTGGAAGCTTGTTTCCTTTCCAGTAAAGAATTGGCTTGGTAGTTTGGTCTGCCCTGTTTCCATGATGCACTGGGCCAGGGACAGACTAATTTGCATATAGCCAGGTTCTGAACTGGGATGGTGCAGTGAGCTAAAAAACGGTGATGGATCAAGCCCTGATCTGTTGACTGGGTAGGAGTGTTCTGATTAACTCAGATACTCTGTCCATCACCACCCCCTTTTTGTACCAAATATCCTGCCTAGATCGCAAAACGGGGAAAGGAGGGGATTAGCCATTATCTTTAGGGACTGTTTCCAGTGCCGCAGTTCCTCCAATCTTATACCGGACTGCGAAAGTCTATAATTTGCGATAGACTTTTCTCCTACTAATACGTTCTCGGGAATCCTCTTATACCGTCCACCTGGAACCTTAGGAGATTTTGCCAACAACCTACCCTCCATCTCGGCCAGCTTAGCGAGTACACCAGCAAATTTTACTCTACTGGGAGATCGCAACATTCACTTTGACGACACTACCAACCACACTGCTCTACACTTGCTAGCAAACCTATTGGCCTTACAACTGACCCAATTAGTATCCGAACCAACCCACACAAAAGGCCATCTACTCAATCCCATTTTTAGCAACTGTATAGGGCTGGAAGTAGGTTCCCCCTCCCCCATTCAGTGGTCTGACCATCATCTGATCCCCTTCGTCTGAACCGCTCAAACCATTACTCTCCGCCACACACTACTACACTTATGCAAATAAACTGGTCCAAACTCCCGTTGGACGACTGATGGATAGCTCTGGACAACACCAGACCACGTAATAATCCAGACCCCACTTCAGCAAACCAGGAATACAACCACTGGATCTCTGAATCCCTAGACTTAGTACTTCCCCTCAAATGTGCGGAATCCAAGCGCAGCTCAAAAACCGCTCCTTGGTACTCTCCCGGCTTACGGGAACTAAAATGTAAATGCAAAGGATTAGAAAGGAAGTGGAGATTGGATTTTTCCCCCGCCAGAAAAACTAACTACAGAGAAATGCTTAGAACCTACAAAAATTAGATTAAATCAGCACAATCAGCCTTCTTTGTATTAAAAATCAATACAGCAGCCTCCAAACCGAAAGAGATCTACCGCATTGTAAAAACCCTCCTTAAACGTTCAGAACAGCCCCTGACCCTTCCAATACACAAGCCCGCTGCAACAATCTGGCCGAGTTCTTACTCCACAAAATTCAAAATATCTACACCTCTTTCCCCCTTATCCCCACTACTGCCCAATCAGCAACCCCCCATCACTGACACCCATCCCACTGCTATCATGCAATCCTTTCCTCCTCTCAATCTCATCACATTAGATTCTATCCTGCCACAGGTAAAATCAGGCTCTCCCAATGATCCGGCCCCTCCACGTTCTTTGAATCTGGTAAATAGCAAGATTCTTCCGACAGTACTCAATCTACTTAATGCCTCCCTAGCTACTAGTTCCGTTCCACCTCCTTGGAAGTGCGCCATGGTTAAGGCCCTTCTTAAAAAACCTAACCTTGATCAGAGAGATCCTAACAACTATCGACCAATCTCCCTACTCCCCTGGCTGAGTAAGTTACTTGAAAAGCACACCAACACCGCGCTAGTAAACTTCCTCGAGACCAACGACTTGCTCGACATCTCTCAAACTGGTTTCCGCCCCATGCATGGGACCGAAACCGCGCTACTTGCAGTGACGGAGGAGGCAAGGAAGATCTTGGACCAGGGGGGATCGGCCGCTATAATCCTCCTTGACCTAAGTGCCGCCTTCGACACTGTCAAACACAGCATGCTACTCCATCGGCTCTCGAACATCGGGATTTCAGGAAAAGCCATTTCCTGGCTTGAATCCTTTCTCTCGGACCGCTCTTTTCAAGTGTGACATCACCTCCCCGAGCAAGCCTCTTGTCTGCGGGGTACCACAGGGCTCTTCCGTGAGCCCTTTGTTGTTTAATGTTTATATGGGGCCCCTAGCTGAGGTAGTCCGTCCGTATGGAATAAAAATCATTACCTACCTAAAAATCATTACCTAATCATTACCTATCATTACCTAAAAATCATTACCACTCAGCTAGTGGTGGCCCTCAATCAACTGGACACGACTCCCGACAATCCCAGGACCTGCCTGGAAGAGGTCTCCAAATGGATAACTCTGTCGTGCCTTAAACTTAACGGCAAAAAAACTGAGCTAATGTTCCTAGGCAACCCCTCTCCACTCGCGCTCAAGTCACTGCGGCCCCCCTGCCTCGGCGCTCCCCCCACACCTAAGGATAAAAGCAAGAGCCTAGGCATATGGCTTGATAAATCCCTCAATTTTAACGCCCAAGCCACAAAACTATCAGCAACCTGTTTTGGCCTACTCAGGCTAATACGGAAGATCCTCCCTTTACTGCCTTTCCAAGCTAGACAAATTATGATCCAGGGACTTGTTCTCTCCAGGCTGGACTTTGGAAATGCCTTGTACCTAGGAGCCCCCCAATCTACCTTGAACACGCTCCAGATCGTACAAAACTGTACAGCGCGTACACTACTCCAAATCCCCCGCCGGCTCTCGGTAAAAACTGGCCTGAGGAGCCTTCACTGGCTCCCGGTAAGACAAAGAATTGAGTTCAAGACCCTCTGTATAACTCACCGAGCATACTGGAAAACCGGAGCTGCCATCAACCATTCCTTGATCACTTTATATAGCCCCGCCAGACATCTCAGATCATCGTCCTCTTTCCTGGTGACGGTACCCATGATCAAGAGAACCAGATGCGGAGGTCGGTCCTTCTCGTACAACGCATCAAGGCTCTGGAATTGCCTTCCCTACCACCTGCCCTCAGAGCCCAATCTCCTATCCTTTCGCAAGCACCTAAAAACCCTGCTCTTCTCACAAACCGAATAATCTTTAATACTGCTCCCCACAATGCACTAGTCTACAGCGCTAGGACGCCTCAGGGCAGCTACCGCGCTCTACAAATTACCTTTTCATTTAATTTAATTTCATTCACCACAGATGGAGCCAGCGTCGGCATATGGTGGCCCATGACAGCAGGAGAGCACCACGATGGCACCAGGAGCTCAGGGAGACAGAGGCAACTGTGGTGAGTGTGTAACCCCCCGAGGACGAGCGGGTAAGCCATTGTCAGTTTTGCGGGGGTTCCATAATCCGCACCATATTCTGCCTTCACCCTCGCTCCCCCCTCACTCACCCCCAACACCTGCCTGTCCCTCATCTTTTTTTTCATGCCAGCTCCAGCGTACTACCTGCACCCGGCTCTCTGCCATTCGCCGTCCCAAACTCTACCTAGGGAGGACAGGATAATTACATAGCCAGGAGGGCTGCATACACGTAAGCCCAAGCCTAAACTCAACGCCCAGAGGCACAATCGTGCTATTATTCATAAGACACAAGGCGACCCGCAGGGCAACTTTTAAAGATCCAGAACAAATCCTGCTGCACCTCAGGACAAAAATATCAAGGATTACACAAAGAGTAGAGGGTAACGCTCAAACATTAATCAAAGACCAATAACAGGAGTCTCTGCAATCTTGCAGCTTTAACATCACCCACAGCGCAAGAGCCAGACCAAGCCACGCAAGCTTTCGAGGGTCAGAAGGGCCGAAAGGGAAATAGAGTAGTGTTTGGACAGACCAACCCCAGCGCCAATCCTGTACACAAAAGCCAATGGGTCTGAAAAATAGGGGCGGACAACAGCCGATTGTGGAGGAAACCTCCACCATCTACCTTTCTAACAAAAGTGCAACCGGGTCAATGAGGAGTAAATCACTAACGGACTACCACAATGGAATTCCGCAACACACCGAGCAAAAGGGGTCAATATGACACTTCTTTAGGACAAAAGACTCACCACGGGCCAACCACAGCACCCTTCAGGACACCCCAAGCAGGGCCCACGACAGCCCCAAAGGGCTGTGCGGTCAGCCATCTACAAATGAGGGGCAGATCTCCCTGGCTAGTAAGATTAGCGATACATCTGTTATTAAAAATGCCTCTACAATAGTGACAGTGGTGCAATTTCATCAACCGGATACCCATGGCCTAGACATTCAGAAAGAGGAGACCTTCGCACCTTCACAAGAGAGAACAGACCTGAAGTCTACGAGGCCACGGTCCTACTCAACAACCTTGGGCCTAATGCCCTCCCACCCCCGGGGAACTCAAGTTCAAGTTCCAAAATTTATATAGCGCACTACTCACCCAGGGGGTCTCAAGGCGCTTGAGGGAGGGGGGTGCTTTACTTATCGAATATCCAAGTTTTTAGTTGCTTTCTGAAGGAGAGGTGGTTCTGTGTGAGGCGGAGGTGGGTGGGGAGAGAATACCAGGTTTTGGCCGCTAGGTAGGAGAAGGATCTTCCCCCCATGGTGGATCTATGGATGCGCGGAATTGCGGCGAGGGCTTGATTGGACGATCGTAGTTGGCGGCAGGGGGTGTAGAAGGATAGTCGCGTGTTGAGGCATTCGGGTCCTAGGTTGTAGAGGGCTTTGTGTGTGTGGGTGAGGAGACGGAACGTTATTCTCTTGTTGACAGGGAGCCAATAAAGGTCTTTCAGGTGTCCGGAGATGTGAGCTTGCCGAGGGATGTCCAATATGAGTCTGGCTGAGGCGTTTTGGAATCCGTTGGAGTTTTTTCTGTAGTTTGGCTGTGGTTCCGGCGTAAAGGGTGTTTCTGTAGTCCAGTCGGCTGGTGACCAGTGCGTGAGTGACCGTCTTTCTTGTTTCGGTGGGGATCCAACGGAAGATTTTTTTGAGCATGCATAGAATGTTGAAGCATTGTTGAAACTCACAGTTGAAACTCAATGTTGAAACTCACAGCCTCGTTCCTCTACAGGCCAAAAGCTCGAAAGAACCCTCGAACTAACACAGAATCCCCTGCAGACTCCAACCCAGGTGTCAGTACCCCCATGGGCCCCTAATTTAAAGGTAGATCACTACAACACTGATATCAGCGACGACGTCGATCTAGAGACATACCCTCCAATTGAGGCAAACCGCGACGCCAATAAAGCCCTGTTATGGCAGTCAACCAAGATGGAAGTACAAATTGACCTTCTACAGGCTATTGCAGGCTGCCTGGCCAACCTAGGATCCAGGGTAGAGGCCCTAGACACCAGGCTCTCCCAGTATCAGGCCTCCAATTAAGTGGGCTGCTTGTGCTGCTGTTCTACCCTAATGGAGAAATGGGCCTCCCTACCCGAGGTGCTAGCAGAAATAATGAAGATCGCCAAAGGCCGCGGGGAGGTATCAACTTTCAGCAACACAGCTGTCAGGGCGGTGCTCAACAGCCATCTTTCGTATACAAGATTGAAGGCAGGGGCCCCATCGGGACAAATTGAACATGGCGTTGATGCGGCACATACGACGAACACTCCCCGTACCTCCAATTCAGCCAAAGACAAACAAAGTTCCAACAAAGGGGATAGAGTGGACACCAACACCCACACAATAGAATTGCAGGAACACTCCTTAAGCACAACAGACACAGCCGGAGCGAACTTATCAAGGAGAGCAACCAAGAAGCTAAAAAAGCAAATGAAAAAAACATAGGCAAAAGGGAAACATCTACAGCTATTGAACACCGACCATCGTCTCCAACAAGGTCGCTCCAAAGCTATTCTACTATGCCCAATTTATTCATCCAAAAATTGGTGGACCAAAGAAACTTTGGATTTCAGGAAACCAGTCAACACACACATTACTAGCAACCAGCCTCAGCACATCGGGCCAAAAACCACCTCCAAGGCCATATCCGCCCACAGACAACCATGCCATATCAGGTAACAAGCTCGGCCTTGCATGATACATCCCTTCAAATTGAGCCACTAATAGCCACATTGCGGCCTGATGCCACAATTACACAACAACGAGAACTTAGGCATCACTCTGGCTCCAGGGACAGGAAAGGGCATAGCAATCAGCCCCAAGCAGCCAAACAAACACGAGCACAGGGACAACTGTGGTTGAGCCTGCCACGGGACAGGGAAAAGCGGCCCAATTATCGGGTGTAGCAACAGTGGCCTATGAAGTAGTCCTTACTCCGAGATTCCTCAGTACGGGTCAGCATGACATCCTAAAGAGGCACAACATCTTATGCCTCTTCAAACATTTGGCCAACTTAGAAAAGACTCAAACTCGGGAGGTAGAATGGTTGGAATTTCGGAGCATGCAGGGGAACACATGGGGACTCAACAGTGGTAGGCTTGAAGTACAAAGAAACCCAACAAGCCATCTTTAATAACACTACTCAACTCGCCGAGTGGGGTATAGATGTCCAGCAGGTGGCGTACCAAAAATACCCTCACGTCTTAGCAACATCCAACCGGGGAAAGTCACCCTGGTCAGTCCTGCACGGGACAAACCGCGCTAGCCCCTTGGGCAGCAGTCACTCATGCCGCAGGGACCTAATGATTCAGAAAAGGGGGTGGTGATGAACAGAGTGCCTGAATTAAGCAGACCACTCTTACCCAGTCCAAAGATCAGGGCTTGATCCATCACCGTTTTTTAGCTCACTGCACCATCCCAGCTCAGAACTTGGCTATATGCAAATTAGTCTGTTCCTGTCCCAGTGCATGATGGGAACAGGGCAAACCAAACTACCAAGCCAATTCTTGTACTGGGAAGGAAACAAGCTTCCGGGGACCGGTTTCTGCCATTTCAGGCGTCGTCGGCCCGGCTTGCTTGAATCCTGATGGTGCAATGAGCAAGGGACTCACATCTGAGTATACCCTTCCACGCTTATGGTGGACAAAATGATTCAGAAAAGGGGGTGGTGATGAACAGAGTGCCTGAATTAAGCAGACCACTCTTACCCAGTCCAAAGATCAGGGCTTGATCCATCACCGTTTTTTAGCTCACTGCACCATCCCAGCTCAGAACTTGGCTATATGCAAATTAGTCTGTTCCTGTCCCAGTGCATGATGGGAACAGGGCAAACCAAACTACCAAGCCAATTCTTGTACTGGGAAGGAAACAAGCTTCCGGGGACCGGTTTCTGCCATTTCAGGCGTCGTCGGCCCGGCTTGCTTGAATCCTGATGGTGCAATGAGCAAGGGACTCACATCTGAGTATACCCTTCCACGCTTATGGTGGACAAAATGATTCAGAAAAGGGGGTGGTGATGAACAGAGTGCCTGAATTAAGCAGACCACTCTTACCCAGTCCAAAGATCAGGGCTTGATCGCAGGGACCTAATGGACATCGGGATCTTATGTAGAAACAACCAGCTTGACATTCATGTCGTCACCCCCACCTCCGGCCGCACTGGACGGACAGGAAGGATGCTGTAACATTCCTAACAGCCGAGAACGCCAGCCCGGCAGGGGAGAGGTTGGGAGAGGAGTTTCCAGCATGCAGCAACTAACCATAATATCCTGGAATCTAGCAGGGATTGTCAAAATCAACAGAAAGGAGAACCTGAAGCAGGTCCTGGAAACCGGGGACATACTCTATTTACAAGAGACATGGGCATTGTCCAGTACACCACTGTCTGGGGACCAAGAGCACTTTATACCAGCGATAAAAAGGAATCTCTTCGGCAGACCGGCGGGCGGCCTTTCAGTCTTTATTAAACACGAGTGCGCCCTTGAAGCTACAGATATTAACCTGAACTCACCTGGGCTGCAAGTTCTACAGATTGAAGGCCTGATCCAGGAGTCACACCCAAGGCACCTGTTGATAATAAACTGTTGTATCAATCCCACACAGACCCCCACGAAGCATCAGCTGGAGATATTAACATGGAAAACAGATGACCTACTATTTAAGCATCCAATACATCAGGTTATCCTAGCTGGGGACTTCAGTCTAAGGGACCTCGACAAAGCTAACTCCCTTCTGCAGGGCCCAGGTAAGGCAGCACCCCTCCAAGGCCTTCTCAACAATCACAAACTAATCTGAACTTAAACTTGGAAAAAAGATTGTTTAAACACCTACGAGCCCTTGCCCACCTTTCGGAGTTTTTCAAGGATCGACTACATCATGGCAAGTGAAAGGCTAGCGGCCATATTGAAAGACTTTGAAGTTGAAGACCGAATGGATAGTGATCACAGGCCACTGAGAGCAGTGTTTCAGTTGGAAGCCCAGTCTGCCATCAGCCTCCAAGTTCTTGGCGAATCACTTGGGGACGAAAGATACACCGTCCTGAGGAGGATAAAACACAAAGAACGCCTTTCCACCACACGTTCTCCCGTGAAAAACTGGGAGAACATTGCCAAGGAACTATTAGTAAAGTTCGGGAACCCCCAGCCCCACTGCACCAAGGCTAATGGGCAAACAAGATCAGGCGGCAGTTGGTCAAATAACGGCATACGAGATAGTAAACAGCTACTCTGCAAGGCATTTGCAATAAAGAAAAGAGGGGGCGATCAAGCAGAGGGCCCATCCATGGCGTCATTGAGGGCAGCCCTAAGGAAAAAGATATGGGAATATACAAATGTCAACACAGAAAGGGAATGGCTGAGTCTTCTCCCTGCTCAAGCAAAAGAACCTCGCAGGATTATGAAGACCCATAAACCAGCTGAGCAATTAAGGGGCCCATAGAGAAAAAAAAGTTTAGCCGAAAAAGATTGCATGACATACGTGAAGCAGCTGTACAAACTTACATCCACTAACACAGCCAGCACAGAGGGGACCAGCAGCGGAGAAGGACGTCCCGGGCCAGCAAGTGCTAACCTAGGGGACACATCCCACAGCCCAGGCAAATTGCCAATGGTAATCTGTTCCCAGACGGCAGCGCACGGCATTCAAGCCGAATTGACAAACCCGCAAATGGTCATAAGGATTATTAAGAACATGAAAAACGAAGGGGCACCAGGGCCCAATGGAATCCCAGCACCTGTCTTTAAATTGGCCCCGACTTCTGGGCAGAAATCCTAACCCCGCTCTATAACACCTTCCTGACAGCTACAACTCCTGATTCTTGGAAGGGTTCAGTTTTAGTCCCGATTTAAAAAAAAAAAGGGGATCGACTCAAGCCATCAAACTACAGGCGAATTGCCTTGCTTGACCTGGAAGCAAAGGCATATGCGGAACCATGGAGCCGCGGAGAGGAAGGTTTGGAGTTAGAGAGATCTCTACCATTCAAATGCTAATAGGCACCTGGTCCCTCCGTTGAAAGGCTCATGTCACTAATCAGCAAACAGGCAACAAGTCCTTATAACAGGTACTTAGTCTAGATCCTCATCAATAGGGGATTTCTGAGAAATTATAAAAACAATAGGTGTACTGGTTATTTAACCTTGGTAACTGAGTTTATTTCTGTGACATGAGTAAGGTGGGGATCTGTGCACCCCGTCCTGAAGAAGAAGCCTAGCTTCGAAACATGTCGACGCACGAATGAGGTAATGTACATTAAATACAACAGTACCTCTACCACCCCTTTTTAACAATACCAGCATGGAGGCTGAATAAAAAATGTTTAGACCTCATTTGCCAGGTATTTTTTTAACACTCACCTTTCATTCACTTCTGACCCCACTACTCACCTAGCACTATACACCCTCATGCACCACACATAGATTTACCAACAGTGCTCCCGCGTAGTCGCTGGTTAGTAGCACGCCACATTCTGTAGAGGAATGCGAAGACCCCTATGATGAAGCATGACACCAAGGGTCCTTTTGGTGTGTGAGGGGTATTTAAAGAACATTGTGTGCTCCCCACCATTGTAGGGACCACAATCCTATACCTCTGTGGATTCTTTTTGTTTATGTATATCACAGTTGGAGAGATCAAATCCACTTCCTCTCCACTCCCTCCTTTGTTATTACTTATATGCTCGCCTACTACTGAAGGACGTGGAGAAGTGGTCCGAAGAGAAAAGCATAATACCCTTCTACCAGACCGGCTTTAGGTGAATGGCATCAACTTCAGACAACGTATTATCTTACTTATCATCTCAGGCAACCCTGAAGAATCACCCACCGCTTTTCTGCTGTTTTGTGGACTACAGCACAGCCTTCGATAAAGTTATTGAAGGTAATCCGATCTCTCTATGAAGATACCTGGGTGAGAGTCAAAACCAGCGGCCGTGCAGTGTCCCCCAAAATACACATGGAGAATGGGTGAAGCAAGGATGCGTGCTGGCCCCCATCCTCTTCAACCTCTGCACAGCAGATCTGGGGGAGGCCCTAAAAGGGGCTTGCCTATTAGCTCCAAAACTTGGAAGCATGAGGTTGCCGGTGCTCCAATACACCAATGATACAGCTATACTAGATCATACAAGGGTGGGCCTACAAAATGCTTTAAACAGTTTTAACAACATCAACAACCTGACTGTTAACCAAGTAAAGACCAAGGCGGTCATATTCGGGACATATCATCGAAAGATGAACACACAATGGCAATCTACAAATCAACATGGTGGATTCATACAATTACTTAGGAGTCTGGCTGACAGAAAAGGCCCATCTGAAATATTTGAGCTCAAAGGCCAGCAAGGTCACACACCTATTAAAACAATTAAGCCACCACTTGATTAGCCTGTCTGCTGGACCAATATTAACTGTCCTGAAATCCAAACTACTACCAGCTATTAGCTATGGCAACCTGGCATTCCCCGAGCTTCTGGATGCCGCCCTAAACTCAGCCCAAGTAAAAGCATACAAAGCTGAGTTCCACATCCCAAGGTCAGCCAGGAATGCGAGGCTAAGACTGGAGCTAGGCTTAGCCAGGCCACATATGACATGCCAGGGGGAGATCATAAAGTAGTACTTAAGGATACTAAGGGCCCCGATCCACTCTTTGAAATACTACCTAAGAACAATCTTCGAAGGGTCAGGCACGGCCTGGCACATCAGCCTAGGAGGAACGCTTAAAACACTGAAGATCAATGAAGACAGCATCCCACAGCTGGACATCCCCCTGAATGCCTGGAAAAGATCTATAAACCAGCAAGTCCGCGAAACCTCTTTTGACCTGGATATTAAATCTCTCTGATTGAGCGCCCACCTAGACCCGCTGAATAAATCCTATAAATTAGGCAAAGCACAACCGTACCTAAGTGTGGCTCTCACTCCACTGGCCTGAAGTAAAATACTCAACATGAGGCTAACAACACTAGGGGGCCTATTATGATGTCGGGCGGATTGCCTCCGCCAGGCTGGCGGTGGCCACCGCCGGCCTGGCAGAGGCAATCCGCCCGACACCAATGTCTGGATCCCCCCCGCCATATTAGGATGGCGGGGGGGACAGCGGCGGACGGAAAGACCGTCCGCCGCTTTACCGCCACAGTCGCCTTGCGACCGCGGCGATGATGGAATAATAGCCCCTAGCCCTCTAGACTTCCAGGTTATCTTTATCAAGGACCAACTGTTCTTGCCTGAGCTTGAGTCTAACGCTCTCAAGTTCGATTAGGTGGTATTCCCTCTCTAAAGAGTCCTCCCTGTTGCTAGAGATGGAGGTTCTTATGGAGCTTGCAGAAGCATTTGATTTAGCTGAGGAGGACTGAGACCTCCCCTGTATCCTCTGTACCCCCCCCCCCGGGATTGACAAAGGTGGACCTACCTCTAGGATCACCCTCTGTCTCATCTGTACTGTTCTCTGGGGGATCATAGTTGACCAAGGTGGAGTCATCAGACTCCTGGTCATGCTCCGAATCAGGGTCACTATGGGTAACCTCTTCTACCTATCCCCACCCACTTTGCCCGGTACCTCTGCCCTATCAGGATTCTGGTGGTCATCTAGGCTAAGCAGCTCTAAGAGATGCTTAGTGGTGGGGTTACTACCTGTCTTTAACTTCCTAGAGGTACACAGGGTCCTTAGTTCCCAGGGCATAGGTACACCCGGCGTCCCCCATGGGCTGAAGCATGTATTATGCCACCCATGGGAGACCACTCAAACTGTAACTACAGGCCTTTCATTGCAGCCTCCTAAAGCTGATGCTAGCACCACTTAAGAAAGATATAGGTTTCCCTATATCTAAGGTTACTGCACTTAAAATCTAAAAGTCACTCCTAAATTAGGCCTTTCAATACAGAAGGCAGGGTGCTCGGTTCTTAGTGTGAGGGTGCCCCTTCAGAGTCCATTCTCCTGGGTTGTAAGTGCATCAGCCATTGCGATACATAGTGACCATGCGTCATTACATGGTGACCATCTCTGAACTGGCTGTAACAAATCCTGTCATGTTTGGAATCAAACATGTTGGAATTATACCCATACCATAAACAGTGTGGAAGGTATGATTCCATGCACTGTAAAACCCTCCGGGAGGCCCTCATTGCTCCGATACCAGTTTTCTAGACCCGGAAAGTACAGCATGGCTGCTGCCGGCCAGATACACAATTCTGCCCTCCTGCTGCTGAGCCAAGCTCGAGCAGGGGAAGGCAGAACAATAGGTATCCTGTCACAGGAAGGTGTGACCACCTCCCAGACAGGATTTAGTGTATTGGTGCTGGGTGAGAGCGCTTGCCAGCGCCACTCAGTCTACTTGAAGGGTACACTTGGTGCCCTTCTTGCATAGTCCAGTTCAAACAAGCCCAGGGACTCGTTGAATCTCGCTCTGGCGCGAAACTGGACAAAGGACATGGGAGTATCCTCTCCACTGTCCGACCCCTCCCATGGGAGGGAACTCTGAATCGCCCCAACCCTTTCCTTAGGGTACTTAAGGGCCTATCTGAGGGTGGGTCCCTAGTTGTCGAACAAGATTCATTTCAGGACACCACTTCTTCGACCGTATGGGCATTCTGGACTTTGCTCTGGGCATCCAGACTGCAACTGGGAAGACTCCTGCTGTTCCTGGTCTCATAGCCCTGCTAATCCACTACAACTTCCATGCCTGTGCTCCATACAGGAACCTTCCAAGGCCTGTGGACACCCAAGACAACTGAAGGAATCTCTCTTGAAGTGAAGGAGTCACTTCCCTGCATCTGCAGGCACTGCAACTACACTGACCGGTCTGCTGATCCTGGGCTCCCATGGACTCCGAGGCTCCGCACACAGGTTGTGGTTCTTCACATCCCTTGAGTCCTTTGAGTTCCACCGGACACTTTCACCTTCTCCTGCAGCTGCATCTTCCTGAAGTCCCCCATTGGGTTTGACGGCGGTGTCCAACGCCACTTCACACATATGCATCCGGCTTCCATGGGGTAGGTATTATGGTTTCTATGGTATCCACAGGTGGTGTGGCTCTTCAACCTTCTGTCTTCCACGGGGTCCACTGGGAAGGGTTCTTCTTCTTTAAAATTGCAACTGCGATTTACTCATTGACTTGTATTGAGCCCACGGTACTGTTCCCACTCTGCACACGGCCTCGGTGGATTCCTGGTTACTTACCTCGGGTGGTTCCTTGGGTCCCCAGCACTGCTACGTCTTCTGGGTATAGTCTTGACTCGAGTTGTGGTTTGCATGCCACTATTTTAGTATATGGTTTGGTCTCCCTTTGGCGACCCCTGTGTATTTCGTGCTACTTAACTGTTTCTATTGAAAAGTATTGTGTGCATTGTGTATATCTCGGTTAGGAGATATCTGTATGTGTTAGTAAGCATTCTATAATAAATACGTATTTTTATAAATACACTGTAGTTCTTTTTCACTTAATCTATACCTATAACATTACGTTCTGGTAAAACAAGCTGCTTTACACTCCTTGGCTAAGCCTGAAGGCTGCTCTCTTCAGCTACCACTTAGAGAGCTTTCTAAGGTTGTCTAAACCACTAAAATCACCATAAGGTTTGTCTGGATTGGTGCAGGGTGCCCACTTACATAAGTGTACACCATATACAAAGCCAGCTTCTCACAGTTAGACTCAAGCAAGAACAGCTGGCCCTTGATAAAGGGACCCTGGAAGTCCAGAGGCTAGGAAACATTTGGGACTAGAGACTGATGGTGGCAGCACAAGTGTACCTAGTGTAAGGGAACCATCCTTTGATACTAGGAACCTGAGAAGATCGTCCCTCCTTACCAGGAGGGGATGATATCCCTAAGTGGGTCCCTGCTTTAGAGAGGGCTTGTAAAATACAGAAGGTCCCTCAAGGGCAGTTGGCAGCTATCCTGTGGCTCTCCTTTGCTAACACAGGAAGAAACAAGCGCCTCACTGTTAGAGAAGATTATGCTGATAATTACTCAGTCTTGAAGAGTGTCCTCATAGATGAGTTTGGTTTAACTACTGAATAGTGCTGAGTTCCATTTAGGGACGTACAGAAAGCAAATACACCCAAAACTCAGTTGATTTCATAGACAATGCTTTTAAGGCTCTGGAAGGCTGGCTTCATGGAAGCAAGGTACAGGACTATGAGGGATTCATTTGTTAATGAAGGAACACATCCTTAATAATTGTCAGAACCAACAACTGCGCCAGTACCCGGTGGACTCTGATTTGACCTCTCCCCAAGATTGGGGAAAGAAGGCAGACAAATGGGTCTGCACCAGGGTTAAGCAGAAAAGCCATGGTGGTGGAGGTTATAAGAAGAAGGAAGATTCTTCGAAGGTCCCAGAGAAGGGAAAGGATAAAAGCAGTCTTTGCAAGATCCCCAAAAACCTGCCTCTGGAGGCAAGTCCCAAAAGAACAACAACTCTAAAAGAAACCTTAGTGCTAACTGTGTAAGGAAAAAGGCCATAGGCCAAGGGATGCTGTTAGACATGGGGGTCTCTAGTTGGCAGAAGTAGGTATTTTTTTCCAAATGGCGACCCTTCTTCCTAGTCAGGGTAAGGGAGTTACACTCCTAAAATAACCCCTACTCACCCTATTGGTAGCTTGAAACGAGCGGTCAGGCTTATCTCCGAGGCAGTGTGTAAAGCTTTTGCATATAACCAACAGTAATATAATGAAAACACTACAAAAGGACACCACACCAGTTTAGAAAAACAAGACCAAAACGACAAAAATCCAACATACAGTACTTACAAATAGGCACTTTGCAAGAATAACTTTAAAAATGCAAATTCAGCAGGTAGGTGACATCACGTTTGCGCTCCACCACCTCAAAAGGCCCAGTCCACTTGTCCTGCAAGGCGAAAGGTTCCACTGGGGCCATGGCCCACACTTTCTTGCCAGGCTGAAACTCTCCCAGAGTGGCATTCTGGTCGTATAAGCGTTCCATCTCCTCCTGGCTTGCATCCAGGTTCGCCTGTGCGAGTTTCCTGAAGTGGGCAGTTTGGTTCCTGAAGGCCAGCATCTAGCTATATACATCCTGGGGAGTTTTCCTGGGAGCTGTCTCCCAGCCTTCCTTGACCAAACTGAGAGGTCCTCTCACCGGGTACCCATACAGAAGCCCAAAGGGCCTAAACCCTAATTACTTCCGTGGTATCTACCTGTATGCAAAGAGAAGGCATGGTAAGAGGATGTTCCACTTATGCCTCATGGGACCCTTGATCATGCACTTTAAGGTTTTGTTGAACCTTTCCACCAAAATGTTACTTTGTGGGTGGTAAGGAGTGGTGAACGTGTAGGTTACTCCGCACTACTTCCACAGAGATGTCATATACATGGATATGAAATTGGTACCACTGTCAGAAACCACCTCTCTGGGGAAGCCCACGTGGGAAAAGATCCCCATTAACGCCCGGCCCACCACTGGCACTCTCGTTGTTCTGAACGGGATTTCGTCCGGGTATCAGGTGTCATGGTTCACCAAGACCAGGATGTACCTGTTGCCCATGGCTGTTTTGGGACCCAGTGGCCCCACAATGTCCATCCCAACCCTTTTGAAAGGAGTTCCAACAACTGGAAAAGGTTGGAGAGGAGCCTTACACTTCCTCCCACTCTTACCGCTTGCCTGACAAGTTTGCCAAGACCTGCAATGTCCATTTGACTGCCTTTGCATTAGGGTCTGAAAAAAGTGGGTGACAAGCTTGTCAAAGGTCTTGTCCCGCCCCAAATGTCCTGCCTAAGGCACTTCGGGAGCCAGTCCCAGTAGGAAGGTCCTGAAGCGCTGGGGTACCACCAGCACACGGGCTGAACCAGGCCTAGCGACCTTAGGCTCACTGTACAGGAGACCATTCTTCCAGTAGATCCAGTGTGATCCAGACTGATCACCAGCTGCCTGGTTTGCAGCCTGCTGCCGCAAATGTTCCGGAGAAGGGCACTTTTTCTGCTCCCTGCAGGATTCTTCCCTGGTTGGACCACCTTATTGCTGCCAATGGGTCAGCTCAGATAAGTCCCCCAGTTCAGCTACCTTCTCTCCTGTAGGTACCGGGCATTTCCCTCAGGGTCAGCCTCCTCCCGCACCATGGGAACATCAGGGGCGGGTTTCCAGCGCCTCCTGCCCTTTCTCTTGGCAGGAACCTGGGTCACTATTTCAGGCTCCAGGCCCTTCTGATCACCCTTTCCGGCCACCATTGACTGAGTGGTCACGCACGCCCACTCTGGCAACCCAAGTATCTCCAAGTGAGACCTGAGCTCAACATCCTTCCACAAGGACTGCTCCAGGTCGTTTCCTAGCTGACAATCTACAGGCATGTTAGGGCTCACAACCACCCTCTAGGGACCTGGGACCCCCCCATTCAAAGGGAACCTGCACCACCATACACTGGTGCTCTGAGTTGTCCACAGCAACTACTTGGTAGAATGCCCTGGGGACTACTTGCTCCTCAGGGACCAAGTGACACCGGACTGAGGTCACACTGGCTCCAGCTCTATCTCTGAGATCCTCTACCCTTTTCCCATTGATGGTCACCCAGGCACTGTATTATTTAGTGTTAGCAGGCACCTAGCTCCTGAGACCATCTCACTGTCCCCTAGAGATCCTTACCATCCTGTGGGCATCCCTTCTTCCAAAGCGCTACACTAGCCAGCACCTTGGTCTGCCCACTGGTGGGTAGCTGTGCCCTCCTAGGACACTTGGGTGCCCCTTCAAGTGACCCACCTGCTCACAGGCCTGGCACTTGCCGGGGCCGGTCTCTGCAGGCTTTCCAGAAGAGATCACTGCTTTCTTGTCTCCTGGGGAATGGGAACTTTTACCCTGGGTTTTAGTTTGGGGCCCTATAGTGAACTCCTGCGTTTTACCCGTGTCCCCCCCACTCTCCTGCCCACCTTTGACTGAGTCTCCCCCAAACGCTTTCTTGTGGCCCCTGGTACTTAGCGGTCCGCCTCTATAGTGTTGCAGCGATTCTGCACAAACACAGAACTATGCGTAGGATTATGGGACCATAGTAGATAGGGACTGAGTCATCTCACCACCTTAGAACCCATGATCCCAGTACCGTCTAGCTATAGTGCCTCACTTGCCTTCGTACTCACTCACGGAGGAACAAGCAATTAGAGACCCCACAACACAACATTCCAGACTCTCTCAGGAATCGCGGTTGTAGGACACTCCCTTTAGTTCACACTCTTGTTCTCGTCCACAATAAAATCTGACAGAGTTTACAATATTGTTTTTAACTACCGTGCACTAATATGCAGTATACGTGCCACAGTAAGCAGAAAAATGCATAACACAAATACGGTCACCATAGCAATTTGTCCATAAGTCACAAAAGGTGCTGTCATGATATACGACAGAGTTACCTAACTTCCCTTCCTTTGTATAGAAACAGATGATTATATAATGGATTTCTGGGCGTTATCTGCAGACCCCACACATCAGTCTATAGATGGCAGATTCTACATCACAAGTGCAGTCATGCTCTTCTCCCTGGAAAGGTCCCGCTCCAAGTATGTGCTTACCTATCTGTGTATTCCAATAAGAACAAAGTACGTATTCCCAAACAGCTGCATCTATAAGTTTTGTCTAGGTGCGAGGGCCTGACCAGAATAGAATAACAAGGGGCATTGTTTTTCGACCTTGTTCACAATGTTCAGACTTAATCCCAGGAACCTGCAAAGCGTGAACACAACAGTAGATTCTCGTGAAAATATCAGAAGAGGCATTTGCATAATAAACTCGTGTAGTAAAGTGTGCAAAGCGGTGGACAGTCTGCAGCATGCTCGTGCTAACTTAAGGACGATTACAATGTCCCCATGGGCCACGTGACACCCTCCCCTTGGTCAAGTCCTCAGCCCTGGACTAATACAGAAGATACTGGTAAGCAGAACCAAAGCATCGTCGGCAGGGGTCTAGTAGGATTCAAAAAGCCAAAGCAGGAACGTAAAAGAAACAAAGTGAAAAAAAGAAATGTAGGTTGCAAAAATATATCCAATCACAGCGTATCCTCTGGGCTACAAACTCCGTGAGACAAGTGGAAGCCCATGAGTTCCAATAAGGCGTCAGAGCCATCAATAATAATAAGTGATAATCTTCCAATTAAGTAATTCAAAGGAACAGATGTGCTCCTCATATCCTGAAGCCACAAGGAGCATTCCAGGGCAACCTGTGTCGGTCTTGATGAAACTCAGATCCATGAGGCGTTGTGCAGGGGCACAGGTACTCGCTTCGGCTTCCGGTCCCAGTAAAGAGTCATACACAAGCCGCATAACCACGGAACAGACCTGCCTATGGGACCCCAACGGACCCACCAACAGATTATAATCCAGGGCAGTGGGTGATGTTGTGGAGAGGCAAACGTCCAGGGCCCATTGAAAAGGGCACCTGACGCAATAGAACACAGGTTGAACACAGATGAAGTAGGCATAACGAAAGGTCAGCCATTAGCCAATTTCAAGAGCTCCTAATGGCATTAAACCAAAAAGATTTTGCATTCGATCACAGTAGAGCTGCTACTTTGCCTGACTGGGCAGTACTTAGTGCGAGGGATAGTGGCACAGTGAGCCCAGGACCCACATCTGGGCATACCTGTCGCACTTGGGGCGAGGATAGCTTGCTTCCAGTGGCACAGTGAGCCCAGGACCCATGTCTGGGCATACCTGGCACACTTAGGGCAGTACCACAGGTCGAGCATACATTGCGGAACAGCAAACAAAGTACCAGCACGCCATAAACCAGGAGTATCAGCAGAGGGAAACCTCTGAATACGCTGGAAAAAATAGAATGAATAAAAGTAGGTATTATGCCAAATATTGTCTGAAACCATGTAACAAGGCCAGATCCCCCAACTTTAAAACAGTGTGTGAGGCCCGCCGTATCAGACACATTAAAAATGTGGTGAATTCATTCCCGAATTGTAGGGGGAGATTTGTGTTTACTAAAGATTGTATTTCACTAGATGTTCATGCCACAGCCAATTCGAAGGTCTCACGAACTGACTTGCGAGTGACTTCTTATTGTAACAACAGCGCTTTGAGTCTTCTTAGCCTATTGAAATCTGTTTTCAAAGTCGGAATGGAAGGACACTGAACTGGGGTAGGGGGTATATGACATTGCTGCAACAAGTAACGCGTTGTGAAACTGTTACTATGTACGGATTGCCTGCCTGTAAACCAAAGCAGTTCTGATTGTTGAGAATGAGATAACTGCCATTAGAAAGCAATGTGAGATTGGAATGATAGCAGGAATTTGAGTTCCTTTTAAAAACCAGCTAAATTAGGTGGCGAGACGTTGCAAGCACCGTGGAGTTTTACTTGTTTACAGACAAGGGAGTGTCCGACCGTAGAGTCAAAATCCTCCCCTGTAAGGAAAACTTCCTTCTCTGCATACTGACAACGAAAAGCAAATTAGAAGGACCACAATTCATGTATGAAACTACTTCCCAGGGGTTCGTATCTACCCACAGGAAAATGTTTCATGGAAGCTCTCAATTAGAAAAGTGAGCTGGGCAACGAAATTACCCCTTGTTTTAACCACACTGCTGAATCTATTTCTTCTACAGTAAATGGTAACCGTTCTAGTTTCCTAATGTGTAAAATAGTGTAAGTTGCAACTTTTATAGACATAATTTTCTGTTTAAATGTCAGATTGAACTGTAAAAAATGCTCGGAAGCATTAAGGTAATCCCATGGTACTCTTGTTTTTAGGAGTCTGTAAAGTCCAACTAAATTGCATAACAGATTGTAACTGATTTTGGCCATGATATAAGGTAGATACTTCACTCTGAACAATATCAATAGCAGATGACACAATATTATCTATGGTATATATACAGTGTGTTTATGATGTTATCAACCATGGCAAGAACTTTGTCCAAATTATCCTGATCAATTTGGCATAAGCATAATACCGCCTCCAGCTATGAAAGATTCCAAAATACATTATATGCTGCATAAACAAAACGTTTAGTACGTGTGGGTTTTGGACCCAAAAGAAAATCTGAAAGATCAATGTCTCCTGACAAAAGGGAAAGATGTTGTTTCACAGAAGCGAACGTGGAATGTTCCTACCACTGTTGCTGTAATTTCCCAACTGAATAAGTGGTAACTGTATGCAAATTCGGGTAACAAGGATCCGGTCTAATTTGGATAAAACCTTTAGTTAAATTTAAAAAACAAATAACATGCATCCATGTTTGTAGGCCACAATAACCGGCCCACCGGAAGTATCATAGATGAGTCAAGAGCCATTTTGTATCATCTGAGTCAGGTCATCAATAGTATAATTGGTGTGTGTGCTCCTTGTCTCATATTGGGCTAGTAATGGAATAGAAGGAGCATTAAAAAAATTTGCAGTGGCCAAACAGAAGCTGGTAGTTTGTTGCACCGTCTGAGTTCAAAATATTATTTGAGCCGGTATTAAACATGCACATTGCAAGGATTCACTCCACTACACTTGCCAAACTTTAGTTCACCAAATTGACTTTAAATCAACTGTCTTTCCAAAAACATTTAATTTACAATAATATGATGCTGGGTCAGATAAATTGTAACTTGTAAAACATGTAAATGTCTTTTTCTGTGTAATGGAACTAATTTTGTAAGGTGTTGACCATTGTTCCCATTGTGTATAATTGAAAGTTGCTCTTTGAGGACTGTTTTTATTAAGAAAGTGATGGCCATAATATTGGTAACAAAATAGATCTGCATAATGTGCTGAATTCAAATATTGATCTTCCGTATCAAAAACATTATACATTTGTAAATCAGAAAACCAAGAACTAGCAGCCCGGACATCCCAATCATCTGAATGCATTCCAGGCAAAACAACATCTACCAAAGAAGCACAGAAGATGTATGGAATTTGGAGGTTCTCTGTAGGACCATATACATCGAATGGCACTTTGTCCCAAACAATGCCATCAGCGATCAGAACTGCTGAAATATTAACTAATGTTTGGTCTCTTTTCATTTTATGACAAGAAGTATTCTGGGCCAGTACTCTGACGACTAGTTTCACAGCAGAGCGTTCAGGTAAGTAGTGGCTTTTAACCAACATGAAAAAGACAGCCACACATCCAATCTATATGAAGAGAAACACCATCAACAACACAATACACATGAAAGTCCATGGCGGAACTAATTGTGTGCTCTTTATCACCACAAGATGAAGAAACAAATCCGATTAGGAGGCACAGCAATAGACGTAGACAACAAAGATCTATCCGAAGAAAAGTGATTTTAGTCAAGATAGTAACCACTGGAGCTGAGGTGAAACAGTGGGAGCTTGTTCTCCGTTAGCAGTTGAATGAATTTCAGGTTCTGGGACCTCATACATAACATCAACTGGAGGGGAAGAATACTAATTTTACATAATTGCAGGAGTTGAATGCAAAACAGGCAATAAATTAGTCAGAGACTCCATCTCCCCTGTCATGCGTTGGAGAGACTCAGGAGAAACAGTATTCATTAGCTGGAGCGAAACATTCCAACGTGGGACTCTTCTAGACATAATATTGAGAATCGACCATGTGG
The DNA here is from genome assembly GCF_964261635.1 of Lissotriton helveticus. Classification (NCBI taxonomy): domain Eukaryota; kingdom Metazoa; phylum Chordata; class Amphibia; order Caudata; family Salamandridae; genus Lissotriton; species Lissotriton helveticus. Next base: position 1,968,497,061 of record NC_136065.1, read on the forward strand.
TGTAGTTCCACATGTTGAATGGAAATTAATTGGTTATCTACATCCAGGCAGTGGAAGTAAAATTACTGTTCTATTGCCCTTTAGACCAAGGACCGGGACAGGAGCATGGTAGGAGGGTCCAAATCCCTTTTTGTTTGCCACCTTTTCCCAGTCCAGATCGCCAACTTTTGGAAGCCAGCCAGAAACAGGGACTAAAACTGCTGTATCCGACAGTGAGGGCAAACGCGATTTTGCTAGAGCATCTCAATGCTTTTGTAGATCCTGTAACATAGCACAATGGTTTTCGACGTTAGATGTTGTAGCAGCCGCCACAATGTCTAGACCATCAAGGTCAAACACAAACATATTAAGGCCAAATAGCATTTCGTACGGGGTCCGCCCACCCAGAGTTCTTCTAGGAAGATTATTATGTGCATGTTGAACCCCATAGAGATGAGTCAACACAATACAGATGTAAGTCCATGGCGGGACTAAGTATGTGCTCTTTAACCACAAGATGAAGACACAAATCCGATTAGGAGACACCGCAATAGACGAAGACAACGAAGATGTATCCAAAGAAAAGTGATGTTGGTCAAGATAGAGATGTATGACTTTACAACGCATACTATTGCAAAGCATGCTTTTACAAAGCATTTTTTACAACATATAGTCTTTTTCAACGAATGTTTTCACAACGCAAACCATTACAACGCAAATATACAGAATTCTTTAAAAGAGCCATTACAATGCAATACAATACTGCGCATGCCATTACAACGCAAATATCGTAAACATTTAATTTTGTAAAATACCTCCTGGCACGGTATGCAGGGAAAATAGGGGTTTTGGGTGGGGAAGTGTATTAAAACGGGGGCAGAAACTACACACATCCCATCAAAAAATGACTTTGTTAATACATTAATACTCAGGGATTCATTTTAATACTAGAGTATTACTCGAGTATTAAAATTTCAGACAAAAACAATAAATATTTTACACGGCTACAAAATATAAAATAAAAAAAAATAGCAATTATTAAGAAATGTCCGCAAAAAACAAAGACAAAACGCTGACAGCAGAAAACAAAACGAGCAGACCACCATTTTATGAGCAAGGCACATCCAGAAATCCTACGACAGTTTCGATGACATTATAAAGTCCCTGTAGCACACAAAATGGAGGTGACAGCAGACACAATCCAAACTAACTGGTATAAACGTGAACGCAAATTAAAATATACGTTTCCACATAATAAAAATTAGAAAAAAAACATGAACACAATACATATTTTAGTGAAAATTATGGAGGTACACCACAAAATATATAAAAAGGAGCAGTCCACCATTTTGAAAACAGTGGTCAACTGACTACCAGCGAGAGCACACGTTTATTTGGCAGCCTCTCACTCTCAGAGATACTGTCACTGTGACATCACATAAGAGCCTCACAAATACACGAAGTAAGTACATTAAATTACAAATGAATCACTCACTACTTTTTTTAAAACTGCAAAACCTAATTTTGAGAAATTTTACAGTTTATTGATAACTTTTGTCAGAGTTTGGAGAACAGAGAAAAATAATTGTTTTTGCTTCAAAAAAATCCATAGTAAGTCAATAAATATAATACAATATTAAAAGGTATCAAATTTAAATTAGGAATGAGTATTACTAAATATTGTAGAAAATAATGTAAAATGATTAAATGTGCCATCCTTTGGTGATAAGATAAATAGAGGTGGGGTAAATCACATTAACAAGCAAAATATAACTATTTAACGTGATTTTTTTTGCCAAAAACATGGATTGTGATGTGTTGTAGAATATGTAGATACCTCAGACGTGTACCAAAGTGAGAGATAAAAAATTTAACTGGTGCTAAAACAATTAGTGAGTGAAAATATAACGGTGCAAAAATGTTGGTAAATTCCGTATAGCTTTTAAGTTATGAATTAGTGCCCCAAAAAAAGAGGTGAATGGCTCAGTAATATTTAAAAATCATTATTCAAAATCGTCTATATAAGAGTGAAAAACAGGATTGTGGTAAATATAAAAACTAATGAGAATTCATTTTTGTTAAAAATGTGTTTAGTAGTCGACTAATAAAAAATATTAACGTGAAAAGGGGTGCTTGGAAAAGTTTAAAATCTGAAAACATATCTGAAAATCAAAAAATTTGAAATCGTATTCATTTTAAAAAAATGCAAACCATTTCTATTCATATATATTCCAGCAGACTGACTATTCAGAACAAAAAATCATATCCAAATCACCTTCCAAAAGGAATCCAAATTCCTGAAAACCTACTTCAATTTTCAAATCAACTTTTTAAGCTGAGTACATTTTCTAGGAAATTCTTACAAAAAACAAGCAGTTACATTATTCAGAGCAACCTACACACATAAAAAACTTAGAAATGATTCTAAATTTTATTTTTTTCTCTTCCAGATCTAAAGAAAATTCAACACATGAAAAATAAACTGGGAAGAAAAAACGAGAAACCAAATTACAAAAGGAAGTGAAAAGATTTTAAAAGGTAATTTGAAATGCATATTGTAAAGAAAATATTTTTCTGCAGGGACATTACTTATATTTATTAATTGTTCTACTCCTTTATTTGTAAATTTTGAAATGTAATAAAGTTGATCTTTTAAAAAAAAAAATTTACAAGAAAGGTGAAAGTGTCTCCATCCAAAAAAGAAAGACAATGTTGTGTTAATAATAATTAAAATATGTTGGAACGTACTTCTGCCACATATAAGATGCAGGATACTGAAGAGGTACAACTTCTAAATCCAAATTAAAATAAACGTTGCAGTGGAAATCAACAGTATAATGGTGGAGTAATTACTAATAAAAGAGGTAACTGTTTCTTTTAAAAAAATTGTCAGTGTCTGGATGGGGGATGCTGGTTAAAAATTTCTTTTAAAATTCATAATGCTAAATGCAACAGAAAAAAAGCTGAAAAGTAGAATTTTTAAAATTACATTCTGTTATTGTGGAACTGCTTACAAGAATGCATATTCAAAACATTGTAATATTTGATTAATACAAAAATGCAATGATTGTTTTTTTATAAAGGAATATCAATAAAAAAAATTATAAATGGAATTTATTTTAAATTTCACCAGATAACAACAGTAAGACAACCGAGAACACAAATTCCATGGGAAACCAACTTGTAGTGACCTTCCAAAAAAGAGATACACCAGCAGCAAACCCAAAATAATTTCTAAAGGTGAGTTCATTTCCAAAATATTAGAGAATATTAACTAACACTTTTTTCACCAAAACGTGCAACACACCAAACAATCAATAGAATAAAATCTAAGCTATATTCTTTTCTCTCCCAGAAAAAAAGAATCAACACTGAAAACATTTTCAAAGCACACTGAGCAACGAGAAGCAAATCAAACAAATCCAAAAGGTAATTAGATCTGAAACAGTTGCCAACATCTAATAATGTTTATTCCACAGGAAGATAAAATGTTTTTAGTATAATTTATAAACCAACAAATGGAAGTGACAAAATGTAACATACATGTACTTTTCCCAAACCAAGCAGTTATTCATCAATAAATGTTTTTTTGAACAGACTTAACAAATGAACCAATAAAAAAACTATTCTGAATTATTTTTTTTTACAAATTTGCATTTTTGTCTACATTTTCTTTTTATTTCAGATAATGTCATCAACTAAGACAGCCAATTGTATTACCTCAAACAAGGGAAACTGCCTCCTCAAGCATGCAGGGTACATTTATTGCAAGGAGAGACTAACAGAACCAAGGTTTCATTGGAGGTGTGTGAAATACTACTCAACACATTGCACAAGAAGAGTGGTTACTCTGGGTGACTCTGTTTTAAAAACCACAGACCATAACCACTCTGCCTCTGCAATGGAGACTGAGTTGAGAGAAACAATTACTGAAATCAAGGAGATTACAAGCACCTCCAATGACTCCTGTGGTTCCATAGTGAGGGAGGTTGCACAACACGTCCCAACTCATGTTGCCAGCAGTAGGCCCATTACACCCAATCTGAGACAAATTATACAACGCAAAAAACAGGTAAGTAACCCACAACGAGTTACACCACAAACCTTCTCTGACATTCTTATTCCTCCTGAACTCTCTGTTACTGTTTCTAACGAACCTTTCTTACTGCATGACAACAAAAACCCTCTGAAAAGAATCCTCATTTTTAGCACCCCCTGTAATCTAGTTAAGTTGGAGAATAGTGATGTTTGGATGATGGATGGGGTGTTTAAAAGCATGCCCCATCCTTTCACCCAAATATACACCATTCATGCAAAAATAAACAATACAGTAATCCCCTTAGTATACAGTTTGTTACCTGATAAACAATCCACAACTTACACTGAACTTTTAACAGTGTTAAAATCAAAAACATCCAACAAAAGTCCTAGAAAAGTTATTGATTTTGAATTTGCAATGATTAATGTTATTTCCAAAACGTACATGGATAACCAAATTCAAGGATGTTTTTTCCACTTTTCTCGGGCATTTTGGCATAAGATACAAAAAACATCCTTAGTTGTGGATTACGTATCAGATAGCAAACTGCAATTTGAACTAAAAAAACGAACTGCACTTTGCTTTGTTCCTCCTGATAGTGCAGACACATACTACACTGCAAGTACAGAATCGGACTTTTTTTTACCACAAACAAAGAAAAATTGACACCCTTACTAAATCATTTTGAAGACACAGGGATTGGGCATCAAAGCAGGTCGGGTCGCAGGAAGGAAGCCACGTTTCCATTTGGAGTGGTGGAACTGCTACTCGAGCTGCTTAGAAGGAGAAGCAAAGACAAACAATGCCATAGAGGGGTGGCACAACTCCTTCAATCATTCAATTGGCAAACCTCACCCAAACTTTTATCATTTTTTGGAAACTTTAAAGAAGGAGCAAAGTTTCACAGAAATGAGAATGTCACAAGCATTAACAGGTAGTCTAAACCCACGAATTAGCAAAAAAATCTAAGGAAATTACAGAAAGACTATTGGGAACTCTACAACAATTTTCGTTATGTGTGGCTTCAGACTACCTGGATAATGTTGCACACGTACTACATTACTAATAAACACTACTCTTTTACTTTCCTGTTTTGCCTTAAAATGTATAACTTGATTAAATTGGCATATTTAAAACATTTCTAAATGTTGTAAGTCGGGTCACCTTACCTTAGATGTTTTCTTTTTTCAAGTCTTGGTCTTTCCATTCCAAAATATGTTGTCCAAGACTGTCTTTTTACCATTAACAAATCCACAAGCGAAATTCCCTCCAAAAATATTAAAAATAATTCAGCCCATTTTCCAAAAGTCTGTTTTTTCCAAAAAAGGTAGGGCCCCATTAGGATGGCGGGCAGAAAACCACCCCGGCTGCCATGGAGGCGGCAAACAACCGCCCGCCGGGAACGCGGAGAAACCAGCAGTCAGATTAGGAACAACCCCCCAAAAAAAACGACCGCGGTGGTAGCGGGACAACAAAAACCGCCCTACGCGGGCCGTGACATCCAAAAATCGAGCACGGCGGTCAGAAACGCAGCAGAAAAGCTACAACCCGCCTCAAGCAAAGCGGAGACACCGCACAGGAAATTAGTATATCCCTGATGGTCCCGCGGTACGAACCGCTGTTTCTGACCGCCGCTGTCGCACACTGCAGTGAATGGGGGAGCCAGCAGGAGAGCTGCAGCATGGCCACCGCTTCGGACAATCCTCATAAACATGGCGGACGATGCAAAAACACCACAACAAAGGCAAACAGTGCACCTAAAAAATTTAGCCTTGCCCCCCAAATACACAAAACACTTCCAAATGAAAAAAATCTCTAATTGCCAAAAAAAACAGGACAACTCCCACAGCACAACTGACTGCAATACCCCATTATGACACACCCACACAGCTGAGTATAAAACCAGCCCCTTCACTGACCACAATCCTTTGCAGCTCTCCAGAAGCGAAGGGCACACACCAGACTTGACAGGAGAGGCAAGACAGCACCGAACACCCACCACCACCACCACCACTGTTAGGGGAATCCACGTTGCTCATGCTCACTTCCCAATGCATTTCGGTGAGTACACCTTCGTCAGGGGAACACTGCAAAATTATAATTCCATATATAACCGATGTTTTAAAAAAGGCACCGAAATGCATTGAGAAGTGTTGGACGCACTACTGAAAGATTGGAATCTGTGAAAGTGCAAATTTGTACAAATTGAGAATTTGAAATTTTTACTTTTATGAAAATTGAATACAGAGAATGTACTTCTGTCTTTTAGTTGTTTTTTCTTTTTGTCCTCATGTTCTTTAATGACATTTTTGCTTTCATGCTGATCAGAATTACACATTTTGCCAAAGATGGGTATGAATTGTGGGATTTCACAGCGTTTTTCTTGTTGATTGATTAACACGCAAATGATGAAATTTGTGATGAATTAGGATTATTATAGTAAAACAGTTGAGTGGAGTGTGTTACATTTTCAGCCATACAGAGCCACATGATGTTGCACATGCAGGTGCCAGGACAGTAATTGCTTGGGTGATTGTCTCTGTGTGCCCCTGTTGTCCAACTCAGCATGAACCCAGAGACTATGCCCAGTGCCCACCAACCAAGACGAGATGACATCACTGTACTTACTGTGTCCTTACTTTTGTTAATTCACACTGAAATAAAGATATGCACCATCGCAGCCCTGTATAATTGCACACGACCACTCTTGTGTAGATGGCTATTTTGTTGGTGAGTCCATGTACCCCGATGCCACGCACATTACATACACATATGTTCACAGGCCATGCTCATTAAATGCTGCCCATTCATGCACACAATGATTCTACACACAGACACAGGTAGATATGTGACGTATGTAGTGGCCAGATGTGCATAGGACTGGAGATGTGTGCAAGTCACTGAGGGGGTTCAATGCAGTCATCCTGCATGTGTGTGAGATTATCAGGGACCCTGTACGCCCTCATAAATGCATGCAATCACATCTGTTTGGCCCATGCAGAGTGCCCTTGTGAGGTGTACCCCAGTTTGGGATGGAAGGAGATTACAATTGGTAATGAGTCTGTGTCTTGCTACTGTTCTGATAGATGTCGTTCCATGACACTGTCTCACTGATCATTTCCCCTTCTCTTTTCCCATGCCTGAAGCTCAGGGTACACCAGCGTAAGGCCGTGTGGATGGCCATTGCAGCAAAGGTGCGAGCCCTGGGGTTAACCAACCGACGACGCACCCACTACCACAAGAGGTGGAACGACATCAGCTGGCTGACTAAGAACGTGGCAGAGATGATATTGGGGCTGCTACTATGCACTGGGCGTTTGACAAGGCGCAACATGACACCACTGATGGGCCGCATATTGGCAGTGACTCATCCTTAGGTGGATGCATGTCTGAAGGAGCACCGGCAGCAAGGCAGGGGTGAGTATTTGGAGAGGGTGACTTTGCCTGGGAGCGGATGCATGTGTACAGGCCCTATGGCAGCGGTGGCACATGTGATGTTCGTGGGGTGGTGCTGTGCTGTCATGTGAGTGGCTGCTGGGATGGGTGCCAGTGTCATGCATTGGCCCCAACTGCCCTTACAAGGGTGAGCCTCCCTGCTGTGCTTTCCCATTGCGAGATGTGTTAGCATCTACATGGTCATTCAGCATTGGGATGGTGTGGGGAATCTATTAGTGGGTGAACAGCAGTGTCCACTATCTGACTGTGACTGCATGTATGCCTACTTTGCATGCACCATGATCGGTGAGGCACACACATCAGACAAGAATGTGCCCCAGAGTACCACATGGTCTTTGTTATGGCCTACTTGCCAGTGTGGACTGTCATGTTCTAATAGGTGAATGTTTTGTCCCCTCCTGTTCCCTCAAGGTCTACCAGTTGCAATAAGTGGTGTCCCCACATCATGTCCCTAGGTGTGTGCAGAGCAAGTTGTGTGTCTGGTACACTTCATACATGGGCAGGGTGTTGTGCTGTGTGGCCTCAACATGGCAGATATTCAGGGTTACAGGCACTGTTGTTGTCTATGTAGTGTGTAGTTGTAATGTGATTGCAGGGTGTGGTGGTCACCATGTAGATTTGGGGATCTCCTGGACTGCATTGATTGGTTTGCTTTGTCCTGATGATGACACTAACACAACCCTGCATCTCTCACTCATGCAGAATCAACAGTGGACACGGAGGAACAGGAGCCGGAAACCAGTGGTGGCGAGGGTAGCACTACAGCTGCACCGGAGGCCAGTGACACAGAGCCCAACAGCGCATCTGAGGGGGACCGGAGTATGCAAGAGGAATCCCTGCCTGAGACACAGAGTACAACATCATCTGATGCCAGCGGGGATGCATCCATGTTGGAAGGCACAGGGAATGGGGACTCTGCATCATTTACTACCACACAGCGGCCAGTGCCCACCCTCCCATCCACTTCTTCTGGTGCTGCCTGTGTCCGTGTCAGTAAGAGAGGACGAGTTAGATTCACATCTGGCACCGCTGAGCCTGCACCTGTCCCCCCTGCTGCCCTCAGTGCTGAGTCTGTAGAGCTCTTGCGCCAGCTTTGTGTGGGCCGGACAGCCCTGCTCAATGCCTTCAGTGACCATGACAAAAAATTAGTCCAGGTGGTTGCCTACATGGAGGGCATACACTCTGACGTGGTCCAGGCTTTGTCGTTCGCAGTGACGTCTGCCCTTCAATAGGCACATGCTCCCATTCCTGCTCCAGTGCCTTTGTCCACCCCCCAGTCTGTGGCCACATCAGATGATAGTGACCACGGTTCCCAGTCACGATACAGCACAAGAAGCACCCAGCAGAAGCAACCCAAGCGGTCCCACCCACAGACACCATCCCCACAGAAGAGCAGAGCCAGTCCAGAATGCAAAGACAAGAGCCAGTCAGGGAAGAGCAAGGCAGAAAAAGCAAGGAAGCAGACAGGCTCCCATGCCTCAGAGGCATCACCAGCCAAGGACTCTCCAGGCCCTAAAACTTTACGCAGAGCTAGGCGTGCAGTGTCTATGACCACTGAGGGTGTGTTGTCAGGCAAGGGTACACCTAGGAAGGGCTCAGGGCCACATTCCCCTGCCACATCAACTCTATTTCCAAGCCCAGTGAAGCAGGTGAAGGAGGGCACTGTAGGGGCTACCCCTGACAAACAGACAAAGGGGGGCACATTAGGGGCTACCCCTGACAAACAGGCAAAGGAGGGCACTGTATGGGGGACACCTGGCAAACAAGGGAAGGTGGTCCAGAGGCGTAGCCAGACAAAGCGTGCCGCAGGATCTAGCACGTCACCAGAGGGAGTGTCAGTGTCTGCACCTGAAGCGGCTCTGTTGGTGTGTGTGCCTGTTGTGTCCCAACCAGTTCCCATTAACCCAAGTACAGGAAAGCCATTTCGCATTCCCAAGAAGTGGAAAGGCACCCCTCCAACCTCTCCCACCCACACTGTGTCACAGGTCTGCATGACTCCGCCTCCATGTACCACTACACCACCTGGTCCAAATAGCCCTCCAGCTTGCAAAGCCACTGATAGCCCTACATCACCTGGGCCTCTATCTCCCCAGTCAAGTGGTCCCGCTGTTCAGCACACACAGCCAGCTCCAAGTCCGCCTGACAGCCAAGCGTGAGTGTTAGTCCCCCTCATACACCTGTCTCTCATACAGGTGTGGTAGTTCTGCCCATTGATTACAACCTGGGTGTGTTGCTGGCCATGTAAGGGTACAGTCAAACACATTCACTGTGCAGCTGCTCATGTCCTGACTCTACACTTCTCCCTGGTCACTGGCCTTGTCATTCACTGCTGTTCTGGCCTTGCCTGTGCAGCTTCTCATGTCCTGACTCTGCACTTCTCCCTGGCCACTGGCCTTGTCATTCACTGATGTTCTGGCCTTGCCTGTGCAGCTACTCATGTCCTGACTCTGCACTTCTCCCTGGCCCCTGGCCTTGTCATTCACTGCTGTTCTGGCCTTGCCTGTGCAGCTTCTCATGTCCTGACTCTACACTTCTCCCTGCACACTGGCCCTGTTGCTCTGCTGTGTTGTACTCTCCCCTATGCAGCCTCTCATGTACTTGCTGTGCCACCTGCCCTGGACACTGGCCCTGTTGCTCTGCTGTGTTGGACTCCCCCCTGTGCAGCCTCTCATGTACTTGCTGTGCCACCTGCCCTGGACACTGGCCCTGTTGCTCTGCTGTGTTGTACTCTCCCCCGTGCAGCCTCTCATGTACTTGCTGTGTCACCTGCCCTGGACACTGGCCCTGTTGCTCTGCTGTGTTGGACTCTCACCTGTGCCATGGACACTTGTCCTGTTGCTCTGCTGTGTTGTACTCTCCCCTGTGCAGCCTCTCATGTACCTGCTGTGCCACCTGCCCAGGACGCTGGCCTTCCTGTTTGGAGTTTGCCTGTGCAGATTATCTTGCATATGATCAGCATTTTGTGCCGTGCTCTTGTCTACGGTTGTTCTACTTTCACATCTGTGCAATATGTGAATAAAGACAGTTACTCCTGTTGTCTGTTTTGTCAGTGTCCTTGCTGATTAAAGTTATTTTGGTGTGTGCATTTGGTTGCCTGTGCCCCATGCTCTATGTGTCACTTCAACATTGCCAAGATCTTTGCCCGCATCAAAGTTTTATACAGGGGTGACAGGGTCTTCAGGCCATTCAGACACTGATACTAGTGTTATCTGTGATGGTTCTTTTACCTGTCATTCAGTTCTCTTTTTAGTGGTTTGCTATTGTTGGGTACATTGTTCACAAGTCAGGTTGGGGTACACTGGCAGCACAGGGTGTGATGCTGTGCACAGGTTTGCATGCAGGCTGGGCACTGCCATGATGTTTGGGCGTTATTCCTTTGTGTGCCCCGCTGTGTATGTGTATGGTCATCCTGTGTTGGCCCTTAGGCCTGGTCCCATGGCCTACATGAGATGTGTGCTCTTGGGTAGTCTAGAGGTGTGCAGTGTGAAGGGTGTGACTTTGTAGTGGGTGTGGATGTGTGTGTGTCCCTGGATTGTGAAAGACACACATGTGTCACCCAGGAGAATTGTGCCTGTTGTTTGTATTGTTGTGCCCTGTGGATATGGTTGTATGGACATGGGCGAGTTGTCTGTTGTGCACTGTGCAGTGTGTTGGTGTCCCCTGTGCAGCCTCTCATGTACCTGCTGTGCCACCTGCCCAGGACGCTGGCCTTCCTGTTTGGAGTTTGCCTGTGCAGATTATCTTGCATATGATCACCATTTTGTGCCGTGCTCTTGTCTACGGTTGTTCTACTTTCACATCTGTGCAATATGTGAATAAAGACAGTTACTCCTGTTGTCTGTTTTGTCAGTGTCCTTGCTGATTAAAGTTATTTTGGTGTGTGCATTTGGTTGCCTGTGCCCCATGCTCTATGTGTCACTTCAACATTGCCAAGATCTTTGCCCGCATCAACGTTTTATACAGGGGTGACAGGGTCTTCAGGCCATTCAGACACTGATACTAGTGTTATCTGTGATGGCTCTTTTACCTATCATTCAGTTCTCTTTTTAGTGGTTTGCTATTGTTGGGTACATTGTTCACAAGTCAGGTTGGGGTACACTGGCAGCACAGGGTGTGATGCTGTGCACAGGTTTGCATGCAGGCTGGGCACTGCCATGATGTTTGGGCGTTATTCCTTTGTGTGCCCCGCTGTGTATGTGTATGGTCATCCTGTGTTGGCCCTTAGGCCTGGTCCTATGGCCTACATGAGATGTGTGCTCTTGGGTAGTCAAGAGGTGTGCAGTGTGAAGGGTGTGACTTTGTAGTGGGTGTGGATGTTTGTGTGTCCCTGGATTGTGAAAGACACACATGTGTCACCCAGGAGAATTGTGCCTGTTGTTTGTATTGTTGTGCCCTGTGGATATGGTTGTATGGACATGGGTGAGTTGTCTGTTGTGCACTGTGCAGTGTGTTGGTGTGTCCGTGCTGTTCTGTGTGACTCCTCCTTGTTTTGGTCACTTATGAGTGTGCAAAGTGTGTGACTTGCACATCAGTGTTGTGTTTGTTTGATCATCAATGTGTCTTGAGTGTGTTTGTGTGGACTGTGTGGCCCTGCTGCTCCACACTGCCATTGTGGTTGTGTTTCTCATGCATTGCATGCACATGGTACCTTTTCTCCTCCTGTGTGGCATGGTGTGTGTGGTGTGATGCCATCTCCTATGTGTGCCGCTTATGGCTACCCATTGTGGGTCTGCACTCCCTCTTTTTGTGTATGGTACACCCCTTCCATGTCTACTACTGACAAGCAAGTGAGTTCACTTTGATGTCAGCTGTCCCCTTGGTTTACATGTGTGTGTGCCTCCCCATCACTTCATTTGTGACACTGTGCTTTGTGGTGCAGTTCTTGGGCCAGGGCAAATGTTCAACTCTGGACATTGCCCCAATGGTTTATGTGTGGTGTTCTTGTGCTATTGATCAGCGAGGATTGCTCATGTGCACTTCAGCTGTGTGTGCTGCCCAGTGCTCTGGTCAAGATGGTTCTACTCTTGTATCCCAGAGTGGTGCATCTGTTGTTGTTGTGTTATTATTATTATTATTATTATTATTCTTATCATTATTATTATGCGTTGTTACATAGCGCTCGATTACCCGTAGGCATCTCGGCGCTTGCCTTGGGAACCCGTCCTGGCTTTTTTCCCTGTGAGATACCCGTACTGGGCATCCCCAAGGTGAAAGCCAGGCATCCCGCCGCGGGGGGGGGGGGGCGTAGTGGAGATTAAGCAGCTAATGCCCAGAGCTGCAGAGTGTGAACCCGTGATTCGAGTAGGCACCGAAACGAGAATTATCGAGTCCGTGGATATTTGGGCTCAAGACCCTGCCGCGTCGGGAATTGAACCCTGGTCCCGGGTCTGACCTCTGCTTCAGGGTCTGCCTCTTCTAACCAGTGAGCCACACTTCTGGATGTATGTGTGTTGGCTGTGGTATTGCTTGACTTCCTGGGTGTGCTGTTGTGTTTGTGCTGTGCTGATTAGTGTTGTGTGTGTTGAGTTGTGTCAGTCATGTCTGTGTGTGACTGTTTTGCTTGTTGTGCACACACTGCTTGTTGTGCATACAGTGCTGTGTGTATGTGGCCTTGGCATTGCCTGATGTGCATCCCCTGGTTTCCTGTGGTGTTTGTTCATTTTTGATTTGATGTGCATCTGTGGTTGTTTTCATGTGGCAGTGTAGTTCTGTGCTGGTTCTCTTCTTGTGTGATATGTGATATGTTGTGTGTTTTGTTCTTGTGTGATGAGGTTGTGCACTCCTGTTGTGTCTGTGCTCCCATTGCCTTTCCACAGTTTGGCTGACAGGGCATGTCTGTTTCTGATGTGGTTCTGTGTGTGTTCCTGTAGTGTTTGTGTGGTTTTTGGGCAGGCATCTGTTCAGGCATCCCTGTGTGTGTGTTCTGTTTATGGCTACACCCAGGGTGTGTGTTTGAGTGTGTATGGGCTGGCAAGTATTGGCAGCCTTCAGTGTGTGAGGCACTGGTGTTGTGTGTTCCTTGTCAGCCACTCCTGCAGTGGCTGTCTCCCTGGTTATTTGTTGTGTGGTGTAGGGTGTGTATTGTGCTTGCTTGTTGCTGTGGTTGTTGCTTGTTGCTGTGCATGGGGGTGCACAGGATGGGCACCTGACCTGTGACTTGATGGGGTGTGTTGATGTGGTTGGGGGAGGTGTGTCCTGTGGTGTTTGTGCCCTGCCCATGCCTTGGACTGGCCCTGCCATGTGCATTGTGCGCATGTGTTGACCGCTGCAGTGACGTGACCGGGACGTTGCTGCATGTTCGCGGTCGATGTGTGTCCAGGATGCAGTGGGGTGACATGGTGGCAGGTGGGTCATGTGTGGGTGCCCTTGTGGATGTGTTGTTGCCCCCAGCAGGGTGTTTGTTATGGTTTTGGACCCTGTGTCATCCCGTGTGTTGTGTGTTGTATATTTGTGTTTTTGCCGACCTGCGGCAGCATCCTCGGCCGCCCATTAGATGATAGTGGTGTAGCAGGTATAGCACCGGAAACACATGTAGAGCTGGGTCCATGGCAGTCGTGACCGAGTGGTGTGGACCGGGTCTCCCACCCCGCGGTGGCGGGCGCACTTTGATGGCGGTGCGCGGCGCTCCGCGGCGGACGGGAAATGACCTATGTTTTGCTATACTAATATGGCGGACGTGAGTACCGCTGCGCGCAGGCGGAAAAAGGCATTTTTTCGCCCCGCCAGCACCGCGGTGCCACCGCCCTCCATCCTAATGGACCCCTAAGTCTGCCTGAATGTCCTGAGTTTTTTTCGTATCAACAATGGCAATTGAAAAAAACATCCCAAAAAAAGTTCGAAGAAAAGTAAAGCTTTCCAAAGAAATCCAAAGAAAAGTAAAAGTTCGATGTTCTACGTGAAAATCCATAAGTAATTCGTCTCCAGCTCCGACTTGTAGTAAATCCAATAGTTCCCAGATAAAGAACGTTCTCCAATGTTTTGAAAAAATTCCAAAGCCTCTTAAACCGCAATCCAAAACAAGAATAAAATAAATAATCCCAAAAAACAATGAAGTCATCCAAGAAAAATCCACAATGTGCTTCCGGAATCCAAAAAAAAATCAAAGTGACGAAAATCGATCTTTATCTTTGACAGCATTTAAAAACTCTAAAAATGTTTGCATTTTTTCAAGCGAATAATATTCTTTACAATTAGATATCCTTTCTAGATCCTATTTTTTTAACTTTCACATTTTCTATAGGTAAACACGTGACCCGACGGGGGCATACTTTATCAACATAGTTGGTGAAAAGTTACGTAAAACAAATAAAACACATTTATGACATCTAACAACCGTCCTCGACTCTCCTTGCAATAAAAGTCACTCATGCACTATTGTATTTAAGTTTTTGAAAGTTTCTTACCTGAACGCAGGTCTCCCATGCTTCTGCTCTGTCTGGCGACGCTCCTCAAAATGGCTACCTTCAAGTTTCACGTTTACACGTTAACGTCATCTGGAGCAACCAAAAAGAAAAACTGACAATTTATTTATTCTTTATGTTTTCATTACTATTATTAATAATAATTAAATACAATGAAATAAAGCATTCTGTACATAATGAATACATTAAAACATTATAATATTCACATTTATGTTAAAGAAAATTAAATATTAAAAAATCAATACGCACACATGCTTGTTACTTTACTCAATTTTTAACAACATATTACATTTAAACTACTTCTTTTTTTACAGTGTAATTTTGTTTCATAACCTTTCTTACCTTTTAGCTGCTCCAACAGGCTCGTATTCTCTCCCACGGTCCACCCAAAATGAACTTGAATGATATAGACGCGTCAATCTCCTTGAGAACTATAGAAATACATTTTTTCCCATTCACTTCAATGGTAAAGCGTGGGAAAATGTATCTTCATTACATTTTTTGATAATAAACTTAAATTTAAAATATTAAAAATATTTTTAGTAATTGTTTAAATTACAGTAACAAAACATAATGAATATTATATGATTTAAAAAGCATATTAATTTTTAGAAAATATTTCTTAACACTTTATTAACATTAATGGTTTTAAAATTGTAATTTTAAATGCTTTTAATCTGCAAACATTGATTTTATTATTTTTAAAACACATTTTTATTAAAAAAATTAAACGGAATATTAATTGCCTTTTTATAATTTTTAAAATAAAATTCATTTAGGGAAGTGCTGGATAGTGTAGGGGTACTAATTACTATTCTAACTCCAGGGGGGTGCAACAGTAGGGTATGTGCTGGATAGTGGAGACGTACTAATTACTATTCTAACTCCAGGGGGGTGCAACAGTGGGGTATGTCCTGGATAGTGTAGGGATAATTATTACTATTCTAACTCCTGGGTGGTGCAACAGTATGGTAGGTGCTGGATAGTGTAGGGGTGCTAATTACTATTCTTACTCCAGGGTGGTGCAACAGTAGGGTAAGTGCTGGATAGTGTAGGGGTACTAATTACTATTGTAACTCCAGGTGAGTGCAACAGTAGGGTATGTCCTGGATAGTGTAGGGGTATAATTACTATTGTAACTCCAGGTGAGTGCAACAGTAGGGTATGTCCTGGATAGTGTAGGGGTAATATTTACTATTCTAACTCCAGGGGCGTGCAACAGTGGGGTATGTGCTGGATAAAGTAGGGGTACTAATTACTATTCTTACTCCAGGGTGGTGCAACAGTAGGGTATGTTCTGGATAGCGTAGGGGTACTAATTACTATTCTAACTCCAGGGGGGTGCAACAGTAGGGTATGTGCTGGATAGTGTAGGGGTACTAATAACTATTCTAACTCCAGATGAGTACAACAGTAGGGTAAGTGCTGGATAGTGTAGGGGTAATAATTACTATTCAAACTCAAGGGGGGGTGCAACAGTATTTTATGTGCTGGGTAGTGTAGGGGTACTAATTACTAATCTTACTCCAGGGTGGTGCAACAATATTTTAAGGGCTGGATATTGTAGGAGTAGTAATTACTATTCTTACTCCAGGGTGGTGCAACAATAGGCTAAGTGCTGGATAGTGTAGGGGTACTAATTACTATTCTAACTCCAGGTGAGTGCAACAGTAGGGTAAGTGCTGGATAGTGTAGGGGTACTAATTACTATTCTAACTCTTGCTGAGTGAAACAGTAGGGTAAGTGCTGGATAGTGTAGGGGTACTCATCACTATTCTAACTCCAGGGGGGTGCAACAGTACGGTAAGTGCTGGATAGTGTTGGGTTACTAATTACTATTCTAACTCCAGGGGGTAAGTGCTATATATCGAACATTCCTGAGTATTATTTTTTTTAAATAATTTTAATTTTATAATAATTCAACCATAATATTTATAAAATTCTGAGTATTTTTTTAATACCCAAATATTATTACAAATACATGATTTATTACAGATTTAAATAGAGTATTTTTTAATACCCCAGTATTTTTCATTTTTTTAATTTAAATATAGAGTATTTTTTTAATAAAAAACTAATTTTCATTATTAAATTTTTCAAATCTTGAATTTTCAAAGTAATAAAAAATTTATTTTTTGTATAAATCTTAAATTTAAAAAATAAACTTTTAATCTATTTTATTATATTTTTTAAAAATACAAAATAATTTTTAAAAACAAATTGTACTAAAACATACTAAAAAAGCTTTTTAAAAAAAAAAATCAACAAATAATTTAACAACTATAAAACAATAATAAAGAGTACTTACCCAAAATTGTGTTGTAATGACAGTCGATGTAATTACATATGCGTCGTAATGGCATCCGTTGTAAAAGCATGCGTTGTAAAAGTTGCATTGAAATAGCTTTACGTTATAATGCCCACGTTGTGATGGCTGTTTCCCCCAAGATAGTAACCGCTGGAGCTGAGGTGAAACAGTGGAGGTTGGTCTCCGTTAGCAGTTGAATGTATTACAGGTTCAGGTTCCTCAAACATAACATCAACTGGAGGGGAAGAATACAAATTTTCCACAATTGCAGGTGTTGAATGCAAAACAGGCAATAAATCAACTGAAGACTCCATCTCCCCCGTCATGTGTTGGAGAGACTCAGGAGAAACAGTATTCATTAGCTGGAGGGAAACATTCCGACTTGGGACGCTTCTAGGCATACTATTGAGAATTGGCCATATGGTGTAATTTGACATGTTGAACGGAAATAAATCAGTTATCTTTGCATTCAGGTAGTGGAGGTAAAACTACTGTTCTAGTGCTCTTTAGACCAAGGACCGGGACCAGAGCAAGGTAGAAGGGTTCAAATTATTTTTTGTTTGCCTCGTTTTCCCAGACCAGATCTCCAACTTTCAGAATCCAGCCAGAAACAGGGATAAACTGCTGTATCCGATGGTGAGGGCAAACGCAATTTTGCTAGAGCATCTCAATGCTTTTGTAGATCCTGTAACATAGCACAATGGTTATCGACGTCAGATGTTGCAGAAGCCGCCACAATGTCTAGACCATCAAGGTCAGGCACAAACATATTAATGCCAAATAGCATTTCGTACAGGCTCCGCCCACCCAGAGATCTTCGAGGGAGATTATTAAGTGCACGTTGAACCCCATAGAGATGACTCAACCAGCCCCGGCCTGTACCTATTACTCTAGCTGTTAAAGATTGCTTTAAGTCACCGTTCATCCGCTCCACAACTGAATTGTCCTCTGGCCGATATGGAGACGAAAAATGCACCTGCACCCCCATTGACTTAATCGAATCCCGGAAGGCCTTAGAGCTAAAAGCCAGACTTTGCACTGAATGGAAGGTACCACAAGCAAATGTTCCAAAAAAGATGTGCAAATCTTTTATAACAGTACGAGCATCAGCACAGCGCTGCGGCCAAACCCAGATGAATCTAGTGCACGAATCCACTGCGACCAAAATGTATTTGAAAGCATTGTGAGAGGTTAAAGGACCACAGTGATCACGATAAATACAAACAAATTGTTGATTAGAAATGAAAAGTTGAGTGTGTGGTGGACGCAAGACAGTAGAAGGTTTCATCTGTTCATGTCACAGTAAAGTACATATTTGTGCATTTGATATAGTCTGTGCCACCAATAATGTTGCTGTAAAAGAGCAATTGTGGCTGTCACTCCTGCATGCGCAGAAACCATTACTTCATGGTCAGCCAAAATCAATGAACGTCTTCGTTCCTCGTTGGGAATCAAGCGATCGCCAGCATAAGGAATAGTCACAAATGGAACTTGGTCAGTGGTCAAGTGGTAAATATAATGTGTGGGGTAACCCTGGGGATAAGGAGTCACCTCCTTCGTGGCAGCAATAGCTGCCAAAATATCATCACTTCTAGTCATGGATCTTGTAACAGCTGCTACCGTGCATGTGGCTACTGCAGATTTGCCATCTTCATCAGCCATGGAATTATTAACAGCATGTGCTCCCACATGTTTATGGCCCAACGTATGGATTACATGTGTGAATGGCAAACGTTCCTTAAGAGCGGCTATCTGGACCCAAAGCATTTGATGCTTTATTGCGCTACCTTTAGAATCACAAAAAACATTATGTTTCTGAAAGAATAGGTTGTCATTAAAGGATTGTACACAATAGAAGGAATAGCTCACTACAAGAGTGGGTACTTCAGGATCAGCAAACTCAAGAGCTAATAGTAAAGTGTGTAACTCGGCCAATTGCACTGTACAATCCCCCAGGGATTGTGTGTGAAACAGGGACGATTTTAAATCACTATTGTGCCTGCCACATTAGCGCAGCCTGCAGAATAAGCATGCTTAGATCCAATAGCTGGCTGTGCAGATCCATCAGTGTAAATGATACATTTGTACTGATCAAGAGGGAGTAGGGATAAAGGAAGAGGATGAGCATGTTCATATTGTAAAAACTCCTGGGTCTGCAAAGAAGTATCAAAGATGAAATTGACATCAGCCGATGTCAATGAACTAGCCCATTGTATCCAAAGTGGATGCAAAGCTTTAGAATCGGCCACACTCGCTTTAGTGACAGCTTCCGAAGCGGGCACAAGCGAGACCATGAAAATGCATTTGCCCTGAGTGAGATAGCTTTCTTTTAGAACCGCCATCTGAACTGCTGTCAGAAGATTTTCAGTAGAAGAAAAATGCATTTCAACAGGAGTATACAAATGCGATTTATAAGCTACTAGCTTACCCGTCGCGCGTTGCTGCGATCTCAGAAGAAAGGAAACTTGTTATGATAACAATCAATTTACATTGTGTCATTTTTCTTGAAATTTATTCTATTTTAATATGGAAAACATTTCAAAGTGACGTTTTAATTCTATTTATTTATTGGAGTGCTTGTGGATACACAATATATATTTTTTTTCCGTCTGTTGCGTACACAAATAAATCAGAAGGTTTTCTGACGCGTGTGCTGGCCACATACAGTTGTCCATGTGAGAAGCACGGATTCTCCAAATGTAGTCCACACACTTGCAGTGATTGTCCTTGTGCTTTGTTGATGGTCATTGCAAAAGCGTGTCGCACCGGAAACTGTAAACGTTTATCAGAATTCGAAAGATTATGCAGGCCCCGGGGGGGGGGGGCGATATTTAAAAAAAATGTATGCCAGAAACCTTCGCGGTAGTGTAATTTTTATTGAAACTTATTCTATTTTAATATGGAAAACATTTCAAAGTGTCGTTTTAATTCTATTTATTTATTCAAGTGCTTGTGGATACACAACATTTTTTTTTCTTCCTAAAACTTATTATGTTTTAATATGGAAAACATTTCAAAGTGTCATTTTAATTCTATTTATTTATTCGAGTGCTTGTGGATACCCGATGATTTTTTCTTTTCCGTCTGGTGGGTACACGAATAAATCAGAAGGTTTTCCGACGTGTGAGCTGGCCACATACAGCTGTCCATGTGAGAAGCACGGATTCTCAAAATCTAGTCCACACACTTGCATCGATTGTCCTTGTGCTTTGTTAATGGTCATTTCAAAAGCGCGTCGCACCGGAAACTGTAAACGTTTATCAGTATTATAAAGATTATGAGGGCCCTGGGCGGGCCGATATTTTAAAAAATCTTATGCCAGAAACCTTCGCGGGAGTGTACTCAACAACTTCCCAAAGTTTCATGGCGATCGGATGAATGGTGTAGCAATGCATAAAGGACAAACAGACAGTCAGAAGGTTTTCCGACGCGTGAGCTGGCCACATACAGTTGTCCATGTGAGAAGCACGGATTCTCCAAATCTAGTCCACACACTTGCAGCGATTGTCCTTGTGCTTTGTTGATGGTCATTGCAAGAGCGCGTCGCACCGGAAACTGTAAACCTTTATCAGTATTCAAAAGATTATGAGGGCTCTGGGGGGGCGATATTCAAAAAGAATTTATGCCAGAAACCTTCGCGGGAGTGTACTGAACAACTTCCCAAAGTTTCATGGCGATCGGATGAATGGTGTAGTAATGCATAAAGGACAAACAGACAGACAGACGGACAGACATACATTCGTTTTTATATATATAGATGGGAACTGTGTCCCCTTCATTAAAAGTCACGTAGGTGAAACCTAATGTCCCTTGTACAATCCTTATGACCAAATTTGTTGTATTATCTTGTGTCAATAAGAATTGAGTAGCAAGCAGATCAGACTTTAAAGACCGCAGAACAGCAGTATGTTCCCTGTAGCCAACTGGAAGATGAAAAAGAAGATTGTATCCACGAGTATAGCGGTTTGATACGCAGCCCATAATCTGGAATGTAGGTTCTGCCGAAATTTAAGAAACCCAGCAAAGATTGTAACTTTTTGAGGGTATACAGAGGTTGCAATTTAGCATGTCTTCAAAAAGTGGGGTGCTAAACTCCTACCCTCATTATTCAGTTCATAACAGAGAAAAAGAACTGCCAAGAAGGCGATGTGGGATTTTGCAAAGTTGAATTTGTAACCTAAAGTCAAAAAGTGTGTGATGATGCAGATTCAATTCATCATCCGTCAGGTAAATATCATCGACATAAGAAAATGCATCTAGGTCAATTTCATGTAAAATCGACACTGTGCGCGCAGCAAAAACCCCGGGGCTATTCTTATACCACATAGGCAAACTCACAAACCGTCTCTGACTGCCGAGAGCGCTGAATGCGGTCAAGTCACGGCTCTCAGGAGCCAAAGTGTGACTGGAAAAAACTGTGGAAATATCTAGCGTAGTGTTGAACTTTTTACAAACTATGTTATTTACTAACGCGGAGCTGTGCGTGTTCTGTACTGCAAAGGTACGAACATGACTATTCCAATGTCTGTAGTCTAAAACTATGCAATATGAACTGTCTGGCTTCAATATCGGAAAAAGTGGATTTTTAATGGACGAAACACAGGGCTCAATAACACCCTGATATTCCAATTGTGTCAGAATGTCACTAACGGACGCTTCAGCATCACGTTTAATGGGATATTGTGGTTGAAGCTGAGGTGTAGATGGCAAAGGAATTACATGCAAAGTGAATCCTTATTCCAACCCACCTGATTACGATACAATGCAGGAGCTTAGGCCAGAGCCTACTCTGAAGAATAGGCCTGTTTAGTCTCTTCTGGGACATTTTGAGAAAAAGACTGTAAAATTATATCCTCGCCCCTAGAGGCAGAAAGGACGAAAGTGGGAGGCCAATCAGCCTCCACCAGTAAAATGTAATATGAAGATGTCAAATTGTCCCAAAAGACAACATTTATGGTGCGTTGAATATCCCCTTCAATTTGAAGTACAACCTGGTAAAGTTTGTCAGGGGGAGCTACGCGGGTGTCTGTGGTTTCAACAGTAATAAAAGTGTCCATTGCTTTTGTCTTCAGATGCTGGTGGAGTGTCTGCCGCACTATGGTAACTTCCGCCATGCTGTTGAGGAGAGTTACTGCCCAGCTCCTGTTGAGGAGGAGGGTTCTCACCGTCTGCTGCATACTTTGCTGTCAAAGCAGCAACTTTTTTCTTTTGAAACGGGACTCGATACTGAGATGGTTCCTCCCTTTTGACTTTCACGTTAAACTGTTGCTGCAGTTCCTGCCTTTGCTGCGTGGCCTCGCCTTGTCTGCGATCCTGTCCTCCACCTCCGCCAAATTTTTGATCCAACTATTCATGTGAGAAACGAGGAGAAGGGGGATCAGGAACCTGGGACCTCTCCGGTGTCTTAATTTTAGAGCGGTCACGTAAATCATATCTACACTCAGAAGAGTCATGTGGAGGTGAACCAGCACGGGACCTAGGAAAGGCTGGATGACCCTCCTTGTTCGGTGTTTAGTTTGTACTTGTGTACATGGTGTAGCTCCCAAATTGGATACCAAGGGATTCGTAGACATCCGCAATAATAATCGGCATCAGTTGCTCCCGATCAGCATCCGCCACCCCATGAGGCGTTGGTGCACCTGCAAGCAGACCGCTTCACCTTTAATGTTAGCCAGAATCATATTGGACACAATAGGGAGCATACCCACTAATCTCATCCCCAAATCCAGGGCTGGCCTGGCCCCATGTTCATCCTGTCCTCAGTTGAGAACGTTCTGGAGAACGCTCATGGAGGGGGTGCCAAAGCACAGTGTATACACTGAGGCAAACACCGTACCCCAGGTGTTGCAATCTGCTAGTGGATCGAATCAGTCCACTCAACAAACACATAGTAAGGATCCTGTGTTTCTCCACAGGGCTCGTATGCGGGAAAACTGCTTCAATCTGTTCAATTTTTTGTGCTGCTCTAAAAGAAAGATCCTCACGATTTTGAGGATGTTTGCCCATCACGAAATTAATCATGATGGGACTAATCACAAGTCCCCCAGCATGTACTGGCGCTTCCTGATTTGAACGAAAAAGATATTGTATGACTCGTGAGGGATTTGTGCATGAAGATGAAGAAGTTCCACAATAGTAACATTCATATAACTTGGGTTTTTTGTAACGC
Organism: Lissotriton helveticus; assembly: GCF_964261635.1. Classification (NCBI taxonomy): domain Eukaryota; kingdom Metazoa; phylum Chordata; class Amphibia; order Caudata; family Salamandridae; genus Lissotriton; species Lissotriton helveticus. Next base: position 1,968,520,433 of record NC_136065.1, read on the forward strand.
TGGCCAAAATTGGCCAAACAACACCATTAATACTTAAGAGGCTCATTCGAACAAAAGAAACCGGGTGAGGAAGGGGGCCATTAAACAAAATAGTTTGCTCCCAGGACGTCAACGGAACTTCAATCATCATATAAGGACGATATGGTGCTGAAGGAGCAGTGACCGTGTGTTCATGGAAAAAATTATCGTTGACCTCAACCGCGGGAAAGGTAATCCAAGAGAAAAAAAAGCGCTATGCAGGATCGACGCCCGGCTATGCGCCGGAATTGCAACTGGTTGAGCCATAAGTAATAGAAAGTCAGAGGTAACGGTACCACAAAGTTTGTCGAAGAAACCTTTTTAAAATTCAGGCTTGAAACAGCTACAGAAACAGGTGTATCCAACAACTGTAGGAGTGCAATCCCTCCCACCTTGTGTGTCCCCAGGAGGAAGCAAGAGGGTATTGTGGACGAGCACAAGCGCTACTCAGGAGTCCTGTGAATAAGTACCAGACCAAACGTTGGTTTCGCCATGTTGCAGGTATTCTGCACAAACACAGAGCTATACGTAGGATTATGGGACCTTAGTAGATAGGGACTGAGTCATCTCACCACGTTAGTACCCATGAGCCCAAGACCAACTAGCTATTGTGCCTCTCTTGACCTCGTACTCACTCATAGAGGAACAAGCGATTAGACACCCCAGAACACAACACTCCTGATTCTCTCAGGAATCGTGGTCACAAGCCACTCCCTTTCGCTCACATGCTTGTTCTCGTCCACAATAAGGTCTGACAGAGACACAAACAAGTTTAAAATATTTATTTTAACTAACGTGCCACAATAAGCAGAAAAATGCATAACAGATATACAGTCCGCATAGCAAGTAGTTTGTAAATCATTAAAGGTGCTGCCATGATCTACGACATCGTTACCTAACCTACCTCCCCTTGTATAGAAGCATGATGATTGTATAATAGAAGACTCCGGGCATTATCTGCAGACCCCTTACCTGAGTCTATAGATGGCAGATTCTACATCACAGGTGCTGTAATGCTCTTCTCCCTGGAAAGGTCCCTTTCCAAGTGTGTGCACCTATCCGTGTCCAATAAGACCAAAGTACGTATTACCAAACAACAACTGCATCTGTATGTTTTGTCTAGCTGCTACGGCCTGACCACAACAGAATAACAAGGGGCATTGTTGTTTGACCTTGTTCACAATGTTCAGACTAAATCCCAGGAACCTGCAAAGTGTGAACTCAACAGTAGGTTCTCATGTGAAAATATCAGAAGAGGCATTTGCAAAATAAACTTGTGTAGAAACGTGTGCAAAGCAGTGGACAATCTGCAGCGTGCTCATGCTAACTTAGGGAAGACGATAATCTCCCCATGGGCCACGTGACAATAGCAAGCTTTCTCGGGTCAGTCATCTTACTATCAACCAAGTGTTGGCGCAGCTCTGCAAAACATAGACTAGACAGGTGCTCACATGGAATCAAATTGTAGGGCCCCTGAAAATCTGTCACATTACTGCCCTTCACCCAACCATCCAGTGACCTGCAAAATGAATCCACACATTCTAACCAAGTGTTGGCATCAGTTTTCTTACTGGACCTAAACTGTACTTTTCAGGAGTGAGACCATACCTGGCGAGAAGGGCCTCCTTCATGTCAGCATAGGTGATGTTACACCCCTTACCCAAAGCCACTAAAGTGTCCCTTGCTTCTTCTGGGAAAAGAGGCCAAAATCCTGCCCCCCAATTCTCCTTAGGCACCCTATTCATGTGGATAGATGCCTCACAACCCTGAACCACCTTTGTATATCATCCCCTTCTTGAAATTCTTGCCTACATTCTTGGGGATGTGCACAATTCTATCTGCCTGCACTGATGGATTGCTGCCACCATCTGTGCTGGACCTACTCCTTAGCTCCAGCTCCTTCAGACCACGTTCATGATCTAAGATCATCTTTCTTTCCTCCATGGACATTCTTTTGTCTTCCCTTTCATCCTTCATCCGGAGTTTTTCCAATTCAAACTTCTTTGCTTTCCGCCTGTCCTCCAGATCCTCTGGGAACAAGCCACTGCTGCCTGGGCTGGAGAGTTCCCCACCTCCCAAAAGCACATCCACCCTAGGAAGAGGCTCCTCTGCCTCCCCACTGAGATCTCCAGATTGCCCACTGGCATGTCTGGCTGCTACCCAGGCCCTCAGTGCCTTTTGTAGCTCCTCCTTCCTGGTGAAGCCTCTGACTTGGACCTTTAGGTTTTTGGAAGTAGACTTCAACTCTGTCACGTTGTAGGATTCCAACCTGTCCTCCTCAAAGGCCACTTCCAAGGATGCAACAGATGATGCTCTTAATTTAGGTCTGATGAAGTAGCAAGTTCAAGTTCTCAACAAAACTGGCAAGATTAAAATTAGGCCAAAAGAAAAAGAGCCAGTATGTTATGTTATGTTAGTCCGACTTGTATAGCGCAACAGCTGCCTCAGCAAAGAGGCGTCCCGATGCTTACTACAGGCAGACCAAAACACTAGAGCCTAAACCGCAGGAAAAAGATGAGTTTTTACAGCCTTCCTAAACGTCAAATAATTCTTTAGGCTGCGGATGTGCATGGGGAGGGAATTCCACAGTTTGGCCGCCAAACGGCGGAAAGAACGCACCCCAGCACGCATGCGTTTGACCCGCTGAACAACAGCAAGGCATGAACCCAGAGAGCGCAAGTGGCACGTAGGTATGTGTAGTACCAGTACATTGCTCAAAATACATGGGGAGGAGAGTTTCAAGATTTAGAAAGCCAGGCAGAGAGCTTTAAATTCATTACGCCTGGCTACAGCCAGTCAATGTAGGTGCCGGATTGCGTCTGAAGTGGGGCGTCTTCTCTGAAGTCCTAACAGGGCTCTAGCCGCCACATTTTGGACCCTTTGTAGGTGTATGATCTCGGCTTTATTTGCCCCAAAAAAAGCGAGTTGGCATAATCAAGCCTAGACAGAATGGCCGCCTGAACAATCAATTGTCTAGTAGATGGATCAAAATAACCTAAAACGGGTTTCAATCCTCGTAGTAGACCGAAGCAGGTGCCAGCGATTTTCTTGGTGTGGTCCTGAAAACTGAGAGTTGAATCCATCCATACCCCTAGGTTCTTCACCACCACCTTGGGGAATGGAGCACCCCCAAGGGTGTAAGGCCACCAGTTCTCACTCCAGAGTTTGATGTTTTTACCCACCAACAACACCTCTGATTTATTCGCATTAAGCTGGAGGCAGTTGGCGGTCAGCCACTCCGCGACCGCCGCCAGCCCACTCCTCAATTTAAGGGCGTCCTGTGTACAATCGTAAGAGAGAACCACCACCAACTGCATGTCGTCAGCGTAAGAAACAATGGAGATGCCCCTGTCCCTAGCTATCACATAGGTGGTATGTAATGGTCTGCGATATGGTAGTAGTGTACACCAATCACTATAGGTCAAGTGCAAACACAAGTCATATCCTCACAGCTGACAACCAATATTAGAAATGGGGGTCTCTAGTTGGCAGAGGAATGTGCCTTTGTCCAAGTAGGGACCCTTCTTCCTAGTCAGGGCAAGGGAGTTACACTTCGAAAATAACCCCTGCTCACCCCCTTGGTAGCTTGGCATGAACATTTAGGCTTATCTCAAAAGCAGCGTATAAGCATTTGCACATAACCAACAGTAATATAGTGAAAACACTGCAAAAGGACACCACACCAGTTTAGAAAAGGTTCTGGGATTGAGGTTCTGGGGTTAGACTCAGGGGTCCCCCAAGGTCAATTATGCACTCTTGTTACACCCTCCGCAGCACTAGGGTGGCCGGGTGCGGAGTGCTGAGGCCCAATGTTATCCAATGGGGGATAGAGGGGATAGAGGGCCTCTAGTTGGTGGCTGCTGACTAGCAGGCCACTTGGCTGTGGGAGCAAAGCTCCTGGACTTTAGCTCAGGGTAAATGGGGAAACAAATTAGCACCAAAAGTGAACCCTCAGCGGCACTAAGGCGGCCAGGTGCAGGGTGCTGTTTTGACATCGGATGCCCTGTTGTTTCCAATGGAGAACCTCCGGTTTGCAAAAGCACTGCAGGCAGGGAGACAAAGGACTTCTGGGTGCGACCACCACTTCAAGAGGTAAGTTGGGAAGTTAGTTGTTGGTTAGGCACCATTAGTTTGGGCACACAAGGCCGTGGGGTGCCTTTTGGGGTCGGATCTTTTTACCAGCTCCTGGTCGCGGTTAGTGAGGCCTTCTAGATTTAGACTGCACGTCGGCTGGAGGCTTGCGGCAGGTCAGGGGTCACCGGATCTTGGTTCAGGATCGCCAGGGTGACCTCCTCGCGGTGTTTGCCCACTCGAGCTCGGACGGTGGACGGCGGGTGCAGAGTGGGGAGGATTTACAGTTTCCGGCTGCTGCCAGAGGTTGCAGTTGAACAAATCCGGTGTTCACGAGAGAAGCAGTCTTTGGAAGTGAAGGCAGGCAGGTCCTCCGGGGTTTTTGAGGTTGCTGGCTGCAGGACATACTGGGATTTCCACAGGAGCAGGTTCAAGGGAGAGACAGGCCGGTAGGTCTGAGCCCAAGAATGAATTTCACCACTGATATAGTGCACCCAGCTAGAGGGGTGACTGATCTATGCCAGGGCACTGGGTTGTAGGCATAGATGCCATGTCGACTCTTCACTTTGTTCTGCACCAAGGCACACAGCCTGCAAAGGCAGTGAGTGAGAATCAAGGTACAGGACCTCTAAGGGTGGCACAATAAGTGCTGCAGCCTTAGAGGCCTTCTCTGGTCACAGTGCCCTGGGCATCTGTGGTACCATTTACCAGGGGCTGACCTGTGGCCAGAGATGCCAATTGGGTTTAGGCTTCAATGCAGTTTTAGGTAAAGAACATAGACCCTGGGTACCTGATTAGCAGGAGCCCAGGGCACACTCAGTCAAAGTACATCAGCAATTCAGCAAAAAGTGGGGGCAACCATGCAGAAAGAGGGCACTTCCTCACACTCCCCACAGGTGTTACCTGCGTTTCAGTGTAGGCCATGAACACTTTAAGTTCACTGTGCTACCATTTGGCCTTTCCAGCTTGATGGCAGTGGTCACAGCTCATCTGAGCAAGTTTGGGATTTCAGTCTTCCCCCTACCTTGATGACTGGCTGTTGAAGGTGGCCTCGCCCCAGACTGTTATCTCCCACCTACAGACTACGGCAGACCTGCATTCACTGGGGTTCATTATAAAAGTGCTGAAGTCACACCAGACTCCTTCCGAGATGCTTTCTTTCGTTGGAGCAATGTCAGCAGTAGTGTGTGTTTGTGTTTCCAACGCGATTATCTCTCGGAGACGCTTTTCATTGCGCGTGGAGCTCAAACCTCGTGTACTCTTTTTCGCGCCTTACTGTTTCTGCCCAGAGGTCTCAAGATCCAGACGACTGGGCCCAAATCATTCTTGTGGCTCCAGACAGGGCATGGAGAGTTTGTTATCCTGATCTTCTGAAAATGATCATAGATCCTCTGATCAGGCGGCTCACCACCAAAACAATATAAGCCGGCCATTGGCAAACGTTTGTAAAATATTGTACAGCTAATTTTATTGACACTCTTTTTGCCTCTCTTCCTGATATTCTTCTCTTCATTTGTACCCTTGCCCACCAGCTCTAGGCACTGTCCACTTTCCTGTGGTTGCCTGTGTGGAAGACCAACTCTTCGTGGGCGATGTAGGAGGTAAAAGAGTTGTCAGTTCAGAAATGTACCATTTCGTGCTGGGTGGTTCTCTGTATCAAGGTATGCTATGCCCTAAGTTTTTATTGGGTTTCCCTGAGCATTAACAGTATAGATGTTAATATATCTTAATACAGTTTTCAATCACTTATTCAAAAAAGAAATGTTCAATAGAATCCAATTTCAGTCCATAGTTTTTATTTTCGTATTCTTCTATTTTCCAACGAAGACTTGTTTATAGCACAGGTCCAAGTTCACATAGTACAGCCGATACCACAGTCAAAAACAGCCAACACATGTGTTTCTTCAGTGGAATATTTTTCCAAAGGACTGCATCAGGGCTCAAAACAGCTTATTATGTGCTCCTTTATACTTCTAATTATTTCAAATCCTGTTATATTCACATCTATTTTGATCAATTTAGTACATGTATTTAATTTCTGGCGTCAATATTAAAAGCGATCCAATTCCAAGAAACCTGTCGACTCTCCTGGCTGCAATTCCCTGTGCTGCCTGATATCCAATTTCCCCAGCGTGTGTACTCGGGCGAGTATGTGGCGAGTCAACAGGTTTCTTGGAATTGGATCGCTTTTAATATTGACGCCAGAAATGAAATACACGTACTAAATTGATGAAAATATATGTGAATATATTACATTCCATTGACGAAACACACTGTAGTGTTCCTATTAATGCTTATACAGTGTTCCTATTAATGCTTATACTTACTCTTTCCTCTGTGTTCCATGGCTCATGCACTCCCACTTGGTTCTTGAATAGAATGTAGTTGTAATAGAATGTTTGCCCTTGAACTGTTTGTCAGTTTATCCTGTTTTCTGAAGGATGAGGTCTCTTGTAATGAAGATACAATAAATATCTTCAATCAAATATACTACTGCCTGCCTGCTCATTATTCCTTCGACCATTCCTCATTTTGGCGACGATTGGACTCCAACCCACCAACAAGAGACCTCAACTCAATAATTTTATCTACAAACTGGAAGAGGCCTCAAATTTATCTCAGAAGCTTCCTATATATCGGCGTGTTTTAAAAGAAGATTCAACCTCCTGCGACACTGGCATCAAGAGCACCTCTATCTGCTTATGCGTGTTGTTGCCGAGAATCGCTGGAACGCTGCTGCCTTTTTCACCAGAGAGCTTTGCTCACTTTCAATTCTACAATATCCCCTCAGGGAGTGGTGACGTTTCCTCGCTCACCTTTTCACTTCGTGCTGTTTTCCTGTCTCGGAGGATTAATTTGGACGGCGGCCTCTTCCAACCGTAAGTCGTTGCCTAGCACCCACTTTGTGCTGTCTCTGCCTGGCCTGAGCGTAACCTAGGGAACCGCTACGTTCTTGACGCTACGTTTATGACACTACGATCTGGCGTCATCGCTCAACGTAACGTGCGCCATCTTTGTATTCCTCTGAGGGGCTCCCAGCAGTGCTCCGTGTATAACGCTCCATCCACGCTGTATAACGCTGATCTACACTGGATTCAAGTTAGCATGCTGCTTCTACCGCGCTTGTTTTGAGGACACCGCGACCTCCAAGTGCAGTCTTTCCACAGCCCTGATCTGCTCAGCATCTTCTCGTGTGCAGTCTTTGTATAGCGCTGATCTGCACAGCATCTCCTCGAGTGCAGTCTGAGCGCAATCTTCCTACAACGCTGATCTGCACAGCATCCCCGAGAGTGCAGTGTCTCTACGGCGCTGATCTGCACAGCATTACTTCTAGTGCAGTCTTTCTTGAACGCTGATCTGCACAGCTCTTCGCAACTCTTCTGGATCTCTGAGGTACTGTTAATCCTCTACGCTGATTTGCACAGCACACAGCAGATCACATTTTATTGGTATCTCTCATCCTTTACTTATACTTGGCACAACCCTGTTCTGCACACCAATTATTGGATTATATTTATCTATGTACATTTTCACCAGTTCATTTTGTGTACACCTTTCACCACACTATTTCATATTAAGTTTTAATTTTTTCTTATTTTAGTGGTTTAAAGGAAAGACACCTTTGTTTGCACATTTGTACATCTATTTACTGTGTACTCAGTGTAACGCCCGCCTACCACAATGCAGAATGTTAGTGCTCCTCATTTCTTTCTTTCTGAGCCTGGAGAGCCCACCATACCCTGGCTGAAGTGGAAGAAAGTGTTCGCACACTACGCAAGGTACATCCTTGAGCACAGAAAGAAAAGCCTCCTTGTTCATGCACTGCTTGGACTGGAAGGGACAGGATGTTTTTGAGAATCTTCCTGAGTTGTTGGATGGTGAAAGTAACTCACTTAATGAGTATGAAATTTGTATTAAAAAAATGGACTTGCACTACCTTCCGAAGATGAGCATGGTCTTGGAACGGTTTCACTTCAGGAAGAGAGTGCAAAGACAGGGTGAAACTGTGGAACAATATGTTACGGCACTCCGCAAGCTTGCTTCAACTTGCTCTTTTGGAGGAAGTTTAGATGAGAGACTTAGAGATCAGCTTATGCTCTTCTTTAGATAAAGCTAAAGATAACTTATGGCAAAAAGACAACCCTTCACTTCAAGATGTTATAACTACCTTGAAAATGCACGAGCATTCCAATACCTGTGCAGAAACTATTCGTAAGAATAGTGACGATGGTAAAAATGCTACCACAGAAGTGAAGGAGATAAAAGTGTCCACTTCGGACATACCAAGTAAAACCTCTCCTGCGCAATCTGGTGTTCACACGAAACCTTCCGGGACTAACACGAAATCCTCCACTGTCAAGTGTTTTCGTTGTGGTAATGCAGGACATTTAGCTAATTCTAAAGACTGTCCAGGCTGGAAAGCAACTTGCTCAATTTGTAAAAGGAAGGGTCATTTCTCTAGGTGTTGTAGGTCCAACAGAAGCCAAAAGAAAATAAGAGAGGTAGACATTTATGATCAAAGTGATAAAGAATCTGTTGTCTCTCAGTTTGATAACCTTACCACTGTGTGGCCCATGGAAAAGGTTCTAATCAACGATAATGTTGTTGAGATGTTGTTCCACTCAGGTGCTAAAATTATATTAGTACCCAAAGGTTTCTTTGACAAGAGTTTGCTAAATACGGTTAAGCTCCTCAAACCCGACATTATTCCGAGAGGTTATGGTGGTCAAGTTATAAATCTTTTAGGATACTTCATGGGCACGTTAGACTTTAAAGGAAGGATCACGGCAGGGAAAATATATGTGTCTATGAAAGCCGATTCCCTCATCAGTTGGGCTCATCAACGAGATCTTGGGGTCTATCTAGATCCCAATGAGGTCCCTTCTGTACGTCTGAGGGATCTTCCCAATGTTGCCTCAATCTCAGAGCATGCTGATTGGGTAAAGACATTTCCAAAAGTTTTTGGGTGTCTCAAAAAATATCTGCATCTCATCAAATTAAAAAGGAGTTCTTTACCCATAGTGGGCAAAGTAAAAAATTTCCCACTTTTGGTCAGAGATAAGATGAAAGAGGAGTTACATAAATTGTTGGGTAGTGGTGTCATCCAAGAAGTTGAAGCCACAGAGTGGGTTTCTCCAGTGGTTATGGCCCGAAAGGCCAGCGGAGAGGCAATATTATGCATTGATATGAGAAAACTCAACAAAGCTGTGGTTGTTGATCATTACCCTCTTCCCAACATAATAGAAATGTTGTCTTCTTGGCGCAACACATTTCTCTACACTACATTTATCATCGGCCTACCATCAGGTCAGACTTCATCCCTCTTATCAATTCGGCACTTACAAGTTTCTTAGGATGCCATTTGGCTTAATTTCAGCCGCTTTCGGTATTCCAAAGAGTAATGGAAAACATTCTTGTTGGTATTGATGGTGTTAAGGTGTATCAGGACGATGTGCTGGTTCACGGTGTGACTCAGCAGGAACAAGATGAGAGAATACATGAAGTTTTATCCAGGTCGCAAGAGTCTGGTCTCACTCTTAGGTTAGACAAGTGCAAGTTTGATGTGAAAGAAATAGAGTATATGGGACATTTAATCTCTAGGTCAGGTATCAAACCTAAACCTTCCTTAGTGGAGGCCATTACCAATCTCAAGTACCCTGAAAATAAAGATGAATTGATCACATTTCTTGGGATGGCAAAATACTATAATAAATTTGTTCCTGTGTTTGCTCAAAAAACTGAAAACATCAGGGCTTTGTTAAGAAAAGGGCTTGAATTCATCTGGGACACACATTGTTGTGTAGAATATGATTTAATCAGAGATTGTTTGAATAATGCAGTCTTTCAAGTTGTGTTCCCACTTAGGAATCCTACATAATGACTGATGCAAATAGTAAAGGTCTTGGTGCAGTTCTTTTATAAAATGGTGAAAAAATAGATAATACTATCTTGTTCATCTCAAGACCCCTGAGAGGAGCTGAATGTAACTACTCTGTGGTTGAAAAAGAAGCTTTAGCTGTTTATTGGGCTGCACCTAAGCTTAAGAAATTTTTATGGGGTAAGTGTTTTACTGTAATTTCAGACCATAAACCTTTGAAAGAGGTATTTGAGAAGAAAGGTATTGACTGCGTGTCACACAGAATAAGAAAATGGGTAATTGCTTTGCAAGATTTTGAGTTTCAAATTTCATATTTTCCAGGCACTAACAATATTCTTGCTGATTGTTTATCAAGGCTTGGTGGTGATTCAGTCTCTGAGACTGATGAATATGACTCGTTCATTGGCGAAGACCCTTCTGAGGATTTGAAAATTTTTGTAGTGACTGAGGGAGTTGTCACCGAGGAAGAATGGATCACAAATCTGACTAATGATGCCACTCTACAACGGGTAGTTGGTTTTGTGAGTGATGGCTGGGGTGAGAAGTGAGAGTGTGATGATGAAACAAAAGGTTTCTGGTGTGTTAAAGAAGAGTTGTAGTTGCACAATGAGTTATTGTTCAGAGGAAGCAGACTTGTTCCGCCTTTATGTTTACGCCACAAGTTGATTGAGAACGCACACACTAGTCACATGGGCATTGCCAAGACGAAGGAAAGGGTTAGAGAAGCGTATTGGTGGCCTGCCATGGACACTTAAATTGAAAGGTCTGTGCGTAGTTGTACACAATGCTCAGTCAGCGACAAGATTCTCAAATGTAGGACTCAACCCATGGTTGTCAGAAAACAATCCACAGGTCCTTGGGTATACATTGCTTTAGATATCTTGGGACCTGTTAAGGTTAAGACCCTGGATCGGTATAACCGTCTTAGTATGTGTTGACATGTTCTCCAGATGGCCAATCATAAAAATTGTAAATTGTGTAGATTCCTCTTCAGTGATTTCCTTTCTTGATGATCTGTTTGCAAACAAAGGTTTGCCAAGTTCAATCTTAACGGAAAATGGAGTACAATTTACTTCCTGTGCTGTTGAACAGTTTTTGAGTGAGAGAGGGATCAAACACAAAATTATTGCCCTATATCACCCAGAAAGCAACGGGGTTGTTGAAAGATTTATCAGAGTTCTTAAGGAAGCAATGCAATTGGCTCTTGTGTCCGGCTGTGACTAAGAAAACGGTGTGTGAATATAGGTTCACACCCCATTCCTCAACAGGTGTTACGTCCTTTACCTTGTTTAAAGGGAGGGCAGCAAGCACTTATCTCAAACCTTTTTGGGTTACAACAAAAATGTCAGAATTTGGTGGTGTTTGTGATAGTACAGTTGGTTGGAAAGATCGAGAGTTGGAAAAAATGGATAAGAGGAAAAGTGTATATGATGCAAGAAAAGCTGTAAAGAAAACTGTGGTGAATGTTGGTGATTGGGTCAGAATAAAATTACCTGAAAGAAGATTTGGAATCTCTAAATTCAGTCAACCAACTAAAGTAATGAAACTATTGGGAAATGCAGTTAGAACGGAAGATCATAAGGTGTGGAACCTCAATAGAATTGCCAAATGTTCTCCGAAATGTTCCAAAGAGAGCACTCCTGGTGCCTCGGATTCTGCCTCGCACACTGATATGAGAAGATCTGGCAGGCTGAGGTCAGTTCCTGTTCGTCTTCAAGATTGTGTGTAATGTATTTAATTTTTTCCATTACTCTTGTTAGCTTATTTCCTTTTCTTCTCTGTTTATGAAAAGAGGGAGGTGATGTAGTGTTCCTATTAATGCTTGTACAGTGTTCCTATTAATGCTTATACTTACTCTTTCCTCTGTGTTCCATGGATCATGCACTCCCACTTGGTTCTTGAATAGAATGTAGTTGTAATAGAATGTTTGCCCTTGAACCGTTTGTCAGTTTATCCTGTTCTCTAAAGGATGAGGTCCCCTGTAATGAAGATACAATAAAGATCTTCAATCAAGTATACTAGTGCATGCCTGCTCATTGTTCCTTCGACCATTCCTCACACGCGTGTCGGCTGTTTTTGACTGTCGTATCGGCTGTACTATGTGAACTTGAACCTGTGCTATAAACAAGTCTTCGTTGGAAAATTGAGGAATACGAAAATAAAAACTACGGACTAAAATTGGATTCTATTGAACATTTCTTTTTTGAATAAGTGATTGAAAACTTTATTAAAATATAATAACATCTATGCTGTTAATGCTCACGGAAACCGATAAAAACGTTGGACTTTAGCAATTGCTAGCAATTGTGAATCAACAGCACGGGGTGGTGGCTGTTTTGGGTCCGTTAGGAGCAATCTTTTGATATTTAATTTTGTAAAAAAATATTTATCCATCAGACTTTGCGCAGTAAAAACTTCACTACCCAATTGCAGAAACGAAAGTATGCTATGCCCTGGTTGAAAGCAGACTCCTGCAGGCTTATTTAGACATCTGCCAGGCAGCAACAAGGGCATCCTTCAGAGGTCGCATCGTTGGCTCTGTCTCGATCACTGTCCCGGTCTTGGTCGAGAGGAAAGTCTGAGCACCACTCCCGGGGATTGAAGTCCTCTTCCTCCAAGTCGTCGCTGTCAGGTAAGAGACATCACAAGAAGACTTCGCCCCATCCGGTGCCCGTGAGATGGAGGAAGCTCGGTGTTCGAGGCCCGCTCCACGGACCGGGTGCTTGGGTCGGCTCCATGTTTCTCTCCCTTTCTGGGAGCAACCCCTGCCCAACTTAAGGGAGTTTTATGACGCCATGTGTGCCATATTTGGTTTGGAGCACCACTCCCGGGGATTGAAGTCCTCTTCCTCCAAGTCGTCGCTGTCAGGTAAGAGGCATCACAAGAAGACTTCGCCCCGTCTGGTGCCCGTGAGATGGAGGAAGCTCGGTGTTCGAGGCCCGCTCCACGGACCGGGTGCTTGGGTCGGCTCCATGTTTCTCTCCCTTTCTGGGAGCTACCCCTGCCCAACTTAAGGGAGTTTTATGACGCCATGTGTGCCATATTTGGTTGGCCCTTGGTCAGACTAGCGGGTGTACCCATGACGCGCACACTGGTGATAGTATGCCTGTGAAAAGTAAAATATACAGACAGTCTGCCCAAGTGAAAAAAAGCATCAAGGCTGAAGTCAGCAAGATGCTGGAATTAGGACTGTTTGAGTCCTCTGAAAGTCCCTGTGCCAGCCAAGTGGTCTTAGTCCCCAAACCTCATTCCAAGGGTAGTAAACGAGAGCTGAGTTTTTTGTGGACTTTAAAGGCCTCAGTTCTGTCACTGAGACAGATGCACACCCTATCCCAAGAGCAGATAAACTTATTGACCAGTCAGGGGCAACAAAGTTCCTCAGTACTTTTGATTTTAACATCAGGGTACTGGCAGATTGGTCTGACCCCTAGAGCATAAGAAAAATCTGCATTCTCGACCCCAGGTGTACCGTGCCAATTTATATTAATGCCATTTTGACTAAAGAATGCCTCTGTCACCTTCTAACGGTTCGTGAACAAAGTTCTTGCGGGGTTGAAGCATTTTAGTGCAGCATATGTTGACGATAGTGCTGTGTATAGCTCCACTTGGCAGGATCACTTGGAAAGGCTCCTGAGGCCCTGCAGAATGCAGGCCTCACTGTCAAGGCAAGCAAGTGGCAGATAGGGCCGGGTTCTGTTGTACACTGGGGCCACCTTGTAGGTGGAGGCCGAGTTCAAGCCTTGCAACCCAAGATCCAGACTATTGTGCACTGGGTAGCTCCAACCACCCAGACTCAAGAAAGGGCATTCATTGACTTGACTGGGTACAACAGGAGGTTTGTGAAGGGGTGTGATATCACTGTGAAATCCTCACAGAATTGACCTCCAAGCAAATGCCAAAGCAGGTAAACAGGACAGTGAGCTGTCAAAAGGCTTTTGACACTGAAGGAAGCAATTTGATCAGCACCCAATCTGTAAGCTCCAGTTTAGTCTGAGCAGTTCCTTCTGCAGACAGATGCCTCTGAATATGGTATAGGAGTGGTCGTATACCAGATCAATGATGATGGCCATGACCAGCATGTTGCTTTCATTAGCAGGAGGTTACTCCCCAGAGAGCAGTGTTGGAGTGTTGTTGAGAGGGAAGCCTTTGCTGTGGTTTGGGGCCAGATGTAGGAGCCCTAATACCGGTCGGAAACGGCCGATTTTGGCCGTTTCCGACCGGTATTAGGGTTTTCAGATGTAGGGCATGCATTTACAGAATCAGTATTTTACCGATTCTGTATTTACCGATTCGGTAAAATTACCGAATCGGTAAATACAGACGCGGTAAAATACCGATTCTGTAAATGCAGATGTAGCTGGCACATGTCAGAGTGCCACAGGGCTTTAAGAATCGGTATTTTACCACCCAATCCAATTGGGTGGTAAAATACCGAATCCAGGTGTGCATGCACATGTGTGCAAGCACACTAGTGCCATGTGACACACATACATGCCCTTAGGGCATGTCTGTGTGCCACATGGCGCACATGCCTATTTTTGGGGTGCCAGAGGGTGTCAAAGTGACACCCCCTGCACCCTTGCTGGAATCGGTATTTACCAATTCGGTAATTACCGAATCGGTATTTCCCATTGATTCCTATGGGCTTCACAGCCCATAGGAATCAATAGGAAATACCGATTCACCGAATTTTAACGATTCGGTATTTCCACATCTGGAAATACCTACATCTCCCCCCCTTAATATTTACCGATTCATAAATACCGAATCTGTAAAATTCGGTATTTATGAATCGGTAAATATAATTTACCTACATCTAGCCCTTGGTCTCTAAAGAAGTTGAGACCATACTTGTTTACTTCTCCCTTCCTTCTCCAAACTGACCAAAGGCCTCTCAGATGGCTGATGCCAATGAAAGGTGAAAACCCCAAACTGTTGAGGTGGTTCATCTCCCTACAGGGTATGGACTTTACAGTGGAGCACAGACCTGGGACTGACCATGCCAATGCAGATGACCTTTCAAGGTTTTTGCACTTAGATGATGAGGAGTGTTGTGGGAAAGGTTAGTCTCATTCTTCTTCGTTTGGGTTAGGGGTTGTGTAGGAAATTGCCCTTTTTTGACATGGTCACCACCCACTTGTTTGTTGGTGTCTGTTGCAATTTTGACAAAAGTGCACAGGGTTCCTGCTATCCAGGTTCAAAGTGCCAGGTCTCTTCCCTAAACTTTACAACTGTTCCTCTAATAGGTAATACCTTTAGCCAAGAAAGTGGTTAGCACGGGGCTGGCTAGTGTAACCAAAGGGGAAAGCTTTTTTAGCATTTTGCTGGAAGACCGGTCCAGATCGTAAGTTAGTGGTCCCTGAGGGTGGGAGTTGGCACCGCCAAACCCATTCCGGTGGAATTCCCTACCAATGGCCTGAGACACATGCCAGTCACACTATAGTGAATTGACAGGTTGGTTTCCCCAGACATGTATGTGCCAGGTGAGAAGTGAAGGTAAGGGTAATCACAGGTGAGGTCGCAGCCAAACCTGTAGCCATAGGGCCAGTAGAGATAGAGGGTTCTCAAATCTGATGCAAGGTAATAGTCAGTCCTGACATTCTCTTATACTGTATCCTGGGCAATGACCTCCCATCGGTTGGTCTATTCCCAGGTGGCGTGGTTGCCCAGGGTATCCCCAGCTCAAAGATCCTGAGGAGCCAGTTCCTGTAATCGTGAAACTGGGGTCCCTGAAGAAAGGGAATACACTCTTAACCAGAGTTCCAGTGAGCCAATTGGCTTTTCACCCAGTAAGGGTAGAACTCAAAAAGTTGGCACTAGTGAGGCTACACCTTACCACAAGGAAGTCCTGAACAGTCAGTCAGCTGTCCAGCTGTAGGGTGTCTCCCCTGCACTGACAGAAGGGATAGTGGAAAAAGGGTGTCTGCCACAGGATGTCATAGCCCCCCCCCCACTCAAAACAGCAAGATGTTTCAAGAACCCACAGTTGCCCCTAAAGCAGCTCAGAAGTCAGTGAAGAGCTTAGGGTGTGGTTCTGGAGTCTGGCAGCAGTCAGTAGCCTCTGTTGTGCGTTAGCCTTCATGGCAGCACTGTACTTGGCATTGGAGTCAGACCCCATGGCCAAAAGCAAAGTAGGCCTCCTGACCCTGCAGGTCATGGTGGGGTTACTTATGCGCTAGGTAACCTCTGTGGGTTACCTAGTGGTTTCCCAGGCAAAGTTAGGGATTGCAGAGGTGAGTACCTCACCACCCTATCGAAAATGAGTGAAAGAGAATGACAACCCTGGAGTGACAGTACCGTTTAAGATGGGTCCTGTTGCTGTTGAGATGGGTCAACTGACCAGATGCTACCTGCAAAGGAAGAAGTGAGGCAGAGTGGGCCCTGCAACAATACAGCCTGTGTTTTACTCCCTCCCTCACTTGACAGTCTAGGAAAACTCTCCCAGTTGTGGCTGAGTCTCCTGGGCTGTTGGCTGGGGGTGTAGGAAACTGAAATTTTGTTGCAGTTGTCCCCTACATTTTTCCCCATTTTTGACTACTGGATGCTAGTTTTCAACTCAGACTGTGCACTGAGGCCTGCTAACCAGACCTCAGTGCCAGTGCTCACTCTCCTAAAACAAGTTAAAGCCCGATTGTAACCCAATTGGGATAGCCATGGTTTCCCACACCAGATTGCACACACGCCCATTACAGAAGTGACTTTCAGCACAATGGTCATAGTTAGAGGTCATCTACAGGATCTTGTGTTGGTAAGTACTCCTCACTTTCTTCAGTAGTGGAATAGTAACTACCTGCTGCAAGGCAGGACATTTGAAGACCCCGTTATGCAGGTGACCATCCCTATGGACGCATCTCTTTCTGTCTTTGGAACGCATCTCCGTTTCATGACAGTTCAAGGTTACTGGTCACCCCAACAAGGGTTTCACTTCAACTGCCTGGAGAACTTCTTGCCATGCACCTCACCGTCAAAGCCTTCCTTCAGAACGTTCAGGGCAAGTTGGCATTGACAAAAACTGACATGACAGCAATGTATTTTTTATAGAAACAAGGAGACACTCACTCTCCACAGCTGTCAGCACTAGCACAGAAGATTTGGCACTGGCGAGCACCATCAGATAATTTCCTAGCAGAGAACGTCCCAGGGGTAGACCTCAACCTTGCGGACCTGCTCAGCAGGACGCATGAACAAGTCCTCAAGTTGGATGCTCATCCACAAGTACTACTTCCATTGTTGAGAGTTTCTGAACATAGATCTATTCACCACCAACGAAAATGCAAAATACCCCAACTTCACTTCCAGGTTCCCGCACCCACAGTCCATGGGCAATGCACTATGGATGAACTAGTCAGGGATATTTGCGTATACTTTTCTTCCTCTCCCACTTCTCCAATAGTGGTAAAGAAGCTACAGCAGACACCCCGCTCTCTCATCCTGATATTCTCCACATGAACCAGACACCTGTGGTACTTAACCCTCCTCGAGATTTCTGTTACCCCACATGAGAGACTTCCTAACAGGCTGGACCTTCACACCCGGGAACAGGGCAAAATCGAGCATCCAGACCATAGGCAAATCAGTCTAGCAATTTGGAATGTGAGGTCTTACAATTTGGTAACCTAAGTCTCCCACAAGACTGCGTGGCCATGCTAAAGGAAGCTCGCAGGCCTACTACTAAGGCCTGATACATATCAAAGTGGAAAATATTTGTCCTCTATTGTAAACCCAAGCATATAGACTGTCTTAAACTGGTGGTCCAAGACATTTTTTACAGTTTGCTGTACCTACAACAATAAGGGCTAGTACATACTTTCATATGACACATCTTGAAGCCATCGCTGCATATATGCATAATAGAGAGCATTCCTCTCTTCAGAATTCCAGTTGTTAAGGAAATTATGGTTGCGGTCCTATCTGGAAGGAAGACAGCAGGTGGTAACCTTGAGGCTGTTTTCCTCTCATAAATCCCCGGTAGCCTATGGGGTACCACAGGGCTCTGCGATTAGCCCCATTCTTTTCAATATCTATTTGTATCCTCTGTTTCACATCATTAAATCGTTCGAGGTTGACCTGGTCAACTATGCGGACGATACGCAACTGGCGTTCTCTCTGGAAGGAAAACATGCAGTATCCATTGAGACGTTTCAGGAGTGTATGCGCCAGACTGCAGGTTGCCTTCGGAGACACTCATTGCAGTTTAATGGGGAAAAACGGAGGTGCTGTACTGCTCTTCTGCTAAGATGCCTAAACATATATCATCGGAGTTAGGCTTACCCCTGAGGAGGAACCTCTGGCCCCCGTCAGCACGGTGCGTAATATGGGGGTTCTTATAGATGATAACCTCCAAATGGAGTCGCAGGCAAACTAGACAGCCAGCATGTGCTTCTCCTTAATGCGAATGTTGCGCCAGATACTCCCAATTCTTCCCAAGACTCGCGCACTCTCGTAGTGAGAAGCACAGTGTTGAGCAGACTGGATTACTGCAACTCCCTGTACTTGGGAGCACCTCAATATATCTTGCAGGGGCTGCAGAGGGTCCAGTCGGCAGCAGCAAAATTGTTGCTAAATAGACAACGTAGATCTTCATCTACTCTTGCCCTGAGAGATCTCCACTGGCTGCCTATTAAGGAAAGGATCCACTTTAAATCACCCTGTATGGTGCACAGAGCGGTACATGATCTGGGCCCAATCCCACTACAGGAAACTTTCACCTGGTACCTCTCCAAGAGGCAGCTTTGCTCTTCTAGTGCAAGCTTGCTGGCAACTCCTAGATTCAAGCGTTCTAGGATGGGAGGGAGGGTGATTGCTGCCCATCTTTGGAATGAGTTACCGCAGAATATTAGACAAATCAACTCTTTAATCAAGTTCAGAAACAGCCTGAAAACCTGCCTATTCCCCAAGGCGTGACCCTTCTTCTTCAACTTTCTTGTTCTTTGGCTCACCTAGATGATGGCTATTTTCTTCAGTCTGAGCGCCAGGATACCTGTAGGGTGGCAGTATGTGCTATATAAGAACACCTACAATTACAATTGCAAGGAAATTATGGGGGGCCTTAAAAGCCCCATACCACCTAGAGTGCTACCTGTTCCGCTCTTGAACCTCAAGATATTATTCAAAAGGCTCCTAGACCACTGATTCGAGTCATCGCTTTCCTGTCCTTTGCAATTTCTCTCTTGGAAAGTGGCTTTTGTTGTAGCCATCCCCTCACTAAAGCCCATAAATGAACTACGAGCCCTCACTTTGCGAGAGGCTTTTATCCAAGTTCATACTGATAAGGTTGTTCTTAGAACAGACCCTAAATTCGTTCCAAAGGTGGTCTCCCCTTTCCACCTTAATGAAACAATCGAACTACCAGTCTTTTTTCCTCACCCGGACTCTGTGGCAACAAGGGCTGTTCATATTCTAGATGTTAGGAGAGCCTTAATGTACCACACAGACAGAATCTAACATTTTCTTGAAACTTAACAATTGTTTGTCGCTTTTAAGGCATGACCAATCAAGATGGCAGACTAGTCAAACTCCATAACGGCTCCCTTCAGCATAATTGGAATCTTTAGTAAGCGCCGCTCCCCCGAGGTCTGTTGCACAACCCACTTTCCCTGCTTCAACAACCAAAATTGGGCCGTGTCCTCCTGTGATCGGCACCGAGGGGAGAAGGTGTCATTGTGCCTGGGAGGCGAGGCCTTGGATTGAGAGCAGCTAGCAGGAGGGCACGTTTGTCAGTGTCTGAACCAGGGTCCCCCCACCTACTGGTGCCCGCTGCTGCATAGAGGCTCTGCGCAGGCAGGGAGGTAGTTCCAGATGGTGGCAGGAGTGTAATGATCCAACTTCCATTTCTGCTGGACCCCGAAAGGAGGCCCGGAAGAACATACACACATTGTATCACTCTGTGGCCAAAGAGCTTAAATAAACGGGCGGAGGTTGCTTGTGACTTCCGACCCACATAGTAAGATTAGTGTGGTTGTGTCTTTGGTGTGGACTCCTGGCACGAGGCCTAGTAGTGACTCCTGGTGACTTTACACTGGCGGCGAGTGTGGTCACCAATAGCCACCCTGATCACCCTGTCTCCTCCCCTTCCCCAGGCAGCACCTGCCATTGAGACAAGTCCTGGTAGCTGTCACGACACCGACCGGCACCTCCAGCGAGCATTGCTGCACCCCAAGAGGCGAACACCACGAAGACCAAGGACAGCCTGCCAGCAGCCGCCGCACGCTGAAGACCCAGCGCTGCTGACGAGCTCCCCAGCGCCGGTGGAGCACAACGTCGCAGCTGTTGGCCTCTTGCAGGTACTCCGGCCCCCGCCCATGCCAGATCAAGGCCTCGCACTCACACGTGCCTCCAACCACAGGCCGCAGCCAAAGCCAGCCATGCCACTGGTGCAGGCCCACCCCGGGGTGCCTCCTTGACACGCACGCTATGTGCACCGGCACCGTGTGGCCATCAGACCGTTCCTGGTGCTGCAGCTCTCAGCCTCTACCAGACACAAGCAGCAGGACCGTCGGAGCATTCCCTGCAGCACGTGGCACTGCCCCCGGGGATCAATCAGCGTGCACCCCACCTCTTGAACCTCAATTTAGTATTCACAAGACTCCTAGACCACTGATTCTAGTCATCGCTTTCCTGTCCTTTGCAATTTCTCTCTTGGAAAGTGGCTTTTGTTGTAGCCATCATCTCACTAAGGCCCATAAGTGAACTACAAGCCCTCACTTTACGAGAGGCTTTTATCCAAGTTCATACTGATAAAGTTGTTCTTAGAACAGACCCTAAATTTGTTCCACAGGTGGTCTTCCCTTTCCACCTTAATGAAACAATCAAACTACCGGTCTTTTTTCCTCACCCGGACTCTGTGGCAACAAGGGCTGTTCATATTCTAGGTGTTAAGAGAGCCTTAATGTACCACACAGACAGAATCTAACATTTTCTTAAAACTTAACAATTGTTTGTCGCTTTTAAGGCGTGACCAATCAAGATGGCAGACTTATCGCACTCCGTAACGGCTTCCGTCAGCACAACTGGAATCTTTAGTAACCGCCACAGAGGTCTGTTGTATGACCCACTTTCCCTGCTTCAACAACCAAAATTGGGCCGTGTCCTCCTGAGATCGGCACCAAGGGGAGAAGACACCATTGTGCTTGGAGAGTGAGGCTGTGGATTTAGAGCAGCTAGCAGGAGGGCATGTTTGTCGGTGTCTGAACTAGGGTCCCCCACCTACGGGTACCCGCTGCAGCATAGAGGCTCTGTGCAGGGAGGAAGGTAGTTCCAGACGGTGGCAGGAGTCTAATGATCCAACTTTCGTTTCTGCTGGACCCTGGATGGAGGCCCGGAAGAACATACACACATTGTATCACTCTCTGGCCAGGCCTGGCCGAAGAGCTTAAATAAACGGGCGGATGTCACTCATGACTTCCGACCCACACAGTAAGACGAGTGTGGTTGTGTCTTTGGTGTGGTCCCGGCACGAGCCCTAGTAGTGATTCCTGGTGACTTTACACTGGCGAAAAGTGTGGTCGCCAATCGCCACCCTGATCGCCCTGTCTCCTCACCTTCCCCCGGCAGCACCAGCCATCGAGACAAGTCCTGGTAGCCTTCACAGCACTGACTGGCACCCCCATCAAGCATCGCTGCAACCCAAGAGGTGAACACCATGAAGACCAAGGACAGCCTACCAGCAGCCGCCGCATGCTGAAGACCCAGCGCCGCTGACGAACTCCCCTGTGCTGGTGGAGCACAACGTTGCAGCTGTTGGCCTCTCGCAGGTATTCCGGCCCCCGCCTGTGCCAGGTCAAGGCCTCACGCTCCCACGCGCCTCCAACCACAGGCTGCAGCCAAAGCCAGCCATGCCACTGGTGCAGCCCCACCCCGGGGTGCCTCCTGGACACAAGCGCTATGTGCACCGGCCCTGTGTGGCCCTCAGACCATACCTGGCACTGCAGCTCCCTTGCTCGACCACACACAAGCACCAGGAACGTTGGAGCATTCCCTGCACATTGTGGCACTGCCCCAGGGGCTCAATCAACGTGCACCCCACCATCCCACGCTCACACAAGGCCTGAAGGAGGGCCATACCAATCTAACATGGGCACAAAGAAAAAAAAACTATAAAAGGATTTAAACAACAAAGCCCAGGAAAGAACAGTAGCTAGGAAAGAACACACCCCAGTCAACCAGGACAAACTATACAGGTGAACTTCGACCCTCCCCCCCTCAGGGCATCATGACAGATGCAGTGGCACAGGCAGATCCACAGCAACAACCGCAGCTGGCGCAACAAGCGGGGCACCAACCCATCCAACCGAGCAGCACACCCAAATCAACGCGCTGCCCCCGTTCAGCGAGCTGATAGACCCAGCCACCTCGTCCCCTAGATGGACAGTGTGGACCAGCCGCCTAGACAATTATTTCACATCAACACGAGAGACGGATGGCACTGTTAAGTGGTCCCTACTGCTACATTCGCCGGGGAGGAGATATATAAACTGTTCGCCCATCTACCAAACACCGGAGCTGCCAACGACTACAATGCTGCGGTCAGGGCCCTGAACGTCCACTTCAACCCTCAGTTGAACCCCGATTACGAAAGGTTCACGCTTCGCCAAGCACGCCAGAGGGAAGAGGAATCAATTGATGCGTTCCATGCACGACTAAGAGAAATAGCCAGCACGTGCACAGCCGATGATCAGAACAAAGTGGTGAGGGCCCAAGTCAGACAGGGATGCTGCAACAAGAACCTCCGAACCCTCTTCCTCCGACAGCCTGGAATAACGCTAGAAGATATCCTAATCATGGCAAGATCACACAACCTGTCGAACGCATTAGTGACAGAGATGGACATAGCCATTACTCAACAAGCGGATAAACCCCCAACCATCAAGACAGAATGTGCTGATGCGTTATGCACGCTGAACAGAGGGAACCGAGGACCATGGAAAGCGAAGACACACCTAGATCACACTGTGGCTACTGCGGGCGTAAAAAACATCCCCAAGACGAATGCCCCACACAAGGACGAACATGCTCGAAGTGTGGCACTCCGAACAACTTCACTGTCGCATGTAGAGGTGGGCCAAGAAATAGAGAAACACGAGGAAGGAGACCACTTTCAAAGGCAGTAAAGCATCTATCCCTTGAGGAACCCGAAAACCTCAGAATGACTAGAACACCACCACAACTACGACATCGCCTGGAAGACTCACCCTTGGAAGACGAAGGTGAGTGCTACCTCATCTCCTTTGCCAGTGACCTGAAACGCAGGAGCTGCCCGCAACCGACATGGCCATAGAGATTGCTGGTTTCCAAGTCACGGCACTAATTAACACTGGCACATCTGAGAATTCGATGGGGAACCAGCAGGACAAAGAACAACAACTGAGACCCCTGCTAACCCCATCGCACGTCAAGATCCTCACATACGGAAGCCAAACACCCATGCCACTGAAGGGCAAAATGACTGTGCAGGTGAAGTCAGGGGACCAAGAAGTTACACCGACATTCCAATTCCATGTGGTGGATGGAGAAGCTGACATCTTAGTAGGAAGCCACACAGCCGACGATCTGGGCCGCATCACGTTCGCCCGGGTGGTCAAATCCCTGCAGACAGATGATATCCTGGAGCTATTCCCGCAACTCTTCAAAGGCTTAGGCAGCATTAAAAGGCCACCTGCCTAATCTACACATATAAAAAGCTGTGAAACCAATAGCACTACGGCACAGACGCATACCCTTTCACCTGCGGCCGTTGGTTGAACAAGAACTTCACGACCTGGAGCAACAAGGGGTGATTGAAAAAATTACTGGACGGACCCTTTGGGTGTCACTGATGGTAATAACTGAAAAGCCAAAGCAGCCCGGGAAAATAAGACTGTGCATTGACATGCGCTTGCCCAATCAGGCAATCAAGAGAGAGCAGCACCTCTCCCGGACATAATAGCAGACCTAAGTGGGTCACGATGGTTCTCCAAGTTGGATCTCAACGCAGGATAGGATCAGTTGAGACTAGCTGAGGAGAGACGATATATAACGACTTTCTCGACCCACATAGGGCTACGCCTCCATGAACGATTAAACTACGGAATCCCATCCGCGACGGAAATTTTCCAAAATGCTGTCCAATAGATCCTTTCAGGCCTCCGTGGAGTATTAAACCTCAGCGATGACATCCTAATACACTCGTCGGCCATTGAGGAACACCACAGCCATCTTTGAGCAACTATAAAGCACCTCTCGGAATACGGAGCAACACTCCACAAAGAAAAATGCTTGTCTTCCAGAATTCGATCGAGTTCTTTAGATATGTGTTCAGCCAGGATGGGGTCCAGGTCGACCCACGGAAATCACATGCAATACAATAGGCTCCAGCTCCAACTACAGCATCCGAGGTCCGAAGTTTTCTCGGAATGGCCACGTACTGTGGGTGGTTCATACCCAACCTGGCTACCATAGCTGAACCGCCATGTGCCCTCATGAAGAAGGAAGCTGCGTGGCAATGGGGCAAAAGAGAATACGAAGCATTCCAAAAAGTCAAAGCCGCCCTCTTAAGGAAAACCACCATGGCGTACAATGATGCCACCCGAATTACTGAGCTACTAGTGGAAGCCAGCCCCATAGGACTGGGAGCGGTCTTAACCCAGGAGACAGAACCAGGCAAGTGGGCGCCCCTCGTATTCACGAGCAAAGCTCTCACTCCAACGCTAGCCTGCTACTCGCAAATCGAAAGAGAAGCACTAGCACTAAAGTGGGCATGCAACCACTTCCACCTGTACATCAGCGGTCACCCATTCAGAGTTGTGACCAACCATTGATCGCCCTGTTCAAGGCCACAGCTCCCCACCCCAGGCTGAGGATTGAGCGGTGGGCGATACAGTTTCAGTATTATCAGATGGACCTGCTGTTTCGTCCTGGGGCCAAGAACCCTGCAGATTTCCTATCGCAACACACACTAGATCCAGCAAAAGAAGACCGTGATCACGAAACAAAGACCGAAAAGTATGTCTACCTGGTCTCCTACTGGGCATGCCCTTGTGCACTGACTGTTGAAGCGATCAAGACAGAGACGAGCAAGGACCCCGTACTGACCAAAGTAATGAACTCCCTGCAGAAAGGCTTGAGGGAAGACTTCCTACATGATGTTACTACATGGAATGGCCAAGACACGGAACGTCTGGGGAAACTATGGAAGGTACGGGATGAATTAAGTACAGCGGCAGATGGCCTGGTACTGAGAGGCTCCCGAATAATGATCCCCGTGAGTCTCCAAGACAGATCGACAAACCCTGCTCACGAAGGGCACCTAGGGACAGTAAGAATGGAGTCACGAATGCGAGAAAAGGTGTGGTTCCCCAGGCTAGAAGCAGCATAGATGCCCTAGTAAGAAATTGCCAACCTTGTCAGATCACAAGCAGCCAGGAGCTACCCGCGTCCATGATAACTGAAGCCCTGGCCGCGGCCCCGTGGTCACGAGTGAGTCGAATCTTCGGGAGCTTTCCTGATGGCAATAGTGGAAGTAATTGCGTCTACATCATTCACACACCTGCAGCCCGTCCTAGAGAAAACATTTGCACTATTCAGACTGCCCAAATAACTCAAGACAGACAACGGGCCCCCTTTTCAAGGAGGAGAATTCAGAGATCTACTAACCCGACTAGGAGTCCACCATCATCAAATTACTCGACAATGGCTGCTGTCCAACAGAGAAGTCGAGCGCTTCATGCGAACGCTGAAAAATATTCTACGGTTTGTGATGGTAGAACAGTCCGATCCTGAAGTAGCACTCCAACGGTTTGTGCATGAGTACCGCAGCACCCCACACTGCACAACCCAAAGATCACCCTGGTTTCTGATGCTGGCAGGCCACCGAAGGGACACCGTCCCCGTGGCTGAAACCTGGGTCCCGATACCATATGAACCCTCAGACACTCAAGCCCGGCAATCAAGGAACAATGAGCGAGTCAGTCAGTGGAGGAGAGCCAAGACCTGGGTCATTACTCCTGGGAGTTCGGTGCTTGTCCGGAACCGGCACTGTGGGGGGAAATTCAGGACAGCGTATGAACCAGGGCTATGGACCGTCCTAAAAATGAACGGAACTGCCATCACCAAACAACGTGGTACAGAGGTAATCACCAGAAACGTTTCCTGGTTGATAAAAGTCCGACAACCAGACCAGGCAGCGATTACCCTCAGGACCACAGAGAGTTAGGAGGCGTTAACCGAGAATGCAACATCATCCCCCTTAGGAGAGGGAAACCCAGAGTGTCATCTCCAGACTTTGACCACAAGTGTGTACACAGATAATGCTGTAGTTACAATACCACCTCACGGACAACATGCAAGTCAGAGATCCAGCCAGCAGAGGTACCATCTGAGACCAAACCCGGTACCCAGCCAAAAGTTTAAGGATTTATTTTGTTAATATATTTGGTGTGAACATTAACTTGGGGAGGGATGTAATAATCCAACTTCCATTTCTGCTGGACCCCGGATGGTGGCCCGGAAGAACATACACACATTGTATCACTCTCTGGCTAGGCGTGGATAGAGAGCTTAAACAAATGGGCCTAGGAACCCTTGTGACTTCCGACCCACACAGTAAGATGAGTGTGGCCCAGCATGAGGCCTAGTAGTGACTCCTGGTGACTTTACAAGGAGGACTCCTGGGTGCCCCAACCAGTGAGTCCTCTGGGTTCCTGAGCCCGAGATGGCAGACAGGAGAGTGGCTGTTGCAGCCCCTGTCGCAGAGTGGGCTGCAGCCTGGAGATTATGGACTGTTGCAGCTACAGGGACAGGGAGCAAGAATCCCTCCTGCCATCTGCACGCTGGGTGGGGTGTGCTACCTGCCTCTACTTCTGCAGGTGCAAGCTTGACTACTCCGCGATGATCACAGCCCAGGAAAGGATCCTGCTACGAGGCCTGCTTCTGTGCTGGGGAGATGTAGAATAATTGGGAGATGGAGGCAGAAACTGACCTGGACTACGATGCCAGTTTGCCCGAGTGGAATGGGGCTGGCAGCTGCAAGCTGATCTCTGATCCTGAGGGTGCTGTGTTGTGGCGTGAACACTTCTTTTTAGATACACAGTTACAGTGGGTAGTGGATAGCAACTGGGGAGAATGCTTGTCATTGGATTAAAACATGCTGAACTCCCTGTGATGAGAGACTGAATGGGACTGGGCCAACCTTTGGTGAGTCTCTCTGACATCCGAGATGGTGAAGCTTGACAAAACAGCGCAGTCCCACAAAATTGACAATTATATCCACCACATGCAGGCACACGGCACTGTGGAGGAACAACGACCACAGGCATTGGATGTAGCAGTGGTGGCGCGCTTGCAGACAACCTGGCAGAGATACGGGGATCCTGCAAGGCCATGTTAGCCAAAACTGTTACGGTGGCCATTGAAGGCAATTATCTTCAGGCAGACCATTGTAAAATGGCAGACAGTTACAGATGCAGAAGGGACCATCAAGGAACTGCAGTAGGATGTGGTAAACCTAAAGAACGTGGTTGTCACACATCTGTCCCAATCAGCAAGTATGGAGGAGACAATCGAAGACTCAGAAGGGCGTTTATGCGGGAATAACAGGAGATAGCATGTCAAGAACGGAGGCTAGCATTATGCATAACCTTTTATTTAGCACTCTAAAGTATTTCTTACGCACACCCAAAAATCCAGAATTAGATTATCACTGCAGTCAGTTAAGTATCTGCTAGAACTTGATTGTTTTTCTTTTTTTAAATGAATACATATGAATTTTTGTTGTTTACTTATAACTATTTATAATGTGTTAAGTTATTAAAATATTTATAAAGTTTAATAGGTTGGTATATATGGAGATGTTTTGAATTTGGGGAATGCTGTATGAGTTTTGGGTTATCTTAAAACTATGCAAATATTGAATGAAGTAGTTTTTTAACTCGCGCCGTGTCGAATTTTGAAAGACTGCAGATCGAGGCGAAGCTCGAGGGTGCGTCTGGATCGGGCCTTCTCAAGCTTTTTAGTACAGTAATGTTGAGCTTTAGGAACGCGCTAGCGTCCGTGTTCATGCTGCGGGCTCGGGGTGCTTCTAGGACGGACCTTTGCGGGCTCCGTAGAACAGTGATCTAAGTACATTGGAAACACGCAGATGTTACTGAATCTTTAAAAAGTGTTTGTGGCATCGGAGAATAAAAATTTAAAAAACCACGACGTTGAGTGTACAGGGTTGCCATAGAGATGAGTTCTCAGCAACCCCGTCAGTTGGAAACGTTAGCTTTTTTTTTTTTTTTTTTTTTAATTCTTTATTGTCAGGAGTTTAGAAGAGATATACATATCGACATTCTGTAGTTGTATTGACATAACAGCAGTACTTTGCCCCCAGCGGGGAAAGGATTTAACACAGGTTGCATCGACAGCGATCAGTTCCAATTATATCCTAGTAGTTGAACAGTGAATAGAACCGTCATACGTATTACATGGCCCAATTTCACCCCTTCTCCTTAAGGCTTATCCCGTTCACACGATTTCGATTCATTAGTCTGTCTTCACCCATATGGGGTGTTAGTGGGAACATATAAGAAAATAGAAAACAAGCCTAAAAACCCAACAACGGTCATCATTGTACAATTAAGAGTGTACGTTCACATATAATATTCTACAGGCTCATACATTCAGCATTCCGTCTTCAGTAGCGGTGCACATCCTCCGCCCCCCGGTCTCCCCCTTTATTATGGTGGCATACCCTTTGCCACTAGTCCTCGTCTTCCTCCGAATCTGAGTCCTCACCCTCTGGCAATGCCTCACACGGGTCACCCCTATATTTGTTCCATGGCAGCCACACCCGATTCCACTTGCGGGGGCAGGCTCTTAGTACATACACTGCTCTCTCCTTTACCATGAGAAGGTCCATGTTTCTAATCCATCCCGCCACCGTTGGTAACTCCGGAGCACCCCATCTCTGTGCAATGTCCCGTTTGGCCACTGTCACTGCTAGTGTGACCCACAGTAGTCCATACCTGTTTAGGTCCGTAGGGTCCCAAATGTTCAACAGGCACTTACGAGGTTCTGGCAGGACAGATACATTGATGGCCTGAGAGACTGTGCGCATAATCTGTCGCCATAGTTCCCATAACGTGTGGAAGAGAGTCCCGTCCTCCCCGCATCCCCTAAGGCAGTATGGGTGTGGTGCTCTCTGTATTTTGTGGAGTAGTGTGCGAGTGTAGTAGGTGCGGTGTAACACCTTGAGCTGCACTAGGCGGAATCTAGCTGATATGCCTACTTCCCTTGGCGATGCCAGTACCTCGTTCCACTCTGCCTCATCCATGTCGCCCAATTCTTCCACCCATTTCTCTTTAAGTTTAAGTGTGGGGTCTGGCAGGTTGTTAATTAATTTTTTGTACGTGAGTGAGGTTGCTTTTTGCTCCATGAATTCGGTGAGTAGCCTATCCTCAAGTGGCGTTGATTCTGGGAGTGTGGTGTCTGGCGGGATCGCTCGCATTAGAGCATGCCTGATTTGTACATAACGGTACGTTTCAGTGGGCCCCATGCCGAATTATTGCTGGAGTTGCTGGAAGGGAATAACCGTGCCTTTGTCCCAGAGGTCCCCCACCACCGAGATCCCTATGTCGTCCCATCTCGCAAACCCCTTACAGGTTCGCAGGTTACCCAGTGTTTTAGTGTCCCATAGCGGAGTTAGCTTGGTGATTGTACCCTTCCACCCTAGGCGCGATGTTGCCGTATGCCAGAGTGTCGCCGTGTGAAGCGTTGGGCCAAGCAGGGTTTTCACTTGCGGGAAGTTGTACAGCACCGAGAGCATGCCCTCAGTCCCCAGTTGCGACCAGTCCGCTTTATATGCGGGGTCCTCCCGCGAGATGTGGATCCAATGATTAATAACCTTAAGCTGTGACGCCCAGTAATATAGTTGGAGATTGGGTAGTGCAATACCCCCCTCGTACCAGCTCTTTACCAGTTTTGCCTGCGCTATCCGCGCCGGGCCATTACTCCACAACAAACTGGAGACTAAAGCCGCTACCCGTCTAAAGTACTGTGGGTTAACCACATAAGGGGAGTTTTTGAGTACATACAGAAATCTCGGGAGAGCCATCATTTTATAGAGCGCCGCGCGCCCTAGAAGGGTCAGTGGCAGTGCAGCCCAGTATTTA
The DNA here is from genome assembly GCF_964261635.1 of Lissotriton helveticus. Taxonomy (NCBI): domain Eukaryota; kingdom Metazoa; phylum Chordata; class Amphibia; order Caudata; family Salamandridae; genus Lissotriton; species Lissotriton helveticus. The sequence goes on from NC_136065.1 coordinate 1,968,550,526, forward strand.
ACATCAGCACGCAATCTTTGCAGAGGCGGCTGTAGGTTTTCGATATAGAACTGTTTAGAGTCATTCGTCACATAAATACCTAAGTACTTAAAGGAGGAGGTGGTTATTGTGAGAGGACAGTCAGCCGGCAGCACCGGAGCCGGGCCTTTAAGGACATAGAGTACAGATTTGGACCAATTCAGGGTATATCCCGAGGCTTTGCCATGTTCATCGCAAACCGCCAACAGGGCGGGGACCCCTTCATTTGGTCCGGTCATGTATATTAACATGTCGTCGGCATATAGGGAGACCTTGTCCTCCCACCCTTCACTCCAAGTGATGCCCCGGAATAACGGCGTTGATCTGAGCAGGATTGCCAGTGGCTCCAGCACAATCGCAAACAACAGGGGCGACAGCGGGCATCCCTGCCTAGTCCCCCTCCCCAGTGGAAAGGTTGAAGATATGCGACCATTGGCAACCACCTGCGCCATCGGTTGCGTGTAGAGTAGTCGCACCCATGCCAGATATTGGGGGCCGAAACCCATGCGGGCTAGGACAGCAAAGAGGTACTCCCACTCCACCAAATCAAACGCCATTTTAGCATCTAGGGAAAGTATCACAGCCTGCTCCGTAAGAAGATGCGCCTTCGCCAGTACCCCATGGACCCTCCGTAGATTCAGCGCTGTGCTTCTGTGTGGCATAAAGCCCGATTGGTCAGGGTGTATCAGGGTACTCAGATGCTTGGTTAGACGACTGGCCAGGAGTTTTGCTAGGACCTTTGCTTCTGTGTTGAGCAGGGAAATGGGTCGGTACGAGGCACCGTCTGTTGGCGGCTTGGTTGGTTTGGGGATGGCCACAATGGTGGCCGTGCGTTGGTCGAGAGGAAGCAGCGCCTTTTTTGCGCTGTCTTTATACATGTCTAAGAGGGGCTTGGCCAGCACCGAGTCCATTGTCTTGTACCACTCCACAGGAATACCGTTCGGGCCTAGGGCCTTGCCTGACTGCAGCGCCTGTATTGCCAACTGGACCTCTCCCTCTGTCAGGTCAGCATCAAGCTCCTGCTGTGCTTCAGGTGTGAGCACGGGGACGGGAATGTGACTAAGTGACTCTGTAGCCTCCTGCTCAGTGACTGGCCGTGTTGGTGCGTATATCCCCTGGAAGTGGCGAGCTAGAGCGTGGACTATTTGTTCCGGGTGAGTCTGCAGCCTGCCGGCCGCATCGTAGAGCCTGTGTATCCCCTTGTTACTGCCACCCCGTTTGTCCAGCCATGCCAGCATCTTCCCTGCCTTATCGCCCACATCATAGATTCGATGTGCGGTGTTCGCGAGGTGTCCTTTGGTGATCGTAGTGAGGTGCGCCTGGTGTTGCTGCTGGCGGAGCTGTAATACATGTGCTGTCTCAGGGGTGGGGTCAGCCATATGTGCAGTGTTCGCCGTGTGTAATGCTAATTCCAAATTAGCCAGTGCAGCTCTAGACTCCCTTTTATACCCAGTAATGGCTGATATGGATGCCCCTCGGAGGACCGTCTTGTAAGCCTCCCAGAGGACTGAGGGTGAGGTGACCGATCCTGTGTTCTCATTGAAATAGTGTGTGGTGGTTAACTTGAGTTTTTTCCTAATGTCAGGTACCTGTAGGTAATTGGGATAGATCGGGTACAGCCTAGCTCGTTTACATTCTTTAGTAGAAAGGTGAAGGGATATCGGGGAGTGATCGGAAATGCCTCGCGGCAGGATATCAAGTCCATCCACGGAGCTCAGCCCAATCCCCAGAAGGAAGAAGTAGTCAATACGTGAGAGGCTATCGTGGGTTGCTGAGTAGTGTGTGTATTGCTTCACTGCGGGGTTCAGGTGACGCCAGACGTCTGTGAGGCCCATAGCTGACAAGAAGCCCGGAAGTGTGGCAGTCCCTCTCTGGCGATCCCGTATGGGAAAGGCGTCCAATAGGGGGTCTGTGATAGCATTGAAGTCCCCCCCCAGGATCACGTCCCCTTCCGGGAGATCAATAAGGAATCGGCTAAGCGCTGGCAAGGCTGTAGCGTGAAGTGCCGGGGGGATGTATACAGATATCACATTCAGGGCCCTCCCCTCCCACTGGCCTGAGAGTGCTGCGAACCTCCCCTGATCATCTGTCTTGTGACCAGTGACCAAAAAGGAGGAATTGTTTCTGAGGAGTATCCCAGTGCCCCTGGAACCTGAGGTGAACTCGGAGTGTACTGCCATGTTGTACCCACGCCTGTTCAGAGCCTTGCAGGTGGTCCCTGTCAGATGTGTTTCCTGCAGCAGCACTAGGTCAGATTTATGACGTTTAATAGTTTGCAGCACCAGACCCCGTTTAATTTTGTCCCCCAGCCCCCTGACATTCCATGTAAGGAGCTTCAGTGGGGGCACCTGTGTCGTTACAGGGGTACCTACAGCGGGTGCAGCTTGGTCTTGTTGTGCCATTTGGGTTCATGAACCATGATATCAATGCGCAGCAGGATAAGGCAGCCAGTGTGCGGAAACGGTGCATGCCGCCTGTAGTTAGCAATGTATCTGTGCCTTGTAGAATCGCAAAGATGATGACCAAAAAGCTTAACTTTAACTTTAACCTTGTAACTCCCATCCCTCCACCCCCTCCCTGCTCCCCTGCACCACGGACGAAATCCCGCCCGCATCCCCAACTTGGCAGAGTGCTTTTGTCCCCCCCCTATCTAGTCTTACTTGCTTGTGGGGTTGGTGAGTCCCCTACAGGCTCCGGCCATGACCTGCCCTACTCAGTTCCATCGGCCCAAGGTCCCAAGGGCTGTGTCCAGACCGTGTCGCACCCATTGTAGTCACTCAGCCCCTGTTAGGTTGACCAGAATCAAACGGGTCCCTCTCAAGATCAGAGTCCAGGCCCCCGGCCGCGCCCTGTTCAGTGGCCGGGCTGGCCGCACGGTGTTCCGGCGTCCTCTCACTATGGCGGTCTCTGCGATCATTGTGCGGGCGTTGAGGCTTGCCCACTGGTCTCCAGCCATCCAGCCACTCTCGCGCCACCTCGGGGTTGTCGAAAAACCATGTCCTCCCCTCAGCCACAATCCGCAGTTTGGCGGGGAAGAGCATTGAATAGGGCAGACCCCTGTCACGAAGCGTCTTCTTAACTTCATTGAAGGATTTTCGACGTCTGGCCACCTCGGCCGTGTAGTCTGGGAAAAACGCCAGAGTAGAGTTTAGTATTTTCACGGGCTGCGCCACCCTGGCTGCCTGCAGAATGGCGTCCCTGTCCCTAAAGTTGAAGAGTCTGGCCAGCACCGGCCGCGGCGTGGCGCCTGGTTTGGCCGTACCTCCCGGGACACGATGTGCTCTCTCGACGGAGAAGAAGTTGGACAGGCCTTTAGGTTGCAGTTTGGTCTTAATGAGGTCCTCGATGTACAGGTCCATGGCCCCCTTCCCCTCCGATTCCGGAAGGCCCAGGATGCGGACGTTATTTCTTCTCGAGCGCCCTTCCTGGTCATCCAATTTTTCTTGAAGTTGTTTAGTGGTCTTTTCCAGTCGCTCCATCGCCACCTGAAGATCTGAGGTGTCTTCAACGAGGGATTTTGTGACTACCTCCACTTGCGACACCCTCTCCGATATTTTCTTAAAATCCGCTCGTAGCAGGTTCACCTCGGTGGAGATGGTGCCTACCGTCGCCTGGACCTCTATGAGGGTTCTCATAATGGCTTCCAGTGTGACTTTCCCAGTGCCATTTGCATCAGTGGAAGCACCGGTGGAGGCACCTGCGGAGTGTCGTCCAGGCCCCTGTGAGTGGCCGGTCTGGGCATAAGCAAATTTATCAAGCTTTGCTTGCACCGTTGTCGTGCTCCCCCTGGTCTTGCCCGCCATTATGTTATGCTTGGTTCTACAATGTCCGGCCTTTCAGTTGGTCCCTGCCCGGCCTCCTACTGTGCAGACCTCCCCCTTGGTGTTCGCCGTTGAAGCAGCCGGTAAAGGTACTGATTGCGGCGTACCGCAGGGCCCAGGTCGCTCCCCGCCCAGAGTGCCGCCTTATGTTACAACCCCGTGCGAGGCCTCCGTCGCCGTGGCTGCTGCCGCTGGAGTCAGTAGAAGGGTTTCGCTGCGTTGTTGGCGATGTAAGCGCTACTCGCACTCCGTTACGTTTTCCCGCTTCACGTGGGCCAGACCGCCGCCACCTAGGTCCGTAACGGGCGGTTTGGTGACTGGCGCCACCACGGTGGAAGCAGCTCTCTTGCCCAACGGTATCCCGGATTAATGTTCAGAGCTGCGGGGGGGTTGCGCCGACCCAGGCGTCCTCCGTCCTACCTTGCCGTGTGTGATGGGGCGGCCGCCCGGCAGCGCAGATCCAGGATGGCTCCTACGCTGTGCAGGGTCTCGTCTGCCCCCGATGGTGTCGAAGGCTTGGCTCAGGGGGTCCGGAGGTCGATCCCAGAGGCTGCGGTATTTAAGCGCTGTGATGAGACCTGGTGTCAGGCGGGGAGGCGCGGGTGCCGGCTGAGGCCGACTTCTTCCGGCCGGGCAGGGTGAGCTTCCGGCCGGTCAGTCCCAGTACTTTAGGCCGGTGCTGCTGAGCTGTTGTAGGCCCCGCCTCACCGCCGACGAATGGAGCACTTCCCGGCGTCGGATTTGCACCGGGGGCGGCTTAAAGGGCGCCGCTTGGTTCCCGGAGCCGATGTCACCCCTTCAGGCTGGTCAATAGACGGATGTGCATGCGGATTAGTGCGCGGGCCGGTTTGCCTTGCGGAGCTCCCAAGTTAAGCTGCCGCCATGTTCAGCAGTTGGCCACGCCTGGAAACGTTAGCTTTTAGTGAGTGTGCTTAGGTGTCTTAATTACTTGGTGAGAGTTAAAAAAAGGGAGAAAAAGGAACAGAATAGATAAAGCAGTTTTTGGACGATATCTTTAATAGAGGGGTTACAGAGAACAAAATATGAGTGAAGGTGGGGTGCCTGTGGGAAAGGAATCAAGTAATGATTTAGAGACGAAAATGGTGCAGGAAGAGGTAAGAACTTCAGTTAAAGAGATTTTGGATTCGGTGTTTGAGAGAAAAAGGAAGGCTGCAGATGTTTCTGATGAAGAATTGTGGTTGTTAGAAGAAGAGAAGACTGATCATGCTACTAACATGTCAGGAAAAAGGAAAATGAAGAGAACGAATATAGAGAAAGAAGAGGATAGGTTTATGGCTTGGCAGAAGGGTGGTCTTGGCACCACACAAAGAGAAGGTGCTCTACGCAGCACAAAAAAGGGTGTCTTTAGCGGCACACAAGAGATTCTGGAAGGTCCTGATGATGCTAATTCATATGGATGTGATGTGGAGTATTTTGATGAGTTTGTGTTTGACAATTTGGATACAGAAGTTTGGGATTTGGATTATGATAAAGAGGAAACAAATAAGGAAAGAGAAGGGTTTAGTAAAAGACCCTCAGGGTGTTGATATGTTCAGCCTGGATTTAATTAGGCACCCAAGAATTGCAGACTGGTGGCTGCTTGCACATGTGGCAGAGTTTATAGGAATATGGATAAAGAAACCATTACAGAAAGAACCTAGATCTGTGATGTGGGCTGAGTGTTCTCTCCCAATATTGGATAATAAGGTGTGCGCGACCCCAGTTTTAGATATGGATCTGATTATTTTTGTCATTCAAAATGGTTCGGGATCCCAGGAAAGGATTCCAAAGGGTGCCAACCAGTGCCAGAATTGTTTGCTGAACGTTATTGGTTAACTGGCTAAAATACTGGACATGGCTGAAGAAGCCAAGAAAAATTCAGTCTCTGTGGATACAGAGCTCCTAAGACGTTGGTCACAAAGAGTGGTGTGTTTCCTTAGGAATGCAAATGCGGTGATTATGGCGGAAAGACGGAAGGCTGTTATCATGCGAATCAGCCCAAAGTTGGGGGACTTTGCAATGAAGGAACCAAGCGAGGATCCAAGAGGATATTTACTTGGTGAAGGACTAATAATAGGAATGGAAAAATATGTGTCCACCTTTACTAGCCTTGGTAAGGCTCAGAGTTACCCAAGGAAAGTTTTATGGGGGGCGTGTTTTTGACAGGGCTGGAGCAGGGGACGTTTCTCCAGCCTGTTTAATACAAGGTCCCAATATCAGTCATTTAGAAGACCATCATTTAGGGGGTTCTAGTCAGAAACTGGGTTTTATCCTCAAAGAGGAAGGAGTCCGAGGATGTCAACATAGAGGAAGGGCACCTTTCTGACTATGAAATCAAGGTAGGTTTGAGGATGAATTTCGTTTTTTCCCAAGGAAAGGTAGGGGGGGGGGAATTAAGGTTTTTCCTAGGAAATTGGAGAAACCTAACAGAGGATCAATGGGTTCTACAGGCAGCTCAAGGATATTCGAAGGAATTCAGGGAGTTTTTGGATCAAGAGATGGCATCAAGAGAGTTAATTTTTCAGAAGGAACAACAAGAGTTGGTGAGCATGGAAGTTCAGGCTATTTTGAGGAAAGGAGCAATAGTGAAAGTGAAATCGGAATGTATGGGATTTGTGAGCACAATGTTTTTGGTAAGGAAGAAAGACAAAGTATGGCATCCTGTTATAAACTTGAAGTTTTAATTGGTACCTAGTTTATTGGCATTTCAAAGTGGAGGGTATCCATTTACTAAGAGATGTTTTGGAGATAAACAATTGGTTGGTAAAATTGGATCCAAAAGATGCGTAGTTTACCATTCCAATAGCAGAGGAGAGTCACAAATATCTGCAATTCAGATGGACGGGAGCCTCCCATTTGGCCAGGCTTCTGCACCTTGGTGTTTTACAAAGGTGTTAAGACCAGTGGCCTCCTATATCAGGGAGAGAAGAATACCTATGATAATGTAGCTCAACGATTTCTTGTTGATGTCTCAGAATTGGGAAGATTTTAGGAAACAGTTATCATTAACTTGTTAGCTTCTGAAGACTTTGTGATTTTAATAAATTTGGAGAAGTCAATTCTAGAACCATGTCAAGATTTGGAGTTTCTTGGTTTACAAGGGAATATTTTGTGAGCAGATTTGCATTTGCCGGAAAGGAAGGTTGTGAAAATAAAAACGGAGGTGAAACAGATCTTAAAGAGGAAATGTATTTCATTGTCAGCCTTAGCAAGGAGAATAGGTTTGTTTTCTTCAATTTAGTAAGTTTTTCCAAGACCACTTCATTACAGAGGTTTGCAGAAGTTGAAGGCGGAAGGTCTGAGGAAGGGATTATGGTATGGAGATCAGATTTAGGTTATTGCGGAAGCAGAGGAAGAGCTAGTTTGATGGCTGCAGAATTTAGAAGTGTGGAATGGCAGAGCAATTTTTGGAATATGTCCAGATTTTGTACTGGAAACAGATGCAAGCCTTTCTGGTTGGGGAGCTTGTTTGGAACAGGAAGAGACAGATGGCAGATGGTCATTAAAAGAGAGTCAGAGTCATATAAATGGTTTAGAAAAGAGGGCAGGCCTTTTTGCATTGCAGAGTTTGGGGAAAAAGTTGAAGAATTCCAATGTACTGCTAAAGATGGACAATTAGTCAACAGATTGTTACATAAATCGTTTGGGTGGAAGCAAATAGATGAATTTAACTTAGGTGGCGAAAGAGATATGGAGTTTTTGTGTGGTACAGAAAATAGGATTTCAGAAGGAGTGTCTTCCAGGTCTGTTCAGCGCCGCAGCAGATTGGAATTTGTGTTATCGCCGAGATTACAGCGACTGGAAATTGAGTGTGAATGTGTTCATAAGAATTCAAAATGTTTGGGGTCCCTTAGATGTGGATCTATTTGCCTCATGGTTACCTTTCCAGGTGCCTCGATATTTCAGTTAGAGAGCGGATCTTCAGGCGGAGGCAGTAGATGCTTTTCAACAGGTATGGAAGAATTTTCTGGGTTATGCTTTTCCTCCATTTTCTATGACACAGAGGCAACTGTTGACAGTGCGGAGGCGGAGATGTCAAATTGTTCTAATAACACTGTTTTAGACAGCACAACCTTGGTTTCCCAGGTTGCTTGAGTTGGTAGTAGAAGAGCCTTATTTAACTCCTATGTCTGAGGAGATTTTAATAGGGCCAGGAGGAGAGATGTATCCATTAATCATTCACGGTACCTTGAACCTTCTTGTTTGGAAGAATTCAGGGGAGGAACGCAGTTTGAAGGACTTGCAGAACAGGCTCAGGAGTTGCTCAAGGAATTTTGGGCACCTGGAACAAGAAAGAGATACATTGAAGTTTGGAGGAAATGGGTTGCTTGATGCATGGAGAGGGATTTGGATCCCATGGAGGCATCTCCAGAGGTTTTTGCAAATTATCTTTCAAGTTTGTTTGAGAAGGGATTTTCTTATAAGACTAACAATTGTTATAGGTCTGCGGAAAGCAGCAGGACTTGCACCAGTGGAAAATGTTTCAATAGGAAGACATGTTTTGGTTTGTACAACATATACAAGAGGTAGTGATGGTATAGAACGTCACACATCAGTTCTTGGAAAAGCAAATATCAAGCATAGTAATGAAGGAAGCAATGTCTTGGTGCCTCTCGAGGTAACAAAAAGCACCCCACTACCTTTGATGTCACTACACAAGAGTTCTTCCAGAACCCTTTGTCATACTTAAGACAAAACCTGTACCTCGGCACTCAATATTCATATCTTTATTCATAAGCAATATGCCAATTTGAGGTCCTATTTAGATCTACTTTGACAACTCACAGGAAACATCAGTCTAGAGAATAATTCTTAAGTGTTCTGTTTAATGTTTTGTGACAATGTTTCACTCAGTACATAGTAGGCTATTTAATTTTTGGGTACAGAGGATACATCTATTAATCACATTTGAGCTGGATTATCAAATAACACATGAAGGTCCAATTCTTGTAACCTCCTTGGTGGCGAAAGATTATGGCAGCGACACTTGTTTAGTTACAAACGTAACTTCTTCAAGGCTTAAAAGTTTTAGAGGTGTAGATTAATTCACAAAGTCATGTGGTCTGCCCGAAACGTAAAAATATTTAGGATTCTCAATGAAATTCATAAGACTGTTATAATCAGTAATACCGGCACCGTGAAAACTGTAAGGGGATTCCACTTCAGGAGGACCGGGTCCTAGAAGAGGAACACTCTAGTATTCTAAAATTAAGGTTAGTGATATAAACCTTTCGTGCAGAGTATTAGTAAATGTGGTCTATAATATACCCTTGTTTGGTGGGTTAGTTTGTGAAACGAGGGCTGTAGTGCTCCTCTGATTCTATCGGTCAAAATGACACGCTGGTCAATCAACCTCCGTTCCGGTAAAGGGTGTTTTGGTTTGTAGAGTGATGAAGAGGATCAAGTTACATAGACCAACTAAGCCTAGATAAGGTCATTTATGGGATGTGAATTTAGTTTTAAGAAAGTAGAGAGTTGGCCTTCTAATACGTTTTTATCCTTTCGACAATTGAGTAGCAAGATTGCAACACTTCTGTGTTTAATATCTTTCAGGAGGGTGTCAGATATTCGCGTATTAGAGGTGAGTAATAGAGTTTATAACTCAGATGGGGTGACATTTAATATTTTGAAAAGAACTGAGACAATGTCATCGTCAATTTTATACCCTGGGTTTTAAGACAATCCACACTTATGCGTTGTGCTATGTTTATAGGAGTATGAGAGTGAAATGGCTGAATACAGGAAGGATGGAGTTAATAAGTTATTGATTTCGTATGTTAAGCCAAATAATACAGTGAATGCTGCGACTATTGGTCGTTGGGTTAAATGGTGTATGTTAGAATCAGGAGTGGATATGTTGAAGTTTAGAGCTCATTCAGTAAGAGAGGGCTATGGCGAGTAAGGTGATCACATGTAGAGGTAGCCTTGAAGAGATTCTGAAGGCAGAAGACTGGTCTAATGCGGGTGTGTTTGTAAAATGTTATCTGAAGCCTATAAAACATGTTTCAGCGGTGGTGTTATCACATCTTTGAACATGCATAATGCTAGCCTCCGGTTTTGAAAAGAAATGTAGATTCTCTAAGTTTTAATGATCAGAGAGTCTGGATTTCATTAAAGTCACAGTATTATCCCTCCCGTCCCAGGTAAGTTACAAAGGGAGGGTTAAAGGTTGCAATTGAATTAAGCGAGAGGTTTACATTGTTAATATTTGGGCAAAACATTCTACATTAATTACATTATTAATTCGAAGTTATGCTGTGTTTATTTGAAAGAAAATCTTTAAATTGCTGCATTTGGAGTGGAGTGGCAATAGAAGGTTACGCATAATGCTAGCTTCCGTGTCTTTAATGAAATCCAGATTCTCTGATCATTAAAACTTGGAGAGTATACATTTGTGGGGTTCCCAGAATGTGATGAAGGGCAATCTAATGAAATATTCTTGGAAGATTGGCTCGCAAACTCTTTGAAACCTAAGAAGCTCTCGATGTTTTTCACAATTAAAAGAGCTCATCAGGTGCTCGTGCCAATCGTGTGCCATCATAGCTCGTCTCAATAATTATCAGGACCGATGCTCTCCTTCAACATTAGGGTACGTGGATCACCACTGTATGAAGGAATATCATGGTGTTCCCAGATAACATCCGTAAAGGCCTTCGTAAGGGGTACATGCCAATTTAGAAAAAAAGAGCTCTTGAGTTGAACCTTCGTTACAGTCTGATGTTCACGGCTAAACTTAAGGGAAAATATACTGGAAAGGCATTCCTCTTCATCGCCCCTGGGGAGGCCAGTGACTGGGTGGACACACTTGGTGGTACAAGTCAGAAACAGCTCCCAGGTAATAGACCTTCTGCGAGGTTCCCAGTTGGAAATCAGCACAATTTGGAGGCACTCCATATGTTTGGAGGTCATGGATGGAGTCCAGCAAACAGGCAGAATTGTGGTCTGTACGTACGGCACACAGGAGATCTCAAACTGTCTATCTGACACCTGAGAATCCTTTCTGCATAGAAGGGGTGAGTGAGACTGTTATGGTCTATACCCAGTTTCAAGATCTTAGTAATGGATCCTTACCTTATACCCAGTATCAGGACCTTTGTAATGTATTCTTACCTATGCCATGGTTGCTGGGTGACAATGTATTGTCCTTGTACTGATGTTTAGATTTGAATTGTAAAGACAGTTATACCAAGTGGTTTCTGGGCTGGTGGTCTGTAAGTTGTATTTGAATAAATACTTGAAATTGGACCTGGATTATGTGTGATATCTCAACTTATTGCCGACAAGCGCCTGCTGGGGACAGGTGTGTGAGGACCATCAGCTTCCCCACAAACCCACGAAGAACATCAGCTGTGTCAAAGCATTTTGGTGGCGAAATGTATCTATTTACAACTAAAGGATCTGGGGAGCCCTGAGTACTTTGTATGGGTTTATAAACCCACAATATCCAGAGGATTTTAACCCTGCGCGCAGTTGTGGTAATAACTGTGATGCATAATTTACGGACAACAGTTATGACTTGCATGTGACAGCTCTTTCGACGTTAATTGTTGTGGTGTGCTAATTTCTGAGCGTGTGTATTGCCATTCCTGGTGGCGCTTCCCATATTACTTGCTGGCATTCACGATTAAGGCGGTGACTCCCCCACAAGTACTCCGTCCAAAGTTCGTGTTCGGCAGCTGCAAGGATTGTAATTCAGCCGAAAGTCTCCTTCTTACGGTTCCGGTTTTGGCTGAACATGCGCGGTGACGCGCTCACCTCCCAGACAAGTTGTTTGGCTTCTTACAGAGATAGCCACTTTTGAAATCTTCCTCTAATTTCAGCAACTGGCGCGGTGGCACGCACACCTTTTCCTGAAGGCTGGCACAACTGCTATGTCCTTTCCTACGTACACGGTGATACGCACACCCTGTTCTGTTGTCAACATTTGACGGTGGTGCACATGTGATACAAACACAATTTTTTAGGATTCGCCTGGCGTTAGCAGCGCGCATGTGTTGCTCTCGCCACGCGAAGGCCTTTTGGAATCAATAATGATTCCATATGTGCACGCGGATTGTCAGAAGATGTGCACGCGGGGACTGGATGCTTTACTCGCGGCGTGAGACACGCACTATATTTTTACACTGGTGACAACTTGTCTTCTCTTCGCTCCTCCCCTCCTTCTTTCTCAGGTCGCTGCCAGCCTGCCTGCTCTTTTTTTGCACACGTTCAGAATACCTGCTAGGAGGTGAGCAGGGGATGCCACGGTGTGGAAACAACGTCCCCAATAACAAAGCAACTACGCTAATAATACAAATTCTTCCACACATTCAGTACTGTAGCGCAGGGGTTATATTCGGTTTATTGACCCTGTACTTCAAGTCTAAGTGAGAAATAAATAAAATGCCCCCCCACTCCCAGGTGAGAGGCCTCTGAATCTCTTGCATCCTGGCTGGGCTTCAACCCCTCGCACCCCGGCTGCGGTTTAACCCCCTCCGTTACATGGCAGATACGAAGAGACCCCGCAGGAGCCGAGGCTGGGTGTGCAGGGAGGTCACGTTGGGGTGGCTCTTTTTGACGCAGCTGTTTACAAAGAACTATAAATGCAGATTTCATGGTGATGTAAGAAGAAAAAAAAGCAGCTTCACGTGCAGCCCAGCATCGCTGACGGGTTTGTAAAAATACCCCAGGTATTCAGATGCAAAGAGTCTAATATTCCACTTATTACCCCTGAGGTGGAGACATCTTCACTCCATGCCCCTCCCCACGCTTAACATTGATAATCAATACCATATTAGAATGTGCGCATCCGCATTTATTAGGGAATATACGTATTACGGAAATTATGGCCAGACCATGAAATATTCAAAACTTCACAACGAAAGACGTATTATCAATGGGGAAATCGGTGATCAGCGTTAAAGCTCTCTCTGCTGCCGCAGATCATACATTTATTAACAGCCATAGGCGCCGGGATTTCAATCTTTCCTACTTGAAAGAAGGGCGTTGTGTGGGCCGGGTCCTAAAAAGCAGGTGCTGAGACGTGTCCCTATCGGGCTCTCCTTTTGGCGCTCACCATCAGGGTGAAATAAAATCTTAATTCTGCAGCAGTGCCACCCTACACAGCCTTTGAGGTAACTTCGAAGAGACTTGTTATAGTTGTTTTATAGTCTCATCATTTCAGAACTGAAGCCTTGTTATAAAAACGAAGTCATAGTTGTTATTTATTCTATGCAACTAACAACCATTGACAAAGCCAATAGTCCTGTTTTGCAGGTGTCATTCTGTTACTTGTTGTATTATTTATCTGGAGCAATGACAGAAGCAGCAAAATACCAGTTGGGCAGCACACTATGACGAAGCATAGGCTGGAATATCAAATAACAAGTTTATTAATCACTCATGAGTGGGACTACATCAATACAACACCCTCGGGCACTGTATGAGGTAGTACAAGGAATACAGAACCCAAGGGTCTTTTATACCCAGTTTGTTGCGCAGTAAGCATGGAGACTCAAATAAAGGTACGGGCATAAACAGGAATAGCTATCGACTTACATGGACAGATAGAAACCACTTGGTCAGCAAAGTGGGAGGGAACCCGAACTGCTTACATCAGTTGGAACAGCCTGACAGTTACATTCTAAGACAGGTGCATTCTAGAAACTACAGGCTTTTGTGAGCTTACACAGTGCTCTGTCTCAGTACTGAAGGAGTTAACTACAGTTGATGACTCAAGCAGAATAGAAAGGCAGGCAACAGTGAAGATAGCAGAATCACATGGCTAACAAAATGGGTGCCACAACTAAAATGGCTTCAGCTGATACTAACAGCAATTTCTGCGATTTCCATAACGGCCCTTTTAGCATTAGCTGAAGACATCCACTATGCAATAGAAGAAACATCTATATCACCTATATCAAGTTCTCTTATTTCTTGGTCAGTTACTAGTCGGGCATTTACTTTCTTGGCATTTTGTTTGGTTGGTATACATGAGGTACAGGTAGAAGCACAAAGGGAACAGAGCATTGGGCCACTTTGTATACAGAAGCAGCAGGAAAAGAGGAGTGCAGCAATTATACTTAGGGCTGATAATAACTACCAGCCCCAGATAGAAAACAGTGTCAATAGCCATCCAGTCCAAGTCCATGCCACTGAGTTCTGGTGGATTTCAGTGGCTATTTTATTCGGTTTGGAAATAGCCAAAAGCACATGTCTGATGCAATGTCTAAATAAAAACATTATCTTGATAGACCTTCTGGTGTTCTTCTTTATGAGGGTTAGAGTACCAATGATATGTTCGGGGGGGAGGGGGCAGAGTAGTATTTATCAAAGTGTGCACAAAATATTTTTCTTGCAGAAAAAACGGAATTCCAAATACGAATACAATAATTGTCACAAAAACAATCTTTGTTTTGGGGGACCAGGAGGACCGAACGGGGCCATGGGAATTAGGGCGAGGGACCGCAAAGGGCTCCTCCTCCTCAAAAATGGGTTGACCAAAGGGGTACATTGCTAACAAAAAAGTACTTGGGGAATTGAAGCTACTGTACAACCAGCCAGTGGGGAGTCTTCTCCATGTGTCCGTCTGCGCCTCACAGGCAGGTTCTTTTCATTCATAAAGTGTTCACTTCTCCCACGGTGGAGCTGCACAACTTGCAACCCAGAAAAACAATCACAGCCCAGGCTAAGGAAATAGTCTTTCTTTCAGGATAGGGCAATCACCTTCCAGGGAAAATACCCTCAATGATCCTGTCCAGTGCCTCAGGCAGTGCACCAGTATTCTTCACTCTAATCTAACAGGCACCAGAGACACAGTACCTGTACCCTGAACTCAAGTCCTTCCCTGACTCCTGTGTTACTCTGGTGGCGCACTGCTCTTTTGTCGGGCCGCAGATTGTACCTAATGTGCCCAGGCACCTCCTTATCAACTAACATAGGTGCAGATTTGCTTTCACTTGGGGACCGGATCTCAGAAGCCTGATGCACAGAAACTTGAGAATCTGAAGCAACCCTTGTTTCAGAGAGGGTCCCCTCAGGCAAAACCTCCTTGCTTCTTGTTATCAGTATGTACCTCTCTTAGCTAGGCATAAAAAAACAGGAACAAAGTGAAGAATCAGCTCTCCATCCTGATTTGTGACCCCGTCTTTCACCCAAGAATTATCCGACAGTGGTAGGGGTACACGTTTCACGTCACTTTCATGGACCCAGTGCTTCCGGCCTTCTACCTTCACTGCGGTCCTAGTTGCCAGCCACACCTGTGCTGGTTCCCTTTACCTCGGCTCCAAGCTGGACTTGCGCTGAATCCCCAGGCCGGATCTGATATCCGGGCCCCTCTGGCAATGGTTGTAGGGCAGCGGATATCTGTTAGTGAACAGAACAGAAATCCTTAGACACAAAATACAAATAATCAATCAAAAGAGGATATTCTATTAGAGAAACTCCCCTGTATTATTCATCTGAGGAACCTAAAAAAAAAGACATTTCAAAACAACTATTCTTTTTAACAAACTTGTGCTTAATAAGTCATTGAAATCACAATACAGCTTCTACTTTGTGAACCTTCACTTTTGTGCAAAGTTGCAGACACCTCGAAAATCATTTTCCTTGCATAAGAACAACCATGTTTTGCCCTCTATGACCATGCTCTCATATTATAGGTGTAGCGGGTAACTCTAAAACTGTGAATGTAACAGAGATCCATATTACATGAGTAACTGATAAATTAAACATAACCTAGTAGGTATATGAATTTTACAGCAGAACTTGTTTGTGGCAGACAAGAAAACAAGCAAAAGAACATTTTGTTCTTAAAGATGTGTGCTAATGTCATATGGGCATCTTTTCTAGCATTGTGAACCATATTCTTCATACTTTTCACGACCTGGGCCATGTAATATCATATTCAGGGGAGAAACCTATTCACCAGCTCTAGCAAGAGCTGTCAGCTAGATTACATAAACTAACTGAGTGACTCGTGATGCCTCTGCGACTTATGATATGCTGTAATAACATAAACAATAATGGTGTTGCCACCTGGGAATTTGAAACAAAAACCACCAGCATATAGTTCCCCTTAAAGGTCAAATAAGGGAACATCAGTCTATTCTACCCATCCTTTCATCCTTATCCAATTCCAATTTCATCAGTTTGCAGACAGGATGGGCAGTAACATGGCGTATTTATTTTTTCATTTTGATAATTCTAACAATTTGTTCAAACAGTATTGCTTAATAGCCCATTAGACGTGCACTGGTGAGGTGCTTTGTCCCTATTTATTCAAGAACATATTCACAGCATCCTGTGAAATGAATGATTAAAGCGAGTCCAATCAATTGTCTCATGGTTGTTCCTAGACAGCTTAAAAAGGAGAGAGAGAGAGAGCATACAACAACAAGCTGCACAGATGAGCTCACAAAACTACTTATAATAGACACATATATCAAGAAAAAAGACACAATAATACAAATACCAAGCACAAAAACAAAAAAAACACAGTGTGTTACTTAATTTTGCTTACCCTTAATTTGCCCAGGACCTAGTCTCCTACCCCCCGATAGTAGGTAACCTAAGCAGGTGACCTTCTGTCGACAATATTTACCCCCTTTTGCAGTTGGGCATGAACAGACTTGTAGAAGGTAAATAGCTAGGGGAATCCATACCAAGGAGGCCATGTCCAATACTATTGGACTGTACCACTTTGTAAATTTTGCTGTACAAGCACATTGAGCTAACTAGAAAACTTTAATCCAATGACCAACTACCAATTCTTTTAGCTATTGTACTGTTTAACATGATGGAGCATGAATGCAAACTTAATTTCATTGCCTCCTTATCTAGTCCTGGCACAGCAACTTTAAGTTGAAAACCATTATTCTGTATGCATGGCAGAGCTGCTCTCTGCACATGGCCCACAGATGCTGCTGCCCCTCCTTCTCTCTTATGGCGTCATAGAACCTGCCTGGTCTTTTGCCAAAAATAATAAGCAAAGCTTCCCCTTTCTCTCTATGCTCTGGCCCCTTCCTTTGGAATGTCTTCCAAGGTCGAAGTGCCAGAGCAAGCCTGTCATAAAGAACCCCTCCTGTATGCGTATTTTGCTTTCGGACGTGCTAGTTTGCTAAATACAGAACTTGGCCTCTGACCCTTAAACCTGTTGTCTCTAGTCTGAGGAAAGTTATCCCCATGTGGCCATTACAATTCAAAGTAACTCTTCCAGAAGCATGACTAAAGGCATCCCTGCTTCGTTCTGATATTTTAAAGGTAGGATGCAACTTTTGCTCTTTATTTATTATTCTTGTGCACTAGCTCCTAAAGAATTGGCTAACAATTTTAGTTTTCAGAACGCCATAATGTGCCCAGAACTATTGTGCATTAAGGCATGCGATGTAATTCACATGTCTCTAGAGCTACTCTTTTTATATAACCTTTACTTGTATTTGAGACTGCAGCCATTAGGCCATACTAGAAATCATATTTTACATTTGTCACTAAGATACAGTAATATTGTCATTGCTAGAGAAACTTATACTCACCTTTTTAATTTTGATGCACAATATATTTAACCATTTAAACATTGAAATCTTAATGCACAGTTTGCTTGGTAATTTTCTACACTGCTAAATTATATTGAATTTTCACAATAGTGTTATTAGACATTATAAAGATCATAATAATGCAAACACGATTTTAGTGCAATGACTTTCAATAATTTTTTACATGTAGTAATTTTTTGAATAATGATTACTAACCATTTTGTTGTTTCTACATACGAAAAGCAAGCCTCATTCCTTTCCTTTTGTCTTTAAATGCATTTATTTATAACACTTACAAAACTTCTTTTGAAACTAAGCACAGAAGCATTACTGAAACCTAGAAAGTTTGTTTCACTTTTTAAAAAGAAGTAATTATTTACCATCAGATCCACAGATGTGCTTCTTAAGAAAGCAACAAGAAAGAAAGGTCTTACTTTTATCCTTTCTCTTTTATCCACAATAATGAAGCTGTATTTCTAACTTTCAAAAGAAGTAGTCTTTAATGCACGTGCCTTTATACCATTTTGTACTAACTTAAAACCCAGTTGCCACAATGTTTACTTGTAGCTTGTGCCTGGGTAAAGCCTGTGTTATTTATTCAGCTGTGTTTTATGACCGGCAGGTGTTAGCTTCTACACTTTTTTCAGGAGAGAAGGCCTTGTGCTCTAGGACTGATAAATCCTGTCTGACAATTAATGGCACAGGGCCCCTTATGATGCTGTCTGTTTCCAATATGACAGCAATGTGCTGTATTCTAATGTCCTCACTGAAACCCCAAAAAGTTGATAAACCACTCAATACCTCCCTCTGCTCTGACAGAAAGTTTCTTTTGGATAGACAGCTTGAGCAGCTTTTAAAAGCTCTCATTCGGGTGCTGGGAATGAGGCTCTGTTCATTCTATTAAAAAAACAGGGATTCCAAGCCAGTCAAAATCTATTGTTTGCAGTGTGGTAAAAGGAGGGTGCTTTTATTTTAGCAGTAACCAATTACTCATATAATGTGAAGGCCTTTTAATATTTAATAAGATGTATCTAAAGATAGTGCTGTAACATTTTGCACAGCTGATAAGCAGTACTAACAAAATGTTGGGCATCTATTTTTAATTTTGTTAAGTCCTTGTTGTGTAAAACACATACATTTGTTTTTCTCTGTGAGGCCTACTTTTCCCTTTCAAGTGCATTTTTTCTAGGTAAAGTTAGTTTCAACATTATATAGATCTAGCTATACCCACAGGTCTAAGATCGCGTTATTTGTTGTGAGATAACATTTTCTCTTTTTATATGGAATGCTAGGCAATTCTGCCTTGAGTTTCAATTCTAATTCTTTACCTTTGTGGCAATATGATAATTGAATGTTCACACATCTATACTTTGTTACTGCTTTACTTTCCATAGTAGCGTGCAACTACTTAACATATTTTATATAATTCATTCTTTGAAATTTAAAGTGTAATTCTTCCAATGGCATCTGCAGAACACAATGATGACAAAAAACCAATTGAGCTAATTCCAGACATTTTCAAGAAGGGGGCACACACTCATAACACACAACACAGCTTGCTGAGGCAAGCCATCCTTACACAAAGAGCCCAGTCGCTACGCACTCAAACAAGTACTTCACAAGCATTACCACCGGTGTCAGTCCACAAACCTCATAGACACTCAACTCACAATCAACCCACAAATCAACACCAGGACAAAACCAAGAGGCAGCCCACACACTGTACTCAAACCAAACCAATTGTAAATACACAATCAAACATATCTTGTCGACTCTTTCTCTGAAACAGACACTGCTCAACATACTGAATCTTCTTAAAATCAAATGACCCATTCACTGGCCATCGTAGATCAGGATCCTTTTTCGTATATTTGTTCCATAGTGTACTATACATTATGGAAGAAATATCATATTTAATATACATAAACCTATTAGGTGTCCCCTCTAGGGGAGCCGGCTGACTATTTTCTAGATCCACATTGGTTCCTCCAAGACAGCAACACATTCTACGAAGTGTGCTAGGAGGAGCAGGCATGCCAAAAATATTATAATAAAGTATAATATTTCATCAAATAGTATTTATCCCAAGTATAAAAAGTAGAGACACAAATCTCCTCATTGCCTGCCTTTCTTTATTACAGCAAACAAACAAACAAAACCAGAACCTTGGCCGAGCAA
The DNA here is from genome assembly GCF_964261635.1 of Lissotriton helveticus. Classification (NCBI taxonomy): domain Eukaryota; kingdom Metazoa; phylum Chordata; class Amphibia; order Caudata; family Salamandridae; genus Lissotriton; species Lissotriton helveticus. The sequence goes on from NC_136065.1 coordinate 1,968,570,054, forward strand.
ATCCAAAATCAAGAGTGCCGCTTCAGCAGCCTTACCAAAGAAGACAGGCTCTAGCCCCATACCTTTCCCAAAATACACCGAATTACCAGTTGGTCTGGCAGAGTGTTAGCAAACACTCTGTGTCTTTACCAAATCATAAGGCATGCCTATTACAGGGTCTGCAGACCCACCCAAAACAAGATGGGGTAAAACCCCGAAGCCTAGCAAGAAGAGACCGAATTTACCAAGTGACCTGGCGAAACCCTCAAGAGCACTCCGTATCTCTACTTACAAATTTTACTAAATACCAAAAGTCTCCAGCCTCTACTTGCCAAGCTGTGGGTTGACCTAATGGTCACTCCAATACTTACGCCAAAAGAGGTCTCAGTCGGGACTGGCCACCACCTTAAGGGTCAGATCGGGAAAACCCGAAAAACACGTCTATCTGCAAAGACAAAGAGTCTCCTTGTGCAGGCTACCTCCTCAGTAGATTCCTGTCCTCCGTCAAGACCGCTCCTTCGAATGGCCGTGTCTCCGATGAGCCCCACGAGTCGGGCGCCAATTTGTGGAAATTAGCCTTTTTAGGGACCCACAGGTGCAGGGGTCCACCCTTATCTGTCCACTGGTCCTTAAACCAACAAAATAGAGATTGTTACTGAAGCTGTAATATCAAATAACACATTTCTTAATCACTCATGAGTGGGACTACATCAATACACTACCCTCGGGCACTGTATGAGGTAGTACAAGGAATACAGAAAACAAGGGTCCTTTATACCCAGTTTGTTGCACAGTAAGCATGGAGACTGAAATAGAAGGTACAGGCATACACAGGAATAGCTATCGACTAACATGGACAGATAGGAACCACTTGGTCAGCAAAGTGGGAGGGGAGACAGAACTGCTTACATCAGTTTAAACAACCTGACAGTTACATTCTAAGACATGCGCATTCTAGCAACTACAGGCCTTTCTGAGCTTACACAGTGCTCCGGCTCAGTATTGAAGGAGTTAACTACAGTTGATGAGTCAAGCAGAATAGAAAGGCAGGCAAAGTGAAGACCGCAGAATCACATGGCTAACAAAATGGGTGCCACGACTAAAATGGCTTCAGCTTATGCTAACAGCAATTTTTGTGATTTCCACACCTTAATTACATTGGCCACACCCCTTTGACAGACCACTTAAAGCCCTGCTTGAAAGCCTGAGTGAGAATACAGAACGCAATGACTACTCAACGGCATCTGTTTTTTTATATTTTATTCTGCCGGGAGGGAGCAGGTGAATTCCCAACCACCCCCCCACCTCCAGTCCCTGCTCCCAAGTATGCCCAAGGTATTCCTAGAATGGCCGTTGCTGCCCGGGGGTAGAGCCATGCCCTGCTGTCCTCTCTATTCTTTCCCACTGAGTGACGCCCCCCCCTATCATCTCCTCCCACCCCTCCTCACACCTCACTACTCTACCCCCCTCCCCTCCACCCAGATTTTTTAATCTGCGCCCCCTCTGCTTGCACTCTGTCTGTTCTGTTTGCTTGCAAAGGATAAAACCCCTCTCCTGTAGACCACAAGTGGGGTAGAGATGGGGACAGATAGCTGGGGGAGGGGCATTGAAGGGGTGGGGGGAGGGAGTTCAGTATTTATAGCACCAACATCACCCAGAGAGGTGTCAGAGCACCTTACAATAGAGTGAAGAACGTAACATGAGACATTCAGAGTAACAGGGTAGCATGGACAGTACGTAAAGCTCCTACGGTAAAAAAGATTCAGAATGGAGTAGAGTAGGCAAAACTTAATCTGTGGTTTAAGCTGGACCTGGCTCAGAACTCCTGGCTTCAGGACCAAATGGCCCTGGGGCCCCTGGCTGTGGCAGCGTCTGCTGACACACCACTGCTGACACGCCCCTGCTGACATGCCCCTGCTGACACCACTGCTGACACACCACTGCTGGCACACCACTGCTAATACGCCGCTGCTGACACACCACTGCTGACACGCCGTTGCTGACACACCTCTGCTGACACACTGCTGCTGACACACCGCTGCTGACACATCGCTGCTGACACATCGCTGCTGACACCCCATTGCTGACACACCCTGCTGACACACCGCTGCCGACACGCCGCTGCTGACACGCGGCTGCTGACACCACTGCTGACACACCACTGCTGACATGCCGCTGATGACACGCCACTGCGGACATGCCACACAAATAGAACAAGCATTGAAAATGCAATAGGTCTCGCCTTTGATTACGTTAAAGCCATTTGCTTTGCTAATGGTATTGTATAGCAAAGCAAATGACTTTAACTTAATGAAAGGTGAGACTAATTGCATTTTCAATTCTTTTTCTCCTATGTGTATACAGTGATACGCACACTTTAATCTGTGCAAGTTGTGGAATCTTTGTGTAACCGGCGCAGTGGCGTGCACACCTCTCCTGCAGAATTGTGCAACTAATTTGTCCTTTTCCTGTGTGCAAACTTTGATCTGTTGGCAATATTGGTGGTGCTGCACACCCCAAAATAAGCAGTACTTCTTTGCGTTTATGGCGATATTCACTCCTAAACATATGCTAGTGGCAAAATCCTTAAATTGTGCAAGTAATGAAATCTAATTGTTCACACATTTTCTTTGTTTTTGGGGGGCAAATCTTTAATTGCTTTCTAGTTGCTAGTGGGGTGTAGTTTTTGTATTTCATTATGGCATCCTCTAGTATGTCTCAACCACCAGTTTCTTCCAGATAAGGGTGACTCAGTTTTACCATGTAAGATATGGAAATAATTGTTTGACTCTTATTTGCTTGCTATTGGTGGATAGAAGTTTTCTGCTGTAAGGAAGCAGGCTGTATTACTGCATAATGTAGGTATTGAAGGAAGACATGCATATGAAAGTTTGGAAAAGATTACTGTGGGACAGGGTGAAGTTGAGTGGGATAATATTTTTGACGTCTCTGTCATAATGTTGGAAAAACATTTTAGGTGAAAAATAAATGTGGTGCTTGAACAACATAAACTCTATGCAAGGATACAAGGGAAAAAAGACAAGATAGGGAGTTATCTTGCGACATCGAAGACACCTGCACGCACTTGTGATTTAAAACAACTCACAGACTCTCTGGTGAGGGATCAAATTGTTAGGTGCACAAATGATGCAAGGACTCAACAACAACTTCTTTCAACTTCTTTCAAAGAACCCAGACTTGAAAGAGACAATATCCATTGTGAAAGGTATGGAAAATACTAATATGTTGTTACGTGAAATGAGAGATGAGAAAGGTAAAGATATTATAGCTGAAGAGTGTGCGGTGCATGAAATTAAGAAAGATTGTAGCAAGGTGGGAGAGCTTGAAAAACAATTTAAAGGATGAATTGGGCAAGAAGGGCAAGAAGGTTCTCCGTGATGAGAACACCAATTTTGGACGTGGCGTTAGTGGATTCAAATACTTTAGCTGTGGTAGTGAAGGGCATTTGTCTAATAGTCCTGGTTGTTATGCAAGGTTTGCTACACGCAAGATGAGTGGTAAGAAGGGACATTATGCCCGGGTGTGCCGCAGCTTTGGCACTAAGAGTCAAACTGTACATTGTGTGGAAGATGAGAAAAAATGAGTTCTGAGGGTGAGAGATGATGGTGTAGTGTGTGGTCTTTTTTTATAAAACAAGGGAACTCAAACAGTTTGCTGAGGACCGTGGGTATCAATTCTATTATACAGAAACAAAGGTCCTTAGCCTATATAGGATCAGGAAGAGAATAAAATATAGGCCATAATAGGTAACTATATTTGTCCACTGCCCAGCCGGACAGGGTTTTTTATTTTTCAGTCAATGTAAAACAATTAGGAAAATTGGTTGTAAGGCACAATCCTGTACCGTACTGGAGGGAAAAACAAAACAACATAAAGGGGAGTTACAGACAAACCATGAGCATTGTTGGCCACTTTGAAATCAGTGTCAAATTAAAGTATTGCCAAAAGAGTGCTAGACACAACAAGATTAAACATAATAGTCAGCTTGTGAAAGCACTGTAAGAAGTCGACGTTTCGATCCCTTATGCTCTATATTGGTGGGACCATCATCAGGACTGACAATATCAACATTTGCCTGCCTGGCACAATTATAATACAACCGCCTGTTTGAGGAGGAAGAAGGGAGAGAAAAAGGGGAAGAAAAAGCCAGTGGCTGAGTTAAAACCTAGTTGACAGTCTTGCGCCACAGCAAGTAGGTTATACTTTAAACACCTAACACGTCCTCGGAATCGACTTAACGTGCTCTACTTATGGTGCACTAGACGTAAGGGGACTGGTCATTCGTAACAGTGTGCAAAGGTGACTTGTGAGATCACAGTTTGTTTTGGTCCAGGGCGAAATTTCATTTTTTAATGATTAACCTGTTTGTCCTTATATGGGAAGGCTGCATTACCAGTGTGGTCAAACATTTAGAACAATGAGCAACAAGCGGCACCCTTCCATTGTCCAAGCATCAGTGAACACTCATTCTGTGTTTGCAAGGTTGGGTTAGCAAGAATTAGATGGGTGCCTGCGTGACCGCTTTCAGGAAATGTCGACCGCGCAATATGCTTACCCTATCTTGCGGGCTGTGACCCCAGATACGAGTGGAGGAATTGGATGGAAATGCAATGCAACCCGCCAATGGGGAGAGAGAGAGAGTGGGGTTGGTGACATGTTCGCACCCGGTGCATCGGGTCTCGAACTGTGTTTTCATGGCGTTATACCTGGGTGGGTCGGGTGCGTCTCCTTGGGGCTTGTTGATGTTCCGGACAATGTTAAGTAAACTGTTGAGCCGGATTTACTTCCTTTCAATAAGCGGGATCTGTGGGGAGAGGGTAGTGTTAAGGATGGGTACGTGAAACCATAGGGATATCCACGTGTTTTACATCGGGGAGCGAGCTTCTAGTGCGCTTACCTCATGTGTTAGATGTCTCCACTTGGCACAAATCTGCAATGAAGGGGAGCAATGTCCTACACGTACACTGCCAGATCGCAGGTACATCTTACTATTGAGACCCAACGCTTAAACCGGCATGCTGCGTGCACGCTCGTAATGGAAATAAGGGAAGGACAAGGTCCAGGACCTTTTGGCCGCCATGTTGTAACGGAGCGCGTTACCCCTAATGTCATAGAAACTCAAGGGAGATGGGGGACACCATCTTGGAGTGGTAGGGAAAGGTTGTGTATGATGGAATGTGAAGAATTTGAATTGTGGAAACACGTGATATTTACAGTGTTTGTGAATTAGTGCGGGTGACGGCGGCGCTTGAGTGGGTACATTTAAAATCAACAGTGAATAAAACTAACGACTAAGTTGACATATTATATCAGAATGAGTTCGTAAGCTCCCAGGGATGGAAGAGGTCTCTGGCTGGGCTATTATCTTCTTTACAGCAATGTGGTCCAATCCTCTGCTCGATTGAGACCATTCCGGATAGTGTCAAATTGTATCATAGTTTTAAGTACTTCTCTGTTCAGCATTTGGGCAATGTTGCCACCTCTTGCCGGTAATTTTACAACTTTCAAGATTGTCCATTTCATGTCGTTCTCATTGTGTCCAGCCGTGATGTAGTGGTCCACCAAAGGGGCGTTGGCTGTTCTGCACCTAATGCGGCTCCTGTGCTGGCAGATGCGAGTCTTTACTTTCTGCGTAGTTTGCCCGACGTAAAGTTTTGGGCAAGGACATTCAATGGTGTATATAACATTACACGTATTGCAGTTTGAAAATGAGCGTCTTTCAACCGTGGTGTTGTTGTGAGTGAGTGAACAGGTGAAAAAGTTGTAACACAGGCGATTCTTTCTTTCTGGTTTTTGTCTTTGGGGGACAACAAGGACTTCCCTTGGGCAGTACCATGCCCGTTTCAAGGCTTGTTTCACTATCCTCTTGGGATAGCCACGGTCACTGAGTTTATTAGAAAGGGTTGCTGCCTCTCTGAAGTAGTCAGTTTTGCAGGAGCAATTGCGTCTGATCCTAAGGAACTCTGAATACGGTGATGAATCCCTCAGGGCCCTGGGGTGGTTACTCTTATAGCTTAAGAGTGTATTCCGCTCTGTAGGCTTCCTAAAAAGTCGTGTCAGGAGCTCACCCTCTGAATGGTAAATGGTGAGATACAGGAAAGCTATGGAGGATTTGTCATGATTGAGTGTGAACGCAAGCCCACAGCAATTATTATTGAGCCAGTGTAAGAAATGGACCAGTATATCATTGGTCTGATTCCAAATGAGGAAAATGTCGTCTATATATCGCCTCCATATTTTAATACCGGCGACGAAGGGGTTGGATGCTGTCAAAATAGATCCAGTTTCCAATTGTCGACAGTCAGGGAGGAGTAGAAAGACGTAAACCATAGGTGATTTCGTGGGGAATTACCCAACACGCACGAGTGTGCTTACGGGGCACCCCGAACCCTCGCCTCCCATGGGGCAAGATGCTCCCTTCTAAAGGGTAAGATAAATGATTGCCCTTATGGTTTTGTTTTCGGTGTAACTACCGGGAACAAAAATATAATATTTATTTTTTTCTCCAAGATTGCTAACTCCATTCGGAGTTCAAAATCTCACCAAGCAGACCAAGTATGAGTGAACATTAATGGTACATATATTGATTATATCTCATTATTGTCCTTTCGATATTTTTACAGGTCAATGGACTCCCTGAATGGATAGAGACTATAGGTCATATCCACAGAGTGGCAATACCTATATAGTATGGTAAGATTGGAGCCCTCAACCTGGTCCTGACGAAAGCCATGTACCCTAGGGACATTTTGGCTGAAACATGTTGACCTACCTACTAATACCCACATAGCGGTGACTGGATGATTGCTTTCTTATTCACCGCACCTCTGTTTTTAAACCCCACATGGTTCCCTCACTAAATAAAGGTATATTGGGGAACTCTTGATGGCCTTTTAAATCACTATTCCCTTGGGCCCCCACTCACTTTAGTAAGTGCATCCCTGTCGTCAGGTGTATGCCCGTCCTCCACCAAACGGGGTTTCTGGAGGGCGAGGACTGGCAGATGATGAAGCATGACACCTGGTGGTGTGTGATGCCAGTCCATCACTTTTTGTGAGATGCCCCTAGTAATGCTAGACAATCCACATTAACTTGGTTACTTTCTAGAAGTGGTCCTTATTGTGATATACCATGAATAGTATTGCCAAATTGGGGGCAAAAATAGCCCCCATGGAAGTACCGTTGACCTGCTGGTAATAGGTATTTTCAAACACAAAGAAATTCCTCGTCAGACACAGTTCCAGTAATTGGAGAATAAAGAGAGTGGGCACCCTAAGGGGGTGTGGTCGAGTGTCAAGAGTTTTTTGAATGACTAGTAGGGCTGCAGTCTGTGGGATGTTCGTACATAACGATTCCACATCTAACGTACAGAGTGTCTCATGTAGGGGATCAAATTGGAGGTGTTCTACCAGATTAATCATTGACATGCTATCTCTCACATAGCATGCCGTTGATGGAACAAAATCTTTAACCGCATGCGCTCTAGCGGTTTTCCCGCTGCGATTTTGAAAATCGCGCGTTACGTGCCAAAGTCAGCTCGTCATGCGCGTAGCGCAGGTAACGTCCATGACGAGCTGGCTTTGTCATGCGCGTCGAAGGGGTTAATAAAAAAGTCTACATAGGCCCCCAGTGGTTCCAAAATTGAGCCACATGCAGAGACAATCGGGCCTCCTGGTGGGTTTGTGAGATTTCTATGTACCTTGGGCAGTGTGTATATCACTGGCAAGCGGGGGGATTTGATATTGAGGAATTTGTATTCCTTTTTGCTTAGATAGCCATCCGTACAGGCTTGGGATGTCAGTTTTGTAATTATGTCTTGGATTTTTTTAGTGGGATTCCTAGGTAGTTTTTGATAATGATCAGTATTGTTCAGTTGGCGTAAAATTTCTGTTTTATACGCCTCAGTTTCCTGAATAACAATCCCACCCTCTTTATCTGCACTTTTGATGACCACATTATTGTTGGATTTCAGTGTTTCAATGGCATTTTTCTCTTGCCGTGAGATGTTATATGGGATGAAAAGTTTAGTATTCTCGAGAGTGGCAAGGTCTCTAAGTACCAGTTTTTCAAATGTTACAATCTCAGGAGGTATCATCCAGGCTGAGGGAGAGAACGTTGAGGGAGGCCGGAAAGGTGTGTTGGAATTGGGCACCGGGCTAGGGTGCAATTGGAAGAATGCTTTTAGACGGATCGTTCTGAAAAATCTCAGCAATTCCGTGTGCAGTTCCATAAAATTAGGACGGATGGTTGTTACAAATGATAAGCCTTTCTTCAACAGTTCTAATTCTGTGTCTAACAGGGTGTGTTTAGAGAGATTAAAAATAGGAATAACCTCTGCCGATGTATTGGTTACCATTGATAGAAGTTGTTCCTGGTCTTCCGTTCTGCCGGGGGATTGTACCATCTCTGCGGTTTCTTTACGCGACCTCGTTGGGGGGTGTTGGGCTGGCCTCTGCCTAAAAAATTAGTATTGCTCCCGCCGCGTCTATTGGTCGTACTGGCCCCCTCACCTGGGTCTGAGCTGTCTGAGGACTCGGCAGACGTGTCGGAAAATCCGACAAGGTTCTGGCGACGGTTATAACGTCCCCACGGTCTGTTCGTCTGAGGGTTTGAGTATGTTCTATTGCTGTAAAAGTCTTTTTGGAGATATGGGTAGGTGTTTTCATTACTGTAGAGCCTAATATCCTTTTTTATTTTGTTTGCCTTTTTATTTTGTTCTATTCGGTAGAAATCAGATGTTGTTTTCTCTAATTGCTCCAAAAGTTTTTGACATTTGGTGGTAGGGTTTGTGTCTTGTAATTGTTTCTCAATATCGGCAATCTCTGTTTCCAGTGATTTTAGCGTCTCTGTCGCTATGTCAATCCCTAGGACTAACCAGTGTCTTGAACATGTAGTCCCTATATAGCTATAGTTAGCAATGTATTTGGGATTATCGGTAAAGATACCGGGGATGTTTCTAACTTGGAGACCTACTGTGATCACCTCAGCTTTTAAATAATCATTAAATAATCAGTTAGCATCAAGACCATCAACTGTAATCTGGTAGAACACCTCCAATTTGATCCCCTACATGAGACACTCTGCACGTTAGATGTGGAATCGTTATATACGAACATCCCACAGACTGCAGCCCTACTAGTCATTCAAAAAACTCTTGACACTCGAACACGCCCCCATAGGGTGCCTACTCTCTTTATTCTCCAATTACTGGAACTGTGTCTGACGAGGAATTTCTTTGTGTTTGAAAATACCTATTACCAGCAGGTCAAGGGTACTTCCATGGGGGCTATTTTTGCCCCCAATTTGGCAATACTATTCATGGACCAAATGGAAACTGGATCTATTTTGACAGCATCCAACCCCTTCGTCTCCGGTATTAAAATATGGAGGCAATATATAGACGACATTTTCCTCATTTGGAATCAGACCAATGATATACTTGTCCATTTCTTACACTGGCTCAATAATAATTGCTGTGGGCTAGCGATCACACTCAATCATGACAAATCCTCCATAGCTTTCCTGGATCTCACCATTTACCATTCAGAGGGTGAGCTCCTGACACGACTTTTTAAGGAAGCCTACAGAGCGGAATACGCTCTTAAGCTATAAGAGTAACCATCCGAGGGCCCTGAGGGATTCATCACCGTATCACAGTTCCTTAGGATCAGACGCAATTGCTCCTGCAAAACTGACTACTTGAGAGAGGCAGCAACCCTTTCTAATAAACTCAGTGACCGTGGCTATCCCAAGAGGATAGTGAAACAAGCCTTGAAACGGGCATGGTACTGCCCAAGGGAAGTCTTGTTGTCCCCCAAAGACAAAAACCAGAAAGAAAGAATCGCCTGTGTTACAACTTTTTCACCTGTTTCTAATAAAATTAGAAAATCCATTATAAAACACTGGCCCACAATAAATGCTGGCACTATAAACATAGAGTGACCCTTATTTGCATTCCGCAAAAGTAAGAACCTAAAGGATCATCTGGTACGAGCAGCATTGCCAACAACAACGCAAGGGCTCACCATTGACACAGCTTGAGGCTGACCCCCTATCACTGGCCATGTAAAGTGTGGATGTTGCAATGTTTGTGAATACACGATGGAGGGTAAGAAATTCACTCACGACAACACCACGGTTGAAAGACGCTCATTTTCAAACTGCAATACGTGTAATGTTATATACACCATTGAATGTCCTTGCCCAAAACTTTACGTCGGGCAAACTACGCAGAAAGTAAAGACTCGCATCTGCCAGCACAGGAGCCGCTTAGGTGCAGAACAGCCAACGCCCCTTTGGTGGACCACTACATCACGGCTGGACACAATGAGAACGACATGAAATGGACAATCTTGAAAGTTGTAAAATTACCGGCAAGAGGTGGCAACATTGCCCAAATGCTGAACAGAGAAGAACTTAAAACTATGATACAATTTGACACTATCCGGAATGGTCTCAATCGAGCAGAGGATTGGACCACATTGCTGTAAAGAAGATAATGGCCCAGCCAGAGATCTCTTCCATCCCTGGGAGCTTACGTAGTCATTCTGATATAATATGTCAACTTAGTCGTTAGTTTTATTCACTGTGATTTTAAATGTACCCACTGAAGCGCCGCCGTCGCCCGCACTAATTCACAAACACTGTAAATATCACGTGTTTCCACATTCCATCATACACAACCTTTACCTACCACTCCAAGATGGCGTCCCCCATCTCCCTTGAGTTTCTATGACATTAGGGGAAACGCGCAACGTTCCAACATGGCGGACAAAAGGTCCTGGACCTTTTCCTTCCCTTATTTCCATTACGAGCGTGCACGCAGCATGCCGGGTTAAGCGTCGGGTCCCAATAGTAAGACGTACCTGCGATCTGGCAGTGTACGTGTAGGACATCGCTCCCCTTCATTGCAGATTGGTGCCAAGCGGAGACATCTAACCCATGAGGTAAGCGCATTAGAAGCTCGCTCCCCGATGTAAAACACGTGGATATCCCTATGGTTTCACGTACCCATCCTTAACACTACCCTCTCCCCACAGATACCGCTTATTGAAAGGAAGTAAATCCGGCTCAACAGTTTACTTAACATTGTCCGGAACATCAACAAGCCCCAAGGAGACGCACCCGACCCACCCAGGTACAACGCCATGAAAACTCAGTTCGAGACCCGATGCACCGGGTGCGAACTTGTCACCAACCCCACTCTCTCTCTCTCCCCATAGGAGGGTTGCAGTGCATTTCCATCCAATTCCCCCACTCGTATCTGGAGTCACAGCCCGCAAGATAGGGTAAGCATAATGTGCGGTCGACATTTCCTGAAAGCGGTCATGCAGGCACCTATCTAATTCTTGCTAACCCAACCTTGCAAACACAGAATGAGTGTTCACTGATGCTTGGACAACGGAAGGGTGCCGCTTGTTGCTCATTGTTCTAAATGTTTGACCACACTGGTAATGCAGCCTTCCCATATAAGGACAAACAGGTTAATCATTAAAAAATGAAATTTCGCCCTGGACCAAAACAAACTGTGATCTCACACGTCACCTTTGCACACTGTTATGAATGACCAGTCCCCTCACGTCTAGTGCACCATAAGTAGAGCACGTTAAGTCGATTCCGAGGACATGTCAGGTGTTTAAAGTATAACCTACTTGCTGTGGCGCAAGACTGTCAACTAGGTTTTAACTCAGCCACTGGCTTTTTCTTCCCCTTTTTCTCTCCCTTCTTCCTCCTCAAACAGGCGGTTGTATTATAATTGTGCCAGGCAGGCAAATGTTGATATTGTCAGTCCTGATGATGGTCCCACCAATATAGAGCATAAGGGATCGAAACGTCGACTTCTTACAGTGCTTTCACAAGCTGACTATTATGTTTAATCTTGTTGTGTCTAGCACTCCTTTGGCAATACTTTAATTTGACACTGATTTAAAAGTGGCCAACAATGCTCATGTTTTGCCTGTAACTCCCCTTTATGTTGTTTTGTTTTTCCCTCCAGTACGGTACAGGATTGTGCCTTACAACCAATTTTCCTAATTGTTTTACATTGATTGAAAAATAAAAAACCCTGTCCGGCTGGGCAGTGGACAAATATAGTTACCTATTATGGCCTATATTTTATTCTCTTCCTGATCCTATATAAGCTAAGGACCTTTGTTTCTTTATAATAGGTGTAGTGTGTGGTGACAGGCTGGAGATGCCTGAGGGCTAAATTGTTGTTGGAGGGGAGCAACTGTCAGTTCTGGCTGACTCTGGTTTGCCTTACACAATGGTTGGAGATCAAAATTAGGAAGCAGTGTTTAGTAAGGATGAACTTGAACTGTCACCATCGGATATTAATACAGTAGGTTATGGAGGTGTTAAAATTGATGTGCTTGGATATTAAAAAGGCACAAGAAGTCCATCTTACCTCTAGGCTAAACCAAACTGGCAATTCTACGGAAGAACTCTTAAAAGTTCTCAATTCCTTTACCAACCCCACAGCCTGTACTAATCAGATCCCTTCTCTCAGACATTGTGATAATATTGCCAATCATTTTGCGGAAAAAAATAATATATATTATCAATTTCCCAGTGACTTTAAACTACCTAATTTCTCTGTCCTATTGTCTACATCTCAGAGAGAGAACGAGATTTGCCTAGAGAGTTTTCATGCCTTGCAGGTACCTCAAGAAGAAGAGATGCTGGGAACAGCTAAATCTGGTTCACACATCGATATTTTGCCAGCCAACCTGTTTGCCTCACTAGCCAGGCAACTAGCCCCCACTATCTGCACTATATTAAATGCCTCTCTGATAAAGGGAGACTCCCACATGAATGGAAGGCGGCACATGCGCTCCTGATCCGGAAAAAGGTACAACTTAATGCAGCCAAATGCAGCCAAAACTGAAATCTTGCTGTTCAGTAACACTCAAACCCTGTATTCCCCTGACTGGTGGCCTGCAGTGCTGGGCTCAGCCCCACCCGCAGACTTGTGGCTAAAAACCTGGGTGTCCGACTGGACCACTCTCTAACTATGAGAGACCAAGTCATGGCCACCTCAGGTACCTGTTTCCACACATTGAGTCTTCTCTGTAGAGTTGTCCATCTCCTTCCCTTAACTGTCCGCAGGAACCTAATTCAAGCCTTAATTCTCAGCCATCTTGATTACTGCAATACCCTTCTTATGTCCGCTAACGAATCCCTGCTGAACAGACTGCAGTGGTTCAGAACACAGCAGCCACTTGGCTCTCAACAGGCCCCCTAGAACCTCTTCCCGGCCACTGTTATGGCTGCTTCACTGGCTTCCCATCCGTCAGAGAATCAAGTTTAACATTTGCAATCTAGTCCACAAGACATTACATGGCAGAGGCCCAAGCTACCGTGCTGAAAAACTTAAGTACTATCTGCCTGCCAGATCTCTTCGCTCAGTGGAAAAAGCTCACCCTCGTTACAGAAAACTTCAGGCAGGGGACAAAGCTTTTGAATATCTGGCAACTGTGTACTGGAACTCATTGCCCATTCAATTACGGAAGTGAACTAATCTCCACTTCAGGAAACTCTTAAACACAGAATTGTTCAGTAACTGACCAATCTGGCCCTGCATATACATCTTCTTTAGTGCGGAGATACCAATTTTTTTTACCATCTTTTCTAAATGGGCCCTATATTTTACTGCAGATTTAAGGAAATTAAGAACAAACAAAACTGAATCGTCGTGCAACAACTGTAGATACACAAGAGCTGAACGGGCCTGCCTGTATTTCATCCTCCTTAAAATCGGGACAGTAAAATGTTTCCAGGGGGATCACAGAAAACCTACAAAATAATAAAAAAGGAAGCAGGTCCTGTGGAGATACACCGTTGCAGCCACAGGCTGCTAAGATCTGTCCTCTGATGCTCCCCCTAGGGAAAGCCAGTAGGAGGTGAAAAAAAACAGGTGAAACCTGGTCAGCAAAAAATGACCATATGTACTAAAAAATCCCAAGAGATAAGGCTCAATAGATAATGTTGTTTTCAATATTAAAAATGTACGGACAGTATGTTTCCTAAATTCCAGCTCTTCCCTCTCCAATATCCTTAGTCTATAGAATGACTCCCTAATCCAACCCCCAAAAAGGTTCAGTGGACAGTAAACTGTCAAAAGGCATTTGATGACCTGAAGAAGGCCATGTGCTCTGCACCTATCCTGAAGAGTCCTGACTACTCAAGAGACTTCATTGTCCAAACAGATGCTTCTGAGTTGGGAGTGGGAGCTGTGCTTTCACAACTTAATGTAGATGGTCAAGACCAGCCCATTGCTTTTATTAGCAGAAGGCTGACCCCCAGAGAGAAACGTTGGTCAGCCATTGAGAGGGAGGCCTTTGCTGTGGTGTGGGCCCTGAAGAAGTTGAGACCACACTTGTTTGGCACTCACTTCAAGATTCAGACCGACCATAAGCCCCTCCTATGGCTTAATCAGATGAAGGGTGAAAACCCCAAACTGCTCAGGTGGTCCATTTCCATACAGGGGATGGACTTTACAGTGGAGCACCGCCCAGGGACTGACCATGGTAATGCAGATGGTCTCTCCAGGTACTTCCACTTAGAACATGAAGACCCAACTGGTCAAGGTTAGTCTAATGTCCCTGCGTTTGGGGGGGGGGGTTGTGTAGAAGAGTAGGGTCTGCTATCCTATGGTCACCCCAAATTTTTGCTTTTTGCTTCACTGGTTTATTACTTAATGTGGCTGTGGGCCTGCTAATCAGACCCACAGCCTGCTGTTCTCTCTCTAAATTAATGCCAATGCACACCAGGTGCATTACCAATTGGAACTGGTTCACCTTATTGGCCCCTGTAACAGTGTACCCAGGTACCCAGGGCATAGGTGTTTCCAAGGCCTACCAGGGGCTGCAGCATGTATTATGCCACCCCTGGCCTGGCCTCCATATTTGACACAACTGGCTGATCACTCAGCTGGGGTAAGTCGGTGTAATCACCCCTTACTTAGGTATAGTATGTCTATATCTAACTTAAAATGGACACATATGTTCCTATCAGCCACTCCTATGGAAGGCATCATCAATCCTGGAGGCAGAGTGCTTGGAAATATGTGAGATGGTGCTCTAGCATGAGCTGAGCCTGTCTGCAGCTTTCGGAACCACGTCCTTTAGCTGTTCCATGATACTGCCATACCATATACTCTTAAGTGCATTATAAACCTTGCGGTTAAATGCTATCTTTGGTTTGGCTTTATCAAAACATGTCGAGTAAGGTGTCATACGAATTGGAATACTACCCCCTCGCCAGTTCTGGTGACGGGGGTAGCATTCCACCCTTCTAGAGGGACACGACATGTACATAACCTGAAACCCGGGTAAAGTTAAACATGAGCCTCAGCATCACAAAATCGATGCTGCCAGCACAGACACAAGTCTGACCTCCTGCTGCTGGGAGTCCTTCCAGCGAGGGAGGCTTGGACAAAGGGTTTCCTGCTTTGGGAGGTGCTAGCACCACCCCAGACAGGATTTTGTGTATTGGGTAGGACAGGGCTGAATAGAATGAGACATGCCTGGGGCACACAAGGTGTCCCTGTGCATAAGCCAGTCCAAACCGGTGCTGGGGCTTCCCAGCCCCAGTCTTGGCGCGGAGATGGACAAAGGAAAGGGGGTGTAGCCACCCCCCTTCCTGGTCCCACCCAGAGGAGGGACCTAGCAGGTAATCCGGCCCCTAGATTTGGAATAAGAGTAGGAGCTGTGTCCCAAGACTTCAGATCATCCTGAACTCGACTTGAAACTAAGAAGAAAACTGGACTTCGACATTCTGCTGCACAGAAGACTGAAGAGAATCCCCCTTGTGGCCAAGGAGTGACCACCCTGTGAATACAGGCACCAACCAGCAACTCGACATCTGCTTTGCCGCCGCCTCCCGCCGGAGCCCGAGCCCAGAGCCCGACAAGACCTGGATTCCCAGACATCTCACAGCCCGATCCACAGTCCCTGAAAAGAAGAGACCCGTGGAGGCACCGAGAGACGTGGGACCAGCCATCTTGAAAGACCCCCGAGAAGCTGACTGCGCAGCACCCGAGGCTCCCTCAACGCTATGCTTTGGGGTTTGAGAAGCCCCACCACCGAGCAGCATTTGCACCGAAGATCAGCCCCCCCAGCATCTCCACGATCTGCGTGGGGCCCTTTTGCACTTTGCCACTCGACACGCCATCCCGGTCACTTGCCACGTGGCTAGTGGCCATCTTGGCGACGAAATCTACGATCTACACCGCTGGTCTGGTTGCTCCAGACTGGCCCTCGCTCCTGTAAAAAGGAGCAGCCCCTCTGACCTTGCTGGTCCGAGAAATAAGTTTTCTTCACTTCCTGCGTGGCTTGCATTAGCCAAGGCCTGTTTGCTCCAATCAAGTTGCCGACACCACCATCAGCTAGAGCCTTCGTGGGACAGCTCGTGATCAACTCCTGGACGTCCTCGACCTCTTTGTGTCCACGTGGCTGCGGAGACAAGCTGCACCTTTCACCTGTTTGCACCCGACATCGCCTGGTTCCATCCTGGTTCCACGGTAGTCACTGGCTAGTGACTTTGAACATTGTCCCCTCTGCTTTCAGGTCTTCACATCTTCAGATCCATCCTTGGATCCACCGGAACTCTCCTCGACGACCCGCCTGCAGCATCTTCATCTCCAGGCACCATCGACCTGCGTGACGAAACCCGACACTACTTGGCACCCGTGCACCCGCTTCCTGTGGGTGAAGTAACTCAGCAACGCCGGTGTTCCTACACTGGTACACACGTCTAGTGCCTAGATCTAAAGTTTTGTCCTTCTAGGTCAGTCGGAAGGTTCCTAAAACAGTAACTTTATAACTTTTACGCACCATTGACATTGCATTGGTGCATGCGTGCACTTTAAGCACTGCACCCGAGTCCCGCGGGCCTTTCCCGACTTCTTCACTGTTAGTCCCGAACAGCTCCAGCGATTCCCCAGGCCCTAGGCCTATTCCCTATCCAATTGGTGGTTCTTATACCACTATTTTAGTATATGGATTAAGTGGCCCCTGGGCTCATCCATATTGTGCAACTTTTGTATATTTAAACTGTGTTTTGTTTTCACGCATTTGCTTCTGTGCTCATAAAGAGTATAGGGGATATTTGTAGTAAATAAATATATATATATTTTCAATATATATCTGTGTGGTGTCCTTTCATTTGGTATTCAAGGGGATTGTGTATGGTAAAACAGCTTGCTTCACATGCCTTTACAGAGTTTAGCCTAAGACTGCTTTGTCCACGCTACTAGGATAGCTGGTCTATAAGGTTGACTTACAACCAATCATCATAAGGGTTGCTTGGCATGGTACAAGGTGATCACTAGAACTAGTGAGCATCATATACCAGGCCAACTTCTCACATGCGGTGCGAGTGATCAAGAGCCATACACTCTTTCAATATCGATTGGGTCAACGACAATTCATTATTCCGCCACATTTTCAGCCAGAAGGTTAGAGGACAGAGAGCCAAAGAATCACTCAAATACGGAAACCCCAGTTCTTTGTGCACCACCATATTCGAGGTTCCGATGGGCACACCCAGTAGATGCTTCAGGAACGTCGTCTCAACCACTTGCAATTCTTCCATGGCTACATGCCCCCATATTTCACTGCCATAAGAGGCCATCGCAACACACTTGGCCTGATATATCTTTAATAGTGCCACTATCAGTCTTTTGCCTAGTTTAGTAGCAAAATTAAAAATGGACGTATTTGCCCGCACTAAGTCACCCCTCTTTCTCTGTTTAGTGGGCCCCAGTTCAGCTGTTCATCCAATGTAACTCCCAAGTACGAGAAAACATCAGTAGGGGAAACCTGTGCGGAGCCTACCCTGAACTGGAAGGCTTTTTTTTGCGAGGGCCCACCTACATCACAAAGGATTTTGAGTAATTTATGGATAGATCCCGATCCCTCATGAAAGCAGAAAAGGAGTGAAGCAGAATTTGTAATCCCCTGGCGGTCCTGGATAAAAGGACTGCGTCGTCCGCATATAATAAAACCGGCAGACTGCGATGGCCTACCTTCGGATAGTCAACTCTTGTGGCTTGTAGTACGTTGTCTAAATCATTAATATACAAATTAAACAAAAATGGGGCCAAAATACAGCCCTTTCATATACCTCGCTTTATGGCCAAAGTGCCTTGAGACTCTTAAGTCTTGTGAAAATCTGACCTGCGCCTTGGTTGCTTGGTGGTGAATTTCACAAAAAATGACATTATTAGCATCTACCCCGATATCCAGCATGGACTGCCATAGTCTGCTCCTATTCACGGGATCGAATGCAGAAGATAGATCCATGAATGGATCGTACCGGGGCGGGCAAACGTATATTTGTTCAGGATCATGGACAGATTAAGGCACTGGGCCATCGTTGACCTCCCAGGACGAAACCCATACTGGATATCCGATAGACTGGCATGTTCATCCATCCAGGTTATCAGTCTGTCCAAAAGTACTCGAGCCACCACATTGACCACCGAGTCCAGCAAGGAAATCAGTCTATAACAATGGGTGCTGTCACGATGACCTTTTTTTAAAACTGGCACTATGGTTGAGGTCGTCCAGGACTCGGGACAGACGGACCTTGCCGCTGCATTCAAAACTGCGGCAAGAAGCGGCGCCCAAAGGGTTGGATCTGATTTAAAGAAAAAAGCTGGGATACCGTCAGGTCCCGGGGATTTGTTACTAGTTAAACCAATAATACCATCCTTAACTTCAGAAAAACTAAAAACCAGGTCAGATGTACCGTCCACCCGGGGAAAAGAACAGTTTAACTCAGGGGGGCACTCAAACAATGCTACAAATGAAGAATCCACTCCTCCTCTGTGATGTGGGCATCTATCACTCTCCCTTCTTCAGGGTTTAGAAGGAACTATTAATTAAGCACCAGAATCTGGCGCTGTCCCTCAGCATACTTGCCTCAGTTAGCTCCCTCCATGCTTCATCCTTCAGAGCGGATTTACGTCTTGCCAATTCTAATTTATACTCTTTTCGGTGGGAACTCACCAAATAGGGTCCCTTGGGCTCCTCTTTAGTGCTTCAAGCAAGTTCCTAGCCGCCTGGGAACAGAGGGAATCAAACCATCTGGGGGACTGAATAACAGAGCTTAAGAAGTCACTTATTTTACCTGTGGTGATTTTAAAAGCGCTAAGAACTTCCCTCGGCGCTGAGGTTAATGTGGAGCTAACTCATTTGCACACAAGACCGACATGTACTTGTAAAATGCGTCTGGGGATATCTGGGTCCATTTTAACCGCCTCCCACCATATATTTGCCTCACCTCCCCACTCTGGCCAGCCCCCCCTCTATGCAGCATTAAAGGCCCAGGGAAATGAACACACAGGGGGTTATGATCACAATGGACACTCGCTTGTATTGCAAATCCTGAGAATAAATCTAGTAGAGGCGAAGATGCCAAAATAATATCTATGAATGATCCATCACCCCTACCTTTGAAAGATGGAATAACGGTCTTACTACAAGGGTTAGATAAACACATGAGAGACAAATCAAATTCATGAAGGAGGCCATTCAATGTCTCCCCTTGTGAGGAGTGTTCAAAGTGAATTCCCTGCACGCGTGGGCAACCCTGATCAGCCACACTAGATACTCTGGGGTGGCCGCAAGTAGGAATGTTAAAATCCCCAGCAATCACAAAGTTACAAAATGAGGTATTGAGGTGCTGCCTTACAAAGGAGCCTAGCAAGGTGATGTTACATACATCCCTGATGAAGGATGTTGAATTTTAAAAATGTATGAGGCCTATCTTGTGGGACCCTCTACAGAGTACCAGAGACTGTATACATGGGCTCTCTGTAGGCAGAACCAGCAACCTTCATTTGACTGCTAGGGAGATGTAACTAGCAAGGCCACCTCTCAGTCTTCCTACGTGAGAAGGGATAACCGGGACAGAAAAGGACTTATAACCCTCCAGTGGTAGACTGCTTCCAGTCTGCCACGTTTCCTGCAAACAAATCACACTAAATTGTTTAATGTACTTAATCCACGAAGAATCAGAAATCTTATTAGTGAGTCCTGCAATATTCCAGGATATAAAGTTTCTGTTGATAACACCTGTGGTCCCGGTGCTTGCCCGCAAAATTTCCTAGGTTTGGTGGATGAAAGTGGGTTCGTTAATACAGGCCCGCTAAGTCAATCGCAGGCGTCCAAGGTGACCATGGGTGCAAAACGGTTGGTAAGCTCCAAAATGGAGGGAGAAGGTGGCTCCTGCCGGCCATGTGCAATCCTATTCCAATAATTTGAATCTGGAGCTCAATCGAATTCAGGTTCCTGGGTGATTGATATAATGACATATGACTTCTGATTGGGGCCCTAAAATATTTGACATAGGGGTTCAGGTTTGTAGAAGAAGCCGAGGGGTAAAGCTGTGATTGATGTCTTAAGGCCAGAGGAGGCGTCGTTTGCAGATGAAAACAGAATCCTTTCTGCGATGTGGGGTTGATTAAAATTGATAATACCACAATCACCATTGCACAGCTTGCAGGAACTGCCAACCCAATTGACCCTTCGCACCATGGTAATATTTTTCTCTACTCTCATTCCTAAGGCCGTGTTACAAGATGACCAGTGTAGTAGCTTGTTCTTCAATTGAGTGTAATCCTCCTTGGTACCCTGTGGAAGAGTTGGCACATTCCCCAATACCACAATTTATGGGGTTGATTCTGGTGGCAGGTGAATGATAGGCAGGTTATGCGTAAAACTTTGCATAGGGCCCTTCCCTCCCCCCAGGTGTTGCTCCCCTTGTACGTTACTCTCCTGTGTAAGTTGGCCCCGTGCATCTGAGCTTTCCTTTGGACCCGAAGATGTGCTTGGTTTTGATTCATTATGGATTACGGAAAGGGGCAAAACTGAACGCAGATGTGCATTGCCACTCGATAACCTTGGAGGGGAAGGTAGAGGTTCCCTAGTGTTCGTTTGTGGCCTTCCAAAGTAGGACAATCCAGTGTTGAGGATAACATCAATGGATTAGTAGCTACACCCCTTGACAATGTGCAGAATTTGAATTCAGAAATACTATTTTCAATCAAATTTAGACGCTGAATGATTGGCCCCAGCTTGGTACCCATCAGGACTTTCAAGGAGTCCTGCAGGGATTCTAGATAGCACGTCAAATCTGCTTTGGTCAGTCCTTGATCGACTACAGACTTCTTGAATATCGGATCAGCTCTTGACCTTTTGGCTTTCCCCCCAGATGGTTGGCCCTTTCTTTTCATGCCCGACCCTTGGGTAACCAGCTCGACACCACCTGGTCTCCCTCGAGTGGCCAGTCCGGTGGCTGGTGGATTCAAAAGATGACTAACGGACATGACACCTACTTTGCCCCTGCTTGAATGTGCGTTGTCCCCCCTGGGATTATTAATCATAATGGTTGGTGTTAGGGGTGCCTATTGGCCAGTTGACTGGCTATTCGGACCGACTAATTCTTGGGCCCCGGAATTATTAAGGGATTCATCAACACTGACACTGACCACAGGACTTTGGACACGTGTAGACAGGGGGATGAGAGGTTGCAGGGGATCTAGAGAGGCGACAGTTCACCAGTTTAATCTCCTTGTCGATCACCGATGCGGCCCATTGCAAGAATGAGCCCATGGTTGCCACTGAGCCTAAGGTGGCAACTAAAGCCCCCCCGGGTGCTGCAGGCATCTTGCGCTTCCCCATGTGAAGCCCGAGTCCCAAATCAGTCTACCAGTTAGCGTGACTTCGGCACAGAATAACACAGGTCAGGGCTGGGGTCTGCTAACAAGGAAACCAGGAGTTAGACACACGTTCCTTGTTTGACCAGCTATCGTTTCTAAGACCCTTATATTGCTAATACTCCACTACTGCGGCCAACAAGGTTGTTTTAAAAAACTGTACTGGTAAAATGGTGGGCGTTATCTTCCTACCTCTACTGCGGCAGATGAAACCTGGGCAAGGGCTAGTACTGGTTCTGATACCAAAACAGGAAAAGGGCAGTCCTGCAAGCAACTAGTTCCTGGGGTCTGACAAGATTAGTAAGGAGACCAAGGGGGTAGGCCCAGCCCAGCCTTCTCTGGTCTCGGACATGTGCAGACGGGCCCAACCTTGGCCCGGATTTGCCCGGGCACACCCGAGCGCATCCCACGATGATTTTTAAGGCGCCTCATGGTGTCGCAGGTGATATGGTCCACGTTTGAGCCTGGATCCTGTGGTCCAAAGCTGAGGCAAGTCAAATAGCAGGCGGTGGCTGGCGGCAAAACAAGCAGACGGCGTCCCCCATTTAATTGCAGCTTAGGTTTGTTGAGGAATTTTGAGCATAGGATTGTTTTGAAACACAGTGCTCACCCTTTTATAAGCACAGTAAGGAAAGTGCCTCACCTGTTGATGGAACCCTTAGATCAGGAATTGAAGAAACTTCTAAAGCAGATGTAATCGAGATTGAATGTTTGGAGTGGTTGGCCCGATTGTTTTGGCACCTAAGGATGGGGGAAAAGAGATTAGGATGTGTGTGGACTTGCGGGGACTTAACAAACACATTTGGGTGGACAGGCAGCCACTGCCAAATATTTCAGAAACACTGGCTTTGATTAAAGATGTAAAACTCTTTAGTGTTATGGACTTATCTCCTGCCTACCATCAAGTGTTACTCCACCCGGATTCAAGGCATCTCACATCATTTGTGACTCCTTTAGGTGCCTATAGATTTATTCGAATTCCTTTTGTGTTAGCCTCTGCCGTCGATTGTTTTCAAAGGGTCACGAAGGAAGATCTTGGAAGGGGTGCACTAAGTACTGATTCAGAACGACATTATGGTTTATGGCAAGGACGAACACAAACACGATAAACAATTGTGGGAAGTTCTACATTGGTTGCAGGAGGCTGGTCTGGTGTTGAAGAAGGAGAAGTGCAGATTTTGGGTGACATCAGCTAATTACCTTGGACACACAATTTCGGGAGAGGGAATAAGTCTTAAGTTGGATTTGGCTGAAAGCATTGTGAAAGCACCTACACTGGAAAATAGAGACCATGGGCCATATGTATCATAGTTCCGTTTTGCGAATTCCAAATAGCGATTTTTAAGGAATCGCTATTTAGAAATCGCCAAACGGTATGTATGTACAAAATCGCTTTTTATAGCGATTCCTTACCATTCCTAATTTGCAATTAGCAAATTGCTAATCGCAAATTACCCATTCATTTCTATGGGCCAGGAGGCCCATAGGAATGAAGGGGCAATTTGCGATTAGCAATTTGCTAATTGCAAATTAGGAATTTGTTCAAGGTTGCAGGGGTGTCTCAGGAACACCCTGCTGCACCCCTGAAAATGACATTTGGGGGCATATGGCGCACATACATGCCCTAAGGGCATGTATGAGCGTCATATGGCACATTTGGAATTTAAATAAATTGCTTTTTTAAAAGAATTTGCACCTTACCACCAACTTCTAGTTGGTGGTAATCTGCGAATCCTTATTGGCATTTTTGCATAAATATTTCTTTGATACATAGCATTTAAGGAATCGCACATTTTGCGATTCCTTAAGTGCAATCGCAAAATAAGGAATAGCAAAATGTGCGATTCCTTATTTTGCTGCAAAAATGTTTCATACATACCATTTAGCTAATTAGCATTCGCAAAGGCCGAAATTCTGCGATTTTCGGCCTTTGCGAATGCTAATTAGCTTGATACATATGGCCCCATGTGCGATCTTTCTTGGGGTTGGCTGAAATCTGCTCTAAGTTTATTCCCATCTTTGCTAGTTTGTTCTCACCATTGAGGTTACTGTTGAAAAAGAATTCCAAGGAGAGCACCATTGCTTTTAAAAGCATCAAAGAGATTATTTTTAAATTGCCTACCCTTGGGCACTTTGATGCGAGCAAGAAAAAAGTAGGTCAGTGGATGCTACCATGCGTGGTTTGGGGCAGTCCTTTCTCAGGTTGTGGATGGCAAATCTAAGGTTGTAGCTTTTGCTTCTCTTCTCTTAGAGGGGCTGAGGAACAATATTCCATGATCGAGCGAGAAGCACTGTCTGCATGCTGGGTGATCCGGCATTATAAATTCTTCTTGTTGGGGATTCCGATTGTAATTAGATCAGATCGCCGACCATTATGTCTAATTTGTACTTGCAGAGAAGTTGGTATTTATCTCCTTGCATTAAGTGAAGGATGGAAGGGTTGACTGAGTTCAATTTCAGTATGGAATATGTGCCTGGTCCTAAGAACATGGCTGCAGATTGCTTATCGAGACTACCTTTAGATCAAGGTGGTGAAGAGGTGGAGAAATCCTAGGTTGCATGGGTTTGTGAATCGGCAGTTAATGCTGATGATTGGTCGGTAGCATGTCAAAATGACAAAAGTTTTGACATGCTCAAAGATTTCATTGTTAAAGGTTGGCCGGAGTATAAAGAGGTGCCGGATTCCTTGAAGGGTTTCCTGAATGTAAAGGATGAGCTGTGCATAATTGAAGAGAAACTAATTAGGAAGGACAGGGTGATACCACCTGTTGACTTGAAAAACAAGCTATCCATTTGGCACATGAAGGGCACCTGGGGAGGAATTTAACTAAGTCAAGAGTTTATGAAAGGTATTGTTGGCCTGGCATGGATCGCCAGGTCAAAGAAGTTGTGAAAGATTGTTGGCTAACAATGACAAGAGTAAGAAGACATGTGTAGTTCCCTTGTCTCCTGTGGAGAGTCCCATGGAGCTTTGGTCAAAGCTAGGCTTAGATAGCGCAGGACCCTTTGAGCTTTTAGCTCATGATGAACGCTATGTATTGTTATTGGTCGATTATACCTCTAAATGGGTTGTTACCAAGTGTGTGTCTCAAGTAAACACCAGGACAGTGATAGAGCTCCTTTCTGAGTAATTTTATAGGGAAGGTGTTCCCAAATGTGTTATCACGGATAATTGGGTTCAATTTGCATCTCAGGAAATGTGTATTTTCCTCAAAGAATTGTCCATTGTGCATTATAAGACTGCTTTATATTATCCGCATGCTAATGATTTGGCAGAGAGCATGAACAAGTTGGTGATGAGTTGTTGACAATGAGCACTACAAACCAAAACTTCATTAAAATGCATGCTCAAGAGACATGGTGGGCTCACCGTAACATGCCGAACAGTGTGACGTCGGTCTCTTCTTTTTAGGTCTCGCTGACCTTGCATTGCAGCGCGCATGCGCTGCTCGCTCTGCGAGGCATGTTGTATTAGGGTATGTTTTAGAAGAGGGGTGGAAGCCCCGTCCCTATTTTTCATTGGCTGGTGTCATCATCTATGGTAAACGCTGCCCTCCAATTGAAAATTAGGCTTCTTAGTCCCTGCTTGTTACCACGCTGACTCCTTTTGCGACGGCCCATTGGACTGGATCATTTACTTGTGGCTTTACACCGTCTCCTTCATTAGTCTGTAAGCACTCTTTTATTTTTATTTTCAGCTCTCTCCGCTTCAGCTGTGCTTTTTTATTTATTTAATTATTTTGCTGCGCGGGCAAAAAGGGATCGTTTCTCCTCTCATCTGGTGATGGGGGGGCAAATCTCCTATTCCCCTCCACCTCCCACGGTTCCTATGCCCATGTTCACTAGGGTAGAGACCGCGTCAGGGGCTGTGAGCTCTTGTGTCCTAAGTATTCATTCTCTAACATGGACCACGTCAAAGTGCTTACAAATTATCACCCGCTAGATGGGCACTGGACGGAAGGAACCCTGCTTGTTCTGGTGAAAGTATTTGCGGAATCTTGTGTTGCATATGGTGCTTTCGGCTTTTAGCCTCCCAGCTTTTGTGTTTTAAGGGATTTGTGCACATAACCTTTGCCGTCTCTTTCCACCATTCTCAGCGTTCATAGTGTTTCCGTCGTAAGCACTTCCTTTCGCGGAACTGTCCCTGGGAAGCTTGCCCCGCCTCCCCTCCCTGTACAAATGGCCCCGTCTGACGCTGTACAGAGTCCCGTCGGCTGAATTTCCGGTGTCTGTGTGTTTTTGGGTGCGTCCTTGAGTCAGAAACGCGTCTATGTTTGCGATGAAGGTACCCGCCTGCAATGAAGCTCCTCGGCGTATTCTGGCAAAGGAAATCACTTTGTCGAAGCAGTGTTGTCACGTTCTGTGCCCATGGCTTTTATTAAATGTATGTTGAGAGCATTCCCTTAATATCGAGGTTCTCGCCGCCCCCTCTCTGCCAAAGTTATTTCTGCCCCTTCTAAGCAGCAGTTCCTATTGTGAGCACTTGTTCTCTTTAGGAAATTGTCTAGCAACTCTCTGACTTCCCTTTTGGAAGGAAGTGAGAAAATACCTCTACCTCTCCCTTCTGGAATTTCGGTTTCTGTTGTGCGAACATTCTTCTCTTAGGGGGACTGCCCTCCGTTCCCGCTTAAAGAACTTTCCCCTAAGATTTCTTCACAGCCCCAGCTTGGCCCTCCCTCCTGCTAGAGGGAATTCCATGTTCGCCTTGTGAGAGTGCCTTGCGGTAGATGGCCTCCAAAACCCCTTCGCCTCACGAAGATTTTTTTGTTGTCGCAGTTTTACGTAGCATGAACTCGGCGCAAGGATATTGGAATGCTATACATCAACACCAGGTTAGTTTTTTTTAGGCAACTGGATATTTAAATATTTTGTCCAGAAGCACAGGACGTTAAGCTAACGTCGCGTACCCAGCCTGGTTCCCCAGTCGGCAGCTCTGGCCATTAGGCCACATCTCCTCCTGCATATCACCTTTTTCAATAGGACTCGGCTCCTGAAGCTAATCCACCTTTCCTCACTCCTCTAATTTGGATGTGCCATGTAGCACAGCGAATCCCCCTCTGCGGGGGGGGGGGTATGGTACAGATGTTCACACAGCTGCAAAAGCAAAACCTCATCCTCTTGTTGCACAGGGAGGCCCGGCGGGGGTGTGGGGCAGAAGGGCCACACCGGGGCAGCGCCTGTTGCTCGAGCGGCATAGATAAGGCGGGGAGGTTGCCAGGCAGATCTCCCTTCCGCTCGGTTTTGGACTGCTAGGCAGGCAGGGGCGGTCTTAGGCATGTGCAAGCTGTGCACCTGCACAGGAACTCCAAACGCCAGGGGCCGCCATGCCAATATATATCCTTAATATAATAATCATCTGAGGATGGATACATATTTGAGTGGCGGCCCCTGGCAGGGATTTGGCGGCCTCCGGCTCTGTTCCACTTCCAAACACCCTGACCCCCCCCCCCTCTTCACTTGCCTCCGTGCCTGTGTTCCTCCGAGGGGGGGGCCTATCTACGCTCCCTGCCCAGGGCCACCATGAGCCTAGAGCCGCCCCTGTAGGCAGGATCTGCCATCGGTGACAGAAGGGCATGTGACTCACTGCTCTGGGAAGGAGGCTTTGACTGCAGCTGCCACGGTGGCCTTGTCAGAGGGAGGGGGGGGGGGGCGTAGAGTGGAGAGAGAGCTGGAAAAGGCCGGGCTGCTGAACACTTTGCTCCCCGATGCCCATCAATTGAGCAACTCTGGCTAATTAAAGCTGCCGCTGCACGGTTGCATGGCTCTGCTGCTTCCCTGCCCTCTGTCGCCACCTACAGGGCACCTTCCCCGACCGCCCGAGACGTGCTGTGGCAGCTTACAGGAAAATACCTAGTGGCAGAAGGCTGGCACCGAGACCAGAGTGAGGAAGTTGCACCAAGGCCATGAGAAAGGCATTCTGTAGGGAGGCGGGATGAGCTAAGACCAACTAACAAATGGCGCGACTGTTAGTGAGAATAGATGGCAGTATCAATTAATACTGACACAAAAGGGCTAGCGACTGGTGTTGAGACCTTAGTATAAGAACTGGTACTTAAACTTCAGGGGTAATGACGGGTACAACATTTGAGGAAAAGAAAGAGACGTCGTGACCTGAAGGATAGGTAGTGTTACAGAGGTGTCGGACCCTGCCCTCTTTTGGTGGTGGTGGTGGTGGGGGGTGGGGCGGGCGGGCGGCGGGGGAGGGGGGTTGTTAACATTGATTCCGCTGAATGTTAAGGTTGACCCCGCTGATATCCTGGGCCCTGTTCCACTACGGCTCTGTAAACTGGGACTAATACAACCCTTCCCGGCCTAGTCTCTCAGCTCTCAGGGGAGCAAGGGTGAGCAGTCACAAGCTTCCTTCTCAGGGTGACAGTGTGGAGCGCACTTGCTCAGCACTCCACAGTTCACCAACAGACACAATAACTTCCATTTCCTAACTCAATGTATGCCTTTCAAGAAAAATAAATCCCTTTTTTTAAACTCACTAAATACTACGCGATCCAACTATTTATACAGGCCTTTGACCTTGGATGATATTCAACGCCTCCTGAGTTTACTTGAGCTTATCCCACCCGGGTGATGCTTTAATAATGGAACCCCACCCCAACCCCTTTTCCACCCTCCACTAACATGGTTTACGAACCTTGGCCTACAATGTAGCTCGATCGTACGCACTGTCTACAGCTTTGCCTGCACGACATTGGGGACAAGTGCAAGAGATTCTCCCCTTGGGATAGCTGCCAGTAGTGTGTGGCATATTTGCAAGTATCTGAAGTGTTCTGTGTGTGCAAGTTCGAACTCTTTCTGCAATTGCACAAAGGGGACCACTTCCACTCTGGCACATGCGGTTTTGTTACACAGTGGCACAGATCGACAACATCAGGTTACTGTACCAACAAGCATTTGCAGTGCAATAAGTCTCGCATTTGCGAGAGTTTGAGCTATTGGCTTTGTAAATGACAATGCCTTTTATTGATGTGTTTTGAAAACCGGCAAGCGGTGCGTAAACACGCACTTTGTACTTATAGTCCTTGCTTAAGAGAAGCAAGGCTGCCAGTAAAAGAGGTGCAGTAACTGCCAGCCTTGCTTCTTGTTAGCAGCGCCTATACGTACAAAGTGCGTGTTTATGCACCGTTTGCAGGTTTTCAAAACACAGACATAAAAGGCATTGTCATTTACAATGCCAGTAGCTCAAACTCTCGCAAATGCGAGACCTATTACATTGCAAATGCTTGTTCTGTTTTGAGAGGCAGGAAGCCACATGATAAATTAAGTCCAGTATGGTTGAGATTGGGGTTGGTGAAAAAGGGTGGAAAGTATGTGGAAAGTAATCCTATAGCTAAGAGAGTGTCTTACCAGGAAAGATACAAGTCCTGGTTTGACAAGAAGAAATGTGCCCTATATTGGCATTGAAACATTGGGAAAAAGGTGCTCGTCAGGAGACCAGGGTTCCCCAAGAAAGGGCGCTCCATGTTTATGAGTCCGTTTGTGATCACAGAGTTGAGGAAAAATGTGTGGTTTTGAACTCTGGAGATGTATGGAGCATGTCTAGACTGGCAAAATGTGATGACAGATTTCCTAAATCTGACAAGTATTCGCAAAGGGGGAATTCCTCTGATCTATCTGTAGAGCACAGATGGATTTGGTGGGTAAGAAATCCACTAAGAGAGTAAGATCTCGACCTCTGTGGCACAACGATTATGCACTGATCGACAACATCAGGTTACTGTACCAACAAGCATTTGCAGTGCAATAAGTCTCGCATTTGCGAGAGTTTGAGCTATTGGCTTTGTAAATGACAATGCCTTTTATTGATGTGTTTTGAAAACCGGCAAGCGGTGCGTAAACACGCACTTTGTACTTATAGTCCTTGCTTAAGAGAAGCAAGGCTGCCAGTAAAAGAGGTGCAGTAACTGCCAGCCTTGCTTCTTGTTAGCAGCGCCTATACGTACAAAGTGCGTGTTTATGCACCGTTTGCAGGTTTTCAAAACACAGACATAAAAGGCATTGTCATTTACAATGCCAGTAGCTCAAACTCTCGCAAATGCGAGACCTATTACATTGCAAATGCTTGTTCTGTTTTGAGAGGCAGGAAGCCACATGATAAATTAAGTCCAGTATGGTTGAGATTGGGGTTGGTGAAAAAGGGTGGAAAGTATGTGGAAAGTAATCCTATAGCTAAGAGAGTGTTACCAGGAAAGATACAAGTCCTGGTTTGACAAGAAGAAATGTGCCCTATATTGGCATTGAAACATTGGGAAAAAGGTGCTCGTCAGGAGACCAGGGTTCCCCAAGAAAGGGCGCTCCATGTTTATGAGTCCGTTTGTGATCACAGAGTTGAGGAAAAATGTGTGGTTTTGAACTCTGGAGATGTATGGAGCATGTCTAGACTGGCAAAATGTGATGACAGATTTCCTAAATCTGACAAGTATTCGCAAAGGGGGAATTCCTCTGATCTATCTGTAGAGCACAGATGGATTTGGTGGGTAAGAAATCCACTAAGAGAGTAAGATCTCGACCTCTGTGGCACAACGATTATGCACTGATCGACAACATCAGGTTACTGTACCAACAAGCATTTGCAGTGCAATAAGTCTCGCATTTGCGAGAGTTTGAGCTATTGGCTTTGTAAATGACAATGCCTTTTATTGATGTGTTTTGAAAACCGGCAAGCGGTGCGTAAACACGCACTTTGTACTTATAGTCCTTGCTTAAGAGAAGCAAGGCTGCCAGTAAAAGAGGTGCAGTAACTGCCAGCCTTGCTTCTTGTTAGCAGCGCCTATACGTACAAAGTGCGTGTTTATGCACCGTTTGCAGGTTTTCAAAACACAGACATAAAAGGCATTGTCATTTACAATGCCAGTAGCTCAAACTCTCGCAAATGCGAGACCTATTACATTGCAAATGCTTGTTCTGTTTTGAGAGGCAGGAAGCCACATGATAAATTAAGTCCAGTATGGTTGAGATTGGGTTGGTGAAAAAGGGTGGAAAGTATGTGGAAAGTAATCCTATAGCTAAGAGAGTGTCTTACCAGGAAAGATACAAGTCCTGGTTTGACAAGAAGAAATGTGCCCTATATTGGCATTGGAACATTGGGGAAAAGGTGCTCGTCAGGAGACCAGGGTTCCCCAAGAAAGGGCGCTCCATGTTTATGAGTCCATTTGTGATCACAGAGTTGAATAAAAATGTGTGGTTTTGAACTCTGGAGATGTATAGAGCATGTCTAGACTGGCAAAATGTGATGACAGATTTCCTAAATCTGACAAGTATTCGCAAAGGCGGAATTCCTCTGATCTATCTGTAGATCACAGATGGATTTGGTGGGTAAGAAATCCACTAAGAGAGTAAGATCTCGACCTCTGTGGCACAACGATTATGCATTGATGTGAATGAATTGATGGTAAGTTGATGATACAGCCAACTAGTTCATCTTTCTGGATATATCATTCTTTTTTATATGTTAGGCATGGTTCAGTGACTAAATATCGAGGGACATAATAATATAGAATGGCCAAAATATCGACTCCAAAATATCGAAGTACAGAATATAGTATCCCTATCTACAAACAGGTAAGTACTAAAATATTGAATCCAAAATATAGATTGTCAAAATATAGTTAACTAAAATATCGAATTTTTTAAATGTATTAAAAATAATATAAAAGTAATTAAATATTAAAAACAATAAAATAAAACATACTGTCCTGAAGAAACCTACAGCGGACCCCACCGATCTCAAAAACTTCCGCCCCATCTCGCTCCTCCCTTTTCCTGCTAAAGTCATCGAGAAGATCGTCAACAGACAGCTGACCGCCTTCCTCGAGACGAACGGATCCCTCGACCCCTCGCAGTCCGGCTTCAGAGCCAACCACAGCACCGAGACCGCCCTCATCGCAGCCACCGACGACATCCGGACCCTGCTCGACAAGGGGGAAACAGTGGCCCTCATCCTCCTGGACCTCTCCGCTGCGTTCGACACGGTCTGCCACCGCACCCTAGTCCAGCGCCTCAGCAACATCGGTATCCAAGAGAAGGCACTGGAGTGGATCATCTCGTTCCTCGCCGGAAGAACACAAAGAGTCCGCCTCCCCCCGTTTCGCTCCGAGGCCACCAAAGTCATCTGCGGCGTCCCGCAAGGATCTTCACTCAGCCCCACCCTCTTCAACATCTACATGAAACCTCTCGCAGCCATCGCACGCCAGCACAACCTCAACATCATCTCTTACGCCGACGACACCCAGCTGATCCTCTCCCTCACCAGAGACCCCGACACCGCCAGAACCTGCCTACACGAAGGGATGAAAGACTTCGCCGAGTGGATGAAGGACAGCCACCTGAAACTGAACTCGGACAAGACGGAAGTCCTCATCCTGGGATCTTCGCCCTCCGCCTGGGACGACTCCTGGTGGCCCCCAGCCCTGGGCACTGCACCCAAGCCAACCGACCACGCACGCAACCTGGGCTTCATCCTGGACCCCTCCCTCTCGATGACCAGACAAGTCAACGCCGTCTCCTCATCGTGCTTCAACACCCTGCGTATGCTTCGCAAGATCTTCCGCTGGATCCCGACCGAGACCAGGAAGACTGTCACCCAGGCACTCGTCACCAGCCGACTGGACTACGGAAACGCCCTCTACGCCGGAACCACAGCCAAGCTACAGAAAAGACTCCAGCGCATCCAGAACGCCTCCGCCCGACTCATCCTGGATGTCCCCCGACGCAGCCACATCTCCAGCCACCTGAGGAACCTGCACTGGCTCCCCGTCGACAAGAGGATCACTTTCCGGCTCCTCACCCACCCACACAAGTCTCTCCACGACCTGGGCCCCAAGTACCTCAACGACCGCCTGACCTTCTACACGGCCACCCGCCAGCTACGGTCCACCAGCCTCGCCCTCGCAGCCGTACCACGCATCCGAAGAGCCACCACCGGAGGAAGATCCTTCTCTTACCTGGCTGCCAAGACTTGGAACTCCCTCCCCATCCACCTTCGGCTGACCCAGGACCATCTCGCCTTCAGGAAACAACTCAAGACCTGGCTGTTCGAGCAGTAGCATACCCCTCCCCCCAAGCGCCTTGAGACCCTCCCGGGTGAGTAGTGCGCTATACAAATGGCATGATTGATTGATTGATTGACTTAAAATAAAGCAAAAAAGCTTAAAATGTAAAAATAATAAATGTAATGTAAAAAAAAGTAGAGATTTTGTTGGATAGCGAGAGGGTAAAAATTACTATACCCACTCCAGTGAGTGCAACAGTAGGGAAAGCGTTGGATAGCGTAGGGGTAAAAATTACTGTACCCACTCCAGTGAGTGCAACAGTAGGGAAAGCGTTGGATAGCAGGAGGGTAAAAATTACTATTCCAACTTCAGAGAGTGCAACAGTAGGGAAAGAGTTGGATAGCATAGGGGTAAAAATTACTATTCCCACTCCTGAGAGTGCAACAGTAGGGAAAGTAATGATTTAATATTAAAATAAGATTACATTCATTATCTATAGCAATAAAAAAATAATTACAATGAATTACCAATTAAATTTTTTTTACCAATTAATAAAAATTAATTACCAATTAATAAAAATGTATTACAATTGATAACAATTAATTACCAATTAATTATCAAGCAATTAATTATCAATACATATAAATAAAAATAAATATTTACTTTATTACAATTAAATTACTTCCCTCCCTATTCCCACATAAACCCACAACCCCCTCCAAATAATCCAAAATAAAACTAACATAATTATCAATTAATCAATTAATATAAATTAATTACCAATTAATAACAATTAATTATCAATTAATAATTAATTATGAAGCAATTATCAATACATAAAAATAAATATTTACTTTATTTCAATTAAATTACTCCCCACCCTATTCCCCTATAAAACCACAACCCGCCCCAAATAATAAATAATACAATTAACATAATTATCAATTAATAAATTAATAAAAAAGAATTACCAATAATAACAATTAATTACCAATTAATAATTCATTGTCAATCAATTCATTATCAATACATATACATAAAAAATTATATTTAATTTACTATAATTAAATTAGTTCCCACCCTATTCCCCTATAAACCCACAACCCACTACAGAATTAAATTATGCAAAAATTAAATTACATAATATTCATTACTTAAAAAAAATTAAACATACATTACAAAAATAATACATAATTTTAACACATATGCTACCATACATAAGACTAAAAAAAAATCGATATTTTAAATTTGATATAATGGAAATCGATATTTCCTACCCCAATTTCGATATTTTGACTGACTATATTTTGGTGATTCGATATTCTGTCCTATCTATATTTTGGAGTCAATATTCTGGCCTGTCTATATTTTGGATTCTATATTTTGATCGTTCACCTTTAGGCATAATGTTTTTGTTTTTTGTGTTTTCTTTTCTTTTCTTTTCTTTTACTCTATTGTTGTATTGTTTGTGGGAAAGGTGTTATGGTCTATACCAGGTTTCAGGACCTTTGTTAGGGATAATTACCTTAGTCCCAGTAGCAAAACCTTTGTAATGGATTCTTACCTATGTCATGGTTGCTGGGTGATGGAGTCATTCCAGTAGTCATTAATGACAACACAATGTATTGTCCTTGTCCTGATGTTTAGTTTTGAATTGTAAAGGCCAAGCTGTTGCTGGGCTGGTGGTCTGTAAGCTGTATTTGAATAAATACCAATTGGACCTGGATTACGTGTGATATCTCAACTTATCAGAGACTCTAAGTGATAGCTCCTACCTAGACTAATAAGAGGGAGGCAAGCTGGGACTGAGCTCTGGTCTTGTTTCGGACAGACTATACCTAGGTGGAGCACACAGTGTGCACAGAGAGCCAGCGCATAGGGGTGCTGGGCACAACCGATTGCTGGGGTGGTGGTGTCTGCGGCATGGTTATGATGTTGCTTTGATGGCTGCTGTGATGCAAAAAAGATGCTATGGGGACTTCAGGGACATGTGCTCAATGTGGGAGTGTCGTCAAATATATATTGCTGTTGTGAGAGGGGGAAATAACTGTATTATTTACATGCAACTTAGATATAAATGGACCTTAGACTATATTCGGTGAGCAGCCATCGAGGGCTGCAGTCCCCTGGGGTAGTTTGAGCACACTTTTGGCCTGCCATGGGATGGGATGCCCTCTGCGAATTGCACATGTCGCTCGATCCATCCGTGGGGTGGATGGGGCGGTGGATGCTCCTTGTTGGCCTGTTGGTTGAGGGCAGAAGTTGTTTGGGTTCACTGCCTGATTTTGGAGAGGGAGTTTCTGGGGTTCTCGATCAGGTTTGTTATTGAGTTTTGAGGTATGGAATTGCTCTACTGTGTGGGGACTTTTTACTACGTGTATAGACTTGTATGGCTGTGGGTAGGGTTGAGAGCACGCATGGAGATGGGAGCAAAACAGAATGCAACACTTAATGCCAGATGGAACCTGAATGGAAGTTCCTAATGTGAACCGCTTGGTCCAGATGACCAAGCTGTGTAGAGTATATTCAGTTCTGAGGCGCTACTGCATCTCTGTGGCCTTTTTCCAGGATAAACATATATGGGGATTGTATTAGATAGCTGAGACTGAGGTGGAGAGCGGAACCCCCATTCTAACTTTGCTGGGGGGGGCTTGATTTGAGTAGCGCCAAGGACTCTGTTCGCTCTCAACGGAGTTTAATGTCATCAATTGACATAATATATCTTGTCTGATGGTGATGTTAGAGTGAAGCATTGTGGGTGGGGTATTTTATTGTAGTGTGACCAGTGTTGTAATTCTTTGTTCAAGATTACAACACATGGCAATAAATATTTATGCAAAAAAAAAACATTGTTACTGTTGCTATCCCCCGTAAAAGTTACCAAATATCAAAGGTTGGTATAGCTATATGAATTGTTAGGTGTACCAAGACAAGCTACTTTGAAGCTTTCTTCCCACTTCTTCTATGCCACACTCTACTAGGAAGAATGAAGCATAAATTTCTAGGGATTATTTGAATAGCTATCTGCAACTCAGCTACATAGTTATGTTACGCATATTTGAAGAGCACACTGTCATCCAGGAGAGTATCCTGGCACTGTGCAGGTGTGAGTTCAGCCAAACCTAGAGCCTAGTGGCACCACTTGAAAAGCCAGGTCTTCAGCTTCTTCTGGAATACAAGAAGTGATGAGTAGGCTCTTATGTGTAGTGGCAGGTCATTCAACGATTTAGGAGAGATGTATGACAAGGCTCGACCGCCAGATCTGGTTTTTCATATGTGTGGGATGTGTGCAAGTATAAGTCTGGATGAGCAGAGGCGTTAGGAAGATTTGTGAAAGCAAATGCACTTATTGAGGTATGCTGGACCAGTGTTATGTAGTGCCTTGAAAGAGTGCGTGAGGAGTTTGAATTGTGCTTGTTTGTGTATGGGGACTTGGGGAGTTAATGGAGCTTCTTCAGGTGTGATGTAATATGAGTGCCGTGTCAGAGGTTGAGAGTGATTCTAGCCGCTGAGTTACAAATAGTCTGCAGCCTTCTGGTGAGTTTTTTTGTTGATCCCAGCATAGAGGGTGTTCCTTAGCCCAACTTCCTTGTGATGAGGGTGTGTGTTGCAATTGTCCAGGTGCTGATTGGGAGCCATTTGGAAATCTTTTCAGCATTTTCAGGGTATGGAAGCATGAGGCAGTGACTGTGTTGACTTTATCGGTCACATTGGGTTTTCCATTTATGACAATCCAGAGGTTCTTCACACGGGTGGTGGAGGTGAGTGTTGGTCTTAGCTCTTTTGGACACGAAGTGGAGTTCCACGCTGAAGTGCTGTCCCCCAAGATCACAATTTCAGTGTTGTCAGTGCGCAACTCCACACACTTTTACTAAATACTATTGTTTTGATATGTGTGCCCCGCCAACATGCTAAAGTTGGCCAAACAGAATTAATAATGCTATTTCAGGCATCTGCATCTGCTGATAGCCCCCATTTGGGGAGTATTGCTTTATAGTCTATGCAGAGCATGTGTATCTACAGACACATATGCTACAAACAGAATATCTTACCTTTTAAGCATCTTTTCATAGCTTTTCGTGCTGTAGATTCACTCCCCGAAAGCAGTGTGTTTGCACATCTTTGTAACTTTAAATACATATATTACTTTATACACTATTTCATGGCCACCATGTTCTCACCTGTAACCACTCCATACTTACACTCACCCGCTGTGTGGAAAAAAATCAAACAATGGTGTCGGTTCCCATGCGCATTACTTACTAAGGGAGGAGTCACAGGATACCCCATGACTCGAAGAAGCTTCTTTGAACAGTAAATACTTGTAATGTCTGAGCCCATCACTCAGGGCCGGCGCTAGGCATGGGCAGCATGGGCGGCTTCCCAGGGCCCCGAGCTCAGCCCATCAACAGGGGGCCTCGCAAAAGTGTTTCCACACCAGCCTCGCACCTGTGGTGAGCACTGCGTGGCCCAGGGAAGGACTGCCTCTCCTCTGGGCTTCGCAAGCATGTGTAAGAATGGGAGAAGAGGCCCCCCTCCCCTGTGCCTCGCAGCACTGGTTAATGGCTGTTAACCCCCAGGGAGGGGGGCCCTTTTCCCCAGGGCTGTGCAGCCCACATGTAGTGCGAGGCCCATCTGCATTTGCAGCTTTGACCATTAATTGGGGACAGGGTCGGGTTGCGAAGGCAAGCAGTGCTGAAAGGTGTTAAAGGGCCTCAGCTTCATTCCTGCCTCCCAGGCCATCACACTTCTGGCTATGGTGTGCGGGGGGGGGGGGGGGGCGAAGGTGTTAAGTGTGGCAATCTGCCTTAAGTGTGGCAATCTGCCTTAATTGTGGCCAGGTGTTGCTCTAAGTGTTGTGTAATTCTCCCCTCAGCCCCCCCATTGGTGCCGCAATGAAGCGTCTTGCCCCAGACCGCTCCCCTGCCAGGCAATGGTGGGTGGGGGAAGGTGGGAATATGCAGGGGCGTCACACATTTTAAGCACAGGTAGTTATGCCCTCATCTAGCAATGGAAATGTACTTGATGGTTCAGTTTTCACACATGGCAAACAGATGTGTATGCATTGTACGTGTAACAACCTCTTCCTTGTACATTGATAACTTTTTGTTAGACAAAGCACTATTCCCAGTGTAGCATCAACCTTGAGAGTTACCTCCAAACACCAGAACAAGAACATCATATCTCACCTCCTAGTGTTCTATTGCCTTCCGGAGCGGAACTCTGCAAAATACCATTAAATCTTAGTCGCTGAAACTCATACATACCATTAGTGCATCCGGGGTGCGAATATCTCAGTCACATGGTAACAATGTCACGTTGTGAGACCTATATACAAACTACAGAAAGATACAATTTTCCATACAGTTTCTGAAGCTTTTGATACAAACAGCTGCTTGAATTTGTGTTGGAAGGTATATTTTACAGCAACATCATAATTATCCCCCTCTGTACTTAAACACTGCATTTGCTTTACCTTTGACCCGTTCAAGACTTCAAATTGTTAAAATGATGACACTGAGTCTTGCACCTGAGAAAGAAAACGCTGGAGCCTGCAAAATGACCTTTCCTCCTTAGCATACCTTGAAGGAGGTTTAAACAATCTAAGGGGTTAAATCAACACATATTATCCGAGTACGAAGCCTCTAGCTCAGTGTATGTCTTTTCAAGAGTACTTGGTTCATGATGACAATTACAACATATTTTCCTCAGCATCTTACAAGGAATCCAATTCAGAATAAGGAAAAATATATTATAAAACATTAACAAAACTGATTTTGAGGGTGCTAAATAAAAAACAAACTGTTTGATGAGGGTTACAAAGAAAGCAAACTTTTTTATTGGAAACCCTTAACAATCAGTTTCTTTACTGAAAAAAAATTAGTTAAGGGATAAGATAATATCCTGTCGAAAAAAAACACAGATCTCTGAAATGATATAATAGCACAGCCTCCCCCTTCACAGGGAGAAATTGCTCTAAGAGGATAGGAATTACAACGAACTGGAGCCGTGGACTTCACACGTTGATGTGATGACTCCATTTCTTGCATAGTTGGCAATGCAGCGCGCGTAAGGTACATTGTTTTATTTATTTAAGTACTTACCTAACTCCTGTCCGTCATATGTCGGACTCCACTACCCCCCACCCTGCCTCTTCCCCGCCCCACCCATGGTCTTGTGGGGTTATGTGTCCAATGCACCCAAATTATGGCTGTATTTTACTGCTCAGTCAGTGACCAGAGGGTAGTGGGGAGTCATAATTTGCCTTGCTTGCACGATGGCTGGCCTGCTCTCCTACACCTTGCAGCCATGATCCTGTTCTGCGATGTCCAAATGTCGTTCTCTACCTTGGGCCTTATGTTTTTTACTATATGCGTTGTGTTTTACACAACATAATTCTGGCGAGTAAAGAGCCTACACACAAAAAAGATTGTCCTACGTCTCTTAGCATGTGCGTGTGGGATACTAGTGAGAGAGAGGATTAATGTTAAAACAAATTACGAGGTATTAATGTCATCCTAAGGTAGCACAATAATGGCACATAAAGATAAGGGAGCCTTTTGAAATGTGCAATTATATCCATGGTGAGTGAGGTTTTCTCTTGTGTCATTTTATATTTTGAATGATACCCCCCTCATTGCCTCACAGGATTGCCCCCCTTTATGAGGCAGAACTGGAAATTGTATCATGCACTCATCTGGAAACAATCAGTTAACGAGGAGTAAATAATATACATCTTTGTGAGACCTGCACCTAGCTTTTCCATCCAATGTGACACATTTAATCCATTTAATAAGGTTTGAAAATATATGGACTTATTTAATTTGTATATTTATTTTTTTGTCAGTGTTACTGCTATCCATGTTAGGTTTCTTCAGAGATGCCAAATAAGATCAATAGTCCTGCGGTATAACTTTCTGTTATGCCACTTCGTGTGATGTTACTAAGGGTGGCTCCTCCACTAGGGCGGATGAGCGTCACCCCACTGCTTTCTCGCAGAGCGAGAAGCAGAAATATAAAATGCAAAAACGACCATTTTATGTTTCTGCTACTCACACTGCGAGAAAGCAGAAGTGTTTGGTAGGCGTGTCTGCTTTATGGCAGGGGAGGAGTGCCTTGCCCCCTGCTAAGGGCCCTGACTGTTTGGTCGGCCCTCCGGGACCGACCTAACCAGTCATGCACACTCTGGCCTTCGTCCATGTAGGCACCAATGCACCCTACATGGAGAAAACGGCCTCCCCATAGGCGCCTGGCGGTCGGCGTCCCAACCAATCACAATGCTGCCTTTGGGGAGGAAGGCTGCCTGCTTCCTTTTCCTGCTAGAGGCAGGAAAGAAAGAGAGCAGGTCAGGAGCAGAGATGACGCGAGACCTGGGAAGGTAAGTTTATTTTAATTTTTAAATAACCCCTGCGAGACCTCCCACCCGTGAATCGTGCTAGCCGCGACTGGATTTTACATGCAAATTAGAGGGGCCTCACATCTTCCCTTTCGCCCGGGGCCCCAGAAGTTCTAGGACCGGCCCTGCCATCACTAGATGGCAGGTGTGTGCAGAGTACACTATAAGCATGCCTAGAGGGTAAGTAAGATATTCCTTCTAATGCAAACATCCGCGTTGCAATCAATGCTGCAGATACTGCCTCCCACAGTGTAAACGCTAGCATCTTGCTACGCTGCCACGCATGTCTTCTTATCTCTATATTCTAGCTGGAGGTCCAACAAGCCCTCAACATCCCATTCAGCGGGTTACATCTCTTTGGACCCCAAGGGGTTGAGATGTTGAAGATAAAGGAGAGTGCAGATTGTAAAAACGTTAGGTGGCCCACACTCTGACACTCCAAGGAGCTAGGGGGCACCGTTCGTAGGCAGCAATCATGGGTTGGCCAAAACCCCCCTGGGGAATTGCAGATCTTAAGGAAATCCCATGGTTGGAAGAGGACACTTAATGGATGTCACATGTGAGTTGAGTATGTCTGCAGTTCAAAAACCGTTTGATGTAATAGACTAAAGTTGAATTCCATTTGTATATTAAGAATCTAGGCCACATATAGGGTACACATGATCCCTGACTTGCCTCTTAGTTCACTAATAGCAGTGTCATCAGGGCGGGGGGAGGAAATTTTCTCAGTTCATGTTTAAAAACTCCCACTTTAAATAAATATATTACTAAAGCATGATATGCTGGTGCACACTTGTTTACTAATAGCACACTTTCCTTTGAAATGGCTACTAACTTTCCTACGGACATGCAGTTATATAGTGTACAAACAATGTATGGAAAAAGGGCTCCAGCAAATATTTATAATTTGCATATCATCAATAGAAGCTTTCTGATTTGCTTTGATCCTACTGAAATCTTTGTTTCCATCACACTTCAAAATTAAAACAAAAATTGGTGTCCTAACTGCCGGTATATTTTGAAATATTTGTACCGCTCATTTACAAGCTATTTAAATGTGTGTTAGCAAAAAAGCAGGCATCT
This sequence comes from Lissotriton helveticus, assembly GCF_964261635.1. Lineage (NCBI taxonomy): Eukaryota > Metazoa > Chordata > Amphibia > Caudata > Salamandridae > Lissotriton > Lissotriton helveticus. Next base: position 1,968,611,260 of record NC_136065.1, read on the forward strand.
TACAGCCTTTCATTTTACCATCCCTGTATCCTAGGGTCAGAAACTTCACTTTACAAAATCCTCTAACTTTTCAGTCATAAAAAGGAAAGTAAACACCAGTCTCCAGGACATGTGAGGCAGTCAACATGGACGGTGTGAGCACCATGCATGGGTATACAATTGATGGTATCAGGTATGCTGCTCTTAATGTTGTACCGTCCTTGTCTTCTTGCACAAACTTATTGCTAATTATCGCTTACATATTGTGTCAATGATGTCTGGATATCTAAAAGGCGAAACATCCCCTTGTAAAAGAAAAAAATAAATAAACCCTAGTCTCCAGGATAAAATAAGCAGCAATTTGTGAGAAGACATATGTCAACATATGACCTCTGTCTTTTGAACCACAGCAAATGTATAAAACAAGATTTAAAGGCATCTTTTTTGCGCATTCACTTTCTGAATGAACAGAACACTTGTCTGTTGCCAACTGGCGCGCTCTCACCAGAACTGGCGAAAAGGCCCCAAAGATTGCATGCCCTGATAAAATCTAACTCGCCATAGGGAGTGAGCAAGTAGAATTTTCAAGGCCTGCATACGTCTTAATGTTTCCCAACAAATGTGTGATCAAGATCAGCACCTGTAACCTTGCTCCACAGCTTAAGGTTCATCGTAAAAGTATTTTTTTTGCAGAGTTTTATATAGCGCAAACTTGACCCGAATCGGGTATCAGAGCGCTTTACATAGCACCAGTTGCATTACATTCATTTTTGTTAGGCGCGGGGAGAATAAGTGATTTGCCCAGAATCACAGGATGATCAGCGTCTTTGCCGAGACTCGAAACCAGTTCTCCAGATTCGAGGTCGACGGCCCTAGCCGTTAGGCCTACTCCTCTCCCCTAAATGAAAAAAAGTTGCACCTCTAACCCCAAATGTTGTGAGGTTCAACAGGGCCTGTGCACGAAAGTGTACATTTTGGACTGCACGTTTAAACTTGACATCTTTTTTTCACTGTGACTTTTTACATACTTTAAATATACATTATAACATACTTAGAAAGTAGTTTGCTTGCTGCACATTTCTTCATAAGCATTTTATCATGACACTTGTACACTGTTCAAGGCTAAGGAATACTGGGCATTGCATTTGCTAATGTTTTATGGTTGGGGACAGTTCAGCGTCGGAAAGACAAACAATTACATTAGCATGGCACCTATGACACAATGCGATCAGAACTGGGCTTTGATTATATAAACTGCCTCTGAGCTAAGTTCACCAATGGAGCACTTCTACGAATTTTCCTGGAACGCTTGTCTGTGACTGAGTGGAATGCTGTATGAGTTTTGGGTTATCTTAAAACTATGCAAATATTGAATGAAGTAGTTTTTTAACTCGCGCCGTGTCGAATTTTGAAAGACTGCAGATCGAGGCGAAGCTCGAGGGTGCGTCTGGATCGGGCCTTCTCAAGCTTTTTAGTACAGTAATGTTGAGCTTTAGGAACGCGCTAGCGTCCGTGTTGATGATGCGGGCTCGGGGTGCTTCTAGGACGGACCTTTGCGGGCTCCGTAGAACAGTGATCTAAGTACATTGGAAACACGCAGATGTTACTGAATCTTTAAAAAGTGTTTGTGGCATCGGAGAATAAAAATTTAAAAAACCACGACGTTGAGTGTACAGGGTTGCCATAGAGATGAGTTCTCAGCAACCCTGTCAGTTGGAAACGTTAGCTTTTAGTGAGTGTGCTTAGGTGTCTTAATTACTTGGTGAGAGTTAAAAAAAAAGGGAGAAAAAGGAACAGAATAGATAAAGCAGTTTTTGGACGATATCTTTAATAGAGGGGTTACAGAGAACAAAATATGAGTGAAGGTGGGGTGCCTGTGGGAAAGGAATCAAGTAATGATTTAGAGACGAAAATGGTGCAGGAAGAGGTAAGAACTTCAGTTAAAGAGATTTTGGATTCGGTGTTTGAGAGAAAAAGGAAGGCTGCAGATGTTTCTGATGAAGAATTGTGGTTGTTAGAAGAAGAGAAGACTGATCATGCTACTAACATGTCAGGAAAAAGGAAAATGAAGAGAACGAATATAGAGAAAGAAGAGGATAGGTTTATGGCTTGGCAGAAGGGTGGTCTTGGCACCACACAAAGAGAAGGTGCTCTACGCAGCACAAAAAAGGGTGTCTTTAGCGGCACACAAGAGATTCTGGAAGGTCCTGATGATGCTAATTCATATGGATGTGATGTGGAGTATTTTGATGAGTTTGTGTTTGACAATTTGGATACAGAAGTTTGGGATTTGGATTATGATAAAGAGGAAACAAATAAGGAAAGAGAAGGGTTTAGTAAAAGACCCTCAGGGTGTTGATATGTTCAGCCTGGATTTAATTAGGCACCCAAGAATTGCAGACTGGTGGCTGCTTGCACATGTGGCAGAGTTTATAGGAATATGGATAAAGAAACCATTACAGAAAGAAGCTAGATCTGTGATGTGGGCTGAGTGTTCTCTCCCAATATTGGATAATAAGGCGTGCGCGACCCCAGTTTTAGATATGGATCTGATTATTTTTGTCATTCAAAATGGTTCGGGATCCCAGGAAAGGATTCCAAAGGGTGCCAACCAGTGCCAGAATTGTTTGGTGAACGTTATTGGTTAACTGGCTAAAATACTGGACATGGCTGAAGAAGCCAAGAAAAATTCAGTCTCTGTGGATACAGAGCTCCTAAGACGTTGGTCACAAAGAGTGGTGTGTTTCCTTAGGAATGCAAATGCGGTGATTATGGCGGAAAGACGGAAGGCTGTTATCATGCGAATCAGCCCAAAGTTGGGGGACTTTGCAATGAAGGAACCAAGCGAGGATCCAAGAGGATATTTACTTGGTGAAGGACTAATAATAGGAATGGAAAAATATGTGTCCACCTTTACTAGCCTTGGTAAGGCTCAGAGTTACCCAAGGAAAGTTTTATGGGGGGCGTGTTTTTGACAGGGCTGGAGCAGGGGACGTTTCTCCAGCCTGTTCAATACAAGGTCCCAATATCAGTCATTTAGAAGACCATCATTTAGGGGGTTCTAGTCAGAAACTGGGTTTTATCCTCAAAGAGGAAGGAGTCCGAGGATGTCAACATAGAGGAAGGGCACCTTTCGGACTATGAAATCAAGGTAGGTTTGAGGATGAATTTAGTTTTTTCCCAAGGAAAGGTAGGGGGGGAAATTAAGGTTTTTCCTAGGAAATTGGAGAAACCTAACAGAGGATCAATGGGTTCTACAGGCAGCTCAAGGATATTCGAAGGAATTCAGGGAGTTTTTGGATCAAGAGATGGCATCAAGAGAGTTAATTTTTCAGAAGGAACAACAAGAGTTGGTGAGCATGGAAGTTCAGGCTATTTTGAGGAAAGGAGCAATAGTGAAAGTGAAATCGGAATGTATGGGATTTGTGAGCACAATGTTTTTGGTAAGGAAGAAAGACAAAGTATGGCATCCTGTTATAAACTTGAAGTTTTAATTGGTACCTAGTTTATTGGCATTTCAAAGTGGAGGGTATCCATTTACTAAGAGATGTTTTGGAGATAAACAATTGGTTGGTAAAATTGGATCCAAAAGATGCGTAGTTTACCATTCCAATAGCAGAGGAGAGTCACAAATATCTGCAATTCAGATGGACGGGAGCCTCCCATTTGGCCAGGCTTCTGCACCTTGGTGTTTTACAAAGGTGTTAAGACCAGTGGCCTCCTATATCAGGGAGAGAAGAATACCTATGATAATGTAGCTCAACGATTTCTTGTTGATGTCTCAGAATTGGGAAGATTTTAGGAAACAGTTATCATTAACTTGTTAGCTTCTGAAGACTTTGTGATTTAAATACATTTGGAGAAGTCAATTCTAGAACCATGTCAAGATTTGGAGTTTCTTGGTTTACAAGGGAATATTTTGTGAGCAGATTTGCATTTGCCGGAAAGGAAGGTTGTGAAAATAAAAACGGAGGTGAAACAGATCTTAAAGAGGAAATGTATTTCATTGTCAGCCTTAGCAAGGAGAATAGGTTTGTTTTCTTCAATTTAGTAAGTTTTTCCAAGACCACTTCATTACAGAGGTTTGCAGAAGTTGAAGGCGGAAGGTCTGAGGAAGGGATTATGGTATGGAGATCAGATTTAGGTTATTGCGGAAGCAGAGGAAGAGCTAGTTTGATGGCTGCAGAATTTAGAAGTGTGGAATGGCAGAGCAATTTTTGGAATATGTCCAGATTTTGTACTGGAAACAGATGCAAGCCTTTCTGGTTGGGGAGCTTGTTTGGAACAGGAAGAGACAGATGGCAGATGGTCATTAAAAGAGAGTCAGAGTCATATAAATGGTTTAGAAAAGAGGGCAGGCCTTTTTGCATTGCAGAGTTTGGGGAAAAAGTTGAAGAATTCCAATGTACTGCTAAAGATGGACAATTAGTCAACAGATTGTTACATAAATCGTTTGGGTGGAAGCAAATAGATGAATTTAACTTAGGTGGCGAAAGAGATATGGAGTTTTTGTGTGGAACAGAAAATAGGGTTTCAGAAGGAGTGTCTTCCAGGTCTGTTCAGCGCCGCAGCAGATTGGAATTTGTGTTATCGCCGAGATTACAGCGACTGGAAATTGAGTGTGAATGTGTTCATAAGAATTCAAAATGTTTGGGGTCCCTTAGATGTGGATCTATTTGCCTCATGGTTACCTTTCCAGGTGCCTCGATATTTCAGTTGGAGAGCGGATCTTCAGGCGGAGGCAGTAGATGCTTTTCAACAGGTATGGAAGAATTTTCTGGGTTATGCTTTTCCTCCATTTTCTATGACACAGAGGCAACTGTTGACAGTGCGGAGGCAGAGATGTCAAATTGTTCTAATAACACTGTTTTAGACAGCACAACCTTGGTTTCCCAGGTTGCTTGAGTTGGTAGTAGAAGAGCCTTATTTAATTCCTATGTCTGAGGAGATTTTAATAGGGCCAGGAGGAGAGATGTATCCATTAATCATTCACGGTACCTTGAACCTTCTTGTTTGGAAGAATTCAGGGGAGGAACGCAGTTTGAAGGACTTGCAGAACAGGCTCAGGAGTTGCTCAAGGAATTTTGGGCACCTGGAACAAGAAAGAGATACATTGAAGTTTGGAGAAATGGGTTGCTTGATGCATGGAGAGGGATTTGGATCTCATGGAGGCATCTCCAGAGGTTTTTGCAAATTATCTTTCAAGTTTGTTTGAGAAGGGATTTTCTTATAAGACTAACAATTGTTATAGGTCTGCGGAAAGCAGCAGGACTTGCACCAGTGGAAAATGTTTCAATAGGAAGACATGTTTTGGTTTGTACAACATATACAAGAGGTAGTGATGGTATAGAACGTCACACATCAGTTCTTGGAAAAGCAAATATCAAGCATAGTAATGAAGGAAGCAATGTCTTGGTGCCTCTCGAGGTAACAAAAAGCACCCCACTACCTTTGATGTCACTACACAAGAGTTCTTCCAGAACCCTTTGTCATACTTAAGACAAAACCTGTACCTCGGCACTCAATATTCATATCTTTATTCATAAGCAATATGCCAATTTGAGGTCCTATTTAGATCTACTTTGACAACTCACAGGAAACATCAGTCTAGAGAATAATTCTTAAGTGTTCTGTTTAATGTTTTGTGACAATGTTTCACTCAGTACATAGTAGGCTATTTAATTTTTGGGTACAGAGGATACATCTATTAATCACATTTGAGCTGGATTATCAAATAACACATGAAGGTCCAATTCTTGTAACCTCCTTGGTGGCGAAAGATTATGGCAGCGACACTTGTTTAGTTACAAACGTAACTTCTTCAAGGCTTAAACGTTTTAGAGGTGTAGATTAATTCACAAAGTCATGTGGTCTGCCCGAAACGTAAAAATATTTAGGATTCTCAATGAAATTCATAAGACTGTTATAATCAGTAATACCGGCACCGTGAAAACTGTAAGGGGATTCCACTTCAGGAGGACCGGGTCCTAGAAGAGGCGTGTTCAGCATCCAATTGGTTGCAGTAATTTCATAAAAAGGTCTATGCTGTAGTACCATCTTAGTTTCAAACAGGAACACTCTAGTATTCTAAAATTAAGGTTAGTGATATAAACCTTTCGTGCAGAGTATTAGTAAATGTGGGCTATAATATACCCTTGTTTGGTGGGTTAGTTTGTGAAACGAGGGCTGTAGTGCTCCTTTGATTCTATCGGTCAAAATGACACGCTGGTCAATCAACCTCCGTTCCGGTAAAGGGTGTTTTGGTTTGTAGAGTGATGAAGAGGATCAAGTTACATAGACCAACTAAGCCTAGATAAGGTCATTTATGGGATGTGAATTTAGTTTTAAGAAAGTAGAGAGTTGGCCTTCTAATACGTTTTTATCCTTTCGACAATTGAGTAGCAAGATTGCAACACTTCTGTGTTTAATATCTTTCAGGAGGGTGTCAGATATTCGCGTATTAGAGGTGAGTAATAGAGTTTATAACTCAGATGGGGTGACATTTAATATTTCGAAAAGAACTGAGACAATGTCATCGTCAATTTTATACCCTGGGTTTTAAGACAATCCACACTTATGCGTTGTGCTATGTTTATAGGAGTATGAGAGTGAAATGGCTGAATACAGGAAGGATGGAGTGAATAAGTTATTGATTTCGTATGTTAAGCCAAATAATACAGTGAATGCTGCGACTATTGGTCGTTGGGTTAAATGGTGTATGTTAGAATCAGGAGTGGATATGTTGAAGGTTAGAGCTCATTCAGTAAGAGAGGGCTATGGCGAGTAAGGTGATCACATGTAGAGGTAGCCTTGAAGAGATTCTGAAGGCAGAAGACTGGTCTAATGCGGGTGTGTTTGTAAAATGTTATCTGAAGCCTATAAAACATGTTTCAGCGGTGGTGTTATCACATCTTTGAACATGCATAATGCTAGCCTCCGGTTTTGAAATGAAATGTAGATTCTCTAAGTTTTAATGATCAGAGAGTCTGGATTTCATTAAAGACACAGTATTATCCCTCCCGTCCCAGGTAAGTTACAAAGGGAGGGTTAAAGGTTGCAATTGAATTAAGCGAGAGGTTTACATTGTTAATATTTGGGCAAAACATTCTACATTAATTACATTATTAATTCGAAGTTATGCTGTGTTTATTTGAAAGAAAATCTTTAAAGTGCTGCATTTGGAGTGGAGTGGCAATAGAAGGTTACGCATAATGCTAGCTTCCGTGTCTTTAATGAAATCCAGATTCTCTGATCATTAAAACTTGGAGAGTATACATTTGTGGGGTTCCCAGAATGTGATGAAGGGCAATCTAATGAAATATTCTTGGAAGATTGGCTCGCAAACTCTTTGAAACCTAAGAAGCTCTCGATGTTTTTCACAAGTAAAAGAGCTCATCAGGTGCTCGTGCCAATCGTGTGCTATCATAGCTCGTCTCAATAATTATCAGGACCGATGCTCTCCTTCAACATTAGGGTACGTGGATCACCACTGTATGAAGGAATATCATGGTGTTCCCAGATAACATCCGTAAAGTGCAAGGCCTTCGTAAGGGGTACATGCCAATTTAGAAAAATAGAGCTCTTGAGTTGAACCTTCGTTACAGTCTGATGTTCACGGCTAAACTTAAGGGAAAATATACTGGAAAGGCATTCCTCTTCATCGCCCCTGGGGAGGCCAGTGACTGGGTGGACACACTTGGTGGTACAAGTCAGAAACAGCTCCCAGGTAATAGACCTTCTGCGAGGTTCCCAGTTGGAAATCAGCACAATTTGGAGGCACTCCATATGTTTGGAGGTCATGGATGGAGTCCAGCAAACAGGCAGAATTGTGGTCTGTACGTACGGCACACAGGAGATCTCAAACTGTCTATCTGACACCTGAGAATCCTTTCTGCATAGAAGGGGTGAGTGAGACTGTTATGGTCTATACCCAGTTTCAAGATCTTTGTAATGGATCCTTACCTTATACCCAGTATCAGGACCTTTGTAATGTATTCTTACCTATGCCATGGTTGCTGGGTGACAATGTATTGTCCTTGTACTGATGTTTAGATTTGAATTGTAAAGACAGTTATACCAAGTGGTTTCTGGGCTGGTGGTCTGTAAGCTGTATTTGAATAAATACTTGAAATTGGACCTGGATTATGTGTGATATCTCAACTTATCATTGGCGACAAGCGCCTGCTGGGGACAGGTGTGTGAGGACCATCAGCTTCCCCACAAACCCACGAAGAACATCAGCTGTGTCAAAGCATTTTGGTGGCGAAATGTATCTATTTACAACTAAAGGATCTGGGGAGCCCTGAGTACTTTGTATGGGTTTATAAACCCACAATATCCAGAGGATTTTAACCCTGCGCGCAGTTGTGGTAATAACTGTGATGCATAATTTACGGACAACAGTTATGACTTGCATGTGACAGCTCTTTCGACGTTAATTGTTGTGGTGTGCTAATTTCTGAGCGTGTGTATTGCCATTCCTGGTGGCGCTTCCCATATTACTTGCTGGCATTCACGATTAAGGCGGTGACTCCCCCACAAGTACTCCGTCCAAAGTTCGTGTTCGGCAGCTGCAAGGATTGTAATTCAGCCGAAAGTCTCCTTCTTACGGTTCCGGTTTTGGCTGAACATGCGCGGTGACGCGCTCACCTCCCAGACAAGTTGTTTGGCTTCTTACAGAGATAGCCACTTTTGAAATCTTCCTCTAATTTCAGCAACTGGCGCGGTGGCACGCACACCTTTTCCTGAAGGCTGGCACAACTGCTATGTCCTTTCCTACGTACACGGTGATACGCACACCCTGTTCTGTTGTCAACATTTGACGGTGGTGCACATGTTATACAAACACAATTTTTTAGGATTCGCCTGGCGTTAGCAGCGCGCATGTGTTGCTCTCGCCATGCGAAGGCCTTTTGGAATCAATAATGATTCCATATGTGCACGCGGATTGTCAGAAGATGTGCACGCGGGGACTGGATGCTTTACTCGCGGCGTGAGACACGCACTATATTTTTACACTGGTGACAACTTGTCTTCTCTTCGCTCCTCCCCTCCTTCTTTCTCAGGTCGCTGCCAGCCTGCCTGCTCTTTTTTTGCACACGTTCTCTTCATCTGGGGCGATAACATCGAATCCATCCTAATAAAATGTGAAGATGTTGATTGATACAGAATACCTGCTAGGAGGTGAGCAGGGGATGCCACGGTGTGGAAACAACGTCCCCAATAACAAAGCAACTACACTAATAATACAAATTCTTCCACACATTCAGTACTGTAGCGCAGGGGTTATATTCGGTTTATTGACCCTGTACTTCAAGTCTAAGTGAGAAATAAATAAAATGCCCCCCCACTCCCAGGTGAGAGGCCTCTGAATCTCTTGCATCCTGGCTGGGCTTCAACCCCTCGCACCCCGGCTGCGGTTTAACCCCCTCCGTTACATGGCAGATACGAAGAGACCCCGCAGGAGCCGAGGCTGGGTGTGCAGGGAGGTCACGTTGGGGTGGCTCTTTTTGACGCAGCTGTTTACAAAGAACTATAAATGCAGATTTCATGGCGATGTAAGAAGAAAAAAAAGCAGCTTCACGTGCAGCCCAGCATCGCTGACGGGTTTGTAAAAATACCCCAGGTATTCAGATGCAAAGAGTCTAATATTCCACTTATTACCCCTGAGGTGGAGACATCTTCACTCCATGCCCCTCCCCACGCTTAACATTGATAATCAATACCATATTAGAATGCGCGCATCCGCATTTATTAGGGAATATACGTAATACGGAAATTATGGCCAGACCATGAAATATTCAAAACTTCACAACGAAAGACGTATTATCAATGGGGAAATCCGTGATCAGCGTTAAAGCTCTCTCTGCTGCCGCAGATCATACATTTATTAACAGCCATAGGCGCCGGGATTTCAATCTTTCCTACTTGAAAGAAGGGCGTTGTGTGGGCCGGGTCCTAAAAAGCAGGTGCTGAGACGTGTCCCTATCGGGCTCTCCTTTTGGCGCTCACCATCAGGGTGAAATAAAATCTTAATTCTGCAGCAGTGCCACCCTACACAGCCTTTGAGGTAACTTCGAAGAGACTTGTTATAGTTGTTTTATAGTCTCATCATTTCAGAACTGAAGCCTTGTTATAAAAACGAAGTCATAGTTGTTATTTATTCTATGCAACTAACAACCATTGACAAAGCCAATAGTCCTGTTTTGCAGGTGTCATTCTGTTACTTGTTGTATTATTTATCTGGAGCAATGACAGAAGCAGCAAAATACCAGTTGGGCAGCACACTATGACGAAGCATAGGCTGGAATATCAAATAACAAGTTTATTAATCACTCATGAGTGGGATTACATCAATACAACACCCTCGGGCACTGTATGAGGTAGTACAAGGAATATAGAACCCAAGGGTCTTTTATACCCAGTTTGTTGCGCAGTAAGCATGGAGACTCAAATAAAGGTACAGGCATATACAGGAATAGCTATCGACTTACATGGACAGATAGAAACCACTTGGTCAGCAAAGTGGGAGGGAACCCGAACTGCTTACATCAGTTGGAACAGCCTGACAGTTACATTCTAAGACAGGTGCATTCTAGAAACTACAGGCTTTTGTGAGCTTACACAGTGCTCTGGCTCAGTACTGAAGGAGTTAACTACAGTTGATGACTCAAGCAGAATAGAAAGGCAGGCAACAGTGAAGATAGCAGAATCACATGGCTAACAAAATGGGTGCCACAACTAAAATGGCTTCAGCTGATACTAACAGCAATTTCTGCGATTTCCATAACGGCCCTTTTAGCATTAGCTGAAGACATCCACTATGCAATAGAAGAAACATCTATATCACCTATATCAAGTTCTCTTATTTCTTGGTCAGTTACTAGTCGGGCATTTACTTTCTTGGCATTTTGTTTGGTTGGTATACATGAGGTACAGGTAGAAGCACAAAGGGAACAGAGCATTGGGCCACTTTGTATACAGAAGCAGCAGGAAAAGAGGAGTGCAGCAATTATACTTAGGGCTGATAATAACTACCAGCCCCAGATAGAAAACAGTGTCCATAGCCATCCAGTCCAAGTCCATGCCACTGAGTTCTGGTGGATTTCAGTGGCTATTTTATTCGGTTTGGAAATAGCCAAAAGCACATGTCTGATGCAATGTCTAAATAAAAACATTATCTTGATAGACCTTCTGGTGTTCTTCTTTATGAGGGTTAGAGTACCAATGATGTGTTCGGGGGGGAGGGGGCAGAGTAGTATTTATCAAAGTGTGCACAAAATATTTTTCTTGCAGAAAAAACGGAATTCCAAATACGAATACAATAATTGTCACAAAAACAATCTTTGTTTTGGGGGACCAGGAGGACCGAACGGGGCCATGGGAATTAGGGTGAGGGACCGCAAAGGGCTGCTTCTCCTCAAAAATGGGTTGACCAAAGGGGTACATTGCTAACAAAAAAGTACTTGGGGAATTGAAGCTACTGTACAACCAGCCAGTGGGGAGTCTTCTCCATGTGTCCGTCTGCGCCTCACAGGCAGGTTCTTTTCATTCATAAAGTGTTCACTTCTCCCACGGTGGAGCTGCACAACTTGCAACCCAGAAAAACAATCACAGCCCAGGCTAAGGAAATAGTCTTTCTTTCAGGATAGGGCAATCACCTTCCAGGGAAAATACCCTCAATGATCCTGTCCAGTGCCTCAGGCAGTGCACCAGTATTCTTCACTCTAATCTAACAGGCACCAGAGACACAGTACCTGTACCCTGAACTCAAGTCCTTCCCTGACTCCTGTGTTACTCTGCTGGCGCACTGCTCTTTTGTCGGGCCGCAGATTGTACCTAATGTGCCCAGGCACCTCCTTATCAACTAACATAGGTGCAGATTTGCTTTCACTTGGGGACCGGATCTCAGAAGCCTGATGCACAGAAACTTGAGAATCTGAAGCAACCCTTGTTTCAGAGAGGGTCCCCTCAGGCAAAACCTCCTTGCTTCTAGTTATCGGTATGTACCTCTCTTAGCTAGGCATAAAAAAACAGGAACAAAGTGAAGAATCAGCTCTCCATCCTGATTTGTGACCCCGTCTTTCACCCAAGAATTATCCGACAGTGGTAGGGGTACACGTTTCACGTCCCTTTCATGGACCCAGTGCTTCCGGCCTTCTACCTTCACTGCGGTCCTAGTTGCCAGCCACACCTGTGCTGGTTCCCTTTACCTCGGCTCCAAGCTGGACTTGCGCTGAATCCCCAGGCCGGATCTGATATCCGGGCCCCTCTGGCAATGGTTGTAGGGCAGCGGATATCTGTTAGTGAACAGAACAGAAATCCTTAGACACAAAATACAAATAATCAATCAAAAGAGGATATTCTATTAGAGAAACTCCCCTGTATTATTCATCTGAGGAACCTAAAAAAAAAGACATTTCAAAACAACTATTCTTTTTAACAAACTTGTGCTTAATAAGTCATTGAAATCACAATACAGCTTCTACTTTGTGAACCTTCACTTTTGTGCAAAGTTGCAGACACCTCGAAAATAATTTTCCTTGCATAAGAATAACCATGTTTTGCCCTCTATGACCATGCTCTCATATTATAGGTGTAGCGGGTAACTCTAAAACTGTGAATGTAACAGAGATCCATATCACATGAGTAACTGATAAATTAAACATAACCTAGTAGGTATATGAATTTTACAGCAGAACTTGTTTGTGGCAGACAAGAAAACAAGCAAAAGAACATTTTGTTCTTAAAGATGTGTGCTAATGTCATATGGGCATCTTTTCTAGCATTGTGAACCATATTCTTCATACTTTTCACGACCTGGGCCATGTATTATCATATTCAGGGGAGAAACCTATTCACCAGCTCTAGCAAGAGCTGTCAGCTAGATTACATAAACTAACTGAGTGACTCGTGATGCCTCTGCGACTTATGATATGCTGTAATAACATAAACAATAATGGTGTTGCCACCTGGGAATTTGAAACAAAAACCACCAGCATATAGTTCCCCTTAAAGGTCAAATAAGGGAACATCAGTCTATTCTACCCATCCTTTCATCCTTATCCAATTCCAATTTCATCAGTTTGCAGACAGGATGGGCAGTAACATGGCGTATTTATTTTTTACATTTTGATAATTCTAACAATTTGTTCAAACAGTATTGCTTAATAGCCCATTAGACGTGCACTGGTGAGGTGCTTTGTCTCTATTTATTCAAGAACATATTCACAGCATCCTGTGAAATGAATGATTAAAGCGAGTCCAATCAATTGTCTCATGGTTGTTCCTAGACAGCTTAAAAAGGAGAGAGAGAGCGAGCATACAACAACAAGCTGCACAGATGAGCTCACAAAACTACTTATAATAGACACATATATCTAGAAAAAAGACACAATAATACAAATACCAAGCACAAAAACAAAAAAAACACAGTGTGTTACTTAATTTTGCTTACCCTTAATTTGCCCAGGACCTAGTCTCCTACCCCCCGATAGTAGGTAACCTAAGCAGGTGACCTTCTGTCGACAATATTTACCCCCTTTTGCAGTTGGGCATGAACAGACTTGTAGAAGGTAAATAGCTAGGGGAATCCATACCAAGGAGGCCATGTCCAATACTATTGGACTGTACCACTTTGTAAATTTTGCTGTACAAGCACATTGAGCTAACTAGAAAACTTTAATCCAATGACCAACTACCAATTCTTTTAGCTATTGTACTGTTTAACATGATGGAGCATGAATGCAAACTTAATTTCATTGCCTCCTTATCTAGTCCTGGCACAGCAACTTTAAGTTGAAAACCATTATTCTGTATGCATGGCAGAGCTGCTCTCTGCACATGGCCCACAGATGCTGCTGCCCCTCCTTCTCTCTTATGGCTTCATAGAACCTGCCTGGTCTTTTGCCAAAAATAATAAGCAAAGCTTCCCCTTTCTCTCTATGCTCTGGCCCCTTCCTTTGGAATGTCTTCCAAGGTCGAAGTGCCAGAGCAAGCCTGTCATAAAGAACCCCTCCTGTATGCGTATTTTGCTTTCGGACGTGCTAGTTTGCTAAATACAGAACTTGGCCTCTGACCCTTAAACCTGTTGTCTCTCGTCTGAGGAAAGTTATCCCCATGTGGCCATTACAATTCAAAGTAACTCTTCCAGAAGCATGACTAAAGGCATCCCTGCTTCGTTCTGATATTTTAAAGGTAGGATGCAACTTTTGCTCTTTATTTATTATTCTTGTGCACTAGCTCCTAAAGAATTGGCTAACAATTTTAGTTTTCAGAACGCCATAATGTGCCCAGAACTATTGTGCATTAAGGCATGCGATGTAATTCACATGTCTCTAGAGCTACTCTTTTTATATAACCTTTACTTGTATTTGAGACTGCAGCCATTAGGCCATACTAGAAATCATATTTTACATTTGTCACTAAGATACAGTAATATTGTCATTGCTAGAGAAACTTATACTCACCTTTTTAATTTTGATGCACAATATATTTAACCATTTAAACATTGAAATCTTAATGCACAGTTTGCTTGGTAATTTTCTACACTGCTAAATTATATTGAATTTTCACAATAGTGTTATTAGACATTATAAAGATCATAATAATGCAAACACGATTTTAGTGCAATGACTTTCAATAATTTTTTACATGTAGTAATTTTTCGAATAATGATTACTAACCATTTTGTTGTTTCTACATACGAAAAGCAAGCCTCATTCCTTTCCTTTTGTCTTTAAATGCATTTATTTATAACACTTACAAAACTTCTTTTGAAACTAAGCACAGAAGCATTACTGAAACCTAGAAAGTTTGTTTCACTTTTTAAAAAGAAGTAATTATTTACCATCAGATCCACAGATGTGCTTCTTAAGAAAGCAACAAGAAAGAAAGGTCTTACTTTTATCCTTTCTCTTTTATCCACAATAATGAAGCTGTATTTCTAACTTTCAAAAGAAGTAGTCTTTAATGCACGTGCCTTTATACCATTTTGTACTAACTTAAAACCCAGTTGCCACAATGTTTACTTGTAGCTTGTGCCTGGGTAAAGCCTGTTTTATTTATTCAGCTGTGTTTTATGACCGGCAGGTGTTAGCTTCTACACTTTTTTCAGGAGAGAAGGCCTTGTGCTCTAGGACTGATAAATCCTGTCTGACAATTAATGGCACAGGGCCCCTTATGATGCTGTCTGTTTCCAATATGACAGCAATGTGCTGTATTCTAATGTCCTCACTGAAACCCCAAAAAGTTGATAAACCACTCAATACCTCCCTCTGCTCTGACAGAAAGTTTCTTTTGGATAGACAACTTGAGCAGCTGTTAAAAGCTCTCATTCGGGTGCTGGGAATGAGGCTCTGTTCATTCTATTAAATAAACAGGGATTCCAAGCCAGTCAAAATCTATTGTTTGCAGTGTGGTAAAAGGAGGGTGCTTTTATTTTAGCAGTAACCAATTACTCATATAATGTGAAGGCCTTTTAATATTTAATAAGATGTATCTAAAGATAGTGCTGTAACATTTTGCACAGCTGATAAGCAGTACTAACAAAATGTTGGGCATCTATTTTTAATTTTGTTAAGTCCTTGTTGTGTAAAACACATACATTTGTTTTTCTCTGTGAGGCCTACTTTTCCCTTTCAAGTGCATTTTTTCTAGGTAAAGTTAGTTTCAACATTATATAGATCTAGCTATACCCACAGGTCTCAGATCGCGTTATTTGTTGTGCGATCACATTTTCTCTTTTTATATGGAATGCTAGGCAATTCTGCCTTGAGTTTCAATTCTAATTCTTTACCTTTGTGGCAATATGATAATTGAATGTTCACACATCTATACTTTGTTACTGCTTTACTTTCCATAGTAGCGTGCAACTACTTAACATATTTTATATAATTCATTCTTTGAAATTTAAAGTGTAATTCTTCCAATGGCATCTGCAGAACACAATGATGACAAAAAACCAATTGAGCTAATTCCAGACATTTTCAAGAAGGGGTCACACACTCATAACACACAACACAGCTTGCTGAGGCAAGCCATCCTCACACAAAGAGCCCAGTCGCTACGCACTCAAACAAGTACTTCACAAGCATTACCACCGGTGTCAGTCCACAAACCTCATAGACACTCAACTCACAATCAACCCACAAATCAACACCAGGACAAAACCAAGAGGCAGCCCACACACTGTACTCAAACCAAACCAATTGTAAATACACAATCAAACATATCTTGTCGACTCTTTCTCTGAAACAGACACTGCTCAACATACTGAATCTTCTTAAAATCAAATGACCCATTCACTGGCCATCGTAGATCAGGATCCTTTTTCGTATATTTGTTCCATAGTGTACTATACATTATGGAAGAAATATCATATTTAATATACATAAACCTATTAGGTGTCCCCTCTAGGGGAGCCGGCTGACTATTTTCTAGATCCATATTGGTTCCTCCAAGACAGCAACACATTCTACGAAGTGTGCTAGGAGGAGCAGGCATGCCAAAAATATTATAATAAAGTATAATATTTCATCAAATAGTATTTATCCCAAGTATAAAAAGTAGAGACAAAAATCTCCTCATTGCCTGCCTTTCTTTATTGCAGCAAACAAACAAACAAAACCAGAATCTTGGCCGAGCAAATCCAAAATCAAGAGTGCCGCTTCAGCAGCCTTACCAAAGAAGACAGGCTCAAGCCCCATACCTTTCCCAAAATACACCGAATTACCAGTTGGTATGGCAGAGTGTTAGCAAACACTCTGTGTCTTTACCAAATCATAAGGCATGCCTATTACAGGGTCTGCAGACCCACCCAAAACAAGATGTGGTAAAACCCCGAAGCCTAGCAAGAAGAGACCGAATTTACCAAGTGACCTGGCGAAACCCTCAAGAGCACTCCGTATCTCTACTTACAAATTTTACTAAATAGTCTCCAGCCTCTACTTGCCAAGCTGTGGGTTGACCTAATGGTCACTCCAATACTTACGCCAAAAGAGGTCTCAGTCGGGACTGGCCACCACCTGAAGGGTCAGATCGGGAAAACCCGAAAAACACGTCTATCTGCAAAGACAAAGAGTCTCCTTGTGCAGGCTACCTCCTCAGTAGATTCCTGTCCTCCGTCAAGACCGCTCCTTCGAATGGCCGTGTCTCCGATGAGCCCCACGAGTCGGGCGCCAATTTGTGGAAATTAGCCTTTTTAGGGACCCACAGGTGCAGGGGTCCACCCTTATCTGTCCACTGGTCCTTAAACCAACAAAATAGAGATTGTTACTGAAGCTGTAATATCAAATAACACATTTCTTAATCACTCATGAGTGGGACTACATCAATACACTACCCTCGGGCACTGTATGAGGTAGTACAAGGAATACAGAAAACAAGGGTCCTTTATACCCAGTTTGTTGCACAGTAAGCATGGAGACTGAAATAGAAGGTACAGGCATACACAGGAATAGCTATCGACTAACATGGACAGATAGGAACCACTTGGTCAGCAAAGTGGGAGGGGAGACAGAACTGCTTACATCAGTTTAAACAACCTGACAGTTACATTCTAAGACATGCGCATTCTAGCAACTACAGGCCTTTCTGAGCTTACACAGTGCTCCGGCTCAGTATTGAAGGAGTTAACTACAGTTGATGAGTCAAGCAGAATAGAAAGGCAGGCAAAGTGAAGACCGCAGAATCACATGGCTAACAAAATGGGTGCCACGACTAAAATGGCTTCAGCTTATGCTAACAGCAATTTTTGTGATTTCCACACCTTAATTACATTGGCCACACCCCTTTGACAGACCACTTAAAGCCCTGCTTGAAAGCCTGAGTGAGAATACAGAACGCAATGACTACTCAACGGCATCTGTTTTTTTATATTTTATTCTGCCGGGAGGGAGCAGGTGAATTCCCAACCACCCCCCCACCTCCAGTCCCTGCTCCCAAGTATGCCCAAGGTATTCCTAGAATGGCCGTTGCTGCCCGGGGGTAGAGCCATGCCCTGCTGTCCTCTCTATTCTTTCCCACTGAGTGACGCCCCCTCCCTGTCATCTCCTCCCACCCCTCCTCACACCTCACTACTCTACCCCCCTCCCCTCCACCCCAGATTTTTTAATCTGCGCCCCCTCTGCTTGCACTCTGTCTGTTCTGTTTGCTTGCAAAGGATAAAACCCCTCTCATGTAGACCACAAGTGGGGTAGAGATGGGGACAGATAGCTGGGGGAGGGGCATTGAAGGGGTGGGGGGAGGGAGTTCAGTATTTATAGCACCAACATCACCCAGAGAGGTGTCAGAGCACCTTACAATAGAGTGAAGAACGTATTTATTTATTTAGAATTTTGTAGAGCGCACAGCTACCTCCGACGGAGGTGTCCCGGCGCTGAAGACATATTCTCAGGAGGGATGGCGAGGAGAGGGTTTTTTTTAGATCTGCGAGAATAACCAGGTTTTCAGTTTTTTCCTGAATTGAGGTTCGGACGTTAGGAATCTTAGCTCAGTGGGTAGTTGGTTCCATAGTTTGGAGGTGGCTACTGCCAAGGCCCTTCCCCCAGTACGAGTGAGGCGAAAGCGGGGGCAGATCATGAGGCGGAGGTGATTTGATCTCAAGTTTCTTGGAGCTTGAGAAAATCTCATTCTTTGACGTAGGTAGAGTGGGCCTCTGTCATTAAGTGCTCTGAAAGCCAGGGTCAGGGCCTTAAACTGAATACGGAGTTTTATTGGGAGCCAGTGAAGTTTGATTAGGTGGGGAGTGATAGAATGGCGGTATGGGATATTGCAGACTAACCTGGCAGCTGCATTCTGGACTTTTTGGAGTTGGTGGATGAGGTAAGTGGGGGCGCCTACGTATAGGCTGTTGGCATAGTCCAGATGAGCAGTGATGAGGGCATGAACCACCGTTTTACGGGATTCGAGTGGCAGGTAAGGAATGATTTTTTTTATCATTCGGAGTTTCCCGAAGCAAGCAGAAGTGACTTTATTTATTTGGGTTGTGCATGAGAGGGAGGTGTTGAATTGAAAACCAAGGTTGCGGGCGGTTTGAACTGGTTCTGGGGGGGGGGTTAAGTTCAGACGGCCACCAGAGATTGGGGGAAATAGGTGATTTTTGATTGAAGAACAGAACCTCGGTTTTGTCTGTATTGAGTTTCAGGTTGTTAGCGGACATCCAGGCTGCGATGTTGAGCATGCAGAGACGGAAGTTGTTGAAAGATTTTTCTGTGTGTTCTTTGAAGGCGAACACCAATTGGGTGTCGTCAGCGTAAAAGGTTACTTTGACGCCCCAGGTTTCAACAACTTTAGCCAGAGGTTTGAGGTACACGTTAAACAGGAGCGGGCTGAGGGCAGAGCCCTGAGGGACGCCCCAGATCAGCTGTTTTTTTGAGGAGAGAAAAGGTCCCAGCATCACTTGCTGTATTCTATCTGTGAGGAAGGATTTTATCCATTCCAGGGGGGTCCGCTGATACCAACTTCTTGTAGACGAATCAGCAGTTTATCGTGTGAGATGGTATCGAATGCCGCGGATAGGTCGAGGAGTACCAGCATGGCCTCCCTTGTCCGTGCATTCGCGGATCGATTCGGATACCTCGAGCAGCGCCGACTCAGTACTGTAGTCGGGTCTAAAGCCTGACTGGGTGTCGTGGAATAGGGAGTTGGATTCCAGGTAGTGGGACAGTTGTTTTTGGACGGCTTTTTCCAGAACTTTTGCGGGCTTGGGTAGAAGTGAAATTGGTCTGTAGTTGTTTAGGCAGGAGGGGTCAATGCCAGTTTTTTTTTGTAGGGGGATTAGCATGGCGTGTTTCCATGCCGTGGGAACCACCCCCGTGCGTAATGAGGCATTCCAGATATCTAGAAGGGGATTAATGATGATGGGGGCGATTTCGTTCATGATCCGAGCAGGGGCTGGGTCCAGGGGTGAGCCTGATTTACATTCCAGAAGTAGTTTAAGAGCAAGTTCTTTGCTTAGGGGCTGAAATGAGGCGAATGCATGCATGCTACTAGGGATGGGGTCGGTGGAGGAATCTTGATCTTTCTGATGGATTGCTGCCGCTATGTTGGCAATTTTTTCTTCAAAGAAGTTAGATAAGTTTTCGCATAGCGTCTGTGACCCGGGAACAGGAGTGCATAGTGCGCTGGGGTGAGTGAATTCTTTCACTATATTGAATAGAGCTTTGGTAGAATTATTTGCTTTGGCAATTGTTTCGCAGAAATAGGTGGTCATGGATTGACGTTTGAGTTTGCGAAACTCTTTAAGGCTTTGTCGATATAGGGCCTTAGCTCCTGTATCGTAGTTCTGTCTCCATTGGCGTTCTAGCTTTTTGCATGTACTTTTATGTGCCCGTAGTACTTCCGTAAACCATGGGGCCGAAGGTTGTTTCCTACGGGAGGAGAGGTTTTGAAGAGGTGCGGCTTTCTCGATTGCGGCCGTGAGGTCGTTGTTTAGTGCATTCACTGCTTTGTTGAGGTCGTCCGGGAGAGGGATTAGACTGTTGTGGTAGTTAGGTTCTAGGGCCGCAAGTGTAAGTTTATGCCATTTTCTGCCCTTAGCTCTAATGGCGGACTCTTGTTTTGTGACTGAGTTTAGGGGTAGTTCGAAGGGTATGAGAAAATGGTCGGACCATGGTAGGGGTAAGGAAGGGAGGATTTTAAGTTTCTCGCTATTAGAAAAGATAAGGTCAAGAGTATGACCTGCTTTGTGAGTAGCGCCTATTACTTTTTGCGTGAGATTAATGTTTAGCATAGACTCGAGGAGTTGGGCGGCGCGGTTGCAGCTGATTACATCGACATGGTGGTTGAAGTCGCCCAGAATCATGAAGTGGGGGTGTTTGAGGGAGAGATCTGCTGCTACATCCAATAGTTTTAGGACTGCAGGTTGAGGGGAGTTTGGAGGGTTATAGACCAGGATCCCTGAGCAAACTGCTGTGGTGGAGTCGGAGATCGAGAAGTACATAGCTTCAATGGGGTTAATGTTAGGTATTTTTCTTGAGGTGATTTTCAGGTGTTTCTTTAGAATCACCGCGATTCCTCCTCCTGTTTTGAGGCCTTCCCGGCTGAGTCCCGTGAAATAGTATTCAGTGGGAAGGGCCAGTGCGATGTCCGGGTTGGAAGAGTCTTTTATCCAGGTCTCTGTTAGGAACAGTGCGTCCCAGGCTGAGTTAGACAATAAAGGCCAGATGTCAGTGGCGTGGCTGGGTAGGGAGCGACAGTTTACCAAACCCATGGCGTAGGTATTGGTAGGGGGGAGTTGGTTGGTTGTGGGTGTACAATTCCTAGGTCGGGTCCAGTCAGGGCAGAGGTAGAAAGGACAGTTAGGACATTTGTGCCGGAATGGGCAGAGTAGGGGGAAACTACAAGGGGTGGGAGAAGGGCAAGATTTCTTACCTATGTCAAGTAGCTGAGTACTGGTCCACGTGATTCTCGGGGTTGGAGAGGGACTGGCAGCATGGCTGGCCCTCGGCCCGGAGCTGGCGCGGACGGGCGCTGACGGGCTTGCCTTAGGCGCGCCTTTGGCGCGCAAACGTCACGCCCGCTGCGCGTTCTGTACATGCACATTTTTATAGAGGCTGAGGGCCCTGGTTAGAAGGGCGTGGCCTCGTAAAAAGGGGCGTGGCCACCGAGTGCGGCGTGAAATGGCGGCAAAGTTTGTTTACCTTGCGGGACCTCTGCAGCGCTAAGATCTGCTGTGAGGCTGAAGGCGGGTGAGTGCAGCTGTGGAAGGTAGGGTTCGTAATATCAACACGCACACATTCACACAGTTAGTCAGCAGGGCAATTTTAGCATAAAACAAGTAATATTGTGACTCTCAAGTGGTTTAAAATGAGCGAGTGTTTGTGCCCGTAGCTCCCGGCTTCCGCCTCAGGAGAAAGGTCTTCTAACCAGATGCCAGGTTTCGCGGCTTAAATACTCAGGGGGCGTGACCTCGTAAAAAGGGGCGTGGCCACCGAGTGCGGCGTGAAATGGCGGCAAAGTTTGTTTACCTTGCGGGACCTCTGCAGCGCTAAGATCTGCTGTGAGGCTGAAGGCGGGTGAGTGCAGCTGTGGAAGGTAGGGTTCGTAATATCAACACGCACACATTCACACAGTTAGTCAGCAGGGCAATTTTAGCATAAAACAAGTAATATTGTGACTCTCAAGTGGTTTAAAATGAGCGAGTGTTTGTGCCTGTAGCTCCCGGCTTCCGCCTCAGGAGAAAGGCCTTCTAACCAGATGCCAGGTTTCGCGGCTTAAATACTCAGGGGGCGTGGCCTCGTAAAAAGGGGCGTGGCCACCGAGTGCGGCGTGAAATGGCGGCAAAGTTTGTTTACCTTGCGGGACCTCTGCAGCGCTAAGATCTGCTGTGAGGCTGAAGGCGGGTGAGTGCAGCTGTGGAAGGTAGGGTTCGTAGTATCAACACGCACACATTCACACAGTTAGTCAGCAGGGCAATTTTGTAACATGAGACATTCAGAGTAACAGGGTAGCATGGACAGTACGTAAAGCTCCTACGGTAAAAAAGATTCAGAATGGAGTAGAGTAGGCAAAACTTAATCTGTGGTTTAAGCTGGACCTGGTTCAGAACTCCTGGCTTCAGGACCAAATGGCCCTGGGGCCCCTGGCTGTGGCAGCGTCTGCTGACACACCACTGCTGACACGCCCCTGCTGACATGCCCCTGCTGACACCACTGCTGACACACCACTGCTGGCACACCACTGCTAATACGCCGCTGCTGACACACCACTGCTGACACGCCGTTGCTGACACACCTCTGCTGACACACTGCTGCTGACACACCGCTGCTGACACATCGCTGCTGACACATCGCTGCTGACACCCCATTGCTGACACACCCTGCTGACACAACGCTGCTGACACACCACTGCTGACACACCGCTACCGACACGCTGCTGCTGACACGCGGCTGCTGACACCACTGCTGACACACCACTGCTGACACACCACTGCTGACATGCCGCTGATGACACGCCACTGCGGACATGCCACACAAATAGAACAAGCATTGAAAATGCAATAGGTCTCGCCTTTGATTACGTTAAAGCCATTTGCTTTGCTAATGGTATTGTATAGCAAAGCAAATGACTTTAACTTAATGAAAGGTGAGACTAATTGCATTTTCAATTCTTTTTCTCCTATGTGTATACAGTGATACGCACACTTTAATCTGTGCAAGTTGTGGAATCTTTGTGTAACCGGCGCAGTGGCGTGCACACCTCTCCTGCAGAATTGTGCAACTAATTTGTCCTTTTCCTGTGTGCAAACTTTGATCTGTTGCAAATATTGGTGGTGCTGCACACCCCAAAATAAGCAGTACTTCTTTGCGTTTATGGCGATATTCACTCCTAAACATATGCTAGTGGCAAAATCCTTAAATTGTGCAAGTAATGAAATCTAATTGTTCACACATTTTCTTTGTTTTTGGGGGGCAAATCTTTAATTGCTTTCTAGTTGCTAGTGGGGTGTAGTTTTTGTATTTCATTATGGCATCCTCTAGTATGTCTCAACCACCAGTTTCTTCCAGATAAGGGTGACTCAGTTTTACCATGTAAGATATGGAAATAATTGTTTGACTCTTATTTGCTTGCTATTGGTGGATAGAAGTTTTCTGCTGTAAGGAAGCAGGCTGTATTACTGCATAATGTAGGTATTGAAGTAAGACATGCATATGAAAGTTTGGAAAAGATTACTGTGCGACAGGGTGAAGTTGAGTGGGATAATATTTTGGACGTCTCTGTCATAATGTTGGAAAAACATTTTAGGTGAAAAATAAATGTGGTGCTTGAACAACATAAACTCTATGCAAGGATACAAGGGAAAAAAGACAAGATAGGGAGTTATCTTGCGACATCGAAGACACCTGCACGCACTTGTGATTTAAAACAACTCACAGACTCTCTGGTGAGGGATCAAATTGTTAGGTGCACAAATGATGCAAGGACTCAACAACAACTTCTTTCAACTTCTTTCAAAGAACCCAGACTTGAAAGAGACAATATCCATTGTGAAAGGTATGGAAAATACTAATATGTTGTTACGTGAAATGAGAGATGAGAAAGGTAAAGATATTATAGCTGAAGAGTGTGCGGTGCATGAAATTAAGAAAGATTGTAGCAAGGTGGGAGAGCTTGAAAAACAATTTAAAGGATGAATTGGGCAAGAAGGGCAAGAAGGTTCTCCGTGATGAGAACACCAATTTTGGACGTGGCGTTAGTGGATTCAAATACTTTAGCTGTGGTAGTGAAGGGCATTTGTCTAATAGTCCTGGTTGTTATGCAAGGTTTGCTACACGCAAGATGAGTGGTAAGAAGGGACATTATGCCCGGGTGTGCCGCAGCTTTGGCACTAAGAGTCAAACTGTACATTGTGTGGAAGATGAGAAAAAATGAGTTCTGAGGGTGAGAGATGATGGTGTAGTGTGTGGTCTTTTTTTATAAAACAAGGGAACTCAAACAGTTTGCTGAGGACCGTGGGTATCAATTCTATTATACAGAAACAAAGGTCCTCAGCCTATATAGGATCAGGAAGAGAATAAAATATAGGCCATAATAGGTAACTATATTTGTCCACTGCCCAGCCGGACAGGGTTTTTTATTTTTCAGTCAATGTAAAACAATTAGGAAAATTGGTTGTAAGGCACAATCCTGTACCGTACTGGAGGGAAAAACAAAACAACATAAAGGGGAGTTACAGGCAAACCATGAGCATTGTTGGCCACTTTGAAATCAGTGTCAAATTAAAGTATTGCCAAAAGAGTGCTAGACACAACAAGATTAAACATAATAGTCAGCTTGTGAAAGCACTGTAAGAAGTCGACGTTTCGATCCCTTATGCTCTATATTGGTGGGACCATCATCAGGACTGACAATATCAACACTTGCCTGCCTGGCACAATTATAATACAACCGCCTGTTTGAGGAGGAAGAAGGGAGAGAAAAAGGGGAAGAAAAAGCCAGTGGCTGAGTTAAAACCTAGTTGACAGTCTTGCGCCACAGCAAGTAGGTTATACTTTAAACACCTGACACGTCCTCGGAATCGACTTAACGTGCTCTACTTATGGTGCACTAGACGTAAGGGGACTGGTCATTCGTAACAGTGTGCAAAGGTGACTTGTGAGATCACAGTTTGTTTTGGTCCAGGGCAAAATTTCATTTTCTAATGATTAACCTGTTTGTCCTTATATGGGAAGGCTGCATTACCAGTGTGGTCAAACATTTAGAACAATGAGCAACAAGCGGCACCCTTCCATTGTCCAAGCATCAGTGAACACTCATTCTGTGTTTGCAAGGTTGGGTTAGCAAGAATTAGATGGGTGCCTGCGTGACCGCTTTCAGGAAATGTCGACCGCGCAATATGCTTACCCTATCTTGCGGGCTGTGACCCCAGATACGAGTGGAGGAATTGGATGGAAATGCAATGCAACCCGCCAATGGGGAGAGAGAGTGGGGTTGGTGACATGTTCGCACCCGGTGCATCGGGTCTCGAATTGTGTTTTCATGGCGTTATACCTGGGTGGGTCGGGTGCGTCTCCTTGGGGCTTGTTGATGTTCCGGACAATGTTAAGTAAACTGTTGAGCCGGATTTACTTCCTTTCAATAAGCGGGATCTGTGGGGAGAGGGTAGTGTTAAGGATGGGTACGTGAAACCATAGGGATATCCACGTGTTTTACATCGGGGAGCGAGCTTCTAGTGCGCTTACCTCATGGGTTAGATGTCTCCACTTGGCACAAATCTGCAATGAAGGGGAGCAATGTCCTACACGTACACTGCCAGATCGCAGGTACATCTTACTATTGGGACCCAACGCTTAAACCGGCATGCTGCGTGCACGCTCGTAATGGAAATAAGGGAAGGACAAGGTCCAGGACCTTTTGGCCGCCATGTTGGAACGGAGCGCGTTACCCCTAATGTCATAGAAACTCAAGGGAGATGGGGGACGCCATCTTGGAGTGGTAGGGAAAGGTTGTGTATGATGGAATGTGAAGAATTTGAATTGTGGAAACACGTGATATTTACAGTGTTTGTGAATTAGTGCGGGCGACGGCGGCGCTTGAGTGGGTACATTTAAAATCAACAGTGAATAAAACTAACGACTAAGTTGACATATTATATCAGAATGAGTTCGTAAGCTCCCAGGGATGGAAGAGGTCTCTGGCTGGGCTATTATCTTCTTTACAGCAATGTGGTCCAATCCTCTGCTCGATTGAGACCATTCCGGATAGTGTCAAATTGTATCATAGTTTTAAGTACTTCTCTGTTCAGCATTTGGGCAATGTTGCCACCTCTTGCCGGTAATTTTACAACTTTCAAGATTGTCCATTTCATGTCGTTCTCATTTTGTCCAGCCGTGATGTAGTGGTCCACCAAAGGGGCGTTGGCTGTTCTGCACCTAATGCGGCTCCTGTGCTGGCAGATGCGAGTCTTTACTTTCTGCGTAGTTTGCCCGACGTAAAGTTTTGGGCAAGGACATTCAATGGTGTTTATAACATTACACGTATTGCAGTTTGAAAATGAGCGTCTTTCAACCGTGGTGTTGTTGTGAGTGAGTGAACAGGTGAAAAAGTTGTAACACAGGCGATTCTTTCTTTCTGGTTTTTGTCTTTGGGGGACAACAAGACTTCCCTTGGGCAGTACCATGCCCGTTTCAAGGCTTGTTTCACTATCCTCTTGGGATAGCCACAGTCACTGAGTTTATTAGAAAGGGTTGCTGCCTCTCTGAAGTAGTCAGTTTTGCAGGAGCAATTGCGTCTGATCCTAAGGAACTCTGAATACGGTGATGAATCCCTCAGGGCCCTGGGGTGGTTACTCTTATAGCTTAAGAGTGTATTCCGCTCTGTAGGCTTCCTAAAAAGTCGTGTCAGGAGCTCACCCTCTGAATGGTAAATGGTGAGATACAGGAAAGCTATGGAGGATTTGTCATGATTGAGTGTGAACGCAAGCCCACAGCAATTATTATTGAGCCAGTGTAAGAAATGGACCAGTATATCATTGGTCTGATTCCAAATGAGGAAAATGTCGTCTATATATCGCCTCCATATTTTAATACCGGCGACGAAGGGGTTGGATGCTGTCAAAATAGATCCAGTTTCCAATTGTCGACAGTCGGGGAGGAGTAGAGAGACGTATACCATAGGTGATTTCGCGGAGAATTACCCAACACGCACGAGTGTGCTTACGGGGCACCCCGAACCCTCGCCTCCCATGGGGCAAGATGCTCCCTTCTAAAGGGTAAGATAAATGATTGCCCTTATGGTTTTGTTTTCGGTGTAACTACAGGGAACAAAAATATAATATTTTTTTTTTTCTCCAAGATTGCTAACTCCATTCGGAGTTCAAAATCTCACCAAGCAGACCAAGTATGAGTGAACATTAATGGTACATATATTGATTATATCTCATTATTGTCCTTTCGATATTTTTACAGGTCAATGGACTCCCTGAATGGATAGAGACTATAGGTCATATCCACAGAGTGGCAATACCTATATGGTATGGTAAGATTGGAGCCCTCAACCTGGTCCTGACGAAAGCCATGTACCCTAGGGACATTTTGGCTGAAACATGTTGACCTACCTACTAATACCCACATAGCGGTGACTGGATGATTGCTTTCTTATTCACCGCACCTCTGTTTTTAAACCCCACATGGTTCCCTCACTAAATAAAGGTATATTGGGGAACTCTTGATGGCCTTTTAACTCACTATTCCCTTGGGCCCCCACTCACTTTAGTAAGTGCATCCCTGTCGTCAGGTGTATGCCCGTCCTCCACCAAACGGGGTTTCTGGAGGGCGAGGACTGGCAGATGATGAAGCATGACACCTGGTGGTGTGTGATGCCAGTCCATCACTTTTTGTGAGATGCCCCTAGTAATGCTAGACAATCCACATTAACTTGGTTACTTTCTAGAAGTGGTCCTTATTGTGATATACCATGAATAGTATTGCCAAATTGGGGGCAAAAATAGCCCCCATGGAAGTACCGTTGACCTGCTGGTAATAGGTATTTTCAAACACAAAGAAATTCCTCGTCAGACACAGTTCCAGTAATTGGAGAATAAAGAGAGTGGGCACCCTAAGGGGGTGTGGTCGAGTGTCAAGAGTTTTTTGAATGACTAGTAGGGCTGCAGTCTGTGGGATGTTCGTACATAACGATTCCACATCTAACGTACAGAGTGTCTCATGTAGGGGATCAAATTGGAGGTGTTCTACCAGATTAATAATTGACATGCTATCTCTCACATAGCATGCCGTTGATGGAACAAAATCTTTAACCGCATGCGCGCTAGCGGTTTTCCCGCTGCGATTTTGAACATCGCGCGTTACGTGCCAAAGTCAGCTCATCATGCGCGTAGCGCAGGTAACGTCCATGACGAGCTGGCTTTGTCATGCGCGTCGAAGGGGTTAATAAAAAAGTCTACATAGGCCCCCAGTGGTTCCAAAATTGAGCCACATGCAGAGACAATCGGGCCTCCTGGTGGGTTTGTGAGATTTCTATGTACCTTCGGCAGTGTGTATATCACTGGCAAGCGGGGGGATTTGATATTGAGGAAATTGTATTCCTTTTTGCTTAGATAGCCATCCGTACAGGCTTGGGATGTCAGTTTTGTAATTATGTCTTGGATTTGTTTAGTGGGATTCCTAGGTAGTTTTTGATAATGATCAGTATTGTTCAGTTGGCGTAAAATTTCTGTTTTATACGCCTCAGTTTCCTGAATAACAATCCCACCCCCTTTATCTGCACTTTTGATGACCACATTATTGTTGGATTTCAGTGTTTCAATGGCATTTTTCTCTTGCCGTGAGATGTTATATGGGATGAAAAGTTTAGTATTCTCGAGAGTGGCAAGGTCTCTAAGTACCAGTTTTTCAAATGTTACAATCTCAGGAGGTATCATCCAGGCTGAGGGAGAGAACGTTGAGGGAGGCCGGAAAGGTGTGTTGGAATTGGGCACCGGGCTAGGGTGCAATTGGAAGAATGCTTTTAGACGGATCGTTCTGAAAAATCTCAGCAATTCCGTGTGCAGTTCCATAAAATTAGGACGGATGGTTGTTACAAATGATAAGCCTTTCTTCAACAGTTCTAATTCTGTGTCTAACAGGGTGTGTTTAGAGAGATTAAAAATAGGAATAACCTCTGCCGATGTATTGGTTACCATTGATAGAAGTTGTTCCTGGTCTTCCGTTCTGCCGGGGGATTGTACCATCTCTGCGGTTTCTTTACCCGACCTCGTTGGGGGGTGTTGGGCTGGCCTCTGCCTAAAAAATTAGTATTGCTCCCGCCGCGTCTATTGGTCGTACTGGCCCCCTCACCTGGGTCTGAGCTGTCTGAGGACTCGGCAGATGTGTCGGAAAATCCGACAAGGTTCTGGCGACGGTTATAACGTCCCCACGGTCTGTTCGTCTGAGGGTTTGAGTATGTTCTATTGCTGTAAAAGTCTTTTTGGAGATATGGGTAGGTGTTTTCATTACTGTAGAGCCTAATATCCTTTTTTATTTTGTTTGCCTTTTTATTTTGTTCTATTCGGTAGAAATCAGATGTTGTTTTCTCTAATTGCTCCAAAAGTTTTTGACATTTGGTGGTAGGGTTTGTGTCTTGTAATTGTTTCTCAATATCGGCAATCTCTGTTTCCAGTGATTTTAGCGTCTCTGTCGCTATGTCAATCCCTAGGACTAACCAGTGTCTTGAACATGTAGTCCCTATATAGCTATAGTTAGCAATGTATTTGGGATTATCGGTAAAGATACCGGGGATGTTTCTAACTTGGAGACCTACTGTGATCACCTCAGCTTTTAAATAATCATTAAATAATCAGTTAGCATCAAGACCATCAACTGTAATCTGGTAGAACACCTCCAATTTGATCCCCTACATGAGACACTCTGCACGTTAGATGTGGAATCGTTATATACGAACATCCCACAGACTGCAGCCCTACTAGTCATTCAAAAAACTCTTGACACTCGAACACGCCCCCATAGGGTGCCTACTCTCTTTATTCTCCAATTACTGGAACTGTGTCTGACGAGGAATTTCTTTGTGTTTGAAAATACCTATTACCAGCAGGTCAAGGGTACTTCCATGGGGGCTATTTTTGCCCCCAATTAGGCAATACTATTCATGGACCAAATGGAAACTGGATCTAGTATGACAGCATCCAACCCCTTCGTCTCCGGTATTAAAATATGGAGGCAATATATAGACGACATTTTCCTCATTTGGAATCAGACCAATGATATACTTGTCCATTTCTTACACTGGCTCAATAATAATTGCTGTGGGCTAGCGATCACACTCAATCATGACAAATCCTCCATAGCTTTCCTGGATCTCACCATTTACCATTCAGAGGGTGAGCTCCTGACACGACTTTTTAAGGAAGCCTACAGAGCGGAATACGCTCTTAAGCTATAAGAGTAACCACCCGAGGGCCCTGAGGGATTCATCACCGTATCACAGTTCCTTAGGATCAGACGCAATTGCTCCTGCAAAACTGACTACTTGAGAGAGGCAGCAACCCTTTCTAATAAACTCAGTGACCGTGGCTATCCCAAGAGGATAGTGAAACAAGCCTTGAAACGGGCATGGTACTGCCCAAGGGAAGTCTTGTTGTCCCCCAAAGACAAAAACCAGAAAGAAAGAATCGCCTGTGTTACAACTTTTTCACCTGTTTCTAATAAAATTAGAAAATCCATTATAAAACACTGGCCCACAATAAATGCTGGCACTATAAACATAGAGTGACCCTTATTTGCATTCCGCAAAAGTAAGAACCTAAAGGATCATCTGGTACGAGCAGCATTGCCAACAACAACGCAAGGGCTCACCATTGACACAGCTTGGGGCTTACCCCCTATCACTGGCCATGTAAAGTGTGGATGTTGCAATGTTTGTGAATACACGATGGAGGGTAAGAAATTCACTCACGACAACACCACGGTTGAGAGACGCTCATTTTCAAACTGCAATACGTGTAATGTTATATACACCATTGAATGTCCTTGCCCAAAACTTTACGTCAGGCAAACTACGCAGAAAGTAAAGACTCGCATCTGCCAGCACAGGAGCCGCTTAGGTGCAGAACAGCCAACGCCCCTTTGGTGGACCACTACATCACGGCTGGACACAATGAGAACGACATGAAATGGACAATCTTGAAAGTTGTAAAATTACCGGCAAGAGGTGGCAACATTGCCCAAATGCTGAACAGAGAAGAACTTAAAACTATGATACAATTTGACACTATCCAGAATGGTCTCAATCGAGCAGAGGATTGGACCACATTGCTGTAAAGAAGATAATGGCCCAGCCAGAGATCTCTTCCATCCCTGGGAGCTTACGTAGTCATTCTGATATAATATGTCAACTTAGTCGTTAGTTTTATTCACTGTGATTTTAAATGTACCCACTGAAGCGCCGCCGTCGCCCGCACTAATTCACAAACACTGTAAATATCACGTGTTTCCACATTCCATCATACACAACCTTTACCTACCACTCCAAGATGGCGTCCCCCATCTCCCTTGAGTTTCTATGACATTAGGGGAAACGCGCAACGTTCCAACATGGCGGACAAAAGGTCCTGGACCTTGTCCTTCCCTTATTTCCATTACGAGCGTGCACGCAGCATGCCGGGTTAAGCGTCGGGTCCCAATAGTAAGACGTACCTGCGATCTGGCAGTGTACGTGTAGGACATCGCTCCCCTTCATTGCAGATTGGTGCCAAGCGGAGACATCTAACCCATGAGGTAAGCGCATTAGAAGCTCGCTCCCCGATGTAAAACACGTGGATATCCCTATGGTTTCACGTACCCATCCTTAACACTACCCTCTCCCCACAGATACCGCTTATTGAAAGGAAGTAAATCCGGCTCAACAGTTTACTTAACATTGTCCGGAACATCAACAAGCCCCAAGGAGACGCACCCGACCCACCCAGGTACAACGCCATGAAAACTCAGTTCGAGACCCGATGCACCGGGTGCGAACTTGTCACCAACCCCACTCTCTCTCTCTCTCCCCATAGGAGGGTTGCAGTGCATTTCCATCCAATTCCCCCACTCGTGTCTGGGGTCACAGCCCGCAAGATAGGGTAAGCATAATGTGCGGTCGACATTTCCTGAAAGCGGTCATGCAGGCACCTATCTAATTCTTGCTAACCCAACCTTGCAAACACAGAATGAGTGTTCACTGATGCTTGGACAACGGAAGGGTGCCGCTTGTTGCTCATTGTTCTAAATGTTTGAACACACTGGTAATGCAGCCTTCCCATATAAGGACAAACAGGTTAATCATTAAAAAATGAAATTTCGCCCTGGACCAAAACAAACTGTGATCTCACAAGTCACCTTTGCACACTGTTATGAATGACCAGTCCCCTCACGTCTAGTGCACCATAAGTAGAGCACGTTAAGTCGATTCCGAGGACATGTCAGGTGTTTGAAGTATAACCTACTTGCTGTGGCGCAAGACTGTCAAATAGGTTTTAACTCAGCCACTGGCTTTTTCTTCCCCTTTTTCTCTCCCTTCTTCCTCCTCAAACAGGCGGTTGTATTATAATTGTGCCAGGCAGGCAAATGTTGATATTGTCAGTCCTGATGATGGTCCCACCAATATAGAGCATAAGGGTTCAAAACGTCGACTTCTTACAGTGCTTTCACAAGCTGACTATTATGTTTAATCTTGTTGTGTCTAGCACTCCTTTGGCAATACTTTAATTTGACACTGATTTAAAAGTGGCCAACAATGCTCATGTTTTGCCTGTAACTCCCCTTTATGTTGTTTTGTTTTTCCCTCCAGTACGGTACAGGATTGTGCCTTACAACCAATTTTCCTAATTGTTTTACATTGATTGAAAAATAAAAAACCCTGTCCGGCTGGGCAGTGGACAAATATAGTTACCTATTATGGCCTATATTTTATTCTCTTCCTGATCCTATATAAGCTAAGGACCTTTGTTTCTTTATAATAGGTGTAGTGTGTGGTGACAGGCTGGAGATGCCTGAGGGCTAAATTGTTGTTGGAGGGGAGCAACTGTCAGTTCTGGCTGACTCTGGTTTGCCTTACACAATGGTTGGAGATCAAAATTAGGAAGCAGTGTTTAGTAAGGATGAACTTGAACTGTCACCATCGGATATTAATACAGTAGGTTATGGAGGTGTTAAAATTGATGTGCTTGGATATTAAAAAGGCACAAGAAGTCCATCTTACCTCTAGGCTAAACCAAACTGTCAATTCTACGGAAGAACTCTTAAAAGTTCTCAATTCCTTTACCAACCCCACAGCCTGTACTAATCAGATCCCTTCTCTCAGACATTGTGATAATATTGCCAATCATTTTGCGGAAAAAAATAATATATATTATCAATTTCCCAGTGACTTTAAACTACCTAATATCTCTGTCCTATTGTCTACATCTCAGAGAGAGAACGATATTTGCCTAGAGAGTTTTCATGCCTTGCAGGTACCTCAAGAAGAAGAGATGCTGGGAACAGCTAAATCTGGTTCACACATCGATATTTTGCCAGCCAACCTGTTTGCCTCACTAGCCAGGCAACTAGCCCCCACTATCTGCACTATATTAAATGCCTCTCTGATAAAGGGAGACTCCCACGTGAATGGAAGGCGGCACATGCGCTCCTGATCCGGAAAAAGGTACAACTTAATGCAGCCAAATGCAGCCAAAACTGAAATCTTGCTGTTCAGTAACACTCAAACCCTGTATTCCCCTGACTGGTGGCCTGCAGTGCTGGGCTCAGCCCCACCCGCAGACTTGTGGCTAAAACCCTGGGTGTCCGACTGGACCACTCTCTAACTATGAGAGACCAAGTCATGGCCACCTCAGGTACCTGTTTCCACACATTGAGTCTTCTCTGTAGAGTTGTCCATCTCCTTCCCTTAACTGTCCGCAGGAACCTAATTCAAGCCTTGATTCTCAGCCATCTTGATTACTGCAATACCCTTCTTATGTCCGCTAACGAATCCCTGCTGAACAGACTGCAGTGGTTCAGAACACAGCAGCCACTTGGCTCTCAACAGGCCCCCTAGAACCTCTTCCCGGCCACTGTTATGGCTGCTTCACTGGCTTCCCATCCGTCAGAGAATCAAGTTTAACATTTGCAATCTAGTCCACAAGACATTACATGGCAGAGGCCCAAGCTACCGTGCTGAAAAACTTAAGTACTATCTGCCTGCCAGATCTCTTCGCTCAGTGGAAAAAGCTCACCCTCGTTACAGAAAACTTCAGGCAGGGGACAAAGCTTTTGAATATCTGGCAACTGTGTACTGGAACTCATTGCCCATTCAATTACGGAAGTGAACTAATCTCCACTTCAGGAAACTCTTAAACACAGAATTGTTCAGTAACTGACCAATCTGGCCCTGCATATACATCTTCTTTAGTGCGGAGATACCAATTTTTTTTACCATCTTTTCTAAATGGGCCCTACATTTTACTGCAGATTTAAGGAAATTAAGAACAAACAAAACGGAATCGTCGTGCAACAACTGTAGATACACAAGAGCTGAACGGGCCTGCCTGTATTTCATCCTCCTTAAAATCGGGACAGTAAAATGTTTCCAGGGGGATCACAGAAAACCTACAAAATAATAAAAGAGGAAGCAGGTCCTGTGGAGATACACCGTTGCAGCCACAGGCTGCTAAGATCTGTCCTCTGATGCTCCCCCTAGGGAAAGCCAGTAGGAGGTGAAAAAAAACAGGTGAAACCTGGTCAGCAAAAA
This sequence comes from Lissotriton helveticus, assembly GCF_964261635.1. Taxonomy (NCBI): domain Eukaryota; kingdom Metazoa; phylum Chordata; class Amphibia; order Caudata; family Salamandridae; genus Lissotriton; species Lissotriton helveticus. The sequence continues at coordinate 1,968,645,961 of NC_136065.1, forward strand.
ACGACCGTATGTACTAAAAAATCCCAAGAGATAAGGCTCAATAGATAATGTTGTTTTCAATATTAAAAATGTACGGACAGTATGTTTCCTAAATTCCAGCTCTTCCCTCTCCAATATCCTTAGTCTATAGAATGACTCCCTAATCCAACCCCCAAAAAGGTTCAGTGGAACGTAAACTGTCAAAAGGCATTTGATGACCTGAAGAAGGCCATGTGCTCTGCACCTATCCTGAAGAGTCCTGACTACTCAAGAGAGTTCATTGTCCAAACAGATGCTTCGAGTTGGGAGTGGGAGCTGTGCTTTCACAACTTAATGTAGATGGTCAAGACCAGCCCATTGCTTTTATTAGCAGAAGGCTGACCCCCAGAGAGAAACGTTGGTCAGCCATTGAGAGGGAGGCCTTTGCTGTGGTGTGGGCCCTGAAGAAGTTGAGACCATACTTGTTTGGCACTCACTTCAATATTCAGACCGACCATAAGCCCCTCTTATGGCTTAATCAGATGAAGGGTGAAAACCCCAAACTGCTCAGGTGGTCCATTTCCCTACAGGGGATGGACTTTACAGTGGAGCACCGCCCAGGGACTGACCATGGTAATGCAGATGGTCTCTCCAGGTACTTCCACTTAGAACATGAAGACCCAACTGGTCAAGGTTAGTCTAATGTCCCTGCGTTTGGGGGGGGGGTTGTGTAGAAGAGTAGGGTCTGCTATCCTATGGTCACCCCAAATTTTTGCTTTTTGCTTCACTGGTTTATTACTTAATGTGGCTGTGGGCCTGCTAATCAGACCCACAGCCTGCTGTTCTCTCTCTAAATTAATGCCAATGCACACCAGGTGCATTACGAATTGGAACTGGTTCACCTTATTGGCCCCTGTAACAGTGTACCCAGGTACCCAGGGCATAGGTGTTTCCAAGGCCTGCCAGGGGCTGCAGCATGTATTGTGCCACCCCTGGCCTGGCCTCCATATTTGACACAACTGGCTGATCACTCAGCTGGGGTAAGTCGGTGTAATCACCCCTTACTTAGGTATAGTATGTCTATATCTAACTTAAAATGGACACATATGTTCCTATCAGCCACTCCTATGGAAGGCATCATCAATCCTGGAGGCAGAGTGCTTGGAAATATGTGAGATGGTGCTCTAGCATGAGCTGAGCCTGTCTGCAGCTTTCGGAACCACGTCCTTTAGCTGTTCCATGATACTGCCATACCATATACTCTTAAGTGCATTATAAACCTTGCGGTTAAATGCTATCTTTGGTTTGGCTTTATCAAAACATGTCGAGTAAGGTGTCATACGAATTGGAATACTACCCCCTCGCCAGTTCTGGTGACGGGGGTAGCATTCCACCCTTCTAGAGGGACACGACATGTACATAACCTGAAACCCGGGTAAAGTTAAACATGAGCCTCAGCATCACAAAATGGATGCTGCCAGCACAGACACAAGTCTGACCTCCTGCTGCTGGGAGTCCTTCCAGCGAGGGAGGCTTGGACAAAGGGTTTCCTGCTTTGGGAGGTGCTAGCACCACCCCAGACAGGATTTTGTGTATTGGGTAGGACAGGGCTGAATAGAATGAGACATGCCTGGGGCACACAAGGTGTCCCTGTGCATAAGCCAGTCCAAACCGGTGCTGGGGCTTCCCAGCCCCAGTCTTGGCGCGGAGATGGACAAAGGAAAGGGGGTGTAGCCACCCCCCTTCCTGGTCCCACCCAGAGGAGGGACCTAGCAGGTAATCCGGCCCCTAGATTTGGAATAAGAGTAGGAGCTGTGTCCCAAGACTTCAGATCATCCTGAACTCGACTTGAAACTAAGAAGAAAACTGGACTTCGACATTCTGCTGCACAGAAGACTGAAGAGAATCTCCCTTGTGGCCAAGGAGTGACCACCCTGTGAATATAGGCACCAACCAGCAACTCGACATCTGCTTTGCCGCCGCCTCCCGCCGGAGCCCGAGCCCAGAGCCCGACAAGACCTGGATTCCCAGACATCTCACAGCCCGATCCACAGTCCCTGAAAAGAAGAGACCCGTGGAGGCACCGAGAGACGTGGGACCAGCCATCTTGAAAGACCCCCGAGAAGCTGACTGCGCAGCACCCGAGGCTCCCTCAACGCTATGCTTTGGGGTTTGAGAAGCCCCACCACCGAGCAGCATTTGCACCGAAGATCAGCCCCCCCAGCATCTCCACGATCTGCGTGGGGCCCTTTTGCACTTTGCCACTCAACACGCCATCCCGGTCACTTGCCACGTGGCTAGTGGCCATCTTGGCGACGAAATCTACGATCTACACCGCTGGTCTGGTTGCTCCAGACTGGCCCTCGCTCCTGTAAAAAGGAGCAGCCCCTCTGACCTTGCTGGTCCGAGAAATAAGTTTTCTTCACTTCCTGCGTGGCTTGCATTAGCCAAGGCCTGTTTGCTCCAATCAAGTTGCCGACACCACCATCAGCTAGAGCCTTCGTGGGACAGCTCGTGATCGACTCCTGGACGTCCTCGACCTCTTTGTGTCCACGTGGCTGCGGAGACAAGCTGCACCTTTCACCTGTTTGCACCCAACATCGCCTGGTTCCATCCTGGTTCCACGGTAGTCACTGGCTAGTGACTTTGAACATTGTCCCCTCTGCTTTCAGGTCTTCACATCTTCAGATCCATCCTTGGATCCACCGGAACTCTCCTCGACGACCCGCCTGCAGCATCTTCATCTCCAGGCACCATCGACCTGCGTGACGAAACCCGACACTACTTGGCACCCGTGCACCCGCTTCCTGTGGGTGAAGTAACTCAGCAACGCCGGTGTTCCTACACTGGTACACACCTCTAGTGCCTAGATCTAAAGTTTTGTCCTTCTAGGTCAGTCGGAAGGTTCCTAAAACAGTAACTTTATAACTTTTACGCACCATTGACATTGCATTGGTGCATGCGTGCACTTTAAGCACTGCACCCGAGTCCCGCGGGCCTTTCCCGACTTCTTCACTGTTAGTCCCGAACAGCTCCAGCGATTCCCCAGGCCCTAGGCCTATTCCCTATCCAATTGGTGGTTCTTATACCACTATTTTAGTATATGGATTAAGTGGCCCCTGGGCTCATCCATATTGTGCAACTTTTGTATATTTAAACTGTGTTTTGTTTTCACGCATTTGCTTCTGTGCTCATAAAGAGTATAGGGGATATTTGTAGTAAATAAATATATATATATTTTCAATATATATCTGTGTGGTGTCCTTTCATTTGGTATTCAAGGGGATTGTGTATGGTAAAACAGCCTGCTTCACATGCCTTTACAGAGTTTAGCCTAAGACTGCTTTGTCCACGCTACTAGGATAGCTGGTCTATAAGGTTGACTTACAACCAATCATCATAAGGGTTGCTTGGCATGGTACAAGGTGATCACTAGAACTAGTGAGCATCATATACCAGGCCAACTTCTCACATGCGGTGCGAGTGATCAAGAGCCATACACTCTTTCAATATCGATTGGGTCAACGACAATTCATCATTCCGCCACATTTTCAGCCAGAAGGTTCGAGGACAGAGAGCCAAAGAATCACTCAAATACGGAAACCCCAGTTCTTTGTGCACCACCATATTCCAGGGGCGGTGGGTGACATTTGAAAGTGGTGGGGCGCCAAGAGATTTGCATCCAGCACCGTAGCGAGCGAGCGCAGCTTGCGAGCCCGAACACCAAAAGGGGGGTTTGGGGGGATTACCCCCCCCCAAGAAAATTTTGAAAAAAAAGAAGAAAAATCGTGCATTTTCAAGCAAATTTGAGAAAGCAGGAAGGTTAATAAAGCAACTGTGAAAGTGCAGTTATTACATTAATAGATGGCATAACATAGGCAGCTGCTTATTCAGTATAACCACAGAGCTTCATACATTCCGTCCTATTACGCTCAGGTGCTGAATTCAGACTATAAGACTTTCATGAAAATCTCAGCTCTAAGAGTAGAAGAAGTTGCACAGCAGTTGGGAAACAGCCTTCACAAAGCATTAGGAAAATGAGAGGCAATTACTTGAAAGCAAACTGAAAGCAAGCATCAAGTAGTAACTTAAAGCAATGCATCCAGCAAAACAGTGCATGCAGTCAACCATACAAAAGTAAACTAAAGCAAGTGTGAACCTGTGAACCTTCACTTTGAAAGCAGGGTGCTAGTCAACAGGCCAGTCACATACATTTAAACTGAAGAAGAGTACACCTCAGCATGCAGGCACCAACATAAAAGCACCAAGCAAGTCAAATAGTTACCAACTTACCAGGACACCCAATCAATTACATGGGAAAAGACTTGAGCCAATGCACCCAGAAAACCAGACCAGCACACCAAAGCATCCCACCCCTGATTGGATGGCAGCTGTGCTCTTAGGGTCACCCCTCAGTTTTTTGGCAGGGTTGAGCACCCCCCAGTTTTATGCCCTGTGCGTCTGAAGGGGAGACAGGCAAAAGGGGTCATAATGGGACATCTGGCACAACCACTTTGTAATTGAGGTCACCCACCCAGCTCAAGACTGAGTTACAGGCTGATCTTAAATCTTTAAACAACCACAAGGGTCTCCAGCTAGTTGGTTCTTGAGCCAAAAGAGTCCTCAGCTCACTCGAAGTCTTTACATCGCGCCTGAGATGACATGACAATGTCCCTTAATCCGGAGCAACTGTGGGGACTGGTCTGGGTCTGGATCTGACTTGGTACGAGCAGGATACAAAAAGTAAACGAGTAGGTGGTAACCCACTTCAAGTGAAGGAGCTGTAAGGAACCTAAGCGCACTGGTGTTGATACCACTAACAGGGCAGCTCTGGCTTTCTCAGGGTGGGTCTCAGCTGTGTGATGAAACCAGCATGAAGCAGTTACCTCAAACAAACTAAAACCAATGCATTCATCAAGACAAGGAGTTCCATGAAATCAAATAGAAATTGACCATCAAGCCAGGTTGTCACCTAAAGGCAAATTGAAGTGACTGCACACTATGGGAAGTGCACTTCACCAGCCAGTCTATTACACTAAAGGAAAATAAAAGCAATGCTCCCAGTAAACAAGAAAACATAAATTGAAAATGTTTCCCCGCAGGACCAACAGTCACAAAAAGTAAAGAAACAGAATGAAGTCAGAGGCACTCCAGGAATCCAGGTAGTCACACAAAATCATAACTGATTGAGCAAACTGTGTACTGAAAACTATTGCAAATAAGACAATTATATCAGAACAAACTAGTCACAGGAAAACAAACGCATGCACCCAATGAGTTACCTTACCAGATGTACGTAAATAAATGGAACAAGCACGTATAACTCAAGGAACCCACGAGGGAACAAGGTCAGCAGCAACATTTACAAACAGATTTCGAAGTCAACCCCAATCAAAAGCAAATGCAACTAAAACCTTCTCGAAAGTAATCAACAAGAACTCAAATTAAATTTGGAAATTCCTTTTTTGAAATGAAAGTAATCAGCCAACTGTAATAAATAAGGTGAATGCTGGTTTTGTAAACAATCATGATAAACAAAAGAGACATAACATAAAAATAGCAGTTAATCCAGGAATATCAGAGACATACACATGCATGTAACCACCTAAATAGAGCAACAGTCACCCAGAATGCCCAGAACCAGGAAGTAAGGAGAAGACCTGAAGGAGAAGACCTTACTCCAAGTTAATGAGATCATGAGTTCTAACACTGTTTATTGGCTAAGATGCACAACTCTGCTGACATCAGTATTCATTAATACAAGGCAGGCACGTTAACCTCATTGTGAAGTGTAAGGCCTCATTTTTCTGTGAACGCAAGTGAACACTGTGCCTTACCACAAAAGTTGAAAAACCTCACTTTCTCATACACATCTTGCATTTGTAGTGTATGGATGTAGAGAATGGTGTTTTACCTTTATATGATTGGACACTGCTATTATATATCTCATCGCTACCAATAGGATGGCCACGAGGCTCTGTTCGCTAGCTGGCATGCACGTGTTGGTTGCTGTGAGCTATATGTAAAGAAGGAGGAGTAATTTGGATGACGACTGCAGAGTACTGAGTATGTTGCAGCAGAGGGTGGAAGATGCATGTGGGAGAAATGGCGAGCAATGGGGGAGCGAAGTGTGGCTGAAATCTCATTGGTGTTGGTTAGGAGATGAGCAGTGTGTTTGTGTCCTCTGCAGGGTCTGGGATGTGCTCGTATTGTGGTGCAGAGAGCAGTAGAAGGACAAAAGTTGAGGATGGCTGGTAAAGGGTTGAATAGATGTACTGAGGCTGTGGAAGAGGCTGTTTTCCCCAAACCTTTTCTGCCAGTGAGGTGTCTGACCGAGAGCTCCATTCGGACAGTCGGGCATTTGTAAAGTTATTGTCAGAAATGTCAGGTGCTTCTTACAATATTTGGCAGGTGTTTCAGTGCCTCTGGACCGTCAAATCCGCCCCCCACCCCTCAATAGACTGAGTACAGGTTTGGGGTCTTGTGTCTTGTAAACAACTGTGCTGTGCCAAAGAAAAAAATAAGTTCCCATGACAATTAATACGCCTATTTAAACCAAATCCACTTGTGTGAATTAGAGTAGCTAAGAGCATGGCATTAACTCACACTGGAAGTTGTACACCTCTCGGGGATTCCAGCGCAGATGCGTTTCCACGTGGGGACTGATGGAGGGGAGTTCTGGATGAGCCGCTTAGTGCTAGGAAACTCTCTGGTGTTACTGCAGGCTCTCGAAAATGTCACTATTATATTTTGCCTAGAGCCTAAAAAATGCGACAATGGTCTACATCAAAGAGCCGCCGTGCTGGCAATAGTCATGACTGGCACAACACAGATGCCAACGAATCTCCCTGCAAGGCACATGGCATGCGCAGCTGCCCCACAGCACCCACGCCAGTGCCCCATAGCTTGATGCTGCGGCCCCCACCCACCCCCAACGGGACAATTCATAACACCGACCACCCCGGGTTGACCCCGCCTCTAGCACACAAGAGGCCAGAAAAGTGAATTCAAACAGACAGCCAATCACAACTATAATATAGTGCCTATGTCTCGCGCCTTCTCCTGCATCACACTTCTAAGCGCTGCGGCCCAAAACGACTCCCACTTGTGATAACTACTAATGCAGCCGCCAACCCCGCACTCCGCCACGGTGTAGCACCTACCCACCCAGAAAGACGCTTCGGCGCTCCACGTAGGGGTGTGAAGCGCTATATGAAGCAGGCTACAATACAATAAAGATGGAAATGGTGGCTCTTCGGCACTCAGAGTGGACACTGCTGACAGACAGAGCAACAGGCACCTGGACCCACTCAGCTAACCGGCAGCAGAGGGACAGCTGTGTAAAGTTACTGTGTTGGCTTTTTCTCTGGATTATTCGTTTTTCACAATTATATTATTGTATTTCTAATGAATTACATTGGTTAAAATGACCTTTGTGACATTAGACATTAGATTGTTTGGAATATTTTCCTGAGAAATCAATGATGAATGTGTGAAACATGATTAATAGTTTAGTTTATACTCTCTACTGCATTATCGGTAGCTTTGGGACCTAGAAGAGTTTGGGTTGTGCTTTATAGCTGAGTGGGTAGTCTTTTCCCTTTTCTCCCACATGCCCTCTCTGGCTTTGGATGCATTGGTGGCTGCATTGGTGGCTGGTGACATTTGAAAGTGGTGAGGCGTAAACTTTCTGTCGGAGTGCCCTGTGGCAAGCGTGCATAGTGAGCAAGCCAGAACATCTTAAGAGGGGTTTTGGGGGGAACATTTTGAAAAATGAGTGGGTAAATAGTGCATTTTCAAGCAAATTTGAGAAGCAAGAAGGTTAATAAAGCAATTGGGAAAGTGCAGCTTTACATTAATAAAGGGATGTCATATAACAATATGTAGATAGAAATGTTCCTGAAGCTAGGCCCTGCCAGTGCCACGCACCTCTGAGCAATATACACGCTGTGTGTCAGCAGGGCTTAGTGTTGGATACATTTCTAATGTTATGTTTTTGAAGCTAGGCCCAGTGCTGGCACTCAGTGTGTATGTTTCTCAGAGTTGCATCACACGTGGCAGCCTAGCTTTCCGCCAGTGGCTAATTTGTGAAAAAAACGTAAGTGCCCGGGATCTCGTCAGGAGGCAGCTCGTACCAGCCCATTTCTCCTGTTAGCACCGCCTAACACAGAACCAACTACTAACCATGAAAGTGGGGAGAGGATGTGGCTCCTGACCAGAGCTGCCGATTTCGGAGCTGGGGAACCAGATTCGAATCTCGGCGCTAGTCGGCTCAACATTCTGGGATTCTGGACAAATCATTTCATTTCCACCTTACTACCATAAATAAATTTGTCCTTCACTGGTGCTCATGAAAAGCGCAGGTGCTGAGCACTGGAAACCACCGGCTCAAATGAAGCACTGCTTGCCGCTAGACATACAATTAACAAGGGTTTACTACGGACTCAAATTGAAGCAAACTTTACTGTTTTTAGGCAGCAAGTTACCAATAGATAATAAGTGCATTGTGCATTAAATCCAGTAACCATTTATTGCCTGTCAAAAATAGTGAAGTTTGATTTAAATGAGTGTTACTCAGGTCCCTGTAGGTGTCATTCAAGCACGCTAAGGTAGCGCATTGCCAGGCACCACACACAGACTGATGCTGAGTGTTTTCCTCGTCAGGGCCATTCTGCGCTCGCAGTGACCCGCAGTTATTTTCCTCACCTGTGCAGCGTGGAACAGAAAATGTGTCAAGGGGGCGCCATAATTCTATCTGGTGTGTCAAACATGGGCTGCACCTAGCACAATTTCACAGGTGCTTTACTGGGAATGTTAGTGAATTGAAACATAAAATCACGAATTTAAGCTTAGTTGGAGGTTTAAACCTCTGCCGCTATTTTGATTTTATTTTCATGAAAGGGGCCTTTTCGTTTTACTCGGCAATGCATCCTAAAAAACAGAACACTGGGACTTGAGTTATGTACCTGTGTAACCCAACTTGTCATTTTATGCAAAAACCAAGAAATATACTTTGTTTCTCAATCAGGGTGCACACATTTCTTGAAGCAAAAAAGGATTCCTAAAAGAAAAGCCCGGGAGTGTAACATGGACACGGTGACTGCCTGGAGTCAACGGGTACAAAGTCTGATCAAACAGACATCTGACATCTTGTTCTAAAATACTGCACACACACCTTAAGAATTAGAGATAAAATTGGAGCGAGGTTACAGAGGACACAACAGGGTTCTTCAATTTATTGGTGAAGTTGTCAGCACTCAGCAGTACCCCGATCTATATGCATAATGAGGAACGTAAACATTTTACCTACGCATCACCTCATTCGTTTTTTGTTAATATTTTATGATAAACAGCGCTTAAATGTCATATTACGGGTCGACTCGTTGACTGAATTTCCAAATTCTCCCTGCAGCTGCAGGATGAGGATCCCAATATGTAGGCCGCAATGGCTTTCTCCCAGGATTCTCAAAATGCTGATATAATATGATATTGAACATGAATTCCTTCTTCCGGTGCACCTACGCTCCATCAGCTTCGGTATTAAACTTCAGCAATTCTTCCGGCTCCACCACGAGTCCACCCCCTAACTGAACAGGCATTATTCCTCACCAGTTGCCGGTTCCATTTTAGCATATTGTTAGTAAAAATATTGACAGATGGCAATATTGTGTGCCTTAATTATAATTCACAAAAATATCGTCCCCTTGGGTGAATAATTTATGTTAACTCCAATAGGGCAATATTTTTGCAAATGATATTTAGGACACAATATTTCCGTCAGACAATACTTTGATCGCGATATTCTAGTACAATCCTACACGGTTTATTTCTACATTTATTTGCCTGTCACAAAAAACAGACAGTACTCCACCTTCTGTGCGAAGCTTTACTCATATTTTCACATTCTTTCAGGGACGGCCCTCCAAAAGGGCAAAATCTTGTCACTGCAGCGTTTTGCCTACAGTTTGTCATGTGTTATGCCTATCGCAGATTAAACAAGTCCTGTCGCCACTGAAAATCCTAATTTGGCTGCTGTACCATCGAACTCAAATATGTATTTATTTACACGTTATTTATTTATACTATTTATTTACCTTTTGATTTATTTCTCTATCTGAGGGTTCTTATCAGGTGTCACACGTGGTTGATTGCACGACGCAGTCTGTCGTGAACTACCACGAACCGGAGATCTGGAAAGAAAGTTCAGGGGTTGTCAAAGTCCAACCGGAGGCGAGACACGAGCGCCTACATGCTGTTTGGCAACAGCTGGCGCTATCGTCACCGGATTTCCAAGCAAGGTGTTTAAAAGGACACTGGAGAAAGACCCGTTTAAAAGGACTCTGGAGAAAGACCCGACAATAACAGATCTCCGACCCCTGACAACTAAGCGGATAGGGCTGCCTAGCGGAGCAGGGCACAGCACCAGTCCAGGGCCCACCCACAACTGGTCAGGAGTAGCCTTCAGAAGGGGCGATCCCAGAGTGTGGCGACCCGGATACTGTCTGACAAAGGGATTGTGTCCTAAAAGGATATGCCTTTCTGGAGCGAGCGATAAGAACACGTACAGCCTCGGAGGCGAGGTTTCTGTGAATTATATTTGAGGCACAATATGTAAAGCAATAGTTTTTTTGTCGATATTCAACATACTTTCCATTGGACCTAGCGCTGCGACACTTCTTGCGGCAGCTGCCCCGCTTTACAAATGTATCCATTCATTCATTCATTCACTCACTCACCCCAAGGCTTATTGCAAACAAAGGCTCACAGGGTTGAAAAGTTTGATTCACGTGCTGTGCACCAATAAGAGATCTTTCTCCAGGGACTGATCCAGACTCAAATCATCCAATCACGACAGAGGGTGGTGAGCAGCACCAGGGGCACAATCCCATGTTCTGCACCAATGCTTGTGCACACGGTGGCGTTGGATCTGCAGCGGCGTTTGCCCTGCAATTACCGTCAGTCGCACTAAGTATTTCAAATGGTGATTTTCATGCTTCAGAGAAGCTCTTCACGACTCACGTGCTGGGATGAAAATTACAATTTGCATTTGAAAGTGAAACTGTTTGACGGATTGAGGAGCAAAACTGGCTTTCTTTAGCTTTATTTGGAAGCTAAAAAGTTGTTTTTATGTGCACCAAATGCACGTGCTTCTTAGCACAGCCGTATTTACTCACCTACAGACTAAAAGGGTGAAACCAGCGCTCACACTTTCCCCTTTGATCTACGTTTCCAAACGCTTCTCGCCTCTCTGCCCAAAACGACCTCTGCACCCCGTGTACCCTACTCTGTAAGACAAACAGCACAGGCCAGCCTTTAGGCGGTACCGTACCCGTAGTGGTACAGGAAGGGAGCCGCTCCGACAAATATGGTAAAAACCCAGACACCGGCCCGGGTCCAGCGGGGCCTTAGTGCGCGCGCTATGGTGCTGTATAATCAATTTGAATTTAATCAACAACCAGCATGTTGTTTATTTATACTGACTCTCTCACTAGTAGTAGTCAGTCACTCACCACACGCTGACAGACAGGCAGCACCGTCCAGCACACGAGTCGACTCGAGTCCACACCACACAGTCACAACCACGAGGCGAGTCGGGGGACTAGACAGTGAGTGACTGAGTACGTATTAAGAACCGTTACCAGCGCCGCGCGCCAATGGCCAATCACTGCATGACTACAAGAAGTCAAATACAGTGATTGGCCATTGTGCACTGCGGCTGAGCCACCCACGCGCGGCATCCAATATGGATTGCCCCTGCTCTGCGGAACGGTGACCAGCCAATCCTGGCGCTCATGTAGCGCCAGGATTGGCTTGGAGGGCACACGGAATGCTCGCCCTGTCGCCCTTTTAACGCCAGGGCTGCGCCGCATACGAATAAACATGCACCCCCCCCATGTCACTGTAGGGCACATTAATATGCGCATGCTCGGGCAAGTTTCTGCCCCTCTGTGTGATGCGCGTTCAAGTTCGGACTCGTCTGTCTCGTCGTGACGTCTCGACGGTCGACGCCAGTGTCAATCACTGACACTGCAGCCCCGCAGCCCGCCCCCCTGCGCTCTCCCGTTTCAGTCGGGTATTGCCCGGCGGCGCATGAGGAGAAGTCAGGAAGCTGGAGTTGGGACATTTATTTTAATTATTTACTTGCAGCCGCGGGTCCATGGGCTGGTAGGGCTACGCCCCTACGCCCCAATGGACGCACCGCTGCTGCCATATTCGAGGTTCCGATGGGCACACCCAGTAGAGGCTTCAGGAACGTCGTCTCAACCACTTGCAATTCTTCCATGGCTACATGCCCCCATATTTCACTGCCATAAGAGGCCATCGCAACACACTTGGCCTGATATATCTTTAATAGTGCCACTATCAGTCTTTTGCCTAGTTTAGTAGCAAAATTAAAAATGGACGTATTTGCCCGCACTAAGTCACCCCTCTTTCTCTGTTTAGTGGGCCCCAGTTCAGCTGTTCATCCAATGTAACTCCCAAGTACGAGAAAACATCAGTAGGGGAAACCTGTGCGGAGCCTACCCTGAACTGGAAGGCTTTTTTTTGCGAGGGCCCACCTACATCACAAAGGATTTTGAGTAATTTATGGATAGATCCCGATCCCTCATGAAAGCAGAAAAGGAGTGAAGCAGAATTTGTAATCCCCTGGCGGTCCTGGATAAAAGGACTGCGTCGTCCGCATATAATAAAACCGGCAGACTGCGATGGCCTACCTTCGGATAGTCAACTCTTGTGGCTTGTAGTACGTTGTCTAAATCATTAATATACAAATTAAACAAAAATGGGGCCAAAATACAGCCCTTTCATATACCTCGCTTTATGGCCAAAGTGCCTTGAGACTCTTAAGTCTTGTGAAAATCTGACCTGCGCCTTGGTTGCTTGGTGGTGAATTTCCCAAAAAATGACATTATTAGCATCTACCCCGATATCCAGCATGGACTGCCATAGTCTGCTCCTATTCACGGGATCGAACGCAGAAGATAGATCCATGAATGGATCGTACCGGGGCGGGCAAACGTATATTTGTTCAGGATCATGGACAGATTAAGGCACTGGGCCATCGTTGACCTCCCAGGACGAAACCCATACTGGATATCCGATAGACTGGCATGTTCATCCATCCAGGTTATTAGTCTGTCCAAAAGTACTCGAGCCACCACATTGACCACCGAGTCCAGCAAGGAAATCAGTCTATAACAATGGGTGCTGTCACAATGACCTTTTTTTAAAACTGGCACTATGGTTGAGGTCGTCCAGGACTCGGGACAGACGGACCTTGCCGCTGCATTCAAAACTACGGCAAGAAGCGGCGCCCAAAGGGTTGGATCTGATTTAAAGAAAAAAGCTGGGATACCGTCAGGTCCCGGGGATTTGTTACTAGTTAAACCAATAATACCATCCTTAACTTCAGAAAAACTAAAAACCAGGTCAGATGTACCGTCCACCCGGGGAAAAGAACAGTTTAACTCAGGGGGGCACTCAAACAATGCTACAAATGAAGAATCCACTCCTCCTCTGTGATGTGGGCATCTATCACTCTCCCTTCTTCAGGGTTTAGAAGGAACTATTAATTAAGCACCAGAATTTGGCGCTGTCCCTCAGCATACTTGCCTCAGTTAGCTCCCTCCATGCTTCATCCTTCAGAGCGGATTTACGTCTTGCCAATTCTAATTTATACTCTTTTCGGTGGGAACTCACCAAATAGGGTCCCTTGGGCTCCTCTTTAGTGCTTCAAGCAAGTTCCTAGCCGCCTGGGAACAGAGGGAATCAAACCATCTGGGGGACTGAATAACAGAGCTTAAGAAGTCACTTATTTTACCTGTGGTGATTTTAAAAGCGCTAAGAACTTCCCTCGGCGCTGAGGTTAATGTGGAGCTAACTCATTTGCACACAAGACCGACATGTACTTGTAAAATGCGTCTGGGGATATCTGGGTCCATTTTAACCGCCTCCCACCATATATTTGCCTCACCTCCCCACTCTGGCCAGCCCCCCCTCTATGCAGCATTAAAGGCCCAGGGAAATGAACACACAGGGGGTTATGATCACAATGGACACTCGCTTGTATTGCAAATCCTGAGAATAAATCTAGTAGAGGCGAAGATGCCAAAATAATATCTATGAATGATCCATCACCCCTACCTTTGAAAGATGGAATAACGGTCTTACTACAAGGGTTAGATAAACACATGAGAGACAAATCAAATTCATGAAGGAGGCCATTCAATGTCTCCCCTTGTGAGGAGTGTTCAAAGTGAATTCCCTGCACGCGTGGGCAACCCTGATCAGCCACACTAGATACTCTGGGGTGGCCGCAAGTAGGAATGTTAAAATCCCCAGCAATCACAAAGTTACAAAATGAGGTATTGAGGTGCTGCCTTACAAAGGAGCCTAGCAAGGTGATGTTACATACATCCCTGATGAAGGATGTTGAATTTTAAAAATGTATGAGGCCTATCTTGTGGGACCCTCTACAGAGTACCAGAGACTGTATACATGGGCTCTCTGTAGGCAGAACCAGCAACCTTCATTTGACTGCTAGGGAGATGTAACTAGCAAGGCCACCTCTCAGTCTTCCTACGTGAGAAGGGATAACCGGGACAGAAAAGGACTTATAACCCTCCAGTGGTAGACTGCTTCCAGTCTGCCACGTTTCCTGCAAACAAATCACACTAAATTGTTTAATGTACTTAATCCATGAAGAATCAGAAATCTTATTAGTGAGTCCTGCAATATTCCAGGATATAAAGTTTCTGTTGATAACACCTGTGGTCCCGGTGCTTGCCCGCAAAATTTCCTTTGGTTTGGTGGATGAAAGTGGGTTCGTTAATACAGGCCCGCTAAGTCAATCGCAGGCGTCCAAGGTGACCATGGGTGCAAAACGGTTGGTAAGCTCCAAAATGGAGGGAGAAGGTGGCTCCTGCCGGCCATGTGCAATCCTATTCCAATAATTTGAATCTGGAGCCCAATCGAATTCAGGTTCCTGGGTGATTGATATAATGACATATGACTTCTGATTGGGGCCCTAAAATATTTGACATAGGGGTTCAGGTTTGTAGAAGAAGCCGAGGGGTAAAGCTGTGATTGATGTCTTAAGGCCAGAGGAGGCGTCGTTTGCAGATGAAAACAGAATCCTTTCTGCGATGTGGGGTTGATTAAAATTGATAATACCACAATCACCATTGCACAGCTTGCAGGAACTGCCAACCCAATTGACCCTTCGCACCATGGTAATATTTTTCTCTACTCTCATTCCTAAGGCCGTGTTACAAGATGACCAGTGTAGTAGCTTGTTCTTCAATTGAGTGTAATCCTCCTTGGTACCCTGGGGAAGAGTTGGCACATTCCCCAATACCACAATTTATGGGGTTGATTCTGGTGGCAGGTGAATGATAGGCAGGTTATGCGTAAAACTTTGCATAGGGCCCTTCCCTCCCCCCAGGTGTTGCTCCCCTTGTACGTTACTCTCCTGTGTAAGTTGGCCCCGTGCATCTGAGCTTTCCTTTGGACCCGAAGATGTGCTTGGTTTTGATTCATTATGGATTACGGAAAGGGGCAAAACTGAACGCAGATGTGCATTGCCACTCGATAACCTTGGAGGGGAAGGTAGAGGTTCCCTAGTGTTTGTTTGTGGCCTTCCAAAGTAGGACAATCCGGTGTTGAGGATAACATCAATGGATTAGTAGCTACACCCCTTGACAATGTGCAGAATTTGAATTCAGAAATACTATTTTCAATCAAATTTAGACGCTGAATGATTGGCCCCAGCTTGGTACCCATCAGGACTTTCAAGGAGTCCTGCAGGGATTCTAGATAGCACGTCAAATCTGCTTTGGTCAGTCCTTGATCGACTACAGACTTCTTGAATATCGGATCAGCTCTTGACCTTTTGGCTTTCCCCCCAGATGGTTGGCCCTTTCTTTTCATGCCCGACCCTTGGGTAACCAGCTCGACACCACCTGGTCTCCCTCGAGTGGCCAGTCCGGTGGCTGGTGGATTCAAAAGATGACTAACGGACATGACACCTACTTTGCCCCTGCTTGAATGTGCGTTGTCCCCCCTGGGATTATTAATCATAATGGTTGGTGTTAGGGGTGCCTATTGGCCAGTTGACTGGCTATTCGGACGACTAATTCTTGGGCCCCGGAATTATTAAGGGATTCATCAACACTGACACTGACCACAGGACTTTGGACACGTGTAGACAGGGGGATGAGAGGTTGCAGGGGATCTAGAGAGGCGACAGTTCACCAGTTTAATCTCCTTGTCGATCACCGATGCGGCCCATTGCAAGAATGAGCCCATGGTTGCCACTGAGCCTAAGGTGGCAACTAAAGCCCCCCCGGGTGCTGCAGGCATCTTGCGCTTCCCCATGTGAAGCTCGAGTCCCAAATCAGTCTACCAGTTAGCGTGACTTCGGCACAGAATAACACAGGTCAGGGCTGGGGTCGGCTAACAAGGAAACCAGGAGTTAGACACACGTTCCTTGTTTGACCAGCTATCGTTTCTAAGACCCTTATATTGCTAATACTCCACTACTGCGGCCAACAAGGTTGTTTTAAAAAACTGTACTGGTAAAATGGTGGGCGTTATCTTCCTACCTCTACTGCGGCAGATGAAAACTGGGCAAGGGCTAGTACTGGTTCTGATACCAAAACAGGAAAAGGGCAGTCCTGCAAGCAACTAGTTCCTGGGGTCTGACAAGATTAGTAAGGAGACCAAGGGGGTAGGCCCAGCCCAGCCTTCTCTGGTCTCGGACATGTGCAGACGGGCCCAACCTTGGCCCGGATTTGCCCGTGCACACCCGAGCGCATCCCGCGATGATTTTTAAGGTGCCTCATGGTGTCGCAGGTGATATGGTCCACGTTTGAGCCTGGATCCTGTGGTCCAAAGCTGAGGCAAGTCAAATAGCAGGCGGTGGCTGGCGGCAAAACAAGCAGACGGCGTCCCCCATTTAATTGCAGCTTAGGTTTGTTGAGGAATTTTGAGCATAGGATTGTTTTGAAACACAGTGCTCACCCTTTTATAAGCACAGTAAGGAAAGTGCCTCGCCTGTTGATGGAACCCTTAGATCAGGAATTGAAGAAACTTCTAAAGCAGATGTAATCGAGATTGAATGTTCGGAGTGGTTGGCCCGATTGTTTTGGCACCTAAGGATGGGGGAAAAGAGATTAGGATGTGTGTGGACTTGCGGGGACTTAACAAACACATTTGGGTGGACAGGCAGCCACTGCCAAATATTTCAGAAACACTGGCTTTGATTAAAGATGTAAAACTCTTTAGTGTTATGGACTTATCTCCTGCCTACCATCAAGTGTTACTCCACCCGGATTCAAGGCATCTCACATCATTTGTGACTCCTTTAGGTGCCTATAGATTTATTCGAATTCCTTTTGTGTTAGCCTCTGCCGTCGATTGTTTTCAAAGGGTCACGAGGAAGATCTTGGAAGGGGTGCACTAAGTACTGATTCAGAACGACATTATGGTTTATGGCAAGGACCAACACAAACACGATAAACAATTGTGGGAAGTTCTACATTGGTTGCAGGAGGCTGGTCTGGTGTTGAAGAAGGAGAAGTGCAGATTTTGGGTGACATCAGCTAATTACCTTGGACACACAATTTCGGGAGAGGGAATAAGTCTTAAGTTGGATTTGGCTGAAAGCATTGTGAAAGCACCTACACTGGAAAATAGAGACCATGGGCCATATGTATCATAGTTCCGTTTTGCGAATTCCAAATAGCGATTTTTAAGGAATCGCTATTTAGAAATCGCCAAACGATATGTATGTACAAAATCGCTTTTTATAGCGATTCCTTACCATTCCTAATTTGCAATTAGCAAATTGCTAATCGCAAATTATCCATTCATTTCTATGGGCCAGGAGGCCCATAGGAATGAAGGGGCAATTTGCGATTAGCAATTTGCTAATTGCAAATTAGGAATTTGTTCAAGGGTGCAGGGGTGTCTCAAGAACACCCTGCTGCACCCCTGAAAATGACATTTGGGGGCATATGGCGCACATACATGCCCTAAGGGCATGTATGAGCGTCATATGGCACATTTGGAATTTAAATAAATTGCTTTTTTAAAAGAATTCGCACCTTACCACCAACTTCTAGTTGGTGGTAATCTGCGAATCCTTATTGGCATTTTTGCATAAATATTTCTTTGATACATTGCATTTAAGGAATCGCACATTTTGTGATTCCTTAAGTGCAATCGCAAAATAAGGAATAGCAAAATGTGTGATTCCTTATTTTGCTGCAAAAATGTTTCATACATACCATTTAGCTAATTAGCATTCGCAAAGGCCGAAATTCTGCGATTTTCGGCCTTTGCGAATGCTAATTAGCTTGATACATATGGCCCCATGTGCGATCTTTCTTGGGGTTGGCTGAAATCTGCTCTAAGTTTATTCCCATCTTTGCTAGTTTGTTCTCACCATTGAGGTTACTGTTGAAAAAGAATTCCAAGGAGAGCACCATTGCTTTTAAAAGCATCAAAGAGATTATTTTTAAATTGCCTACCCTTGGGCACTTTGATGCGAGCAAGAAAAAAGTAGGTCAGTGGATGCTACCATGCGTGGTTTGGGGCAGTCCTTTCTCAGGTTGTGGATGGCAAATCTAAGGTTGTAGCTTTTGCTTCTCTTCTCTTAGAGGGGCTGAGGAACAATATTCCATGATCGAGCGAGAAGCACTGTCTGCATGCTGGGTGATCCGGCATTATAAATTCTTCTTGTTGGGGATTCCGATTGTAATTAGATCAGATCGCCGACCATTATGTCTAATTTGTACTTGCAGAGAAGTTGGTATTTATCTCCTTGCATTAAGTGAAGGATGGAAGGGTTGACTGAGTTCAATTTCAGTATGGAATATGTGCCTGGTCCTAAGAACATGGCTGCAGATTGCTTATCGAGACTACCTTTAGATCAAGGTGGTGAAGAGGTGGAGAAATCCTAGGTTGCATGGGTTTGTGAATCGGCAGTTAATGCTGATGATTGGTCGGTAGCATGTCAAAATGACAAAAGTTTAGACATGCTCAAAGATTTCATTGTTAAAGGTTGGCCGGAGTATAAAGAGGTGCCGGATTCCTTGAAGGGTTTCCTGAATGTAAAGGATGAGCTGTGCATAATTGAAGAGAAACTAATTAGGAAGGACAGGGTGATACCACCTGTTGACTTGAAAAACAAGCTATCCATTTGGCACATGAAGGGCACCTGGGGAGGAATTTAACTAAGTCAAGAGTTTATGAAAGGTATTGTTGGCCTGGCATGGATCGCCAGGTCAAAGAAGTTGTGAAAGATTGTTGGCTAACAATGACAAGAGTAAGAAGACATGTGTAGTTCCCTTGTCTCCTGTGGAGAGTCCCATGGAGCTTTGGTCAAAGCTAGGCTTAGATAGCGCAGGACCCTTTGAGCTTTTAGCTCATGATGAACGCTATGTATTGTTATTGGTCGATTATACCTCTAAATGGGTTGTTACCAAGTGTGTGTCTCAAGTAAACACCAGGACAGTGATAGAGCTCCTTTCTGAGTAATTTTATAGGGAAGGTATTCCCAAATGTGTCATCACGGATAATTGGGTTCAATTTGCATCTCAGGAAATGTGTATTTTCCTCAAAGAATTGTCCATTGTGCATTATAAGACTGCTTTATATTATCCGCAAGCTAATGATTTGGCAGAGAGCATGAACAAGTTGGTGATGAGTTGTTGACAATGAGCACTACAAACCAAAACTTCATTAAAATGCATGCTCAAGAGACATGGTGGGCTCACCGTAACATGCCGAACAGTGTGACGTCGGTCTCTTCTTTTTAGGTCTCGCTGACCTAGCATTGCAGCGCGCATGCGCTGCTCGCTCTGCGAGGCATATTGTATTAGGGTATGTTTTAGAAGAGGGGTGGAAGCCCCGTCCCTATTTTTCATTGGCTGGTGTCATCATCTATGGTAAACGCTGCCCTCCAATTGAAAATTAGGCTTCTTAGTCCCTGCTTGTTACCACGCTGACTCCTTTTGCGACGGCCCATTGGACTGGATCATTTACTTGTGGCTTTACACCGTCTCCTTCATAAGTCTGTAAGCACTCTTTTATTTTTATTTTCAGCTCTCTCCGCTTCAGCTGTGCTTTTTTATTTATTTAATTATTTTGCTGCGCTGGCAAAAAGGGATCGTTTCTCCTCTCATCTGGTGATGGGGGGGCAAATCTCCTATTCCCCTCCACCTCCCACGGTTCCTATGCCCATGTTCACTAGGGTAGAGACCGCGTCAGGGGCTGTGAGCTCTTGTGTCCTAAGTATTCATTCTCTAACATGGACCACGTCAAAGTGCTTACAAATTATCACCCGCTAGATGGGCACTGGACGGAAGGAACCCTGCTTGTTCTGGTGAAAGTATTTGCGGAATCTTGTGTTGCATATGGTGCTTTCGGCTTTTAGCCTCCCAGCTTTTGTGTTTTAAGGGATTTGTGCACATAACCTTTGCCGTCTCTTTCCACCATTCTCAGCGTTCATAGTGTTTCCGTCGTAAGCACTTCCTTTCGCGGAACTGTCCCTGGGAAGCTTGCCCCGCCTCCCCTCCCTGTACAAATGGCCCCGTCTGACGCTGTACAGAGTCCCGTCGGCTGAATTTCCGGTGTCTGTGTGTTTTTGGGTGCGTCCTTGAGTCAGAAACGCGTCTATGTTTGCGATGAAGGTACCCGCCTGCAATGAAGCTCCTCGGCGTATTCTGGCGAAGGAAATCGCTTTGTCGAAGCAGTGTTGTCACGTTCTGTGCCCATGGCTTTTATTAAATGTATGTTGAGAGCATTCCCTTAATATCGAGGTTCTCGCCGCCCCCTCTCTGCCAAAGTTATTTCTGCCCCTTCTAAGCAGCAGTTCCTATTGTGAGCACTTGTTCTCTTTAGGAAATTGTCTAGCAACTCTCTGACTTCCCTTTTGGAAGGAAGTGAGAAAATACCTCTACCTCTCCCTTCTGGAATTTCGGTTTCTGTTGTGCGAACATTCTTCTCTTAGGGGGACTGCCCTCGGTTCCCGCTTAAAGAACTTTCCCCTAAGATTTCTTCACAGCCCCAGCTTGGCCCTCCCTCCTGCTAGAGGGAATTCCATGTTCGCCTTGTGAGAGTGCCTTGCGGTAGATGGCCTCCAAAACCCCTTCGCCTCACGAAGATTTTTTTGTTGTCGCAGTTTTACGTAGCATGAACTCGGCGCAAGGATATTGGAATGCTATACATCAACACCAGGTTAGTTTTTTTTAGGCAACTGGATATTTAAATATTTTGTCCAGAAGCACAGGACGTTAAGCTAACGTCGCGTACCCAGCCTGGTTCCCCAGTCGGCAGCTCTGGCCATTAGGCCACATCTCCTCCTGCATATCACCTTTTTCAATAGGACTCGGCTCCTGAAGCTAATCCACCTTTCCTCACTCCTCTAATTTGGATGTGCCATGTAGCACAGCGAATCCCCCTCTGCGGGGGGGGGTGGTGGGGGGGGGTATGGTACAGATGTTCACACAGCTGCAAGAGCAAAACCTCATCCTCTTGTTGCACAGGGAGGCCCGGCGGGGGTGTGGGGCAGAAGGGCCACACCGGGGCAGCGCCTGTTGCTCGAGCGGCATAGATAAGGCGGGGAGGTTGCCAGGCAGATCTCCCTTCCGCTCCCTCATGGAGGGTTTTGGACTGCTAGGCAGCGCAGGATCTGCCATCGGTGACAGAAGGGCATGTGACTCACTGCTCTGGGAAGGAGGCTTTGACTGCAGCTGCCACGGTGGCCTTGTCAGAGGGAGGGGGGGGGGGGCGTAGAGTGGAGAGAGAGCTGGAAAAGGCCGGGCTGCTGAACACTTTGCTCCCCGATGCCCATCAATTGAGCAGCTCTGGCTAATTAAAGCTGCCGCTGCACGGTTGCATGGCTCTGCTGCTTCCCTGCCCTCTGTCGCCACCTACAGGGCACCTTCCCCGACCGCCCGAGACGTGCTGTGGCAGCTTACAGGAAAATACCTAGTGGCAGAAGGCTGGCACCGAGACCAGAGTGAGGAAGTTGCACCAAGGCCATGAGAAAGGCATTCTGTAGGGAGGCGGGATGAGCTAAGACCAACTAACAAATGGCGCGACTGTTAGTGAGAATAGATGGCAGTATCAATTAATACTGACACAAAAGGGCTAGGCTAGCGACTGGTGTTGAGACCTTAGTATAAGAACTGGTACTTAAACTTCAGGGGTAATGACGGGTACAACATTTGAGGAAAAGAAAGAGACGTCGTGACCTGAAGGATAGGTAGTGTTACAGAGGTGTCGGACCCTGCCCTCTTTTGGTGGTGGTCGTGGTGGGGGGTGGGAGGGGGGTTGTTAACATTGATTCCGCTGAATGTTAAGGTTGACCCCGCTGATATCCTGGGCCCTGTTCCACTACGGCTCTGTAAACTGGGACTAATACAACCCTTCCCGGCCTAGTCTCTCAGCTCTCAGGGGAGCAAGGGTGAGCAGTCACAAGCTTCCTTCTCAGGGTGACAGTGTGGAGCGCACTTGCTCAGCACTCCACAGTTCACCAACAGACACAATAACTTCCATTTCCTAACTCAATGTATGCCTTTAAAGAAAAATAAATCCCTTTTTTTAAACTCACTAAATACTACGCGATCCAACTATTTATACAGGCCTTTGACCTTGGATGATATTCAACGCCTCCTGAGTTTACTTGAGCTTATCCCACCCGGGTGATGCTTTAATAATGGAACCCCACCCCAACCCCTTTTCCACCCTCCACTAACATGGTTTACGAACCTTGGCCTACAATGTAGCTCGATCGTACGCACTGTCTACAGCTTTGCCTGCACGACATTGGGGACAAGTGCAAGAGATTCTCCCCTTGGGATAGCTGCCAGTAGTGTGTGGCATATTTGCAAGTATCTGAAGTGTTCTGTGTGTGCAAGTTCGAACTCTTTCTGCAATTGCACAAAGGGGACCACTTCCACTCTGGCCCATGCGGTTTTGTTACACAGTGGCACAGATCGACAACATCAGGTTACTGTACCAACAAGCATTTGCAGTGCAATAAGTCTCGCATTTGCGAGAGTTTGAGCTATTGGCTTTGTAAATGACAATGCCATTTATTGATGTGTTTTGAAAACCGGCAAGCGGTGCGTAAACACGCACTTTGTACTTATAGTCCTTGCTTAAGAGAAGCAAGGCTGCCAGTAAAAGAGGTGCAGTAACTGCCAGCCTTGCTTCTTGTTAGCAGCGCCTATACGTACAAAGTGCGTGTTTATGCACCGTTTGCAGGTTTTCAAAACACAGACATAAAAGGCATTGTCATTTACAATGCCAGTAGCTCAAACTCTCGCAAATGCGAGACCTATTACATTGCAAATGCTTGTTCTGTTTTGAGAGGCAGGAAGCCACATGATAAATTAAGTCCAGTATGGTTGAGATTGGGGTTGGTGAAAAAGGGTGGAAAGTATGTGGAAAGTAATCCTATAGCTAAGAGAGTGTTACCAGGAAAGATACAAGTCCTGGTTTGACAAGAAGAAATGTGCCCTATATTGGCATTGAAACATTGGGAAAAAGGTGCTCGTCAGGAGACCAGGGTTCCCCAAGAAAGGGCGCTCCATGTTTATGAGTCCGTTTGTGATCACAGAGTTGAGGAAAAATGTGTGGTTTTGAACTCTGGAGATGTATGGAGCATGTCTAGACTGGCAAAATGTGATGACAGATTTCCTAAATCTGACAAGTATTCGCAAAGGGGGAATTCCTCTGATCTATCTGTAGAGCACAGATGGATTTGGTGGGTAAGAAATCCACTAAGAGAGTAAGATCTCGACCTCTGTGGCACAACGATTATGCACTGATCGACAACATCAGGTTACTGTACCAACAAGCATTTGCAGTGCAATAAGTCTCGCATTTGCGAGAGTTTGAGCTATTGGCTTTGTAAATGACAATGCCTTTTATTGATGTGTTTTGAAAACCGGCAAGCGGTGCGTAAACACGCACTTTGTACTTATAGTCCTTGCTTAAGAGAAGCAAGGCTGCCAGTAAAAGAGGTGCAGTAACTGCCAGCCTTGCTTCTTGTTAGCAGCGCCTATACGTACAAAGTGCGTGTTTATGCACCGTTTGCAGGTTTTCAAAACACAGACATAAAAGGCATTGTCATTTACAATGCCAGTAGCTCAAACTCTCGCAAATGCGAGACCTATTACATTGCAAATGCTTGTTCTGTTTTGAGAGGCAGGAAGCCACATGATAAATTAAGTCCAGTATGGTTGAGATTGGGTTGGTGAAAAAGGGTGGAAAGTATGTGGAAAGTAATCCTATAGCTAAGAGAGTGTCTTACCAGGAAAGATACAAGTCCTGGTTTGACAAGAAGAAATGTGCCCTATATTGGCATTGGAACATTGGGGAAAAGGTGCTCGTCAGGAGACCAGGGTTCCCCAAGAAAGGGCGCTCCATGTTTATGAGTCCATTTGTGATCACAGAGTTGAATAAAAATGTGTGGTTTTGAACTCTGGAGATGTATAGAGCATGTCTAGACTGGCAAAATGTGATGACAGATTTCCTAAATCTGACAAGTATTCGCAAAGGCGGAATTCCTCTGATCTATCTGTAGATCACAGATGGATTTGGTGGGTAAGAAAACCACTAAGAGAGTAAGATCTCGACCTCTGTGGCACAACGATTATGCACTGATGTGAATGAATTGATGGTAAGTTGATGATACAGCCAACTCTTAGTTCATCTTTCTGGATATATCATTCTTTTTTATATGTTAGGCATGGTTCAGTGACTAAATATCGAGGGACATAATAATATAGAATGGCCAAAATATCGACTCCAAAATATCGAAGTACAGAATATAGTATCCCTATCTACAAACAGGTAAGTACTAAAATATTGAATCCAAAATATAGATTGTCAAAATATAGTTAACTAAAATATCGAATTTTTTAAATGTATTAAAAATAATATAAAAGTAATTAAATATTAAAAACAATAAAATAAAACATACTGTCCTGAAGAAACCTACAGCGGACCCCACCGATCTCAAAAACTTCCGCCCCATCTCGCTCCTCCCTTTTCCTGCTAAAGTCATCGAGAAGATCGTCAACAGACAGCTGACCGCCTTCCTCGAGACGAACGGATCCCTCGACCCCTCGCAGTCCGGCTTCAGAGCCAACCACAGCACCGAGACCGCCCTCATCGCAGCCACCGACGACATCCGGACCCTGCTCGACAAGGAGGAAACAGTGGCCCTCATCCTCCTGGACCTCTCCGCTGCGTTCGACACGGTCTGCCACCGCACCCTAGTCCAGCGCCTCAGCAACATCGGTATCCAAGAGAAGGCACTGGAGTGGATCATCTCGTTCCTCTCCGGAAGAACACAAATAGTCCGCCTCCCCCCGTTTCGCTCCGAGGCCACCGAAGTCATCTGCGGCGTCCCGCAAGGATCTTCACTCAGCCCCACCCTCTTCAACATCTACATGAAACCTCTCGCAGCCATCGCACGCCAGCACAACCTCAACATCATCTCTTACACCGACGACACCCAGCTGATCCTCTCCCTCACCAGAGACCCCGACACCGCCAGAACCTGCCTACACGAAGGGATGAAAGACTTCGCCGAGTGGATGAAGGACAGCCACCTGAAACTGAACTCGGACAAGACGGATGTCCTCATCCTGGGATCTTCGCCCTCCGCCTGGGACGACTCCTGGTGGCCCCCAGCCCTGGGCACCGCACCCAAGCCAACCGACCACGCACGCAACCTGGGCTTCATCCTGGACCCCTCCCTCTCGATGACCAGACAAGTCAACGCCGTCTCCTCATCGTGCTTCAACACCCTGCGTATGCTTCGCAAGATCTTCCGCTGGATCCCGACCGAGACCAGGAAGACTGTCACCCAGGCACTCGTCACCAGCCGACTGGACTACGGAAACGCCCTCTACGCCGGAACCACAGCCAAGCTACAGAAAAGACTCCAGCGCATCCAGAACGCCTCCGCCCGACTCATCCTGGATGTCCCCCGACGCAGCCACATCTCCAGCCACCTGAGGAACCTGCACTGGCTCCCCGTCGACAAGAGGATCACTTTCCGGCTCCTCACCCACCCACACAAGTCTCTCCACGACCTGGGCCCCAAGTACATCAACGACCGCCTGACCTTCTACACGCCCACCCGCCAGCTACGGTCCACCAGCCTCGCCCTCGCAGCCGTACCACGCATCCGAAGAGCCACCGCCGGAGGAAGATCCTTCTCTTACCTGGCTGCCAAGACTTGGAACTCCCTCCCCATCCACCTTCGGCTGACCCAGGACCATCTCGCCTTCAGGAAACAACTCAAGACCTGGCTGTTCGAGCAGTAGCATACCCCTCCCCCCAAGCGCCTTGAGACCCTCCCGGGTGAGTAGTGCGCTATACAAATGGCATGATTGATTGATTGATTGACTTAAAATAAAGCAAAAAAGCTTAAAATGTAAAAATAATAAATGTAATGTAAAAAAAAGTAGAGATTTTGTTGGATAGCGAGAGGGTAAAAATTACTATACCCACTCCAGTGAGTGCAACAGTAGGGAAAGCGTTGGATAGCGTAGGGGTAAAAATTACTGTACCCACTCCAGTGAGTGCAACAGTAGGGAAAGCGTTGGATAGCAGGAGGGTAAAAATTACTATTCCAACTTCAGAGAGTGCAACAGTAGGGAAAGAGTTGGATAGCATAGGGGTAAAAATTACTATTCCCACTCCTGAGAGTGCAACAGTAGGGAAAGTAATGATTTAATATTAAAATAAGATTACATTCATTATCTATAGCAATAAAAAAATAATTACAATGAATTACCAATTAATTTTTTTTTACCAATTAATAAAAATTCATTACCAATTAATAAAAATGTATTACAATTGATAACAATTAATTACCAATTAATTATCAAGCAATTAATTATCAATACATATAAATACAAATAAATATTTACTTTATTACAATTAAATTACTTCCCTCCCTATTCCCACATAAACCCACAACCCCCTCCAAATAATCCAAAATAAAACTAACATAATTATCAATTAATCAATTAATATAAATTAATTACCAATTAATAACAATTAATTATCAATTAATAATTAATTATGAAGCAATTATCAATACATAAAAATAAATATTTACTTTATTTCAATTAAATTACTTCCCACCCTATTCCCCTATAAAACCACAACCCGCCCCAAATAATAAATAATACAATTAACATAATTATCAATTAATAAATTAATAAAAAAGAATTACCAATAATAACAATTAATTACCAATTAATAATTCATTGTCAATCAATTCATTATCAATACATATACATAAAAAATTATATTTAATTTACTATAATTAAATTAGTTCCCACCCTATTCCCCTATAAACCCACAACCCACTACAGAATTAAATTATGCAAAAATTAAATTACATAATATTCATTACTTAAAAAAAATTAAACATACATTACAAAAATAATACATAATTTTAACACATATGCTACCATACATAAGACTAAAAAAAAATCGATATTTTAAATTTGATATAATGGAAATCGATATTTCCTACCCCAATTTCGATATTTTGACTGACTATATTTTGGTGATTCGATATTCTGTCCTATCTATATTTTGGAGTCAATATTCTGGCCTGTCTATATTTTGGATTCTATATTTTGATCGTTCACCTTTAGGCATAATGTTTTTGTTTTTTGTGTTTTCTTTTCTTTTATTTTATTTTACTCTATTGTTGTATTGTTTGTGGGAAAGGTGTTATGGTCTATACCAGGTTTCAGGACCTTTGTTAGGGATAATTACCTTAGTCCCAGTAGCAAAACCTTTGTAATGGATTCTTACCTATGTCATGGTTGCTGGGTGATGGAGTCATTCCAGTAGTCATTAATGACAACACAATGTATTGTCCTTGTCCTGATGTTTAGTTTTGAATTGTAAAGGCCAAGCTGTTGCTGGGCTGGTGGTCTGTAAGCTGTATTTGAATAAATACCAATTGGACCTGGATTACGTGTGATATCTCAACTTATCAGAGACTCTAAGTGATAGCTCCTACCTAGACTAATAAGAGGCAGGCAAGCTGGGACTGAGCTCTGGTCTTGTTTCGGACAGACTATACCTAGGTGGAGCACACAGTGTGCACAGAGAGCCAGCGCATAGGGGTGCTGGGCACAACCGATTGCTGGGGTGGTGGTGTCTGCGGCATGGTTATGATGTTGCTTTGATGGCTGCTGTGATGCAAAAAAGATGCTATGGGGACTTCAGGGACATGTGCTCAATGTGGGAGTGTCGTCAAATATATATTGCTGTTGTGAGAGGGGAAAATAACTGTATTATTTACATGCAACTTAGATATAAATGGACCTTAGACTATATTCGGTGAGCAGCCATCGAGGGCTGCAGTCCCCTGGGGTAGTTTGAGCACACTTTTGGCCTGCCATGGGATGGGATGCCCTCTGCGAATTGCACATGTCGCTCGATCCATCCGTGGGGTGGATGGGGCGGTGGATGCTCCTTGTTGGCCTGTTGGTTGAGGGCAGAAGTTGTTTGGGTTCACTGCCTGATTTTGGAGAGGGAGTTTCTGGGGTTCTCGATCAGGTTTGTTATTGAGTTTTGAGGTATGGAATTGCTCTACTGTGTGGGGACTTTTTACTACGTGTATAGACTTGTATGGCTGTGGGTAGGGTTGAGAGCACGCATGGAGATGGGAGCAAAACAGAATGCAACACTTAATGCCAGATGGAACCTGAATGGAAGTTCCTAATGTGAACCGCTTGGTCCAGATGACCAAGCTGTGTAGAGTATATTCAGTTCTGAGGCGCTACTGCATCTCTGTGGCCTTTTTCCAGGATACACATATATGGGGATTGTATTAGATAGCTGAGACTGAGGTGGAGAGCGGAACCCCCATTCTAACTTTGCTGGGGGGGGCTTGATTTGAGTAGCGCCAAGGACTCTGTTCGCTCTCAACGGAGTTTAATGTCATCAATTGACATAATATATCTTGTCTGATGGTGATGTTAGAGTGAAGCATTGTGGGTGGGGTATTTTATTGTAGTGTGACCAGTGTTGTAATTCTTTGTTCAAGATTACAACACATGGCAATAAATATTTATGCAAAAAAAAAACATTGTTACTGTTGCTATCCCCCGTAAAAGTTACCAAATATCAAAGGTTGGTATAGCTATATGAATTGTTAGGTGTACCAAGACAAGCTACTTTGAAGCTTTCTTCCCACTTCTTCTATGCCACACTCTACTAGGAAGAATGAAGCATACATTTCTAGGGATTATTTGAATAGCTATCTGCAACTCAGCTACATAGTTATGTTACGCATATTTGAAGAGCACACTGTCATCCAGGAGAGTATCCTGGCACTGTGCAGGTGTGAGTTCAGCCAAACCTAGAGCCTAGTGGCACCACTTGAAAAGCCAGGTCTTCAGCTTCTTCTGGAATACAAGAAGTGATGAGTAGGCTCTTATGTGTAGTGGCAGGTCATTCAACGATTTAGGAGAGATGTATGACAAGGCTCGACCGCCAGATCTGGTTTTTCATATGTGTGGGATGTGTGCAAGTATAAGTCTGGATGAGCAGAGGCGTTAGGAAGATTTGTGAAAGCAAATGCACTTATTGAGGTATGCTGGACCAGTGTTATGTAGTGCCTTGAAAGAGTGCGTGAGGAGTTTGAATTGTGCTTGTTTGTGTATGGGGACTTGGGGAGTTAATGGAGCTCCTTCAGGTGTGATGTAATATGAGTGCCGTGTCAGAGGTTGAGAGTGATTCTAGCCGCTGAGTTACAAATAGTCTGCAGCCTTCTGGTGAGTTTTTTTGTTGATCCCAGCATAGAGGGTGTTCCTTAGCCCAACTTCCTTGTGATGAGGGTGTGTGTTGCAATTGTCCAGGTGCTGATTGGGAGCCATTTGGAAATCTTTTCAGCATTTTCAGGGTATGGAAGCATGAGGCAGTGACTGTGTTGACTTTATCGGTCACATTGGGTTTTCCATTTATGACAATCCAGAGGTTCTTCACACGGGTGGTGGAGGTGAGTGTTGGTCTTAGCTCTTTTGGACACAAAGTGGAGTTCCACGCTGAAGTGCTGTCCCCCAAGATCACAATTTCAGTGTTGTCAGTGCGCAACTCCACACACTTTTACTAAATACTATTGTTTTGATATGTGTGCCCCGCCAACATGCTAAAGTTGGCCAAACAGAATTAATAATGCTATTTCAGGCATCTGCATCTGCTGATAGCCCCCATTTGGGGAGTATTGCTTTATAGTCTATGCAGAGCATGTGTATCTACAGACACATATGCTACAAACAGAATATCTTACCTTTTAAGCATCTTTTCATAGCTTTTCGTGCTGTAGATTCACTCCCCGAAAGCAGTGTGTTTGCACATCTTTGTAACTTTAAATACATATATTACTTTATACACTATTTCATGGCCACCATGTTCTCACCTGTAACCACTCCATACTTACACTCACCCGCTGTGTGGAAAAAAATCAAACAATGGTGTCGGTTCCCATGCGCATTACTTACTAAGGGAGGAGTCACAGGATACCCCATGACTCGAAGAAGCTTCTTTGAACAGTAAATACTTGTAATGTCTGAGCCCATCACTAGATGGCAGGTGTGTGCAGAGTACACTATAAGCATGCCTAGAGGGTAAGTAAGATATTCCTTCTAATGCAAACATCCGCGTTGCAATCAATGCTGCAGATACTGCCTCCCACAGTGTAAACGCTAGCATCTTGCTACGCTGCCACGCATGTCTTCTTATCTCTATATTCTAGCTGGAGGTCCAACAAGCCCTCAACATCCCATTCAGCGGGTTACATCTCTTTGGACCCCAAGGGGTTGAGATGTTGAAGATAAAGGAGAGTGCAGATTGTAAAAACGTTAGGTGGCCCACACTCTGACACTCCAAGGAGCTAGGGGGCACCGTTCGTAGGCAGCAATCCAGGGTTGGCCAAAACCCCCCTGGGGAATTGCAGATCTTAAGGAAATCCCATGGTTGGAAGAGGACACTTAATGGATGTCACATGTGAGTTGAGTATGTCTGCAGTTCAAAAACCGTTTGATGTAATAGACTAAAGTTGAATTCCATTTGTATATTAAGAATCTAGGCCACATATAGGGTACACATGATCCCTGACTTGCCTCTTAGTTCACTAATAGCAGTGTCATCAGGGCGGGGGGAGGAAATTTTCTCAGTTCATGTTTAAAAACTCCCACTTTAAATAAATATATTACTAAAGCATGATATGCTGGTGCACACTTGTTTACTAATAGCACACTTTCCTTTGAAATGGCTACTAACTTTCCTACGGACATGCAGTTATATAGTGTACAAACAATGTATGGAAAAAGGGCTTCAGCAAATATTTATAATTTGCATATCATCAATAGAAGCTTTCTGATTTGCTTTGATCCTACTGAAATCTTTGTTTCCATCACACTTCAAAATTAAAACAAAAATTGGTATCCTAACTGCCGGTATATTTTGAAATATTTGTACCGCTCATTTACAAGCTATTTAAATGTGTGTTAGCAAAAAAGCAGGCATCTTACAGCCTTTCATTTTACCATCCCTGTATCCTAGGGTCAGAAACTTCACTTTACAAAATCCTCTAACTTTTCAGTCATAAAAAGGAAAGTAAACACCAGTCTCCAGGACATGTGAGGCAGTCAACATGGACGGTGTGAGCACCATGCATGGGTATACAATTGATGGTATCAGGTATGCTGCTCTTAATGTTGTACCGTCCTTGTCTTCTTGCACAAACTTATTGCTAATTATCGCTTACATATTGTGTCAATGATGTCTGGATATCTAAAAGGCGAAACATCCCCTTGTAAAAGAAAAAAATAAATAAACCCTAGTCTCCAGGATAAAATAAGCAGCAATTTGTGAGAAGACATATGTCAACATATGACCTCTGTCTTTTGAACCACAGCAAATGTATAAAACAAGATTTAAAGGCATCTTTTTTGCGCATTCACTTTCTGAATGAACAGAACACTTGTCTGTTGCCAACTGGCGCACTCTCACCAGAACTGGCGAAAAGGCCCCAAAGATTGCATGCCCTGATAAAATCTAACTCGCCATAGGGAGTGAGCAAGTAGAATTTTCAAGGCCTGCATACGTCTTAATGTTTCCCAACAAATGTGTGATCAAGATCAGCACCTGTAACCTTGCTCCACAGCTTAAGGTTCATCGTAAAAGTATTTTTTTTGCAGAGTTTTATATAGCGCAAACTTGACCCGAATCGGGTATCAGAGCGCTTTACATAGCACCAGTTGCATTACATTCATTTTTGTTAGGCGCGGGGAGAATAAGTGATTTGCCCAGAATCACAGGATGATCAGCGTCTTTGCCGAGACTCGAAACCAGTTCTCCAGATTCGAGGTCGACGGCCCTAGCCGTTAGGCCTACTCCTCTCCCCTAAATGAAAAAAAGTTGCACCTCTAACCCCAAATGTTGTGAGGTTCAACAGGGCCTGTGCACGAAAGTGTACATTTTGGACTGCACGTTTAAACTTGACATCTTTTTTTCACTGTGACTTTTTACATACTTTAAATATACATTATAACATACTTAGAAAGTAGTTTGCTTGCTGCACATTTCTTCATAAGCATTTTATCATGACACTTGTACACTGTTCAAGGCTAAGGAATACTGGGCATTGCATTTGCTTATGTTTTATGGTTGGGGACAGTTCAGCGTCGGAAAGACAAACAATTACATTAGCATGGCACCTATGACACAATGCGATCAGAACTGGGCTTTGATTATATAAACTGCCTCTGAGCTAAGTTCACCAATGGAGCACTTCTACGAATTTTCCTGGAACGCTTGTCTGTGACTGAGTGGAATGCTGTATGAGTTTTGGGTTATCTTAAAACTATGCAAATATTGAATGAAGTAGTTTTTTAACTCGCGCCGTGTCGAATTTTGAAAGACTGCAGATCGAGGCGAAGCTCGAGGGTGCGTCTGGATCGGGCCTTCTCAAGCTTTTTAGTACAGTAATGTTGAGCTTTAGGAACGCGCTAGCGTCCGTGTTGATGATGCGGGCTCGGGGTGCTTCTAGGACGGACCTTTGCGGGCTCCGTAGAACAGTGATCTAAGTACATTGGAAACACGCAGATGTTACTGAATCTTTAAAAAGTGTTTGTGGCATCGGAGTGTACAGGGTTGCCATAGAGATGAGTTCTCAGCAACCCTGTCAGTTGGAAACGTTAGCTTTTAGTGAGTGTGCTTAGGTGTCTTAATTACTTGGTGAGAGTTAAAAAAAAAGGGAGAAAAAGGAACAGAATAGATAAAGCAGTTTTTGGACGATATCTTTAATAGAGGGGTTACAGAGAACAAAATATGAGTGAAGGTGGGGTGCCTGTGGGAAAGGAATCAAGTAATGATTTAGAGACGAAAATGGTGCAGGAAGAGGTAAGAACTTCAGTTAAAGAGATTTTGGATTCGGTGTTTGAGAGAAAAAGGAAGGCTGCAGATGTTTCTGATGAAGAATTGTGGTTGTTAGAAGAAGAGAAGACTGATCATGCTACTAACATGTCAGGAAAAAGGAAAATGAAGAGAACGAATATAGAGAAAGAAGAGGATAGGTTTATGGCTTGGCAGAAGGGTGGTCTTGGCACCACACAAAGAGAAGGTGCTCTACGCAGCACAAAAAAGGGTGTCTTTAGCGGCACACAAGAGATTCTGGAAGGTCCTGATGATGCTAATTCATATGGATGTGATGTGGAGTATTTTGATGAGTTTGTGTTTGACAATTTGGATACAGAAGTTTGGGATTTGGATTATGATAAAGAGGAAACAAATAAGGAAAGAGAAGGGTTTAGTAAAAGACCCTCAGGGTGTTGATATGTTCAGCCTGGATTTAATTAGGCACCCAAGAATTGCAGACTGGTGGCTGCTTGCACATGTGGCAGAGTTTATAGGAATATGGATAAAGAAACCATTACAGAAAGAAGCTAGATCTGTGATGTGGGCTGAGTGTTCTCTCCCAATATTGGATAATAAGGCGTGCGCGACCCCAGTTTTAGATATGGATCTGATTATTTTTGTCATTCAAAATGGTTCGGGATCCCAGGAAAGGATTCCAAAGGGTGCCAACCAGTGCCAGAATTGTTTGGTGAACGTTATTGGTTAACTGGCTAAAATACTGGACATGGCTGAAGAAGCCAAGAAAAATTCAGTCTCTGTGGATACAGAGCTCCTAAGACGTTGGTCACAAAGAGTGGTGTGTTTCCTTAGGAATGCAAATGCGGTGATTATGGCGGAAAGACGGAAGGCTGTTATCATGCGAATCAGCCCAAAGTTGGGGGACTTTGCAATGAAGGAACCAAGCGAGGATCCAAGAGGATATTTACTTGGTGAAGGACTAATAATAGGAATGGAAAAATATGTGTCCACCTTTACTAGCCTTGGTAAGGCTCAGAGTTACCCAAGGAAAGTTTTATGGGGGGCGTGTTTTTGACAGGGCTGGAGCAGGGGACGTTTCTCCAGCCTGTTCAATACAAGGTCCCAATATCAGTCATTTAGAAGACCATCATTTAGGGGGTTCTAGTCAGAAACTGGGTTTTATCCTCAAAGAGGAAGGAGTCCGAGGATGTCAACATAGAGGAAGGGCACCTTTCGGACTATGAAATCAAGGTAGGTTTGAGGATGAATTTAGTTTTTTCCCAAGGAAAGGTAGGGGGGGAAATTAAGGTTTTTCCTAGGAAATTGGAGAAACCTAACAGAGGATCAATGGGTTCTACAGGCAGCTCAAGGATATTCGAAGGAATTCAGGGAGTTTTTGGATCAAGAGATGGCATCAAGAGAGTTAATTTTTCAGAAGGAACAACAAGAGTTGGTGAGCATGGAAGTTCAGGCTATTTTGAGGAAAGGAGCAATAGTGAAAGTGAAATCGGAATGTATGGGATTTGTGAGCACAATGTTTTTGGTAAGGAAGAAAGACAAAGTATGGCATCCTGTTATAAACTTGAAGTTTTAATTGGTACCTAGTTTATTGGCATTTCAAAGTGGAGGGTATCCATTTACTAAGAGATGTTTTGGAGATAAACAATTGGTTGGTAAAATTGGATCCAAAAGATGCGTAGTTTACCATTCCAATAGCAGAGGAGAGTCACAAATATCTGCAATTCAGATGGACGGGAGCCTCCCATTTGGCCAGGCTTCTGCACCTTGGTGTTTTACAAAGGTGTTAAGACCAGTGGCCTCCTATATCAGGGAGAGAAGAATACCTATGATAATGTAGCTCAACGATTTCTTGTTGATGTCTCAGAATTGGGAAGATTTTAGGAAACAGTTATCATTAACTTGTTAGCTTCTGAAGACTTTGTGATTTAAATAAATTTGGAGAAGTCAATTCTAGAACCATGTCAAGATTTGGAGTTTCTTGGTTTACAAGGGAATATTTTGTGAGCAGATTTGCATTTGCCGGAAAGGAAGGTTGTGAAAATAAAAACGGAGGTGAAACAGATCTTAAAGAGGAAATGTATTTCATTGTCAGCCTTAGCAAGGAGAATAGGTTTGTTTTCTTCAATTTAGTAAGTTTTTCCAAGACCACTTCATTACAGAGGTTTGCAGAAGTTGAAGGCGGAAGGTCTGAGGAAGGGATTATGGTATGGAGATCAGATTTAGGTTATTGCGGAAGCAGAGGAAGAGCTAGTTTGATGGCTGCAGAATTTAGAAGTGTGGAATGGCAGAGCAATTTTTGGAATATGTCCAGATTTTGTACTGGAAACAGATGCAAGCCTTTCTGGTTGGGGAGCTTGTTTGGAACAGGAAGAGACAGATGGCAGATGGTCATTAAAAGAGAGTCAGAGTCATATAAATGGTTTAGAAAAGAGGGCAGGCCTTTTTGCATTGCAGAGTTTGGGGAAAAAGTTGAAGAATTCCAATGTACTGCTAAAGATGGACAATTAGTCAACAGATTGTTACATAAATCGTTTGGGTGGAAGCAAATAGATGAATTTAACTTAGGTGGCGAAAGAGATATGGAGTTTTTGTGTGGAACAGAAAATAGGGTTTCAGAAGGAGTGTCTTCCAGGTCTGTTCAGCGCCGCAGCAGATTGGAATTTGTGTTATCGCCGAGATTACAGCGACTGGAAATTGAGTGTGAATGTGTTCATAAGAATTCAAAATGTTTGGGGTCCCTTAGATGTGGATCTATTTGCCTCATGGTTACCTTTCCAGGTGCCTCGATATTTCAGTTGGAGAGCGGATCTTCAGGCGGAGGCAGTAGATGCTTTTCAACAGGTATGGAAGAATTTTCTGGGTTATGCTTTTCCTCCATTTTCTATGACACAGAGGCAACTGTTGACAGTGCGGAGGCAGAGATGTCAAATTGTTCTAATAACACTGTTTTAGACAGCACAACCTTGGTTTCCCAGGTTGCTTGAGTTGGTAGTAGAAGAGCCTTATTTAATTCCTATGTCTGAGGAGATTTTAATAGGGCCAGGAGGAGAGATGTATCCATTAATCATTCACGGTACCTTGAACCTTCTTGTTTGGAAGAATTCAGGGGAGGAACGCAGTTTGAAGGACTTGCAGAACAGGCTCAGGAGTTGCTCAAGGAATTTTGGGCACCTGGAACAAGAAAGAGATACATTGAAGTTTGGAGGAAATGGGTTGCTTGATGCATGGAGAGGGATTTGGATCTCATGGAGGCATCTCCAGAGGTTTTTGCAAATTATCTTTCAAGTTTGTTTGAGAAGGGATTTTCTTATAAGACTAACAATTGTTATAGGTCTGCGGAAAGCAGCAGGACTTGCACCAGTGGAAAATGTTTCAATAGGAAGACATGTTTTGGTTTGTACAACATATACAAGAGGTAGTGATGGTATAGAACGTCACACATCAGTTCTTGGAAAAGCAAATATCAAGCATAGTAATGAAGGAAGCAATGTCTTGGTGCCTCTCGAGGTAACAAAAAGCACCCCACTACCTTTGATGTCACTACACAAGAGTTCTTCCAGAACCCTTTGTCATACTTAAGACAAAACCTGTACCTCGGCACTCAATATTCATATCTTTATTCATAAGCAATATGCCAATTTGAGGTCCTATTTAGATCTACTTTGACAACTCACAGGAAACATCAGTCTAGAGAATAATTCTTAAGTGTTCTGTTTAATGTTTTGTGACAATGTTTCACTCAGTACATAGTAGGCTATTTAATTTTTGGGTACAGAGGATACATCTATTAATCACATTTGAGCTGGATTATCAAATAACACATGAAGGTCCAATTCTTGTAACCTCCTTGGTGGCGAAAGATTATGGCAGCGACACTTGTTTAGTTACAAACGTAACTTCTTCAAGGCTTAAACGTTTTAGAGGTGTAGATTAATTCACAAAGTCATGTGGTCTGCCCGAAACGTAAAAATATTTAGGATTCTCAATGAAATTCATAAGACTGTTATAATCAGTAATACCGGCACCGTGAAAACTGTAAGGGGATTCCACTTCAGGAGGACCGGGTCCTAGAAGAGGCGTGTTCAGCATCCAATTGGTTGCAGTAATTTCATAAAAAGGTCTATGCTGTAGTACCATCTTAGTTTCAAACAGGAACACTCTAGTATTCTAAAATTAAGGTTAGTGATATAAACCTTTCGTGCAGAGTATTAGTAAATGTGGGCTATAATATACCCTTGTTTGGTGGGTTAGTTTGTGAAACGAGAGCTGTAGTGCTCCTCTGATTCTATCGGTCAAAATGACACGCTGGTCAATCAACCTCCGTTCCGGTAAAGGGTGTTTTGGTTTGTAGAGTGATGAAGAGGATCAAGTTACATAGACCAACTAAGCCTAGATAAGGTCATTTATGGGATGTGAATTTAGTTTTAAGAAAGTAGAGAGTTGGCCTTCTAATACGTTTTTATCCTTTCGACAATTGAGTAGCAAGATTGCAACACTTCTGTGTTTAATATCTTTCAGGAGGGTGTCAGATATTCGCGTATTAGAGGTGAGTAATAGAGTTTATAACTCAGATGGGGTGACATTTAATATTTCGAAAAGAACTGAGACAATGTCATCGTCAATTTTATACCCTGGGTTTTAAGACAATCCACACTTATGCGTTGTGCTATGTTTATAGGAGTATGAGAGTGAAATGGCTGAATACAGGAAGGATGGAGTGAATAAGTTATTGATTTCGTATGTTAAGCCAAATAATACAGTGAATGCTGCGACTATTGGTCGTTGGGTTAAATGGTGTATGTTAGAATCAGGAGTGGATATGTTGAAGGTTAGAGCTCATTCAGTAAGAGAGGGCTATGGCGAGTAAGGTGATCACATGTAGAGGTAGCCTTGAAGAGATTCTGAAGGCAGAAGACTGGTCTAATGCGGGTGTGTTTGTAAAATGTTATCTGAAGCCTATAAAACATGTTTCAGCGGTGGTGTTATCACATCTTTGAACATGCATAATGCTAGCCTCCGGTTTTGAAATGAAATGTAGATTCTCTAAGTTTTAATGATCAGAGAGTCTGGATTTCATTAAAGACACAGTATTATCCCTCCCGTCCCAGGTAAGTTACAAAGGGAGGGTTAAAGGTTGCAATTGAATTAAGCGAGAGGTTTACATTGTTAATATTTGGGCAAAACATTCTACATTAATTACATTATTAATTCGAAGTTATGCTGTGTTTATTTGAAAGAAAATCTTTAAAGTGCTGCATTTGGAGTGGAGTGGCAATAGAAGGTTACGCATAATGCTAGCTTCCGTGTCTTTAATGAAATCCAGATTCTCTGATCATTAAAACTTGGAGAGTATACATTTGTGGGGTTCCCAGAATGTGATGAAGGGCAATCTAATGAAATATTCTTGGAAGATTGGCTCGCAAACTCTTTGAAACCTAAGAAGCTCTCGATGTTTTTCACAAGTAAAAGAGCTCATCAGGTGCTCGTGCCAATCGTGTGCCATCATAGCTCGTCTCAATAATTATCAGGACCGATGCTCTCCTTCAACATTAGGGTACGTGGATCACCACTGTATGAAGGAATATCATGGTGTTCCCAGATAACATCCGTAAAGTGCAAGGCCTTCGTAAGGGGTACATGCCAATTTAGAAAAAAAGAGCTCTTGAGTTGAACCTTCGTTACAGTCTGATGTTCACGGCTAAACTTAAGGGAAAATATACTGGAAAGGCATTCCTCTTCATCGCCCCTGGGGAGGCCAGTGACTGGGTGGACACACTTGGTGGTACAAGTCAGAAACAGCTCCCAGGTAATAGACCTTCTGCGAGGTTCCCAGTTGGAAATCAGCACAATTTGGAGGCACTCCATATGTTTGGAGGTCATGGATGGAGTCCAGCAAACAGGCAGAATTGTGGTCTGTACGTACGGCACACAGGAGATCTCAAACTGTCTATCTGACACCTGAGAATCCTTTCTGCATAGAAGGGGTGAGTGAGACTGTTATGGTCTATACCCAGTTTCAAGATCTTTGTAATGGATCCTTACCTTATACCCAGTATCAGGACCTTTGTAATGTATTCTTACCTATGCCATGGTTGCTGGGTGACAATGTATTGTCCTTGTACTGATGTTTAGATTTGAATTGTAAAGACAGTTATACCAAGTGGTTTCTGGGCTGGTGGTCTGTAAGCTGTATTTGAATAAATACTTGAAATTGGACCTGGATTATGTGTGATATCTCAACTTATCATTGGCGACAAGCGCCTGCTGGGGACAGGTGTGTGAGGACCATCAGCTTCCCCACAAACCCACGAAGAACATCAGCTGTGTCAAAGCATTTTGGTGGCGAAATGTATCTATTTACAACTAAAGGATCTGGGGAGCCCTGAGTACTTTGTATGGTTTTTTTTAACCCACAATATCCAGAGGATTTTAACCCTGCGCGCAGTTGTGGTAATAACTGTGATGCATAATTTACGGACAACAGTTATGACTTGCATGTGACAGCTCTTTCGACGTTAATTGTTGTGGTGTGCTAATTTCTGAGCGTGTGTATTGCCATTCCTGGTGGCGCTTCCCAT
Source organism: Lissotriton helveticus (assembly GCF_964261635.1). Classification (NCBI taxonomy): domain Eukaryota; kingdom Metazoa; phylum Chordata; class Amphibia; order Caudata; family Salamandridae; genus Lissotriton; species Lissotriton helveticus. The sequence goes on from NC_136065.1 coordinate 1,968,685,959, forward strand.
ATTACTTGCTGGCATTCACGATTAAGGCGGTGACTCCCCCACAAGTACTCCGTCCAAAGTTCGTGTTCGGCAGCTGCAAGGATTGTAATTCAGCCGAAAGTCTCCTTCTTACGGTTCCGGTTTTGGCTGAACATGCGCGGTGACGCGCTCACCTCCCAGACAAGTTGTTTGGCTTCTTCCAGAGATAGCCACTTTTGAAATCTTCCTCTAATTTCAGCAACTGGCGCGGTGGCACGCACACCTTTTCCTGAAGGCTGGCACAACTGCTATGTCCTTTCCTACGTACACGGTGATACGCACACCCTGTTCTGTTGTCAACATTTGACGGTGGTGCACATGTGATACAAACACAATTTTTTAGGATTCGCCTGGCGTTAGCAGCGCGCATGTGTTGCTCTCGCCATGCGAAGGCCTTTTGGAATCAATAATGATTCCATATGTGCACGCGGATTGTCAGAAGATGTGCACGCGGGGACTGGATGCTTTACTCGCGGCGTGAGACACGCACTATATTTTTACACTGGTGACAACTTGTCTTCTCTTCGCTCCTCCCCTCCTTCTTTCTCAGGTCGCTGCCAGCCTGCCTGCTCTTTTTTTGCACACGTTCTCTTCATCTGGGGCGATAACATCGAATCCATCCTAATAAAATGTGAAGATGTTGATTGATACAGAATACCTGCTAGGAGGTGAGCAGGGGATGCCACGGTGTGGAAACAACGTCCCCAATAACAAAGCAACTACACTAATAATACAAATTCTTCCACACATTCAGTACTGTAGCGCAGGGGTTATATTCGGTTTATTGACCCTGTACTTCAAGTCTAAGTGAGAAATAAATAAAATGCCCCCCCACTCCCAGGTGAGAGGCCTCTGAATCTCTTGCATCCTGGCTGGGCTTCAACCCCTCGCACCCCGGCTGCGGTTTAACCCCCTCCGTTACATGGCAGATACGAAGAGACCCCGCAGGAGCCGAGGCTGGGTGTGCAGGGAGGTCACGTTGGGGTGGCTCTTTTTGACGCAGCTGTTTACAAAGAACTATAAATGCAGATTTCATGGCGATGTAAGAAGAAAAAAAAGCAGCTTCACGTGCAGCCCAGCATCGCTGACGGGTTTGTAAAAATACCCCAGGTATTCAGATGCAAAGAGTCTAATATTCCACTTATTACCCCTGAGGTGGAGACATCTTCACTCCATGCCCCTCCCCACGCTTAACATTGATAATCAATACCATATTAGAATGTGCGCATCCGCATTTATTAGGGAATATACGTAATACGGAAATTATGGCCAGACCATGAAATATTCAAAACTTCACAACGAAAGACGTATTATCAATGGGGAAATCCGTGATCAGCGTTAAAGCTCTCTCTGCTGCCGCAGATCATACATTTATTAACAGCCATAGGCGCCGGGATTTCAATCTTTCCTACTTGAAAGAAGGGCGTTGTGTGGGCCGGGTCCTAAAAAGCAGGTGCTGAGACGTGTCCCTATCGGGCTCTCCTTTTGGCGCTCACCATCAGGGTGAAATAAAATCTTAATTCTGCAGCAGTGCCACCCTACACAGCCTTTGAGGTAACTTCGAAGAGACTTGTTATAGTTGTTTTATAGTCTCATCATTTCAGAACTGAAGCCTTGTTATAAAAACGAAGTCATAGTTGTTATTTATTCTATGCAACTAACAACCATTGACAAAGCCAATAGTCCTGTTTTGCAGGTGTCATTCTGTTACTTGTTGTATTATTTATCTGGAGCAATGACAGAAGCAGCAAAATACCAGTTGGGCAGCACACTATGACGAAGCATAGGCTGGAATATCAAATAACAAGTTTATTAATCACTCATGAGTGGGATTACATCAATACAACACCCTCGGGCACTGTATGAGGTAGTACAAGGAATATAGAACCCAAGGGTCTTTTATACCCAGTTTGTTGCGCAGTAAGCATGGAGACTCAAATAAAGGTACAGGCATATACAGGAATAGCTATCGACTTACATGGACAGATAGAAACCACTTGGTCAGCAAAGTGGGAGGGAACCCGAACTGCTTACATCAGTTGGAACAGCCTGACAGTTACATTCTAAGACAGGTGCATTCTAGAAACTACAGGCTTTTGTGAGCTTACACAGTGCTCTGGCTCAGTACTGAAGGAGTTAACTACAGTTGATGACTCAAGCAGAATAGAAAGGCAGGCAACAGTGAAGATAGCAGAATCACATGGCTAACAAAATGGGTGCCACAACTAAAATGGCTTCAGCTGATACTAACAGCAATTTCTGCGATTTCCATAACGGCCCTTTTAGCATTAGCTGAAGACATCCACTATGCAATAGAAGAAACATCTATATCACCTATATCAAGTTCTCTTATTTCTTGGTCAGTTACTAGTCGGGCATTTACTTTTTTGGCATTTTGTTTGGTTGGTATACATGAGGTACAGGTAGAAGCACAAAGGGAACAGAGCATTGGGCCACTTTGTATACAGAAGCAGCAGGAAAAGAGGAGTGCAGCAATTATACTTAGGGCTGATAATAACTACCAGCCCCAGATAGAAAACAGTGTCCATAGCCATCCAGTCCAAGTCCATGCCACTGAGTTCTGGTGGATTTCAGTGGCTATTTTATTCGGTTTGGAAATAGCCAAAAGCACATGTTTGATGCAATGTCTAAATAAAAACATTATCTTGATAGACCTTCTGGTGTTCTTCTTTATGAGGGTTAGAGTACCAATGATGTGTTCGGGGGGGAGGGGGCAGAGTAGTATTTATCAAAGTGTGCACAAAATATTTTTCTTGCAGAAAAAACGGAATTCCAAATACGAATACAATAATTGTCACAAAAACAATCTTTGTTTTGGGGGACCAGGAGGACCGAACGGGGCCATGGGAATTAGGGTGAGGGACCGCAAAGGGCTGCTTCTCCTCAAAAATGGGTTGACCAAAGGGGTACATTGCTAACAAAAAAGTACTTGGGGAATTGAAGCTACTGTACAACCAGCCAGTGGGGAGTCTTCTCCATGTGTCCGTCTGCGCCTCACAGGCAGGTTCTTTTCATTCATAAAGTGTTCACTTCTCCCACGGTGGAGCTGCACAACTTGCAACCCAGAAAAACAATCACAGCCCAGGCTAAGGAAATAGTCTTTCTTTCAGGATAGGGCAATCACCTTCCAGGGAAAATACCCTCAATGATCCTGTCCAGTGCCTCAGGCAGTGCACCAGTATTCTTCACTCTAATCTAACAGGCACCAGAGACACAGTACCTGTACCCTGAACTCAAGTCCTTCCCTGACTCCTGTGTTACTCTGCTGGCGCACTGCTCTTTTGTCGGGCCGCAGATTGTACCTAATGTGCCCAGGCACCTCCTTATCAACTAACATAGGTGCAGATTTGCTTTCACTTGGGGACCGGATCTCAGAAGCCTGATGCACAGAAACTTGAGAATCTGAAGCAACCCTTGTTTCAGAGAGGGTCCCCTCAGGCAAAACCTCCTTGCTTCTTGTTATCGGTATGTACCTCTCTTAGCTAGGCATAAAAAAACAGGAACAAAGTGAAGAATCAGCTCTCCATCCTGATTTGTGACCCCGTCTTTCACCCAAGAATTATCCGACAGTGGTAGGGGTACACGTTTCACGTCCCTTTCATGGACCCAGTGCTACCGGCCTTCTACCTTCACTGCGGTCCTAGTTGCCAGCCACACCTGTGCTGGTTCCCTTTACCTCGGCTCCAAGCTGGACTTGCGCTGAATCCCCAGGCCGGATCTGATATCCGGGCCCCTCTGGCAATGGTTGTAGGGCAGCGGATATCTGTTAGTGAACAGAACAGAAATCCTTAGACACAAAATACAAATAATCAATCAAAAGAGGATATTCTATTAGAGAAACTCCCCTGTATTATTCATCTGAGGAACCTAAAAAAAAAGACATTTCAAAACAACTATTCTTTTTAACAAACTTGTGCTTAATAAGTCATTCAAATCACAATACAGCTTCTACTTTGTGAACCTTCACTTTTGTGCAAAGTTGCAGACACCTCGAAAATAATTTTCCTTGCATAAGAACAACCATGTTTTGCCCTCTATGACCATGCTCTCATATTATAGGTGTAGCGGGTAACTCTAAAACTGTGAATGTAACAGAGATCCATATTACATGAGTAACTGATAAATTAAACATAACCTAGTAGGTATATGAATTTTACAGCAGAACTTGTTTGTGGCAGACAAGAAAACAAGCAAAAGAACATTTTGTTCTTAAAGATGTGTGCTAATGTCATATGGGCATCTTTTCTAGCATTGTGAACCATATTCTTCATACTTTTCACGACCTGGGCCATGTATTATCATATTCAGGGGAGAAACCTATTCACCAGCTCTAGCAAGAGCTGTCAGCTAGATTACTTAAACTAACTGAGTGACTCGTGATGCCTCTGCGACTTATGATATGCTGTAATAACATAAACAATAATGGTGTTGCCACCTGGGAATTTGAAACAAAAACCACCAGCATATAGTTCCCCTTAAAGGTCAAATAAGGGAACATCAGTCTATTCTACCCATCCTTTCATCCTTATCCAATTCCAATTTCATCAGTTTGCAGACAGGATGGGCAGTAACATGGCGTATTTATTTTTTCATTTTGATAATTCTAACAATTTGTTCAAACAGTATTGCTTAATAGCCCATTAGACGTGCACTGGTGAGGTGCTTTGTCTCTATTTATTCAAGAACATATTCACAGCATCCTGTGAAATGAATGATTAAAGCGAGTCCAATCAATTGTCTCATGGTTGTTCCTAGACAGCTTAAAAAGGAGAGAGAGAGAGAGCATACAACAACAAGCTGCACAGATGAGCTCACAAAACTACTTATAATAGACACATATATCTAGAAAAAAGACACAATAATACAAATACCAAGCACAAAAACAAAAAAAACACAGTGTGTTACTTAATTTTGCTTACCCTTAATTTGCCCAGGACCTAGTCTCCTACCCCCGATAGTAGGTAACCTAAGCAGGTGACCTTCTGTCGACAATATTTACCCCCTTTTGCAGTTGGGCATGAACAGACTTGTAGAAGGTAAATAGCTAGGGGAATCCATACCAAGGAGGCCATGTCCAATACTATTGGACTGTACCACTTTGTAAATTTTGCTGTACAAGCACATTGAGCTAACTAGAAAACTTTAATCCAATGACCAACTACCAATTCTTTTAGCTATTGTACTGTTTAACATGATGGAGCATGAATGCAAACTTAATTTCATTGCCTCCTTATCTAGTCCTGGCACAGCAACTTTAAGTTGAAAACCATTATTCTGTATGCATGGCAGAGCTGCTCTCTGCACATGGCCCACAGATGCTGCTGCCCCTCCTTCTCTCTTATGGCTTCATAGAACCTGCCTGGTCTTTTGCCAAAAATAATAAGCAAAGCTTCCCCTTTCTCTCTATGCTCTGGCCCCTTCCTTTGGAATGTCTTCCAAGGTCGAAGTGCCAGAGCAAGCCTGTCATAAAGAACCCCTCCTGTATGCGTATTTTGCTTTCGGACGTGCTAGTTTGCTAAATACAGAACTTGGCCTCTGACCCTTAAACCTGTTGTCTCTCGTCTGAGGAAAGTTATCCCCATGTGGCCATTACAATTCAAAGTAACTCTTCCAGAAGCATGACTAAAGGCATCCCTGCTTCGTTCTGATATTTTAAAGGTAGGATGCAACTTTTGCTCTTTATTTATTATTCTTGTGCACTAGCTCCTAAAGAATTGGCTAACAATTTTAGTTTTCAGAACGCCATAATGTGCCCAGAACTATTGTGCATTAAGGCATGCGATGTAATTCACATGTCTCTAGAGCTACTCTTTTTATATAACCTTTACTTGTATTTGAGACTGCAGCCATTAGGCCATACTAGAAATCATATTTTACATTTGTCACTAAGATACAGTAATATTGTCATTGCTAGAGAAACTTATACTCACCTTTTTAATTTTGATGCACAATATATTTAACCATTTAAACATTGAAATCTTAATGCACAGTTTGCTTGGTAATTTTCTACACTGCTAAATTATATTGAATTTTCACAATAGTGTTATTAGACATTATAAAGATCATAATAATGCAAACACGATTTTAGTGCAATGACTTTCAATAATTTTTTACATGTAGTAATTTTTTGAATAATGATTACTAACCATTTTGTTGTTTCTACATACGAAAAGCAAGCCTCATTCCTTTCCTTTTGTCTTTAAATGCATTTATTTATAACACTTACAAAACTTCTTTTGAAACTAAGCACAGAAGCATTACTGAAACCTAGAAAGTTTGTTTCACTTTTTAAAAAGAAGTAATTATTTACCATCAGATCCACAGATGTGCTTCTTAAGAAAGCAACAAGAAAGAAAGGTCTTACTTTTATCCTTTCTCTTTTATCCACAATAATGAAGCTGTATTTCTAACTTTCAAAAGAAGTAGTCTTTAATGCACGTGCCTTTATACCATTTTGTACTAACTTAAAACCCAGTTGCCACAATGTTTACTTGTAGCTTGTGCCTGGGTAAAGCCTGTTTTATTTATTCAGCTGTGTTTTATGACCGGCAGGTGTTAGCTTCTACACTTTTTTCAGGAGAGAAGGCCTTGTGCTCTAGGACTGATAAATCCTGTCTGACAATTAATGGCACAGGGCCCCTTATGATGCTGTCTGTTTCCAATATGACAGCAATGTGCTGTATTCTAATGTCCTCACTGAAACCCCAAAAAGTTGATAAACCACTCAATACCTCCCTCTGCTCTGACAGAAAGTTTCTTTTGGATAGACAGCTTGAGCAGCTGTTAAAAGCTCTCATTCGGGTGCTGGGAATGAGGCTCTGTTCATTCTATTAAATAAACAGGGATTCCAAGCCAGTCAAAATCTATTGTTTGCAGTGTGGTAAAAGGAGGGTGCTTTTATTTTAGCAGTAACCAATTACTCATATAATGTGAAGGCCTTTTAATATTTAATAAGATGTATCTAAAGATAGTGCTGTAACATTTTGCACAGCTGATAAGCAGTACTAACAAAATGTTGGGCATCTATTTTTAATTTTGTTAAGTCCTTGTTGTGTAAAACACATACATTTGTTTTTCTCTGTGAGGCCTACTTTTCCCTTTCAAGTGCATTTTTTCTAGGTAAAGTTAGTTTCAACATTATATAGATCTAGCTATACCCACAGGTCTCAGATCGCGTTATTTGTTGTGAGATCACATTTTCTCTTTTTATATGGAATGCTAGGCAATTCTGCCTTGAGTTTCAATTCTAATTCTTTACCTTTGTGGCAATATGATAATTGAATGTTCACACATCTATACTTTGGTACTGCTTTACTTTCCATAGTAGCGTACAACTACTTAACATATTTTATATAATTCATTCTTTGAAATTTAAAGTGTAATTCTTCCAATGGCATCTGCAGAACACAATGATGACAAAAAACCAATTGAGCTAATTCCAGACATTTTCAAGAAGGGGTCACACACTCATAACACACAACACAGCTTGCTGAGGCAAGCCATCCTCACACAAAGAGCCCAGTCGCTACGCACTCAAACAAGTACTTCACAAGCATTACCACCGGTGTCAGTCCACAAACCTCATAGACACTCAACTCACAATCAACCCACAAATCAACACCAGGACAAAACCAAGAGGCAGCCCACACACTGTACTCAAACCAAACCAATTGTAAATACACAATCAAACATATCTTGTCGACTCTTTCTCTGAAACAGACACTGCTCAACATACTGAATCTTCTTAAAATCAAATGACCCATTCACTGGCCATCGTAGATCAGGATCCTTTTTCGTATATTTGTTCCATAGTGTACTATACATTATGGAAGAAATATCATATTTAATATACATAAACCTATTAGGTGCCCCCTCTAGGGGAGCCGGCTGACTATTTTCTAGATCCATATTGGTTCCTCCAAGACAGCAACACATTCTACGAAGTGTGCTAGGAGGAGCAGGCATGCCAAAAATATTATAATAAAGTATAATATTTCATCAAATAGTATTTATCCCAAGTATAAAAAGTAGAGACAAAAATCTCCTCATTGCCTGCCTTTCTTTATTGCAGCAAACAAACAAACAAAACCAGAATCTTGGCCGAGCAAATCCAAAATCAAGAGTGCCGCTTCAGCAGCCTTACCAAAGAAGACAGGCTCAAGCCCCATACCTTTCCCAAAATACACCGAATTACCAGTTGGTCTGGCAGAGTGTTAGCAAACACTCTGTGTCTTTACCAAATCATAAGGCATGCCTATTACAGGGTCTGCAGACCCACCCAAAACAAGATGTGGTAAAACCCCGAAGCCTAGCAAGAAGAGACCGAATTTACCAAGTGACCTGGCGAAACCCTCAAGAGCACTCCGTATCTCTACTTACAAATTTTACTAAATACCAAAAGTCTCCAGCCTCTACTTGCCAAGCTGTGGGTTGACCTAATGGTCACTCCAATACTTACGCCAAAAGAGGTCTCAGTCGGGACTGGCCACCACCTGAAGGGTCAGATCGGGAAAACCCGAAAAACACGTCTATCTGCAAAGACAAAGAGTCTCCTTGTGCAGGCTACCTCCTCAGTAGATTCCTGTCCTCCGTCAAGACCGCTCCTTCGAATGGCCGTGTCTCCGATGAGCCCCACGAGTCGGGCGCCAATTTGTGGAAATTAGCCTTTTTAGGGACCCACAGGTGCAGGGGTCCACCCTTATCTGTCCACTGGTCCTTAAACCAACAAAATAGAGATTGTTACTGAAGCTGTAATATCAAATAACACATTTCTTAATCACTCATGAGTGGGACTACATCAATACACTACCCTCGGGCACTGTATGAGGTAGTACAAGGAATACAGAAAACAAGGGTCCTTTATACCCAGTTTGTTGCACAGTAAGCATGGAGACTGAAATAGAAGGTACAGGCATACACAGGAATAGCTATCGACTAACATGGACAGATAGGAACCACTTGGTCAGCAAAGTGGGAGGGGAGACAGAACTGCTTACATCAGTTTAAACAACCTGACAGTTACATTCTAAGACATGCGCATTCTAGCAACTACAGGCCTTTCTGAGCTTACACAGTGCTCCGGCTCAGTATTGAAGGAGTTAACTACAGTTGATGAGTCAAGCAGAATAGAAAGGCAGGCAAAGTGAAGACCGCAGAATCACATGGCTAACAAAATGGGTGCCACGACTAAAATGGCTTCAGCTTATGCTAACAGCAATTTTTGTGATTTCCACACCTTAATTACATTGGCCACACCCCTTTGACAGACCACTTAAAGCCCTGCTTGAAAGCCTGAGTGAGAATACAGAACGCAATGACTACTCAACGGCATCTGTTTTTTTATATTTTATTCTGCCGGGAGGGAGCAGGTGAATTCCCAACCACCCCCCCACCTCCAGTCCCTGCTCCCAAGTATGCCCAAGGTATTCCTAGAATGGCCGTTGCTGCCCGGGGGTAGAGCCATGCCCTGCTGTCCTCTCTATTCTTTCCCACTGAGTGACGCCCCCTCCCTGTCATCTCCTCCCACCCCTCCTCACACCTCACTACTCTACCCCCCTCCCCTCCACCCCAGATTTTTTAATCTGCGCCCCCTCTGCTTGCACTCTGTCTGTTCTGTTTGCTTGCAAAGGATAAAACCCCTCTCATGTAGACCACAAGTGGGGTAGAGATGGGGACAGATAGCTGGGGGAGGGGCATTGAAGGGGTGGGGGGAGGGAGTTCAGTATTTATAGCACCAACATCACCCAGAGAGGTGTCAGAGCACCTTACAATAGAGTGAAGAACGTATTTATTTATTTAGAATTTTGTAGAGCGCACAGCTACCTCCGACGGAGGTGTCCCGGCGCTGAAGACATATTCTCAGGAGGGATGGCGAGGAGAGGGTTTTTTTTAGATCTGCGAGAATAACCAGGTTTTCAGTTTTTTCCTGAATTGAGGTTCGGACGTTAGGAATCTTAGCTCAGTGGGTAGTTGGTTCCATAGTTTGGAGGTGGCTACTGCCAAGGCCCTTCCCCCAGTACGAGTGAGGCGAAAGCGGGGGCAGATCATGAGGCGGAGGTGATTTGATCTCAAGTTTCTTGGAGCTTGAGAAAATCTCATTCTTTGACGTAGGTAGAGTGGGCCTCGGTCATTAAGTGCTCTGAAAGCCAGGGTCAGGGCCTTAAACTGAATACGGAGTTTTATTGGGAGCCAGTGAAGTTTGATTAGGTGGGGAGTGATAGAATGGCGGTATGGGATATTGCAGACTAACCTGGCAGCTGCATTCTGGACTTTTTGGAGTTGGTGGATGAGGTAAGTGGGGGCGCCTACGTATAGGCTGTTGGCATAGTCCAGATGAGCAGTGATGAGGGCATGAACCACCGTTTTACGGGATTCGAGTGGCAGGTAAGGAATGATTTTTTTTATCATTCAGAGTTTCCCGAAGCAAGCAGAAGTGACTTTATTTATTTGGGTTGTGCATGAGAGGGAGGTGTTGAATTGAAAACCAAGGTTGCGGGCGGTTTGAACTGGTTCTGGGGGGGGGGTTAAGTTCAGACGGCCACCAGAGATTGGGGGAAATAGGTGATTTTTGATTGAAGAACAGAACCTCGGTTTTGTCTGTATTGAGTTTCAGGTTGTTAGCGGACATCCAGGCTGCGATGTTGAGCATGCAGAGACGGAAGTTGTTGAAAGATTTTTCTGTGTGTTCTTTGAAGGCGAACACCAATTGGGTGTCGTCAGCGTAAAAGGTTACTTTGACGCCCCAGGTTTCAACAACTTTAGCCAGAGGTTTGAGGTACACGTTAAACAGGAGCGGGCTGAGGGCAGAGCCCTGAGGGACGCCCCAGATCAGCTGTTTTTTTGAGGAGAGAAAAGGTCCCAGCATCACTTGCTGTATTCTATCTGTGAGGAAGGATTTTATCCATTCCAGGGGGGTCCGCTGATACCAACTTCTTGTAGACGAATCAGCAGTTTATCGTGTGAGATGGTATCGAATGCCGCGGATAGGTCGAGGAGCACCAGCATGGCCTCCTCTCCCTTGTCCGTGCATTCGCGGATCGATTCGGATACCTCGAGCAGCGCCGACTCAGTACTGTAGTCGGGTCTAAAGCCTGACTGGGTGTCGTGGAATAGGGAGTTGGATTCCAGGTAGTGGGACAGTTGTTTTTGGACGGCTTTTTCCAGAACTTTTGCGGGCTTGGGTAGAAGTGAAATTGGTCTGTAGTTGTTTAGGCAGGAGGGGTCAATGCCAGTTTTTTTTTTTAGGGGGATTAGCATGGCGTGTTTCCATGCCGTGGGAACCACCCCCGTGCGTAATGAGGCATTCCAGATATCTAGAAGGGGATTAATGATGATGGGGGCGATTTCGTTCATGATCCGAGCAGGGGCTGGGTCCAGGGGTGAGCCAGATTTACATTCCAGAAGTAGTTTAAGAGCAAGTTCTTTGCTTAGGGGCTGAAATGAGGCGAATGCATGCATGCTACTAGGGATGGGGTCGGTGGAGGAATCTTGATCTTTCTGATGGATTGCTGCCGCTATGTTGGCAATTTTTTCTTCAAAGAAGTTAGATAGGTTTTCGCATAGCGTCTGTGACCCGGGAACAGGAGTGCATAGTGCGCTGGGGTGAGTGAATTCTTTCACTATATTGAATAGAGCTTTGGTAGAATTATTTGCTTTGGCAATTGTTTCGCAGAAATAGGTGGTCATGGATTGACGTTTGAGTTTGCGAAACTCTTTAAGGCTTTGTCGATATAGGGCCTTAGCTCCTGTATCGTAGTTCTGTCTCCATTGGCGTTCTAGCTTTTTGCATGTACTTTTATGTGCCCGTAGTACTTCCGTAAACCATGGGGCCGAAGGTTGTTTCCTACGGGAGGAGAGGTTTTGAAGAGGTGCGGCTTTCTCGATTGCGGCCGTGAGGTCGTTGTTTAGTGCATTCACTGCTTTGTTGAGGTCGTCCGGGAGAGGGATTAGACTGTTGTGGTAGTTAGGTTCTAGGGCCGCAAGTGTAAGTTTATGCCATTTTCTGCCCTTAGCTCTAATGGCGGACTCTTGTTTTGTGACTGAGTTTAGGGGTAGTTCGAAGGGTATGAGAAAATGGTCGGACCATGGTAGGGGTAAGGAAGGGAGGATTTTAAGTTTCTCGCTATTAGAAAAGATAAGGTCAAGAGTATGACCTGCTTTGTGAGTAGCGCCTATTACTTTTTGCGTGAGATTAATGTTTAGCATAGACTCGAGGAGTTGGGCGGCGCGGTTGCAGCTGATTACATCGACATGGTGGTTGAAGTCGCCCAGAATCATGAAGTGGGGGTGTTTGAGGGAGAGATCTGCTGCTACATCCAATAGTTTTAGGACTGCAGGTTGAGGGGAGTTTGGAGGGTTATAGACCAGGATCCCTGAGCAAACTGCTGTGGTGGAGTCGGAGATCGAGAAGTACATAGCTTCAATGGGGTTAATGTTAGGTATTTTTCTTGAGGTGATTTTCAGGTGTTTCTTTAGAATCACCGCGATTCCTCCTCCTGTTTTGAGGCCTTCCCGGCTGAGTCCCGTGAAATAGTATTCAGTGGGAAGGGCCAGTGCGATGTCCGGGTTGGAAGAGTCTTTTATCCAGGTCTCTGTTAGGAACAGTGCGTCCCAGGCTGAGTTAGACAATAAAAGCCAGATGTCAGTGGCGTGGCTGGGTAGGGAGCGACAGTTTACCAAACCCATGGCGTAGGTATTGGTAGGGGGGAGTTGGTTGGTTGTGGGTGTACAATTCCTAGGTCGGGTCCAGTCAGGGCAGAGGTAGAAAGGACAGTTAGGACATTTGTGCCGGAATGGGCAGAGTAGGGGGAAACTACAAGGGGTGGGAGAAGGGCAAGATTTCTTACCTATGTCAAGTAGCTGAGTACTGGTCCACGTGATTCTCGGGGTTGGAGAGGGACTGGCAGCATGGCTGGCCCTCGGCCCGGAGCTGGCGCGGACGGGCGCTGACGGGCTTGCCTTAGGCGCGCCTTCGGCGCGCAAACGTCACGCCCGCTGCGCTCGCCCGCTGCGCGTTCTGTACATGCACATTTTTATAGAGGCTGAGGGCCCTGGTTAGAAGGGCGTGGCCTCGTAAAAAGGGGCGTGGCCACCGAGTGCGGCGTGAAATGGCGGCAAAGTTTGTTTACCTTGCGGGACCTCTGCAGCGCTAAGATCTGCTGTGAGGCTGAAGGCGGGTGAGTGCAGCTGTGGAAGGTAGGGTTCGTAATATCAACACGCACACATTCACACAGTTAGTCAGCAGGGCAATTTTAGCATAAAACAAGTAATATTGTGACTCTCAAGTGGTTTAAAATGAGCGAGTGTTTGTGCCTGTAGCTCCCGGCTTCCGCCTCAGGATAAAGGTCTTCTAACCAGATGCCAGGTTTCGCGGCTTAAATACTCAGGGGGCGTGGCCTCGTAAAAAGGGGCGTGGCCACCGAGTGCGGCGTGAAATGGCGGCAAAGTTTGTTTACCTTGCGGGACCTCTGCAGCGCTAAGATCTGCTGTGAGGCTGAAGGCGGGTGAGTGCAGCTGTGGAAGGTAGGGTTCGTAGTATCAACACGCACACATTCACACAGTTAGTCAGCAGGGCAATTTTGTAACATGAGACATTCAGAGTAACAGGGTAGCATGGACAGTACGTAAAGCTCCTACGGTAAAAAAGATTCAGAATGGAGTAGAGTAGGCAAAACTTAATCTGTGGTTTAAGCTGGACCTGGTTCAGAACTCCTGGCTTCAGGACCAAATGGCCCTGGGGCCCCTGGCTGTGGCAGCGTCTGCTGACACACCACTGCTGACACGCCCCTGCTGACATGCCCCTGCTGACACCACTGCTGACACACCACTGCTGGCACACCACTGCTAATACGCCGCTGCTGACACACCACTGCTGACACGCCGTTGCTGACACACCTCTGCTGACACACTGCTGCTGACACACCGCTGCTGACACATCGCTGCTGACACATCGCTGCTGACACCCCATTGCTGACACACCCTGCTGACACAACGCTGCTGACACACCACTGCTGACACACCGCTGCCGACACGCTGCTGCTGACACGCGGCTGCTGACACCACTGCTGACACACCACTGCTGACACACCACTGCTGACATGCCGCTGATGACACGCCACTGCGGACATGCCACACAAATAGAACAAGCATTGAAAATGCAATAGGTCTCGCCTTTGATTACGTTAAAGCCATTTGCTTTGCTAATGGTATTGTATAGCAAAGCAAATGACTTTAACTTAATGAAAGGTGAGACTAATTGCATTTTCAATTCTTTTTCTCCTATGTGTATACAGTGATACGCACACTTTAATCTGTGCAAGTTGTGGAATCTTTGTGTAACCGGCGCAGTGGCGTGCACACCTCTCCTGCAGAATTGTGCAACTAATTTGTCCTTTTCCTGTGTGCAAACTTTGATCTGTTGGCAATATTGGTGGTGCTGCACACCCCAAAATAAGCAGTACTTCTTTGCGTTTATGGCGATATTCACTCCTAAACATATGCTAGTGGCAAAATCCTTAAATTGTGCAAGTAATGAAATCTAATTGTTCACACATTTTCTTTGTTTTTGGGGGGCAAATCTTTAATTGCTTTCTAGTTGCTAGTGGGGTGTAGTTTTTGTATTTCATTATGGCATCCTCTAGTATGTCTCAACCACCAGTTTCTTCCAGATAAGGGTGACTCAGTTTTACCATGTAAGATATGGAAATAATTGTTTGACTCTTATTTGCTTGCTATTGGTGGATAGAAGTTTTCTGCTGTAAGGAAGCAGGCTGTATTACTGCATAATGTAGGTATTGAAGTAAGACATGCATATGAAAGTTTGGAAAAGATTACTGTGCGACAGGGTGAAGTTGAGTGGGATAATATTTTGGACGTCTCTGTCATAATGTTGGAAAAACATTTTAGGTGAAAAATAAATGTGGTGCTTGAACAACATAAACTCTATGCAAGGATACAAGGGAAAAAGACAAGATAGGGAGTTATCTTGCGACATCGAAGACACCTGCACGCACTTGTGATTTAAAACAACTCACAGACTCTCTGGTGAGGGATCAAATTGTTAGGTGCACAAATGATGCAAGGACTCAACAACAACTTCTTTCAACTTCTTTCAAAGAACCCAGACTTGAAAGAGACAATATCCATTGTGAAAGGTATGGAAAATACTAATATGTTGTTACGTGAAATGAGAGATGAGAAAGGTAAAGATATTATAGCTGAAGAGTGTGCGGTGCATGAAATTAAGAAAGATTGTAGCAAGGTGGGAGAGCTTGAAAAACAATTTAAAGGATGAATTGGGCAAGAAGGGCAAGAAGGTTCTCCGTGATGAGAACACCAATTTTGGACGTGGCGTTAGTGGATTCAAATACTTTAGCTGTGGTAGTGAAGGGCATTTGTCTAATAGTCCTGGTTGTTATGCAAGGTTTGCTACACGCAAGATGAGTGGTAAGAAGGGACATTATGCCCGGGTGTGCCGCAGCTTTGGCACTAAGAGTCAAACTGTACATTGTGTGGAAGATGAGAAAAAATGAGTTCTGAGGGTGAGAGATGATGGTGTAGTGTGTGGTCTTTTTTTATAAAACAAGGGAACTCAAACAGTTTGCTGAGGACCGTGGGTATCAATTCTATTATACAGAAACACAGGTCCTTAGCCTATATAGGATCAGGAAGAGAATAAAATATAGGCCATAATAGGTAACTATATTTGTCCACTGCCCAGCCGGACAGGGTTTTTTATTTTTCAGTCAATGTAAAACAATTAGGAAAATTGGTTGTAAGGCACAATCCTGTACCGTACTGGAGGGAAAAACAAAACAACATAAAGGGGAGTTACAGGCAAACCATGAGCATTGTTGGCCACTTTGAAATCAGTGTCAAATTAAAGTATTGCCAAAAGAGTGCTAGACACAACAAGATTAAACATAATAGTCAGCTTGTGAAAGCACTGTAAGAAGTCGACGTTTCGATCCCTTATGCTCTATATTGGTGGGACCATCATCAGGACTGACAATATCAACACTTGCCTGCCTGGCACAATTATAATACAACCGCCTGTTTGAGGAGGAAGAAGGGAGAGAAAAAGGGGAAGAAAAAGCCAGTGGCTGAGTTAAAACCTAGTTGACAGTCTTGCGCCACAGCAAGTAGGTTATACTTTAAACACCTGACACGTCCTCGGAATCGACTTAACGTGCTCTACTTATGGTGCACTAGACGTAAGGGGACTGGTCATTCGTAACAGTGTGCAAAGGTGACTTGTGAGATCACAGTTTGTTTTGGTCCAGGGCGAAATTTCATTTTCTAATGATTAACCTGTTTGTCCTTATATGGGAAGGCTGCATTACCAGTGTGGTCAAACATTTAGAACAAAGAGCAACAAGCGGCACCCTTCCATTGTCCAAGCATCAGTGAACACTCATTCTGTGTTTGCAAGGTTGGGTTAGCAAGAATTAGATGGGTGCCTGCGTGACCGCTTTCAGGAAATGTCGACCGCGCAATATGCTTACCCTATCTTGCGGGCTGTGACCCCAGATACGAGTGGAGGAATTGGATGGAAATGCAATGCAACCCGCCAATGGGGAGAGAGAGTGGGGTTGGTGACATGTTCGCACCCGGTGCATCGGGTCTCGAATTGTGTTTTCATGGCGTTATACCTGGGTGGGTCGGGTGCGTCTCCTTGGGGCTTGTTGATGTTCCGGACAATGTTAAGTAAACTGTTGAGCCGGATTTACTTCCTTTCAATAAGCGGGATCTGTGGGGAGAGGGTAGTGTTAAGGATGGGTACGTGAAACCATAGGGATATCCACGTGTTTTACATCGGGGAGCGAGCTTCTAGTGCGCTTACCTCATGGGTTAGATGTCTCCACTTGGCACAAATCTGCAATGAAGGGGAGCAATGTCCTACACGTACACTGCCAGATCGCAGGTACATCTTACTATTGGGACCCAACGCTTAAACCGGCATGCTGCGTGCACGCTCGTAATGGAAATAAGGGAAGGACAAGGTCCAGGACCTTTTGGTCGCCATGTTGGAACGGAGCGCGTTACCCCTAATGTCATAGAAACTCAAGGGAGATGGGGGACGCCATCTTGGAGTGGTAGGGAAAGGTTGTGTATGATGGAATGTGAAGAATTTGAATTGTGGAAACACGTGATATTTACAGTGTTTGTGAATTAGTGCGGGCGACGGCGGCGCTTGAGTGGGTACATTTAAAATCAACAGTGAATAAAACTAACGACTAAGTTGACATATTATATCAGAATGAGTTCGTAAGCTCCCAGGGATGGAAGAGGTCTCTGGCTGGGCTATTATCTTCTTTACAGCAATGTGGTCCAATCCTCTGCTCGATTGAGACCATTCCGGATAGTGTCAAATTGTATCATAGTTTTAAGTACTTCTCTGTTCAGCATTTGGGCAATGTTGCCACCTCTTGCCGGTAATTTTACAACTTTCAAGATTGTCCATTTCATGTCGTTCTCATTGTGTCCAGCCGTGATGTAGTGGTCCACCAAAGGGGCGTTGGCTGTTCTGCACCTAATGCGGCTCCTGTGCTGGCAGATGCGAGTCTTTACTTTCTGCGTAGTTTGCCCGACGTAAAGTTTTGGGCAAGGACATTCAATGGTGTATATAACATTACACGTATTGCAGTTTGAAAATGAGCGTCTTTCAACCGTGGTGTTGTTGTGAGTGAGTGAACAGGTGAAAAAGTTGTAACACAGGCGATTCTTTCTTTCTGGTTTTTGTCTTTGGGGGACAACAAGACTTCCCTTGGGCAGTACCATGCCCGTTTCAAGGCTTGTTTCACTATCCTCTTGGGATAGCCACAGTCACTGAGTTTATTAGAAAGGGTTGCTGCCTCTCTGAAGTAGTCAGTTTTGCAGGAGCAATTGCGTCTGATCCTAAGGAACTCTGAATACGGTGATGAATCCCTCAGGGCCCTGGGGTGGTTACTCTTATAGCTTAAGAGTGTATTCCGCTCTGTAGGCTTCCTAAAAAGTCGTGTCAGGAGCTCACCCTCTGAATGGTAAATGGTGAGATACAGGAAAGCTATGGAGGATTTGTCATGATTGAGTGTGAACGCAAGCCCACAGCAATTATTATTGAGCCAGTGTAAGAAATGGACCAGTATATCATTGGTCTGATTCCAAATGAGGAAAATGTCGTCTATATATCGCCTCCATATTTTAATACCGGCGACGAAGGGGTTGGATGCTGTCAAAATAGATCCAGTTTCCAATTGTCGACAGTCGGGGAGGAGTAGAGAGACGTATACCATAGGTGATTTCGCGGAGAATTACCCAACACGCACGAGTGTGCTTACGGGGCACCCCGAACCCTCGCCTCCCATGGGGCAAGATGCTCCCTTCTAAAGGGTAAGATAAATGATTGCCCTTATGGTTTTGTTTTCGGTGTAACTACAGGGAACAAAAATATAATATTTATTTTTTTCTCCAAGATTGCTAACTCCATTCGGAGTTCAAAATCTCACCAAGCAGACCAAGTATGAGTGAACATTAATGGTACATATATTGATTATATCTCATTATTGTCCTTTCGATATTTTTACAGGTCAATGGACTCCCTGAATGGATAGAGACTATAGGTCATATCCACAGAGTGGCAATACCTATATGGTATGGTAAGATTGGAGCCCTCAACCTGGTCCTGACGAAAGCCATGTACCCTAGGGACATTTTGGCTGAAACATGTTGACCTACCTACTAATACCCACATAGCGGTGACTGGATGATTGCTTTCTTATTCACCGCACCTCTGTTTTTAAACCCCACATGGTTCCCTCACTAAATAAAGGTATATTGGGGAACTATTGATGGCCTTTTAACTCACTATTCCCTTGGGCCCCCACTCACTTTAGTAAGTGCATCCCTGTCGTCAGGTGTATGCCCGTCCTCCACCAAACGGGGTTTCTGGAGGGCGAGGACTGGCAGATGATGAAGCATGACACCTGGTGGTGTGTGATGCCAGTCCATCACTTTTTGTGAGATGCCCCTAGTAATGCTAGACAATCCACATTTACTTGGTTACTTTCTAGAAGTGGTCCTTATTGTGATATACCATGAATAGTATTGCCAAATTGGGGGCAAAAATAGCCCCCATGGAAGTACCGTTGACCTGCTGGTAATAGGTATTTTCAAACACAAAGAAATTCCTCGTCAGACACAGTTCCAGTAATTGGAGAATAAAGAGAGTGGGCACCCTAAGGGGGTGTGGTCGAGTGTCAAGAGTTTTTTGAATGACTAGTAGGGCTGCAGTCTGTGGGATGTTCGTACATAACGATTCCACATCTAACGTACAGAGTGTCTCATGTAGGGGATCAAATTGGAGGTGTTCTACCAGATTAATCATTGACATGCTATCTCTCACATAGCATGCCGTTGATGGAACAAAATCTTTAACCGCATGCGCGCTAGCGGTTTTCCCGCTGCGATTTTGAAAATCGCGCGTTACGTGCCAAAGTCAGCTCATCATGCGCGTAGCGCAGGTAACGTCCATGACGAGCTGGCTTTGTCATGCGCGTCGAAGGGGTTAATAAAAAAGTCTACATAGGCCCCCAGTGGTTCCAAAATTGAGCCACATGCAGAGACAATCGGGCCTCCTGGTGGGTTTGTGAGATTTCTATGTACCTTGGGCAGTGTGTATATCACTGGCAAGCGGGGGGATTTGATATTGAGGAAATTGTATTCCTTTTTGCTTAGATAGCCATCCGTACAGGCTTGGGATGTCAGTTTTGTAATTATGTCTTGGATTTGTTTAGTGGGATTCCTAGGTAGTTTTTGATAATGATCAGTATTGTTCAGTTGGCGTAAAATTTCTGTTTTATACGCCTCAGTTTCCTGAATAACAATCCCACCCCCTTTATCTGCACTTTTGATGACCACATTATTGTTGGATTTCAGTGTTTCAATGGCATTTTTCTCTTGCCGTGAGATGTTATATGGGATGAAAAGTTTAGTATTCTCGAGAGTGGCAAGGTCTCTAAGTACCAGTTTTTCAAATGTTACAATCTCAGGAGGTATCATCCAGGCTGAGGGAGAGAACGTTGAGGGAGGCCGGAAAGGTGTGTTGGAATTGGGCACCGGGCTAGGGTGCAATTGGAAGAATGCTTTTAGACGGATCGTTCTGAAAAATCTCAGCAATTCCGTGTGCAGTTCCATAAAATTAGGACGGATGGTTGTTACAAATGATAAGCCTTTCTTCAACAGTTCTAATTCTGTGTCTAACAGGGTGTGTTTAGAGAGATTAAAAATAGGAATAACCTCTGCCGATGTATTGGTTACCATTGATAGAAGTTGTTCCTGGTCTTCCGTTCTGCCGGGGGATTGTACCATCTCTGCGGTTTCTTTACCCGACCTCGTTGGGGGGTGTTGGGCTGGCCTCTGCCTAAAAAATTAGTATTGCTCCCGCCGCGTCTATTGGTCGTACTGGCCCCCTCACCTGGGTCTGAGCTGTCTGAGGACTCGGCAGATGTGTCGGAAAATCCGACAAGGTTCTGGCGACGGTTATAACGTCCCCACGGTCTGTTCGTCTGAGGGTTTGAGTATGTTCTATTGCTGTAAAAGTCTTTTTGGAGATATGGGTAGGTGTTTTCATTACTGTAGAGCCTAATATCCTTTTTTATTTTGTTTGCCTTTTTATTTTGTTCTATTCGGTAGAAATCAGATGTTGTTTTCTCTAATTGCTCCAAAAGTTTTTGACATTTGGTGGTAGGGTTTGTGTCTTGTAATTGTTTCTCAATATCGGCAATCTCTGTTTCCAGTGATTTTAGCGTCTCTGTCGCTATGTCAATCCCTAGGACTAACCAGTGTCTTGAACATGTAGTCCCTATATAGCTATAGTTAGCAATGTATTTGGGATTATCGGTAAAGATACCGGGGATGTTTCTAACTTGGAGACCTACTGTGATCACCTCAGCTTTTAAATAATCATTAAATAATCAGTTAGCATCAAGACCATCAACTGTAATCTGGTAGAACACCTCCAATTTGATCCCCTACATGAGACACTCTGCACGTTAGATGTAGAATCGTTATATACGAACATCCCACAGACTGCAGCCCTACTAGTCATTCAAAAAACTCTTGACACTCGAACACGCCCCCATCGGGTGCCTACTCTCTTTATTCTCCAATTACTGGAACTGTGTCTGACGAGGAATTTCTTTGTGTTTGAAAATACCTATTACCAGCAGGTCAAGGGTACTTCCATGGGGGCTATTTTTGCCCCCAATTAGGCAATACTATTCATGGACCAAATGGAAACTGGATCTAGTATGACAGCATCCAACCCCTTCGTCTCCGGTATTAAAATATGGAGGCAATATATAGACGACATTTTCCTCATTTGGAATCAGACCAATGATATACTTGTCCATTTCTTACACTGGCTCAATAATAATTGCTGTGGGCTAGCGATCACACTCAATCATGACAAATCCTCCATAGCTTTCCTGGATCTCACCATTTACCATTCAGAGGGTGAGCTCCTGACACGACTTTTTAAGGAAGCCTACAGAGCGGAATACGCTCTTAAGCTATAAGAGTAACCACCCGAGGGCCCTGAGGGATTCATCACCGTATCACAGTTCCTTAGGATCAGATGCAATTGCTCCTGCAAAACTGACTACTTGAGAGAGGCAGCAACCCTTTCTAATAAACTCAGTGACCGTGGCTATCCCAAGAGGATAGTGAAACAAGCCTTGAAACGGGCATGGTACTGCCCAAGGGAAGTCTTGTTGTCCCCCAAAGACAAAAACCAGAAAGAAAGAATCGCCTGTGTTACAACTTTTTCACCTGTTTCTAATAAAATTAGAAAATCCATTATAAAACACTGGCCCACAATAAATGCTGGCACTATAAACATAGAGTGACCCTTATTTGCATTCCGCAAAAGTAAGAACCTAAAGGATCATCTGGTACGAGCAGCATTGCCAACAACAACGCAAGGGCTCACCATTGACACAGCTTGGGGCTTACCCCCTATCACTGGCCATGTAAAGTGTGGATGTTGCAATGTTTGTGAATACACGATGGAGGGTAAGAAATTCACTCACGACAACACCACGGTTGAGAGACGCTCATTTTCAAACTGCAATACGTGGAATGTTATATACACCATTGAATGTCCTTGCCCAAAACTTTACGTCGGGCAAACTACGCAGAAAGTAAAGACTCGCATCTGCCAGCACAGGAGCCGCTTAGGTGCAGAACAGCCAACGCCCCTTTGGTGGACCACTACATCACGGCTGGACACAATGAGAACGACATGAAATGGACAATCTTGAAAGTTGTAAAATTACCGGCAAGAGGTGGCAACATTGCCCAAATGCTGAACAGAGAAGAACTTAAAACTATGATACAATTTGACACTATCCAGAATGGTCTCAATCGAGCAGAGGATTGGACCACATTGCTGTAAAGAAGATAATGGCCCAGCCAGAGATCTCTTCCATCCCTGGGAGCTTACGTAGTCATTCTGATATAATATGTCAACTTAGTCGTTAGTTTTATTCACTGTGATTTTAAATGTACCCACTGAAGCGCCGCCGTCGCCCGCACTAATTCACAAACACTGTAAATATCACGTGTTTCCACATTCCATCATACACAACCTTTACCTACCACTCCAAGATGGCGTCCCCCATCTCCCTTGAGTTTCTATGACATTAGGGGAAACGCGCAACGTTCCAACATGGCGGACAAAAGGTCCTGGACCTTGTCCTTGCCTTATTTCCATTACGAGCGTGCACGCAGCATGCCGGGTTAAGCGTCGGGTCCCAATAGTAAGACGTACCTGCGATCTGGCAGTGTACGTGTAGGACATCGCTCCCCTTCATTGCAGATTGGTGCCAAGCGGAGACATCTAACCCATGAGGTAAGCGCATTAGAAGCTCGCTCCCCGATGTAAAACACGTGGATATCCCTATGGTTTCACGTACCCATCCTTAACACTACCCTCTCCCCACAGATACCGCTTATTGAAAGGAAGTAAATCCGGCTCAACAGTTTACTTAACATTGTCCGGAACATCAACAAGCCCCAAGGAGACGCACCCGACCCACCCAGGTACAACGCCATGAAAACTCAGTTCGAGACCCGATGCACCGGGTGCGAACTTGTCACCAACCCCACTCTCTCTCTCTCCCCATAGGAGGGTTGCAGTGCATTTCCATCCAATTCCCCCACTCGTGTCTGGGGTCACAGCCCGCAAGATAGGGTAAGCATAATGTGCGGTCGACATTTCCTGAAAGCGGTCATGCAGGCACCTATCTAATTCTTGCTAACCCAACCTTGCAAACACAGAATGAGTGTTCACTGATGCTTGGACAACGGAAGGGTGCCGCTTGTTGCTCATTGTTCTAAATGTTTGACCACACTGGTAATGCAGCCTTCCCATATAAGGACAAACAGGTTAATCATTAAAAAATGAAATTTCGCCCTGGACCATAACAAACTGTGATCTCACAAGTCACCTTTGCACACTGTTATGAATGACCAGTCCCCTCACGTCTAGTGCACCATAAGTAGAGCACGTTAAGTCGATTCCGAGGACATGTCAGGTGTTTGAAGTATAACCTACTTGCTGTGGCGCAAGACTGTCAAATAGGTTTTAACTCAGCCACTGGCTTTTTCTTCCCCTTTTTCTCTCCCTTCTTCCTCCTCAAACAGGCGGTTGTATTATAATTGTGCCAGGCAGGCAAATGTTGATATTGTCAGTCCTGATGATGGTCCCACCAATATAGAGCATAAGAGTTCAAAACGTCGACTTCTTACAGTGCTTTCACAAGCTGACTATTATGTTTAATCTTGTTGTGTCTAGCACTCCTTTGGCAATACTTTAATTTGACACTGATTTAAAAGGGGCCAACAATGCTCATGTTTTGCCTGTAACTCCCCTTTATGTTGTTTTGTTTTTCCCTCCAGTACGGTACAGGATTGTGCCTTACAACCAATTTTCCTAATTGTTTTACATTGATTGAAAAATAAAAAACCCTGTCCGGCTGGGCAGTGGACAAATATAGTTACCTATTATGGCCTATATTTTATTCTCTTCCTGATCCTATATAAGCTAAGGACCTTTGTTTCTTTATAATAGGTGTAGTGTGTGGTGACAGGCTGGAGATGCCTGAGGGCTAAATTGTTGTTGGAGGGGAGCAACTGTCAGTTCTGGCTGACTCTGGTTTGCCTTACACAATGGTTGGAGATCAAAATTAGGAAGCAGTGTTTAGTAAGGATGAACTTGAACTGTCACCATCGGATATTAATACAGTAGGTTATGGAGGTGTTAAAATTGATGTGCTTGGATATTAAAAAGGCACAAGAAGTCCATCTTACCTCTAGGCTAAACCAAACTGTCAATTCTACGGAAGAACTCTTAAAAGTTCTCAATTCCTTTACCAACCCCACAGCCTGTACTAATCAGATCCCTTCTCTCAGACATTGTGATAATATTGCCAACCATTTTGCGGAAAAAAATAATATATATTATCAATTTCCCAGTGACTTTAAACTACCTAATATCTCTGTCCTATTGTCTACATCTCAGAGAGAGAACGATATTTGCCTAGAGAGTTTTCATGCCTTGCAGGTACCTCAAGAAGAAGAGATGCTGGGAACAGCTAAATCTGGTTCACACATCGATATTTTGCCAGCCAACCTGTTTGCCTCACTAGCCAGGCAACTAGCCCCCACTATCTGCACTATATTAAATGCCTCTCTGATAAAGGGAGACTCCCACGTGAATGGAAGGCGGCACATGCGCTCCTGATCCGGAAAAAGGTACAACTTAATGCAGCCAAATGCAGCCAAAACTGAAATCTTGCTGTTCAGTAACACTCAAACCCTGTATTCCCCTGACTGGTGGCCTGCAGTGCTGGGCTCAGCCCCACCCGCAGACTTGTGGCTAAAACCCTGGGTGTCCGACTGGACCACTCTCTAACTATGAGAGACCAAGTCATGGCCACCTCAGGTACCTGTTTCCACACATTGAGTCTTCTCTGTAGAGTTGTCCATCTCCTTCCCTTAACTGTCCGCAGGAACCTAATTCAAGCCTTAATTCTCAGCCATCTTGATTACTGCAATACCCTTCTTATGTCCGCTAACGAATCCCTGCTGAACAGACTGCAGTGGTTCAGAACACAGCAGCCACTTGGCTCTCAACAGGCCCCCTAGAACCTCTTCCCGGCCACTGTTATGGCTGCTTCACTGGCTTCCCATCCGTCAGAGAATCAAGTTTAACATTTGCAATCTAGTCCACAAGACATTACATGGCAAAGGCCCAAGCTACCGTGCTGAAAAACTTAAGTACTATCTGCCTGCCAGATCTCTTCGCTCAGTGGAAAAAGCTCACCCTCGTTACAGAAAGCTTCAGGCAGGGGACAAAGCTTTTGAATATCTGGCAACTGTGTACTGGAACTCATTGCCCATTCAATTACGGAAGTGAACTAATCTCCACTTCAGGAAACTCTTAAACACAGAATTGTTCAGTAACTGACCAATCTGGCCCTGCATATACATCTTCTTTAGTGCGGAGATACCAATTTTTTTTACCATCTTTTCTAAATGGGCCCTACATTTTACTGCAGATTTAAGGAAATTAAGAACAAACAAAACGGAATCGTCGTGCAACAACTGTAGATACACAAGAGCTGAACGGGCCTGCCTGTATTTCATCCTCCTTAAAATCGGGACAGTAAAATGTTTCCAGGGGGATCACAGAAAACCTACAAAATAATAAAAAAGGAAGCAGGTCCTGTGGAGATACACCGTTGCAGCCACAGGCTGCTAAGATCTGTCCTCTGATGCTCCCCCTAGGGAAAGCCAGTAGGAGGTGAAAAAAAACAGGTGAAACCTGGTCAGCAAAAAACGACCGTATGTACTAAAAAATCCCAAGAGATAAGGCTCAATAGATAATGTTGTTTTCAATATTAAAAATGTACGGACAGTATGTTTCCTAAATTCCAGCTCTTCCCTCTCCAATATCCTTAGTCTATAGAATGACTCCCTAATCCAACCCCCAAAAAGGTTCAGTGGAACGTAAACTGTCAAAAGGCATTTGATGACCTGAAGAAGGCCATGTGCTCTGCACCTATCCTGAAGAGTCCTGACTACTCAAGAGAGTTCATTGTCCAAACAGATGCTTCTGAGTTGGGAGTGGGAGCTGTGCTTTCACAACTTAATGTAGATGGTCAAGACCAGCCCATTGCTTTTATTAGCAGAAGGCTGACCCCCAGAGAGAAACGTTGGTCAGCCATTGAGAGGGAGGCCTTTGCTGTGGTGTGGGCCCTGAAGAAGTTGAGACCATACTTGTTTGGCACTCACTTCAAGATTCAGACCGACCATAAGCCCCTCTTATGGCTTAATCAGATGAAGGGTGAAAACCCCAAACTGCTCAGGTGGTCCATTTCCCTACAGGGGATGGACTTTACAGTGGAGCACCGCCCAGGGACTGACCATGGTAATGCAGATGGTCTCTCCAGGTACTTCCACTTAGAACATGAAGACCCAACTGGTCAAGGTTAGTCTAATGTCCCTGCGTTTGGGGGGGGGTTGTGTAGAAGAGTAGGGTCTGCTATCCTATGGTCACCCCAAATTTTTGCTTTTTGCTTCACTGGTTTATTACTTAATGTGGCTGTGGGCCTGCTAATCAGACCCACAGCCTGCTGTTCTCTCTCTAAATTAATGCCAATGCACACCAGGTGCATTACGAATTGGAACTGGTTCACCTTATTGGCCCCTGTAACAGTGTACCCAGGTACCCAGGGCATAGGTGTTTCCAAGGCCTACCAGGGGCTGCAGCATGTATCATGCCACCCCTGGCCTGGCCTCCATATTTGACACAACTGGCTGATCACTCAGCTGGGGTAAGTCGGTGTAATCACCCCTTACTTAGGTATAGTATGTCTATATCTAACTTAAAATGGACACATATGTTCCTATCAGCCACTCCTATGGAAGGCATCATCAATCCTGGAGGCAGAGTGCTTGGAAATATGTGAGATGGTGCTCTAGCATGAGCTGAGCCTGTCTGCAGCTTTCGGAACCACGTCCTTTAGCTGTTCCATGATACTGCCATACCATATACTCTTAAGTGCATTATAAACCTTGCGGTTAAATGCTATCTTTGGTTTGGCTTTATCAAAACATGTCGAGTAAGGTGTCATACGAATTGGAATACTACCCCCTCGCCAGTTCTGGTGACGGGGGTAGCATTCCACCCTTCTAGAGGGACACGACATGTACATAACCTGAAACCCAGGTAAAGTTAAACATGAGCCTCAGCATCACAAAATGGATGCTGCCAGCACAGACACAAGTCTGACCTCCTGCTGCTGGGAGTCCTTCCAGCGAGGGAGGCTTGGACAAAGGGTTTCCTGCTTTGGGAGGTGCTAGCACCACCCCAGACAGGATTTTGTGTATTGGGTAGGACAGGGCTGAATAGAATGAGACATGCCTGGGGCACACAAGGTGTCCCTGTGCATAAGCCAGTCCAAACCGGTGCTGGGGCTTCCCAGCCCCAGTCTTGGCGCGGAGATGGACAAAGGAAAGGGGGTGTAGCCACCCCCCTTCCTGGTCCCACCCAGAGGAGGGACCTAGCAGGTAATCCGGCCCCTAGATTTGGAATAAGAGTAGGAGCTGTGTCCCAAGACTTCAGATCATCCTGAACTCGACTTGAAACTAAGAAGAAAACTGGACTTCGACATTCTGCTGCACAGAAGACTGAAGAGAATCTCCCTTGTGGCCAAGGAGTGACCACCCTGTGAATACAGGCACCAACCAGCAACTCGACATCTGCTTTGCCGCCGCCTCCCGCCGGAGCCCGAGCCCAGAGCCCGACAAGACCTGGATTCCCAGACATCTCACAGCCCGATCCACAGTCCCTGAAAAGAAGAGACCCGTGGAGGCACCGAGAGACGTGGGACCAGCCATCTTGAAAGACCCCCGAGAAGCTGACTGCGCAGCACCCGAGGCTCCCTCAACGCTATGCTTTGGGGTTTGAGAAGCCCCACCACCGAGCAGCATTTGCACCGAAGATCAGCCCCCCCAGCATCTCCACGATCTGCGTGGGGCCCTTTTGCACTTTGCCACTCAACACGCCATCCCGGTCACTTGCCACGTGGCTAGTGGCCATCTTGGCGACGAAATCTACGATCTACACCGCTGGTCTGGTTGCTCCAGACTGGCCCTCGCTCCTGTAAAAAGGAGCAGCCCCTCTGACCTTGCTGGTCCGAGAAATAAGTTTTCTTCACTTCCTGCGTGGCTTGCATTAGCCAAGGCCTGTTTGCTCCAATCAAGTTGCCGACACCACCATCAGCTAGAGCCTTCGTGGGACAGCTCGTGATCGACTCCTGGACGTCCTCGACCTCTTTGTGTCCACGTGGCTGCGGAGACAAGCTGCACCTTTCACCTGTTTGCACCCAACATCGCCTGGTTCCATCCTGGTTCCACGGTAGTCACTGGCTAGTGACTTTGAACATTGTCCCCTCTGCTTTCAGGTCTTCACATCTTCAGATCCATCCTTGGATCCACCGGAACTCTCCTCGACGACCCGCCTGCAGCATCTTCATCTCCAGGCACCATCGACCTGCGTGACGAAACCCGACACTACTTGGCACCCGTGCACCCGCTTCCTGTGGGTGAAGTAACTCAGCAACGCCGGTGTTCCTACACTGGTACACACCTCTAGTGCCTAGATCTAAAGTTTTGTCCTTCTAGGTCAGTCGGAAGGTTCCTAAAACAGTAAGTTTATAACTTTTACGCACCATTGACATTGCATTGGTGCATGCGTGCACTTTAAGCACTGCACCCGAGTCCCGCGGGCCTTTCCCGACTTCTTCACTGTTAGTCCCGAACAGCTCCAGCGATTCCCCAGGCCCTAGGCCTATTCCCTATCCAATTGGTGGTTCTTATACCACTATTTTAGTATATGGATTAAGTGGCCCCTGGGCTCATCCATATTGTGCAACTTTTGTATATTTAAACTGTGTTTTGTTTTCACGCATTTGCTTCTGTGCTCATAAAGAGTATAGGGGATATTTGTAGTAAATAAATATATATATATTTTCAATATATATCTGTGTGGTGTCCTTTCATTTGGTATTCAAGGGGATTGTGTATGGTAAAACAGCCTGCTTCACATGCCTTTACAGAGTTTAGCCTAAGACTGCTTTGTCCACGCTACTAGGATAGCTGGTCTATAAGGTTGACTTACAACCAATCATCATAAGGGTTGCTTGGCATGGTACAAGGTGATCACTAGAACTAGTGAGCATCATATACCAGGCCAACTTCTCACATGCGGTGCGAGTGATCAAGAGCCATACACTCTTTCAATATCGATTGGGTCAACGACAATTCATCATTCCGCCACATTTTCAGCCAGAAGGTTAGAGGACAGAGAGCCAAAGAATCACTCAAATACGGAAACCCCAGTTCTTTGTGCACCACCATATTCCAGGGGCGGTGGGTGACATTTGAAAGTGGTGGGGCGCCAAGAGATTTGCATCCAGCACCGTAGCGAGCGAGCGCAGCTTGCGAGCCCGAACACCAAAAGGGGGGTTTGGGGGGATTACCCCCCCCAAGAAAATTTTGAAAAAAAAGAAGAAAAATCGTGCATTTTCAAGCAAATTTGAGAAAGCAGGAAGGTTAATAAAGCAACTGTGAAAGTGCAGTTATTACATTAATAGATGGCATAACATAGGCAGCTGCTTATTCAGTATAACCACAGAGCTTCATACATTCCGTCCTATTACGCTCAGGTGCTGAATTCAGACTATAAGACTTTCATGAAAATCTCAGCTCTAAGAGTAGAAGAAGTTGCACAGCAGTTGGGAAATAGCCTTCACAAAGCATTAGGAAAATGAGAGGCAATTACTTGAAAGCAAACTGAAAGCAAGCATCAAGTAGTAACTTAAAGCAATGCATCCAGCAAAACAGTGCATGCAGTCAACCATACAAAAGTAAACTAAAGCAAGTGTGAACCTGTGAACCTTCACTTTGAAAGCAGGGTGCTAGTCAACAGGCCAGTCACATACATTTAAACTGAAGAAGAGTACACCTCAGCATGCAGGCACCAACATAAAAGCACCAAGCAAGTCAAATAGTTACCAACTTACCAGGACACCCAATCAATTACATGGGAAAAGACTTGAGCCAATGCACCCAGAAAACCAGACCAGCACACCAAAGCATCCCACCCCTGATTGGATGGCAGCTGTGCTCTTAGGGTCACCCCTCAGTTTTTTGGCAGGGTTGAGCACCCCCCAGTTTTATGCCCTGTGCGTCTGAAGGGGAGACAGGCAAAAGGGGTCATAATGGGACATCTGGCACAGCCACTTTGTAATTGAGGTCACCCACCCAGCTCAAGACTGAGTTACAGGCTGATCTTAAATCTTTAAACAACCACAAGGGTCTCCAGCTAGTTGGTTCTTGAGCCAAAAGAGTCCTCAGCTCACTCGAAGTCTTTACATCGCGCCTGAGATGACATGACAATGTCCCTTAATCCGGAGCAACTGTGGGGACTGGTCTGGGTCTGGATCTGACTTGGTACGAGCAGGATACAAAAAGTAAACGAGTAGGTGGTAACCCACTTCAAGTGAAGGAGCTGTAAGGAACCTAAGCGCACTGGTGTTGATACCACTAACAGGGCAGCTCTGGCTTTCTCAGGGTGGGTCTCAGCTGTGTGATGAAACCAGCATGAAGCAGTTACCTCAAACAAACTAAAACCAATGCATTCATCAAGACAAGGAGTTCCATGAAATCAAATAGAAATTGACCATCAAGCCAGGTTGTCACCTAAAGGCAAATTGAAGTGACTGCACACTATGGGAAGTGCACTTCACCAGCCAGTCTATTACACTAAAGGAAAATAAAAGCAATGCTCCCAGTAAACAAGAAAACATAAATTGAAAATGTTTCCCCGCAGGACCAACAGTCACAAAAAGTAAAGAAACAGAATGAAGTCAGAGGCACTCCAGGAATCCAGGTAGTCACACAAAATCATAACTGATTGAGCAAACTGTGTACTGAAAACTATTGCAAATAAGACAATTATATCAGAACAAACTAGTCACAGGAAAACAAACGCATGCACCCAATGAGCTACCTTACCAGATGTACGTAAATAAATGGAACAAGCACGTATAACTCAAGGAACCCACGAGGGAACAAGGTCAGCAGCAACATTTACAAACAGATTTCGAAGTCAACCCCAATCAAAAGCAAATGCAACTAAAACCTTCTCGAAAGTAATCAACAAGAACTCAAATTAAATTTGGAAATTCCTTTTTTGAAATGAAAGTAATCAGCCAACTGTAATAAATAAGGTGAATGCTGGTTTTGTAAACAATCATGATAAACAAAAGAGACATAACATAAAAATAGCAGTTAATCCAGGAATATCAGAGACATACACATGCATGTAACCACCTAAATAGAGCAACAGTCACCCAGAATGCCCAGAACCAGGAAGTAAGGAGAAGACCTGAAGGAGAAGACCTTACTCCAAGTTAATGAGATCATGAGTTCTAACACTGTTTATTGGCTAAGATGCACAACTCTGCTGACATCAGTATTCATTAACCACTTCAGCGCTAATGACAAGGGTAACTCGTCATGGACTTTCCATTGATTTCAATGGAAAGTCAATGGAAGATCATCAGGTGCCTTAGCAGCCAAGTGGTTAATACAAGGCAGGCACGTTAACCTCATTGTGAAGTGTAAGGCCTCATTTTTCTGTGAACGCAAGTGAACACTGTGCCTTACCACAAAATTTGAAAAACCTCACTTTCTCATACACATCTTGCATTTGTAGTGTATGGATGTAGAGAATGGTGTTTTACCTTTATATGATTGGACACTGCTATTATATATCTCATCGCTACCAATAGGATGGCCACGAGGCTCTGTTCGCTAGCTGGCATGCACGTGTTGGTTGCTGTGAGCTATATGTAAAGAAGGAGGAGTAATTTGGATGACGACTGCAGAGTACTGAGTATGTTGCAGCAGAGGGTGGAAGATGCATGTGGGAGAAATGGCGAGCAATGGGGGAGCGAAGTGTGGCTGAAATCTCATTGGTGTTGGTTAGGAGATGAGCAGTGTGTTTGTGTCCTCTGCAGGGTCTGGGATGTGCTCGTATTGTGGTGCAGAGAGCAGTAGAAGGACAAAAGTTGAGGATGGCTGGTAAAGGGTTGAATAGATGTACTGAGGCTGTGGAAGAGGCTGTTTTCCCCAAACCTTTTCTGCCAGTGAGGTGTCTGACCGAGAGCTCCATTCGGACAGTCGGGCATTTGTAAAGTTATTGTCAGAAATGTCAGGTGCTTCTTACAATATTTGGCAGGTGTTTCAGTGCCTCTGGACCGTCAAATCCGCCCCCCACCCCTCAATAGACTGAGTACAGGTTTGGGGTCTTGTGTCTTGTAAACAACTGTGCTGTGCCAAAGAAAAAAATAAGTTCCCATGACAATTAATACGCCTATTTAAACCAAATCCACTTGTGTGAATTAGAGTAGCTAAGAGCATGGCATTACCTCACACTGGAAGTTGTACACCTCTCGGGGATTCCAGCGCAGATGCGTTTCCACGTGGGGACTGCTGGAGGGGAGTTCTGGATGAGCCGCTTAGTGCTAGGAAACTCTCTGGTGTTACTGCAGGCTCTAGAAAATGTCACTATTATATTTTGCCTAGAGCCTAAAAAATGCGATAATGGTCTACATCAAAGAGCCGCCGTGCTGGCAATAGTCATGACTGGCACAACACAGATGCCAACGAATCTCCCTGCAAGGCACATGGCATGCGCAGCTGCCCCACAGCACCCACGCCAGTGCCCCATAGCTTGATGCTGCGGCCCCCACCCACCCCCAACGGGACAATTCATAACACCGACCACCCCGGGTTGACCCCGCCTCTAGCACACAAGAGGCCAGAAAAGTGAATTCAAACAGACAGCCAATCACAACTATAATATAGTGCCTATGTCTCGCGCCTTCTCCTGCATCACACTTCTAAGCGCTGCGGCCCAAAACGACTCCCACTTGTGATAACTACTAATGCAGCCGCCAACCCCGCACTCCGCCACGGTGTAGCACCTACCCACCCAGAAAGACGCTTCGGCGCTCCACGTAGGGGTGTGAAGCGCTATATGAAGCAGGCTACAATACAATAAAGATGGAAATGGTGGCTCTTCGGCACTCAGAGTGGACACTGCTGACAGAGAGAGCAACAGGCACCTGGACCCACTCAGCTAACCGGCAGCAGAGGGACAGCTGTGTAAAGTTACTGTGTTGGCTTTTTCTCTGGATTATTCGTTTTTCACAATTATATTATTGTATTTCTAATGAATTACATTGGTTAAAATGACCTTTGTGACATTAGACATTAGATTGTTTGGAATATTTTCCTGAGAAATCAATGATGAATGTGTGAAACATGATTAATAGTTTAGTTTATACTCTCTACTGCATTATCAGTAGCTTTGGGACCTAGAAGAGTTTGGGTTGTGCTTTATAGCTGAGTGGGTAGTCTTTTCCCTTTTCTCCCACATGCCCTCTCTGGCTTTGGATGCATTGGTGGCTGCATTGGTGGCTGGTGACATTTGAAAGTGGTGAGGCGTAAACTTTCTGTCGGAGTGCCCTGTGGCAAGCGTGCATAGTGAGCAAGCCAGAACATCTTAAGAGGGGTTTTGGGGGGAACATTTTGAAAAATGAGTGGGTAAATAGTGCATTTTCAAGCAAATTTGAGAAGCAAGAAGGTTAATAAAGCAATTGGGAAAGTGCAGCTTTACATTAATAAAGGGATGTCATATAACAATATGTAGATAGAAATGTTCCTGAAGCTAGGCCCTGCCAGTGCCACGCACTTCTGAGCAATATACACGCTGTGTGTCAGCAGGGCTTAGTGTTGGATACATTTCTAATGTTATGTGTTTGAAGCTAGGCCCAGTGCTGGCACTCAGTGTGTATGTTTCTCAGAGTTGCATCACACGTGGCAGCCTAGCTTTCCGCCAGTGGCTAATTTGTGAAAAAAACGTAAGTGCCCGGGATCTCGTCAGGAGGCAGCTCGTACCAGCCCATTTCTCCTGTTAGCACCGCCTAACACAGAACCAACTACTAACCATGAAAGTGGGGAGAGGATGTGGCTCCTGACCAGAGCTGCCGATTTCGGAGCTGGGGAACCAGATTCGAATCTCGGCGCTAGTCGGCTCAACATTCTGGGATTCTGGACAAATCATTTCATTTCCACCTTACTACCATAAATAAATTTGTCCTTCACTGGTGCTCATGAAAAGCGCAGGTGCTGAGCACTGGAAACCACCGGCTCAAATGAAGCACTGCTTGCCGCTAGACATACAATTAACAAGGGTTTACTACGGACTCAAATTGAAGCAAACTTTACTGTTTTTAGGCAGCAAGTTACCAATAGATAATAAGTGCATTGTGCATTAAATCCAGTAACCATTTATTGCCTGTCAAAAATAGTGAAGTTTGATTTAAATGAGTGTTACTCAGGTCCCTGTAGGTGTCATTCAAGCACGCTAAGGTAGCGCATTGCCAGGCACCACACACAGACTGATGCTGAGTGTTTTCCTCGTCAGGGCCATTCTGCGCTCGCAGTGACCCGCAGTTATTTTCCTCACCTGTGCAGCGTGGAACAGAAAATGTGTCAAGGGGGCGCCATAATTCTATCTGGTGTGTCAAACATGGGCTGCACCTAGCACAATTTCACAGGTGCTTTACTGGGAATGTTAGTGAATTGAAACATAAAATCACGAATTTAAGCTTAGTTGGAGGTTTAAACCTCTGCCGCTATTTTGATTTTATTTTCATGAAAGGGGCCTTTTCGTTTTACTCGGCAATGCATCCTAAAAAACAGAACACTGGGACTTGAGTTATGTACCTGTGTAACCCAACTTGTCATTTTATGCAAAAACCAAGAAATATACTTTGTTTCTCAATCAGGGTGCACACATTTCTTGAAGCAAAAAAAGGATTCCTAAAAGAAAAGCCCGGGAGTGTAACATGGACACGGTGACTGCCTGGAGTCAACGGGTACAAAGTCTGATCAAACAGACATCTGACATCTTGTTCTAAAATACTGCACACACACCTTAAGAATTAGAGATAAAATTGGAGCGAGGTTACAGAGGACACAACAGGGTTCTTCAATTTATTGGTGAAGTTGTCAGCACTCAGCAGTACCCCGATCTATATGCATAATGAGGAACGTAAACATTTTACCTACGCATCACCTCATTCGTTTTTTGTTAATATTTTATGATAAACAGCGCTTAAATGTCATATTACGGGTCGACTCGTTGACTGAATTTCCAAATTCTCCCTGCAGCTGCAGGATGAGGATCCCAATATGTAGGCCGCAATGGCTTTCTCCCAGGATTCTCAAAATGCTGATATAATATGATATTGAACATGAATTCCTTCTTCCGGTGCACCTACGCTCCATCAGCTTCGGTATTAAACTTCAGCAATTCTTCCGGCTCCACCACGAGTCCACCCCCTAACTGAACAGGCATTATTCCTCACCAGTTGCCGGTTCCATTTTAGCATATTGTTAGTAAAAATATTGACAGACGGCAATATTGTGTGCCTTAATTATAATTCACAAAAATATCGTCCCCTTGGGTGAATAATTTATGTTAACTCCAATAGGGCAATATTTTTGCAAATGATATTTAGGACACAATATTTCCGTCAGACAATACTTTGATCGCGATATTCTAGTACAATCCTACACGGTTTATTTCTACATTTATTTGCCTGTCACAAAAAACAGACAGTACTCCACCTTCTGTGCGAAGCTTTACTCATATTTTCACATTCTTTCAGGGACGGCCCTCCAAAAGGGCAAAATCTTGTCACTGCAGCGTTTTGCCTACAGTTTGTCATGTGTTATGCCTATCGCAGATTAAACAAGTCCTGTCGCCACTGAAAATCCTAATTTGGCTGCTGTACCATCGAACTCAAATATGTATTTATTTACACGTTATTTATTTATACTATTTATTTACCTTTTGATTTATTTCTCTATCTGAGGGTTCTTATCAGGTGTCACACGTGGTTGATTGCACGACGCAGTCGGTCGTGAACTACCACGAACCGGAGATCTGGAAAGAAAGTTCAGGGGTTGTCCAACCGGAGGCGAGACACGAGCGCCTACATGCTGTTTGGCAACAGCTGGCGCTATCGTCACCGGATTTCCAAGCAAGGTGTTTAAAAGGACACTGGAGAAAGACCCGTTTAAAAGGACTCTGGAGAAAGACCCGACAATAACAGATCTCCGACCCCTGACAACTAAGCGGATAGGGCTGCCTAGCGGAGCAGGGCACAGCACCAGTCCAGGGCCCACCCACAACTGGTCAGGAGTAGCCTTCAGAAGGGGCGATCCCAGAGTGTGGCGACCCGGATACTGTCTGACAAAGGGATTGTGTCCTAAAAGGATATGCCTTTCTGGAGCGAGCGATAAGAACACGTACAGCCTCGGAGGCGAGGTTTCTGTGAATTATATTTGAGGCACAATATGTAAAGCAATAGTTTTTTTGTCGATATTCAACATACATTCCATTGGACCTAGCGCTGCGACACTTCTTGCGGCAGCTGCCCCGCTTTACAAATGTATCCATTCATTCATTCATTCACTCACTCACCCCAAGGCTTATTGCAAACAAAGGCTCACAGGGTTGAAAAGTTTGATTCACGTGCTGTGCACCAATAAGAGATCTTTCTCCAGGGACTGATCCAGACTCAAATCATCCAATCACGACAGAGGGTGGTGAGCAGCACCAGGGGCACAATCCCATGTTCTGCACCAATGCTTGTGCACACGGTGGCGTTGGATCTGCAGCGGCGTTTGCCCTGCAATTACCGTCAGTCGCACTAAGTATTTCAAATGGTGATTTTCATGCTTCAGAGAAGCTCTT
This sequence comes from Lissotriton helveticus, assembly GCF_964261635.1. NCBI lineage: Eukaryota > Metazoa > Chordata > Amphibia > Caudata > Salamandridae > Lissotriton > Lissotriton helveticus. Next base: position 1,968,722,941 of record NC_136065.1, read on the forward strand.
CACGACTCACGTGCTGGGATGAAAATTACAATTTGCATTTGAAAGTGAAACTGTTTGACGGATTGAGGAGCAAAACTGGCTTTCTTTAGCTTTATTTGGAAGCTAAAAAGTTGTTTTTATGTGCACCAAATGCACGTGCTTCTTAGCACAGCCGTATTTACTCACCTACAGACTAAAAGGGTGAAACCAGCGCTCACACTTTCCCCTTTGATCTACGTTTCCAAACGCTTCTCGCCTCTCTGCCCAAAACGACCTCTGCACCCCGTGTACCCTACTCTGTAAGACAAACAGCACAGGCCAGCCTTTAGGCGGTACCGTACCCGTAGTGGTACAGGAAGGGAGCCGCTCCGACAAATACGGTAAAAACCCAGACACCGGCCCGGGTCCAGCGGGGCCTTAGTGCGCGCGCTATGGTGCTGTATAATCAATTTGAATTTAATCAACAACCAGCATGTTGTTTATTTATACTGACTCTCTCACTAGTAGTAGTCAGTCACTCACCACACGCTGACAGACAGGCAGCACCGTCCAGCACACGAGTCGACTCGAGTCCACACCACACAGTCACAACCACGAGGCGAGTCGGGGGACTAGACAGTGAGTGACTGAGTACGTATTAAGAACCGTTACCAGCGCCGCGCGCCAATGGCCAATCACTGCATGACTACAAGAAGTCAAATACAGTGATTGGCCATTGTGCACTGCGGCTGAGCCACCCACGCGCGGCATCCAATATGGATTGCCCCTGCTCTGCGGAACGGTGACCAGCCAATCCTGGCGCTCATGTAGCGCCAGGATTGGCTTGGAGGGCACACGCAATGCTCGCCCTGTCGCCCTTTTAACGCCAGGGCTGCGCCGCATACGAATAAACATGCACCCCCCCCATGTCACTGTAGGGCACATTAATATGCGCATGCTCGGGCAAGTTTCTGCCCCTCTGTGTGATGCGCGTTCAAGTTCGGACTCGTCTGTCTCGTCGTGACGTCTCGACGGTCGACGCCAGTGTCAATCACTGACACTGCAGCCCCGCAGCCCGCCCCCCTGCGCACTCCCGTTTCAGTCGGGTATTGCCCGGCGGCGCATGAGGAGAAGTCAGGAAGCTGGAGTTGGGACATTTATTTTAATTATTTACTTGCAGCCGCGGGTCCATGGGCTGGTAGGGCTACGCCCCTACGCCCCAATGGACGCACCGCTGCTGCCATATTCGAGGTTCCGATGGGCACACCCAGTAGATGCTTCAGGAACGTCGTCTCAACCACTTGCAATTCTTCCATGGCTACATGCCCCCATATTTCACTGCCATAAGAGGCCATCGCAACACACTTGGCCTGATATATCTTTAATAGTGCCACTATCAGTCTTTTGCCTAGTTTAGTAGCAAAATTAAAAATGGACGTATTTGCCCGCACTAAGTCACCCCTCTTTCTCTGTTTAGTGGGCCCCAGTTCAGCTGTTCATCCAATGTAACTCCCAAGTACGAGAAAACATCAGTAGGGGAAACCTGTGCGGAGCCTACCCTGAACTGGAAGGCTTTTTTTTGCGAGGGCCCACCTACATCACAAAGGATTTTGAGTAATTTATGGATAGATCCCGATCCCTCATGAAAGCAGAAAAGGAGTGAAGCAGAATTTGTAATCCCCTGGCGGTCCTGGATAAAAGGACTGCGTCGTCCGCATATAATAAAACCGGCAGACTGCGATGGCCTACCTTCGGATAGTCAACTCTTGTGGCTTGTAGTACGTTGTCTAAATCATTAATATACAAATTAAACAAAAATGGGGCCAAAATACAGCCCTTTCATATACCTCGCTTTATGGCCAAAGTGCCTTGAGACTCTTAAGTCTTGTGAAAATCTGACCTGCGCCTTGGTTGCTTGGTGGTGAATTTCCCAAAAAATGACATTATTAGCATCTACCCCGATATCCAGCATGGACTGCCATAGTCTGCTCCTATTCACGGGATCGAACGCAGAAGATAGATCCATGAATGGATCGTACCGGGGCGGGCAAACGTATATTTGTTCAGGATCATGGACAGATTAAGGCACTGGGCCATCGTTGACCTCCCAGGACGAAACCCATACTGGATATCCGATAGACTGGCATGTTCATCCATCCAGGTTATTAGTCTGTCCAAAAGTACTCGAGCCACCACATTGACCACCGAGTCCAGCAAGGAAATCAGTCTATAACAATGGGTGCTGTCACAATGACCTTTTTTTAAAACTGGCACTATGGTTGAGGTCGTCCAGGACTCGGGACAGACGGACCTTGCCGCTGCATTCAAAACTGCGGCAAGAAGCGGCGCCCAAAGGGTTGGATCTGATTTAAAGAAAAAAGCTGGGATACCGTCAGGTCCCGGGGATTTGTTACTAGTTAAACCAATAATACCATCCTTAACTTCAGAAAAACTAAAAACCAGGTCAGATGTACCGTCCACCCGGGGAAAAGAACAGTTTAACTCAGGGGGGCACTCAAACAATGCTACAAATGAAGAATCCACTTCTCCTCTGTGATGTGGGCATCTATCACTCTCCCTTCTTCAGGGTTTAGAAGGAACTATTAATTAAGCACCAGAATTTGGCGCTGTCCCTCAGCATACTTGCCTCAGTTAGCTCCCTCCATGCTTCATCCTTCAGAGCGGATTTACGTCTTGCCAATTCTAATTTATACTCTTTTCGGTGGGAACTCACCAAATAGGGTCCCTTGGGCTCCTCTTTAGTGCTTCAAGCAAGTTCCTAGCCGCCTGGGAACAGAGGGAATCAAACCATCTGGGGGACTGAATAACAGAGCTTAAGAAGTCACTTATTTTACCTGTGGTGATTTTAAAAGCGCTAAGAACTTCCCTCGGCGCTGAGGTTAATGTGGAGCTAACTCATTTGCACACAAGACCGACATGTACTTGTAAAATGCGTCTGGGGATATCTGGGTCCATTTTAACCGCCTCCCACCATATATTTGCCTCACCTCCCCACTCTGGCCAGCCCCCCCTCTATGCAGCATTAAAGGCCCAGGGAAATGAACACACAGGGGGTTATGATCACAATGGACACTCGCTTGTATTGCAAATCCTGAGAATAAATCTAGTAGAGGCGAAGATGCCAAAATAATATCTATGAATGATCCATCACCCCTACCTTTGAAAGATGGAATAACGGTCTTACTACAAGGGTTAGATAAACACATGAGAGACAAATCAAATTCATGAAGGAGGCCATTCAATGTCTCCCCTTGTGAGGAGTGTTCAAAGTGAATTCCCTGCACGCGTGGGCAACCCTGATCAGCCACACTAGATACTCTGGGGTGGCCGCAAGTAGGAATGTTAAAATCCCCAGCAATCACAAAGTTACAAAATGAGGTATTGAGGTGCTGCCTTACAAAGGAGCCTAGCAAGGTGATGTTACATACATCCCTGATGAAGGATGTTGAATTTTAAAAATGTATGAGGCCTATCTTGTGGGACCCTCTACAGAGTACCAGAGACTGTATACATGGGCTCTCTGTAGGCAGAACCAGCAACCTTCATTTGACTGCTAGGGAGATGTAACTAGCAAGGCCACCTCTCAGTCTTCCTACGTGAGAAGGGATAACCGGGACAGAAAAGGACTTATAACCCTCCAGTGGTAGACTGCTTCCAGTCTGCCACGTTTCCTGCAAACAAATCACACTAAATTGTTTAATGTACTTAATCCATGAAGAATCAGAAATCTTATTAGTGAGTCCTGCAATATTCCAGGATATAAAGTTTCTGTTGATAACACCTGTGGTCCCGGTGCTTGCCCGCAAAATTTCCTTTGGTTTGGTGGATGAAAGTGGGTTCGTTAATACAGGCCCGCTAAGTCAATCGCAGGCGTCCAAGGTGACCATGGGTGCAAAACGGTTGGTAAGCTCCAAAATGGAGGGAGAAGGTGGCTCCTGCCGGCCATGTGCAATCCTATTCCAATAATTTGAATCTGGAGCCCAATCGAATTCAGGTTCCTGGGTGATTGATATAATGACATATGACTTCTGATTGGGGCCCTAAAATATTTGACATAGGGGTTCAGGTTTGTAGAAGAAGCCGAGGGGTAAAGCTGTGATTGATGTCTTAAGGCCAGAGGAGGCGTCGTTTGCAGATGAAAACAGAATCCTTTCTGCGATGTGGGGTTGATTAAAATTGATAATACCACAATCACCATTGCACAGCTTGCAGGAACTGCCAACCCAATTGACCCTTCGCACCATGGTAATATTTTTCTCTACTCTCATTCCTAAGGCCGTGTTACAAGATGACCAGTGTAGTAGCTTGTTCTTCAATTGAGTGTAATCCTCCTTGGTACCCTGGGGAAGAGTTGGCACATTCCCCAATACCACAATTTATGGGGTTGATTCTGGTGGCAGGTGAATGATAGGCAGGTTATGCGTAAAACTTTGCATAGGGCCCTTCCCTCCCCCCAGGTGTTGCTCCCCTTGTACGTTACTCTCCTGTGTAAGTTGGCCCCGTGCATCTGAGCTTTCCTTTGGACCCGAAGATGTGCTTGGTTTTGATTCATTATGGATTACGGAAAGGGGCAAAACTGAACGCAGATGTGCATTGCCACTCGATAACCTTGGAGGGGAAGGTAGAGGTTCCCTAGTGTTTGTTTGTGGCCTTCCAAAGTAGGACAATCCGGTGTTGAGGATAACATCAATGGATTAGTAGCTACACCCCTTGACAATGTGCAGAATTTGAATTCAGAAATACTATTTTCAATCAAATTTAGACGCTGAATGATTGGCCCCAGCTTGGTACCCATCAGGACTTTCAAGGAGTCCTGCAGGGATTCTAGATAGCACGTCAAATCTGCTTTGGTCAGTCCTTGATCGACTACAGACTTCTTGAATATCGGATCAGCTCTTGACCTTTTGGCTTTCCCCCCAGATGGTTGGCCCTTTCTTTTCATGCCCGACCCTTGGGTAACCAGCTCGACACCACCTGGTCTCCCTCGAGTGGCCAGTCCGGTGGCTGGTGGATTCAAAAGATGACTAACGGACATGACACCTACTTTGCCCCTGCTTGAATGTGCGTTGTCCCCCCTGGGATTATTAATCATAATGGTTGGTGTTAGGGGTGCCTATTGGCCAGTTGACTGGCTATTCGGACGACTAATTCTTGGGCCCCGGAATTATTAAGGGATTCATCAACACTGACACTGACCACAGGACTTTGGACACGTGTAGACAGGGGGATGAGAGGTTGCAGGGGATCTAGAGAGGCGACAGTTCACCAGTTTAATCTCCTTGTCGATCACCGATGCGGCCCATTGCAAGAATGAGCCCATGGTTGCCACTGAGCCTAAGGTGGCAACTAAAGCCCCCCCGGGTGCTGCAGGCATCTTGCGCTTCCCCATGTGAAGCTCGAGTCCCAAATCAGTCTACCAGTTAGCGTGACTTCGGCACAGAATAACACAGGTCAGGGCTGGGGTCGGCTAACAAGGAAACCAGGAGTTAGACACACGTTCCTTGTTTGACCAGCTATCGTTTCTAAGACCCTTATATTGCTAATACTCCACTACTGCGGCCAACAAGGTTGTTTTAAAAAACTGTACTGGTAAAATGGTGGGCGTTATCTTCCTACCTCTACTGCGGCAGATGAAACCTGGGCAAGGGCTAGTACTGGTTCTGATACCAAAACAGGAAAAGGGCAGTCCTGCAAGCAACTAGTTCCTGGGGTCTGACAAGATTAGTAAGGAGACCAAGGGGGTAGGCCCAGCCCAGCCTTCTCTGGTCTCGGACATGTGCAGACGGGCCCAACCTTGGCCCGGATTTGCCCGGGCACACCCGAGCGCATCCCGCGATGATTTTTAAGGTGCCTCATGGTGTCGCAGGTGATATGGTCCACGTTTGAGCCTGGATCCTGTGGTCCAAAGCTGAGGCAAGTCAAATAGCAGGCGGTGGCTGGCGGCAAAACAAGCAGACGGCGTCCCCCATTTAATTGCAGCTTAGGTTTGTTGAGGAATTTTGAGCATAGGATTGTTTTGAAACACAGTGCTCACCCTTTTATAAGCACAGTAAGGAAAGTGCCTCACCTGTTGATGGAACCCTTAGATCAGGAATTGAAGAAACTTCTAAAGCAGATGTAATCGAGATTGAATGTTCGGAGTGGTTGGCCCGATTGTTTTGGCACCTAAGGATGGGGGAAAAGAGATTAGGATGTGTGTGGACTTGCGGGGACTTAACAAACACATTTGGGTGGACAGGCAGCCACTGCCAAATATTTCAGAAACACTGGCTTTGATTAAAGATGTAAAACTCTTTAGTGTTATGGACTTATCTCCTGCCTACCATCAAGTGTTACTCCACCCGGATTCAAGGCATCTCACATCATTTGTGACTCCTTTAGGTGCCTATAGATTTATTCGAATTCCTTTTGTGTTAGCCTCTGCCGTCGATTGTTTTCAAAGGGTCACGAGGAAGATCTTGGAAGGGGTGCACTAAGTACTGATTCAGAACGACATTATGGTTTATGGCAAGGACCAACACAAACACGATAAACAATTGTGGGAAGTTCTACATTGGTTGCAGGAGGCTGGTCTGGTGTTGAAGAAGGAGAAGTGCAGATTTTGGGTGACATCAGCTAATTACCTTGGACACACAATTTCGGGAGAGGGAATAAGTCTTAAGTTGGATTTGGCTGAAAGCATTGTGAAAGCACCTACACTGGAAAATAGAGACCATGGGCCATATGTATCATAGTTCCGTTTTGCGAATTCCAAATAGCGATTTTTAAGGAATCGCTATTTAGAAATCGCCAAACGGTATGTATGTACAAAATCGCTTTTTATAGCGATTCCTTACCATTCCTAATTTGCAATTAGCAAATTGCTAATCGCAAATTATCCATTCATTTCTATGGGCCAGGAGGCCCATAGGAATGAAGGGGCAATTTGCGATTAGCAATTTGCTAATTGCAAATTAGGAATTTGTTCAAGAGTGCAGGGGTGTCTCAAGAACACCCTGCTGCACCCCTGAAAATGACATTTGGGGGCATATGGCGCACATACATGCCCTAAGGGCATGTATGAGCGTCATATGGCACATTTGGAATTTAAATAAATTGCTTTTTTAAAAGAATTCGCACCTTACCACCAACTTCTAGTTGGTGGTAATCTGCGAATCCTTATTGGCATTTTTGCATAAATATTTCTTTGATACATTGCATTTAAGGAATCGCACATTTTGCGATTCCTTAAGTGCAATCGCAAAATAAGGAATAGCAAAATGTGCGATTCCTTATTTTGCTGCAAAAATGTTTCATACATACCATTTAGCTAATTAGCATTCGCAAAGGCCGAAATTCTGCGATTTTCGGCCTTTGCGAATGCTAATTAGCTTGATACATATGGCCCCATGTGCGATCTTTCTTGGGGTTGGCTGAAATCTGCTCTAAGTTTATTCCCATCTTTGCTAGTTTGTTCTCACCATTGAGGTTACTGTTGAAAAAGAATTCCAAGGAGAGCACCATTGCTTTTAAAAGCATCAAAGAGATTATTTTTAAATTGCCTACCCTTGGGCACTTTGATGCGAGCAAGAAAAAAGTAGGTCAGTGGATGCTACCATGCGTGGTTTGGGGCAGTCCTTTCTCAGGTTGTGGATGGCAAATCTAAGGTTGTAGCTTTTGCTTCTCTTCTCTTAGAGGGGCTGAGGAACAATATTCCATGATCGAGCGAGAAGCACTGTCTGCATGCTGGGTGATCCGGCATTATAAATTCTTCTTGTTGGGGATTCCGATTGTAATTAGATCAGATCGCCGACCATTATGTCTAATTTGTACTTGCAGAGAAGTTGGTATTTATCTCCTTGCATTAAGTGAAGGATGGAAGGGTTGACTGAGTTCAATTTCAGTATGGAATATGTGCCTGGTCCTAAGAACATGGCTGCAGATTGCTTATCGAGACTACCTTTAGATCAAGGTGGTGAAGAGGTGGAGAAATCCTAGGTTGCATGGGTTTGTGAATCGGCAGTTAATGCTGATGATTGGTCGGTAGCATGTCAAAATGACAAAAGTTTAGACATGCTCAAAGATTTCATTGTTAAAGGTTGGCCGGAGTATAAAGAGGTGCCGGATTCCTTGAAGGGTTTCCTGAATGTAAAGGATGAGCTGTGCATAATTGAAGAGAAACTAATTAGGAAGGACAGGGTGATACCACCTGTTGACTTGAAAAACAAGCTATCCATTTGGCACATGAAGGGCACCTGGGGAGGAATTTAACTAAGTCAAGAGTTTATGAAAGGTATTGTTGGCCTGGCATGGATCGCCAGGTCAAAGAAGTTGTGAAAGATTGTTGGCTAACAATGACAAGAGTAAGAAGACATGTGTAGTTCCCTTGTCTCCTGTGGAGAGTCCCATGGAGCTTTGGTCAAAGCTAGGCTTAGATAGCGCAGGACCCTTTGAGCTTTTAGCTCATGATGAACGCTATGTATTGTTATTGGTCGATTATACCTCTAAATGGGTTGTTACCAAGTGTGTGTCTCAAGTAAACACCAGGACAGTGATAGAGCTCCTTTCTGAGTAATTTTATAGGGAAGGTATTCCCAAATGTGTCATCACGGATAATTGGGTTCAATTTGCATCTCAGGAAATGTGTATTTTCCTCAAAGAATTGTCCATTGTGCATTATAAGACTGCTTTATATTATCCGCAAGCTAATGATTTGGCAGAGAGCATGAACAAGTTGGTGATGAGTTGTTGACAATGAGCACTACAAACCAAAACTTCATTAAAATGCATGCTCAAGAGACATGGTGGGCTCACCGTAACATGCCGAACAGTGTGACGTCGGTCTCTTCTTTTTAGGTCTCGCTGACCTAGCATTGCAGCGCGCATGCGCTGCTCGCTCTGCGAGGCATATTGTATTAGGGTATGTTTTAGAAGAGGGGTGGAAGCCCCGTCCCTATTTTTCATTGGCTGGTGTCATCATCTATGGTAAACGCTGCCCTCCAATTGAAAATTAGGCTTCTTAGTCCCTGCTTGTTACCACGCTGACTCCTTTTGCGACGGCCCATTGGACTGGATCATTTACTTGTGGCTTTACACCGTCTCCTTCATAAGTCTGTAAGCACTCTTTTATTTTTATTTTCAGCTCTCTCCGCTTCAGCTGTGCTTTTTTATTTATTTAATTATTTTGCTGCGCTGGCAAAAAGGGATCGTTTCTCCTCTCATCTGGTGATGGGGGGGCAAATCTCCTATTCCCCTCCACCTCCCACGGTTCCTATGCCCATGTTCACTAGGGTAGAGACCGCGTCAGGGGCTGTGAGCTCTTGTGTCCTAAGTATTCATTCTCTAACATGGACCACGTCAAAGTGCTTACAAATTATCACCCGCTAGATGGGCACTGGACGGAAGGAACCCTGCTTGTTCTGGTGAAAGTATTTGCGGAATCTTGTGTTGCATATGGTGCTTTCGGCTTTTAGCCTCCCAGCTTTTGTGTTTTAAGGGATTTGTGCACATAACCTTTGCCGTCTCTTTCCACCATTCTCAGCGTTCATAGTGTTTCCGTCGTAAGCACTTCCTTTCGCGGAACTGTCCCTGGGAAGCTTGCCCCGCCTCCCCTCCCTGTACAAATGGCCCCGTCTGACGCTGTACAGAGTCCCGTCGGCTGAATTTCCGGTGTCTGTGTGTTTTTGGGTGCGTCCTTGAGTCAGAAACGCGTCTATGTTTGCGATGAAGGTACCCGCCTGCAATGAAGCTCCTCGGCGTATTCTGGCGAAGGAAATCGCTTTGTCGAAGCAGTGTTGTCACGTTCTGTGCCCATGGCTTTTATTAAATGTATGTTGAGAGCATTCCCTTAATATCGAGGTTCTCGCCGCCCCCTCTCTGCCAAAGTTATTTCTGCCCCTTCTAAGCAGCAGTTCCTATTGTGAGCACTTGTTCTCTTTAGGAAATTGTCTAGCAACTCTCTGACTTCCCTTTTGGAAGGAAGTGAGAAAATACCTCTACCTCTCCCTTCTGGAATTTCGGTTTCTGTTGTGCGAACATTCTTCTCTTAGGGGGACTGCCCTCCGTTCCCGCTTAAAGAACTTTCCCCTAAGATTTCTTCACAGCCCCAGCTTGGCCCTCCCTCCTGCTAGAGGGAATTCCATGTTCGCCTTGTGAGAGTGCCTTGCGGTAGATGGCCTCCAAAACCCCTTCGCCTCACGAAGATTTTTTTGTTGTCGCAGTTTTACGTAGCATGAACTCGGCGCAAGGATATTGGAATGCTATACATCAACACCAGGTTAGTTTTTTTTAGGCAACTGGATATTTAAATATTTTGTCCAGAAGCACAGGACGTTAAGCTAACGTCGCGTACCCAGCCTGGTTCCCCAGTCGGCAGCTCTGGCCATTAGGCCACATCTCCTCCTGCATATCACCTTTTTCAATAGGACTCGGCTCCTGAAGCTAATCCACCTTTCCTCACTCCTCTAATTTGGATGTGCCATGTAGCACAGCGAATCCGCCTCTGCGGGGGAGGTGGGGGGGGGGGGTATGGTACAGATGTTCACACAGCTGCAAGAGCAAAACCTCATCCTCTTGTTGCACAGGGAGGCCCGGCGGGGGTGTGGGGCAGAAGGGCCACACCGGGGCAGCGCCTGTTGCTCGAGCGGCATAGATAAGGCGGGGAGGTTGCCAGGCAGATCTCCCTTCCGCTCCCTCATGGAGGGTTTTGGACTGCTAGGCAGCGCAGGATCTGCCATCGGTGACAGAAGGGCATGTGACTCACTGCTCTGGGAAGGAGGCTTTGACTGCAGCTGCCACGGTGGCCTTGTCAGAGGGAGGGGGGGGGGGGGGCGTAGAGTGGAGAGAGAGCTGGAAAAGGCCGGGCTGCTGAACACTTTGCTCCCCGATGCCCATCAATTGATTGAGCAGCTCTGGCTAATTAAAGCTGCCGCTGCACGGTTGCATGGCTCTGCTGCTTCCCTGCCCTCTGTCGCCACCTACAGGGCACCTTCCCCGACCGCCCGAGCCGTGCTGTGGCAGCTTACAGGAAAATACCTAGTGGCAGAAGGCTGGCACCGAGACCAGAGTGAGGAAGTTGCACCAAGGCCATGAGAAAGGCATTCTGTAGGGAGGCGGGATGAGCTAAGACCAACTAACAAATGGCGCGACTGTTAGTGAGAATAGATGGCAGTATCAATTAATACTGACACAAAAGGGCTAGCGACTGGTGTTGAGACCTTAGTATAAGAACTGGTACTTAAACTTCAGGGGTAATGACGGGTACAACATTTGAGGAAAAGAAAGAGACGTCGTGACCTGAAGGATAGGTAGTGTTACAGAGGTGTCGGACCCTGCCCTCTTTTGGTGGTGGTGGTGGTGGGGGGTGGGAGGGGGGTTGTTAACATTGATTCCGCTGAATGTTAAGGTTGACCCCGCTGATATCCTGGGCCCTGTTCCACTACGGCTCTGTAAACTGGGACTAATACAACCCTTCCCGGCCTAGTCTCTCAGCTCTCAGGGGAGCAAGGGTGAGCAGTCACAAGCTTCCTTCTCAGGGTGACAGTGTGGAGCGCACTTGCTCAGCACTCCACAGTTCACCAACAGACACAATAACTTCCATTGCCTAACTCAATGTATGCCTTTAAAGAAAAATAAATCCCTTTTTTTAAACTCACTAAATACTACGCGATCCAACTATTTATACAGGCCTTTGACCTTGGATGATATTCAACGCCTCCTGAGTTTACTTGAGCTTATCCCACCCGGGTGATGCTTTAATAATGGAACCCCACCCCAACCCCTTTTCCACCCTCCACTAACATGGTTTACGAACCTTGGCCTACAATGTAGCTCGATCGTACGCACTGTCTACAGCTTTGCCTGCACGACATTGGGGACAAGTGCAAGAGATTCTCCCCTTGGGATAGCTGCCAGTAGTGTGTGGCATATTTGCAAGTATCTGAAGTGTTCTGTGTGTGCAAGTTCGAACTCTTTCTACAATTGCACAAAGGGGACCACTTCCACTCTGGCCCATGCGGTTTTGTTACACAGTGGCACAGATCGACAACATCAGGTTACTGTACCAACAAGCATTTGCAGTGCAATAAGTCTCGCATTTGCGAGAGTTTGAGCTATTGGCTTTGTAAATGACAATGCCATTTATTGATGTGTTTTGAAAACCGGCAAGCGGTGCGTAAACACGCACTTTGTACTTATAGTCCTTGCTTAAGAGAAGCAAGGCTGCCAGTAAAAGAGGTGCAGTAACTGCCAGCCTTGCTTCTTGTTAGCAGCGCCTATACGTACAAAGTGCGTGTTTATGCACCGTTTGCAGGTTTTCAAAACACAGACATAAAAGGCATTGTCATTTACAATGCCAGTAGCTCAAACTCTCGCAAATGCGAGACCTATTACATTGCAAATGCTTGTTCTGTTTTGAGAGGCAGGAAGCCACATGATAAATTAAGTCCAGTATGGTTGAGATTGGGGTTGGTGAAAAAGGGTGGAAAGTATGTGGAAAGTAATCCTATAGCTAAGAGAGTGTTACCAGGAAAGATACAAGTCCTGGTTTGACAAGAAGAAATGTGCCCTATATTGGCATTGGAACATTGGGAAAAAGGTGCTCGTCAGGAGACCAGGGTTCCCCAAGAAAGGGCGCTCCATGTTTATGAGTCCGTTTGTGATCACAGAGTTGAGGAAAAATGTGTGGTTTTGAACTCTGGAGATGTATGGAGCATGTCTAGACTGGCAAAATGTGATGACAGATTTCCTAAATCTGACAAGTATTCGCAAAGGGGGAATTCCTCTGATCTATCTGTAGAGCACAGATGGATTTGGTGGGTAAGAAATCCACTAAGAGAGTAAGATCTCGACCTCTGTGGCACAACGATTATGCACTGATCGACAACATCAGGTTACTGTACCAACAAGCATTTGCAGTGCAATAAGTCTCGCATTTGCGAGAGTTTGAGCTATTGGCTTTGTAAATGACAATGCCTTTTATTGATGTGTTTTGAAAACCGGCAAGCGGTGCGTAAACACGCACTTTGTACTTATAGTCCTTGCTTAAGAGAAGCAAGGCTGCCAGTAAAAGAGGTGCAGTAACTGCCAGCCTTGCTTCTTGTTAGCAGCGCCTATACGTACAAAGTGCGTGTTTATGCACCGTTTGCAGGTTTTCAAAACACAGACATAAAAGGCATTGTCATTTACAATGCCAGTAGCTCAAACTCTCGCAAATGCGAGACCTATTACATTGCAAATGCTTGTTCTGTTTTGAGAGGCAGGAAGCCACATGATAAATTAAGTCCAGTATGGTTGAGATTGGGTTGGTGAAAAAGGGTGGAAAGTATGTGGAAAGTAATCCTATAGCTAAGAGAGTGTCTTACCAGGAAAGATACAAGTCCTGGTTTGACAAGAAGAAATGTGCCCTATATTGGCATTGGAACATTGGGGAAAATGTGCTCGTCAGGAGACCAGGGTTCCCCAAGAAAGGGCGCTCCATGTTTATGAGTCCATTTGTGATCACAGAGTTGAATAAAAATGTGTGGTTTTGAACTCTGGAGATGTATAGAGCATGTCTAGACTGGCAAAATGTGATGACAGATTTCCTAAATCTGACAAGTATTCGCAAAGGCGGAATTCCTCTGATCTATCTGTAGATCACAGATGGATTTGGTGGGTAAGAAAACCACTAAGAGAGTAAGATCTCGACCTCTGTGGCACAACGATTATGCACTGATGTGAATGAATTGATGGTAAGTTGATGATACAGCCAACTCTTAGTTCATCTTTCTGGATATATCATTCTTTTTTATATGTTAGGCATGGTTCAGTGACTAAATATCGAGGGACATAATAATATAGAATGGCCAAATTATCGACTCCAAAATATCGAAGTACAGAATATAGTATCCCTATCTACAAACAGGTAAGTACTAAAATATTGAATCCAAAATATAGATTGTCAAAATATAGTTAACTAAAATATCGAATTTTTTAAATGTATTAAAAATAATATAAAAGTAATTAAATATTAAAAACAATAAAATAAAACATACTGTCCTGAAGAAACCTACAGCGGACCCCACCGATCTCAAAAACTTCCGCCCCATCTCGCTCCTCCCTTTTCCTGCTAAAGTCATCGAGAAGATCGTCAACAGACAGCTGACCGCCTTCCTCGAGACGAACGGATCCCTCGACCCCTCGCAGTCCGGCTTCAGAGCCAACCACAGCACCGAGACCGCCCTCATCGCAGCCACCGACGACATCCGGACCCTGCTCGACAAGGAGGAAACAGTGGCCCTCATCCTCCTGGACCTCTCCGCTGCGTTCGACACGGTCTGCCACCGCACCCTAGTCCAGCGCCTCAGCAACATCGGTATCCAAGAGAAGGCACTGGAGTGGATCATCTCGTTCCTCTCCGGAAGAACACAAAGAGTCCGCCTCCCCCCGTTTCGCTCCGAGGCCACCGAAGTCATCTGCGGCGTCCCGCAAGGATCTTCACTCAGCCCCACCCTCTTCAACATCTACATGAAACCTCTCACAGCCATCGCACGCCAGCACAACCTCAACATCATCTCTTACGCCGACGACACCCAGCTGATCCTCTCCCTCACCAGAGACCCCGACACCGCCAGAACCTGCCTACACGAAGGGATGAAAGACTTCGCCGAGTGGATGAAGGACAGCCACCTGAAACTGAACTCGGACAAGACGGAAGTCCTCATCCTGGGATCTTCGCCCTCCGCCTGGGACGACTCCTGGTGGCCCCCAGCCCTGGGCACCGCACCCAAGCCAACCGACCACGCACGCAACCTGGGCTTCATCCTGGACCCCTCCCTCTCGATGACCAGACAAGTCAACGCCGTCTCCTCATCGTGCTTCAACACCCTGCGTATGCTTCGCAAGATCTTCCGCTGGATCCCGACCGAGACCAGGAAGACTGTCACCCAGGCACTCGTCACCAGCCGACTGGACTACGGAAACGCCCTCTACGCCGGAACCACAGCCAAGCTACAGAAAAGACTCCAGCGCATCCAGAACGCCTCCGCCCGACTCATCCTGGATGTCCCCCGACGCAGCCACATCTCCAGCCACCTGAGGAACCTGCACTGGCTCCCCGTCGACAAGAGGATCACTTTCCGGCTCCTCACCCACCCACACAAGTCTCTCCACGACCTGGGCCCCAAGTACCTCAACGACCGCCTGACCTTCTACACGCCCACCCGCCAGCTACGGTCCACCAGCCTCGCCCTCGCAGCCGTACCACGCATCCGAAGAGCCACCGCCGGAGGAAGATCCTTCTCTTACCTGGCTGCCAAGACTTGGAACTCCCTCCCCATCCACCTTCGGCTGACCCAGGACCATCTCGCCTTCAGGAAACAACTCAAGACCTGGCTGTTCGAGCAGTAGCATACCCCTCCCCCCAAGCGCCTTGAGACCCTCCCGGGTGAGTAGTGCGCTATACAAATGGCATGATTGATTGATTGATTGACTTAAAATAAAGCAAAAAAGCTTAAAATGTAAAAATAATAAATGTAATGTAAAAAAAAGTAGAGATTTTGTTGGATAGCGAGAGGGTAAAAATTACTATACCCACTCCAGTGAGTGCAACAGTAGGGAAAGCGTTGGATAGCGTAGGGGTAAAAATTACTGTACCCACTCCAGTGAGTGCAACAGTAGGGAAAGCGTTGGATAGCAGGAGGGTAAAAATTACTATTCCAACTTCAGAGAGTGCAACAGTAGGGAAAGAGTTGGATAGCATAGGGGTAAAAATTACTATTCCCACTCCTGAGAGTGCAACAGTAGGGAAATTAATGATTTAATATTAAAATAAGATTACATTCATTATCTATAGCAATAAAAAAATAATTACAATGAATTACCAATTAATTTTTTTTTACCAATTAATAAAAATTAATTACCAATTAATAAAAATGTATTACAATTGATAACAATTAATTACCAATTAATTATCAAGCAATTAATTATCAATACATATAAATAAAAATAAATATTTACTTTATTACAATTAAATTACTTCCCTCCCTATTCCCACATAAACCCACAACCCCCTCCAAATAATCCAAAATAAAACTAACATAATTATCAATTAATCAATTAATATAAATTAATTACCAATTAATAACAATTAATTATCAATTAATAATTAATTATGAAGCAATTATCAATACATAAAAATAAATATTTACTTTATTTCAATTAAATTACTTCCCACCCTATTCCCCTATAAAACCACAACCCGCCCCAAATAATAAATAATACAATTAACATAATTATCAATTAATAAATTAATAAAAAAGAATTACCAATAATAACAATTAATTACCAATTAATAATTCATTGTCAATCAATTCATTATCAATACATATACATAAAAAATTATATTTAATTTACTATAATTAAATTAGTTCCCACCCTATTCCCCTATAAACCCACAACCCACTACAGAATTAAATTATGCAAAAATTAAATTACATAATATTCATTACTTAAAAAAAATTAAACATACATTACAAAAATAATACATAATTTTAACACATATGCTACCATACATAAGACTAAAAAAAAATCGATATTTTAAATTTGATATAATGGAAATCGATATTTCCTACCCCAATTTCGATATTTTGACTGACTATATTTTGGTGATTCGATATTCTGTCCTATCTATATTTTGGAGTCAATATTCTGGCCTGTCTATATTTTGGATTCTATATTTTGATCGTTCACCTTTAGGCATAATGTTTTTGTTTTTTGTGTTTTCTTTTCTTTTATTTTATTTTACTCTATTGTTGTATTGTTTGTGGGAAAGGTGTTATGGTCTATACCAGGTTTCAGGACCTTTGTTAGGGATAATTACCTTAGTCCCAGTAGCAAAACCTTTGTAATGGATTCTTACCTATGTCATGGTTGCTGGGTGATGGAGTCATTCCAGTAGTCATTAATGACAACACAATGTATTGTCCTTGTCCTGATGTTTAGTTTTGAATTGTAAAGGCCAAGCTGTTGCTGGGCTGGTGGTCTGTAAGCTGTATTTGAATAAATACCAATTGGACCTGGATTACGTGTGATATCTCAACTTATCAGAGACTCTAAGTGATAGCTCCTACCTAGACTAATAAGAGGGAGGCAAGCTGGGACTGAGCTCTGGTCTTGTTTCGGACAGACTATACCTAGGTGGAGCACACAGTGTGCACAGAGAGCCAGCGCATAGGGGTGCTGGGCACAACCGATTGCTGGGGTGGTGGTGTCTGCGGCATGGTTATGATGTTGCTTTGATGGCTGCTGTGATGCAAAAAAGATGCTATGGGGACTTCAGGGACATGTGCTCAATGTGGGAGTGTCGTCAAATATATATTGCTGTTGTGAGAGGGGGAAATAACTGTATTATTTACATGCAACTTAGATATAAATGGACCTTAGACTATATTCGGTGAGCAGCCATCGAGGGCTGCAGTCCCCTGGGGTAGTTTGAGCACACTTTTGGCCTGCCATGGGATGGGATGCCCTCTGCGAATTGCACATGTCGCTCGATCCATCCGTGGGGTGGATGGGGCGGTGGATGCTCCTTGTTGGCCTGTTGGTTGAGGGCAGAAGTTGTTTGGGTTCACTGCCTGATTTTGGAGAGGGAGTTTCTGGGGTTCTCGATCAGGTTTGTTATTGAGTTTTGAGGTATGGAATTGCTCTACTGTGTGGGGACTTTTTACTACGTGTATAGACTTGTATGGCTGTGGGTAGGGTTGAGAGCACGCATGGAGATGGGAGCAAAACAGAATGCAACACTTCATGCCAGATGGAACCTGAATGGAAGTTCCTAATGTGAACCGCTTGGTCCAGATGACCAAGCTGTGTAGAGTATATTCAGTTCTGAGGCGCTACTGCATCTCTGTGGCCTTTTTCCAGGATACACATATATGGGGATTGTATTAGATAGCTGAGACTGAGGTGGAGAGGGGAACCCCCATTCTAACTTTGCTGGGGGGGGCTTGATTTGAGTAGCGCCAAGGACTCTGTTCGCTCTCAACGGAGTTTAATGTCTTCAATTGACATATTATATCTTGTCTGATGGTGATGTTAGAGTGAAGCATTGTGGGTGGGGTATTTTATTGTAGTGTGACCAGTGTTGTAATTCTTTGTTCAAGATTACAACACATGGCAATAAATATTTATGCAAAAAAAAAACATTGTTACTGTTGCTATCCCCCGTAAAAGTTACCAAATATCAAAGGTTGGTATAGCTATATGAATTGTTAGGTGTACCAAGACAAGCTACTTTGAAGCTTTCTTCCCACTTCTTCTATGCCACACTCTACTAGGAAGAATGAAGCATAAATTTCTAGGGATTATTTGAATAGCTATCTGCAACTCAGCTACATAGTTATGTTACGCATATTTGAAGAGCACACTGTCATCCAGGAGAGTATCCTGGCACTGTGCAGGTGTGAGTTCAGCCAAACCTAGGGCCTAGTGGCACCACTTGAAAAGCCAGGTCTTCAGCTTCTTCTGGAATACAAGAAGTGATGAGTAGGCTCTTATGTGTAGTGGCAGGTCATTCAACGATTTAGGAGAGATGTATGACAAGGCTCGACCGCCAGATCTGGTTTTTCATATGTGTGGGATGTGTGCAAGTATAAGTCTGGATGAGCAGAGGCGTTAGGAAGATTTGTGAAAGCAAATGCACTTATTGAGGTATGCTGGACCAGTGTTATGTAGTGCCTTGAAAGAGTGCGTGAGGAGTTTGAATTGTGCTTGTTTGTGTATGGGGACTTGGGGAGTTAATGGAGCTCCTTCAGGTGTGATGTAATATGAGTGCCGTGTCAGAGGTTGAGAGTGATTCTAGCCGCTGAGTTACAAATAGTCTGCAGCCTTCTGGTGAGTTTTTTTGTTGATCCCAGCATAGAGGGTGTTCCTTAGCCCAACTTCCTTGTGATGAGGGTGTGTGTTGCAATTGTCCAGGTGCTGATTGGGAGCCATTTGGAAATCTTTTCAGCATTTTCAGGGTATGGAAGCATGAGGCAGTGACTGTGTTGACTTTATCGGTCACATTGGGTTTTCCATTGATGACAATCCAGAGGTTCTTCACACGGGTGGTGGAGGTGAGTGTTGGTCTTAGCTCTTTTGGACACGAAGTGGAGTTCCACGCTGAAGTGCTGTCCCCCAAGATCACAATTTCAGTGTTGTCAGTGCGCAACTCCACACACTTTTACTAAATACTATTGTTTTGATATGTGTGCCCCGCCAACATGCTAAAGTTGGCCAAACAGAATTAATAATGCTATTTCAGGCATCTGCATCTGCTGATAGCCCCCATTTGGGGAGTATTGCTTTATAGTCTATGCAGAGCATGTGTATCTACAGACACATATGCTACAAACAGAATATCTTACCTTTTAAGCATCTTTTCATAGCTTTTCGTGCTGTAGATTCACTCCCCGAAAGCAGTGTGTTTGCACATCTTTGTAACTTTAAATACATATATTACTTTATACACTATTTCATGGCCACCATGTTCTCACCTGTAACCACTCCATACTTACACTCACCCGCTGTGTGGAAAAAAATCAAACAATGGTGTCGGTTCCCATGCGCATTACTTACTAAGGGAGGAGTCACAGGATACCCCATGACTCGAAGAAGCTTCTTTGAACAGTAAATACTTGTAATGTCTGAGCCCATCACTAGATGGCAGGTGTGTGCAGAGTACACTATAAGCATGCCTAGAGGGTAAGTAAGATATTCCTTCTAATGCAAACATCCGCGTTGCAATCAATGCTGCAGATACTGCCTCCCACAGTGTAAACGCTAGCATCTTGCTACGCTGCCACGCATGTCTTCTTATCTCTATATTCTAGCTGGAGGTCCAACAAGCCCTCAACATCCCATTCAGCGGGTTACATCTCTTTGGACCCCAAGGGGTTGAGATGTTGAAGATAAAGGAGAGTGCAGATTGTAAAAACGTTAGGTGGCCCACACTCTGACACTCCAAGGAGCTAGGGGGCACCGTTCGTAGGCAGCAATCCAGGGTTGGCCAAACCCCCCCTGGGGAATTGCAGATCTTAAGGAAATCCCATGGTTGGAAGAGGACACTTAATGGATGTCACATGTGAGTTGAGTATGTCTGCAGTTCAAAAACCGTTTGATGTAATAGACTAAAGTTGAATTCCATTTGTATATTAAGAATCTAGGCCACATATAGGGTACACATGATCCCTGACTTGCCTCTTAGTTCACTAATAGCAGTGTCATCAGGGCGGGGGGAGGAAATTTTCTCAGTTCATGTTTAAAAACTCCCACTTTAAATAAATATATTACTAAAGCATGATATGCTGGTGCACACTTGTTTACTAATAGCACACTTTCCTTTGAAATGGCTACTAACTTTCCTACGGACATGCAGTTATATAGTGTACAAACAATGTATGGAAAAAGGGCTTCAGCAAATATTTATAATTTGCATATCATCAATAGAAGCTTTCTGATTTGCTTTGATAATACTGAAATCTTTGTTTCCATCACACTTCAAAATTAAAACAAAAATTGGTATCCTAACTGCCGGTATATTTTGAAATATTTGTACCGCTCATTTACAAGCTATTTAAATGTGTGTTAGCAAAAAAGCAGGCATCTTACAGCCTTTCATTTTACCATCCCTGTATCCTAGGGTCAGAAACTTCACTTTACAAAATCCTCTAACTTTTCAGTCATAAAAAGGAAAGTAAACACCAGTCTCCAGGACATGTGAGGCAGTCAACATGGACGGTGTGAGCACCATGCATGGGTATACAATTGATGGTATCAGGTATGCTGCTCTTAATGTTGTACCGTCCTTGTCTTCTTGCACAAACTTATTGCTAATTATCGCTTACATATTGTGTCAATGATGTCTGGATATCTAAAAAGCGAAACATCCCCTTGTAAAAGAAAAAAATAAATAAACCCTAGTCTCCAGGATAAAATAAGCAGCAATTTGTGAGAAGACATATGTCAACATATGACCTCTGTCTTTTGAACCACAGCAAATGTATAAAACAAGATTTAAAGGCATCTTTTTTGCGCATTCACTTTCTGAATGAACAGAACACTTGTCTGTTGCCAACTGGCGCACTCTCACCAGAACTGGCGAAAAGGCCCCAAAGATTGCATGCCCTGATAAAATCTAACTCGCCATAGGGAGTGAGCAAGTAGAATTTTCAAGGCCTGCATACGTCTTAATGTTTCCCAACAAATGTGTGATCAAGATCAGCACCTGTAACCTTGCTCCACAGCTTAAGGTTCATCGTAAAAGTATTTTTTTTGCAGAGTTTTATATAGCGCAAACTTGACCCGAATCGGGTATCAGAGCGCTTTACATAGCACCAGTTGCATTACATTCATTTTTGTTAGGCGCGGGGAGAATAAGTGATTTGCCCAGAATCACAGGATGATCAGCGTCTTTGCCGAGACTCGAAACCAGTTCTCCAGATTCGAGGTCGACGGCCCTAGCCGTTAGGCCTACTCCTCTCCCCTAAATGAAAAAAAGTTGCACCTCTAACCCCAAATGTTGTGAGGTTCAACAGGGCCTGTGCACGAAAGTGTACATTTTGGACTGCACGTTTAAACTTGACATCTTTTTTTCACTGTGACTTTTTACATACTTTAAATATACATTATAACATACTTAGAAAGTAGTTTGCTTGCTGCACATTTCTTCATAAGCATTTTATCATGACACTTGTACACTGTTCAAGGCTAAGGAATACTGGGCATTGCATTTGCTTATGTTTTATGGTTGGGGACAGTTCAGCGTTGGAAAGACAAACAATTACATTAGCATGGCACCTATGACACAATGCGATCAGAACTGGGCTTTGATTATATAAACTGCCTCTGAGCTAAGTTCACCAATGGAGCACTTCTACGAATTTTCCTGGAACGCTTGTCTGTGACTGAGTTGCAGCGCTGCTGACTCTAATCTCTATCTTGTAAATGATTGCAGTCTAATCTACAGCAAACTGAATTCCTGATACATCTTACACAGGTATTGGGAGTTGGGTTGTCCGAAGGGATTTGGCAGAGGATACTCCCACTATGCTCTTGATAGTGTAAGTAGTATTAGGTAGGAGTATAAGTATGATATATTTGGATATATTCATATAATCAATGTAACGTGGGCTGTTTATCTTTTTCACCATTCTAGTAATGCTTTGCTTCCTTCTACTAATTATTGCAGCCCATATTTTTTTTACACAAGAATACACTTGCTTCAATAAATGTTTGAAATGCCAATTTGTATATAGTTCTCGTGTCTCCATTTGAGCATGCCTAGTTGACAACGAAAGGGTAGATTTGGTCCGAAGATTTCCTTGGGGGAATTAGAGTGGTCATGTTCTGAGCTTCCAGATATCATCCGGTATCCATAAGGGTCCAGATGGCGCACTATGAGCAAGCTAGGAATTGGGTCAAGCTACCCTTATGATATGTGCAGACTCAGTCCCCATATTTTGATGTTTATGTTTTCCGGATACACAGTCCTGCTTAATTCGTAGGAACCATGTGACACAACAGATCAGCCCTTCCTGAATTCTGGATTTTACCACTGAAGCAGTGAGGTCTACCACTCCAACAAATAGCCTCCCCTGTCCAAACACAATATATACTGATTGTGAATTTGAATTTGAATTTAAAACATTTGTAGAGCGCAGCATACACCCTGCGGTTTCTTGGCGCTGTAAGACATGGTTAAGCAAAACGGAGCTGTGGATGGCTGGCCCAAGAGGTAGTCATGAGGCACAATTACAGAGGAAAGGCTTGTTTAAACAAAAACGTTTTAAGGTCTTTGCGGAAAAAGGAATAATGGGAGGCAGATCGTAAATGGTCGGGGAGGGAGTTCCAGAAGGTAGGAGCCAGAGTTGAAAAATTGGCTCCTCCCCACTTTTTCCGTTTGTAGCGGGGAATTTGGAGGAGGGATTTGGACGATGAACGAAGCTCTCTGACTGGAGCATATTCTTTAATCAGAGAGGAAATGAAAGCGGGGGCATAGCCCTGGCGAACCTGAAAAATCATACAGCCAGTTTTAAAAAGGGAACGTTCCTTAACAGGGAGCCAATGAAGTTCCTTGAGAAGGGGTGTAGAGTGATGAAAACGCGCAAGACCAAACACCAATCGTGCCGCTTGGTTCTGAACCATCTGGAGCTTCCGCAGGCTGTACGCAGGGATGCCGTTGTATAGGGCATTAGCGTAATCCAGCCGCGAAATCACCAGGGCGGACATGATCAGTTTGAGTGCCAGAGGGGAAAAGAAACGAGAAACAGTGCGAATAGTGCGGTGAATAAGGAAACAGGAGGAGACAACGGAGCTGATTTGTGAGTGTAAAGTGAGTTGGTTATTTACTTTAACACCCAGGGTTTTGACTGTGGAGGAAGGAGTGGGGGAAGGACCAAAAGAAGGGGGCCAGAACAGAGAGTTCCAGGGACTGGAAGAACCACCTGTGAGAACCAACTCGGTTTTGTCCGGGTTCAGTTTGAGATGGTTGTGTTCATCCAGTACAATCAACTAACAATTATTCTGGGGTTCAAGGGGTGTGTTTTAAGACCATGGCACAGTTATATCCCCCGTAATAGCATACAAAAAAACCAAAAAAAAACTGTGGGTCTGACAGAGAATTCAAAACATGCTATGTGTAGCTGGCTATGTGTCTGTTATTCCTCTAGAGATGGAAAACAGATTGGACAGTAAACCACCGTGGAAAAATGTCCATCAGTTACGCGATAGTGGGCGCCCAGTACATCATGTGGTCTACTCCACAGTAGTATAACCACCACTCTATCACCATAGATCAATATTGGAGAAGAAGAGTGATGGATGGATGTCTGGTGGATTGAGTTGTCGTAACTGTGAGCAGTGCACAAAAATAAAAGTGTGAAAATTGAAAAGTATAAGATTGGATGGTGCATACAATTATATTTTATTCTGGCGTTACGCACCTCCAAGGTTAAAAATCAAGTGCAAGTAAGTCAGGTGGTTCAAACAAATACCTTCTGACTGGGCTATCTGGTCGACATGTTTCTGCGGTTATTGGTCAAGTGTTACCATCCGCTTCCTCAGGACCCATTAACTTAGTTGCTACTGCTAAATAAATAATAAGTGAAAATAGGACATTATACAAACATACAAAGTGTCACCTGTACACTTCCATTCTCCTCTGTGAGTGTCCATTTGTGATTTTTGATATAGCCAGCGGATCCACATGTAATGAAAAACACAATAAAATAGCACTCACATTAGTTAAGGCTATCCCAAGACACAATTTGTCAGTATTTATGATACTACCTCTAGGTCAAAGCTACCTTAGAGTGTCCCACATTGTTAAAATAATCAATGTCTCACCTTAATTTGTAAGGGAAAACGCCTCACCTCACCTGGCAAACAGCTCAGGAAAATGAAGCACCGCTCTGTAGTGCAGAAAAATGTATACAGGGTCAGTGTCAAAAAAAGCAGTGTCAGGCAATTACAGAAGCACATCCAAGGTGGGTGCCCAGAAGGACTACCCACGCGTGGGGGGCCCGTTAACCCATCGTCATGCCCGCAAATGGACTGGATTCGGTGTATTCAACATATAAATACCGTGATATCAACAGTAAGAGTGTTTCCAAAGCTGTGGTGTTGTTAATTGTTATGTCTCATTTGTCATTCGCCAAAGATAAGGAGAAAACCCCCCAATTGACGAAATATAATCATGGTCTCTCAGTGTTAGTACCATCAAAAAATGTACATCACTATCGGTAATGTCGCTCGCTTAAATAAGACTCAGACCGAGTGACAGGAGCGCTCCCACCCATTCAGGCAAGCGGCATGTAACGCGCGCTGCTGGTCTATCAAGGAGTTAAATGAAGCCCCTCCTGCTGCCTTACCTATCCGTCGGTACTTCTGACAGCCGGCCGGGCTGTTTGGGGAGGTGCCGTGTACGACGACGTGCACTTCCTTATTGATTCTGTGCCTGCGCATCAGGTCATGCGCGCAGAGGCCAGAACTACAGATACTCATGGGAAGTGTAGTCCGCATGGGTAACAACGAGCGTTTCTGCGCGCGAGTGTGTTAAAAAAACTACAGAATAGGGAAATGTAGTTTTTTGAAAAGGCTTCACGGTCGCGCTCGATTCAGCCAGTTATTAGACATGATGACACGTCAATGACCACCACACCGAGGGGCATGGATCTAGTCATACCTATATTAAGGCTCAATTTATAATACTCTTCAGTCAGATATCAACACTAATGACATGGTGATGTGATCACAGCTATAATCGCACGGAGGCTCCCTGGTTGCAAAAAGACTCAGTGGTGTTCAAGCTCGTGTTCTCTCTTAATGTAGTATTATTAAGTCCCCTGTATGTGAACGGCCAACACACATAGCGATTACTAGTGTGATGAACAGGTCTTAGGTTCTAATATTAAATTCCTAATATTTCTTGATTGATTTTAATTCATGAGGGCTCCCCGCCCGAGAGTGCGCGACCAGAGATGTCTGCACGCCCCACGGGGGAGTAAGGATCTGGATGCATCCTAAGTTAAGGGTTCAATCATTGTTGTTACTATAGAGAAAAGTGTCAGTCATAGGATGGTCAAATGATCTGAAACTCTCTTGTTAAGAAGCGACCCAGTGTGTATAGAGCTAAATCCTCTAACGCAGTATGAAACAGGGGATTACTATTAAGTAGTGGACCTAACAGTAACTCTATCTGGATACCCTCTGAGTAGGCTCTGTTCCATGTCTCGTGGGCAGGACCTTACTCAGGATAGCAGACGATGGCCAGCCAGACCGACTTCTCAGAGTACATGCATTCCTGGAATGTCTACAGTGTCATCCACGGGATGTCTTCGTTGAGCCCGTTCTTATCGCAGTTAAGCTTGTAGACCCATTTTTGTTCGATTCTGAACAAGTATCTGGATATATCCGTGATTTGGTTGGGAATGTTGGGTTGTTCTAACACAGTCCACTCAAAATCCGTGGGTCTGTGCCCCACTTGAATGAAGTGATTGGTCAGTCTTGTTGACTGCTTTTGGCATCTTATTGTGCTCTTGTGTTCTGAAATCCTTGTCTTCACCTTACGGGTGGTCATGCCAACATATCTCAAGGCGCAAGGGCAGGTAATTAGATATATCAAATTGCTGCTGTTGCAGTTAGTAAACCTTCTCTGCTCCCAAGGTCGAGTGGTTCCTATGTCTACTGAGGTAGTTCTTCTCGTTTGCGGACATGCCGCACAGTTGCCACAGGGGTGGTGTCCCGTCACTGGTGGCATATTCCAAACAGTGCCCACTTGATGGATTGGCTTGGGTGGAGGTCTGGTATGTACAAGTCTGTCTCTCAGACTCGTCGCTCTTTTGAATGCAAATAGTGGTTGCGGAAGGGAATCTTCTCCTGTATTCAGGATCCTCCAATGTTTGCGGACAATGCGTTGTATGGCGTTGGATCTTGTGCTAAAAGTGTTGACACAAGTAAGCCTGTCGTTCTTGGTCTTGGGGACCGGTGGTTCCAACAAGGATTCCCTATTATTGTTAGCCGCTCTTTTTCTTGAGCGCCGGATCAGTTTCTTGGGGTAGTTCCGTTCAGCCAGTTTAGATGTCAGATCATCTGCATATTTGACCGTGTCCTCCTTGTTGGTGCAGTTCCGCTGCACTCGCAGAAACTGTCCATATGGGAGATTGTCCCGTAAAGATTTAGGGTGACAACTGGTATATTGCAGTAGAGAATTGCGAGCCATTGGTTTTCTGTACAGCTCGGACTTCAGGCCCTGTGGTGTGATCGTAATTAACAGGTCCAGGAAAGCCAAGGATTGTCGGCTGTTCTCCAAGGTGAATCGTAGGAACGGGTTCTGCTCGTTGAGCCAGTTATGGAAGTCATGGAGGGATTGTTCATCGCCACGCCAAATCACAAGGATATCGTCGATATACCTCTTCCAAGTGCATATCGATTCCAAAAATGGGTTCGTATTGATGAGAACCAGGTCTTGTTCGAACTTGTGCATGTACAGATTCGACGATATCCTTGTGATTTGGCGTGGCGATGAACAATCCCTCCATGACTTCCATAACTGGCTCAACGAGCAGAACCCGTTCCTACGATTCACCTTGGAGAACAGCCGACAATCCTTGGCTTTCCTGGACCTGTTAATTACGATCACACCACAGGGCCTGAAGTCCGAGCTGTACAGAAAACCAATGGCTCGCAATTCTCTACTGCAATATACCAGTTGTCACCCTAAATCTTTACGGGACAATCTCCCATATGGACAGTTTCTGCGAGTGCAGCGGAACTGCACCAACAAGGAGGACACGGTCAAATATGCAGATGATCTGACATCTAAACTGGCTGAACGGAACTACCCCAAGAAACTGATCCGGCGCTCAAGAAAAAGAGCGGCTAACAATAATAGGGAATCCTTGTTGGAACCACCGGTCCCCAAGACCAAGAACGACAGGCTTACTTGTGTCAACACTTTTAGCACAAGATCCAACGCCATACAACGCATTGTCCGCAAACATTGGAGGATCCTGAATACAGGAGAAGATTCCCTTCCGCAACCACTATTTGCATTCAAAAGAGCGACGAGTCTGAGAGACAGACTTGTACATACCAGACCTCCACCCAAGCCAATCCATCAAGTGGGCACTGTTTGGAATATGCCACCAGTGACGGGACACCACCCCTGTGGCAACTGTGCGGCATGTCCGCAAACGAGAAGAACTACCTCAGTAGACATAGGAACCACTCGACCTTGGGAGCAGAGAAGGTTTACTAACTGCAACAGCAGCAATTTGATATATCTAATTACCTGCCCTTGCGCCTTGAGATATGTTGGCATGACCACCCGTAAGGTGAAGACAAGGATTTCAGAACACAAGAGCACAATAAGATGCCAAAAGCAGTCAACAAGACTGACCAATCACTTCATTCAAGTGGGGCACAGACCCACGGATTTTGAGTGGACTGTGTTAGAACAACCCAACATTCCCAACCAAATCACGGATATATCCAGATACTTGTTCAGAATCGAACAAAAATGGGTCTACAAGCTTAACTGCGATAAGAACGGGCTCAACGAAGACATCCCGTGGATGACACTGTAGACATTCCAGGAATGCATGTACTCTGAGAAGTCGGTCTGGCTGGCCATCGTCTGCTATCCTGAGTAAGGTCCTGCCCACGAGACATGGAACAGAGCCTACTCAGAGGGTATCCAGATAGAGTTACTGTTAGGTCCACTACTTAATAGTAATCCCCTGTTTCATACTGCGTTAGAGGATTTAGCTCTATACACACTGGGTCGCTTCTTAACAAGAGAGTTTCAGATCATTTGACCATCCTATGACTGACACTTTTCTCTATAGTAACAACAATGATTGAACCCTTAACTTAGGATGCATCCAGATCCTTACTCCCCCGTGGGGCGTGCAGACATCTCTGGTCGCGCACTCTCGGGCGGGGAGCCCTCATGAATTAAAATCAATCAAGAAATATTAGGAATTTAATATTAGAACCTAAGACCTGTTCATCACACTAGTAATCGCTATGTGTGTTGGCCGTTCACATACAGGGGACTTAATAATACTACATTAAGAGAGAACACGAGCTTGAACACCACTGAGTCTTTTTGCAACCAGGGAGCCTCCGTGCGATTATAGCTGTGATCACATCACCATGTCATTAGTGTTGATATCTGACTGAAGAGTATTATAAATTGAGCCTTAATATAGGTATGACTAGATCCATGCCCCTCGGTGTGGTGGTCATTGACGTGTCATCATGTCTAATAACTGGCTGAATCGAGCGCGACCGTGAAGCCTTTTCAAAAAACTACATTTCCCTATTCTGTAGTTTTTTTAACACACTCGCGCGCAGAAACGCTCGTTGTTACCCATGCGGACTACACTTCCCATGAGTATCTGTAGTTCTGGCCTCTGCGCGCATGACCTGATGCGCAGGCACAGAATCAATAAGGAAGTGCACGTCGTCGTACACGGCACCTCCCCAAACAGCCCGGCCGGCTGTCAGAAGTACCGACGGATAGGTAAGGCAGCAGGAGGGGCTTCATTTAACTCCTTGATAGACCAGCAGCGCGCGTTACATGCCGCTTGCCTGAATGGGTGGGAGCGCTCCTGTCACTCGGTCTGAGTCTTATTTAAGCGAGCGACATTACCGATAGTGATGTACATTTTTTGATGGTACTAACACTGAGAGACCATGATTATATTTCGTCAATTGGGGGTTTTTCTCCTTATCTTTGGCGAATGACAAATGAGACATAACAATTAACAACACCACAGCTTTGGAAACACTCTTACTGTTGATATCACGGTATTTATATGTTGAATACACCGAATCCAGTCCATTTGCGGGCATGACGATGGGTTAACGGGCCCCCCACGCGTGGGTAGTCCTTCTGGGCACCCACCTTGGATGTGCTTCTGTAATTGCCTGACACTGCTTTTTTTGACACTGACCCTGTATACATTTTTCTGCACTACAGAGCGGTGCTTCATTTTCCTGAGCTGTTTGCCAGGTGAGGTGAGGCGTTTTCCCTTACAAATTAAGGTGAGACATTGATTATTTTAACAATGTGGGACACTCTAAGGTAGCTTTGACCTAGAGGTAGTATCATAAATACTGACAAATTGTGTCTTGGGATAGCCTTAACTAATGTGAGTGCTATTTTATTGTGTTTTTCATTACATGTGGATCCGCTGGCTATATCAAAAATCACAAATGGACACTCACAGAGGAGAATGGAAGTGTACAGGTGACACTTTGTATGTTTGTATAATGTCCTATTTTCACTTATTATTTATTTAGCAGTAGCAACTAAGTTAATGGGTCCTGAGGAAGCGGATGGTAACACTTGACCAATAACCGCAGAAACATGTCGACCAGATAGCCCAGTCAGAAGGTATTTGTTTGAACCACCTGACTTACTTGCACTTGATTTTTAACCTTGGAGGTGCGTAACGCCAGAATAAAATATAATTGTATGCACCATCCAATCTTATACTTTTCAATTTTCACACTTTTATTTTTGTGCACTGCTCACAGTTACGACAACTCAATCCACCAGACATCCATCCATCACTCTTCTTCTCCAATATTGATCTATGGTGATAGAGTGGTGGTTATACTACTGTGGAGTAGACCACATGATGTACTGGGCGCCCACTATCGCGTAACTGATGGACATTTTTCCACGGTGGTTTACTGTCCAATCTGTTTTCCATCTCTAGAGGAATAACAGACACATAGCCAGCTACACATAGCATGTTTTGAATTCTCTGTCAGACCCACAGTTATTTTTTGGTTTTTTTGTGTTCATCCAGTCCCTGATGAAAATCATGATAGACTGGAAATTAGAAATAGAGTGAGGAGAAGAGGAGAGACTGAAGATGAGCTGGAGGTCATCCGCATAATTATATAAGGTGACCTCCAGCTGCTGGAGCGCAGAAATTAAAGGAAAGATGTATAGGTTGAAGAGTAAAGGAGAAAGTGAGGAACCCTGGGGAACACCACAAGTGACGTGGAGTGGAGTAGTCGTGAAATCCCCCATCCGAACCGCCTGGGTGCGGTCCCTCAGGAAGGACGATAGCCAGACCAGGACTGAGCCCTCGATTCCCACCGCTCTGACACGTGAAAGCAAGATGGTATGGTCCACCGTGTCAAAAGCGGCGGAGAGGTCGAGGAGCACCAGCGCCTGATGTTTATTTTGGTCCATGCCATCCCTGAGGTTGTCCAGGACCGACACCACGACGGATTCGGTAGAGTGCCTGGGACGGAAGCCGGCCTGACGAGACGCCAAGTCTCCATTTGCCTCTACATGGGCGCTGAGTACCGAGGTGACATGGCGCTCAAGCACCTTCCCCAAATAGGGCAGTAGGGAAATGGGGCGATAGTTGGCTAGAGTGGACGGGTCAGCGCCGGACTTCTTCAAAATGGGCACAATAGTGGCTGATTTGAATGCGGGGATCACGACTCCCTGAGCGAGAGAGCTATTGAGGAATGTGATTGGGGGCTGGGGGCAGGCAGAGTAAATCTGTTGTAGAATTCGTGCCGGGCAGATGTCTGCTGGAGAGCCAGATTTGACTTTAGGCAGCATCTCCAAAAATAGGTCTTTAGTGAAGGGAGGAATAGAAGTGAGACGGGACTGAACAGTGGGGGGAAGAGGGTCAACGAACGTAGAAGAGGGCGGGGGAATGTTTGCCTTAATGATTGCAATCTTATCCAAAAAAAATGAATTTAATTGGTCACACAGGGCCTGGGTAGGCGGAAGTTGGGGTGAAGCCCTATCAGAGTAGGCTAGGTCGTTGACTATGGTGAAAATCTCCCTAGGTTTATTTTCGGCTGACTGGATTTTTGTGGAAAAATACATAGTTTTGGTGACTAAAATGGCTTTTTTGTACTCTGTTAGCAGTGAGGAGTATTGTTTTTTCAGTAAAGGACAGTAATTTCTTCTCCACTGCCTCTCAGCTTGCCGTACAGCCAATTTCTGTTCCTTTAGGTCGTCACTGAACCACCTATTGGAGTCCTTGAGTCGTCGAGTTGAAATACGGCGTAATGGGGCGACCGAGTCGCAGCTTTCAGCAAGCCAGGTGTTAATAGCAGTGGCTTGGAGATTGGAAGATAGACCTGAAAGATTGGGAGAGGACTTCAGAAGCAGGGAGGTCAGTGTAGGAAAATCAACCCGATTCCAATTCCGTGCCCAGGTGTTTTTGGCGAGCGGAACCTTAGTGGCGGGGTTGAGAAGAAGAGAAAAGGAAATGAGGGCATGGTCAGACCAAGGGCAGGGAGATACAGTCACGGGGGAGACAGAAAGGTTTAGGGACCAGACCTGGTCTAATGTATGACCATGAGAATGTGTGGGGACAAGTATGTGAGGGACAAAATTCAGGGACTGGAGGGATTCAGTGAATTGTTTAGAAGGGGTACACTCTGAGGGGTCCGAGGGCCAGTAATTAAAATCGCCTAACACCAAGACGGAGGCGTGGTTGACCACCAGGGTGGCCAATAGGTCTTGAAATGCTGGCAGGAACAGAGGCGAGGGCTGGGGTGGACGATACATTAGAAGACAAGTAATCGAAGGAGAAAAAGAGAAAGAGCGAGCTACAAGGTATTCAGTGGAGGCGATGGGGGGGAGGGCAAAAATTGAAAATTATAATCCGAGCGGGCAATTAAGGCTACTCCGCCACCAATCCTGCCTACTGGGCGGTCAGCGCGTAAAGCGACATAGGAAGGGGGGAGAGCAGCCAAAAGAGCAGGTAAGGAAGAGTCACAGAACCAGGTTTCGGTCAGGAGCAGTAGGTCGGGCTTTTCAGAATCAAGCAGGACAAACAGTTCTTGGTGGTGTTTAACCGCTGACCTGGTATTGAGCAAAATGATGGATAAAGAAGGAGTGGGAGGGAGGGAACCAAGTAAAGAGGGAGGCAGTGGGAGAAGTGCAGGGGGGGGGAGACGAAGGAGTCAAGGAAGAGGGGGTAAGTCCTAGTGAGGCGATGTGGCAGCGGGTTGACTCTGATAGCGGCCAGTGATCCTGAAGAGTGGTGAGCTCCCCAGCAGAGTATGTGAGAAAACAAAAGATGGTACTAGGTTGCATGCCATCATGCTTTCAATTTATTTGTCATTCCCACCTAAAGATGAGACAAATTAAAGAGGAAGTAAACGCCCAGTTGTGCCAGGAAGGTGGAAATTGGTATCAAAATCAACTGAACGGAAATAAAGAAGGATTCAATAGGCTGGACAAAGAAGAACAACATTTTAACTAGCCAGTCACTAATTCACTGAGATTCTCAGTGTGTGCAAATGGGGTGTACTATATGGTGTAGTTGTGTGACCTCACCGTGCAAGACACTACCGACCCCTATAGAACTAGTCAGGTTTTGTTTGTTAAACCTTAGCTCAACAAAGTGTAAAGTTTTTAAATAGCACCAAAACTATTGAAGGAGAAATACACAAAACATTCAAGAAATCCGACACTAAATAAGAAAAATTGTTTGGATTTTTATATAATTTTGATACCAAAACAAAAAACATCCACCTGAGGATTCCTGAAATACAGAATTTACAAACATCAACACTTTTTACTCAACTAAAAACAACCATTGGCAAATTCAATGAATTTTAGACACAAACGTTTTTGGGGAAAACGCTTTGGCAAGTGTCAATACAGTTACTTTAGGTGTCCAACAGCAGGAAGCTAGTTAGGGGGACCAGCAAGGTCCATAGAACCAGTTACTTCTCCTAGGAAAGCAGTATTCAGTTCAGTTCCATCGTCAATGGCTCATTGCCATTGACTTCTATGGAGTGGTTCTGATGTAAGGGATAGAAGATGCTCAAGGATGCTGAAGATGCTGTGCAGTCGACAGGGGTCTTCCTAGCTTTACTCCTTGGTCCAAGGACTTGGTGAGGCGATCCTGGCCACAGGGTTCAAGGTATCACAAAGTTCTCTTATGCTTGGCAGTAGTCCAGTCACCACTGTGCTGCCAGTCGCTCAATACAGCAGTTTCAGCCGTTTTCTTCTTTTGGGGGTAACTTGCCATCTGGGCAAGTGCAACCTAGCTGCACTCTGATGCTCCCGGGTCCAGCAGACTTGAGGACAACTTTCGAGCATCTGGCCTCAGTCCCTTGTGCTGCACGGCATCGAGGAATGGCGATCTGGGAATTTAACTACCAACTCGCTCCAGCAAGCTTCTTCAGCTGTTGTGGCCATGTGCTGCGAACAGATAAACAGCCAGCTGACACTTGGAGTCTCTTGCTTCAGCTGGGCTGAGGAGTCGACTTCTCCACAAGCAGGACACAGCAGGTATTGTTCCTTCTCCTTTGCTAGCCATCAGGTACAGCAGGTGCAGTGCATGTTGGTGCAGCCTCTCTTCATCTGGTCCTTGGTGCAGCAGGGAAGTCTTCTTCTGTCCTCTTCTCCACTGCATGGAGATCTGAGTTCTGGGTGCTTGGGGTGCCCTTCTTATGCATGCCTAGAAAAAGCCTTTAGGGGAGGTACCGGTCACTAGCCAATGGGCTACCAGGTTCTGTCCCACCTGAGGACAAGTTCCGGTGAAGTGTGGCACATAGCTATCAATTGTCTAAAACCTGTTAGACTGTTTGACAACTGGTTTCCCCCCTCTTTCCCCAGTGCCGACCTTTCTGCCTAAGCAATAGAGCAGCTGCTCTCCAAAATGTTTCCCATTTGCCCTTCAAACGTGGCTTCTCCTTTAAAGCTTGCCTTTTGACCTAATACCTGTGTGGTGTCCTACCAGGGAGGGGTAATTCCTCTACCCCATGCATGCTTCTATTGTATCTTTTCCTGGGAGTGATTTGAACGTCTCCCCAGGAGGGCAGAAAGCTGTCTCAGGGACAGGCCCCTAGCTTAATCGGCACAGGAGACTGTGAGTAACAAAGTGGGAACTTTGTAAAAGTTGCACACTGCAACAAGTTACATTAATTTCGACTTGGGCAACAAGTTAGGCTTATTGTATTGAGTTATTTGATACCTTATGGTACCGACTTTAGGAGTCTGAGCTGAGGTGTCAGCTTGTAACCGTCTCCTATGCAGATGACACACAGCTGGTGTTCTACTTTAAGGAACTGTCAGCAAACACACTTGAGAGGTTCAGGGGCTGTCTGTGTGACACCTCTAGGTGAATGAACAATAACAAACTAAAATTGAACACAGAGAAAACTGAAGTGCTGTTCTTTGGTAATAATTCCCCTTTGCCATCGGGTTTGTGGTGGCCGGAGGAAATGGGTTCTCCACCCTGTCCGTCCTCTACGGTAAAAAACCTGGGTGTAAAATGGGATGCTGAGATGACATTTGCTTCCCAAATACGTTCCATTACATCCACTTGCTTTGGAATTCTGAAGGGATTGAGGACATTTCTCTTTCTTCTGACGGAGAGCTGTCGAAAACTAGTCGTTCATGCTACGGTGACTTCAAGGCTTGACTATGCCAACAGTCTGTTCCTTGGTCTTTCGGCATATTTGATAAAAAGACTGCAGATGGTGCAAAACGCAGCAGTGAGACTGATTAGAAGAGTGCTATTCAGACAACACATTTCTCCACATGTCAAACAGCTCCATTGGCTGTCAGTTGCACAGCGTATAGAATTTAAGGCCTTGACAATTGCTTTCAAGGCCCAGAATGGTAGCAGTCCCAAATACATCAAAAAATGTATCTTCCCTTATAAGCAAAGGCAGTCTTTCCGTTCTAATCCACAGAATCTGCTGTGTGTTCCCCAATTCGTAAAGGCACCTATTGGAGGAAGGGCTTTCTCAGTTGGAGCAACCAGACTATGGAACTCACTTCGGGTAAGACTTCGGCGTACATCGGATGAAGGAGAGTTCAGGAAAGCTCTAAAAACATGGCTTTTTAGCCGGGACTAGCGGAATTCGTTCAGTTTGGAGACCTGATACCTTAAGTTGTTGGATTACGCTAGCACCGGGACACCTCTGTTTGAGGTAGCTGTTGCGCTTTACAAATGCTGATGTATTGTATTGTATTGTAACTCTGCACTCGCCAATTGGGCTACTAGCCTTCTCCACAGTAAAAACAACAATTACGGGATTTAACTGTGGGAGCTTATAAAAGTACATGTTACACTTTCTAATATATAGCACCCTGCCTTAGGGCGATAGTCCTACATTTGGAATGACTTACATATATAGAAGGGGGAGGATTGAACTTTCCCATTTTGAACTTTGTCATTACTTTAAATGGCAAAGTGTAGTTAGAAGTTTAGAACTACGCTTCCATCTTGCAGAGGCAGACAGGGAGCCGTGTTTTACCTTTGTCACATCCCAGGTGGCACAACCAGTACTGCAGTTCCTGGGGTGATTCTCTAACTTACAGGCCCTGGGTAACATATAGTAGGAACTTACAAAACAGTTAGCTTATGCCAATTGGTTATAAGCCAATAAAAAGACACAGTTTAAGGTCACTGTACTGCACTGAGGTATGTTAGTCGTCCTCGGGGCACTCTGAGTCGAAAATCCAGCAGGGTCAGTCCAAAACTTTGGGAGTGACCATACAAAATGAGAAGTTTCCTAACACTCAAATATTCTAGATGACAGATGCCTCTTAGATGTTATGTTATATAAATTTCTAAAATGCAACGGTTACCCAGGGGTGTCCTGACTCTGACTGCTACCGTCTGATTTCAAGTTCTTATTGAGATTCCATATGTTTAAAAGTCAGGTTTTTAGTTCCTTCCTGAATACCAGAAGATCAGTGGTATTTCTAAGATGGCAAGGGAGATCGTTCCAGGCCTTTGCTGCGCACATGATAAAGCATCTCCCACCCCCGTAGATTTCTTGAAGGGGGGTACTGTCACCTGTTTAGCTCCTATTGAGCACAGGGTTCTTTTGGGGGTGTACCATTGAAACTGCAGTTTCAAGTATTCTGGTCCCAGTCCATGTAGAGCCTCGAATATGGTGCATAATGATTTAAAGCGCACCCATTTCCTGACTGCCAACCAATGCAATCCTTTGATTTCCTTGGAAAACAAGGCAAATTTTGGTGTGCTCGTAAGAGGTCTTGCTGCCATGTTTTGCAGAATTTGCAGTTTATTTAAATACCGTTCTTGAATATTCAAATAGAGGCCATTACAGTAGTCCAGCCTTGATAGGATGAGGGATGTAACAACAGTGCATTGACTATCTTCTGGCAGGAACGGCTGTATTTTTTTGATCATTCTGAGAGAGTGGAAGGTGGCTGAGGCTGTAGCGTTTATCTGATCATCAAAGTTTAGTCTGTCAACCACTATAACTCGTAGGTTTTTAGCTTTCCAGGTGGGTTTAGGCAGAGTGCTCAATTCTTCCGGCCACCAGTTGGAGGTCCAGTAGTTGGCATTATTTCCAAACATGATGATCTCAGTTTTGCCCGAATTGAGCTTCAGGCAATTCTGTGTCATCCAGATTTTGGCTGCTCCCATACAGTCATGGAGCCTCTTACTCTTCGCTGATTCAAGCCCTGGCAGTAGAGACACAACAATTTGCGTATCGTCCATGTAGGAGGTGAGACTGAAGCTGAAGGATCCGATCAGGAGGGCCAAGGATAATACATAAACATTAAAAAGAGTGGGGCTAAGGGATGACCCCTGCAGCACTCCACACAGTAGGGAGAAAGGTTTAGAGTAGAATTTGTCCAGAGGCACAATTTGTGTTCTGTTGATTAGAATTTTTTTTAGTAACTTCCATGCTTTGCCCTGGACCCTGCACACTGACAGACGATTCATCAGGAGGTCATGATGGACTTTGTCGAAGGACGCTGAGAGATCCAACATGATTAATGCTGCCTTACCTCCCTGATCCAAGGCTTCCCTAATTTCTTCTGTTGATTTTATAAGGGCTGACTCTGTCCTTCTGTGAACCCATATTGAGTTGGATCTAGTGCCTGATTTTCATGAAGAAAGGTACTAAGCTGGGAGTTCATTGCTTTCTCTACCAATTGTGCCTGCAGTGGAAGGGCAGAGATAGGCGGAAAGTTGTTTGAATCCTTAGGATCTAAATTGTTTTTTCAGCAGAGGGAGCATTGAGGCTGTCTACCAGATTTTGGGTAAGTGCCCGGATTCAAACGTAGCATTAAACAAGGAGGTAAGTGGTGTGGCAATAGGTTCCGGAGCTAATTTAACCACTGATACAGGCCAGGAGTCATAGGGAGAACCTGATCTGATTGACGTAAGAAGCATTTTTGTTTTATTTGTTGAAAGTGGAGCGAATTTATCAAAAGTTGGAAGGAGACCAGTTGCTTGCTTGGTTCCCTCGATAGAGGCTTCTGTCTGTCCCAACGGGTGGAGGTTGAATGTTGAGAAGATGATTTCCACCTTTTTCAAGACAAAACGTGGCAATGTCCTCACATAATTCTTGATTTGACTGAATCTTAGTTGGACCGGGGTAGGCCAGCCTAGATACAGTCCTGAAAAGCTCTTTAGAAGAACTTTTGGATGATTTGATTCGGTTTGCAAAAAAAGCATTTTTTGCGTTAAATACAAATTGTTTATAAACCGTGAGGCTTAGTTTGTAAATTTCTTTCTCAGCTTCCTTATATTCTTTCCTCCAATTCCGCTTTAGACGTTTGCAAATACGTATTTGCTTCCTAAGTTCCTCCGTGTACCAAGGTGCGGTAGGTTGAGATTGCTTAGGGTACAAGATAGTACTGTGGGCACTTTTGAATGGCATACATGTATGCTCAAGATGCTGTCTTTTGGAATCAAAACTGGAGTTCTGCCTATTATAGCTCAGGGCCCTGAATTGGCCCGTAAGGACTTTCTTTTTCTTTAGTGAAACTCTCCATTGTTAATGAACTACACCACAATAATATACTAAATTCACAAAAAAACAGGTTCAAGATTTCTCCCAATAACATTGAACGCCCATAGACCAGGCCATAGAAAACACTGTAAATCTATATGCAAACAAGTGCTCGGACTGAATGATGCCTGTGCAGATGCTCTCAGTGCCATATGTCAGATTTTTGGATGGGAATTGAACACCAACCAGCCGTAATCTCATCTGCGGTTGATTGGAGCTTCGGATTGGGGCATATTTGTGACTCGTCTTATCTGCAAATGTTTGCTTTCCAGCTGATGGTGTTCTCAAGTATCCAAATGGGAAGCATTATTGATCGATTGGAAGGTCACACGCATATATGCATCCCCTCCTATTCCTTTGTTGCCCAGAGTTCTCTGCAAAGTGAGGCGGAGAACCATTCATAGTAATACTAAACACAGCGGTGTCGCCGGGACAATGGTTCTCAGCACTTAAAAAAATGTCGGTCAAAATTCTAGGTCTGTTGAAGTTGGTTCCTCCTCATCTGTCGTTGCACTATATTCAGATTTTGCAACCCGATCCATACTCCTCAAGAGTTAGAATTTAGTGTATTGATGGTCTGGATGATTGCTGTAAGACATTACAGGCAGCGAGAGCACCATTCTACTCAGAAAGCCTATGAAATTAAACAAAAAAACGATTCACAACTGTGCTCTATCCAAGACTCTTGATCTCTTAAACATGTTTAACATCCAATCTTTATCTTCTGTATCTGATGAAGTCAGGGCTGCATTATTCTTGGGCAGAGTACTTTTGGGAGGCAGCTCACGCTATACGAGTGAGGATTGTTAAATAAGTAATACAATATCTCAATACAATTGAACCATCAGTGGCTAGAACATTATCTTCATGGGTATTAAATACAGTTATGGTGCAGTTGATGGACCCTCTATTTGAGCATATTCACAAATTCACAGACTATCATTTTTCCTGGAAGACAGTATTTGTTTGGCTTTTAATTGGCAGAAGGGTTTGACATTCATCCTATTTCTAGTAGAGAACAATATTTACGTTTTTACAAAGACAAAATGGTTCTCAGAACTTTAGATTAATCCTGAAGGTGTCATCTTCTTTTCATATGAATAAACAAATTATTCTATCAAACGTTTTTCCAAATCCTACAGTGATGTCATTGCATTCCCTAGATTTCAAGAGATGCTTGAAATTATATCTTGAACATTTTTACAAGACTGAATAACTCTTTACAACCATTTGTCATGTAAATAGAAGAAGCCTCTTAAACCGACTTGCAAAATGGATTGCTTTGTGCATTATATTGTTTCAAAAGGCAATGAACAGACCTATCAATGGCAGAATTTGAACTCATATTACAAGAGGGATAGCTAATCTGTTTCTGTATCAAATTTAAGAACGTATGTGATATGACTACATGGAAATAAATGCATGTATTTGCTATCTCGTCAATGCCGAAGGGAATCCGTATCGCGTCTCGTAGTTCTCCTTATTTATTGGGACATTAATTAGCCAGAAGGACCTTATCGGGGTCCTCTTGTTTCCGATAATCATCTAGGGCGTGACCATGCAGGAATGGAATAATGTGGGCGCCATCATGGAATGGGCGTGGTTCCAGGAGATATGAATGAACGGCATGACAGATCACATAGTGTATCACTAGAAAACTGGGCAGATCTCTATAACATCAAACCAGTAGATTCTATCAAAATCATTCCCCCATTGGCTAATGCAGGGTGCATTTATGAGTGAGATCCAGGGGGGAGGCGGGGGGAGTTGGTATGTTGTCTATTGTCAGGATGAGGTTTTGTGACGTCGCCGTGATAGATAGATCTGTCTGGTCATGGGGTTCCTTTGGAAGAGTGACGTGTCAAGGGTCTCATGGGGGTTCCTAGGTATATGGCTCTATATAATGTAGAGAAAATGTAATTCTACATTGTTCCCAACTCCTTTTTCTGCAGTATTTTCCTGTAGATAAATATAACGAGGCATAGCAGAAGAAGATCCCACCATGGCAGAGTGCCTAGCATGCTGTTAAGGGTACTGTTAAACATTTTCGACCACCAACCCATTGGTATGTGAATGGTATGCTGTAGAGAACGGGTGGGTCAAACTTACATCCACATCCCTTCCATGTAAGAGGATATGAACTTTGTTTCTCAGTCAGAAATTGTTGGACATGGTCCTCCTTAGGGAGATTTCTCTAAAACCTTTTGCTTTTTGACTTCCTGGTTTTTGCCAACTCTCTTTTGCTGACCTCAGGACTCTAGCACTTTCCCACTGTACTGCAGCACGAAAGAAGTGTGCACACCCTTTCTGCACATGTCTGGATAGGGTGCTTGCTTGATTAGGTTAGGTGTCGTACCTGTGAGTGCCCTTCTAACGAGGTACACCACATACCCAGGGCAATTCCGACACTGGCTACCATGGGGTCACCACACTTATTCATTTATTTATTTTATTTATTTTCAGAGTTTTATATAGCGCGAACTAGACCCGAACCGAATCAGGTATCAGAGCGCTTTACATAGCACCAGTTACGTTACATGAGGACATACTTTCATTTTTTAGGCACGGGGAGATTAAGTGATTTGCCCAGAATCACAGGAGGTGTTTGGCGTCGTTACCGAGACTCGAACCCAGATCCCCAGGTCCAAGGTCAAGCACCTTAGCCGTTAGGCCAACCCCTCTCCCCTGATTGTACCACCCATCTGAAAAGCCTGTCCAAAATGTATCATATTCAAGGTGGCCGGTCTCACTCCGTAGCCAACCTAGACAGGGCTGTTCACTACCACTACCACCAAACCGGGGTAGGTGAGTGGCCGAGTGGGTACATCTGGGTGTTCACTGTCTATGTAGAGATGAACCTCCATGTGGATTTTCCCTACCTAGGGAGTCGGCTCTCCCGATGGAACACTTCCTGGGTGTGGCCATTTCTCTTGTTGAGTCTTTAGGGCCTAGGGCACTTTCCTACTGTAAGTGCAGTGTGAAAGTGCGCGTGCCCTTCCTACATCTGTTTGGAAGTGGTGCTCACTGGCCTGTGTGTGAACACTTGCACTGATTATGTTTTAAGACCTGGGTCTGGCCTGCCATTGCAGGC
This sequence comes from Lissotriton helveticus, assembly GCF_964261635.1. Lineage (NCBI taxonomy): Eukaryota > Metazoa > Chordata > Amphibia > Caudata > Salamandridae > Lissotriton > Lissotriton helveticus. Next base: position 1,968,764,303 of record NC_136065.1, read on the forward strand.
TAGTGTGTGCACTCGCACCAAGGGTGTTTGTAAATACTTGTCCAGCCTGCAATGGCAGGCTGGACAAGTATCTCCTAACTACATGTCCGGCTGCAGCTCCTAACTACATGTCCGGCCTGCCATTGCAGGCTGGTATGCCCCGATGGTGCTCTTAAAGACGTGTCCAGTCTGCCATTGAGGCTGCTGCGTGCAATAGCGCATTTACTCAGACTGGCCTGTTTAAGTCAGTAGCTATCCTGAGGGGACCTTTCACCTCCACCCGAGTACCCTGAGGGTACATCTTAAGGGGTGAGGCAAGTAGAAGGTGAAAGGCAGGGCAGGTACATATATGTACCTGCCCTGCCTGTAGGTACTGAGGAATTCCCATGCATGTTTTCACTGCCCATGAGGTTTGCTCTTCCCATAGGCTAACATGGGGAAATGATTGAAATCGCTTCAGACTGCAGTAGTGGATTGCAGTTTAGAAACCTCGTGATGTTTCATATCACTGGGTTCGCAGCGACAACCCTTACTAGAAAGTTGCCATTTCTGTGCTCTTAACTCTTTGTGTGCCTTGGTGCTTGGCTCCAATCTACACTAGAAGTTGGGGGAGCACATCTGAGCATTCTCCAGCGACAGCTATAGAAAACTGGGTGTGCAACTTTAACGACACACCTCGGCCATTTGCGGGTCGATTGTAGAGATTGAAGTAAGAGATTTTGACACTTGGCCCTGGAGCCAGATCATGTTTCCCATTAAAGATAAAGATCTACATTTCACGGCCTCATGTCAGACGAGACTGAAATTTAGGGGAGACATCTTTAGTTCAGAGGGAGATTCTTTGACCCACCCCCAACTTCAGAGGCATACTCCAGTATAACTACTGGTGCCATACTTCAGCACGGGGTGAGATACGCTTATGGGGATGTAGGACCGGAGAACCTGGACTACATGGTGCACATTACCAGAGGACTCTGGTGTGTGCAAGGAGGATTGCTGCCATTGAAAGGGACTGCCTGTCCTTTCTGAATAGTGACGAGCCTGGGCCGACTACCTGCTACTGTGTGGCACCCTGAAGTGTGCTCTCCAAGGGCTTGTCGAGCTTGTCTCCTGTTCTTTCAGAAGTCTCGAGACATCAAAGATCTCCCAAGAGGGACTCATCTACTTGTGACACCTGAAGCGCGGTGCCCTCAAGTGCCCACATCGTCTTTTGGAGTCAAGCTGGTAGCGTGGCGTGGATATGGAACTAAGAACTGTGCCTGGAGGCCAGATTGCCCTGTGCGGAGTTTGAAGTCTGACCCTAATACAAGGCATGTGGCCCCCTCATTGTGGGGACCTTGTGGGTAGTGAGCGGATTCACTGTTTGCGGGACCCAAGTGGTCCGCTTAGTCAATCGTGCCTCATCTCTCTCATGCAACACGCTGACTGCATGCTCATTGTGTGTGGTGTCCTATTCACAGGTTATGACCCTGAGAGGGGGCATAACCGTAGTAATGCCTTATTCTACCTCATGAACTTACTTCCTGTATTCTTAACGGAGGACTCTGACCCAGAGAGACGAAGCCTTCAAGTGCACCAGGGCACTTGGTACATCGGCACACGAGGTCTCCTGCCCACTCCTTGCCGCACCCGCTTCGCGGGTGCCGCATCGCTGCTCTGTAACAGCGCCAGCAGCCTTCCTGGAGGAGACGCAAGGACCCATAGCGGCAAGGCGGTAAGGGGCGCGAGACACCAGCAGGGCTGCGAGCGTGCGGGGACTTCATTTCCTAGAAGTCCCTGGGAGACCACGGAAGAGCTTCCGGTCCGCTCTCCCTGCTGGCCCGCCCCCCGCCCATCAAAGTTGTTCAAAAGGCGTTCCCGTTCTCGCCTTCAGCGGGACACTTACTTCCTGTATTCTTAACGGAGGACTCTGACCCAGAGAGACGAAGCCTTCAAGTGCACCAGGGCACTTGGTACATCGGCACACGAGGTCTCCTGCCCACTCCTTGCCGCACCCGCTTCGCGGGTGCCGCATCGCTGCTCTGTAACAGCGCCAGCAGCCTTCCTGGAGGAGACGCAAGGACCCATAGCGGCAAGGCGGTAAGGGGCGCGAGACACCAGCAGGGCTGCGAGCGTGCGGGGACTTCATTTCCTAGAAGTCCCTGCGAGACCACGGAAGAGCTTCCGGTCCGCTCTCCCTGCTGGCCCGCCCCCCGCCCTTTCGGCGCTTACTACATAAAGGCAACTAACTCCCGCAGCGCGGGACGCAGCCCGGGCTAAGACTGGGCAAAGACAGGGCAGTTTGAGGCCGTTAGAGTACGGAAGAGTCCGGTCCGGCCCACTACCCTAACGTCTACCTCTCGTCCTCCTCAATACAGGTATTTACAAACAAACAACCTGAGTCCCTCATTATCCGGTCAAGCTATCACCGACCCCAGGTGTACAACCTTTTGTAAAATGAACACGAGAACCACCAGGCAGAGAAAGAAATCTAAAAAAAATGGTATAGGTGATCAATTACTAGGTCCAATGGATGACTTTCTGGCCAAAGCGAATACTTTTATAGATCAGAGCATAAGCTTAATCGAGGGCAGAGTTTCCACGGAACTGGCAATTGCGCGTCGCTCATCAATGGGATTACTTGCAACAGCAAAAACCCCGGAAGTAAACCCAGCCACAATGCAAACGGCGACGACAACTAACAGACTTAGTCTACCCAACAATGTCGATTTGTCAGCTTCACAAATATCCGTATCCCTCTCAGAAACTGATCTTGAGAATACCCCTGATATTTTTCCCGATCCCACACCCGAAGAAACCAGACAATTGAGAGGCAAGCGGGAGGGGGCTGTAAAAAAACGGAACACTAAAAACACATCGGACCATACTATAAACACCATAACATCTAAGCATCCAGTATTGCCTATTGACACAAACGTCCCAGTTGCAACTAATTACCCCGTTCCCTCAAGTAATAACGTGGTAACAATCCATCAAGTTCCGCGTGATCCCTCTGATTTTTTAATGCCAGTTTCACTAACTTCAGAACATATAGGAAGACAACGGGAAACAGCAAAATTAGTTACAGAGATAGCGTTTCTTTTAAACTCCCACATACGCCCACTAGAAACTAGACTTAGTAATATAGAGAGGCAGCTAACAAAAATCTGTGGCTCTTTAAAATTCACATCCCCACAACCTCATACCAAGCCCACTGCAAACTCAGAACACACTGTTCCTAAGGAAACTGCAACTGTACCTCCCCCACAGTCTAAAAAACAAACCACATCGATTACTTCGACAAACCTTACCAATCATAAGAAGCCGACCCCCATGCCTTTGGTCATCCCTTCTCAAACTAGTCCCCAACCATTACCCACTGTAAACTCCACCTCCACAAAAAATCCTGCCCCCAAAACACCTGCACTTAAAACACCCGCGCCAACAAACCCTAAACCACCTCAAACAAAAAACGCCCCGAGACCGACAAGCGAACAAGTGCCCACCTTTAATTTACCACCTGAGGCCACCCCATATGTGGTAGTTATGACGGGGGTCCCCGAACTTATAGGTGAAGGGACAGAACCAAACTGGTCACTAAAGAACAAGGTCCAGTTTTGGTTGAATACTAATCGTCCCGTCCCGCCACCTTGGAAAAATAAAAGCAAAATCGCCTCCGTTTCCAGGACCTCGTGGGTAGGCTATAGGAAAAAAACAATCCGAGGAGACTGTATAGTCATTACGTTCGAGGATCCCAATATAGCCGACTATATCTGCTCACGGGATCATAACAATTCCTCCGGGGGGATTGTCACAAGACCCCTGTCTTACTTCTACCCGAAAAGGTTCAACAACAACAACTACCAACGTACTTTTGATAACATGTGGAGGAAGCCTATCCCGCAACCATGGGAGCTTGAACCTGCCGTCCCCAATCTTGTAACACGATTTACCGAACCTATTAACTTTCGGTTTCCATCAAACTCGAACTACCAGCAGAGAGAAGTCCCATGGCAGATCGTGGGCCCTCAAAACAGATTTGGAAACTGGGAGCAATGGGAGAGACCATCTTACCAACCCTTCGCTCCCAATTATGAAGGCACCAGTAACGGCCAACACTGGCTAGGCTTCCCGACCACGAACAGGTTCAGTGGCCTGGAAATGGTCGATTGACAAACATCTAAATCACAGGAGCCCTTATCAACTACAATAGCACTTTTACACCCAAACCCGGGGCCTACCCAATCCATACCACACAATTACAATGTCGCCCAGCAATCTGAACCCACCCAGCTTTCCATGATTTTCTGGAACGTTGCTGGACTCCGCAACAAGATTGAGGATGGTTCGGCAGCAGTCTTCTTGAACGATTATCAAATCATCTCCATTCAAGAAACATGGGCAATAGCTGCCCTCCACCTAGTGGGATATAGAACTTTTAACTCTCCCGCCCTTCCCAGTGTCTCAGGTAGACCCAAGGGGGGTCTGGTAATCTACATGGCCAACACTATTGTAGACATAAAGATCATCAAGACTGACCTTTTCCCGAACTTTCAGATCCTTACGCTCTCTGCAGGGAAAAAAACTTGCATATCAATAGTAAACATATATAACAACTTTGACCCCGACAAATTTCTGATCACTCTTGACCAAATTCAAGACAAGTTAACAGAGCATACCCACTATAAACAGAAAGCGGACACTTCCTATGTGATTTGGGGTGGTGACTTCAATTTGCATCCCTGCCTAAACATTGATGTCTGTGGAATAGTAGATGAGTCAGACAATCCTTTAACTCACTTTACCCACTCAGCAGTGGGGTCTGCTATGAACAAAATATTATCAGACTTGGATCTCCTTATTTTGAATCCTGTTCAACAAACTAACAATAAACTCGAGCCAACTTATAGAGGAAGGGGCCATGAGACCACCGTGGACTATATATTAATTACAGAAGCTTTAAAATCGCGAATTGGAACACTTAAAATCTTGGAAAACTGTCTCAGTGACCACTCCGCTCTCAGCCTTAGTCTTCAACTATATTACGCGAACCCTCTGATGGTAACAATAGCCAACACTTTATCACAGAATAGGCTCGAGTTGCATAAGACTAATGGCTTCACCATTAAATGGAATAAAGTGGACCCTAATATTCTTACGAAGAGACTTGTTACTCTTGCTTATAAAAACATCATGATCTGTCTTGATCCCCAAGCGGAGGCGAATCAAATCTTAGAAAACTTCAATACCATCATAGAATATGTCAAAAACCTGTTAACCAGATCTCATAACCAAAATAAGCAAAAGACCACAGGCTGGTTCAACAGGGATTGCACGAAAGCACAAACTAACTTGAGGAAAGCACTCGGAGAAACTAATAGAGACCCAATAAAGATCCAAGGCCTCAGAAGAGAATATACTATTGCCAGAAAGACGAGGAAAAAAGAACTAAAAACATCCCTTTGGAAAGCACTACACGAGAGTGCACTCGCGAAGGACTCCCAGGCTTTCTGGAAAATAGTCAAATCCCCTTCATTAACTGATCCCAGCGGACCAAAAATAGACGTGGCCATTGATGAGATCACATGGACGAGTCATTTTTCGAAAATCTTTCAATCTACATCCAACGATGAGTTGTATCAGGCTGCACACAATCCAGTCACCTTCCCTATCTCTCTGGAAGTCGATCTACAAGATTTCGAAAAAGCTTTATCCCTAAGTAGGCCCCGGAAAGCTCCTGGTCCCGATGGGGTCCCCGTTGATTTATTCAAATTTCTTCCCGACCTCTGGACCCCAATAATTACGAGAGTTTGCATGGCAACTATGGAACTCGGATTGTTGGACTCATGGTCATCATCAATAATGGTCCCCATTTTCAAGAAGGGGGACAGGCAAGACGTCAAGTGTTATCGCCCAATCTCCCTTCTTGATTCCCTAGGTAAAGTGGTTGGCAGAGTCCTCCTTGGCAAATTGCAACAGTGGGTAGCGGATGAAAACATTCTCTCTGACCTACAGTTCGGTTTCAGGGAGGGCTTTGGAACTATTGACCAAGTATTGAACCTCTCCTTGCTTACATCTAAGTATACCCTCGCAAAAACAGGGACAATTTTCATGACATATGTGGATTTGTCATCCGCATTTGACTGTGTCTCACATTCCAAGCTTTGGTCGCTGCTGAGTAAGATGGGGGTCGACCCCCCCCTTTTGGACTATCTAAGGGAACTCTATAGCGGGGCCACAGCGAGAGTGAGGTTTGGTACAAGAGGAGAACTGACGGCACCGTTTGGGGTAGAGAGGGGAGTGAGGCAAGGCTGCGTCCTCGCCCCCTTTCTATTTTCATTATACACCAACGGTCTCGAAGAGTGTATGCTGAAGGGGGGAAGAGACCTCCCAAAAGTAAAAGATCGCCTGATCCCCGCTCTGCTCTACGCGGATGATGCCGTCATTTTAGCCCGAACCCCAATTGAACTACAGAAACTACTGACCAAATACGCAGATTTCATGGCTGCCCTGGACCTGCACATAAATGTAAAAAAAACCTTTGTTATGGTGGCAGGTGGCGCAAAAAAACATGTAAAAACCATTTTTCTGAAAGAACAAAGAATTGAAAGAACCTCACAATACCCCTATTTGGGCATCATGATAGATGATGCCCTAAATTGGAAACCGGCGGCAGAGGCCAGGAGACATCTTTTTAAAAGAGCGATTATGGCACTTGTGAGATTCTCAAACAGACTAGGGAAAAAACCCCAAGTCGAACTGCTTCAAATATATGCCGCAAAGTGCCAATCCATTGCATTATATGGTGCTGGGATCTGGGGGCATATTAACACCAGCCCCATTCAAAAAGAGGAAAACTCCTTTATGCGATTCCTCCTATCAACACCACGAGGCACTTCCATCTATGCCTAGCACATTGAATTGGGAATCCCCTTCATTGAAGACCTGATTAAAATTCAACCTCTAATGCTTTGGAGAAGAGTCTGGTTATCCGAAGAAAATAACTTGACAAAAAATATTCTTCGAGATATCATGGAGTTGGACAACGCAAAAAAAATACCCTGGCTCACATACATTAGAAAATTCCTCTATGATCTAGGGATCGAGAAATACTATAACAACCCAGAACTAATGAGCGAAATTTCTAAAAAAGTTCTAAAACACACAGCACTGAGCCACCTTGACTCCCTGAGACTAGCAACGATGGCCACAAAAAAAACTGCCATGCATGCAATTTTGATTCAGCAGACCTTGAAAATTCAGCCATATCTCACACTGGAGATTTCCACCTACGAAAAGATGCTCCTAACAAGGTTCAGATTGAACCTATTTTTCAGACTGGTGACTTTCCCTGATAAAAACAACTGGAGCACCCAAATGGTCCTGTGCCCCTGTGATGAGCATTCTCACCAGTCCACCATCCATACAGTACTTTTCTGTAAGTTCTATCACCCACATCGAAAGACATGGCTTATTCCTTTATTAAAAAAATGGGGTTATAGGCAGTGTCGCCCAGCGATGTTATCACTTCAACTTTTGGACTCTGAATGTACGGTATACCATGTACTAAACTTTTAAAAAAGTATCATGAGACATAGGAATAATTTGTAAAATCGTAATTCATTACCTTTTTTCTCTTCGTAATGTCTTAAAACGTAAATGTAATCGCCTTTTAAACAAATGTTTTTAATATCATGTTATCTTTTATGGCTTTTTCAAACTGTAAAAACCGAATAAAGATCATTATTATTATTATTACTGCTGAAGTTGTGTCTGTGTGTGTGTGACCGGAATTGTCTGGTGTGACCAATATCGACTTGCATCGGGCGTTGTGCCTCAATTTGTAAGACATCAGGTTCTACATGTCATTGCCCCTAAGTGTTCGAGTCTCTTTATTTATTGGCAAATAAAATAAGGGTTGAGCTTACCTTGACTGGATGTTGTAATATATTTGGAACTACCAAACTTACTTCATCCCAATAAAACTTAAATTCTACATAACATGTGAAAGTTGTCAGCTGCTGGGCTACCACACTTTTTACAGACAAACTCATGTCCGGTATATCCTGTGAATTGTAAAGAAATGACTTCTTTTCAGTGCAACGGAACTGCCAATTGCGTAAGGAATATGTATAGATACTTGTCATAAACTTTCCAGCTCTCCTCCTGGCAATCATCCTTCCTAAATTGCATATGGTAGTTTCCTTTTTGCCTCATCTGCTGACCAAAGTTCCTCATGCCATTCCACCACCTCCTTGTGGAGTAGTGTGGCTCACTGGTTAGAGGCGGCAGGCCTGAGAGCAGAAGTCAGCCTGGGACCAGGGTTCAATTCCCGACGCGGCAGGGTCGTGGACCTTGGTCAGCGGACTCGATAATTCTCGCTTCAGTGCTTACTCTAATCAGGAGTTCCACTCGGCAACTCTGGGCATTAGCTTGCCTAATCTCCACAACGGCCCCACCAATTCCGGGGATGCCTGGCTCCACCTTGGGGACTCCCAGCAAAGGACCATCCCACAGGGAAAGCCAGGACGGGTTCCCCAGAGTTATACAGCGCCGGGACGCCTCGTTGCTGGGGCAGCTGTGCGCTTTACAAGTATACTACATTTACATTTACATTTACTTCTGTGTTTTAATATTATGAATTTTCATTTCCCTATCCATCTGATTCTGTGGACCCCAATTTAGGGTAGTGCGCCACGTTGGCAGTTGTAAATAATAATATTTTGATATGGTTCCAGTAACATCACCTTAGAGCATGCCAATATTTTTTAACAGTGTTTCCTCCATTAGATCTTCCTAGCACATAATTCCCGATTGCTTCAAGAACCGACTAATATAGTCTTTCATAAAATATATTGTTCCAGGGGAGAGGATGTGGCGTAATAACCAGAGCTGCCCGTTGTTTGTTTCTCTATGGACAAGAGGCTCTTACAGGGGATGCATTGGCTGCTCCTTGCCGCTACCCCCTGTCGTGGTCTTGGCCTGGATCATGCCACGACAGATACTTCCCTGTTCGTGAGGTATTGGGGTAGGGGTTGTTGGGGATTTGATGTGGGACTGTTTATTGTTGTTTATTAATGCCACTATGTCTTCTGCTATGTGCAATGCTGGGATTGTCATGGTCACTCAACCATTGCAAGTCATGCTGCAGGACATAGCGGGGGCCAGGGGTAGAGAGCTCTGAGTCCTTAGTTGGAATATGAACAGCCTGCTCGATAAGATCAAGGGGGAGCTGTGCTGCGCCAAGCTAAGCGCCACAGGGCGAGCATTCTCTTCCTGCAGGAGACCCACTTAGCGAGTACTAAGACACCTTGCTTGGGAAGGTTTGGATTAGCACACACTTTTCACGCCGGATTCACTAGAGGCTCCCGGGGGGGGTTGCAATCTTCATACATCGCAGCATCCCCATTGTTCATAGTCGGACGTGGTTGGACCCCAGGATAGATTCATTGTGATATACGGAACACTGTATGGAGAACCACTTGTTCTGGGTAGTGTCTATTGCCCCTCCCTCTCTCGTGGTCCCTTGTGGAAAAATTGACAACACTCTGGACTGAACTTTTGTCGGGGTTCACCCTGGTTGGGGGAGATTGGAACAATGTTATGTCCCCGTTGCAAGATAGGTGACGTGCCACTGCCCGTGTAGCAGGGACCCAGGAATCTAAACTATTACCTCTTGTTCAGGGCCTGGGATGGGTTGACCCGTGGAGGACCTTACACACCACCACGTGTGCTTACACTTATTTCCATGACTTCTTCTCTGGCCTAGACTACATCTTCCTCTCGGGGGCACACACCCATAGAATGATCACATTCGAAAATCTCCCCAGACCATTCACCGGTGTCCCTCCTCTTGTCTCTGGATCCCAGGCGCTCCCAGATTCAGTGGCGTTTGTCACCCTGGCTGCTACGCGATGATAAATATAGAGCACATATTCATAAAGCTCTAGCGGATTATCTTTAACTAAACACAGGCACGATGGATTCTCCAGTCACTCTATGGGGGGCAATGAAGCCCACCCTCAGGGGAGCGGATATTGCCTTTTGTACTGCGAAACGCCGACAGCGCTGCAACAAATTACTACAAATTGAAGCCCAGTTGTTCGATCTGGAATGTGCGGGTAGGGATTCAGAGGGATGTGCCATACGCAGACAACTCTTGAACGTACAGCAGACATATGCCAGAGAGCTCCTGGGCGAAGCCTGGCTATACTGGCTCACCACTCGTAGCCGGATATACCAGTGGGGAGACAAATCCAGTGTCCTGTTGCATCATCTGTGTTAACAGACGCTGCACACTCAGACGCTCCCGTGTGTACGCGGTCCCGACGGGACCGCTCCTGCGGACCCGTCCGCCATTGCTGATTGTTTTGCCTCGTATTTCGCAGACTTGTATGCTCTCCATGAAGTTCTGCCCGTGGTACTCGTTCAGAAATGTATTTATGATTTCCCCTCTTGGGCCCTATCTGATGAGGAGTGAGACACATTTGATGCTCTCTTGTCTGTGGAAGAACTACTGACTGCGCTGCTCAGTATGCGAGCGGGAAAGGCGCCAGGCCCCAATGGCTTCCCCTGCGAGTTTTTCCAGAAATATCACCCACAACTGTTAAAACCTTACCTAACGGCTCTTGAGGCTTCCTCGGAGAGTGGAGGTCTCCTGCCAGATTGGCGGCATGCCGAAATTGTTGTGTTCTTAAAGCCGGTTCGCCCTCCGGAACAATATTCTTCCTACCACCCGATCTCTACTTAATGTGGAAGACAAACTTTTGGCCAAGGTGATTGCCAACCGCCTGGTCCCGCATATTACGGATCTGGTTCACCCGGATCAGGCAGGCTTTATGCCTGGTCGTGCTACGCGGCATAATATCAGGCGTGCACATAATGCTGATAGACTTGGGAGCCCAATGGCGCTCCTCCTGGTGGATATGAATAAGGCCTTTGATTCCCTTAGCTGGACGTATCTCTTCGCCTTGCTCCGCTGTCTAAACATTGGCCCCGGTTACTAAATCTTATTCACCTGCTGCATACAGGACATAACTACTTCGGTGCGAGTGGCCGACTCGACTTCCAGATGTTTTCCAATCGGGCAGGGGACGCACCAGGGCTGCCCACTCTCCCCTTATCTTTTTGCGCTCGCCATGAAGCCGCTTGTGGCTTGGCTTCGAATAGATGTGCAGATGTGCGACTTCGAATGAGCACCAGGGGATTCCGATCGGATCGCATTGCTCTTTCCACCTACTGTGGCTCCGGAGGATGGGGCTTCTCATGCTATGGTGGTAAAGAGGACAGCAGAGGTCTTTGGCCTGGTACTGCCCTTGGTGCAAGTCAAGACTAATCTCTTGACTGAAGTACTTTAGCCTGGGGCTTCCTCATCCATACCTCTTTTGCCCTTTAATGAGGCTTTAACTGTAGTCCTTCTAGGTTCATGGTCAAAGCCTCACACAGGGGCTCCTGTGAATAAGACTATAGCATGCCAGCATCCCCCTGCACCGGGTGATCCATGTTTTCTCAGTCAACAGCCTACTCCTCAGAGCTTGGTGGTCTAAGCCTCAACGTCCCATGGCACCTTACCTCCCATCCCCCCGGATAGGGAATCCAAGAGGTTTGACACACTTGGGGAGAAGATGTTTTCTTCCGCCAGCCTGGCCAGGGCCGGCTCTAGGGCGATGCGAATAGTGCCACCGTACCGGGCACTGACTTGGGGTGGGGGTGTAATTTTTACCAGTAAGATTATCATTTTAAAACCACCAACCTGCTGGCCCGTTGCAGGCCTCCAGCAATTTTTGTAGGCATCAATTAAAACGTCAAGATAACTCCGGTGATTTACGGTGTTCCTGGAAAGAGACCAGAGGTTTGTCTAATGCGAATTGATTGTTTGATTGTTTGAAAATACTAGTATTACTCATTTGATTGTTTCTGAGAGATTCTCTATTTGCAAACAAGCACAGAGTCGCAATACTCTGTTTAGTCTTTGCAGATAGTGAAGGGTAGGTAACGCAGGCCTTTGCCCCCATTGTAATCCGTCGTGCCTGCTTCCCTCTCCATTTGATTGATTGTTATCCAAGCATTTACTGTTTTGGAATTGGTTCTCTTTGGATCATTCTCTATTTGCAAACAAGCACAGAGTCGCAATACTCTGTTTAGTCTTTGCAGATAGTGAAGGATAGGTAACGCAGGCTTTTGCCCCCATTGTAATCCGTCGTGCCTATTTTTATCCCTCATTTGATTGATTGTTTATCCGAACATTGGTCGTTCGGAATTGGTTCTCTTTGGGTTATTCTCTATTCACAAATAAGCACAGGGTCGCAATACTCTGTTTAGTCTTTGCGGATAGTGAAGGACAGGTAGTGCAGACTTTTGTCCCCTTTGTAACCCGTCATGCCTATCTTCGACCCGTCTGTTGGTAGTTGGTTCAGCCCGGACCGCTTATTAGAGGTGAACCATCCGGCTCCACTGGAGGGCACCCCTAATAACGACATGTTTACTAAATATGGACTAGTTACCGTGGCTTACAGTAAGCCAGAAATGCCAGAAACCGGTCCCCGGTAGCTTGTCTCCTTTCTGGTGAAGAATTGGCTTGGTAGTTTGGTCTGCCCTGTTCCCATGATGCACTGGGCCAGGGACAGACTAATTTGCATATAGCCAGGTTCTGAGCTGGGATGGGGCAGTGAGCTAAATAACGGTGATGGATCAAGCCCTGATCTTTGGACTGGGTAAGAGTGGTCTGCTTAATTCAGACACTCTGTTCATCACCACCCCCTTTTCTGAATCGTTTTTGGCCACTATAGGTGTGGCAGGGTATACTCAGACATGAGTCCCTTGCTCACTGCTCCATCAGGATTCAAGCAAGCCAGGCCGACGAGGCTGAAATGCCAGAAACCGGTCCCCGGTAGCTTGTCTCCTTTCTGGTGAAGAATTGGCTTGGTAGTTTGGTCTGCCCTGTTCCCATGATGCTCTGGGCCAGGGACAGACTAATTTGCATATAGCCAGGTTCTGAGCTGGGATGGGGCAGTGAGCTAAATAACGGTGATGGATCAAGCCCTGATCTTTGGACTGGGTAAGAGTGGTCTGCTTAATTCAGACACTCTGTTAATCACCATCCCCTTTTCTGAATCGTTTTTGGCCACTATAGGTGTGGCAGGGTATACTCAGACATGAGTCCCTTGCTCACTGCTCCATCAGGATTCAAGCAAGCCGGGCCGACGAGGCTGAAATGCCAGAAACCGGTCCCCGGTAGCTTGTCTCCTTTCTGGTGAAGAATTGGCTTGGTAGTTTGGTCTGCCCTGTTCCCATGATGCACTGGGCCAGGGACAGACTAATTTGCATATAGCCAGGTTCTGAGCTGGGATGGGGCAGTGAGCTAAATAACGGTGATGGATCAAGCCCTGATCTTTGGACTGGGTAAGAGTGGTCTGCTTAATTCAGACACTCTATTCATCACCACCCCCTTTTCTGAATCGTTTTTGGCCACTATAGGTGTGGCAGGGTATACTCAGACATGAGTCCCTTGCTCACTGCTCCATCAGGATTCAAGCAAGCCGGGCCGACGAGGGTGAAATGCCAGAAACTGGTCCCCGGTAGCTTGTCTCTTTTCTGGTGAAGAATTGGCTTGGTAGTTTGGTCTGCCCTGTTCCCATGATGCACTGGGCCAGGGACAGACTAATTTGCATATGGCCAGGTTCTGAGCTGGGATGGGGCAGTGAGCTAAATAACGGTGATGGATCAAGCCCTGATCTTTGGACTGGGTAAGAGTGGTCTGCTTAATTCAGACACTCTGTTCATCACCACCCCCTTTTCTGAATCGTTTTTGGCCACTATAGGTGTGGCAGGGTATACTCAGACAATAGTCCCTTGCTCACTGCTCCATCAGGTTTCAAGCAAGCCGGGTCGACGAGGCTGAAATGCCAGAAACCGGTCCCCGGTAGCTTGTCTCCTTTCTGGTGAAGAATTGGCTTGGTAGTTTGGTCTGCCCTGTTCCCATGATGCACTGGGCCATGGACAGACTAATTTGCATATAGCCAGGTTCTGAGCTGGGATGGGGCAGTGAGCTAAATAACGGTGATGGATCAAGCCCTGATCTTTGGACTGGGTAAGAGTGGTCTGCTTAATTCAGACACTCTGTTCATCACCACCCCCTTTTCTGAATCGTTTTTGGCCACTATAGGTGTGGCAGGGTATACTCAGACATGAGTCCCTTGCTCACTGCTCCATCAGGATTCAAGCAAGCCGGGCCGACGAGGCTGAAATGCCAGAAACCGGTCCCCGGTAGCTTGTCTCCTTTCTGGTGAAGAATTGGCTTGGTAGTTTGGTCTGCCCTGTTCCCATGATGCACTGGGCCAGGGACAGACTAATTTGCATATAGCCAGGTTCTGAGCTGGGATGGGGCAGTGAGCTAAATAACGGTGATGGATCAAGCCCTGATCTTTGGACTGGGTAAGAGTGGTCTGCTTAATTCAGACACTCTGTTCATCACCACCCCCTTTTCTGAATCGTTTTTGGCCACTATAGGTGTGACAGGGTATACTCAGACAATAGTCCCTTGCTCACTGCTCCATCAGGATTCAAGCAAGCCGGGCCGACGAGGCTGAAATGCCAGAAACCGGTCCCCGGTAGCTTGTCTCCTTTCTGGTGAAGAATTGGCTTGGTAGTTTGGTCTGCCCTGTTCCCATGATGCACTGGGCCAGGGACAGACTAATTTGCATATAGCCAGGTTCTGAGCTGGGATGGGGCAGTGAGCTAAATAACGGTGATGGATCAAGCCCTGATCTTTGGACTGGGTAAGAGTGGTCTGCTTAATTCAGACACTCTGTTCATCACCACCCCCTTTTCTGAATCGTTTTTGGCCACTATAGGTGTGGCAGGGTATACTCAGACATGAGTCCCTTGCTCACTGCTCCATCAGGATTCAAGCAAGCCAGGCCGACGAGGCTGAAATGCCAGAAACCGGTCCCCGGTAGCTTGTCTCCTTTCTGGTGAAGAATTGGCTTGGTAGTTTGGTCTGCCCTGTTCCCATGATGCTCTGGGCCAGGGACAGACTAATTTGCATATAGCCAGGTTCTGAGCTGGGATGGGGCAGTGAGCTAAATAACGGTGATGGATCAAGCCCTGATCTTTGGACTGGGTAAGAGTGGTCTGCTTAATTCAGACACTCTGTTCATCACCATCCCCTTTTCTGAATCGTTTTTGGCCACTATAGGTGTGGCAGGGTATACTCAGACATGAGTCCCTTGCTCACTGCTCCATCAGGATTCAAGCAAGCCGGGCCGACGAGGCTGAAATGCCAGAAACCGGTCCCCGGTAGCTTGTCTCCTTTCTGGTGAAGAATTGGCTTGGTAGTTTGGTCTGCCCTGTTCCCATGATGCACTGGGCCAGGGACAGACTAATTTGCATATAGCCAGGTTCTGAGCTGGGATGGGGCAGTGAGCTAAATAACGGTGATGGATCAAGCCCTGATCTTTGGACTGGGTAAGAGTGGTCTGCTTAATTCAGACACTCTATTCATCACCACCCCCTTTTCTGAATCGTTTTTGGCCACTATAGGTGTGGCAGGGTATACTCAGACATGAGTCCCTTGCTCACTGCTCCATCAGGATTCAAGCAAGCCGGGCCGACGAGGGTGAAATGCCAGAAACTGGTCCCCGGTAGCTTGTCTCCTTTCTGGTGAAGAATTGGCTTGGTAGTTTGGTCTGCCCTGTTCCCATGATGCACTGGGCCAGGGACAGACTAATTTGCATATAGCCAGGTTCTGAGCTGGGATGGGGCAGTGAGCTAAATAACGGTGATGGATCAAGCCCTGATCTTTGGACTGGGTAAGAGTGGTCTGCTTAATTCAGACACTCTGTTCATCACTACCCCCTTTTCTGAATCGTTTTTGGCCACTATAGGTGTGGCAAGGTATACTCAGACATGAGTCCCTTGCTCACTGCTCCATCAGGATTCAAGCAAGCCGGGCCGACGAGGCTGAAATGCCAGAAACCGGTCCCCGGTAGCTTGTCTCCTTTCTGGTGAAGAATTGGCTTGGTAGTTTGGTCTGCCCTGTTCCCATGATGCACTGGGCCAGGGACAGACTAATTTGCATATAGCCAGGTGCTGGGATGGGGCAGTGAGCTAAATAACGGTGATGGATCAAGCCCTGATCTTTGGACTGGGTAAGAGTGGTCTGCTTAATTCAGACACTCTGTTCATCACCACCCCCTTTTCTGAATCGTTATAGTAAGCTGTGGCATAAATACACGAAAAAGGATCGGGAAAATCAGTGGCCACTGATAGGATCCTTTGATAACGATAAAATAAACGCGCTGGGAACAGCCCTTTATAACAATAAGGCAACACCCACTATGCTCGATAGCTTCGGCATGTGGCGCAAAGAAACAGAACAACGGAAAAAGAGAAATGAGGTCAGGTTAGAAAAGGAATTACGCAAAGCAGCTCACCTAGCCGCTAACAAATTGAAGGAAGAAATAAAAGAAAGAGAGGAAACCAAGCTAAAACAAGATTCCGAATCATCGGGCCAGTGTCCCGTCAGAACACCCTCTCCACTTTACCCCGAGCTACCTTCGAAACAGCGAACGAACGATGATTTACTACTAGGTCCCCCGATCATCTACATGCCCCCTCCATATGCCCCTTCCCAGCCCTTAGCGCAACACCCGCAACCCCCAACGACAGGCGAGAGTAGTGCTGGAGTCTCGGTCCTCACGGCCTCTGCGCCGACCGAACCCCTCGCACTCAGCGCAGCGCGAGCAGCAACTTCAGATGATCCCGAAGCGGGGAGGAAAGACCCCGCGAGATCGAATAGATTAAGTAAGGACGAACGAGCTGGGATCGATAAGATTGTAAAGACACTGGTGGTGCGAAAGGAAAGTGAGGATTATGTAACGGATATGTACAATACATATGCCAATAGCCACAGACGACACTTTGTCGTACGCCTTTGTTACCACACCCTTAATGCCTACGAGGACCGATACCAAGGAAAAGGCCCTGAAAACCTAACGACCCTGTATAGGAAAATTGATGTCGGAGATGGGGGCGAGTGTGATGTGACGAACCTCTTCACGCGTACGCTTGAAGTTTTCCGCCACCTCACGGAACTGAAACCAGAGACTAACACCATGACTCCTGCAGCGACTGAAGCCAGAGTAGAAAAAATTGACACTATGATGCCTATAAAGGAGGCCGCTCTCCATTGGGTCCCCCACGAGGACAGGGCACACACGATGATATTAACCACCAAGATGCGAGAGGGAGGGTAGTTTACAACTGGGTTTACCAACCATGGGATCGGCAAGACATCCTGACTTTCCGAAAGTCCTTGCCTGATCTGCGAAAGAACCCCACAGCCTTCTATACAGAATTAGCCACCGCTTTGGGTTCGACGATTATGACCCTAGCGGATATCGATTTGTTTTTCGGGTTATGTCTGCCAGCTGATGTGTGGAAGCAAATCCGGAAAGTCGACCACCTTGAGCTGTTCGGACATACCTGGATACAACTCGGTGATGCAGACAAACAGCGAGAGCCGGGACAGAAACCTTTGAAAGCCATTCTAGACCTACCAGATAAGATCGTGCAGAAATTAAAAACCTTAGTCCCAGAAAGAAAGGTGGACTGGTCGATAGTAACGGCCTGTCGCCAGAAACCCCAGGAAGACGTATCAGAATACTTCTCCCGGTTTGAAACGGTGTTCTCCGATTACAGCGGCCAGGACATGACCACTGCAACCGGACATCACTTGTTTGTCCAGAACTATGTGAAAGGCCTGACACCAGAAGTCTCGCAGAAACTACAGACTAGCGAGAGTAGTTGGGCGGCCTCCAAGCCCGCAGCTATCCTTCAGATGGCTCAATACTATGAGCGACAAAAGAACGAGAACGATCAAGCGACTGAGAAAAAGAAAAAGGACTTGAAAGAGAGGGTGATGATTGCTCAGTTGCAAGGGGTGACTATAGGAAGGGAACAGTATAGAGGGAACTACCAGTCGAATGCTCCTTGAAATCCACCCCCTAGAGACCGCACATCCGCACCCGGCGCTCCACGAACAGACCTCGACGAGAACCAGTGTGCGTTTTGCAAAGGATTTGGCCATTGGAAATCTCAATGTCCAGCTCTGCAAGAAGCACTCAGAAATAAAGACACGAGAGACGTAGCGGGCGGGCCGAGAAATAGAGGACAGGGACGAGGGCACACAAACGACACCAACAATGACAGACCTGGCAGACCGAACATGTTTGACCGTCCCCGACAGAATCAGTGCCAACAGTCTGACTGCGACAATGCTCACGACTTTGCATAGGACTGCCAAGGGCAAGGAAGGGATCCAGTCGAGCTCTATGTTGACCAGCAAGGTCCTTATGTCACCGCTAAGGTCCTAGGTACGAAGTCTCCATTTCTGGTAGATACTTGTGCAACACGTAGTGCGTTGTCTAAACGATTGATTCCCAGGGCACCCTTGTCTGGCTCACATGTGACATCAATAGGTTTTGATGGAACGCCCTCCACTAATCCCTTGTCCACACCGATCTCTTTTAACTTGGACAATAACACCACTGACACAACGTTTTTGCTCTCCTCCAACACCCCCGACGCTATTATGGGACTTGACTTGTTGAAACATTTTCGAGCTACTATTAGGTGTTCACAAGACGGAGTTCGAGTCATTCTGTACGACAACCCAACGCTGCTCAGATCTTGTCACACACAACGCATGTTTTCCATCACTGACGCTGACTTGTCCTTACTCGAAACCCTACCTCTGTACCTATGGGCAAAGACTGACTCGGACGTAGGACGCATGATGATAGACCCTGTACACATAACTGTTCGACAGGACGCAGTGCTCCCAAAACTCCCACAGTATCGGATATCGCCCGAAGGCGAGAGGGCATTGGTAAAAATCATCCAGTCCCTGGTAGACGCAGGAGTGGTAGAAGAAGTAGTTAGCAATGTTTGCAACAGCCCTATCCTACCCATTGTGAAGAAGCAGGGTGAGGGAGATGAAAAAGCGTACCGCTTCATCAACGACCTACGAGAAGTCAACAAAGTAGTCGTACCTCAGTACCCTGTAGTCTCACACATCACCACCATTCTGACCCTGATTCCTTCCACTGCCACCACCTTCACGGTAATCGATCTCAAGAACCCGTTTTTCTCCATCCCCATCCACTCAGACAGCCGCTACCTTTTCGGCTTCACTTTAAAATCCCGCTCATATAGATTTTGTAGAGCACCCCAGGGCTACACTGAAAGTCCAAGCATCTACAGCCAGGCCCTCAAGAGACAGTTGGATGCAGTCCAGTTACCGGACGGAGTGGTGTTGATACAGTACGTCGATGATATCCTTTTGGCGGCCGACACCACTCCACTTGCAGTCACAGCCACCATCCAACTCCTGCACTTCCTCGCGGAAAACGGCCACAAGGTCTCCAAAAAGAAGTTGCAATTCTGCCAACCTCAAGTCACTTACCTAGGCCACCTCTTGTCCAAAGATGGGAGAAAACTCACACCCGATCGAATTCAGGCTATTCTAGAGACCCCTATCCCTAAAACCCTGAAGCAAGTCCGCTCTTTGGTAGGCCTCACCTCCTTCTGTCGACAATGGTTGCCAAATTTCAGCCTCATTGTGAAAACACTACTTTCCCTACTGGCTAAAGATGTCCCCTTCCCGCTCCCTTGGACCCCTGAATGCCAATCCTCCTTCAAGGAACTACGAGACGCCCTTTGTTCAGCACCAGTCCTAGGAACCCCTGATTATACAAAACCCTTCTCTCTCTACACCCACGAAAGGGAGGGATGCGCTTTGTCTGTCCTGACCCAAACCATCGGCCCCAAACAACGACCATGTGCCTATTTCTCTGCCACTCTTGACCCTGTAGCGAGAGCTTTGCCTGCCTGCCTTCGAGCAGTAGCTGCTGCTGCTGTCTCTATCCGACAAAGTGAGGGGATCGTACTCTCGAATTCCCTCACTGTACTAGTGCCCCATGCTGTTGACACCCTCCTAAACCAGACCAAGACACAACACCTGACCAGCGCACGACTGACTGGGTACGAACTGACACTGCTCGCACCTCACATCACGTTGAAACGATGCACCACACTGAACCCAGCCACCTTGTTGCCTCTGCCTGAGAATGATCCCGATGTGCCCCCTATACATGACTGTGTGACCCTCACGGACGAACAGACTAGGAGTAGAGTGGACCTTCGAGACACAGCTTTCCCAGATCCTGACGGAGAGCTATGGGTGGATGGCTCTTGCATCAAACTCACCGATGGCACCACCTCAGCTGCGTATGCAGTCACCACAGCCCGAACTGTAGTTGAGACCGCCCGCATCACACGGAAATCTGCACAGGCAGCAGAACTGGTTGCCCTCACACGAGCTTGTATACTAGCAGCAGGGACGACAGCAAACATTTACACGGACAGCCAGTATGCCTTCGGGGTGGTTCATCATTTTGGGCTCTTATGGAAGGAGAGGGGATTTCTGACATCACACGGCACCCCCATCCTGCACGGAGATCTAGTCTCCGCTCTGACTGAAGCGGTTCTCCTCCCCAAGCGACTTGCCGTAATCAAATGCCAAGCACACAAAAAGGTGACAGACATCGTTGGACAGGGAAATGCACTGGCCGACATCACTGCCCGAACCACAGCTGAGAATAGGACGACGACTCACATGTACGTGACTAGGTCACAAGCAGAAAAATGGACGGACGCTAGGGAAACTATTAGGGACATCCAAATGGCCAGCTCACCACACGAATTGACTGAATGGGCACGGGTGGGATTAAAAGACGATGAAGGCTGCTGGCGGACAAAAGACGCGAACAAATGGTTGCTACCCAACTCGTATCTGATCCCCATACTGACTATGGCTCATTCCCCTGCACACATAGGATCTGCCCCTATGACCGAAGTCTCCCGAGTTTGGCATAACGATAGAATAGCAGACTCGGCCAAACGATTTGTCCAGCAATGTCTAGTCTGCCTGCAACACAACCCTGGGAAAGGAACTGTCGTACCCCGGGGAGGGTTCGGGGTCCCCAACCATCCATTTGAAGTCCTACAGATGGACTATATTCAGTTAGAGAGATGTCAAGGACTGAAGTATGTACTTGTTGTTGTATGCGCTTTTAGCAAATGGGTGGAAGCCTACCCGACACGTGACAACACTGCCATTGCCACTGCAAAAGTACTACTGAAAGAGTTCTTCCCTCGCTACGGCCTTTGTCGTATTTTATGGAGTGACAATGGCCCCCATTTCATAGCCGAGGTTATCCAGCTTATACTGAAGGGGCTGGGGGTACGACAGAAATTCCACGCAGTTTTTCACCCCAATCAGCTGGAGTGGTCGAGCGACACAACGCCACATTGAAACTAAAACTGGCAAAAATAGTGGCTACCACAGGACTAAAATGGCCAGACGCTCTTCCCCTGGCATTGCTGTCAATGCGCTCCACCCCCACCAAACACCACTTGACCCCTTACGAGGTTGTTTTTGGCCGACCCATGAGTATCTGGTCGGCACCCAAACCGACATCTATTCACGACGTCCCGGACGTCCTAATGTATGACTATCTGTATAACCTAACTAAAACACTGTCTGTTATTCATCATCAGGTGCTGCAGGCCATCCCTGATGCTTCTAGGGGCCCCGGACATACCATCCAGCCTGGAGATTTCGTCCTAATTCGGAACTTCCAGCGGGAGAAGAGTCTGGAACCCCGCTGGACGGGCCCCTGGCAAGTCTTGATCACCACCCGAACAGCTCTTCGAGTGGAGGGGAAGCGAAATTGGCTGCATGCACATCATTGCAAGAAAATCTCTCCGACCCTGACGTCGACCGAAGACGTGACCACCCAAGAAGAGCTCCTGAACAAAGACCGACCATCCCTGAGCTGCTACCCTGAGACAGAGACACTTGAATTGGTGAAATTCCCTGATCCCACTGTGCCATCCAGAGAAGGGTATAACCTGCGACGAAAGAAGGGAGCTTCGGCTAAGCAGACCACTGACTAAGTTACAATTCTCAGACTGGTGGCCTAACACTTCTAAGGCTGCCAGGAGAGAAGCCCAAAGAAGGTTGTGGTTCTGCCCACTACCGAGCACCTTGAAGATGATGGAAGCGCCCGATACGAAGATGATGGAAGCAACCGGACATCCGAAGACCCACTACAGAAACCCGAAAACTGACAGATTGCACAGCTCAAAGACTATTGCTCTTCTTATCGCTCTTCTCTTTTGCCTCCTCCTCATGACTACCTTCTGGATCGTGGAAGAGAACGCACCGGCTCATAAGACATTTCTGACGACTGCACAGCCTACCACCATGAAAGAACACTACCTGGTCTCTCTTTCACCTCAAATCCAAGAAAGGCGTAAGGAGTTCTGGAACAACTCCTTCGTACAGTTGCTGCACCAACACAACCTTGCTGCCAATGCCACAAATTGCTGGATCTGTGGGTTGATACCACATGCCACCGGACATTCCATCCCCTTCATCCCTTCACCTTTCTCTGTTCATGGTTCCTGCCTTGCTTGGCTGATCCTCTTGCAAGAGAGCTACAGAGACAATGCCACTTCCAGCAGAACTATGTCGCACTTTTATCATGGGGCCTGGCTGAACAAAACCGGAAGAACTGCTGCTCCCTTCTGCCCTCTATCCTCCAATGCTTCTGTTCACATGGACATCCCCGCCAAGGAAAGGGTGGAGATGCAAGTATTCAACAATCCAGCCAGACCCACCTTCTCCTACCTCCGGAAACGAACGGCTGCCACCCTGACTGTGGCCCTATCTGTCGTCAATGTCTCGGGCCTTGTATGCATCACAGGCCATGGAACACAACTGGTGGGCCACAGCGCTTGCCGCATCACCAGAACTTTGGACTCAACCGACCCGCCCTCTTTTGTCACCTCTCCAAACATGTACTTCGTCTGCGGTACAAAAGCCTACACCTGGCTCCCAAAGGGCTGGGGAGGTACCTGCTACATTGCCTTCATCCTTCCTCCGACCTATGTGGCTCCGGCAAACCATCACCGACAAAAACGAGCAAAGGACATTGAGCAGGCCGACTCCACTGGAGCACAATTCTTGGATGCAATAAAGGGACTTGTTCCACTTTGGGGTCCGATGGCGAACAGTCGTGCCATTCGGCATTTGTCCCTGGCAGTCGAAACAACGATGAACATTACAGCTGGTATCCTCACAAACAATACAGCCGAGCTTCAGGCGGTCCGTCTGGTGGCTCTTCAAAACCGCCTTGTTCTAGATGTGGTTCTGGCGGACCGTGGAGGAGCATGCCGTATCATCGGGTCCAGCTGTTGTACCTACATACCAGACAATTCCCCCTCAGTCTACAAAGCCATTGAACACCTCCACAGACTCTCCTCAGAAGTTCATCAGGAACAAGACGGATGGTCACTTGGGAATTGGTTCTGGAGTGCTGTAAAGGACTGGGGATGGAGGTTGTTCATGATCGTACTGATACCAATCGTCGTAATATGTGGACTCTACCTGGGTATTCAATGCTTGCCGCCTCTGTGCTCACTGTTTGCTAACTGTATTTGCCCTAAGACTCCGAACTTCGAAGCTGAACGTATGAAAGCTCTGTATGATATCGAAATACGTAATATAATGGGGATAGACATAAATTGACAAGCTGGCTAGATATGTTGAAAAGGGAGGACTGTTAAAATCTGGATTGTGGCGTAAACATTATCGGCGCCATCTTGTCCTTTTCGATCCATACGTGCACGTAAGTGGCAGCCATTTTGTGTGCCGTGGCCTCTCTGCCCACTGCCAATAGCCTGCGCGTCTCTCCCCCTCACTCCCCGGCCTCGCAAGCATCCCCCCCGCGCCCCGACAGCCCCCGGTCTCTCCTGCTTGGGCCATAAACGCACCTCCAGCGCGACCCTGTCCCCGGGCCACATCCCGTGCTGAACCCCCTCACTCTTTCATCTCATTCATAGAACAGGCCCTTTTGATAACCTCTTCCTCCCCGCCCGATTGCCCGGCCTGATCCCAGGCCATCACTTGGCCCAACAGATACGGTTTATTGCCCCCTACAGTAGGACCTCGCCTCACATCAAAGGAGCGAGGATTAATCAATGCCTTCACACCCCTAGATCCGACCAATCGCCCGCATTCCTGTTCCCAGCGGAATGTCCAGCTGCGCGATAGCCATCATGCTGAGATTTGGGTGGGGACCCCTACTGTAGATATGTGTGAGAACGGGCCTGAACCGGGGATTCCAAAGATGCCTTTTTCGTACTTCAAAGCAATACCACTGATGTCATAAATGTAATAAAGCCATAAACTTGTGTATAAGAGGCCAGGCCTCAGAGATGCGGTTAGAGCACCTCGAGAAAATACCCTGTTGTCTGATTTGACGTGTTCTGCTCCGTCGGAATAAACTCCTGTTTCCTGCCTTCCGTCTCCAGCGCCTGCCTTTTTGTTTGGTAATCTCGAATGGTATGAGAGGCGGCTAACGCCGGGCAAATACTGAAGGGTTCTTGGTCGAATTCGGCCCTACCTTTTAACACATCCTGCCGGCCCACATGTATTCATAGTAGGCCATGAGCACTTACAGTTTACTTTGCTCCCCTTGGCCTTACCACCGCCCCTTGGGTGTTCACCAAGGTGATGGCGGTGGATGTGGTTAATCTGCGCAAGCTAAAGGCTCCAGTCTTTCCCTACCTCAACGACTTTCTTTTGAAGCCGTCCTCACCCTAGACTGTCGTCTCCCACCTCCAGACTAAGGCGCACTTCCTGCATTTGCTGCGGTTCACTATAAAAATGCCAAAGTCACACCTGACTCCTTCTCAGCTCCCTTTCATTGGGGCTGTTCTGGACTCAGTGCCATTTCTGACTTATTCTCCTGAGCAGTGAGTCAAAGATATTCTGGTTATGATATCCTGGATTTCTGTGAGAATGACTTTGAGGCTGCAGGGACTCACAGCCTCCTGCATGCTGTTGGTAAATCACACCATATGTCATATGCGGCCTCTGCAGTGGGACCTGAAGTTCCAGTGGGCCCAGCATCAGTGGAATCTCTCTTATATGGTCCAAATATCAGAGGGAACTGCAAGGGACCTGCAGTGGCGGATTACGAACCACGATTGGGTTAGTGGCAGACCCCTCTCCCTTCCCACAACCAGATCTCACCGTAGTCACAGATATTTATGCACCTGTGCACTTTATTTGCTGATGTTAAATCTGTCTTGTTTGATTTTGCGTGTGTTATAGAAACTTTAAATGTTTACATGTTTATGATGTGCTTTTATGGTTTGTTTTTAAACCAAATAAATCTTTTATTGATTGATTGATTGATAGTGGCTATTTTATCTGCGCGGAGGGTGAGTGAACTGCAGGCTTTATCATCCAAGCCTCCCTATCTCATGTCATTCCGGGATAAGGTGGTGCTTCACATCCGATCCTCTTTCCTTCCTAAGGTGGTGACCCAATTCTATTTGGGTCAGTCGGTCACACTGCCCACCTTTTTTGCTCTTCCGCAACCCTCTAAGTAAGAGGAGAGTCTCCATCGCCTGGACAGAAAAAGAACGTCGTTGTTCTACCTTGACCGCACAAGAGTTCCAACTGGTCGACCAACCCTTCGTGGGTTATGTGGGAGCAAAAAAGGGCCAGGCAGCGCATAAATTAACCATTTCGCGCTGGGTCATTATCTGTATTGAAATCTGCTACGCCTCAGCTAAGAAGCAGCCTCCTTACTACGAGCCCATTACACCAGGGTGAAGGCTGCACCCTCAGCGTTGGCTCGTGGAGTGACAGTCCTGGATATCTACCAGGCTGCAACGTGGGCTTCACTGCACAAGTTTGCTAAAACACTGTTGCCTGGACAGTCAGGTCTGCAGGGACGGGCATTTTGCCAGTTCGGTCCTGCACGACTTTCTGTCTAGAAATTTGTCTGCAACCCACCGCCAGGATGTATTGCTTGGGAATCCATTCAGTGGTTAGGAATCTGCAGCTATAAACCTCTATCAGATAAACAAGTTCCCTTCGGTAACGCATTATCTGGTAGAGACAATATCTAACTGCAGATTCCTTACAGACCCACCCATACCTCCCAGCTCTGCAGACTCATTATAGCTCTCTTTACAAGGACCTAGTTTTGACACACACTAGTCGGTTCGCTTCTTGTATTGAAAAAGTGAAAAGTAACTGCCGTTCCCGCGCCTGGATGGCGCCTATATAGGTGACGTCACAGTCAGACCCAATGACGCCGATGATAATGCCACACTAAGCTGATTGGAGCCACCCGACGGCACACAGTGGTACTGTAGGAAAGTGCCCCCACTTTTTGCCTGACATCTGATGCAAGCTGACTTGATATGCAGAGAAAAGTGAAGAGTCGACATGGCACACATCCCTGTGTGCTATGCCTACAACCCACTGCCTGAGGCCTAGGTAAATCACCCCTCTAGCCGAATGCACTAGCCCTCAGGCGAGGATGCAGTGGCATGAGCTCTGTACCCCTACAGTCCTTTCTTAAACATTGTAGTAAAGCAATACATAGTGTATGATCTGGGAGTTTGTTATTACAAACTCCACAGCTCTATAATGGCTTTACCAACACCTGGGAAGTTTGGTAGCAAACTTCTCAGCATATTAAACCCACACTGATGCCAATGTGGGATGTAATATAAAATGCTCTCAGAGGGCATTTTAGAGATATCCCCTGAAAAACAACCAGCCCTGGTGTGGTTCCTCAATGGCTGCCCGCCATTTGCCACCACCAGACAGGTTTCTGGACCCCTGGGTAGAGAGCCTCCACTCTTTGGGTACAGAAACAAAGCCCATCCTAGGCAGAGGTTTCATGCCTCTTCCCCCATGATGGGCTGGGTCCACGAAGGTGAAACTTCAAAGGCCTGCCGCCTTGGCAAGTTGTCCCTTCCGTTTGCTGCCCCCAGCAACTAGCTCACACCGGTTATACCCCACACTTTGGGTAGGAGAATTGGCAGTACAATAGAGCTAGGAGGAGAGGTGTGCCCACCTTTGACAACCCGACCCCTCAGGTGGGGGAGGTGATGTAAAGCAAACATCTCAGTCCCCTCTATCTTGACGACGAGGGGACCCAGCCAATTAGGGAGAGGCTCATGCCCCCTCCCACTGGAGGGTGGCATAATAGGGGGTGTACCCACCCTAAGGAAGGGACCCATTGGCTCCAACCTGCACACCCCTTTTAATCTCTCTTAATTTAGTATTTAGGGGCAACCCTGAACCTTGCCTCCTCAGATTCGAGGAAGAAAGAAGAAGGACTGAAGAACCATGCTGACCCAGGAAGAGGACACCAACTGCTTTGGCCCCAGCCCTACTGGCCTGTCCCACCCTGTCCTGCCTACAGCAAAGAAACTGGTGTATCCAGCAGCCCCCCAGAGCCCTGAGGACCTGCCCTGCCCTCAGCTTACAGACTCTGTCTCCCGCGAGCACCAGATTTGCTCAACCAAGACCCCAACACCAGAACCCGGACCCACGTGGCTATGTGGTTCTGCACCACTCTGCATCCCCTAAAGGGTCCCTCCTACCAAGACCGGAGCTGGCAAGAAGACACAACGCCAAAAGATACCCATGCACCCTATGCCCCACAGGCTTGGGTAGCCCAACCAACAGTATCCAGGCATCCCCCAAGAACCCAACTGACCTCTCTAGCCAATGGTCAACTTCAGGAAGTCTCCCTGCCCAAGCTTGCACCAACCTTGCCGAACCAAAGTTCTCCATTAGAAACTATAGGGTCCCCGATGTCTTCTTGGCACACTGCACCCAGTGGCGTAGCAAGGAGGGCAGGTCCTGTGCTGATTGTTGGCCCCTGCAGTGCTGACCATAACCCTAGGAGCTTTGCTCCCACACCGAGTGGCCTGCTCGTAAGCATCCTTACTGAAGGCCCCCTTACCTCATTGGCTAACATTTTGCCCCTGCACTCTGCACCCGGCCGCCCCCGTGCCGCTGGTGGTGCAGCTCGAGTGCCTACCTAGATCTTGCGTAACCTTGGTACTAAACCCCAAAGCTCCAAGACTTTTACTTACTTGTAGAGCCGATCACCATTTTTTCCCATAGGAACCCATGTTATGAGATTTTGGGTCTAAAATGTTTTGTGTTGAACTGTTGTTTTGTATGGGGAAAATCGTAACCATAACTCAAGTCAAGAAAAGTCTCACTTACTTTGTATTGTGAGATCCTTAGCTGTGGTATCTAGGCATACCACCCCAGTAATAAAAGTATTGTAAAAGTAGTTAATGTGTAATATAACCTGCTTTTTAAAACCATACCAACCTGTAACAGTTGCAAATCCATTACCTATTGCATGTCTGTGTAAAGGTTTACAATTGAAAGTACATTTTACCTACCTGTACCAGGTCCTGCTTGGTTCTAGAAATAAAATACAAGTATACCTTTGTTATACTTACCCAATTGTCTGGATTCTGTCTCTGAGTTTGTGGAATCAGCCATTGAGTGAATACAATAAATGCTTAACACATCCTCTGGATAAGCCTAACTGCTCACCCACACTGCCAAAAATAGAGCGATCTGATAGAGACTTCGAGCTGCAGATTACTTACCTTTGAATTCCCTAGGCATCAGGCTGGATCCGGAAACTTTTCCTTGAGCGACACACCTTGCGCGTGCAGTTTGGTGACTCCATTCAGCTCCGCGTGGCGTCGGCGTCGTAAGCATTGGTTAGGATGTCGCGGTCACCTATATAGGCGCCACCCAGCCACGTGTATGTAAGTTCTTTTCTTTCTGTGCCAGTTAAGCACTGATCCAGAGAAGAGCTACCCCTCTGTCGCTTTTTGACAGGCCTTTTTTAACTTTTGTCGACTTTGTTATTTTTTTCCTTGTGTGCGAAAAGAATGTCTCCGAGTAAGACAGGGTTTATACAGTGTGGTGCCTGTCACCGCATGGTTTCGGTAACCGACCCCCATCTAGTCTGCCTTTGTCTTGAGCATGACCACAACTCTAAGTCGTGCTCGGACTGTCGGGCTATGGCTCCGAAGGCCTTGCAGGAGTGGGCTATGAAGCTCCTTGCGGCGCAGCAGTCAACACCATCCAGCGAGACTCCGCGGAGGTCCCGGTCTTGTTCGAAGAAGAGGTTGCGAGACTGCTCCCGAAGCCCCAAGTCCTCTTTGTCCCACTCGAAATAATCGAGATACTCAGGAAAGAGGCATCAGAAAAAGAAGAAGTCCAAGAGGATCTTCGCCTCGACTGTTGTCAGTCGACGAACAAGGTAAGGAGCACCGACGCTCTAGACACGGTTCTGCAGAGCCGGAGGCAGGGTCGACTTCGCGCCTCCCTCCCTATTCAGGAGCTGGAGCGACCCCCGCTCAAATTAAAGATTTTAACGAGGCCCTGCGCTTCTTGTTCGAGCGGACCGACCCCTCTGGGCCCGCGGGGTCAGAAAGGGCCCCATCGGATTCAACGCAGTCTGCTCTGGCCCCGGCGTTGGTGGGGTTCAGGGATCGGATCCCATAACTGGTACGGCGCCTGTCGTGCCATTGCAACCTTTCCCTGAGTCGGTGCCTTCCGGGCTGCCAGTGAACATTCCTTATCTCCGACGACACTGAGTAGTAACGGCGTCGCTTGACGCCGATTCCGATGTTGAACAAACCCAGGAGTTCTATGTTGTCGCCTGAACATTCTGATGATGTTTTAGGCATACAAAAGGATTGGGAGAGGTCTATGGACCATTTAGTGCACCAGTATGTTTCTGCAGAGCAGATAGACTGGTAGGTGGAACTTGGGGAGGCCAGTGGACTGGACACTTACCCAGATGCTGGCATGCTCTCATCGCCAACAGTGGCTACGGAAGAGGGAGCATCTTGTGCCATGGTGGTCAAGAGAGCAGCTGAGGTCCTCAGACTGGAGTTGCCCTCTGTGCAGGTCAGGACTTATCTCCTGACCGAAGTGCTTCAACCTGGGCCTACCACCTCTGAATCTCTTTTTCCCTTAAATGAAGCACTTACTGATGTCCTTTTAGGCATGTGGTCCTAGCCTAACACAGGGGCTCCTGTGAATAGGACAATTGCACGTCACCATCCCCCGGCTCCGGGCGACCCAAAGTACCTCAGCCAACACCCCACTCCTGAAAGCTTGGTGGTGCAGGCTTCTACCTTCCCGGGTGCGTTCCCTTCTGCCCCTCCGGATAATGAATCCAAGAGGCTGGAATCACTTGGGAAGAAAATGTTTTCTTCCTCCAGCCTGCCATTGCGGTCGGTGAATACTGCATGATTATTGGGCAGTTCCTCCCACTCCCTTTGGCAGAGGGTTGCGGAAATGCTGCCACAAGGCCTGGGCTATGCTCACTCTGGCGGTTAAGGACGGGGGAGATGCAGGAAAATGCACCATAAGGTGTGACCTTCACACGACTAAATCGATAGGCAGAGTAATTTCATTGACAATGTCCTGGCAGCACCACGCCTGGCTTAGAACATCTGGCTTCTCGGACGATGTCCAGTCAAACTTGATGGACATGCTGTTTGATGGATCCCATCTTTTTGGGGAGAAGGCAGACTCAGCCCTAGTGCAGTTCAAGGACTCTCGAGCTATGGCCAGATCCTTGGGCCTCTCTTTTACACCTCATGGCCAGTCTAGCTTTCGTGGCAACGGAAGGAGGTTCCAGTGCATCAGCCCTATCCCAGCCACCGTCCTGCACCAACTTCCCAAGTTGTGCGGGTACGTGGGCACGGTTCATTGCGTCCAAATAATGGAAACCAGAAGTTGTTGGCCACCCTGCCCTCGGCAGCCGCAGCCTCCATGAACTCATAGTCTGACTCTGCAAGACCACACCACTCCAGTTGGTTGGAGAATCCATTATCATCTTCTCCCCCACTGGAGGTCCATAACATTGGACAAGTGGGTCCTGCAGATCATTCAGGAGGGCTATCCTCTGCCTTCCTTTTCTTTTCCTCCTCCCATTCTGCCAAACCAAGAACGTCTGGCAGAGGATCATTTAAAATTGCTCCAAGAGGAATTACAGCTTTACTGGCCAAGGGAGCTATAGGGAGAGTCCCGGATTCAGAAGTAGGCAGTGGCTGTTATTCCTGCTACTTTCTGGGTTGTGGCCCATTTTAGATCTTCGGACCGTCAATCTCTTCCTCAAGAAGGAGAAGTTCAAGATGTTCCTTAAGAAGTTCCTCAAGAAGGAGAAGTTCAAAATATTTACAAGATGCTCAGGTCTTGTCTGCCATAGACCAAGAAGACTGGAGGGTAGCGTTGGACCTCCAGGCTGCGTATTTTCACATCCCCATCCTGCTGGGCCACAGGCGTTAGCTACGGTACAAGGTAGGCCACAAGCACGTTCAGTTTACTGTGCCCCCCTTTCGGCCTTACCAGGGCCCCTCGGGTGTTTACCAAGGTGATGGCTGTGGTCGCAGCTCATCTGCGCAGGTCAGGGGTGTCTAACCTTCCCTTACCTCGATGAAGGCATCCTAGTCTCAGGCAGTCGTCTCCCATCTTCAGACTACAGCCAACCTCCTGCATTCACTGGGGTTCTCTATAAACTATTCACACCTGACACCTTCTCAGACGCTCCCTTTCATTGGAGCTGTTCGGTACACAGTGAAGTTTCGGGCCTATCCTCCCCAGCAGTGAGTCCACGATATTCAGGTTATGATTCCGATGTTTCAGCCTCTATCTTAGATTTTGGTGAGACTGATTTTGAGGCTGTTGGGCCTCATGGTAAAACATGCCAGGTGGCTTATGTGGGCTCTGCAGTGGGACCTGAAGTTCCAGTGGTCGCAGCATCAGGAAAATCTTACCGAGGTGGTCCAGATCTCGGAAGGAACTGCAAGAGATGTGCAGTGGTGGTCAACAAACCGGGATTGGGTCAATTGCCCACACCTCTCCCTTCCCCAGCCAGATCTCACAGTCGTGACAGAAGTGTCACTTCTGGGATAGGACGGCCATCTGGGTGAGGTGGAGATCAGGGGACACTGTTCTCCGGTGGAGTCGGCCTCCACATCAATTTGTTGGAACTTCGGGCGATTCGGTTGGCATTAAAGGCAATTCTTCCCTATGTCAAGGGGAAGCTAGTGCAGGTGTTCATGGACAACACCACTGTTGTGGTACTGAAATAAGATTAGAGGGGTGGGGTAGTGGACCTTTGTCAAGAGGCTTTGTGTTACTCTGGACATCGCTGACACAGCGGGGTATAAGCCTGGTGGTTCAACAGCTGGCAGGTTTTCTGAACTCAAGGGCGGACAAACTCAGCCTTCGATCACGAATGGCGTCTTCAGTTTGAGGTGGCGCAAGGTCTCTTTCAGCAATGGGGAGATCCTTGGTTAGATCTTCTTGCCTCCGAGGAGAACACACAGTGTCAGCAATACTGCGCGCTGGAGTTTCCAAAGCGGCTATCGCTTGGCAACGCCTTTCGTCACTAGTGGAGCTTAGGCTTGCTGTACGCCTTTCCGCCCATACCACTCCTGCCCAGGGTTCTGAAGAAGAGCAGGAACGACCAGGCCCATGTCATTCTTGTGGCTCCGGACTGGGCGAGGAGAGTCTGGTATCCAGAGCTTCTGAAAATGAGTATCAATCCTCCGATCAGTCTGCCCCTTCGGGAGGATCTTCTTTCGCAGCAGCAGGGGAGGGTCCTCCACACAAACCTGTCAACTCTTTGCCTCCATGCGTGGAGATTGAGCGGCAGCAGCTGTTGGCTTTTGACCTTCCTCCTGAAGTAGGCAACGTTATTTTGGTGGCCAGGTGGCCCTCCACTAAGACAGTATACGGTTGCCGTTAGCAGAAGTCTGTATTATACTGTATCGAAAGGTCTATTGACGCTCTTTCTGCTTCTCTTTTCACTGTTCATTCTAACCCTTGCCCAGCAGGGCTCTGCTTTGGGTACTCATAAGAGTTATCTTTCTACTCTCTCTGCTTTTTTGCAGCAGCCCGGCCAACCCTCTCTCTTTAGGTCTCCAATTGTAAATAGGTTTTTGAAGGGGCTGGCTCACTTGTTTCCACCCACGCCCTTTGTTATACCACAGTGGGACCTTAATTTGGTCCTCACTTTTCTTACGTGTGCTCCCTTTGAGCCTTTACACAACTATCCCCTCCGGCTACTTACCATCAAGTGGCAATAACATCTGCCCGGAGGGTGAGTGAGTTTCAGGCGCCATCTTGTACGCATCCCTACATGATGTATTTTCCAGATAATGTGGTGCTTCGCACCCGTGCTTCATTTTCCTGAATGTGGTGACCACATTCCTTCTGGGTCAGTCTATCATGCTGCCCACCTTCTATGCTCCCCTGCATCCCTCTAAAACAGAGGAGTGTCTTCACTGTCTGGACCCAAAAAGATCAACCAACTCTTTGTGGAGTATGTAGGAGCTAAGAAAGGTAGGACGGTGCAGAAAAGGACCATCTTGCGCTGGGTCCCCCTCTGCATTAAGATCTGCTATGCCCTGGCTAAGAAGCAGACCCCTGAGGGATTAAGGGCCCATTCCACCAGGAGAAAGGCTGTGACTACAGCCTGGGCTCAGCGTGTCCCAGTCCTGGACATCTGTCAGGCAGCAAAATAGCCATCTTTGTACACGTGTGCCAAGCACTACTGCCTGGAAAGTCCGGTCCACAGGGACGGGCATTTTGCTTGTTTAGTCCTGCAGGATTTCCTATTGTGATGAATTGGTCTGCAACCCACAGCTGGGAGAGTATGGCTTGGGAATCTAAATCAAAGGTAAGGAATCGCAGCTAGAAGTATCTATCAGATGAACAAGTTACTTACCTTCGGTAAAGCAGTATCTGGTAGAGACTCTAGCTGCGGATTCCTTACAGGCCCACCCATGCCTTCCCACTTTGCAGACTGATTTTGTTCGGGCTAGGGATTCTCCTTTTTCAGGCCCCTAGTTTTCACAAGTTTACGGCAGTTACTTCGTTGCTCTGCGCTTCTGGCGTGTAAAAAAGGAAAGGATTGACATCCACGCACTTGGGTGGCGCCTATATAGGTGACTGCGATGTCATAACCGATGCGAACGACGCTGCCGATGTCGAGCAGTACCAAGTGGAGCCACCCGATGGTGCGCACAAGGGCTATTGCTTGAGAAAAAGTTTCCGGATCCAGCCTGATGCCTGGGGAATTCAAAGGTAAGGAATCTGCAGCTAGATAGAGTCTCTACCAGATAATGTGTTATCAAAGTTAAGTACCGTGTTTGTTAGTACTTACCTAATGTAGCCTCTGCTATACCTCTGTGGGCTCCCTGGACTCTGTGCCCACTATACCTTACTCTGATATAGTATATACAGAGCCAGCTCCCTATATTGGTGGATCAGTGGTGGGATGTAAAGCCTTGCATTTATTTTCCTAACATAGTCATGACTTAGACATGACAAGAATCCAAAAATGTACTTTAGTTCCCCAAATGTTTTGCATTTACTATTTTTCCAAATGTATCAAAAAGTCTTGTAAGGGCCTTGTGTTAAGTTCCTCTTGCCTTTTTTTTTTTTTAGAGAAAGTGGAGGAGGAAGTACTTAGCACTGTTAGTGTAGTTCTTCCAAAATGAACCACCACTTTAGAGAAATAATGAGCAACACAGGGAATGTGGCAGAGAAGCTCAACCTCACACCTTAGTCCAACCTAAGGGTTAGAGAGCTAAGGCTTCTCTGTATAGATAGACACATAAGAACAGGGTCCAACCTTACCAGAATAGGACTCCTGGAGTTTCTGGCAGAGTAAGAAAAGGACCGCCCATCCCCTGACGAGGACGGCTCACAGGGAGATAGGGTAGGTAGTGAGGTGGATGAGGTCTTTAAGTCTCTACCTCACCTACTTAGGGAGGGAGGGACCTTCGAGCTCCACACCTCCAAGCCAGGGAGTAGAAGGACTAAAACCTCCAGAGGGAGGCTAGACTCTGTACAAGACAGGGAAGACAACTTTACAGAAGAGGACAACCTTTTAGCAAGGATAACCAAGAAGCTGGAGCTAGAGGCTAGGCTGCTAGCTCTAGAAAAAGAGAGAGCAGATTTGTGCCTAGGTCCCATCAATGATGGCAACAATCATAAAAACCATTAGAGAAGAAGGATCCTTATGAACCCTAACTCTCCAAAGGGATTGTCCTTAAATTTGAGGAAGGTGATGCCATCACCAAATGGTTCACAGCCTTTGAGAGGGCTTGTGAAGCCAGAAAAGTGAGTAAGTCTCACTGGGGGCACTCCTTTGAGAACTGTTCTCTGGTAACTGCAGGGACAGACTTCTGACCCTGACTGGGGCACAAGCAGAGTCCTATGAACTCATGAAGGGCACCCTGATTGAGCGATCTGGACTCACTACTGTGGAGTATAGAATTACATTTAAGGTGGTTCAGAAATCCCTGAGCCAGTCCTGTGTGGAATTTATAGACTACTCAGTAAAGACTCTAGGTGGCTGGTTGGAAGTAAAGTGCAGAATTATGAGGGGCTTTATAATTTGTCTATGAAGGAACACATTTTAAGTAACTGCATCAATAAAAAGTTGCATCAGTATCTGATGGACCTAGATACAATTTCTCCTCAATGATTTGGAAAGAAGGCAGACCACTGGGTAACCAAGACAACCACTGGGGTTGACCAAAAGAAAGGGGTCACAAAGCCTCCTCAGGGGAAAGAGGGTGAGAAACCCAAAGATAAAATACAAGAGTCTTCTAAAGCCCCGCAAACTGTTGTCAGGGGGTGGGCCCAAGAACTCTTCCCAGCCCACTAGTGGGTACAAGGGGAAAGATTTTGATCCTGCAAAGGCCTGGTGTTTCCACTGTAACAAGAAGGGAAACAAACCAGTCTCCAGTCCCCCACCAATTTCTATTGATATGGCAAATCTCCAGATGGGATTAATAGTGTGCCCAGAGCAAATCAGGGTTCACACTGAGGCTGTTTTAGTGTCTCAACGGAAGGAAGGGTTAGCCACTTTGGCTGTCTGGCCTCCAAATGGAAAGAAAACCATGCAGTACCCCTTAGTGAATGCGGCTAAGATAGAAGCCCTGAAGGATACAGGTGCCAGTGTCACCATGGTGAGAGATAGTTTCCTCAGAGCAATACTTGACTGGAAACACCTATCTGGTTACCAATGCTGAAAGTATCACCACTGACCATTTCGTGGCTATGGTGATATTAGACTGGAGGGGGTTGCTGCAGTGGCGTCACTAGGGGGTGCGGTGGTGCGGACCGCACTGGGTGTCACCCCATCTGGGGTGACACCAATCTAGTTAGTTAGCTGCCTGGCCACAGTAGTCACTGGCTTTAGTGCAGCGCACGCACGCCACCACGGTGCGCAGTTGCGCATGCACCTTCTTCCAAAAAATTAAAATGCACTCACTGCCGCCAGCAGCACGTCGCCACGCACGCACGCACCAGCATGTGATGATCGTCACTGGTGCGATGCGGATGCGCGCGGCGTAACCAGCAGTTTGTAGGTCCCAGGGCCGTCAATCTTAGCGCTACCAATGACGGCCCTGGGACAGCCCCCGCGCGCTGTGCGCACCTGACGTGTCACGGCGGTCACGCGCCCGCCAGTGAGAGAAAACCAGAGTGCGTGCGTCGTGAGAATAAAGAACTAATATCGACGAAATCACTCAGATCACCACCATCTTCTGTTTAGCGCGACATATTTTTTTTTCTTGGGCGCACTGACATTCGCACAAACGAAAACACG
The DNA here is from genome assembly GCF_964261635.1 of Lissotriton helveticus. Classification (NCBI taxonomy): domain Eukaryota; kingdom Metazoa; phylum Chordata; class Amphibia; order Caudata; family Salamandridae; genus Lissotriton; species Lissotriton helveticus. The sequence continues at coordinate 1,968,800,884 of NC_136065.1, forward strand.
GCTCTCTTCGGGCAGGGTGCACCGTGTACTTTCATGAGCCGGGTATGTAAAGTTCAGAAACTCATCGCGAGTGCTGAGCCCTTAAGTTATCTCTGTTTTATGTTTTTTTTTTATTTTGATGACACCCGTTATTACTCCAAGTGTTGCCGCTTTTGTTAAGCTAGCCGGGCTGATGAGAGGTGTTACCTCGAAACCGGGCCGGTCCTCGGATGCTTGTTTCCGTTCTGGGAAGGACATGGCTTTTGTAGTTCGGACTGGACTGTTCCCATGGGGCACAGGGTCAGCGCTGATTTGCATATCGCCATTGTCTAACCCAGGGTGGTGTGGAGTGGAAAAACGATGGATTTGGGCCCAGATCTTTTGACTGGGGTGAATGTGTGACATTGATCCACATTCTGTCCATCACTGTTGTGTTTGCAATTACCGCTCTAAGTGTACTGGGGATGCTCAGACGTGAGTCCCAGGCACTCCACACCACTGGAGTCAAGCTAGCCGGGCTGATGAGAGGTGTTACCTCGAAACCGGGCCGGTCCTCGGATGCTTGTTTCCGTTCTGGGAAGGACATGGCTTTTGTAGTTCGGACTGGACTGTTCCCATGGGGCACAGGGTCAGCGCTGATTTGCATATCGCCATTGTCTAACCCAGGGTGGTGTGGAGTGGAAAAACGATGGATTTGGGCCCAGATCTTTTGACTGGGGTGAATGTGTGACATTGATCCACATTCTGTCCATCACTGTTGTGTTTGCAATTACCGCTTTTGTTAGAACGCATACAATTACAAACTATCATCTCTTGTTGCACAAGATCGTCATATGCACACTGCCTGTTTATTCCCACTGTGTGAGCACTCGGAGGGATATTTTCGGCACATTTGGGTCATGTGAGTGCTGCTCTCTATGGCGTGCGTCCCGAGTCTCATGCTTTCGCAGGTGTTTCTCTAATTAGAACTACCGAGGGGATGTATTTCAATAAGGGAAAGGCCTGATGTGGCACCAGGCCAGATGAAGAGGTAACATATGGATGTTCATGTAGAAAAGGAAATGATTTCATATCAGCACCTATAGACTGCTTCAAGGCCTGGCCTTTGAATAATACTATAATATGTACTTACATAGGACCCTTAGGTCGGCAGGATTTTTCCATTGATCTGCTAAATTGTTATTCTCACTTTGCTTCCACCAAGACCAACATGCAGCATGAGGCAATTGGTCAGCTCACTTCAGCCATTGGTTCTATTTGGCGGCATCCATGGTATGTCAGCAACCGAGGAGCAAGGAGGCCTTTTGAGCAGCAGTCAGGTGCGCACCATGCCTGTGACCCTTGACTGCTGCGCAAGCCAAAGGAATCAGAGTTTACAAACAGCAGAGCTCAGCGCGAACATTGTGTGGCTTTCACAGCACAACTTCGGGTTTTGTGGAAGGATTTGTGTTTATGGGTGAGATTGATGGCAGTGGTATGTAAAACTGTGCTTGCAAATCCGTGATCATGTGAATATCACTCTGTTCACGTCGCGGGTCTCTGTAATTTCATTCTGTTTGTTAACCTGCTCCTCTCCTTGTGAGTTTATGTTTCTTCGGTGTGTTAGTCACAGCAGCCTACATATCCATTCGTGACCCTATGTTTGACCGAGCTGTCAAAATGTGTGTGTGGCTGTCAATAACTATGTTTGTGTGATTCATCTATCCCAGTGTGAATGTCTCAACTGTCTATGCATGTTCACTTATGTGGCCCAGTTCGTGCATCTTTTGATTCATCTGTCTGAAAATGTGCGCGCCAGCCGTCCCAAAGGGCGTGTGACCGCGCTGTCAAAGTGCACTAGCGTGTGAGAGCTCTTTTGAATGTGTAACACCTCAGCTTTTGTAATATTCCACTCTACTTGTTGTCCTATATCAACATGCACAGGGGTTCCCGTTTCAAATCTTCCGTCATCACACAGCCCCTAAGTGGTATCCGGTGTAAGCAGCCTAGAACAACCTCTCTAGTGAATGGGGCTCTGGGGGTATGTTCTATATGTTTGTAGCACCTCTTGTTACTATTGGAAATGGAAAACCAACATATTTCCCAGTCAATACTTAAAGATGGGAGATATTGTATGTTTTGTTAAGGTGACTACATGGATGTGAATTGGGGTGAGTAAGTTCAAATTGCAATCTAACACGAGCAGATGTCTAGCTCGAATGTGAATCTGATTCGAAGGAGGCAGGCACCCTTCACATGACATTGACAATGAATTGAGAGATTTGAAGTTGATACATGAAAATAATACGTGAACATAAACGTGATTCTCGGCAAATCACTTAATCTCCCAGTGCCTGAATATGTACGTAACCGACGCTCATGTAAAGCGCTCCAATACCTTCGGGTCGAGTTCGCACTGTAAATCTGCATTAAAAAAATGCTGTGTTTTAACTGTCATTATATCATTTTAATGGACAAAAACTTTGTGTGTCAGCCCTCTTCATCCATGGATCGGTTCCAAAGTTATTCCCATTTTACTTCTCCCCACTACAGCAGTTATGGTGTAATGGGGCAGACCACTTAAGCCACTGGTTTTCTTCCTCTGTGAGTGGCAGTATTTTTCCTGTCTACATGTGCAAGCCTGCCTAAAAAGAAGAAGAAAAATAACGTCTCCTGTGGGATAATACAAAAAAACCTTTGATAGAAATGAAGCACAATGGCAATATGGGGGGTGGTTTGGATGTCAGAAAAAGAAGCTGTCTACACACTTGAACAGTTTGGTTTTTCATCCAAACCACACCCCATATTGCCATTGTGCGTCATTTCTATCAAACTTTTTTTGTATCATCCCACAGGAGCCGTTGTTTTTCTTCTTAATCTTCATACCCAGGCTCCCAGTGAGTAGGGTTCCCTTGTTCCCCCTTCCAGTGCCTAAAAAGAGGAACACTTCAATGCCAGGGCCAGTAAACTAGTACTTTACTTGGGAAACGCCCTTTTCTCTCCATTCTTTCCACATGTTTTATTTTGTGTAGTCATCCATGTGTTTTAAACCATGTCCTTAGGTTACAGTAATTCAAAGTTGATGGTAGCTTTTTTCTGGTGCCAATTGGTATAATATTTTATTTTAATGTACATTACAAATAAGAAGGGTTTCTATACCGTGCCTCACTGCATAATCCTGACAGAAGGCACCCATACATTTGTATTAAAATTTCATTGCACGGTTGATGTTTCCTAAACTGCTAAATTTAATAACAGCCATACGCACCTGACCTGCCTCCCTCTGTTGTCCAAGTAGCTTGCCACCATCCACCCTCCCTACCTCCATTGTGGACTTTGTTGCTTGCCGCCACCCACCTCCTTCATTCTCATTATCTGTGTTGCTTACCCTCACCCACCCTCCATTGTTCTGTGTTCGCTGCGGATCAGGTCCATGCGGTAAGTTGTGAGGGGGTGACACCATGAGTAACCCGCACCGGGTGACACCAACCCTAGTGACGCCACTGGGTTGCTGGCCTGAAACAGGTAGTGGTCTCTCCAAAGCTCACAGCCGCATGTCTGCTTGGAAATGATCTGGAAACCTCAGCATGGGCTGAGGTAGAAAGAAAGACACATGAAGCCATGCTGCAAATCCCTGGATAGTGTGTGTGAAAATAAAAGCACAATGCCTAGCACAGGGTGAAAAAGGAGAGCTGGAGCCAGAAATGATGGCTTAACCTCTCAAGTGAAAAGGTAGTAAGACTGGTGAAACAGCCTCCATACAGCAGAAAGACCAGAACCCCTCTCCTCAGGAAGAGGACTTGTCAGCACCCGAGGGGCTGTTGGGATCAGGAGGACCCTCAAGGGAACAGCTGTGCCTTGGGCAACAGGTCTGTCCATCTCTTGAAGGCCTGAGGAAGCAAGCTGCTGCACAGAAGCAGGGAGATGTCAGTGGCTCCCACAAGGCCTGTTGGGAAGAACAACTCCTGTACACTGAGGCCATATACCCCAAACCTGGTGCCACTAGGAGAGTGGTAGTGCCTCAGTTATATAGGGAGTTTCTACTCTAGCTCATGAAATCCCCCTAGCTGTGCATCTGGGCCAGACCAAAACTTGGGAAAGATTGGTCACCCACTTCTATTGGCCCCAGATGTCCCAAAAAGTGAAGGATTTTGTAAGCTCCTGTGTCAATGCCAGTGGTTGGGGACCCCTTTGAGAGGGTAGGAGTGGATTTAGTGGGTCCACTTGAACCCCCCACAGCCACAGGAAACTAGTTCTTACTAGTAGTAGTGGATTATGCTACCAGGTATCCTGAAGGGTAATCACCCATCACTACGGAGGCTTTACTCCACATGCCATTACTTCGCAAGCGTTTTAATGCATGCGATGTAACAACCCAAAGCCTTTACTACATTGTAATGGATAAACAATGGCGCACACAAATCGATGCTGGAAAGCCTGACCCGGATGAGCGCCCACAGGAACCCACCACCCACCCTCGATTCAAGGCCTGTTCTGCCAGCTCCGATGCAACATCCGACTCCCGGGCTCAGGGCCTAATGCTTGCGGACCCCTTCAGGGCGGCAGACAGGCCTCATCAGTCTTGAATGCTGACTACGCTGGATGGGACATGCTGGAACATTGAGAGACATAGGGAGCATCACGGTTAAGGTAAGGGCACTGTCTTAATCACTCCCCCTTACCTCCTCCTGTTCTACCAGCTCCGACCCAACATCCAACTCCTGGGCTCAGGGATAGGGAGAGCAGCCCCTCGTCGTCATGGAGTGAGGGGCCAACGGAGTCCCACTTAGGGTTCCTCACCTACAAGGAGGACGTCAGGAGAGGTACGCTGGGGGGTTGTCCTAGGGGGAGGGATGTGCAGCGAGTAGTTTTTTAGGTTTTACTGTAGTGTAGGTGTGTTTGTGTAGTGTAGTGTATTTGGGTGTAGGGTAGTGTCGGGGGTCATGAAGGGTAGTGTTAGAGAGTAGGGACAGGACTGGGGGTAGGCAGGGTCGTGCTGGGTATAGTGTTTTAGGTTTTAGGGTAGTGTAGTTGTGTTTGTGTAGTGTAGAGTTGTGTGTTTGGGTTTAGAGTAGTGTTGGAGTATTTGCGTAGTGTAGTGTATTTGGATTTAGGGTAGTGTCGGGTGTCGTGAAGGGTAGTGTTTGGGAGTAGGGACAGGACCGAGGATAGGGGCAGGGTCGTGCTGGGGGTAGTGTTTTAGGTTTTAGTGTAGTTGTGTAGTGTAGAGTAGTGTATTTGGGTTTAGGGTAATGTCTTGGGTCGTGAAGGGTAGTGTTTGCAAGTAGGGACAGGACTGGGGGTAGGGGCAGGGTCGTTCTGGGGTTAGTGTTTTAGGTTTAAGGGTAGTGTAGTTGTGTTTGTTTAGTGTAGAGTAGTGTATTTGGGTTTAGGGTAGTGTCTGGGTCATGAAGGGTAGTGTTTGGGAGTAGGGACAGGACTGGGGATTGGGACAGGGTCGTTCTGGGGTTAGTGTTTTAGGTTTTAGGGTAGTGTAGTTGTGTTTGTGTAGTGTAGAGTACTGTGTTTGGGTTTAGGGCAGTGTCGGAGGGGCGTGAAGGGTGGTGTTTCAGTGTAGGGAACATCGGGGGGTAGGGGCAGGGTCATTCTGGGGGTAACGTTTTAGGGTTTAGGGTAGTGTTGTGGTGGTAGTGTAGTTTAGTGTTTTAAGATTTAGGGTAGTGTTGGGGTGTCGTGCAGGGTAGTGTTTGGGTGTAGGGACAGGACTGGGGGTTGGGGGAGGGTTGTACAGGGGTAGTGTTTTAGGGTTTAGGGTAGTGTGGTGGTGTTGTGTATTGTAGGATAGTGTTTTAGGGTTTGGGGTAGTGTTGGGGGGTCATGCAGGGTAATAATAATCCACATTTGTAAAGCACGAACAATCACCCGCAAGGGTCTCCAGGCGCTGGGGGCCGTCAGGAATATTAAGCAATCTATTTCCCAGAGTCACATTGTGCTGGGCTAATCTGCCACCGGCGCCGGGGATCGAACTGTGATCCCCAGATTCCAGCATGAGTCGCCCTGGCCGCGGCGCCATTGAGTGTAGGGAGAGGGCTGGGGGACGGGGGAGGTTTGTGCTGGGGATAGTGATTTTGGGTTTAGGGTAGTGTTGTTGTGTTTGTGTAGTGTTTTAGAGGTTGATATGTGTCAGGCAGTGTATTTGTATTTAGTATTTAGTGTAGTGTTGGGGTAAATATCTATTTTCATTACTAGGCAAGTTTTTAGTTCGCATACATTTACACTTTTTTTATTTAAAAGAGTTTTATATAGCGCTGGCTAGACCCGAAGGTATCAGAGCGCTTTACATGAGAATCAACAATGTAACAGAACAAGTACAACAAATTACACAATACATCAAAAATAAGCAATACAATTAGGAGGGGAGAGAAGGAAGAGAGAGAAGTAGTAGAGGGGGCAGAGGAGGTGAGAAATAATGAGTCATATTCATCCTGAAGCTATTCCCATTAGGCTTCCTAATGAGGTAGTATCAAATAGAGGATCCAACTTCATGCCTACAGACAGGTGCCTCAGACGGAAGTAGGGTTTTCACCCTTTGAACTTCTGTACAGCCACCCTGTAAGGGGTCCACTATCACTTGTGAGGGAAGGATGGGAGAAACCCCATCATGTACCAGAACAGGATGTGGTGGACTATGTACTTGGCCTTCGTTCCAGGATGGCAGAGTACATGCAGAAAGCATCAAAGAATCTTGAAGCCAGCCAGGAGCTCCATAAGCTCCGGTATGACAAAAATGCTTCACTGTTAGAATTCCAACCATGGCAACAGTTGGGGGTTTTTGGAGCCAGTGGCACCAACGGCCCTCCAGGCTAAATGGAGTGGCCATTACCCTATCCTAGAAAAGAAGAGCGAGGTCACATACTTGGTAGACCTAGGCACTAGCAGGTCCCCAAAAATGTGATACATTTGTACCGCCTCAAGGTCTATTGTGACAGTGCTGATGTAACCATGCTGATGGCTACCGATGAGGATCAGGCCACAGAGAGTGAACCTCTCCCTGACCTCCTCTCTTACAGCCCCAAGATAGGTCAGTAGATAGAGTTGTCTACTCAGATACCCTCTCTGCTCAACAGCTAGCTGATTGCAGACAGGTTCTGCAACAGTATGCACAGCTGTTTTCTTTGATGCCTGGTCAGACTCCCTGGTGTACCAATGATGTGGACACCAAAGACAGCTTTCCTGTCAAGACAAAAATCTATGGCCAGTCTGACCAAGTCAAAGAAAGCATCAATGCTGAAGTCAACAAAATGCTGGAGTTGGGGATCATTAAGCCTTCTGAGAGACCCTGGGCCAGCCCAGTGGTCTTAGACCCCAAACCTCATCCACAGGGTGGGAAGAAAGAAATGAGGTTGTGTGTGGACTACAGAGGCCTCAATGCTGTCACCAACACATATACATACACACCCCATCCCCAGAGCTGATGAATTGATAGATGTGTTAGAGGCTGCCAAATACCTAAGTCCCTTTGACTTAACTGCAGGGTACTGGCAGATTGCTATGGCCCCTGGAGCAAACGAAAAGACCAGATTCTCCACATCTGATAGGCACTTCGAATTCACTGTGATGCCCTTTGTTCTAAAGAATGCCCCTGCTATCATCCAAAGGTCCTTGCTGGGGTGGAAGGATTTAGGGCAGATTATCTTGATGATATTGCTGTGTTAAGGTCTTCCTGGCAGGATCACCTGGTCCACCTGGGATAAGGTTTTACAGGTCCTGCAAGCTGCAGGGCTACCTATAAAGGCATCCAAGTGCCAGATAGGTCAGGAAACTGCTGTGTACTTGGGCCACCTTGTAGGTGGAAGCCAAGTCCAATCCATTAAACCCAAAATCCAGACCATTCAGGTTTGGGAAGCTCCATCAATCCAGAAGCAAGTCGGCATTCCTTGGCTTGACTGGGTACTATAGGAGGTATGTGAAGGGTCATGGGTCCATTGTGATTCTCCTCATAGAACTCACCTCCAACAAGATGCCCAAGCAAGTGAACTGGACAGTTTGCTGCCCAAAGGCTTTTGATACCCTAAATGAGACAAAGTTCTGACCACCTATTTTCAAGGCTCCAGATTACTCCAAGCAGTTCATAGGGCAGACTGATGCCTCTGAGCTAGGGAATGGAGTGGTCCTTTCCCAGACAAATAATGATGGACAAGACCAACCTGTTGGTTTCATAAGTAGAAGGCTACTCCCTAGGGAACAGAGTTGGAATGCCATTGAGAGTGAGGCCTTTGCTGTGGGTTAGTCCCTGAAGAAGTTGAGACCGTACCTGTGTGCTACTCACTTCCTAGTTCAAAATGACCACAGACCTCTCAGATAGCTGATGCAGATGAAAGGGGAAAACCCAAACTTTTGAGGTGGTCCATCTCCATACAAGGAATGGACTTTACGGTGGAACATAGACCTGGGACTGCCAATTCCAATGCAGAAGACCTTTCCAGATTTTTCCAGTTAGACAATGTAGACTCTCTTGGGAAAGATTAGTCTCATCCTCTTTCGTTGTTTGAGGGGGGGGGGGTTGTAGGAAAGTGCCCCTTTTTGCATGATTGGTTACCCCCCACTCTTTGCCTGACATCTGATGCAACCTGATTTGATGTGCCCTTGGTCCCTGCCAATCAGGTTTGCAAGGCCTGTGTTCTTTCCCAAAACTCTTCCTGGTACCCCCAATCGACCCATCCCTGGCCACAGACAAACCCCTTGTAAAAGGTACCATGGGATACTGTGACCAGGGAAGGCCTCTAAACGCTGGAGCATCAATTGTGCCACCCTTAGAGGCCCTGCTCCGTAGCGCCCACACACTGTGATTGCAAGCTGCATGTTTTGGTTCAGAGAAAAGTGCAGAGTCAACATGCCACCCTGCATGAGGCCACTCCTCTAGCAGGGTGCACTAGCCCTCAGCTGAGGGTACAGTGCCATGAGCCCTGAACCTCTACAGTGTCCATTCTTAGACATTGTACGTGCAGTAAAGCTATACAGAGTATATAGTCTGGGAATTTGTCATTACGCACTTCACAGCTCCATAATGGCTTTACTAAAACCTGAGAAGTGTGGTAGCAAACTTCTCAGCACAATAAACCCACATTGATGCCAGTTTGGAATTTAATATAAAATGCACTCAGAGGGCCCCCTAAAATGACCGGCCAGGTGTGGTTCCTCAATGGCTGCCCGCCATTTGCCTCCAACAGACATGTTTTTGCACCCCTGGGTAGAGATCCTCAGCTCTCTGGGTCCAGAAACAAAGCCAATCCTGGGCAGAGGTGCCATACCTCCTCCCCCAGGATGGTCTAGGTCCACGAAGGGGAAACTTCAAAGGCCTGCCGCCTTGGTCTGCTGTCCCTGCCTTTTGCTGCCCACAGCAACTGACTGCAACCAGTTCTGCCCCCACTTTGTGCCCACTTTTGCCAACCCCACCCTCAGGTGGGGGAGGCAAAGTGAAGCACACATCTTAGTCCCCTCCATCTTGAAGATGAGGGGACCCAGTCAATTAGGGAGAGGCTTATGACCCCTCCATTTGAGGGTGGCTTAATAGGGGGTGTACCCACCCCACGGAAGAGACTCATTGGTCCCAACTGCTTTGGCTCCAGCCCTACCGGCCTGTCCTCCCTTGACCTGCCTACAGCTAAGAAAACTGTGTGTCCAGCAGCCATCAGCCCTCCAGAGCCTGGAGGGACAGACTCTGTCTCCTGTGAGCACCGGATTTGCTCAACCAAGACTCCAAGACCAGAACCCAGACCCAGGCAACTCTGCGGCTGTGCACCACTCTGCACAGGATGCCCACGACCAGAGTTTGAGGACGTCTCTCCCGTGATCCTGACCTGGGATCTGGTGATCCCCGACCTCCCTCCATCTTTGAGATGATGCCTGCAGGCTAAACCTAGAGGGTCCCCAGAGCTGGTAAGAAGACCCGACGCCAAAAGACACCCCTGCACGATGTGATGATGTACACGTTCTAGTAGTTGGGATGGGAGGAGTCCAGGGGTTGGAGGAAGAGGAGGAGCAGTGACAGGAAAGGGGCTGTTAGAGTAGGGACAGGGACACGATAGGAAGCAGATAATAAAGCTCCTGTTAAGAACAGATATTTGTCTGTCGTTATTGAAGTAAAGACACGACAACTGGCGACGAGGATGGGATGTAAAGATAATCACCCCAGAACCCCAGAAGAAGCGTCCTGTCCCTGGGCACCACGAAGTAAAGGTTGTCTGCAAGACACGTGAGCCCCGACGAAGCCGTCGCCTGCAAATAAAGGCCAGCGGTGGGTGCCCCGCTCCGCGATTTATCTATCGCGTGGAGCCCTGCTGGAAAGTGTGGCCGTGCGCTGCATGAAATTCAAATCGAGCGCGAGTTCGCGCCAAAAACCGGGAGTGCATCCCTGGTGCGCACCGAGCTGTGTGCTGCAAAGGAGGAAGTCGGGAGCCTACCCCGAACCTGCCGTGAAGCCGTGAGAAGTGGAGAACGCGGGAAGAAGCGTGGACACCCCGGTGAGGCACGTAAAGAAAACGCCGATGTCGGAGCTCACCCCGATGCGTGAGGAATGGCAAGCTCGTAGCGGCACGAGTCGGAGCGAATCCCTGAGCTCACCTGGATGTTCGTGGTAGCCAAGGAGTGTGGAAAGGGCCGAGGAACCCCTGGTGCCCGTGGAAGCAGCAGTGGTGAGTGCTGAATGCAGCCCGGGGAGCAAGAAGAATGAATGCAACCAAACCTCGTGGGAGATGAAAGCTCCTGTGTGGCGGCCATCTTAGAGTCATGCGGTTGTGAAGGACACCCCTGTGAAGTGCATGAGCGGCCATTTTGAAGTCAGGCATCCCAAGTTTGAGGCCGAAACAAGCACTAAAATGGCAAAAACAAGCATTGATAGACGCAAAACAAGCACTGGTGAGTGCAAGGACAAGTATTGATAATCACAAAACAAGCATTAGTGAGTGCAAGTGCAAACAGTGACAACTGCAGAAACAAGCATTGGACATTGCAAAAGCGAGCAGTAGCCAGTATATAGGTGCGTCGATAACATTTCAGCCCAGCCATGTCGAACTCGCCAAACCGGAACGGAGGTGGTGCAGTGGTGGCTGCCCCTGTCGTGCCCATCGTCTCACACCTACGCCCCCCGGAATCACTGACCCTGTTGGCGGGAGGAAGTATGGGCCCTCGATGGCAGGAGTGGCTGGAAGACTTCGAAGATTACTTAGAAGGGTCGAAAGTCACAGGAGACAGAGACAAACTAATTGCACTCCGCAATCTCGTTGGCAAAGAGATTGGAAAGGTGATCAAAGAATTACCGACAGATGACAAAGGGACTTATGACAAAGTGCGTGATGCACCCAACAGAAAGTTTGTGCACAAAAAAAACGTGGACTACGATGAAAGATGAAATGATGAGCACCTTCATATCATGACGGCGCCGACTGTCGCAGTATTGCAATTTTGACTGATTTTCAACGGAAGATGCCATCCGACTGAGAGTCATTGAAGGCTGTCATTCAGAGACACTCCGAAGGCGATTGCTAAGAAAGAGCCATAATCTCGATGAGATTAAGGAAATGACGAGGGTATACGACCAGGCAGAAGAGCACGCAAAAACCATGGAGACAGGGCGGAGCGAAAAAAAAGAGCAAGCATATTGGACGCGAAGCTCCAGCACTCAGAGAAGATCAGGTGATCATCAGAGAAGGTCTCGCCCAGCGTCCAAACACACACCGAAGCCATCGACGCTACGAATCAAGAAGGAGAGAAAAGAGATCGAGTTACACCAAGAAGCCAGAACGTCCATGGAAATGCTACCGATGTGGGTATGACTTCCCACATACAGACACCTGTCCAGCAATGGGCCAACAGTGCCGGAAATGTGGGTGCAAGAACCATTTTGAAGTCATGTGTGGAGTGTACAGCATGGAGAGAAGGAGCGAGACAACCAGATCTCGACCAGAGGAAAAGCGACACCAAGCAAAAGCTGTGCAAGACAGAGCACTGTCGTCTTCTGGCTCGTCACATTCCAGCAAGGAATCTCACAGATCTCAATGGATCAGAAGGTCACCGTCGAGGGAATCGAGGTCGACCTCTCAAGAGACAACATTCACGGATGAATACATATGTATGGTGGCTGACCCGGACCAGCTGAAAAAGTATCCTCCGCTAGATATCAAAGTCGGGACTCATGCCACCAAATTTGTACTTGATAGTGGGGCATCATTAAATTACATGCCCGTGACCGAATACAACAAGATGAAACCACCGCCTGTCCTGAGTCCCGCACATGTCAGGGTGTTTACCTGGATGGCGAAGAAACCACTTCCCTGTCTGGGCAAGTTTGCAACGACGCTCAAGCACGAGTCCACAGCAGTACCGGCTTACATCCACGTCATTGAGGGACCGGAGGCGGATTGCCTCCTCAGTCTGCCCACGGCAGAGAGACTCAGATTGGTTGAAATCCTATACCGGGTCCATGACAATCCAGACATTGTCCGAAAGTTTCCCAAATTGTTCAGTGGACTCGGCAAAATGAACAAGTGCCTGATTTGCCTACACATCAACGACCAAGTGCGCCCTATTGCTCAGCACCCAAGGCGAGTGCCTTTCCACCTTCAGTAAATGTAGTATGTAGTATACTTGTAAATGTAGTATACTTGTAAAGCGCACAGCTGCCCCAGCAACGGGGCGTCCCGGCGCTGTATAACTCTGGGGAACCCGTCCTGGCTTTCCCTGTGGGATGGTCCCTTGCTGGGAGTCCCCAAGGTGGAGCCAGGCATCCCCGGAATTGGTGGGGCCGTTGTGGAGATTAGGCAAGCTAATGCCCAGAGTTGCCGAGTGGAACCCCTGATTAGAGTAAGCACCGAAGCGAGAATTATCGAGTCCGCTGACCAAGGTCCACGACCCTGCCGCGTCAGGAATTGAACCCTGGTCCCAGGCTGACTTCTGCTCTCAGGCCTGCCGCCTCTAACCAGTGAGCCATACTACTCCAGTAGGCAGTAGAGGACGAAATTCAGGAACTACTTCAAGCGGACATTATCGAAAAAATGGACGGTCCCACACCATGGGTGTCACCGGTCGTAATTGTCCCCAAAAAGGGTACCCCGGAGAAAGTACGGCTATGTGTGGACATGCGGCTTCCCAACACAGCCGTAGAACGGGAGCGGCATCCAGGGCCTCACCTGAGTGACATGATATCGGCACTGAATGGAGCCAGGGTATTCTCAAAGCTAGATCTCAACAAGGGATACCATCAGTTGGAGTTGCACGAAAAATCAAGATACATTACAACATTTGCCACCCATCTGGGCTTGTTTCGTTACAAAAGACTGAGTTTCGGCATCTCTTCCGCAGCGGAAATATTCCAAGAGGTGATACGACAAAACTATCAGGCACATCCCAAATTCCCTAAACTACAGTGACGACATTTTGGTATATGGATCAAACACACAAGAACATGACAAAGCCCTGGATCGAGTATGCCATGCTCTCCTGGAAGCAAATTTAACTTTGAACAAGGATAAGTGTGAATTCCATCAGTCCACTCCTAAGTTCTTTTGTTACGTGTTCTCCGGGGCTGGAATGAAACCCGACCCCGAGAAAGTAACTGCGCTTAACACCACCAAGAGCCCTCAAGATGTCAGCGATGTCAGATCATTCCTGGGCATGGCAAGCTATTGCTCCAGATACATCAAGGACTATGCAACCATCAGTCACCCCCTTCGTGCCCTCACTAAGCAAGGACAACCATTTGTGTGGAGCCCTCAGTGTGAGCGGGCCTTCCAAGAAATCAAGCAAGCGGTGGAATCGGCGGACAATCTGGCCTATTTCAACACCAAAAGGAAGACGGAGATAACGGTGGATGCCAGTATAGTGGGCTTGGGTGCCATCTTGGCTCAATATGACAGTGACACTGAGCGGCGTCACATTGTGGCATACACCAGTCGCAGCCTCTCCGACACTGAGAAGGCCTATTCTCAGCCCGAGAAAGAGAGCCTAGCGGTCGTGTGGGCTTGTGAACATTTCCATGTGTTCATTTTCGGCAAACATTTTACCATGATCACGGATCACCAAGCCCTTGTCACCATTTTCGGTAATCCCAAAGCCAAGATGCCACCCCACATTGAAAGGTGGGGTCTGCGATTGCAGGAATACACGTTCACCATCATTCATAAACCCAGGAAAGGTGAGAATCCGGCGGACTACATGTCCAGACACCCTCAAGCATCCCATGACTCACACCCGTCAATGGCTGAGGAATATATACACTTTGTGGTAGGTGTAGCTCGACCACCGGCAGTCCCATTAGAAGCGATCAAGGACGCTACGGCGCAGGACAATATCCTTCAGAAGGTAGTGCGCCGACTGCGCACACATCGCTGGAGACATGATAGTGAGGACGAAACGAGTGACCCACAAATACGTCAGGAAATGCAAGCTTTCCGACATGTCAGTGACGAGTTGTCAGCTACCTCAGAGGGGTTCCTGCTGAGGGACCATCGGATTGTCATCCCGAGGCAGCTACGTCAAGGAGTGGTCAACCTCGCACATGAAGGTCATCGGGGAGTTGTTGCCACAAAGAGAGCTCTAAGGGAGAGAGTCTGGTTCCCGCAACTCGATCAAATGGTTGAGCTCACTCTGAAGGACTGTCCCCAATGTCAACTGGTGAAGTCAGGAGAGCCTCCAGCTCCCCTTCAAATGACTCCACTGACCAAAGGGGTATGGCAGGAACTCGCCATGGACTTCTAAGGACCCCTCCAGTCAGGCCGGTACGTGGTGGCTATCATGGACGAATACTCGAGATTCCCGATAGCTCGATTTGTGTCTTCCACCATAACCTCCAGCACAATTGCTGTGCAAGACGAAGTTTTTGCCGCGTGGGGTGTTCCCAAAGAACTCAAGAAAGACAATGTTCCTCCTTTCAATGGTCATGAGTTCAGTGAATTTGCAAAGCATCTAAACTTTCGACATAGGAAGATTACACCGTTGTGGCCACAAGCCAATGGCACCATCGAGAGGTTCATGGCCACCCTGAAAAAGACTTTTCAACAGGCCACGTTGGAAAAGAAAGACTTACAAAAAGCTCTGAACGAAGTGCTAAGAGCGTATCGGACTACTCCTCACGCCACCACTGGAAAATGTCCTGCCACACTCATGCTAGGGCGACCCATCAGGACAAGGATCCCGACGTGGGAAGGAGCTCTGACACCGGTGTCCCCAACATGCACCTATCGAGAAACAGCAAGGGCTGACCAAGCGGGAAAGAGCAGGATGAAAACATATGCGGACACCAGACAGCGCGCCAAGTCTCCCTCCCTTCGGACAGGAGACTGTGTAGTGGTCAAACAAGAGCAGACCAAGAAAACGGATTGTCGGTTCAAGGAAGAACCATTGGTCGTCACTCAGCAAAAAGGCACCATGATCACCGCCGAGTCTGAGCAAAGAAGAATTACCCGAAATGTGTCTCATTTTCAGAAATGTACCCCGGGCATGAAACAGACACTTGATAGGGATACAGCACAACGAGATGTTGACGGACTGAGTCAACCGAGTCCAACCCTGAGACTTGACAGGCCAAAGGAAGATGCGCCTACAGACGCTGGAACGCGTCTCCGACCACAAAGAGACATACTCAAGCCAAAGAGACTGATTGAAGAGATGGATTTAGAATGGTTAAAGTTCTTTTGTTAACAAAGGGGGAGATGTGATGATGTACACGTTCTAGTAGTTGGGATGGGAGGAGTCCAGGGGTTGGAGGAAGAGGAGGAGCAGTGACAGGAAAGGGGCAGTTAGAGTAGGGACAGGGACACGATAGGAAGCAGATAATAAAGCTCCTGTTAAGAACAGATATTTGTCTGTCGTTATTGAAGTAAAGACACGACACACCCGATGCCACAAAGCCTTGGGTGACCCAACCAAGAGTGTCCAAGCATCCTCCAAGAGCCCAACTTACCTCTCCAGCCAGCGGTAGCCTTCAGGAAGTGTCCCAGGCCGAGCCTGCTGCAACCTTGCTGAACCAAAGGTCTCGATAGTAGACCACATGGTCCCTGACGTCTTCTTGACACACTGCACCCAGCCACCCCAGTGTCATTGGTGGTGCAGCTCCTGTGCTGATTGTTGGCCCCAGCAGTGATGACCTTAACCCCACAATCTTTGCTCCCACACCCGAGTGGCCTGCTCGCAAACAGTACCTAACCGGAGGCCCCCTTAGGCCCATTGGCTAACATTTAACCCCTGCACTCTGCACCTGGCCTCCACAGTGCCGCTTGTTGTGCAACTAAAGTACCTACTGAGACCTTGGAGAACCTTGGCCCTAACCCCCAAGATTCCCACTCGTAAGATGTTTACTTACCTGTGAAGGCAATAACATTTTTTCCCATAGGAACTCATGTTATGAGATTTTGGGCCTAAAATGTTCAAGTGTTCAGCTAGCTGTTATTTTGTATGGGTAAAACAATAACTATTACTCAAGCCAAGAAAAGTCTTACTTACCTTGTATTGTAAGATCCTTAGGTGTGGTATCTAGGCATACCACCCTTGTAATCAATATAATCTGAAAGTAATCAAAAATTATTTCGAAAGTAACTACTGTGTAATATAACCTGCTTTGTAAAACCATACAACCCTGTAACAGTTGCAAATCCATTCCCAATTGCATGTCTGTGTAAAGGTTTACAATTGAAAGTAAATTTTACCCACCTGACCCAAGTCCTGCTTGTTTCTAGAAATAAAATACAAGTATATTTTTTTAATCTTACCCAATTGGTCTGTATTCTCTCTCTAAGTGCATGTAATCAGCTGTTGAGTGAGTGAATGCAATACATTCTTAACACACCCTCTGGATAAGCCTAATTGCTCGCCCACACTATCACAAAGAGAGCTGTTAGTACTTACCTAAATTAGCCTCTGCTATACATCTGGAGACTCCATGCAACCTATACCTTACTTTGGTATAGTATATACAGAGCCAGCTTCTTACAGGTACTGCTCACCCAAACGTTTATGAATCCAGTCTGATGCCTGGGAAATTTAAAGGGCTGGAATCTGCAGCTAAATATTGTCTCTACCAGATAATGGATTAGCGAAGGTAAGTAACTTGTTCTTCAATTCCATAACCTCTGTCTTCTGTTCATTCAGCTGATATCCTGTGAGATTGCCAAACTCGTGTGCCAACTTTTTTAGCTGTTTCTCATCCTAAGTGGGTCTGATGGCTATTTTGCCATTATACCCATTGCACTCAAAAGGTATTATCTAGTTGAAGTGTCTATATATATTCAACAGGAAACATCCTTTACAACAAAACTTTTACCACACAGTACCTTTACAATGCAGGCATTACAACGCAAGTCGTTACAACGACTTGCGCTGGAGGGCGCTGTAGGATAGGGAATAGTTTAATTTACAATCCAAAACCTTCCCTACTATCCACGGGGACTGGAGTTGGAATAGTACATTAAACTATCCACTATCCAGCGCCCCCCAATGCAAGTCGTTGTAACGACTTGCGTTGTAATACCTGCGTTGTAAAGGCATGCGTGGTAAAGGCATGCGTTGTAACGACATACATCCATATTCAACAGCTAAAGTGATAAAGGACAGCCTTGTTGTGTTCCTCTTAACTGTATTTCACTAGTTAAATTTCCATTTACAAAGACATTTGGATTGGGGACCTCATACAGTGCCGGTACTGCAGTTACAACCTGAGGAGGAATTCCAAACTTAATTCGACGTTCACACAGAATTAGAGTGGGACTCTGGCCCTAATCCAGATCAACACATCCCATGTGAATGCTGACACTCTGGCTGAAAAAACTCAACCCCTCCAGCACCTATAAAGTTGTGAGGCTTCCGATTCAGTGAGATTTGTTTCTTGGAGAATATGAGTGGTAGAAGCACTTAAGCAGAGAGTTATGCTGCAATAGAAAATCAAAGGAAACCTAGATAGGGCCGGGGCAATGATTACAGTGATCACCCTGGTATAGTAGGAGCAGGTGCTTTATTGGTGTGTTTCGTGTAATGATTCACTTAAATGTGGAAAGAAGACATTAACAGTGTATCCATGCATATCAGTGGCATGAAGCATCGTACTACATAGAACTGATGATCACCACTCATCAAGGGCTGGGTAGCTGTTTGGTGTTAAAGTCATTCATGAGCCTTCTGCAGAGTTACCGAAGGAAGAACTTTCATTGGGAGCATTGAAGATTGGATAGAAGCTGAGTCAGCCCTTGCCTGGTTTCTATCCGGGGCCTTAGAGCAGTCTCATAAGGTGGCTGCAATTTCCAGGACTGACTTCTGACTTTCCTCCTCCTGAGTCCTGGCTGTGAGGCAGAGCCTCTTCTCTCCAATCTATTGGTCTAGAGTAACACAATGCCCCTTGGTTTACGGAAGCACTAAAAAAAAAAGCAAAAATTTGTGTAAACACCTTGAAAGAGTATGGCGGAGGAATGATAGACTGACTGACAAATCCATCTATAATCAGGCATTGAAAGACCATTATACGAAAGTCTGCGAGGGAAAGAAACTTTTCTTCTCTACAATAAAAGTAGAGAACTTTTTAATATTGTAAAAAGTTTCTCCTCTCCCTCAACTATTAGTTGTTCATTTGTTCCCGCAAGCGACTGGACCAGTCGTATTTCCATGATAAAATTCAAAACATCCAGGATTCTTTCGAAGCTCAGCTGCCAGAGCAAAAGGCATCTATTGGTCCCCCCCTGACATTTGCTGCAACATTGATTTCTCCCTCATGCAGTTCCCTGTGATTACCTTGGAGAAATCCCTGGCACTCATGAAAACTCTTAAATCTGGTTCACTATCCAATCCATGTCCAGCAAAAGTAGTGTCTTCCATTGCAGAAGCAAACAACCCTGTAGTTAACCTGATTCTGAACACCGCACTGTGGGAGGGGCACAAGCCTCAAACTTGGAAACATGCCAAAATTCTCCCGCTCATAAAGAAATTTAAGGCTGACCCTGAGGTCGCCGCAACCTATATCCCTCCTGCCTTTCTTCTCCAAGGTCTTGGAGAAATATGTTAATGAAGTCACCACAAAGTACGTCGAGGCCAATCATCTCCTGCACCCGAGCCAGACGGGTTTCAGAGCCAATTTCAGCACGGAAACGGCCCTGTTAGAAGTTGCTGAAACAATAAAAGCCACGTTGGATACAGGAGTCAATGCAGTCTTGGTGTTGTTGGACCTCTCTGCTGCCTTCAAAACCGTGCCCCACAATAGATTACTGCAAAGACTCAAGGAGGGTGGGATCGGAGGCACGGTATTGAGATGGTTTACGTCCTTCTTAAATAACCACTCACAAATAATCTGGTCACCTCCTTTCACCGCAGTAATTCCTCCCTTGAATGTTGGAGTTCCACAGGGCTGAATTTAGAGCCCAACAATGACCAACTTGTATAGGGCCCCTCTTGCCCTTCTCGCCGAGAAATATGGTGCAAAAATAATGTTGTATGCAGACGACACTCAACTGTTGTTTACATGGGAGAAGGGTGCTGAATTCAATGGTAACATGATTAAGACCTGCCTCTCTGAGGTTTTCTCCTGGCTCAGACAAAATCAATTGAAGTGTAACTCTGAAAAGTCAGAGATCATTTTCTTTGGTTCGCGTCCAGTCTCACACAGGAAAACAGTAGTTCAGGCCCAGGTGGTGTCGCTTCTGGACTACGTTAACTCCCTGTATTTGGGCCGACCGGAGTACTTACTTGGCCGACTGCAGGTGATCCAGAATGTGGCAGCCAGGGCCATCTTTTTGGCAGGACCTAGGACTCACACAACACATCTTCTATCTTCCCTACATTGGCTTCTGGTGTGGAAAAGAATCAATTTTAAAGCTCTAGTGTTAGTTTGTAAAGTTTTTCATATGATTGGAGCCCCCTACCTTAGGGAAAGAGTTTAACCCTATATACCGCGGCGTACCTTGAGGTCCTCTGCACAGATTTTGATCTCGACTCCGAAGGTCCTGCTATCCCGGGTAGGGGGAAGATCCTTTCAAACGGTTGCCTCTCGTGTATGGAATGGCCTACCACTCTCTCTTAGACAGATACCGGACATCCTTACTTTTAGGAGGAACCTGAAAACATGGCTTTTTCAGCATTAGGATCTGCCGCATTCTGCTGTGGGGGGATATGTGGTCTTTCTTTCCTAGCGCCGGGAATAAATGAATGAATGACACTATTTGTAAAGCGCAACGTTCACTCCAGGGAGTATCTTGGTGCTGGGGGGAGGAGTATGGAGGTCAATGGTGGTGAGCAGAGAGAGGGTCAACTCTGAAAGAAGAATGAAGCTCAGATGAGAGAGAGTACCAATTTATCAGGTGCAGAAAATAACCAGGGTTTTAGTAGCTTCCTGAAAAGAAGTTCCGATTGTGTCAGTCTCAATTGTAGTGGCAAAGAATTCCAGGCCTTAGTTCCTAGGACAGCAATGGTTTTTCCCCCTTTTGTTTTCAAACGATAACTGGGGGCTGCTAGGAAGTTACCTGAGGATGACCGCAGCAGACGCTGAGTGGAGTAGGGGTGTATTCTAGACCTGAGATAAGAAGTCTCCTTTGCCTTTAATGCTTTGTACATGATTACTAGGACTTTGAATTAAATCCTTTTGTGAATTGGAACCAGTGCAGCTGATTGAGAGCTGCCACTGATGAGGATCCCCTTGGGAGCCGGGGGACCAACCTGGCTGCGGCTTTCTTGACCACCTGTAGTTTTTTCAGTACTGACTTGTTTGCACCTGCATAGAGGCTGTTGTAATAGGCTAAACGGGACAAAACCAATGCAACAGCTACTGAATCCCTAGCATTCATCGGAAGAAGGTCTAAGAACTTTCTCAGTATTTTTATGGTGTGAAAGCATATACCTGCCACTGCAAGTGCTTTGCTATGGAAAGACAAGGTTGAATCAAACTTGATTCCTAAGTTCCGTGCTGTAACCGCACTATTAGGCGGTGGAACTGTGTTAGCCGGCCACCACTGTGTAGTGTAGTTCCTATTATCCCAATAGGCTCTGCCCATTGGAATAATACCTCCAATAGTATAGACCTAGACCAGACGTTAACTAGGTCTTCTACTGTCGATATTAGACTTAAAGTTTTGGGTTTGCCAGCTAGCTCAGAGTTCACTAGAAACTTTCTCGAATAGGCAAGGAGGAGTTGAACCTCCCTGGATAGACAAGAAGGGATTTAGTTTCTGACAACCATAGAACATGACAACTTTGCTCTCCCCTAATCAAGAGTGTATCTCTAGAGTCGTGTGAAAACAAAAGACAACTTATTTTACTCAGTCAGTACGTGCATTCTTAGTTTCACCAGATTGTAGAGAAAAGGAAGAGACGGGCGTGTTCAATAAAAGATGGTATTTATTGATCAGTCTCTTTTCTCGTACAAGAGAAATGAATCGATATTATTGCAATACTTATGGTTAAGTAAAGTGCATACAATAAAAGCAGAATTATGAAATAATACTGTAAAAACATTTATATGGTTTCTAAGCCATATGGTGGTTTAAAATGGATAAAATATGTACATACACATATACATTCGACTAATCGTACTCAACTGGTGCTTCTAACCACGCCTACCCCGGTGTACCTGACCTAAGCCTAATACGTGGGCTGGAGTAGAAAGTAGCAGTTTAAGTTAAGTTTGTTTTGCCAAGTGACTGACTCAAGAATTATCTGCAAGGGGTTATTCAGTTCCGTACCTTGAATCTAGGATGATTGAGGGATGGTATCTCTCATCTCTGGTCTCGATATTCCAGGCTGCCTGCAAGGGCTGCTCGGAAGCGCCGGAGCTGGATTTCTCGGCAGGAGAAAGGCAGCGTCTCGTTCTCAGCGCGTCAGGAAGGCGGGGCAGCGTCAGTGGGCTTCGCTCTCTGCTGTGCTTCGGCAAGTCTCGCTGCTCCGATCTCGTCACCACCGCGTGTGTTTGCTTAAGGCAATATCGGTAATATTTATACCTGTAAGGTGCCGAGATTGACGTAAGGATGGACACAGATACGTCAATAAGGATGTCATACGAACTGGTCGTTAGCACATTCTTTTGCTGAAGTTCTCGGTGAAATCAAAACAATGGCCGCAGGGTTTTTCCCAGGTTGTCATAGGTTTGATTTGTTTTGAGAACTCCGTATGCCTTATCAGGGGCTGGAGGAATATTGCTTTGCCTAATTAGATGGCAAGCGTTATGACCTAATCAGATAACGCGCTCCTGTGCCGTGGTCTGGCGTAATCAGATAACGGTTTCTGCATCATGGGATGGCTGCTAGTTAACTTGTTAACCAGAATAGGGTCAGGAATAGGGGGATCGATACAGAACCTATAGGAATACATCACACCCACTCCACGCTAACTATGGCCATATTTACGAATCTAGGCATAGTAAAACATACTGTAGAGTATCGTGTATACCTTACCACCCCAAAATACATATAATGCATTTCGAAATTATGTAATGTAAAAATAAAATAGCCATATGTACTATATGCACTTAAGCAGTAGACTAATGCTAAATTAATCACGCATGTATACATTATTAGTAATCGAATATAAGAATTACACATGAAATGGCTCTTAATACAGAAGAAAAGTTCGAGACCACTTCATCACAGTTCAAAAATATTTATGAGCATACCAGCGGGCAGCTAATGTCTATGAAGTTGCTAAAAACAGAAATTAGTTCTCTAAGAATAGTTCCTACTTTAAGCAGAAGAAAAGTGTCCCGTAAATTAAAAAAAAAAAATATTTTGGGGCTGCTAAAAAAATTGCTGTCCGTGGACTGGAGGAAAAGTTGATCTTGCTACTTTATTATTAAAGTTGAATGCCAAATTCAAGGTGTCGGGAACGCCGTGGGCTAGCCTGTTCAAGAGTCATTATTTCTGCTCTGGTGAGAACATCATATCATTGAGACTGCTGAAAAAGCTGTCAACAGCTTCCTGTGAGAGTTCCACTAGCTCGGAAAAAGATGTAACCATGCATTCGTGTGCATGATTGTCTCCATTGGCGTTTTGATTAGTATTGCTGACAGAAGGTCGTACCTGATCGATGCTGCTTTCATCTTGATCTTCACTACCCCTTAATCGTAGTGGTGAAGTTTCCACGAATGCCGTCATCAGGATTGGCAGCCGTTGAGGGCAGCACAATGCATGAGCCTTTACCGGACCCAACAATGTTTCTGCATCCATTGGCGCATCCGATTGTAGCGTCAGACAGGTGTCCAACACGCATTCTTCTCCGCACAGCATGCACCTGAATACAGGTAAAACACATCTTTGCCATATCGGCCGAAATGAAAGAAACCAAGTCATGTTCAGGTCTCTAAGCCGGGTTAGTCCCAGGATTTTTGATATCCGGTCCCGGTATCCAATGGCTCGGATTGTTTCTTCCCTTGTCGCAGGTGTTTTGTCTGTGACATGGTTTGCCATAACGAAATATAAGGACTAAGAATAGGATTCCTGCAATTAGTCCCAAAATGAGGGGAACTCCTCCAAAAATCGAATGGACGAAGTCTGGAAAAATACCCAGTATGGCTTTGAATGGTGTTAATGCCATCGAAAATACTGTCTTAAATACATTTGAGACTCCACTGGTATCAGAAATATTTAAGATTTCATTCAGGATTTCTGCGAAATGTAGGGGGGAATTAGTTGATAACAATGAGTGAATCTCTGCAGTCGTCCTTGCGACTAGGAGATCATACGTTTCTTTTGATGACGTGAGCCTGGTCGGCGTCTGAAGAAGCACTGTTTTCATTCTGCTTAAAGTATCAACTCGAATAGAAGTAATTTTCAAGTTAGGCCATGCCCTTGCCTCCCTGTCTGGAAAGGAGCTGGGGAACAATAAGCGTCCACAGCACATGACCTTCGCAGTCGTACTAACGAGATAAGGAACCCCGGGCAGTAGACTACAACAGCTGCGATCCACAATTAGAATGTAACTCCCGTTATAGAGTCTTTTAAAGAATGGTTCTATCTCTGTTGCAGGTGTGCCTAGCTGGTGACATGAAAGGTTATTTGAGTTCCCTTCACAGGCTCCATGCAAACTAATTCCATTACACAGAAGTGTACCGCTTAGTGACATCGCACAATTATTGCCACTAAGAAACACTTTCTGTCCTTTATTACTGACACATGCATGTGAATAGGGCAAGTTCCATGTTGTTTTAATGTACCCTTTTCCCAATTTTTCGTACATGCCAGCCTGTATATATTTTTGGCAGTATTGAAACCTGAAAGTAGATATCGGAATATTAATTATCCCATGTATTATCCATTCAATGACAGGTCGTTCTGACATTGTCAATGGTAATCTCTCGAGTTTCTCAATGCTCAGGATTGTATAATCAGCACCCTTTTGTGCCATACTGATTTGTTTATCAGTAAGGTTAAAGATATGGAATAGTGACGTTGTGTTGATTAAACGCCAAGGCACATAGCCTGAACACAGGTTTTGTAACGTCCAGCCAAGCTGTACAATAGAACGCAATTGAGACTGACCGTGTTGTAACAACAGTAAGTCTTGCGATATTATATCGTTTGCTGAAGACACAATGCTGTCCAGTGAAAAGATTCTGGAGGACAGAGTCATTAACCCATTGTCCACTACAGAAAGCGATTTTTCCAAATTAATACGGTCAATTTCCCGTATACTTTCTGCTGTCTCAATTTGAGTTATCTTCCAGGCCTCGTTGTAAGCTGCATATATAGAGGCTGCTATGAAGCGTTTTTGACGCTGTTTGCGTGGTCCCATAATGAAATCACGCAAGTCAGCACCATCAGTAAGTAAAGTTAGGTGTTGCTTAATTTCTGTCAGTGTGGAAGTTTTTAGCCATTGAAGGCAGAGTTTGCCCACACTGTAGGTGGTGATTATCCCTGGGTGTTGTCTTTGGGAATATCTAGGGTCTGGCCTGGTCAATTTGTACCCCTGTGTTTTGTTCAGGAATCTGTCTTGACAGTTATTAGTATCTGTGGGCCAGATTAACCATTGTTTCCAATCAGGATTTGTTCTGTTTTGGTTTAATACATAGTTTACGTCTATCTCTTCATCTGCAGAGTTATTGCTGTTCATTGTTGGTTTTGGAATAGACGGTTTATTTAAGTCTTTGATTTTGGCTAATCCAAGACTGGTAGTTTGTTGAATAGTTTCATTCAAGAATATAATTTGTTCTGGGATCATGCAGGCTCTAAACAATGATTCTATACCTTGTACTTGCCATTCTTTTGTACCCCAAACACTTTTTACTTCAACATTTTTGTCCCAATAATCAAAACCAAATGTATTCATTTGTTCAAAAAATGAGTCCGAATATATCAATTTCGTGTTTGTAAGCATGGTTTTTGTTCCTGTCTTATTTGACAATTTGAAATAAAATGTTTCAGCATTACTTGTGTTGAACCCTGAAAAGTAGAATATTTGTCATAAAAGGTTCTTGAGCTTCCTTTTGGAGGGGTTGTACAATGTTCCCATTGATTATAATTTAAAACATTTCTAGGTTGTGCTGATTTATGTAAAAAATGGTTACCATAGTGGTTGTAGCAGTACATACTATCAAAATTAGATGAACCCTGCAAATAATCATGTTTGGTGAATTTAGCAGACATCACTAGGTCAGACATCATGTCATTGATACTTTCAAAGTCCCAATCATCAGCAAATGAGTTTGGTTTTACAAAGTCACTCAACGAGATCTTTATTTGGTGTGGATATTTGAGGATTTCGACCGGACCATAAATTTCATAGTCAGTTTTGTCCCATGCTACCCCACCCGGTATAGGATTGGCTGTGAAATTGACTGAAGAAAGTTCTCTTTTCTTGACGTGTGAAGACGTGTGTGGCTTGAGGATCAAGTTGATTTTCTGGCTTGCTGTGTCCATTTTAGCATATTTTCCCTCAATGAAGCGTCCCAAACATAGTATCATGATGAGCCAAAGTATCAGGATAAATACACCAAAGGACACCCAAAATTCAATCCATGGAGAAATCAGATAGGTTTCCTTCAGCTGTTTCAAAAGTTCCTTAGCTTTATCTTTAAAAGTTTTTGTTGATGGCTGTGTCTTTGATTCACTTAGATCTTCAGAAGAATTATCAAAGTTTGTTAAAACCTGATTCGGGTCGGGGACAATCGATATTTGCCCGGCGGTATTGCCTCTGTGACCCTCTAGTTATTTAATCAATGAAGAGGCAGGCGCTGGAGACTGGAAAGCAGGAAACAAGGTTTTTATTTTCTCCGGAGGAGAACACAACGAAACGGACAGAAGGTATCGTTCTGAGGTGCTCTAGATACATTTCTGAGGCCTGGCCTCTTATACACTGTTTTACGACTTTATTGTAGATTACACATTCATGTTAAAGCTTTGATGTATGGAAAAGATATTCCCGGAAATCCCCTTTGGGCCCGTTCCCACACACATTTACAGTTGAAGTCCCCACCCTAGTCACAACAGGTGATGAGTATCACGCAGCTGGATATTCCGCCGATTCACGGAATGTGGGGGGTTCGATCGGATCTCATGGAGTGGGGGCTTTGATCAACCCGGGGATCCTTTGATGGGGGAAGCTTTCTATTGTACGGGGAGGGGCAAGGAATGGTATCGGCAGAGCTGGGTGTCGGCCTGGGAACGGGGAAGACAAAACGGGCACACAGGGAAAAAGGGGGTTTGCATCTAAGGGCCGGAGATCATGAAAGGGAAGCAGGGAGGTGTCGCGCTGGGAACAGGATGAGGGCCTGGGGCAGAGCAGCGCCGAAGAGGGGTTTATGACTCACGGCAGGTGCAAGCAGGGGGTGGTCAGCGTGCAGGCTTAGTGAAGGCGAAGGGCTATGTCAGGGGCCAGCAGCATGCAAAAGGGTTCGCTCTGATCGGGGCATCTTAAAAAAATGGCGGGCGCGCACGACAAAAGTGTGGCATCAGGGGAAGAGGCAAGATGGCGCAGATAATGTTCACCAAAACGTACTAATTTTCAACAGTCCTCCCTTTAACATATTCAAGACATCTTGCTGGTTCATTTTCTACTCGGTTCTATTGTGGTGGGCATGAGAAAGAAAACGGTAGGAACCCTAGAGGAAAAAGAGTTGTAAACAATACATTTTAACGTTTCTAGTTTTTAGGAGGTGGGCCTATTTGATAAACTTTGATCAATTTGTTTAGCAGGAAAGTCATAGGAATGCAATACAAAAACGATTCTGTAGCGAGAGCAGCAAGCATATTTCATACTGGCAGGTTATTACATATATATCAGGTTCGGATTGGAGCATGATCAATACGATGGCGGCTGGGAGAGAAATGAGGTCTAGCAGAAACGGCGATTGGAGATGTCAAATGTTCGAAGTTTAACGAGTTCTCGTCATTCTTTGTTGCCTTTCGTTGGCGCTGTTGAGCACCGGCGGTGGAGCTATAAGTCCAGCTCTGTTCTAAGTTCTGCGTTGCAGGGCACGACCCTTTCCTCGCGTTTCTGGTCGAAAAGGTCCTTTTCGCCCTGTGTCCTTTGAGGTGTTTGTCAGAAAGTTCAGATGGAAGAAGAGCGTACAAAACAGTCCATAGGGTAGGTCAGAGGAAAAGGGGGATGGAGCAAGGCCAAATTAGGAACAAAACTAGGGAAACGAGAGACTTCAAATAGGCGGGCGTGTGACCGAATTCAGAGAGCGGGGACTTGTCGACAGACACTGGACATCGAGCAGGGGCATCAGGTCGACCCTTTCTTCTCATGTTGTCGAAAACAGTGCCTCGTCCTGCAGCTCTTTTCTGTCGTGGTCTCGCCTTGGCTAATGTCGCAGGTGTTCCTTAGTCTGTAGTCAGGCCTCGTGCTCCCACATCCGGTCCTTCTCTCCTCCAACAGCAGTACCCTTAAACAAGTTTGAAAAGACAGTCTTTAGAGAATTTGCAGATGAAGATAATCAAAAAGTCTATTTCTCTCCCAGCTCCAGGCAAAGAATGAAAAATGCCTGTTATATTAGTGTTCACAACTGGCATATGAATGACCGGTGACGGGCCTGTTGGATTTACTATGACTTTCCTTTACAATTATTTATTACAGTCACGACAGTTCATCTGATGGTGACCCACCTCCGTGAGACGAACCTGGCAAAGATATGCCGTTCTCTAGAGTTTTACATTTACAAAGGGTACTGTGAGTCGTCAACATGGTACTACACAGGTATTTTGCTGAGAGACGAACATGACTAAACATTTCCTTTCTATCGATGCATCCTGCCTTTCAACTACTACGGGGTTCATTTCGATGATTTCTTTACCTTGGACTAGTCTGTTAACCTTGTAAAACATCACTCTGGATCCTACGTAACCCTTTACAGCCCGATTACTTAATTAGGAAGGACAGGGGTTTTATGGGGAACAACCAGGGACATAGGAAACTTGTGGTAAGGGCATAAATCGACCCATCTCTCACAACCGGAAATGAGGGGTAGTTTCATAATTCCAGTTTTTGGGCGGCTGATACAGGGGAGGTAACAGGGATGATCATTTTTCCGGTTTGGGTATTGCGACAATTCGGGGAGGGGAGGGTCGCGTATTCTGAGGTCCTTGTTTTATACCATAGGAGCCGTTGACAGGTAGTTCCCTTATTTCGGGTCAGATTAGGGAACCTCTGTCGTCTTACCTGTCCTTTCCCTTACGGCCCAACCTCGGTTCATTGACTTCTAGCGGAAAAGGAGAGGTAATGACGCGGCTTCAGGGTGATTGTATTAAAGACAAGTTTTTGTGCAAATACTGACGGTATTTGAAGCCAATTAGGTGGTGTGCTAGGGGTGGCAGTCTGCCAATTTCGGGGCTAATCACTCGGAAGAGTGGGAGTGCAAAAATAGAGGGAGAGAGAGAGAGAGAGAGAGAGAGAGAGAGAGAGAGAGAGAGAGAGAGAGAGAGAGAGAGAGAGAGAGAGAGAGAGAGAGTGCAACGGCAGGCTAAATAGTACACGTGCAACGGAGAGGGTGGCGGTGTATTCAAGAAAGGCTATTTAGTGCATTACACAGTAAAGGGCATTCACGGGTCTGCGTTAGAATCTTGTAATCATGCAGTTTGAGCATTAGACAGGGTAGAGGGGACGTGCCTTGAGAAAAAGGAAAGAAGAAAGGAGGTACCATTTTGTCGCACTTCTCGCATTCTCGGTCCTTCGACCAGTTGGGTCGACGCCTCAGTCACACACACACATTCCCTCATAGTTTCGCATCATACGTGACATGGGTTCATTCGTCCGGTCTGGTTTAAGGGTGATCACTTTTTATCAGATTGCGCTAATTTTTCGGGTTTGTTCGATACGTGAGTAGTTTGCAGGCGCGCTTAGACACCACCTTGCGGCGCTAGTCAGCTTCGTGTATTAGACATGGCAAGGCTTCAGATCTTCGCCACACCTCGGCTGTAATCTCTGATGTAACCTGCAGAGGGAGGGAAAAAAGGGGGGTGGGGGAGACAGCATTCGCGCATATTCAAAATACATGGATTCATAAGTCCTTTACTTACCTCTTACTCGTCTTTCCTCCTCGGGGCAGGGTCCCCGGGGATATGGTTTCTGGAGCCGAGGGGGGGTAGTGTGTCCATATAGGTCGTGTGCGGGGAAACGTAAAAAGGAAACCAGAGGTGCTTAGTGCGAGGTATCTAGTCAAAGGATGTATCTCACTATCGGGATCCTTAAAACCTCGTTCAACGCTGTGGCGTTCTAAGGTTCTTCGGTTCTTGGGTCAGCTCCGTTCCCTGATACTTTGGAACGTTGTACTTTATAACATTTACATTATTTCATTTCACCCTCCTTTTACATTCCCTTATTTACACCGTTCGTTTTACCCATCCTTGGAAGTCAAGGTCTTCCTCTACGCGAGAGCTCATGGGTCAGTCGCGTACGTTGAAGGCGGAGTGTCGTGTTGTCGATCCGATCCGTCCTCCAGGGCTGGGCAACCATCTTCTTTTAACCTTAAAGAGAGAGCAGAGTAGGGTGCACAGAAAAGAACTTTCCCACCGATCCCACATTTTTTTTTTAAAATAACGCATGCAATACCCGTCCATAGTTTCAAAAACTTTATTTTGCAAAATCATGTCAGCATGAGGATTATGAGGGTGCGGTCGTATTTGGCCGGTCGTGGCAATGGCTAAAGTGCGTACAGTGGGGGGTGTCGTTTGCAGCAATAAAAACATCGGAAAGTTTTACTCATTCATTTGTAAGAGACTAAAACGTCTATTAATTGGCTGGGGGTTCGGGGGCATTTATTTTCATAATTTAGAAGCATAATCATAATAGTGGTAATCAGATTTCCTATATGCATACCGTACGTGTGCGTCGTAAATGAGGTTTACATCAGTTATAAAAATATAATACATTGTACATTTGTAATCAACATTTGTAACGGGGATCCTTTCATACTGTTCGTCGAGTGAGTTCTCCTTGTCTTTTCTAGCCAAGTGTACAAAGGATCATATAAAATCTCGGAACATCAAGTTTATATTAGTGCGAAGGAACACCACGAGGTGTTCGTAAGTTCCGATTGATACCAGCGCCATTTTGGGCGGGGCCGGCTCAGTCCGGAAGCAGCATCAGGGGGAAATGTTTCCCATTACTGGCAGTTTGGACCAGAGTCCTTTTCGGCAGTTCTAGAATTC
This sequence comes from Lissotriton helveticus, assembly GCF_964261635.1. NCBI lineage: Eukaryota > Metazoa > Chordata > Amphibia > Caudata > Salamandridae > Lissotriton > Lissotriton helveticus. The sequence continues at coordinate 1,968,831,402 of NC_136065.1, forward strand.
ATGCTAACAGAAGGAGTGGCAATGTCATGTTTGTTTCGTTGGCGATCAAGGCAGCCGTCCCTTACCGGAAGCCTGCAGAGGCCGAAGGTTCCGCCGGGGACCTTTGTAGGATCTTCAAGGCTGCGGAGATGCTGTCGGAGATGGGGGCTCGTGCTCCAGGGGGCAAATGTTCGAGTTATATTGCTGGTCAAAGTTACTCTAGTGGCCGGGGCCCGCCTTCCAGCGGACCCAGACGCCATTTTGAGGCCCTACAGGGGCCACTCTCGTCGAGTTTGCAAGAGTGGGAGAGATCCTTCGGAGTGAAAGGAAGAGGTCCCTGTTGTGTGAAAGCGGGACGTTCAGCTGGGGTGCAGCTGTGATGCCCCCACCTGGGGGGGGGCGAGGGAGACTCGTCCGCATCGTCTCCTTCTCCCGGTGCACTCCATGCCGATCCTTTTCATCGCCCCGCATGAAGGTCTCTCCACATCCGGTGTTCCCCAAGTCCTGGGCTCAGTGCTGTGGGAGTATGGCCACCTGTGGCGCGCATTCGGCGCGGCACGAGTATCAGTGCAGTCATTGCAGGTTCGGTGTTCCGAAAATATGGCCACCATTGCACGTTCGGTGCTGCGCAAGTACTGGGGTGCCACCATGGTGTGTTCGGTGCTGTGGAAGTATTGGCACCATCGCCTGACTGGGGGTGTTCGGCGTCGGGCCGGGGGCTGGGGGACCTCCTATCGGTGGAGGTGGGAGAGGCTCGTCCGCGTCGCCTCTCCCTCCCAGCCCAACTTGGACAAATTGTGGTGGAGGTACGTGCAGGACATCCCGCCGTCCAGAGCTGCTGCGGCTGTTACGGAAGAGAAAAGGAAAAAAGGTGCCTCGTTCTCCTCTGGACATGTGGCGGGACTACTTAAGTCTATCCAGGCCCGTTGCGGCTGGCTGAGGAGACATGTGGCGGGACTACCTACAACTGCCCCGGCTGCTGGCTCCTGCCTCTCCTCCGGCTCCCCCATACGTTAAGATTTCCTGACCAAGAGTTGGCGGCTGGGCCCGCCTTATATGGGTTGCCGTTGGTTGGGCGTAGCCGTAACCCTGCCCTACTTTGGAAGGTTCCAGAATGGGGGGGGGCGAATGTTCTGTTTGACTTTCATTTTCTACAGTTTACCGTTATTATTCCTTGTTTGTTGTGCTAAATTAAAAGTTCTAGTTCATTAATGGTCTACGGATTTTGTTTTACCATTTCTTTCTTTCCAGGTTGCTTTTATGCTAAGTTTCTGCTAACAGAGGTTGAGTAACACGGAAACACGTGTAGAGGGATGACGCAGATTTGTACATTACATACACACAAACTCAGACGGGGGACAGTACAAGTACGACATACAAAGACCCAAGATGAATATAAAACAGTTATTGGTCATAATTATCTCTTTCCGTCTGTGAATTTGAAACGAGGCTGGGTTCCCGTCTTGACGTTGCCCGACCTAGGAAAACTTGAGCATGCCGCTGAAATTGTCCTGGCGAAATCTGTGCCATCGGGCATAATCAAACGTGGTGGTTCTGTCTGGTCTGTCTATGTAAGTCGGGTTCTTCTTTGTCTCGTGCTTTTTCTCGTACTGCCGGCCTGTCGTTCCTGTCGGCCCTTTGCCTTTACTCACGCTCAGTAGAGTCGGGCATTGGGCTTTCCAGTGTCCGACATACCTACAAAAAGCGCATTGGTCTGGCCCTAAGTCTGGTCGTCTTTTGCATAGTGTCGGGGGATAAGTCGTGGGTAGCGATGTCCTGGGGTTGTCCTGTCGGTATATTTCTCTACTTGGTTTGTCCTCGTCTTTTCTCTGTCGTTGCATAGCCTCCCTGCGCCACATACCGAGACTGTCGAGCATAATTGGCGTTGTCTTATTATTTCGAAGGGCTATTTCTAACGTTTCTATTTTATCAAGGTCAAAGGATCCTGCCAGTGGCCACTGTTTGTCTTGACTCTCTTCGGTATACCTGTGCCACAATTTATTATAGGCTATGGTGACTAATCCATAGTTTATGAACATGTCCTTATTAGGGGTGCCTTCTAGTGGAGCTATATGGTCCACCTCTAATACACGGTCCGGGCTAAACAGGCTATTAATCAGTGGGGAGAAGACAGACATGACGGCTCGTAACGAGGGACTAAAAAGTCAGCACTGCCTATCTTATCACTAGGTGCAAAGACTGGACAGAATATTTCTATTCAACGTTGTTTGCAGGCAGTGAATACCTCATGGATCAAAAATAACAAAAAAAGACCAATAAATAACAATGGGGAGAATGAGTAGGTCCGCAAAGATCTGCGTTACCTACCCTTTTCACTATCTGCAAAAAGGGTGGTCTCTTCCCTGTTTGCAGACAGGGAATCTCCAGGAGACAATAGTTTTGCGAACAACAGTTCAGTTTCAAGTAATTATTGAGTGGGGGAGAAAAATAAGCACGGCTGCTGCCCTACCTATCCTCCACTGCTTGCAAAGAGAGAGCCCGTTGTTTCTCCGTTTGTAGACAGTGAATCTCCAAATAAATAAAGAGCAATACTAGTATTTGTAAACAATCAAACAATCAAGCAATTATTTCGTAACTTGTCGTGATTACACGACCTTACCCGGACCATGTGGACAGTTTCTTGTCTTCCGAATCCAGCGCCCGATCGTCCTCTTTTTCTCGTATTTCTCACGGCACTCCTGATGGTCCCCAGTCAGGACCGTAGATCACTCGAGAGAGGTCTGTTCGGAACTAGTGAAGTTCGGATGATCGGCTGCCAGACGAGGGTCTATTGGGCAAGAGCTCTCCCGATCGTTGCAGTCGTTCACTCTGTCGTCGGGACCTCTCCCACTGGATCCACGAGTCGCTGATGGGCCCCACGCTTGGGACGCCAATTGTTAAAACCTGATTCGGGTCGGGGACAATCGATATTTGCCCGGCGGTATTGCCTCTGTGACCCTCTAGTTATTTAATCAATGAAGAGGCAGGCGCTGGAGACTGGAAAGCAGGAAACAAGGTTTTTATTTTCTCCGGAGGAGAACACAACGAAACGGACAGAAGGTATCGTTCTGAGGTGCTCTAGATACATTTCTGAGGCCTGGCCTCTTATACACTGTTTTACGACTTTATTGTAGATTACACATTCATGTTAAAGCTTTGATGTATGGAAAAGATATTCCCGGAAATCCCCTTTGGGCCCGTTCCCACACACATTTACAGTTGAAGTCCCCACCCTAGTCACAACAGGTGATGAGTATCACGCAGCTGGATATTCCGCCGATTCACGGAATGTGGGGGGTTCGATCGGATCTCATGGAGTGGGGGCTTTGATCAACCCGGGGATCCTTTGATGGGGGAAGCTTTCTATTGTACGGGGAGGGGCAAGGAATGGTATCGGCAGAGCTGGGTGTCGGCCTGGGAACGGGGAAGACAAAACGGGCACACAGGGAAAAAGGGGGTTTGCATCTAAGGGCCGGAGATCATGAAAGGGAAGCAGGGAGGTGTCGCGCTGGGAACAGGATGAGGGCCTGGGGCAGAGCAGCGCCGAAGAGGGGTTTATGACTCACGGCAGGTGCAAGCAGGGGGTGGTCAGCGTGCAGGCTTAGTGAAGGCGAAGGGCTATGTCAGGGGCCAGCAGCATGCAAAAGGGTTCGCTCTGATCGGGGCATCTTAAAAAAATGGCGGGCGCGCACGACAAAAGTGTGGCATCAGGGGAAGAGGCAAGATGGCGCAGATAATGTTCACCAAAACGTACTAATTTTCAACAAGTTGATGAAATAGCCGGATGCCGTTCTGTCTATTGTTCCAATTGCTTCAGGATTACTGGTTCTTGCAGCTTCAGCATATTCATTTGTTACTTCATTGTAGGTTGGTGTGTCTCTACTAAATGTTTTTATTTGGGTTTTCAGAGGTGTGAGTTCCATTGCATTGTTGCATAGTCCTTGTTGTTGTTCTGTAGGCGTTTCGAATGTGATTAGCCTTTTAGTTAGCACCTCTGTACTTGTAGCAAACCTCGGTGTTCTACTACTTATCGGGAGTCCACTTGGCCTACTGTTTGTTATCGGCCACATGATTGTGGTTTTACCAGGTCGATGGATACAACTCGGTTCTCCTTTTTACCAGCAAGCGGCGGTAGTACAACTGATCTTGTCCCGTTGATGGACAAGACAGGAACTGCTTTTCTGTAAGAAGGCCCAAATTCCTTCTTTACCACGATCTTTTCTCTGACTAGATCCCCGACTTTTGGAATCCAGACAGGTCTTGCTGGGACAGGTGGTGGTTCTTCAGTGGTTGTTGGCTGCTGTTTCAACTTTATGTTGCTCAGGTCTTTTCTTGTTTCGTATAAGTCCTGCAAAATAGCCAAACGGTCTTTGATATCAAAGCCTTTTTCTTTCACCACTGAAGTCTGACTGTCAAGATCTAAGACTAACATCCTAGTTCCAAACAACAATTCGTACAGACTGAATCCCTTCAGAGAATTTCTTGGCAAGTTGTTTAGACTACGTTGGACACTTATTAGATGTTTGACCCACCCAGCTCCCGAACCTAATACCTTTGCTGTTATAGATTGCTTTATGTCACGGTTTTTTCTTTCAACAATTCCGTTTCCCTCGGGATGAAATGGACAAGAATACCGCAATGCAACGCCCATGCTGGCCATGGCCTCCTTATAAGCTCTAGAGCTAAAAGCAGGATCCTGGTCAGAATGCAGCATGCCAATTGCGTATGTGCCGATAAAGACTCGCAAATCTTTTATAACAGTTCTAGCGTCAGCCGTTCGCTGGGGCCACATCCATATGAATCTCGTGCATGAATCCACTGCGACCAAGATATATTTATAGTTACCAGCCCTTTGTAAGGGACCACAGTGGTCCAGGTAAACACAGGCTAATGGTTTATCCGAGATTAGAAGGGGCGTCTGTGCTGGTCGTCTTACTGTTGATACTTTCATTTTTTGACATATGTCACATTCTAGAACATAGTTCCTTGTTTGTCTTCTCATTTGTGGCCACCAGTATCTCTGTTTTAATAACGATACTGTGGCTGAGACGCCAGCATGTACAGAAGCAAGCCCTTCGTGTGCCGCTATGATGAGTCCTAACCTATGCTCCATGTTTGGAATTACTCTATCCCCCACTCCAGGGATTCGAGCAAATGGAACATTATTTGCATCAGTTATGTATGAGTACTTTACTGGAAAGCCTTTCGGGAGTGTTTCTATCGCATCTTTTACTGTAGCGCTGACAGCTTGTAATATATCGCTGTCTATTTTTGTTTTTGACCGAGTGATGGCAGCTACGGAAGCCGTTTGCACAGCTGCCTTCGCGGCCTCATCAGCCAATGAATTCCCTGCAACGTGAACGCCATCACGTTGATGACTCAGTGTATGTATCACGTGAGTCTTTGGTAGTTCCTTTTGTAAAAGAACTACTTGTTCCCAAAGCATTTTATGCTTGATTGTGCCTCCTTTTGCATCCTTAAAACCATTCTGAAGCCAGATCTGTAAGTATTCATTGTAAGACTGAACGCAATAATACGAATCACACACTATGAGTGTGGGGAATTCCCGATCGGTATTTTCAAGCGCCATCTTGAATGCTAGTAGTTCTGCTCGCTGAGCCGTACAATCTCCTAGAGATTGTGTTTTAGTGACCGCTGGTTTGAATTTCCCATCGTGCCAGCGACCTTTTACAATCGCACATGCAGCACTGTAAGCTTGTTTACCTCCTACTGCGGGTTGTGCTGATCCGTCTGTATATATTATACAGCCGTAACGTACTAGAGGCAGAATTTCGGTCGGCGGCGGACATTCGAATTCGTTTTGGAGAAACTCTTGTGTTTTTAAGTTAGGATCAAATTCGTATGCCACGTCTGTTGCAGCAAGAGAATTAGCCCATTGTATCCATCTCGGATGGAGCGCTTTAGCATTCGGTATGCTTGCTTTTGTTACAGCCTCTAGGGCTGGGATCGGTGTAACGATTATTATTCATTTACCTTGTGAAAGGGCTCGTTCTTTTGCTATAGCTGTCTGTGTTGCAGTAAGAATTTTTTCCGTTGGGCTAAATTTCATTTCAGCTTTCGTGTACAAGTGTGATTTGAATGCAATTGGTACCTTGTCTCCCTCATTAAAGGTCAGGTATGTGAATACGCATCTTTCTGGGATGACTCGAATCACAAGATTGCGTGTGTTATCACGTGTTTCTAATTTTGTTTTAATTAACATATCTGTTTGTAAGGATCTCAGAATTTCTGTGTGTTTTTGAGTCCAATTGTTTTTTTTTAAATCTGGTTTTATTAGATCATAAAGGGGTTTGACCCTTTCTGCGTAATTTGCAATGTATGTTCTTCCGAAATTTAGGAAGCCTAGAATTGACTGTAGGTTTTTTAGTGTTCTAGGTGCTTGGAGTACGGCACATTTCTCTAGGAAATTGTCAGCCAGGCTTTTGCCTTCACTTGATAATTCATATCCTAAGAACAGGACTGTTAGATGGGCAATTCTAGACTTTTTAAAGTTGAATTTGTAACCCTCTGTTGCGAACCCAAGTATTATGGTGTTCACTCTCTTCAAGTGAGTATCCAAGTCATCGTCTGTTAGGTATATGTCGTCGACATACGATAATGCTTCGTCATCATATGTTTGTAGTAACTCTGTTACTCTCGCTGAGAATAATCCTGGGCTGTTCTTGTACCCCTGGGGCAACCGACAGAATTCTTTTTGAGCGCCATTTATTGAGAACGCTGATAAGTATCTGCTCTCTGGTGCTATATTTTGACAAAAGAATCCATTAGAGATGTCTAATGTTGTTTTATATTTTTTGCGCACTATGTTATTCATTAGTGCAGCACTATGCGAGTTTTGCACTGCAAAAGTTTTGCAACATGAGTTAAGGTGTCTGTAATCCAAAACTAGACGATATGAATTGTCTGGTTTGGAGACAGGAAACAAAGGGTTGTTCATTTGTGAGGTGCAAGTTTCAATCACCCCCTGGTATTCTAGTTGATCTAGAATTTCTTTTACCTGTTTTTTAGCTTCTTGCTTGATTGGATACTGCCTTTGTGCAGTAGGTTGTGATTTTAACTGGATTTTGTGAGGAGGAGAGTCCTCATCCCATCCTACATGATTTTTATATAAAGCAGGAGCTTGAGCTACTGCCCACTTTCTTGCAAGTGTATATTTTTTATGAATTGGAATTTGATTTGAGAAGGCAGGCATAATTATTTCTTCGCCATGTGGGCACTCCCTGACGAACTCTGGTGGCCAATCTTTTTCAGCTAGAAGGATGTCATAGCCCTTGGAGAGATTATCCCAAAAAAGGCCCCTTATTTTTCTAGTCTTATCCCCTTCTATACGTAAAGTTATTTCATATATTTTGTGAGGTTTGCTAACTCTGGTGTCTGCAGTTTCCACTTGAATGTATTCATTCGTGTCCACTGTCTCCAGATGATTCATAAGGACTTTGCGTGCTATGCTCACTTCTGCTGCGCTGTCTAGCATTGTCTGAGCCCACTCTCCGTTTTTCAGCTGTGTCCTCAGTATTCTCGGCATTGTTGAATACTTTAATGCTGGCTACCTTCTTCTTGGGAAACTATAATTTTTTATTTGGATGAGCAGGTTCCTTGTCTTTGGACTTGACGTGCCCTTCCCTGGGTTCCGATCGTCCTCTTCTTTCCGATTTCTGCGAGGAAGTCTGAAAAGATTGAGAGGGACGTGTATCAAAATCTTGATATCTATCCGGTTTCTTTATGTTATCCCTATTTCTAAGGTTGTATTTTTTCACAGAGGGCTCCCTTTGGGGAGACTTGGGTCCTTGGTCCGGAGATCTTTCTCTCCGCCGAGGAGACCTTCCTCTGGACTGGAATCTTTTTTCTTTTGGATTGGATTGTTTGTTTCCATCCCAGTTCTTCTTTTGACTGTTTAGATTATTTTTAATAAATATTTTTTCAGGACTTTCAATTAGTTGGGGCTTCACTGGTATTCCACCCAAACTATCTCTACCTAGTTCTTCATAGGATTTTTCTATAATTCTGGCAATTTCAGCTGGTTGGTCTGCTATATCTGTCTCTTTTAACCTCTGGCGGATCGCCACATTCGCTGCTTCTCCTTTTATGTTGGCTAGTAATATTGCCGAGACCTGCTTGAAGTCTTTCAGTAATTTCATACCAAGAGTTAAAGCGGGTTCTGGACCGTATTCGTCTTGAATTTGTTTTAGCACATCTGGTATTACCGACATGGATGGTACACCATGTGTTTTTGTGTAAATGGAAGCAAAGACTGTACCCCAAGTGTCACAGTCCTCCACGTGTGGTGCGATTCCCATTGGAAGACAGATAGTCAGAATCCTGTGTTTATCCACAGGGGTGGTGTCTGGAAACACCGCCTCTATTTGGGTGATTTTTTGTGCTAACCAGAATGGTATTTGTTCCCGTTTAGCTGGTACTTTACCTAGGCAGGACTGTATGTTCTGTGGTGTAATTTTATTTGTGTTCCCCTGATGTGGGGTCAGCTGTGGAATTTTAACTACAGGTTGGATGGTTGAAGTCCGCATTACATATTGGACTAGTTGTCTATATATTTTAATTAGTTGTTTTAGTTGTACTAAAACATCTGCTGCAGACATTCTTTCGATGTCTGGATGTGGTGTGTATCCGGCTAGGACCGGCCACGTTGCTCCTGGTCTACCTAGTGGACCGAGCCTGGTGATGTGATTATTATGTTTTAGGGCGCCATTAAACAAGAGCAGATGCTCTTGGAATTTAAGTGGTACTTCCACTTCCTCGAAAGGAGTGTAGGTATCCGGTGGTTCCTCTATTTTATAACAGTGGAACTCCTTTGTTATAGCATTTGCTGCTGGAAAGTTTATCCATGAATAGAATACCTCTGTCTGCCGATATTCGTGTGCCTCAATTACGAATATGACTGTACCACCTCTTGGTGTCAGTCCATTGTCTATAAGTTTTAACGTTATAGATCTTCTTATGTTGACCGGGATGAGTTTTATATCCGGGTCTGCTACTTGCATAGTATTATCAGCTTCTATTATTTCAGCTGCTAATCTAGTTCTCTCTCTTTCATCATCACTTTCTGCCATTTTACCGACAGGAAGGTTTTTCTGTTTGTTTACAGATCAGGTTTCTTACGGAAAGAAAGATTAGATGCACAATATTTTGGAACAGTGTATCCTTCAACGTTGATTGAACCAAGAACCTTACATAGGAGTTCCCTCCTGCGAGGGTTGGCGAATTTTACCTCTCACCCACTCCAGACGTCTTTGGAGTATTATGGGAAAAAGGGGTCTGAGTGAAAGAGCACGACTGAGTTACTCTAAAGTCTTGCGTTAGTTTTATCGCCTATCCAAACACGTTGGGCGCCATGTAGTGTAGTTCCTATTATCCCAATAGGCTCTGCGCATTGGAATAATACCTCCAATAGTATAGACCTAGACCAGACGTTAACTAGGTCTTCTACTGTCGATATTAGACTTAAAGTTTTGGGTTTGCCAGCTAGCTCAGAGTTCACTAGAAACTTTCTCGAATAGGCAAGGAGGAGTTGAACCTCCCTGGATAGACAAGAAGGGATTTAGTTTCTGACAACCATAGAACATGACAACTTTGCTCTCCCCTAATCAAGAGTGTATCTCTAGAGTCGTGTGAAAACAAAAGACAACTTATTTTACTCAGTCAGTACGTGCATTCTTAGTTTCACCAGATTGTAGAGAAAAGGAAGAGACGGGCGTGTTCAATAAAAGATGGTATTTATTGATCAGTCTCTTTTCTCGTACAAGAGAAATGAATCGATATTATTGCAATACTTATGGTTAAGTAAAGTGCATACAATAAAAGCAGAATTATGAAATAATACTGTAAAAACATTTATATGGTTTCTAAGCCATATGGTGGTTTAAAATGGATAAAATATGTACATACACATATACATTCGACTAATCGTACTCAACTGGTGCTTCTAACCACGCCTACCCCGGTGTACCTGACCTAAGCCTAATACGTGGGCTGGAGTAGAAAGTAGCAGTTTAAGTTAAGTTTGTTTTGCCAAGTGACTGACTCAAGAATTCTCTGCAAGGGGTTATTCAGTTCCGTACCTTGAATCTAGGATGATTGAGGGATGGTATCTCTCATCTCTGGTCTCGATAGTCCAGGCTGCCTGCAAGGGCTGCTCGGAAGCGCCGGAGCTGGATTTCTCGGCAGGAGAAAGGCAGCGTCTCGTTCTCAGCGCGTCAGGAAGGCGGGGCAGCGTCAGTGGGCTTCGCTCTCTGCTGTGCTTCGGCAAGTCTCGCTGCTCCGATCTCGTCACCACCACGTGTGTTTGCTTAAGGCAATATCGGTAATATTTATACCTGTAAGGTGCCGAGATTGACGTAAGGATGGACATAGATACGTCAATAAGGATGTCATACGAACTGGTCGTTAGCACATTCTTTTGCTGAAGTTCTCGGTGAAATCAAAACAATGGCCGCAGGGTTTTTCCCAGGTTGTCATAGGTTTGATTTGTTTTGAGAACTCCGTATGCCTTATCAGGGGCTGGAGGAATATTGCTTTGCCTAATTAGATGGCAAGCGTTATGACCTAATCAGATAACGCGCTCCTGTGCCGTGGTCTGGCGTAATCAGATAACGGTTTCTGCATCATGGGATAGCTGCTAGTTAACTTGTTAACCAGAATAGGGTCAGGAATAGGGGGATCGATACAGAACCTATAGGAATACATCACAACTGACTAGGCGTAAAGGTGTTTGCCTTCCCGAACAGCAACATTTCTGTTTTCTGGCTGTTGCTGTTGTTGAGAGACCGTATCAAACGCTGCCTATAAATCCAACAGAATCAGTACTGTGTCTTTACCTTGGTCTAGGACAAACTTTAAGGTTTCCGTGGCATGGAGCAGCACTGACTCTGTTGAATGACCTGGTCTAAAACCAGATTGTTTGGGATGTAGGATATTTTCTTTCTGCAGGAAGTCGTTTAGTTGCTTATTTACCAACTTCTCCACTATTTTATTCAGCCAGGGTAGCAATGATATGGGTCTAAGGTTGGATAGAGTGGTGGGGTCTGCAATTTTATTTTTTTGCAGGGGTTTCACAGCCGCAATCTTCCAATTGTCTGGTAAACAGGAGGATTCGAATGAAGAGTTAATCAAATGGTTTACAGTCGGATTTATGATGTCTACGAGTGCATGTAGTACTCTTGGAGGGCAAGGGTCAAAGGGAAAGCTGATTTACAGGATAGAATGGCTTGCCTGGACTGTTCCATACTGATTCCTTGAAAACAAGAGAAATCTCCTGTAGTCCCTAGGATGAGAAATTATTAGTCGTGGGGATAGGTTCATTGAACTCTTTCGTCAGGTCTGTGATTTTTTGTTAAAAATATTCTGCGATTTGATCGCACAGATCTTGGGACGGTTGGATTTCCAGGTCTAGTATTTTAGGGTTTGTTTAGGATTTGACAATATTAAAAATGTGTTTCTGGTTAGCCATTGCCTGATTAATTAGGTGGAGTAGTAGGCCCTTTTTACCACCTTGATTTGAAGGTGGTATTGTCTGAGAACAGCTTTAAGTAGAATGAGGTTTTCTGAAACATAATCCCTTCTTCAAATTCTTTCTAGTTTCCTGCATTGGTTCTGTCGATCATATAGTCAGGGGGTAACCCAGGGTGCAGACTCTTTGTATGTGGGACTATCGTTATCTACTGAGGGGTTGCCCGTGAGGATGGGTTTGCTTGCACTCCCATCACTCTTGCGAGTAGCTGCGCACTTTATAAATACCAGGTAACATAACATAACATTGTCGTGCAGAAGGTTAATTTCAATGGCCACCAGGTAAATTTTAATTTCGAGTGAGGAGCAGGAGTCCTCTATTGCTGCAAGGATGGAGTCCAATTTGTCCAGAGAACCAGGTGGGAGGGATAGGTCAGCCCCACATTCTCCCCCCACACCCAAGGGCTGACACAGTAAGTGGGACCAGTACCCTCGGTCTCTGGGCAGTAGCGGAGTAGTGGAGTTTACCCATGGTGCCAGGGAGAGTAGGAGCAATAAAGGCTTGTTAAGAGTGCATGTGTCAGTGGACAGATGCACAGGCCTGCTTGTAGTGTGCCATAGCCCTTAGAAAAAGGCTGCCACATGTAGTTTTCTGGTCCATTAGAGAAACGTCCTACTTTTTTCTCCATACTCAAAATGTTCTATCTTACTTCCTATTTTGCTCTGTTATTTTTCCTCTAGTCTCATCTTGAAGTCCTCTTTAGCCTTCTCTAACTTCTTCACCTTATCTGATCGCTGCTTCCTTACATCGTTTTGTTATATTTGTGATTGCAATGCTCTAATTTTTTATAACTCTTCTTGACCATTTAGTGATGATCCCTCTTAGGAAAACGTTATATGTGTCCCACATTTTAATTAGACTAGTGCGGACTAGAATCTGTTCAAAGAAGCTTCTTGAGTTATCCTTCAGCGCATATAGGTATATATTTTACATCAGCAGCATTTTCTTTAAATGTTAAATCTAACAACCAGTGGTCAATTCTCGAAAGTGACAATATATTTTGCTATGAATGTATAACCTCTCTGTTTACTGGCTTTCCCTCGCTAGACATCATAAAACCAATAATCCTGCATTATATTTTTCAATAATCTTGCTACTTTAGATATGTTCCTATGAGGGCACCTTGTAAACCTGTCTAATTCATTATGCAACAGGGTGTTAAAGTTCCCCTCCTCCACAACTATAATTGGTAGTCTACATTCAATGAATTGAGAGAATAATCATCACAATGGGTTTATATCGTCGATGTTTGGGTCATAGAATCCCACATATACTATAGCTATGTTACATACTTTAATTTTTGCAGTAGCCCTTCTCCCCAGTTTGTCTTGCTTGGTCAGACGTTCTTGTTCTTGCTCTGAATCTCGCTTGATACTTTGAAAGGTTGTTGTTTTTGGCTATCTAGTTGTTAAGTTTACTTAAGACCTGGTTAGCATAGACTTTTTGCAGAATGTCTATTACGTTAATCGGCCTATAGATGGCAGGTTCTTGCTGATTGCCCATTTTAAAAATGCTGCTCAGCCAGGATGTGTGTATTTTAGAATGTTGAAGGTTAGAATGTTAGAATGGTTTGGTCAGATGCTGTATGGGCTGAGCAGCTTACATTCTGCTCCTGGTAGGGCTCTTCCTGATTACTACTTGAATAAATACATCCATGAATTTACAAGGAACGGTTTACCCGCATTTATTTCCATTACAATTGGCGACGATTTGTAAAGGCCCTGCGCTTCAACTTTCAAGAAACCTCAAGATAAAGCAACCTCAAGAATCAAAAACTCAGAAGCAGCAGCTCAACTTATTTGGCACTATGAGCCCCACCAGTGACCTCCCACCGGTCGCCCTCAACTCCAGTGTGCCAGCCCTGTTTCATTTCCCTGTCCACTGCCTGCCTCAGCTGCCATTGAAGATACCCCTTGCCTGCCACCCTGACGTCCTTCTTTCTGCCCCTGCATGCCGTTCCGGCTTGCTTGTCCCTCACAGAGTGACACGCAGTGATTGTAACCTGCAAGGATTTGGGTCCTCTATTTTCCTCTACGCTGCCACCCTCTTCTTAACGTCTGCCCCAGCTTCAGGCATTTCATTTTAAAGCCCTGTGAACTTTACAAGCAGTTTTGACTGACCTGCACCGACGACAACGTGAGCAGACAGTCACTGCCAACTATTGGAGGTCAGTCTTATTTTATATTTTGCCTGCATTTTTCAAGAGAAATGTCATTTTCCCAAGCACCGTTGCCGTTATTCGCGACATTTGAATACCGCGTGAGGCACCTTCTCACCTCGAGTCGTAGTCGCGCGGATCCCCTGTGGCTGCACCTTCCATCCAAGGTTTTCCTCTCTGTGACGATCCTTCCCTGCGTCATCACGGCTCCTCAGCAATTATCGGAGCCTGCTCTTACCGAGAGCCACACTGCCCGACGTCTTCCTGCGTGCCGCCATTTTGAATTTGCCGCTTTTCTTCACTTCATCTGCAGTTTCCAGCATTCTATGGTTCTGTCAACCACAGCCAACCACGTTTTTCAAGCTATTGACAACGTCATCACTTCGTCCTGACTTGCACATCAAGCACTTCTATTCTATGTCAGTCCACGGAGGCTCCGATTATGCTTCTCTTATCTTTACTGACAAAAACAGCAGCCAATAAACTTTAAACTGGCATGACCCCGGAAGGACAACCCCCTCCACCAGTCTGCACCAATCACTGTCCAGTCCAACACATAACAATTCTTGTAAAACCGGAACCTCCCTCTTTCTTTGCTGCTGCAGCAGCGAGTTAAGTGCCTTTCCCTTATTTGCTTCAGCGTATGGGGGTTTATGGTGTGTGATTTGTGATTGTTTGGTATTGCGCGATTGCGCGACTTTGTATAGCGCTATTGCGCGACTTTATCCGACGTCGGGTTTTTTCGTTACCCGGTCCGCCGTCCTGCGGTGTGCGTTGCGCGTTTGAGAGCGTTAGGGGGCGATGGAGCAGGAGGAGGCAGACGCGGCTTGCCCGCGCGCAGGGAGCAGTCGAGTGTGTGCCCCCAGTACGACGCGCATGCGCGAGGAGCCGAGTTCCGATTTTGCATTACCGGCTCCTCGCGAAGTGCGTGTTTCTAGGCTGCATCAATCCTTGGCCTCATAGGAACGCTGACCGGAGCGTATCCGGATTAGGAGCTTTGCTCTAGGGGAGCTTGAATGTTAATAGGGGTCTCCTTCCACCGTATAATTACCTGCCTCTGTGGTGTGTTGGCAACTGGGGTTGCAGAGTGTGTGTGAGGCACCCCTGGGTTGCTCCCCCCTGTTAATCTCCTCCTCACCTCCTTTCACTTGGATATGGCGTATTACGCCGAGGAGGGCGACCAGTGGGTCGAATTCAATGAATATGAGCAGTATGAGCCTGAGGAAGAACAATTGGAGGAGAACTTAGGTGAAGCCCTGGCTACCCACGACCAGAGCTCTGTTAGTAAAGCCCTGATTAAGGCGTTAAAGCCTTTTACTAAGTCCCATCATACCTCGGGCAAGAGAAAGTTTAAATCCTCACGCAAGGGGGATACCTCTGCTCAGTCCCAGGACCACAAGTTAGCGCAGATGGCCAAGTCAGTGATGAGGGACCATGGCTCTATGGCTTATCAGACATCGGGGGATTCCTCCTCGACGCCACCTGGTACTTCGGACTCGGAGGTGGATTCGATTGCTTCTAAAAAGAAGGCTAGGAAGACTAAGCACACGGCATACAAGGCAGATGATAGTCAGGTCCCTAAGAACCTTCTGTTTGACCCTAATAGTATAGTTCACCCTAGATCCACGGAATGGGTGCCCTGTGCTGAAGTTGCGCATTATGTCACTAATAACTTGCGTCAAGGTTTTGAGAGTGGGGTGCCAGCCACGTTGAGATCGGAATGCCCCAGACCTTCAGTGACAGGGAAAGTGACGGATACTCCGGACGTTGATCCTACCATGACAGCGTTCATGAGGAAGTTCGCTAAGGACCCTAAAAAGGGGCTGGATAGAGCATGGCGGGGGTGCCAGGACAAATTGCTGGACGTCTCTGGACCCCTTACTGAAATTCTGGAGGCCGCGGTCAAGGCCAAGGAACAGGACGTGCCTATGGATACGTCTGATATCATGGAATGGGCCCAGCGCGCCATGTGCTTTTTGGGAAATGCGAATGTGGCTCTGTCCACAGAGCGGAGACGCTCTTTTCTGATGCGGATTGATTCCCAATTGGCAGAGATGGCCACCAATGAACCAGGTTCTATGGTTAACGGCATGCTCTTCGGAGACAAGTTTGTTAAGGAAATGGGCAAGTACGTCGCCACTTTCTCCGCGCTTGACAAGGCGCAGACTACGATCAAAAAGGTGCTTCACACCGGTGTTTTTGACAGGGCCGGACGTCAGCGAGGTCGAGGGTCCGGCCGAGGTTTTAATCAGACCTCACGTGGAGGTGAGCAACGAGGCAGAGGTTACCAGCGCTCCAACTTCTATCCCTCCCGTAATCGAGGAGGTCGTGGCAGAGGACAGAAAGGAAACTACAGAGGACAACAGAATAATTCAGGAGAAAACTCCTATTCAGGTACGAGTTCTTTGTGCAACAGAACACATGGTGGGAGGCAGACTGGCCTTATTTATGGCGGGAGCTAACAACCGATCCCTGGGTGTTACAAACCGTCCAAGGGTACCACATAGAGTTTTATGCCTCCCCCGTGCAGCGTCAAGCGCCCGCGCCACTGCATTTTTCCCTACAAGAACAGAGTTTCATAGACGCAGAGGTGCTGGCTTTGCTCAGAAAGGGAGCAGTAGTGGAGACTTTGCCACACGTTCAGGGCTTTGCGAGCACCGTCTTCGTGGTTCCCAAGAAAGACCAGGGCTTTTGACTGGTTTTAAATCTCAGAGATTTCAACGCATGGGTTGTGTATCGGCACTTCAAAATGGAAGGCATACACCTACTGCGCGACATTCTGTTAGAACAGGATTGGATGGTTCGTCTGGACTTGAAAGACGCATACCTGACAGTGCCCATTTTTCCACCGCATCGACCCTTTCTTCAATTTCAGTGGCGCAACAAGTGGTTCGAGTTTGCCGCCATGCCCTTTGGCCTCTCGTCCGCTCCCTGGTGTTTCACCAAACTGATTAAACCAATAGTTCAGTGCTTAAGGGAGAGGGGCGTAAGACTGATCATTTATCTAGACGACATCCTGATTTTGGGATGCTCGCCGGAGGTTGTTTCACTCCATCTGTCTTGGACGGTTCACCTCCTTCAGGAACTGGGCTTCCTTTTGAATTTGCAGAAGTCCATTCTGACACCTTCACAGGTTATGGAATTCCTGGGGTTCCAGGTCGACTCAGTGAAGGCTCAATTGCTCTTACCGCTCAAGAAGAGGGTGGCGATCAAGAAGGAATTGAGGAAAGCGCTTGTCTCTCCGACAATTTCCTTGAGGACCTTAGCACGTCTGGTGGGGCTGTTGGCCTCGTCCATCCAGGCGATCTTTCCGGGTCTCTTGCATTACAGAGCTATGCAACGATTGAAGGCATTGCATCTACGCAAGGGTGTGACTTACGCTCAACAGGTTTCCCTGTCGGCGGACGCTCGCACGGAGATGAACTGGTGGTTGGAGCATATGTAGGCCTGGAACGGCAGAGCCATCTTTGCTGTCACCCCAGAAGTGGTGATAGAGTCGGATGCGAGCCGGTGGGGCTGGGGAGCCCGTTGCGGCTCTGTGGAGACCGGGGGCCGCTGGTCCCGCGAAGAATTGAATCTCCACATCAATTGCCTGGAACTCCTGGCAGGTTCCTTTGCGGTGCGCACTCTATCCCCTCAAAAGATCTCTTGTTGCATTCTCCTACACATGGACAATGTGTCCGCGGTACGGTATATAAATCGCCTCGGAGGCACCAGGTCTCGACTCCTGGTGGAGATAGCCAAGGACTTTTAGCATTATTGCCTGGACCATCAAATCTTGGTGACGGCAGAGTACATTCCGGGATCTGTCAACGTGACAGCGGATTGGAACTCTCGGTATTTGAGGGATGCCAGCGATTGGAGGTTGCATCCCAGGATTTTCAGGGCTTTGGACCACTTATGGGGTCCGTGTGTAATAGATCTGTTTGCCTCACGGCTCAACAGACAGTTGCCCCAATTCTTCAGTTGGCATCCGGACCCGTTGGCGATCAGCTCGGACGCCTTTCTTCAATCGTGGACTACGGGCATTCTTTATGCGTTTCCTCCGTTCATCATGATCCCGTGGGTTCTAGCTCAGATTCGGAGGCAGAAGGCGGAGGTGATTTTGATCTCCCCGTGTTGGAAAACTCAAGCGTGGTTTGCGGTCGCGATGAGTCTTGCATGCGCATCACCAGTGCGAATCTCGTCGTTTCCAGACCTTCTTACGGACCCAGTGGGCCTTCAACATCCGCTGGTTCTTCTGGATCAGTTGTCTCTCATGGCGTGGAGACTTTCCAGAGACGCTGGCAAGTGCCGGGAGTTTCTCAGGACACTCTCTTTTTCTTGTCACAGGCATGGGCACCTTCCACCCACAAGCGTTATGAGTCAGCTTGGAGACGTTGGGTTGGTTGGTGTAACGAACGGCAGGGAGATCCAGTGGGATCAGATATCTCTATGATTGTGAATTTCTTGGCAGATTTGGCACAGTCGGGCTTGGCATACAGATCGGTGAATACTTTCCGATCAGCTATTTCGGCGGGACATCCGCTCGTGGATGGTAAACCTGTTGGGGAACATCCACTGGTGTGTAAGATTGTCAGGGGGATACGGCTGGTGAACCCTCCTCAACCCAAGTATACTGAACTTTGGGACGTTTCTGTTATCTTGCGTTTTTTATCGGCTTGGCCGGTTAATGAGGGTCTGTCTTGGAAGCAGCTGTCAGCGAAACTTACGATTTTGCTATGTTTGATTTCCTGCAGAAGAGTATCGGACATTCGAGCACTGGATTTGTCAGGTAGAGTATTTACTCCCACGGGAGTTTCCTTTACAATTTCGGAGCGAACTAAGACACACTCAAAATGTATTTCCTATCCTGCATTTCCTCACCACAGTAAATTGTGTGTAGTAAAGTGTTTAAAGGTATATGAGGATTGTACTAGAGAGTTTAGGAAAGATTTTGTTCAATAGTTGATTTCCCTACAGAGACCTTTCCGCCCAGTCGCCAATGCTACTCTGGCCAGGTGGATTTCCTGGTTGTTGAGTCTGACGGGTATTGATTCCTCCAAATTTGGAGCTCATTCTGTTAGAGGGGCTATGGCCTCAAAATCCTTTGGTGCCGGTTCTCGGCTTCAAGACATCATGACTGAGGCTGATTGGTCATCTGAATCTACTTTTAAAATGTTTTATCATAAACCTATTGTGGATGTGGCCTCGGTGGTGGTGAAGAAACTTTAAACTAGCATAATCGGAGCCTCCGTGGACTGACATAGAATGAAAAATTGTCTAGCAGTCGGGACAAAGAATTTTCAATTCTATTAAGGACACGGAGGCGAGGATTATCCCACCCGGGTTGACAGTGATGGACTTTGTATGGAGATTTGAAGATGTGATGTATTTTACCCACCCGAATGATGTTTATGGCTTGTTGTATTCCTTATTGTTGGAATAGCCATTACGACATGTATTTTCATTTCAGGTGATCAGCACAAGCAGACCGGAGAAAGGATTTCTGCGGGCTGAGCTGGTTTCAACTGAGGAGGAGAAGTGTTCCCCTTCGGACAAGAGGATGCGATAGTTGCCACGTTGGGTTCCGGTCTTGGTTGGACTGCGGAGGAAATCGCAAAGAAAGAGGAAGGTTCCGGTTTTACAAGAATTGTTATGTGTTGGACTGGACAGTGATTGGTGCAGACTGGTGGAGGGGGTTGTCCTTCTGGGGTCATGCCAGTTTAAAGTTTATTGGCTGCTGTTTTTGTCAGTAAAGATAAGAGAAGCATAATCCTCGCCTCCGTGTCCTTAATAGAATTGAAAATTCTTTGTTGCGACTGCTAGACAATTTTTCATTCCTTTGCTGAGTGCCAATGCTGAGGTGTTTTCCAGCTTACGATCGGCACTTCAATTTTATCTTCAGTTTTCTTGCCAGTTGGTTTGACCACAATATTATCGTCAAAGCACCGTGAGTACAGCATCTGCAGTTTTATTGACTACGTAACAGTGCCACTTAGTGGTCATCCACCACCACTGCCCCTCTACAAGGAAAATAAAGATCTCTCGTTTTAGACAATATAAATCCACTTTCTCCAGTGTTTTATCTCGCCTTAATTTTCCTACCAAGGTACTATTTAATTCCTTTTCATTATTTTTCACCGAAGCTCACCACGGTGACCACTTCATTTATTTTATTTTATTATTTTCTTGGGACACTTTCACACCCCTTCTAAGCAGAGTGGCACTAAGTGCTAATGTGCCATGCCCTGCACATCTTGCCGTGCTGCAATTTCATTCATGCTCAACATGTGTACTTTATGGTGTTTTTACAGTTATATTTACATTATTATATTTTCTTGCTCTGTACATTGTATTTTCACTGCTGTGACGCCACTGAATGGGATCCTTCATTTAAGCTACGTGAATTTCTGTTCACTACAATTTAATCGTGCATTTTGCTTGTTGCACATGTCTCATTCCTTCATGTGGTCATTCTTCACATCCTTTTCACAGTTTCATGTGATACATTGTGCCGTGTGCCGTGTGCCGTTTCCACACACTTTTCACTTCAACTTGCTTTGGGGGTTTTCATTGTTTAAGGTACTTTACATTACAGTGATTATTTACATTATGTTACTTTACGTTAATTTACAGTGCCTTCTCTGCAAGCTCCTGCAAGAGAATTTTTCATTGTTCAAAGCACTTTACGTTACAGTGTTTTTTTTACATTACTTAACTTTACGTTGCGTCACTTTACAGTGCCTTCTCTGCAAGATCCTGCAAGAGAATGTTTATTTTTCAAGGCACTTTACATTACAGTGCTTATTTACATTACGTTAAATTGCGGCACTTTTCCTACATATCCCCTGTTCATGGGATCTATGACAGTCTGTATTTTCACCCTACATGGTACCCGTATGTGATTTTACATTTTACTACTGTCTAGTGGATTTATTTTTCAAAATCCACTTAGGTGTACCTTATACACCTCCCTTACATTTTGAAAGTGCTTTTCTTTTCTCTCTCCTGCACTAACTGTTCTTTTTCAATTTCTGCTTCTGCTTGCCACCTCCACACTGGTTTGGCCAACCGGTTTGCTCTGGTGGTGAATAGAATTTCAGTTCCTTTCTCTTTATGTGTTGCGCCACCTTTGCTACGCAAATCTTTCTCCCATTTCTTTCCTTGCTTTTCTTTACATTACTCTTCCCTCTGCCATGCAAGGTTTGCATTTTAATTAAGTCTGTTGTCTCTGTTAAAGGGGGAAAAGGGTTGGGTTCTTTCATAATCCATGCATTGCCTTCATTTTCCATACTTCAGTTCTCACCTCAGTGCTTTTCTTTCACTCTGTTTCATCCTCTGATTACATGTTATAAAATGTATCATCCATTCATTACATGTTTTAAAATGTATTCCTCATTCCATCTTTTAAAGATATTTTCACTTAAAGCTTTGCTTGTAACCTTTTGTTGTGCCTCTTTGAAGTTCTCACTTCTCATTGCAAAGAATGGAGAAGATGTAGTATGCTGCTCAGCCAGGATGTTTGTATTTTAGAATGTTGAAGGTTAGAATGGTTCGGTCAGTTGCTGTATGGGCTGAGCAGTGTACAGACTGCTCCTGGTGGGGCTCTTCCTGATTACTACTTGAATAAATACATCCATGAATTTACAAGGAACGGACTCCCCGCATTTATTTCCATTACACTCCTCTCCGTGTTTCAGCTACTGGAGCCCTCTCTGCCACCGCGTTGCAGCTCAAATTTACATAAGGTACCCATACTGCCTTGTCGTAACTCAAAAGGTCACCTGGAGGGGTCGTAGCCAAGATGGTAGTTGAGTGAGACATGACTCCCTGCTTTCCGCAGCTTGATGCTGCAAACTTAGCGCCCTGCCTAGTTCCTGGAGGGCTTGAAGTGGTGATCCGGTGTCCCGACTATCTAGAGAAGGACCGCTGTTATTTTCACCTAGATCGATGCCCGCTAGCCCGGCATGCTGACTCCTGAATCGTCACTGATGAGTGCAGGGTTGGATTGAGATTAAAAATCGGCCCGGGCACGCTAAAAAAAAGTGGCCCACATTTGCATATTGCCTTTCCTCAAAACACTGTTTCGGCAAAATTTTATTAAAAAAAGGTGTGAGGGAGGTGGTCAAATAAATGCCCGGATTAGTTTACACTGGTGAAACACATCTGAAAACAAGTGAGGCCACTTCTGCTCAGGCCCCCTGCCCAGCTCAGTATGCATACATGAATGTGCCGGCACAGCGAGAGAAAGGGAGTGACACTTCTGCCTGTTGCTAAGGCCACTCAGACACCCACTGGGCTGCTGGCTGTATCCAAACAACAGCGACACCACCCAAACTAGCCTCCCAGACTGCTAAAAAAAGCAGCCCACAGATGGACATGGACACTGGCTTCTCGGGCATTGCCCGAGTGTCCACGTTACCAATCCGACGGTGGATGAGTGACCGGAGACATCTGGGATGGCGCCAGCGGAGGCCTGGATAGTGGTGCTTGGCACCTAAGGCCCGGTGTGAACAGCACTGCTGATGCCTGCTGGGGCTGTGGCAGTGCCTGACTAAGCCCAATCATCGGCACACCCGGGGCTGGTGGGAGGGAAGCCTGCCAGGAGGAGCAGCGGACTCCGGCCGTGTTTAGCTGGGGGCCCGATCTGTGGCAGGTCTCCAGCGCTGTGAGGTGTGAGGGCCAGGTTCTAGAACTGCGTTCCCCGCTCCTTGTGGAGCAGCCTGGAAGTGAGTGGGGGCACTTGTGATCGTGGGGATGGATGTGCCCCGGACTTTGGCCTTGTTTCCTTGGCTCCTCTGCCGGTCAGTGGGGGAGTGCTGCCTGGGCCCCATCTCCCCCTGGAAACTAGGGGGTTCCAGCTAGAGGGCTCCTACGGGCCCTCTGCTCGTTTGGCCTTCCTCCCTCGCTGTTGGCACCCCACTGACTGATACCTGTGTCCACTGCGGTGTGTCCCACCACCGTGGCCTTACAATGTGGACATCATAGAACGTGGTAGATGCAGATACTCTATACCAGCTGGACTGACATCATAATGCCCATGTGGGAGACTTGGTGGGTCTCTACTGTACTGCTCTCCCGCTGCTCTCGCCCTGCACTGCGTGCCTGTTTATATGGGCCCACGCTGTCCTGATCTCGCCCCTTGGGGTATTTATATTTCTTGATCTCGGTGGGATTCCCAGCCTTGTGTAGTTGACACAGGAGAGTGCTGCTCACCCCCCTCATTTGGAGTACTGCGATACGGACCCCGTCTGAGGGTCAAGTGGGGTACTAATTGCCGCAAACCCATTACCTACACACAGCTCTTTTAGGGCCCTTTCAGACATAGATTGGCCTCTTTTTAGACGCAGGGGACGGTGGTGGAACCCCGACGTTGTAGCTCACGGCACCCTCCAATCTACAATTTCTGCCTGGAAACCATCATTCTGGGGCTAGCTCTACTCTGTTGTGGCATCATTTCCTGCTCTGGTGCTCCATTTGCCTATCTGAGAGGCTAATCCTGGTCCTAGCTTCTCTGCACGCTTGCCTGTCCTGCACACCCTGCCACACCAACAAAAGGGAAACTGCACTGTATCTCCTCTACCGAGCTTTCTCTCATCTACATGGCAGCCTCTAAGGACAAGTGCGACCAATTGATCTGAGAGATGCTTACTCTACACCGGCTCAAAATAAAGACCTAGCTGTGGGCCCCCAACCCTCACTACATGTGGAGCAACCAAGTTTGCCTGATGCGACTCAGGCCCTGTTGACCCGGGGCTTCTTGGAAACTCTCTTTACCTCCCTGAAGACTGCTCTTTAATTCCTTAAGAACGATGACTCACAAAATACGCTGGAATTTTGTCGGGATCTGTCCTCTCTGATGGACCAAGTCTCAACACTTTATGATAACTAAACCTCCAAGGGTGAGGAGGTGGAGATGTTGAGACAAGAAATTATGCGCCTACATGAGCAGGAGGATGAGCTACATGCTCAAACAGGGGATCTTGAAAATAGGTCCTGGCTTAAAAACATTTGCCTTCAGGGGATTCCATCTGGGGCAGAAGGTACTGATATCAGAGAATATACTCAGGCACTCTTTTGCTTTATTCTTGAATGGGACCACAGCACAGAGGTACGCCTCGACAGGGTCCACTTCATCGGCCAGCCAGTGGGTGTGACATCCAGGTCATCCGACATTTTGGCCGGTGTTCATATCTTCCAGATAAAAAAGAATATCCTGAAGGCTGCCAGGTCGAACCAACTCATACATTTCAGAGGGCACAGCATAGACCTCTTCAAAGACATCTCGTTCCTTATCCTGCAACGCTGCAGGGACTTCAGACCAGGGACTGATTATTACACTCCAAAGACATTTCCTATGGATGGGTCCCCCCCTTTCACCTCATCTTCCGCTGGGAGGGCCGACTCTATCAGCTGAGATCCCTGGAGAGACACGCATGGTTCTGGGCCTTCCGGTTGAAGACTCCTCTTCTACCATGAGAGGCTCTCCTCATTCCCCTCTGGCATGGGGATTCTTCGTGGTGGTGTGTGGGGAGGTGTGAGAAACTTCTTCAACCTGGTCCGGCGGAACGAGCGCAGGAGAGAAGGAATGTTCTGGACAAGCTTGCCTATGGCACAGGGGTAACGTCACTTGATAATGCCTCTCATCGGCTATTTATTCTTAATGCTTTGCCGCCCGCCGTTGATGGAGCAGGGGAGAGACAAAAAATGTTGTGTACCCCATGTAAAGTTATCCTCTCATAACCATAATAATACTAATAGAGTTAAGCATGTAAACTAATCAACTAAATGCACGTAAAGTCGACACAACCCGTGGGAAAACTAATTGCTGTTTTGCAGAAATAAATATACTAATATATAAAAATGAGTCATACTAATATAGAGCTGTGGTATTGTAGATTTAACTGAATAAGCGTGTGTATCTGTGCTTATATTAGAAGTTCTTTTTGTGGCAATAAAGAATGCAGATGGTGAGTAAAATGACTCTTATTTGTGTGCTTTTGCTAGGTAACACTTAATGGGGAAAATTAGAATAGTGAGAAGTAAACAGAGGGTTAAAATTCTAAATCTAACTTCTGTTATTTTTGTATTAATTCCCATTGAGGCCTGCGTGGCCTAGTCTGAAAATGTCTGTTTAAGTGAAACGAGAAAAAGAACTCTGAAAAATGGCCCCCACGTATGCGCAGTGTATATAAGAAGTGTGAGTGAACGGCCTATGTTCGGAGCGATAGATGTCAAGGCCAGCTTAGCCTATGAACAGGAGATGTGCCAAAGGATGCTTGCATTAAAAAGCCTGGGAAAGCAAGTCAAAGAATCTTTATTATGACCAAATGATACAAAGACTGAACGACAAGTACAAACTTTAAGTATGAAATAATGAGAAAGCCTTGAGAGTGACACAGCACATTTTTTAACTGGTTTGAGCAAGGAGGACATGAGGTGATCATCACCACCTTTGTAATGGACCAATCAGAAATGGCTATGGACTCTAAAAGTTTCAAATGTAAGTTAGTTAGTTAGAAAAAAGGGTATAAAAGAGCTTGTGCGAAGGAGGGTTACGGTTGGTCCATGGATTTTAATTAGTACCATGACATTCTGTCGATTCCAACGATTTTATGGTGCAAAAGACTTTGAAATATTTTTGGACTTTATTCACCTATTACAGATTGGTAATATGCTTTTCTAATTTTATTTCTTAAATGTACTAAATAAATGCTTAGAATTGTGCTTGTCTAAAAAAATATGCTAATTTATTTCCTAATTGAAAGTAGATAAACTATTGAAAATATAGTCATGACAAAATTTAATGTTAAATGTTATAGGAATACTGTGATTGAGCTGGTCTTAATCGCCATCAACTGACTTTTACTAGTTGGTCCATCGACCAAAATAGCAGAGTACCTTGATGGTTGTTTTCCTTATAACAAGTTAAATGATTTCTGAAATGTATATAATGTATGGAATATAAAATTTAGGTTGATGAGGTACCCCGCTATCCAGCAGCTTGCCTCCTTTTTAACTGATTCAGGGGCAGTGTGGTGTGTGTGTATGTGTGACTCGTGGTGCTATAGGCCCCACCGATGAGTAAAAATAAATTGCTCCTGAGTTAAGTGGGATGAGTTTGAGGGTTGTTGGGAAGCTTTGCTGGATCAGATTTCTTGGCAGCAGAGGTATGGGTACTATAGGTCAGTTTGGAGATTATTAATGTTTTATGTTTAACACTATGGGCCAGATGTAGATAATCAGCATTTACCGATTCTAAAATACCGAATTATACCGATTCGGTATTTTAGAATCGGTAAATGCTATGTAGGTATCCAATCGTTAAATGTTACCGAAGCTGTAAAATTCAGTAATTACCGAATCGGTAAATACCGATTTGGTAAAAGGGGGGAAACATTGAAGGGTGGCAGGGTGTCACTTTGACACCCTGTTGCACCCCTGAATTGTGTATGGGTGCACATGTGGCACATCTTGCCCCGTTATCATGCGGCCTCGCATTGTCTGACTCAGAACTGTGGTGATTACATGTACGCCATGGAAACTTTTTTAATTCTCTTCCTTTGACTCCGGATGTGTGCCTGGTCTCGATTTTTCCAGAGTACATCGCATATAGTTTATTTTCCTTTAAGGGATGCTTCATTTCGCTTTAACAAGCTAAAATATGCTAATTTTGTAACGCATTCCTGCAATCCCCAACACAAATTTATTGTGTGGACTTCTCACCGCTTCATATTAGGAGTGACGTCTTCTGTTACAGTTTGCCTATCTTGCAACTTTGCGGCAAATCTGATTCATACGATTGTTTATGGTCTTATAGGTCCATACCGTTTTTCATTCATTGTCCTTATTATCTTTTCATCACATCGTAACCGGTCTTCAGCCCTTAGGAAGTTATAGTACTCATTTGTACCAACGAAACATGTGTTGGCTGTTTCCATTGATGACAATTGGCTGTGTCCATTGATGACAATTTGGATGTTTCCATTGATGATAAAATTTGGTTTTGAATAAACAGATGATCGGATGCATAAAGAACATTGATCTGTCTCTTCTGTCTCATGCGAGAAAATCTGATGAATATATATACATATGTTTGAATTTCATTTTTCTGCTATGAAATGTTGTGATTAACATGTCACTTGTTTGATACCTAATTAAGGATAGTGCACAACTGACCCAACCCAGTTGTATTTTCATGTGCCAAATCTTTCTTGATTTGCATTGTGTCACCCTTGGTAGTGGGTAACGGGTTCTCTGTAGCACTCCGCTTGTAATACTCACAATTTGTCACAACTTTGCCCAAAAACGATTTTTCGTGTACTAGTTCTGTGATTGTGCGGTTATTTCCTTTTGGAAACACTACTACCTTCTGTTTTATCTTTGGCACACATTCATGCCCTGAGGGCATGTATGTCTGTCGCATGGCACTGTTAATATTTGCATACATTTGCATTTTTTAGGGTTTTCGAAATTTACCACCAACTTGTAGTTGGTGGTAAATAACGAATCCTAAAATCGGAAAATCACTCATTTGAGTGCTCCCTACGTATCAGGATTCGGAAATTTACCGAATCAGTATTTAAGAATTCGGTAATTTATTGATTCCTTAAATTACCGATTTGCTGGCAGATGCATCAAAGAAAATACCGGGAGCAAACGGCCAGATTCTCAGAATCTGGCTGTTTGCTCCCGGTATTTTTGCATTTGGGATGCATCATCCCAAATGCAGAAATCGCAATTTAAGTAATCTCTAAATAGCGATTCCTTAAATTGCTCTTGCATTTAAGGAATCCCAAAATGAGATTCCTTAAATGCAATGCATGAAACCCAAAAAAATAGCGAATTCGCTAATAGGGGGAGCAAATTACCATGAAGTTATACTTCGTGGTAATTTGCTAAAACTTTGAAAAATGCACTTTTGTGCATTTTTCAAAGTTACATGTTGCGCACACACATGCCCTTAGGGCATGTGTGTGTGTAACATTTGTGCACAGGTCCATTTCAGGGGTGCAACAGGGTGTCCTTTGGACACCCTGGCACCCTTGAAATAGCGGAACATTAGCGATTCGGATCGCAAATAAGGAATCTGTAGGAATCGCTAATAACATTGCGATTCCTACATGCATCCCGTTTTGCTAGTCTTTAATAGCGATTTCCTAAAATTTGCTATTAAGGACTCACAAAACATAACTTTGATGCATCTGCCAGTCTGTAAAATACCGAATCCTTAATTTAGGCCCCTACATATGAAAAGCCTAATTCCGGTCGGTAACAGCTAAAAATCGGTAATTTCGGCTGTTACCGACCGGAATTAGGCTTCCAACATCTGGCCCCTATATGTTGAATTTCTATTATGTTATATGTAGTCGGAATTTAAAGGCTTCCAGGAAGTAGGAAGTTGGTTGCACTGTATGTAGGCAGGGGTAAATGTGTGGCAAGTGAAGTCGCACAGTGCATTGTCTGATTTCAAAGTGGTGACATCGTTGTGTATTATCTTTAGGGACATTTTCCGTAAGAGAGCGGTGAATGTAAAGCGAAGGACACCTGTAAAATCTCAGCCTTAAGAATAGTCAATTGTGAGCTCTTATTAACGCTTATCCCTGGGAGAGTAACAGGTTTTCCCCTAAGCTTGTTAAAAGGGTAAGGTAGAGGGAAGTGCTACTTTATCGGCGAAACAAAATTCTGTGGTAGGGATGAGGTAAGCACTACCTACTGGAAATACAGAATTCTTGTAAGTTTGGACAAACTATCTCTTTGGTTTTAGTGAAACAGACAGTAAAAATATGTTTTATGTTGTAATTAACAAGTTTAGGTAGTGTAAAATATATAAATATTGCGCCAATAAATTTTGTAAAGGAGGGGTCAGCAGAAGCAGGAGTGAAGCTGACATCAGAAAGAGTTACGCTGGGATAGGTCCATGTGACTGTGACATATACAACCCTGATTGGTGCGTTAGTGTGAGACGCGCTGGAATAGGTCAGTAAGATTATGACGTAGACTGCTCTGATTGGTGCGTTAGTGTGCAACGTGCTGGGATAGGACAGAATATCGCTACTGATTGAAAGGAAGTGTACGATCGTATTGAGAAAATTTGTGAAAATGGATTATTATTATGAGCAAGACAGGGAAAAACCTTCATGGTTCAAGAAAATTAAGAATCTATTTAAGAAAGACAAAGAAATAGTTACTAGAGAGGGAAAATTACTACCTCCACCGAAAACACCGCATCAGACATGATGAAGAAATATGGCTATTGTAGTAAAGGAAGATGCAGAGTCCAACTGTGTAAGTAGGTAAATCCTTTATTGTAGATTCCTTCTAAGATAGATGAGTAGGAGAAGATAGGAAGTACATGTATAGCCCCACCAGGAGTAAGCTTTAAGCAGCTAAGCCTGAGTTGATCAACTGACACTGTGAGTCAGAGAGAGGTACTGTGAACCAGAGAGTCACCCAGGCATTCTATGATGTCATGAACATTCTATTCAGTGAAGAACAGCAGAGAAGTAGTTTACTACACATCCTCTTTCCTTGGGGAATGACAGAAGAATAGAAAGAAAGATAGACAAGATACCTCAAATATGACATTTGTATGAAAATACAAAATGAAGTACACAAAGGAAATAATGTATGACATGAACAGCATGAGGTATCATTAGCAATAGGATGCTAAATTTTAAATGGATAGAGAAGACAACTAAATATTGCTACACAACTAAATATTGCTACTATATGCCTCACCCCCTTCCCTTAGGGTAACAGCATGGTTTAGATGAATGAATACCAAAGTAGACAACAGGAAGAGTGTAAACTCCATGACAAAAATTCACAAGAGAAAGATTCCCTTGATAAAAGTATGTTGACACTGAAATATGATAAAGCTCCACACTCAAAGTCTTACCAACATGAAACCCTTGGCCACAAATTCCAAGCAGGTAGATTTCGACAGAAGCAGGGTGTCAAATTGAAACGATGTTAAAACAATCTCCACCAAAAATAGGGAACAACGCAGGGTGCTAACCCTGTAAAAACTACAACTTCCCCTAAGTAGGGTACACCACAGGATAGTAATCCTGGAAACTAAAATGGGGCATTGACTACCCACAAATAACCAACCTCCCCTAAATAGGGTACACTACAGGATAATCAACCTGGGAACTGAAATGGGGCATTGACTACCCACAAATACACAACCTCCCCTAAATAGGGTACACCACAGGAAATTTACACTGGGAACTGATATGGAAACTAAAATGGGGCATTGACTACCCACAAATACACAACCTCCCCTAAATAGGGTACACCGCAGGATAATTAACCTGGGAATTGAAATGGGGCATTGACTACCCACAAATACACAACCTCCCCTAAATAGGGTACCCCACAGGAACTTTTCACTGGGAACTGATATGGGCATTGACTACCCACAAACAATACCA
This sequence comes from Lissotriton helveticus, assembly GCF_964261635.1. NCBI lineage: Eukaryota > Metazoa > Chordata > Amphibia > Caudata > Salamandridae > Lissotriton > Lissotriton helveticus. The sequence continues at coordinate 1,968,861,505 of NC_136065.1, forward strand.
CCTCCCCAAAGTAGGGTACACCACAGAAAATTTACACTGGGAACTGATATGGGCATTGACTACCCACAAACACTACTAGCTCCCCCAAAGTAGGGTACATCACAAGATACTAACCCTAAAAACAGATGTGGACATTGACTACTACCCACAACCTCCCCAAATAAACGGGTACACTCTATGTGAGAAGACTGAATAAGAGATCAAGCAACACTACACTATATTCATGAGTTATAGAGAACGTTTACTGTCACCCAACCAACTTAAATTGAAAACTGAATCGTTTGAGTATGCACACACACAACTTCCCCAAAGAAGAATAGAAAACTGGGCTAACCACAAAACATGGTAACTGATTGCCCTAAAAACCTACACAGATTAATGCATACATAAATTTCTTGTCTGCACAGTGACCACATCACTTGGATCATAATGCTTGTACCTTACCAGGATAAAACATAAGGCAAACAGGAAATACATAAAGTCAACTTGCTCTTAGTCCCATAAGAAGAGCTGCGGGTCCATGAACTATCCATACCGGTGACCAGACAGTCACGACAGCTCGAGAAACGTTGTGCATGCTGGTCTATGCATTAACCATTACTTTGTCCACACAGTCACGACAGCTCCAGAAACGTTGTCCTTGCTGAATAGGGAACACCAGGAAACTCCTTGTGGACTTTGTGAGGAGTATAGTGACCTTCGTTGACCATTACTCACAATACTCACTTACTGAAGAAAAGCGGGTAATCTATTGTCCGCAAAACTTTATTGACAATGCAGCAATGGCAAAAGAAGTACACCGGAGTAAAGACTGCCAAAAAGATGAAAACATGAAAGAGCAAAATGGCGGCACGCATCCCTGACGCTGTGCAGGGTGGCTCTCGGCTGAAGCGTGCACCAAAACGTCCACCGCAGTAATGACTTCACAGAGAAGGCGGACGTCACTGAAGACGGAGTGCAGGCATCATGAAGCTGGTAAGGCTGCGCGTGTCGAGTGAATGCGCGAGGTGTGTGCTCGTGGCATGTTTGAAAGTCATCCGTTAAACTGGCGTAGAGCAGAGGCAACATTTTGAGTGTCCCATTCAGTAAAGAAAAATGCCTCACAGACCAGTAAAGTCCAACTCTGCCCCCCGCTTTTGTAAACATGCGCAAAGGCTCACAAAAAATGTCACTCTTGACACCATACGACACAGCGAGAGCTGGCAAAGTACTCCCAGACAGAAGATAATACTTGAACAAATAAGCGTATGAGCTCACCAACATCGCCGCTTTTCTAGACTCTCTTGAGTCTGATCCAACGTTGTAGACTGGCAGACAATAGCAGGGCAACAGCAGGCTCACTGACAAGCACACTGGTAGAACTGAAGGACCAGTTGTTAATGACACTGTTGTCTTTTTTCCCAAAGAGGAAGACGCTGCCAGACTGTTTTCAACATCACCGCTTTTCTGGACACTCTTGAGTTTGTTCAAACGTTGAAAACTCGTAGACAGTAGCAGGGCAACAGCAGGCTCACTGACAAACACACTGGCAGAACTGAAGGACCAGTTGTCAATGTCGCTGTTGTATTTTTTAAAGATGAAGACGCTGTCAAACCGTTTTCAGCACATAAAAAAATTGTCAGATTTGTAGACAGTCAGTCCAGACAACTTGCTGATGTAGTAGAACAATTTTCACACAGGTTGACAGGAGACAACAAAGTAAAGACACACGCCCAGGGTGAAGGCTGTCCAGATAGTAAAGGACACTGGTGGGGCTAGCTGGGCGTTACCTTTAAGCTTCAATTTACATTTTGAAAGTCCTTAGTTACTTGTCTTTCAGTTCCTTGGTTCCTTAGTTGACCTTTCTCCTCAGTGCACGCGTAGGTTTATCCAGTTAAAATCGTCGCCAAATTGTAGTAAAGGAAGATGCAGAGTCCAACTGTGTAAGTAGGTAAATCCTTTATTGTAGATTCCTTCTAAGATAGATGAGTAGGAGAAGATAGGAAGTACATGTATAGCCCCACCAGGAGTAAGCTTTAAGCAGCTCAGCCTGAGTTGATCAACTGACACTGTGAGTCAGAGAGAGGTACTGTGAACCAGAGAGTCACCCAGGCATTCTATGATGTCATGAACATTCTATTCAGTGAAGAACAGCAGAGAAGTAGTTTACTACAGCTATCATACTTGCATATGGTTGGAAAATTGGGCAAAAGACGAAGGAGTATTGGCATTTCAAGAAACAGGTTCGTTTAGCACGGCAGTGTTACGAAATCTAAGAGAAAATTTTTTGAAACTTGAGCCAAGACCTAGGCCAACACAATTTAAAGCTTTAATGGAATGGTAAAATGAGATGTATGAAAAAGAAAAAGAGAGATTCCAAGATATAAGAGAAAAACGAGGCAGTTCAAGAGGATTATGGGGAACTACTCATGAGAGTAGAATGAAAAGATGGAGTTGTGCTGATATGTGGGATGGTATGTATCCAATGACGAAATTAGATGAAACTGTAGGAAGAAAGTGATACGGAAGATGAGGTGTTGGAGAGCATTTTAAATAGGAGACCCCCTCCACATCAACCAACTTCTGCAGTGGTGACACCGAATGCACCACCAATGGAGATTGGAATAACAGAAACCCCAAAACGACCTTTAGAAGTAAAAGTGCTCTTGAAAAACAAGAATTAGTACAGATTGAAGAGTCAAGTACCTCTGAATTAGAGAGATCAACACAAGAATTGGCCTAGAAAATTAAAGAATTAACTAAAAATGTGTAAGATGTAACTGTACCAGTAACTATAGGTCCTGTAATACCAGTTTTTGAAAACCAGAAAATAGATTAGCATTCGTTAATGTGAGAAGTTGGCCTGATGTGCAGTGCTCACTATTCTAGTGATCACTATATATCAGTCCAAACAACCCTTATTGATGATTGGTTGTAAGTCAACCTTATAGACCAGCTATCCTAGTAGCATGGATACGAGCAGTCTAAGGCTAAGACTCTAGAGGGCGTGTTAAGCCAGCTGTTTTACCATCACATTACCCCTTGAACACCCAGTGAAAGGACACCACACAAGTGTTATGAAAATAAACAGTGTATTTATTAGAATCACAACAACCCTGTACTCTTTATGAGGACAGGGTGCTAGGCACACAACAAAACTCTTACGAAAATACTTTTAAGTTAGCACGTTACACAAATGCCCGAGGGGCACGAAAAACCATATACGCTAAAAGTGGAATGCGAATTACTAGCAGGTAAGTAACAGTTCTAATAGGCTTTGGAATCGCTAGGACTGGACTAGGGAATCGTTAGATTACTACTAGGAGGCCTAGGGGACTCGGGTGCAGAGTGTGCACTCTCACGCGGGATGCGGGACAAAGTCTATGGAAGCTAGAATTCACAAAGTTAGTGTTCACGGGCGAACCCGACCTGGTAGGGAGAAAACGACAGTGGATCCTGACCCTTGGATAGTGAGGCTATGCTGGGACACCGGAGTGCCGAAGTTACCTAGCCCAGGGGCTGCAGCTGCATAGGTCTGAAAAGACGTCGGGGATCTCGTTGCCGGACCAGGAGCCTGGAAGGAAGAAGTTGCTGGCAGGCGACCAGTGAAGGAAAGTTCGATGGATCCAAGCCTGGATCAAGGAAGAAGAAAACCTGAAAGCAGAGGGGACCAAGTTCTTGAATCACTAGCCAGTGATTAAGTGGGCACCAGGATGGCACCGGGCGAAGTCACCGCAGTCAGGTGAGTGGGCGCTGCTGGGCTCTGCAGTCTCTCGGACCAGGAGGCGTTGTCGGCGACCAGGATGGAGGTGCGAGCTGTCCCACGAAGGATGAAGTCGTTGGCGTCGAAGTTACCCAGGATTGGGCAACAAGCCTTGGCTAATTCAAGCCCACGCGGTGGACTCAAAATGGCGTCTTGAGTGGACCAGGAGGGTCCAGGGTGCTCCTCTTCTGGGAGGGAGCAAGGGCCAGTCTGGAGCAACCAGACCAGCAGCGGAAATGTCGTCGGGCGTCGTCAGGAAGGCCACAAGCCAACGGGCTAGTAGCCAAACAACGCGGTGAGCAGCAGAAGGCAGAAGGGCCCCACGCCGATCGTGGAGATGCTGGGGGGCTGCTCTTCGGTGCTGGAGCTGCTCAGGGTGGGGGCTTCTCGGACCCCAAAGCACTCACCAGGAAATTACTCGGTGGGCTTGCTGTGCAGAAGTCGTGCAGTCTTGGCGATGGCCGGTCCCTCGAGGTCTCGTCGCACCCACGGTTCTCAGCTGTGCTGTAGAGGTGGGTAGAGGTCAGAGGTGCCAGGGAAGCCGGGTCTCGTCGAGCTGGGCAGTCGGATTCCGGAGGAAGGACGTGCAGCAGACCGCAGTGTTCTTAGATGGTGCCTGCGGATGCAGGGTGACTACTCCTTAGCCACAAGGGAGAATCTTGAGGAAGAAATCGTGAAGTCCTTTCGTGGAAAGTGGTATCTTGATTCCAAAGATGATCTGATTTGGAAGGGGGCCAGTCCCTACCTTTATCTGGGAAAAGGGGGCTGGCACGCGACTAAGTCCTGCCCTATGGGTGGGACTAGGAGGGGGGTGGTTACACCCACTTCCTTGGCGGGCTTTTCCCCAGCACAGGGTCTGGAGTGACCCTGGAACTGGTTCCAGCCAGCCTATGCACAGTGAGCACCGGGGTGCCACGTGCAGTCACCTTCCTCTAAAGCCCTGCCTACCTACAATACACAAAACCCTGTCTTGGACGGTGCTGGCACCGCCCCTGGCAGGAAACCCTTTGTCCTTATCTCCTGCTCTGGGAGGACTCCCAGCAGCAGGAGGGCAGACTTGTGTCTCGGTGGCAGCATCCATTTTGTGGATGCTAAGGCTCTGTCTGACTTTTAACCGGGTTATAGGTTACAGGCATGTCGTGTCCCTCTAGAAGGGTGGAATGCTAACCCCGTCGCCAGAATTGGCGAGGGGTTAGTATTCCAATTCGTATGACACCTTACTCGACATGTTTTGATAAAGCGATACCAGAGTTGGCACATAACCGCGAGGATTATAATGCACTTAAGAGTATATGGTATGCGATATCATGGAAACGGCTAAGGGATGGATCCCGAAAGCCGCAGACAGGCTCAGCTCATGCTAGAGCACCGTCTCACACGATTCCAAGCACTCTGCCTTCAGGATTGTTAAGGCCTGCTATAGGAGTGACTGATAGGAGATCTGTGTGTCCATTTTAGGGTTAGATATAGGTATACTATATCTAAAGCAAAGGGTGAGTACACCACCTTGCCCCAGCTGTCGTGCAGCCAGTTGTGTCAGTTTTAGTTAGTCAATCCAGGGGTGGCACAATACATGCTTCAGCCCCTGGGAGACTTCTGGGTGCACCTCAGCCCTGGGTACAGGGACTTGGAGAGGGCCCAGTGCCAATTCAGTACCTAAGTACAATTTGGATAGAGAGAACAGCTAGGCTGTGGGTCTGATTAGCAGGCCCACAGCCAGGGAAAGTCGTAAACCAGTGCAGCAAAAAGCAAAAATCTGGGTGATCATAGGATTGCAGACCCTACTCTCCTACATGACCCCCCCCCCAAACTTTGGGACAATAAGCTAACCTTGACCAGGTGAGTCTTCTTGCTCTAAGTGGAAATACCTGGAGAGCCCATCAGCATTACTGTGATCAGTCCCAGGTCTATGCTCCACTGTAAAATCCATCCCCTGTAGGGAAATGGACCACCTAAGCAGTTTGGGGTTTTCACCCTTCATCTGATTTAGCCACAAGAGGGGCTTATGGTCTGTCTGAATGGTGAAGTGAGTGCCAAACAAGTAGGCCCTCAGCTTCTTCAGGGCCCAGACCACAGCAAAGGCCTCCCTCTCAATAGCTGACCAATTTTTCTCTCTGGGTGTCAACCTCCTACTAATGAAAGCGATAGGCTGATCATTACCATCAAAATTCAGTTGAGACAGAACAGCTCCCACACCCAACTCAGAAGCATCTGTTTGGACAATGAATGGCTTGGAGTAATCTGGACTCTTGAGGATAGGTGCTGTGCACATGGCCTGCTTTAGGTCATTGAATGCTTTCTGACAGCTTGCTGTCCACTGAACTTTCTTTGGCATCTTTTTGCTTGTCAGGTCATTAAGAGGGGTCACTATGGACCCATAATTTCTGACAAACTTCCTATAGTACCCAGTCAGGCCCAAGAAAGCTCGAACCTGAGTCTGGGTGATTGGAGGAGTCCAGTCCTTGATGGCCTGTATCTTACTCTCCAGTGGCTGAACCTGGCCTCCACCTACAAGGTGGCCCAGGTATACAACCTGTGACTGCCCTATCTGGCACTTTGTGGCCTTGATAGTGAGGCCTGCCTTTTGCAGGGCCTCTAACACTTTCCTCAGGTGGACCAGGTGATCCTCCCAGGTGGAGCTAAAGACAGCAATATCGTCAAGATAAGCTGCACAGAAGTCATCCAGCCCAGTGAGGACTTGATTCACCAACCTTTGGAAGGTGGCAGGTGCATTTTTCAGTCCAAAGGGCATTACCACAAATTGATAATGCCCTCCAGGGGTAGAAAATGCTGTCTTAGGTTTGGCTTCCTCAGCTAACCTGATTTGCCAATACCCAGCTGTCAAATCAAATGTGCTTAAGAAGTTGGCAGAAGCCAATCTATCTATAAGCTCATCTGCTCTTGGTATTGGGTGGGCATCAGTCTTAGTGACTGCATTGAGGCCTCTGTAGTCTACGCAAAACCTCATCTCTCTCTTACCACCCTGGGTGTGAGGCTTTGGCACTAGAACTACTGGGCTAGCCCAAGGGCTATCTGAGGGCTCAATGACTCCCAGTTCCAACATTTTCTGCACTTCAGTTTTGATGCAGTCTCTAACATGATCAGGCTGCCTGTAGATTTTACTCTTGACAGGCAGACTGTCTCCAGTGTCAACATCATGGGTACACCAATCAGTTTGGCTGGGTGTCAGAGAGAACATATGTCGAAAGGATTGCAGAACTTGCCTGCAATCCTGTTGCTGATGTTCAGTGAGGCTGCCACAAAAGACAACACCATCAACTGACCCATCATCAGGATTCTGAGTGAGCAGGTCTGGGAGAGGGTCACTCTCTTCCTCCTGCCCCTCATCTGTGGCCATGAGCAAGCTCATGTCCTTCCTGTCAACATATGCCTTGAGCCTGTTAACATGGAGCACTCTGAGAGGGCTCCTGGGAGTTCCAAGGTCCACCAAGTAGGTAACCTCTCCCTTTTGCTCAATGATGGTGTGGGGCCCAGACCATTTGTCTTTCAGAGCTGCTGGGGCCACTGGCTCCAGCACCCACACCTTCTGCCCTGGCTGATACACAGTCAGTACAGCCTTTTGGTCATGCCAAGCTTTTTGAAGTTCCTGGCTGGCCTCAAGGTTTTTAGATGCCTTTTCCATATACTCAGCCATCCTGGAGCGGAGACCAAGTACATAGTCCACTATGTTGGTTGCAGGCTTTTTGAGAGGTCTCTCCCATCCTTCCTTCACCAAACACAGGGGTCCCCTTACAGGATGCCCATACAGAAGCTCAAAAGGGCTGTAGCCAACCCCCTTCTGTGGGACCTCTCTGTAAGCAAACAAGAGGCAGGGGATCAGGACATCCCATCTTCTCCTAAGAGGTTCAGGTAGTCCATGAATCATCCCTTTCAGGGTCCTGTTGAATCTCTCAACAAGCCCATTGCATTGTGGGTGATAGGGTGTGGTGAACTTGTAGTTCACACCACACTCTTTCCACATGGCAGTCAGATATCCTGACATGAAGTTTGTACCTCTGTCAGAAACGACCTCCTTAGGGAAACCCACTCTGGAGAACACTCCAACTAGGGCTCTTGCCACTACAGGGGCTGTAGTGGTCCTAAGGGGAATAGCCTCAGGATACCTGGTGGCATGGTCCACCACCACCAGTATAAACTTGTGTCCTGATGCTGTCTGGGGTTCCATTGGACCAACAATGTCAATCCCCACTCTTTCAAAGGGAACCCCCACCACAGGTAGTGGTATGAGGGGGGCCTTTGTTGTGCCACCTGACTTACCACTGGCTTGGCAAGTGACACATGAGCGACAAAACTCCTTGGTATTCTCATTCATATGGGGCCAGTGAAAGTGTGAGACAAGCCTGTCCCAAGTCTTTGTCTGACCTAAATGACCTGCAAGGGGAATCTCATGGGCCAAGGTGAGAAGGAAACCTCTCAGAGACAAGGGGATGACCAGCCTCCTGGTTGCACCAGGCTTGGGGTCCCTTGACTCAGAGTACAGGAGTCCATCTTCCCAGTATACCCTGTGGGCACCTGTGGCATTCCCTGCAGCCTCAGCAGCAGCCTGCTGTCTGAGGGGTTCAAGGGAAGGGCAGCTCAACTGTTCCTTCCCCAGGTCTGCTCTGGAGGGTCCCCCTGAGCCCAGAAACTCAACTTGATCAAGTTCAAGCTCTTTAGGCTCAGTTTCCCTCAGCTCTTTTAGATCAGCCTCCTCAGAGACTTGATCCTCAACCTGGGGCAAGGGGGAAGGCAAAGCCTTACCCTTACTGCCCTTCTTCTTGGGAGGTGTCTGGTCCATCATTTCAGGATCCAGCACCTGTTCAGTGGGGCATTTTCTGGCCTGTGACCTAGTCACAGCAAGCACATGTGCTGGCAAGCCTAACATCTCCATGTGAGTCCTCTGCTCCACTTCTGACCATTGTGATGACTCCAAATCATTGCCCAACAAACAATCAACTGGGAGGTCTGAACTGACTACAACTTTCTTTTGTCCCTTCACTCCACCCCAGGAGAAAGCTACAATTGCCACACTATGACTAGTAGTGACATTGCTGGCATTGGTCACCAGGAAATCAGTACCTGGCATGATCTGTCCAGGGTCCACAAAGTTAGGTGTCACCATGGTGACACTGGCACAAGTGTCCCTATAGGCCTGAGCCATTTTGCCATTAATCAAAGGTGTCTGCCTATATTTGCCCAAAGTATTGGGACTTATTTCAGGGGACATATCCATATCCCCTGTACAGACAAGGACAGCCTGAGTGAGTGTGCCAACTAAGTTGTCAGACCCCTCAGTACCCAAGGTTAACCCAACTAATGCCTTGGGAGTGACACTACCACTACTGACTGTACTAGGGGGTGCAGTTGCTTTAGGAGCTGTAGTGGCAGGAGTTTGTCCTCCTCCTCTTTTGGTGCACTCACTAAACCAGTGAGATTTACTTTTGCAGTACTGGCACCACCTTTTTGACTGGCCTTCTTGAGTCTTCTTCTTCTGGGAAGCCTGACCCCCACCCTCTTTGGTTTGTTGGGGACCTGGTGAAGACTTCTGGTCATTTTGCTCATTCTTAACATTACCCTTCTGGTCTGCTTTCTTCTGACCACCCTGGTTCTGGTTCTGGTTCTGCTTGATCCTTGTCCTGACCCATTTGTCTGCCTTCTTTCCCAATTCTTGGGGAGAGGTCAGATCTGAATCAACAAGGTGCTGGTGCAGCAACTGGTTCTGACAATTGTTCAAAATTTGTTCTCTCATCATTAGATTATACAATCCTGTGTAATCTGTAATCTTGCTACCCAGCAACCAGCCCTCCAAAGCCTTAGTGGCACAATCCACAAAATCAGACCAGTCCTGAGACTGAGTTTTCTGGGTGTCTCTGAACAGCAACCTGTACTGCTCAGTGGTTAAACCAAACCCATCAACCAGTGTATTCTTCAGGACCTGGTAATTGTTAGCATCCTCCACTCTTGTAGTGAGGAGCTTATCTCTACCTTTACCATCAAAGGAGAGCCACAGTATAGCTGCCCACTGACTCTGGGGAATGCCCTGCACAGTGCAGGCCCTCTCCAGAGCAGCCATCCATTTCTGGATGTCATCCCCTTGCTTAAAGGGGGGCACTATTTTAGTCAGGTGTTTAGTATCTAAACCCTTCTCTCTATCTCTTGGGAGATTGCTGCCACCAGTGGGAGCTAGCCCACTCATCTGCTGCTCTCTTGCCAGGGCAAGCTTCTCTTTGGCCAGGGCAATTTCTTCCCTTTCAATCCTCAGTTCAGCTTGTCTCATCCTAGCTTCATGCTCCTTTCTCTGAGGGGAAGTAAATCTCCTCTGTGGAGGATTCCTTCTCCCCTGAGAAGAGGCATTAGAGTGCAGAGATCTATTGGAGTCCCTAGAAAGAGATCTATCTCTCCTAACTCCAAGGTTAGGCCCACTTCGGGTCAGTACTGGGGGGCCCCCAGATCCTAGCCCAAGTAAGTCTAAGTTGGTCCTAGTTAGCCTTCTGACTACCTCAAGACCTTTGTCTACCTCATCCCCAGAGAGTACCTCCTGATCCTCCTCCTCAACTGCTGAATCAGTGTTGGGGAGGTCTGGATCCCCAGAGGTTCCCTCTAAGGCTGGCATGCTCTCATGTAACTGAGAGAGCTTTCTGGCATCATATGTCTCTAAGAGACCTATCAGAAAGGGAATGGTGGGGTTAGACCCCTGCTTCAGTTTCCTGGAGACACAGAGTTGCCTCATCTCCTGAAAATTGAGAGCTGCATATCTTGAAGTGACCTGTGGAGGGTCAACACTGACCAGGGGAGTCTCAGTAGAGTCCCCCTGAGTCGACATGCTTTTCTAGTGAGGTGTAAGTGGTGCACTTACCTACACTATATGTTTGCCTACTGATCCCTTGCTAGAGTTGTAGTTTAGGGTGTGCTAGGCCCTAGGAGCTACAACAGCTGGTTCAGTAGAACTCAGAGTATTCTAAGCTAAGTTATATGTACCTTTAGTACTTATGTGATCTTTCACAAGATATTCTTAGGGCATGTGTGGTAAAACAACAGCAAGCTCAAATCCCAACCGCTGCTCACCAATGTGAGAAGTTGGCCTGATGTGCAGTGCTCACTATTCTAGTGATCACTATATATCAGTCCAAACAACCCTTATTGATGATTGGTTGTAAGTCAACCTTATAGACCAGCTATCCTAGTAGCATGGATACGAGCAGTCTAAGGCTAAGACTCTAGAGGGCGTGTTAAGCCAGCTGTTTTACCATCACATTACCCCTTGAACACCCAGTGAAAGGACACCACACAAGTGTTATGAAAATAAACAGTGTATTTATTAGAATCACAACAACCCTGTACTCTTTATGAGGACAGGGTGCTAGGCACACAACAAAACTCTTACGAAAATACTTTTAAGTTAGCACGTTACACAAATGCCCGAGGGGCACGAAAAACCATATACGCTAAAAGTGGAATGCGAATTACTAGCAGGTAAGTAACAGTTCTAATAGGCTTTGGAATCGCTAGGACTGGACTAGGGAATCGTTAGATTACTACTAGGAGGCCTAGGGGACTCGGGTGCAGAGTGTGCACTCTCACGCGGGATGCGGGACAAAGTCTATGGAAGCTAGAATTCACAAAGTTAGTGTTCACGGGCGAACCCGACCTGGTAGGGAGAAAACGACAGTGGATCCTGACCCTTGGATAGTGAGGCTATGCTGGGACACCGGAGTGCCGAAGTTACCTAGCCCAGGGGCTGCAGCTGCATAGGTCTGAAAAGACGTCGGGGATCTCGTTGCCGGACCAGGAGCCTGGAAGGAAGAAGTTGCTGGCAGGCGACCAGTGAAGGAAAGTTCGATGGATCCAAGCCTGGATCAAGGAAGAAGAAAACCTGAAAGCAGAGGGGACCAAGTTCTTGAATCACTAGCCAGTGATTAAGTGGGCACCAGGATGGCACCGGGCGAAGTCACCGCAGTCAGGTGAGTGGGCGCTGCTGGGCTCTGCAGTCTCTCGGACCAGGAGGCGTTGTCGGCGACCAGGATGGAGGTGCGAGCTGTCCCACGAAGGATGAAGTCGTTGGCGTCGAAGTTACCCAGGATTGGGCAACAAGCCTTGGCTAATTCAAGCCCACGCGGTGGACTCAAAATGGCGTCTTGAGTGGACCAGGAGGGTCCAGGGTGCTCCTCTTCTGGGAGGGAGCAAGGGCCAGTCTGGAGCAACCAGACCAGCAGCGGAAATGTCGTCGGGCGTCGTCAGGAAGGCCACAAGCCAACGGGCTAGTAGCCAAACAACGCGGTGAGCAGCAGAAGGCAGAAGGGCCCCACGCCGATCGTGGAGATGCTGGGGGGCTGCTCTTCGGTGCTGGAGCTGCTCAGGGTGGGGGCTTCTCGGACCCCAAAGCACTCACCAGGAAATTACTCGGTGGGCTTGCTGTGCAGAAGTCGTGCAGTCTTGGCGATGGCCGGTCCCTCGAGGTCTCGTCGCACCCACGGTTCTCAGCTGTGCTGTAGAGGTGGGTAGAGGTCAGAGGTGCCAGGGAAGCCGGGTCTCGTCGAGCTGGGCAGTCGGATTCCGGAGGAAGGACGTGCAGCAGACCGCAGTGTTCTTAGATGGTGCCTGCGGATGCAGGGTGACTACTCCTTAGCCACAAGGGAGAATCTTGAGGAAGAAATCGTGAAGTCCTTTCGTGGAAAGTGGTATCTTGATTCCAAAGATGATCTGATTTGGAAGGGGGCCAGTCCCTACCTTTATCTGGGAAAAGGGGGCTGGCACGCGACTAAGTCCTGCCCTATGGGTGGGACTAGGAGGGGGGTGGTTACACCCACTTCCTTGGCGGGCTTTTCCCCAGCACAGGGTCTGGAGTGACCCTGGAACTGGTTCCAGCCAGCCTATGCACAGTGAGCACCGGGGTGCCACGTGCAGTCACCTTCCTCTAAAGCCCTGCCTACCTACAATACACAAAACCCTGTCTGGGACGGTGCTGGCACCGCCCCTGGCAGGAAACCCTTTGTCCTTATCTCCTGCTCTGGGAGGACTCCCAGCAGCAGGAGGGCAGACTTGTGTCTCGGTGGCAGCATCCATTTTGTGGATGCTAAGGCTCTGTCTGACTTTTAACCGGGTTATAGGTTACAGGCATGTCGTGTCCCTCTAGAAGGGTGGAATGCTAACCCCGTCGCCAGAATTGGCGAGGGGTTAGTATTCCAATTCGTATGACACCTTACTCGACATGTTTTGATAAAGCGATACCAGAGTTGGCACATAACCGCGAGGATTATAATGCACTTAAGAGTATATGGTATGCGATATCATGGAAACGGCTAAGGGATGGATCCCGAAAGCCGCAGACAGGCTCAGCTCATGCTAGAGCACCGTCTCACACGATTCCAAGCACTCTGCCTTCAGGATTGTTAAGGCCTGCTATAGGAGTGACTGATAGGAGATCTGTGTGTCCATTTTAGGGTTAGATATAGGTATACTATATCTAAAGCAAAGGGTGAGTACACCACCTTGCCCCAGCTGTCGTGCAGCCAGTTGTGTCAGTTTTAGTTAGTCAATCCAGGGGTGGCACAATACATGCTTCAGCCCCTGGGAGACTTCTGGGTGCACCTCAGCCCTGGGTACAGGGACTTGGAGAGGGCCCAGTGCCAATTCAGTACCTAAGTACAATTTGGATAGAGAGAACAGCTAGGCTGTGGGTCTGATTAGCAGGCCCACAGCCAGGGAAAGTCGTAAACCAGTGCAGCAAAAAGCAAAAATCTGGGTGATCATAGGATTGCAGACCCTACTCTCCTACAGTTAACTATTCCTTTAAACTCTAGTATGCAAAAAGTAAGAGAAACAATATATCCAGATTTGAATGAAACAAAGAGTACAATAAGAACAACACCACCAGATTTAGCTATGAATCAGAGTCCAATATGTAAGATTCCTATGGGAGCAGAGTGAGCAACTGAAACTCCAGAGAAAAGAGTAGCCAGTATAGATTTGACTAAAACCCCAGTAGGACCAACAGCAGAGGAACTAAGCAATTGGGTTAAAACATTACAAAAGAAAGATTCAGAACCAAAACTTTTAGATGTGGTTAGACTACAAATAGATATGGAAGAACTAATTATGAAAACCATTGGAAAAGAAAAGTTAAAAACATATCAGGATGATGAATTGATGTTCATGTGTAAGAGCATAACTTGGAGAGATAAAAATCTACATGATAAACTAGAAGAAAAAGCAAACGAATTAGGAATAGAATTTGCAAAAGTAAAATTATTATAGCAACCTTACAGAGCGGATTTCACTGAAAAAGACTTAGATAATTTGAACACAGCAGGAAGATTATCTCAGATAAAAGAATTAATTGTACTACTAAGAAAATGGGGAGATGTAGATCGATGGAGAAGCAGGTGGATAAAGAAAAAGGAAGAGGCCAATGATAAAATATCTTAGCTTTCCCTGTTAAATAAAAGGAACTAGTAGCAACAGAATATCCCATGAGAGAAATACCAGGAGAATGTTATGTACATGTCCCATGGACCACACAGGATATATTATCATTCAACAATGATTTTCCTAGATTACGAGAAAAGCCTGTAGAATGGTATAGGCAAGTAGGCAGGTTTGTAAAAGTTTCAAAGGTGTTGTGGGAGGATTTAGATGGATTGTTTGATATAGTTCTACCTGCAGACTTATGAAATGAATGTAAAATTACAATTGATTGACCAAAAGAAGAATATCCAAGAGATCCTACAACAGGTGCTTCAGGTTCAGAGATAATGAGGAAATATGACCAAGTGGTAACATTTTTGAAAAATAAAATTCCACCAAAAGAAATGGATTGGCTAAAAATTGATAGGACTACACACAAACCTAAAGAATCTGTACATGCTTATTATGAAAGACTGCTTCTAGTTTTTAAAACATACAGTGGATATGAAAATCTGGGTGAAAAAGATATGAGTCATTTTTGTATTTAGGTTCGTGTTTGGTTGAGACCTGAAATAGGGGATATGATAAGACATCACATGATGTGTTGGCAATCTAGTTCCGTTGATGAAATTTTGAGGTATGCGAAATATTGTAGCGATGATATTGAAGCTAGGTAGCGTAAGCTTAAAGAAAAGGCAATGTGGGCACAAGTAAAAGTTGCAGAACAAGAAGAAGCACAATTGTCTAATCAAATAATGATGTGGGTCAGACAAAGATGAAAGGTAATATGAATAAAGGAAAAGGACAAGTGAATATAGATGTGGCAAAAAAGAAATGGCCATGTCATAATTGCGGAAAGATAGGGCATTGGAAGAACAAGTGTAAATTACCCCCAAAAGTTAATCCTGAAAATAAATCATTAAATCCACAGGTGCAGAATGAGGTAAATTAACAATCACCACTACAGCAACAGGTAGTCACACAGCAGAGTCAGGTGCCAATACCACCTCTCCCACAAAGTGTTAATCTTCAGAAATACAGTGCAGAGACAGGATTCTACGAAGGACAGCAGGTTAAAAGATCACTGCGTAGGGCCACTGTTCCGCAGTGTTGGTTTAGATCGGATGGAAACGAGTCCGATGAGAGTTATTGACGGTGCCTAGGAGAGGAAGTGGAGTGCGTGCTTAGCGCAACTCTGGAGGTAGATGAATCTGCTCCTTTTGTGAATGGAAAGTTGAATGGTGAAAATGTTACTTTCCTAGTGGACATAGGTGCTACCCGTTCTACAATTAGATCAGTAGAAATTCAAAACCTTCCTCTCTCTGGAGATGTTATCCAAGTTGTGGGTGTACCGAACAGACAGATTAAAACCCCACTCACACGGCCCGTGGAAGTGGAAATTGACTCTTTTAAAGAAATGCATCGCTTTGTAGTATGTGACAGCAGTCCTGTAAATTTGCTTGGACGCGACACACTCTGTAAAATGAATTGTGCCATTTTCTGTTCACCAGATGGCATTGCTTTCCAAACAGCATATGATGATATTCTGTATAAAATGTCAATGTCAATAATAGATTCAGAAAAGAGCGAAACATTCCCTGTGTTTGACAAAGAGAAGATCCCTTTTGAATTAAAGGAAACAGTTAAAGAGGAGGTGTGGGACTTCACAGGAGAAGAGATAGGTCTAATTAAAGGAGTAAGTCCTGTAAAAATTATTGTAAAAGAAGATGCCATATACCCAAATGTCCTGCAGTATAAACTAACTCTAGAAATAATTGAAGGAGTAACTCCAGTAATTAACAAAATGATTGAGCAAGGAATCCTGAAAGAGAGAATGAGCAGTCTATGTAATTCACCAATCATGGGGCTGAAAAAGCCAAACGGAACTTTTAGGATAGTGCAAGATTTGAAAAAAGACAATAAAATAGTTGTTCCATGTTGTCCAATTGTACCAAATCCAGCTGTGATACTATATCAAATTCCACATGATGCAGAATGGTACACATTTATTGATTTATGTAATGCGTTCTTTACAGTTCCATTGCACCCTGACAGCCAGCCAATATTTACATTTAGGTTTGGCAAGCGTTTTTTGGCATGGTGCCGAATTCCTCAAGGGTATATTCATACTGAAGAAATCATTTGAAAGTCTGAATATTCTAGAGAAATCTGTTTTGGTTCAATATATTGATGACCTATTAGTGGCATCAAAGACCAAAGAAGCTTGCATTTCTGATACTATTGCATTGTTGAACCATTTGGCAGAATGAGGTCATAAGGTGTCTCCATCAAAATTGCAGTTTTGTCAACAAGAGGTACAATACTTAGGTCGTAAGATTGGAAATGGGGTGAGAAAAGAATCAAGATTATCAGAGGAATTAATCCACCAAAGACACATAAGCAAGTGAGAATGTTTCTGGGAATGGTTGGTTACTGCCAACAGTGGATACGTGTATTTTCATTAATTGCAAAACCTTTACAAAGATTGACTAAAGGAGATGTAAAAGATCCTATAGTATTGAATGAAAAAGAAATGAAAGCATTTGAAAAATTGAAAAACAGTCTATGCGAAGCACCAGCGCTAGGCATGCCTGATTATGAAAAAGAATTTGAATTGTACTGCAGTGAAAGAGATGGGTGTGCATTATCAGTTCTGATTCAAAGGCATGGAAGAATGAGAAGACCAATTGCGTATTTTTTAGCTGTTTTGGATCCAGTAGCAAGGGCATTACCTGGATGTCTGAAAACTGTAGCTGCTACAAGTGTGAGTTTGGAACAAAGTGAAAGTATTGTGATGGGGTACCCAGTAAAGGTTTATGTGCCACATTCAGTTGAAATACTCCTCACCAGAACCAAGACACAGTACATGACAAATAGTTGTTTGACCAGATATAAAAAAGTGATTTTGGGTGCAGACAATGTAACAGTTGCTAGATGTGTAGATGTGAACCCTTCCACCTTATTGCCTGACACATTGGATGTTGAAGTAAAAAATGACACTGATCATAAATGTTTGGATGTGCTTGAGTATTGTACAAAGCCAAGACCTGACATTAAAGATGAACCATTGGGAGAATCAGACTATGTGCTGTTTGTGGATGGTTCATGTTTGAGAACAGATGAAGGAACTGTGAGTGCTGCATATGCTGTATGTACAGTGGCAGATGTCATGGAAGCATCTTGTTTGAAGGGAATACGTTCCGCCCAAATGACTGATCTGATTGCTTTGATTCGAGCATGCAAATTGGGAAAAGATATCTGAATCACTGTAGTGACTGACAGTCTATATGGATTTGGTGTTGTGCATGATTATCGACGACTCCCAAAGAGGGTATATGACTTCTGCAGGATCACCCATCAGAAATGGTGAGTTTGTGATTATGTTACTTGAGGCAATACAGCTGCCAAAAAGTATTGCGGTTGTTCACAAAAACGGAGATGATTATGTCACTGTGGGCAATCGATTTGCTGACGCTATAGCCCAATATTGTGCCAGAAACCTTTCATCTATAAATCGGGACAGAGAAAAAGAACATGTTTCAAGTCCTTTAATGCTTACTAACATCATTGAGAACTGGCAGGAAGTGAGACAATTGCAAGAAGAGGCAAGTGACGAGGAAAAAGACAGATGACTAAAATCAGGTTGCAGACAAAGAGAGGAAGATGACATTTGGATATACAGAGATGAAAGACCAGTCATGCCCTATAGCATAATCTCTAATATGGCCCGAATGTACCATGGAAAGGTACACATTGGCAGAGATGCAATGTCAGACACAATCCCATGTGTCGTGTAATAGCTGAGAGCCTATGTCAAAGATGTCTAGTATGTGAACACATCAATCCAGGAAGAAAAACTGTTGTGGGTCTGGGAACCATAGGATTGGAGGGGGGTCCTTTTACCAGAATGCACTTAGATTTCATATAGATGCCACAATGTAATCGGCTAAGATATGTCCTTGTGATCACTTGCTTGTTTTCACGATGGGTAGAGGCCTATCCAACAAGAAGAAATGATGGATTTACAGTAGCAAAACTCCTTTTGAGAGAAGTCATCCTGAGATTTGGATTTCCAGTAACAATTGAAACAGACAGAGGAAGTCACTTCCAAAATGAACTCATACAATTGATATGTAAAGCACTGGACATAGGTCAGAAATTGCATTGTGCTTACAGACCAGAGGCTTCTGGCGTAGTCGAACAAGTACATGGAATAATCAAAAACAGACTGGAAAAATATGTTTGGCCACAGGACTTAAATGACCTGATGCTTTGCCACTTGTTCTAATGACCTTAAGAAGCATACCCGACAAAAAGACAGGTTTAAGTCCCCATGAGATATTGATGGGACGAGTAATGAGACAAGCATTTGTACCTGTCGACAAACTGCTAACTATAAATGATGATATCATACTGGATTACTGCAAGGGTTTGTCTGATGTCGTGACTTCTGTGTTTCACCAGGTTGGAACTGATGCGTGTACTCAGGAAAAACATCCAGCTCATCATCTGAGCCCTGGAGACTGGGTTCGAATAAAGGTGCACAGAAGGAGAAATTGCCTAGTTTCACGCTGGGATAAACCACGTCAAGTGATTCTGGTCAGCACTACAAAAGTAAAATGTGCAGGTGTGAAAAAGTGGGTGCACGCTAGCCACACCATTTGAGTACCAGAACCTGAAAATCAGCATCTGGAAGAGGAAGACGTTAGTTCAGACTGAGATAAAGAGTGAATTAGACAGAACTCCAGATCAGAAAGCACGACCCGTGAGGCGACATCTGGAGATATGGGATACAAGTTCGGCATCAGAAACAGAGACTGAAATAGCTGAAAATCCAGATCTTGAAGATCAACCTGTAAGTCGACATCTTGAAGTTTCAGATACCAGTTTGACACAAGAGAATGAGATAAAACTGGTGAAAGTGAGAAATATGCAGATCAGACAAAGAATTCAGAGAAAAGGAACATTGATCTTGAAACTGGTGAAAAGGAAATAACTCACGATAAGGGTGAGATTCCAACTACCAGTTATGGAAAAGTTCCTTGTAAAAGAACTGAATTAACGAAAGGAAAACAAGATTCAGTTTTTGAACCGGAAATCATAAAGTTCAAAATAAGAGGAAGTGAAATAAGGTCTGAAACAGAGTCTGAAGAAAGTGAAGGAGAAAAAGCTCTGAGAAAAAGTCCTATGAAAAGAGCTTGGAAAGTTGAACGTGAAATAATAGAGCCTGAAGTAAAAAAGCCAAAAAAAGGAGATAATTGGCCCGCAGAAATTAAAGGACTAAAGTTCAAACTGATAAATGTGAAAAGAGATCAAAAGGAACAAGTGAATGAAATAACAAGTCAAGAAGGTCAAATAGAAGGAAACAAGAAATTTTACAAAGACCAAAAAGAGTGAGGAAACCAAATCAAAAATATAAATCACCTGGGCTGGTTTACGGGGAGGGGTTTCAGGGGAACGTTGATTGAATACTTTGATTATAATTGCACTTATAAGCTCACTGTCTTCCTGCTTCCATGGAAGCAGTGTTTCCTTTCTATTCTGTCAACTGCTAAAACCTAATAAAATTTGTTCTGAAAAAAAAATATAAATCACCTGAATGGATTACTTTGCCTGACATTGAAGAATTCGAAAGCAGTCAAGAGATCTAAAGTGATTTCGGTGAGTGAAAAAGCAATTGAAAACAAACTGTGTTTGTATTGGAAATCAAGTATGACAAATTAAGAGAAAAGTAGATAAAATAAAAGGAAAGGGACATAATCAACCAAGAGGATTTTAAAGGACACATATGTTTTCATGTGCAAAGAAGTGAAAGAGACATTAATAAAAAGAGAACAATTTAAAGGATACTTATTGTAAAAAAAACTAGAAACGATACTAGAAGATCTAGATGTGGTGTTTTCCGTAAATGGTGTAGAATGTGGTTAATTTGCACAAGTTTATTAAGGCTTATATGGCTGATTTTAACAATAATTATTCCATTTAATCTGACTTTTGAACATTCTTATGGAAAACAAGATCATAACAGAAGTGAAAAGGTACATGATGTGAAAAATTATATGAAAATTGTAGATAACACTGAACTTCATAAAAATAAGTCCATTAAGGATTTTTCAAAGAATGTATTTTCAAAATTGTTGTATGAATATGTGGAGGCGATGGATGTTCGTGATTGCTATGTTTGTAAGCAGTTACCTGCATCAGTAGCAGAAGGTGTCACATATCATCACCTTCCTTTAACTTATGGAATGACTTGTGGTATAATAGCTAGTTTATTTTATAAACAGGCAAATTGGAATATTATCATTCTGATGTAGATGAAATATTTGCTAAAGTTCCTGTAATACATGGACTAAACCAAGTGAAATTTGCTAAAGTTTTAGGTGAATTTTTATTGTAAACAAAAGAGTTGACCATAGAGTATGCTTTTAGAAATAATTTAACATGTAAGTTAAAAAGGAGGAGAAAGTATTTTTAGAAATGGTAGAGGACAGAAGAATTGTATACCAAGTAAAATGAAAACACCCCATGGAAATTTAATGAAGAGAAATATGTAAAAAGTGACACTAATGTAGCATTGGGATTAGATGTTCCTCAGCAAGTGAAACTGTGTATTCGTAGAGATAATACTGTGTATGATAATTATTTTGTAGGAGCAAGTGATTGTAAAGACACATACAGAATTATAGAGGGATGGGAATTTAAAGGGGGAAATGATCCTGTTTTTCCTGGAATTTATTTTATATGTGGAAACAAAGCTTATTATAGTTTGCCAGATCATTGGTATGTGACGTTATGTAGGTCTGGTCTTTCCAAAAATGTTTCGTGTAGATAGAGGAACTAATGGAATTCATGAAATAGGTAAGCCATAAACACGTAGAAGAAGGGAAAGTTTCATAGAGATAATAGGTGACATTTTTGGAGCATTGATACCAGCAGTGGGTGTATCACTTAATGCAAACAATATTCGAAAGTTATCAACGATAGTAGATCGTTTATCAGCAAATACAGCTGGGGGATTTTTCATGGTAAATACCGAAATGGTTGCCATCAGAGCTATAGTGATACAAAATCGACTTGCTCTCGACATTCTATTAGCAAAAGAAGGAGTAGTTTGTGGAATATTTGTTATGGCCCGATTTTTGCCAATAATCAGGTCATGCAGGCACATCCCCCCTTGGGACCCATAAAAACTATATTCTACACTACTTACCCAAGGTCGGAATACAACTAACAATTATACTTTGTCACTTGCTGAGAGGACTTATACAATAACAATTTTCCTGGCGACAAGCGCTGTGCATGAGCCAATTAGCCGATCCTCTCTGCCACAGAATACTCGCCTAGGAAAAATCACATACAACAGGCACAGTACCTCTCACCACAAGGAAAAGAAACAATCGGTAAATTCGGGGGTGAATTTTATTAATAGTACAGGATACACGGTAGGCCAATCTGTACCGCTTCCAGCCAACAACCAACTAGCAATTAGGCAATTACTAAACGCAATCAGGAAAACCTAGGTAGAAATATATGTATATAAATGTATGGAACCTGAAAATAAAGTTATAGTAAGCAAGAACAGTAGGAAAATTAGAAATTAGTTGAACACCTCACCAACTGTCTGTTCATCCCGCTCCACTTCGCCAAAGGGGAGTCCGGTTCTTCGGCCGAGCTAGGAGACAGTAGTGACACTATACGCCCCACAGCCACAGCTGCACGTCTGCCCTGTGCTGAACTTCCACCGAACAGAACCCAGACACTTCCTTTAGTACCAGTGGAAACGTAAGATGAAGCTTTTGGTGAGCCTCACCCCCTTTTTCCCTCAGAATCGGTACCACTCCGCACCAAGGCCACAGCTTCAACTGGCCAACCGTCTGTTATGGCTTCAGAGCAGAGCGAGCACATTCCTCTGACAAGAACCAGTTCTCTCTAGTCAGTAAAGTACAAAAAACAAGTGAAAAGGAAAACATGGCCTCCTCACCAAGAGAAGCTCAGAAAATGGCAACAGCTCAGAAAATGGAGTCACTCAAGCATAAGCCACTATTCACGCAAAAGAGCAAAATTAGTATGCAAGATGACATGAGAGCATGTCAAAGGCAATAGGCAAGCACTGCCGTTAAGCAAGATGAAGTCGGAAACAGAAAGGGGCTTAGTCAAGCCCTACTTCATAGCTTATTCTTACTAGGCAGGCCTCCACATTACAATATAATTCTAAAATATGCTAAATAAGGCTGAGATGGTGATGGGTGACGGTCATTATCAGGCCATCCATCCACATAAATGGCACATTCATTGCATTCCACCCATGACCATTGCCCAACACCATCAAACACACGCAAAAACATTACACAGTATGCAAACCATCCCTGGAATGATAGGAAACATAACCTACAGAATGGGTAAAAACAATTCAAGAACGGAACATATTAAAAAGACTAGGCACACATTGAATACAACAACATAATACAATTAGAAAACAAATGACTAAGAGCGCACCACCCAAGATAGAACATAGCATACCAAAATCTGGTAGCCACCCAAAAAGCCAGTCCCACCACCCTCTATCAATGTTCAGACGAACTTCAGATGACAATTAATGCAAAGTAGTAATATGAGACTGAATGGATCTAGAGTGGTCAGAAAGATTAAAGCAACATAACCCATCAAAATCAGAACAGCCATGATCATGTTTCAAAATCAAGTAATCAATAGCAGCCCAATTCTGCAGAATAGCTTGTCATTCACCACGCATATCAAGCAAGAATTCAGATAAAGCTATTGAGGTGTAGTTCATCGATTTAATCATAAGACAAGCCAATTTACTAATCGCTCTAGTGTTATAAATGGACAGTCCAGGAACCCCTACAATTGAAGCAGCTAAACTAATATATTCAGACTTAGAAAGGAAATGTAAATTAGACTTGCAGTGTTCATCCAGTTGAGGAACCTCGTGTTCAGTTTGACTATGAATAGAAGGATTCAAAGAAAACATCATAAGACTCAGTCTTGTTAAAGCACAAGGTCCATCTGAAATGTTCGCTGGAATAAAGGACCAAGACATATTTCTGCAGGGAAAGAGCCATCCAATCGGCAATAGAACATCTCTAAAGTGATTATCTGCAAGAAAAGTATAGTTGCAAGACATAGAGTTATGAACCGAAGAGCACATATCGATTCTCCGATCAGAGCACAAAGTCTTTTCATGTTGAAAAAGCATAGACAAATCATTTTCCAATTTAGTTTGTATACATTTGCCAATCAATCTTGGATCACAAGTGAAATTATAACAAACATCACCTTCAGTGATCTTATAAGTAATTATCTTGAACATACGCAGTTCATCAGAGTTGGTAGTCTCTGGACAAGACCTACAAAACTCATAAATGGAGAAATGTGATCAGACATCACTGATGTCGAAGTCAGTGTTAGTATGGGAAACGTTGAAAAGCTGCAGCAAAACGGCAGCAGGAGTTGGAACAGTCACAAAACAAGTAGAGATCACATCAAGGACACTCCTCATGTTCGTCATACAAAAATAGGAGTGATTCAATACTGTCTGCGCTACGTACTCCCAGGCATTCAGTTTGTTGGTCAGAAGTAAGTTCACTCTGCGCTGACAGTCGACTTCTTCGCCTCGGGACCCCTCCAGCCGTTCCCGGCCCCATTCACACCATGCCGATAGGAGTCCAGCGACGACAAACCCCGCAGCATCAAGCCATGCAATGACCTAAAGAAAAAAGTCCAAACAGGTATTACTCATTCTCAAAGGTAACATTTATCCGCAGGAACACAATCCCATTTTTCCTACCCGGGTTTCATTATCAGAATTGTATTGTCACTGCCCGTGCTAATCACTTCAGCCTGTTCAGAGGGTTGATTGGGTGACTGAACCCTCACTTTGGCTCCTGGATTTTTATCAGTTGAGCCGAAACCTCCTTTTCCACGTACAGTCAGGAGGGTTGGGGCAGTCCCCTTTCTCACCACCCCTCTATAGGACGGGCATGATAACCAACTGGGCAACTCTGTCTCCGGGCTCGACCTTTAAGTCCATGTCACCACTGTTCAACAGGATAATTTTACTTTCACCCTGATAATCAGAATCAATGATACCACCCAGCACCTGGATGCCTTTGAGAGCTAGTCCAGATCGAGGGGCAATCAGACCAAAGTGTCCTAGTGGTATTTGGACACCAATTCCAGTTTCAATAAGAACAATGTTTCCACATTTCAACACATGCTGTCTCAGAGTATGGAAATCAAGACCAGCAGCTTTAGGAGTCGCTCTGTGCAGAGCCAAGAGGCTGAACATTCGCATTAATGGATTCTCAGCATTAGTCAATGGTCTGTTAATTAGAATTTGTCATGCATCAGACAAATTATTTCTCCAATTTTTTAAAGAACCATCAGAAAGCTTTTTAAGTTTATCTTTCAAAAGACCATTCATGCGTTCAATCAAGTCTGCGGCTTGTCGGTAATAGGGTACGTTAAAAATCCATTCAATATTGTGTTGTGCACAATATTCCTGCACCATTCTCCCTTTAAGGTGTGAACCATTATCTGATTGAAACTGTAAAGGAACTCCATAGTACAAAATCAACAAATCCAAAGTTTTAAGTGTATTCACCTGGGTAGCACGTTTGTATGGGGATGCAATTAAATATCCTGAATAGGTATCCAAACAGTACACACATATTGACAACCTCTAGACACGGGTAATGATCCTATGTAATCTATTTGCCAAATCTGTGCTGTTAACTTACCTCTGTTCAACTGACCTCTCACTATCTGTGGGATAGGTCTGTGTGTAGAATGTTGACAAATGGGACACTGTAAAATCACTGTTTTAACCATATCTTACGGAAGAAGTATCCCTCTATCTGCTGCCCACCTGCTAGTAATTTGTTCTCCAAAATGTCCGCACTTCTGGTATGCCCACCTCGCCAATCCAACCAGGTTAGAATTCTGCGCCTCCACCTCTGCCTCAGAGATTTTAGCATTTTCGTCTGCAATGAGGTTAAACCACCTATCAAGTGAATATAATCGAACAACGAGCATCAACATGATATACAGTAACAGTACTTTGGGGAAGCATATCCCACACTTCTTTCCACAGTTCTTTTCCCCATACTTCCTTTGTATGAATCATCCAGTTGTGAGCATGCCACGTGGGAAGCCATGTGGCTAACCCATTGGCAGTGGACCACAAATCTGTATAAATGTGACAAGTTCCAGGTAACTCTTGTTTCAAAGCTTGGTAAACAGCATAAAGTTCTGCAAACTGACTGCTTCTTCCCTCATCAGTCGTGCTCAACAATTTCTGGGTAACAGGATTATATGACACTGCTTTCCACTGTCTCTTTGCTCCAACATACCTGGCTGAACCATCCGTAAACCACACATGCTTTCTATCTATGGCTTAACCCACTTGACAGGAGATTCCTGTACTATAGGTGCGTTGTACTCCATGTCTTTGTATTCTATTGGCGCCTGCGCCACTTGCTCATGCAACATCGCTGTGCCATTAGGACCCACCCGGGTCCTATCCTGTATATACCACTTCCATTTAATCACACTGGCTTCCTGTACATGTCCAATTCTGAGTTCTAGGAGAGCTCATAACCCATTGCATTATTGAAATCTCAGGTCTTAGAACAACATCATGTCCTAAAGTCAATTGTTCAGTATCCATTAAAGTCCAGTAACATGCAAGCAATTGTTTTCCAAAAGGAGTGTAGCGATCACCAGCGTCTGGCAATTTCTTAGTCCAAAACCCTAAAGGTACTTTCGTTCTGCACCAGCCACAAATCCAAAGCATGCTGAATAGCCTCTTTTGCCAATTCAAACTCCGTTTTTTGTATCACACCCCACTCAAATGCATTTTTCTTTTTGTGTGACTTTGTATAAGGGGGCCAAAATCTGACTCAAATGAGGGATATGTTGTCTCCAGAATCCAAACAAACCAATTAATTTCTGAATCTCTTCTATTTCGGGGCACTGTAAATTCTTTAATTTTCTGTCTCACCTGATCAACCACTTCTCGATTTCCCTGATGCCACTGAATACCTAAAGATTTCACACTTTGTGCTGGGCCTTGCAATTTATCAGGATTAATTTCCCATCCCTTACTTTGCATATGTGGTACAATTTGGTCTAACTGAGTTTGTACCTGTTCTTGTGTCTCACCTTGTATCATTATATCATCAATGTAATAACAAAGCTGCACTCCAGGAATTACCGGAACCTCATCTAAATGCTCTGCCACCAGCCGGTGACATATTGTCGGACTATGTAAAAAACCTTGGGGTAAACTTCGAAACGTCATTTGTCTGCCACACCATGAAAAACTAAATTGTTCCTGACATTCGGGAGCTATAGGGATTGAAAAGAAAGCATTAGCAATATCCATGGTCGCATACCAAGTCACTGCATGTCTCTGAATTCTTTCTATCAAAGTAACAGTATCAGGGACAGCAACAGTATATTAATGTGGCCTCCCCTTCTGTATATACTAGGGCTCGGGCCATCTGTACATTGCGATGTTTCCAATAAATCTCTATATCCACATCGGGTCTATTATCTTTGCGAGCCCAATTCTGTACCGGAGTTTGACCTATTTCCTAATCATCTTTATGTTTATTTCGTACCCAAGACAAATCAGGGTGAAGACTTTCGTATCGCCGAGGAAGCACATCCTCCTCATATGCTCTCTCTTCAGGGTAAAGGTTTCTAATGTCCCTATCATTCTGCATTCTACGATCTAAAAATCTCTCCCTTTCATTTCTCATTCTGTGTTCTGGGAATCTCTCCCTTTTGTTTCTCACTCTGCGGTCTGAAGATCCTTCCCTCTCATTTCTCATTCTGAATTCCGGAGATCTTTCCCTTCTCCTCCTATACGAATCATCATCACTTCCATCTGATTGTCTTTGTTCTTGATTCTGTTTGTTAATTCTTCTGCTCCCTTCTTTCCTGTCTAAACCTCTTTTTCGAAACATGTTCCATAGACTTGTAGTAGGTATTCCAGCTATTGTCTCTCTCTTCACTCCATCATCTAATAAAGCTGTAAACAAATCTCGCCTAGACAGTCTGTTATTATCTGTACGAGTTTCGGTTCTAGAAGGACTCTCAATCTTCATCCACTCTCCTAGTTCGCCCAATTCGCGAACAGCCTCAACCACTAGAGTATTTCCAGTCTGATTAATTAACAAAGTCATCATTAGCTGCTTATAAGCAGGAGGAGCAGTACGAATGATTTTATTTCGCACGGAGGTGTTAAGCAATCCCTCCATCAATTTATGTGCTTGGTCTAAGAAAATAGAGATCTTCATTACCTCTTCCTTCAATCTCTGTATCGCATCTCTCAGAGTATAGGAAGGTTTCTCATTCACTGGCCAATCTGATTCTGTCGGGTATTTATGACTAAATCCAATCACGGCCAATTGCAGCAAACTAATCTGTTCATTGTGTGCATAGTTTCTAAACTGTTATTGAACTGTCAAGTCTGTGCTCAATGTACAAAATTTCCCTTCATCTCCTTGATCTAACATCATGCCTGCAGCACCCAAATCATAGATGAGAACCATCCATGCAAGTAAGGGCCAGATGTAGGTAACTTCAATTTACCGATTCATAAATACCGAATTTTACCGATTCGGTATTTATGAATCGGTAAATATGAAGGTGTGACATGTAGGTAAAATCGGTAATTGAATTACCGATTCTGTGAAAATCGGTATTTACCGAATTGGTAAATACCGATTCGGTAATGCCCATTGATTCCTATGGGCATTGAAGCCCATAGGAATCAATGGGCATTACCGAATCGGTATTTACCGATTCGGTAAATACCGATTCCAGCAAGGGTGCAGGGGTTGTCACTTTGACACCCTCTAGCACCCCAAATACTGGCATGTGTGCCATGTGGCAGACAGACATGCCCTAAGGGCATGTCTGTCTGTCACATGGCATAGGTGTGCATGCACACATGTGCATGCACACCTGGATTCGGTATTTTACCACCCAATTGGATTGGGTTGTAAAATACCGATTCTGTAAGGCCTTAGGGACTCTGAAGAGTCCCACCTACATCCCG
Source organism: Lissotriton helveticus (assembly GCF_964261635.1). Taxonomy (NCBI): domain Eukaryota; kingdom Metazoa; phylum Chordata; class Amphibia; order Caudata; family Salamandridae; genus Lissotriton; species Lissotriton helveticus. The sequence goes on from NC_136065.1 coordinate 1,968,889,743, forward strand.
AAGTTACCGAATCGGTAAAATTACCGATTCGGTATTTTACCGATTCGGTAAATTTACTGAATCGGTATATTTCGCCTCCTACATACCAAAAACCCATTTACCGGTCAGTAACGGTCGGTAAATGGCCTCCTACATCTGGCCCTAAATGTTCACCAGGTTTCTGCTGAAACATGTCTAAGATATCATTAATCTCTTGCTGCGTAAAACACTCTAAACTGTCTAAAGACACCCCCTGTGGGTATTGCGGACCACCCTACAGCTTTCTACGGTGTATCGGCTGCGCATGGACCTCTCTACGTCTTTCCGATTTATTCTCCCTCTCAGTTCTAACTTTCTCCTCTTTCCTGTTATCTTCCCCACTCAAGCCTGAAAACTCAGAGGAATCCCAAATATTCCCATCCCACTCCTCGGGATCCCAGTCAAGTCCTGCCTTCCTAATAGCCAGCTGCACCTTCCTCCTATTCATTCTTCCTCTCCTGTTCCTATATCCGTACTTTGCAATGCGCACTGCAGCCCTCTCAGCTACGGTCTGGTAAGTTTCTAGCTTATCCAATATTAATTTATTTTAACATGTTAACAACGTAGAGGCATTCTTTGCTTCAACATACTGTTCTTCAAACGTTCTACACTTACGCTGTAACTGTACATATTTCTCATGCATAATCTTATAAGCATTCAGGAGAATCCAACCCCTCCTAATGTAGAGAGTTCTTTTCCTTTTCTTATAGGTACTTTTTGTAATCATGAAACCACCTGAGCCGGTTCGACTTCCAATAAGCACGCATTCCAGTTCTCACTCAAACCAACACAATTTGCCCACTCGTGGGCCAATACTCCATACGGAGTCATTTCCCATCTGGGAATCTCTCAATTGACAATTGGGAGAAGGCTTTCATTTTTCTGGAAAACATAATTTTTTTCCCCTAATATCCACCCCGTCGATCCTGTGAGTCACGACGCCAAAATGCTGTGGCCCGGTTTTTGCCAATAATCAGGTCATGCAGGCACACCCCCCTTGGAACCCACAAATACTATATTCTATAATACTTACCCAAGGTCGGAATAAAACTAACACTTATACTTTGTCACTTGCTGAGAGGACTTATACAATAACAAGTGTCCTGGCGACAAGCGTTGTGCATGAGGCAATTAGCCGATCTTCTCTGCCACAGAATACTCGCCTAGGAAAAACCACATACAACAGGCACAGTACCTCTCACTACAAGGAAAAGAAACAATTGGTAAATTCTAGGGTGAATTTTATTAGTAGTATATGATACACGGTAGGCCAATCTGTACCACTTCTAGCCAACAACCAACTATCAATTAGGCGATTACTAAACACAATCAGGAAAACATATGTAGAAATATATGTATATAAATGTATGGAACCTGGAGTGACAATAACCCAAGGAAGGCAGTAGCACACGGGAAGAGGCACATCGGCAGTTTGGGGGGGGAGGGTAGGGATGTTGTGGGATAGTTGGGATAGGGGAGTTTGACAATGACCACGTAGCTTAGAGCGTGCAATGGCAGAGTCTACCGATGCAACGCTAGAGAGAGCGGAAGCTGCCCTCCTGCAGTGATGGAGGGAGATGATTTGGGACATTGGCATCAGTGCAGCGGACTGTTGTCCTGGTTTTGCATCCCAGGCACCTGGTACGGGTGTCGCTGGTAACACTATTGGCATAATTTATGGAACATTGGTACAGGACAATGGTATTGACGTGCTACTAGATTGCTGCCGGCCCCAGGGTTGTAGGCAAAAGCTGTGTGCATGTATGGAAAGCGAATAAAGTTTTTTTAAAATAAAAATTTTTTAAAAAAAATGAAAAAAAAAATGTATGGAACCTGAAAATAAAGTTATAGTAAGCAAGAACAGTAGGAAAATTAGAAATTAGCTGAACACCTCACCAACTGTCTTTTCATCCTGCTCCACTTCGCCAAAGGGGAGTCCGGTTCTTCGGCTGAGCTAGGAGACAGTAGTGACACTATACGCCCCACCGCCACAGCTGCACATCTGCCCTGTGCTGAACTTCCGCCGAACAGAACCCAGACATCTCCTTTAGTACCAGTGGAAATGTAAGACAAAGCTCCTGGTGAGCCTCGCCCCCTTTTCCCATCAGAATTCGTACCACTCCTCACCAAGGCCGCAGCTTCAGCTGGCCATGAGTCTGTTGTGGCTATAGACTATAGAAGGGAGCGAGCACATTCCTCTGACAAGAACCAGTTCTCTAGTCAGTAAAGTGCAAAAAACAAGTGAAAAGGAAAACATGGCCTCCTCACCTAGAGAAGCTCAGAAAATACCGACAGCTCAGAAAATGGAGTCACTCGAGCATAGGCCACTATTCACGCAAAAGAGCAAAATTAGTATGCAAGATGACATGAGAGCATGTAAAAGGCAATAGGCAAGCACTGCCGTTAAGCAAGATGAAGTCGGAAACAGAAAGGGGCATAGTCAAACCCTACTTCATAGCTTAGTGTTACTAGGCAGGCCTACACATCACTATATTATGCTAAAATATGCTAAATAAGGCTGAGATGGTGATGGGCGATGGTCATTATCAGGCCATCCATCCACATAAATGGCACATTCATTACATTATTGAAAGTGCAACAATGTTGTACGTACATTCCTGACAAAAGGCAGAACATTCGAAGATATATTAAAAATATTACTGAATTACATAAAGAAATGACTCCACTGGAGGTTGATGGTGTTCTTGAGAAACTTGGTAAGAGTTTTTTAGCTGTAAGGAAATGGTTTGTAGAAATAGGTAGCTCATTAGTGGAAAAATACTAATACCAGTAACAATAGTAATAATGATAGCATTAATTTTAAGATTAGGGTGTGTCTGTATTAGAAAAAGAAAAGCTGAAATAAAAATAAAAATGAATATAGAAAAGAATAAGCAAAGAGAACATGAAATGGGAGGAATTGAATTAGAAGAGCTTAAAGAAAAATGTATAAAAACTCAAGAGGACAAAATGTGAGAGCTACTAAAGTCTAAACTAAAGAATCTGAAACATGTTCTTAGAAAATTTAGTTGGGTGATGTGTCGTGATAAAATCACCAAAGGGGGGAGATGATGGAGAAGGGGAGAGACAAAACTTTTTGTGTACCCCTTGCAAAGTTAATCTCTCATAACCATAATAATACTAATAGAGTGAAGCATGAAAACTAATCAACAAAATGCACGTAAAGTCGACACGACCCGTGGGAAAGCTAATTCTGTTTTGCAGAAATAAATATATACAAACGAGTCATACTAATATAGAGCTGTGGTATTGTAGATTTAACTGAATAAGCGTGTTTATTTGTGCTTATATTAGAAGTTCTTTTTGTGGCAATAAAGAATGCAGATGATGAGTAAAATTACGCTTATTTGTGTGCTTATGCTAGGTAACACTTAACGGGGAAAATTGGAATAGTGGGAGGTAAACAGAAGGGTTAACATTCTAAATCTAACTTCTGTTGTGTTTATTTTCGCATTAGTTCCCATTGAGGCCTGCGAAGGCTAATCTGAAAATGGCTGTTTAAGTGAAACGAGAAAAAGAACTCCGAAAGATGGCCCCCATGCATGCGCAGTGTATGTAGGAAGTGTGAGTGAACGGCCTGTGCTCGGAGCGAGAGATGTCAAGGCCAGCTTGGCCTATGAACGGGAGATGTGCCAAAGTATGCTTACATCTAAAAGCCTGGGAAAGGAAGTCAAAGAATCTTTAATATGAACAAATGATGCAAAGACTGAACGACAAGTACAAACTTTAAGTATGAAATCATGAGAAAACCTTGAGAGTGACACGGCAAATTTTTGAACTGGTTTGAACAAGGAGGACATGAGGTGATCATCACCATCTTTCTAATGGACCAATCAGAAAATACTACGGACCCTAAAAGTTTCAATTTTAAGTTAGATAGTCAGAAAAAAGTTATAAAAGAGCTTTTGCGAAGGAGGGTTAGGGTTGGTTCCATGGATTTTAATTAGCACCAGGACATTCTGTCGGTTTGAATGATGTTATGGTGCAAAACACTTTGAAATATTTTTGAACTTTAACTTTGAGGGGGCAGAGAAGATGATCGATTGCAGAGATTTTTATGTCAGAAGGGAGACATCGAGGAAAATAGAGAGAGACAGTCAGCTTGGGAACCTGTTTAATGCGGCTATGTCATTCACCTATGACAGATTGGTAATATGCTTTTCTAATTTTATTTCTTAAATGTACTAAATAAGGGCTTATAATCGTGCTTGTTTAAAAAAATATGCTAATTTCTTTCCTAATTGAAAGTAGACAAACTATTGAAAATATAGTCATGACAAAATTTAATGTTAAATGTTATAGGAATACTGTGATTCAGCTGGTCTTAATCGCCATCAACTGACTTCTACTAGTTGGTCCATCGACCAAATTAGTGGAGTACCTTGTTGTTTTGTTTCCCTTATAACAAGTTAAATGATTTTTGAAATGTATATAATGTATAGAATATAAAATTTAGGTTGAATAGGTACCCTGCTATCCAGCAGCTTGCCTCCTTTTTCACTGATTTAGGGGCAGTGTGGTGTGTATGTGTGACTCACTGTGCTATGGGCCCCACCGATGAGTAGAAATAAATTGCTCCTGAGTTAAGTGGGATGAGTTTGAGGGTTGTTGGGAAGCTTTGCTGGATGACCGGCATGCTTTTGTTTCTTAGTTGGAATCGGCAAGCAGGAGATGTCCATAGCCCCAAACATTAATTTGTTTGCTTCGCTCCAGGCGTAGCCAGCTATGCAGACCGCTGTTTACAATGGACTCTTGCGACCTGTTATGTTTTTTTTTATGTTTTCATTGTTGTGTGTTTTTAGGGGTTAATATTCCTTCACATCTCTTGATCAGACCAGGCCCATCTTGTTCTGGAACCGGTGCCAACCTAGCGCTGGGGGCTTGTTCAAATCTGAAACTTTATTCCCTGTCTTAGTCCTACACGACTTTAGCACTCTCCTGACTGTTTGACCTGGAAATTATGATTACTAGCCTCAATGTAAGAGGCCTTAACAATCCTGTTGAGTAGAAAGCAATCCTTTCTTTGCTGGCGATCTCTGGCAGCGATATCTGCTTCCTTCAGGAAACACATTTACTGCCCAAAGATATTCACCACATGCAATCTTCCTGGTATCCTTCCTCAAACAAAGGGGGGGGGGGGCAATACTGCTTTCCAGTAGGTTCAGGGGAGAGGTTTTATCCAAAGTAACTGAAAACAAGGGACGCTTCCTAGCATACCAACTTCAAATTGACTTCTTCCATTTTACCCTGGCTAATGTATACACACCCAATGACCGCCCACATACCTGAAACTACTTGGACTGTTGTAGTGTAGCGGTCTAGTGGTTACGCTGCTGCGTAACGACGCGGACCGTGGCCGCCATTTTGGGGGCGTCATCGAGCGCGCGGAGAGAACACGGAGCAGACGTGTCTCCCGGCGCTCTCCCTAATTTGAATAAATACTTGCTAACACGCAATTGGTGTCCTGGAGACTTTGGGGGCAAACTACAATTTCACAACTGTCACCCACCCCAGGCCCCTTGTCACCTGCTATCCCCTCCTAGACTGTGTTCCAACACTCGTCCCACAGCGAAAGACAGATTTGAGGAGCTCTTTCCTCTTATCACGTAACTACACTCTGGAAGGAATAGTGTGGTGGGTTGGGGAGTTTTGTTTATAGGGTGAGTTTGTTACTTCCTGTCTTTCACTCCTGGCCTCCGGGTTGTGGGCAACTCAATATGGTATTTGCATTCTTCCAGCCCTGAGCAGTTGCATGCTCACAGCTGTAGCAAATGTTCACATGGCATTAACAAACAGAATTGTTCCATAAAAAGTCACTTGGTGTTTTGTCCCAGCGTGGGGCTTTCCCTGGTTTAACTGCTTTTATTTCTACCTTGCTTTTGTAGTTTAGCTAAGTCAGGGAGACCCAGGAGCTGATCATCATTCACCCATCCCTCCTTCTGAAGCCCTCGTACCACTGAGCTACAGGAGGAGGGAAGGGTGAAGGCTGCTTGTGTCCTTCTGCACGGTCTCTGCCTTTTTGCATTCCTCTGCCTAAATAATACATTTTCCAGAGGCAGGGGAATGAGAAAGGCAGATGCTGTGTATTAGGACGTTGAAATGTTGAGTAGCGAGCCTTTACCAGTTCATATAGGCTGAGCTGCCCCATTGTCTTCAGTGCAGCTCTCAACATTCCCGTGTTCTAATAAATTATGCAGTGCCATGTGTTGTCTTTTCGAACAGGGATTTATTCATATAGACCTGTTCGCAAACGCAGAAAATAAAAAATGCCCAAACTATGTCTTCACATTTTACTTCCCAGGTATATTTGAGACTACAGTTTGTGTATGCTGATCAAGGAAGTTTGTGTATGCTTTGTATCCCTTATTCCCACTGTCATCATCCTGAGAAATGACAAGGCAAAGCCCTGGAATGGGGATGTGATTTGTGCTTTACAGACCTCTTCTATCGGTTTAGAGCGCCCGCACAGCAAGCTACCCTATAGGCTGATTCTCCTGTTCTAGTTCAAGAGTCCAGATGTTGGATCCTAACCTTCAGTCATTGAACTTGGTTGCTTGCAATATGAACACTGAAATTGCCTGCAAGCCTGTATGAACTTTCTAAGAGAGACAGACCATTTATCCTCCTTTAATAGATTCAGCATCTGATGCCACCAGAAGAACATTGACCAAACCAGATGTAAAGAAACGAGGGCACTTCATAACTTGTCTATTTGGCTAAAACCAGGCAGCGGTTTTCTCTGATAAAGATTTATCTGACAGTCATTACTGCTTATAGAAAATTGTCTACAAAGGGATTTTTTTGTGAGAAGACTTTCTCCTCCATGCAAGCTAAGCATAATGCTCTCAAAGTTGATATGACCTCCTAAATCAAGTCATTAAGTTTCATTACAACCTATCATGGAAAGCAGCTTTAGCTTTGCCCGTAACAACCATTGGATGGGACTTGGGGAGTGCTCTTTCTTAACAGAGAAGAGATAGGTGATCAGCCTCTGTTTGCTGTGGCCTATCCAACCTCACTGGCCTTCGTGACTCTTACTTTTCTTGTGGAAATCTTTGTAAATTAGTTTATTTGGTCAATTTTCCTTATGTAATTACATTTTTTCAATTAAAAATAGGCAATTTTTGTTAGTAAATATATGAAAAATGCAATTTGACAACTATGGTCTACCCTAAGCTGCTAAAAATATAAATATATTTTTTAATGACTTGTCCTAAAGGAATGTATATATTTTGTAAAATGTGCTCTAGAAACGCATCCGTGACAATTCAGTGCTTTATACTTATATGAAAAATTCTCTTAAGTAACCCTTCCTTTTTCTTTAGTTCCTAATATTTAGGAAACACTTTTCAAAACAAATTGTCTTGTCTCTTCCTGTCAAATTACTTTCATATTTCACTATGCTAATTCACCACTAATCCTTTATGGGTTCCAGAGTAGCGTGCTACTCGCCAAAAAAGCGCTTCAACACCTCATCAGAGGTAAAATATAAAAGGCGGTAGTAATGTCTGACGGATCGCACCTCAGAAATGTATAATCAGACTGGGCAGTAAAAACAATATCCTTAGCTTCCCTGATCACAAATAGCAAAAAAACAGTTGGTTGTGGTGCCACTCGGGGTAACAAATGCACCCTACTACCTTAGGTGCATAGATACACAGATCCTGAAAACAGTCACTATGCGATACAGTATAATATACAAGTACCCCGGCACTCTAAAGTGATACCCCTTCTTATTTATAACCTTTATAAGTAGAATTCATCCAATTATAGCAATATATCACTGGCAACAGACAGAGATGGGTTTGAGCGAAAACTGTTCCTTTTAATTTGAACAGATATTATAAAAGCATCACAGTTTCTAATCAAGATCACGAAGACCCATTTTAACCCCAGAAGACCATATCGATGGGGAGACTATTTATAAAAAATGTTCCAAGCTGTACAGTCTTGATGAAGATGCGCGTGAACAGCCGACACGTGTTTCGTCACATCCAGTGACTTCCTCAAGGCTGTAAAGACAATAACATAGTTTCATATATACTATTCATCTTTGTATATGGAATAACCCCATCTTTAGAGGATCACTTCCACCATAGATCTTACAAAGAGTCTTTACACAAAAAGTGTGCAAGTCAGGAACAAGAGAGAAGTGCTTTAAAATCCAGGTCTTGGTGGCGAGGAAGGAGAAAGATCTGCCGCCGGAGGTCGCTCGTTGGATGTGGGGGATGGCTGCGAGGGCAAGTCTGGCGGAGCGGAGCTGGCGGTTGGAGGTGTAGAAGCTGAGTCTGCTGTTCAGGTAGGCTGGTCCGGTGTTGTGGAGTGCTTTGTGTGCGTGGGTGAGGAGCTTGAAGGTGATCCCCTTGTTGACGGGGAGCCAGTGCAGGTGTCTCAGGTGGGGGGTGATGTGGCTGCGATGAGGGATGTTGAGGATCAGTCGGGCGGAGGCGTTTTGGGTGCGTTGTAGTCGTCGTAGGTGTTTGGCAGGGATTCCTGCGTAGAGTCCGTTGCCGTAGTCCAGCCTGCTGCTGACGAGGGCTTGGGTCACTGTTCTTCTTGTTTCGGTTGGGATCCACTTGTAGATCCTGCGGAGCATGCAGAGGGTTTTGTAGCAGGCTGAGGAGATGGCGTTGACCTGCTTCGACATGGAGAGGGTGGAGTCGAGGATGAATCCTAGGTTGCGTGCGTGGTCCATGGGTGTCGGTGCTGTTACCAGTGTGGTCGGCTACCAGGAGTCGTCCCAGGCAGAGGGGGTGGCGCCGAGGATGAAGACCTCTGTCTTGTCCGAGTTCAGTTTCAGGCTGCTGCTCCTCATCCACTCAGTGACGGCCTTCATTCCCTCGTGGAGGTTGGTTTTGGCAGTGTGCGGGTCCTTGGTGAGGGAGAGGATGAGCTGAGTGTCGTCGGCGTAGGAGATGATGTTGAGGTCGTGCTGGCGGGCCAGTTGTGCGAGGGGGGCCATATAGACGTTGAACAGGGTCAGGCTGAGGGATGAGCCCTGGGGTACGCCGCAGATGATGTCGGTGGCTTCAGATCGGAAGGGTGGGAGGCGGACTCTGCGGTTTCTGCTGGAGAGGAAGGACGTGGTCCAATCCAGGGTCTTCTCTCGGATTCCGGCTTCTTGGAGGCGTGTCTCTAGTGTGAGGTGGCAGACCGTGTCGAAGGCGGCTGACAGGTCCAGGATGAGGGCTGATGTCTCGCCATTGTCAAGTTGGCACCTGATGTCGTCTGTGGCGGCGATGAAGGCTGTCTCGGTGCTGTGTTTTCATCTGAATCCGGACTGGGACGGGTCTAAGATGTTGTTGTTCTCGAGGTGGCGGGTCAGTTGCATGTTGGCGATTTTCTCGATGACCTTCACCGGGAAGGGGATCAGGGAGATGGGCCGGAAGTTCTTGAGGTCCTTGGGGTCCGCCTTGGGCTTCTTGAGGAGGGCGTTGATTTTGGCGTGCTTCCAGCTTTCCGGGAATGTGGCTGTTTTGAAGGAGATGTTGATGACCTTCCGTAGTTAGGGTGCGATGGTTGCGTCTGCTTTGTTGAATACGTGGTGTGGGCAGGGATCCGATGGTGATCCTGAGTGGATGGAGTTCATGGCCATGCGCGTCTCGTCGTCTTTGACGTTGGACCAGAAGGTCAGGTGGTTGGTGCTGGTGGTGTTCTAGGGGGTGTTGGAGTCTGGCATTGTTGGGGCTGTCGTGGTCTTGAAGCTGTCGCGGATGTCGGCTATCTTGTGGTGGAAGAAGGTGGCCAGTGAGTCGCAGAGATCTTGTGAGGGCGGGATTTCATTGGTATTGGCGCTGGGTTTGGAGAGTTCATTCACTATGTTGAATAGCTCTTTGCTGTCGTGTGCGTTGTTATCCAGACGGGCTTTGAAGGAGGATCTCTTGGCTGTTGTGATGAGGTGGTGATGTCTGCAGATGGCGTCCTTGTGGGCTGCGTGGCTGACCAGGGTACGTTTGTGGAGCCATTTCTTCTCCAGTTTCCGGCATGTGCATTTGGAGGTCTGAAGCTCCTCGGTGAACCATGTGGCTTTCTTGTTGGTGTGGTTGTTGGAGGGTTTCTGGAGCGGGCGAGGGTATTGGCGCAGTCGTCGATCCACTGTCTGAGGTTGCTGGCGGCGGCGTCTGGGTCGGTGGGGTTGGTGGGAGGGTTCTGGGCGAGGGTGGAGGTCAGCTGGTCTTCGGTGACTTTGCTCCAGCAGCGGCGGGGCAGCTGTTGGGTGCGGTGGTGCGTTGTTGGTTTCTGGAAGGTGAAATGGATGCAGCGGTGGTCGGTCCAGTGGAGTTCGGTGGTGTGGTTGAAGGTGACGTTGGTGCTTGTGGCGAAAACGGGGTCAAGCGTGTGGCCGGCGGCGTGTGAGCATTCCATGACAAACAGTGTGTTACTCATCCCTGGTGAGAAAATTCTTAAGTCACTGACCTTTCCAAGAAAGATTGTCTGATGTGACAAACAAATCTTGTTTCTTCAAATAGTTAGCCAGACACGACCACGATACAACAATTGGCAGTGTTCTGGGAAATATAATCAGAGCACACAAAAAAAATCTCATAAGGATCACGTGAGTCCACATTCCTTATGCAGTTGTCCCACAATAATGTCGAATATATACTCACTTTCTTATTATGAAAGCGACATCAACCTATATCGTATATTAGAATTCCATGAATCAGCCTAACAAGTGGTTCAGAACGCTAGTATTATGACTCCCTAGTGGGCGAAAAAGAAGAGTGCAGTTGAGGTCAACCATCTCATGCCATATCTATCCATATGAGAACTTCTCCCCCACAGACTTACTGGTTATGTTGGTCTGTCTGATTCCACGTCTTTAATTCATTTTCAAAGTATTTTGTTTCTTTAAAAGCCCAAAGGACAAGTTTGAAAGTATGCTTGTCCCATATTTATTTCTCATGATTCCTTGGTCAGATATTCAAAGGTTTAGGTAGCCCTATAAGTATGGAAATGTAAGGCGACATTATAGGTACATGTCAATTACAACACTATGTGAAAACCTCCCCAGGCCTAAATTGAACTTACTTTGGATTTTGTTGTATGAACCGCAACCTTTTTTGAGGTCAGGCTATAGTAGGCCCCTGTAGGCAAATAAGTAAAAAACAAAATTGTAATGTGAGAGTACTACCAGCCTCCTAGTCGTAAAGCAAGGATATGCTGCAACATATTTGTACCCCTCTAATACCAGATCACATAGGACATACTTAATCTTATAGTACCCATCTATCCCACACATCTATCTGTCACATCAAACAATCTTTCTTGGAAAGGTCAGTGACTTAAGAATTTTCTCACCAGGGATGAGTAACACACTGTTCGTCATGGAATGCTCACATTGGATTTGATGCACAAATTAGACAGTGGGTCTTTGTTCTTTTCTTTTCTTTCTTTCACGCTTCAATATCTGTGGGCACATTTTGGTTCACGCTTTGGAATTAAGTTTCTTGATTTTAAAGCACTTCTCTCTTGTTCCTGACTTGCACACTTTTTCTGTAAAGACTTTTTGTAAGATATATGGTGGAAGTGATCCTCTAAAGATGGGGTTATTCCATAAAGAAGATGAATAGTTTATATGAAACTATGTTATTGTCTTAACAGCCTTGAGGAAGTCACTGGATGTGACGAAACACGTGTCGGCAGTTCACGCGCATCTTGATCAAGACTGTATAGCTTGGAACATTTTTTATAAATAGTCTCCCCATCTTTATGTTCTTTTGGGGTTAAAAGGGGTCTTCGTGGTCTTGATTAGAAAATGTGATGCTTTTATAATATCTGTTTAAATTAAAAGGAACACTTTTTGCTCAAATCCATCTCTTATGTTATATGTTAATGTTATAAGGAACTTATAAAGCGCGCGTACACCAAGAGGTTTCATGGCGCTACTCTGTAACTGGTCTAGGCCCAAGAGAAGTATTAGTCATGTGCTTGTTCAAATAGCCATGTTTTAAGCAGCTTTCTGAAACTCAATAGTTCTTTGCAGGACCGGATCTCCAAGGGGAGTGAGTTCCACAGTTGTGGAGCCAGGTATGCGAATCGACAGCCTCCATGTCGTTTCCGTTTGAATTTATAGGTAGCTAGTAGGTGAAGGTGTTTGGAACGAAGATCGCGGGCAGGGGTGTACCTGGATAATAGGTGGTTGATAAATATGGGGCTCTGACTATTTATTGATTTAAAGATTAAGCAGCCTATCTTAAAGGCGGACCGTTGAGGCAGTGGGAGCCAGTGTAGTTTTTTTAAGAGGGGTCTGGTAGATTGCCACCTGGGTTGCTGGTGGATCAATCTTGCTGTCTGATTCTGCACCATCTGGAGTCGCTTAGTCAGACAGAGTGGCATCCCCAAATAGATCGAGTTGGTATAATTCAAGTGGGAGAGTACCAGACCTATCACAACCTGTATTAGTGCTGTATGGGTAAGCAAGTGGCAGATCTTTCGGATCTTTCGCAATTGAAAGAAACAGGTTGATACCACTGCACCTATATGTGTTTTTAGTGATAAGTCTCTGTCTATAGTCATCCCAAGGTTTTTTACAGAGGTAGAGGGCTTAGGAGAGGGGCAGAGTTCTGCTGGCCAATAGTGTGGGCCCGAGAAGATATGGCTTCCCCCTATCAGTAGCACCTCGGTCTTACCTGGGTTAAGTTTCAGGTGATTGTGGTCCATCCAAAGACGGATGTATAACATAGTTTCCTGAAAGTTGGTAATTGAATTGGGGGAGTTGTCTATGGTAAATGTGAGCTGAAGATCATCAGCATAGTTCAATGTAGTCACATTCCTGTCCTTTAGAGACTTAATTAGAGGGAGGAGGTACAGATTGAACAGGTGGGGGGATAGAGAGGAGCCCTGCGGGACCCCACAAGTAGTGGTTAACTTAGGTGCTATGAAATTGGCCAGGCGTACTGCTTGAGTGCGGCCCTCTAAGAAGGATTCGATCCAGTTAAGGGCAGGGCCCTGGATACCAGCCTGTCTGACACGGTCCCTCAGTAGCATGTGGTCAACCGTGTCAAACGCGGCGGATAAATCCAGGAGCACCAGGGCCTGAGGGATACCTAAGTATTGTATTGTATTGTATTGTATTGTATTTATTATTTATAACGCGCAACTGTCACCCTACGGGTATCCTGGCGCCAACAGGAAATAGTCAGATGGAAACAACAATACACTGGCTGTCATGTCATACAAAAACAACCGCCTGAACTGTTAAATGGACTCAAGAAATTTAAACTTTGACGAACAGCCATGTTTTCAGGCTCTTTCTGAACCCCAACAAGGTGTCCATTTGCCTGATATTCTGGGGGAGCTCATTCCACAGCCTAGATGCAGAAGTGCAGAAGGCTCTGCCTCCCATCCTCGATCTCCTAATCCTGGTAGTTGCTGCCAAACCCAGGCTAGAGGAGCGCAGGGACCTTGTAGGCTTATACCAGGTGAGCCTTTCCTGTAAGGGAATAGGTCCCATGTTGTGCAGGGCTCTATACACAATACATAGGGACTTAAAAGCGACTCTGCTCCCAATTGGCAGCCAATGTAAATCTCTAAGCGCCAACGTAGTGGAAGAGCTACGAGGTCTATTGAGAGCCAACTTAGCCGCTATAGACTGGACCCTCTGGAGCCCCTGTAAGATGTATAAGGGGGCCCCTAGATATAGAGAGTTACAATAGTCCAGTCTGGCCAGGATCACACTCCTGACCACTAGCGGTCTAGACTCATCAGGCAGAAGGGGCAAAATCTGTCTGAGCGCTTTCAGCAATCCAAAACAGACACTGATGGTTTTGTTGGTCTGGGAGGTCATTTGGAGATCCGCATCAAACAGTACCCCTAAGTTGCGCACGGTCTTCACTGGGATGCAAGGATCAGCTCCCGGCGCAAGCCTGAGCTCGTAAGAAGGTTGGTGACTCAGTTTGGCTGACGAACAATAAACCACCTCCGTCTTCCCTTCGTTAAATTGGAGGGAGTTTATTTTCAGCCACCTGGAGACCCTGCTCATGCAGTCCTGAAAGGTCTCCATGGTCACTGCCTGTCTTCCTTCTAGGGAGAACACCAATTGGGTGTCATCGGCGTAGTTTATCAAATCAATTCCATAGGATTTGATCAGGGGGATCAGAGGCTGCAAATAAAGATTAAAAAGAATAGGGCTGATCGAGGAGCCCTGAGGAACTCCATGACAGACCTTAGACTTGGGAGATGAGAAAGGTGCTAAGGTCACCACCTGTTGTCTGTCTGTCAGGTAGGATTGTATCCACCTCAGGGCCTTGCCCTTCACGCCCAGTTTTTTTCAGTCTACTTAACAGAACCGCATGGCTAACCGTATCGAATGTGGCCGACATGTCCAACAGCACCAGGACTGAGGAATTGCCAATGTCGGCTCGCATTCGAAGGGTGTCCAGCATGGTTGCCAATGCAGTATCTGTTCCGTGGCCTGGGCGGAAGCCAAATTGGTCCCTGTCCAATAAGCCATTGTCTTCCAGATATCCTGACAGGGACTTACTGACCACCTTTTCCACTATTTTTATCGGGTATGGCAGGAGGGATATGGGTCTGAAGTGCGCCGGAATAGTAGGGTCCAGCGAAGGCTTTTTAAGCAGGGGGGTAACCACTGCCTGCTTCCGTGCTTCCGGCACTATGCCTTCCTCAAGGGATTGGCAACAGATCCGATGCATCCAAGGAAACAGCTCTGGCCCATATTCCTTCCAGATCCTGTGCGGGAGGGGGTCTAGAGGCGACCCTGATGCCACATTATGGGCCAGACTAGAAAAGAGCTCCTCTGTAAGAGGGGTGAAATCTTCCAATGATGACAATATTGGTATAGATTCCTCGTCTTCTATCTGTGCCACTGCATCTTTGCAGCTAGCCCTTTCCTCCTTCAGCCCCCCCACAATATTGGCAATCTTTTCCTCAAAATAGATCGCAATCTCATCGCATAGTTCTTGAGTTGCAACCACCTTATTACTCATACAGGTGGGGTGCGAGAGATAAGTCTGCTTTACTACGTAGGTCGTCCAATACTGCCAACATCACTGACTCCGTAGAGTGGGCAGGACGAAACCCTGCCTGGTGGGGGTCCAAGTAACCAGATTGTTCCATGAAATTAGATAGTCATTTAGCTACGTGGGCTTCCAATATTTTGGCTAGGTAGGGGAGTAGGGATATTGGGCGATAATTAGAGGAGTTTGATGGGTCTGCTCCAGGTTTTTTTAACAGAGGGACCACGATTGCATATTTAAATGTTTTAGGGACACAGCCCTGTAACAACGATGCATTCAGGAGAGATACAGCAGGCTGTGGGAGGGTGGAGAAGATTTCTTTCAGGATGTGTGGCGGGCAACAGTCCAATGGAGAGCCAGAATTTACTTCGGACAATAGGACCAGGAATGCAGGGGGGCTGAAAGCTGGGAAGTGTTCCAATGATAAAGTATTTGTGGATGTGGCCGGGAGTGGCAGGTTAAGATTAGGACATGGGATGCTAGTTTTAATTGTGGCGATTTTCTCAAAAAAGAAATTGTTCAGGTTGTCACAGAGCTCCTGAGTGGGAGTAGGTTTGAGCGACACTCTGTCGGCGTTTGATAGCTCATTCACAATTGAGAAAATTTCCTTCGATTTATTGCGGGAATTCCAAATTCTAGTGGAGAAGTGAGCTGCCTTTGCCGCAGTGATAGCTTTTTTATAATTTTTCTGTGCCTCTGCGTAGAGGAGCTTGTCTTCGGGAGCATAATTTAGTCTCCATTTTCTCTCTTTTTGTCAGAGTGCTAACTTCTGTTCTCTTAGTTCTCTAGAGAACCATTTGTGTGCGTCAGCCCGACGGTTTAATCTAAGTTTCTTGGATGGAGCAAACGTATCATCGCTGGCGGTTAGGAGCCATGATGCGATGTGTGCTTCATGGAGATCGATATCCTGATTGAACATTGGGGTTGAGCTGGCTAATGAGTTCATGAATTCCTTTTTATTAAGGGTACCCCAACTTCTTATCATGCCCCCCTCATCCGAGGGAGACTTAGTACTGAAAGGTACTATTACCGAGAATGTTATGAGATGGTGGTCAGACCATAAGCACAGCAGTGTCGTAGGGACGGATACTGTGAGATTTGTGGTCCAGACTTGGTCAAGTATATGACCCTTATTATGTGTAGCTGAGGACAGGTGATGGGTGAAGTGAATGAGAGTTAATAGGTCTGTAAGTACCTGGGAATGGGGACCACCAAGTACGTCATTAAACCAGTAGTTTAAGTCGCCGATTAAAATAATATTGGTTTAATTTGTTACCATGTTTGCTATTTGCTCACTCAATAAGAGGGGAAATAGAGGCATGTGCTGAGGGGGCCTATAGATTACAACGCATATCAGCGGGGCTGAGTTCGATTCCAGCTTGATGACCAGATTGTCCACCGCCACAAGGCTCAAAGAAGAGACTGCCGTAAATTTATGGTTGCGATGAATAATTGCAGCCACTCACCCACCCGATTTACCCGGTGGGGGGTCAGCCAAGTTTCAGTTATGAACAGAATGTCAGGTCGATCAGCTGCCAGTAGCATGAATACCTCTATCTGATGTTTGACTAGAGCATGTATGTTTAAATAATATACACGTAACGCTGCCTGCTTGGGAGGAGTAACATCAGCTTTCTGCTCAATACAGGTTGACATTTCTGGAAATATTTTGCGTGACTGATAGATCTTATTCCTGTCCAGACACATTTTAATAGCAGGGTTTAGTGGAAGCGATGCCCGGTGGAGCCCTCGAAGTTCCTTTTATGAAAATTTGAGGATTCGGGCAGAGTAACTAGCCCCTAGCCCCGTCCAGGCGCAGTCGGGCACAGACGGGCTTGCCTTTGGCTCGCCTTCGGCGATATGTTGCCAGTGATATATTGCTATAATTGGATGAATTCTACTTATAAAGATTATACATAAGAAGAGGTATCACTTTAGAGTGCCGGGGTACTTGTATATTATACCTCATAAAGGTTAGCAAGCGCTATATAAATGCAAAACTTTTTCCCTCTTCTATCCATCCGCTATCCTTTTTGATCCAAATAACTGACTAACATATCCACCATTCAAATTACTTTCATATTTCACTATACTAATTCACAATTAATCCTTTATGGGTTCAAGAGTAGCGTGCTGCTCACTGAAAAAGCGTTTTAACACCTCATTATGGCTAGCAAACACTAAATGAATGCAAACCTTTTCCCTCTTCTATCCCTCCACTGTCCGTCTAAAGAGAAATGACTAACATATTCACCACTCCAATTTCTTTAATATTTCAATATACTAATTCACCACTAAACCTTTATAGATTCTGAAGTAGCGCGCCTCCTCAGGGGTCTTCAGCACCATGGGCTTTTACCGAATTGATGAAACCAGTGGTCAAAATGTTAAGAACAGTGTAAGGTTAATCGTCTACCTGGACAACGCGAACATAATGTCTCAAACCCAGGCCCTGTTAAATCAGCATCTCTCTTGGGCAGTTCAACTTTTGTAAGATTTCAAATTTATTCTGAACCAAATGAAATCTCTTCTGAATCCCACCTAAATTATAGCATTCCTGGGTTTCCAGATTGATTTGATCAAGGCCCAGCCACAGCTTCCCAGCCACGTAGATCAAAGATATCAAAAAGGAGTTGAGGTCTGCTTTGAGCAAACAGCGAATTTGAGACCAGTGGCAACGATGGTTGGACTCCTCAATTCAAGCAATTCTTCCAGGCCCATTGCACTACAGGGCTCTCCAGTGGCTAAGATCTGACATCATCAGCAGGGATATACATACTCAGACCAAATTTCTCTGTTGGAAGATGCAAAAGCAGAGGAAAGCTGTTGGTTAACACACTTGGAAGCCTGGAACAGAAGAGCTATTTTCGGGATCAGGTTGGACATTGTCATCGAATATTATGCCAGCAGATGAAGTTGGGGGGACCAGATGCGGAGATATCTCCACTGGCAGTTGGTGGACCCAAGATGAACTAGATTTGCACGTCAACTGCCTGGAGCTTCTGGCAGGCTTTTTCGCAATCAAGATCCTATCTTCCAGGAAGTATAGTTTTTGTATTCTGTTGAGAATGGACAACATCTCAGCAGTTCGACATATGAACAAGCAGGGCGGGACCAGATCCTTTATACCATTAGGACATTGCCAAATATTTTTGACATTCTGCCTGAAGCACAGGATATTGGTTAATGTGGAGCACCTTCCGGTACAGAGCAACATCATTGCAGACCGGAACTTCAGATTCCTCACATACTTGTTCGAGTATGTGAGGAATCAGAAGCTACACCCTCTATATTCCATTAGATTATAAGTCTAGCAAGGTGGCTTTATTTGCATGCACACTGAACAATGAGTTGGCAAACTACGCCAGCTGGAGGCCGGATCTGGCCGTGAAGATGATGGATGCCTTGCCTCAAGACTGGTCAACCCAGATGAATTATGCCTTCCCTTCATTTGTGAGATCAGATTTTTCGTGACATGCACTCAGAGGGCACTTTAGATGTACACTCTGAATCCTACCAGTCTCTTAGTGTGCTGGCTGACTGGTATAATTCATGCATGCCAACACAGGCACGTTTCTGACCCCCAGCAGGTAAGATCCCGCACTCTCTGAGGTCTGTAACAATACCTGCTCCGGAGGAAGGTGTTCTCACCTCCTCCAGCAGGATGGCTAGTGTTTTAGCATATCAAGGCCAGAGGCCTCAAAGCCTGTACCGCCTTTGAAATGCAACCTCGGCTTCCCCAGACCTGACAGATGCCACCCCCTGCCCTGATACCCATTTGACATCCATTTAACACCGGAAAGGTGGGAAAATTGGCTAGTCAGAAGGCGTGTTCACTCTTATGGCAGTAACACCCCTAAGGTGGGTTACCTGAAGTGAACACCAAAAGAAGGATTCCACCATCTTTTTGCAGTGGAACTAGGAACTCTGGGTCAGGTTTATGCCCACTCTCCTTACACTCACCTTAATGCCCTTTAATTCAGTATTAAGTTGCTCCACTGACACTAGGAACTCAGATGTGTCTGCTGGGTGCAGAAGAAGGACTAAGAAGAGCAGAAAATGCAAGAACTGTGGACCAACATTGAATTTGGGCACAAAACTCTTCTTGCCTGCTGCTGTCCCACCAATTGCAAAGACCCGACTCGATCAGCATCCACCCAAAGCTTTGGAGGGCTGCCAGCACTTTTCCAACCAGTCAGCATCTCCTTTGAAGGAGAGGAGACACTTGCCTGCAGTCTGTAGGCACCAATGCATCTGCCTGGTACACCATTCAGCTGACCATTGGGTCTGCCCTGGAAGCAGAACACCAAGAGAACGACTTTGTGGATCCCAGAAGTCAGCCCTATCTCCCCAGCGTGTTTAGAGTTGCTAGACCCTCCAGGAACACCCCATCACCAATATCCTGGGTACTGGAGCCCTTGCAGCAGCCAAGGCTTGTTCATTGTCCATTCTGGACACCAACCCTGCCCGGACTGACCTATCCACATCAGCTTCACCGAGGCTAGCACAGAGAGGGGCCCTGCTGTCCTGTTTGCCCCATCCCCTGGTCGACCCCAAGAAGTGAGAGCCTCCAACTCAAGCGGCTCGCTAGACAAAACACCTCTGCACCTGAGCCCCACAGCCCGAGTCCGAGCCAACCAATGGTGGCCCCGTGCTCTGGGGATTGTCAAGAGCCTAGCCCCCCCATGAATTCGACTGGACTTGTCCCCAAGTCCCCACTTGCAGCTTTTTTTCTTCTTACAAGTTCCTCCATAGACTTTAACAGGTAGCGTTTGAAGCTACCATCACGACCAGCACCTATGCACCTGGACAGGCCAGGGCAGGTAAATCCGAACTGCGGGTGGTTCTTTGGACCTTGGTCCCTAGGCACCTTAAGTCCAGGAGAGTAACCCAGAGAGTCATTTGAAAGTGTACCTATGCAGTGAATGTTTTTTCCATAGAAAAACATTACAGCATTTGCGCCTCAAGCCTCAAATTTGACATCTGTGATTTTTTACTGTGTTACCTGTAAAAACCTGTAACGTCTAATGTACTTACCTGATTCCGATGGTCTTGACATCTAAAATTATATAAAAATAGGTGTTATTTTTATAAATTTGTCTTGAGTTTCTTCTTGAGTGTGTGTCTCATTTATTGACTCTGTGTGTAACAGCAAATGCTTAACATGTACCCTCTGATAAGCCTAAACTAATCACCCACACTACCCAAAGAGAGGATTGTCTGAAGTTTCTGCATGGTGTACATTACATAGAAACTAGAAAGCCAGCTTCCTACACATGGGTTATGTCTGACACCGGATTTGGTGTACTCAGATTTAGGGCTCATTCTGCCAGAGGGCTATGGCCTCAAAGGCTTTATTGTTGGATCCCAGGTTAGAAGATATACTTAGAGCTGTGGATTGGTCATCTGATGCTACTTTCAAACAATTCTATTATAAATATACTGTGCATGTAGCTGCCACAGTTGTGGACAAGCTTTAAACAAGCATAATCTAAGAAGCCTTTCTGCCACCTTATAAAAAACAAGAATTAGCTATTCTCTTAAAGACACAGAGGTGAGGATTATCCCACCCAAACATATCCATTTCTTGTGATATCACATTCACGATATGGTGTTATGGTATATTGACTGTCATGTGAAATACATTTATTGTGTTTGCCCTTCACTAGTTTTTCATTAGAAGTTCTCATTTATATATTGTTGTTTCAGGTTCAGATTAGAAACAAGAGTGAAGAGCCATGATTCGGGAGTGGACAGTCTGGAGGATGATGGTGACTTTCCATTTCAAGTGGCCAAAGTGGATGGCTACAAGGACCAAACTGTTGGACTTGTTGAACGTTCAGACTTTGTTGGCATGCAAGGAAAAAGGCAGAAATAAGGTGTGCCTCAATGTTGATGGTTTGAAGCAACAGTGGTTAATGGACTACAGGAGCAGGTTGTGGTCATATGCTCATGAGGTTCATGGTATTTTTATTTGTTTAAAGTTCTTCATTTGGTTTATGATTTGCTGCTATGTTTTGCCAGTAAAGAAAGAGACACTAAAGTATATAAAAAAGTGATGAATGGAATGCTTGAAATAATCTCAGCCAATGGTTATTACTCGGGACTGCATCCCAGTCCATCGTTATTTTGCACACCCTGACACCTCAGTTTGGACCCAGCCATATGCAAATCAGTCTTGATCCTGCTCCAATGGGAACAGTCCAATCTGAACTGTCACGCCAGGTCCTCTATGAACCAGAATACAAGCAACCGATGACCAGTTTTGCCCTAATTAGGGCTCATCAGCCAGGTATACCTTGATTCCAATTACACAGTGTGCATGGGACCGACGTCTGGGCATACCCTCCCCACCTTTTTGATGCCGTAGTAAAGAAAGAGAAGCATAATCCTTGCATCCATGTCCTTATTTGAATCTAAATTTCTTGTCAGGAAAACTATTTTTTCTTTTAATCCCCACTGTTCTACTGGAGCTTCTCAGAGAGTTCTACTAGATAATAACAGCACCAACATTTTGTATTTATGTGTGCCAAACTTGAACATCATCTTGATGGAAACAAAGCTGTAAAACTGACACCATTTCCTTCAGAGGAGACTGCAGTAAGAAAAAAATAGGAGTTCTTGCAAGAGCAAGGTACACTTAAACACCATTTTGTTGGGGCAGTGTGCTACAATTTAAAGCATTTCCTGAGGAGTAAGCTGAAGTAAATGAGCATTTAGATGTTAATGCTCTCATGAAACGAGCAGGTTAAAAATGTGAGGGGAGGTATGGGGTTTTAGCAATTTGTGGCATAATGTATTTTTATGGGGAGTAACAATAACGAGAGGGACATCTACATAAGTACAGCATCCCCTTTCCACATCTATGGGCTCAGCCTACCCTTTTTTTTTGTAAAAACATTTTTTATTGGTAATCAAGTGCCGTGGATATATTACAGCATAAAAGCAACTCAGACATCAGTGAATGATGCGGTAAATCAACTCAGTTCAAGCAAGACACCTTTTTTATAGAACTGACCCCAACTTGCCCACCCCACCCTGTAGTCCCCCCCCGTAGCCAGTGTGCCGCTTCCTTCCCTTCCAGTCATTAACATGGTATCCCCGCCCGCCCTGGACAGGGACCACAGTAAAGGGTAAATGGTGTCATACAACGGAGTGTCAAGACCCCCAAGGTTGCTATCAGTAATAGTAAGTAGTGTGTGCGCCTTGGTGTGCGAGAAATCCCGGTCCCAGTGCCCTCACCCTGGAGTCCCTCCCTCATCTTCACTCTGGTCTCCATCCGGCTGCTGGAGCGCCACCACCAAGGCCTCCCACGCCCTGGCCACCTCCAGCGCCTTGTCATTATCTAGGCTCCTAGCCTGTCGCAGCCGCAATGTACTCTCCGCTCTCGCCCAGCGCTCTAAAGTGGTCTTCCAACGCGCGTAGCTGGGGCCTTGAGTAGATTTCCAGTGCATGGAGATTTCACGTTTAGCTAAAATCAAACCCAAGTCACAGAATTTGCTGGTGACTCGAGTGCGGGGGGTGTGCGGGAACCACAGTAAAAGGCATGTACCCATGTCAGGAGCGATCTGCCGGTCCGTGACAGCATTCAGGCAGGACATTACCGCCTCCCAGTAACCCGTCAGCTTGATGCAAGTCCAAAACATGTGGGCGAAGTCCGCATCCGCAGTCCCACACCGGGGACAAAGCGAAGACGCACCCTCGAAGTACTGCGAGATTTTCGTCGGCGTCAGGTACGCCCGGTGCAGGGTAAAAAACTGGACCAGTTGGAACCTGGCATTCCTCGTGCCCTTCCATGCCCTGCGCAGTAGCTGTGTCCACGCCGTGTCAGGAATAGACCGCCCAATGTCCCCCTCCCATTTGGCTCGCAGCCCATCCAAGGGTCGCAGGGCAGCAGTCGACAGCCGTCGATAAAGGCACGTGACAGCCTTGTAGGTGCCAGCGGCCGTCACTACATATTGGCAACACTCCGAAGTCTGCGGTTCAGTGAGCCCACACTTCCAGTAGCGGCGAATACCAGCCACCAATGCAGCGTGTAGCAAATATCCACCCCTCGGTAGATCGTAAGAGTCTCGGAGTTCCTGAAACGGAATCAGCGAGCCATCCTTGTACAGATCGCCGACCATCAGCAGGCCAAGCTCCTCCCAGATCGCCAGTGCCGACCAGTCCCCGCCATGCGGGAAGGCTGTGCACATCCCGAGCGGAATTTCCGGGGCATAAGGGCGAACGGCACCGGAGCGCTTGTTGGCCCGAAGCCAACAGCTGCGAATCGTCCGTTCCTCCAGGGTGAGCTGAGTCAGGTCCAGTTTCTGGCCTAAGACTAGAAAGGAGAGGAAGTGTCTCGGGAGCGCTCCGCCCGACATATCGTCCGGGCCGCGGAACTCCAAGGCCACCGCCTGGGTGAGCCACTGCAGTTGAGCCACCAGGTAGTACCACTCAAAATCCGGGGCAGCAAGGCCCCCGTCCGCTCTGGGGCGCATCAATGTGGTCAGCGCAACCCGTCTTCTACCCGAACCCCAGATGAACCCCGTCATTAGGGAGCGGAGTCTGGTGAAAACTGACGCGGGGATCCAGACCGGCAGGGTGCGAAACAGGTACAGCAGTCGGGGAAGTGCCACCATCTTCAACAACGCGACTCGTCCCGCGACTGAGAGCGGCAGCGTCCGCCAGAAACCCATGCAACCCTGAAGATTCCGAATTGCCCTGTTGACGTTACCGTCTAGGAGAACCGCGGGTGAGTGGTAGATGAAAGTGCCCAGATAGGGGAGGCAATGGTGTTCCCATCGCAGGGCACCCTCCGGTTGGGCGTCACCGGCCCCCGGAGTCAGCGGAAAGAGGCAAGACTTCCCCCAGTTGACTCTCAGCCCTGAAAGATGACCAAAATCCGCCAGGAGCCGTTCGGCCCCGCGCAGGGAGTCGCCCGTGTCTGCCAGAAACAACAGACAGTCGTCCGCATAGAGCGAGATGTAGTGGGTGTCGGCTCTCAGCGGGAGCCCTGCATATGCTCTGCCCAGCCGGGCGTGCGCAGCCAGTGGCTCTATGGCCAGTGCAAATAACAAGGGGGATAGAGAGCACCCCTGTCGGGTCCCCCTACCCACCGTGTAAGAGGCTGATATGGTGGACCCCGTTTTGACACGGGCCGTGGCCGCGGCGTAGAGCAAGGCAGTCCATTTCACAAAGCGTTCGCCCAGTCCAAAGGCCTCCAGGACACGGAGCAGGTACGACCACTCGACGCTGTCAAAAGCTTTCTCGATGTCAATCGAGAGGACCGCGGCACTCGGAAAGTCAGCGGCCTCCCCTCCCATGATCCGGAGCAACCGGCGCACACAAGTGGCGGTGGTGCGTTGAGGAATAAAGCCCGCCTGGTCGCCATGCACCAAGGAACGCATGTGGGTGAGGAGCCGCGTCGCGAGGATCCGGCTCAGGATCTTGTAATCCGTGGTGAGCATGGAGAGCGGGCGGTACGCCGAACGGCAGCTCGCATCACCTTCACGCTTCAGTAAGGGTATCACTAAGGCTTCGCGTGTAGACGCCGGCAAGCGCCCCGTGTCCCAGGCCTCTTGATAAACCTCCTGTAGTCGCGGGACCAGCACATCCGCATAGGCCACATAAAATTCGATCGGGAGCCCGTCCGTACCCGGAGTCTTGCGGCGGGCCATGTGTTTGATGGCCACCCTGATTTCTCCCACGGAGATATCGCCGCCCAGCTGTTTCGCGTGCTCCGGATCGAGCCTGGGCAGCTGCGCCTCCGCCAGGAACTCCTCCAGCTCCGCCGGGGGGTCCGGCATCCTACTCCTATAAAGATGTTCGTAATACCGATGGAATTGGTCGTTAATGTCCAATTGCGTGTAGACCATGCGCCCCTCCGGAGTGGCGAGCGCCACTATAGGGGAGCCTCGGGTTCCAGGGCTGGCCAACCACGCCAGTAGCGAACCCACTTTGTCGCGTTCGGCGTGAGCCCGGACCAGGAACTCCTTATAATCAAAGCAGCGCAGTTTTTCCAGCGCTGCCGCCACTACCTCTCGAGCCTCGGAGACCGCTCCATGAGCCTCAGGGTCTGCGTGGCTGCGCCTCTCCTCAGCGCGCAATCGGTCCTCACTGCGCTCTACATCCTGCAGTAGGGTTTTACGGATACCCGCAGTAGCCGAAATACAGACGCCCCGAACCACCGCCTTAAAGGCGTCCCATTCCAGTGCCCGGCTGGAGGCTGTGCCCACATTGGTGTCAAAGTATCCCTCCACCCCGCTACGTACACTGGCTTTAAACGCCGGGTCCTCCAGCGTCAGTGGATTCAACCGCCACGTCGGGATAGCTTGGCGTCGCCTCATCCACTGTATCGTCACCAGGCAAGGGTTGTGGTCAGACACCGTCCTAGTTAAGTACTCACTGTGGCGGACCAGGCTCTGGATGTCCAGTGAGCACAGAATGCTGTCTAAACGAACATGCAGATCGTGTGGGGGGGAGTAAAAGGAGAAATCCCTTTCCGTTGGGTGGTGGGTCCTCCACGCATCGACTAGGCCCCAGCTACTCTGCCACGTTCTCCTACTCTGCGCCAACTTGTGAGCCGCTGCCTGCGCTAGGGGCGGGTGTGAGCGATCCAGTTCCACGTCCAGTACTGAGTTAAAATCCCCCCCAAGCAGGACCGTACCAGCCAGGACAGTCGCCAGCTTCCCAGAAAGTCGCGCAAAGAAGGCAGGCTGGTCTACGTTAGGGGCGTATACGCTGCAGAGCGTCACGTCCCTCCCATCTAGGCGGCCCTGCACAGCAACAAACCTCCCCTCGGGGTCAACTATCGTCACCAGAGGCTGGAAAGGAACCCCCGCCCGGACCCATATCAAAGCCCCCCGCGCAAAGGCCGAGTAGGTGGTGTAAAACATATGCCCCCGCCACCTGCGCTGCAGAGCCCGCCCCTCAGGTAGATCAATGTGGGTTTCCTGCAGGAAGGCAATCTGAACCCCCCTGCGAACAAGATGGGCATGAACCCTGTGGCGTTTCAGCATGGAATTCAGGCCCCTCACATTCCAGGTCACACATTTCAGTTCAAGGAGGGTCCCCATTCCTCACGACAAACACAACCCCAAAGAAAGCAGCATTCGCACACACACTGGCTACTCCCCAAAAAATAAACCCCGACAGTCCCCAACAACCCCATGTCCCACCCCTCCCCAGAATAGGTCCCCAACAGCAGAAACCCATCCAAATGAGCAATTCCCAACAGTAACAGTCTCTGGCAACTACCAGAGTCCCACAGTAGGTGTGGGAGAAGAGGGGGTGGCCTGTCGCCTTCCTCAGCAGACCGCAAACAGCTCACTCTTTCAGGCCAGTTAGGCCTCCCCCTCGTGCCCCAAGTGTCCCGCATCCCCTCCATAAGGAAGGCGACCATCACCACAGAGGTCGGCCGCCCAACACCAGTTCCAGGCCCAACAGGTCAATACCGCCCCAGCCCCAAACCCCGGTCAGGAACACAGCAGGCTATACGATACCACTGCAGGGGTGCATTAGCCACACTCGTCCAGCAAACCATCAGCAGTTCCAGGCGTGACATGGGGTGGCGCGGGGTCTCCAATCACCGACTCCTCCGAGGACCCCCCGCCGGTGCCACCTCGAGATCCCGACTCCCCAGCCGTCGCGGCGTCCAATGTCTGGGAGATGTCAGAGACCGCCCGGAGGGCATCTCTGCGCTCCAGCTCAGTTTGTGAGACCGTGGGTGTCCGAACTTTGGGTGGTCGTTTCTTGCGCCTCCTACCCCGCCTGGGCCGTGGCGGCGCCCGCCGCTGTTCCCCGGTCGCATGAAGAGCATCCGCGCCGGTCTTGTAGAGCTCCAGCCAGCTCCAAACGTCGTCGGGAGTGTCGTAGAAGGAAGACTTGCCATCTAGCATGATCCGTAGGCGGGCCGGGAATAGGAGAGAGTAGCGGATGCCCTCCTCCCGGAGCGCCTTCTTGACCGCCAGAAAAGTCGACCGCTGCCTCTGGACTTCCAAGGAGTAATCAGGATATATGGATACCTGTGCATTGTCCACTCGATAGGGTCCCAGAGCTCGCGCCCTCTGCAGAATGAGGTCCCGGTCTCTGTAATGCAGCAACCGTGCCACCACCGGGCGGGGAGGCCGGCCCTCGGCCGGGGGACGAGCCGGCACGCGGTGAGCACGTTCTAGGGTGTAGAACGGCGAGAGCCCTTCCGGAACAACCACATCTCGCAGCCAGGCCTCCAGATAGCCCAACATGTCGGTCCCCTCAATTTTCTCCGGCAGGCCCACCACACGAACGTTGTTGCGGCGGTTGCGCCCTTCCGCATCCTCCGCCCGCTGCTCCAGAATGTGCACCCTCTGCTGCAGCTCCCCCAGCAAGGCGTCCGCCGCTTTCGACGAAGGTTCCAGCTCAGCAATCCGGGTCTCGGTCTCCTTGACCCGATCCGCCAACTTGCCGTGGTCTGCACGCAATAGGCCCAGGCTCGTGGACACCTGCCCGATGTCATGATGTAGGGCCTCCCTGGTGTCAGCAATGGCCTTCAGGATCTGCTCCAGTTGGCTCTGCGGTAGGCCCGCCGCCGGGATGGCTTCCAGAGTGGGTCCCCGACCATCCGCCGGCCCCCCAGCAGCTTCCGGCGGGGGTTTTAGGGGGCGCTTCCCCATGGGGGTGGCCACGTCTCGCCCTCGCAGCAACAGGGTCGGCGCCTTCTCCTGCGTCCAACTCACCAGGCCGCAGTCCTCGGGGTCGCTCGCCGCCTCGCGGTCCACCAAGCACACGGAGCCCCTCTGAGTGCTCCGCTCCCCAAAGTCTGCAAGCAGAGTACAAGGCCACCAGCCCAAAATGGCGGCAGGGGCGGCTCTCCAGGGTGTCAATGATGCAGGGGCAGGGAAAGGCGCGCCCGGGCGCCAAGAAACAGTCCCCCCGGGGGTCTTCAGAGCCGGGCACCAGGTTCCCCGGCGGTGGCAGAGTCCCTCAATAGTAGGTGGCCCCCACTCAGGCCGGTTGCACAGGGTCCGGACCCAGCTCAATCCTGGGTCGCGCAGGGCTGGTCTGCACCCCAAGCCCGCGCTCCACAGAAGGCGCACGGTAGAAACTCCCAAAGTCAGGCTGGCAGGGGCAGCGCCGGGCAGCCGCGACCCCGTCAGGCCGCGCGGAGAGAGGCCCAAGTCCAAGCGCAGCCTCACGCTCCCTGTCCGGCCAGCAGCAGGCCCCCCCGGGCCGAGTTGGTATCAGAACCGCTCACCGGCAGGCGCCCCCGCTGTGTCCCCGCTGATGCTCCGCAGTGAAGGAGTCCGAGCCCCGCCGCCGCGGCAGGCTCAAAAATCCCGGGCTCCGGGCCCCGTGGTGGCCGGCGGCCGGCTAGGTATCGCCGCGGGCCGGCCACTGGAGTACTCGAGACCGGGGATGCGGCCGAGCGTCAAGGCCGCAAGATGGCCAGCTCGGCCCACCGAACACCGGGCGCAGCGCGGGTGCCGCGCTGTCAGGGATCCGTCCCCGCCGTCTCCGGTCAGGCCCCCAGGCACACAGGAGGAGATGCGGGCAAGCTCAGGGCTCCAAGGTCATCAGGATCACCAGCGCCAGGATTAATGGAGGAGGCCACGGCGGAGCTCAGCGCTCACGCGTCTACCTCCATCGGCTGCCAAGCCACGCCCCATGGGCTCAGCCTACCCATCTTCTCAGTTGCCTGAAAGCTTCCTAATTTTATAATTAAAAGGTTAAAGTGTTGTTTTAGTTCATTTAAGTGCTAAGACCTTAAAATATGTTAAAAAACAAAAAACTCAGAAATTCACTGAAAACAAACAGGGGTTTAAGTGAAATTATAGTTAGGTGTTGGAACGGGACATGAGCTAACGTTACAAAGCCCAAACACCACTGAAATACGTCTGTTGTAATTTAGTGAACTACCTGTAACTTGCGCCTAATCAGCTTAACAACTCCCCTACTACATCAATCAAGACATGTTAAGTGACATCATTGATGACATCACTCGTGACATCTCAGTCAATGCCTCTGGCTAGAGCCTGTATTCAATCCACATCACAACTTGGACTCAGTGCCTAGGCTCCGATAGGGCCCTGCATGCAACCCTTGCCAAAAATATCTTCACATAATGGAGACCGCAGCTCCAAGGCCCAAGATCAACCTCCTCACCTGTCGCTACTCCCCCATGACCCTCCATGTACTGATGGTGCGTTCCCCCATTCCAACTGCTATTTCATATACACCCTCCTGCACCCACTTCACTTCGCCTACACCTCACAGACTTAACACATGACCACACACACCAATCCCCCACCACACCGTACACCTCTCTGTCCTGCATACTCCTTAACATTTACTTCCTTACTAAATGCTACTGTAATTTGGGATCTGCCACGCGTTAATCACTTGACCTGCTCTTCCTGACCGAAACCTGGCCAACTCCCTCGTCGGCCCCTGTCATTGCCAGGGTAATTCCTCCAAGATAGGACAGGACAAAATGGCCCAGAGGCTGAATCACCATCATCTTCAAAGAATCCTTTTAAGGCTTCACCACCTTGGAAATGACACCAGCACATGGCCTTCAAACTCTTCATCACCACTAACTACACCTTGAGCCACACCCTTGTTTGCCACCCCCTCTGACCACGAGCCAACTTCAGCAGCACTGACTAAACGTCATCGCCCTCTTGATCTCTGACTCCAGTGCCTTCATCCTCCTTAGTGACCTTAGCTGCCACGAACAACCTCCTTGAGGACCTGTACAAGCTCAGACACACCAAGCGATTGGAAGGCCCCATACTTGCTGACAGACACCTACTGGTTCCCATCTTCACCAGTTTCAGCAATATCACAGTAGACAAGCGCATACCGAGGTCTGACCAGGCCCTTGTCAACTTCAGCAAATCCATCTTACCCCGCTGCAGAAACACCATCTCCAAACCTCCACAACAGGACTGGTGCACAATATCCAACTACGATGCCAGCATCACCACATGCAGAGACACTCTGGCTCCTCTCAAAGCCAAACCAACCGAACCACAAGCAAGGAAGAGGTCAGGATCCCCAAGTGCCACAGCAAGCAACTTGAACTCATATAGTCAGGAGACACTGTCGTGCACAGACAAGAGCACCTACAAATCAGGCCTCAGACTCTACCATCAGCAAATCCGAGCCACCAAACACTCCGCGCTGACCAACTGCAATGAAAGCAGCACCAACAGCGCCAAGGAAATCTTTGCCATCATAAAGACTTCACCTTTCTGTCAGTAAGCTTCACTAGTGTAACCCCATCTCAAAACCACTGCACCCAGCTGTCCCTATTCTTCAGAAACAAGATGACCTGCATCTATGACAACTTCAAGCCCCAACCAGATGCTTTCACCTACGTAGACCGCCTGACACACTATCACCACTCAAGAAATCGCAGCGACCATGCAGTACACTACGAGGAATCTCTTACCCCTGCTGTTGGACCTAGGGGAATACCCAAGTCACATAAGGTAGCTTGGCACTAAGTGGAAAGGCCTAATTCCAAGGTACAAGTGCAAAGTTTGCGTCACCCTTCAGTAACCCAATGTCCCTCCACTAGAAAAGAAAGACACCACACCTTCTTTAGTAAAATACGGGCTGTTTTATAAAATTCTTTTGTGAGATTTTCTCTTTCTCCTGTAGTTCAACAATTAATTACACTGTACATCTTGACATTTTTCCGAAACATATCCTGTAATACTACGAGTTCTCAGTTCAGCAACCTCTTAGCATTTTAACTTCCCACAATGATTTTACATTAGAATGCACTGTCTTAATACTCTGAATCAGTACCTCCTACCACAATGGACGGCACTTACAAGTGAAGGTTTTCTTGTACCAGGTATCCAACCACCAAAGGACTAGCATCTATTTTGAAATTCCCTCATTAGACGAACTCTGGTTATTAAGTGAGGCACAAATTAGACGACATTACATTGGCAACTTGAACCAGGGCATCAATACATCAGTGAGATTGAAGAACTCCCCTCCCCTCGCCTCAACTACTGGAGCGCTAGATGAACTGTCTTATCTCTGGCAATGAAGTACAAGTGCGCTACACAAGGGCTTTCCACAATCTGGACCACCAAGGCATTCAATTTAATAGTACTCTGCTCAAGTTATAAACGCCCTCCAAGGATTGTCTCTCCAGTTCAGCTTCGCAGCTCTAATTCAGTTCTTTCGGGCTCCGAACCATCCAGCCTGTTAAGCGGGAAATGCAGGAGTCTACCTTCGGATTTCCCCACCTTCCCTCAGAACCTGCTTACTTGTTTGCGGCAGCGCTCTGCTTTCCACTTTCCCCCGGCCTCACCAGGACTCAACTGGTGAATCTCACCGCCAGCTTCAGGAGGTCCGGGTGGAGCTGTTGGAATCGCGTCACGCCGTCTCCTCACTCGAGTGACCTCCGTCACCAGGCGCACACCGGGCCTGCGCAGGGGAACAGCGTCTGAGGCGCAGGGCCGGCCTCCTCCTCTCGCCGGCGGCAATGTTCTCGGCAGCTCCCGCCCACAAACAATCAAGGCTCCAAGGCCACTCTGCCCCCTGACGATTCTCAGACTCCCCTCAGTGAGCCTGCGCAGGGGAACAGCGTTTTCCTCGATCCGGCTCTTTGACCTAACGTTCGCCCCGTAGTGCGAACAAGGATCGGGTTTACTGCCAGAACCAGATCCACGATCAGGTCACCTCTTCCTCACTCAGCAGCAGTGCCCTCCTACCCAGGAGCGTGACAAGGAGAGGATGGGGCCCACGTCTTCTACCACACGAATATAACCGGTGGGGACCAGCTGCGGGCAGTGTCCAGAACAGACCCAGGTAAAGTTCAGGCAGCTTATTCCTCCCAGTCGAGGCCTTATTTCTCACACAGCTCAGGGAACCGGTAATTACTCCCACGCCAGATATAGTGGTCAGGAAGTCCCAATTCAGCTCACCCACTCTACCCTTTCCTTCTCCTCCGCGGTCTCTCCTAGGGCTAGAGATCCATTCCTCCTAACTCGTCAGGGGAACCCAAGCTGGAATAAGAAGGTGGTCATTCAGCAGGGCCAGATCTATGGGAAAGGGGCAGTGGCAGCAGTAAGGTAGCAACCCTCTGACAGGAAGTCAACCCTCTGAGCTTCCTAACCCTCTATACCCACAGCCTGCACTCCGACTGGTTCAGTGGTTACACAAAATGGCCGACTAGGTTCTGCTCTTATATACCCCTAGCCTCAAGTGTCCAGAACAGGCCAGAAGGTTCTAGAGTCTCCCTGTGTTATCCTATGGGCCCTTGCTCCTGAGGTGCCAGTTATGGCAGTTGCTGACCACCATTTTAGGTACCTCCTAGTTTTCAGTCAGGAAAGTCACCTAGGCCTCAGGAAAAAGGACCATGAGGGCAAAGAACACCTAACCCCTAGGACAACACCGCAAAAATTCAGTGGACATAAAAATTAAGGGTTTTTGAGGGACAAAAAGGGGACAAAATTAAATAATAAATAGGAGGGACTACCCAAAGGGCAGACAGGTCTAACACCTGCCCTCACCTCGTCTTCATCAAATGACTGTTCCCTATAGTGCAGCTCTTACCCCAATCCTGAACAACTCAATCATCACAGCCACATACTCGGATGCTTGGAAACATTCAACAGTACGCCGCCCTCTTCAAGAAACCCTCAGCAGACTAGAAGATCCTAGCTAACTATACGCCTATCTTCCTGCTATCCTACCCAGGAAAAGTCATGGAAAAGATGATAAACGCCTAGCAACCCATCTTAACAACAACTATCTCATAAATACCACTCAATCCGTATTCAGACCCCACCAGATTACAGAGTCTGCCTTCATTGCCACCACCTACGATATCAGGATGGTCATGGACAGAGGCGACATCACGGCTCTCTTCCTACTGGGCTTTTCCGCAACCTGCAACAATGTTTCTTATCCCATCTTTATCCACTGACTGCATGAAGCAGGCATCCACGGACCCACACTTTGCTGGATTTGCTCCTTTCTGACAGGCTGAACCTGGATATCAGCCTAGCCCCCTTCACCTTGTGTGTCGTCAACCTCATCCTTAACCCAATCCCACATCAGTGATGTAATTTGAGATGTAATAAGTGATATCATAAATAATGTCATAGAATATGTCATCAGTGATGTAATATGTGAGGTCATAAGCAATGCATGGCAGGGGTGCAAGCAAGTTATAGTTAGCTTAGCTGAATGAGCATATATGGTACACATCCCAGAATAAATTGAATCTGAATCTGAATATACATATTGATATTGCTACCCACAAAATCGGGCTCTCCCTATACATTCAAATAGGAATAAAGACATTGACTTACAGAATATATATCATATCAAATCTACCAGACATGATCTAAATTGAGAAGTATCAAACTATTTAATCATTTAGGAAAACATACAGTTCCCTATCCGTGTTCAAACAAACGTCCACTGCCCTGAGTTTGGTTATTCAGCATGTTTCTAGTTTTCTTAATATAAGTTTCCTATCACCTCCTTATTCCTATTTGAATGTAGAGGGAGAGCCCGATTTTGTTGGTAACAATATCAATATGTATATTCATATTCAATGTATTCCGGGATGTGTACCACATATGTTCATTGGTGTTACCGTCAAATGTGAAATTAAACAATTGTGTTTACATCTGTATTGCAACAATTTTCACAAAGAGCTCTTTGATGCTGTCGCTAAACTTCTGTGCTGACATTTGCATCCTGTGGTTTAATGTGATTTTTAAATTGTTCAAATAACCTAAAGGCTTTTACGAGTCTTTCCATTTTCATTGATCATGATCACTATACTTAATATGGTATCATGTTTTCCCTTTTCCCCCTTTCTGCTTTTGGATTTACTGCTTTTTCTTCCTTCAGCACAGTATACATACATCTCGGAGCTGTGGATACTTAGGGGATTGTTTTTCATTCTTACTTTGCAGATTTCCTACATTTTCTAGATGTTTATGCGTTAGTACTTGATCCATACATCACCTGTAGTTTCATGTGTATGGGTCACCACCACACCTTTTTCTAAGCCCAATCTCCATATGAGGGACTGGAGGTTGAGCTGTCATTGCTGTATGGTCGTTTTATGAACACGGAAGCGAACAATATGGCGCTCATCTTCTTACATGGGAGGCACCCATGTTTATCCCCCTTTTTTACTTGCCTCTATTCTAGTCGTTGTAAAAAGAGCTGGTCAAGTGACTGTGCCAGATACGCGGCTACATTGACGGGATGCCAGACGGTGTCGGTAAGCTTTGGCTGGAGATTTTTTGCAAATGAGGGCTTAAGTTGGGTGTTTAATTGCACTTTGTTAGACACTTATTGCGTGTTTCCTAAGTGTTTTTTATGATATCAGTTACTTTTGAATTGGACAACTATGGGCCTATCATAGCCGTTAGCACGATAACATGTCAGATCAGCCCTTTACAAAGGATCTTGGTTTTATTCACAACTCAGTATTTTCCAAACAATCATGATCCAATTCATCTCCAACTTTATCTTCCCTGTCTTCACAGTTCTTTTCTGAAATTGGAAGCAGTATTGCTGGATTCAAAATATTACTTCTTCAAATGGAAATATTCTCTGCCGCAAATATTGTTTTCTCTTAACAAGTCAATCTACTGTTCATTATGGGCTGTATCCTCGTCCTTGTTAACAGGCTCTCAATTGAGTGAGGGACTTCAACAATTAAAGTATTGGCCACCACAATTCTTTCACTATGTTCAATTTCCAAACAAACATCTGCAACCAATTTAAAAGAAAACCTGGAAGACTTACAGCTACTGGATCCAATACAGCAGAAATACATGCCACTGGGTGCATTAATCCTCCATGGTTTTGTGTGAGAATTGAAAGTTTATATCCATCTTTCTCATGACAGGATAAAAAAAACATCATATTGTAATCATGAATCTGGAGTGCGGGCGCATGACACAAACTCTCTTTCAATTTCTTAATGGTAACAAAGGCATTCATCTGCAAGTGGTACTGGATCTTGAACATCACCACACGTCAACCTTACTAAAGGTTTTGTAATCTAGGAAAAGTTTGGAATCCCCTGATGACAGTACCCAACAATTCCAAGAAACATCCAAACCTTCCTCTGGGAGGTTGGTTGATTGAATTTCATAATTGCAGAAATGCGTTCTTTAGAGACTTTTTTCACACCCTTTTCAATATGGTGTCTACAATAGATTCATTCTTTTTTTACATTACTGCATTTTAGTTGGGGAGACTTTAAGTCCATTTTCAGATCAATGGTTCAATAAAGCAATGCAGTATCCAGCTTACAGTTCTCTTTCATGTTAGATGCAATCATAAATGATCAATATATTGCACTAGGACTGAGTTGCAAGGCAATTTTAAACTCTCTAAATCTTTCTTCAAAATTTGTGAAACGATTATTGAAAGCCTTTCAGTATATCTTTGTGGGATTTTACACCACATGAGAACTTTATTCAAAAGTTGAAACACAAATAGAAATTAAGATTTATTGAGAAGAGCGCTTGGCATAAGTCAATGACTGTATACCATTCTACTTCGTTCACATAATATAAACTGATTTTTATTCTCCATCTGACCAATTTTAACTGGTACATCTGCTGTAATCTGATTACCAATATGTGTATTACTGATCCCTATAACTTGGACTTCTCTTCCCGAGAGGGATAGGTCTGGAACTTCCACAGGAAGAACTGTAGAACAGGTAGCCCCTGTATCAATTAAAAATGAAACAGGATGGCCATTGACTTCTCTGTTAATAGATGAGCCACTTTGGTCTACATCCAGGACTACTTCAAGTAAGCAGTCCTTCTCCCCACTCAGGCACTGTCATTGTGAATCACTCTCTGCCATTTCATCATTCAAAATTGTTGTATATTGTTGGTACCCTGGATTATATGGCATTTAATTTCTACTGTGTTGTTGCCTTCCTGGAGCTGTTTGCATGGGTGTGCAAAATTATTTCTGATTCTGCATATTGTGCTGCAATGTTAGCATACTCTACATTATGTTACCTCTCTACATCAGTGAACTTTGTTCTGATTTTATCTCAATCCTATTGTAATTCTGTTGACACTCCCTTTTCCAGTGTCCAGTCTGTCCACAAAAATGGCACACTTTATTCTTTTCCAACTTTTCAACATTCACATTCGTCCCATCACCTTTACCACCTTGCATTACCTGAGTCATTCCATTCACTCCATTTTGCACTAAATTCATATTTGAACCCATTTGATTCAGCAACCCTTTCTGAAACTGTCTTGTCTAATCAATCATCATCTTCTCCTTTAGCTTCTTTTGCTTTTCTTCAAAGAAATCACTACTATTCTTTTTGCCAACTCCCAATACCTTTCGTTGGTCAACACAATTTACTATGCTGAATATGATTACTAGTCTCTGGCCTCTTCATTCACGAAAACTGAAACAAAACTTCTAACTAAATCTTTCTCAGGATTTTTCAACTCTGCTATTTTGCATATGCATCAACCTTTCATAAAAGGAATGCACTGACTCCTTGGGATCCTATGTTGTTCTCAAAATCGTATGCCAATTTAGATCCTATTCAAGTACTCACTTTGTCAAATATTCACCCACAACCTTGTCTGCTACTTCCGTAGCTGGCACATTATTAGGACCAAATCTAGCTCGTTCTTGTGTCGGCCATCCAACAACCACCTTACATTCTAACTACAAAATTCCAGGTATCCCAATTTCAAATAACTGATTCAAATCAGTCCATAACATTGGAGAAAAGTGTGTCTATTTATGTATATTATCATACCACATTGCTGGGACCTCTCGCAACTTTGGAAACTTATGCGGAAATGCATACAAGTGAGGCCTTGTCCATGGGACATGCACACACTTCCCTTCATGGACTTCCCTTAAAGAAAACTCCCAAACCAAGCTTATCGTTTCCTCAGAATCAATTGTGTCATGTCTAGCATTTTCCTCAATCCCGTTCATTCTTTATTCACTGTACCTTTCTTCCATCCCTTTTGATATTTCTTCAATCACCCCAACTCTGTTTTCTCAATTAAATCCATAATATGAGCCCTTAAAGTAATCAAGCCCGTCTTTCTAATCAGCTAATTCTTCCAATTTTTCTTGTGCTTCATTAGCACATCTAGCAAATTATTTTATCAAGCATTAGCATTGTAAGTCAATAGTCTGTTTAAATCTGCATTTCCGTGCAACATTTTGCCTAATTCTATTTTCAAAATTACAATGCTAACTTCTTTAGGTGGCGGCTTTACTATCACTGCTCTCACAGGAGTAACCTATCTGTATTTCTGGCAGCCCATTTCCATTGCTGCTGTCAATGTAACGTCTGTTGGTGCACTCTGTACCACTTCAATTGGAGTCTGCACTATGGTACTATCTCAAGTCTGTACTGTGATGCTATCTCCACCAGCCCCTGTGCCAAGTCCTACAGCAGTATGCATTGTCTCTTTTGATCTATCTGTGTAGGAAGGAGGTCTAGAATCCAAAACCTCACTTATAAATGTATCATCGTCATCTGTCTCTTCATCCTCCTTTTTTTTCTTTTTTCCCTGCTCTTCCTTATCAGTAACTATAAAAGGGAATGTTTTTACAAATTCAGTCATGTCCTTCTCTCTCCAACTCTTCTCTTGTCTATCATATTTGCTCTCAAGCCAATGTCTAAATGAACTCTATTTCTTTGGGGTTTCTTCCTCTCCTTCTCTGTAGCCTTTCAATCCCATTTGTTAAGTGCCTCAAACTTTGTAGGTCTGGACAGTGGTGTCATGTAATTCATGGTTTGTATAAAAAAAATCAAACCTTCCAATATTGAAGGTACCCTCTAATGTAAACTTTAAATTCTCATCATGTGCAGTATATCTATTTTATTCTGAAATCTAGGTGCACGTATAGTACCCAACCTCCTTCATCATTTCATGGGCTGGTGTTCCTTCGGCTGACATTTTCTGAACCTCTCTAGGCATCTCTTTAACTTTTAGCTTTGCTGACAAACTTCCCAGTGTTTATTCTCAAAGCAAACACACTATAAGCTCAAAAACCACTTTAAAACAACAGAAAGTATACCAAACAACAACCAATTACAGGGCAGCTCTGTCAAAGGTCAACCTTCCACAGCACAGCTTTGTCAGCAACCAACCAATCAGAGGTCTACTTTCTGATGATGTATCACCAATCTCAGCGCGGCTCCTTGGCTGTGTATTCAATTTCAGCATGACTTATCCATGAAACACGAAGGCAATTACAAAACCTCTCTTAAATCAAATAATACAATTTCCCTTTGTCTGTTTACCCATGAAACTAATGAAAAGTCAAGTACAGCATATAGAACTTTTCAAACTAGTGCTCAAACTAAATATACAAAGCCACATGTTCTATTTAAACTGCTGTCCATACCAAATAGACCCCCATCCAGATTTGTTCTACTTCGGACAGTGCACCTGCTCCCTTGCACCAACGAGCCGATCACTTTAGCCAAAATTAAACACACAGTTAAGAAAAGAAAATCCGTTAGTTCAGAATCCCTAGCAATGTGTAAGCAGCACCTCGTTCAACATACCACGATGACAGACACATTATCAATATCTCGAGATCTTGCATTTATGACAAATCCAATATTCAGCTTAATTGATTTAATTAAACAAATAAAATCTTCAAATGTGATTTCCGATATGAATAATACATCAACACAATAATTCTTTAACTGCAGAATTCTTTCCAGAAGACCTAAAAAAGGCATACAAAAGTCCATTATTAAAGAAAACTAATCTGGACCTGCATGACCCTGACAACTACAGACCAATTACAAATGGACCTTACGTAGGCAAACTGATAGAAAAAGCAGCATTCGCCCAGATGTCACAATTCATTGAAGATAACTCCATACTTTCAGGCTATCAAACAGGATTCCCTCCTAGGAGGAGGGACAGATTCTGCCCTCAGCACCATCTGGGATGACCTTAAAAACACAGTAGACTGGAACAGGTTTGCTGCACTACTTCTCTTGGGCCTCTCAGCTGCTTTCAACACCGTTATCCATGACACTCTAATACAAATTCTCTACCAAGCTGGAATAGAGAGTACTTCTTTCGACTGGCTCACATCCTACTTTCAAAACAGAACAAATGCCATCCATTCTCCCCCTTTCTCATCCAAACCGTATTCCATAAAAGCTGGGGTCCCTCAAGGCTCTATCATCTCACCCATGCTTTTCAACATCTACATGAATTCACTACCAGCAATGATCAATAAATTTCAGCTCACATGCTATACAAATGCAGATACTCATTAAACTGGAAAGCCCCAAATCAATGGAAACTAACAAAATTTCAGCTGTTGATCAGTGGATGACATGGAGCCATCTTAAATCTAATGCTTCCAAAATGGAAATACTCAGATTTCGTGACTGGAACAATTGTGCCCTTCTCTGTGCCTGCTTATCTGGAACAATCTGCTAAAGTATCTAGGGAAGTGAGAAACCTTGGAATTACCATGCAATCCAAGTTATCAATGAATGCCTAAGTGGACAAATTAGCAAGTTCAAACTTAATTACCATGAAAACTCTACAACATATCCTCCCCTACCTGAGATTTCCAAACAAGGTCGATGCTACTATTTTTTTTGTACTGTCTAAATTTGATTATGTCAACAATCTTTATCACGGTTCATCTTTATCAATTATCAAAACACTACAACGGATGCAGAACTCGGCTGCCAGACTACTACTACATGTAAAGCTATAAGCTCACATCTCCCCTGCCTTGAGGGCCCTACATTGGCTACCAGTTGCCAAAAGATCCACCTTCAGGCTGGTGTGTATCACCCACAAAGCAATACATGGTTTAGGAGGGCATTTAAGGATTAAAATCACTGAATACATTCAATAAAGGAACCTCTGCTCAAGATTGCAACCTTGCGGCGAGGCCAGCAACATGGCGCTGTAAGCCGCATCTGCGAAGAGCTCCGTACAGCCGTCATCGATCCGACGGAAATACTGCACCCAACGGCCGCTAAACGCTCTAAAAGAGTGGTGGAAGGTGCCGGACCCCAAGTGACTGCCCGACACGGCCCTCGGGGACGAATTGGTCCGAAACACAGGCGAAAAGTCCAGCGGCGTGCAAAGTCGAAGCCGGACCCAAGATGGCGGCGCCCAACCTGGCCTAGATAGGCGTTGTGAATCGGAACGCCCAGGACCCGGTGGAGGTAAAGAACGGACCACCGAGACAGTGCCGCAGCCCAAAGGATCCAAGTGAAGGAGCCCCGGAGACTTAAGGACCGCACGGCGGGGAGGCGAGAGGCAAGTACGCTACCGGCCGCGCAGCAGGGACGTGAGCACCGTCCCTCCGGCGCCCAGCATAGAAGAGGGCCGCTTGCCGGGTCGGAGACGCTGAGCGGGGAGGAGCACAGGCAGAAGGCAGCCTGCAAATGGGCAACTAAGGAAGACGCCGGCGGTCCATAGTGGGACAAAGTAACGGGAGGAAGGCGGCGATCATTGGAGCTGCTCCCCCCCGTGCCTCCCCCGCAAAGTGCCAGCAAGGTACATAGGGGGACAGGACACAGGGGGACATCTGAACACGCCGGCGGAGGCTGCGAAGGGCGGACCGCAGTCTTGAAAACAGGTCGCCCGCTTCTCCGGCGAGCGAGGGAAGGGATTGGAGTCTGGGGCCATCTCCTTGGAAAAGATCGCAGGAGTCGTGCCGCCGCATGTGCATGGGGTAGGCCCATGAGGCCTGGAACGGTGCACTACGCATGGAGTGAGAGTAGCCGGCCTGCAACAACCCCGGCCTGAGGGAGAGCGGATGCAGCGTATTGTATGCTCAGGTCGCAGACAGAAGCCTGGGCCTGTGGAGGGCTCCCACTCTGGGGGTAGTGCTAGCCGCCCAGGGATACGCAGAAAAGAAGAGAGGGGCGACCTGGTGGGCAGCGTAACGAGATCCAGTGGGGGTGACGCGGTGGAGGGCCAAAGACGGGATCGGACCGTCGAGAAGAATATAGACCCTGCACTCTCTCCCCACAGGCTGCGGGACTGTACAGGAATGGGGAAAAGGACACGGCCGCTAAGGCCCAGAAGCAAGGCACCATTGACAAATTCGCGACTGCGCAGACCTCCAATGCTCGGGAAGGAGTCGGAGCGAGCTCAGACACGGCCCTCCTGATGGGGGCGATCCAGGCGTCAAGAGAAGACATTCAAGCCTCGCGTGCAGCCCTGGAGGTGAAAATTGGTGAAGTGGGAGTAGAGGTTAATTTACAGCGGCAGGACTTCCGGAACCTCACGGAAAGAGTTACCACGGCCGAAACAAGGATCGGCGAAGCAGAAGACGTTATCCATGCCCTGCAGAAGGATGTCAAAGACCTAATGGCTTCACATAAGCAGCTCCAATGGAAGGTTGATGATGCGTAAAATAGGGCGAGACACAATAACCTCCGCTTTGTGGGCTTTAGGGAAGGAATCGAAGGAGCTAATGTGGTGGAGTTTCTGCGCACATGGCTGATTGAAACCTTGCCCCAAGCGTCATTCTCCAACTGCTTTATCATTGAAAGAGCACACAGAGCACTCATGGCCAAACCATTGGCGGGAGGTAGGCCGCGACCGATAATTGCGAGATTCCTCAACTTTGCCGACAGGGATGTGATATTGCGAGAAGCCAGGAAGAAGGGAGAGATACGAATCGAGAACTCTCAGATAAGGATCTTTCCGGACTACAGTCAGGAGGTGCAGCGGATGAGACGATCCTTTGATACGGTGAAAGCCAAGCTTAGAGACTTGAAGATACAGTATATGCTCCTCTTCCCGGCCAAACTAAAAGTAATACACAAGGACAAGACGCACTTCTTCACTCACCCGGAGGACGCGTGGTAGTGGCTGGAGGAACGTCCACATACGCGAAGGCGAGAGGAGGATGGGAGGAACACGGAGTTGGAAGCCCCGCCGAATGATAATCTATGGGAGATGGTGAAACCACAACGCAGACGCAGAATGAGTGGGGTGAGGACATCGCAAACGACACCCTACCCATCGCAGCATGGGACCCCCAGGAGGACCCAGGACTCTGCCACTTCACGCCAGAACACCCAGGCTGGCTCCAGATTCTGGGCCCTGGAGTCTGAGAGGCGCGCGGAAGAAGAGGACGACGCGAGAAAAGCTACGTCAGGGAGTGAGGAGGAAGAAGAACAATCACTCCATCCGTTGGTGGCCGCAATCAATGAACTGGAAAAGGATCAGGATACGAACAGCACCCCGGGGCAGGGCGCAGGCATAGACCATATCGCCTGAGCGAGAAGGCGACTGGGTGGAAGAGATATCGGCTGGACTGATCGGAGACACGTAAGTGGCTTACACGCCTCCTAAATGTTATTTTTCTATTTTAGAACTTGGTTATTTTTGTACCTAATCGCTTTTGTTATAAGAACTGTCAAATAGAACTTTGGGCACAGTGGGATATTATCCTCCCTGACAGCATTTTGCTCTTCCAGTTGGGGTAGGCCAGGGGAGGGGAAGAGATAAAGGAGGGCGACAGACCTTTTACTACCAATAAGTCCTGCCACAGAAGGGGGTAGATGGTGGGACCGAAAGGGGAGGAAGGTAGGGAGGGGGGAGCGAGGGACAGTTGAGGATGTTTACGATGTTTTAGGGGGGCATAACAATGTTTTCTATCAGGGCATGTCAAGCACACACAAGCGCAACACGGCAAATCCCACCCCGGACCGCAGGGGCCCAGCAGTTTTCATTGCAAGATTACGCCTATGGGTAGTCCAGAACGAGAGCCCGTACACAGAGGGGGATTTAAAGTCCTGACATGGAATGTTAATGGGCTAGGATGTAAGATTAAGAGGGGCCTGGTCAATAATTATGTGAAGAGGTCAGGGGCCGATGTGGTGCTCCTCCAGGAGACACACCTGCAGGGCACAAAATGTGCATTCCTGGCGAGAGGACAATATGGAGTACTAGCACACGCAGGGTTTACTACAGGCTCACGTGGAGTGGCAATCTTGATTAAAAAAGACCCACCTATGAGAGTGGCGCAGACTTGGACGGATCCACAGGGCACATATGTCTGGGTACGCAGCAGGTGGGGAAGGCGGGAGTACACTTTCATTTCGGCCTACGCACCACCTAAACTGCAGACAGACACCTTGAAGGGAGTTTCAGACATCATCATTAATACTTCTGACACGACACAAATATTCGGGGGAGACTTTAATGACGTCATGAACCCTTGAGATAGACACGACTGGGGACCGCGACAGGCCGCAGATGGTGACACCGTTGGCCAAAACCATGAATGCGCTTGGTCTCCTTGATGTCTGGCGATGGCTTTACCCAGAAGCCAAGGCTTTCTCCTTCTTCTCTGGAGCACACAAATTGTACTCCCGCCTGGACTATGTCTTTATGGCACGGCAGGCATTGCAGGTATCGGACTCAGCGGAGTACTGCGCCCGAGGGGTGTCAGACCACTTGCCATTGCTCTTGACGATAGGAGGGAGACCGAGGGAGGGACCTAGGGTACTTAGATTGTCGGCATGGGACCTACAAAACCCAGACATCTTGAAAGGACTACGGGCAGACGTGAAGGTATACTTGGCCGAAAACGAAGGCTCGGTGGACTCTAAGATAGTACTTTGGGAGGCTCTTAAAGTGGTACTGAGGGATAGGGCACAGTGTAGGCTGGCGGAGGATAGAAAAAAAGTCTTGAATGAGATATAGGGACTGGAAGTGAGCATACTGAAGGTGGAAAAAGAACCCCTAAGTACAAGGGATCCAAGAAACCTTAGACACTTGGTAGATCTACAGATTCAATATAGACACTTAGTGACAGGGGAAGCAAGATCGCAGGCACTGACGACCCTACATAGGGTGTACGATGTAGGAGATAAATCTGGCAGGTTGTTGGCGTGGCTAAGCAGAAGAGAGAGAGAGATGATAGATGGGTAGAGAAGGTGTTAGATGGTCAAGGTGGATGGGCGCAAACGGACAGCACGATAGCGGATGCATTTGCCGAGAGCTATAGCGCCTTTTACCAAGCACGTGACCTGGGGTCAAAAGAGGAGGCACTGCAATATATGGCGCCTATTGATATCCCGAATCTGGAAGAGGCGGATCGTTTAGACCTAGAGGGAGACATAATCGAAGAGGAAGTGAGAATCGCAATAACTAAGCTTCGTGCTGGGAAGGCGCCTGGCCCGAATGGGTTCCCCGCGGAGCTCTTCAAGAAAATGGCGGATCTCCTGACGCGCCACTTGCTAGGCCTCTTTCGGGACGCTGAAGAGGAGGGACA
This sequence comes from Lissotriton helveticus, assembly GCF_964261635.1. Classification (NCBI taxonomy): domain Eukaryota; kingdom Metazoa; phylum Chordata; class Amphibia; order Caudata; family Salamandridae; genus Lissotriton; species Lissotriton helveticus. Next base: position 1,968,934,019 of record NC_136065.1, read on the forward strand.
ATTCCCGCTGGACCGTAGAAAGGCCACGATTATCCCAATCCACAAACCGGGGAAGCCCGCTGAGGACTGTTCGTCCTACCGCCCGATCTCCCTCTTAAATGTGGAGGTGAAACTGTTTGCAACGATCCTGGCTCTCCGCCTCCGGCGGGTTATACCGGGACTGGTCCATCCTGACCAGACGGGGTTCATCCCGGAAAGGGCAACCAGGTATAACTTGAGGAGGACACACAACTGGCTTCGAGAGGTGGAAAACAGGAAGGAACCTCATTGGTTCCTGTCGCTAGACGCTGGGAAGGCATTTGATGCGGTCCCCTGGCCTTTTATGGAGGGGGTACTGGAACGTATGGGTTTCGGTCCTAAGTATAGACGCAAAATTAAACTGCTATACACACACACCCAAGTGCTAGGGTTCGAATCAATGGGACACTGTCGAAGGCCTTCCCAATACAAAGGGGTACGAGGCAGGGGTGCCCCTTCTCCCCCCTGTTGTTCGCCCTCACTATTGAAGTGATGGCGTGCGCGGTCAGGCAGAACGTGGGAATTACGGGATTCCAGATTGGGGCCGAGGGAGCCCAGGAGGAAAAGCTGTCCTTATATGCGGACGATGTCCTGATGTATATCACGCTGCCGGTGACCACGATCCCAGCACTGTTCACGGAAGTAGACCACTATGGCGCCAGATCTGGCTACCAGATCAACTGGCATAAGTCGACTCTTTACGACCCTAGGGATAAAGACAGCTGGCCCACCCTGCCTGAGAGACTGCAGACAACTGGAGAGGGATTCATGTACTTAGGGATATTTATTACAACGAACGGAGACCTCTCCTATGACCGTAACCTAGCTCGGGTTCAACGTAACTTCAAGACAGATGCTAGTAGGTGGCAGATGCTCCCCCTGACTATTCTTGGTAGGGCAGCCATGTTTAAAATGATTTCGCTACCGAGATTTCTATACGCCTTCCAGAACGAATATTTCCCCATAAAGAATACAATATTTAGAGAGATACATGCAGACTTGGGGACGTACCACTGGTTAGGTAAGCATCCGAGGGGGGCGCTGGCGACCCTGCAGAGATACCAATACGATGGGGGTATTTCACTGCCAGACCTGGAGGCCTATTACTGGGCGGAACACCTGGCCCCCATAAACGAGTGGATACACGCACCGGCCAAACACCCCACGTACGCACTGGAGAGGCACACTATGGGTACCCACACTTGTCTCTATTACATTTACGGAGGGAAAGGGCAGGCTAGGCTGCTGCCGGCTACTAAAATCACACTGGGGGCATGGAAAAGGGCGACGAAAGCCATTCAATGGGACCCTAAACCAACGAAACAGACGCCTCTGTGAGGCTGTGCATGGCTAAAAGAAATCAGCAAGCTAAAAGGGTTTCAGGGCTGGGACGCCATAGGCATCTCTACTCTAGGCGACGTAGTCAAAAAGGGGGCTCTGCAATCATTCCCGTCACTACAAGCAGAATTTGGGCTCCATCGGTCCCAGTTTTTTAAGTACATGCAACTGAGACATGCATGGAGAGCTGAGGGGGCACAGATGGAAGCACTCCCTGAATACGCGCCCTTGGAGGGTCGCTTGTTACAGGACAGGATCCCTGGCAAGGCAGTATCCCTCACGTATAAGACTATCATGAACAACAGACCTAATAGGTTGGTGGGTCTCCGAGCCACATGGGAACAGGAGGTGGGAGACATGGATGACGTGGACTGGGGTGTGGTGCTGATGCACCCCAGGGAGGTGGCGATTAAGTTGCGTCTCCGTTTGATCCAGTTCAAAATCCTCCACAGCGCATATTTTGATAGAGTACGACTATGGAAAATGGGGAGAATACCAGACCCCTGTTGCCTGAGATGTGGTCATGAAAGGGGAGATTTTTTGCACACTCTCTGGTCATGCCCAAACATCCAAACATATTGGGGGGGGGTCCTTGCTGAAATGGGAGAGGTGCTAGGGGTGGACATACCGACAGACCCAAGGCTTGCACTTCTGGGAATGACTAATGATGTGGATGTACCCAGGCCGCAGCTGATGTTTCTGGTGCTATCCCTGGTGGTGGCCAAGAGGGACATAGCCAGGAAATGGGGGGCAACTGACGTACCGAAACTAGAGAAATGGAGGAGGGGAATGGACCTCTACATGGCGGCCGAAAGGGTTACATACAAAGCAAGAGGGTGCCCGAAACAATTCCGAAGAGTGTGGGGTAAATGGCGGAACTCTCATGGAATGGATGGAGGTCTCTAAAGGAACACAGACACTCTGCTGCACGTCTGACATAAAAGGGGTGAATACAAGGGCCACATGCCCCTGGCAGCCAGCGACCCTGGGAACTATATGGATGGAACACTTGATGGGGGACATTGAGGTCCTAGACCAAGAGGGAGGCGGGCGGGATAAGGGGTGGGGGGAAGTAGAGTTGTTGCTTGATGATGACATGTCTGTTGTATATGACGTTTCTTTGCTGCAAAACAATAAAAATGTTTAAAAAAAAAAAAAAAAAGATTGGAACCTTGCCTCAAAACCCCACCTTATAAGAAAAAAACCATAGGAGGGACATCCTTCTCTGTTCAAACATCCAAACTATGGAATTCATTACCCCCAAATATAAGATCCACAGATAACTATCTGACCTTCAGAAGACTACTTAAGAGTTGGCTCTTTTCTACATACCCATAGTTACGCTTTTCCTCCTTGTCTCCCACAGGTGGCCTTGGGTCACAAGAGGTCCACTGCCTATCAGGATAACCCTATGAGCATTCCAGGTTCACCCCCAAGTGAACAACAACATATAGATATCAACAATACCCATCCCTTGATTAAAGGCCTATGTTGTAATGTTCATTCTCTCCCTAAACATGCAATTGAAATACAGGACCTCATCACAACCCATCAACATGACATATGTTTTTTCCGAAACATGGCTTAATCCCTCAACTACATCATGTATCCCTATAGCCATTCCCTTCAAAAAAACAACCACTAAGGTTAGACAAAGAGACTAAAAAAGGGGACAGAGTTGCTGTGGAACGGGGCAAAATGCAGACAGCGGGTGAGAGAGTGAAATAATGTATTGGTATTTTTTAAAGGCTTTACACACCTATCTCCTAAGTTAAGTTTGTATGCTCGCAGCCAATCTACCAAGGATTGAGCAAGAATTGATTTATTGAGAACTTGGATGGAACTTATTTGTGGTTGTGGCGTTATTGCAAGTCATATAGCATTGGCGGTATTTTATTTATATCCATTCCATAGTATATTTTAACTGCTAGGGTATATGAATTACTTTATACTACAGTTACCTGTATTTTATATGATACCATATATAGGGACAGATTCTGGTATTGATCGACATAGATGGCGGCAATATATAAATACATAATTGCAAGATGGTTCATTGGTCGGTTTCATACTTTATGCTACTAGCAATAGGCAGTCAATTTTGAGGTCCACTTGTGTAAATCCAATGGATTCACATTGCAGGTACATTTTAAATGGCGCATACACTGGTTCAAGTAGGGCCTCTTCTGATAGGATGCGGAGTCTGCACATATAAGAACACACCCAAGATGGCGCTCATATCGGGTCTAGTTGGCGTACATCACAACGTATTATTTACCATTTATTCCGGGGCTGGAGTATCACTTCTGGTACAACTATGATTGCTCAGCGGGAAATACAAACGCTGGGTGGACGAGACTGGGCGTCCATACGACAGGTACGGTAATGTAGATTTGGATCTCTTGGTAGCGATATACGGATTTTGAATCATTGATTGCCAAACAGGTGTATAACGTGAAATTAAAGAAGAAGACAGGTATGCGCTTTGCTGCACTTTGGGTTACAATTGGCGGTATACTTTTTGATCACAGGCTAATGTTGGGAGCATGGCATGACGGCACACTAGGAGGTGTAATTTATTTTCACAACCAATATCAGTAAATAAGACAATGAATTGCACCACGTCGTTTCACTATGCTTTGTGATTCTACTGCTGAATGTGAATTGATGACCACGTATATATGCTTAGTATTAATACTTTATATATAGCACATACATTGAATTGTTGGTCTTTCATAGAATAAGATGATGATAATCTCACATCGCACTATTCTACTATACTTGAGATATCCTATTCTGATTTCTACCGTGATCATGAATGTATGGTATGTGATGTGTTAGTTACACTACAAACCCAAAACCCAAAACAAATCTTATTGTTTTTTTAGCCCTGAAGATTTGGTGGGGAACACCCTACACAATGAAAGACGTGTTGGCTGGGCATTAATGAAAAAAAATAAAGAACAAAAGAAAAAGAACTTCACATATGTTGATCAGAAATTTTGCTCTGGACTCAAACTGTACACATGTTATTACTAGCTGTAAGTACTGACCTTCACCTACAAATAAACTACCATGCAACAGTTGCAGATTCTGAAACACAATTACTCTCAGATTTGGAGATGCTAGGGCTAGTTCAAAAAATAACTGGCCCCACACATATTGCCAGTCACACGTTAGATCTTATCTTCACGAATGCTACGGGCCTACAGGTGAATCCCCCTTCTCTCTTACCTGGTCAGACTAGTCTATTATTAGATTCCAGATCCCAGGAACAGAATTACTATCTAGTAGGAATAATGAAATCCAAAGACTGACAAGGACCTGATGGCAGATCTCTGATTCTACCTTATACTCTATCTTTTCTACCCACTAAATCATAAAATACTCAGATATTAACAATGCATTCTAAAAATGCCAAGATTCTTTTGCCCAGACCTTGGATAAGTTGCACCCTCCAGACCCAGGTGTCGCAACTCGACCAGGTCTCACTCTTCATGGTTCTCTGGAGAACTTGAACAGGAGAAATCAGCCTGCAGGAAATCCTTCCCCAATAAAATAACTTACAAACTGGCCTTAAACAGCTACCATAACAAGCTCAAAGCCACTCGTAATTCACCTCTTATCAACAGAATCGACAGCGCAGGTGATTCAACCATAGAATTATTCAAAGTCTTAAATGAGTTCAGGAAGCCCTCTGCCTGCACCTCTTCCATCCCAGCTTCCCAGGGATTGTGCGACAGCCTAGCTAACCTCTTTGAAGAAAAAATTTAGATCATCTATAGGAATCTCGCTCCCTTCTCTTCACCCTCCGATTCCTTACTCACCATTCCCCCTTTCCATAAGTCCTCCATCACTTTGGAGTGCCTAGAACCCATCACCCCAGAACTAGCTTTAGAAATGATGAGCAAAATCAAGTCAGGTTCTCCCTCTGAACTCTCTCCTCCACACATTATGGTGAAACTTGTTAACACTCTGCTCTCGGACATCACAGCACTGTTTAACCTCTCTCTAAACACTGCTACCGTACCTCAGGCATGGAAAACCTGTGCAAGTTATGCCCATTCGGAAAAAGTCCAGCAAGGACCCTCAGAAGCCTGCGAACTGTAGATTGATATCTCTTCTCCCCTACCACAGTATAATCTTAGAAAGCCTAGGCAATTGACTACTCTTCTGCTATTTGGAAACCAATACCATCTTGGACCCTTCACAATCAGGTTTCAGAGTCTCACACAGTACAGAAACTGCACTGATGAAGGTTCTGGACACCGTAAGACTCTCCCTTGATGAGGGCTTGCCAGTCATGCTGGTGCTGCTTGACCTGTCTGCTGCCTTCAAAATCATCTCACACTCCATCAAGGTCAACAGACTTTCTGAGATTTGTTTTGGAGGCAAAGCCCTTGGGTGGTTTCAGAACTTCCTGAACAACTGTACTCAACTATTAATGTAGGTCCTTTCATATCTCTTGTCATACCACTAGACAAAGGAGTGCCACAGCGCTCTTCACTGAGCCCCACTGGCTCAAGTAGTAAGATCCTGCAGCCTAGATATCATCTCTTATACAGATGACACGCAATTGATCATTTCCATAAGCCCAAATCTCAAATCTACAATCCCAAATTTAGGGAATGCATGAGGAAAATTGCATCCTGGATGTCTGATCACATGGCAGTTATCTTCAATCTGGAAATACTGGTTAAACCTTTAACGTCTAACATGTTGGACTTCAAGAGAACACAATGTCCTTGGCACAATATAGACACACCTACATTAAACTCAGCACTGGCGCCTACTGTGCCTATAGCCTCGAACAACCTAGATATTGTCACCTCTAATTATCATTTGTGGATAAACTCCATTATAAAAGTATTTGTGCCTGAAAATGCCCAAAAAAGCCAAGAAGTCACTCCTTCTGAGCCCTGGTTCTCCGAAAAACTTTGACTCCAAAAACAAATCCACCACAGGCAGGAATGCATGTGGAGGCTATACTATGATATCACAGAGAAAGGAGCTTACAAGCGTACTATCGCTACATACAAAGAAATTATTTAAAAGGAAATAGCTCGATAGTTCACCCTTAAGACTGAGGAATCCTCGCCACAGTAAAAAATGTAGCCAATCTCCCTGATAAAAGTCACAACATGACCAATCAATCCTTTTGTAATTCATTGGCCTCCTTCTTTCAAGCCAAAGTAAAAGATGTGTGCAACATCTTCTCGGACAATAATAGGCAACCCTCTGTCTTTCTGGTCGGAGCATGACCTCTCAATGACCTTGAACCATGCAATTTATCTCAGTGTCCCGCTAAAGAATGTACAGCTGAAAATAGCCCAGCGATTCTGTCATCCTTTTCTCAATTAACACCCAATCAGGTCCAAAGCACTCTTAATATTATTAAATCAGGATACCGCCTGTATACATGTCCACCTAAAATAATCCAACTGACTCCAGAAATCAAAGCCCATCACTTAACCTACATTTTTATCTTCATGTTCACGACCGGAAGCAATGGAAATAGCCTCCATTCTCCCCCTCTTGAATAAACCCAACCTAGAAACCTCAGATTCTAATAATTACAGACCTATCTCTCGCCTTCCATTCCCGGCAAGAACTGTAGAAAAAGCCATTAATCTTGAACTAACTGCCTTTACTATTGCTCAGTTCGGATTCAGAAGCGAGCACAGCACAGAACTGGCTCTGATTGCAGCTTCAGAAGAAGTCAGATACTCGTTTGACAAAGGAGGGAATGCTGCGCTTACTCTATTAGACCTTTCAGCAGCATTCGATACGGTCAATCATAATTTATTGATTGACCACCTCCACGCCATAGGAATCAGGGGATTGGCGCTTGCCCTGTTGAAATCTATCCTATTGGAGCAAGAACAATTTGTTGCGCTGCACGAATTTACATCCCCTCCTTTATCGCTGCCATGTGGGGTACCACAGGGCTACTCCTTATGCCCTACTCTTTTTAATCTTTATGTCACCTCTTTAGCCAATCTCATCAATAGCTTCGACTTCTCTGTGGTATCCTATGCCGACAACACCCAGATTGTCGTCTCAGTGGCTAGTAACCCTAATTACACTGCAGCCAGATTACACAACTGCATGCAACAGGTCAGTAAAAACTGTTTGATATTGAACTTGGGTAAACTTGAAGTAATCCTGATTGGCAAGAATACATCCTTCTGGTCTCCCAGCTGGTGGCCACAGGAATTGAGTATCCTACCCACAACTGTAACAAAAGTGAAGAACCTAGGAATTGTATTCGATAATACTCTTGTTCAAAAATCAGATCAATGCTAGCACATCTTTTTTCTTCACCTGTGAAACTACTCAGTAAAGTGTTCCTATATATTCCTCTTGAGCTACAGAAAACAGTAGTAGGAGCTCTTGTGCTGTCTGAATTAGGTACTGCAATGCTCTCTTTATCAACCTGCAAAACAAACTGCAAATTTTCCAGAATGCGTCAGCCTGGCTCTTAATGGGGATTCCCAGACACAATTCGGCCACACAAGGCCTAGTCTAACTTCATTGGCTTCTCATAAGAAAGCTGATTGATTTCAAGGCTCTCTATATTGCATTCAGGGCACTGCATGATCTGGTCCCAATGCCTTTAAATACAAGTTCCGCAGGTATGCTCCCCACAGATCTTTAAGATCATCCTGGCTAACCTTGCAGTAGTCCCAAGATCCAGACTCGCAAATTGGGGTGGCAGATGCTTCGTGGCCTGCATCTTCAAACTCTGAAACACTCTTCCTCATCACCTTAAAAACTCCACAGGCCTGCTTCCTTTTAGGAAAGCGCTTAAAACATGGCTTTATCCAATAGGGTTCTACGGCTTATATTATATTATTTTAGGGAATCGCTATTAAGGAATCGCAAAATGCCATGTAGGTAGGAATCGCAATATTTTTTGCGATTCCTTAATTGTGAATGGCAAATTGTGATTCGCAATTAAGGAATACCATCCCATTCATTCCTATGGGCAAAGAGGCCCATAGGAATGAATAGGAACTGCTTCCGCAATTTGCGAGTCACCAAGATGCATTCGCAAATTGCGGGCGCAATTTCAAGGGTGCCAGGGTACCAAAAGGACACCCTGTTGCTCCCCTGAAATGTGCATGGGTGCACATGTGACGCACATACATGCCCTAAGGGCATGAATGTGTGCCACATGGCACTTAAAAAAAAAGCAAAAAAGTGCTTTTTTAAAGGAAATCGCTAATTACCACCAACTTGAAGTTGGTGGTAATTTGCGATTCCTTATGGTTAAAGTGCACTTTCTTTTGTGCTACTTACATTGCATTTAAGGAATCGCAATTTGCGATTCCCTAAATGCAAGAGCCAAACAAGGAATCGCAATTTTGTGATTCCTAATTTTGCTAGTATGTTTCAACTTACCTACATTGCTTGCTGCCAAATAGCAATCGCAAACGCTGAAATTCAGTGTTAGCGCTCGCTATTTGGCCACCTACATCTGGCCCTTAGTCTTTTGTGTGTCTGCTATGTTTGTGTGTCTGCCTGTTTTTGTAAGAAAAATGTGAGAGAAAGAGAGAGAGAATCCAGACACATTCAATAGGTATTTCTAAAAAAATGGGTGGCACTTAGTTTGTACATGTCTGCTCAGCGACAAAGATTCATAAATAAAGTAAAAGGGAGGGTGGGTAAGGGAGTAGATGGATGAGTGAGCAAGGGTGGATGGATAGATGGATGGATGAATAGATGGATAGATGAGTGAAGGCATGAATGGGTGAAAGAGGCTGGATGATTGGATAAAAGGGCGGATGATGGGTGGATAAGTGAAAGATTGGATGGATGAATAAAAGGTAGGGTGGATGGATGAAAGGGTGGATGAAGGATGAGTAAAAGGAGGGATTGAGTGAAAGCATGGATGGAATAAAGGAGTGAAAGGGTTGATGGATGGATGAGCGAAAGGATTGATGGATGAGGGAAAGGGTGGATAAAGAGATGGATAAGTGAAAAGATGAATGGATAGGTTTGGAGATGGACGGGTGGATAGGTTTGGATATGAAGGGTGGATAGAGGGAACTGTGAAAAACTGAATGGTTGATGAAAGACTGAATGGATAATAGAATGTATTGGTTAAATGGTGGACATCAGCACGTAAATGGTAGGATGAAATGATAGATCGATGGAAGAGACAAGAGATCTCTTCTGAGTAAGGTCATGAAGAGTTGCTTCATTTGCTTGGTGCCATAAGAGCTTTGGTTCGACGTGGGGGTATTTTCAGTTTCTTCCTACTCGCGTGCTCAAAAATATATAGTATTGTGCCAAACAGCAATTAACAGTGTGACATTAAGAAGGTGAAAGTATTGCAAAAAAAGGAAATGTTAACATATTATCCCATTTCTCTTTTATTTTGTGTAATGAGTTAACCTGCTTTATATAAACACATTTCTCATGTGTTTTGGTATGTGCTTGCAACTCATATAGAAGTTGTTAGGTATCATCATGTCTTGCCCTTTGCCCTGCCCCCTCACTACACCTCTAGCTCATTTTAATGAGTACCTGCACTTATTTTTTACCTTTAAAGCACTGAATATAATTAAGCAATTTAAACTGCATCTTTATTAGTTCATTAGTTATCATTTATCCGTTCATCATATGGATCTTTAAAATCAGTAATTTGCACAAATAATTTGTTGCACTAAAAATCTTGAACACTGGTATGAAATGGGCCTAAATTTGGCGTATAATTGAAATCTTGCACTGCAAGAAGAGCACTAGATAATGAGACGTGACAGCTATTTTTTTTAATTCGTGACTGCTTGTTCTCAGTTTGTTGAATAGCAATTATTCCTATTATGAGGCGGATAGAAATAATGAGACAAATTTTACAAATTCTCTGACTAGATTATCACTTAAATATTTAACTGTGGAACTCAATTTGGGACTCGATTTGCTGTTGAAACGTGTGCGATCCATTTTTAAATCTATCTCTAACCAAACTATATCTTACTCCGCAGGGTGATCCGATTATAAAATGGCAAAAAATTGGAAGGAATATTTTAAATCTATCTCTAACCAAACTCTATCTTACTCCGCAGGGTGATCCGATTATAAAACGGCAAAAAAATTGGAAGGAATATTTTGAAATTATGTCTCAACGTTTAGAGAAAAAGATTTAATACCAGTAAAAAACGAAACAAATATTTCACATTTTCTAGTTTAAAGTGGATTAAGAGTGTATAATCTGCTGGAAAAGAAACAGCTGCTGGTCAAAAAAGTGACATGTTCACAAATGCCATTGACAACTTGCACTCATAATACCCATCTACAGTTTGTCTAGCAGTAGATTCCAAAGATGTGTTTGGACTTTTGTGCAATGGTATAGAGGGTCAGGTGGGATTGGGCTCTTGTATTAGAGTATAACACCACTCAACGTCTCTCGGAGGTGAAACGCATATGCATTTTGGTATTGAATGAATGTGTCATCAAACTTGATCAATTTTGATGTTGAAAAATGGTGGGAAAAGAAAAGACTGTTTCTGTGAAGTCTGCTACTCTTGGTGTTAAAAAGAAGGAAGGTTCATTCTCCAAGGCCCATGAAGAAGTCTTTATACAAGTGTGGAAGTCACAAAGGAAAAGTATAGTTATGAGAAAATTATGTGACTTTGGTGATCCATGAGGAAATGTATGGCTCTCCCGGTAGAGTATGTTCCTTGTACATCTCTATATTGTGTGCTCACGTAAAGACTTAGAGGCAGTGGAATTTACCCATTGTAACCAGTTGTCAGATCTTGAGGTTACAAAAACAACATGGGCGAGGAATGAAACAGTGACGAGAATAATGGAATTAGAATCACACTTTCTATCCTGGGGGATACGCCTAAAAAGACTGGAAAAAACAGGGTACCCAGAACCACTAAGCCAGGCATACAATGAGCGACAAGGTCAAAACTCAACAAATAAACAACTTCCAGCAAAAACTGAAAGTGTCTTAAAGGGGGCCAGAAGCCTTTCAGTCTCTAGGATGACCTCTCAGACCAACAGGCAAGCGCACGGGCCACTCGGACAAGATGACTGGAATTGGATAGCAAGAACAAACAACATAAGGGCCCCAAAGTTCTGACAAAACACTCAACAAAACATTGCAAAACAACAACAACTAAGAATATGTTCTTGGAACATAAATGGCCTAGGCAATAAAAGAGACGATACTCAGCTTTTTTTCTATTTCCAAAAATTCGATATAATAGCCCTCCAGGAGACTGGGTAGACCAACCACATCAAATCCAGGGCTTTAACTCATATCATCTCCCAGCGACAAGAAATGCCAAATATGGCCACCTAAAAGGTGGCCTAACAATATACACTCCCATAAAGAGCTTCAATGAACCTAAGTACACAAATGCGAAACAGACAGGCAACAATTGCATACTCACAATAGAACTGGAAGTGAGCGGAAAAGATCTGTAGTGAATGAGCCACTTTAGTGGTCTGAAGCTCTGTGATGACCCTCGATCACCACCATTGTGTACTGATTTTAATGTGCTATATTACTTTAGCCTTAATGTAGGATGGTCTTGCATTAGAATAATCTTGCCAAAGAATAGAAGGTATGGGATGTCAAGGTGCAGAGTTATTGGTGATGGTGCACACATGTGCTCCATAGTGGATACTGAGGAATTAAGGGCATAGTGTTATTTGAGTTAGGTGAATTATGACTTTAGCCTATTGGCTTTGTCGTGGTCTAATATCATTCTGCTTTCCAATTAGTAGAGGCCTATGCTTGAGCAACTCCATATTCTAAACTGCAGCCATCTTCTGAGCCTCTGTAGGTGAGAGGTTATATTAAGATTACATGTGTTGTTCACCAGCAGTGAACGATAGCAGACCAGTTCTTATCAAGAGGAATGTGCCTTCTTCGCATTGGCGTCATAACAAAACGCTTGGCCAGCTGCTGTTGGGGGCCTGGTGTGGAAAGGTACAGGAATCTTGTGAGAAAGGTAGGCGGGTTCTTCCAGAAGCTTCGATAGAGGATAGAGTTCTATATTAGGGAAAGGGGGTCCGGGAGATGCTGAGATGCTGAGATGCTGGTCTGGTGGTTTGGCGGTCTGATGATACATCACGGTGCAGACGTGCAGTCGTGTTTGTGCCACAGAGAGTCCTGACCCAACAAGAGAGGGAAAGAGAGACGGACCCTTCTTCAGATGTCAAGACGCCTAAGATTATGGTGAGGTGTTCCAGGTGTACTTATTGTATCTAACTATGCTTTTATTTTCAGGTTCTATTTATATGTATGTGTTGGTGATTGCTACAAATGTTTTCTGTGTTCTTCTTCCTTGTCATTCTTTTATCATGTAATAAAGAATTCCTAGAGCATATCATTTGTTTGCATTCCTTGTGAGGGAAGGTCGGGACCCTTTTTTACCAAGTACTTACAGAGGGATGGGCGATTCCCCTCTAATGGGTAATTGTTGATACGGGAGGGAAATCGGCTCCCATCAGGGATGTCTAAATTCTTATTATTCTATCCAATACATTGCTAGGAGGAGCATGCGTTGTGTACCCTCTCAGATGGGGAGGTGTTGTGAATTGCTGCGTACCCTCTCGGATGGGGAGGTGTTGTGACTTGTTGTTATTTGCGAGTTCCTCTGCAATGGTCTTATATTTTGTCAGTGTTTATTCCTTTCTTGGGTAAGTATTGTGAAATGTGGTGTCTTTCTGGATCCTGAGAAAGGATGTGGTAAGAAATGGCCTGGTGACTGACAGAAGCACCAAAACATACAGAGAAGTAGGTCATTACAATTTGCCGTAGTCGGCAGGATATGAACGTTGATTTAAAAGGGAAAAATATAGATTTTTTTAGAAATTGAAAGCATACTCTCAGATATCAGTTGATTTATTTGCATGGGGTAGCCCATATGGTGTTCTGGCTCATGAGTGAGCTAATTGTGTTTGGTTGAACGAGAATTGCAGTGTGTTTAAATGTGTTTTGTATAAAGGGCTTGTGAAAAGCTTTTTTTTGTTAGGCAGAAAGGGCGGGATCCCTTTACAGTGTTCAGTAAAACGAAATGCATTTAAAATGTTCTCAGCTGCAACATGGATATAACATCTCAGAATATAACCCTGAAAGGTGGGATGACATTTCAGACAGAGATAGTGGGGTTATTTTTAATGTGTTGTTTAACATGCATCCACAATTTGAGCATTTGCAAAAAGAGCTGAAGGAAATGTTAATTGATGCCCAGTGTGTAAATATTCCTTTGAAAACAGAATTAAACGTGCATGATTTACATGTGAAAAATGTTACAGAAAATCTAGTCAGGTTGCCAATTGCACAGGCTGTTTTAATTAATTCTTCCGAAGAGGGTTTTCAGTCAGAAAGGAATGTGCAAGATAAGCAGACCCGTGTTTTAGAATTAACAATCACCAGTGGTGGAAATAAATCAGACTCAACAGTGCTTTAAAAGACAAGTGCAACCATATGATTTTGAAAGTGTACAACAGCAGAGTGTGTATGACTGGTTAATTCAAAGGTTTAAAAATGTATTTTGTGATTTTAACCAAATGCAATGTGCACCTTTTAGCAGGGAAGAAAGAAGTCAAATGTCTGTGCTTTTGCACACTGAAAGATACTGGACAGAACAGTGTGAGAGAAAATGTGATTTGCTTATGGGAGATTGCACTAGTGGTAAAATGGCCCAATTGGACAGGGAAAGCTGTCTGCGCAGAGTAGAACTGAACATAAACAGATTTGGTAACATCAATCACAAGAATAAAATGTTTTAGTAAATGTGAGAATTCCTAGATTATGACAATAAACTGATGCTGCCCCAAATGTTGTTACAGAAATGTAATGTGATGTTGTTATGTGACTTTTTAAGGTTGCCAATGTTTTATACATGATAGTTTAAATTTGCCTGAATTAGCTAAATAGAAGAGCAGAGCATTTAGAAATAGAACGCAGGGTTTTGATGGAGGTCAAAAGAGGTTGAGTCTGTTTTTTGTCTTAGACGAAAGAAAGGGTTTTTTAACATCATGCTGTTCCATTTAGGAATGGAAAATTCCACAGCTTTTAGGTTGTGAACGGCTGGGAACTGACATGCTTTGACCTTGAGGAGATAACATGCATTCCACAGAGCCTCCTCTTCCCCGGGGCTCTTTTTAAGGGAGGGGGCGATCGCAGGAGCAGCCTCATCTCTGCTTGTTATGTTTGGCGAGCACCCAATTCTTTCCGCGGAGAATCTGTGTAAGGGAGGGGCAATTCCACTCCTCTGGTTAGAAAGCTTCCCTCAATTAGAAGCGTAAGGAGGCTTGTAAATGTGCACCCTCCCTATGAGGAGGTAGGTAGGGCAGACAGAAATTGGCAGGCGCTTCGCTCTTGGAATGTGAGCTCCTCGAAGGGAGGGGTTGCAAGGGAGAGAGCAGTCTGTCTCTGTTTTGATTGAAATTGAGCCAGCCCTGAGACGCGTACATTTCTGTAAGGGAGCGGCCTGATAGCAAGGAGTGAGAAGGGTGTGAAGCTGACTTCCCCAGCACCTCTGGCTGTGACAGAAAAAATCAGATTTTGCCCAAATAAACTTAGAGAATATAATGCAGGTAGTATTCTTAAACTATTCCCTGGATTTAGAGGAGAGCTTTATAAATTAAAAGACCACTAGAGAGGTGAAAAGAAAATGTGTGTGCTTTTGAATTGAAGTTTTTTGTAAGGTGAATGATACGTGTTTATCGTTTCAGGTTGCCAGATCATGCCGGGGTGCGTGTGGCCCTCCCCTTCCCTTTCCTTTTTGTTATTTTCTCTTGTTATTTTTGTTTGTTATTTTTGTGTGAGTGGGCCCCCGCCCCAGACCCCCCCAAGCCTGGAGCCAGACTGGACGGTGGTGATGTCCTGGGGCTGATGGCAGACGGGAGCTGATGATCTATGGAGAACCAGATCAGATGGGGTTCTTCCTTGCCGAGGGGACACTGAGGAAGTTGGATGCCAGAGAGCTGTCATCTACATAGATGGACTGCTTCTTTCTAAGCAAAGAAGGGATCAGCAGAGTGTGCTGCAATTGGAACTGTCCCCTTCGAGTGAGGCTGACTTTGAAAGCATGAGAGCTGTGTGTCTTTCGCACAGGAGAACTGCTTGTGCACCCTGCAAGAGACAGTGGTGTTTTTTGCTTTGCTTTTTTCACAGAAAAGAACACTTTTTTTGTAGAGACACTTTGCGGCAATTGGAGTCGATATTTTCTGAGCTACAGTTGGCTGCCTTGGCAGTAGAATTTGCAGTTTCATTATTAGAGGTTCAAATGACACAAGCTGAATTATTTTTAGATATTTCACTTGAGTTCTTGTTTTAGGTAATGCAGTAAGTTTAAAAAGAACAAAAAGAGAACACCAGTTCATTATGATCTGCTTTGAATTCAATGTTTTTGAGTAGCCACTTTAACACAAGTGTTATTGATTATGTTTTTGATTCTGAAATGCAGTTTTTCACTTGTAGGTACTCTTTCAAATATGGCCTACAGTCTTGAATCTTTCACTCTGAAAATTTAGTTTTTTAAGGTTTTGCCTTTAAATGAGACATGCAAGGTTTCAATGACAATCAGATCTTCAGTTAGGTTTTATTTAGTTGCTGGTTATTATGCATTGATACCGCTTTTACAGTTAACCACATCGCTGTTTGAGAGATTCCTCTCCTGTGCTGGGCCCTAATAGGACTGGGTGTGGTCATGACGAGCTCAGCTCGTCATGAGCACAGGAGCACTGTACTGCATGACGAGCTGAGCTCGTCATGAGCATGGAAGGGGTTAACAAATACAGTGACCCAATTATGGTTTTGTTTTTCAGTCATGATATTCAGTTGCTAGTTAGTTTGCAATAATGCCAATTTTACAGTTAAAAGGTGCAGTCATAGCTGTGCCTTTAGTTCAGTGAATTTATTTTTGATATATGTGAATGGTGATGTTCAAGGGTCAAGGGGTGCAATGTAGTGATTGAGCCACTTTAGTGGTCTGATGCTCTGTGATGACCCTCGATCACCACCATTGTGTACTGATTTTAGTGTGCTATGTTACTTTAGCCTTAATGTAGGATGGTCTTGCATTAGAATAATCTTGCCAAAGAATAGATGGTATGGGATGTCAAGGTGCAGAGTTGTTGG
Organism: Lissotriton helveticus; assembly: GCF_964261635.1. Taxonomy (NCBI): domain Eukaryota; kingdom Metazoa; phylum Chordata; class Amphibia; order Caudata; family Salamandridae; genus Lissotriton; species Lissotriton helveticus. The sequence goes on from NC_136065.1 coordinate 1,968,950,490, forward strand.
TGATGGTGCACACATGTGCTCCATAGTGGATACTGAGGGATTAAGCGCATAGTGTTATTTGAGTTAGGTGAATTATGACTTTAGCCTATTGGCTTTGTCGTGGTCTAATATCATTCTGCTTTCCAAGTAGTAGAGACCTATGCTTGAGCAACTCCATATTCTAAACTGCAGCCATCTTCTGAGCCTCTGTAGGTGAGAGGTTATATTAAGATTACATGTGTTGTTCACCAGCAGTGAACGAGAGTAGACCAGTTCTTATCAAGAGGAATGTGCCATCTTCGCATTGGCGTCATAACAAAACGCTGGGCCAGCTGCTGTTGGGTGCCTGGTGTGGAAAGGTACAGGAATCTTGTGAGAAAGGTAGGCGGGTTCTTCCAGAAGCTTCGATAGAGGATAGAGTTCTATATTAGAGAAAGGGGGTCCGGGAGATGCTGAGATGCTGAGAGATGCTGAGATGCTTGTTTGGTGGTTTGGCGGTCTGATGATACATCACGGTGCAGGCGTGCAGTCGTGTTTGTGCCACAGAGAGTCCTGACCCAACCAGAGAGGGTAAGAGAGACGGACCCTTCTTCAGATGTCAAGACGCCTAAGATTAAGGTGAGGTGTTCCAGGTGTACTTATTGTATCTAACTATGCTTTTATTTTCAGGTTCTATGTATATGTATGTGTTGGTGATTGCTACAAATGTTTACTGTGTTCTTCATCCTTGTCATTCTATTATCATGTAATAAAGAAAACCTAGAGCATATCATTTGTTTGCATTCCTTGTGAGGGAAGGTCGGGACCCTTTTTTACCAAGTACTTACAGAGGGATGGGCGATTCCCCTCTAATGGGTAATTGTTGATACGGGAGAGAAATTGGCTCCCATCAGGGATGTCTAAATTCTTATTATTCTATCCAATACACTGCTAGGAGGAGCATGCGTTGTGTACCCTCTCAGATGGGGAGGTGTTGTGAATTGCTGCGTACCCTCTCGGATGGGGAGGTGTTGTGACTTGTTGTTATTTGCGAGTTCCTCTGCAATGGTCTTATATTTTGTCAGTGTTTATTCCTTTCTTGGGTAAGTATTGTGAAATGTGGTGTCTTTCTGGATCCTGAGAAAGGATGTGGTAAGTAATGGCCTGGTGACTGACAGAAGCACCAAAACATACAGAGAAGTAGGTCATTACAAGATCAAAAACAAAAGTTAAGACTCATGAATGTATACTTATATCTCCGGGAGAAAAAAGCTGGAATAAACCTCTTGATGGAAGAAGTTTCAAAAACATTGGCAGAAGTGAAAACGCCCAACCTCATAGTAACAGGGAATTTCAATATGTTCCTGGGAGGGCCTCAAATAAGGGACACATTTTTGGAAGACCAGTTCTTGGCATGGGACATACCACAACAAGCGACTAGTAAATGGGACAAACAAAATCGGCTGGCAAGGGACAGTGCAAAGGACCTAGAACACCTTAACCTGGTGGCTTTAAATGACCGCTTCATAAATGACAGCCCCCCGTCAGCCACTTTTCACAACTCGACCGTTGGCTCTACCTTAGACTTCACATTTTCATCTCTTCAACTCTTTGGGAAAGTCACAGACTTCCGAATAGGCACAATGTCAGCTAGCGACCATCAGCCGCAAGAATTTAGCCTTAATTTCCAGGGGGCCGTGCTATCCACACCAGCAACAAATTTAGGATGCTCGCGTTCGGTAGCACAGAAAAGAATAAAATGTAACACGACAAACTTGGAAGGCTTCATAATTGACGCAAAAAGCCGGTGGGAAAAGAGCATTTCAAACCAGCCCGATTATCTAAGCTCCTGGGAGCAATTTACGAGCAGTCTTGGACGGGCACATACAAGGAAAGCAAAGATCCCCACAAAGCTGGATCATCGAAGCTGCAAAAGACAAATAAAGCGGCCTGAATTAACCGTCAGCTACGATAGGGCCATAAACCAAAATATCAAAATAAAGCTCCTCAAAAGAAATATTAACAAACTACTGCGGAATTTACACCGAGTTGGACCGGACATTGCGATTCAAAAGGAACTGCAAAAATTAAAACAGAGCAAAAAGAGAATAATATGGCATGAAAAAAGGGAAGCAGAGGAAGAGCTATGGGCTAGGCTTCTTCAAGACGCAAAAGGAACCAACACAAGCGGAAGATTCTGGAAGACAGTCAATACACTCCAGAATTCTAGAAGTCCTAGCATTGATTCTTACCTCACCGAGGAAGCCCGGACCAATTATCTCCAGGCCCACTTCAATACAGCGACAAAGTTTGTTACAACTAGTCGACCGGAATACATCAGAAAACTTCAAGCTTGGACTCACAACTGGCCATCACTTTTGAGCCCACCGAAAAACAAATCATAAGTAGGATCGCGAAAGGGAAGGCGGAGGGGGCTCAAGGTCCCAATGGGATCTCTCCAATATTGTACAAACAAAATCCGGAATACTGGGCAGCGGCCTTACTGCCACTTTTTAAACAGATTACAGATATCGCAACAATTCCAGCATCGTGGGAAGGCTCTCTAATAGCGCCAATTCATAAGAAAGGCAACGTAAAGGACCCTAAAAACAACAGACTCGTAGCCTTAATTGACAATGAGGCCAAATGCTACGCTGGTCTTCTCCTAGAGGAGCTCTTGGAATGGTCGGATGAAAACATAGTAATCCCCATCACCCAGACAGGATTCCGTAAACAAATGGGAACAACATGAAACATTTTGGCTCTTTCGCTCCTCATTGATGCCACTAAGACAGCCAATCTGCCCCTGTATGTATGTTTTATTGATTTTACCTCAGCGTTCGACAATATCAACAGAAACTTACTATGGTCGAAGCTGGAAGAAAGGAATATTCCACCCGGGTTACTAACACAGTTGATTCTACTACACACGGATACATGGGTCCAAGTCAAGCTAGGCTCAGGAGTAACCCTGGGCGTAGTGGGGCTTCGTGAAGCTACGCGAAGTGGGCGAGAAACTATGCCCACCTACGCACTTCGCATAGCCCCACTACGCGCGGGCGGCCGCGCATGCGCATTACTATCCAAGACAGCGGCGCGAATCGCGCGATGACGAGAGTGAGCCCCGGGGATGCGGCGGACAAGGTAAGTGGTTTTTAATCATTTCTAAAATTTTATTTAAGTATTTAGGGAGGGCGGGAGGGAGGCGGGTGGCGGGCAACTTCGCTACGCCCGCGGGGTGGGCGTAGTGTTGCCTGCTACGCCTACTTCGCAAATGGCAAAGTAGGCAACACTACGCCCACTCTGTGGGCGTAGCGAAGTACTACGCCCAGGGTTACTCAGGAGACCTCCTGTCAAGGAAAATACAGACTACAAAAGGCCTAAAACAAGGGTGCGTGCTAGCGCCAACATTAGTCATCATCTTTATGTCTGACCTGGCACAGCAGCTGGATGAAAGTAACTCTCATGCTCCAGGCATAGGTGGCTTTACTCTCTCTAATCTAATGTACGCTGATGATATTGTGCTAATCAGCAGAACACCAATACTCATTGTCAGTGAAATTGCTCTCCCACCCTCGCAGCTCCACCATTAAGTGAGGTGCCCCTGCCCCTGCACTCTTGAGTGTTGGTGATCGAGGCCCTCCTCCACCCGCAGGTTTTCCTGCGCCTCATCCCTGGTGGTCCAGTGGACCTCTGTCTCCTTTCTTTCTTTCTGCTCCTTCACTCCTTTTTCTCCCCTTTCTATCTTTCACCTTTCTGCACCTCTGCTCTTTTGCGCCTTATTTCTGCCCATTTCCCTTTCTCTCCCTCTGCTCCTTCACTCGTTTTCACTCGTTTTTTTCCCTTTCTATCTTTCACCTTCCTGCACCTCTGCTCTTTTGTGCCTTATTTTTGCCCATTTTCCCTTTCTCTCCCTCTGCTCCTTCACCCGTTTTCACTCGTTTTTTTACCCTTTCTATCTTTCTCCTTTCTGCTCTTTTCTGCATCTCTGCTCTTTTGTGCCTTATTACTGCTTATTTTCCCTTTTTTCTTTATCCCTTCTTTCCTCCCTTTACCTTTCCCCGCCGCTGCTGCCCCCGCGGCCCCTCCCCCCCCAGCACGACCGGCCCAATCCAGCTCCCCTCCCCGCTCCCGCCTCCCAGCTGTCCAGCCCTCCCCGACCCCTACTTAATGGCGGCCACTGCGGGGACAGGCGAGCAAGACCACTGACTCATTGTCAGTGAAATTGCTCTCCCACCCTCGCAGCTCCACCATTAAGTGAGGTGCCCCTGCCCCTGCACTCTTGAGTGTTGGTGATCGAGGCCCTCCTCCACCCGCAGGTTTTCCTGCGCCTCATCCCTGGTGGTCCAGTGGACCTCTGTCTCCTTTCTTTCTTTCTGCTCCTTCACTCCTTTTTCTCCCCTTTCTATCTTTCACCTTTCTGCACCTCTGCTCTTTTGCGCCTTATTTCTGCCCATTTCCCTTTCTCTCCCTCTGCTCCTTCACTCGTTTTCACTCGTTTTTTTCCCTTTCTATCTTTCACCTTCCTGCACCTCTGTTCTTTTGTGCCTTATTTTTGCCCATTTTCCCTTTCTCTCCCTCTGCTCCTTCACCCGTTTTCACTCGTTTTTTTACCCTTTCTATCTTTCTCCTTTCTGCTCTTTTCTGCATCTCTGCTCTTTTGTGCCTTATTACTGCTTATTTTCCCTTTTTTCTTTATCCCTTCTTTCCTCCCTTTACCTTTCCCCGCCGCTGCTGCCCCCGTGGCCCCTCCCCCCCCAGCACGACCGGCCCAATCCAGCTCCCCTCCCCGCTCCCGCCTCCCAGCTGTCCAGCCCTCCCCGACCCCTACTTAATGGCGGCCACTGCGGGGACAGGCGAGCAAGACCACTGACTCATTGTCAGTGAAATTGCTCTCCCACCCTCGCAGCTCCACCATTAAGTGAGGTGCCCCTGCCCCTGCACTCTTGAGTGTTGGTGATCGAGGCCCTCCTCCACCCGCAGGTTTTCCTGCACCTCATCCCTGGTGGTCCAGTGAACCTCTGTCTCCTTTCTTTCTTTCTGCTCCTTCACTCCTTTTTCTCCCCTTTCTATCTTTCACCTTTCTGCACCTCTGCTCTTTTGTGTCTTATTTTTGCCCATTTTCCCTTGCTCTCCCTCTGCTCCTTCACCCGTTTTCACTCGTTTTTGTACCCTTTCTATCTTTCTCCTTTCTGCTCTTTTCTGCATCTCTGCTCTTTTGTGCCTTATTACTGCTTATTTTCCCTTTTTTCTTTATCCCTTCTTTCCTCCCTTTACCTTTCCCCGCCGCTGCTGCCCCCGCGGCCCCTCCCCCCCCAGCAGGACCGGCCCAATCCAGCTCCCCTCCCCGCTCCCGCCTCCCAGCTGTCCAGCCCTCCCCGACCCCTACTTAATGGCGGCCACTGCGGGGACGGGCGAGCAAGACCACTGACTCATTGTCAGTGAAATTGCTCTCCCACCCTCGCAGCTCCACCATTAAGTGAGGTGCCCCTGCCCCTGCACTCTTGAGTGTTGGTGATCGAGGCCCTCCTCCACCCGCAGGTTTTCCTGCGCCTCATCCCTGGTGGTCCAGTGGACCTCTGTCTCCTTTCTTTCTTTCTGCTCCTTCACTCCTTTTTCTCCCCTTTCTATCTTTCACCTTTCTGCACCTCTGCTCTTTTGTGCCTTATTTTTGCCCATTTTCCCTTTCTCTCCCTCTGCTCCTTCACCCGTTTTCACTCGTTTTTTTACCCTTTCTATCTTTCTCCTTTCTGCTCTTTTCTGCATCTCTGCTCTTTTGTGCCTTATTACTGCTTATTTTCCCTTTTTTCTTTATCCCTTCTTTCCTCCCTTTACCTTTCCCCGCCGCTGCTGCCCCCGCGGCCCCTCCCCCCCCCAGCAGGACCGGCCCAATCCAGCTCCCCTCCCCGCTCCCGCCTCCCAGCTGTCCAGCCCTCCCCGACCCCTACTTAATGGCGGCCACTGCGGGGACAGGCGAGCAAGACCACTGACTCATTGTCAGTGAAATTGCTCTCCCACCCTCGCAGCTCCACCATTAAGTGAGGTGCCCCTGCCCCTGCACTCTTGAGTGTTGGTGATCGAGGCCCTCCTCCACCCGCAGGTTTTCCTGCACCTCATCCCTGGTGGTCCAGTGGACCTCTGTCTCCTTTCTTTCTTTCTGCTCCTTCACTCCTTTTTCTCCCCTTTCTATCTTTCACCTTTCTGCACCTCTGCTCTTTTGTGTCTTATTTTTGCCCATTTTCCCTTTCTCTCCCTCTGCTCCTTCACCCGTTTTCACTCGTTTTTTTACCCTTTCTATCTTTCTCCTTTCTGCTCTTTTCTGCATCTCTGCTCTTTTGTGCCTCATTACTGCTTATTTTCCCTTTTTTCTTTATCCCTTCTTTCCTCCCTTTACCTTTCCCCGCCGCTGCTGCCCCCGCGGCCCCTCCCCCCCCAGCAGGACCGGCCCAATCCAGCTCCCCTCCCCGCTCCCGCCTCCCAGCTGTCCAGCCCTCCCTGACCCCTACTTAATGGCGGCCACTGCGGGGACAGGCGAGCAAGACCACTGACTCATTGTCAGTGAAATTGCTCTCCCACCCTCGCAGCTCCACCATTAAGTGAGGTGCCCCTGCCCCTGCACTCTTGAGTGTTGGTGATCGAGGCCCTCCTCCACCCGCAGGTTTTCCTGCGCCTAATCCCTGGTGGTCCAGTGGACCTCTGTCTCCTTTCTTTCTTTCTGCTCCTTCACTCCTTTTTCTCCCCTTTCTATCTTTCACCTTTCTGCACCTCTGCTCTTTTGTGCCTTATTTTTGCCCATTTTCCCTTTCTCTCCCTCTGCTCCTTCACCCGTTTTCACTCGTTTTTTTACCCTTTCTATCTTTCTCCTTTCTGCTCTTTTCTGCATCTCTGCTCTTTTGTGCCTTATTACTGCTTATTTTCCCTTTTTTCTTTATCCCTTCTTTCCTCCCTTTACCTTTCCCCGCCGCTGCTGCCCCCGCGGCCCCTCCCCCCCCAGCAGGACCGGCCCAATCCAGCTCCCCTCCCCGCTCCCGCCTCCCAGCTGTCCAGCCCTCCCCGACCCCTACTTAATGGCGGCCACTGCGCGGCCGCGGGCTGCGGGCGCGCCGCTGGTGCACCGAAGGGGCGTCAAAGGCAAGCACGTCTGCGCCCATCTGCGACCCGTCCGCGACCAGCACCAGGAACCCTGGACCTCCGCCCCGCCAACGCTACGACCCAGCAGCACTCCACGCACTCAACCCAGGCTGCAACAACAACTGCAAGCTAGCATCACCAGCCGACACCCATGGACCCTTCAGCTGTCACCGCTGCCGGCACACCTGCAGCACCACCAAGAACACGGATCCAGCACAACCCGCCCACAAGAACACAACCGAACCGAAGACCCTACAATGCATCCTCCTCAACGTCCGATCCCTCCACAAACACGCCACAGAAATCTGGGACCTCCTCGACAGCACAACCCCAGACGTAGCATTCTTCACCGAAACCTGGACCAACACCACCTCAGGACCGGACATCGCCATCGCCATCCCCCAAGGATACAAGATCTCCAGGAAGGACCGCCCCATCCACCCAGGAGGAGGAATCGCCATCGTCCACAAATCCAGCCTCCGCCTGAGCACACTCCCTGACGAGTCCACAGAACTGATGGAACACCTTCACTTCAAGATACTGGCCAGCCCCACCGCCGCCCTCCGAGGAACCCTCATCGACCGACCCCCTGGACCCCGCGGACCTTTCGCCAACTCCATTACGGACATTATCTCCCCGCAGGCCATCGCATCCACCAACTACACCCTGCTGGGAGACCTCAACTTCCACCTCGACAATCAACTGGACCCCAACACCACATCCCTCCTGGACAACCTCCACAACATTGGACTCCGCCAGATCGTGACCGAGCCCACGCACTCAGCAGGACACACCCTCGACCCCCTCTTCACTACAGGAAACTCCATCACCTTCAGCCACACCACCGAACTCCCATGGACCGACCATCGTTGCGTCCACTTCACCTTCAGAACACCCACCATCCACAGACACCAGCACCTGCTTCCACAAAGAAACTGGACCAAAATCACCGATGACCAGCTCACCTCCTCACTCAACAACTCCACTCCAACCATCGCGGAAAACGACGACCCCAACACCGCAGCCCGAACCCTGCATAGATGGATCTCGGACAGCACCAACACCATAGCCCCCCTCAAGAAAAACAACAATGCCCGTGCCAAGAAAGCCAGATGGTTTACCACCGAACTTCGAGAGTCCAGGCGCACATGCCGCCGCCTCGAAAAGGCCTGGAGAAACACCAAATCCACAGAAGCCCACAACAACTTCAGAGCCGCCACCAACGCCCACCATCAACTCATCAGAGAAACGAGGAAAAAAGCGATTGAAGACAGAATCTCCACCCACGCACACAACAGCAAGGAACTCTTCAGCATCATCAAGGAGTTCGCCCAACCCACCAGCGAGTCTACCGACATCCCTCCCTCACAAGACCTCTGCGACAAACTCAGCATCTTTTTCCACCACAAAATCAAGAGCATCTACGACAACTTCGACGAAGACAGCCAACACACTGAACCCTCACCAACCACCCCCGACACCCGGAAACCAGCGATTGATGACTGGACAGCCCTCACCACCGAAGACACACTGAAGACAATGAAGTCAATCCACTCAGGGGCCCCCACGGACCCCTGCCCCCACCACATCTTCAACAGAGCCGCCAACACCATCGCACCCATGCTCCGCCAAACCATCAACCGCTCCCTGGCGACCGCCTCATTCCCCGACGACTGGAAACACGCCGAGGTCAACCCCCTCCTAAAGAAACCCTCAGCGGACCCCACCGACCTCAAAAACTACAGACCCATCTCCCTGCTCCCGTTCCCAGCGAAAGTCATCGAGAAAGCCATCAACAGCCAACTCGCCACATTCATTGAAGAACACAACATCCTCGACTCCTCCCAATCCGGCTTCAGAAAAAACCACAGTACGGAAACCGCCCTCCTCGCCGCAACAGACGACATCCGCACCTTACTGGACAAAGGAGAAACAGTAGCCCTCATCCTCCTCGACCTATCAGCGGCGTTCGACACAGTCTCCCACCGCACCCTAATACGCAGACTCTACGATGCAGGAATCCAGGACAAGGCCCTCGACTGGATCTGTTCCTTCCTCTCCAGCAGGACGCAGCGGGTCAGACTCCCCCCTTTCCTCTCGGACCCCACACCTATCACCTGCGGAGTCCCCCAGGGCTCCTCCCTCAGCCCGACGCTCTTCAACGTCTACATGGCTCCACTTGCCCCCATCGTCAGAACCTACGGACTCAACATCGTGTCATATGCAGACGACACCCAGCTCATCCTCTCCCTATCCAACGAGCCCAACACCGCCAGACGCAACTTTCGAGAAGGCATGGAAGCCGTCGCCAAATGGATGAAAAACAGCTGCCTACAACTAAACACCAACAAAACAGAAGTACTCATCATGGGCCCAAACCCCGACGCCTGGAGTGACACCTGGTGGCCCACCGCCCTCGGAAACCCGCCAACCCCCACAGACCACGCACGCAACCTGGGAATCATCCTGGACTCCGAGCTCAAAATGGACCGCCAGATCAACTCTGTCTCATCTTCCTGCTTCCACACCCTCCGCCTCCTTCGTAAGACCTTCAAATGGATCCCCCTCGAACACCGAAAGACAGTCACTCATGCCCTGGTCACCAGCAGACTCGACTACGGCAACGCACTCTACGCCGGAATAAACAAAAACCTCATCCGCAAGCTACAGAACATCCAGAACGCCTCCGCAAGACTGGTCCTCAACCTGCCAAAACACTGCCACATCTCCCAGCACCTGCGCACACTCCACTGGCTCCCCGTCGAGGCGAGAATCACCTTTAAGATGCTCACCCACGCACACAAGGCCCTCCACGGCACCCGACCAGCATACCTGAACAGCCGACTCAAATTCCACGCACCCCAAAGGACCCTACGATCAGCCCAGCTTTCCTACGCTGTGGTCCCCCGCACCAGAAAGACCAGATCGGGAGGCTGCTCCTTCTCCTTCCTCGCGGCCAAAGCATGGAACGCCTTTCCGCTCCACCTCAGACAGACAACATCGCTCCCCATCTTCGCAAGAAACCTCAAAACCTGGCTCTTCGACAGACCCCCTCCTTGATGGAATGGAACCTGCACCCCCCCAACCCCTCCCCCCCCACCCCTAGCGCCTTGAGACCCTTACGGGTGAGTAGTCGCGCTTTAACAAACTCCTGATTGATTGATTGATTGACCAATACGGCTACAACACCTAATCAGCACAACTTTTAATTATTCAACAGAGAATAGCCTAAGCATTAACCTCTCAAAGACCAAAATAATGAGAATAAATGCTAAAACATCATCAGCAAGGTTCCGTTGGCACATGGGGGGTTCTCACTGGAAACAGTGGAGGAATAGCGGCAAGTCTAAACCACTATCTATGGAAAGAGATAGAAAGTAAGAGCAATGGCGCTGCCACAAAATATCTAAAGCATTCAATAAACTCCTTGTGCCTACAAGAAGCCTGGAAGTGCAGCCGGTCCCATAACATCTTCAAACAGCTAGTCAACAAATCAGTAAGATCTATCTCATTAATAGAGGACAAAGCAAGCCTAGCAAACCAGGCCAATGGGTGGACAGTTATTCAAAGCTACACAAGCAGCCTCTGCCAAAGCTACTTAGGAGTCAGGTTCACTAGGTGTACAAAGGAGAAGTTCTTACGCTTACGGCTGGGCCTACTTCCATCACAAAATCATCTCCCCCATGGAAAAGGCCCCAGGCAACAATGAACTGCCGAATATGTGGGAACGCAAAAGAAGATATCCTGCACCTAATATGCACCTGTAAAGGTCTGGATAAAGAGCGCAGATCTCACTTAAAATTGCCCCTTAATAAGCTGGGCATAAGATCATGCAGGCAGGCGGTCAAGGCTTGCTTAGATGGAAAAATCATTCAACTAGCAAGCCACCTTGTCAAATTCTTGGAGAAAGCAGAAAAGAAACAAGAAAGACAGATGGCAGACACGGGATGATGCTAACCCAAGAAGCAAACCCAAAGGGGCAATGAACAGCGAACTAACCACCCAATATGGGCAAGGATCAGCTTCCCGAATGCAAGTCAGCACACAACAAAATAGTAGAAACTGATCGCTATGAACTATAGACTCCTGTGAATAACAAGTATTTTTATGTACCAAGCTTACATTTCTGTGCGGTTTAAACCCAGGTGCAAGTATATTAGTCAGTATCTCTGTAGTGTTCTCCTGTCTAGGGTTGCTTTATATTGTTTTTGGGTTAAAAAAGAGCAGACGTGTTGGGACTTTCTTTGTAATATCACAGAGCAGGGGGTGTAATTGTAGTTTTCAGTTGGAATGTTATTATATGAGAACCTAGAGTGTTTGCTGGTTGGTATGTCACTTGCTCCATGGGGCCTCTTTCCTGCCAATCGCACTGTGGACAATAGTAAAAGAGTTGAGTTTACCTGCTTTATGGGCTGCCTTTTCTTAAGTCGAACAGTTGTTCATTGTATGAGGTACCTTACCCAATGGTGATCCTGACTTTGTACTTGCTCTGGTGATGTGAAGCCAAGTATTTGTTTACTGTGGGATTGTAACTTACCGCCATTTATGTTGTAAATAATGCTCCCACAATATCTAGTATGTGGGTACATAATAGAAGTTTTTATAGTGCGAATCTGGCTATGAAGCGAGGGAGCGCTGAACGGGCAGGAGTTGCAATATACAGCTGAGCATAGCTTGCAAGAGGCAGATGAGTTCCTATGAGATGAAATAGGGTGGTAGAAGGGATATGTGGAGGTTTAACCACTGCCACTCAAGAGCCTCTATTAGTAGTCAAGTACAGATGACTTTTCCAAATTCCACCCCCTTTGTGTTCCACATCAAGACCCATAGCTCAGGATGTTGTGTAATGGCCTGAGCTGCTGACTTTGGAGCCGGTAGGAACCAGGGGCCCGATGTAGGTAACCAAATACCGGTCGGTAATGGGCGAAAATACAGAATTTCGGCCGTTACCGACTGGTATTTGGTGTTCAAGATGTAGGGGGCCTTAAATTTACTGATTCGTTAATTTTACCGATTTGGTAAAATACCGAATCGGTAAATTTACCGAATCGGTAAATCTAGATGTAGGTGGCACTGAAAACAGTGCCACAGGCCCTTAAGAATTCGTTATTTACCATGAAATACTATTTCATGGTAAATAATGAATTCCTCTACACCTGTGGGCATGTATGTGTGTCACATGGCACACAAGCCACAATCAAGGGTGCAACAGGGTGTCAAAGTGACACCCTGTCCCCCTTGACAATTCGGTAATTTTACCGAATCGGTATTTACCGATTCAGTCATTGACATTGATTCCTATGGGCCTCAAGGCCCATAGGAATCAATGGCAAATACCGAATCGGTAAATATCGATTCGGTAAATACCGAATCCTACCGATTCGGTATTTTTTACTGAATTTTTACCTACATTGGATTTACCGATTCATAAATACCGAATCGGTAAAATTCGGTATTTATGAATCGGTAAATCCAAATGACCTACCTCTAGCCCCAGGTTCGAATCCTGTGATTGCGGGCAAATCACAAAGGGCCCGATGTAGGTAAATTAGATTTACCGATTCATAAATACCGAATTTTACCGATTCGGTATTCATGAATCGGTAAATCTAATGTAGGTAATTTTTCGGTAAAAAATACCGAATCGGTAGGATTCGGTATTTACCGATTCTGTAATTACAGAATCGGTATTTGTCATTGATTCCTATCGGCCTTGAACCCCATAGGATTTAATGGCAAATACCGATTCGGTAATTACAGAATCGGTAAAATTACCTAATTGCCAAGGGGGACATGGTGTCAATTTGACACCCTGTTGCACCCCTGTTTGTGGCTTGTGTGCCATGTGACACACATACATGCCCTTAGGGCACACATTGCACTGGTGTGCTTGCACAGATGTACATGTACACAGGTATTCGTTATTTACCATGCAATAGTATTACATGGTAAATAACGAATCGGTAGGGGCCTGTGGCACTGTTTTCAGTGCCACCAACGTATTGATTTACCAATTCGGTAAATTTACAGAATCGGTATTTTACCGAATCGGTAACTTCACCGATTCGGTAAATATACCAATTCTGTACATTTTAAGGCCCCTACATCTGCATTTGCAAATACCGGTCGGTAACGGCCGAAATCGGCCGATACTGACCGGTATTTGCCGACCTACATCTGGCACATGGCGACCTACAATCTCCACGTGCCTACACTTCAGCGCCTTGAGACCCTCATGGGTGAATGGCCGCGCTTTACAAATCCTGGATTTATTTATTTATTTGTTATATGCTGCGCATTACAACAGGGAGTTTTATGGAATACTACTACAGGAGTAACTTTACAGAGGTATTGATTTAACAATGCTGAACAAGGTTAAAAGAACAGGAACAGATTATAGGCATCACCGGTTTTTATTCATGCTTGAAAACCAGTCCAAGTGCACACAACTCTAAAACTGTTCATATTGTGAATCTATCTGCCTGTGGTCTCAACAGCACTGTGACATCCAGTTATCAGTTGTGTGCCTGCGAGGGCGTGTTGAGCATTGGGGACCCATCTTCTTAATGTTCATTGTTCAGCGTGTAAGTACAGTAGCTGCTCTGTGCCGCTTGGTCCTGTCACTTTAAGTTCTTCAAAAACCTCAGCCCTGCGCGAAGCACTCCGGAGACAGAGCCAGCTGTTGTTACATTAAACCAAAATGTCCGGAACCAACATATGCACCGCGTGTCCCTGTAACTGAGCCCGGGATAACATGTCCCTCGGAACCTCTTCTCCTTTTCCATGGCGAGGATGTTAAAATATTCGCTGTTATATGAGTTCGGCCCAGTTTTACTTTTTTTCCTCCAATGAGTAGGTCTTTCGAGGCTCGTGCAGTGATAGCTCCTTTTCCCTTCCCGACCCATTTCAAGCGGCATTATCTTCACTTCTTTTTACGTGTGGTTATTTTATTTCTAATGTGATTTTTTTTTTATCCCGATGTTCTTTCACTTCTAGTTCTGTAATGGTACAAGAAACCTATCACTAATGAGACCAAGTGCGTTGAACGTCTGAATTTTGACCCTGAACCCTTGTATCTGACCATCCAGATTCTGAGTGTAACCTAGTGGAATATGGACTTTCTTTGATCTCCCGCACATGAAAGGTTTTTCTCGACCACTGTGAAGCTTCAGCAAGTTAATGCCACATAATAATCCATTACCATTGTAGCATCTTCAGAAACGTATACGTCCTTCTTCCAGTTTACTGAATATGGGTCACATGTTAGATATCTTAAAGGGGCCATCTAGTGAATGACGTCACTGTACATCTCAAGACCCCTGCTGACATAATCCGACAAAGCAACAAACTAGAATGTTTATTATTGGTGATTGTTAAAGATGCAGGACTGTTATTCCCCTACATTGAATGGCCCCTGTAATTAGAGACCCATTTGTCTTGGAGTGGGGCTTGGGAGTGTGGTGATAGTGTGCATTGCCACCGAGCCTTACTCTAGTGTCTGCCACACCAGGCGGAGGTGCACATTTTTACAAGTTAATTACTGAGTACTTTTTATCCTTTTCCAAACATTGCAAGAGAGTTCAGAGGTTCTATGGAGCGAGTTATGTTATTTTTTCCTTTGCATGGAATCGCTCTAAGGCAAACCCACTGATGCTTGTCCAGATCCAGCAAGATACATTTCCTGCCTAGTGACTGCATTTAGAGCGTTGAGACACTTTGACGATTTGTGGCATTATAACGTTCTCACATGCTTTCAGTATTCCACATCATCACGCTAGAAACCCCCAATAGCTGATGTTTATATCACAGTGTAAATTGTCATGGAGACTTCCATCTTCGACTAATAGATTGTGTGATCCAAACTCAGCCAATTCAGGACGAGAGAGACAGGGCTCCGCTGACATTCGAGGGTCTCCTGCTTAGATTTTCTACGCACCTCAAGTGTGAGGACATCTTCATTTTCAGTCAATTTCCTTTCTTGTGATTTTGCTTCTTTAAGGCACTCAATATTAGCTTTACTAGTGATATATTCTCACACTATCTGTTTCAACTCCCCTTTGGTTACTGTGCACTTGCTATCATAGTATATGGTTCTTACCCATGCCCCCTATCTTTTTGGTCATGGCTGACAATATTTGTAAATTAGATAACAATAATGTGTGCAATTTGCAGATTTCATAGTCATCCACTGGTCCTAGCTCCAGCAAAGTTTTGAAGTCAGTAACTATGCCATTACTGTCAAGTTTGGGCTGAGCAGAACAATCAAGATTTGTTATTACATGAATCGTCCTAAGTGAACACGAGTGAAGTACCTCTTTTAATCTATTGAGACTATCCGTTCTTTGGCAAACCAGTTGCATTCAATTGGTTGTCTCTCCCCACCTCCCTATAATTCATTCTGGATATTCAGGACTTCATTCTGGTTGTGAGATTACAATCTATGCAGATTAAAATGAGATTGTCCTTCTTGAGCATTTACGGCTGGAGTATCCTGAGGATTTGGTCAGGCATCTCTTTCACAATCTGGGGTCTCCCACAGAGCTGCAGGAGTCGGATTTCTAACCCCCTGGTGCAAGGACTTAGTTCAATGCATCAACACAAATTACATATCGAGTTGGACTGTAAGGACCTTTTCACAATCCATTGTTCAATATTGTGCCAGAGGTGTTTTCTAGTCCCAATCAGTCCCTATAGATGAGTTTAGGGACACAGTGAAACTACAAACCGTCTTTTATTTTATTTATAAAGTTTTATATAGCGCGAACGTGACCCACGAGGGTCTCAGAGCGCTTTACAGTATACAGTATAAAACACAAACGGATGATGTAGTATACAAGCATTTGAAATGTGTCAATACGTACAAAAGAGAAATATAATATATAGATAACATACATAGGTGACCCGGAATCAGCAGGACATTGCACAGTAAACGGTTATTGAGCATTAAGTGGCTGTGCTAATAAACATACATATAATATACTACTTCGATTCACCATGGGTATAAGTGTATGGATAATATAGTAGACCCGAGGCCAACTAAGCTTTATGCTAAATACAGTTATTGAGCATTAAGTGGCTGTGGTAATAATGATACATTTAATAATCTCATTCATTCCACCGGAGGTAAGCAATGATATGCGGCTCTTATAGGTGACTCGGTGTCAGCCTAGAATTAAGACTTTATAAGTAATTAACACACTCAAATTAACACTAAGAAACATAGAATAAACGTTTGAACAGTTTATTTCTAAAACCCAAGTCTAGTGCTTAAAATATAAACGGTAACCATACAGAATGAGAAAATAAATGTAGTAGTGCATGACATGTTATGTTATGTTATTGAATCTCGTATAGCGCTCAGCTGCCCCAGCAAAGGGGCGTCCCGGTGCTTCCAGCTAAGAGGTATAACACACACAACAACCTGAAACCGTGTCAGCCACCATACCACCAGAGACTAAACAAAAGGAAAGAGAAAAGTTTTAAAAGCTTTCCTAAAGGCAAGCAGACAGTCTGTACCGCTAATCTGCTCAGACAAGGAGTACCATAACCTAGCTGCAAGGCAGCGGAAGGACCGCCCACCCGCACGGCTGCGCTTGACCCGCGGAATGACAACCAGATCTTGCCCCGCCGAACGCGAAAACATGTGAACATTGTTTTTTAAATTTCTTTATTAGATTTAAACCCATGAGGTACAGTAGTGCACTAACATTTTATATCATAGTACTTTGCGTCCGTAGCCAATGACAATCGCACCTTCTAAATGAGCAATTAAGAAGCAATCAGCATTTCCCTCAAAGTCACCACATCAGCTCATTGGGATGAGGAACAGGGTTCTGCAGTGTGTGGTTGTGTGCTGCGCGCATGTATGTGACAGACCTAGCAACAATGTGAACATTCCTAATATGGTTAGCTAGTTCCTAGGATCCTAACACCCTATTGCTACTTCTAAGTGCTATGCAAAATCTTAGCAAAACCAAAACACAGCAAGCATATAAATCGAGTTTCTTAAGAGAGATTGCACTGCATTGCTTCTCTCCATACAAAAATAGCTATTTAACAATTCTCTGTCACATCCCTTGCTGAGGTATGATAAGCAGTATCAGGATGAAGGTCATTTTGCTGCACCAACCCCAGAGCAGCCCCCGACTGCGGCTTCTTGCCACAGTAAACCGGCGTGACCAAAATAAAAAGAACAAAAAGGAGGGAGGTAATCACCCTTTTTACAGCATCTTGGGGAGACACTCTTGGAATGCTCTTACTGGATTGAAGGATCTGAGGCCTCTGTTGAAGCCATAGAGGGAGAAGCTTATACTGACAAATGGAGATTGACAATGCTGAAACATTGCCTTAGGTATAGGGTCATAGAATATTAAACCATTTACCACCAGTATTGTTGCATGATGTTGAAGATTAATTAGATCCTTTTGTAACTGCTTTGAGAGAACTGGGACTACATTTTGAAAATAAATAAATACACTGAATAATTGCCAGGCATATGTTCCTGGGAATAGGGCAATTGCCTTCGAATTAGTGGATTTGTGTATAAATGAACTTAGAGTCTTAGCAGCCAAATGCAACTATCCGGTATTCCAAGACCAAATGATACAAAGCCAGTTTGTGCACGGACAAACAATGCCAAATTACAGGAAAAATTATTACTGGTGAGGCGACATAACATTAGACAATGCGATATTGATTGCACATCAGTTTTAGGAAATGGCCATAGAGATGAAGAATTAATTCATAAGCAAAGCGCCAACGTTCAAGTAGTTAAATCACAAAATTGAGGTAAGCTAAATGACAGACAGTCAAAGCAACATTGAAGTAGTGAGGAACGTGAAAGGATAAGTAGAAGAGACAGTATTTGTTTTAGTTGTGGAATTCCGTATCATATCTCTCCTGATAAATTAGGCCCAGTAATGGGACAAACATGTAGACTGTGTAAGGTCAAATGTGACAATGCCGTATGTGTAGGAGTAAGATTAGAGGTCATGGAGGGTGCCAGTATGTTAGTATTAGTAGAATGAACACGAATGGCCAAATCAGATAACTAACTTGTGAAGATGATAAAGTGAGAGAAGAGTTCATTTTAGAAATGTGAAAGGTTGGAGATGTGAAGAATCATGCTTGTTTATGCATGATTAAAATTGGTGGCCCAGATATATGGGTACTGGTTGATTCTGGTGCCAAATACACATTAATTGGCAAAGACTTGTGGCTAAGATTTCCAGGGGTTTGCCCGTACTCTAGATGGATTGAAGCCGACCTTCTGTGCACTGTGATGCCAAGGCAGCAACAACGTTCCTGGTTAGGGAGGTAGTCCACGGAAGGGGGTGCCAGACGTTATCCAGTCAGACAATGGGAATCTTTTTGTCACCATGTTCAAGAACATCTGTACACAGCTAGGTATAACGCATAAATTAGCACCAGCATACAACCCCCAAAGCAACGGCATCATAGAAAGGCTCAATGGCCTGTTAAAAAACAAAAGAAATAACATTTGCACCAGCCTAAAAAAGAAGTGGGTCCACTGATTGCCCCAGGCCTTATTTGCACTTAGAAACACTCCTAGCAGCGATCAAATTCTAACACCACACCAGATCGTGACTGGTAGATTGATGGGGATGCCATCCCAAAAACTAGGACCTGGGTAATCTCTAAGGCTAGCTCCCAGGCATTGGGATACAAATTGCATGTATATCTCTCAGAATTAACCTAAACTGCTAAGTTCTTATCCAAACAGGTCACCAGCAGAACCTCCAAGTGCACCAACACCAAGCTGCCATATCAAACACCTCAGCCTGGACAAGAAGGGTAAATTCTAACCGTAGGCGGAGATTTGCCTACTCCGTGTTCTGCGGAGAACACGGAGTAGGCAAAACCCCGCACACTCCGCAGCAGAACGGAGTTGGCCCACCGCCCGCCTCCACCCTCTATTAAGATATACGTTAGCAGTAATTTAAAACAATTAAAAACCACTTACCTCTTCACCCCGACTTCCCCGAGCTGCCCTCCGCCTCTTTCTCGCCATTCAGATACTGCTTAGGAAAACTGCGCCTGCGTGCACATCCGCGCATGCGCATTTCTCGTGTCGGCCCTGGTCATTCCTGGAGAAGAACTATTGGACTTGTACAGGCACTGGTTAAGGAAGAAGCATCTGACTTCTACTGGAATGCCATCATTTTTGATAAATCATACCATTGATCATGTTTGCACTTCAGTATACTACCCTCAAAGCAAAATTTTAACAAAAGCTGTATATTGTTTTACTGATAATTAATTATGTATATTACCCTGAATTTTACTCGATTTGGTTTTAAAGACTAAGGTCTAAATAAACAGAGTTTTCTCTCTCTCTCTCAAAGCAATGGAGTTGCTGAAAGGTGGATTTGAGAATGTAAGGAAGGTATTCAAATGGCAGTCGCCAATGGAAAGACTTGCATTGAATCAATCAAGCAATTGATGTGGAGTTATCGCAAAGCTCTCAACAATGTGGGAGACAAGTTTCCATTTGAGAAGATGAGATGCAGGGTAGCAACTTAAAAGCTTGGATGGTGAAGTTATTAAAGGGACAAGATAATGTTAACGAAGATAACAAGGTTGGTATTTGTTGTGGAAGGAGTAGGGCCAGGGTTAAGTGTCAAAAGGGGTATAAAAAGAAGCCTGCAGTAAAGTTTCATGTGGGAGATTTGGTCAGAGTTAAGAAGGGCAGAAGTGCTAATTCAGGGCTGTTTTCTGTTCCATTGGTGGCGATTTTCTAGGCAGTCAGGGAGTAAAGGTTTCTGATGGTAATGTATGGATTATGTGTAAAGTTGTGAAAGTTACCAAAATTGCCATCTGGAGTAGCGATGGTGTTGTTGCAATGATAGTTATGATAAGAAGTTTGAAGTGAGTGAGGGGGTAGAAGGTAGGTGTCTTTCCATGTGCCTTGTTAGGTGGAATGATTTTGTAAGGTTAGGCTTTAAAACGTCAGCCACACAATCTCATTTGGAATAGGATTGTCCTACCTGTGTCACCACCCTCTTCATGTTACCTATGTTGGTGTAGGCTCTGTGTCAACCACTCTGTTGAGCAACAAAATTGTTATTTGTATATGCCACAACTTCACCTGTACATTATTCTGATTTCAGTTATTTTCCTATTGAATTTCTTGTCTATTATATTTGCATATTTGCATTTACAGAGGGGAATGTGTAGTGTCCTGGTCAAGAGTGTTTTCTGCCAATTCAAGGATTTCATTCTGTGGCAGTTGCTGCATGTCCCCTCTCTTGGAAGGAGCTATTATCCTGTGTTGAATATAGAATCTATATTATCCTTTTTTTAGATGTTGGAAGCAGTGATTAGGGACACACGGCAAACCATATCAGCACATGAATGAAACACCGCACAACTTAAGAAGGTGTATGGGTGCAGACTCCACCAAGTGGTGACTTGTGTGACCAGCTAGGCTGGTAAATACAGAAACAACTTGACTGGCGAAAAGGGGAGTAAACTCTCCCCTTTTGTTTTGTTTATGATGTGATTAATAAAGTTAGTTTAGCAATTACATCACACACTTTGTTTCTAGCACCATTATTCACTGCTTGAAAGTCCTAAGATCTAATGATAGTATTGTACTAGATAGTAGGTTGAACACGAGGATGGTTGGCGTTGGTCTTCTAAGTAATTTGAGGCCTCAGATTGCTGTTCTTGGGGAATATCATATATGTAACGTTTTAGACAGAAAACTCTATGTTGACGCTTGTGGTATTTGTTACTGATGTATCGCTGTCCCTCCAACCCCACAACCAGTGTTCGCGT
The DNA here is from genome assembly GCF_964261635.1 of Lissotriton helveticus. Lineage (NCBI taxonomy): Eukaryota > Metazoa > Chordata > Amphibia > Caudata > Salamandridae > Lissotriton > Lissotriton helveticus. The sequence goes on from NC_136065.1 coordinate 1,968,971,379, forward strand.
ACCTCCCTTAGCTATCTTGAGAGCGCCAGGATAATGTTGTCACTGTGCAATGGGAGAACATGCACTTTGTTTAGCTTTTTTCCAGCATCTAATTAAGTAGTCTTGAGTGAACTAGCCTTTAGACATTGGTTTATTTTTGTGTGGCAAAGATGTGGCCATTCTTCAGTCTTCTCTGCCTTGCCTCTCCCTCTTGTGCAGTACACACCCATCATTTTTTTCATAAATGGCTATAACAAGTAACACATGGGCCCCCTTGTGCCTGAATGACCATTACACAACATCCTCAGTTATGTCAACAACATGAATAGTATGTCCAGGATGAGGCATTGTTAGGCCTTGCATAGCCAAAGTGTTGTCAAGAATGGCCACACTATCTCAATGATGTGCTGCTATTATTCCATTTCTAACCTGAACGTTTTCAACAATGTCTACAGTGTGTAAAGGATGGGACATTATTAGTATCAGAGGTAGCCTATGTTTATTGTGGGCCCATATCATACTATGGATAGCGTAGATGTCGTTAATGCTCATTTTATGTCAAGGATGGACCAGTGTAGTGCCAAAGCTAGCCAGACTCTGGAGCAGGATATCTCAAGGATGAGTCATAATTATGTGATGAATGACCAAAATATGTAACGGAATGGGCCACTATTATGCCAAGAATATGTTGATAATGGCCCACTGTTATGCAAGGATCGACAGAATGTTGCCATGAACATCCACAGTATGTCAAGGCCAGACTACGCCTGTCCATCCTATACACTGTCGCTGTATGACCTCCTAACTAAGTATTTTAGAAGGCCCTTCCTCTGCTATGCTGACGCCAACATGGATACTCTGTACAGGTGCTGTGTGCCTTCATGGATCCTGTCATGAGCAACTGCTAGTGGTATAAGGACTGGTATGTTCCTAAACATGCATTTTTAGCTACAGTATTAACCATTAGATGCTATACTACTTTGTGCTATATTACTAATTGGATGCAAAAGACCTAAAGTCCTATATCACACCCATAGTGCTACACTCACAGTGGTTTACACAACTCGGTGTTGGCCCTAGTTTCAACACCAACACTGTAAACCCTCAAATCACAAGTTGTAATAGGTTAGGCAAACAAATAACAAATGTTCTTGAACACCAACTAAAACTGCAGCAACGTTTTCTTCAGCTCATCAGATATCTACCAACTTAGGGTAAACCAGCACTTGATTTGTACAAGAAAGAGTGCTGGTGCCCAAAGCTCTACTCTGAAGCATGAAGCCGGCGCAATTGAATGTTGTTGGTACGCCGAGTACCAGGGCTGCACAGTCCTAAATGCATCTCATGCCTCTTTAATCCACTTCCGGACACTCCCTGGACATTTTGTCTCATTCTTGCAGGTTCCTTCTTTATCCCTTTGTGGTGGATTGTGTATCTTTCTCTTCATCTTTCTTTCCACTTTGTGTGTTTTCTCTCTCTCGCTCGAGGTAAATGCCTGATGTAGACAAATAAGTGCAGGTCCCCAAAAATGAGTGCCGGTGCCCCCTACTGGCAACTACCAGCTCAAATTAAGCACTGGGATAAATCCATGAAAGTTTCTGCAAGAACTCTTGTAGCTAAGTAAAGTCAATTGCCGAATTTGTCCTCATGAACATTAACAAATACAAAATAAAATGAACAGGCCGCAGCAATAACTTGTACATAATTGTGACACAATTCGACACAAAAAGGAATTACTGAAATACTTGCAAACTGATATAAACAAATGGATTCTATTCTTAAGTTGATTTTCAATATATTGTGATACTAGGCTCTCTCTTAAATCTGAAAAGATGAGGGCACTGTGTGATTTTTAAAATACCCCTCACACACTAAAAAATAGAGGAATTACCCACACAGCACCTACACATAGCCTTCTGTCACAACAACTAGTGCTCCCGCGTAGTTCGTAGGTCGTAGCACGCCCCGCCCCGTAGAGGGACGGGAAGACCCCCATGATGAAGCATGACACTAAAGGACTTTTTAGTGTGTGAGAGGTATTTTAAAAAGCACACAGTGCCCTCATCTTTTCAGATTTAAGAGAGAGCCTAGTATCACAATATATTGAAAATCAACTTAAGAATAGTCACCATTGCACATTGATAAAATTGATAGAATCCATTTGTTTATATAAGTCTGCTAGGAGGGTGATTCTATCAATTCCTCTATACTTCCTCTATTGTTTTGGAAATACTTGCAAACTGTACATAAATGAATTGTTTTTCAGAACATCACTCTTCAACATGAGGGTATTGTTGCACATTACCAAGTGAATGATGGGTATTTTGTGCACTCCACTTGTTATTACACATGGTTGGAGAGTGTCTTTGTTAGGTCCTTTGCTAAGAGCGAGGTAATGTATTTCTTTCCCACTCCCCCTCGCTTGGCCAGGCGATATCTAGTAGCTAGCTATAGAGATAGATACTTCTAATCGCAGATTCCTCACCTTAAAATATTCCCCAGGTGCCAGACTGGATCTGGAAACTTTCTAGAGCAGTGCTTTTGAGTGTGGCTGGGTGGCTGGGTGGCACTGTATGGCTCCACTCCGATTGCATACTACCCTAGATGTGATGAAAAAGAGATGCATAAAAGTGCCACCCCTGTGTGCTGACATCAGTTCCTGTATTTCGGCACCTTTTGATGTGAATCCAAAGCTCCACTGCCAATTATTTTTTTCATTGACTTCTAAACGTTTCACCAGTATGCTAGGGAATGGTGCCCCTACCCAAAGCAACAGGTTTCAAGCCATGTTGCAACTACAGGAAGCAGATGTTGGTCACAGACCTGTACGAGATAGGTCTCTGGTGTCACCATTTGTGCTATAATTGCGGCCTTATGCACCCAAAGGTGTTCCATAACTGTGAGACAGAACTGTATGTTGCCGAACACAAGAAGATGTTGTGGCCTTTGTGTAGGTCCTGCTTCCCATCGAAGTCATAGACCCAGTCGGAGGCCATTTTTGTAGCTGCTAAACTTCGTATTCGAAGTCCTCCAGTTATTCCAAGGGCAAGCTTAAGAAAGAAAAGCAGAACACAACCCGATCCTTTCACTTTGACTCCAAAAAGAAGGTACGTGGTCTTAACAATGTTAGTTGCAACCCTTTGATGTGTCTGCAAAGGAACTGATTCCTTAGCTGGTCCCAACACGCCCCAAATGTATTTGCCCATCGTTGCCAATGCAGCAGATGGAGGCCTACAAGGAGGCCATGCTGCAGATATTCAATGGACTTCTGGCACCCTCTGCCTTATCTTCTGATGACACAGAACCGCAGGGGCCAACAGTCAGGGTACCACTGGTGGGTCCATCCTCGGCGCTGTCTGCCACCTTGGGGCTTGTTACTGGACCTGTACAAACTCTTATACCGGCCTCTACTCTGGGTCTGAGATGCACACGGGTCCCTGCTACATCTGCACTGGAGTTGATGCCACGTGGGCCAGAAGAGGACATGGTGCCTATGCTAGTGTCGTTGAGTTCGGCTCAAGCTCAACCAATATCATGCTATGAAAGTACAAAGCGCAGCCGGTCATCAGGCAACCTGACTCTACCTGGTACCTCTACTAAGTCACACTGATCAGTAGAGTCTCTTTTTGGTTCTGATCCTGTACCAGAGGAGGTGGCACCCAAAGGTTTGGAGGATCATATGATGTGATGGAGATGACGTGCTCCCCACACACCATACTGTTGATGCAATCTATATTGATTTACAGGAGGCCAGTGGGGGGACACCTTGCCTGAGGCAGAGCTTGACTCACCATTTGGGCCACCAGTGGATCAGATCATTTCTCTCTTTCACTCCAACACACGGACTGAAAGCGCTCTCTTGCCACAGTTGTGGCAAGTGCTTTGTGCCACTGGGAAGTAGGGGGAGCGAAACCCACATCTGAACCAGGTCTGTTTGCTGTCGCCTTCAGTTGGATGTCTCTGTTCCCACCATTGCACAGCAATTCTTCAGGTTCCCTCTTGACTTTATAGCGTCCCATCCACTGCTTCATTTGAGCCGGTGGTTTCCGGTGCTCAGCACCTGCTCCTAATTGGTTTCCGGTGCACAGCACTTAATTGTCAACCCCACTTAGGACAGTCTACCACGTGGTGGCGCTGCTCATCTCAGTCAGTCAGTCAAATACACTTTATTCGATTTGTTAAAATCATAAAAGACATAAAAATTTACAAACATCCATAAAAATACAACAATTCATATATTTACAAAATCAGTGCAAAAACTCTTTTTGAACCTATACACTGCTAAAGCTCAGAAATGTTAAATGGTGATTAATAAAAGCAATCAGGGTGATACATTCAATGGCGTTTTTTTTGTTTTAATTCTAATTGCCGCCACTAAAAAACTAGCCACATGGAAGGTAATGCGGGTGCTAGACAACATCTGAAGGTAAATAAGAGCCAGCCTGACTTGAATAAAGCCAGCCTCTTTCAGAATTGGGAGCAGATATTTTTTCCTTATCCCTTCATAGAACCCGCAGAACATAATAAAGTGCATGGTATCTTGTTGCGAAAAGTTATCGCAATTGCAAGGTGGACCATCTTCTGGTTTACACCACGAAGGAAAGCAGCCCAAGGAGTACTGCATCAGATTAAATCTGAATTTAATCAGCCATTTCTTTAGCTTTGGGGACCTGGAATAATCTGAATTGTTGCACGAGCAGGCAAGAGTGATGGTTAGTACTTGTTTTGGCAGCGATGACAGGGGCGATGGATGGTGCAAGCTGCAGTGGCATCCTGGTCAAAGGCACTTGCACTAATTAATATACACATTTAGCACTAGTCCCATCTCTTATGTTTGGAATTAGTCTCCTTGATGCACGTAGTAGCTTCGGTCTGTAAATGTCAGAATCACACCTAGCAATAATTTGTGATCTAAGTGCTTCCTCGCTGTTGTAATTTTCAAAGTCAGTGCTGCATTCTGCCCTTCAGTCTCGTCACAAAGGCATTAATTGTCTTATATTGTTTTTACATGGTGGAGTGGAAATGGTACCTTTCCTAATACAAAATTCATTCTGGGAGAAAGGTCATTAGTTGTTTTAGACCACCATAAGAGAGATGATCAAAATCCACAATATGATAAATTATATCACGTGTGTCAGGCGAACACAATGGCACATACGTCTCCTTTCATCCTAAAGCTCCTATATAGATGTCAATGTCCTTAACTCATGGGCACCAAAAATAAAAAAATTCCGGGGCCCAAATGGTTTGTGTCAACCAGGTTGAAAGGTGGAGGAACCCCAAAGACAATGATTCATTGATTGTTGAACTGAGTGTCACAAGCAAACTTGACGGTAGGTTCACTTGGACATTAGCTGATGCAACCAGTTTGTCTTCTTCTGAGGATGAGGAAGCCAGCATGCCCTCTGATGTGATGTAATGCCAGCAAAATGAGCAGCCCATGAGTGTTTGGTGAAAATACGTTACCAGGTTTACTCTCGTCGCCACAGATCAATCATATCAAGTATTGATACTGATGGACTGGAATCTTGATTCTCCTTTTTCTTTCCAGCGGTTACCGTCAGCCCATTCCATGACTTAAATATTAAAATTTCTTCTTTGAATGAGAGGCCCATTCCAGAAGAGGCCCACAGTGGGATGAGTAGAAGATCATCTGAAGTTTATATGGTCTGGCCGATCTGCATAGTTCTCCAGCTGCACTCCAGCTTCCTCCAGCTGCAATCCAGCTTCCTCTAGCTGTACTCCAGCTTCCTCCTCTGTCCCCACAAGCGTGTTTCTCTCAAGTGGTGGGAGAGAGCTACGTGCCCGAGCACTAGAGCGCTCATAATACTACAGCCAAGGTGCTAATTTTCAATGACCATACATGCTAATTTTGTACCGCATTTACCAGAATGCAAATAGGGGAACTGTACTGAGATGTGAGGAAGTGTACCCTCAACCTTCCCTCGATCCAGCAAGTTGACGAGATTTTGGAGATGCACCTGTGTTCCCGTAATTGGTACTAGGACCTGTGAATATTTTGCCAGCATTTCCAGCAAGCCCAGATATAATTTTGCTGCTCTCTACTGATGAAATCCAGAAACACATACAAGTGTCTAGAGATATACAGCACTATCTGCACAAACCTTGGTGAAAACCTACAGTTATTTGTAAGCAAGTGCTAATTTTGTACCGCATTTACCACAATGCAAAGGGATAAACTGTGCTGAGATGTGAGGCAATGTGCTCTCAACCCCCCTTCATAACATCACTGAAATGCTCCTAGGTGGGACAAACACAAGAACAGGAAGAACAGCCCACCGATTCAGTGTCTCGAAAATATATATACAAGAAGGTCATCCAGTCTCGAGTAAAGGGCTTTCCCAAAGCCCTCTGTGGATAACTCTGCTGGGGGTTACTCAGGGAGAGCCGCCTTCAGCGGAAGGGGCTAACTGAAGATAGAGGGGCTCCTGCAAGGTCTGAAAAAGCTGCTTCTGCTGCTGACAGAACTGTGCTGGCTGAGTATGCAGGAAGCAACTACATTAATGAGCTCAAACCTCTTTTTTTGTACTTAAGAGTCATATACTATCTCAGCGTACAATCCTCCAGTCATATGAAGCAAGATCTGACCACTCTACGAGCTTTCAGCCATCACAAATCAGGAAGATGCCAATGTACAGACATTTAGAGGAGCCATCTGAGACCAAGGTGTGCAGTTGCACACACAATAAGCTCTCTTCTAACAATATTTGGTCATATAGAAAATGCACACATACACCTGTGGGTGCTTTTAATGCACAAAATGCTGTATTTTACCGAGACCTATGAAATATTTTGCAAAAGTTACAAGATAATGACAGCCTCTTCAGAACTTTTCCTTTCCACATTATTTAATTAGTCACCTTTTCATAAAATGTAAAGCTAAACTGGGATATTTAAATTCCAATCCGTGCCCAGTGTAAGTTGAAAATTGTAAGAGAAGCTTCAAACATCTCAGAGGTTATTCACTGTTAAATTAGTAGTCTATTTGTAGAAGCTAATCTAAACCTGAATATTCTAAATGCAATCAAAGCCCATTGTTAGCTGAATATTGCTGGAGTAATGTAATATAAACTACTTTATGCATAATATGTTCCTACATTGCCACCTTACAGTTCTGATGACATTTTAAAATACTTGACGTTTATGGTGTCACCAGAACCGCTCAATGGTTATATAGGACTGCAAGGCATAGTTATGTTTGACTTATATGCCATGCCTGTGTAAATACATTTGGAGCAATAACATGTCTTATTTAGAGCAAAGTAAAAATGCAAACTCACACATTCATCGCTTGAGTGAAAAGACCAGATTCCAGTTTATCTCCACAGTACAGTGGCTTTGGCTTGAGAATAAAGTAACATTATCATATCAGTGTATAGATGTATAATCAAGTGTGAAAATGCATTCTGCATATTGTTAACGATGCACAAACATATTAATGCACAAACACCTTCAACACTGTCTTGGGGGAGCATGTCATGGGATTTCCCTTTGATTGTGCAGCTTAGAGAGCTGAGACCTACTAACTAAAGGGGATTATCTATTTTCTATAATTTGTATATTAACAGGAGCTTGTCACTTAGTCTAGTATCTGGCTATAGTGCCTTCTCACTCAGATTTCCAAAACTCACTGAGTCAAAGTGATACCATATGTGTGCATGTGCATACTGCAGTGGAGGGGAGCAGACAAAACCTGCATTCATCTCTTGCGAATTTTGGATGTACGGTTTGTCATTGAGATTTGACAAGCATTTCTAAACCCTGGTTAGCTTGGCATACAGGAAAAACTAAAATTAAGGCCACATATTTTTTAAGAGCAGAAATGTAGGAGAATCTCGATGAGCACAAGCTTTCCCTAACTCATAATGCTCTGCAAATCCATATCCATACTAATATTATAAAGAGAGAGCCCAAACCTTTGAGGCGGGTAATCTCAGTACCCACAGCACCAATCACAACACCCAGCACAGCACTGGAAAGGGCAGTTGCAGCAGAAGGACATAGGCTATGCAGACGGCCACCATATACATTTTTTTTAAATTGTTTTTATTAACTTTTCAAGAAACAGTGGTGTTCATCACAATCATACAGTGCAAGACATACAATTGTACCGTAGGACACCATATACATTTAAAAGGTAAAAGAACCGTGCCAGCAAAGTAGTCCCTTGTGGGCGTGTCTGCGTTGTGCTGTGGGCGTGGGCTGGGGGCATGACTAACGCTGGGGGTGTGTGGTACGGCCATCACATAGTGGGCTGTGGGCGTGTGCTGGGGGCGTGACAAACGCTGGTAGCGTGACAAACGCTGGGGGCGTGTGTCCGCCCTTCATGCCATGTGAGTCGTACATACAAGCGCCAATTACGTTGCTGCGCAGCATCAAGGGGCATGCTGGGGGCGTGAGAAACACTGGGGCGTGTGTCCGGCCTTCATGCCATGTGAACGCAATTGCGCCGCATCAAGGGGCACGCTGGGGGCGCGAGAAACGCTGGGGGCATGTGCTACGTTCCGCCCTTCATGCCAGGTGGGTCGTACATTAATCAGAAGATCGTCTGCTGTGGCTGTGTGCTGGGGGTGTGACAAATGCGTTCAGCTGGAGGCCTGGTAAGTAATATTACTGCAGCCTCCCATGCGTGCTGTTACTGAACTCTCTCATTCAACGAAATTAGATGCGCCTGCTACCATCAACCAGGGCTCTAGCCGGGCTCAGGCGGCGGATCAGTACACTAATTACACGTGCCTGATAACATCAACCAGGGCTGCAGCTGGGCCTCAAGCGGGGGAACACGAGCCTGCTAACATCAAACAGGCCTGCATCTGGGCCTCAAGCGGGGGAACACACAAATGAGCGTGTCTGCGGGGACAATTACTGCAGCCTCTCCTACTCGCTGTCACTGAACTCTCTCATTAAACGGATTTACCCGCAACTGATAACTCTCTTATTCAACGACATTACACGCGCCTGCTAACATCAACCAGGGCTGTAGCCGGGCTCAGGCGGCGGATCACTTCACCAATTACACGCGCCTGCTAACATCAACCAGGGCTGCAGCTTGCCCTTCTCCGTCCCTATTCTAATGAAACAAATTTTTTTGTCTACCCCGAGATTTTAAAATAAATTGCCCTTGCCAAATACCCACATTACACACATTCTATTTCATACCCAGACAACGTCGGGATGGGCTGCTAGTATCAAATAAAGAGGAAAAGCATTATTTCCTCACACTTACAAAGAGATGAACCTCAAAACTTACTGCCAGCAGCATATGTGCTATCATCCCACATTCACACAATATCACATTTACCGTATTGTGTTCAGCGTCCTAACCAATACAAGACTGTCACTGGTGGTTTGTCACGGCATACTAGGGGGCATATTATCAAGAACGGCGATAAAATTAGCTGCTTTAGCGGCAGGAAACTGCGGCTAAAGCGGCAATAATGGGCTTGATAATAAGCCCTTGTGAATTCCCATAGCAGCCCAGGTTAACACCAGAACCTGGGCTGCTATGGGAATTCACAAGAGCATATTATCAAGCCCATTATCGCCGCTTTAGCGGCAGGAAACTGCCGCTAAAGTGGCTATAATTTTATTGCCGTTCTTGATAATATGCCCCTAGGTTTGGCTGAACAAGCGAAACAGCCAGACACACCACAATGACCATCCTAATTACAGAAGTGTGAGACGGTGCCCCGGGGCCCCCCTTCCGGAAGCTGCCCTCCCACACACATACCTTCTTCCTATCCGCCGGGTCTGACACCCCGCAAACACTCCCCCGTGTCAGCAACAGGACGCCGAGCTGCAGCCATAACCCACGGACACCCGCCCTTCTCTCTCCTACAGGAACCAACCAGAGCGCCGGGTCCGGAGGAAGCACATCCCTCTGACCCCGGAAGTCCCACCCCCGTGGCAGCATCAGAACAGGTAAAAGCTGAGACCCGAGAGCAGAACACCGTCGGAGCATCGTGGCAGGACACTCGGACTGGAGCTGACGAAGGAGAGCAGGCGTACGAGGAAGATGTTTGGACGGAAGAGTGGTGGAGTCCTCAGGAGGTGGCTGAAGAGCGGCCGTGACTCGCTGGAGAGTTGCGGCGGACCGCGTGAGTACCTGACTCATATCCCTTTTCCTGCTCACTAGGAGCTCGCTGTAAGGATCCTGTAAATATCCCCCTTCTTGGTAGTCTTGATGAAGCAAAGCTTCGCATATTTTGCGGACTTGCTGAAGTCAAGAACCTCGTTTATGTGTAATAAAGTAACAAATGTATGTCTTACTAACATTTATATTAAGTTTTGAGTAAAGGTACGAAGCTTGCCTATGTGTATTTCTAATGCATTTAATCCGTGTACTTAAAAATGGCCGCCGCTTGTATTTTAGTTACTGCGCATGCGTCAGCCACACTCACGTGTCCTGACGCGTCTGCAGAAGTGGAGGGAAATTTATGCGCATGCGTAATGCATAGCTGTGCCCATCATGTGGTACTGCTCGTGCCACTGCTCTTGTGCCTGTATCCATGTAGCTAACATTTAAACTGCATAAGTATATTTTATGATGATAAGTAGAAAGTACAAACCCTGTGATGTGTTTTCATGATGACATTATTATGTATTAATTTGTTTTCGCTTACTTTTCATGTACCGCGGGGAATGGGGGTCTGAGAGAGAGGAGAGCCATATTGGAGGTCCCTTCTGCGCCTGCGCAACTCTCTGTGGCACAGTAGACCTTGACTGATGGAACATAGCCAGTTGGCAGCGATGGGCGAGATGCTCCTGAGAAAGTCACCTCTGCCCTGCGAGAACAGCGAATGTGGCTCCTTATATGTTACAATGTAATATTGTGCTACTGCTTGCCGTGTAGCTTCTCATGGGAACCCCAAATCTTTCTAGGCGGTGCCCAAACATGCAAATACAGGCTTGAAATATTGCATTGTGATTGGTGTGTTACCCAAATCCTACCTTAGGACCAATCGAAATTGAGGGATTCTGACACTTTGCAACATTGGGGGGTGGTACACTGTCCCCAAACTGTATATCTACCCTGGGTTCACCTAGGGAACCGTCCGACTTGTCTGGTTTAGCTGACCTGTCACTGACCCATCGTACTCAATAGGTGACTGAAGATACAGAGCGCTGCGGAGCACTCTGTCCGAAATTGACCATAGACTAAGGTTCTACTGAACCTTAAAAGTGCTGGCGAAGCACTTTGCTGGGAGTTCGCTGACCCAATCGGGGTCTTGATCGATAGCTGCAGAGCGGGTGGAGCGCAGGCGTTGCTTCCGAACTGTGGGTTCCGGTCCTGTCCTGAGCGGTCCTGTCTGAGGGTTTGCTGTCCTGTCCTGAGGTCCTGTCCTGATTTCCAATCTGAGGGTATCCTGTCCTGTCCGGGGTGTCCATTCTGCACCTGCTGTCCTTTGAGGGGTATCCTTCCTTGAGGGTTTCCTGTCCTTAACTGACCCGTGGCCAGGGTTTGGTTTCCACACCATTCTAGGTAAATATTGCTCTGAACCTCTTAAAATCTTGCACCTTCTGAATTTCTAACTTTTGCTTCAATAAAGTTTACCATTGCATATGTTATTTTTCCATGTCTTTCCGCAACTATTGAAAGTCATTTGCATTTTTCCATAAGTTTGTTCCTATGTCTTCTCACTTGTTAGAAATTATATTTTGCATTGCAGTTTGTCATTTTCTGATATGGTCTAGAACCTCATTGCCTAGACTGTTTAAAGGCCCGTTCACCTTAAGTGAAGCGTGTTACTCTTTATAGGCCCTCCTGTAGTTATACATACATATAGTCTGCCCATGCTTAAATATTTCTGAATAGCATAGTATCTTCTCGTTACATTTTATATCAGTATTTCAATGATTACTCTGTCGTTATTTCTCTATAGTTACATTATTTACATTATCTTGGTTATTGATTGCCTTATTCTGATGTACCTTATGCATGAAGCAAATTGAACTTTAGATAAACATTTTAAAACTTCCCGTTGTCCGTGGTCATTTCATCAGTATTTTGAATGTTATTGGTTGGGTTTGTATTTTGCTGCCTTTCCTTTTACAGCTAGCTCCCTGATTCATTGTGGTCATTAGGTACCCGCATCGGTGGATGGTAAGTCGGGTGCACTGAGAAATAATAGTAGGGAACACACACACACAAATTGGTAGAGCTCGTGAAGTCACCTGGTCAATGTATATGGTGATTTGAAAGTATATGGGCCCTGAAGCCGGAAACGGCGAAAATTATTGGTCGGGTGGCCTCGCGCGCTCCATCAGTTTTACTGGTAGCCAGAGGATGGTTAGGGACTAGTTGAGAGTAAGGCAGGGACTAGTTGGTCTAGTCAAGTCGGAAGCTGCTAGTACATTAATGCTGCTAGAAGAGCGGCTGTTCTAAGAGACCTGATCATTCTCTTGTGAATACGCTGTTTTGGAATTCATGAATTGCTGTATTGTTATTATTCTTGTTCTTATATTGTTATATGTATTAATCCATGCGCTCGTAAACCGTTTAGTTTTGTGTTGTCCGAACTCCCCGGGGAATTGAAAGGGCAAGTGGTGAATAGAATCCATTGTCCTGAGGTCACAGGCTCGAGGAAAGTTAGGTGCAGGTTAAGATAACCGGGAAGCACTAACTAGGGTTTTCTGAATACATGTGTGAATAAATGTCAGTAACGGGGTTCATTGGCAAAATTCCCATAGTGGCGTAACCTAGTAAGGGTCACATCGGAAGAGTAGCAGGTTCCTCGGAGCTTGGGTGAAAGCAAAGGGGTCCGCTGAGAAACCTTAGACTCAGATATATCCCGGAGAAGTGGATGAGTTTTGGGGAATAACAGGTTCACCGATGCTAAAGTGAAGGGTAGGCGGAAGAGATCTACTCGCAGTGTGTGAAAAGTAAATGGAAGTAGTTTACTTGCAGTAAAACAAAGCGTTCCTATCTAGACACTTGAGCACTGTGGCGAATGTGTATTTGTTGTAAAATAACCAAGCACTGAGCACTTTTAAAGAAAGAAAGTTTCCGTTACCTTGTGAAGGGAGGGAGTCAGTCGCGAAGCGCCTCTGACGTCACTCTGTGCCGCGCTGGGATTGGTAGAAGCAGCGGGCGGGTAGCGGAGCTGAGATTGTAAAGGAGGGGTGAGCGCCAGAGCGTGGGAACTGTCTCACGAAGGGGCCGCGCACCCATTGGCAGAGATTATTCAGAGTCGCGCACCCATTGGTTGCACGGATTTCTGAAGCGCGTTCTGATTGGAGGTAGTTTTGTAAACAAAGTTTAGCGTAGAAGTCGTATGTGGCACTCGCAGACTACAGGAACTCGACCTGATCCAAGGCACCTAGGGTTTGAAAGGGATCAGTGGAAGACTAATAGATACGATATTATGTACGGAAGCAAGAGAAAAATGTCCCTTGTAAGTAAGGTGAAAAATTATTTTAAAACGGACAAACCGATTAAATCTAGAGAAGGTGTTCTTGTCCCACCACCCAATACTCCTGCCTCATTCATGATGTTTGACCGAGGGTACAATACCTGTGTGTGGTTGGAGAATTGGGTGAAGTACACAAAAGATGACGGAGTATTGGCTTTTCCGTTAGATGGTACTTTCAATGGTAGGATCTTATTTAATTTAAGAACTCGGATGAATGAACTGCATCCCAGACCGAGACTAACGCAGTATGAGGCATTAGAGGAATGGGAGATTGAGGCTTTTGAAAGAGAAAGACCCCGAATGGACAAGGGTTTGACCAAGTGGTACCCCAGGCTGAAACAGGAGTCCAGGGATAAAAGGATGAAACAGTGGAGGCAGAGCATGATTGTTGAGGGTCTGTTTCCCATGATGCCGGCATGTCATAACCCTGCAGCGGGTGAGAAAAGTACCGAAAAGTGTAAGCATTGGGGGGCCCCTGGGGAGTCAGATGATGAATTGATAGATGACATCTGTACCAGAAGTCCGCCACCTTATAATGAGGGAACCCGACCTTCCAGTGTAGGAGATGCTCCCCGACGCCACTTCCTCAAGGAAGAAGACAGATCCCTAGGACTGGGAGGGGGTGGTCAAGTATTGCCTTATTTTGAGAAACCCGAACCGGCAGAAACAAGGGATATATATCCCAAAGTGCCCGCAAGCCAGGAAGAAAAATATTTACGTACGAAAGTTTTCTTTCCCAGACCCCTGTATGAAAACGAAGAGAAACCATCGAATTCAGGACTACCTTTTGTTCAACCTCCATATGAGGAAGAGCGTAGGTCCTTTAACACTGGAACTTTATTCCCGAAACCAAATTATGGTGGGGGACCAAGTGAAACGCATCCTACTGCCCCGAGCTTTACTCCTCCATTGACCCCACAGATATTACATGATACGACTTTAAGAAAGATACTAGTGGAAAAGGAGCAAGAGGCTCTGGCTAGACAAAGGACAGAAATAATTCAGAAAATCTCCCAGTTAAATACCAGTCCTGAGGCATTGACTATTCCAGTAACTATTGGACCAGTGGTTCCGTTATATGGAAATGGTCAGGGAAATCCGATTACTCCAGTCATGACCCCAGTCATGGCACCCCCGAGACAGGAACCGATAATCATAGACGATCAGTCCAGTGAGTGTGAGTCTGAAGTTGCGTTCTTGGACTTACCAAACAAACAGACCGGGAGGGGAATGCAGCAGAGGCATAACCCTTTTAATGCGAAAGAAATTAAATTAGAGTCAGCAACAGGTACTAGGAGTGTCTCTCTGGTAACTCCGGATGAAATTGAGAGTTGGAGTCGCGAATTAGAGAAACAGACTCCGCAAACGAAACCTTTAGACCTTTACAAGCTGAGGGTAGAAATAGAAGAATTAATGGCAGGAAATGTGGGGTTGGATCGATTAAATACCTACTCTGAAGAAGAATTGTCGTTTATGTGTAAAAGTTTTACAAGGAACACCAGAGTGCTCCACGAAAAACTGGCAGACACCGCAGCTAGTATGGGGGTAGATATCTCAAAATCCAAGCCCTTGCAGAAACCGTACAGAGCAGACTTCTCAGACAAAGATATAGAGCACCTGAATGTGGCAGGGAAAAAGTTGCAGATTAAAGAATTATTGGGGGTACTACAAAAATGGGGAGACGTGGAAAGATGGAGAAGCAGGTGGGGGAAAAAGAGGGAAGAGGCTCGCTCCCGACAAGTGACTCCTGAGTTTGCTTTAAGGGAGGTAGAAAAACCTGAGCAGTTATGCCCCATGCGCGAAGTACCTGGAGGGAAATATGTGCATGTCCCCTGGTCCAGACAGGATATTGTGTCCTTTACGAACGATTTTCCAAAATTACGAGAAAAACCAGTAGACTGGTACAGGCAGGTGGAAAGGTTCGTGAAGGTACAGAAGTGTCTGTGGAAAGACCTGGATGGGTTTTTCGACATTGTGGTTCCGGTAGATTTATGGACCCAGTGTAAAATAGCCATAGACTGGCCTAGTGAAGAGTACCCAAGAAATAAGGAAACAGGGGAGCCATCAAAGGATGTCATGCGAAAATATGAGCAGGTAATTCAGCATTTGAAAGAAAAGGTGCCCGCAAAGGAAACTGATTGGACAAAAATAGATAGAACAACACAGGAAAGGGACGAGACAGTGCACTCCTTCTATGAGAGGTTATTGCAGGTATTCAAAACATACAGTGGTATTGATAACATCGATTTGAAAGACATGACGCATTTTATTTACAGGTTTGTAAATGGGTTAAGACCTGAAATATGTCAGTGGATAAAAGATAATAAAATCTGTTGGCATACAAAAAAAATGGATGAGGTCCTGCGGTACGCTAAGTACTGCGAGGACGAGATGGCAGAAAAGAAAAAGGCCCTTAAGGAAAAGGTGATGTGGGCTCAAGTAAAGCTCGCAGAACAGCAGGAAAAACAGTTGAGTAACATGGTTAAAAATGCTGAGAGCAAAAGTCCTGGGGGAGGGGGTGGAGGAAAGCCCCGGCCCAAATTTAGCAGGGAAGAGGCTATGAAGAAATTTCCCTGCCATCAGTGCGGCGAAATTGGACACTGGCGAAACGAGTGTCCCTATTTGACAGATGATAACCCCAAAACACCTGATTTAACTCCACAGACGCAGAAAGAAAGACCGAGAAAAACGCAACCACAGGTAAAAACAGTTCAGGTGCCTCGTGCGCCAAAGCAGGTATACAGGGGAAAACAGGCAGAGGGTGAGGAGATAGAAGTTTGGGAAAGCGGTGAGAACAGAAATACAGCAACTTCGCAGTATCTGCTGAATGATACCTTCCTTTGTAATGAACAGTACTGACGGGGCCTGAGAGGGGAGGACGAGGAGTGCGTACTTGGCGCTTCCTTGCCGGTAGACCAGTCTGGACCATACATTGAAGGAAAGGTTGACGGAAATGATGTCACCTTTCTGTTGGACACTGGCGCTACCCGTTCTACTGTAAGAACAGTGGACGTTCCAAACCTACCCCTCTCGGGAGAAAATATCCAAGTAGTGGGTGTATCTAATCAATTGATTAGTACTCCTGTTACCGAACCAATGGAGATTTCAATTGGAAATTTTAAACAAATGCATAGGTTTGTCGTCTGTGACACCAGTCCAGTGAATCTACTGGGTCGTGATTTGCTGTGCAAAATGAACTGTACCATCTTTTGCACACCAAAGGGTGTTGAAATTCAGACCCCAGATGAAGATGGCATTTATAAACTATTGTTACTCAGACCTGACTCAGAAATTAAAAGATTGACCCTACAGGACTTGCCCCAAGAACTCCAGGAAGCAGTAAAGCCAGAGGTGTGGGATTTCACTGGAAAAGATGTGGGATTAATGAAAGATGTGGACCCCATACAGATAGCCATCAAGGACAATGCAGTATATCCTAACACTAAGCCCTACCGAATGAATGCTGAAGTGAAAGCCGGTGTCACTCTGGAAATACAAAAATTATTAGAAGGAAACATCATACAGGAAGTGATGAGTAGCCCATGCAACTCACCGATTATGGGTATCAAGAAGCCTAGTGGCAAGTATAGGGTAGTGCAAGACCTGAGAAAGGTAAACAAAATTGTAGTTCCTTGCTGCCCTATGGTCCCGAACCCAGTAGTGATATTGTACCAGATTCCTTGGGATGCTGAGTGGTTCACTGTGATTGATTTATGTCATGCATTCTTTTCGATACCCCTGCACCCCGACAGCAAATTTCTTTTCTCATTTGCCTTCGAAGGTCACGTGTATTGCTGGAACCGGGTCCCTCAGGGGTATACAGAGAGCCCCTCTATCTTTAATCAGATCTTGAAAAAATGTCTAGAGACTTTGACCTTACCTGGGAACTCTGTCTTAGTGCAGTACATAGACGACCTTCTACTGGCATC
The DNA here is from genome assembly GCF_964261635.1 of Lissotriton helveticus. NCBI lineage: Eukaryota > Metazoa > Chordata > Amphibia > Caudata > Salamandridae > Lissotriton > Lissotriton helveticus. The sequence continues at coordinate 1,968,988,720 of NC_136065.1, forward strand.
TAAAAGTCATAGGGACTGTGTAGTTGACACCATTGCCCTACTAAATCATCTGTGTGAGAAAGGGCATAAAGTGGCCCCTGACAAACTACAGTTCTGTGCCAAATCAGTGAAATATCTAGGACACCAGATAGAAAAAGGTGTCAGAAAAGTCACATCAGAAAGAGTGAGAATAATTCAAAAGATGCAGTTGCCCCGTACTCAAAAAGAAATCAGAATGTTCCTGGGTGTACTAGGGTACTGCAGGCAATGGATTCTGGGATTTGCAGTCTTAGCCAGGCCTTTGATAAAAATGACCACGAGAGGAATGCCAGACATTGTAGAATGGGACGATGAAAGCCTAATGGCCTTCACAAGACTGAAAAACTGTCTGTGTACAGCCCCTGCGTTGGGAATGCCAGATTATTCCAAGGAGTTTGCCCTATTCTGTGACACTCGCGATAATTGCGCATTGTCAGTCCTGACTCAAGAACATGGCACGACCAGAAGGCCTGTGGCCTATTTCTCTGCCACCTTGGACCCAGTAGCTGCTGGGTTACCAGGCTGTCTGAAAGCAGTAGCTGCTACCTGCGCAAGTTTGGAACAGAGTGAGTCCATTGTCATGGGACATCCTGTGACTGTGTATGTTTCACATGGAGTAGTAATTTTACTGACTAGAACTAAAACGCAGTATCTCACCCCTAGTCGGCTGACTAAATACGAGAGGATTCTTGTGGGTGCAGCAAATGTAAGCATTGTTAGGTGCGGTATTCTGAACCCTGCCACTTTACTCCCCGACCCCCTGGAAATGGAAGGTGGGGATGATGATGAACATGACTGCATTGATCTGACAGAGTTCAGCACCAAACCACGCCCAGACATAAAAGAAACGCCATTGCCTGAGCATGATAAAGAACTGTTTGTAGATGGTTCCTGTCTAAGACATGAACTAGGAGGCCTGAGTGCTGCTTATGCAGTAGTCTCTTTAACAAAAATTGAAGAAGCAGGTTACCTATATAACATCAAGTCTGCACAAGTAGCCGAATTGATTGCTATGATAAAAGTTTGCAAAATTGAGAAGAACCTACGCATAACAGTGTATACTGACAGTCAGTACTGTTATGGAGTTGTGCATGACTTTGGTCAATTGTGGCTACAGAGGGAATTCCTGACTTCCTCAGGTACTCCCATTCGAAATGGAAAAGTTGTTCATGACCTTTTAGAGGCCATCCAGTTACCCAAGGAACTGGCAGTGGTAAAATGCGTTGCTCATAAGAAGAGCATGGACAAAGTATCACTGGGAAACGATTATGCTGATCGAGTGGCCCAATGGTGCGCCAGAGATCACTATATCGTTAATCCTAAACGAGGGGGGATCGGAGCCAGCTGCCAACTTCAAGTGTTTGAGGAAGTGCCTACTTGGGATGAAGTGAGAGAGTGGCAGGAGTCGGCCCCTTGGCAAGAAAGAGAGAAATGGAAGGAGGATGGGTGCAGACCGAGACGTGTGGATGGTGTCATTTTGGGCCCAACTGGTATGCCTGTGTTACCCCGACACTTGCTTGGCACAATGGCAAGATTAATACACGAAGGATCACACATTGGTAGGGATGCCATGATTCTGGTATTTCAACAGACTTGGTACAGTAAGAAGTTCAGGAAAGTAGCAGAGTCCCTCTGCCAGAGGTGCCTGTCATGTCAACAGATGAACCCAGGCAAGAGGACAATGGTTGAACTGAGCAAAATTGGGAGATCAGGGGGTCCCTTTGTAAGGATACAGATTGATTTCATCACCATGCCCCGTTGTGAAGGGAAGCGATATGTCCTTGTCATTGTTTGCGTATTTTCAAAATGGGTAGAAGCTTACCCTACTCCCCAAAGTGACGCACTGACAGTAGCGAAGTGTTTACTAAAAGAACTGATACCTAGATTCGGGGTGCCATTCATTATTGAATCAGATAAGGGTGGACATTTTCAGAATGAAATACTGGCTGAACTCTGTAAGGCCTTTGGAATAAGACAGAAACTTCACTGTGCATATCATCCAGAGGCTTCTGGAGTAGTGGAACAAGTAAATGGAACTATCAAAAACAGACTAGCAAAGCTGACTGATGCAACTGGCATGACCTGGGTGAAGGCCCTGCCCCTGGTCCTGATGGGACTGAGAAGTGTTCCTGACCGCAAGACAGGCCTAAGTCCCCATGAAATCATTATGGGAAGAGTGATGAGACAAGCATGGGTGCCAGGAAGCAAACTGTTGAGTATTACTGATGATTTGGTGCTTGAATACTGCAGAAGATTGGGTGACCAAGTGCGTTCTATCTCTCGCCAGATTGGAGACGACGGCATCCTCAATCCAACGACTCCTCTCCACAACTTGGTTCCAGGAGACTGGGTCAAAATAAAGAAGCACACTCGATCAAGCTGTCTGGCACCAAGGTGGGGAAAGAAACGCCAAGTAATCCTGGTAACAACCACTGCAGTGAAGGTCGCAGGTATTCCCCAGTGGATCCACGCTGGCCACACCCAGAAGGTATTACCAGACAAAGAACTTGAAGAAGAAGGGCATCCAGCAGAGGACTCTGCAGGAGCCAGACCAGAAGCAGCTGACAACGAACAGCCCAGCACCAGTCAGGCTGCAGGAACAGCAGACGTTGGCCCAGGAGTAGTTGACTACGAACTGCCGAGAATCCAGCCTGCTAAAGAGGTCCAGGAAGCTGAGCCAGGAGTAGCTGATGACGAGCTGCCAAGCATATGGCCAGAAGAATGGATACCGATGATTGATCTGACCGAAGATCCCATCCGAACAAGAGAGCGACTTAGTGAAGGTAGGGAGTGGACTAGTCAGGAAAAGCAAGGCACAGGCGAAGAACCTCAGCATCTTGAGATTCACATCAAAACCGAGGAAGGAGAAGGTCAGACAGGGACAGAACAGGTGTTCGATACACCTCCACTAACTCCTGATGTGGATGAGGGACAGCCTAGACATAGAGTAATAGTTCGAGCAGAAGAAAATCAAGAGATCGAAGTGCTCGAACAGGATCAGATAGGGTTAGAAGAACGGGTTCAGGAAACAGAAACAGAAACAGAGACAATCGAAAGCCAAAAACAAAATATACCTGAACAAGGCCAGATTAGTAACCAGGCAGAAGAATTTGATGCTAGCCCTGGAACTAGTCAGATAGGGGAAGAAGAAGAAGAAAGTGAAGCAGAATTGCCACAAGCGAAAGAGAACAAGAGGATAAGAGAAGAAGGTGAAGTTCAAGTGCCAACTAAGAGACTTAAGAAAAGAAACAACCTTGAGCCTAGGTTCGTAAAGAAATTAAGGCTAAGGATAAAGACAGTGGAAGAAAAACGTGCAGAAGCAAGGAGAAGTGCGCGGATAGCAGAGCAAGAAGAAAACTCTTCCAAAAGAAGGAGTGAACGAATAAAAAGACAAAACAAAAAGTACAAGTCACCTGAATGGACACTCGTTTTGGAAGAACTTGAAGATCTTGATATAACTGACGTAAGCGACGGAGAGCCCGTCCCTGAGTACTCTGCTGAAGAAGAAGACGAACCGCCGTGAATTTGCACAAAGTAAGCTAGTTGTGTAAAGACACAAAGAGGGGTCGAGAAACTTCTTCTGAGCAGAAATGTCTGATTCAACTGTGAATGGTAGACCTAGTTGCAGTCGTTGCAAAACGTGCTGCAAGGTGTGTATATGTAGTATAGTAGTACTGATAGTAATATGGATAGGACTAACAATCTTTATACCCTTTACTGTAAGTAAAGATACTAACATTGTCCCTACTGAAATTATAAATACTGACAGTGAGGAGTTGACAACACAGAGTGTAGCGAGACATGAGAGAGCACTGAGACAAACAAAACAAGACTTAGAAGCATCAGATGAGGGAGGACTACATTATCATGGAATTAAGAACAGGACACACTTAAATATTTTTGCAAACTTGTTAATACACTATGGAGAGACTATGGAAATTGAAGATTGCTATGTCTGCATGAAGCTACCTACCTCTGTGGCTGAAGGCGTGACATACCATCACTTGCCATTGACATATGGAATCTCCTGTAGCATTTTAGCTAGTTTATTTTACAAAAGAGGACCGTTACAGTACTATTACTCTAATAATGACGTGATCTTTTCAGAACTTCCTATACGTGGGAACTTGAATCCTGTACATACCAAAAGCGACACCATAAGATATATGGGAGACTACTTCTTGACTATAGGTAACATTGACATAGCTGATGCACACAGAGATAACTTGACTTGTTCTTTGCGTGAACAGGAAAAGATGTTCCTGAACATGGCAGAGAAAAGAAGAATTAAAATACAAAAGAAGGCTAATGACGAAAGTCAGAAAAAGCCAAAATGGGCAGAGAACATGGAAGGCACCTCAAATGGTGGGGCGGGACCTGCTCTGTTGCTGGATTTTGAAAAGAAAGGCAAGCTATGTCTTCACCGCGAGAAGACTAGCTATTATAATAATGTTTTCATTGGTTCCAGTGAATGTGAACATAATTACAAGGTAATTGGAGGTTGGGGTTTCAAAAATGGGTCAGAGCCTGTGTTTCCTGGAATTTATTATATTTGTGGGGACAAGGCTTATTTCAAATTGCCGGATCACTGGTATGGAAGCTGCTATTTTGGCATTGTCTTCCCGAAAATATACCATGTGAATGGGAAAGCTGGAAGCAATGAAAATACTAATGGCTTAGTGCGTAGTAAAAGAGAAAGTATAGGTGAAATTATGGGTAGTATTTTTAGTGCACTGATACCTGGAGTGGGAGTGGTTCTGAACACTAACAGAATTTGCAAATTGTCTACTATAGTGGATGTGCTGTCTACTGAAACAGCTCATGGATTTCTGCTGGTCAATACCGAAATGGTTGCGATCAGATCAATGGTTTTGCAGAATCGACTTGCTCTTGACACCTTATTAGCGAAAGAGGGCGGAGTCTGCCGGATGTTGAAGGCGCAACATTGTTGCACTTATATTCCGGATAAAAGTGTACAGATCAAAAGATATGTGAAAAACATTACTAATTTGACAAAGGAACTCAAACCACTCGAAGTTGATAGTGCCTGGAAGAGACTGGTAGATGGTCTGTCAAATGTCGGTCATTGGCTTGCTAGCGTAGGTAAAAGCTTATTGTTCAAGATACTGATGCCAATTGGTATTATAGGTCTTATCATATTTCTCATTTTTATCTGTTGTAAATGCCGCAAGCGCACCAAGAAGCACGAGGTAAATGCAAGAGGGTTGAAACGGAGTGTGGATGAGATTGAATTGGAAGAAGTGAATGATCAGATATACAAGAAGGTGAAGACTTCTCACCCTACCAGAACTGAAAGAGAGAAGTTGGAACGATTATTGGAAGAGATAGAGGTGTATAAAGTGTGAAAGAAAGTTGGCATCTGGTTCCATTTAGTTTGTGATGATAGTAAATATCATCAAAGAGGGGATTGATGAAGCAAAGCTTCGCATATTTTGCGGACTTGCTGAAGTCAAGAACCTCGTTTATGTGTAATAAAGTAACAAATGTATGTCTTACTAACATTTATATTAAGTTTTGAGTAAAGGTACGAAGCTTGCCTATGTGTATTTCTAATGCATTTAATCCGTGTACTTAAAAATGGCCGCCGCTTGTATTTTAGTTACTGCGCATGCGTCAGCCACACTCACGTGTCCTGACGCGTCTGCAGAAGTGGAGGGAAATTTATGCGCATGCGTAATGCATAGCTGTGCCCATCATGTGGTACTGCTCGTGCCACTGCTCTTGTGCCTGTATCCATGTAGCTAACATTTAAACTGCATAAGTATATTTTATGATGATAAGTAGAAAGTACAAACCCTGTGATGTGTTTTCATGATGACATTATTATGTATTAATTTGTTTTCGCTTACTTTTCATGTACCGCGGGGAATGGGGGTCTGAGAGAGAGGAGAGCCATATTGGAGGTCCCTTCTGCGCCTGCGCAACTCTCTGTGGCACAGTAGACCTTGACTGATGGAACATAGCCAGTTGGCAGCGATGGGCGAGATGCTCCTGAGAAAGTCACCTCTGCCCTGCGAGAACAGCGAATGTGGCTCCTTATATGTTACAATGTAATATTGTGCTACTGCTTGCCGTGTAGCTTCTCATGGGAACCCCAAATCTTTCTAGGCGGTGCCCAAACATGCAAATACAGGCTTGAAATATTGCATTGTGATTGGTGTGTTACCCAAATCCTACCTTAGGACCAATCGAAATTGAGGGATTCTGACACTTTGCAACATTGGGGGGTGGTACACTGTCCCCAAACTGTATATCTACCCTGGGTTCACCTAGGGAACCGTCCGACTTGTCTGGTTTAGCTGACCTGTCACTGACCCATCGTACTCAATAGGTGACTGAAGATACAGAGCGCTGCGGAGCACTCTGTCCGAAATTGACCATAGACTAAGGTTCTACTGAACCTTAAAAGTGCTGGCGAAGCACTTTGCTGGGAGTTCGCTGACCCAATCGAGGTCTTGATCGATAGCTGCAGAGCGGGTGGAGCGCAGGCGTTGCTTCCGAACTGTGGGTTCCGGTCCTGTCCTGAGCGGTCCTGTCTGAGGGTTTGCTGTCCTGTCCTGAGGTCCTGTCCTGATTTCTAATCTGAGGGTATCCTGTCCTGTCCGGGGTGTCCATTCTGCACCTGCTGTCCTTTGAGGGGTATCCTTCCTTGAGGGTTTCCTGTCCTTAACTGACCCGTGGCCAGGGTTTGGTTTCCACACCATTCTAGGTAAATATTGCTCTGAACCTCTTAAAATCTTGCACCTTCTGAATTTCTAACTTTTGCTTCAATAAAGTTTACCATTGCATATGTTATTTTTCCATGTCTTTCCGCAACTATTGAAAGTCATTTGCATTTTTCCATAAGTTTGTTCCTATGTCTTCTCACTTGTTAGAAATTATATTTTGCATTGCAGTTTGTCATTTTCTGATATGGTCTAGAACCTCATTGCCTAGACTGTTTAAAGGCCCGTTCACCTTAAGTGAAGCGTGTTACTCTTTATAGGCCCTCCTGTAGTTATACATACATATAGTCTGCCCATGCTTAAATATTTCTGAATAGCATAGTATCTTCTCGTTACATTTTATATCAGTATTTCAATGATTACTCTGTCGTTATTTCTCTATAGTTACATTATTTACATTATCTTGGTTATTGATTGCCTTATTCTGATGTACCTTATGCATGAAGCAAATTGAACTTTAGATAAACATTTTAAAACTTCCCGTTGTCCGTGGTCATTTCATCAGTATTTTGAATGTTATTGGTTGGGTTTGTATTTTGCTGCCTTTCCTTTTACAGCTAGCTCCCTGATTCATTGTGGTCATTAGGTACCCGCATCGGTGGATGGTAAGTCGGGTGCACTGAGAAATAATAGTAGGGAACACACACACACAAATTGGTAGAGCTCGTGAAGTCACCTGGTCAATGTATATGGTGATTTGAAAGTATATGGGCCCTGAAGCCGGAAAAGGCGAAAATTATTGGTCGGGTGGCCTCGCGCGCTCCATCAGTCTCACGTGCCCTACACTGTACCATATCTGTATAGCACCCTCACAGAGAGCCCGACCGTCCCCCTCACGTCCCGAATCGACACTCTGTCTATCTACCGACCCTGTGCTCCTCCCTCCCGATACCTTCCTTTCCTCACTATCTCTTTCCTCCCCCCCCTCACTGCCCGGGTGACGGTGATCGGTATCTTGTATCTTGAAGTTCAGGATAGGACTAACGGTCCCTTGTTTTCTTTTCTTCTCTTACTGCCCTCCGTCGATCCTCCCCAACATCGGAGCCATCGTGGGACTTCCTGAAGACCTGGACCCGTCCCCACGACCCGGAGCGGACCTTCTCCCCTGGAACCTTTCCTTGTTTTGTTGGGACATTTCTTCCTGCCTGTTTTGCGTAATAAACGAACAGCATAGCCCACTACATACGGCCTCCTTGCCTGCTTTTCCGGCCTGCCACACACCCACAGTCACAAGAAGATATATAGATAAAGATATATATAGTAAGAATTGATTCGCTGAGTGGCCTTCCTCGCTCCAAGTTAGGCATAGCTGCCAGATTTTCCATGTCCATGTATGACTAGTTAGCCCATTCCCAAGGGTGTAACTTGGTCAGTAAGACTGAGGGGTGTTAGCCTCAGCTTTTCCAACAATCACGCTGTTGCATATCATATTAAACATCATAATAGAAGCAGCGAATGAGGGGGGCTTAAGTACCAGTGGAAAGGGAAAGGGGAGCGGATTGTGAGGTGATACTTAAAACATAGTATTTTGTAAAATTATCATGTTTTAATATCCTTCAAAACAGAGACGAGGGTATGTTTTTCTCTGAGTGAGTATTTTAAAATCCCAGGTGAAATCCGGAAGACACCTCACAACACCTGATTAAAACTACTTATTAACAAGTACATTTATTAGGGGGTGGGGAGGTGTAACACCCCAAACACCCCCCCGCCCCCGAAGCTACGCCCCGCCAATCCCGTTTTCTTCTTAGAGTTCTAGAACTGGGATTCCTGGTTTTATACTGGGCTACAACTCCCAGAATTCTAACACCTAAGACTGGACTGGTGTAGCTAGTCACAGCTGGACCTGGGAAACTTCTCAGTAATGTTTTAGTTTAATTGTGTGCTTTCTTTTGAAGCGTTTAAAACTCATCCAAATTGTCAGCCTTCAGACACGATACAACTCGTAAAGTGCTAGGAGTGACCAGCCGGTAGAGTCTGCACAACATCAGAAGAGAAGACGTGAGTGATTTTCTTCTTTTTTTCTGCTGAGTTGTACTCTTTGCTTGTTACAGTCAGTCAATCAATCATGGTTTGTTAAGCACAGCTACTCACCCTAAGGGTCTCAAGGCGCTAGGGGAGTGGTGTGCGGGGGCGCAGCTCCTAGGCATTCAAGGAGTACAGTCGGAGGCCAAGAGGGTCAAAGGTCTTCCCTGGCCTTTCCAGGGTACGTGCGGAGCCGGGCGCTCATGATGATTCATCGAAGAGCCAGGTCTTGAGGTCCTTCAGGAACTTGGAAAGAGTAGGTATCTGGTGGAGGTAGAGAGGGATGGTGTTTCATCCTTTTGCAGCGAGGAAACAGAAGAGCCGGACTCCTGTTCTGGTCTTCTCGATGCCTGATACCGTTGCGAGGGAAAGCTGACCTCAGCGGAGGGATCTTTGGGGTGTGTGGAACGAGAGGCGGTGGTTCATGTAGGCCGGTGTTGTGGAGGGCTTTGTGAGTGTGGGTGAGAAGCTAGAAGGTGATTTTCTTCTCAACAGGGAGCTAGTGTGCCCGCAGGAGTTGGGTGATGTGGCAATGGCGCTGTAGGTTAAGGACTAGCCTGGCGGCAGTGTTCTGGATGTTTTGGAGTTTGCGGGTGAGGTCATTGTTGACCCCGGCATACAGTGCGTTGCTGTAGTACAGTCTGCTGTTGATGAGGCATCGAGGGGTATCCAGTTGAAAGTTTTATGTAGGAGATGGAGGGTGTGAAAACAGGATGAGGTGACGGAGTCAATCTGGCGGTCCATTTTGAGTTCAGAGTCCAGGATGATTCTGAGGTTGCGTGCGTGATCCGCCGGTGGGGGTTGATTCCCAGGGGGCTGGGGGCCACCAGGTGTCACTCCAGCCATCGGGATGTGGGCCTATGATCAGGGCTTCGGTTTTGTATGTGTTCAGTTGTAGGCAGCTGTTCTTCATCCATCTAGCGACTGCTTCCATTCCTTCTTGAAAGTTGTGTTTCAAGATATTGGGTTTGTTGGATAGTGAGAGGATAAGTTGCGTGTTGTCTGCGTACGATACTATGTTGAGTCCGTGTGATCTGACGATGGAAGCAAGAGGGGCCATGTAAAAGTACAACAGGGTGGGGCTGATGGAGGATCTATAGGGGACTCTGCAGGTGGTTGCCATGGGCTCTGAGATGAAGGGAGATGGTCTGACTCGCTGCGTTCTCTCGGAGAGGAATGAGCTAATCCAGTTGAGGGCTTTGTTTCGGATTCCTGCATTGTGGAGTCTGCAGGCTAGAGTACAGTGTGAGACTGTGTCGAAGGCCGCGGAGAAGTCCAGAAGGATGAGGGCCACAGTCTCACCTCTGTCAAGGAGGGAGCGGATGTCTTCTGTTGCGGCAATGAGGGCGGTCTCTCTGCTGTGGTTCTTCCTGAAGCCTGATTGGGAGGAGTCGATGATATTGTTGTCGTCGATGAAGGAGGCGAGTTGGCTGTTGACAGCTTTTTCAATGACTTTCACGGGGTAGGGAAGTAGGGAGATCCGACTGTGGTTCTTGAGGTCTGTGGGGTCCGCCAATGGTTTCTTTAAGAGAGGGTTGACCTTGCATGTTTCCAGTCATTGGGGAAAGATGCAGTTTGAAGGAGTGGGTGGTCCTCATGGTCTTAAGGTCGTCTTCAATGCTGAGGGCGGTCCAGCTGTCCAGTGTTGGCTGTGCGGTGCAGGAAGCGGTGAGTGTGGGTTCCTCGTAGGGGTTGTTGTTGTCAAAGTTGTCATAGATGGTCTTGATTTTGTGATGGAGGAAGGCGCTCAGTCTGTTGCAGAGGTCCTGGGAGGGTGGGATGTTGGTGGACTCGCTGTTGGGTTGGGCGAACTCTTTGATGATGCCAAAGAGTTCCTTGATGTTGTGTGCATTGGTGGAGATTCTGTCGTGGAGTGTTTTCTTCCTTGAGTGTCTGATGAGCTTGTGGTGGACAGGGTCCTGGCTGTACCTGTGCTAAAAAGAAGACCAAGCAACATCTCAACCTTGAAAGACAACTTTGGCCAGTGTGGCATTGTTAATCTATGGTGTGACTCCCAAGGAGCAGTATGTGACAAAATGGGGGTTGGCTGCTGTGTTGGAGTCCAGGGGCATCCGCCACCCAGGGACCCCTGCCAAACCCAGGGTGGTGTGGTTTGTTTGATTTCACAACTTAACAAAAAATCCCTACAAATACAGAACTATGGTAATAGTTCACATGGGTGATGGATACAGTTTACAGCCACCTGGGAAACCCCATGGAGACAGACCAACCTCAGGCATTTCCAAAATCTAGAGACAGGTAATACAAAGAGGTGTGGCTAGTGTGGATCCTTGCACTTGTTCTTACAATGTCCTGCAAGTGTCAAACTGTGCCTAAAACAATTTCTCCCACTTTTATTGGGGGATGGCTGCAGCATTTGGACTGTGGATCAGCCGGAAACCCATATTACCCTACCAACCATGAGTATTACTGAAAACTAGATATCTACAGTTATGCAGAGTAGCACTGCCTGCGTGCATTCTACCATTGTCTCACATAGAATTCCTACCAAACCTCAAATTAGGCCAAAGGAAACCCCAGTTTCTCAAAACTAGAGTTATCCAGTATTTGGGTGTCTTTCATAGATTCACATGCCTGAATCATTCCCCGTCGTCGAGACGGGAGCCTCCGGTAAATAAAAAAGTAATGTCCTATAGACATACATAGAGAAAATAGGCCCAAGGGTCTCCCCTTAGTGGCCTTTCCTTGTCCTTATGTAAAAAGGACCAAACTCTTACAGTCAGCCAATCAGCTCCGACCTCCCTCTAGGACCTCCCTGGGAGGAGCCCCAGTCCCTCAGATTTTCTACCGCACGTTGTGCTAGGGAGTCTCCAGCTTGAGCTCTGCTCAAGATTCCTTTATAACCATCTAACTTTCTTCAAAAGTGATTCTTCACTCTCAACCCTTCAAGGATTCTTCACTACACTGTTTTGCAGTAAGTGGTTTCTTTCCACAAACTTCTTCCATGTCTGAGTCACAGAAGAAAGCCCTGTTCAGGGCCTGCTCTTCCTGTGGGAAGAAGAGGATCCACGTGGATGATAAGCATGAGCTATGCTTGTACTGCCTTTACCCAGATCATGTCTCGGACAAGTGCAGGATTTGTAGGTCTTTCCCTAAAAAGACTGTGAGAGACAGAGAAGGTCGCCTTCTCATCTGGCTGGACAGGCTGAAGGACAGAGACAATCTAGAATCTTCTGAGGGCAGTGTTTCCAAAAGCTCAGAAGTCTCTCAAAAGAGGCCTAGGGTAACTTCCCCGGGCCCCTCAGACACTCCTCCTAGAAAGGCAAAAAAGTCTTCAGAGGCAAGATCTACGTCATCTTTAGTGTCTGTTCAGGCTGATCAAACCTTCAAAAGGCCTGCTCCATCGTCTACCAGACAGACCCACAGGACAACCTCTGTCACAACCACTGTGTCGACGACATCAGCGTCATCGCCTTCAGCGTTGACGACGACGACTACTTCCTCGACATCATCAGGTAGACCTGTTTCCTCTATTATATTACTGCAATCGTCGTCGACGACGAAGACCCTGTCGACGACGAGAACCACACCATCGACGACGGCATCGTCATTAACGAGCCCACCGTCATCGAAGAACTCACAGGCGTCATCGAAGACGTCGACGACGACGACGAAGACACCGTCGACGGCGGGCTCGCCGTCGACGAAGGTACCGACGACGACAACATCGTCATCAAAGTCGTCGACGACCAAGGTACAGTCGTCCACACAGTCGACGACGACACCGTCGACGACGACACCGTCGACGAAGGCACCGTCGACGAAGGAAAAACCGTCGACGAAGGAACCGTCGACGAAGGCACCGTCGACGAAGGCACCGTCGACGAAGGCACCGGCGACGAAGGTACCGTCGACGACGCCGACGACGACGGAAGACTCGTCGTCGGAGATGGCATCGGAACCATGGAAAAAATCCAAACTGGTGGAGATGCCGACCCTCATGCTGCCGCCGTCGACGACGCCCTCGACGTCGACAGGCACAAATGCTGCGTCTAGCAAGTCTAGCAAAACGCAAATTACCCCGGAAACCACGTCTCCGAGCAAAGTGGAGATGCAACCACCTCACGACATCTTCCAAAGTGAAGAATCCGAAGAGGATGACCGCATGGGTCCAGCTACCTCTATCTCGGACCTCAACGTCAAGTGCCAAAGCACTGATGAGGAGCAGGAGGAGCTAACTTATCAGGAACACTCCATCCACACTAGTGTCCGCACGGATGTCACCCCCATGATCTGCCTACCGGCGACTCTGGTCAATGACCTGCGGTTCCTGGTACAGGACTACAAACAAAGATTCCTGGATGCGGACAGTGGTCATCAGACACCGGTGGACCATACACCAGCGCCTGCCCCAAAACGATCTCAAACTCTCCCTCAAACCCACCGTGACCAGACCCAGCCTCAGGTGATGGACTCCTCGGACGACGACGAGGAGGAGGAAGAATTGGAGGAAGGAGAGGTCCAGGAAGTCCACTCGGACCACTCGGACCAGGATGGAGATAACGAGTATGTAGCGTCATCCCCGGCTTCACCTGAACCGCGACATGCGGATTCGCCGCCTGTGGACATAGCAGGCTTCCACAAACTTGTGGAACGGGCAGCGAAGAGATTCCATATGGTAGTGGAATCAACGGAAACGGACTGCTTCCTGCACGACTTCAAAGAGCAGACACAAAAGGCAACCAAATCTATTCCAATCATAGAGTTCTTGTGGGAACAGGGCAAGAAATTAATGCTGACACCCGCTTCTGTACCTGCGGTTGTTCCGCGCCTGGACAAGAAATATAAAGCCCCACTTGCAGCGGCGGCTTGCCTCAACGGGCACCCCAAACCTGACTCGGTGGTCATGCAGGCGGCCCAAAAACACTCCCGCAACCCTTCCTCCCCACTGTCCGCTCCTCCGGATAAGGAAGGCAGGAAGCTGGACACGATAGGAAAGAGATTCACGTCCACGTCGGCCATGACCATCAAGGTGGCCAACTCCATTGCCTTGTTGGGGCGCTACAATCGCCAACTCTGGGAGGACATAGCCCCATACCTGAAGGAACTGCCTGATGCCGTAAGGGGGGAGGTCAAGGCTCTTCTGTCGGAAGGTCAATCTTCAGCGGCGGAAATAATTGACTGCGCTATAGATGCAGCCATGACTGGCTTCCGTCAGCTAGCCGGAGCCGCTGTGCTACGCCGTCAAGGATGGCTGAAGGCGACGTCGTTCCACCAGGAGGTACAATTGAAGGTGCTGGACATGCCCTTCGACGGCCAGCATCTCTTTGGGGACAAGATCGACGAGGCACTGCAAACTATCAAAAAGGACACCGACACTGCAAGGGCACTAGGCACGTTACAGTCACGGAACCAGTCCTTTCGAGGAAACAGATCAAGAGGTCAGTCCTCTTATCGCGGTTCCTACCAGAACCGGTCCTCGTATTCCTCTACCAACAAAAATCAATACCAGCACAAACAACAACAAGCCCGTCAATCTTCATACGGACGATCTACCTTCAGGGGCAGGAATTCCAAAAGAGGCGCCGGCGGACGCCAGTGACCGATTACTCCAGCCAGTCCCACCACCCTCTACATCCTTTCAAATTGGAGGAAAACTGACCCATTTCCTCAACAATTGGCAACACATCACCACGGACCGATGGGTCCTCCAAATTATAAGATTCGGACACTCTCTCGAGTTCACATCCCTCCCTCCCAACACGCCTCCCAAAAGACGGACGCACAAACATCTACGGCTCCTTACCCTAGAACTCGCTATAATGCTACAAAAAAGAGCAATCGAACGAGTTCCAGCATCCCAGAAGGGAAAGGGGTTTTATTCCCACTTCTTTCTTGTGAGACAGAAAGAGAACAAGTGGAGGCCCATTCTAGACCTTCGGGCACTCAATGCCTTCCTACGGAGCCAATCGTTCAGGATGGTGACAATTCAAGAAATCTTGGGCACTCTCGAACAAGGGGATTTCATGACATCCTTAGATCTCCAGGATGCCTACTACCACATCCCCATCCTCAAGCGTCACAGAAAGTTCCTGCGGTTCGCGGTGGCGGGCCGACATTATCAGTTCAGAGTCCTACCATTCGGCCTCAAGTCCGCGCCGCGGATTTTCACGAAGTGCCTAGCACCGGTGGCGGCTTTTCTGCGTCAGTTGGGTCACCAAGTCTTCCCTTACCTAGACGACTGGCTGGTGAAAGCACCCTCAGCCGAGGGCGCGGCAGCATCCTCCTGCGCCTGCACAAATCTTTTTCAGAGGCTAGGATTAACCATCAATCTCAAAAAATCCTGCATCACCCCTACAACAAGGATCACCTTCCTAGGGGCTATCCTGGACACGGACTGCGTGAAGGCCTTTCCCTCGAAGGAGAGGGCGGACAAGATACTGTCTCTAGCCGGGGCTGTGGCGACAAAAACACACGTCAAAGTGCGCACTTACACATCCCTCATGGGAATGATGTCTTCGTGCATACTCCTCATCCCTCACTGCAGACTCAGGATGCGCCCATTGCAGGAAGCTCTCGCGACCCAATGGACCCAAAGCACTGGCTCTTTCGAGGACATTGTGCAAATCACACCAAAAATGTTCAGAAGCCTAGCTTGGTGGAGGAATCGAAAAAATCTGAATGTAGGATTACCGTTTCTCCTTCCGGCGACGCCTCTGGTGATCACCACGGACGCCTCCTTGGAAGGATGGGGCGCTGTTCTACAAGATCTTCGAATCAGCGGCAAGTGGGACTCTCAGGAAAAACTGCTCCATATAAATCTCTTGGAGCTGAGGGCGGTATATCTTGCTCTACAGGCATTCCTGCCACGCATCCAGAACTCCCCAGTGCTCGTCAAAACAGACAACACCACGACGATGCACTACCTCAACAAACAGGGGGGAACGCGTTCGCTCTCTCTATCACGAGAATCGCAGAAAATCTGGAACTGACTAGTGTTACACGGGATCCCACTCAAGGCGGACTATGTCCCCGGAAAAGACAATACTATCGCGGATGCCCTGAGCAGGCAACGATCCCTCTCCCACGAGTGGGAGCTGAGCGACAACGCCCTGGAACACGTCTTCTCTCAATGGGGAGTCCCAAACATCGACCTGTTTGCCACCAAAGAAAACACCAAATGCCCACACTACGCAAGCTGGCATCCCCAACAAGGGTCTCTGGGAAATGCATTCTCCATCGGATGGTCCAGCACGTTTGCGTACGCCTTTCCTCCGTTTCCAATGATCCCGAGGCTCCTCAGGAAGATGAAGGCGGAGCCATGTACCCTAATCCTGATTGCCCCGTTGTGGCCGAGACAACACTGGTTCTCGGATCTACTTTGACTTTCCATCAGGTCACCGATCCGTCTGAGGCAACACCCGAACCTCTTAACAATGTCCAACGGACAGGTGCAACACCCGAACCTCCAATCGCTCAAGTTGTCGGCCTGGCTCCTGAGCAGAGGGAGTTCAGTGGCCTAAATATCCCGCAGGACTGCAGGGATATCCTGTCGAAAGCGAGAGCGGATAGTACAAACAAAACCTACACTCTCAAGTGGAAACGCTTCTGCATGTGGTGTGTGGATCGGGGTCTACGACCACTCTCAGTCACCCCTGAACAAATACTGCCATACCTGCTGCATTTAGCACAGTCAGGCCTGGCACATGCATCCATAAAGGTTCACCTAGCAGCTATCTCTAGATTCACCAGGACTTTCACAGGACCTTCTCTGTGGTCCAGTAGACTAGTCAAACAATTCCTGAAGGGGCTCTACAGATCCTTTCCGAGGCCTCGGAAAGTCCCTCCAACGTGGCAACTGAATCTGGTGCTCAACCAACTCATGAAAAGTCCGTTTGAACCCATCCATCGAGCATCCATCAAACACATCTCCTGGAAAACAGCACTCTTGCTCGCTCTAACATCAGCCAGGAGAGTTAGCGAGCTGCAAGCTTTGTCCATTCAGGAACCATATATGCAATTCAGACAAGACAGGGTAGTACTGAGACCAAACCCTAAATTCATACCTAAAGTCCCTTCGGACTTTCATCTCAACGAGCCAATTGTCCTCAGGTCCTTCTTTGCAAATCCGTCCACAACAGCGGAAAGAGCGCTGCATTCTCTGGACCTTCAGAGGTGCCTAAAATTCTACCTGGACAAAACTAAGGCTCTCAGGAAATCTTCACAGCTGTTTGTGGCATACAGCAGACCAAGAGTGGGCCTGCCTCTCACGAAGCAAAGCATCTCCAGGTGGATCTCCTCAGCGATTGCATTCTGCCACGACAAGGCCGGACGGCCTTTAACTGAGCATGTTACTGCTCACTCCACCAGGGCGATGTCCACGTCCGCAGCACTGTTCGCTGGGGTACCAATCTTGGACATTTGCAGAGCGGCGACTTGGAAGTCACCGCACACTTTCTCCAGACATTACTGCCTGGATATCGAACTTCAGAAGGATGCGGCAGTGGGCCAGGCAGTGCTTCGCCATCTCCTTCAGTGATGTGAGCCTTCCTACAACCCGCCATCCAGGTATGCACGTTCCTTGCTATTGTGATGTTACTGTTATGCTGTCCACATGTTGTATGACGACACATGCATTGTCTACTGTGACTACAGAGCATTTCCATCACGCAGGTGCATATCTGATTGCTAGCTATTCTGATTCAGGCATGTGAATCTATGAAAGACACCCAAATACTGGATAAGAAATGCGTTACTTACCTGTAACAGCAGTTATCCAGTATTGGTGTCTTTCATAGATTCACATGCAACCCTCCCGCCTCCCCTGGAAGGTCTCACATCCCTCTCTAACAATATTACGCCAACCTAGTTGGGTGCGTACGAAAATCTGAGGGACTGGGGCTCCTCCCAGGGAGGTCCTAGAGGGAGGTCGGAGCTGATTGGCTGACTGTAAGAGTTTGGTCCTTTTTACATAAGGACAAGGAAAGGCCACTAAGGGGAGACCCTTGGGCCTATTTTCTCTATGTATGTCTATAGGACATTACTTTTTTATTTACCGGAGGCTCCCGTCTCGACGACGGGGAATGATTCAGGCATGTGAATCTATGAAAGACACCAATACTGGATAACTGCTGTTACAGGTAAGTAACGCATTTCTTCCAGTGGACTGTAGGATGGTCTGAAATGCATAGATTCCAGCACTCTTTAGCTACAGAATTAACAGAAAATTCCAAACCCGGTTTAAAAAAAGAATTAACTCTCAATTCTGTTTCCACTGTGGATAGCTGCTTTATCCCATCATGGGTTCTCCTCGTCCCAGTCCTTACAAGTGAGGCAGTCCTGCCTCCAGCCAACCAATCAATACGTCAGAAACCAAAAGTCAAAGGTCATATAATCCCCTCCCACCCACCACCATGCCTGTTTTTTTCTTGCTCCCACGGCGGGCGGAAAGCTGGTGCTCCGTGTATTCTGTCTACTTTTTCCGGTTTTCCTCTGGATGTGTTGCAGTGCCTGGAGTTTTTAAAACAAAATCTACTTTGTTGAAGGTCTTTCATTGTGCTGTTTGCTTTGTACTTCTGTTTTTTGTTTCTGCGCGGCTGTTCTGGTGCTCCGGTCGGCTATGCTCCTGCTCCTGGGTCAGGACGCTCTCAGCGCTTGGCTGGGCTGGGGCAAGGAGCTTTCCTGATGTCCTGGCCCCGGATCGTTTCGGCGCTGGGGATTTCCAGCAGCGTCCGGCCCCAAGGGCCATGTTGTGTGTCTATGGCTGTGGGTGGGGACTGTGGGGCTGCCCTTTTGCTGATTTTCCAAGTCTCTCACCCGAGACTTGGTTGATTGGGGGCAGTTTGTCATGGGAGTTACTGGGCACTTCCTTTTTGTGTGTTTGGAGTTTTCCTGTGTGGTTTACTCCTTTTTCCTCTAGCCCTGAGTGCTGGTGATTCCTCTCCGGTGCCTGCATTAGCAGTGTCCGAGTCGCGTTATGTTCAGGACCTGCTGGAGTTGACGTTTTGCAGGTTTCTAGGGCTGATTTGCATGTCCAGTCTGATGGTGCCTGCGAATGATGTGGTGGACACGGATAATTCCCCTAAGGGAAACTAAGAAGTTATGGCAGTAGGGTAACCATGAACAAGACAGTGAAGTCCATCTCTCAATTCAAATTAGCAAAGACAAGAGTGCTCAAGGTTAATATACAACCACTGAAAGTAATTACAATTCTTGTTGGATGCTCTTCAAACCACAGGGTAACCACAAGATTGCCAACACGTGTTGCGTCAGGCAAATGCGCCAATCAACTTCATCAGGGCAAAAGGAACAAATGGAAAAAGCCAATGAGATAATCCTCCCATAAACCATAAATTTAAACAAGATAAGTTCCTTTAAAGCAGCAATATAAGATGCGGTAAACGCTGAGTATTCATAATCACGGGTGTTCAAAAATGCGTAAAAAAAGGTACTCTTTTAAAGTAGCAATAAAAGATGCCTTAAACGCTGAGTGCGCGGCTGAGACACTACAGCCCCGCACATGCGCAGACCATACCCGGCCACACTGCGCATGCGCGCACACCGTGCGCTAGCTCCGAAGGCGGCTCTCCGCCTGGGAAACGCCCACGCTAATGCAGGCTTACTAACGCGACCCTACGCTAATGCGCACGCGCTCATAATGCGCCCACACTCTCCTCAGGCACCATGACTCGGACACCCGAGACTTTCTACCATTGCCTCCCATACCTGCAGGTGCATTTGGTTATCCAATTAACCGGACTATTTAAGACATGGGAAATGTCCACTCCTCACCGGTATGCGAAGGAGGCACTACAGGTCCAGAGCAGGCTCTGCCCAGAAAAGCTGTGAGTATGAGAAACAACCACCACGACTCCTGGTAAGCGCTCTTTTCTCCCCTACAGGCCTCCCTAATCAGTGTGGTAAAATGTTTGTCCCCTTAGGGTCAAGCCCTTGCCACCTCCCAACCTTGAGGTCAGACTGAGCAAAAACTAGCGTAAGAGTGCCCTCTTGCGCCGCTCTACACTTATGCACAATGTTTTTCCCGTCTTTTAACCACCTCACCCTCGAGTTACAAGTGCGATTCTCACCGTAATGGTACCACCAATACCATTACATTTTAGTCGCCTATAGCCCACATGAATCCGCTATGGTGACGGCAATCAGATGTGCACAACTTTGTACATCCGAATGACTCTATTTTTCCTTTGTATGTTTTGTCTTTTGTCCATACATGTTATATGTACAGGTGGTCTTGAGAAGGGAATCCCCCTCTCACACATAGATACACTTTAGGGCGTGTAGACACATAGTCTAAACCACACTCCCACTAGTTTACTTACACTCACCCCTTTTATTTTAGGTCCTGAAGAAAGCCAGCATAGTCATAAGGCACTGGCTGAAACATGTTGACCCATTGGATGTGAGAGGTCGTAACTCGCCTCTTACATCTTCCAGCCTTATTTTTTAACCGCTGACGGAGGCCCAGGTATTAAAGTCTAATTCTACCCTCGGGTACTGGGACCCCCGCCAAGCCGTTTTAACATCACTTTCTTAACTATCTTCACTGCACACTCAGCAAAATACCAGCTCCGCTGTAATCAGGCGTTGAAGCACACCCGGGGCACGCTAGGTGCTACTGGGTGGGCCTGATGATGAAGCATGCCACCAACTAGGTTGGTGGGTGAGGGCTTTATGAACACACTCACCAGGTGTTCCCACTCTATGACGAAACATACCAGAGTCTTTTCTTGTTTTTTGTAAACTGAAATAATATGAGCTAGTCTCTTTTTGATTAAATCACATATTACCCCGGGGATAAGGACTAGCTTTCTGGTCCTCTCTCTCTCTCTTGATTCCGCATTAAACGCTGAGTACTCATTATCACGGGTGTTCAAGAATACGTAAAAAAGAGGTACTCCTATAGTAAAGATCACTGCATCGTGATCAGTAGTCTGACAAATCTATGTAACACCTGTTCGTACTCCCAGACCTCGGTTGTGATACACCGAGTCCAAACCTTAGATAAATAGATACAGCGACCAGCAGCATGTATTATCCATCGGCGTCTAGCCCTAAGGGATATACGTCTCGGGCAAGCTTCTTTCGGTCATGCTGGTCCATATTGGGAGGTACTTAGTTTTGGCCCTAACTCATTTTTGGGTATCCCTGTATTGTTCCTCTGTGGTGGATGGCCTTCCCTTACATGCTGTCCTGAGGGATATGCTGTCAAAGGAATGGCTTGAGGTTGATATTCAGAGTATTCTCTGTATTCTGGAGAAGCGGTATCACCTGGCAATTTTTGACACCTTTTTTCCTCTGGTTCCCAAAGTCATTTCTCTTTTGTCATCTAAGGCTTCTCATGTTGGGGTGCGTGCTGGCACTTCTGCGGCCTATGTCTCACAGGTCCTTCTGTAGGATTTGAGAAGTTGTTTGATTGTTTGCAGGTTCAGGGGGACCCTACTCCTGTGTTGGCACAGATGGGGGTTTTGGCCCTATTCCTCTCAGATGTGTCTTTTGGTTCCTTGTGGGCCTTTTCCTCGGCTGCTGGGGCGGCGGTGGCTGGTGGGAGGTCTCTCTAGCCAATGGCTGGTGCCTTGGCACTGCTCGGACTCCTTGGTCCGTTGCCTGCCTTTTTGTGGGTCCCGGCCTTTTTTGGCTTTTTCCGGAGGCGGTTTCTGCGGGGGTATTTGTCTTTTTCCATGTTCTGGAGTTTCCGGGTACTCTGTCTTCTTCTCTGCCCTTTCGTGGTTGGGCTCATGTTCTGGGGGCTGCGTTCCATTGGTTCCCGGCCTCTCCTGCGCCTGCTGCAGCCCCTGGTTGTTGGTCACTTAGTGTTATGCCCTGGTGGAGTCACCGTGGCCTGGTGGTTTTGGTTGCAATCTCTTCCTCGAGTTGTTGTGTGTTTCTGTCCTGCTGTTTCACTGGTTGTGGGTTCCTGTCTGCATTGTTGGCACTGTTGCTAATTTGGGGTCTGGGCTCCTTTGTTCCTGGTTCATTGGCAAGGTCTGATTTCCAACTGGTGGGCCTGTTGGTCATCGATCTTGGTTACCGGATTCCGTTCTGGGGCTGTCCCCCTTTTTGGACTGTTTTTGGGTTACCCCATTGTCCATAGGCCCCGTGTTGGGATCTGCCATGTTCTCTGGTGTTGACCTGTTTTTTTCACAGGGCACTGTTGGGCTGGTTTCGGTGGCGGTGCAGGACCTGAGGTTATGTTCCTTTCTGCTCCTGGTTCCAGTTCCCGTTGATCCCTTCCGCTCAGTTCTGGGTTCCGGGGCTTTGTACTTATTGGTGCGGCTGGGGCATTTTGGATGACCTTTGCAGTCCGTTGTTCCCTTCATCCTGGTGGGTGATTTTTGGCTTCCCTGGATTTGGAAGTCGCCTGCTTTGCCATTCCCGTCCATCCGGCAGGTCATCCGTTTCTGCGGTTTGCGGTGGACGTGTTCTATTACGGGTTTCTGGTGTTGCCTTTTTGGCCTCTCTACTGCTCCCCGGGTTTTTCCGTGGTTGCTGACTCCTGCTGTGGGAGTTTTACTGAGTGTGGGTTTCCCTGTGTTTCCCTAAGTTGTTTTTATCTGGTTTCTAATTCCACCCTCCTTGGGGCACTTTTGGCGGTGGTGGTGTCGAAGGCCTTGTTCCAGGTTGTGGGGTGCATGTTGGTTCTGGCCTTTCTTATCTGGTTCCTGTTCGGGGACTTTGGTTTATCGGAGGTCTGTTCGTCACTTTACGGGGGCTGTTTTTTTCCTTCCGGCTCGATCTCTACCCTGTTGGCTATTCTGCAGGTCGTACCTTCTGCCCCATCTCAGGGTTGGCTGCAGGTCCGGGGTTTGGTGACTGCCACCACAGTGGTGGTTTCTTGGGCCCGCCTGCACCTCCGGTCCTTGGTGGTTCTTCTGTTGACTCATTGGGTTCCTTCCCATGCGGGTTGCGTGGCTCTGGTTCCTCTCTCCCCTGCTTTGGTTAAATTTTTGGCCTGGTGGCTTTGGTCTCCTGACCTGGTGTAGGGGGTGCACTTTTCCTTCTCTCCTCTTGTTGGCCTCGGATGCCTGTCCTTCAGGTTTGGGGGGCCGCATTGGGGTCCTTGGTGGCTGATGACTTTGTTGGTTTGTACCGGCTTTCAGGTGGCTTGTTGTTACTTGTGCCTTCGAAGGGGGTCCAGGTGTGCCTCTCTGTGCCTGCTGTCTTCCGTGTTTTGTGTCTGGGCGAACTCTTGTTTGTTGGCATTGAGGGCTGTTTGTGTTTAGGGGCGTCTGAGTTTTCCTGCAGCAGCTTGGGCCGCTTCCTCCCATCCTCTGTTTTGTGCCGTCTGTCTGTTCCCCTATTCCGGTGCCTTTGTCTTCGGTTCGGGACCCTCTGGTTCAGTCTTTTTTGCTTCCCTTCACGGTGCTCTTCTCCCCCGGTTTAGTTCTGTGGTGGTCTGTCCTCAGGCTCGGGGAATTACTCTCTTGTTTCCTTGGCCTTTGGGCTTTCTGTATGCCTTCCCTCCTAATTCTCTCCTCCTGAGGGTGCTGCGGCGGATTCAAGGGGGTCTGGGGGGGGAGGAGGGGTTGAAGGTGTCTGTGTTGTTGGTTGCTCTTTTTTGGCCTCGCTGCCTTTGATTCCTGCTCCTGCTGCTGTGGAGGGGGGGGGGCAAGTTTGGCTGGCTTCTCTTGACTCCAGCTCCGCTTCTGTGTCCGCACCTGTCTTTGACCTCTGTTTGTCGCTTACATCTGATGGCCTGGCTCTTGGGCGCCCTTCGTTGGCGTCTTTGGGCTGTTCTTCTGTGGTGGCCTGTGGCATTCGGTTGTCATGACGGCCTTCGACACTTGAGAACTGTGGTGCGTGTTGGGGCTCTTTTGTCTCCTGGTGCTCTTCTCTTGGTTTGGGTCCATGTTTGGAAATCCGGCTTCTGTTCATGTCTTTCACCGGGATGGATTTTTGATGGACCTTTCCCCTTCCACCTTGTCTGCTCGTTGGGCTGCAGTTCAGGCTTGTCGGTGTCCCGGGGCCTCTTTGGAGGTTTTTGCTCCTTTGGTGAGTCAGATTCTGCATAGTTTTCAGCTTCTGCGTCCGGTCTCTCCTGTGGTTGTGCCTTCTTGGGTTTGCCTACTTGTTTGCGGGGTCTGCTGTTGTCCTCTTTTCTGCCTTTGTTGGCAGTTGTTTGTTTTGGTTGTCCACAGCAGTGGCTTTTTTGCTGGCCATCACCTTCATGCTTTGGTTGGTGAGTTGGGTGCTTTGCTTCTCTCATTCCCTTCTTTGTAGTTTCTGCTGGTTGGGGTTATTTTGCGGCTGGGCCCGGCTTTTATCCCTTGGTTTCCTCCGTGTTCCATTTGCAGCTGGAGGTGGTTACTTCCAATTTTGCCTGGGGATGGGTATTCCTTTGTTCCTTCCTCCTTAGATGGTCACACCTTTTGGTTTTTCATCCTCCGTGCCCTGGGGTTTCGTATTTCTCCTGCCCTGCTTGTCTCCTGTTGGGGTGTGGCTCAGAGGTGGTTGTTTTCTCCTTCTGCCTTCACTCGCTCTGTGCGTTTGGCGGTCTGCCTCTCTTTTGGGTCTGCCTCCTCCGTCTCTGGTGCCGGGTTGTTTGACCTGTTTTGTGTCCGCTTCCTGTGCTAGGGGGCGGGGGTCTCTGTCCTGGAGTTTTTGTGGTGCAGCCTCTTAGCGGTCTCATCACACGTTTGTTCGGCATTGTCGTCTAGATGTTTTAATTGCATCTGTTGACAGTTTTTGTTGTTGGTGTTCTGAACGCTCCTGTTCGTTGATCATTTGTTTGATTACAGTTTTGTATTTTCTGCATGGATCCCTGGTGTCCTACCTTTTTTCTTCCTGGTTCTCTGCTTGTGAGTTCCTCACTTTGTGAGGACTGGGACGAGGAGGACCCATGAGGGGGTAATGTCTTGTTACTTACTAGTAATCTTAATTTCCCCAATTAGGGTCCTCCTCGTCCCAGTCCTCTTCCCTCCCTCCGTTCCACTGTGTTTGTGTCTGGGACTTGTGATAATAGGCATGGCAGTAGGTGGGATGGGGTTTATATGACCTTTGAATTTTGGTTTCTGGCGTTTTGATTGGCTGGTTGGAGGTAGGACTGCCTCACTTTGTAAGGACTGGGACCAGAAGGATCCTAATCAGGGTAATGAAGATTACTGGTAAGTAGCAAGACATTACTTGGAATTTGAGTAGTCGTCGTATTTGAGCCTGGAGTTGGCTGGCACCCAGTAAAACCTACCAAACCAAGGCATTTTTTAAAACCAGACACTCCTGGGAATTGGCCACTTTTTGTTACCCCGAGTGCCCTGTAAAATGTTAAAGTTTGGGTAAAACAAAAAATAATTCTCTTCATATTTATATGACAGAAAACGCTAGAACTTCTGGGCAACAGTGTTCTGCATTCCCACACTCCTCGTGATTAATACAGTGCCACACGTGTGGATGTACCTATCGCATGAGACAGAAACGGATCAAAATTTGACTCTGTGAATAGTAGACCACATTGGCACTACATTGACTTTGCAAGATCTCAGTTGGGTATAGGCCCAGCCACACGTCAGGCCGTTCCGTATTAAATCGGCAGGATGATAGAACTTGTGTGGTTGGCCGCAAGGTCCAGAGTTTTCTATCACATAAATATGAGAACATTTAGTTTTTAACCTACTCTGGGACATATACAGTGCAAGGTGGGTGAAGAAAATCCATTGAATCCACACAGTCACGCTGCCCTCCTTTCCTTTGGGTGTTTAGTTTTGAGAAATACCCGGGATTGGTGGCATTCTCTAGCTACCTGTCTGCCTCAGGCCTCAATACAGCAGCAGTACTGACATCTCCTCAAGAAGCTTAGTTGCTCTTTACATATTTGCATTTTAGAGCTTTCCCATCACGTGTGATATGTCACCCTTGCATGTGGGGTACTTTCCTTTGTAGAAACATAAGAAAACAATTGTAACCTAAGTTTGATGTTTGTAGGGCGTTCGGATATAAAAAGAGGGTGGATCCATGGAAACCACACCACCCTGAACTATCCTGGTTTTCTAGTCTTCAGAAATGTTTGGAATTGGTAATTTTCCTGGGTACCAAAGAGCCTGCAGCCCAAACATGGCAACTACACCAATCCCATTTCCAAAAATGACCTTTTTAAAAGGAACAGGCAAGGGTATGTTTTTCTTTTTCCTGCCCCAGTTTTAGACTCACCTACACATGTGGGGTAGCATTTTTCTCGGGACAAGTGTGGGAAAGGGTAGTAGGATTTTTTGCCATTTCTGCAAATGTGAAACTTTCTGTCACAGGAATGGGAACAAATTCTGTTTTAGCAAAAGTTTTAGTTTTACAGGGCTTTCAAGGGACATAAAAGTAGTAGGTTCCACAAACTCCACACTGCCCTGTACTCCGAGGTCGTGAGTTGTCAAAAATATCTTTGGTTTGTAGGTTTCTCAGGTGACAGCCGAATCCAGGCCCAAATATGGCAGCTATCCACGTCCCAAATTCCCTTTCTAAAGGAATGCGGCTGGTTTTCACATGGCCACATTTTTAAGTCTTTCTTGTCTAGAGATAGACCCACTGATGGATGTGGGGTGATGTTTTTATTGAGGGAAGTTTAGGAAAAAAGGAAGGTAGGACATTTGCTATGTTCTACTGTATTTTTCTTATGCTTTTGACTTTTTATTATGTTTGAATCTCCACGAACACACTATTCGAAAACTTCCATCATTATGGGCAAAATAGGTGTGAACCAGAATTCCAAATCATATGAATGACCCCTATACCTACACTCAGATTGTTATGGACATTTAAAACAATGTATAACTTTCCTTTATAGCCAATGTTTTTATTCCTTACATTATTTATTGTCAAATGATACATTGGAGTTACAAAAAGAAAAGTTATTATAAGTCACATCTTGGTTATTGACTCTAGTAACGTGTCTTTTTGGTCGAACTGCAAACGCTACATATATTTGCGACCTGAAGGGTGCAGATAAAGTAGCTTTATATTAGATCTCCCGAGGCTCTGCCGGGAGCTACAACGCTGCTGAGGCGCGGCGCAACTTTGCTTTTAGAAACCACGAGACTCTTTTAAATTTACCTTGCCTTCATCTTGCAGGGGCTGCGCTCTGGACATCGCGCACCCCCTGACGCCTCCTGACTCCCCTGCCGGCTGCCGCCAGAGCGCCCCACGCTGCTCGTTCCCTCACCCTCTGACGGGCAGGTCACAAGGGCGGGGACGGGCGTGCCCACCATCTCGGGCTGCTCTGTGGTTGGCGGGGCTGCTCCTCTGTCCCTCCCCCCTTGGCAATCTACTTCAGCTGGGCGAGTTCAGGCCCTGACACTGATTAGATCTCCCGAGGCTCTGCCGGGAGCTACAACGCTGCTGAGGCGCGGCGCAACTTTTCTTTTAGAAACCACAAGACTCTTTTAAATTTACCTTGCCTTCATCTTGCAGGGGCTGTGCTCTGGACATCGCGCACCCCCTGACGCCTCCTGACTCCCCTGCCGGCCGCCGCCAGAGTGCCCCACGCTGCTCGTTCCCTCACCCTCTGACGGGCAGGTCACGAGGGCGGGGACGGGCGTGCCCACCATCTCGGGCTGCTCTGTGGTTGGCGGGGCTGCTCCTCTGTCCCTCCCCCCTTGGCAATCTACTTCAGCTGGGCGAGTTCAGGCCCTGACACTGATTAGATCTCCCGAGGCTCTGCCGGGAGCTACAACGCTGCTGAGGCGCGGCGCAACTTTGCTTTTAGAAACCACGAGACTTGTTTACATTTACCTTGCCTTCATCTTGCAGGGGCTGCGCTCTGGACATCGCGCACCCCCTGACGCCTCCTGACTCCCCTGCCGGCCGCCGCCAGAGCGCCCCACGCTGCTCGTTCCCTCACCCTCTGACGGGCAGGTCACGAGGGCGGGGACGGGCGTGCCCACCATCTCGGGCTGCTCTGTGGTTGGCGGGGCTGCTCCTCTGTCCCTCCCCCCTTGGCAATCTACTTCAGCTGGGCGAGTTCAGGCCCTGACACAGATTAGATCTCCCGAGGCTCTGCCGGGAGCTACAACGCTGCTGAGGCGCGGCGCAACTTTGCTTTTAGAAACCACGGGACTCGTTTAAATTTACCTTGCCTTCATCTTGCAGGGGCTGCGCTCTGGACATCGCGCACCCCCTGACGCCTCCTGACTCCCCTGCCGGCCGCCGCCAGAGCACCCCACGCTGCTCGTTCCCTCACCCTCTGACGGGCAGGTCACGAGGGCGGGGACGGGCGTGCCCACCATCTCGGGCTGCTCTGTGGTTGGCGGGGCTGCTCCTCTGTCCCTCCCCCCTTGGCAATCTACTTCAGCTGGGCGAGTTCAGGCCCTGACACTGATTAGATCTCCCGAGGCTCTGCCGGGAGCTACAACGCTGCTGAGGCGCGGCGCAACTTTGCTTTTAGAAACCACGAGACTCGTTTAAATTTACCTTGCCTTCATCTTGCAGGGGCTGCGCTCTGGACATCGCGCACCCCCTGACGCCTCCTGACTCCCCTGCCGGCCGCCGCCAGAGCGCCCCACGCTGCTCGTTCCCTCACCCTCTGACGGGCAGGTCACGAGGGCGGGGACGGGTGTGCCCACCATCTCGGGCTGCTCTGTGGTTGGCGGGGCTGCTCCTCTGTCCCTCCACCCCCTGCCACGCCCCCTCTTAGACCCCCTCCCATGTGTCCCTATATTACAACTTCCCCTCATAGACGGCGCAGCGGGCGGGCGCAGCGGGCGCGACGAAGGCGCGCCCAATTTAAGCCCGTCTGCGCCCGTCCGCGGCCGACCGGGGCTAGGGGCGCGTTACTCTGCCCCACTTATCACCTATACCCCGGTCCAACTACGCCGCCTCCAGGGACCCTGGCCCATTGCAGCCTCCATTTGTTCTCACACTTCCTCCCTTGGTCTATCCCATGCTGTTCCCCGCACATCCCCCTTCCTATAGCTGGCCCTTCTCTCTCACCTACATGCACCACTCACCCTACAACCTTCAAACCTTTAACAGCTTTTTATCTTAACACTCGGTCCGCTGTCGCCCATACGCACAAACTTTCGGTCCTGCTGGATCTTCATACCCCAGATCTTCTTTTTTTAACGGAGACCTGGTTCGGCGATGACTCCCTCCCCGCCCTACTGGCCACCTTACCGGCTACTTACTATGCCCTCCGGGCAGACCGCCCTTCTGGCAGAGCTGGGGGCGGCGTGGCGGTCATCGCACGCAACGATCTCCCTTTTCAAACCGTGTCCTTGCCTGACATTGCAACCACTGAATACCTGGTTATCCGTACCACCGCCACCTCTCCCCCTTTGACCTGTTTTCTTACCTACCGCCCTCCTCAATCTCCCTTACAGTTTCTTTCTGATTTCTTGGAAGTCTTGGCTACCATTACAGTCAATAATTCCTCTATTCTACTCCTTGGCGACTTCAACTTCTGGCCTTCTGACCCAGCTGAATGCTCGTCCTCAAAGGAATTTTCTGAAACCCTTCAATCCCTTAATTTCACTTCCTTTGTTCACTCCCCCACCCACATCAAAGGTCACATGCTTGACCAGATCTGGTCCCTGAATTGTCCCGTGGAATCTCTTTCTATTTCACCTTGCACATGGTCCGATCACCACTTGATCTCATTTTCTCTGCCCATTCACCCC
This sequence comes from Lissotriton helveticus, assembly GCF_964261635.1. Taxonomy (NCBI): domain Eukaryota; kingdom Metazoa; phylum Chordata; class Amphibia; order Caudata; family Salamandridae; genus Lissotriton; species Lissotriton helveticus. Next base: position 1,969,018,082 of record NC_136065.1, read on the forward strand.
CCAGCCAAGCCCCCTCGCCCCAAAAACATCTGGGTCCGAGCATGGGGCCGAGCCAACCTGGAAGAACTTTCTTCCCTTCTTACCACCTCCCTCCCTTCCCTGCAGGGCCTTTCCACCCTTTCCCAGGTCGAGGCTATAGATCAGTGGCTCTCCGCTGGTAGTGATTCTGCTGCCCCGCTCAAACGCATTACCTCCAAGCGCGATAAGGATGCCAATCGGTGGTTCAATTGAGAGCTTAAGGCCACCAAACTTACAGTACGTCGCGCGGAGCGGGCTTGGAGGAGAAGTTATTGCCCCATTTTACGACTGGAGTATACCAACATCCTTACCCAGTACAAAAAAGATATCTTGGAGGCCAAAACCAACTACTTCTCCTCTAAAATCCTTGCCGCAGCAAACCAGTCTAAGGAGATATTTATGATTGTTCATAATCTGGCGCTCTCGAACAGAACAACCCTTAAGCCCGCCCCGTCCGAAGAACTCTGCCAATCCCTCAATAACTACTTTATTCACAAAATCGTTACCATCAAAGCCAATATCCCGCCCCCTTCTCCCTCCTTTGTCGATCCTCAACGTCCCCCTCCCAAGGGAAAACTCACTACTTTCCCTCTCATATCTAAGGAAGCTTTTACTTCCATAGTACCCTTGGTCAAATCTGGCTCTCCACTTGACCCCTGTCCTGCTCACATCCTTCGTCATATTTTTGTTACTTGCCCAGATCCCCCCCTTCATCTCCTCAACAGCTCCCTGGCCCAAGGTGTAGTACCCAACCCCTTGAAGTCTGCGGTTATTGTGCCAATTCTTAAAAAACCTGGGGCAGACCCCTCTGTCCCTGCCAATTTCCGCCCCATCTCCCTTTTGCCATTTTTGGCAAAGGTGCTCGAGCGCCGTGTCACCTGAGCTCTGAGCTCCTTTGTGGAGATGCATGGAGCTCTTGCTCCCCGCCAGGCCGGTTTCCGCCCCGCACACTCTACGGAGTCCGTTGTCATCTCGGTCTTGGACAACCTCAGGGAGGGTATGGATACCAACCAGTGCCAGGCCCTTGTGCTCCTCGACCTCCCAGCCGCCTTTGACACGGTGGATCATACCATCTTACTTTCCCGTGTCAAGGCGGCGGGGATCGGGGGCACTGCTCTGGTCTGGTTATCCTCCTTCCTGAGTGACCGCACCCAGGCCGTTCGCCTTGGTGGCTTTACAGCGGACATCCGGAAAGTTCAGTGCCGGGTTCCCCAGGGTTCCTCCCTTTCCCCCCTCCTGTTTAATCTTTATGTTGCCCCTCTTATTTTTTCTCTTCAACAAATGGAGGTCGCCGTATTTAATTATGCGGATGACCTCCAGCTTGTCTTCAACCTGTCCTCTTCCCCCTCTTCTGTTCTTAACTTCCAAACTATTATGCTTCACATCCGGGACTGGATGAACCACAATCACCTGAAACTCAACCCCGATAAGACCGAGTTGGTGTTGACGGGTGGTTCATCCAGCCCCTGGTCTTCTCTTTTCTGGCCCCCTGTACTGGGCCCCTCTCCTGTACCCACTACCTCTGTTAAAACCCTTGGCATAAAACTTAACTCTCAACTCACCCTTCATTCCCAGGTCAGTTCCGTGGTATCTTCTTCTTTCCTTTCATTGCGCACTATTCGCAGGGTGTCCCGTTTCTTTACCTTCTCTGCTCTCAAACTTATCATCTTGGCCATGGTGGTGTCCCGCCTGGATTACGGCAACGCCCTATATGCAGGTATTCCTGCATATAGTCTACGGCGTTTGCAGCAGATACAAAACCAGGCGGCCCGCCTGGTCTTCAATCTTCCGAAATTTCACCATTCCTCCCCCCTCTTGAAATCTCTACACTGGCTCCCTGTGCGAGCTCGGGTTCAATTCAAGCTTGCCTCCATCACTTTCTTGGCTCGACTGGGCTTGGCACCCGCATTCATCTCTTCTGAGATTACCCCCTATGTTCCCACCAGGGAACTACTCTCTTCCTCTCAGTCCCTCCTCACCATCCCTCGCTATCGGAGAAAGAAGTGGGGAGGCTCGAAATTTGCTACCCTTGCCCCGATCCTGTGGAATTCCCTCCCCCTTGAACTCCGTTCCTTCACTCTGTACTCGCAATTTCGTAAACACCTCAAGGCTTACCTGTTCACTAAGGCCTTTGACTAAATTCCCAATAGCTTCCCTTGTCTCTTAGCCCCGGATCTTATCAGTTGTAGCGCCAAGAAACCGCAGGTGTATGTGCGCTTTATAAGTAATTTTAAACTCAAACTCAAACTCAAACTCATATGACTTTCATTGACTGACTTTCAGTGAAAAAAACATCAAATGAAATCCTATTATTTCAACAATTTGGTTTGAAAGACCTTCAGCGGAGCATATAAAATCAGGGTTTTGTCTGGTTTTTAGACATGTTTAGCACCGCAGACTATTTTCGTATGCCATTTTTGGGTGAAAAACACACTCTTTTTGTACATCACTATTTTCCCATTTAAAAAAATTAAAAATGAATCTGGCTATATTTTGGCTTTTCTCTCAGCCCCATTAGCATAGCTTAACTTACCCAAGGTATTTTTCCAACTTTGTAACTTGTCAGGAAAAAAAGGTGTAGTGAACATTTTTGACGGGGACGGAAATCCATCCCGCAAAGGTGGTGTTTCTCAGTACACACGGTCTTCCTCCTAACTCGTCCACAGGATGGCGATACAACCTAAAGAATATAGGATGTCTACCGCCAGCACGGCTGCTCTCGGCTTTACATCATCTCTGATCTCCACTGGTTAACACTGTATTCGGAAGCGCGTGTGTAAATCAGATGACATCACTGGAGCAGGCCAGGGTCCAGTCCTTGCATAACAAGCTGGCCAGGGGGTCCTTGTTATACCGCTCTATGATCTGCAGCTTAAACGTGCATAATGGTTACCACCAAGTCTGTCCCCGTTTGAACATCTCTTGTTCCCCAGGACAGTCGTTGATGCCACAAAGCAGCACAAGAGAAAATCACAGAGGAAGAAGACAGACACACACAGTCACCATATCTGAGCTGGAAACAGCCGAATAGCAGGCAGGTAACCCCTCGTCTCTGCGTCACACCAGAGAACACAGAGAGGATTCCTAGGTGAAGTCCTAGGATGTGGTGGAAACAGCAAAGCCACTGCTTGTGCTGGAAACCGGCCACCGGCTGGCAGGGTCAGCGCAGAACTGAGAGGCGGGAAAGCCCAGGTCTGGGTTTGGAAATCAGAGAGCAGCTGGAGGGGGGTCCTCGGTCTGTTCTGTGCATGAGAGAGCCATCAGCTCGCTGGATGAGAGAGACAGAGAGAGAGAGAGACAGGGAGAGAGCTTTTCATCGGAAGACCAGACAGTGGCAGGGACTGAGACAGCAGCTATTGGGGGCACGGAGGTGAGTGATGGAAATTAGGGGCATATTATCAAGAACGGCGTTGCAATTATCGCCGCATTAGCGGCAGAAAAGTGCAGCTAAAGCAAAGATAATGGGCTTGATAATATGCCCTGGAGAATTCCAATAGAAGCCCATGTTCACACCAGAACATCGACTTCTATTGGAATTCTCAAGGGCATATTATCAAGCCCTTTATCGCCGCTTTAGCGGCAGTTTTCTGCCGCTAAAGCGGCGATCATTTTTAACGCTGTTCTTGATAATATGCCCCTTAGTTCGCAGAATGAGAGACAGAGGGTTATTTGGAAGGCCAGAGTCTCTGGCGGAAACCGGAGAGGATCTGGCAGGGATACCAGGGCCAGTCCTGCTCTTCCGGGCGCTGCTTATAGGAATACTGGGGCCCGTGTTGCACGTCACAGCACAGCGGAAAAGTAAGGCCAACTCAGCGATGGAAATCAGAGAGCAGCTGACAGGAAAGTCTAAGTTAATGCTCAATATTAGAGTCGCTCACAGATATGGCGGGTTGGCCTGGCTTGGAAATCAAAGCACGGCTGACACAAATGCTGGAGTCTGTGGTGGAATTCAGTCAACAGCTGACAGGCACCAGGGTCTCTGTGTCTGAACCACTTCCAGAGGGTCACACAGCAAACAGAAGTTACTGAGCCCACATTTGGGGGTTAAGGCCTTTTAAGCCTGATATCCCGGGACCCGACCTACTATGGGTCCTGAGAAACTGTGCCAAGTACCTCTTTAGCATCCACAGTGTGAAGCAGTTCAAGGCTTCTAAGGGAGGAGGTAGGTGCAAGGTAAACACAGGCACAAAATACATCCAGCAACCTCACTGAAAGAATGTCCAGCAGGATTCTCACTTTTATGACAAAAGTAGTATTTATGTACCAACACAAAGTGAAAGAAGACAGAAACAATATACACAGCCTTCCTAAGGGTAGCACTCTAGCGTTGTCCGGGCAGTGATATGAGTCCCACCTCCCTGTTTACTGGCATTCGTTATTCCCCATTTACGACAGATAACACCAAGTGAGGCCCCACTAATAAGTCAGAGTCTAAGAAGTTTCATAAAGGCTTTCTAGAAACCAAAGTGTTCCAGCACTGTAGTGATCTGACGCACAGCAAGTTCCCCCCTATTGGTTTGCAGCCTGACAATTAGTTTGACCCGCTCACGCTGGTCTTTTGGTATGGATGGCCATGGAAGCAGTCACAGCCCAGCGTTGTGGTAGACTGGAGCAGATGCCAGCGCTGAGCAGTAGTCTCATCATTGCAGGCAAGACAGCTGGATGTCCACAGTGCTCCTTGGGTGATGCAGTAAGTTCCCCTCTCAGGTCGGAGCTGTCACTCTGCTTCCGTTGCTTTATTCGGTGCTCAGGGTGCACAGGTCAGAACCAGGGCCGGACTGGGAACCACAACCGGCCATGGCAAAGTGCTCGGCCGGGCCCCCCTCCCCACTGTGGGGGGGGGGGGGCGTGGGGGGGGGTTGGAGGTGCCATCGAGCTCTTTGCCGGGGCCGGTTTTCGGCCTATTTTGAAACAGGGACGATTTTGCAGCCATGCTGCCCAAACGGACCAGTACCAAAAACGGCACCCAGGGGCCCAAAACCGCCCCCCTTCCATGCGGCGCACCGGGGGATTGCCTGGTACCCGCTATGGCCAATCCGGCCCTGGTCAGAACCTGCAATGCTTCGCAGTCACACGCTGTACCCGAGTTACAGCCCTTCTTATTGGGAATGGTGCACTAGGGCGTTGGACTTTACTCTTCACAGAGGCACATCCTTTGGCATGCAGTCGCCGAGTTTTGGTCAGCCCACATGTTGACGCCCAATCAGTGCAGCAGCAATTATCTTCACGCAGCACACTCTGGCAGAGTCACAGTGCCACCCAGTTTAGACCAATCATATGCAAATCAGGCTTGACCCTGCTCCTCATAGGAACGGTCTAGCCTTGGACCAGAAACAAACATCCTGGGACCGGTTTTGGGGAATAACCCCATATCAGCCAGGCGAGCCTGAATCCAGTGGCACAATGAGCCAGGGACTCACGTCTGGGCATACCCCGTGTTTCCGGCCCAGGGAGGACCTGGCCTGGTATTTGAGGCTGGACTATTCCCATGAGGAGCTTGGTCAAGACTGATTTGCACATGGCTGGGTTTAAACTGGAAAGGCATGGGGAGCAAAAAAACGATGGATTTTAGCCCATATCTCTGTACTGGGGTGAATGTTTGACATTGTTCAGCATTCTGTCCATCAATTGTTCTTTTTGCATTTGGCACCCTAAGTGGGACGGGTATGCCCAGACGTGGGCCTCCATACTCTCCATGCCACTGGAGTCAAGCTAGCCTGGTTCATGAGGGGTGATTCAACGAAAGTGGTCCCAGGATGCTTGTTTCCAGTGAAGGCAGTTTGGGTTGGACTGTTCCAATTGGGAGCAGGGTCAAGACTGATTTGCATATGGCTGAGTTTAAACTGGAATGGCATGGGGAGCAAAAAAATAAGGGATTTTGTACCAGATCCCTTTGCTGGGGTTAATGTTTGTCACTGTTCCTTGTTCTGTCCATCATGGGTCCCGTGCTCTCCATGCCACTGGAGTCAAGCTAACCTGGCTGACGAGGGGTGATATGCCGATACTAGTACCAAGATGCTTTTTTCCGGTCCAGGGAGGACCTGGGCTGGCAGTTTGGGCTTCAGTGTTCCTATGGGGAGCAGGGTCAAGACTGATTTGCATATAGCCAGGTTTATACTGGAATGGCATGGGGAGTTAAAAAATGATGGATTTAGTCCCAGATCTCTGTACTCAGGAGAATGTTTGACTTTGTTGAGCATTCTGTCCATCAATTGTTCTTTTTGCATATGTCACCCCGAGTGGGACGGTTATGCCCATATGTGGGTCCCATGCTCTCCATGCCGCTGGAGTCAAGCTAGCCTGGCCGATGAGGGGTGATATCCTGAAACTGGTTCCAGGGTGCTTGTTTCCGGGCCAGGCATGGACTGCCCTGGAAGTTCAGGCTGGACTGTTCCCATTGGGAGCAGGGTCAAGACTGATTTGCATATGACTGGGTTTAAACTGGAATGGCATGGGGAGCAAATAAACAATGGCTTTAGCCCCAGATCCGCATTTGTCACCCTGAGTGGGACAGGTATGCCCAGATGCCCAGACGTGGCTCCCATGCTCTCCGTGTAACTGGAGACAAGCTACCTGGCTGATGAGGGGTGCTACACCAAAACCGATCCCAGGATCCTTGTTTTTAGTCCAGTGAGGACCTGGCCTGGCAGTCCGGGCATGGAGAGCAAAGAAAGGATGGATTCAGGCCCAGATCTCTGTACTGGGGTGAATGCTTGACATTCTTCAGCATTCTGTCCATCAATTGTTCTTTTTGTGTCTATCCTCATACAGCACCCCAAGGTAAATACAGAATCATGACTAAGCATGTTACCCTTGGCATGGTACTGCTGTAGAAGATTGAACTACATTGGGAACTACATTTGCTAGTGTATATACTTTTAAGCATGGCACACCCTCTTTCGTGGTATTACTAGATGTTCTAAAATAAGTACAAAATGTACATGCTTCGCTCCTGTGATTGATTTGGGTATTAAGTTCATAGGTAACTTTGAAACTGTGTCTTTGGGGAAGGTGGATTTGTTGGCCATATGCCATTGGCCATATGCCGGTGTCTGGCTTCTGTTCCTGTATAGGATCATGACCATGGACTATCTATAATTATTTTGGATTCATACACATCCACAGGTCGAGGTACCTTAGGTGAATATATGAAGTTACAACGCAAACAATTACAATGCTTGATTTTACAACGCATGCCATTACAATGAATTTTTAAAAACTATCATTACAACGCATTCCATTACAACGCATAATACTTTTATAGCAACAGTAGGGTAAGTGTTGGATAGTGTAGGGGTAAAAATTACTAATCCCACTTCAGTGAGTGCAACAGTAGGGAAAATGTTGGATAGTGTAGGGGTAAAAATTGTTATTTCCATCTACCTCAAAACCCATACCTATCCTAAAACTATAAAATCTCCATTACTTTCCTTATAATGGGTTGTAATGGTATGCTTTGTAATGGTATGCGTTGTAATGGCATGTGTTGTAGTGACATGTGTTGTAATGGCATGCGATGTAACAGTTGTGTTGTAATAGCAGTGCGATGTAATGACTGCGTTGTAATGGATGTTTCCCACCTTAGGTACTCACCCTTCAGAGCCTTAATTGAAGCCTGGGCCAAATGGTATGGTAAAGGAGAAAGCTTTGTAAACAAAATAAAAGCAGAAAGTTAAACAGAAAACCAGGAATGGATTTCCTTCACATAAGGAGTGAGCCTGGAAGGAGTGGAAGGGGTGGAAATTCATTGAGGGTCCATGAAAAAATGGGGGAAAAAACAGATTATTATCAGTATACAGATTACAGTTCTTTCTGTTCTTCATGGGATTTTGGGGGAAGCAGCCATACAGAAAGAGGTAGAAGGAGCATATGAACTGAGTGTCCTTGGGAAGACAAGTATGCAAGACACAAGTACATGCCTCAGTGACAAGGAGTACTAAGCGGAATGGGACATATGCAGTAGCACTTCTGGGCAGCACAGCAGAAGTAACTATAGTGTGTGGGACTCTCAAGGAGCATCTGGCCTTGACACCAACTGAAGAATCTATTCAGATAGAAATACGGGATATCCCCTGAAAAACTTTATGGTATAGACATATAGAAAGAGGCTGATATATTGCACATAATAAAAGCCTATTTCTGGCCTATGACATCATCCTTTCTGAATGTGATTGGACTTCACACCTTGTAAGGTATTCACCTTGTGGAGAACCTCTGGACAACAAGCGAAATCTGGTATTAGGGTTGTTCCTAGAACTTCAAACCCGCAAAGTATGCAAATCACATTTGTGCCAAGCTGCAGAAGAAGAATTCACGCTTACTCAGAAAACTGTTAAAGCTGTGCAGATGATCATTTAAACGGAGCATTTGCTTGCCCATGGAAACAGGGCATCCTAGTTTCCCCAACATCTACACTCAAGGTAGCTACTAAAGCAAGAACCCCTAATGCGTATGAGTTCATCTGCACTGGGTGAAATGGACCTTAACTAGAGTTCCAGTGATATAAAATCTGAGTATGATCCTACACTTAGAACCCAGGAATATCTACAATATCAACAGGCTATCCCACAAACTCCAAAAATGTTACCCACACATGAGTATACTGCTCTGCCCAGCCTGCACTTAGCACTCAATAAAAATATTGTGTGGCTTGTCCTGCAGTGAAGTGAGTCTTTCAAGAAGACGTCTTCAAGGCAGTACATACTCACACTGAGGGGCTTATTTATGAGTCCCTTGCAAAACTTTTGCGCTGCCATTTTGTCACTCTTTGTGATGCAGCGGCAGCATAAACAATGCACCACTTTCCGCCATATTTACAAGGTGATGCATCTATTGTTATTGTTAATTTAAGCTTGTACAGTACTTCATACCTGCAGGTCTCTAAGAGCGTTGAGCAGATCTACGGAAGTAATAGGAAGAGTTGTATCGTAGGGGGAGTGTTATGCCCAGGCTTCTGTGAATAATAAGGTTTTGAGTCTTTTCCTAAATGGCAGGAGGCAGCTTTCAGAGCGGAGCTGACCTGGCAGCTTGTTCCAAAGTTGCGGCAAGAGAGCTGAGAAGGCTCGGCCGCCTTTAGAGATGTAGCTAAATCGTGGGCATTTTAGAAGGCCCTCCATGGAGGACCTTAGTGAGCGACATGGGACATATTCTCCAGGCGGTCCTTGATGTAGCTGGGTGCCTGTCCAAACAGGGCCTTATGTATAATACAGAGGCCTTTAAATTTGGCCCTCTGTTTGATGGGTAACCAGTGTAGTTGTTAAAGTAAAGGTGAGCCCAAATGCGTCTGGTTAGCTTGAATATCAACCTGGCCGCATCATTCATCACCACCTGGAGTTTGCCCAGTAGTGAGTCCTGTAGTCCGATACTAAGCGAATTCCCATAGTCAAGCCGGGCCAGGGTTAGGGCAGTCACCACTGTCCTGATGGTTGAGAAGGAGAGAATCGGGGAGAGTCTCCTCAGCTGCCTAAGTAAGCTCACACAAGTTTCAAACACAGTGGTGATTTGATTGGCAAGAGAAAGTTTGTCATCTATCTTGATTCCCAAACTTTTCACAACCAAGGCTGGTGCTGGGGTATCACCAAGCTCATCCGGCCAGAAATGGGGGTTCCAAGAGTTGCTGTCATTGGTGACAGCCAGCACCTCCGATTTGTCCCGGTTGATCTTGAGTGAGTTGGCTGTCATCCAGCTAACCACAAATCGCAGAATGTCTTTTACCTGAGAGTGAGCTTGGGGGTGTTATCTATTTGTACGATGATTTGCGTATCATCAGCATAGTTGAATACCTGGCAGTCCATCAAGGCAAGCTTTTTTATCAGAGGTCTGAGGTATATATTAAACAAGAGAGGGGACAGTGCCGACCCCTGTGGGACTCCACAGGGGATAGACCCCCTTCTCTGACACCCAATCCCCCATCTGATTTTTTTAATTGAATTTGAATTTACAGAAATTTGTAAAGCGCATGTTTACCATGCGGTTTCTTGGCACTGGGGGGAAGCTGGAAACCCAGTGAGCGGGGCGCGGGATTTAGGAAAGGAAGGCTTGGTGAAAAAGATGGGTCTTGAGAGCCTTACGGAACTCAATGTAAGAGGGGGCGGATCTAACAGCTATGGGGAGTGCGTTCCAAAAGCTGGGGGCAAGTACTGAGAATTTCAAGCCTCCTGACCTGCTTTTCTTAAAGCGGGGTACAGAAAGGAGGGACTTGGTGGAAGAGCGTAGTTCTCTGCCAGGGCGGTAGACAGTGATGGCAGAGGAAATAAACGTGGGAGCGGACCCAGCTAGGGCCTGAAAGGTTGTACAGCCCAGCTTGAAAAGGGCCCGTTCTTTAATAGGTAACCAGTGAAGTGATTTGAGGGTGGAAGTGATATGGGAAGATGTGGGTAGCCCAAAAATTAGGCGGGCTGCCTGATTTTGCACCAGTTGAAGGCGACGAAGGGCACTGGCGGGGGCACCGTTATACACAATATTCCCATAATCCAGGCGCGATAAGACCATCGCCATCAGAATCAGTTTTAGTGCAGAGGGAGAAAAAAAACGAGAAATTTTGCGGATAGTGCGAAGGGTAAAGAAGCAGGAGGAGACTACAGAGCTAATCTTGGCGTGAAGTGTGAGGTGTTGATCTAGAGTGATCCCAAGTCTTTTGGCAGAAGGTGAAGGTGAGGGTGGGGGACCTAGGGAAGGTGGCCAGAAGATGGGGGACCAGGGACTGCGACTGCCCCCGGTAAGAACGAATTCGGTTTTGTCCGGGTTTAGTTTTAAATGATTAGAATTCATCCAGTCCCTGATATACAACATTACAGATTGAAGATTGTGGGCGGTAGTAGGGGAGTGAGAAAGATTGAAGATGAGCTGGAGGTCATCGGCGTAGTTGTACACCGTGACCTCCATCTCTTGAAGTGCAGAAATAAGGGGGAAAATGTACAGGTTAAACAATAAAGGGGAAAGGGAGGATCCCTGAGGGACACCGCACTGAACCTTACGTGGAGAGGCAGTGAAATCGGCCAGGCGAACTGCTTGAGTACGCTCGCTCAAGAAGGAGCTGAGCCAAACCAACATCAGGCCCCCTATGCCCGCCGCCTTGACATGGGAGAGAAGGATGGAATGATCAACCGTGTCAAAAGCGGCGGACAGATCTAAAAGAATGAGGGCCTGAGGGGTATTGGAGTCCAGTCCTTCTCGTAATTCGTCTATGACCGAGACAACAACTTTCTCAGTAGAATGTCGAGGCCGGAAACCTGCCTGACATGGTGCAAGGAAGCCGCTGTCTTTGACAAAGGAGCTGAGCATCTTGGTGACATAGGACTCAAGGACCTTGCCCAGGAAAGGGAGAAGGGAGATGGGGCAGTAGTTTAAAGGGGAGGAGGGATCTAATCCAGACTTTTTTAGAATGGGGATGATAGTGGCTGCTTTGTAAGTGGCGGCGACAATGCCCCGCCGGAGTGAGTCATTAAGAAGGGAAAGGGAGGGCGTGTAACAATCTGAAAATGCCCTACGCAGCACGTGGGCCGGACAGGGGTCAACGGGGGAACCTGACTTGACCCGAGCTAACAGAGGGAGATAAGTTTCTTTAGTCAGTAGGGGTATATGAGTCAAGTTGGACTTATTAGGTGATGGCGAGAAGTCGCAGAAAGTAGGGGAGGGGGGTATGTTGGCCTTGATTAGTGCGACTTTCTCAATGAAGAAATCATTGAGTAAGTCGCAGAAAGATTGGCACTGGGGGGTCTTGGAAGATGTCCTGTCGGAGGACGCCAGCTCTTGAACTGTGGCAAAGATTTCTCTTGGTTGATTCTCAGCTGCAAGAATCCAGCCCGAGAAGTGGTTATTTGAGACGGCAGGGTAGAACCTTCCAAGTCGGGGCAGGTGGCAGACAGAGAGGTGCACAGGGAGGGGATGTCTGCACTGCTCCAGTTCCTAGCCCAGGTGTTCTTAGGGAGGAAGGCGTTTTTGGCAGGACAAAGATCTAAAAAGAAAGAAATCAAAAAATGGTCAGACCACGTACAGGGCACAGTAGTGGGAGTAGTGACTGGGATGTTTAGAGTCCATATTTGGTCTAGAGTGTGACCTCGGGAATGGGTAGGAGTGTGAACTTGAGAAACAAAATTAAAACTAAGAAGAAGCTGAGTAAAATCTCTAGACGTGGCGTCTTCCGGCAGGTCGTTGGGCCAGAAATGAAAGTCCCCAAGAATCAATACCGAAGCATTGTTAACTACTAGAGTGGCAAGTAGTTCTTGAATAGCTGGAATGAAGTGTGGGCTGGGTTGTGGTGGACGGTAAATTAACACACACGTGATGGGGGTCCGAAAGGAGGTGGAGCGCACGACTAGATAGTCGACCGCTGGTATGGTTGGGGAGGAAAGTACCTGTAAGTGAAGGTTATTACGGGCGCTTAAAGCGACCCCCACCCCGTCTTTCCCTCAGGACGGTCTGCGCGGAGAATAAAATAGGAGGGGGGAAGAGCTGCTAAGATGTTAGGAAGAGAGTCCGCGCGGAACCACGTTTCTGTCAGGAACAGAAGGTCTGGGTTATGTGACTCCAAAAGATTAAACAGCTCAAGCTGATGCTTGACTGCTGACCTAGTGTTCAGGAGGTATACCAAATTGGTGGGTATAGGGTCAGTAGAGGGAAGGTTTGAGGAAGGGGCGGGAGAGGGAGGGACAGGGGAAGGAAGGGGGACAGGGAAAGTGCATGAAGGCTTTCTCCGAGCCAGGCCGAGTTCTGTAACCCGTGTAAGGGCGACTGGATGAAGTGGCCAGGGAGCCTGATATGAACAGAGTTGGGCGGCAGAGTAAGAAATAAAACGGGCATAGTGGATAGCTCCTAGCCCCGGCTGGCCACGGACGGGCGCAGACGGGCTTGCCTTTGGCACGCCGCCGGCACGCCCGCTGCGCGCGTCCGCTGCACGCGTCCGCTGCCCTTGCACATGAGGGGGGGCTTAAGATGTCTAAGGCGCCGGAAACTAGAGCGCTGACCTGGGAGGAGACTCCCAAGATGGCGCCCGACAACCCCGTCAGCCCTCCGAATAATCGGCACCAAGCCGTGTCCGACCGGGGCTAGGGGAGCGGGGGCCAAACGAAATGCACAAAATAAAAATACAAGTAAGTAAGTAAGTAGTTAAAATTTGGTGCAGCTAAGAGCTGAACTCCGCACACAGCACACACGCAACTAGCCTAGAACCCTCTGCCACCGGATTCACAGCATCCGCTGCGCGTGCGCATGAGGGGGGCTTAAGAGGTCTAAGGCGCAGGAAACTAGAGTGCTGACCTGGGAGGAGACTCCCAAGATGGCGCCCGACAACCCCGTCAGCCCTCCGAACAATCGGCACCAAGCCTTGTCGGACCGGGGCTAGGGGAGCGGGGGCCAAATGAAATGCATAAGATAAAAATACAAGTAAGTAAGTAAGTAGTTAAAATTTGGTGCAGCTAAGAGCTGAACTCCGCACACAGCACACACGCAACTAGCCTAGAACCCTCTGCCACCGGGTTCACAGCGTCCGCTGCGCGTGCACATGAGGGGGGGCTTAAGAGGTCTAAGGCGCAGGAAACTAGAGCGCTGACCTGGGAGGAGACTCCCAAGATGGCGCCCGACAACCCCGTCAGCCCTCCGAACAATCGGCACCAAGCCGTGTTGGACCGGGGCTAGGGAAGCGGGGGCCAAACGAAATGCACAAGATAAAAATACAAGTAAGTAAGTAAGTAGTTACAATTTGGTGCAGCTAAGAGCTGAACTCCGCACACAGCACACACGCAACTAGCCTAGTACCCTCTGCCACCGGGTTCACAGCGTCCGCTGCGCGTGCGCATGAGGGGGGGCTTAAGAGGTCTAAGGTGCAGGAAACTAGAGCGCTGACCTGGGAGGAGACTCCCAAGATGGCGCCCGACAACCCCGTCAGCCCTCCGAAGAATCGGCACCAAGCCGTGTCGGACCGGGGCTAGGGGAGCGGGGGTCAAACGAAATGCACAAAATAAAAATACAAGTAAGTAAGTAAGTAGTTAAAATTTGGTGCAGCTAAGAGCTGAACTCCGCACACAGCACACACACAACTAGCCTAGAACCCTCTGCCACCGGGTTCACAGCGTCCGCTTTTGGGTGTGATCTGTCAGGAATGACTTGATCCATTGGAGGATAGACTCCAATGCTGATGTCTTTTATTCTATACAGGAGTTGTGAATGGTTGACAGTGTCAAACGCTGCCAACAGGTCAAGGAGGACTAGGACACATGGCTTCTTATTGTCTGCTTTGATCCTGATTTCATCGAGGACAGATAGCATCACCAACTCCGTACTATGGTGAGCCCTGAAGCCAGCCTGCCTATCTCCAAGCAGATGATGGCAGATTGAAAAGAGGAACAAACCATAAGTAAGTAGGTACCTAATTTATTTATGACCTGTCCTGACAGCTCCCAGGCAGCAACTGCCAGACTCCCCACGTTTTGTGTTCCACGCAGGGAACATGGTCGTGGAGAGATTCCAATGAGACTACATCAGGAGATCCCACCACACCTCCCTTCCCACAACCAAAAAAGAAAGAATGGAAGAAGAAAAAGAATAAACAATAAGAGATGGGGAAAAGAATGAAGATGGAAACAAGCAATAAGGAAATCAATATAACAAAAGAAATATGAATACATAGCATAATCTTGAAACTTGGCTGGCATAGATCTAGTCCTAAAAGAAGATCTTTTGTAAGTAGGATAGCATGGCTGATCACTCCTGTTGGAAGGAATAGCATTAGAGGAAGAACAACTGGGAAGAACAAGAGTGGCACAAGAAGATGAATCAATATAGACACCCATCTTCCCACTCACATACACAATTTTGGATTTAGGAACAATGGAAATGGCACATTTATTCCACACCTTCCCATTATCTAACACCACCACCCGGTCTCTTACTTCCTTGACCCTGGCAGGAGCAGAAAAGCGAGAATCGCCCTTGCGAATGAATCCAGGTTTCTTGATTCTTACCCAATCACCTACGCACACAGGAGAAACTTTCTCAGAAACAGTGGCATATTTGGACTGAACCGCGGTCCTGACATCTACAACACTACCAAGTTTAGTTTGGTCAATCACTTTTCTGGACATCCAATCCTTGTTTAGTTTTGAACCAGCAACTCTTCCTCTGAGTAATGTAAAAGGAGATATCCCAGTACTAATATGAGGAGTTGTTTAGAATGCACTAGAACCAATGGGGCAACCTCTCACCCCATTTCCGGACACACAGCGATGATAGATGCATATCAATAATGCAATGCGTTAAACCAAGTTCGTTCCAACGTTTATTCAAAGTTCATCAAAGTTATTCACAGTATCCAGGAATTATCCGTAGTCACGTGCAAGGCATTTTACTTTCATCACTGTAACCTCAAAAGCTACAGACATGCTGAGGCCTTAATCAGTAGCTAGGAGTGTATGTCAGTAATCTTCATAAATTCATCACGATAACCCAATGCATTTCGGGCCTTACCATGGCCCTTCATCAGGGGTATTTCTACAATTAAAAAAACAGTATTCCAATACTAAAACGATGTATCTTTGTACATGTTTAAACACATTTCAAAGCGATAATTCCGTGACCCCTTCAACGTCTTCCCGCTAATCGTGACCATAAATCGCCACTAATTTCTTATTTAATGTCTAGGTCTCCCTCCCTTTATATATGGTTGAATCTATACATCCCTGTGTAATTATCATTAACACGCAAGTTGCAATATAATGCCTCTATTTAATTTACAAGCTAATTGTAACAATGCCTATGTGCGCACGTTCAAATACTGTATTTCAGTTCGTTTTCAAGCGGAATTTTTTCATCAAATCCCTTACCTTTACAAACATCCTTCTCATTCCTTCCTAGGTGATTCACTAACTGTGTTTCACCCGCGGTTTGCTATTTAAACACCTCAGTTCAAACTCCGCCCTAAAGTGACTCTTCTTAACCCTGTGTTTCCCACTACACTCAATTTGCGATGTTTTAACCCTCCAATCTGCATCATCACCAGATTGTCACCCTCATCATTTCGTGTGTTTGAATTCACTATTGAAACTCGCTGTGTAGAAAGTAACAAAGATATTCCTGCATTATACTGAAAACTTACGATCTTCCTAATGGTGTTTCACTACAACTCCCACCATGCATTCCACTCACTATCCTAAGGTGTTTGGATCATTCCTAGACATCAATCTGAATTTCCCCGCCCACCCCTTTGATCTAAACAACGTTGCTTTGAGGGTATCATAAGTAGCGTGTTTTGCACTGAAAAACTGATTATTTACAGTGTTATATAATTACTATTCCAAACGTGTTTGTTATATGTACAAGAGGATGACTACAAAAAACATCAGAGTATGTTGTACAACAGTTTTAAAAAACGTAGTTAGAGAAATCAATTTCTGAAGATGTGTTCTTCCAATAGTCTCGCACGTGTCTTCATCATGTTTGTTCATTTGTATCCTTGTCAAATGTATATATATTTTTTTTTTTGCAGAGTTTTATATAGCGCGAACTAGACCCGAACCGAATCAGGTATCAGAGCGCTTTACATATTTTTCCAGTTACGTTACATTTTTACGTTTGGTGCAAATGAGTGCTACTCGTCGAAAGGCAGACAATAGGTAATCCAAAAGAGAGTGACAGAGTGCACACCCGTTTTCTCAATAATTTGTCACGTTTGTGTTTATTCGCGTGCTGGCCCGGAATCATGGTCTGCCCAAAACCACGTACTTGTGAAACGCACTAGAACCAATGGGGCAACATCTCACCCCATTTCTGTACGCACAGCAATGATAGATGCATATCAATAATGCAATGCGTTAAACCAAGTTTGTTCCAACGTTTATTCAAAGTTCATCAAAGTTATTCACAGTATCCAGGATTTATCCATAGTCACGTGCAAGGCATTTTTTACACGATAACATCCTCACGACCGTCACCCCTTTTTTGCATTAAAACCGCACCCAAACTAATGTTACTGGCATCAGAGGAAACAATGCATTTGTCATTGATTTTGAATAATTTCAAAGGGCGAGCTTGCACAATTTCCCTTTGCAAGATACTAAATTGGTAAGCGCATTTGTCACACCATAAAAATATAACATTATTTTTTAGCAACTCTCTCAAACAAGAAGTTTTATCTGCAAAGTTTCCCACAAATTTGGCATAGTACTCTACTAGCCCTAAAAAAGAGCGCAATTGATCCTTATTAGAAGGTGGGGGAGCATTTTGGATGGCATCTAAAATGTTGAATTCCGGTCCAATCCCTTTATTGGAGACCAGCAGCCCGTCTCGACGTTGTCCAGGGATTTGCCCATCCAGACGTTGTCCGGGTATATAAAAGAATGTCAGCCTCTGCACCCGATAATGACAGCGCCAATGTACAGCGTGTGTGGCCTCACCGTGTACCAAAGCGGCATCGCGATGGTGTGCTGTGCTGATGACGATGCTGTGCGTGTCTGGAATTTGACCTCGCGCCTCACCCGTCCTGGCCTGCACAATGTGCCCGGTGCCCTCCGTACGCGATGCTGTGCGTGTCTATTCTCACTGATGCCGATGCTGTGTGTGTCCGGAATTTGCCCTCGCGCCTCACCCGTCCTGGCCTGCACAATGTGCCCGGTGCCGTCGTACGCGATGCTGTGCGTGTGTATTCTCACACACCATAGGACGCTATTACCACGCTTCCGGCTAGGATGGGACGTGTACATGAAAGGATGCTATTCACGTGATAAGACGCTATTCTCATGGACGCTATTCTCACACACCATAGGACGTTATTCCCATGCTGCAGGCTAGGACGCTCCTCAGAGCTGGCGCTAAGGACGCTATTCCCACGCTGCAGGTCCCAGAATGTTTTTTCCCCTTACAAAGTATATGTTTGGCTGCTGTATAGCCTATGTCCATCTGCTTATACTCACCTTTCCAATGCTGTATTGGGTGTTCTGATTGGCGCTGTAGTTCCGGTGCTTACCCGCCTCAAAGGTTTGGGCTCTCTCTTTATAATAGTAGTATAGATGTGGTGGCCTAAATAATCAACCCCCTGCTGAAAAAATTTGCACTTGTCTTTCCTGAGCATTAACCCATGAGTATCAAGAACTAGTTTGACTCTGCTGTCATGTTCAGCTTCAGTGCGTGTATGTACCAATATGTCATCCTGAAAGAACACAACTCACTCTGTGTTTTTGAACAAGTTGCCCATGAGACGTTGAAACACAGCGGAAGCCGATGCCAGACCAAAAGGCATGCGTTTGTAGCGAAATGCTCCCTCCGGTGTGACGAAGGAGGTAAGATGTCTGGACTCCTTACAAAGCTCAACTTGGTGATAAGCTGAAGAAATGTCAAATGATGAGAAATACTTGGCTCCGTCAAGTGTCGCCAACATTTCATTAATGTTTGGCAACAGTTGACGGTCGATCCAAATATTGCCATTCAAATCGTGCAAGTCCACACACATCCTAAGAGACTTGTCAGCCTTGCGTGCAAGAACTATGGGAGCCAACCATTCAGACCCCTCAATAGCTTTAATTACATCCATGCGACACAAACGTTCAAGCTCCTCTTTCAGTTCAGTACGCAAACTTAAGGGTACTTTTCGCACCTTGTGAGCAATGGCTTTAGCACCATCTTTTAAAACAATGAGATTTTGGAAACCTTTTAGCTTCCCGAGCTTGTCACAAAAAACTTCAGGATACATATAAATCCACTGATCCCCAGACAAGTGTTTCACTACCACATTGTCTGAGAAATTGGAGGATGGAAGTATTGTGTAAAACTTGTAAGCTTCACGCCTAGATAAAACCATATCAGGATGGTTAGGATCAAGAATGATCCCACGTTCCCCTTGTTCTTCCCATCCAAGCGAATTTGCACCATCCTTAACAATGAACACCGAACCAGTGGCTATATCCCCACTGAATTCTAAACTGGCATTGAATTTGCCCAAAACTTCCACTCTTTTTCCCCCATAAGCAAAAATTTTAATGTCTGACTGTTGCAACTGAATGTCTCCTAATACTCCAAAATCCTTGATGTTAATGAGTGTGAAAGGAGAACCAGAATCAGCCAGAAAATTCACATTCTTGCCATTCACACTTATAGTATATGAGGGTGATTTCCTCTTATGTGAACTACCCATGGGTGCAATTTCAACAACACCATCAGAATGAGTAAATGAGGAGGACAACATTAATAACATATTATCATTCTCTTCACTAGAGTCAACAAAGTCCTCTTCAATTGACTTGACTACTTGGGTGTTTCCTTTGTTGGACGCTGTAGCTTTGCAAAAATGAGCTAGATGCCCTTTTCTTCCACACTTGAAACACGTTTGATTCAAGGCATAACCGTACTTTGGGGAACATCCTTTACAATGTGGATTTTACTCCGCAAGGCTTTCACAACGCGTCCGTTACAACGCAAGTCGTAACCACGACTTGCGCTGGAGGGCGCTAGAGGATCAAGAATAGTATATTTACTATTCCAACACCTTCCCTAGTGTCCACGGGGACTGGTGTTAGAATAGTAAATGATACTATTCTCAATCCGCGCCCCCAACGCAAGTCGTGGTAACGACTTGCGTTGTAAGGGACGCGTTGTGAAAACACGCGTTGTAATGGAACGCGTCGTAACGTCGTACACCCCAGTACTTTGCATTACCAAGATGGTTCTTGCTACCACAGCGAAAACAATAGAGTTGTGCTCTCTCAGATTTGATCTTGGATGGGGTAGAGGAGAAGAATTTTGTGTAGTATTCTCAAGAGGAACTTTGGTGACTTTGACGTTGTGCTTTGACGATAGAAGTTTCACCTCAGTGGGTTGAGTAGGATTGCTCCTTTCCTTCATGCAGAATTGCGAATGTTCAATGCTTTAAGCAAGGGTGATTGCCGTTTCAAGGTCAGGGTCATCAGAAGACAAAAGTTTCTCCTGAATTTTCTTATTGCAAGTGCATTCGATTAATTGATCATGAATAATCTCATCCCTGAATTCCCTGTAATTACACGTGAGGGATAAGGTCCTGAGGGCAGAGACGAAATCATCAATGGACTCACCTGAAATCTGAGCACGTTGTAAGAACCTGTGGCATTCAAGTACTACATTCTTCTTAGGATTGAATCTTTTTCCTAAAGTTTTTATCAAAGATGCATAGTCATCGACGAGTAAGGAATCCCCATTATCACTACCTCGTCGCCAATGAAAAGAGGAACAAACCATAAGTAAGTAGGTACCTCATTTATTTATGACCAGTCCTGACAGCTCCCAGGCAGCAACTGCCAGACTCCCCACGTTCTGTGTTCCACGCAGGGAATATGGTCGTGGAGAGATTCCAATGAGACTACATCAGGAGATCCCAACACAGATGCATCACCTTGCAAAGCCCTGCGCCACATTATACTTGCGTCAGGTATAATGTATGCAGGGTGGGCATTCCCACGCAACAAAGCCTCATAGCAGTGGCGCAGTGAAATCTATCAAGGCAGGCATAAGGGTGATGCTATGTGTATGGGCCTGCCTCATGCTTTGCTGGATTTGCGTCATGCTTGCGACACAACTCCAGCAATGCGCCGACAGACACGTCAGGATTCCTGACACGTCTGTCACTCCTTGCGACATGGAGCGCCATACAGTAAATATGGCTCATCCATCGTGTCGCAAGGAGGGCGCAGTGAAAACTGTCACATCGCTGTTTACGCGCAGCGATGCAACAGTTTTCATAAATAAGGCCCTAAATCTTAAGGTGCGTCAACTGCAGAAATAGCTGAGGTTCATGTCCCCCTGCAGCATTCTGTTTACACGGATACAATGTGGACCTACAGTGCTGGCGCTTACACAGATTCAGAGAATCAAAAGGAAAGTCATTCAAAGCTAAATAGCTCAGGCGAAAGCAGTCTGCCCTATAGGAGAAGCTACCCTTGGTCCACGTACAACATATGATGACCCATAAAAGTGAAGGAATTCATTCTAAAAGTAACTTTGTGGCTGACTTGGCTGCAAAGGAAGCGGTGCAAACCTTTAAGGCTGCTGCTGTGACCAGATCTCAAATGAAGATCGATGCAGATATTACTGTGGCAATACAGGAAGCAATGAAAGGGGAGTTCCCCGATGGGTTTCGTTCTAAATATTCATTTAACCTCACCGAAGAAAATGTTCCAGTAGTTTTTATACGAGGGTTCAGGAATAGGCATTTACCTAATGAGAAAGGTTAGATATGGTAAAAGCGGCTCATAATGGGTTAGCCTCTGCTCACGCTGGCGTCAGTGCTACAGTTTCAATGCTGCAGCAACAATATTTGTGGCCATATTCACCACAAAAATGCTAAAAAATACACACAGCTCTGTAACATTTGTTTTGTCAACCAAAGAAACAACTTACTGTTGTAAGACCTGCATGTACTTCCCTTGTGGTATCCGATAAATTCTTCAGTGTACCATGACCATGTTGGCCCATAACCAACTATCAATCATTATAAATATATATATTGGAGGCAATAGATTCCTGCTCTAGATTTCTGTGGATTGGCCACAAAAGACTGACTGCTTGAATGGTTGAAAAAGACTTGTAATGCTTAGTAACATTTTATACTTTTCGTTCAGACAATGGTTCTGTGTGTGCCTCATAGGTATTTATGGATGCTACGGTTGCTCTGGAGTACGGCTACTATTCTTGCATCACATCTGTACAGAATCGAATGGAATTGTTCAGTCAGCGAGAAGCACACGTAAACAAGAAGATTTACAGGGGGAGATTTACAAACATTTTGCGCAGGGTTAGTGCCACTATAGCGACGCTAAGCAGTGCACATTTTGTTTTTTGCTCTTTACTTTCCCGCGCAAAACTTGTCTGCACTCCTTTGAGTTACTTAGCACCAAGGGGGCATTAAATGGATGGCACATGGGTGTTCCCAAGCAACCACCCATGCCTTTTGACGCAAATCCATATTTACAAGGATTTGTAGGCATGGTTTTGTACCAAAAGTTAATGCCCCTTTAAAGGAGGCGCTAACAGGAGAAATGCGTTCATTTCTCTGTGCTTTTCTGACTTTTCATGCATGCTGCACTGTTCAGCACGCATTCGAAGTGGGAAAAGCTTTGCATCGTGTCTAGGCATAGTAGTTTGTACAGGAAGGTTACCCTTCCTGTACATAACCTATGCTAGACTCATGCACACACCCTAGTGCTATGGTGCTAAGGTGTGTGCCTGGTGCACAGCAGCTGAGATCAGCACCGACACAAGGGAAAGGGGAGGAGAAAGCAATATCTCTGAAGCTATGAGTATTGAATTCAGCATTGTAGTGGTATCATAACCTCTGCAGGGTTCAGTAAGCACACAATATCTTGACCACAGGAGTATTAAGTGGACGTGCGCCATGAGAAATGCTCTTTTGGGGTATACATGTATGTGCCCAATGTTGTGCTGCCTGGATCTTGAGCTTCCCTGAAGGGTGGAGTAAGAGCTTGAGTCATCTGAACAGATCTCATGTGTCAATCTAGTGCAGACTATCAAGGATGTGTGAGAAAATCTTTCAAACAGGAAGAGTTTCTCTGATTATGCACTGAAGAGAAAGCTGTTGTTAATGAGTGGCACCCTATAGCATGAGAATTTCTCCAGAATACGATTCCCAACAGGCTACCTTTTGGACCATTCTACATCCCAATTGCGTCAGTTCTCTGGGTAGAATGTAGTTTCACTGCAGTGCTGCCATATCTGCTTGGTGGGAAGAAAAGCAGGAAGGTGTTGACCGATCACATAAATAAATATCATGTGACTTATTCTATTAAGCGGCCCTCCGCTGATCCCAAAGTACCTTCTTATTAGGCCAGTACATCTTCTCACTCTTTTAGAGTTACCCCAAGAAGCGATTAGCCAAGTTGAAATTATCGGTTTCATCCTAAGGACTACCAGTGTCAAGTAAGTACTTATCCAGAAATAGCGTAAGCAACATCCTCAACAATTCAACCTGCTGCAACATCACACATGATTACAATAGTTTTACCTACACTAGCGCCATCACCATTAAATAAATTAATATCCACTACAGATGCTGCACCTTTGCAAGAAAATGTATTATTAGGAGATGAACCACCCAATCCTGAAGAAACCAGGATTGTTTTCATTCCATCTTTTCCAGAAATACCATCGCCTGAACTCAGTCGATGCTACAGATAGATTCTCACCTCTTGTTGGGGCAGTGACAGGTATATTTGTCCACCATGGTCATACATGTGGATATTTGCTTCTACAACTTCATCACTTCTTTTATGTATTGCCACAGTGATTATTGTTTTGAGGATCGTTGATGGGTGCTGTCTTCCTGAAAATTCCCTGCCATCTTATATGATAAAGGAGCTACTGCCACATTTTTCCTCACATGGAGTTAAAAGAGATCCTCATGCTGTTAACTTCACCGCATACATATTGCCTGATGGCGTCCATTGGGAAAGAGTGCCATATGAGATTTAGGTCCTACTCTAATAATTCAGATACCACGTTTTACGTATTTCATTGGATTATGTCATAACCCCAGATCCTAATGCAAATTAATAGGACATCAATGCAATTAAATAACTATTGAATGATCTTGATTCATATGCTAAATTGGACAATGAAGATCCTAATTTGCATGCTGAAGATTACCAGGAACTTTTGTTTTTCACAATTATGGTCATAAAAACATTTATATATCAATTGATCAACATCAAACTTATAATTTTACATATTGGGAACACTATCAGGTGCTTCAATTGGCATCCTGAGAGCATTTTATAGCTTTTTGTCTGTTTTAACAGTGAAAATAGATCTGATTCATCAGTGCATTATTAATTATGGGATGCTGAACGACTGATAAACGTTTGTATATCCAAAACAAAAGGCATTTATACCCCGCAATTGCTGGAATAATTTTTTGAACATGGTTATACATATTGCAAAGATAATATTCAAGAAAAGAGTGGGGTACAAAATCTTGACAAACCAAAGTATCTCAAACCCTGTTTCCTGCATGTTTGTTTACTGGAGAATTTACATTTCTTAAATAGACTATTGTGCACAATACTTGCAAGGGATTTGCTTTACTGCACATAAAGACTTAAAGACACCTTTGATTCCTAATGCCAATTTTACACACTTTTCAGACTGGTAATGGAAAAAATATACATAATGAGAGTGGGTTATTGTTTATACCTATCAGCAGTTAATAGCATTTGTTAAATTGTTTTATAACTTCGTAGAGCATTCCTAGATCAATAGGATTATTGCACACTAACACGTATTTTAAATGCACTGCCATTTTGTTATATCTTGATGTACACTGTACATTTAGGCTGTTCGTTCAAAAAAGCGTAGCATCGGTCTGAAGATGGCATAACCAAGGAAGAACTACAGGTTTAGTGAAGTCAGCTATTTTCTGTAGCAGTTTTATATGAAGGCCTTCTCGTGTTCTTCAGACAAGAAGAACTAGGCACCTTCTTATTAGTGTCTATCAGGAATCACTATTTGTTCAGATGCTTTGTTCTATGCTTGTTGCAGCGAGAAAAAGTGTATAAAAGTAAAAGTAAAATGTATAGAATTTAGCATTATGTGCACTAATTCATCAGATGGCGGTAAGTTGAAATTGCAAAATACAGTTAGAATATTTTTGATGCTTGTTTCTTACTTTTTGCATTAAATACATACTAGACTGCTATGAGCTTCCTCACTGTATGTTTTCTTTCACAACAAGGATACAATGAATACAATGATTTAAAATGCTACTTTTAACATGATACTGTTTGATGTGAATGGAATAGCCTTATGATAATAGTGGCGTGTGTGCAAAGTTTCTTGTTGAGAGCTACTTTAGCGAATAGACTGAACCCCAGGTATTCTTCTCATTCTCCTGTTAGTGAATACATATTGAGTGAGTAAGTTGTGCCGGCAGTGGTTGTCACAGTCTAGTCTCTGTTTTTTTTTAAAATCACTAGATAAGTGAATCATGCAGAACACATTTAAATTGTCATAGATAATGGTTTCCGGACTATATATAAATATGTCTATATACTCTATCACTTCTGCTTCAAATAATTTTAAATGTATGTTCTAACACAATTAAGTTGCACATTACAAACACTCAGATCTCACTAAGGGGTAGGCCTTTGATTAATGAGAATGTTCTTTTCCTGCCTTGTAAACTCATTGCATGATGGCAAACTATCTCTAAGAAAGAATCATCCTTCAGTCTTCTTTTGATTCAAGAAACGGAGTATACATTTTTCTACTACAGATGATCCATGTTTAATGTGGGTATTGTATGGGATTATTCTTTGTCTACCACTACTTTAATTTCTATTGCTATCAGAAATACCCATATGTAGAGTATTACTAACAAATATAAAATTCTTCAAAATACTTGGGTGCAGATGTACAACTTTTGGCGCATCCCTGCAAATCAGCAGGGATGCCCCAAGAATGATGCGTCACGCAAAACTACCCGTGCGTCACCATGGATGTGCCGCCGTGGTGCACGGATAGGCAGATGCGTGACATATCTGATGGCGTACTGTTGGCACACTGCGAGAGTCATGTTGTGGGTGCGACTCAACTCCAGCACTGTTCCAACCCGTCCTATCTCCAACATGCTGTGTCACGCCTTATGCCTGTTTCAAGCAGGCGCATGTTTTTTACGCAGCGGCGTCGGAAAAAAGTGACCGAGTGAAATCTCGTAGTTTTCACTATGTCACTTTTCCGAGGCTTTCCTCCGACGGAATGCCCACACTGCGATGGAACGCCCACATGACACCTGACGCAGGGTTCATGTGGCGCAGTGCTTTGTAAATGTAAAAAAGTGTAAATAAGTCACAACGTGGAGCATGGTTTACGCCACCACTGCGTCACAAAAGTGACGCAACGGCGGCTTAAAGGTGCCTTAATGGGCTTGTAAATCTGTCCCTTGGTATTTTCCTTTCAAAGTCCATTGTCTCTGCAGTGCAAATCATGTATTTATAATTACATCTTCATGGAATCATTCCTCGGGACACTCACTACTTGGGTAATCATGGCTCTTGCAACCCCTCTAAGCTCAGCCTTACTTGCAAGTCACAGCTGCACCTATATCCTTTATCCCTTTTTGTAATAGTCTTCTAAACAATAGAAGTTATGTTGCTAAAACAATTGTTTTCTGCTATGGTCTTTTCCAAGGACATGCTTATCTCATCACTGTTCAGAAAATAGTAAACTGTTGTGGAGTTATGTTGTATACAATGCTTCTGATTTTGCTATGTGGTCAAAAGTCAATTGAACAAATATGTGATTCAATACCTTGCACAAGCTTCATGCAATTCTAACACAAAAATATGTTTTTTGTAGCAGAAATATTTGACTTTCAAATATCATGCTCTGAAGTGGCAATACAGCACTTTTGCAAACCCAATTTCTGACTCATTTACTGATTTACTTTGCGCTTTATTTTAGGCTTCTAGCCAACTGGTGTTTTTACACGTTTTTAAAACAGTGGGCTCTGGAGTTGTTGACTGGATCATAGACTATAGTTGGACCTGTACATGCATTTTTAAGCTCATGGTTTTCAAACTTATTTGGTGGAATCTTAAAGTTTTTTCAGCATTCATTTTAGAACTTCCTCATTCCTCACTCCTCATCCCTCACTCCTCATCCCTACTACTCATCCATCACCTCTACTACTAAGACCTATTTCTTATCCAGCATTTCTACTGCTCATCCCAACGTCTCATCCATAATCCATACTTCTCATTCGTCATCCCTACTTCTCATCCATCATGCCTTTGTCTCATCCATCATTCCTACTTCTCATCCATCACCCATACTTCTCATCCCTATTTTGCATCCATCATTCCTACTTTTCATTGCGCCTTCTCATCCATAATCCATGCTTCTCGTCCATTGTCCCATCTTTTCATCCCTGCTTCTCAATCCCACCCCTCACCGATCATCCCAACTTCTCATTCATCAACACTTCTTCTCATCCATCATCTTTACTTCTCATCCATTGCCCCAACTTATAGGGGGCATCTTAGCCATTATCCTTCAAAGGCGATAAGCAAAGGCAACAACACACCCTATCCAAGTGAGAATCGGTCTCACCAAGCTACAGCCTTCTATTTGGGAGCTAATTTACTTTCTAATTTGAGTGAACATTGGCTCACTGTGCTTCCACTAACTTCAACCTCTTTATGTGAGACTTCTCTTTCATTGCTTGAACTGTTAGCACTGTCAGCTTGAATATTTCTTTGGAATTACATTAAGCATGCCCACAATTGTGCCTGCTGCAGGGGGTGTGGTAACAAAACAAAATCAATAGATCATGTAATCTGTGTTTCTCCCATTTTGCTGCCCCTAAGAAGGAAGTATCTGCATATATGTTTCATTAGATTGGGAGTAAGGTCTATTATGGCTGCAATGAACGAGTGCTTGCGTGGAATGGACCTGCAGCTTTCTGGACGCCTACTAAAATTTATGGAGTTACCCATACAGACTCTTCAAAACATTAATAAGTCTCCTCATGCACCCACTTGCACCTTGTATTAAAGGCTCCCATCTGTCCAAACAGGAAACTTTGACTGTGTCGTTCAAAGACGCCTAAAGACCTAGGGGCTTATTTACAAGCCCCTTGCGCCGCTGGTAAGTCACTTTTAACATAGGAAAAAGTGACGTACCTGCGGCGCAAAAGGCTTGTAAATAAGCTCTCTAGAGGGACTCGTTTACAATCCCCTTAATTATGGACTACGAAGGGAGGGAGTCCAGCAAAGATTTATTCCATCCTTGATTTAATTATTAACATCTATTAGGTTGGCAATTTTCATAGTTTTTTCATATATTGAATTTATTATCTTCACCATAATTTTTATACCGACTGATTCAAATAATCTGCATCGGGTTTAATATTTCTTAAAGCCTTACAAAATGATATAGTATGGATATCTTATGTGTGTCTATCCTTGAGGAAAGGTGCAACAGAACTCACTAATATATAAATGTACTATCTGGCAGCCTGTGACAGAATTGATTGTTACCTAGTATGCATTATCTCCTGGTAAATCATGGGAGATGTCTGGGTACATAAGAGAAGTACCACCTAGATAGACCTGGTGGCATGATCCATTATAACCAAGATATACTTATTGGCTGAAACTGAGAGGGGGTCACATGGGCCAACAATGTCAATTTTCAACCACTCAAACAGAACACCTACAACTGACAGAGGCAGCAAAGGTGCCTTGGTCTCCTTCCTGACCACTCAGTTCGAAAATAGCCCATGTTCTGCAGAACGTTTCTGAATCTCTGTTCTCCCTCGGTAATAGAATAGGGGGGGGCAACCTATTCTGGGTCTTTCTAATAACCAGATTTCCTGCTAATGATAGTTTGTAGGCCCGTGAAAACAGGAAGTTTTTGTGCACTAACAGAACCACTAGACTCTTGCTAACTCCTCACTCCAGATTCACCAGCTATTTAGGGAATAGTCCATCCTCCCAGCTAACATTGTGTCCTCAACAACTCCCTTGCTGAACTGTTTCAGGCCTTCCTTCTAAAGTCCAAGTGCACTCAAATGTCCCTTGTGCAATTCCTCTTAAGTATGTCCATGAGTTGTTAAAAAACTCTAAAACTCTGACATTGACCCAGGCTACTAATCCTGGTCCGCTTTGGATATACGATCTTTCACTCTCTCTAGAGCAGAGGTGATGAATGCCACTGCCTGTGCCTTTTAAGAAACTGTCCTCATCCACTTACTACCATGGCCTGGTCCCAGTCTTTTCCTGAGACTTTTATGTAGAATGTGCTCTGGTTAACACAACTTATGTGGCTGAAGCCATGAAGGCTTCTGATCCTGGTACTAAACCAGGGACAATCAAATTACTGCCCTGGAGATGCTCAGCACATTGCTTCTCTCTCAATCCTACATCAACCACGGCTGACGTGGCATGTATTTCTACCTCAGTTTGGGTAGTCGGATACTTCACGTCTTCCTATCTGGCTACAAAACCTGTGCCATTGCCACCAGGCAGAATTGCCTCAGGTTTGACGTGCTTCCTCTCAACCAGAGTCCTGTGAGCACCTGCATCTTGCAGGCTAGAAAATCTTCTGTCCATTAATACTAGCTTCCATAACAACCCACTTCATATTTGGATGAATTTGCTAAACAGCATCTGGGTCCCTTTCCCAAATGTCCATTGCTACGAGGTTGAGAGCAACAGGGCCCTCTTCATCTCTTCACACTTGCTGTCAATACTGCAGTCTGAAAGTCTCGCTTGTAAAGTCCCTTCTTGTGGCACTTATAGCAGTTAATCACCCTGAGCTTGGAAGAACCTTCCTATTTGCACTTTCTCTTAAGTTCCTGACTTGGACCTCAATTCCTTTTCTTCGTGTGTCCTCCCTTGTGCCTTTGGGAATTGGTCAGCGAGGAAACTAACTCGTTTACTACACAGAGCGACGTGCCGTCGTGTGGAATACAGAAAGAAAAGATACATGAACTATGAATACACAAGGGAGATATTAATCCTCACTGAATCGAGTGGGCGCGTCGCCAGAACTGAAACCCAATGTGCGTTGGAAGTATCACCACATTTGAAAGACTACGGAATTGCAGCATTAGCCTTGAGGAAGTCGCGGGAACAGACCCCTCAATAGCGGCAAAACACGTGTTGGCATCACCTGTATTGACTACTAAAAGAAAAGAACAAGGAAATAAACCAACAAATAAACCAGAAAGAAATGTTTGATTATTTGCCTGTATGATCATAACTAATTGAAAGTCTTGCAACCATATTAGGGAAACCTGTATTTGTGAAAATTGACGTGTGCTGAGGAGTTAATTCAAAAGCCCTTGGGAATTGCCCTGACCCTTGCCTGCCAGTTTGGAACCAGTTTGTTGAGAGTTACCATTTCATTTTGGCCATGCTGCTTCAGCTTCTTAACTCTCTTAGCCAACTGTTTGTCAGTCAACAGAGCAAGTTTCTCTCATTTCTCTGGATCCTTTTATTTGTGACAGGTATTGCCTAAGTGAGGTACAGCACTCCTACTTGAGTTTCTTTTCCAACATAAACTAGTTAAGGGCAACAAACTCCTTGGCTGCCCACTCACTCCAGTCATGCAACACATCCTGAATCCATGTTTCAAACAGAACACAGTTTACTCTTTTTTACTTCGGAAGATACTCAACCGTCTGATCGAGCTTCCTCCATTTGATCATAGTTCATTTGCTTGGTCACAGGCATTCTTCCAATGACAGTCATCAATTCTATTGGCTAATCACTCATTACAGTAGCTGCCTTGGCCACATCATTCAAAGCCTGAACTCTACAGGTGATCTCAAAGCTCACAAACGATTCTGAAATATCTTGGTCTTCCTCGTACATATTGCCAGGTACTCCAGTATTAATTTTATTTATAAGGTTTTATATAGCACGAATGTGACCCACAAGGGTATCAGAGTGCTTTACAGTATACAGTTATTAAACAAAAGAGATGAGGTAGTATGCAAGCATATAATGATCATCATTTCAAACAAAAGAGGTATATAGTGTATGGATAATATATGCGACCAGTAGTCAAAACATAATTCATGGTTATTAGACGTTCAGGTGGTTGAGGTCGTAGACATATATATATAATATTCTCCATCAATACACAAGAGGTAGGCAGTGAAATGTAGGTCATGTAGGAGACTCGCAGCCAACCTAGAATTCAGAGTTGGAATTACTTTTCCAAGATGTAGCAGTCTCTGTTGTCACCCTGAGCTTTATTTCTAAAGCTATCCTTTCTCTCTATGATTTTCCCGCTTTCTGCTTTTCCTGCCTTTACTTTCCCTCCCCTTTTGCTCCCCTTTTCATTCTTCATGGGCCCATTCCACCAGCCTTTCTTAACTCCTTTCCTCTTATTCACTGCAGGCTAATCTAATCTTCTCCCTGTCAAACTCCCTAGTCTTAATTTCTGCTCCAACCTTGGATTTCTGCAGACCCAACTGCAAGTTCAGGGCCTTAGTTAGACTTACCCACACAAGGGAATAATGACTAGACACAGTGACAGTGTACTCCTGAAATAAGGGGGTGATGGCATAGTCTTAGGAAAAAACTGGAAAGAAAATTTGGGGACACATGGGTTGTGTCTGGGGTAAAACGGTGTTAAGGGGCTGAAAGAGCTTGACACCACAGCGAGCCTTTCTTGGGTTCCAATTGTACTTCCCATGAATCCATCACAGTTTCTTCCCTATTGCCTAGTTTTTCTAACTGGTCTTAAAAAAACTCACAAGGACCTCCCTGTCCTTTCTCCTGTGCACTCTCCACCCTCTATCCAAACACAGATCCCTCAACTGACCTAAAGACTGAATGTCAAGGTCCATCCCCACTAACCTTATATCTCCCAATATACTGTGCAGGTACCCCTTTGTTCAAGTTGCACTTACTACTCTTTTGAAGAATGTTGGAACTGGTCGGGATCCCACACCATTTACCGTTAATTGTCGGACCCTGTTAAGGTGCGGAAGGGTCACCGGCAGGGAGGGGCGACTGGGTCTAAAATGTGGGGTTTCCTACCTCTAATGTTCCAGAGCCTGTCATACCATGGCTCTGTAAACTAGGTAAAGTCCTTTCTGCACTTCACTCTCATGGTAACAAGGGGCAGAAGTCACAGGCTTCTCTGGGAGGTAGTGTGGGGGTGCTTAAGCTCAGAACTCAACAATCAGTCAACAGACACAAGAAACAAAGTACTTAATCACACAATGCTACTCAATGAACACACTCCTATGAACAGAAGCAAGTCACTATCCCTGGGTGCTACGTTGGCAGGTGCTGCACCCGTCCCTCCCACGTACTGTCCTCAGATTCTCTCTCCTGTTCTGTGTACCCATTCCATCTTTCTCTCAGGGTAAACAGGAGGAGCATAAATGTAGTATAGGTACAATTCAATCACACCCTATAAATATGTGTGCTTACTCCCAAGTCTCTTACCCTGGGTGTATCAGTTTTCTCCTGGTTACTTTCAAGCTGCCCAGCTGCTCGAAGGAGCTGTGTCACACCGGCAAGCAGTTCTGGAACACTTGGGTAAGTGCCCTGCCTCTGGATCCTTGTAGTTGGAAGTTGAAGTCGATGCTGGGGCTAGCTGGACTGTTAGCGAAGCCCTGACAAGGCCTTTGCTACTTTGGAAGTTGCCAGTTGCATAATGCAAAATGACAGTGCACCCCTACAGAATGTGATGAGGGGGTCCCAGCCCTCCATGTCTCACAGATATTCATTGGTCTTGGGCCTTTAAGGGTTATGGGCTCCACAGCACTACAGGGGCTGCAGGGGGCTGTTTTACACCCCTGGCAGTTGCAGCCCTGCATGGGCTGATCCAGGAATCAGCAAAAACAGCCCCAACAGAGGCATATCATGAATTCTTCAGGTGCAGACCCAGACAGGCCGGTCACTGATTTGGCAGATGCAAGCCTTCACAGGTCAATCAGAATTCGGTAGATGCAGCCACCAATTGGTCTATTGAGATTACGCAGATACAGCCTTGCACAGGCCATTCAGGTAACATGAACACACACATAGCCCCAGTTGGGCCTCAGTAATTATTTGCCAGAGAGTTGTGGTTCCTACCTGGAACTGTTGGGAGAGTATAGGGGGGAGGACTCTCTGACACCTGGTTCTCCTGGCTCACTCTCCAGACAGCTGCTCCTTCTCGGTGCCCCACAGCCGCAGGAGTGGCGCTAGACATTGCTTCTTCCCAGACAGCCTCTTCTCTAGCAAGGTAGACAGGTTCCTTCCCACTGTTTACAGGTTTTCCACGGTCTACAGACTCTTTTTTCAAGTGCCCTTTCAGAAGGGTACCCAAAACACAGCCTTTGTGTAGAGTGATGCTTCTCACAGTACGATTGCCTCTATCCTGGAGCAACAACAACAGAGGCACAAAAAGGTGTAAAGTTTCCACACCTGGCTGTCCTCAGCCTAACTGAAGAAGTAATCAGGGAAAGACAAAAGGCCAAGCCTCACCTAAAGGCTTCCTCGTCTTTCACAAAGTAGTCTGCAGTCACTCACCCCGACCATCTACCAAATGGCAGTGCTCGGGAAGACGAATCGGCAGCTTATAGTTCTAAAAAAAAATGTAGGAGCCCTGTCTTCACTCCTTTTAGTTCAGTGGCACGGCCTCCCCCTCCATCTACAGGAATGTGATCAACTACCACTGCCTGGGCAAAGTCCTAAACCTGCATCTTCTGGAAGGCTTCTGGCTCACTCACACACACAATGCCTAAATCAACATGCTTAAAATATGCTTGCGATGTTAATGCAAAGGACTAGGCAAGGAAATGGAAGCAGAACGTCACACGGGTAGGCAAGTAGGTCTCCACTCCGGAGACCCAGATAAAATGCTCTGGTCACACTACTAGTTCTAATACCTGACACCACTGCTCTACATGCTAAACACATTGACAGGGACAGTAGTTCTTTGTCCAAAATGATGGCACCCTTCATCATCTCTCCAAGTCACAGGAAAAATTCAGAACCTCTCAGAGTCATGGACAGGCCTAGGCCTCTACACACACGCTAGATTTGTGTGTCGCCAGGGCCAAAAATCAAAAGGCAGCATAGAGGATACACGCAGTTGGGCACACAGGGCGGGACAACACACCCATTTACAAATGCAGGGGACATTTCCGTCCCAGCAAGGGTTCAATCTTCCATAATGTAAACTGTGGAGTCCACACAAGAGCAGCAGGGGAGCAATCCTGAACTCTGCTGCCAGACTCAGCACCGGCTCAAGAAAGCGTGACCACATCACACCTGATCTAATAATCCAACTTAACTGGCTTTCCATTGACACAAGGATCAAGTATAACATAGCTTGCTTGACTCACAATGCACTGCATCAGAACCCGACCACGTACCTGGCAAATAAACTTGAACTATCGGGTGGGAATCAGGCACTAAGAAGTTCAAACGCTCTACTGCTGAAACCCCCAAACAAAATTCAAAAAGAAGAAAACTTACAACCACGCCTTCTCTGGTCTTGCTCCGAGAATATGGAGTGCTCTTCTGCCAGAAATCAGAAAAATCCCTTTGTCCTCCTGTGGAAAAGTAAATTTTGCCATGTTCTGTGTCCCTACGTGTCATCCATCATATGTTATGTGTGCATGATTAAATATGCATATGCATTCCCTATGTTCGATTAATGACGCAATTACAGTTGTGTCCACCTCTAGTATGCCAGTTTCCAGTTCTCGTGAATACTACGAATATCAGGCCTATGTAAAGCTACGTTGCCACGTTTCTCAGTGTGCACGTTATTCTATTTGAAAAGTCCCCGTTTCTAGGCCTCAAAAGGGCCTGGACACCAGATTCAGCTCCTGTCTCCTGAAGCCTCGCTGAGGAGCGATACAGCCCCCACCTGTATCCTCGACCCTTCACTTACTTCCTGCCTCGCAGTGCCCGGCTCACCCTGGCTCTGCCTCTGAGTCTGCCAAGAATATGTTATGATTCCAGTTATCAGTTCAGTCCTCCTTCTCTGCATTCCTAAAGCTACTGAATCGCATCGATAGTTTCCGTCATTGTCTAGCCTTCACGTCTCCACGTTAGAGAAACACTGCATTTAATGGTCATTTAATATTCTTCATCACGCACTACATGCAGAATAATGCATGGTCCAGTCTTAGAATCAAGTTAGCCTTTCCCCTCCTGACTTCTAGTTTATATCAACATGTTCTCTAAACATCAGATACTAGATACTGTTTAGGTACATGTCGCCCTGACTCTCCAGACTTCAGTCTCTGCTCCTAGCACAGAGTTCATAGCCCCCAGCTTCTCCTAGTAACACGTCATTGCTAGTTTGCGCGCACCATCAGGTTAGAGGTCCCAGCTCCTCAGGTAGCCCCCTCCATGGTTTCCGCCCCATTCATGACATATCCTGTTACGTTTGCATCACATGTCTATGTATACGCCCTGTTACACCTCTTTTCACCCTTATCTTTCGCGACTGCTACGCGTCACGCCTTTTGCTCCACCCACTGCTACGCCTATTGCAATGTAATGCTATGTGTTTGCGTTATGTATATATGCTCATGCACTGTTATTAAAAAGTTAGTTTCCCCTTGTCCCGATCCTGACCCCGGCAGCGCTGCTGGGCCTTGCCATCCTATTCCTTTATGCTGTAATAAACCTGCAAACTCCTACTACCTCGAATCTTGACTCTTATTAATTGAGCTATCTGTTATTCATTTATGCATTCAAAAATAGGGTATTATTTATTTATTTACCACATAATGGCGCCCGAATAGGGACTTGCCCTTTCCCCACGCGTCGGTGAAGCCACGCCGACCCCCTGACCCTCTGCAGTCGTGACGGAACTCTTCTGCGCACCGGCAGATATTTCTGCTTCAAGTATCCCTCAGGCCCACGGAGGAGACGGAGGAGGCGGTCCAGCATCCAGACGAGACGGTGGAGGAACGCGGCGAGTCCCGACCAGAGCCCAAGCCGAGAGTTCAAGGTCCGAGGTATCCGGAGGCCCACCCGTAACAGAAGTCCGAAGTTCGTCCGTCCGACGTCGAGGCAGTCCCGTCCAGTCTGAGGCCTTCCGTTCTTGCTGCCCGGTGAGTACCGTTACTGGGGTAGTATCTAGACAGGGTCAATTAAATTGACTCTGGTCCGTGGGTTGGTGGTACACAGACCCACAAACGAAGTGTCCACTTCGGTGGATGCGGGTCCTGACGTGTCTCTGTATGAGACCGGTAAGTTTCGTACTGTTTCAGCAGTGCATCTAGTTCCTGTTCTAGTCAGTTCTGTTCTCGAGAAAATTCATGTATTCTGTGTTCCGTATTCCAGGTAGTATTCTGTTCGAACTGTTATTTTTAAATGTTCTTCATGTATTTTAATGTCGTGGTATGAATGGGGAATAAGTATCGTGTTTATTGTGTATTGTATTGTGTCTAGATTACAGTCCAGTCATGCCCTTGTTTTCTAAGTTACGCCAGTTAAAAACTAGAAAGGGTCTGCTGGAAGCAGCAGTTCCTGTCCCGCCTAGGGACAGTCCAGGTCATTTTATGTATCAGAAGCATGGCATAAGCGCCATATTGTATCTAGACTTATGGGTAGATTATACCAAACAGTTAGAAGAAAAGTATAGATGGCCCGTATCGGGTACATAGGATGCCGAGTGCATCATGCGAGTAGAAGAGGCATTATGGAAAAAGAAAGCCAGACAGTCACAGAAAGATGCCATCGAGTTATGGCGCAAAGAAGCTCATAAAAGAACCGAAAAAGAAATCAGAAAGTCAGAATTAAGTAGAGAATCCTTAGAACGAGCACAAGAAAAAGAACTAATCGAGATAGGTGAACAAGTCAAAGCCGAACAGTCAGACAGACAGAGGCATGCCCTTATTAGGGGTATGTATCCTCTCCTTGCCGAGGGCTTGCCAAAAGCGACCCCCGAGGCATCCAGTAATTTCCCGCCACCATTAGTTCCGACCAAGCTGCGTCACAAACCGACCGCAGCTGATATTTTTATTTCGTCCTATTTGGACGACACGGTCCCAGAATATGCAAATCCTGTTCGCGCTCCGCCAGTCCCTGTAAATCAGGCACTTCCCGCTCCTCCAGACACCGGAGTACCTGTTACGGTACCCCCGGTCCAGCCCGCCATACAAGTCCAGCCTACATTTCCATTTCCCACTCTGCCAGGACGAAGAGCCTCAGTAGACGACTCTAGTTTAGGGGCCGCAGGGGGAGGTACTCCTCAAACCCCGCCGCCACACAAGCGTTTAACGACAGCCGAATTACATATACAAGCATCACAGCGTACGCCCAGACATCAGACTGTAGCAGAAATAAGAAAATCCCTTGCCGAATGCGGCTATGATCCAGTCCCAGGCGAGGATAATATGGTTTTATATTCATTCCGCGTAAGAAAGGTGGCCGAGTATCTAGTCACCTTACCGAATATGAAAGAAGATCTAGACAGAATATATCGTTTCATCCGTACAGGGGATGATCCAGAAAGCATTGGCGAGGCCATGTCTCAAAGGAAAGCTGAGACCCAGCTCATGATATTAAAGTTTCTGATCAATTGTCTAATAAGAGAACAAGATTACCCGTCTAAAGATCCGGCTGAAATGAAAACCCTGACAAGGTGGAGTGATAATATAGCCGAGGGTAAGCACAAGACCGTCGGTGCTATGGAGAGTATGTACAAGAAAATCCGTAAAGAAATAATAAAGTTACACGAACAGCGTAAAGCAGCACAAGTAAGCGAGAAAGAAAGTAACTCTGATCCTGAAGAGTTAGACGACGAGAATCCCGACAGAATAGCGTATGTAGGAAAATCTAGATTTCCAGATCGCCATTTACGCCTAGAACACAAGTCTATTTTCCATCATCCAGCACCAGAACAAGGTTCTCTAGAACAAGTGTTTCAAGCTACCGATCACATTCTGAAATCACGAATCGGTTACAGTGAGTTAAGTACCATGCATGAACAAGAACTAGCCCGATCAGCAGTCCGATGGATTACTGATTCTACCACTTTTCCAGACGAAATAGTGGCACAAATGTTTCTGAAAATGCCCCCAGCCGAGCAACGACTGGCGGGTATGTATATGATTCAGCACCTCATTACATTGTATGAGGGTCAGCACTCTGATCCAGGTCCGTTACATGATATCCTGAACGAGTTACTTCAGTATAGATGGAAAGGTTTAGGTACCGACTTAATTAGTGTCATTCTAGAACAGCGTCACAAATATAGAACGTTTTTGAATCCGCATTTTGTTCATGTCTCACCCCCAGAAAGTAAACCATTTTACATAGAGAGACAGAATCCGTTACGAGAAGTCCACCCAGTTAGAGGAACGGGTGGCGAACTAGAACGAGTGTTTGTTTACACTCCGATTACAAAGATGGAACTCCTAGAGATGAAGAAATTAATTCCCTGTCATGATAAAGATCCAGCAGGGTTCCATAGAGAATTAAAAGACATGCTCCGTATGGGAGAATACACGTATCCAGATATAATTAAAATGTTAAAGGTTCTGCTGCCCGCAGGGGTGTATGAAAAGCTCAAGGAAAAAGAATGGGAGGTGGGAGAGAAAAAGATCGATTGGGCAGTTCTAGAAGCTGAAGACAAGGCACGAGTACCAGGTACCGGTCTTGGAGCGAAATGTAAAGAATTACCAGAATTATTAATACAAGTTTTACCTAGATTATTGACAACTAGAAAAGAAGACTGGGATGCAATCTCAGCCTGTAAACAGAAACAAGACGAAGATATTAGTGATTTTTATTCTAGATTTGAGAAATGTTTTAGCATCAACAGTGGCCTCAAGACGAGTAGTGAGTCATACCCTCACCTTTTTGTTACTAAATTAGTCGAGAATTCAAGTCCACAAATTAAAAATCGAGTTTTGAAAGTCGAAAGTACCTGGCAAGCTAATACCCCGTCCCAGATGTTGCAGATGCTCCAATACCACCAGAATAGGATCAGGGAAGAACAAGAACACGAGAGAAAACGTATGAAAGACACGAAAATGAAAGTACTAGTTGCACAATCTGTTCCTCAAGACAGTCAGAAGAGGGGTCCGAATCAAGCCAGTCATCCTGCAGCTCCCGTTAAAGGGAACTGCAATTATTGTAAACAGCCAGGTCATTTTATAAACGAGTGTGCAGTTCTGAAACATAACATAGCTACCGGTAAGACTAAAGAAAGACCACGTCCGCCTAGACAAGAACAAGTTTCACAGATTCCTCAGTCACAGAATGCACCACAGACAGTTACCGCACCGCAGCCTATCGCTGCAACACAGCACGTTACACAGCAGATGTACCAGTATGCACAGTCCGAGTATCCAGAGTACCAGCAGTATTCATGAAACAGCCTAGAGAGGGAGGTAGGCTTGCCTCTCATCGAGATACCTGTAGATCAAGAAGGTCCCTATGTTCACAGTCAAGTATTAGGGAAAGACAGAAAGTTTTTGATTGATACAGGGGCAAGTAGGACCACAATTAGTCACGCCGAAGTTCCAGGGGCTCCGCTCTCAGGCTCAAGAAATGTTTCCCTTGGATTTTCAGGAAAACCCATTGTAAATGAAATATCAAAGCCAGTTACTCTAGAAGTAGGTCCATTGTCCCGCACTACTGATCTGTTACTTACTAAGTCATGTCCAGAAAACCTATTAGGCATTAAAACACTGAAAGAGTTAGGTGCAGTTATATGCTGTTCCCCAGAGGGAATACGATTGTTCCTACGTGACTTTAAGGGTCACTATGTATTACGAGATTTTGATCCCAGATTGTCTAATGTTCCGCAGCATCTATGGGCGCAAGGTCCAACTGATGTTGGTTATATGCAAATCACACCCTATCGTGTGACTCTCAAGCCAGGTGTAGTGTTACCACAAATCAGAAAGTACAGATTGCCACCTGAGGCTGTAGCAGCCTTATCCAAAATTATTGACGAGCTCATGGCTCAAGGAGTGGTTGTAGAAACTGACTCCAACGTATGCAATTCTCCGATCATTCCAGTCATGAAACGTACTGATCCAAATGCACCCCCAGTATATCGATTAGTGATTGACCTACGAGAGCTTAATAAGTGTATTATTCCTCAGTACCCAGTCGTTCCAGATATCTCTTCCCTATTGA
Organism: Lissotriton helveticus; assembly: GCF_964261635.1. NCBI lineage: Eukaryota > Metazoa > Chordata > Amphibia > Caudata > Salamandridae > Lissotriton > Lissotriton helveticus. The sequence goes on from NC_136065.1 coordinate 1,969,057,693, forward strand.
CAGCCATTGATTCCGAAGCCACGTTCTTTACTGTAATCGACCTCAAGAACGCGTTTTTCAGTGTCCCTATTCATCCAGACAGCCAGTTCCTTTTCGGATTTTGTTTAAATGGAAGGAGCTATATGTTCACACGAGCTCCTCAAGGTTTCACAGAAAGCCCTAGCATTTACAGTCAAGCACTTAAAAGACAACTAGACAACATTCACATGCCAACTGACACTGCCCTGCTCCAGTATGTCGATGATCTCCTGATCACAGCCCGTTCTGAACGTGCTTGCGAGCGAGCATCCCTTACAGTCTTGTATTTCCTAGCCGAGACGGGGCACAAGGTGTCCCCTTCGAAGCTTCAATTCTGTGTCCAGCAAGTGGTCTACTTAGGACACTTACTGTCCAAGAGGGGTAGGCAGTTGACACCAGACCGTATCCAGTTAATAGCGAGTCTTCCTCAGCCCAAGACCCAGAAGGAGGTACGTGCTTTTATCGGCCTTACTTCTTACTGCAGACAATGGATTCCTCAGTATGCATTTCTAGCCAAGCCACTGATACAGTTAACGACACAGGAGGCAGCCGTATCGACTGTCCTCCCTTGGACATCTGAACATACACTTAGTTTCAATGAGTTAAAGAAAGCCCTATGCCAAGCTCCAGTTCTAGCTACACCGAACTACAGTAAGCCTTTTACACTTTTCGTCACTGAACGCGAAGGTACAGCATTATCTGTTCTCACACAAGATCAAGCAGGACAATACAAGCCCTGTGCTTATTTTTCGAGCACATTAGATCCTGTAGCCCAGGCTCTGCCTGCGTGCCTCAAGTCAGTTGCAGCCACAGCACTAGCTATCAGACAAAGTGATTCCATAGTCTTAGGACATACCTTGACAGTACAAGTTCCACATTCCGTGGAAGTTCTTTTAACCCGAACACAAACTCAGCACTTGACAATTGCACGTTTAACAGGTTATGAATTGACACTGTTCCAGCCACACATAGAAATCAGACGCTGCAACATCCTGAACCCTGCTACACTGTTACCATCAGTTACTCCGAATTCTGCCACACATGACTGTGTGGAAGTAGTTAACATTACGACCAAGCCAAGACAAGATCTGACAGATATTCCGTTACCAGACCCCGACCTGACACTTTATGTGGATGGTTCATGTATGAGAACAAGTACAGGAGAACTAGTCGCCGCGTATGCAGTGACTACTGACACTGAAGTTATTGAAACACACCGTATTGACACCCTGTCCGCTCAAGCAGCAGAGCTAGTTGCTCTGGCACAAGCCTGCATACACGCCAAGAACTTGAAAGTTAATGTTTACACAGATTCACGTTACGCATTTGGAGTTGTACACGACTTCGGAGTGCTCTGGCAGGAGAGAGGTTTCATGACTTCTCATGGAACCAAGATTCAGCATGGTCTCCTTATTCAAGCTCTGTTAGAAGCCATACATTTACCGACATCTATCGCTATCATGAAGTGCAAAGCACATACGAAAGCTACTGACACCATTTCTCAAGGTAACGATCTAGCAGATCGCACAGCCAAGCTTACAACACAGACTCTAGACATTCCAGTTAACATGACACACACTCCAGATCCGATTACATGTATGACAGTTAAAGACCCTACACAAGATGTCATAGACATACAGTTACATGCTACTCCCGAAGAAATCAAGAAATGGTCCGAACAAGGAGGGGTCCAGACAGATCAAGGATGGTTAACGAAGGGTAGAGCCACATGGTTTCTCCCCGACTCTATGGTTCAAGTCATTATTAATACCGCACATAGTCCAGCACATTTAGGAGAAAAAGCTATGTTAGACAGTATCCAGAACATCTGGTTCAACAAGCATTTACGAGCTGCAGCCAAGCAGAAAGTCCGTACCTGTATGATATGTTGCCAGTTTAATCCAGGTAAAAGTGTCCCGGTGGAACAAGGTGGATTCCAGCCCCCTGACCACCCTTTTGAAGTCCTCCAGATGGATTATATTCAGATGGAGCGATGTCGAGGTTTCAAGTATGTCCTTGTAGTTGTATGCGCTTTGTCCAGGTGGACAGAAGCATATCCAGTCCCAGATTACACCGCCGCGACCACTGCCAAGCAGTTGGTTCGTGAGTTCTTCCCCCGTTATGGACTCCCTAGAGTCGTATATTCTGACAACGGCCAGCCATTCTCATCTGAGTTGATGAAGCATGTTTCCCTGTTGTTAGGGTACCAGTGGAAGTTTCATTGTGTACGCCATCCTGAAGCAGCCGGTCTCGTAGAGAGACATAACCAGACTCTGAAAATCCGTATTGCAAAAGTGTGTAAAGAGAAAGGTGTGGACTGGCTAGTAGCTATGCCAGTCGCTTTATTTTATATGCGCATGGTCGCACATTCCAGATCAGGTCTGTCCCCGTATGAGGTCGTTTTCGGCCGCCCCCCTAACATGTGGGGTACTCCTAGACCCCGAAGTATTACCGATGTTTCAAGTAATATGCTGACAGATTACCTAGCTTCCTTGATGTCTGCCCTCAACTCTTGTCGTTCACAGGTTGCCGCCGCATTTCCAGACAATACCGAGGTGGCACCGCATGAAATCGTTCCAGGATCCATGGTCTTGGTCCGCAATTTTGACCGCTCAAGTCCGCTGGAGCCACGCTGGAAGGAGCCCCGACAGGTCCTCCTCGCCACCCGTACAGCCGTGAAGTTGGAGGGTCGCAAAGGCTGGGTGCACCTTTCGCATGTAAAGAAGTTTTATGGACTGAAACCCGTCTCAAAGAACATTTCCCAGGATTTGAAGGATTGCCAAAATATTGTTCTCAAGGACTGTCCCGCAAAAGACATTGCTACAAACCCTCCCCTGTTGGAGAAAACTCCGCAACAGGAGTATAAGTTGAAACTCCGGTCTAGTAAAATAAGTCAGCCAGTTTGATTGTCTAAGTCCTCCCCTAGGTGAAACGGTTAGACTGTTTCTGACATGTATAAAATAGACCCCCATAGTGAGAGAGTTAGTCAAAACTCAATCCGATGTATCGTTTTTCTATGTTTCATATTGTTTCTCAGCATTATGATTTCCTGCACCAGTTATGCATTTTTCTTGTATTTCCCAGTTCTTCATGTAAATAAGTCTGCTAATGCTACAGTAGAGCACACGTTTAGTGATCTGCCTCCTCATGAACTCTCTTACCGCCTCGCTATGAAAAATAATTCTTTCATCCGCATGTTACATTACTCACATCAGACCAGCAATGCCACTAATTGTTGGGTGTGTGGTCGACTCCCCCCTTTCCAGATACCGAAGGGAGTTCTGCCACTTTTTCCTTATCCATTTTCACATAATGGTTCGTATGGAGCATGGTCCACGTTAACGTCATCCTCAACAGATATGTCTTTTCTTAACAGTACATGTTTTCCAGACAAGCAAGGTCTTCCCCACAGAACCGGGTTAGATCTAGAAAATGAAGTGTATAATTTAGGTAACTATTCTTCGAATTTCATGGTCCTGAATGTTCAGTCTGATACTACTCCAGACTTACCTGCTATTTCAGTACTACCAGTTAAAGGCGAATTATGTGTCCGAAATAATGGTTCCGTACATGTAGGACATAGTGATTGTACTACTATTGTCAAGTATAGTGACAGTGGGAAATCCATTTTCAAAGCTTCACGTCATTCTTATTTTATTTGTGGTCAAACTGCATATGTTCGTCTGCCCCTCGATTGGGAGGGAACCTGTTACATTGCCTTCCTACTGCCACCAGTTTTCCTAGCCCCACCTGATTATCATAGAAACACACATCTAGTACACATTAGACATAGAAGGGAGTCCCCCATTGTCGATTATACTGAAACTGCTCTAGAACAGTATACAGATTTCAACAGAGGTTTCTTTTTCTTTATAGGACCTATCCAGAATAGTAAGCTAATCCGTAGGTTAACCAGAACCCTCGAAGCTGTAGTAAATGAGACTGCCTCTGCTCTAGGTAACTTAACTGAAGAGCAATCTGCTATGAGATTTGTCGTTTTACAGAATCGTCTCGTCCTTGACGTCATACTGGCCGATAGGGGCGGGGCCTGTAGAGTCATCGGATCTAGTTGCTGCATTTTCATTCCAAATAACGCGCCGTCTGTTTATTCAGCTATAACCAGACTCCATAAGATTGCCCATCTGTTACACCAAGATCCAGGCACCTGGACATGGTCCGGTTGGTTCTGGAATATAATTTCCGCCTGGGGATGGAAAGTCTTGTCCTTTCTAGGTATTGCAGTAGCGATCATATTCAGCTGCTGCCTCTGTATACAATGTGGCCCTGCGATTTGCGGCATTTGTGCTACCTCTTGTATTCCTAGTCCCAAGCCCCGTTCTAAATCCCGTTCCAGGATAATTCGAGACGAGCAAATGATACTGTATGAAATGATAGATGGTATCATGAATATTGATGTTTCCTGATGGAAACGTAGTGACAAGGAGGGAATGTGGAAAAGTAAATTTTGCCATGTTCTGTGTCCCTACGTGTCATCCATCATATGTTATGTGTGCATGATTAAATATGCATATGCATTCCCTATGTTCGATTAATGACGCAATTACAGTTGTGTCCACCTCTAGTATGCCAGTTTCCAGTTCTCGTGAATACTACGAATATCAGGCCTATGTAAAGCTACGTTGCCACGTTTCTCAGTGTGCACGTTATTCTATTTGAAAAGTCCCCGTTTCTAGGCCTCAAAAGGGCCTGGACACCAGATTCAGCTCCTGTCTCCTGAAGCCTCGCTGAGGAGCGATACAGCCCCCACCTGTATCCTCGACCCTTCACTTACTTCCTGCCTCGCAGTGCCCGGCTCACCCTGGCTCTGCCTCTGAGTCTGCCAAGAATATGTTATGATTCCAGTTATCAGTTCAGTCCTCCTTCTCTGCATTCCTAAAGCTACTGAATCGCATCGATAGTTTCCGTCATTGTCTAGCCTTCACGTCTCCACGTTAGAGAAACACTGCATTTAATGGTCATTTAATATTCTTCATCACGCACTACATGCAGAATAATGCATGGTCCAGTCTTAGAATCAAGTTAGCCTTTCCCCTCCTGACTTCTAGTTTATATCAACATGTTCTCTAAACATCAGATACTAGATACTGTTTAGGTACATGTCGCCCTGACTCTCCAGACTTCAGTCTCTGCTCCTAGCACAGAGTTCATAGCCCCCAGCTTCTCCTAGTAACACGTCATTGCTAGTTTGCACGCACCATCAGGTTAGAGGTCCCAGCTCCTCAGGTAGCCCCCTCCATGGTTTCCGCCCCATTCATGACATATCCTGTTACGTTTGCATCACATGTCTATGTATACGCCCTGTTACACCTCTTTTCACCCTTATCTTTCGCGACTGCTACGCGTCACGCCTTTTGCTCCACCCACTGCTACGCCTATTGCAATGTAATGCTATGTGTTTGCGTTATGTATATATGCTCATGCACTGTTATTAAAAAGTTAGTTTCCCCTTGTCCCGATCCTGACCCCGGCAGCGCTGCTGGGCCTTGCCATCCTATTCCTTTATGCTGTAATAAACCTGCAAACTCCTACTACCTCGAATCTTGACTCTTATTTATTGAGCTATCTGTTATTCATTTATGCATTCAAAAATAGGGTATTATTTATTTATTTACCACACTCCTCTTTTAAAAAAGAAGTCAAACACCTGCTTATGAATAGCCACTGGAGACAATAGTATTGTAACTTCTTAAACTATCTGAAATGACCCTACAAATTTGACCTCCCCTAACTACAATGCATTTGGCTTACTGTTCAAGGTGTTGATGTCTATTTGCCAGTGCCTTTTTTATGCTTTAACTGTTTTTGCGTAGTTTTCGATGTTTGTTTTGCGTGCTCAAGATAAACCAGCAGACGACGTTGTACAGTGCTCTGTTACCATGCCGGGTGAGTAGTCAAAGGCCTGATCATGAATAGGCACTTGAGACAATAGTACTGTAACCTCACATACTATTTGAAAGGGTAACTTTGACCTACCCGACCTACGCTACAATCTACCTATTGCTCAAGGTGTTGATTTCTATTTTACTTTGTCTGTAATATGCTTTTACTGTTTACACGTAAGTTTTGATTATGCTTTACCGCTCAAACTTAACCAGTGGGAGCACGATGTACATCTCTCTAATACCCTGCTGGGTTATTTTCGTGCTTTATAAAACTTTTCAAATAAATAAATACATAAAACATTATAGAACCCAGCCATGGTATAATCTCTCAAGAGTCCACACAGGAGCTGCAATTATGAACTGATATTACACAGCTAACCATTCTATACATTGTGTGGGGTCTATGGAATCCACCAAGGAGTGGCAAAGAGCAACCCATAGGAAAGGACACTGGGCAACCAACTGTAACATATGCCCTGAGTATTACATCCTGCAGTAGCGGAGCAGCGAACCATGGTAATGAGTATTATATAACCAGCCATAACTAGTTGTTGGGATCAAATTTCGATAACATGCATTATTGGCCTAATATATCCAATGTAACCTTGTAATTATATAATTGTGTAGTTAGAATACACTATGATCTCTTAGTGACCGATGATTCACTTTTTGACTCACTTGTCCTATGATATAACCAGAACCATTTTGTTTCGTTTCCCTATGTGTTAGTACCGTTTCCCTGAAATCACGTGATTACGTTTGCTGCTCGAAACTATGACGGCACCCAGGCCGCTTACTATAGTTGTTAGCCGGTAGCTCAAGGAAACCCAAGGTCACATCTGCCTTTCTTGTGGGATGCGCACATTCTAGCAGAGCCCGTTCCTGTACTCCCCGGGCTACAGATAGACAGGGAGGCACCTTGCTGACCTGCCCCCAGAACAGCTTAGGCCTAGGCTACAAGCAATCAATTGTGCCTTACATGGGTATTCCTCTTGGCATACAGACAAGTTGAATCTTTCCTTGTAGGGTGTCATCTTGTACACGTGAAACGTATATATGCTTTGTATTTCGAACATGTAATCAGTCTCCTCTGCGCACCTCCGAGGGTCGTGTAGACTGAGGCTCCCCTGCCAGGGCTTGTATTTGATTGAATAAACGATTTAACCTTCTCCATTGCCGACTGAATTATTAATATTGATAAACGTATATGGGCTAGTGGTAAGTATGGCCCGATAGAATAATTTTGGATCCTTCAGTTGGCGACTCCGCCGGGACTCCGCGATAGGGTCGTCCCCTCCTGTAAACAGGGGTGACGGGACAGAGAGGAGTTCTGTCCGAGTGGGTGGACGGAAAGAGGATCCTGATTTGAGACACCCGTTTGCAGTATGAAAACAAGTTGTTCCACTCTCAAGCCCAGTATCCCTCCCAGCTTTTGAAGACCCTACGCCGGAGTCCTACGGGCTTAACCCGAGAGAAGAACAGACTGTGTCAGTCTGTCTAGGTGTCGGCAGTGGAGAATTGGCAATCGACCTGAGTGCACCAGGTGAGTGATATTTGAAATTGAATTGGATCAGAATCACTTAGAGGAAGTGTTTCTTTTTGGATAACGGTTAACTGTTTTTGTTTGAAGGTGGCCGGTGAAGCTGGACCACGAGGAAATCTGGGGATCTATCGTTGCGGCGAAGGGGCTGCATGAGTAGAGGCCCCACGGACTTGTTTGGTGAATAATTGAGATTACATCTGATGCCTTAGCAGAGTACGGTGTTGCTCGCTCGGCCGAATCCCCTCCGGGAAAGCCCTGGGAGCAACTGGGAAAGCAAGGGTTCTGGAGACGTGTCTAGATGCCCGGCCCAACCAGAACAGGACCATGGGATGGCCTGTGAGAGAGTTCGTGGTTCGCCTATCAGATGCTTTCAGAACAGTCTGACGACTGTTCCCTTTGGTGAGATTTTGTTGGTCTGGAATTCTTTTGAATCGATTCCCCGAACAGGAGTCGACGGGCTCTGTTCGTATTTGAAGACGTCATTTGCATTCGAGTATTATTGGAGATGTGTTTTGCCTTGCACTGTTTTACAGCACTTTCTTGTGACCATTGAATGAAAGGAGTATGAGTGGATGATGTAAAGGACGCATCCAAGTATGTGTGTGTTTTGAAATGTTGTGACTGAAGTTACGCGTAAGTATTCTCATAATGTCGTGTTTTAGCAAAATATGTTTTCGGTGTTGTTGTCGGAGAGGTACACGGCTTGAAGAAAGACAGCCTGCCCCTCCCGAGGGCAGCCCCAGTTCTGATATGTATACCAAACATGGTTTACAGACAATTTTGTTCAATACTCTTTGGAACAAATACACAAAGGATAATTCGGCTTTACAGTGGCCTCTCACGGGGTCTTTTGATGAGAAAAAGATCAATTACATACAGAATAATTATTACTATTATTTTTTTTTTATTGCACTTGTATAGCGCTAGACTACCCGGAGGCCTCGCAGCGCTTGTGACTGAATACTCAACGCGAGCTCGGGCAGTTCAGCAGATTTTACTGTACAGGTGCGTTTTCAGAGCTTTCCTGAAGGACATGTGGTTAGTGTTACCTCGAAGAGATGAAGGGAGAGTGTTCCAGAGCTTACCCGCGGTATGGGAGAAGGAGCGGCCACCCCAGCGGGCTTTTCTGACTCTGGTAAGGGAGGCCAGCTGGAGGGTGCAGGAACGGAGGGCGCGGGATGGGACGTAGGGTGTAGCCAGAGGATGAAGAATTGCGGGACCTGTACGATGAAAGACTTTGTGTAGGATACACATTGCCTTGCCCCTACAGGGAGCCAGTGGAGCTCCTTTAGGGCATTCCTCGCTGACTGCCAGCGGGGGAGGTTATAGAGTAGACGGGCCGCACTGTTTTGTGTAACTTGAAGTTTCTGAGTGACGGAAATCGGAGCTCCCATATAAAGAGCATTTCCATAGTCCAGGCGAGAGAGTATGAGGGCCTGGACCAGAACCCTCCTTGCCTGGAATGGGAGCAGAGGGAGCACCTTCCGCAACATCCTCATAATCCCAAAGCAAGTGGCGGCGGTCTTAGTTGCTTGGGCCGAGAAGTCCAAAGCTTTATCGAGCCAGATCCCGAGGCTCTTTATTTGGGATTTGGGAACCGGAGGCGAGCCCAAACATGGAGGCCAGATGGATGCAAGGGCAGCGGGAGAAGGGTTGCCCAGGAGAATGATGTCTGTCTTCTCCCCATTAAGTTTCAGACAGGAAGATTGCATCCATCTAGCGACAGCCTCTAGACAGGGACCTAAGGTGTGGGACGATCAAGACAAGTCGTCAGTCAATGTTTGATTCCTTGAACTTATGGTTGAAGGAAGCAAAAAGACGACGAATCCAGGAAGAGAAGCTGGGGAAGATGAAATCGGGTCAGACAGTCACACAGAAAGCAGTAGCATATGATAAGGAAAAAGTGGAAAGGAATATTGAACGGATGGATAGGCAGTTTCGGTTGGAGACTGATAAAAGCTATGTGGCTAGACCAGAGACAGGAGATGAATTAGAAGAATTGCTGGAAGCCCGACCACCTCCCCCTTATGCCCCACAATGCTTGTATCCAGCCGTGCCTGTGGTACGAGTCGAACAAGGGGGAGCCGGTTCGGCCGCCCGACCGCTGTCAGAGGTGGTTCCCACGGCCCCGGTTGGCAGATTGGGACCTGATGTTCCGGTTTCCCCTCCTTCTCTTCGACCAACTACCTCACCCTTAATATCCCTTCAGCCGGACGCGGCTGTCCCTTCTCCTTTGCACCCTGTATTTCTTTCCCCTCCGACTCAGACCACTTTAGATCTCCGAAATATAGTTGTGCCGGGTGCCACGTCCAAGCGACCGATGTCTGACTTGAGTGATCAGCGAGCTTTCACTCGGTCACTGTTGGGACAGGAGGAAAGGAGAGCTATTATAATTCAGGCATCCCAGTGGATGCGGAATCCTATTTATACTTTGGAAGATATTTGGAGTACTATGAAGGATTTTGAACCCGTTGCACAACAACTGGCTCTAAAGAGCATGGCGATCCGATTGATTTCACTATGGGAACAGTGTTTTGAGGAAGGATTACCTCCTCAGATACTGCGTGACATCAGGGATCATGCTCATAAATTCCACCTCCAAATCGAGGAAGTGTATCGGAATGTAATCACCCTTTTGCATTATAGGGAAAGGATGCACCGAAAGAGTGCTGAATGGGGGGCGCAGCACCCCATGAGAGAGGTGCATCCTCTTTTCTTTCCAGGACTACCTGAAATAAAGGATAATGCTGGCAATGTTACTAGAGCACGAGAGGATGCCAGACTTCAGGAACAATGGGTTTACACCCCTTGGAAACGAAGTGAGGTCCTTACGTTAAAAGCCCAGCTCCCTGACCCCCGTAAAAATCCTACAGCCTATTATGAAGAATTGACGGAAGCCGCCAATTCAGCCATTATGACTATAGCTGATATCGAGCTATTTTTTGGTCTCCTGATTCCGGTGGATATTTGGAGACAGATACATGACACGGACCATATTCCCGAGTTGGGAGGAACTTGGGATCAATTAAAAAATTGGGATAAGGAACGAAAGCCGGGTGAGAAACCCCGGGATGAAATATTAGCAGTACCAGACAAAATTGTTACATATATGCAGACTCTTCTCCCTCCAAGGAAGGTAGATTGGGATAAATTGACAGCGTGTAAACAGAAAAAGGACGAAAGTGTGTCCGATTTCTTTACCAGGTTTGAGAAGGTGTTCATAGATTTTAGTGGTCAGGACCGCTCTACGGAGGGTGGAATTCGGTTATTTGTAAATAGATTTGTCACAAACCTGCTCCCTGAGGTTATGACTTGTCTTCAATCAGCTGAAAGCACGTGGACTACGGCTGCACCCTCTGTTATCCTTAGTATGGCCCAATACTATGAACATCGAGAAAATGAGAGTAAGGAGAAATCAGAGAAAAAGATTAAGGATCTAAAAACTAGGGTACTACTGCAGCAAGTCAGTAGAGGGAATAATTCAGGACGGGAGTGCGAGGCTCATTTTAGAGAGGCCAAACGGCAGGAAGAGGTAGGGGAGGACCACCGAATATTGGGATAAATCAATGTTCTTATTGCAGGGAGGAAGGCCATTGGAGAGTAGATTGCCCTCTGTTATTGACAAGGAATGGACCTAGTAGAGGACGAGGATGAGGCCGAGGGAACATAGATCGGAATAGCATGAAAAGAGAGGAATCACAACGTGAGGGTTCTCGGAAAAATTATTTCGATGACCCTCAGAACAGACAATACTATAACGAGACTTACCAGGATGATAGGTATGATGAACGGGATTATGCATGAGACAGCCATGGACAGAGCAGGGACCATATTACAGTACCAGTTGACCAAGAGGGACCTTATGTACAAGGAGAACTGTTGGGTACATTGGGAAAGTTTCTAATGGATACTGGGGCGATGAGTAGGTCATTCGCTCGTACACTGGTCCCAGGGGCAGCTCTGTCTGGCCAAAATAATGTATCAGTAGGATTCTCTGGAATACCGGTAGTGAGCCCCATTTGAAAACCTCTGCCTTTTACGATAGGTCCCATCTCCATGCACACTCCCTTCCTTCTGACTTCTAATTGTGGTGAAAACCTCTTAGGGTTAGACATTCTAAAGAGATTACATGCTCGCATTTATTGTTCCCCTGATGGTGTTTTCCTGACAATGCAGAAACCATCTATGAAAGAGGCCCAATACTTTGCTAAAAATGAGACTTTGCCCCCTGAATTCTCCTCCATTCCTCGGACACTGTGGGCAACAGGAGACACCAATGTAGGTCTGTTAAGAATAGCTCCCGTGTCAATAACCCTGAAACCGAATGCACAGATGCCACGAATTCCCCAGTATAAGATTTCACCGGAAGGTGAGCAGGCCTTGTTGTATATCATCCGTGACCTCATTGACAGGGGGGTGGTGGAAGAAAAAGCTGCCAATGTTTGTAATAGTCCCATTTTGCCAATTCTGAAAAGGACACCAATTGATGGTGCCCCTGATTATAAGACTGCCTATCGCTTTGTGATTGACCTTCGACCGGTCAATAAGATAGTAGTCCCTCAATACCCAGTGGTGCCGGATATTACAACAATTCTTACAATGATTACCCCTATGGCCCAATATTTTTCTGTAATAGATTTAAAGAATGCCTTCTTTAGCATTCCAATTCACCCTGATAGCAGACATATCTTCGGATTCTTATTAGGAGGCTGAAGCTTTAGATTTACGCGTGCACCCCAAGGCTACACCGAAAGTCCTAGCATTTATAGCCAAGCTTTAAAGGCAGTCCTGGATGAATTAATTTTGCCTGCGGGTAACACAATTATCCAATACGTGGACGATATTTTGGTGGCCTCCGACACAGAGGAAGGTTGCAAAGAGGCGACTGTGAAATTGTTACATCATTTGGCTGATAAAGGAAATAAAGTCTCCCTCTCTAAATTTCAATATTGTCGACAGGAAGTGACCTACCTTGGCCACTTACTATCGAAAGCGGGGAGATGACTAATACCAGAACGAATATCTATAATTACTAATATGTCTGTACCTCGTACTCAACGTGATGTCCGTGCTATTCTTGGCATAACCTCTTACTGTCGCCAATGGATTCCTATCTATTGACTTCTCTCTAAACCCTGGCTGTATTTGACTACCAAAGATCTGCATGAACCTCTACCCTGGACGGATGAATGTCAAGAAGCCTTTGACTCTTTGAAATCTGCTTTGTGTTCTGCACCTGTTTTGGGTACCCCGGATTACCGAAAGCCTTTTTCTCTTTATGTGCACGAGGTGGACGGTTGTTCTCTGTCGGTATTAACACAGGATTTTGGAGGGAAACAGAGACCCTGTGCTTTCTTTTCATCAGTGTTAGCAAGCCCTTCCCAGTTGCCTGAGGCCACTGCGGCGGTAGCAGTGGCCATCCGGCAATCGGAAGGTATAGTTCTGAATACGGAACTCACAGTCTTGATACCGCATGCTGTGGATATTCTCTTAAATAGAACTAAGACTCAGCACCTTACGAGTGCGCGTTTAACAGGATACGAATTGACATTGTTTGCACCACACATTACAATCAAAAGATGCGCTTCATTGAATCCAGCAACATTATTGCCTCTCCCTTCCGATGCTACAACAAATGATACCCATGACTGTATATTCAGAACTGAAGAAGAAACAAAAGACCGTGTAGATATTATCGACACCCCTTTACTAGAACCCCAAGGAGAGTTGTATGTGGATGGTTCTTGTTTTAAATTACCAGATGGTACGGCCACAGCTGCATATGCTATTACGACCTTAAAAACGGTGGTGGAAACCGCTAGGATTTCACATCACTCAGCCCAGGCAGCTGAACTAATAGCTTTGTTACGAGCCTGTGAGATCAGTAAAGGCTTAAGAGTAAATATTTATACAGACAGCCAGTACGCCTTTGGCGTCGCCCATAGTTTTGGGAGGCTGTGGAGGGAAAGGGGTTTCTTTACCACGCATGGTCAGAAAATTCAACACGGTCCTTTAATTGATCGTTTGTTGCATGCCTTGACACTACCAGATAAAGTTGCTATTATCAAATGCAGTGCTCATCAGAAAATTATTGATTCTACGGGAAAGGGAAATGCTTATGCTGACTCAGTAGCTAAAGAAACAGCACAGACTAAGATGACTCCCATGTTCCCTAGTGCTTCAGCCCGGTGGGTGGCGGAAACATCGGTGTTTGATAATACCATTGAGAGCGTAAAAGAATTACAGAAGGAAGCTACCATAGATGAAACACAGAAATGGGAACAGGGAGTGGGACAATTGGACAAGAATGAATGTTGGATAGATCGAACTGAGAAACAGCGTTGGTTACTCCCTAATGCATTGGTGTATGCCGTAGTGATCATGGCTCATGGTCCAGCACACATAGGAGCAAAAGGTATCTGTGCAGTGTTAGACCCAGTTTGGAATAACCCAAATATTCCAAAAACTGCAGTACATGTGGTTAAGTATTGCCCAGTATGCTTGCGTTATAATTCAGGGGGCAGAGAAGCGGTCCTGAGTGGAAATTTTGCACCACCATCTCTGCCCTTTGAAGTTCTTCAGATTGATTACATACAAATGGAGAGAGTGAATAATTTAAAATATGTATTGGTGGTGGTTTGCGCTTTCAGTAAATGGGTCGAAGCCTACCCCACCAAGGAAGCCACTGCAGTTGCCACTGCTAAAGCTTTGATTAAAGAATATTTCCCCCGATTTTGTTTACCCCGGATTATCTGGTCTGATAATGGTACACACTTTAATGCCTCACTGGTTCAGAGTGTTTGTGACGGATTACAAATTAGGCAGAAATTTCATGCAGCCAGACACCCCCAGTCAGCAGGTCTAGTTGAAAAATATAATGGTATATTGAAACTGAAAATGGCCAAAATCTGCGCAAGCACTGGATTGAAATGGCCCGATGCCCTCCCTTTAGCATTACTGTCTCTGAGAACCACACCACACACAAGAACGGGTTTATCCCCCTATGAAGTAGTCTTTGGCTGACCGGCCAATGTGGGGGGAGTCCCTAGGCCCACATCCTTTAGAGATATTGATTATCCTTTGATGACAGACTACTTGTATGCTTTGACTAAAGATCTGCGTTCTATTCATCAACAGGTATCCGAGCCATTGCGGCCGCTACCAGAGGGTCCAGGACATCGATTGGAACCAGGCCAGTGGGTCCTGGTAAGGAACTATCAGCGGAAATTGAGTTTGGAACCAAAATGGTCTGAGCCCTACCAGATCATACTTGCTACGAGGTCGGCTGTGAAGGTGCATGGACGTAAACATTGGATCCATGCAAGCCATTTAATGCGCCTTCCGCTTCCTTTGCCCTTTGATTTGCAAAACCGTGAAGGAATTCCTAGCCAGAAAGGAGAGTCGCTGCAGAGCTTTGTACCTTTTTCTGAAGCCCGAGAGGAGGGGCAGCCAAGTGAAGCGTTGCCCTCAGGTGACAAGGCGGCGGCTCAAACAACGGAGGCCATTATCTCTGGTGTATCACAGGGGTCAAATGCATCTGATGCCCCTGCAACTGAGTTGTTTTCTGACCAGGAGCAACCTGGTCGCTGTAACTACGACCTGCGGCCCCGAAAACAGCGTGGTACCCCAGTCTTTTGTGGGAGAAAATAGGGAAAGACTTCATTTGAGAAATATCGGATAGATACACTGGGGTACTGAGCGAGACACTGGACTGAACTCGTTGAGAGCCTGGAACACTGTGTTAAGTGGCTCTGTTCAGAAAGAAAGACTGAGTTGGGGGCTGCGGTTGTTCTCCCAGATGAAGGAAGTTATTTGCTTTTTACGTAATGGATGACGAGAGTCTGCCTGTGAGGCTCTAGAACGGACACAGGGAGAAGATCCCCTCTGGTGGCGTGCATGCTTTGTGGATACAAAGATAGATTTGGACTTATAGAGAGGGACCGAGTTAGATTTGGACTTATAGAGAGTATGTTTCCTTTTGTTCGATTTGCAATGGAGGATGAAAGGCCACTAGCCCCTCGGCGATATGTGGATAATATGCATTTATTTTCCGGATGGTCCACCAGAGTGAAGGTGGCATTCGTTGCTTTCATTGTTATCATTACCATAATCATGATGTGTGTATTCGTATATTTAGAGTTTCAGCACCCAGTACAGAAGCTGTTAGGAACTACTGTTGCCCTGGAAGAGCATCTCTTCTATTCTTTGCCCCCTCACAAGGCCAGACACAGAGAAACTTATATGAAAAATTCTTTTATTGAAATGTTGCACCAGACACACAGCACCACGAATAAGACAAACTGTTGGGTATGTGGGTTACTTCCCTCAGTCATGCACCAGCACGAACTGTTTATCTCCTTACCAATGTCTTATTTAGCTAGTTGTGAAGCCTGGTTCCAATTGTTATCTTTGATGTATTCACATTATGTAGCTGAACCGAAAATTTATACTGAAAAAGATTATGAAGCCATTCTGAAATACATAGAAAAACATCAAGGATTTGATGCAGCAGGAAACGGGGGAGAGGGTTCTTTGGACCCCAATGCTTGCATGAACGTGTATACAGATTATAAGAATGTTACATGGTTAATGGAGGAAATGCAGGATTTTGAACTTTTTAATGATACTATGTATTTCCAGCATTTTAAAGAAAGAAATGTTACGAATGACAAAGCCTTGCCGATCCCCATCATTAATACTACCTCTCCCTTTTGCATACAGGGACGAGGTCATGTTAAGGTAGGAAAGAGCAGATGCAATTACACCTACACTTTACAGGTATATAGTACCCCACCTATGATTACCCCACCAGATGTATATTTCGTCTGCGGTGAGAATGCAAACACATGGCTTCCTCGGGGATGGGCAGGAAGTTGCTATCTCTCATTTCTCTACCCTCCTGTGTATCTTGCTCCGCCCGACTATCACCAAACTCATCAATTAGTCCAGAAAGGGGCAGTGGTTAGCAGAAATGTTAGATGCTATGACACCGACAGTACTGACCAAACAGATACCTCCTTGCAACAATTCGAAGATTTTGCTAAGGGTCTCACCCCCTTCTGGGGACCTATATTCAATAGTCGCAGTATACGACGCCTGTCCCGAATAGTTGAGAACGTGGTTCAGACCACCACTGGGATCTTAACTAATATTACTGTAGAGCTTGCAGCGACGAGGCTTGTTTCGCTCCAGAACCGGATGGTTCTTGACGTCATCCTCGCAGATAGGGGAGGAGCCTGTCGTGTGATCGGCAGCTCTTGTTGCGTGTTTATTCCCGATTCAGCCCCTACCATTCATCTTGCTATACAGAAACTACATCGATTAGCCAGCGAAGCACATGTGGATAACGACACCTGGTCCCTTAGCAGTTGATTTTGGGGCCTTTTAGCTACCTGGGGTTGGAAGATATTCATAGTGCTGGACGGAGCTTTTGGAGTAATATTTACGTGTTGCCTGTGTCTCTAGTGTGGTCCGGCTTGCTGCTCGTTTTGCGCAACCAGGATATTTTATTATTTATTATTTCTGGTATTTGTAGAGCGCGACACTCCTCCCAAGGGATATCACGGCGCTGAAAAGAAAAAGGGGACTGCTGAAATCATGCGGGGGGAGTTAGTCTTTAGGGAAAAGGTGAGTTTTGAGTTTTTGCATCTGCTTTGATAACATCTGCTTTGAACTTTTCTCGACAAGTTAAGGTTGAGAAGCAGATGATCCAAAAGGAGGTGTCGGATCTTATGCAGATCGATGAGGGGGTCTTTGTAGAATGAATTCGTATTGGCTATAGTAGGCCAAAAGGGCCGTCTGTTGGGATCGAATTTCGATAACATGCATTATTGGCCTAATATATCCAATGTAACCTCGTAATTATATAATTGTGTAGTTAGAATACACTATGATCTCTTAGTGACCGATGATTCACTTTTTGACTCACTTGTCCTATTGATATAACCAGAACCATTTTGTTTCGTTTCCCTATGTGTTAGTACCGTTTCCCTGAAATCACGTGATTACGTTTGCTGCTCGAAACTATGACGGCATCCAGGCCGCTTACTATAGTTGTTAGCCGGTAGCTCAAGGAAACCCAAGGTCACATCTGCCTTTCTTGTGGGATGCGCACATTCTAGCAGAGCCCGTTCCTGTACTCCCCGGGCTACAGATAGACAGGGAGGCACCTTGCTGTCCTGCCCCCGGAATAGCTTAGGCCTAGGCTACTAGCAATACATTGTGCCTTATATGGGTATTCCTCTTGGCATACAGACAAGTTGTATCTTTCCTTGTAGGGTGTCATCTTGAACACGTGAAACGTATTTATGCTTTGTATTTCGAACATGTAATCAGTCTCCTCTGCGCACCTCCGAGGGTCGTGTAGACTGAGGCTCCCCTGCCAGGGCTTGTATTTGATTGAATAAACGATTGAACATTCTCCATTGCCGACTGAATTATTATTATTGATAAACGTATATGGGCTAGTGGTAAGTATGGCCCGATAGAATAATTTTGGATCCTTCATAGTACTCTGATTAAGTCCACCTAGGAGTAGCAGTACAGAGGAATCAGTATTAAACAAAGGGCAATAGTATTTAATCTGAGCAAGCCTCCACCCAAGAGTGACAGGAATGGCCATTATACAAATAGCCGTAGAATATACTCAAAGATATCTGCCCTGGAGTGGCAGAGGCACCACCCACTAAAATTGGTAATATACAGCTAACTATAGTGCATGGCTTGAGAAGTCACCGAGATATAGCTGTAAGATTCCATAAGCATGACTGTTATTCAACAAGCCATGATATGTCTTCTATGGAAATCCAACCAGGAGCTACAGGAAGTATCCCACAGGAAGGTGCACTTGAACAACCAGTTGTAGTTTGTGTTGAGAAGCAGCAGGAGGAGACTCACTGGAATGAGAGTTTTTCAATCAGCAATGGTACCAGCTCTCTGTAGGGAAGGAACGGGCAAGAAGGTTAAGCTGGAAATGCTAGATGCGCATCCTTCAAATGCATGCATTTCATTGCAAGTCAAAACTAAGTGCAACGAGTGATGTGGGAAAAAGGGGCTTGTGAGTAAGGACATACTGAGCGAGCAGGAACCAGAGAAGCAGGACCTCTAGTGGCAAATATAAAGTACCGCCTGGTATATATGGTTTATTTGAAAATCAGTGAGCACAATTGCTTAATTTGTAAAGTAACCAGTGCCGGTGCCCAAAAATGAGTGTGACCACCAGCTTAAATGAAGCACTGTTGAGCACCTGCTTAGGATACAGAGTTTCTACTGGAACTCAATAAGCACCTCCAATTTAGTGATAAACAGTGTATGCCGGAAAGCAGTGGGCAGCTGGCAGGGATACCGGGTTTATGATATAAATCAGAGACTCGTTGAAGTCTGTGCTGGATATCAGGAAGCAGCTGAGTGCGAAAACCAGGGTCTGGGCTGGAAATCGGTGAGCTGAACACAATAGGTCATGGGCATACAGGGCATTTACAAACAGACGTATATAAAATATTCCCTAAAGAATATACCCCCAGATGCATCAACAACCCATTTTGCGATTCCTTAATAGCGAAAAATACCGATTTGCTATTAAGGAATAGCAAAATGGAATGCATCAAAAAATCACTAAAAAAATAGCGATTTCTTAGAATTCCTTAATTGCGACGCGCAAATTGCGAGTCGCAATTAAGGAATACCTCCCCATCCATTCCTATGGGCCTAGAGGCCCATAAGAATGAATGGGAAGAAAATCTCAATTTGCTAATTGCAATTAGCGAATCGCAAATTGAGATTGCGAATTCAAGGGTGCAGGGGTGTCCAAAGGACACCCTGTTGCACCCCTGAAATTGATCAGTGCACATATACACATGCCCTATTAGCGAATTCGCTATTTTTAAAACTTTCATGCATTGCATTTAAGGAATCTCAATTTGAGATTCCTTAAATGCAAATAATTGTAATTTAGCGATTTCTCCATTTGCGATTTCTGCATTTGGGAAGATGCATCCCAAATGCAAAAATACCGGTCGCAAAGGGGCAGATTCTGAGAATCTGCCCCTTTGCCAGCGGATTTTTGTTTGATGCATCTAGCTGTATGACTGCACACCAAATCCTGGAAAAGCCACATAAAAGTAATAATGTATTTTTGTATGCTGGACACCAAGGCCCATGTGACGAATACTATGGCTTGCTATACATAGAGTTAAATCCATTCGTTAAATTCAGTAACCATGCGATTTATATCATGCAAAGGCCTGATTAAATTGTTGCATTTTGGGATTGTTGCATTTTGGGATAGAATCCGTGGAAGCTTGCTCGGCCCTGTGACGTGCTCATTTCGTATAAGCAGCCGGTCGGGACAGGTAAGCCCCAGCCTGATGGGTGCCACAGACCCACCGTCAGTACAGCGCGCCGCCACGTAGAGCGCGTGCAGTCAGAATTGGGCCATCTCGCGCAAGACGCCGGCCCCACAGCTGCAGATGGTGCTGACCTCGCGGCTCCCCTTCGAGCGATGGCATCTGGCGCCTCGTGCAGCCTGCCCAAGCGGCATCCGTGCCTCGGGACTGGTGCCTGCGTCTTGCACGCGGCAGACCTAGCTCCAGATTCGCCTTAATTAACTGTCTACGTCCTCGGCTAAAGATACCGTGTAAACCTTCCCGCCATGAACCACACACAGCCAGTTCGGTTTCTAAGGAGCTACCAACGGTATTCTTCCACCATACACGCTGTAACACCCTTTCCCCCCCACTAAGGATGGTAGTCAGACCACAAGCATGACATCACTTCCTCTACTTTCTTTCACTTCGGTCCAGACACAAGTGTAGCAAACATGTGCGCAGTGGCGCAAGAAGTGCATGCCATCACACTTCACGCTAAGGCATGCGCCGCAGACGCCGCACTCACAACCCACAATCTTCCATCCACACACCTCAGTAGATGAATACAACGTTTATCCTACCTAGCACCCTCAAGTTGTAGCATGCAGGTCACCTGCTAATGTGTTTTTGAATAAAACATACCAAGGGCTATGTAAAGGCAACTACAAACCAAGTTACCTGAAAACAAATCTTTCCAAATTATTACTGGGGTTTTAGTGTTAGAAAGGCCAGCATCTTTTGTAAACGCTCCGTTGATGGAGTTGCAGATGGCATCAGAACCTTGGCTCCAATTCACTCTCTTCAACTTAGCCTCTCAATTAGGGCTGTGAGCAAGAGTCCATCTGGCCCACTGAGATGCCGCTACTTCTGTTTTTTAACTTCTCGGGGATCAACCCATATTTAGCTTTCCACCCCCACCCACCAAAACACTCTCTTTCGGGAATTTCTCCATGTTTGCAAACCCATTCCCCATTTAGACCTTTAGAGCTGTCCTAAACAGCCTTCCCAACATCTGGAGGGCCAGCTGCGTAATTTTAGATTCTGAATGCAGGGGGACCCGCACATGAGCAAGCAAAATGGGTTCTGCTTTTCCCCAGAATTTTTTAGTCACCTCAACACTTGCAGATCTTTTTACTTCGAACAGGGGGCATTTTACCTTACCTCTTATTTGCTACGCGAGCTGGATATTAACTCAGAACACCTAATGCTTGTTGATCTAGGAAAGCAACCACTTATGATGCGTGAAGGACAAAGAAAGATTGTAATTAAAGTGTTTCCTAGACAGTGGCAATCCGTTTGACGATGGTTCTTCCATCGTAGCATCCAGACATTCATTTCTGATGTGGGATCCACCCCTGCATTATGCATCTTTGGTTCCCACAGACAGGGGGACTGGGGAGTGTAAGCTTCAGATTTTCCAACAATCATGCTGGGATATCATGTTGATCATTATATAAGAGGCAGCGCATGAGGAGGGGTTAAGGGCCAGTGGAAAGGGAAAGGAGTGCAGATTGTGAGTGATACTTAAAACACATTGGGGCATATTAGCAAGGACATGCGGTATTTTCCGCAAAACGCGCTTAGCGCGTTTTTTTATCGCCGCCTATCGCCGGATATTATTGCAGAGATAACACGCTATTAGCAACGTTTATCTCTAATGCAATAAAATATCCAGCGATAGTGGCTATATTCGTGAATATCGCTGGAAATCCAGCGATATTCACACATTAACGCCAATGGGGACCTAACATGACTCTCCACCCCCCATTGATAACAAAGGTAAGTAATGTCTTGAGCAGGAGTTAGATTGTGGTGATAATCGGCCTTAGTGCGACTTTTTTTATCACACAGCCTGCGTTGTTAATAGGCGATAGCTGTGTTAGCGACTGCTTTCAGTCGCTAACAGTTTGGGTACGCCCACTTTGCATGTCATTAGCGATAAATATCGCTGCGATGCAAAGGGGGCCCCAAACCGGTCGCTATCGCCTGAAAGCAGTCGCTAACTGGTGTTACAACAGCTTGCTAATAGGGTGAAAAAAAATTTGCAGCTTTAGCGTCAAAACGTGCCGCTAAAGCGGCGATGAAGCCCTTGCTAATATGCCCCATTATTTTTTTAAATAACCATGTTTTAAGACTTTCAAAACACAGACGAAAGTGTGTATGTTTTTGTCTGTGTGTGTATTTAAAAAATAAGAGGTGAAATCCGATAGACACCTTATCATACCCGCCTGAAAACTCCTGTACCCAACGATTTATTACATAATACATTTATTGGGGGTGAGATGTATAACACCCCAAACAACCCCTTGAAGCTACACCTATGCCCACAGAGTTTGATGCTGGACAAAGTGTTGTTTGAGTATGTCTTGGTTATGTGGATGTGGGTGTTTAACATGGATGAAAAGATGGTTTTAAAGTCTGGAATGAATGGAGGAATGTGCAGCTCTGATCAACATCTCCATCCACTGGTGGGAGGGTCATGGAGGAGGAGGGATCAGTGAGTTGCTGTTGCTTACTAGAAGAATTTGGGAGTTGTTGCATTTGGGGCTTACACGCTCTCATTTACTGAAAGGGTGTGGAGGGAGGTAGACGAAAGGAGCTTCCTAGCTACTCTTGAGAATGTATAAATCCAGCGTGGAGCCAGGCAGCCAATCCAGCTCTGAAATACAGGATTGTGGTCATATTGTTCTTTAATATCATATATAGAATCACTTGCTGACTGTACCCATGAATAAAATTGTCCAGTTGGAAAACATATCTGCCCTACTGCAATTTTATGTACTGTATGGTGTCTTGCAGAGACCCTCCTCGCAGTATGCACTGATAACTTCTTTGGGCCCTACAATTAGGGTCAAGAAGAAAAAATGTTGAAAGTGAAAGTACACGTGGACAGAGTGCCTTTCTCGTTTCAAATCGCAAAATAAAGTGAGTGGGGTTTTTTGTGTAGCAAACAAAGAGTTCTCACTCAGCATGTAGTAGAATTCAGGATGTGAATGACATGTTGCGGGTATGTAGAGAAATGAGAGCACTAGAGTCCTCCGGTGCGGAGAAAGCTTTTTACACTACCACCAATGCATGTCAGACTTGCTGAACTGGGTTGGGGGCGAGGTATACAGACTCTATGCCCTTAATCCCAATCTCCTGCAAATTCTTTAGTAAACAGTATTATGAAGTGTAGGTGTTGGAACAGGAAGAGCCGTTGTATGGTAAACAGGTTTGTTCATCTGCCCTGACTACATGTGAAGCTGGTATTCTGACTTTTATTTTGGCCATGGCATCATGCTAATGTATGCGTAGGGGCCTTGGACTGTCCTTGGTAATGTGAGGTGCAGGATCTGTCCTGTAACATGGAAGCGTGCACCAACCATGCCCTCATATCATGCAGTGGGCATCATGTAAATCAGGGGAGGCAGTGAACTGTGTTTTTTGAATTTGTAGTGTGACCAGACCTTTTTCTTTGTGTCAGGCAGAGAATGGTGTATTGACCCCTCTTCTGTAAAGTTCCACTATTGTGTGAAATCCAGAACCTTGTGATGGCATTCTATGTGCATATTGAGTAAGTGTGTATCACAAGTATGGTAGTAGAACTCTGTGTGTGCAAAGGAATGCAGGGATGCAACGTGGAGAAGAGTCTAGCCGGTGGCAGTGGCTGACTCTATCCGCTCACGCTGTGTGTCTTGTGTGTGTTACACTGCGAGCGCTGACTTTTAATAGCGTTTTAAAACTTTGGCGAATGCTGCTAAATTTTATGCCTGTGTAATACTGTGTTAGTTTTTTAAACAGCGCCTCACCTGAAATCACTCTGCTTACTCTAACACTCCCGCCCCGGTCCGCCGCGTCCAGCGTGGGCGTTTGTTGCAGAGGGTGGAGGAGGAGCCCAGCACTTCCGGGCTAAGGTTTGCTAGTTCAGCGCTCTAGTCCCGCTGTACT
Source organism: Lissotriton helveticus (assembly GCF_964261635.1). Lineage (NCBI taxonomy): Eukaryota > Metazoa > Chordata > Amphibia > Caudata > Salamandridae > Lissotriton > Lissotriton helveticus. The sequence continues at coordinate 1,969,081,452 of NC_136065.1, forward strand.
GCACGAATGTATAAATTCTTCCATTCTGCACACTCGCGTGGTGGAGAAGAGTCTAGCCGGTGGCAGTGGCTGACTCTATCCGCTCACGCTGTGTGTCTTGTGTGTGTTACACTGCGAGCGCTGACTTTTAATAGCGTTTTAAAACTTTGGCGAATGCTGCTAAATTTTATGCCTGTGTAATACTGTGTTAGTTTTTTAAACAGCGCCTCACCTGAAATCACTCTGCTTACTCTAACACTCCCGCCCCGGTCCGCCGCGTCCAGCGTGGGCGTTTGTTGCGGAGGGTGGAGGAGGAGCCCAGCACTTCCGGGCTAAGGTTTGCTAGTTCAGCGCTCTAGTCCCGCTGTACTGCACGAGTGTATAAATTCTTCCATTCTGCACACTCGCGTGGTGGAGAAGAGTCTAGCCGGTGGCAGTGGCTGACTCTATCCGCTCACGCTGTGTGTCTTGTGTGTGTTACACTGCGAGCGCTGACTTTTAATAGCGTTTTAAAACTTTGGCGAATGCTGCTAAATTTTATGCCTGTGTAATACTGTGTTAGTTTTTTAAACAGCGCCTCACCTTAAATCACTCTGCTTACTCTAACACTCCCGCCCCGGTCCGCCGCGTCCAGCGTGGGCGTTTGTTGCGGAGGGTGGAGGAGGAGCCCAGCACTTCCGGGCTAAGGTTTGCTAGTTCAGCGCTCTAGTCCCCCCTAGGTCGCCTATAAATGTGCGTAGGTCTGCGTCCGCGCAGCGGACGCGTGCAGCGGGCGCGCCGGAAGCGCGCCGAAGTCGAGCCTAAGTCCAGCCCGTCTGCGCCCGTCCGAGCCAGGACGGGGCGCGGGGCCAGGACTCCTTGCCCCTCTCATCCCTCACCGATGCGATATGACAGGCAGGTATTGCTAGATTTATGTCCTGATGTCCCCCTCCTATGCAAACACAATATGGAGGCGCTTTCCTTGCATAGATGCCCTTCGTGCACATTCACGCCGACTATGTTACCTACCAAGAATCCTATCACTAAGCAGATTAAGGCTGGCCTGATCAATTGTCGCTCACTTAGTAAACACAGCACTCAAATACATCACCTACTTGAGGATGATGGATTCGATATCCTGTTTTTAACCGAGACGTGGTTAGGTGAATTTTCTGACCCTGACATCATAGAGGCTATGCCTCCTGGCTACTCCCTCTCCAGAATAGACAGAAAGGATGGAAGGGGAGGAGGAATTGCTATAGCCATTAGATCTCCAATAGTCTGCTCTCTATCCCCCATCATAATTGACCACTGTGAAGCTGGCTCTTTTACTATAGTCTTTGGCCCTCAACTTTCTCTGTCAGGCATTCTTGTATACAGGCCTCCTGGCAGACTGTATGATTTTATAACTAGCCTGACAGAAGCCACAGCACACTTAGCAATTAGGAAAAGTAGACTGATTGTGCTTGGTGATATGAACGTCCACTTTGACGATCCCCTTGATACCGAAGCTAAGGACATCAGGTCTGAACTTCAATCTCTACAGCTCGACCTTATCAACAGTGATCCCACTCACAGACTGGGCCATCTTTTAGACCCAATCTTTATGAATGGTTCCGGAGTACATGCCAACTGCCCTATTCCGGTCCCTTGGACTGATCACTTTATTATTCCATTCATCATTCAACTATCCGACTCTGATCCTAAACCAGTCTGCAATCATCGCTACTTACGGCGGAACTGGAAAAACTTCTCTCATGAGACTTTTAATAAGATACTTGATACAGGAGGTTCCCTGGGAGGCACAGACTGCGAAACAGCCTACAGTCTCCTGCAGAATCACATTCTAAAAGCCCTAGACACCACCGCTCCCATTCGGGAAATGAAAAACCCTAAATATGCAAGGAAATCTAGTCCTTGGTACACGCCTGAACTTCAGGCTATTAAATCGGCTTGTAAGAAATTGGAGCGTGAGTGGCGCACCAACTTTTGTCCTACAATTAAAACACAGTACAAAAATGCACAAAAACAATACTATAAAAAAATACGCTCCTCTAAAGCTCTCCACTATAAAACTCGCATAGGGGAGGCGGAGAACTCCTCTAAAGAGCTTTACAAAATTTTCAAAGAAATATCGGTGCTTACCAACGACAATCAATCTTGTAATGACTCGGTTGAAACCTGCAATAAAATAGCCCAGTACTTCTCCGGAAAAATCACCAACATTTATGCCAACTTTCCTGAACAGATGACCTCTGGTCACGATTTTAAGGAAATCTTAGAAACTGATCCTACGGCACAAAGTCTTCTACACTTCTCTGTACCGCCCACGGAAACGCTTATAAATATATGTAAAAGCGTTAAATCAGGTTCCCCTCGGGACCCAGCTCCACCAAAAGTTCTAGCCACTAGCCTACAAGTACTGGAACCCTACTTCAGGCATGTTATTCAGTTATCCTTCTCCTTGGCCTGTCTTCCGGAAGATTGGAAAAAAGCGATAGTATTGCCCATTAAAAAGAAACCTAACATCAGTCAGGATACTTTAGAAAATCTCCGACCTATCTCCCTTCTCCCCTATCTCGCGAAAGTGGCCGAGAAAATTGCAAACAAACAACTGATGGTCCACCTAGAATCCAACCACTCCCTACATGGATCCCAATCTGGTTTCAGAACGAACTACTCCACGGAGACAGCTCTTCTAAGAGCGACTGAAACTCTTCGGGCAGGAGCAGATGAGGGTCATACAATGGCACTCATCATGCTGGACCTCAGCGCTGCGTTTGACACTGTAGCACATTCCATCTTGCTACAGTGTCTAAACAAAGCGGGGGTCACCAAGATAGCACTAGGCTGGCTTAAAGCTTTCCTTTTGGGCCGCAGCTTTCAGGTCCAAAGAGGCTCATTCCTCTCAGACAGCATTGCTCTTGAACAGGGGGTGCCTCAGGGCTCTGCCCTGAGCCCGACCCTGTTCAATCTGTATATGGCCCCTCTGGCAGATGTGGCACAATCGTATGGCATAAAATTAGTATCCTACGCCGACGATACCCAACTGCTCATCTCGCTATCCCAAGCTCCTGCTTTAGCTGCAACCAACTTCAAAAACTGTATGCAGGAGCTGGCAGGTTGGATGAACCAACACTGCCTAAAACTTAACGGCTCAAAAACAGAGGTTCTTGTGATAGGTGGTAGCGATACCAGCTGGACTCAGGATTGGTGGCCCTCCTGTTTAGGACCTTTACCTACCCCTGCCAAGGAAGCCAAGAACTTGGGGGTTTGGGTTGATCCCAAACTCTCCTTTGACAGTCACGTCCACAAAGTGGTAGGGAAGTGCTTCGGGGTGCTAAAAACCTTAAATCGCACTCTAGACCTTCTTCCGCTAGAGGCCAGACGCACCCTGACCCAAGCACTAGTCACCTCACGTATTGATTACGGAAATGTGCTTCTTTTAGGGACAACTGAAAAGAACAAGAAAAAGCTTCAAGTACCCAAAAGAGCTCCCTCTAAATCCGCTTTGGATGCTCTTCATTGGCTTCCCATAAAAAAAAGGATCCTCTTCAAAGCATTGCTCATATGCTACAGGATCAATTCCATGAAAGCCCCTGAATATCTCAAAGACTTAGCCATACCCTATGAGCCAAATAGAGCACTTCGCTCTATGGGAACGGGTCTCCTTAGAATTCCTCGCATAAAGAAGGCCAGGATGGGAGGACGCTCCTTCCGCGTGCTGGCGGCAAAAAACTGGAATGCCCTTCCCACGAACATCAGACTAGCTGAAACAGAAACTATTTTTAGAAAAGTCTTAAAAACCTACCTGTACACCCTATAACCTCGGCCTCTGCGTCCAGCTACTCTCTCCACAGCGCGGGGACACGCCGGGAAGGCGTCACCAGGCGCTTTATAAACTCTTTATTATTATTATTATTTATCAGTTCAATCCATTTTGGATGCCCCTCTTATAGCATGGCACAAGATGGAGGATGAGGTAGGCTTCCCTAGGGAGTTGAAGTGTGTTGCCTGCATTTCTGTGGTAGGGGGATGGCGACCCAGACACTGAGGTGAGGAGGATGGGGACAGAGCTACCTTTAGAAATTCAAGGAGGACCTTGTTAAATAAGGTCTGGGGATTAGTTCTTCCCAAGCACTGGCATTTGGTGGGTGGTAGGATTGAGGGGTGGGACTGCAGTTTCTGTTGTTCAAGGTGTGGTCTGCCCCCTAGCAAGTCTCTGATTACTGCTTCAGTAATGTTGATGACAGCCAGGCGCAGAGATCTCACACTTCATTGTGCCCTTATTTTGGTTATTCCTACTGGAAGGCAACTGCATTGCTATCTGCTGTGAAAACTATCTTTTAGCACAAAGGCTGTGTCTGGAGAACAGTCTGAAAATGACACTGGCCATAGAATTAACCCAAACTGGTTTTTAAGCCTTAGACAGTGGATCCAGACATCATCTGGAAAATTAGTGAAAAAGAAGGATCCAGACCATCCACTTTGATCCAGTCCCCAGGATCCTATTGACCTACAAAGGGGGTGTGGGTCTCCACAGAGTACTCAAACAACTGCTGTGCAACCAGGGCTGGTGTCTGCCTGACAAATAGGCTTCCAAAGTTGAGGGGACATCACTGAAGTCTGCACTTTCTGTTGTAGAAGTTAAGGGTCTGCCTGAAGTGCCTAGAATCCTACCTGCTGAGAGAGGGAAGGAGTGTTCCTGACCCTCCAGGAGGCGAGAAAGTCCCAGAGGAGAGACCCATGGTGTTGAACGCTCGGAAAAAGTTTGCTTTTCTAACAGTGTGAATTCAGGAGAGACCTGTGTCATATAAAGGCATTCTCCATTCATTCTGTACTGTTTTTGCGTAATTCAGGACTACATTTAGGACTGTACCTGAACTGTTGGTGCTGCATAGCAGAATATGGTGGGCTGAGTGTATGGTGCTGCCACTGCCAAAGAAGCACCTCATTGTCAAGCTGCAACTGCCAGAGGACACCATTGTGAGGAGATCAGCCCGGATGCCGCAATTGCTCCCAAGACATCGCAGTAGCTGATATGGAGGACTTCTGTTTCTGAGACGAGGGCTTGCCGTGCAGGCCCACTCCACTGATTACATCTGAGACCAGTTTTGCAAACTAGGCTGTCGGAGTGTCCTACACCTGAGAAGTGTTGCTGCTGTGAGGGTGGGAGCTAGTCTGAATCCGTCATGCTACCCGAACTGCTACAGAAGCCAACAGGTAATAACGCAAGAGCCTGCACAAGGGACTAAAGACTGAAAACATGCAGGCGACTCTCCTGTACTCGCTAAGACTCCTAGCCAAGAAGGGGAAAAAAGGAGACATTGAACTAGAGTTGTGCGATGATATGAGGGAAATAAAGCTGTGTTCACCTGCACCTCTGCCTAAATGTTGCATTGCGTTAGGGACAATAAATACGGGGTCTTCACTATTGTGGGAGAAATAGGGGGATACCGGGAAGACACCCAGAAATAGGAGGCATAGCGCCTTACTGTCTATTGCAACTTATTTTTCAAACCTGCAGTCCAGGAGTGCAGTTCAGCAAGCCTCCTGAAAGGGTCAACAGCTTGGCCGGCCATTTCCTTTCTCCTTCTCCAAAGTCTTCTTCTCAGCTCATCCAGCCTTTTCAGGGGCTTAAGAAGGGAGGAGGAAAATGCTGCCACTGGTGGGACACCAACCCAATCTATAGATGCCACATCACCCCTCCATCCTTATCTGACACTTAAGTAAACAGCCCACTGATATCCCATGTCCCACCACTCCAGAGCATGTCTGTGGCAGCCTAAACAGGCCTTCCTTTCATTCCAACACCTACAGAGCGGCCTCCTCCTGGAGAGTGCTCAGGTTGGGAGCTTCCTCTTTCCTAATTGAGAGCACAGAGTTGCTGATAATTGCTTTCGAAATTTACACCCCACCCCTTCCTCCAGTAGGCGTTAACTCTACTCAGCAAGACTGCTAAGAGGGTGAATTTCAATAGTGGGAGCTCTCAGATATTATGTTTACATACAAAAGGAATAGAAATTCATCTTGGGTAGATCTAGCTTTGGAAATAAATTCCATAGTCAGTAAAATATATATAAGTTGGGACGTAGGTCTTTGTACCATGTGCCAATCCAAAGTCAGAATGTAATAAACTTTTAAAAAACAAAAGGGCAGATTTACAAGCCCCTTGCGCCACTTTTGGGTCATTTTTCAAATGAAAAAAGTGACGCAAAAGTGGCGCAAGGGGCTTGTAAATCTGCCCCAAAGTATACATTATATTATTATGCAGTTGGAAAGCATCACAGATTATACGTTTTTATTCAAAAGGAAAGATGTATTCCTTTTCAGTGTATAAAATAAATTTAACAATTTAAATAACGCCTCATCTGCCGCCACGGTACTAGTGCACAGATGACAGGCTAAGCCAGACAACAGTCACTCTCGCTCAACCTATATGTGCACTTGCCTGTTAGCACGTGTCTCGTGTAACCGGCTCATGGCCCTTCTAGAGGCAGCTGACCTTATAGTAATAGGTGGATACTGTAGGCTTTAGCACATAGTCAATTTACTTGCCGCATTAGTGTGAGTAAGACTCCATTTAGCATCTCGCACCTCAGCAGAGGTAAAAAAACAGAGCTCCAAAAGCAAAAAAACCAGAGTTTTTTCCAAACAGAATGCACTTCCCTGCAGCTAATATTCAGTTTCAGCGGATCTACTCCTATTCTGAGGTAAAAAAAAAATGTTATCCCTGAACTGTATTATAATCATAACTATTATCAGTAATTGAATGTTGACTTTGAGTTTATTATGCGTTTTGTGCCCTTAGGTCTCAGACCTTGGCTTTTATGTTGTAATATAGATTGTTCCTTGTAAATGATTTTAAGTAATCATACAACAAATACCTTACTATTCCCTTTCATGTACATTACCAGAATACATAGCAGCACCTATGTGTGAGAAGTTGGCCTGGTATATGATGTTCACTATTCTAGTGAGCACCTTGCACCAGTCCAAACAACCCTTATGGTGATGGTTGTAAAGTCAACCTGATAGACCAGCTATCCTAGTGGTAGCATGGACAAAAGCAGTCTTAGGCTAAACTCAAGAGGGCGTGTGAAGCCAGCTGTTTTACCATATGCAATCCCTTTAATACCAAATGAAAGGACACCACACAGGTTATATATTCAAAATATATATGTATTTATTTCTAAAACAACCCTCTGAACTCTTTATGAGCACAGAAGCACAAGCGCATAACAAGTAACTTAATATAGCATACAAAAGTTGCACAAATATGGATAGGCCCTGGTGGCCCACTAAACCATATATTAAAATAGTGGTATAAGAACCACGTCACGAACAGTGGTAAGGCCTAGGGCCTTGGGAATCGCTGGGACTACACTGGACTAACAGTTGTTTGGAAGCAGGAGGCCCACGGGATGCGGGTGCAGTGTCTAAATGCAAACGCGTGCACACATAGAAGTCAATGGGTGCGTAAAGTTAGAAAGTTAAAGGTTTAGGAGTCTTCCGACTGGACTAGAAACTAACCACTTCAAACTAGGACACTAGCAGGCCCGGAATGGCCGTTGCGGGCACCGGGCAATGCCCCGGTGCGCCGCAAAGGTGGGGGCTGGTTTTGGGCCCTGGGGGCCGTTTTGTTACAGGTCCGTTTTTGCAGCATTGCTGCAAAATCGGCCCTGTAACAAAACGGCCGAAAACCGGCCCCGGCAAAGAACTCGGTCGCACCCCCAGGGGGCCGGCCGAGCACTTTGCCAGGGCCGGCTTTGGTTCTCAGTCTGGTCCTGGACACTAGGAGAGTTATTCTTCACAGGAGCACCGCAGTACTCGCGTTACCTCACCCACAGGAAGCGGGTGCATAGCAACCCTGGGCGTAGTGTGCGGAGTGGGGCTCCGCGGAGCTACGCGAAGTGGGCACAGAACTACGCCCACCCGCGCACTCCGCGTAGCCCCACTACGCGCCGCCCGCCTCCCTACCGCCCTCCCTAAATACTTAAATAAAAGGATAGAAAGCTTTTAAAAACACTTACCTTGTCTGCCGGGTCCCCGGGGCTCCCTCTCGCCGTCCCGCGATTCGCGCCGCCACCGATTCAGATACTAATGCGCATGCGCGGGCGCCCGCGCATGCGCATTTCTCATGAGAAATGCGCATGCGCGGCCGCCCGCGCATGCGCATTAGTATCTGAAATGGCGGCGCGAATCGCGGGACGGCGAGAGGGAGCCCCGGGGACGCGGCAGACAAGGTAAGTGTTTTTAAAAGCTTACTATCCTTTTATTTAAGTATTTAGGGAGGGCGGGAGGGAGGCGGGTGGCGGCCGGCTACGCACCGTCTGCGGAGCGCGCGTAGTGCCGCCTGGCTACGCCCGCTACGCAAAATGCGTAGGAGACGGCTCTACGTGCACTCCGTGCACGGAGCGTAGCTGGCCGCCCACCCTTAGTGCATAGGGCCCAAAGTGTGTCGGGTTTCGTCGTGGAGTTCTATGGAGCCTTGGAGAAAAGATGCTGCAGGCGACCAGGAGAGAAGAGTCCGGTGGGATCCAAGGGCGGATCGAGGATGAAGAGTACCTGAAAGCAGAGGGGACAGAGTCCGGGTCACTAGCCAGTGACCAGGATGGAATCAGGAAGGAACCAGGCGATGTCGGGATGCAATCAGGTGCTGTCGAGGAGCTTGTCTCCGCTGCCACGTGGACCAGGAGGTGTTGACGATGACCAGGAGCTGGGCACGGACTGTACCACAAAGGCTCTCGCTGTTGGCGGTGTCGGTTCTCGATTCGGAATCAACAGGCCTTGGCAAAGGCAACCCATGCAGGAATCGAAGAGGGCTTCTGGATCAGACCAGCAAGGTCTGATGGGCTGCTCCTTTTCAGGGGAGCAAGGGCCAGTCTGGAGCAACCAGACCAGCATTGGAAATTCAAGGTCTTGTCGTCGCAGAGGCCACCTGCCAACAGGCAAGTGACCGGACAGACGAGTCGAGCAGGAAAATGCAAAAGGGCCCCACGCAGCACTCTGTGAGTGTGGAGAGGTGATCTATGGTGCAGTTGGTGCTCGGGGCTGGGGATTCTCAGTCCCCAATGCACAACTTTGAGGGTGCCTCAGAAGTTGCACGTAAAGCAATTCGCTGGCTTTCCAAGATGGCCGGTCCCACGTCTCGCGTCGCCTCCACGGGTCTCAGCTTTGCTGTGGCTGTGGATTGGGCTGAAGGAAGTCTGGAAGTCCGGGTCTTGTCAGGCTCTGTGTTCGAGCTCCGGAGGGAGCAACGACAAAGCAAACTGTTGAGTGCTTGATAGTGCCTGCTTGCACAGGGTGGTCACTCCTTGACCACAAGGGAGATTCTTCAGTCTTCTACGTCGAGTAGGATGTCGAAGGTCCAGAGTTTCGTATCAGAGTTTCAGTCAGGATATATCTAAAGTCTTGGGACTCAGCTCTTACCTATATACCAAATCTAGGGGTTGGATGACCTGCTAGGTCCCTCCGATGGGTGGGACCCAGGAAGCGGGTGGTTACACCCCTTTCCCTTTGTCCAGTTTCGCGGCAGAGCTGGGGCTGGAGTGCCCCAGCACCGGTTTGAACTGGACTATGCATGGGACACCTTGTGTGCCCCAGGCAGTGTCTCCTTTTATTCAGCCCTCCCTGCCCCAATACACTATAGCCTGTCTGGGGTGGTGCTAGCACCTCCCTGTGACAGGAAACCTATTGTCCAAGCCTCCCTCGCTGGAAGGACTCCCAGCAGCAGGAGGTCAGACTTGTGTCTGTGGCAGCAGCATCCATTTTGTGATGCTGAGGCTCTGGTTAACTTTAACCTGGATTAATGGAAGTAACATGTCTTTTCCCTCTAGAAGGGTGGAATGCTACCCCCGTCACCAGAATTGGCATGGGGGTAGTATTCCAAAGCGAATGACACCTTACACGACATGTTTTGATAAAGCCAAACCAAAGTTAGCATCTGACCGCGAGGTACATAATGCACTTAAGAGTATATGGTATGGCATTATCCTAGAACAGCTATAAGGACATGGTTCCGAAAGCTGCAGACAGGCTCAGCTCATGTTAGAGCACCATCTCACATAAAACCAAGCACTCTGCCTTCAGGATTGTTAAGGCCTGCTATAGGAGTGACTTATAGGTGTATATGTGTCCAGATATAGGGTTAGACATAGGAATACTATATCTAAGCAAGGGGTGATTAGACGACCTTGCCCCAGCTGAGTGATCAGCCAGTTGTGTCAGTTTGGATGGCCAGCCAGGGGTGGCAAAAGATATGCTGCAGCCCCTGGTAGGCCTTGGATGCACCTATGCCCTGGGTACCTATAGTACACTGTACAGGGACTCGTAAGAGTGACCCAAATCTCAATTGGAGATGTACCTAGGGTACATGGAGTCCATTTTAAAGAGAGAGCAGATAGCCTGGGGCCCTGATTAGCAGGATCCCAGGCCAACTAAGTCGAAAACCAGCTAAACACAAGGCAAAAAATCTGGGGTAACCATAGTCAGGTATCCACCTTCCTACACTATGGGAAAAGATAAAATAGTAGAGTTAATGCAACAGGTTTAGCAAAACAAGTACCTAAAAGTAGCACAGTATTAGAATAGGAATTGAGGAGTGCATATGTTGGTACGTAAGGGTAAAAGTTCCTTTATCAGTTTCCAAAGGCTGCTGTAAAGTGGCTTCATTATTATTGTTTGTATTTAAGAAGATTTTGACAACCCTTGATACACATGCTTTCTCTTAAGATAAGCTTTCCTTTTTCTGTTTACTTGGCTGTTTTTGCAACATTCTATAACCTTGCTTAGAGAGAACATGTAGTGGTTCTAGTGGGTGTATTTAGTCACAGCATTTTGGACACTCATGACTTCTAGATGTTCCTGTTCAATTGGCATATGCTTCTTATGTTTTAATTTCTGTCTTTTTTTCTGTGTCGCTCTAACATCCTTTCGTGCTAGCATTGCAGTAATAAGCAATTACCTATAGGACTTGGAATTTCATCTAGAGAATTCCAGGATTGCTAAGAAAGGTTCTGTTTAGCATTTCCAGCCATCACATTGGTGTGTTGTTTAATGTGCTGTTTTTCCATGTGTTTTGCAAGGTTATATTGTCTGATGTAGGAGGCAGCAGCCTAGCATATTTTGATTAAATGTAAGACCTGTGTCTTGGGTTTTCAACTGGTTGGTATCGCTGCACACATGTTTTTGTGATATGGCTCTATAGGAGAGGATCCTTTTGTGAATATCTCTGAGGTGAACTTTCCATGCTCCTGATACATGGCTCATTTGCCAATGCCCAGTGCGCCAGTTACCCACTATCATGTACCCTTGATATGGCCTGTTGCCTCTTCCCAGGGGACCAGTTCACCTCCATGCTATAAACCATACTAAGCTTGTTGTCCATACCCAGAGTGCAAATCCAGCTATTTTGCACAAGCTTTACTAAGGCTTCTTGCCCTTAATCAAGCTGCCAGTTAATCTCTAACTTGCAAACCTTACTAAGGCTTCTTGCCATATCCAGGGTGCCAATCTATGGTACAATATTGTTACCCATAGACACGGTGCAAGTTAACCTCTATCGTGCAAACCGTTACTAATACTTGTTATCCGTACTAAGTTGCCAGTTAACCTCTGCGGTTAGTTACTGAAGCTTTGTTGTCCATACCCAGGGTGCTTTGCTGTCCATACCCAGAGTGCTTTGTTAACCATACCCAGTGTGCTTTGCTGTCCATACCCAGGGTGTTTTGTCGCCCATACCCAGGGTGATTTGTTGTCCATGCCCAGAGTGCTTAGTTTTCCATACCCAGGGTGCTTTGTTGCCCATACCCAGAGTGCTTTGCTGTCCATATCCAGGGTGCTTTGTTGTCCATACCCAGGGTGCTTTGCTGTCCATACCCAGGGTGCTTTATTGCCCATACCCAGGGTGCTTTGTTGTCCATATCCAGAGTGCTTAGTTTACCATACCCAGGGTGATTTGTTGCCCATACCCAGAGTGCGTTGCTGTCCATGTCCAGGGTGCTTTGTTTTCCATTCCCAGGGTGCTTTGCTGTCCATACACAGGGTGCTTTGTTTTCCAAACCAAGGGTGCTTTGTTTTCCATTCCCAGAATGCTTTGCTGTCCGTACCCCAGGTGTCTGTTAACCCATTCGATACGAGCATAACCAAGTCTTGCTGTTCATAGCCAGATTGCTAGTTAAACTCCATGTCCTTGCCAAGGTTTATTTTTGCCCACACCTAAGCTGGCAGTTAATCTTGGTCCAGTCTGTGTGTGTCTAAGGCAGCCAGTCAGGGAATTATTTCATTATGGGCCATGTGTATTTAGAGGTCTGTATTTGCATAATTGCAATGACATTTTGACCCTTGATTTGATTTGTTGGATTTCCAATCAGTCCAATTTTCGAGCAGTGTTCAAAAATAAAATAACGTTTTGCGCTCAACAAGGAATAGTTGTCCAATTTGACGCAGACAAATGTATTCCCACAGCACTGCTCAGTTAGCTAGGGGTTTGAAAGTAAAACACAGATTGATTGTGAATTTTTTTTTTTTTATATATTTTTATTGCAGAACAGGAAGAAAAACATCCAACAAGCCAACCCGTACACCACCAGTCCCCATCATACAGTGCAATAATCATACAGTACACAGCCGATCGGCCCACATCCCGGAGGCTGGGCGGCACCGCAAGAAATCAATACACTGGAGGCACCATGGTGTACGCCCCATTCGGGACACAGGTCAATTATAACATTCCGTTTCCGCTTTTATCCCACAACAACCAACCCTCATTCTCCATCAGAGCCCAGGCTACACTGATGTCATGTCACTAAAGCCTCTTAAGTACTATCCCGGGCCAGTCCATTCTAGGAGGCTGCCGCTAGTTGGCAAACTACTCCTCCATACAACACCCTCCCAATGCCCTCCCCCCCCAACTGCTGCTAATGCGGGATCCAACATCTCCTTACTGCTCCCGGGTGACAACTATCAGAAAGCTTCGAGAAGCAAGCAGCCACACGGAACCCTAGGGTATAACTAAGCAGTGTCCTCGCTTTCGGCGAGATAGTCTCTCAACGCCTGCACCACCAGCTCCCAGGACCGCGCCAATTCCAAGCATTTCTCGTTGTCAGCCCTAATCGCCTGGCGCATTCGTAACACACTCTCACAGTCCGACCACCTCACCAATTCATTCCTCCACCTCCGTGCAGACGGCCCCTCCTTAGACTTCCAATGCCACGTGATCTCACGCTGTGCTGATATCAGTCCCAACCCAATGAATTTGCTCGTAACTTTGGTCTTTTTAGTATGCGGAAACCAAAGAAGGAGGCACGCGGCCATGTCAAAGTCTACCTCCCGCTCTGTGACTGTATTCAAGAGGTCCCCAATCTCAGACCAGTAGTCCCCCAGCTTCGGGCAACCCCACAGCATATGGTCAAAATCCACCGCAGGTTCTAGACATCGCGGGCACATGGCATCAAGCACCTGGAAATGTCGCCGCAACCTCTCCGGAGTCAAATATGCCCTATGGAGCACAAAATAATGCACCTGTTGGAATCTCGCATTCCTCGTCCCCTTCCAGGTCCTGTGGAGCACCTGACCCCATACCGAGTCCGGGATTTGTCTGCCAACACTGGTCTCCCAACGCGATTTCAGTTCAGCCAGCGGGGCGAGGCCGTCATTCAACATCCTATTGTGGAGGCAGGTCACCGCCTTAACGGTGCCCGCGGCCATCACTACATATTGGCACACCGTCGCCACCTCCGGCTCCGTCAATCCGCCCCCCCAATGCCGCTGCAGGGCCGTAATAACCGCCGCATGCAACAGGAAGGTACCACTCGGCAGTCCGAATTGTTCTTGCAAGGTCTGGAACGGGGCCAGCGCCCCGTCCACATAAAGATCACCCACCATCTGCAATCCCAGGTCTTCCCACACTAACAATTGGGACCAATCACCCCCATGCGGTAAGGCAGTAAGCATTCCTAACGGAATCTCAGGCGCATACGGTCGGCGTTTCCCAACCCTCTTCAGGTACCTGTTCCAACACAATCTGAGCGTCCATTCCTCCATCGTGAGGTCCCTACTGGCCAGGTTCTGTTGCAACACAATAGATGACAAGACATACCTCCGAATGCCTACCTCCCGGCCCTCCTCAGGTCCCCTGAACTCTCTGGCCACATTCTGCGTCAGGATCTGGAGCTGCGCTGCCAAATAGTATAGCTCATAATCAGGGACCGCCACACCTCCCTCGCACTTGGGTCGCATCAGGGTGGTCAGTGCCACTCGCCTGCGGCCGCGGCCCCATAGAAAGCCGGTCACCAGTGACCTCAACTCCCGAAAGACACCCTGCGGGATCCACACCGGCAGTGTTCTAAAATAATAAAGGAGCCTCGGGAGTGCCACCATTTTCAGCAGCGCCACACGGCCCAGTACAGAGAGCAGGAGGGAGGCCCAAAAGTCCATACTGCCTCGTAGCGCCCTAACGCAGCGCCCCACATTCCCCTCAAGGAGGTCTGCCGTGTCATGGTATATACGCACTCCCAAATAAACAAAACAAGAGGGCTCCCACACTACCGGCCTCGTGAGCTGGGGGCAGAGCGTGGTCTTCCGTAGCGGAAACACACATGTCTTAGTCCAGTTCACCCTGAGACCTGAGAGCCTCCCGAACCTGTCCAGCATATCCACTGCACCCTCAAGAGCCCTCCCAGAGTCTGCCAAATACAAGAGCAAGTCGTCGGCATACAGCGAGATATAATGCGAGTCGAGCCCCAGTGCAATCCCCTCAAAAACGATTCCCTGCCTCGCCTGCGCCGCCAGCGGCTCCATTGCTAAAGCAAAGAGCAACGGAGATAGCGAGCAACCCTGCCTCGTGCCCCTGCAGACCGGATAAACCGAGGACACCAATGTCCCTAACCGCACCCTCGCCTTAGCCGACGAATAAAGCACCTTCGTCCAACTCCGGAACCCCTCCCCAACTCCGAACTTCAACAGCACACCATCCAAAAAATCCCATTCCAAACTATCAAACGCCTTCTCAATATCAACCGTCAGCACTACCGGGCCTGGATCTGCCAGGGCAGCACTATCAATAACCCCAATCAGCCGGCGGATATTCATCGAAGTGCTCCTCGAGGGGATGAATCCCGCCTGATCCCTATGCACCAGAGAGGTCATCAGTGGGAGGAGCCGGGTGGCCAGGATGCGGCTCAAGATCTTATAGTCTACAGTCAGCATAGACAACGGACGAAAGGAAGAAACATCCAACGCATCCCTGCCCGGCTTCAGCAGGGGTACAACCAGCGCCTCCGTCATAGAGTCAGGCAACCTCCCTAATTGTTTCGCCTCCGCATACACAACCTGCAGTCTGGGGGCCAACACTTCCATAAATCTGGCGTAGAACTCGATCGGCAACCCATCCACCCCAGGGGTTTTGTTCCGCGCCATATGACTAATCGCTCCTCTGATTTCTGCTAGAGTTACTGGGCCCCCCAGATCCCGCGCGTCCTCCTCCTCTAGCACCGGTAGAGGGATCCGAGCCAAGTAAGCGCCTATATCCGCGGCACTCATGTCGAGGTGGCTGGTGTATAGGTTCGCGTAGTAGGACTGAAAGCGCCCCAGGACCACCGATTGCGAATAGACCACCTCCCCATCCTCCTGGCGCACACTCATAACCGGACAACCTCTAGGGTTCGGATCAGCCAACTTCGCAAGGAGCGTGCCCACCTTATCCCGCTCGTCATGCACTTTCACCGCATACAGCTTATAATCATAACACCTCAGTCTCTCAGTCTCCGTCGCCACCGCCTCCCTAGCACGCAACAGGCTATCCTGCAGCTCCGGCCGCTCGGGCCGCCGCTGCTCCACCCCTCTCAGCACTGCCTCTGCCTTCGCGAGGTCATTCAACACTGTACCTCTCACAGTCAGAAACCGACCCATACATATCCCCCTCACCACCACTTTCATCGCGTCCCATTCATTCGCTCTAGTCTCTGTCGACCCAGCATTAACCGTGAAGTATTCGTCTATACCCTGTCGGACCGTGTCACAGAACGCCGGATCCTCCAGCGTCTCCGGGCGAAGTCTCCATGAAGGGACCGCCGACCTCGCCAGCTGCCATTGTACAGAAATCAGCAGAGGGTTATGGTCCGAGATGGTTCTAGCCAGATACTCAGAATGAGTTACCATCGGCGCTAGAGACTCGCAACAGAGTACTGAATCCAGTCGAACATGCAGATCATGCAGGGCAGAGTGATAAGAGTAATCTCTAGATTCAGGGTGTTGCGCCCGCCAGACATCCACCAAGCCCCACCTCTCCTGCCAGTCCCTCCTATGAGTAGCAAGCCTGCGCACTGGTGAGTCAGCTAATGGTGGGTGCGACCTGTCCAACAGCACATCCGAAATAGAATTAAAATCCCCCGCCAGCAATACCGGGCCCGCCAAATAATAAGCTAGTGAGCGCGACAATCCCTCAAAGAAATGGGCTTGATCAACATTGGGGGCATAGATGTTACACAGCACCACCTCCCTACCACACAGCCTCCCCTCCACCACCACATAACGACCCTCCGGATCAATCTTCTGAGTTGTGACCTGGAACGGCGTGCCCGCCCTGATCCATATTAACACCCCTCTGGCGAACGCCGAATAAGTCGTGCCGAACACCTGACCCCGCCACCTCCTCTGCAACGCCCCACACTCCAGCTGCGTCAGGTGGGTCTCTTGAAGCATCGCTATCTGCACTCCCCGCCTCACCAAGTAGGCATGCACCTTATGGCGCTTGACCATAGTTCGAATACCCCGGACATTCCATGTGACACATTTCAAATCAGGTAACGTCCCCATAGAGCATCAATCCCAACAGTGGCGCTCGCCAAAAACTGTGACCCGCATTGCAGCAATTGAACAACCCCTTTAAAACACACCCCACAACTCCCACTCCTCCCCTCCCCAGGACAGGGCCTAGTAACCCAGCTTCAGCCCCGTTCCAAACCTCAAACACCCAACACATCACACTAATCTGTGGTCGACACCACAGAAGACCTTAAGGGTCTGATGAGGGCTGTGGAGCCCCGAGCCAGGACGACAGAGCAACCACCCCGCGCCCACAGTCCCACGCTGCTAATGCAGCCCCATACCTGGCAGTCCAAAAGAAGGCATGAGCGTCCATACCCGATAAAAGTTCAGCAACCACGAGCTTCATCCATTAAAGATACCATCCGATGTCTGCGGGGTAACCTCCGGCCCCTGCGCTCCCCCCCCCTCCAAATCTTCCTCGCCGGTCTTCTCATCCTCATCGTCGTCCCCCGAAGCCGAACCCCTGGAGGCATCATCACGTTGTGATCCCGTGATGGTCGCCGTGGCCTCCAGCGCACTCTTCCGATCTGCAAGTATCTGCGCCTCGCGCTCGGCCCGTTGGCGCCTATTCCTGGAGCGAATGCGCTGCGACTTCCTGACCCTGATCGGCTGTTCTCGTTCCCTGGCGGGCCTATGCGCCCGATCCGTTCCTGCACGATATAGTTCCAGCCATGACCACGCTTCGTCAGGTGTTTGAAAAAAGTGCGACTTCTCATCAACGATGACCCGCAGCTTAGCCGGGAAAAGCAAGGAGTATTGAACCCCCTCCTCTCTCAGTTCTTTTTTCACCGGCAAGAAGGAGGCCCTATTTCTCTGTACCTCCTGCGTATAGTCCGGGAAGATCGTCACCTTACTGTTGTCCACCTGGAAGGGCCCACGATCTCTCGCCCTTTGGATCAGCAGATCTCGGTCTTTATAGTGCAGCAGTCTGGCCACCACCGGCCGAGGCGGTCGGCCCTCCAGAGGAGGTCTCGCGGGCACCCTATGCGCTCTTTCCAGGGAGAAGAAGGGGGAGAGGCCCTCCGGCGCCACCACTGTGCGGAACCAGTCCTCCAAATAGGATATCGCATCGTCCTTCTCAATTTTCTCTGGTAGCCCCACCACCCGCACGTTATTCCGGCGGTTGCGGCCTTCCGCGTCCTCCGTGCGGCGCTCCAGATTCGTTAGTCGACGGACAACGTCATCGAGTTTATGCTCCGCCGTGACCACCGCTGGTTTCAGCTCCTGAAGCAGTAGTTCATTGGATTTCACACGATCAGATAATTTGGAGTGGTCTGCCCTCAGCAGGCCGAGGCCAGACGCCACCTGCGCAATGTCCTGGCGCAACTCATCCCTCGTAGCAGTGATCGCGGCCAGGATAGTATCAAGGCGGAGGTTCAGCCTCTGTTCCTGTGTGGAGGCCTCCGTCGGGGAGCCGCCACTCGCATCCGCTGATCCCCGGCTTCCCCTCTCAAGCGATTCGGCGGCGCCATCTCCCTTCGCGGCCATCTTGCGTGTAGGGATTTAGCCTCCCAGGCCGCCCCCGCGGAGAATGGCCAAGCGCACCAGGAACGCTTAGCCCCAGCCAGAGCGGTCTACCACGCCCCAGGCAGGGGAAGTGCGTGGCACCAACTGCCCTCACACCCGGCCAGTTGACAGTATCCGAACCAGAGGGACCTCCCAAGCCGCCTCAGCTTCTCATAGAGCGTCTGCCAAGCTCGCTACGGCCAGGGGGAGCAGAGTCCGCTGAAAGGCCGCCAGTCAATGGAGTGGGTCCCAGGGCACACCTAGCACACCGACCCCGTAACACAGGTCACTGCACCACACCATGTGCAACCCAGCACCTCGTCGTCCGGTCAGCGCTTCTGTGCTCTCCCCCGGGCAGGACCCCCAGCAAGGTCCAGATCTGCCGCCGTGCCCCTCTTGAACCGGGACGCGCGGGCGCCCCGGGCGGACACTCTCACAGCGCCCCAGCCGTCCGCTGCTCGCCTCCGTGCGCTGTCGGTCTCCACCGCGGGTCGGCTGGCTGGCGAGCGGCCCCACAGCTTACCAGTGCCTCTGCCGGCCCAGCGCCCTCCTAGGCGCCGCTCCCGCCTCGATTGAGGGTCCGGGTGGGGGGAGGGGGGGGGACCTTTCTACCAACAGCCCCACCGAGCGTCTCCACAGTCTGGGGCCCGCTCCGACGGCTCACTGCACCAACCACTGCTGCTCGGGGATGCCGCAGGCGCCCGCCGCTGCTCTTGTGCTCCTCACCGCTCTGCCTTCGGAGCGATCATGCCGGTCGCGCCGCCATCTTGCCTTTGTGCGCTCGTCGGAGAGAGCTGGGCACCACGGCCACCCACGCCCAGCAGCCAGGGTTCCGCTCGGGCTCAGACCTTCCCCAGTAGGGCAGCGGCCCCTCCGGTCCTCATTTCCGGTCACCAGGCGATCCGGGGCAACGTTCGGCAGGATGAAAGACGGGACGCGGCGCGGAGCAACTCGCTCACGCAGCCATCCCGGTCGGCGCCGTAACCACGCCCCCCCAGATTGATTGTGAATTTATATACCTAATTCCATTCTCCCCTTTTGCCCACCTGCTATCACCATGCTTACTTTAACCTTACTTCAGTCAGGCCTTTTTCAATGTTACACTCTTCCATTTCTATCTGTGCCTCTCCCCATCTTTACTTCCACTGCATCTTCCATTCACTTACCTTTCTCCACGCCTTCTTCTACAACCTTCTCTCTCAAGGCTTTAAGTACTCAGATGAGAGCAGCATGTGTAAGCCATACAAAAAACATATTATAAAATAAACAGGTAACGAAAAACAGTAAGACTTCCCAATCCTGGAATTAATTTGTTTTCCTCCATTTTTAATTTCCAGTTTATTTAAAAAAAAAAAAAACACACACCTCTGGACAAAGGCCTAGCGTGTCAGAACAAAAACACATATAAAACGATTCACTAAAACAAAAATAAAAAAGATAAAAAATCACACAATGACAATTAACTCCTAAATGCCAATCATTCCAAGGAAGCCCATATCTGTTTTTCATACCCAGGGCGCCATTTCCATCTGCCACTCAGTACTTGGACTCTCCTCATATGTTTATTAGTCACAGATCAAGTTTCTCACCCAACACTATTTCCCAAACAGATCTAAAAATATGTACTAAATAAATGTACTACGCAATGTGTACTAAATAAATGTACTACGATAGGGAGGGAACCTCCTTTTTTTCTTTCAATATATAGTCTACAAAGATTCTCCAATAATCTACAAAGAAATATTCCAAACAACCAACATTTGGTAACGCATGCACGTTTAGTAATGAACATATTTGTATTGAAATGCAAAGTACACGTCTCTAACTCGTTACAGCACACCCCTCTCTCCTGTCATTTGTCCTTAGGACACACCTCACACTTATATGTAGTACCCCACTCCTGTCACTCGTTCCTAGGCCACGCCTTTCACCTGCCCCCTGTCTTTAGCACGCACCTGTCCCTGGTAGTTTGCAGGGCTCTTCGATTTGCTTCTGTGGTATTAATTGTGTCTATACGTGACAGAAGCAGGAATCCCCAGTTGCCGCTATTTCTATGTAATGCAGAGACTTGATGAATTCCTGCAGTGCGTGAATGCACGTGGCAGCACCTCTCTCTCTCTCTCTCCTTGGTTGCCCACTCTCAGAGGGAGCCTCTTGGAAGGGGCCCTCCCCGGAGCTGTGACCTTGAGGAGGGCACTGGTACCACGCCAGCTGTCGGCCCTCGCCCAGTGGTTGGCACCAGAGGGAGGAAGGGAAGGAGCAGTGCTCGGCGCCAGGCCCGTGCCAGCCCGTCGGGCCCCTCGCCGCACGTGCGAGCGTGCCCCTGCCTAGCAACCCCCGCGAACAGCTCTCGCCACGCCGACCGGCTGATTTACCGGAGTTGGCACTGAGTGCCAGGGAGGGCGCGGGCGGGAGGACCAGGGGCCGCGCGCGATACACCTTTAACGGCAGCAGGACACAGCTGACAAAATTTAATAACTACAAACAACAGACGCGGGGAGGAGGTGGCCAGGCACTCCGCCACCCTGGCAGACTGGCACCGCTTCAGAGAGCCTCTCGGTGCACAGCTGAGCCCGCGGAGGGGGCACGGTGTGTAGCGCGGAGAGGCCCGCCACTGCACGTTTACACCTGCCATTTAATTGGATGTGTTTTTAATTAATGGGGCCCCCGGGACCATGCCCGCGCCGAGGCCCGGCTCTGAAGAGGGGCTGGGGAGGAATCGGGCGAGGCGCCGGATTGGACCGCAGGGGGCGCTTACTACTAGGATGCCCGCTATCAATCACGGCCTACTTCCGCGGCGGCGGGCTCTTGGCTGGCATCCGGCGGGGGCGGGACGCCGCCATCTCCCTGCCAGAGGAAGCGAGTCATCGGCCTCCTCCGGTCTGATGTACCGAGGGCGCAGGGCGCCTTCTCATGCCAGGACTTCGGCCTTCTCTCCAGTGCCCCCAGAGCCATGAGAGGGCGCAGTGCCACCCTTCATGCCGCACACATGAGTCCAGGAATGAGAGGAAAGGAATTTACTTCTCAACATTCAAGGCAGTCTTTCCCCTTGCGCTATGGTTGGATTTTGTGGCACGTTTTAATATGAAACATTTATATGAAATACATAATGTATATAGGACTTTGCCCTAGTGTGCAAGAGAGTGAAAAATGCACGTCATAGAAAAGCTGTCATGGGAATGCTAGAAGCCCCAGAGATCTTCACATTAGACTAATGTGTAAGGGCACTGATTTACACCACAGGAACACAAAATCCCTATGGTTTTATATTATACTGGCAGGGGCGGTTCTAGGCTCATGGCGGCCCTGGGCAGGGAGCGTAGGTAGGGGGATCCGGTGGAACGCAGGCGCTGAGGCCGGTGAAGAGGGGGGGTCAGGGTGTTTGGAAGTGGAACAGAGCCGGAGGCCGCCAAATCCCTGCCAGGGGCCGCCACTCAAATATGTATCCATCCTCAGAGGATTATTATATTAAGGATATATATTGGCGTGGCGGCCCTGGGGTTTGGCGGCCCTGTGCAGGTGCACAGCTTGCACATGCCTAAGGCCGCCCCTGATACTGGAAGGAATCTTACATTTATGTCAATTGATTTCTAATTATACACCACCACCACACATTCAATCACTTCTAGGTACACAGAGCACAACGACTCAGGAGCCACTATGGGAAAGGTGTGTGATGGGCATTAGAGTGCGGAGATAATGAATCTCTCTAGTAAATGTTTTTAGGTCTGACCTAAATCAAACCATTTCTACTTAACTAAAAGTATATATATATGCTGGATGTACTGGATGGGTATTAACAACGTGCACTACAGCGCATGCCTAACATTAATATTCTGCTTCCCGGTGCATTCTGGGCACAGAAGGACCTCAAGACCACGGAACTACAGAGGTTGATATGCGACAGCTGTGGTCACTTCCGAGTGAAATTTCATGTCTATGATTAAGACTCATTGACAGTCGTAACGCGGCAGAGAAACTGCTGCTCTCTTTCAATGTTGATTAAAGTGCCTGTGCTTCCCGAGTTGTGTTGCAGCATTATGTATATGACCAAGGGCTAAGTGGCCCGAAACGCGTCATGAAGGAGCTTTGCACGCAACTTTAATAATAAAATAAAAAGAAAATCTGGCACCAGCTCAAGAAGTTCTCCATACCTGCCTGTTTTTGTGCGTCCAGGGCACAAAAGAGCGTAATTTTATTGATATATATATATATGCCACAATGTTTAGCCTTTGACTTGGCACTATCGTGATCTGATTTGGTTTCAGTTATGATTTAATCATAGCACAGTTGCTCCTGTCGTAGTGCTGGCATGTAACTCTTCATAAATAGAGACTGTATTTAGCGTGCCATCACCAATGTACTCCCATATTCATATGAAATAGCATTCTTTTATTTTTAATTCACTTAAAAGCACTTTGTGCACTAATTTAGCACTGTATATAGTTAAAGCATGAGCACTTGTCCGATATTTTTTGAAACGTTTGCAATATCTGTGATTATTTGAATAGTCAGATTATGAGGAGTTATATTATGCTCACTACTGACTAACAGGAAAAAGAAGGATCAATGGCTGTACATACATTCATAGACATATTTTTTGGCTTTGTCTAAAAGCATGAGGTAAACAGCCTGTATGATACTTTATGTAAAATTCATTAATATTTTATTTTTACATGTTTCTTCGACAATTAGACCAATTAGTATGTGGTTGTAAATAATACTTCCTTTAAGTTAGTATTTGCTTTATATCCATGCACTGCTGACGTTTCTTGAAGTGGGGCTCACACAGTATTTAATGCACTCATTGGTTCTTGAGGTCATGTGATCAAGGCTGCCGTGGCGCAGCCGAAACGCGTCATGCTGGGGACAGACGAACATTAAACCTCTTTCTAAGTAAATCAGCGCTGTCTTGTGGTCTGTACCTACATGTGGAGTGTTGGTTTCCATTGCCGACCAGTAGGATTGTTGCCCGGATTTCTATTTGGCGGTTTAACGGCCGTTGCCGCCTCTACGGACCCTCCTCTCAAGATTTTGGGCTGCAGTGTTATGCGGTTGAACGCGGAAGCGGAGCATTCAGTAACCCGGAAGGAGTAAAAAAAGCATACAGCCCCCTGCACCGGTGATTCATGCAGCAGCGTGCCGGAGTACCTGAAAGTTTCTGATACGGAGCACTGGAGAAGTCGGAGGACGTCTACGGAGCACCGTGAAGTCACTAACGGGTAAGCCGACTGTGTCTGCTGTTGCCGATTTGAGGGCACACCATTGTGCGGGAGAGAGGAGTCAAGCGCTATCATTTATAGTAACTACTGGGAGTCGTTATTCCGATTTCCTGGTTAAGAGAACCAAGTTCATTGTTCGTTCAGAATGTCCACGCCAGCAGAGGCTTTAAAGAACCGGGAGGCATTGGCAGAAGCAATGTTTGTAAATTTGCCGGCTTTGAAGGCCAGAAATGACACTACCAAGTCAAATGTAGGAACAACTGATCTCAAAAGTAAAATGAAACGCCTGGAGAAAATGTTGAGAACTGAAACCACCAAATGGTGGGAGCACTGGTCATTACAGAAATATAAAGATGTGGGGCGAGTTCCAAGGGGATTGAGGGTGCTTATAGCGCCTTCTTTTGAAAATCCTAATCCCCTACTCTTGAAGGAATGGGCTACTTTGAATTTAGACGCGTCCATGAATATGGTTTGTCTACTGATAAAGTACGCAGAAATCGACCGCATTGAGATCCTTAAGGAAATTGAGGATTTAAATAAGGATTTGGAAAATGAAGAAGACAAAGAGTTCATCAAAAAACAAAGAGAAGAAATCGAGGTTAGATTGGCAAAGCACCAGGAGACCATAAGTATTCGCAAACAACACAAGTTTGCGCGTGATAAAAACGACTATGAAACGGGAAGGATCTTCACGTTCGCGCGCAAATTTGATAACGCAAAGAGGCAGGCCTTGGTAGCTAAAAATGTGGTCCCCACAGTTGGAAGCAATCAAAGAATGGAAGTGTCGGAAACGGAACTGAGTTCAGTGGCCAGCAGCTGTGACTCTGATGAAGGAGCAGCAGGTGGTTCAAACTTAGGAACAGTACCCACTAAGTACACACCCTCTGAAGAATTGGGTTTTCTCGTAGAGGACAGATACAAAACACTGCGACCGCTGACTCGCCAACAGCGGAAAATAAACGACGGACTGTAGTGTAGTTCCTATCATCCCAATAGGCTCTGCGCATTGGAATAATATCTTCAATAGTATAGACGTAGGACAGAGGTTAACTAGGTCTTCTACTGTCGATATTAGACTTAAAGTTTAGTGTTTGCCAGCTAGCTCAGAGTTCACTAGAAACTTTCTCGAATAGACAAGGAGGAGTTTAACCTCCCTGGATAGACAAGAAGGGATCTAGGGCCCGATGTAGGTCGGTCGGTAACGGCCGAAAATCGGTATTTTCGGCCGTTACCGACCGGTATTTACAAATCGGTATGTAGGGCCACATATTTTACAGATTCGGTAAATTTACCGATCGGTAAATTTACCGAATCTGTAAAATACAGAATCGGTATTCATACCTATTCGGTATTTTTGCTATGTAGGTGGGACTCTTCTGAGTCCCACAACCCTTACCGATTCGGTATTTTACCATCAAATATATTCGATGGTAAAATACCGATTCCGGTGTGCATGCACATGTGTGCATGCACACCTGTGCCATATGACAGGCAGACCTGCCCTTAGGGCAGGTATGCCTGCCACATGGCCCCCGAATCTTTTTTGGGGGTGCTAGAGGGTGTCAAAGTGACACCCCCTGCACCCTTGTCAAAATCTGTATTTACCGATTCGGTAAATACCGACCGGTAATGCCCCATTCATTCCTATGGGCTTCAAAGCCCATAGGAATGAATGGGGCATTACCGGTCGGTATTTACCGAATCGGTAAATACAGATTTTTACCGATTCGGTAAAAGGAACATCTGGATGTTCCTACATCTCCACCCCTTAGATTTACCGATTTTTAATTACCGAATCGGTATGATTCGGTAATTAAAAATCGGTAAATCTATTTTACCTACATCGGGCCCCTAGTTTCTGACAACCATAGAACATGACAACTTTGCTCTCCCCTAATCAAGAGTGTATCTCTAGAGTCGTGTGAAAACAAAAGACAACTTATTTTACTCAGTCAGTTCAGTGCATTCTTAGTTTCACCAGATTGTAGAGAAAAGGAAGAGACGGGCGTGTTCAATAAAAAGATGTTGTTTATTGATCAGTCTCTTTTCTCATACAAGAGAAATGAATCGCTATTATTGCAATACTTAGAGTTAAGTACAGTGCATACAGTAATAACAGAATTATAAAATAATACTGTAAAAGCATTGATATGGTTTCTTAGCCATATGATACTTAAAATGGATAAAATAGATACATACATATATTCATTGACTAATCGTACTCAACTGGTGCTTCTAACTACGCCTACCCCAATGTACCTGACCTAAGCCTAATACGTGGCGGGAGTAGATAAGTAGCAGTTTAAGTTAAGTTTGTTTTGCCAAGGGTCTGCTTCAAGAATTCTCTACAAAGGATGATTCAGTTCAGTACCTGGGATTTAGAAGGCTGGAGGGCTGGTATCTCTATCTCAGGTCTTGATATTCCAGCTGCCTGCGAGGGCTGCTTGGAAGCGCCGGAGCTGGATTTCTCGGTAGGAGAAAAGGCAGCGTCTCTCTCTCAGCGCGTCAGAAAGGAGGGGCAGCGTCTGTGGGCTTCTCGGCAAGTCTCGCTGCTCCAATCTTGTCACCACCTCGTGTGTTTGCTTAAGGCAATGTCGGTATTATTTATACCTGAAAAGGTGCCGGGATTGACGTAAGGATGGACATAAATACGTCAATAAGGATGTCATACGAACTTGATCGTTCGCACATTCTTTACTGAAGTTCTCGGCTAAATCAAAACAATGGCTGTGGGGATTTCCCAGATCGTGGTAGGTTTGATTTGTTTTGAGAACACCGTATGCCTATTAGGGGGCTGGAGGAATAGTGCTTGCCTAATGATGGCATGCGCTCTGACCTAATCAGATAACGGGCTTCTGTGCCGTTGTGTGGCTAATCAGATAACGGATTTCTGTGCAGTTGAATGGCTGCTAGTTAATTATTAACCAGACAAGGGTCAGAAACAGGGGGATCGATACAGTACCCATAATAAATACACCACACCCACTCCACGTAGTCTATGTCCATATTTACAAGTCTAGGCATAGTAAACATACTAGTAGTGCATGTGTATACCGAACCACATGTGGAGAAGTGTGGCTCAGGGGTTAGAGGCAGCAGACCCGGAAGCTGAGATCGGTCCTGGACCAGGGTTCAATTCCCCGCCTCGGCGGGTCTTGGGCTAAAAATTCCACGGACTCGATAATTCTCGCCCCGGTGCCTCCTCGACTCACGGGTTCACACTCTGCGACTCTGGGCAATAGCTTGCTTAATCTCCACAACGGCCCCTCGCGGCGGGATGCCTGACTTTCACCTTGTGGATACCCTGCTATCTCACAGGGGAATACCAGGAAGGGTTCCCTAAGCAAGCGCCGGGAAACCCACTGCGGGTAGCTGTGCGCTATATAAGCTCAACTACATTTACATTACATTTACATTCATCCCAAAATACAATCATTTGCATAATGAAATTTGGAAATGCGAAATACACGAAAAGATGAGTATAATTACTATATGCACTTCAAGCAGTATAATACATGCTAAATCTAAACGCATATTTTGAAATAAGCATGAATGAAATGCGGAAATTACACATGAAATGGCTCTTAATACAGAAGAAAAAGTCGAGACCATCTCATCACAAATTCATAATACTCGTGAATATGCTAGAGGGTAGCTAAAGTGTCTTGAGTAGCTAAATATAGAAATTTTGTTCTCTAAGAATAGTCTTACTTTAAGCAGAAGATAAGTGTCCCAAAATATCGTAAATATTTTGGAATGGAAGGGGAAAAATGTCTCGCTCTCTGTAAAAACTGGTGAGAAAATTTCTTATTGCTTAATTTTCAAAGTTGAAGGCCAAATTCAGGGTGTAGGGAACGCCGTGTGCTAGTTTGTTCAAAGTCATTCTTTCTGCTCTGGTGAAAACATCATATTGTTGAGACTTTCGAAAAAACTGTCAACTGATTCTTGTGAAAGTTCCACTAACTCGGGTAAATTTTGTAACATGCATTCATGAGCATGATTGCCTTCATTGATGTTTCGATCAGCATAGCTGACAGAAGGTTGTACCTGATCGATGCTGCTTTCATCTTGTACTTCACAACTCTTCAATCGTAGTGGTGAAGTCTCCACGAATGCCGTCATCAGGATTGGTAGCCGCTGGGGACAGCACAATGCATGAGCCGTTACCGGACCCAACAAAGTCTCTGCGTCCATTGGCACATCCGATTGTAGTGTCAGACAGGTGTCCAACACGCATTCTTCGCCGCATAGCAAGCACCTTAATACAGGCATAACACAACTTTGCCACATCGGTCTGAATGAAAGAAACCAAGTCATGTTCAAATCTCGTAGCCGTGCTAGTCCAAGGACTTTAGTTATGCGGTCCCGGTAGCCAATAGCTCGGATTGTTTCTTCCATTATCGCTGGTGTCTTGTCTGTGACGTGGTTTGCCATAGCGAAGTAACAGGATCAAAAATAGGATGCCTGCCACTAGTCCCAAAAGGAGAGGAAGTCCGCCAAAGATGGAATGGACAAATTCAGGAAAAATACCCAGGATGGCTTTGAATGGGGTTAAAGCTCCTGAAAACACTGTCTTAAATACACTCGCGATTCCGCTTGTATCAGAAATATTTAAGATTTCGCTCAGTATTTCTGCGAAATGTATGGGGGAATTGGTTGATAACAGTGAATGAATCTCAGCAGTTGTCCTTGCAACTTGGAGATCATATGTTTCTTTTGATGACGTTAACATGGTTGGTGTCTGTAGGAGCACTGTCTTCATTCTGCTTAAAGTATCAATTCGAATAGAAGAAATTTTCAAACTGGGCCACAACCTTGCCTCCCTGTCTCGGGCATCGTTCCGGAACAATACTCGTTCCCAGCACATGACCTTCCTAGTCACGGTTATGAGATAAGGTTTTCCGGGCAGCAGACTGCAACATCTGCGATCTACAATTAGAATGTAACTCCCATTCGAGAGTCTCTTAAAGAATGGTTCTATTTGTGTTGCAGGTGTGCCTAGCTGGTGACATGAAAGGTTATTTGAGTTTCCTTCACATGCTCCATGTAAACTAATACCCTGACACAAAAGTGTACCGCTTAGTGACCTTTCACAATTATTGCCACTAAGGAACACACTTTGTCCTTTATTACTAACACATGCGTGTGTATAGGGCAAGTTCCATGTTGACTTAATGTATCCTTTACCCAACCTTTCATACTGGCCTGCCTGTATATATTTTTGGCAGTATTGAAACTGGAAAGTTGTTATCGGAATATTTATTATCCCATGTATTATCCATTCAATGACAGGTCGTTCTGACATTGTCAATGGTAATCAACATGTACGATGGGACCCCCTCAAGAGTACAGATTATGGCCAAG
Source organism: Lissotriton helveticus (assembly GCF_964261635.1). Lineage (NCBI taxonomy): Eukaryota > Metazoa > Chordata > Amphibia > Caudata > Salamandridae > Lissotriton > Lissotriton helveticus. The sequence goes on from NC_136065.1 coordinate 1,969,110,332, forward strand.
GAACAGAGGGGAACAGAAACAATAATAATGTAAGGGAAGTTCCTTCAATGGCCGTATATTTCAATTGTGTGTATACATCTATAGATATCAAAGATAGGTGACAGAAAGAAGGTTAATTCTAGACAGAAAATATTCAAAAATATTATGTATTTTATTTTTTCTTTTTTATAAATATACATTCATATAAATACTGTTTTGAATCAGAAAATTGCATAAAGAATACATCTATTCATTACAAAAAATCACAAATAACACAAAAAAGTCATAAAAATAACAAGAGTAATACCCCTTGGTGACAACCATACCAATCAACTTGCTCACGTGCTACCAGTCATACCACAGTCAAACCACATACTTCTAGGGCTCCAGGATGTAATTGTCGGCCCTTGTAGCAGACCTGCTACAAGGGCCGACAATTACATCCTGGAGCCCTAGAACAACAATAGCTTTGTGATCTAGCTATTTACAATCCAGTTCCTTTTTCTATCTGAGTATGTGGTTTGACTGTGGTATGACTGGTAGCACGTGAGCAAGTTGATTGGTATGGTTGTCACCAAGGGGTATTACTCTTGTTATTTTTATGACTTTTTTTGTGTTATTTGTGATTTTTTGTAATGAATAGATGTATTCTTTATGCAATTTTCTGATTCAAAACAGTATTTATATGAATTTATATTTATAAAAAATAAAAAATAAAATACATAATAATTTTGAATATTTTCTGTCTAGAATTAACCTTCTTTCTGTCACCTATCTTTGATATCTATAGATGTATACACACAATTGAAATATACGGCCATTGAAGGAACTTCCCTTACATTATTATTGTCAATGGTAATCTCTCAAGTTTTTCAATGCTCAGAATTGTATAGTCAGCACCCTTCTGTGCCAAACTGATTTGTTTATCAGTAAGGTTAAAGATATTAAATAGTGACGTTGTGTTGATTAAACGCCAAGGCACATAGCCTGAACGCAGATTTTGTAATGTCCAGCCAAGCTGTACAATAGAACGCAATTGGGACTGACCGTGTTGTAACATCAGTAAGTCTTGCGATATTATATCGATTGCTGAAGATACAATACTGTCCAGTGAATATATTCTGGAGGACAGAGTTATTAACCCATTGTCCACAACAGAAAGTGATTTTTCCAAATTAATACGGTCAATTTCCCGTATTTTTTCTGCTGTCTCAATTTGAGTTACTTTCCAAACTTCATTGTAAGCTGCATATATAGAGGCCGCTATGAAACGTTTTTGACGCTGTTTGCGTGGTCCCATAATGAAATCACGCAAGTCAGCACCTTCTTGAAGTAAAGTTAGGTGTTGCTTAATTTCTGCCAGTGTGGATGTTTGTAGCCATTGAAGGCAGAGCTTGCCCACACTGTAAGTAGTTACTATCCCTGGATGTTGTCTTTGGGAATATCTAGGGTCTGGCCTGGTCAATTTGAATCCCTGTATTTTGTTCAGGAATCTGTCTTGACAGTTATTTGTGTCTGTGGGCCAGATCAACCATTGTTTCCAATCAGGATGTGTTCTGTTTTGGTTTAAAATATGGTTTACGTCTATCTCAGCATCTATAGAGCTATTACTGTGCGTTGTTGGCTTTGGAATAGACGGTTTGTTTAAGTCTTTGATTTTGGCTAAGCCAAGACAGGTAGTTTGTTGAATAGTGTCATTCAAAAATATAATTTGTTCTGGGATCATGCAGGCTCTGAACAATGATTCTATACCTTGTACTTGCCAATCTTTTGTACCCCAAACAGTTTTTGTTTCAATGTTACTGTTCCAGAAATCAAAACCAAATGTATTCATTTGCTCAAAAAATGAATCTGAATATATCAATTTTGTGTTGGTAAGCATGGTCTTCATACCTGTCTTATTTGACAATTTGAAATAAAATGTTTCTGCATTACTTGTGTTAAACCCTGAAAAGTATGAATATTTATCATAAAATGTTTTGGAACTACCCTTTGGTGGAGTAGCACAATGTTCCCATTGGTTATAATTTAAAACATTTCTAGGTTGTGCAGATTTATGGAGATAATGGTTACCATAGTGGTTATAGCAGAACATTTGATCATAATTAGATGAACCCTGCAAATAATCATGTTCTGTAAATTTAGCAGACATTACTAGGTCAGACATCATATCATTAATACTTTCAAAGTCCCAATCATCAGCAAATGTGCTTGGTTTTACAAAGTCACTTAACGAGATCTTAAATTGGTGTGGATACTTCAGGATTTCAACCGGGCCATAGATTTCATAATCAGTATTGTCCCATGCTACACCGCCTGGTATAGGGTTGGCTGTGAAGTTCACTGAAGAAAGTTCTCTTTTCTTGACGTGTGAAGTTGTGTGTGGTTTAAGGACCAAGTTGATTTTCTGGCTTGCTGTGTCCATTTTAGCATATTTTCCCTCAATGAAATGTCCCAAGCATAGTACCACGACGAGCCAAAGTATGAGGATAAATGCACCTAATGTCACCCAAATTTCAATCCATGGAGAAGTTAGATAGGTTCCCTTTAGTTGATGAAAAAGTTCCTTTGCTTTGTCTTTAAAAGTTTTTGTTGATGGCTGTACTTCTGGTTCGCTTTGTTCTTCTGAAGAATCATCGAAATTGATGAAGTAGCCGGATGCTGTTCTGTCAATTGTTCCAATTGCTTCTGGATTACTTTTTGCTTGTGGCTTTTGCTTTGTTTTATTAGAAAACTCTGTAGTTACATCATCGTAGGTTGTTGTTTCTTGATGAAAAGCTTTGATTTGGGTTTTAAGAGGTTCAAGTTCCATTGCTTTGTTGCATAGTCCTTGTTGTTTCACTGTAGATTTTCCAAATGTGATCAATCTTTCAGTTTGAACCTCTGTGGATGTAGCAAACTTTGGTGTTCTGCTACTTCTTGGGAGTCCACTTGGCCTACTATTTGTTATCGGCCACATGATTGTGGTTTAACCAGGTCGATGGATATGACTCGGTTCTCCTTTTTACCAGCAAGGGGCGGTAGTACTACTGATCTTGTCCCGTTGATAGACAAGACAGGAACTGCTTTTCTGTAAGAAGGCCCAAATTCCTTCTTTACCGCGATCTTTTCTCTGACCAGATCCCCGACTTTTGGAATCCAGACAGGCCTTGCTGGGACAGGTGGTTTTTCTTCAGTGGTTGCTGGCTGCTGTTTCAACTTTATGTTGCTCAGGTCTTTTCTTGTTTCATTTAAGTCCTGTAAAATAGCCAAGCGATCTTTGATATCAAAGCATTTTTCTTTAACCACTGAAGTCTGACTATCTAAGTCCTGGATTAACATTCTAGTCCCAAACAATAGTTCGTACGGACTGAGTCCTTTCAGAGAATTTCTTGGCAGGTTATTTAGACTACGTTGCGTTGGACACTTATTAAATGTTTGACCCACCCCACTCCCGAACCTAATACCTTTGCTGTTATAGATTGCTTTATGCCTTGGTTTTTTCTTTACACCATCCCGTTTCCCTCAAGAAGGAAGTGAGAAGAGTCCCGCAATGCAATGTTCATTCTGGCCAGGCACCCCCCATAAGCTGTTTTTAGAGCTAGAGTGAAGATTTTGGTCAGAACGTAACATGCTTCTTGCGTATATGCCATTATAGACTCGCAAATCTTTTATAACAGTTCTGGCGTCAGCCGAAAGTTGGGGTCTACATTATAAGTGAAAATAGTCTTTTCATGTTAATACGACGCATTTTCATACTGGGTTCTGTTTTTTTTTGATTTGATACCTTCTGGAGTGAAACGCCATGGTAGTAAACCGTTTCTCTCGCCACTGCGATCCCTGTTGCAGTCTGGGCAGTTTTTTACAAAAATGTGATGATGCAGGCTCATGCCTGGCCACCAGTACACTGATTGTAATTCTTCCAGAGAATCTTTTAGCTTAAGGTGTCTGAGACTCTCACCCATATGTGCGTCTGCTATTAACAAGCCTCTCCTGTCCATGTTTGGAATTACTCTATCCCCCACTCCAGGGATTCGAGCAAAAGGAACGGAGTTTGCATCGATTATGTATGTATAATTGAGTGGATAATTGATCGGTAGTGCAGAGCAGTCGCCTTTTGATGACGTTTTTACTGCCAGCACAGTTTCATCGTCAATGTATTTTACTGCACGCTTTTTTGTAGCTACGGAAGCCGATTTAGTTGCTACCGCTGTGGCTGTCTCAGCCAATGAATTCCCTGCAACGTGAACGCCATCACGCTGATGACTCAGTGAGTGTATCACGTGAGTTTTTGGTAGTTCTTTCTGTAAAAGAACTACTTGTTCCCAAAGCACTTTTTGCTTTATTGTTGCACCTGTGTCATCTTTGTAACCGTTTTGAATCCATTTCTGTAAATCGTTATTGTATGATTTGATGCAGTAATACGAATCGCACACTATAAGTGTCGGGAATTCGCGATCGGCATTATCTAGCGCCATTTTTAACGCTATTAGTTCAGTTTGTTGTTCTGAATTATTTTCCACTGAGTGTGTTTTTGTAAGTAGAGGTCTTAATTTACCTCCGCGCCACACTTCTTTTACAATTTCGCATGTGGCGTTGTAAGCCAGCTCTCCCCAAACTGAGGGTTGAGCATGTCCGTCTGTATATATTACACAGGCGTACTGTCGTAAAGGCAGAATATCGATCGGCAGAGGGTATTCTCTCTCATATTCTAGATATTTTAATTCTTTCATTTCCGGGTCAAAATAGTATTTTACTTTGTCTGTAGCAACAGAATTTACCCATCGTATCCATTCTGGATGCAGTGCCGTTGTCGGTAAATTACATGGTGTTGTTAATGCCTCAAAAGCTGATTCTGCTGTTCTGACTGTAACCTGTCTACCGTCGGCTTGGTATTTCTCTTTTGCTACAGCTGTTTGAACCGCATGAACAATGTTTTCCTTAATGCTGAACCTTTTTTCAGCTTCTGTGTACAAATGTGATTTGTATGCTATTGGTACCTTCTCTCCCTCATTAGAGGTCAGGTATGTGAATCCGCATCTTCCTGGGATGACTCGAATCACAAGGTTGCGTGTGTTGTCACGTGTTTGTAATTTTGTTTTAACTAACATATCTGTTTGTAAAGATCTCAAAATTTCTGTGTGTTTTTGAGTCCAATTGATTCTTTTAAAATCTGGTTTTATAAGGTCATTGAGAGGTTTAACTCTCTCTGCATAATTTATAATGTAAGTTCTTCCGAAATTTAGGAAACCTAGAATTGATTGTAAGTTTTTTATTGTTCTAGGTGCTTGGATTACAGCACATTTCTCTAGGAAATTGTCAGCCAGGCTTTTGCCTTCACTTGATAGTTCATATCCTAAAAACAGGACAGTTAGATGGGCAATTCTTGACTTTTTAAAGTTGAATTTGTAACCCTCTGCTGCGAACCCAAGTATTATGGTGTTCACTCTCTTCAAGTGAGTATCCAAGTCATCATCTGTTAGATAGATGTCATCGACATAAGATAATGCCTCATCATCATATATTTGTAGTAACTCTGTTACTCTTGCTGAGAATAATCCTGGGCTATTCTTAAATCCCTGGGGCAAACGACAGAATTTTTTTTGCGCGCCATTTATTGAGAACGCGGTCAAATATCTGCTCTCTGGTGCTATATTTTGACAGAAGAATCCATTAGAGATGTCTAATGTTGTTTTGTATTTTTTGCGCACTATGTTATTCATTAGTGCAGCACTATGCGAGTTTTGTACTGCAAAGGTTTTGCAACATGAGTTAAGGTGTCTGTAGTCCAAAACAAGACGATATGAATTGTCTGGTTTGGAGACAGGAAACAAAGGATTATTCATTTGTGAGGTGCAAGTTTCAATCACCCCCTGGTATTCAAGTTGATCTAGGATCTCTTTTACCCGTTTTCTAGCTTCTTGCTTAATTGGGTACTGCCTCTGAGCAGTAGGTTGTGATTTTAACTGGATTTTGTGAGGAGCAGAGTCCTCATCCCATCCCACATGGTTTTTATATAATGCAGGAGCTTGGGCTACTGCCCACTTTCTTGCAAGTGTATATTTTTTATGAATTGGAATATGATTTGAGAAGGCAGGCATAATTATTTCTTCGCCATGAGGGCACTCCCTGACAAACTCTGGTGGCCAGTCTCTTTCAGCTAGAAGGATGTCATAGCCCTTGGAGAGATTATCCCAAAAGAGACCCCTTATTTTTCTAGTCTTATCCCCCTCTATACGCAATGTTATTTCATATATTTTATGAGGTTTGCTAACTCTGGTATCTGCAGTTTCCACCTGAATGTATTCATTCGTGTCCACTGTCTCCAGATGATTCATAAGGATCTTGCAAGCTATGCTCACTTCTGCTGCGCTGTCTAGCATTGTCTGAGCCCATTCTCCGTTTTTCAGCTGTGTCCTCAGTATTCTCGGCATGGTTGATTACTTTAATACTGGCTACCTTCTTTTTTGGAAACTGTCATTTTTTATTTTGATGAGCAGGTTCCTTGTCTTTGGACTTGACGTGCTCTTCCCTGTGTTCTGACCGTCCTCTTCTTTCCGATTTCTGCGAGGAAGTCTGAAAAGATCGAGAGGGACGTGTATCAATATCTTGATATCTATCAGGTTTTTTTATATTATCCCTATTTCTAAGGTTGTATTTTTTCTCAGAGGGCTCCCTTTGGGGAGACTTGTGTCCTTGGTCCGGAGATCTTTCTCTCCGCCGAGGAGACCTTCCTCTGGACTGGAATCTTTTTTCTTTAGGAGTGGATTGTTTATTTCCATCCCAGCTCTTTTTTTGAGTGTTTAGATTATTTTTAATATTTTTTCAGGTTTTTCAATAAGTTGGGGTTTTACAGGTATTCCACCCAAACTATCTCTTCCTAGTTCTTCATAGGATTTTTCTATGATTCTGGCAATTTCAAATGGTTGGTCTGCTATATCTGTCTCTTTCAACCTCTGGCGGATCGCCACATTTGCTGCTTCTCCCTTTATATTGGCTAGTAATATTGCCGAGACCTGCTTGAAGTCTTTTAGTAATTTCATACCAAGAGTTAAAGCAGGTTCTGGACCGTATTCATCTTGAATTTGTTTTAGCACATCTGGTATTACTGACATGGATGGAACACCATGTGTTGTTGTGTAAATGGAAGCAAAGACTGTACCCCAAGTGTCACAGTCCTCCACATGTGGTGCGATTCCCATTGGAAGACAGATAGTCAGAATCCGGTGTTTCTCAACCGGGGTGGTATCTGGAAATACCACCTCTATTTGAGTGATTTTTTGTGCTAACCAGAATGGAATTTGTTCCCGTTTTGCGGGTACTTTACCTAGACAGGACTGTATGTTCTGTGGTGTAATTTTATTTGTGTTCCCCTGGTAAGGGATCAGCTGTGGAATTTTAATAGCTGGTAGGACTGTTGAAGTCCGCATTACATATTGGACTAATTGTCTGTGTATTTTAATTAGTTGTTTTAGCTGTGCTAAAAGTTCTGGTGCAGACATTTCTTCAATGTCTGGATGTGGTGTGTATCCCGCTAGGACCGGCCACGTTGCTCCTGGTCTACCTAGTGGACCGAGCCTGGTGATGTGATTATTATGTTTTAGGGCGCCATTAAACCAGAGCAGGTGCTCTTGGTATTTGAGTGGTATTTCCACTTCCTCGAAAGGAGTGTACTCATTTGGAGGTTCCTCTATTTTGTAATAGTGGAAGTCCTTTGTTACAGCGTATGCTGCTGGAAAGTTTATCCATGAATAGAATACCTCTGTCTGCCGATATTCGTGTGCCTCAATTACGAATATGACTGTACCACCTCTCGGTGTCAGCCCATTTTCTATAAGTTTTAAAGTTATAGATTTCCTTATGTTGACCGGGATGAGTATTGCCTCCGGGTCTTGCTGTAGGAGACTATTGTCAGCTGCTATGAGTTCAGCTGCTATTCTAGCTGTCTCCCTTTCTTCTTCAGTTTCTGACATTCTAATGTCAAGAAAATTATTTTATTTATTTGCAGATCAGGTTTCTATGGAAACAAAGATTAGATGCACAATATTTTGGAACAGTGTATCCTTCAACGTTGAATAAACCAAGAACCATACATAGGAGTCTCCTCCTACTAAGTTTGGCGGATTTAACCTTTCACCCACTCCAGACGTCTTTGGAGTATTATGGGGAAAAGGGGTCTGTGTGAAAAAGCACGACTGAGTTACTCTAATGTCTTAGGTTAGATTTATCGCCTATCCAAACCGTTGGGCGCCATGTAGTGTAGTTCCTATCATCCCAATAGGCTCTGCGCATTGGAATAATATCTTCAATAGTATAGACGTAGGACAGAGGTTAACTAGGTCTTCTACTGTTGATATTAGACTTAAAGTTTAGTGTTTGCCAGCTAGCTCAGAGTTCACTAGAAACTTTCTCGAATAGACAAGGAGGAGTTTAACCTCCCTGGATAGACAAGAAGGGATTTAGTTTCTGACAACCATAGAACATGACAACTTTGCTCTCCCCTAATCAAGAGTGTATCTCTAGAGTCGTGTGAAAACAAAAGACAACTTATTTTACTCAGTCAGTTCAGTGCATTCTTAGTTTCACCAGATTGTAGAGAAAAGGAAGAGACGGGCGTGTTCAATAAAAAGATGTTGTTTATTGATCAGTCTCTTTTCTCATACAAGAGAAATGAATCGCTATTATTGCAATACTTAGAGTTAAGTACAGTGCATACAGTAATAACAGAATTATAAAATAATACTGTAAAAGCATTGATCTGGTTTCTTAGCCATATGATACTTAAAATGGATAAAATAGATACATACATATATACATTGACTAATCGTACTCAACTGGTGCTTCTAACTACGCCTACTCCAATGTACCTGACCTAAGCCTAATACGTGGCGGGAGTAGATAAGTAGCAGTTTAAGTTAAGTTTGTTTTGCCAAGGGTCTGCTTCAAGAATTCTCTACAAAGGATGATTCAGTTCAGTACCTGGGATTTAGAACGCTGGAGGGCTGGTATCTCTATCTCAGGTCTTGATATTCCACCTGCCTGCGAGGGCTGCTTGGAAGCGCCGGAGCTGGATTTCTCGGCAGGAGAAAAGGCAGCGTCTCTCTCTCAGCGCGTCAGAAAGGAGGGGCAGCGTCTGTGGGCTTCTCGGCAAGTCTCGCTGCTCCAATCTTGTCACCACCTCGTGTGTTTGCTTAAGGCAATGTCGGTATTATTTATACCTGAAAAGGTGCCGGGATTGACGTAAGGATGGACATAAATACGTCAATAAGGATGTCATACGAACTTGATCGTTCGCACATTCTTTACTGAAGTTCTCGGCTAAATCAAAACAATGGCTGTGGGGATTTCCCAGATCGTGGTAGGTTTGATTTGTTTTGAGAACACCGTATGCCTATTAGGGGGCTGGAGGAATAGTGCTTGCCTAATGATGGCATGCGCTCTGACCTAATCAGATAACGGGCTTCTGTGCCGTTGTGTGGCTAATCAGATAACGGATTTCTGTGCAGTTGAATGGCTGCTAGTTAATTATTAACCAGACAAGGGTCAGAAACAGGGGGATCGATACAGTACCCATAATAAATACACCACAGGACAGCAAACAAAAAGCGCAGTTCAAGGAGGAAACTCAGGAGGCAGAGGCTTTGTAAAGAGAGGCAGAGGGAAAGGGAAAAAATGGTAACAACAGTAGTAAGTTCAACTAATAACAACTTAGTGGACAGTTATGATCAGGTTCCGTTATCAATTTTGGGCGAATCAGAAGCTTCTGACTCACAAGATAATACGATCATCAATTTATCTGACACTACCTTGACTAAAGCAGAATTGCAACTTCTCTCATTAGGGTTGTCCTTCTGTCCCAGCAACTCATTTAACTATGTGCAAACTCGCATTGATGTGTTCAAGTTTATCCGCAAACTTAAATTAAAGAAACATTTAAGTTAAACAACTCTCAGGTTCGGGCATCAAATATCTCCAAGAACACCCAACCTTCGAGCGTGTTTCAGATTGCGGATACTAAGGCTCTCCGTGTGGCAAATGAATTAGCACGAGAGGAAGATTTTGAACCAGGAACCACTCAGCAAAATTTGGCTGTGGGGGGGATCTCTATGAACCATCCATGTATGACCACTTTCAAACCCCCATCCACATTCTACCCAATAATGCCAAAAGATAACATTGATGCTTTTTGTGACATAGTGGTTGAAGATTTGAAAGGACTACAATGCAGCATCACTCGCAGAAAAAAGAGATTCAAATATATGGAAAAGCAATACCGTATTTTGATGAAAAAACTAAGGAGTGATTCTAACCTTATCATTAACAAAGCTGATAAGGGAGGCAATACTTTCATCTGGCCCCGTGATCTCTACATGGCGGAAGCAGAAAAGCATTTAAGTGACATCACATGCTATAAAAAGGGCAGTTTTAATGACCTTAAGTTCTTAAAAGACAAAACCCACAAGGATTTAAATCAGTGGAGACAAATGGGCTTCTTGAGCAAGCAAGAACATGCTTTCCTAAAGAATGAATTCCCTGTTACACCTTTCTTCTATCTAATTCCGAAGATCCACAAACAAATATCTCCGGTACCTGGGCGACCCATCATCTCTGCCCAGGGGAGTTTGTTAGAATCTATCTCCAGATATGTGGATGAATTCCTGCATGAATATGTAGAGGCCTTGCCATCTTTCATTAAGGACACGGGCCATTTCCTGTCTAAAATCAATGGCATCAACTGGGAGAAAGACTATGTACTCATTGCCTTAGACATTAATTCATTATACACTAGTATCTCCCATGCGGATGGACTGAATGCAGTTAGATACTATTTGAGCAAACGCAGTATTTCTTACAGTCAACATAGTACTATGTTGTTGAAAATGTTAGAACTGTGTCTTAACAACAATTTCTTTCTGTATAACAGGGAGGTTTATCAACAATTGAGAGGAGTGGCAATGGGGGCATGCTTCTCTCCTACCTATGCATGTTTACATGTAGGGTGGTGGGAGGAGCATGTCCTCAAGAGTACACTCAATGAATTTTTCCCTAATTGTATGATACACTATTGGAGATTTATTGATGACATCTGCATGATTTGGAGGGGTTCAGTGGAATCAGCGAATGAATTTGTCGACAAGATCAATTGCAACAGTCTTAACCTATGTTTTACCTCCCAGATTAGTACACATCTTATTCAATTTCTGGATGTGGAGATCTATATAGGGGAGGGGAGGCTCCATACCCGCTTGCATAGGAAAACCACAGCGGGCAATGCTATTTTGCACACCAGTAGTTCCCATCCAAACCATCTGATTAGAAGCATCCCCTATGGGGAGTTTTTAAGGATGAGGAGGATCTGTAGCACTGCAGCAGATCTTGAGCACTGTCAAAATGAGGCCTTGGTTAGATTTCAGGCTAGAGGGTATGACACTTCCCTGTTGCTAATTGCCAAGGAAAAAGCCAATTGTTTGGACAGGGAGGTTGATCTCTCCTCAATTAATACTGATTTGACTGTAAGCCCAGACAACATGGAGGTTGAGACAGTTAGTAGGGACATCAGCCTAGTTACCACATTCAATGGTGATCATAAAAAGGTGAGGGGGATTTTGAAAAAGCATTGGCCACTATTAAAAACTGACATCACCTTAGCTCCTCTAGTATCAGAAGAGCCTTCAGTGGTCTTTAGAAGAGCCCCGTCCATGAGGGACGTTTTGGTTAAATCCAGTCCTGAGGTGGTTATTAAACCTCATCGGATTTCCAACAAGTGTGGCTTTTTTAAATGCATCTCGTGCAGAGCCTGCAAGTTCGGCGTGAATACCAGTGAGTATCTGTCGGCTTTTGATCCCAATCCTATCAAGATTAAGGAAAACTTCACCTGCCGTACTGAGTTTGCGGTTTATGTGCTCCAATGTACCTGTGGGCTCAGGTACGTTGGGAGTACCAAGCTACAGGCCTTCAATCGCATCCTCCAGCATCTCCGTGCCGTGGTAAATTCAGATGTCAACTATCCTGTCGCCCGGCATTTTGAATTCATCGATAACAAGAATCTCAATGACTTGAGGTATTTTATCATTGATGCCGTGCCCAAGAACATCAGGGGGGCAATAGGGAGAAGGCTTTAAGACAGCTTGAAAGCAAATACATTCTGCTGTTAGATACTAGGATCCCTAATGGATTAAATACAGGGGAAGATCTCCATTGTTTCCTTTAACGGGGTAGATCATCATCCATTTTTAGGACACCCTACTGTTTCATTACCATCTAGGAGTGTTCTTACAGTTCAGTAAGTTAGGAAAATGATTGTCCGAATGGCTGGTTCTTGTTAATTCAAGTATACATCTGTATTTAGCATATATTAATGTTTTTGATTATCTGTATACCCTCTGCAGCATTCTAGGGTTGTTTCATGAGACAATAAGAATAATGGTTCTGAATTGGGCTGTATCCTTGAGGTTGTTTTTTTGTATAGAAATAAGGGCACTATGCCACAATGTTTAGCCTTTGACTTGGCACTATCGTGATCTGATTTGGTTTCAGTTATGATTTAATCATAGCACAGTTCCTTCTGTCGTAGTGCTGGCATGTAACTCTTCATAAATAGAGACTGTATTTAGCGTGCCATCACCAATGTACTCCCATATTCATATGAAATAGCATTCTTTTATTTGTAATTCACTTAAAAGCACTTTGCGCACTAATTTAGCACTGTATATAGTTAAAACATGAGCACTTGTCCGATAGTTTTTGAAACGTTTGCAATATCTGTGATTATTTGAATAGTCAGATTATGAGGAGTTATATTATGCTCACTACTGACTAACAGGAAAAAGAAGGATCAATGGCTGTACATACATTCATAGACATATTTTTTGACTTTGTCTAAAAGCATGAGGTAAACAGCCTGTATGATACTTTATGTAAAATTCATTAATATTTTATTTTTACATGTTTCTTCGACTATTAGACCAATTAGTATGTGGTTGTAAATAATACTTCCTTTAAGTTAGTATTTTCTTTATATCCATGCACTGCTGACGTTTCTTGAAGTGGGGCTCACACAGTATTTAATGCACTCATTGGTTCTTGAGGTCATGTGATCAAGGCTGCCGAGGCGCAGCCGAAACGCGTCATGCTGGGGACAGACAAACATTAAACCTCTTTCTAAGTAAATCAGCGCTGTCTTGTGGTCTGTACCTACATGTGGAGTGTTGGTTTCCATTGCCGACCAGTAGGATTGTTGCCCGGATATATATATACATATATAGGACAAAGAGCACTTGCGCTGGGTATAGAACAAGATCGCGAAGAGAGTGGATACAAACCAGCTTCCACATTTGTCCCACAAATGCCGTGGGATTCAATCGACGCCTTCTCCGAAGCCATGACCCAAGAACTCATGCAATACAGAAAAACTAACCATCCTGTTAAGTACAACATTACGGAACAACAAAAAATGGCCCTACAAGATCTCATGAATGATGATAAAATCATCATCAAGCCTTCAGATAAAGGTGGTAATGTTGTGCTTCTCACCAGGGAATACTACAGATCAGAAGCCCTACGCCAATTAGAAGACACCAAATTTTACAGCAGATGCACCAATGATGCATACCTGGAAAGTATCCGGAGCTATGATAAATTAATAGGGAAATGGCATAATTGCAACATGCTCAGTAAAGATGAATTTCTCTATCTCCGGACCACCCAACCACTTACACCAACCTTCTACCATCTGCCAAAACTACATAAGGACAGCCTATTCCCTCCAGGCCGTCCTATAGTTTCTTCAATTGGCAGTCTCACCGAAAACATGTCCCGATTCATCGATAAATTCCTATTTCCTTTGGTTTTGACCCTGCCCTCATATGTTCGGGACACCAAGGACTTTTTGAATCTCATTAGGAACGTGAATTGGAACCCAGACTGCCTATTGATGGTACTTGATATCACCAGCTTGTACACTGTTATCGATCATCAACAGGGCCTACAAGCCATCCAGCATTTTCTGAACTTGAGACCAATGAGACTTGCAACTCACAGTGTCATGATTCTCGAGTTCATCGAATTTTGTTTGAACAATAATATTTTTTTATTCGAGGATCAACTGTTCAGACAAGTGTCTGGGACGGCGATGGGTACTTGCTTCGCTCCCAGCTATGCGAATCTTTTCGTTGGCTGGTGGGAGGAGCAGGTACCCAGGAGCTGTATGGTGGATGGAGTGGAAGGGAGGACGGAGGGTTGGTTCAGGTATATTGACGACCTGTTTATTGTTTGGCGAGGCCCGTTAGTAACAGCACATGCCTTCATTGATGAACTGAATAAGAATGCCTATAACTTACACTTTTCAGGGACTGTAAGCGCGACATCAGCTGAATATTTAGACCTGAAAGTGTGTGTACAAGACCAGCAGATACATACAGCTCTACACAGGAAAACTACCGCCGGCAATTCTACCCTTTTTGCCAGTAGTAGTCACCCTCCCCAACTGGTCAGGAGCATTCCGTACGGAGAGCTTCTCAGGCTCCGTAGGAATTGTTCCAGATTAGAGGACTTTGATGTAGCAGCCAACGAGTGCGTAACTCGCTTTAAGGCTAGGGGTTATGGTGAGTCTCTTTTGAAAAGAACCCTGAAGAAAGTAAGAGCTATCCCTAGAGACTCCCTACTCATCACAAAACCTGCCACCAAGAAAGCTGACAATGGCACAGGAGGGTTCAGATTAATAACCCCCTTCTCTGCGGGAGCTAATGACCTCAGATCAATGCTGCGAAAAAATTGGCATATTCTTAAAACAGACAGTGTCATCAAGGACGACCTACCTGATCACCCACTGATAACCTTTAATAAAACCAGATCTTTAAGAGATCATTTGGTGACCAGCCACCTGGAGAGACCTTTGGCCAAAAGTAACACCTTAAAATCTATGAGTGGTTTCTTCCCATGCGGGAAATGCAAAGCGTGCGCTGGAAGTAGAAGAGTACTTTCAGTGGACAATCATGAAACCGGTAAAAAACTGCATATAAAAAAGTTCATAACTTGCAGTACTCCCCTAGCCGTGTATTGTTTGGTGTGTCCCTGTGGCCTTCGCTACATAGGGAGCACCATCAATATGCTGAAATTGCGGATCTTAGAACACCTAAGAGCCATTGACAAAGCAGATCAGGCATACCCAGTTGCCCGGCATTTTGCCGAAAAACATAACAGGGACCGCAATCAGCTGCAGTATTTCGGTCTTGACACCATAAAAAACAACGCTAGAGGAGGTGACCGCCTGCGACGACTACGCAGACTTGAGTCACGCTACATCATAGATCTATCCACCAAATGGCCGAAGGGGATGAATAGTGGGGAAGAAATGATCGTCCACTTAGGCAAATAACATCATGGCTGTTTCTATAACTGATCATATTCTATTTTTGCAAAAATATGGGTCACTGCATGTGTACATTACTAGTGCGTGTGGGCGTGTGTATATATTGTATAATCTGTATTAACATGTGGGGGAGGTTATTAAGATGAATTGACAAACTGCCTCTGGAACTCATATGCAATCTACAGAAGGGTGAAGTTCTTTTGATTTTCTCCTTAATCTTTTATCTTATCTAGACACACTGCCCATGATAAGTGGCACTTTGGTAGGATTCGAAGGGCTCTTTGTCTCCTATGTTACTTGCTTAGTTGACAGTAACTTGATTTTAATACACCACTGGCATTTCCTCACGGTTTTTCCTGGCATCCCTCACCCCTTGCATTTTGTATATCACATTATGGTTATTTAACGTAACAAATGAAATTTACATTACAGGCTACACATAGAGTAATCTCTCTTTGTTTTTTAGAGGACCATTGCCGATCCACGGCTATATTAGGAATGTACAATAATTTCCAGTATTATGATTAAGATCTCCCATCTGTGCATATTTACCTATCTGTAGGTATGATATTATGCAGTGCATTCTTTGTGAATAGGAATGTGTGTATACTTTTTACCGTTCCAAGATGGCGCTTGTGCTAGCTGGGAGTGCTTTGGTCCTCTGTCGATGTCGACTGAGAGGTGTAACCTGTTCACATTGTGAAATATATAACATGTACCGGTTTTCAATGTGTAAATCACACACTGACGAAGGCTAAGAGCCGAAACGCGTCTGTGGCACGCTTGTGGTGAATAAAACTACTGTGTGAATCTGGTACCCCCCCGAGTGCTGTCTTTTCTTCCTTGGATTTGCAAGGTTGTTTGAGCGCAATATATATATATATATATATATATATATATATATATGTATGAGAAAGAATGATTCCTGCAAGAAGAACCGGAGAGACTCAGCGGGGTTTTCAGGAAAGGAATTTATTCAGCAGAGTGTGGCATGACGCGTTTCGACAACAATGTCTTTTTCAAATGCCTGATACACCATCAAATCTGCCAGTTCGTTTAAAAGTATGAGACAGCGTCTTGCCATTGGTGGCCATCCAGGTGGGTCAGGTTGATTGGAGGGGAGGCGTTGTAGCGGCGTCGGCACACTACAACTCCCAGCATTCTTCAGTCAGGAAAGCCAGGTAAGTAATTCCCCCTGAAACCACTTGTATCTCATGGAGTACTGGATGAATGTGGACGCTTGTAAAACGAACGGGCTGTGCTGTGGCTGAAGTCTTCCCCTCTCCTGAGTCCCCCAACGCCTAAGCCGCTAGTAGCTCCTGCAACGCTGATCCTGAAGCCAAGAATGCAGTGATCCTGACTGCTCCGTGAGGTCACGGACTGCTGGGCTGCAGCGGAAGCCTTGCGGATTAGGAGAGCGGCGAGCCGGAGTGCTTCCAATACCTTGGACAATTGAGAAAAAGTGCCCTCGTGCCTCCGGCCACTTTAGAAGACGGGTCTGCTCAGGCGCGCCCAAGGGCTGACGCGCAAATATATATATGTATATATGTATATATATATATATATATATATATATTCACTGAAAAAACCATAGGTTATAGATTATATATAGTTAGGAATTAGCATTTACAAAACCTTGAAAATTCACTGAAAAAACCATAGGTTATAGACCATATATAGTTAGGAATTAGCATTTAAAAAACTTTATTTTACTCACACAAAACCATTGAAATTCCATATATAGTTAGTTGCACTAACTATATATCGCGCACCCGCAATCCACTGCTGATGATGTCACATATTACATCATTCATGACATGGTCAGTGACATCACTGATGACATCACTGATGACATCTCAAATGACATCACTGATGATATCTCATTTGACATCAATGGTCACATCAATGATGATATCATTAATGTGACAATACAATTGCTTCCCGAGGGAGAGCATAAGAGGGCCAAAACGACGGGGCTCGCGGTGAAGCTTAGGGTTGGTGGCAGCACCCTGCTTTGCTGGCGGAGTCCGTCCACATTGATATTTAGAGCCTGACACGAGCGGAGAGCTCGTCATTATTAGCATTGACCTCTCACCAGTTTAATACGTTTTAAAAAAAAACTATGTGCACTTTTAAATTACATCATTGTTGTTACTAACGTTTTTAGTTGTGCAGGTTCGCTTCTTGCCTCTCGTGGCCCACTCTCCCCGGACATCAGGGTTTGGAGAGGGGAGTGCGAGGCGCCATCTTGGGTGGGTGTCTCCCGGGAGCCTGGACGCAGTCAGCGTTCTAGTGCTTCCCGAGGGAGAGCATAAGAGGCAATGTGCCTCCGGGAGCGCAGCGGACGGGCGCAGCGGGCGCGACGGTGGCGCGCCGAAGGCGCGCCTAAGGTAAGCCCGTCTGTGCCCGTCCGTGACCGCACGGGACCAGGGCCATGTCATTCTGCCCGCTCTCCCATCTACACATACTCTACCCAGGAACTTCTACGCCTTAGACCCCCAGCGTCCCTTTGCCCCCCTCTCCCCCGCTATACGCTTAAATGCCTGAGCGATTTAGGCATTTCTCAGGCCATTTTACCACCTGGGCCGAATTACAAACGCAGTATGGTATCCATCAAATCCCCTATTAGTTCCAATCAACCTCTGCTTAATTTGGATTGTATTTATCTTAACACTAGATCTTTGGTGAAGCATCAATTGGATATATTTTTGCTACTTACTTTACAGAAACCTGACCTATTGCTACTCACTGAGACCTGGCTTACTGAGAATTCGCAGCCTGACATATTGGCCTCACTCCCATCTGACTATTATATATTGGCAGTAAATCGCGCCCCAGGTAAAGCTGGAGGCGGGGTGGCGGCTATTATTAATAAAAAACATAACTTTGTCAGTCGCCCGTCCCTGCTGTTACCTGGTACTGAAAATCTAGTCATAAAAATTGATACTGAGAAAGGCGCCATAGCCCTGGTTTTACTTTACCGTCCCCCACAATCTATGCCTGCCTTTCCCTCAGGACTTGCTGAACAAATAGCGTCAATCACCATGAAATACCCTCATACCATTCTTATTGGAGATTTTAATCTGTGGTTTGACAGCCTGGACACTGACATCCAAGCTAGAGAATTGTTTGATTTACTCACCGACATCAATATGATTCAATTCATACAGTCTTCCACTCATGAGAAAGGCCACCATCTTGACCAATTATGGTCGCATAATCTCCCTCTACTATCTATCCTGATTCAGCCCTGTATTTGGTCAGATCACCATTTTGTGTATTTTTCCCTTCAAGTAAGGAGACAACATCAGACCCCTTCTCGGCCTGGAGGGGAAACTCGCAAATGGGGGGCGATAGATCTTTCTGCCTTTTTGGACACTTTGGTCTCTACTTTGCCACCATTTGACGACATGGAGGACGTAGATGACATCTATGAGGTACTATTCTTGTGGATTCAAAGTGCTGCCAATATTCATGCCCCCAATGTAAAATTTTCCCGCTCACGCGATAAAGAGGCTCACAAATGGTTCTCTGCGGACCTCAAACAACTCAAACTAGAGGTCAGGCAAAAAGAGAGAATCTGGCGTAGAAATTATCTTCCTCAAGATAAAGAGGCCTATTGCCTGAGCCGTCGTCTCTACCAAAAAACCATCCTTAAAAGGAAGACTGATTACTTTTCAGGCATAATTCTGAAATCGCAGAATCAAACCAAAGACATCTTTAGAATAGTGAACGACCTCTGTAACGATGAGCGTACGTCACTACCTATTGCACAATCTCAAGCTTTATGTAATGATTTGAATCACTATTTTATTAATAAAATCATTACAATTAAACAAAGTATACCACCACACCCTGTTAGCAACTCCACTGAGGATACATACATGAATCCAGAGATCTTACACCACATCCCTCCGATTGACTCCAAACAACTGTCGGAACTTCTGCAAAGGATTAAATCAGGGTCACCTAATGATATTTGTCCCCCCCTCCCTTTTTAAAGAAGTAGGCCTATCCCTTCCACATGCACTCCTGCCTATTCTTAATGAATCCCTTAGACAAGGCAGAGTTCCCATAGATTTTAAAAAAGCTCTCCTTATACCTTTGGTAAAAAAACAAGGGAAGGATCCTTTGGATCTTACAAACTATAGACCTATCTCCCTGCTGCCCTACCTCTCTAAGGTGCTGGAGGCTCATGTTTCTAAGAGCGTCTCTAACTTCATCGAGACCACCAACTACTTAGAGCCTAATCAAGCGGGGTTCCGCCCGGGTCACTCAACAGAGGCGGTGATCATGGCGGTTCAGGACAACCTTAGAGCCAATGCGGATGCCGATTCTCACCAAGCCTTGGTGCTGCTTGACCTCTCCGCCGCGTTCGACACGGTTGACTATGACATCTTGCTCAACCGTGTCGAACAGGCCGGCCTGAGAGGACCAGCGCTGAGCTGGATTACATCCTTTATTGAGGGCCGGACTCAGGCAGTTCAACTGGGTAATTTTATAGGTACTATGCATACGTCCACCTGTGGAGTTCCGCAGGGGTCGTCATTATCCCCCTTATTATTCAATCTTTACCTTCGCCCTCTTCTTTACTCCCTTAAGAAGTTTAAAGTCACGGTGTTCAACTACGCGGACGACTTACAGCTAATATTTCATCTGAACATCTCTGATGCTGTGTCCGAATTCCAGAACACCATGAAACACATCCAATGCTGGATGAACGAAAACCATCTAAAACTCAACCCGGGCAAAACAGAACTACTCTTGCCCGGGAATAGTTTATCCAGCTGGAGTGTTAACTTCTGGCCAGCAGACCTGGGCATTCCCCCTGTAAGGTCCACGGCCGTAAAGAGCTTAGGTATCACACTCCACTCGGACCTATCTTTAAAAACCCAGGTGGGCGCCGTGGTCTCAGCTAGCTTTTTCCAATTGAGGAAAATAAAAAAAATTGCTCACCTTCTTACCCAGTCTGCCTTAATCCAGGTTACTATTGCTTTGGTCATGTCCCGCCTGGACTACTCCAACAGCGTTTATTTGGGACTTCCAGTGGGCCTGTTGAAGAGACTTCAACTCGTCCAGAATCAGGCGGCGAGACTCATTCTACAACAGCCAAAGTGGTCTTCTATTAAACCAGGACTCGAAAAGCTACACTGGCTTCCGGTTCCCCAGCGCATAGCTTTTAAAGCAGGTTGTATCACCTTCAAGGCCACACAAGATAAAGGCCCTGCCTTTATCCGTTGCCTGATCTCTAAATACATACCCACCAGAAGCCTGCGCTCTGCGCAAAAATCTCTACTGGAGGTGTCCCGCTTTAAAAGGAAGCGACAGGGAGGCTGCTGTTTTCGCCATCTAGCAGCCTCATTGTGGAACTCCATCCCCTTACCGATTAGGCAGAGTAAGGACTTACTCACCTTTCGTAAGGGATTAAAAACTTGTTTGTTCTCTCAAGCCTATCATTAGCCATTGTCAGCTCTGTGTTATGTTGGACGGATTCTTCACTTTTCCTATAGCGCCATGAAGCCTACGGGCGTACGAGCGCTCTATAAATTGATTTTAACATAACATAACAATGCATCTCCTCACACTTTAATATAACCTCTGTTACACCCAGTGTTAAATACAGAGTATAATTTTTGAAACCATTGACACACCAATACTAGTTACTACATACGCACTCACTGATTCCTACGTCTACACACACATTCACTCATTCACCCATACAATCATTCATACATACAATCACTCATCTTTACAACACTATCATATGCACTCATACACCTATACAGACACTCACACTCTGCCACTCATCCATGGAGTTACTCACACACCTAGTCAGTCCTGTAAAGAATCAATCACACTTCCATTTTCTAATCTACACAGTTAAACATAGAGTACCTTACATTTTCAAACATATACTAACACATACTTACTCTCTTATAGAATCACTGATACAAGTACACATTGATCTGCACAGAGTCACACACCTCCCAGCCAGCCATACACACACTCAGTCTCCCATACAAATACTTGTGCAACCAATCAATAACCCATATAGCTACTTATATAGCTACTGATCAACACATGCAGCAGCTTGCACAACAACAGACATACTGATGCACACTTTCAGACAGTTTAGTCACTAACCCGTGCATTTAGTAAGACGCATTTAATCACTCACTCATACAGTCAATCACGCACCTACTAAAACCTTCATTCAGACACTTATACATCCACTCATTCTTCAATATGTAAAACATATTTAAACTTTACAGAAACACATAATCACTGGATGTTGTCATCAGTGATGTCATTTGAGATGTCATCAGTGATGTCATCAGTGATGTCACTGACCATGTCATGAATGATGTAATATGTGACATCATCAGCAGTGGATTGCGGGTGCGCGATATATAGTTAGTGCAACTAACTATATATGGAATTTCAATGGTTTTGTGTGAGTAAAATAAGGTTTTTTAAATGCTAATTCCTAACTATATATGGTCTATAACCTATGGTTTTTTCAGTGAATTTTCAAGGTTTTGTAAATGCTAATTCCTAACTATATATAATCTATAACCTATGGTTTTTCAAGTGAATTTCAATGGTTTTTTAATAGCAAATATCTGTAGCTGTAAAATGTATTCTTCTTTAAATCCCAAAATATATTTTATATGTTTATTAATAACTTTTTTTAAAAAAAATTTTTTTTCTTCGTTCCCACTTCGCGAATCGGGAAGCTTCCCGTTAGCTGACCTTGATGCCGCGAAATAGACCGCGAGCCAGTAAACGTTTCTTTACGCAACTGCCGCATTAGAAAACAACATAGTGACGCCTCCCGTCCGCATGACGTTTCGCGTTGTCGCGTGATACGTCATATGACGTACTACGTTAGCGAACTGGTACGCTTACCGAGTCGCAAAGCACAGGTTTCTGGAAGCAAACCGGAAGGCCCTGCAAAGCGTGTAACATAAACACAGCAGGTCATGTGACTTGGTAATAACACTTTTCATTGGTTCATTTCACTTTTGGTTTCCTAATGATGTAAGACTAGGTCATATAATCTAAAATGAACACTTTTCATTGGTTGAGAACTATTGTTTTTCCCAAATGATGAAAATCCCTCTTTCTTTCCTCACTCTGACTTTCATCATTGTGAGAGAAAGACCCTTTGTTACCAGTGAGCAATGGCTTCTTTAGTAGCTTCAGCTGGTGCTTCCCCACCACCTCCACCACATCCAAGGAAGAGTGGACCGATGTGTGAATGTGTTCACTGTATGCAACAACTTTGACACTTACAGAAGCCTCACCTTCTCCATGCCTCCTACACAGTTCTACATGTACATCATAAATGCAAACAGAACAGAATTAATTATACATGTTAAATGGTTTATTTTTGCTGTTCTCAGAATGTATCAAATTTCACTAAAAACAGTGACTTGAAGGTATTCATCATATAACAGCGGGGAAAAAAAACACAATCAAAATGATTGTGTTTAAAAAACCCATACAACATAACAAATCAGAATTCAGAACTCCTTAAAGTTAACTTACTTTCCATGACGGCCAAGGATGTCCTATGAACAGCTTACACTCTGTTGTGCTGTTATTACTTTCAACCCGCCACTTTCTGAAAGAAAACCT
Source organism: Lissotriton helveticus (assembly GCF_964261635.1). Lineage (NCBI taxonomy): Eukaryota > Metazoa > Chordata > Amphibia > Caudata > Salamandridae > Lissotriton > Lissotriton helveticus. The sequence continues at coordinate 1,969,133,301 of NC_136065.1, forward strand.
CCATCGTTTTCAAAAACATGTTACATACAATAAATGACTTCTTGCTCTCTACCACAAGTTTCCACAAGGCCAAATCTTGTCAAACCCATTTATAACTCTTGGATTTCTTGTAAGCCAATCCCGTCTTTTCGCATTTCCGCAACTTTCAGAATTAAAATGTTGAAGATCATTTACACAATCCTGGACTAGTAATATCTTCCCCTTCTTGCTCAATCATGTTCTACATTTCCTATCACACTGATACTGCTTACTATGAAGCAGACTTACACTACCTTTATGACTAGTACAATTATTTAATTCTCTACATCACTTTTAATCACAAAGCAATGTAAAACAGTAGACAGCATTGCAGACTTACATTCCCTCTACTCCATGTTTTGATTGGCTGCTTCAATTAGCTTATAAAAAGAAATAGTTTTTCTGAACTCATTCAAAGTGCACGTATTTCTCAATGACGTCCAGTGTTATGGTAAAAAGTTATGTCTCTGTACTACACTTATCCTCAAGGCCAAATAGTGTAGGAGCCATGAGAACTTCTTGAAATTCCTCAGAGCACATCCCGAGATTCTTTCCCTAAAATTTTGGTTTTAAAAACACCAGGTAAGAGTTTTTAAGGTCATATGGCAATTTTTTTTTGAAAATTAAAACAGAATCATTGCAGAATGACCAGCCATTTCTACACTTTAAATAAGCTGTATAATGTCCTGATGTTATTGAAGGACCATCATGATATATAATTGCTACAGTTACAAAAGTCCTTCCTGATATTGACAACTGTGAAGCCACAACATTTTTAATTAAAGTTGTCAATTTTGTTCCATCAGGCCTACATCGTTGGAACATTAAAATGACATACTGGCCATATGTTCGTATAAATAATGTGGACATCATTTCAGATTTACATTGGCTACACTCCATGTTGTGATCAGCTGCTTTTACTAGCTTATTAAAAGAGACTGATTTACTGTCTGGCAAAGTTAAATATATAAATCTTTCTGAGTCTACACTAGTAGTACTTGATACCCTACAGTTCTCGCAGTCATGCTGCCATTGATAAGAAAGCCCAAACAGGTGATCTACATCTACACCTTCATCATGCAATACATCAAGCATATACATTAAAAACTCCTGACAATGTTGCTGACTATTTTGAGAGAATTGTGTTTGGCCTGAACATCTGTCTAACAGATTTCGAATTTCAGACACACTTTCTATGTTTGTTCTATCAGTGCTACATTTCTCTAACACAGAATTTAACAAACTGCAAAATCTTTGATCAGAATTGACCACAATCTCTTCTTTTACATTTTCTAGAGAAAACAAAACATTAACCACTACATTAGCATAGCAGTTGACACCAGAACTGTTTTCAAATTGAAAACCAACAACATCTTCAACAGAATCCTTTTTGTTTCTGCTTATAATTTCAGGTTCATCGACTTTTCGTCTTTTTGCTACAACCTCCCCAGTATTGGTCACATTTCTTCATTTCCGGCCTACCACACGTTTCTCAAACAAAGGATACTGAGGCAACTGTGGCGCATACTCTCTTCTCAACCTATTGTATTCCTTAACACAATCTAGATCCGCACAAATGTTTGTGACATCACACTCAATCAAGTACAATCCCGATAAAGTCCTAACTCGTGACAATGCCACATATGCCATACCCTCCTTGAACACAGAACTGCCAATATTCACCAATGCACAGTCTACACTTAAACCTTGCGATTTATGGATTGTCACCGCATATGCCAAGCAAACAGGAAACTGCTTACGACGAACATATAAGTCTTTTACAAGCAAAAATCTAGCAGAACAACGAGCAATTAGCTGTACTTCCTCAATGCCATCAAATTTAATTTTTAAAAATTCAATTCCATCTCTATTTCTGTATTTCACAAAATCAACAACATTACCCATTGATCCATTTACCAGACCTCTTTCAACATGTAAATTCCTTCTTAAAATTATACGGCAGTTCAAGCACACATTCAGAGTCTTTTCAAAACCCGCAGTTTTAGATATACTCTTCTCTAATGAATCCAATTTTGTTTTCAGATTCTCAGACAAAATAATTGTTGATCCCATATGCTCTACTCTGTCAATAGCTTCCAGTTTCACAATCTCTTGCTTTTCTAAATGCAACATTTTGTTGTTGAATTTGGCACATTCTGCAAGAGTTGGCATCAAACATATTCCAGATTTTTTCTCAGTAACTTTCTGAAAAATATTCTCAGGCACAACATCTTCGTCTGGATATAAATTTGTCAGTAATCGTGCATGTAAAGCTTCTTTCCCATGCTCGGTCACTTTTCCAATTCTAACATCTTGTAGAATAGTCTTGTAAACTTCATCCTTTGCCTGACGCATATTTTCATGCAGTTCAGCATAATTGAAGTTTAACCATATATTGACGTTGCCAATGCTCCCTAAGCACTTCCTTGTATCTTCATGCGTGAGCCTTTTGAACACAGGTTGCCCTTTCACTGGTGTCAGCTGCAGAAGATCTCCGAAAACAATGATGTGTTTGCCACCAAATAACACATCATACTCTGTTTTGGGAACTTCTTGCATTCTCAAATGCACAAAGGCAAGCATGACATTGGAAACCATGCTTACTTCGTCAATGATAAGAAGTTTCATTTTCCTCAAGACTGTTGAAACTTCAAAACAAGCATCTCCAGATAGCTTGTGATATTCTAATTTGTTGTCATGCTCCACTGGCAGCATCAGTAAACGATGTAAAGTAATCCCTTTAATGTTATGTGCTGCCAGTCCAGTTGGAGCGGTGACAACACAAGACAGCGATGACTCTGTCCTTTCCTGCAAATAACATGAAATTGCTTTAATAAGGAAACTTTTTCCAGTTCCCGCTTCTCCACTCACGTACAGTCGGACAGGCTTCAACGACGTACATGAGCACTCTTTCTTGTCATGACTTAATCCATGATCAATTTGCATGGTAAGTTCGTCATATATTTTCCTCTGCTCAACGTTGAGTTGTCTTTCCAACTCTTCTAAGTTAACCGCATCCTCCTGAGCATGTGCCATGGCTCTTTCCACTTCATTCATAGCAGTGGCAGCTTCATTTTCGATAAGAGGTCCTCCTAGTGGATCCTGACTCAATGAAGCAGAACTCTGACTGTCCTGAGAACTGTCTCTGGCAATCTCGGCTGCAATCGTTGCTTCCTGCTCAATTTCCACATTCAACATTTCTACATATTTGGGAAAAGCAGGACATTCTATGGTCTCCTTGGCAGCATTGAATGAGTCTTCGTAACAAAGGAAATCTCCAAGCAGTTCCTCTTCTGCACGCCAAGGCTTAAAAAGTTGCAAAAGTGCTAAATAGAAAAACTCCTTTTTTTCAGGAGATTCGCCACTCAATTTTCAATGGTTTATCAAGTGGCATTTTCTTTGCTTGACCAGACATCCCTCACTTCCTATTACAGCATACACTCCTTTCTCAGTATCTTCTTTGATGTTCCTCTTGAATATGTAATTTTGCAGAACCTCATACAGACAAACATTCTCGAGGTGACTGCTTCGATTTGGATAATATGTATCCAACATGTTGCTCTTCAAAATGTCGGTACTGTTTGGCTCCTTTTCCGCCAAATACTCAATTTCCCGCACAGGTTTCAGAACTCGATTACGCGTTGCAGCAAGACCAACACTCGCCCAAACGATACTCCTGGACTTGGCATAGAGACTTGCTGAAGACAACCCGTCAGAACATTCGTAAGCTCCGATTTCTCGATGCGACAACATCTTCAGACTGAAACTGTACAACTTCTTGCTGAGGCTCTTTTCATGGGAAATGTCCTCCCACATATCCTTCAATTCTGTCTTCTCTTTTTTGGTGATGTAAGATGTCACATACCGAGCCACAGCCATACAGTTATCAGCCACAAACTGTATATCCATGTTAGCATTCCACATGGACAAAATCACCGGGTTGTAGTCGTTGATGTACTTAGACTCTTCGTTCCTCTTCAAATTGAATGTGTTTTTAGGTGATTTCTTCATCACATTATGTCGCAGCGAAGACATCAAACTGTTCACTCTTCCTTTAGAAATCACCGATCGTGGAAAGCCGAAACGACATTTGGTGTAGAACTTGTCTTTGTTCCGGAATTTACGACGACAGTACTTTCCACATCGATGGCTTTGGAAACGTAGAACTTTTTCTCTTAGGCTTTTTTTCTCCTTTGCGTTTGGAACAGCACACGTAGAATACTGTTCTATGAAACTCATCACTGAGTCTTCTGCATCCGTTCCAAATTTAGGTGCATCCTTGATCCACAGCAACATATGTATATGAGGAGCACCTCTTGCTTGGTACTCCTTCCTCCAGAAGAAATCCAACACCTCTCCAAGAGGTGGATTCTTCTTATTCATGATGAAAGACATCATACCTTCAAATCTATAATTGAAGTACCTACATACATTGACTGGATCCAAAGAGCACAGTTCTCCGGGTGTCTTGAATTCGATGTTTTCTACGTTAGCATTTGCCTCTCGTAAATATTCAAGTAAGTCTTCCCAGCCATACTCAGCACAGCTCAAAGTGAGGAACCATGTGGGAGTTCCTAAGTTCCTCAGCATACATTTTAAATCACCATGACGACGGTACCAGTACTCATTAGTACCACGCTGACACGCCATGAGATTAATCAGGTGAGAATCCAAAATACTGTCTTGGACATTGACTTTATCCATAAAGTCACTTGCCGAGATGTTTTGCATGTGTATACCACTTTTCAAGATGTGGTTCACTGCATATGACAGTCCAGACAGATCGCTTTCAAACAGGAGATGAAACAAATAAGGAATGCATTGTCGAAACCTAGGATCTCCTGCATACAATCGCAAAGTCCGGTATTCAGAAGCAGGAATTTGATGAGGTCGCTCATCATATCTTCCTCCCTGACCTGTTGGAAAAAGCTGTGGGAAACACCGAGCTTCCAAACTTTCCTCCCAAACACTAATGGGACTCCCTTTCGCTTGTTTCATTTGAAACAACTCAATAGCATTCCCCATGACTTCCTTGGAATGCAAAGGATGAACACTATAATGTTCATATATTTCTTCACTAGTACAGGGTTCTACTTTCTCAATTTGACCAGCACACAAATCGCTATCCTCTTCCTCACTTACTTCCTCTTCTGCAACATATACATTTTTATAGTATTTATTATTTTTTTTCAAATACAATGTTGCCCTTTTGACTTTCCTAACATCTACTAAATCTTGCCATATTTTCTTATTCTTTGTCGGAACCCCATTAACTAAGATAACAAGAGGTTCCTCTTCCACTTTTTCTACTCCAATTGTGTTAATGTTTTTCTTCAAATCTAGAGGCAAATAAACAACTCTTTAATCCTCTCTGTAAATCTGATGGAGGCAATTTCCCTGTCTTTGGCTCCATTCTTACAATAGCCTGAAAGGGATGGATACTTTGAATCAAAATAGATTCATAAGTATTTAAATCCTTCAATTCAGAAGGAATCTCAACCAATTCCAGATTATTATGGACTGCTCTAGCAGGCATCTGGTTTTGATTTAATTTGTTACAACAATAAGTACACACACGTTGATCCAATCCCAAATCAAAACAATTTTCTACCATCAAGTATGTTGTAAAATCCTTCCATTCACTATTATTTTCCCTTTCACTTTTTCCATATAAATCCACTAACTTAGTCTGATTCTTATAATAAGTGCGTCGACAACACACACAAGTGAAATTTGGCCTCTCACTTGATTTCACCTCAAACGTCGCAATTTCCCTCTGGAAATTATCTGTACTGGAAACCTGTACACTATCTTCCACATTACTCTCTTCTTCTTGGTCAATTTCAACATTCTCCTCTTTACTTCCAAAGTAACAAAACTCAATTTCTTCACATATATTCTTCACATCTATTTCAGAACCATGCAAAAGAGCAGCGCATAATTGTTTCAGCATAATTGCTGGACTCTTAGCATAATACAACATTCTAACTAATTTCCTCACTTTATTATGATGCACTGCTAGCATCCTGAAATGATGAAAAACACTCTGGCATACTCTCCTGGAAAGATAAGCCAGTGAATGACCATGCAAACCTATCACTTCTCTCACTCTGCAAGGATCTAATTCTTGCAACAACTTCATTTTCTGCTTCAAACTTTTCTTATTAAATGACCGTATAAAATCACAAAGCAAATTGATGGAATCCTGTCGTACACTGCAAATACTACTACACTTCCAGGTGTACACAGGACCCTTAGGACGTCTCCCTAAAACCTCATTACCTAACACCTCTTCTATCTCTGTTCTCACAACTTTTTCTTTTTCAACTGGACAACCATCTTTCACTTCATAAGCTCGACCACTGGTGTCAACTGCATGCACCAAATCATTATCCTGGAAATAACTCTCCTCATTAAAAAATGCCTCAGAGCTTGAACTATGCATCCATTCTCCAGAAAAAACTTCACAAAAATTACTACGATTAACTATTCTCTTCCATCTACTATTTCTTTTGAAATCATAAATTACCTTGTTTAGCTTCCTAATTCTATTGATTGTCAAAATAAATAACTTACGTTTAATTTCAAATGCCTGATCAATAACTTTCTCAACTATTTTTTTTCTCTTATAAAAAACCACTTTCTGTTGACCTTTCTTAATATTTTTTAACAAATTCCCAATTATCCTGTTGCGGAACATTCGTTTACGAATATCCCTAAACTGTTGTTTCCTTCTACTTTCATGCATAGAGTTATCTCTTACTCTAGCAGTAACATTTCTCATTGGCCTTTCCTTACCATTTGAATTGTTTCTCCTTTTCTGGACTGAAACATTTTCTGTAGTAATATTTTTTTTACTACACATATTTCTTATGACTGTTTTTGGACTCTTACCCGGTGCTTTCTTGGTGACTTGACAAATCTTTTTGTTAGAGGACTGCTGCATTATTCCATGGTCCTGCTGTCTTTGACGTTTTGCAGCCTTTCTCACTCTTTCTTTGCTAGGCATCCTAAAATCTTGAAATAATCTGCAGTTGAATCTGTGGTAAAATATAATAAAAAATGTTATTAACCACTATTACCCAACAGTAAATTAATAACAGTCATCAAAAACTTAACACACTACTTAAGTATATAATATACTGAAGCCTATCTCCAATTTTTCACTGAACAGGACTCATCTCTTCTTAACCTTGGATAAACCTCACCTACTCTGTGTCCCCTGCACATAATTAAATGTAAAGGGGCAGATTTATATTAACTAGCACATCCCCAGGGATGCACCAGTTAACGTGCACCGCTGCTCTGCCACCCACGGTGTGCCGCATTTACAATCAGATAGGACAAAGCTACATCAAAACCCTGCGCCTGCTTGAAGCAGGCATAGATCTTGACGCAGGTAGGCTGAAAGCTAAAGCAACAACTAAGTGTCGTGTGCAGAAGTTACAAAAAAGGAAAAATGGCGTTTAAACCAGTAATGAGACCATGCTAACGTAACACAGAGTAAAAATATCCAGGATCTACATCAGTTTGGGGTTCACGAACCTGGCAGGTACAAGGCACTGAGGCTTTCCACCGTGCATGTCTCATCCCAAATCATATGTTGTTTGTGAATGAAACAATTTCCCAGACCAAATGCTTTGGATTGGCTACTTCTAAAAAATTAAACACCCCTACTATCCCGGAGTTAGAGGAATATGATGGTTGGAGTAATTTTACTCGTTGTCCATTAAAGATTTACAGGCCCTACTCCGTAATTCTTCATTTAACATTTCCAGTATAAATCCAAAAGGTTGACTGCTTTGGCAACGTGCCTTATCCACGGTTTAATAACGCTGCCTTTTGCTTTATATAAGTTTTCAAATTGTATGAAATATATACCAATAGGTCGTTATTAACCTTTAGGTAGTGGTTTTCTTCATGAGGTCTGGTCGCTTCCATACACATACAGATTTTCAAAGATGATCAAGAACTTTATCTGAATGGAGAGGAATGCACTGAGACGCCAGATCATTCACTAATGTGTAGGCACATACAGTTACACGGTTCATGCAACAAACACCGACCAAATATGGCTTGCGTGTTGCAAGGCACACCAGTTCCTGCTATCATCCCCACGTTCAAGTTCTTGGAAAATGGTAGTTATTTGATGCTCAATAATGAAGATTGTTCTGGGTTAATTAAAAGTATTCATTTTATCGTAACAGTAAATGAACGGGTTATTTGCTGCAGAAATGTTCTATTTCCTCCCACACATGAACATAGGGAGTTTTCAATCTGGCCACAAATACCAACCTTAGGAGCACATTTCAACGGCATGACAAGAATAAGAGCTCTTTTGTCTCAAAGAGAGGTGGCCTTGACTTCGGCCCGTGAAACTTTCGTGCTTCACATAGCGAACACCCGTACAGAGGTGCAGACCCTTTTAAATACAGATTCGCCTTTCCATTTCAGCAAGATGGTTCGGACTATCTCTAACGCGTCCTCCACAAAGGGCCTGGCGCACTTTTTTAAAGTTGTTACCAGTGGTCTCGTGACTTCATTTGAGAAAATCTTTGGAGTCATCCCTGCTTTCTTTCATTCTATTTTTTCCACTCTGCTTCGTGGATTCCCATTTTTACTTGCATTACCAGCGGACGCTTTTGTGCTTTTTTACATTTTTAAATATGGATGTCCCTCCTGTGCAAGCTCCCGCCCTGCAGCTGCTGACACTGTTCCGCAATCGCATGCTAGAATATTATGGCACAATGCCGTTGGCGATATTAAGCACGGCATATGGATTATCTTTTCGATTCTCCTACTTCACCTGTGTCCAGCCTGTATTTCACTGCCTGACCTGTGATTTCGATTGGGCCATTGATTTGTGTCTCTGCGGACCGGTTTCTCCTGACGTCGACTTTAATCAGCTGATGACTCCTATCATTACTCACGAGTTGGTTTGTCCTGGCGAAAGGATTATGGCTGTGGCATTGATGCATGGACTAATTGGTCCCTGGAATTTACTGGCGGCAACACAGTCTTTCTTGGAACAGAGCTTTCTTGAAAACCCACCGAGCTGTCCTCTGATGTTGATAGAGGATCCGGTGCTGGGAGAGCACTTATGTTCTTTTCCGCTTTTAAATTGGATGGCTGAACTCTTTTCGGATGAAGACGGTGACTTCCTATTGGAGGCTGTTGCAGCTTATTTTGCATACACAGTTATGTCATAGACCTTTTTCATGTTTGATATGCTGAGTACTAGCATTTCATTGACAATTCATTGACTTATTTGTCAAGTTTTTATTATTTAGCTTGCCTATTGGCTTAAGACTCGATAAAGTACTTGGCTGTTTTATTTTTCTTTAGCATTACATTTTCCTAGTTTTTAATGTTTTACCTTGCGGACCGTCCACATATAAAGTTGCAATCTGCTCTCATGAGATGGCACTTCTATTATCTTATTCAGTTCGTTTCCGGATCATGGGGAGGTGTCATCTAGGTCCTGGATATCTTTACACCGTGTTAAGTTAGCATGGACTCATTACCGGTTTAAACGCCATTTTTTCCTTTTTTGCAACTTCTGCACACGACACTTAGTTGTTGCTTTAGCTTTCAACCTAATAGTTCATCGTGATTTACATGAGAATAATATGTTATTGCTCTACTATCTGCTTTACTTCTTAAACTATATCTGTACAGCGAGTGCTGAAGTTTCAAGAACAACACGATACAGAATTGTTATGAGGTCTGATCTCCACGACTTCATACTCATAACATAAGTGCAGCTTCTCCCAATTCTGGGCATGAGGCGGGTTTTATATTGCTTTGCCGAACACACATACACAACACTTGATGCGGTTCACATGAAGAGAGAGCTGGTGTATGCTGATGTGATTCCTTCAAATCTAAGACACTAAAGTATCGGCACGCCCTAAACCAACACAAAGAGACCTTCTTAGCAAATAATATATTATGTGTATTAGGGAGGGTGAGATATAAGCAGCCGCGGGCCGTGGAGGGAGTTACGGTGGGGCAGGGAGGCGGGGAGGGGGAGGGGCAGGGTGGAGCCCTCTCCACCCTGCCCCTCCCCCTCCCCGCCTCCCTGCCCCACCGTAACTCCCTCCACGGCCCGCGGCTGCTTATAAGTGTTGCTAACTCTTATTCATTTACAGCATGTTAACATACTGTCACCATTCGCTTTTTATGTACTACTGACTATGCTGGTAATTTTGCTACTGATAATATGTGTACTTGTATAATCTAAGATACTACGCCTGAGAAGACGGCATTAGTAAATAAACATTTCAAATACACATGTGTTCTTCTTAACTCCATGTTCTGGTTTCTAAGAAATATATAACGACCGACTGTTCATGAGTTCCACGTATCCTGAGGTACTATAAGTTCATATTCTGGATTGTCTAAACATTGAGAGTTTGTTATATCCAATGTGACACTGTACCTAGCTTGCTAAGGGGTTTTGATTACTAAGGTGAGTTTTGGGACACCCTAATTCGCCGAGGTTCCAATCCTCTGTCCACAGTTCTGTGTGAGAACAGAAACCCTGCGACAGGGGCACCCCTGAGCCTTGCTGGAGCTTCATCACACTTGCGATACAACTCCAGAAATGCGCCAACTTTACGGCACAAATACGTCACGCATCTGTGCTGTTTTTGCCCCATGATGCGCCGCATTGTAAATGCAGCACACCATAGGTGACGGAACAGCGGCACAGAATGACTAACACATCCCTGGTGATGCGCCAGTCATCATAAATCTATCCCTATGCTTCTTATCTTGTTAGAGATGAACCGCCATATGTATCATCAAAGTTTTTTCCATTTCCTAAATAGCGAACTTTAAGGAATAAATAGCGATTCTTTACCATTCCTAGTTTGCGATGACCTATTTGCTAATTACAAATTACCCATTCATTTCCATGCAGCAGGAGGCCCATAGGAATGAAGGTGCAATTTGCGATTAGCAATTACCTCATCGCAAATTACGAATTTTTCCGACGGTGCAGGGGTGTCTCAAGAACACCCTGCTGCACCCCTGAAAAAGAAATTTGGGGTCATATGGCTCACATAAATTTTGAAAACATTCCTTTACCTCAAAAACGATTTTCAACTCATAATTTGAAAACACTGCACATGGGGAAATGACTTAAAATGTCCTTAAGACACATAAAAGCATTTTTTGATTGCCTTTGCAGCATGTTTCAGTCACCTTTAACATGCCTATGTAACGGAAACATTCAAAATCTAAATTTGCCATGCACAGGTGGGAGCATATTTACAAGCAATTTGCTCCACAGACAAACTTCTTACATTGAAATGGGAAAAATAACATCAGAGACTCTCAATTACCTTATAAAGAAGCAGACACCATTATGTCCTTCTCATCAATATTAAAACCATTGCTTTTTCTCAAAAACGATTTACAAGTCATAATTTGAAAACACTCCACAGCTCCTATGCACATAAAAGCCCTGTCAGTACTAATACTTCACATTTTCTCTAATTACAATTTCTCAAAGAAACAAAATCTATTTGTGAAACACTTGAGACAAAGCAACATTTGAAAAACACAACTTTCTTCATAATTTTCTCCTTAAAGCACACTATTTTCTATCTAAATTAAAGAAATCTTTTCTCACCTTAGCAAATACTTTGAGTTTCAAAACAGTCTCAGAAACACACCAATTTGTCTTCAGCAGAGCAAAAGGTATGCACTCCAGAGTCTGCAGCTATCAAAAGCACAGAAATGCTGTAATTCCTCACACATATCTCTCATGTCACCCAATCAAAACTCTTCCCTCACTTTTTTTCAAAGCAAAACCCTTCCCCCATCTGCCCCCTCTCTGCTTTTTCTGCATAGCAACCACCTCTTGCAAGACCTCTCACACAACAATGTTGCAATTGAACTCTGAACTCTCAGTGCACCTGCATATCCAGAGCATTCTTTCATTTAATGATTTTTTCTTCGCCACTCAAAATACATCTTTCAACGAACTCATCCATGCACACTAACTTTCTGTTTTCAGCAATCAAAATCCACCAATCACTCTTACTGCTTCATTAACACAGAAACTCCTCAGTTTTTTTCATTTTACACTCTCATTTTTTCAACTGCCATTTCATTGCCACACTTCATCTGACTGCAGCAGAACCTTCTCTCACCATGTTTTCTGTCTGGATTGTTGGACATAGTTACATCTATTGGGCTCAAAGGTACGCTGAAAACAGGAATTTACCTAACCTCAATTTACAAGATGTGGAAATTAAGTGGTTTGGCCACAGAGGATTAAAATGTCACCAATTGATACCATTGGTGAAAACCTTTATGCATTTGCCAAAACCTGACCTGTTAATTGTGCACTGTGGAGGTAATGATTTGGGCACTTTGACTGGGGTAGGTCTGGAAATGCTTTTAAAGGACACCTTTGAGCAATTGATGGCACTTTTTCCTCAGACTGCCTTGGTATATTCAAATATATGCCAAAGACAGAAATGGAGGTGGTCGAACCAATTTTGTCCACAAATTGAGAAATCGAGGAAGCATGTAAACAAATCTGTTTCAGCTTACATGAGAGACCATGGAATGGGCTCCCTGTACAACAATAACTTGCGTTACTACATGCAAGATATCTACAGAGGAGATGGAGTTCACTTCTCAGATGAGGGCAACAGAGTTTTCACTCTGAATTTAAGACTGTGCATTGGTACCTACTTATAAGTACCTAAATGTACCATAAACCCAAAAGCTCTTCTCAGAGCTACCCTACATCTGATCACTCACAATTATTATTTTACTCTAACTTTTTTCACTAATTTTCAAGAAAGTACGCTCCCCAGAACGCTTCCCGGTTCGCGAACCGGGCGCACTCCACGCAAAAAAAATAAAAAAACTGTATCTTTTTTTTTTGCCCTGCGAGACCCTTTCAAACCCTCCACATCAAACCTAGGGGGTCAGGGACGATCTACTATGCCCCCTTATGGTCATTTGCCCCTTCGCTTTGGCCTCCTCTTGTCTCTCGATCCTACCGAGAGACAAGATGGCGGCCGCTACGGACTGTTTGGAATGTTTACAGACGCCGAAAAACCAATCAGCTTCGCAAACCTCCGTAACGCGAAAAGTACGCAAAGCGGAGCGCTGTTACAGATATATATCTTTTTTTGAACGTTAATTTCTCAAAATCCACTGGAGCACATATATTGAGACCTAGCAAAGGCACATCGGGCTACCAGTCCCTACAATTTTGCCAAGTTTCGTGCAAATCCATTCAGCCGTTCGATTATTATTATTTTATTTTTTTTTGCCCCGCGGGGCCCTTTTAAAACCTCCACATCAAACCTAGGGGGTCAGCGACAATCTACTATGCCCCCTTATGGTCATTTGCCCCTTCGCTTTAGCCTCCTCTTGTCTCTCGATCCTACCGAGAGACAAGATGGCGGCCGCTACGGACTGTTTGGAATGTTGACAGACGCCGGAGAACCAATCAGCTTCGCTTCACAAAGCTCCGTTGCGCGAAAAGTACGCGTCCTGGAGCGCTGCCCGGTCCGCTGTTACAGATATATATCTTTTTTTAAACGTTAATTTCTCAAAATCCACTGGAGCACATATATTGAGACCTACAAAAGGCACATCGGGCTACCAGTCCCTACAATTTTGCCAAGTTTCGTGCAAATCCATTCAGCCGTTCGGGCTAAAAGTGAGGCCAACCGCCCTATGGAAATTAACATGGGAAAAACGCGTTTTGGGACCCCCCTTTTTTCTCGGCCCCCCCTTGACGAACCCCCCCAAAATTTTCGGGGGCTGCTCAGAAACAAAATGTGCCATTTTCCTGAAAATTTCAGCCAATTCCGTCCACAAACGCCAAAGTTATTAGACATAGAATTTTCAAAAATCCCATAGAGAAAAAATCCTAACTATATATACCTACTGGCGACCGCCAGTAGGTAATATATATATATATATATATATATATATATATATATATATATACATATATATATATATATATATATATATATATATATCAACCAAAAGCTGCCTGTTGTGAAAGTGCCAGCACAGGTAGGTAAAATCAGCCAAATTTATTGAAAAGCAGCAAAGGCCAATGCCGCAAGACCATTTCAACAGCATTGAAGTCCAGTACAAGCCCGACGCGTTTCCTGCATGATAGCACTTCCTCATGGGCTCTGGGCAATAAGATTAACAGCGTGGCAGTTTGTCGAAGCACTTAAATACAACAGTCAATCCCACTCTGATAGGTGTGGCCACTCGAGCGGCCTTCTGGGACCTGTAGTGTTTCGAGTTTTTCCTCCAGTGAGTTGCCGCGTTGCTGACCTGAGTGATTGAGATTAAAACCCCAGTGGGTGGCGAAACCTTCATGTTGCTTGGTTCTGCTTGTAATGCTTTCCAACTGCACCACCTGTCCCCGATGCCGCAGCGTCGGTTGGCGCCGCAGCTGGACTGCGCACGGCAGCGAGGCACCTTCCGTGGCTCAGGCGGAGCCGCTACACATATCAACCAAAAGTTGCCTGTTGTGAAAGGGTCCTACATGTATAGGAGGGGGTCCCCGTAAAAAAAGTGTATGCCAACGAGCCACACTCAGGGTGATTAATTACAATTTAGGAAAAATATATATGCAACCAAGTTTCCATTGGTAAATTTATTTTATTACCAAAGGATAGAGGATAACAAAATATCTGTTTCAATACAAGGTTTCATATATTAACAAAGCCCCATAGGGGAGGGGAGAAGGAAGGGAAAGAGGAAACTGAAGAAGAAAAGTTAAAGAAGTAAATAGACACAGTAAGGATGGTAACCTAATTATTACAAGATTAATGACAATGTACAAAAAATTGACAATACAAAGACCATAATACGGCCAAAAATCACAAATAATAAGTAGTCCAAAACATCCAGCACATGAGATAATTCAAATTAATAAGGGATATGCCTGGTGTATCAACAAAAAACAAACAGTCGACGTTTCGACCCCTAATAACAGGCTGGGTGAAGTCCTTTCACGGGGTCTTCATCAGGACGTCATACGGGGAGAGGGGAGGGGCCACACTGTAGGGAGAGAAACTTATGACTTTAATTCATAGTAAAGGCGGCGGGTTGTCCAACAATCTAAACCAATTAAATTGATGTGAAACTATTTTAAAGTTGAATTACCATGGAGTACGGCCTGCAGAGGCTCTGTACATAGGGTGGGCGCCACGCAGTTAAGTCGCACAGGTAGGTAAAATCAGCCAAATTTATTGAAAAGCAGCAAAGGCCAATGCAGCAAGACAATTTCAACAGCATTGAAGTCCAGTACAAGCCTGACGCATTTCCTGCTTTTCAAACTGTTTAAGAGATCAAATGGGCATGGTATGCCCGAGAGAAGGCCTAATTACACCCAAACCACATAACATTAATGACCAACTATTCTGTGTCACCATTTTCAACAGCAATACTAACAACATCAAGAATGAAATCTGAAAACACTGGCACCTTATACCGACCCTGGAGTAATTTGTGCCTTAAAAAGAAACAAAAATGTAGGTGACAACTTAGTGTGCTCTAACATTGAACCAAAAAATAAACCCAGAACCATTATTAAGCATTCTGCTCGGCTTACCATCAGTGGTGGGTCAAGATAAATGCAGCAATTGCACAACCTGCAGTAGCACATTAGAGGGGGTTGAAATCACATACAATGGTATCAAGAAAAAACATCATGAGTTCACAAAGTGTACATTATTATATATCCACGTAACAAAGAATATATTCGAAAGACATCCCAAGGAACCAGAAAGAGATGTATTCAACACAAATCTAGGATAAGAGTGCAAAATTCAAAACCCTCCCATAGAACATTATTTTGTGGCCACATCTCAGGTAGAGCATATTGAAACATATTGCCAAAACAAGCTCGGCTATGGAATTCATCCTACTTAATCAAGAAACAGGAACGATTTTAAAATTGAGAACGGTAGAAATCCAGTTAAACAAAGTATAGGAAAGGAAATATAGGGAATTAATATTATCATATGAACCCACACCTATAAGATGAATTACTACTGAATGGACTATACATCTAATGAACTATGTTGAATTAAGAAGCAGGTCATGTGGAAACCCAAAGGGCATGGCCCTGTTTCTGGCATCAGGGAAAACTTAAAACCACAGTCGCCTGCACCAATGGCACCTGCATGTTTATAAGGGAGAGGTGTGGCGCAGCAGCCAGAGCGTCTGACTCCAGAGCGCGGGGCACGCGTTTCGATCGTCGGTGGCAGCTCAGCTCTGCATCTTGTGACTCTGGGCAATAGCTCACTTAATCTCCCCAACGGCCCTTCAGTGCCTGAATACCCTTTGGGGTGATTATTATTAATTCATAATTATTATGTTTATATTCCATTTTAACCACAAATTAGATTGCAGCAGTAATATGACAACTGCAGATTCTGTCCTTGGTTCGGCAGTGTAGTAACTATTCACAAGATTCAATCCGTGCACACCTGACATGGGGAAGCAATCAGATTGCATGAAAAACAAGCATTGGCATAGCCAATAGGTCTCGCCTTTGGGACCTTATAAGTGTTTCGTTATCCAGCAAAATATCCTTGGTGCAACAACATCAAGTGTTGCATGGCTAAACACTTACAAGGTCTCAAAGGCAAGACCTATTGGCTATGCCAATGCTTGTTGGTTCTCAAGATCTGGTCACCCTACATATATTCCAATATAGTAACGATACGCTTCGCAGTAATCTCAAAAGGAAAGATACATTGGATATACAAAATATATATGATAAACTCAAAACTTGTAATGCCATTCAGCAGCAAAAAATGTTTTCTGTCGGAACGGAATTATGGGCCACAGACTAGTTAGTGATCAGTTCCTCACTTGTTTACGAGCGTCGCCAAACAACTGCAGAGAAGCATTGCAATAGTGAGAAAATGCTGTTTTCACTGTTGTGATGGGATGCTTGCTGAAAAAAAAAGGCTGACCACCCCCTCCTTCTGTCAGGCAGTATGTCTACAGTCCGTCATCGATTGCACTGAGGGGGGCCATTGGTGGCCTTCGTAACGGTCACCAAATGAAACTCACCGTGAGCGCGTAATACTGCTGATTGATTTTAAGAAGCCATTGTTTTATGAAGTAGAACAGCAAGCAGGAAAGAAACGAGATAAATTAGCATATGGGATTACTTGGCGGGATTTACAAGGCACACCGGACTGCCCACAACAAATGCAGCCTATGAGCCTTTGTGCTGCCGACCAGTGCTGTCTGCATCAGCTCTTCTGCCTTTTGTTTCTGTTTTTTGAAGGCCATTGCCTAATCAAATGCTAATGTTCCCCCTTTTTTTTGTTCCAAGCCAGATAAGCTCCAGGTAGGAGGTAATTGATGTCAGCTAAAGCCGCGTGAGTTCTTCAGAAAGACAGAAGTAGTGTGTTGCTGAATGAGCTGAACTCAGAGCCGAGGAAGAGTTGGTAAAAGAAATCTGTTCCTTGTTCGAATTTTAGAGGGTGAGACAGAGGAAAGCCAAATCCAATTTCACGCCGGCATTTGATGTCCTGGGGACAAATCCTTGCATTGTAAACACTTTCACTATTGCTCGATGGCGCCTTCCAAACACTTTCCTCAACATTAATACCAACAGGACAAACTGCACAAAGCAGACAAAATAACACTGTGTTTACAAGTGGGAGGGTTGGGGGCAGTGGGGCAGAGAGCACTCACAGCGTTCCCCTTGCGGGAGCGAGCAGGGGCACATCTGTTTGCAAGTTAATTACAAGCAGATGTCGCCAAAGCTCGCTCTTGCAAGGGAATCGCTAAACGTGCACGCGTTGCCATTGAAAGCAATGCAATGCAATGCGTGCACGTTTTTGGCCTAAAATGCGAATCGATTCCAAGAGGTCTCTGCCTATGCGGCGCATGCGCGCTGCGTAGGCGGGACCAAAAAATGTCAGTGTAATGAGGAAGCATGAAGCTCTACCCAGAATGGAGCCATGAAAGAAACCGTAGGGGAAACAGATGTGCCCGACACATAACTTACCACCTACCAGAAGATATCTGAAGAAACTGATCCGGTTGTAGGAAAGGAGACTGTCCCCACAACTTGGTCAGTGTTGCCATACGCTCAAGCAACAGGGGTGTTGTGGTCACCCTAGCTCCCATGTTACCTTTCTACTTGGTAATCAGTTACTGCACCCCAAGTGATTAGGGCACTGCGCGTCTGACCTACTATGCTACATATCAACACAATGATCATAAGACGCCCTAGAGGAATCTTTGAGACTACAGGCAACCAAGTGCTCAAAGTATGAAGATGTTTACTCTGTTCACTTCTCTCTTCAGCAAATAACTTTATTTATATAAAACAACTCCAAAGTGAGACCACCAGCGTAACTCACGCAAGGTGCCTGGTGCTGGGTCGTGAGTTCTAGCCTTGCCATTACATCCAAAATACAATTTTTTTCTTTTCTTCCCACAGTGACACACTGCATAAGATTGGTATCAATGTCTTTAAAAAGAATCCTTGCAAGTACAGATGCTCGCCATATGATCTTGTATTTAGTGTCTGAATAGAAAGCTCCTGATTGTCATAAGGAAGACCACTTTGAACTCTTTCCCTATCCGCGAAGGTCGAAATGTGTTGTCATGTCAGTCATGAGGACATTGTGACTTTGAATGGATATTAAAATTGTCCCAAATTTAACTAGTGTAATTTTACCACTACAAAAAAACTTGTTTGCCCTCATTTGTTACAGCATTAATTGTCTGTATCCGACATTGTATATGAGAGTTTTAATAAAATATTTTTGCAGGACATTATTCGGATGGATTGCCCATAAGTGTTATATAAATGTCTGTCAAATGTGTGTTAATGTATTTTGTATGTGGACATTCTTGTGTAAAGCTAATGTATGCATCATTGGGTAAACCAGTACACTGCAACTTATCACACTTATGATCGTGCTATTTAATAACAAATGAGTATTTCGTTTATATTGATAAGTTGGCGGGTTATAGTTGTGGATTAATGCTTTTGAGCGTAACCATCTCTTATTTTGAGGCTTATTAAATCATTATTTTTTTTCACTGTTGGAAGATTTGTTTTTAGATGTTATTTATTGATGATGTGTTATTCAGTGATTAAATTGTGTTATATTGTAAGTTTTAATTAACTGAACAATAAAAGTATCTTATCTTACAATAACAAATGAAGAATGAGTTAGATTAATAAGTAACATGATCCACCATATTGAAAAAAGTCCACGTGTTGGAGAGCTACGCACATTTGGAATTAATTTATGGCCAGTGATGGGTAATACTGTACTTGTATGAATTGGGTCCCTCCCTCATGGGCCTCAACACGGTCTAACCCTGCATAGTTATTTCCTCCTTGATCACACTTCACTTTGCCTTTCACTTACTGGTCAGTCATTAGAGGCGTTACTTCCTTCCAGAGGTACATCCTGTTGCCACTTGCAGAAGTGAAAAGAAGGTCAAGTGGCTCCGGAAGGGGAAGTGAGCACAACTCGCCTTTTCTGCAGCTGACAGTGCTATCGGCCACTACAGCAGTTTCACGACCACCACCCAAGAAAAGTACATTGTGCATGTGGCACAGCGTCACTCGCAAGACCTCAGCATACCTCAGCAGTATCTGATGTGCAACCAGATAACCTCGGTGGGATGACAGAGATGCTTGTGGATGGCATCAGAAGAGCCTATGCAAAGCGATTCATGCTACCATCAGCTCAAGCTTCTTAATGGAAATTAGGGGCCAAAAGAATTTGGGTGTACTTTGCTGTCACAGACATAGATGAAAATAACCGGAAATTTCCTTTACTCGTACACCTAGCAGGAAAAGGAATATACAAATTCTCCCAATACGTGCCAGAGGCGGGCCTAGTGCATACCTATGCCACCATCATCACTGCAATTAAAAATCATTTTGAGCCAATGGCCAACCCTCACTACAAATGGTTTCTTCTCCACCAATCACAACTAGGTTCCACCTAGCCTACTATGCCTAGTTATTGCACTTCGTCCAATGAGACCAGTTCATTCAGGTGCGCATGTTGGCCAAGTTATGAGAGAACATTTTCCAATCCTTCATTTGCAAGAATATTTATCCTCAATTGAATACTGTCCGGGCTCTCAAAATTCTGCTGGCTACTTGTTCCCAACATGTACAGTTGGAGATGTCAGATGAAGACATCGCTCTAGACATGGAGGAATATGTTAGATGTGTAGTTGAATGATCTTGGGCTTCTCCCTATATTACTGGAAGAGACCAGGGTGCACTACCGAGGCAGTTGTCTATTGCTATCTTTCCAGGATGTGCAGGGAGGAAATAAGCCCGTCTCGAGGACTACGGCATCCTGACTGACGGACTGCGACGACTATACAGCATCAATGCCTGTTTTTCGCTCATTAGCACCGAATCCTCCCGTGCTCAGACACTTTGAGACAGTCACCACCTGGGCCAACTCTGATTCTACCTACAGGCGTCGCTAGATGATTGCTTAACCAGGATTCACTCTGGTTAATTTTGGGCTGTCACTTCCTTACCCCCACTCTGTCCTTATGAAGAACCACCTTCACTACCTAATGGAGCATAGTTTGGGTTAAAATGCCGACGACCTCTCCAGATCCAGATTGACTCAGGATCTGCACACAAAAAGAATAATCAATATCCAGCATCGTCATTGTGTTTCTATAATTATCTGGCCTATCCCCCACATGTACATATTTTAACCACTCTGTATAAATTGCACACCACTGAGTAATGAGCACATGTCACTTGATCACCCTTTACTTGTAAATTTCACCTCATATTGACAGCCGTGATTACATATGTGAAAATATATATGAATGATTTAATTCAGACAAAACAAAACAGTAGACAGCAATTTCAGTCACGTGTTTTATTATTTGCAAAAATGTTTCCTATGTTTAGGCGGTTAAGATACAATTGTTAAAATAGCAGAGAATAATATATGTGACACTAAGCGCGCTGATAAGAAATAATTGATAAACCCAACAGAACCACTTTTTGTTTACTGACGTACATAGTGCAGCATACCCAGCCATCCCTATATCACGTACAGTAAAAACAATCAGTGTCAACGGATGGGTGTATCCTGAGGGAAAACCGTCTGTTAAGCCATCATCAGCTTGCTGTGCTAGTGGTGCACCTTGCTTATGCTGGGCATCAGGTAATCGTCAAAACCAATAGCCATATCAGAACCTAAGTATGGTTGCCACACTATACAAGATGGTAGAACAAGTGGTGAAGAGTGACCAGAGGAGATGACGCATCTCCTGCTAGGACTATGGTCAATGCGGTGGACAGAGGTATTATGATAATGTGATGCATCAGGGAAACGAAAATGTTCCTCACCTCTGTGAGTCTGTCTGCACTGGAAGAGGAGGATCTGGTGTTTGGGGGAATGGCAGTGAGTGAGTGTAAGATTCACCAATGTCCTGGATTACATAACTGGGAGTCAGAGTAGAGGCGCTGGATAGGTAGACGTTGACATCATGAAGTAGGGTAGTAAGCTGCTATTTGATTGGGACAGGTTTAGAGATGTTGAAAAAAGGCTCCAAAAGGTTTCCTAGTTTATTTAGGAAGATAATTAAATCGAAGGACATTGGAAATACAAATGAGACTGTGTTGTTCGAGGGCACACTGTGTTTTAAATTCATTGGAAGTTGAAACATCTTCTGTTTGGCCTTTGTCTAATTGCAAATTAAAAATATGGCATTCAGTTAATGAATACGTGGGATAATTTAACATCCAAGGACTTTGTATTACCCTATGTGCTTCTGTTATGAAAAGTGCCTTGTTTCTCCCTTGCGAGGCTCATTAGGTTGGCGAACAGTTGGGCTGGAGATTTTTGTATATTGACATGTGGCATATTCCTTATTGGTAAATTAATTTGTTGGGTTAGTAAGTTTCGATATAAGTTGAGTTCTAGTGTTTGGGAATTGCAGTTTAAGTACTGGTTGTGGAATACTCAATCCTTAGTGCTGCAAGTCAGGTTGGGAATTTTAAATGGTCCACCTATGGGTTGTTTTGGGAGTACTTTGTGAACATTTACACTCAACCCCATATGTTACTGATGTTGGGAAGAGTAGTACACCGTCGCTAGAGACACACATTTAGTACACTTGTGTGTTGTTGTGAACTGTGGATACAGTAGTACCCTGACTCTGGTTATTTTATGGGAGAGTACCCTGTGCTATGCAGAGTTGGGAAGGGTAGTAGTTCTTTGTTGTTCAGAAACAAACTCCTGCTTGTTTCTGGAAAACAGAGAGGTGACCTGTGTAAGTGGCTGGCTTATTGCAATTAATTTTAAGCCGGAATATCATCCAAATTCCATACACTCATGTATTTCCACTGATATCGCCCCATTTACAAATATCGTGGCAACTGCAGGTGAATGTTGTAGTGTTGTTTAGTTCATTTAAACAATAACTTCCTACACTCATGCTATCTCCACCCTAAGAGATGGACATGCAATTGACACACCTCTCCAATACCAGACCACTGACTCACAGCTCAATACAATGAACACAATCCACCCTGCCATCCTACATGGCTGCAGATGATCGCTTTTGGCTCAAATCCAATACCCAAACTTACACCAATCAATTTACATTACACAGTCTTAGATGCAACCAGAACACAATATCCACAAAATAACACCATGAGACAGATCAGTCTCCAGTCTATGGTGAAAAACTCAGATCTCAGCACCACTTTGAGTCGAGATTAGTGGTAGACTGTGGGTCACAAAGACCTCAGTGTGATAAGATGACCTTTTTTTACTGATGCTATGTTCAATTCATGTCAGCACAATTACATAGCAGTTGTAGTTTGACAAAGAGACAATTAATGCAGTTCTTTGTAGTAGTGTTACGCCTACTCACCTCCATGGTACATCTGCGCCAAGAACTTGCCAATGATTACCCACATTCACTAGAAGATGGAGTGCGTGCTTGCACTTTCATTCAGAGTGTTGCAGAATCCGCGTTCAACCGATTGTTAAGCATCCTCACCTCTTACATTCCACTGGAATTTCTATAAGCATGGTGACTCGGAGCGGTGCTCTGTGTACCATGTGCAGTTTTTTACATTAAAGTTGGTGGGGGAACTGCAGAATTTAGAACTGGGTAAAGGATGTTAAACTTTGGGGCATATTTACGACCACTTTGCCTTGCTCTTGCACCATGCAACATGATGCTAGAGCCACGCAAACCAGGTAGGCATTCCATGGGTGTTGCGTGGGTGTTCATATGCAACATCCAAGGATTTTAACACATTCCCAGATTTACATGAAGTCGTAGAGCTCGGAATGCACCAAAAACCTACCCCTCTGTAGGCGAGACATAAGGAGGATAAATATCTTTGGGGCATATTATCAAGGGATTTATCTCCGCTTTTTTGGCTTTAAAAGCCAAGAAAGCGGAGATAAAATTATCTCCCTATTACCTAGCTGTCACTAACACCAGTTAGCGACAGCTAGTAGGAGATAGCGACCATCTTGGGCCCCGCTTTGCATGTCAGAGATATTTATCACTAATGACATGCAAAGTGGGCGTGCCAAGATGTTAGCGACTGGAAACAGTCGCTAACATCGCTATCTCCTATTACCAACATTTGGAGATATTCGCGCTAAGCGCGAATATCTCCAAAAGCTAACACCTGCCCTGAGCAGTTCTTAGCCATGTTATCCAGTGGGAGGTGGATAACATGGCTAAGAGCATTAGCTCGGTAATGCATGAATATCGCTGACTTTACAGCGATATTCATGCATTTCGGCCGATTTTTATCGCTTAGGAGATAAACCTTGATAATAGCAAGGCTCCTAAGCGATAAAAATCACCGCAACACGGCGATAAAATTATTGCCGCTAAGCCAACATCGCGATAATTATCGCTAGTTGTTGGTAATATGCCCCTTTATTTCTCCTTGTTTTTTCCTCTTTATGTGTGTGCTGCATCATGCAGCTCACATAGAAAAGCAAAATACCTCAGGGGGTTGTTTTTGCGCAGGAAGCTCCCACTTCCTGCAAAAAACAATCCACCTTACAATGCAGGCACCCTTGCACCATGGTGCAAAGGTGCCTGAGTTAGCGCCAGGCAGCCAAAACAGCTCCAGCGCAGAGGAAAGGGCAAGAATGCTCTGTATTCATATAAATACAGTGCATTCCTACCATTTCCCTACCATCTAGGTGACTTACTGCGCTGAGTAACTTTTTTTTATAAAAATGCCCTTTTGTCTTCTTAGAGGGGCAGATTTACAAGAAAGTGACTCAGTGTGTGCCGCAAGCCATTTGGCTGCGCCACACTGGGTCACTTTCAAAGCACAGGGATGCAACATATTTACAACAATATGTCGCATCTCTGTGCTTCTGCCTGCGCTGGCGCACAAACTGCTGCCATTTGCCAGCACAGGCACCTTTGCACCATGGTGCAAGGATGCCTGCAACGTGGGGAGATTGTTTTTGTTCAGGAAGGTTTCCCTTCCTGCACCAAAATAATCTGAAATTTTGTTTTTCAACTTCTATGTGTGCTGCATTAGCACACATAGAAGTTGAAAAAGGTAATTGTTTCAATGATTGTTTATGTGCAGGAAGGGATACTTTCCTGTACATAAACAATCATTAGACGTGATTTCCTCTTTATATGCGTGCTGCAGAATGCAGCACACATAGAAAGAGGGAAAAAAACAAAAAGAAATGAATACATTTCTCCTTGTTGTGCCTCCCTACGCCTCCCCTGGGGAGGCATAGCATTCACACGCATTTCCAGATTTACATTTCCTCTTAAATCTGGAAATGTGTCTGGTTCCATGGGTGTTGCGTGGGAACACCCAAAACCATACCCATGGAACACCCCTTTCATGCAAAGTGCTGCGAGCAAAGTGGCCATATTTACAAGGACAGGAAAAGTCACACAGGGTGGCCTTTCCTGTCCTTGTAAATATGGAGCAGAAAAATGCACCGCCGGTAGTCACAAAAAGTGACGCACTGGTGGCACTTGTAAATCTGCCCCAGAGGCTTTCACTGTAATGGCACTTGCTGTTTGATTTATATATTAAAAGGGAATTCTAAGTGCTCGATGTGTCGCAACAAATTAATTCCTTTATTTTTCATTACATTTTTGCTCCCACACTACTATTTATTGTCCTCGATTTTTTCTTTTTACAGTAATAACTTCACTGTGTTTTTCTTCTGGATATTCTTCCTTGGATCATTCCTCTTACCTGCTGTCGGGAGAGTTCACTATCATGCTAATAATTCCAGTATTAGTCTTCAACTTCAATCCAGTGCTAAAAGATTTCCAAGAACGTCTTCTACCCTTTGTTTTTCTACCCCACTAACATGGACTGCTTTCAGGAAACTGGCTATTCGGAGAAGTTGCCTTTTCCTCAGCATCCAGTCCTTGATGCTCTCTTAAAAACAAACAAGCAAACTGCAGAGGGCTTTGAAGAATATTTATTCCAGATGTTAGTATCAATTAGTACTTTTGGCGACCCAATCCAAAGGCAAACCCATTCAACACTGTAGATACCACAGACCAGAGTACACCATTTGACCTGGCCTAAACAGGAAGAGAAGGTATACTTCAACACACATCTAAATAGAAAATATATCTGTAGCACAGACTTAAGATCAAACCAGACCTTTTGCTAACTGACTGTAAGGTTATCGAATGGAAAGTGTAGAGCCGTTCCAGATCAATTGAGCTGCATTCTCTCATCACCTCACCTGCCCATGGTGTGTTACTTTAGCTCTTGGAGCCACTGTAGCACACGTACTGACAAGGAGGTTGAAGTTAACAACGAATGTTGAGAAAATAGTGCAGCGCTCGTAAGCCTACAGCCTTTGCATTCTGGTATCATGTCAGTAGCTATATAATTAATAATAATACTGGAGTAATCCCTACAGCTCCAACACGCCCTCTAAGAGTACAAGACCGAGCTGGTGGATCTTTTAGAGTACACCCCTCTTGAAGCCAAGCTCCTAATGGGAAGCATTGGAAAGGGAATGATATCCCAAATCTATCACTCCCTGGTGCTCCAAGCACATGACTACCTCATGCCTCTCAGGTAGAAATGGGAGGGATGCCCTCCAAGATATTGAGGGGCAGGATGCCTGTATTCCCCCAAGAGAACTGGCCATTTCCTGATGCCTTCTGCTGGTCAAGCTGTACTGAATATGCCACGTTAGTTCACATGCGTTTACCACGCATGCCATTACAACGGGGTCGTTACAACAACCGCATTGTTACCTCGCATACCATTACAACACAATGCGGAACAATGACTTGCTGTAGTGGGGGCGCTGGATCTGGGAATAGTATAATTTACTATTCCAAATCTAGTCTGGGCAACAGTAGGGAAGGTGTTGGATTTTAAATCCAACACATTCTGCCCCCTACAGCATGTTGTTGCTCCGACTTGCATTGTAATGGAATGCGTTGTAACGACCACGTTGTAATGGCATGCGTGGTTTGCATTTGTGGTAAACAATGTTTACCAGTTGCAATATCTACACGCTTCATACCTTACTCACTGACGAATGAGCAAGCTGGTGGGCCCCGAACCTTGAATGACTTTGATGTGACAGCCGGGACACCGACTTGCTCCATGTGGACTGGCAGTGTCCGATGATAGAGGGTTTCTGGTGCTGGATTAGCAATAAACTGTCCCACGCCCTGGAGAGACTGATTGTTCTAACACCCAAGACTGCTTTCCTGGGAATCCTAAAGGGACTGGGAGGTACTCGAGGGAAGAGGATAATGAAAGGTTTGGCCACTCTGGTGTCAAAGCGAGACATTGCACATGATGGAAAAGCCCAGGCCCTCCCTCCTGACCGTGTGGCATAGAGGACTGGGCTAGTGAGCTCAGCAAGAAAATCCCATCTCCTGGGTCAAGGGTTACCACCCAAAACATGGCAAGATCTGGGACAAATGATGGGAGTACTGGGGACTCAGTTTAGCTATGCTTACTACCTATTTACTGGGTGTATCAATGTACAATGTAGCCGGGTCTGGTGGCTTAGTCGACTAGCTGGGTCTGGTGGCCTAGTGGACTAATGAATTTACTGGAGGGGTCTGTGTTTGATCTCATGGTCACAGGTTCAAATCTTGGCAGGTCCACTCAACCTTTCATCCTTCTGAGAATAAATGCCATTGAGTTGGGTAACAAAAAACATCTGTTATTGGGCACCAAGATAGCGTTGGGTGAACGTGCGCCTTACAAATACACATGTTATGTTATATTAGCTATGTATGGTTTGTCTTGATCAAAGATGCTGCAATTCGTTGTTATAGTTTGTCTTGTTTTCCCCTACATAACCTGAAAAAGTTTCTTATAAAATAAAGAAAGTAGGAGTACAGCAGTATAGTTCTGGAGAACCATCTTTGAAGAAACCTGAGTCACAAAAATGCTATCTAACATCACATGTTCTGTTATAATAAATTCTATGATGGGGACAATACTTTTCACCTTCCCTCATCACAACTATCCTTAATCCTGACTGTTTGGACAGAGAAAGGTTTCTCGCATAGCTCTGGAGAACATGCACTCCGCCCTTCAAGTACCTATAGCAAGCTGTATTGTTTTTGGCCCTCACCTCACCACACACAACGATCATGTGTCGAAACTGGGGTCTTTCTGTGATCTATAATGAGACATAGAGTGGGTCTGTGTGGTGGGATGAGAACACCAAGGGCCAGATGTAGGACGGCGAATACCGGTCGGTAGCGGCCGATTTCGGCCGTTACCGACCGGTAATTGGGAATTGACACGTAGGGGGCCATTGATTCACAGAATCGGTAATTTTACCGATTCGGTAAATATACAGAGTCAGTAAAATACCGAATCTGTATAATTACCGATTCTGTAAATCAATATGTAGGTGGCACTGTAATCAGTGCCACAGGCCCTTACCGAATCGTTATTTACCATGGAATACCATTCCATGGTAAATAACGAATTCCTGTGTACATGCACATCTGTGCATGTACACCTGTGCCATGTGACACACAGACATGCCCTTAGGGCATGTCTGTGTGCCACATGGCACACAACCCAGAAACAGGAGTGCAACAGGGTGTCAAAGTGACACCCTGTCCTGTGGAATTTTAGTTTGTGAACTGAACATCATCTGCGCCATCTTGTCCATTCCTCAGACTCACGTATGAACATACACGACAGCCATTTTAGGTACCATGATCTCCCTGTTCACGATCGATCATCAGCGCACTTCCCTGACCCTGCAAGCCTCCCCCATGCACTCTGGCTGACCCCGCATCCACATGCGTAAGTCATGAACCCTCCTCTTCCACATGACTCTGTCTCTAGGAATCACACCCTGCGCCTGACCAACACCTCCTTCCGATTATCCACACTAATCACACTGATCCTTTCCTTCCATGAATACCTCTCCTTTGATGACCCCTTCCTCTGAGCCCGATTGTCTGTACGAACCGCTGGTCATCCCTTGGCCTGAGGATACAGTTTATTGCCCACTACTGTATGCACTCGACCCTTTTCAAAGGAGCTACTATTGATCATGACCTCCCCACCCCTTGAGATTCGATCAGGCGCACACATTCCAAAGGAATCGGCGAAACACTCAGCTGAGTGATAGCCCCCTCCTGTTGTATGGGGGGTGAGGACCTCTACTGTAGCCACGTGTTGGAATGAGCCGGAACTGGGGGGGGGGGGGGTACCGGGGATGTCATCTTTCACTACTTCACAATGTCTTTATTGTAATAATGAACGGTCACATGTCATAAACCAGTGTATAAAAGACCGGGTCTCAGAGAGCACCTCGAGACGATACCTTGTTGTCCGATCTGATGTGTTCTGCTCCGTCGGAATAAAACGTGTTTCCTGTCTTCCTGTCTCCAGCGCCTGCCTCTTTATTTTGATAATCTTCATAAGGTATTAGAGGCGTTTAACGCCGGGCAAAATTACTTAAGAAACATCGACTAAATCGCCTGACCATTTTGCTGATCTTCATCAGTCCCCCTTGTGAATTCGGTATTTTTACCGATTCGGTATCTGCCATTGAATCCTATGGGCTTCAAGGCCCATAGGAATTAATGACAAATACCGATTCTGTAATTACAGATTCGGTAAATACCGAATCATACCGATTCGGTATTTTTAACGATTAATTTACCTACATAGCAATTACCGAATTGTAAATACCGAATCGGTAAAATTTGGTATTTACCATTTGGTAAATTGCTATTACCTACATCTGGGCCCTAGTGCCTACAGTCACCTCTCTGGTTGTTGAGGGGTGATAGTGGTGGCAGCAAAGTGATTACAGAGCAGGACTGGCCTTGTCCCTGTTGAGTGCCTGGAAGAGCAGCCTACTGGACTCTCCAGTATTATTAAAATGTTCTGCTAGTCAACAATGACCAGTTAATTCTGTTATCCATGTGGTGTATGGATATTGCTTGTTCAAGCACTACAGGTGTGTAGATGTTGCATGTGCCAGCATTGCTTGTATATGAAGGATGACTGTGGAGAGGAAGCAGTGCATGTGGCTACAGCCACTGTAGGTTCCATTTTGTGTTTGGCATACATTAGTGGTACATAACCTGGAGACTTGGACGGTAAGCCCAGACAGCAGTTGTATATTTCAGGTCTCTCCACTCCAGAGAATTATTCCTGGGATCTCTTTCTGTGGGTGAGTGTAAATAAATGCCTCTCTTTGCACCCCCAAAGTTTTGGACTGATGCTGCTGGTTTTTTTACTCTGGGAGTGCACGGATGCTTGCTAAGCAGACCTCAGTGTTCTAACCCATTACACAGTGTATGTTGAATTGCTTATCCCCAATTGACATAAGCTGACCTACTTAAGTCCCTTGTACCCATCACACGTAAATTGAAGAGTCCACCCAGGGCTTCAACACTGATTATGCCACCATGTGTGTGACAAAGTGGAAAATGCCTCACATCCTGCCACTCCAGTCTCAAAGAGCAGTTTTAAAACTGGCAGTTCGACTTTGCCAATTGAACCAACGGCAAAGCCTACACTTCCCTTAACAATATATACGTCTCTTCTAAGGAAGGCCTATAGAGCTCTGTTAGAAATGGGGATTTCTAGTTGGCAGCGGCTGGCATCGAGGTCCAAATAGGGATCCTTCTTCCTAAGTCAGAGTAAGGGGGCTACACATTTTGATAACCCCTGCTCAATCCTGTGGTAACATAGCACTAGCAGACAGGCCTATCTCAGAGGCAGTGTGTGAAGCATTTATGGCCATACACAATAACACTGATTTACTTCAAAAGCAATAAAGGTACTCAAAAAGCGTGTGGAACAAACTTAGTTCAAGGCCAGGGTCCACGCGACCCGGTGGTGCACAATGTACCTGAGATTTAAAGGGGCACGGCACGCAGCCTCACAAGGAAGTCGCGATGATGACAGGTGGACTCACAGCGGCCACAGCTCACAGCTGTAGCGGTCCGCGGCGTGAACACACGATTATCCTGGGACAGAGCTTAAAGGCGGGCACCCAGCGGCACACACAGGTGGTAACAAGATCCTCGAAGTGGAGACTAGTGCAGGCACTCAGCGGCACAGCTCCTCAGCTGCAGCGGCCCACAATAGCGATTGCAATGATTCGCGTAGGACGGCAAATGCAGGCACTCAACGGCACAGCTCCGCAGCTGCAGTGGCCCGCAATTGAAATTGCGATGATGCTTGTAGGATGGCAAAGGCGGGCACTCAGCGGCACAGCTCCACAGCTGCAGTGGCCCACAATAGCGATAGTGATGATTCTCGTAATACAGGCAAATGCGGGCTCTCAGCGGCAACAGCTCCTCAGCTGCGGCGGTCCACAATTGCGATCACAATGACTTTGGTAACACAAGCAAATGCGGGCTCTCAGCGGCAACAGCTCCTCAGCTGCTACGGCCCACAATAGCGATAACGATGACTTTGGTAACACAGGCAAGTGCGGGCTCTCAGCGGCAACAGCTCCTCAGCTGCGGCGGCCCACAATAGCAATCACGATGACTTTTGTAACACAGGCAAATGCGGGCTCTCAGCAGCAACAGCTCCTCAGCTGCAGCGGCCCACAATAGCAATGCAATGACTTTCATCCCGCGTCCCCAGAGGTAGAACCAGAGGCTCTGGAATTCTCAACAGAGGCCTCACCTGCGCGTAGAATCCCCCTCAAATAGGAATCCGGACGGCTGATGGGTGAAGTCTAATGTCCCTGAGACTTCGGCAGGAGGGAAGCTCAAATCAGGATCTTGGGTAGTTGCTTCAGCAAGAAGGATGAAAGTTTCAGTGTCCTTTTCCTCTAGTTACACAGACAGAGGTTCGTCTTGACATCCAGAAGTAACACACCGTGTAGGGGTTTTAGCACAGATCTTTATACCCCAAAAATCTTTGTTCCCAAAAAGTCACAAATCACTGAACCCAGCAAGAACCAGTTTGGTATCTTCCTGGAGCACTTTGTTTACAAGGCTGTATCCTGCCTTTCAGGAAGAGGGGGTCTGCCATCAGACGCACAGTGGGAGGTGGAGCCATCATTCACCTTGCCAGGCACAGCCCTGCTCAGATCAAAGGGTCTCCCCTCCCCATACTCCACTGCAGATCTCTCTCTGTTCAGCCTGCCCTGACCCTCCAAAACCAGACAGCCAATACACATAACAGCAGAGCACACTGGAAGGGTTAGGCAAGAAAATACCTACTTCCTAAAAGTGGTATTTTCAATCACAGAATATAAAAATAATCTTCACTAAAAGATGCACTTTAATATTTGGAGCTCAGGCATACTAAATTTGACTTTCCTATCATGTTTCTTGGGTCAATTAGGATTATACATAACACAAAAGTGTCGATGGGTCTACAAAGCATTAAAAAGGTCTACCAAAGTGTGTGTCCTCACTATCCTATGATGTCCTACCAAAGAAAAGTGAAAATCAAGAAAAAGTGAAGGATACCTTAGTCTAAGTGTGATCTGGAAAGGATACCCATCAGTCTCCACACGGAACCGCCCTTCATCATTTGGGATTCCTTAAAGACCAAACACTTGGAAAGCTACCGGTAACCGAGGAAGCCTTGGTCAAATCACCTCCAAACACCAGGTAGTTGCCAGTATGGTCTAGGCATAGATAATGAAAACTTAGAAGTGGATATGAGACTGATTTGCAGTGCATGTGAGAGAAAATGTGAGTAGTGGTAAAAATAAAATTGGGTGAGGGAGCAATGTGAACATTTATTCTGGTTCTGCTCACTCTTCCAATATTAAAAAAGCAGCAAAAGCAGTTTTAACAAATAACTGCCTAGATGTAGAAAGTGGTCGACATGTTTCAGCAAATATGTTGGACACCTGAGTCCATTGCCTTCATCAGGACCTCGATATAACTTATGCTACTGCAAAGTGGAAGTGAAATATAAGTAAATTGAAGTGACTGCATAAATATCTTGCTATGACAAGGAAAAAGATCACCTGATATCCTTGGTGTCTTCTTAGCCTGTTACGGTTGAGTCTGCATGTCACTGGTAGGGAAGCAAAAACAAACACAGACACAGACTACATAAAGATGTAATTTCTAACCATACTGTACTATAAAATGAGTATATCATAGGCAAAAATTAAAGTTTGCTGTCATTTAGATACATGAAGGTGTTACATTTTCATTCCTACATGTGGAACAAACTCCATCTTACCCAAGTCATAGGAGTTGAGGACCTCACCCCGCCTGGCAGCGGCTCAGGCAATGAGGGATGCACCACTCGGGTTAAAAAGGAAGCAAAAAACACACAGGAATATGTGATTGCTGCCTGTCAAATGAACAGTATACAGTTAAATGAATCTGTACATCCATGATGGTCAGTAAGTAGATGTTGTACTTGATTAGAGAGCAGCCCTGGTGTACACCCGGACCATGTAAAATATCTTGAAATACACGATTGGCTCTCTAAACATACTTGTACTGGACCCATCGTCTCCAGCTAACTGATAGTACATGACACAGAAAAGAAGTCACGTTTCTAAAAGGCCTTAGTGCACATGATAATCAAATGTTGTGATCCACAACGGTAGAGCTAGCAACACATCTACCTCGTGTCGGGTTATCTGATGGTAATGTGTCTTAGTGCTCTTCAAGATACGATATGGAGTCGCCAAATATCAGTAGTAAAAAGACTCCAGACATTCAATGCGTGTTAGCGTGCCACGGGCGCGGATGGCTACGGCTTGCTTGACACAAAGCTAACCTCGGTCAAGAGCGGACAAAGTTAGCAAGAGTACCGGGCTTACCTTTCCGTCGGTACTTCTCTGCCGGCTTCCGAGCCGACTGGGGAGGTACCGGGACGGAGAAGGAGCCTCCTCGTTTAAATGCGATGCCGTGATTGGATCTAACAGTCACATGGCACCGCTAGAGAACTGCCTCTTTGTTTATATTTTTCAGGAAGTAGAGCCTCATTCTGATGTGATAGTCTCATAGGTTGATCGGAGTCACATGTACTTTTGTATTATGATAGTGTTGATCTCAAGCGTATTTATGGTTCGAGAACAACACTGTAATGTCACTCAATAATAAAATCATTGTATTTTGAACACAATGCTTGAGCAGGTTAATTATGTAACGCAAGACCCATGAGTTTGTTGTAAAAATTAACAGTGATGATACTAGACTGGTACATCTCAGCCATAAATCTATGGGAGATATATATGATGGATAATTAGATAATCAACACTGTAGAGCAATGGCTGGGAAAGATCTAAAGCGCCCAAATGCTAAAGAGATAGAATATGGCCACCAGGCTGATACGCAAGAGGCTTGAGGCCTGCGCTAGTCAATAAACTAAGGCAGGATGCTAATGTGATGACCTCATGGTTAATCTAGCCACAAGTGATGACTTGACAGGACTGAATACAATTCCTCACAGAATGGACCAAGGGATGTCATCGTTGAGTCCTCCATTGTTAGTTCCCAGTTTAAAGACCCATTTCTGTTCTCTTTAAAGGAGAAATTAAGTAAGGTCTGTGACGTGGGGTGGAATGTAGGGCTGTTCCAATACAGTCCAGGTGAATGCAGTGGGGGCATGTTGTTTTTCTAAAAAGTGATTGGTGAGTTTGGTTGCCTGTCTTTTACATCTGATAGTACTCTTGTGTTCGGAGGTTCTGATTTTAACTTTTCGAGAGGTCAACCCTACATACTTAAGCCCACACGGGCAAGTAATAAGATAAATCAACTTCTTGCTGTTGCAGTTGGTGAATTTAGTTTGTAGCCAAGGTCTATTAGTGCCTATGTCGATCTCAGTAGATTTCTTGGTTTGGGGACCAGCTTGGCACGAACCGCATGTAGGTGATGGCCTACTACAGGCGGAAGATCCCAGATGGTGCCAAGGGCCCTTGGCATCTTATTGCGTGGTCTTGTGTGAACAATTCGATCTCTGAGATTTGGGCCTCTTTTAAAAGAAAATAAGGGTGCCTGAAAAGTCTTTTGTCCTGAATTCAAGATAGGCCAGTGTTTCCTAACTATTTTCTGTATTTTATTTGATAAGGTGCCAAACGTGCTCACACAGGTGAGTCTCTCAGATGTAGGTTTGGGAACAGATGGTTCTAGCAGGGCCTGGCGGTTGTTCTTCTTGGCACGTTTAAGAGATTGACGTACCAATCTGGGAGGATACTTTCTGAGGCAGAGCTGATCTTGTAATGTAGATGAGTGTTCCTTGTACCCCGCCGTCGTAGAGCAATTTCTTTGTACCCTCAGGAATTGCCCATAGGGCAAGTTATCTCTGAGGGATTTAGGATGATGACTGTCGAAACAGAGCAAGGAATTTCTCGCCATGGGCTTCCTGTAGAGCTCAGACTGGAGTCCCTCTGATGTGGCAAAGATCATGAGATCTAAAAAAGACAGTCTGGTCTTGTTGGCTTCTACTGTAAACCGGAGAAAGTCATTCCTGTTGTTCAACCAAACCTGAAAGTTCAGTAGATCCTCATGAGTACCTCGCCAGATCACTGGGATATCATCGATATACCTTTTCCATAACTTAATAGAGCTAAGGTATGGATTGGAGCTGGTGAGGACGTATTTTTGTTCAAAATGGTGCACGCAGAGGTTGGCCAAACTTGGGGCAAAAATACTCCCCATGCTCGTACCAGATGTTTGGAGGTACACTGTGTCCTCGAACTTGAAGAAGTTTTGTTTCATGGCCAAGGTGGCACAAGCCATGATAAAGCTCACCGGAGTAATACTATCCAAATCATGGGCCATCAGTAAAGTAGAAATAACTTCTAATGTTTCGTCTTGTGGTATAGACATATAGAGTAATTCAACGTCAAATGAGACAAGATGATCACTGTCTAAATCAAATTCCGTTTCAGGGAGGAGTCGTAAAACATCTGTGGTATCTTTGAAATACGTAGGCATCTCTTGCACCATTGGATGCAAGAAGTGGTCGATGAAGGTGGAAAGAGGCTCGAGAATGGATCCGATACCGGAAATGATGGGCGGCCGGGGGGGGAGGGGGAGATGGC
The DNA here is from genome assembly GCF_964261635.1 of Lissotriton helveticus. NCBI lineage: Eukaryota > Metazoa > Chordata > Amphibia > Caudata > Salamandridae > Lissotriton > Lissotriton helveticus. The sequence continues at coordinate 1,969,168,841 of NC_136065.1, forward strand.
CTTTGTTGTTTATGCACTTTCGGGAGACAATAAAAGTAGGGCTTCACTGGATGTCCCGTGTAGAGAAAAGCAGCTTCCTGAGGAGTAACCCAGCCTTCTGATAGAGCTTCTTCTACCATTTCATGAATGGTGTCGCGCATGCTTGTGGTGGGGTCATTGTCAAGTGGGCAGTATGCTCGTCTGTCATTCAACTGTCGCAAACATTCAGTGCGGTATACATTAGTGTCCAAAAGAACAATGGAACCCCCTTTGTCCGCGGGTTTAATAGTAAGTTCATTATTAGCTGCTAAGGATCGTAGCACTTCCTGTTCTGCTTTAGAAAAGTTGCAGAAATGGTCCTGACCATGTGAGAAGAGTATTTCAATATCTCTTTCTATCGCTTGTTCAAAGGCGAGAACTTCCGCTGGCATAGTATGGAACGGAGGATTAAATGTCGACTTCTTTTTCAGACCTGTGTTGGTGTTGATTGGTTACGTCTCTACCTGCTCCTGTTTTGAGAAGAAGAACTGTAGTCTCACTTTGCGGAAAAATTTGGCCATCTCTATATGTGTTTCAAAGGGGTAATTTTTATGAGTTGGCACAAATCATAAGCCTTTATTAAGGGCTTTCTCCTCAATCGGGGTAATGACATGTGAGCTTAGGTTGATCACGAGCCCGGCTCTATGTTCACTTGTGCTTGTCCTTGTGCCTTGTTCTTCGTCGTTGTGCTCCTGAGATTCCTCGTCGATATTGAGGGCGGGCTGTAGTGAACCTGAGGCTGCTGGCCTCTTCTCCGTCCCCGTGACCTGCCCCGGCCAAATCCTAAAAAAGGCTGGCCTCCAAAATTACCAGGAAATTGTGGCTGTAGAAAAGGACCCATATGTTGGGAAAAGGGGCCCATCTGTTGTGGATAGCCTGGTCCTCCGAATTGCCAAGGAACTGGTGGCCACCAGGGTTGGCTTTGATTCTGATGATTTCCTCTCCAGTTTCTTTGGGTATATTTCTTCCCCCGACCTCTCTGTTGAGGGTTGGTTTGATTAGAAGAATCAGAGTCGCTCAAGTTATCTTCAGAGCTGGATGACCCATATGATGAGCCAATTCTCCGGCCTTTAGTATTGAAATCTGGTGGCACAAAGGAATCACTGGTATAGGGATACACCTTTTCAAATGAGAATTTGTCAAGATCCTTTTTAAATTTCTCAATCTTAGTAAACAGTATAAAGTCCTTAAACTCTTTATTGTTTCTGTTGGTTTCTTCTTGATTTTTCGTGAAAGCCTTGCTAGATAGAGTTGTATTTATTTGGGATTCAAGGACCTGAATCTCAATGAGAATCGTGTCTGCTATCCTTTTTTCAATTAGGATTATACCAATTCATACAGTCAATTTACAATAGGGAGCATTTGCGCTGTGCCACTGAATGGCAGGGGCGCAGCGCCCAGAGAATTTAACACCAGCAAACACAGAGGAGACAAAAGCAAAAAATGGAAGGGAGACCCATGCCAATGGTGCCAGGTCTAACAAGCTCTAAGGCCAGTTGCCGGATTTTACTAAGTAGGACATATACTTACAAAATGTCCTAACAGCAAAACTTCCAAATTGCCATTTTTGCTGTGGAATGGTTAGTAGCCCCATTGGCTAACACAGAGTTAACGGCTGACCTCTCAGTCTGGCTAACTTCTAAATGGGGCAAGTAAAATGGGTACTTCAACGTATCAAATTAATCATGGGCAAGTCAAATTTAATGTCACTTTTAAGGAAAGACAACTTTTAGTAGCCTACTACAGAGGTAGGTGTTAACTTCCCCTAGCAGGAAGCCACACAGGGTGTAAGTCCAAAAGGCAAAGCAACCTTTGGTGGGCATATGGCGATCACACTCATTTAGGGTTGCCCTTTGTTCAGGTAGACAGGCTGGCAACGGCAACAGAGAGGGGAAACCAGTGGTCAAAACAATTTTCCCGTGGGCATGTAGCCCACTGGTAGCAACACCTATAGGGTAGGCTACTATGCTTCTAACATTCAAGGAAGGGGTCAGACATCTTGAGAGTGGGCAGAATGGTACACTCTGGGTTTGCTGGAGCCACACATTGCTGGAAGTCGTCACAAGGTGGGATTAACTTTCAGATGAATGAAAATTGGATGAATGCTATTTGATCTGCATCATTTGAAGCTCAAATTGTTAAGTCCACAAACCACCTGGCATACTATTAAGCAGAAAACTCAACCTTGAAGCCCTCATCAAGAATCTGGCCAAATGGATTTGTTTTTAAACATAGTAAAAACTGCTGTTAAATCCATCGTCCTCTCGTGCCTTACCTATGAAAATGCTCTTCAAAAAGAAGCCCGAATGCTGCAGCCAGCCCTCTGTATTTGAATATATCCAAATAGTTCTCACAGAATCTGTCCATCTCAGGAGGGCTCCTGCACGGTGAAGTAAATCTAAATTTTGCCTACAGAGCAAATGTTTTAAGAAAAATTCAACCACTTCCGCTTACTACTCAGGGCACACATATGAAATTTGGAATTTCTCACCAGTGTGGAGCAAACTGCTCAACTCCTTCAAACTTATTTAAGAGTTCCCTGAAATCTCAGTGGCTTGAGTTTCCCTATTTATATAACTTGTTTTGTCTGTGGTTTGTCTTTCACTCCTCTCTTAATAACTCGGGATACTATTTCTAATTATGCATCTTTAGCATACATTGTATTATAAACTATGTGTGGGGAGGTTCTGGAGGAATAGCCGAATAGGAAGCCACAAACGGGGAATAGGAAGCAGAATCTAGGAGGCTGGAGGGGTGCGTGCACATGAGGGTTCAGAGGAGAGAGAACATGCGTGTGGAGGCATGCAGAGCAGTGGAGGGTTGAAAGGGGTACCGGGCTCCACACATGTATTCCTCGGACCCGTGTGGGCGGGAGGTACTGCCTGGCCTCCACCTGACGTGATTAGAGATTTGAAGGCTTTCCTCGCACTAGACACGCTCTCTCTGTGTACCGGGGACCTCTCTGACTCCAAACACTTGTTCGCGGAGATTCCGCGGTCCCCGAGGAGGCCTCCCACCGGCTGAGCGCAGCTTTCGTCTCTCTAAACGTGAGCACGTGTGAGGAGATGATAAGGGAGGGTAGAAGAGAGTTATGTTAGGCGATAGAGAGATGCGTAATAGAAATGTGTAATCGGTAGATGTGTGTGAGAGAGACGTGTGTGAGAGCAACATGAAAGATGCAGTAAAGAGGTGCGAGATGGGGAGAGAGATTTGTGCAAGATATATAATAAAAAAGTATGTGAGATATGTGGTGAAGAGATGTTTGTGCGAGATGTATAAAAATGAGGGGCCTTATTTATGAAGGCCTTGCGCCGCCGCTGCGTCACTTTTCCCCATGTTAAAAGTGACGCACCAGCGGCGCAAGGCCTTCATAAATAAGGCCCGAGAAGTGTAAGGGTAAGGTGGGAAATAGATGTGCTGAATATTGAGTAATATGTCTTGGAGCTGTGACATGTGAGAGATGGGCTATGGAGACGTGGCTGCATTACTGGAGGGATGTGAGATAGTTACCAGTGAGAGAGAGGGATATACTCTGGGGATCTGTGTGATGTACATATACGAGAGATATGAGTTATGTGAATGGGATATATACATATAGGGTAGAAGTTTCAGAATCAGGCTCGGCTCCAGGATTCTTAACCTGGAAGGGCCATGAAAACACCTGGGTGGGCCATGAAGGTACATCAGGGAGAAGGCAAAAATCAGCAAAGGTTTACTGGATACATAGAAAGGGCATCGCTGCGCCCGCTCTATACAGAATCCTCCCGCACAGACCCATTCAACTACTGACTGATGAGACTACTTGATGCTGATGTATATATTTTTTGCTCATAATCATATACATATTCAATTGAAGGTATTTGAACTATTTAATCTGCAAGGTTAATTTATAACCTTACCGTGTATCTATTTCGTCATTTATATATGGGCATACCACTGCTGCCTCTGTGCCTAGTTGAGCAAATTCCTTGCTCAGACTTGTAATTCCTGCCTCTCTTCTTGTGTCTCTGATGAAACTAGTAAAGACGCGTTTCTAATGGTGGCATAACATCACTAGAGCAAGTTTCTACAATGCACTACTTTTCTTTGTGGTGGTCTCACCAGGAACCCATGTATGTATGTATGTATGTGTTGATTTTTCATGAACCCTCCAGCAGAACTGTAGGAAGAGGCCACACGGGGAACTCAGGAAACAAGCCTTTAATGGACACGTAGGTAAGGCATAATGCATTTCGACATTGTAGTCTTCCTCAGATGCCACTGCTGAACAGTGTTGATCTTTGTATAGCACAAACTTAGCTAGGAAGCAACAGAGAACAAAACGTTACTTGAGGGTTCGGGATAAGATAGTGGGAAATGATCATATTTTATGTGATGTCTCCCACATTTGTACCCTACATGCATTGGTGCTTTGCTGGCTTTAGAACTCTGTGCACTCTACCCCTACTAACCCGTAGTAAAGTGTTTGTGCTTCACCTGTAAACATGTTTAAATTGGCCTCTTCCTATTGTGATGAAACAGGGGAGCATATTCTCAAGGAACTATCGCTGAGTTAATAGCACTTTATCGCAGCCAAAGTGGCGATAAATTTATCTCCCCATTCACTAGCTGGTTCTAACAGCCCATATCACCAGTTTACCTGCGATAGCAGCCGCATAAAACATTGCCACAGATGACCCCCGAAACTATCGCTAATGAGATACAGAGTAGGCGTTCCCGTGCAAAAAGCCGCGACAACACCACCTTTCAACATTCTCTTTTTTTTTTTTTTTTTGTAACTTACCTTTCAACATTCTCAATGACCAGCCAGATAGGCGATAAGATCCCAAAAAATGAGATAAGGCGCATTAGCAGCAGGGACTTTACATCTGCTCTGACCTGGTGTAAAGTTGGACGACAGCCTGCCCACAAAAGGGAGGCCAGCCCAGAGCCACACCTGAAGAACAACAGATGCCATGGAGCCAACGATCATGCAGCTCGGACACCCAAGAGTGCCACAACACCCACTGCCACCACCCCCAGGACCCCCCCACAAACCCTCGGACTCCCACCGTCCCCCCGCCCCCCGGACCAACACCGAGGCAGCAGACAAAGACAGCGACCTTCAGAAAACGGCGACCTTCAGAAAACGCTCCAACCTCAGAGACATAACACCAGAGACTGTACCAACACAGCGGACAATCAACATCCCACCTCAGACAATGCTGCTGACCATGCTGCACGTGATGGCCTCTGGTACCCTCCAACCAACAACCGCCTGAGTTGGAGGAGTCACACAGCCAGCCCAATCAAAGTCCCTCACAACGGTCATGGATGACACCATCAGCTTTGAACCTCACTATCTAGACTTACCCCACACCGCACAGGATCAGTAAGAGACCAAGCAAGGCGTCTACACCACAGCTGGCTTCCCGTATGTGTTATGGGGCAATTGACTGCACAAATGTCCTACTTGTGCACCGTGACAACACAGTACACAATAACTACAACAGAAAGCGCACGTATTCCATCAATGTTCAGGCAATAGCGGACCAGCAAGGAAATGTCCACCAACGCCGACGCCAACAACCCAGGCAATGTGCATGATTCCTATATCTTCTGACAGTCCATCATCAACCAGCGCTACCAGGATGGCATTTTGGAAATGTACTGCTCATTGGGAAGTACCAAATAAACACACCACACACCTCAACTCCACAATCATGCAACTCACAACACTGGGAATGCACACTTTACAAACTCACATACAACATGCCCTCCCACCAGCTTTGTTTCCCCTAAGTTGGCAGGGTATGCCCAGACATGGGTCCCTTGCTCACTTTGCCACTGGATTCAAGCTAGCCTGGCACAGGGTCAGACTGATTTGCATATGGCCATGCCTGAATTGGGGTGGCAGAGTGAGCTAAAGAATGATGATGGATTAAACCCAGATCAGTTGACTGGGGTGAGTGCTTGCAATGTTCAACACTCTGTCCATCATCTCCATTGGTTTTGCTTTGTTTGCCCTAAGTTGGCAGGGTATGCCCAGACATGGGTCCCTTGCTCACTTTGCCACTGGATTCAAGCAAGCCTGGCTGATGATGGCTGATTAGCCAGAAACCGGTCCCAGGATGCTTGTTTCCGGTCCAGGGAAGACATGGCTTGGCAGTTCGGGCTGGACTGTTCCCATGAGGCACAGGGTCAGACTGATTTGCATACGGCCATGTCTGAACTGGGGTGGCGGAGTGAGCTAAACAATGATGATGGATTAAACCCAGATCAGTTGACTGGGGTGAGTGCTTGCAATGTTCAACACTCCGTCCATCATCCCCTTTAGTTTTGCTTTGTTTGCCCACCAGACACGACAGCACAACTTACTGTGGGAACCTGGGCTAGCCATGTACACAAACCACAAGCATGGCACCTCAGCCGCACAATAGCAGAATGTGGGGAGAGGTGGGAACCAGACATGTGCGAAGGAGGCAAGTGACCCATGAACGAGAAAGTACACAATGCCAGGTGTGCCTTGGATGTGAGGGCCAGACTGCAGTATGCAGACCACACACATATCCATGGTGTTTGGAGTGTAATGGACAGTGTATGCAACCATGTCAACCCTGACAGTGGGGAAAATCGTGGAAATGTTGCTTGTTACATTCCCCCGTAAGCGTGAGTGGAGTGGGCTGGCCCCGCGTACGCCAGGCCAGCGTAGGGGTGTGAAAAAAAGGCACTTAACTCTGGGCATGGTTCTCTTCAAGAATGCCCGTCTCTGCCAGGGTGGGCCTCTCACCCCGCCCCAAGGCCGTCGCCGTGAGCGGTATTGCCTGCTAGCATGTGCGTCTGCTGCAACCTGGGCCGCTGGTCCCCAAACCAGCGCACCCAGGCCTCAATGCTCACCTGCCGACACCGGCGTGTGTCGAAGAGGGCCATCACCTGCCAGTGCACACTCCAGGCCCGAGGGCCGCGACCCTGGCAGACTCCTCAGACCATCACGGCCTCCGCAACACAGGCCCGCAGTACTCCTTTCTCGTTGATGTACTCCACCGGCATACACAGCAGACAAGTAGGTCACACATTTGGAACTGAGTCTTGATTACACCATGGCAGAGAACATTATTTATGGCAGAGTTTATGTCACTTTACTCCCTTCAATGTGGTGCCACCAAGTCTGTGCATGGAGAAGTGTGGCTCACTGTGGAGAAGTGTGGCTCACTGTGGAGAAGTGTGGCTCATTGGTTAGAGGAGGCAGACCATGAAGCAGAGGTCAGACCCGGGACCAGGGTTCAATTCCTGACGTGCAGGGTCTTGAGCCCAAATGTCCACGGACTCGATAATTCTCGCTTCGAGCCTACTCAACTCTCGGGTTCACACTCTGCAACTCTGGGCAATAGCTTGCTTAATCTCCACTACGGCCCCCCGCAGCTGGATGCCTTGCTTTCACCTTGGGGATGCCCAGTAGGGGTTATCTCACAGGGAAAAGCCAGGACGGGTTCCAAAAGCAAGCGCCTTGAGACCTTGCGGTGATAAGGCGCTATATAAGAACCTTTGACATGACATGACATGTGCGTAGCACTTCAACCTAACGTGTCTGTGGGCCCTCGCTGAAAACTGCCCTCGGGCCACACTGCGCTCGAAAAGGTCACACATTTGGAACTGAGTCTTGATTTTTCTATGGCAGAGTACATAGCATTGCACGAAAGGAGAGGTGAAAGAGGATGACGCATGTCAGTCAGGAGGAAAAAAGGATAATCGTTACAGAGGTGATCGAACACTACAGACAACTGCCCTGGTGTCACTAACCAACGCATCGCAAGCCAACGACATGTGGCTGTGGGCCACTGCTGACCGCTGCCTCCGGCTTACACTGCGATCGAGTAGGTCACACATTGGGACTGAGTCTTGATTTAGCAATGGCCGAGTCCATGTCGTTGTACCGGCAACATCGCAGACTGCATCCCCTTCCAGCCCATGTGCCACTAAGTCTGTACCCAACATTCATCGACACTCTCTTGTTGAACTTTGGTGGCGTCTGAGTCTATGGACTAGGGGGTTGTCTTCATCCTCATGTAGCTGATATCGTATTGGTGGTAAAAACGAGGCTGTAGCATTCCACTCCTCAATTTGCTGCTTCCGGACGACTTCTGCCCTCTGCATCATGCCCTGGAGGAAACCTTCCACTGTCCCCCGCAACGCTCTGCCACATTCACCTCGGACATCGATGAGGACCCGCTCAGTCTGCGTGGCCCTACCTAAGTGCACCGCAAGTCACCGTCTCGTGGCGGGTTGAGTGTCCCGGGCGCAGTGCATCCTGGGCCACTAACGCTGTGCAGCTCAATGCAGGGAACCTGTCTTCTGAGATATTGGATGGCCTCTGAGATGATGGCCTTGGGGTCATCGACGCCAGGTGTATGTGGCCCTGCACTGTTCGCTGCCTCAACTGCGGTCCACCAGGGCTCACACATCAAATCGAGTCCTGACCGACCCGGACGTCGCATCACCGCAGGAGACACACGCTACCACCGCCAGGACCACCTCCAACCGCCAGCTGCCAGAGTCGAAACAGTCGTACTGGTAGACTAATGGAGTCGCTCACACCTGTTGTGAATGCCATCATCTGCCTCATACCCTCCTCAGCACTCCAGATGCCACTAACTCGGTACACCGCAACCCATGGACCGTTACAGATGGATTTGTTTGCTGTGAAAAGGTTACGCAGCAATGTCACCTCAGGCAGTGTGGGAGACCTGGGACGATGATGAGGAAGATGATGCAGGTCTAACACACCCCACTGCAGCTGCATCAGGTATATCCCGAATGGAAACAATCCTAGACAACTCATTTACATGAGCACGCTCATCTCTAGTGCCCCAACCTCAGTGTACAGCAACTCACGGACACTTATGTTTGCATATTGGGTGCCTCTGTGCTTGCTCCGGCTACCACCATGATGCTTCGCAGTTGTTTATGTTATGCTTGTGTTTACTGTTTCTGTTTTAATAGTGATCACTGTTCAAGTTGTTGCCAGCACCAACCACTCTGTGAGGGCTGGCTTACACTCACCCCACACACATCCAGCACAGGCGTCACTGTACATGTGGCCCTGCCAAAAAAGGGGCCGGGCGCAGGTGCCCGTACCCTGTTCCACATACTATCTGCTTGTGTCCGTGTGGTCATAATGTGTGCATGAGGGCCCCAGGCCCTACAACGTTACTATATGCTGTGTACAGCGGATGCAACCATGTCACCGCAGGCAGCGGGTTAGGGCTGGGACATGTAGCTTTGTCGTCACCCACGCAATACGTGAAGAGTAGTGGGCTGTGCTGTCGTACACAGGTCCAGCGCAGGTGTGTGACTAATAATTGTGGGGCTCTGGGTGTGGTTCAGTACAGAAAATATGCAAATGCATGTGTCTCTGTCGCAGTGTGGGTCTCTTTTGTGGTATGTAGGTGGGCCATGAAGAGAATTAGACACCCACATATGTGATCTAGTTCATCTTCCATGGGTTCGGACCCCACCCGCACCTGTTTGGCCACCTCCTTTTGGCATTCTAACACCTGACATTGGAATGCAATGTGTGCCTCAGTGAAGTGTTGGGTACCAGCCGTGCTGGGGGTTGCTTCCTGCTGTGTGGTCTGTTGCAAGGGCTGGGTTCTCCTCTATGTAGCTTGGTTGCCCTGGTCCTGGTGGTGGGTTGCGTGGGATGTCCATGGGCTGTGGTAGGGCGTCGGTGTCGAAGGTGTGTTGGTTCTCTCCAGCATCACTGATGTGTAGTCTGCTCTGCTCTGCTCTGGAGGTGTTGTGTGTCCCTCTGAAATGTGAAGGGGAGATGAATGTTGACATTGTGTTGACATGTATGTTTGCACATTGTTCTTGTTTACATGCAGACTGTATGACAATGTACATTTTGACTGTTTGGGAGGTGCTGGATTTTGGTGCGAGACAGTGAACATTTGGACTACATGACGGATGTGAGGTTTTACTCGTACATTTCCTTCTCACAGTTTCCAGCTCTGTCAGGTGTAGTTGGCCTGTTACTGTGCATGTGCAGAGCTGTTGTGTCCTCTGTTCTGCAGTGTCGGGGTTGCACATTGTACCACATTGTCGTCAATGTGGATGTGCTGTTATTGCTATGTGTGTGTGCTGCAGTGTGCCACTGGGATCAGGGACATGATCCAGGGTCATTGTGGGGTGCAGTGTGCTACTCATCGTTGTGCATGTGTGCTATTGTGCCCATGTCACCCTGTCCCCCAGTCCCTGGTTGTTACTCGCCATGTTGATGTTGTGTCAGATCCTCTCGAGCTGTGTCCGGACTGCCGACTCCTTGCACCGTCTCCACACTGATGACTGTGGCCTCTGTTTCCTCCAGCTCCCCCTGTGGCACTGGACTCCCAACTCCTGTCGCCGTTGCTGCCTTCCTGTTGGCAGCGGGTTTGTGCTTGGTTTAGATTTTCACATCATGCCAGCGCATCTTGGCCTCCTCCTTTAACCTCCCCGGCACTCCGAATGCATTCACTGTAGTCTAATTGGAGCTCAGTTGATGGTAGTGTTCTGTCACCTCCATGACGCTGATCTGGTTTGCTGCGGACTGCACCCCGTCTTCCCCTCCCTCTTCTCCTTGGCCTTCCCGACCCTGTCGTTCCTTGCTGGGGGCTCAGTGGGATTTGCGTTGACCTCTGCACGCGGTCCGGGTGCATCCATGTTGCTACGCACTTTGGATTGCTTTTGGTGTGTTCTTTTTGTTATCCCGCCAGAGGTGTGGGATTTGCAGGCCTGTCGCTGGTTTTCACTCCTTTTTGTATTGCGATTGGCCTCATCGCAAGTTTTTGCGTTCGTGTTTTGCATTTTTGCTGCGTTGCGTTGACTTTATCGCGGACAGTTGACGGTTTGTCGGGGGCCTTTTGCATGGTGCCTTAGTGTTGTGAATACTTAGTTAACATAGCGTTCTTTTCCCGCAATAGACTGCGATGTTGAAAGTTGGGTTAAGCTAATTTTGAGATGGTTATCACACTTTCTTGAGAATATCCCCCATGGTGTAATATATAATGTGGCTATGCAACCTCAGAGTGTAATACACTTACCACGTCCTTTAGAAACCTTAGGTTTCCTTTGTCAAACCTTTCAGCTCAAATCTGAGCACCAAGTAGCACACAAAATAACAAGTGTAAAACATTTATTCAGCACCAAAACAATTGAAGAAGAAAACAACAAGTCACTAAAGAATTCTGACACCAATTTATAAAAATAGAATATATTTTTATGTATGTTTAGACACCATAATGAAAAAGATCCAAAGGAACACTGGAGATATAAAATTTACGAGGTATAGAAATTTAAAGCATTTCACTCAACCTCGAATAGGCATTGGCAAATTGAACAAATTTGACACTTATTAACTTTTTCACTAAAAAGTTTGGGATAGTTGTAATGCAGTCACTTGGAGTTGTTTTAGGTAACCAACTCCAGTCAAGAGCCAGTCAGGGGCACCAGTAAGTTCCTCTGAAACAGTTACCTCAGCAGGTGAAGCAGTCTTCAGTTAGTTCCAGTTTTTTCTTTATCCTTTGCAAGGCTTTCCTATAGAAGTGGTCCTCCTTATGCAAGGGATGAAGGATGCTGAAGATGCTTAAAGGATGCTGTGGATGCTATGCAGCCAAGGGGGGTCTCACTGCGACTACTTGTCAGTCCCCAAAGGGGGTAAGGTGTTCCTGGTCACAGGGTGGACGTCCCTCGAAGTCCTCTTGGTGCTGGCAGAACTCCTGTAGCCATGGGACTAGGGGTCGCCCAGTATTGCGGTGACAGGCGAATCCTTCTTGGGGCAATGCCTCGTCCTGTGGAGGTCCCAGATGCACTCCAACCTCACTCCCAGGCTCAGGGGACTCGGGTGCAACTTTGCGAGTCCGGTCTTAGTCCCTGGTGCTGTGTGCCAGCAGTTAGCAGTGGGTGGAAGACTTTGATTCACCAACTTGCCACAGCAGTCTGCTTCAGCTGTTGTGTACATGTGCTGCAAACAGGAGGTATGTCAGCTGGCCCTTGGAGTGTCTGGGCTTTGGCTGGGCTCTGGAGACAACTTCTCTGGGACATGAGCACAGCAGACAAAGCTCCTCTCCCTTGCTAGTCCCCAGGTGCAGTGCAGCCTCTCTTTGCCGGTTCTATGGTGCAGCAGGGCAGTCCTTCCTTGGTCCTTCTTACAGTCCAGTCAAGATCTGAGTTTTGGGTGCCCTAGTTATGCTCCGAAAATTCCTTCAGAAAAGGATGCAGTTGATAGCCAATGGGTTAACAGGTTGCCTCCCAACTGATGACCACTTCCTGCTAAGTGTGGCATCTGGGCATCCCAGGATGCACCGTTCTGCCCACTTACAATATGGCAGGACCCCTCTCCCAGCATGTGGAACTCCCTATCCCATTCAAGAGTTTTTGCCACCAAGCATGCTACAGGACCCTGGAAAAATGGTTTGACAACTGGGTCCCCCTCTCCTGAGCCTAGCATCAGCCTGCCCGCCTGAACAATGGAGCAGCCCCTCTCCCAAGTGTTACCCATTTGCCCATCGAAGGTGGTTTCTCGTGCATGAGAAAGGTCACCCCTCCTCCCAGAAAATGCCCCTTCTTGGTGGTCACTAGCATGTCTCCCCAGGAGGGTATAAATCTATCCTAGCTACATGACCCTGTATGCCACCGTTTTGGGCTCAGGGGACTAAAGGCAACAAAGTGGCAACTTTGCTAAAGATGCACACTGCAACTTGGTACATTAATTTCCAACTGAGAATTAAGTTGGGCTCAATGTAACAAGTTGTTTATTACCTTGGTTGACCCACTTTGGTTACACTGTTCAAGAGTTAGCACAGCTGATGGGTCAGCATGCACATGCCAATTGGATGACCAAGCCTTTCCTCAGTAAAAATTACAGTTTTGCGTGTTTAGTATCAGAACATGTAAAATACATGTTCTGCTCGTGAGATATGCTGCACCCTACCTTAGGCATTGCTAGACCTGTCACAAGGGCAACTCAGAAAAGGGGGTGGTGATGAACAGAGTGTCTGAATTAAGCAGACCACTCTTACCCAGTCCAAAGATCAGGGCTTGATCCATCACCGTTATTTAGCTCACTGCCCCATCCCAGCTCAGAACCTGGCTATATGCAAATTAGTCTGTCCCTGGCCCAGTGCATCATGGGAACAGGGCAGACCAAACTACCAAGCCAATTCTTCACCAGAAAGGATACAAGCTACCGGGGACCGGTTTCTGGCATTTCAGCCTCGTCGGCCCGGCTTGCTTGAATCCTGATGGAGCAGTGAGCAAGGGACTCATGTCTGAGTATACCCTGCCACACCTATAGTGGCCAAAAGCGATTTAGAAAAGGGGGTGGTGATGAACAGAGTGTCTGAATTAAGCAGACCACTCTTACCCAGTCCAAAGATCAGGGCTTGATCCATCACCGTTATTTAGCTCACTGCCCCATCCCAGCTCAGAACCTGGCTATATGCAAATTAGTCTGTCCCTGGCCCAGTGCATCATGGGAACAGGGCAGACAAAACTACCAAGCCAATTCTTCACCAGAAAGGATACAAGCTACCGGGGACCGGTTTCTGGCATTTCAGCCTTGACGGCCCGGCTTGCTTGAATCCTGATGGAGCAGTGAGCAAGGGACTCATGTCTGAGTATACCCTGCCACACCTATAGTGGCCAAAAACGATTCAGAAAAGGGGGTGGTGATGAACAGAGTGTCTGAATTAAGCAGACCACTCTTACCCAGTCCAAAGATTAGGGCTTGATCCATCACCGTTATTTAGCTCACTGCCCCATCCCAGCTCAGAACCTGGCTATATTCAAATTAGTCTGTCCCTGGCCCAGTGCATCATGGGAACAGGGCAGACCAAACTACCAAGCCAATTCTTCACCTGAAAGGATACAAGCTACCGGGGACCGGTTTCTGGCATTTCAGCCTCGTCGGCCCGGCTTGCTTGAATCCTGATGGAGCAGTGAGCAAGGGACTCATGTCTGAGTATACCCTGCCACACCTATAGTGGCCAAAAACGATTCAGAAAAGGGGGTGGTGATGAACAGAGTGTCTGAATTAAGCAGACCACTCTTACCCAGTCCAAAGATCAGGGCTTGATCCATCACCGTTATTTAGCTCACTGCCCCATCCCAGCTCAGAACCTGGCTAGATGCAAATTAGTCTGTCCCTGGCCCAGTGCATCATGGGAACAGGGCAGACCAAACTACCAAGCCAATTCTTCACCAGAAAGGATACAAGCTACCGGGGACCGGTTTCTGGCATTTCAGCCTCGTCGGCCCGGCTTGCTTGAATCCTGATGGAGCAGTGAGCAAGGGACTCATGTCTGAGTATACCCTGCCACACCTATAGTGGCCAAAAACGATTCAGAAAAGGGGGTGGTGATGAACAGAGTGTCTGAATTAAGCAGACCACTCTTACCCAGTCCAAAGATCAGGGCTTGATCCATCACCGTTATTTAGCTCACTGCCCCATCCCAGCTCAGAACCTGGCTATATGCAAATTAGTCTGTCCCTGGCCCAGGGCATCATGGGAACAGGGCAGACCAAACTACCAAGCCAATTCTTCACCAGAAAGGATACAAGCTACCGGGGACCGGTTTCTGGCATTTCAGCCTCGTCGGCCCGGCTTGCTTGAATCCTGATGGAGCAGTGAGCAAGGGACTCATGTCTGAGTATACCCTGCCACACCTATAGTGGCCAAAAACGATTCAGAAAAGGGGGTGGTGATGAACAGAGTGTCTGAATTAAGCAGACCACTCTTACCCAGTCCAAAGATCAGGGCTTGATCCATCACCGTTATTTAGCTCACTGCCCCATCCCAGCTCAGAACCTGGCTATATGCAAATTAGTCTGTCCCTGGCCCAGTGCATCATGGGAACAGGGCAGACCAAACTACCAAGCCAATTCTTCACCAGAAAGGATACAAGCTACCGGGGACCGGTTTCTGGCATTTCAGCCTCGTCGGCCCGGCTTGCTTGAATCCTGATGGAGCAGTGAGCAAGGGACTCATGTCTGAGTATACCCTGCCACACCTATAGTGGCCAAAAACGATCCAGAAAAGGGGGTGGTGATGAACAGAGTGTCTGAATTAAGCAGACCACTCTTACCCAGTCCAAAGATCAGGGCTTGATCCATCACCGTTATTTAGCTCACTGCCCCATCCCAGCTCAGAACCTGGCTATATGCAAATTAGTCTGTCCCTGGCCCAGTGCATCATGGGAACAGGGCAGACCAAACTACCAAGCCAATTCTTCACCAGAAAGGATACAAGCTACCGGGGACCGGTTTCTGGCATTTCAGCCTCGTCGGCCCGGCTTGCTTGAATCCTGATGGAGCAGTGAGCAAGGGACTCATGTCTGAGTATACCCTGCCACACCTATAGTGGCCAAAAACGATTCAGAAAAGGGGGTGGTGATGAACAGAGTGTCTGAATTAAGCAGACCACTCTTACCCAGTCCAAAGATCAGGGCTTGATCCATCACCGTTATTTAGCTCACTGCCCCATCCCAGCTCAGAACCTGGCTATATGCAAATTAGTCTGTCCCTGGCCCAGTGCATCATGGGAACAGGGCAGACCAAACTACCAAGCCAATTCTTCACCAGAAAGGATACAAGCTACCGGGGACCGGTTTCTGGCATTTCAGCCTCGTCGGCCCGGCTTGCTTGAATCCTGATGGAGCAGTGAGCAAGGGACTCATGTCTGAGTATACCCTGCCACACCTATAGTGGCCAAAAACGATTCAGAAAAGGGGGTGGTGATGAACAGAGTGTCTGAATTAAGCAGACCACTCTTACCCAGTCCAAAGATCAGGGCTTGATCCATCACCGTTATTTAGCTCACTGCCCCATCCCAGCTCAGAACCTGGCTATATGCAAATTAGTCTGTCCCTGGCCCAGTGCATCATGGGAACAGGGCAGACCAAACTACCAAGCCAATTCTTCACCAGAAAGGATACAAGCTACCGGGGACCGGTTTCTGGCATTTCAGCCTCGTCGGCCCGGCTTGCTTGAATCCTGATGGAGCAGTGAGCAAGGGACTCATGTCTGAGTATACCCTGCCACACCTATAGTGGCCAAAAACGATTCAGAAAAGGGGGTGGTGATGAACAGAGTGTCTGAATTAAGCAGACCACTCTTACCCAGTCCAAAGATCAGGGCTTGATCCATCACCGTTATTTAGCTCACTGCCTCATCCCAGCTCAAAACCTGGCTATATGCAAATTAGTCTGTCCCTGGCCCAGTGCATCATGGGAACAGGGCAGACCAAACTACCAAGCCAATTCTTCACCAGAAAGGATACAAGCTACCGGGGACCGGTTTCTGGCATTTCAGCCTCGTCGGCCCGGCTTGCTTGAATCCTGATGGAGCAGTGAGCAAGGGACTCATGTCTGAGTATACCCTGCCACACCTATAGTGGCCAAAAACGATTCAGAAAAGGGGGTGGTGATGAACAGAGTGTCTGAATTAAGCAGACCACTCTTACCCAGTCCAAAGATCAGGGCTTGATCCATCACCGTTATTTAGCTCACTGCCCCATCCCAGCTCAGAACCTGGCTATATGCAAATTAGTCTGTCCCTGGCCCAGTGCATCATGGGAACAGGGCAGACCAAACTACCAAGCCAATTCTTCACCAGAAAGGATACGAGCTACCATGGACCGGTTTCTGGCATTTCAGCCTCGTCGGCCCGGCTTGCTTGAATCCTGATGGAGCAGTGAGCAAGGGACTCATGTCTGAGTATACCCTGCCACACCTATAGTGGCCAAAAACGATTCAGAAAAGGGGGTGGTGATGAACAGAGTGTCTGAATTAAGCAGACCACTCTTACCCAGTCCAAAGATCAGGGCTTGATCCATCACCGTTATTTAGCTCACTGCCCCATCCCAGCTCAGAACCTGGCTATATGCAAATTAGTCTGTCCCTGGCCCAGTGCATCATGGGAACAGGGCAGACCCAACTACCAAGCCAATTCTTCACCAGAAAGGATACAAGCTACCGGGGACCGGTTTCTGGCATTTCAGCCTCGTCGGCCCGGCTTGCTTGAATCCTGATGGAGCAGTGAGCAAGGGACTCATGTCTGAGTATACCCTGCCACACCTATAGTGGCCAAAAACGATTCAGAAAAGGGGGTGGTGATGAACAGAGTGTCTGAATTAAGCAGACCACTCTTACCCAGTCCAAAGATCAGGGCTTGATCCATCACCGTTATTTAGCTCACTGCCCCATCCCAGCTCAAAACCTGGCTATATGCAAATTAGTCTGTCCCTGGCCCAGTGCATCATGGGAACAGGGCAGACCAAACTACCAAGCCAATTCTTCACCAGAAAGGATACAAGCTACCGGGGACCGGTTTCTGGCATTTCAGCCTCGTCGGCCCGGCTTGCTTGAATCCTGATGGAGCAGTGAGCAAGGGACTCATGTCTGAGTATACCCTGCCACACCTATAGTGGCCAAAAACGATTCAGAAAAGGGGGTGGTGATGAACAGAGTGTCTGAATTAAGCAGACCACTCTTACCCAGTCCCAAGATCAGGGATTGATCCATCACCGTTATTTAGCTCACTGCCCCATCCCAGCTCAGAACCTGGCTATATGCAAATTAGTCTGTCCCTGGCCCAGTGTATCATGGGAACAGGGCAGACCAAACTACCAAGCCAATTCTTCACCAGAAAGGATACAAGCTACCGGGGACCGGTTTCTGGCATTTCAGCCTCGTCGGCCCGGCTTGCTTGAATCCTGATGGAGCAGTGAGCAAGGGACTCATGTCTGAGTATACCCTGCCACACCTATAGTGGCCAAAAACGATTCAGAAAAGGGGGTGGTGATGAACAGAGTGTCTGAATTAAGCAGACCACTCTTACCCAGTCCAAAGATCAGGGCTTGATCCATCACCGTTATTTAGCTCACTGCCCCATCCCAGCTCAAAACCTGGCTATATGCAAATTAGTCTGTCCCTGGCCCAGTGCATCATGGGAACAGGGCAGACCAAACTACCAAGCCAATTCTTCACCAGAAAGGATACAAGCTACCGGGGACCGGTTTCTGGCATTTCAGCCTCGTCGGCCCGGCTTGCTTGAATCCTGATGGAGCAGTGAGCAAGGGACTCATGTCTGAGTATACCCTGCCACACCTATAGTGGCCAAAAACGATTCAGAAAAGGGGGTGGTGATGAACAGAGTGTCTGAATTAAGCAGACCACTCTTACCCAGTCCAAAGATCAGGGCTTGATCCATCACCGTTATTTAGCTCACTGCCCCATCCCAGCTCAGAACCTGGCTATATGCAAATTAGTCTGTCCCTGGCCCAGTGTATCATGGGAACAGGGCAGACCAAACTACCAAGCCAATTCTTCACCAGAAAGGATACAAGCTACCGGGGACCGGTTTCTGGCATTTCAGCCTCGTCGGCCCGGCTTGCTTGAATCCTGATGGAGCAGTGAGCAAGGGACTCATGTCTGAGTATACCCTGCCACACCTATAGTGGCCAAAAACGATTCAGAAAAGGGGGTGGTGATGAACAGAGTGTCTGAATTAAGCAGACCACTCTTACCCAGTCCAAAGATCAGGGCTTGATCCATCACCGTTATTTAGCTCACTGCCCCATCCCAGCTCATAACCTGGCTATATGCAAATTAGTCTGTCCCTGGCCCAGTGCATCATGGGAACAGGGCAGACCAAACTACCAAGCCAATTCTTCACCAGAAAGGATACAAGCTACCGGGGACCGGTTTCTGGCATTTCAGCCTCGTCGGCCCGGCTTGCTTGAATCCTGATGGAGCAGTGAGCAAGGGACTCATGTCTGAGTATACCCTGCCACACCTATAGTGGCCAAAAACGATTCAGAAAAGGGGGTGGTGATGAACAGAGTGTCTGAATTAAGCAGACCACTCTTACCCAGTCCAAAGATCAGGGCTTGATCCATCACCGTTATTTAGCTCACTGCCCCATCCCAGCTCAGAACCTGGCTATATGCAAATTAGTCTGTCCCTGGCCCAGTGCATCATGGGAACAGGGCAGACCAAACTACCAAGCCAATTCTTCACCAGAAAGGATACAAGCTACCGGGGACCGGTTTCTGGCATTTCAGCCTCGTCGGCCCGGCTTGCTTGAATCCTGATGGAGCAGTGAGCAAGGGACTCATGTCTGAGTATACCCTGCCACACCTATAATGGCCAAAAACGATTCAGAAAAGGGGGTGGTGATGAACAGAGTGTCTGAATTAAGCAGACCACTCTTACCCAGTCCAAAGATCAGGGCTTGATCCATCACCGTTATTTAGCTCACTGCCCCATCCCAGCTCAGAACCTGGCTATATGCAAATTAGTCTGTCCCTGGCCCAGTGCATCATGGGAACAGGGCAGACCAAACTACCAAGCCAATTCTTCACCAGAAAGGATACAAGCTACCGGGGACCGGTTTCTGGCATTTCAGCCTCGTCGGCCCGGCTTGCTTGAATCCTGATGGAGCAGTGAGCAAGGGACTCATGTCTGAGTATACCCTGCCACACCTATAGTGGCCAAAAACGATTCAGAAAAGGGGGTGGTGATGAACAGAGTGTCTGAATTAAGCAGACCACTCTTACCCAGTCCAAAGATCAGGGCTTGATCCATCACCGTTATTTAGCTCACTGCCCCATCCCAGCTCAGAACCTGGCTATATGCAAATTAGTCTGTCCCTGGCCCAGTGCATCATGGGAACAGGGCAGACCAAACTACCAAGCCAATTCTTCACCAGAAAGGATACAAGCTACCGGGGACCGGTTTCTGGCATTTCAGCCTCGTTGGCCCGGCTTGCTTGAATCCTGATGGAGCAGTGAGCAAGGGACTCATGTCTGAGTATACCCTGCCACACCTATAATGGCCAAAAACGATTCAGAAAAGGGGGTGGTGATGAACAGAGTGTCTGAATTAAGCAGACCACTCTTACCCAGTCCAAAGATCAGGGCTTGATCCATCACCGTTATTTAGCTCACTGCCCCATCCCAGCTCAGAACCTGGCTATATGCAAATTAGTCTGTCCCTGGCCCAGTGCATCATGGGAACAGGGCAGACCAAACTACCAAGCCAATTCTTCACCAGAAAGGATACAAGCTACCGGGGACCGGTTTCTGGCATTTCAGCCTCGTCGGCCCGGCTTGCTTGAATCCTGATGGAGCAGTGAGCAAGGGACTCATGTCAGAGTATACCCTGCCACACCTATAGTGGCCAAAAATGATTCAGAAAAGGGGGTGGTGATGAACAGAGTGTCTGAATTAAGCAGACCACTCTTACCCAGTCCAAAGATCAGGGCTTGATCCATCACCGTTATTTGGCTCACTGCCCCATCCCAGCTCAGAACCTGGCTATATGCAAATTAGTCTGTCCCTGGCCCAGTGCATCATGGGAACAGGGCAGACCAAACTACCAAGCCAATTCTTCACCAGAAAGGATACAAGCTACCGGGGACCGGTTTCTGCTGGCATTTCAGCCTCGTCGGCCCGGCTGGCTTGAATCCTGATGGAGCAGTGAGCAAGGGACTCATGTCTGAGTATACCCTGCCACACCTATAGTGGCCAAAAACGATTCAGAAAAGGGGGTGGTGATGAACAGAGTGTCTGAATTAAGCAGACCACTCTTACCCAGTCCAAAGATCAGGGCTTGATCCATCACCGTTATTTAGCTCACTGCCCCATCCCAGCTCAGAACCTGGCTATATGCAAATTAGTCTGTCCCTGGCCCAGTGCATCATGGGAACAGGGCAGACCAAACTACCAAGCCAATTCTTCACCAGAAAGGATACAAGCTACCAGGGACCGGTTTCTGGCATTTCAGCCTCGTCGGCCCGGCTTGCTTGAATCCTGATGGAGCAGTGAGCAAGGGACTCATGTCAGAGTATACCCTGCCACACCTATAGTGGCCAAAAACGATTCAGAAAAGGGGGTGGTGATGAACAGAGTGTCTGAATTAAGCAGACCACTCTTACCCAGTCCAAAGATCAGGGCTTGATCCATCACCGTTATTTTGTCCACCATAAGCGTGGAAGGGTATACTCAGATGTGAGTCCCTTGCTCATTGCACCATCAGGATTCAAGCAAGCCGGGCCGCCGACGCCTGAAATGGCAGAAACCGGTCCCCGGAAGCTTGTTTCCTTCCCAGTACAAGAATTGGCTTGGTAGTTTGGTTTGCCCTGTTCCCATCATGCACTGGGTCAGGAACAGACTAATTTGCATATAGCCAAGTTCTGAGCTGGGATGGTGCAGTGAGCTAAAAAACGGTGATGGATCAAGCCCTGATCTTTGGACTGGGTAAGAGTGGTCTGCTTAATTCAGGCACTCTGTTCATCACCACCCCCTTTTCTGAATCATTTTGTCCACCATAAGCGTGGAAGGGTACACTCAGATGTGAGTCCCTTGCTCATTGCACCATCAGGATTCAAGCAAGCCGGGCCGACGACGCCTGAAATGGCAGAAACCGGTCCCCGGAAGCTTGTTTCCTTCCCAGTACAAGAATTGGCTTGGTAGTTTGGTTTGCCCTGTTCCCATCATGCACTGGGACAGGAACAGACTAATTTGCATATAGCCAAGTTCTGAGCTGGGATGGTGCAGTGAGCTAAAAAACGGTGATGGATCAAGCCCTGATCTTTGGACTGGGTAAGAGTGGTCTGCTTAATTCAGGCACTCTGTTCATCACCACCCCCTTTTCTGAATCATTTTGTCCACCATAAGCGTGGAAGGGTATACTCAGATGTGAGTCCCTTGCTCATTGCACCATCAGGATTCAAGCAAGCCGGGCCGACGACGCCTGAAATGGCAGAAACCGGTCCCCGGAAGCTTGTTTCCTTCCCAGTACAAGAATTGGCTTGGTAGTTTGGTTTGCCCTGTTCCCATCATGCACTGGGAGAGGAACAGACTAATTTGCATATAGCCAAGTTCTGAGCTGGGATGGTGCAGTGAGCTAAAAAACGGTGATGGATCAAGCCCTGATCTTTGGACTGGGTAAGAGTGGTCTGCTTAATTCAGGCACTCTGTTCATCACCACCCCCTTTTCTGAATCATTTTGTCCACCATAAGCGTGGAAGGGTATACTCAGATGTGAGTCCCTTGCTCATTGCACCATCAGGATTCAAGCAAGCCGGGCCGACGACGCCTGAAATGGCAGAAACCGGTCCCCGGAAGCTTGTTTCCTTCCCAGTACAAGAATTGGCTTGGTAGTTTGGTTTGCCCTGTTCCCATCATGCACTGGGACAGGAACAGACTAATTTGCATATAGCCAAGTTCTGAGCTGGGATGGTGCAGTGAGCTAAAAAACAGTGATGGATCAAGCCCTGATCTTTGGACTCGGTAAGAGTGGTCTGCTTAATTCAGGCACTCTGTTCATCACCACCCCCTTTTCTGAATCATTTTGTCCACCATAAGCGTGGAAGGGTATACTCAGATGTGAGTCCCTTGCTCATTGCACCATCAGGATTCAAGCAAGCCGGACCGACGATGCCTGAAATGGCAGAAACCGGTCCCCGGAAGCTTGTTTCCTTCCCAGTACAAGAATTGGCTTGGTAGTTTGGTTTGCCCTGTTCCCATCATGCACTGGGACAGGAACAGACTAATTTGCATATAGCCAAGTTCTGAGCTGGGATGGTGCAGTGAGCTAAAAAACGGTGATGGATCAAGCCCTGATCTTTGGACTGGGTAAGAGTGGTCTGCTTAATTCAGGCACTCTGTTCATCACCACCCCCTTTTCTGAATCATTTTGTCCACCATAAGCGTGGAAGGGTATACTCAGATGTGAGTCCCTTGCTCATTGCACCATCAGGATTCAAGCAAGCCGGGCCGACGACGCCTGAAATGGCAGAAACCGGTCCCCGGAAGCTTGTTTCCTTCCCAGTACAAGAATTGGCTTGGTAGTTTGGTTTGCCCTGTTCCCATCATGCACTGGGACAGGAACAGACTAATTTGCATATAGCCAATTTCTGAGCTGGGATGGTGCAGTGAGCTAAAAAACGGTGATGGATCAAGCCCTGATCTTTGGACTGGGTAAGAGTGGTCTGCTTAATTCAGGCACTCTGTTCATCACCACCCCCTTTTCTGAATCATTTTGTCCACCATAAGCGTGGAAGGGTATACTCAGATGTGAGTCCCTTGCTCATTGCACCATCAGGATTCAAGCAAGCCGGGCCGACGACGCCTGAAATGGCAGAAACCGGTCCCCGGAAGCTTGTTTCCTTCCCAGTACAAGAATTGGCTTGGTAGTTTGGTTTGCCCTGTTCCCATCATGCACTGGGACAGGAACAGACTAATTTGCATATAGCCAAGTTCTGAGCTGGGATGGTGCAGTGAGCTAAAAAACGGTGATGGATCAAGCCCTGATCTTTGGACTGGGTAAGAGTGGTCTGCTTAATTCAGGCACTCTGTTCATCACCACCCCCTTCTCTGAATCACAAGGGCAACTCACACATATACCAGAGGAAATCTGGCTCTGCCATTACTTTAATTGGCAAGGTTGGGTTAGCTCTTCCAGCCTGAAAATTGCAGTCTGGAGTTTTGTTTAACAGGCATCACAACTAGGGTGGCACAACCAGTGCTGCAGTTCCTCAGGTGAATCTCTAACTTACATGCCCTGGGTACCCTTGGTACAATCTACTAGGGACATACAGGTTAGTTAGCTTGGCCAATTTGACAGACCTGTTTGAGGGTCAGGGTACCAGCCCTGAGGTCTGGTTACCAGGCTTCAGTGCACTCTCAGAGTCGAAAAACCAGCATCATCAGTCTAAAACCAAGGGGTGACCATACAAAAAGAAGCATTTCCTTACACCTATGGTGTAGAAGGTGCACCCAGGGTCTGGAAGTTAAATGACATTTGTAGACTGCAGCGACTATTGTGCCCTCCACTACAGTGGCAGTGCAAACATGGTGTTAGGCCTACTAGGTGTAGTTTGACTGCTGCAGTATAAAACCTGCAGTGCGGCCTGTCAAAATAACCCTTTTTGACAGGAGAAAGCTTTCCTTGTAAACATTATTGTCACCCCTACAAAGACATAGGCATTGTAGCCCAAAAGGTAGGGAGTGCATAATATGTACAAGTAGGACATGTAAAAATCTAAAGTTTCATCCTATGAGTGACCAGTACTGAAATGCTAGTTTCAATGTAAGAAGGCTGGCCAGCCCTTAGAGAAACAATGGGAAGCAATATCACGTTTTAATTTTGCTACCTCCAGTTAGGGACCTGTTAGAAAAATGATTAAACAGCTATTTGATAATATTTGTTAAAAACCTAGTACAATAGTAAAGTCAGATTTTTAATAAATATTAGGCAAAAGTTGCTTTTGGAAAGTTACCTTACCAGTTTAGAGTCCTTGAAGAATCTTCTTAAGGGAAGAAATTGCTGCCATTTTTCTCAGAAAAAAGAGATAACACTTTCAATTAGTAGTTTAAAATGAAAAATCTGCCCCTCACTGAAATTGAGAGTGCCCCATCCTTATAATCAACTAACGAAAGCCTTGAATTTGCTGCAGCAAAAAAGAGCTTTCCCCTCAACTCTCATGCGAGTGAGACGCTATGCATAGAGGACACACTGCGGGCCCTCAACACAAATGGATACTCTTCTGCTTCTGAATGGAGGACTAGGGGATTCCTTGGGAGGGCCTGGCCCACCCTCTAGAAACAGGCCTGGTCAGAATTGTGATGTGGAGATTTGTAGCATGAGATATCAACAGTGCTGGAAAAGAGGAGGATCCAGGCGAATCCCAGATTCGGCAGCTATTATTGAGACTAAAATGTGCTGGGTGCCACTGCAATTTTCAGTCACCAGGACACATTTAGCAGTGCCTACAGTTTATATGTTTTGTTTTCAGAGGAGCAACCTGCAGAGTTTCATAGACGTCTTATATTTTTCGTTTTAGATGGATCCACTGAAAATGCCTCCCTTAAAGGGCCATTACCACTACTTTTGCTGGAGTCTCAGCCTAGTTGGAGTCTCAATCAATCAATCAATCAAAGCATTTGTATAGCGCACTACTCACCCGGAGGGTCTCAAGGCGCGGGGGGGGGCGCGGTCCGCTACTGTTCGAACAGCCAGGTCTTGAGCTGCTTCCTGAAGGCGAGGTGGTCTTGGGTCAGGCGGAGATGGGTCGGAAGGGAGTTCCAAGTCTTGGCAGCCAGGTAGGAGAAGGACCTTCCTCCTGTGGTGGCTCTTCGGATGCGGGGGACGGCGGCGAGGGCGTGGCTGGTCGATCGAAGCTGGCGTTTGGGAGCGTAGAAGTTGAGACGGCTGTTGAGGTATCCTGGGCCTTGGTTGTGTAGGGCTTTGTCTGCGTGGGTGAGGAGCCGGAAGGTGATTCTCTTGTTGACCGGGAGCCAGTGCAGGTCTCTCAGGTTTCCGGAGATGTGGCTGCGGCGGGGGATGTCCAGGATGAGTCGAGCTGAGGTGTTCTGGATCCGCTGGAGTCTCTTCTGGAGTTTGGCGGTGGTTCCGGCGTAGAGGGAGTTGCCGTAGTCCAGATGGCTGGTGACGAGGGCCTGGGTGACCGTCTTCCTGGTCTCGGTGGGTATCCATCGGAAGATCTTACGTAGCATGCGCAGGATGTTGAAGCACGACGAGGAGACGGCGTTGACTTGTCTGGTCATGGAGAGGGAGGAGTCCAGGATGAAGCCCAGGTTGCGTGCGTGGTCTGTTGGTTTGGGTACGCTGCCCAGGGCGGGGGGCCACCAGGAGTCGTCCCAGGCGGAGGGTGAGGATCCCAGGATGAGGACTTCAGTCTTGTCCGAGTTCAGTTTCAGGCGGCTGTTCGACATCCATTTGGCTACGTCTGTCATCCCTTCGTGCAGGTTGGCTCTGGCGGTGGCGGGGTCGTTGGTGAGGGAGAGGATCAGCTGGGTGTCATCGGCGTAGGAGATGATGTTGAGGTTGTGCTGGCGTGCGATGGCTGCGAGGGGGCTCATGTAGATGTTGAACAGCGTGGGGCTGAGCGACGATCCTTGTGGTACGCCGCAGATGACTTCGGTGGCCTCCGATCTGAACGGGGGGAGGCGGACTCTCTGTGTCCTTCCGGCGAGGAAGGCGATGATCCACTCCAGTGCCTTCTCCTGGATTCCGACGTCGCTGAGGCGCTGTACTAGGGTACGGTGGCAGACAGTGTCGAAGGCTGCGGAGAGGTCCAGGAGGATGAGGGCCGCTGTTTCTCCGTTGTCGAGCAGGGCTCGGATGTCATCGGTAGCTGCGATCAGGGCGGTCTCGGTGCTGTGGTTGGCCCGGAAGCCAGACTGCGAGAGGTCGAGGGAACCGTTCGTCTTGAGGAAGGCGGCCAGTTGCTTGTTGACGGTCTTCTCGATGACTTTTGCCGGGAACGGGAGCAGCGAGATGGGGCGGTAGTTCTTTAGGTCGGTGGGGTCGGCTGATGGTTTCTTAAGTAGAGCGCTGAGTTCGGCGTGCTTCCAGCTCTCCGGGAAGGTGGCGATGTCGAAGGAGGTGTTGATGATGTCCCGCAGGTGGGGCGCGATGACGGCGTCGGCCTTGTTGAAGACGTGGTGAGGGCAGGGGTTTGTCGGAGATCCGGAGTGGATGGAGTTCATCGTGCGGATGGTGTCTTCGGTGCTGATCGGGGTCCAGGTTCGGAGGGTGGTGGTGGGGGGCGGTGGTTCGGTCGTGGCGTGCGTCGGTTGGGTGCTGAAGCTGTTGTGTATGTCCGCGATCTTGTTGTGGAAGTAGGAGGCGAGGGAGTCTAACATCTTAATGCCAATACCTTTGGGAAACAAAACAAATATGCTCAAATTGGCACGTCAGGACTAACAGGTATACTATGATTTGGGAGCAAGGTTTTGAATTTTGAAAGTTCTTCAGGTAAGAACTATGCATGCATTGTAAAAATATCAGCTACATTTATATCTAAATAGCAATTTATATATATCTTCTTAATACATGTTTATTACTACCCAAAGGAAAGTGTTCACAACTTTAGAATAACAACTGATTGAGAAAAAAAAACATGGGGGCATATTACCAACAAGTAGCGATAATTATCGCTAAATAGGCTTAGCGTCGATTTTTTTATCGCTGCCTATCGCTGGATATGTTAGCGGAGAAAACATGCTATTAGCAACGTTTTTCTCCAATGTGCTAAAATATTCAGCGATAGCGGCGAAATGCGTGAATATCACTGAGAATACAGCGATATTCACGCATTAGCGACGAAATGCTCTTAGCCATGTTATCCACCTCCCATTGGATAACATGGCTAAGAACTGGTCTGAGCAGGGTTTTTGGCGATAGCGGGAATATTTCCATCGCAACGCCTGCCTTGCTAATAGGCGATAGCGACGTTAGAGACTGCTTTCAGTCGCTAACAGGTTGGGTACGCCCACTTTGCATGTCATTAGCGATAAATATCGCTAACATGCAAAGCGGGCCCGAAACCGCTTGCTATCGCCTAAAAGCTGTCGCTAACATCAGTTAGCGACAGCTTGCTAATAGAGCGATAGAATTATCGCCTCTTAGCGGCCGAAAACAACCGCTAAACAGGCGATAATTGCCTATCGCCACCCTTGGTAATATGCCCCATGGTTCTAAATTATACCAAGGATTAGAACCTGTGACCTATAAGCAACCCACAGATCACTGCAACAAAAACAGTGACTCACTGAGCTATCTACACTAAATGTAAGTCTATTA
The DNA here is from genome assembly GCF_964261635.1 of Lissotriton helveticus. Classification (NCBI taxonomy): domain Eukaryota; kingdom Metazoa; phylum Chordata; class Amphibia; order Caudata; family Salamandridae; genus Lissotriton; species Lissotriton helveticus. Next base: position 1,969,196,485 of record NC_136065.1, read on the forward strand.
CCTGCTTGTTACGCAAAAGGAGCGTCAATAGCGTAAGTAAACTGCACACTGATGTAGACTGTCTGTGATTAACTAATTAAGACAGAGCTGATTTATTATCCCAGTTGTCCTTGCTGCCAATTTGTTTGGGAACAAAGGGGCATATTACCAACAACTAGCGATAATTATCGCTATGTTGGCTTAGCAGCAATATTTTTATCGCCGAGCTGCGGCGATTTTTATCGCTTAGGAACCTTGCTATTATCAAGGTTTATCTCCTAAGAGATAAAAATCGGCCGAAATGCATGAATATCGCTGAAAAGTCAGCGATATTCATGCATTACCGAGCTAATGCTCTTAGCTATGTTATCCACCTACCATTGGATAACATGGCTAAGAACTGCTCAGGGGCAGGTGTTAGCTTTTGGAGCGAATATCTCCAAAAGTTGGTAATAGGAGATAGCGATGTTAGCGACTGTTTCCAGTCGCTAACATCTTGGCACGCCCACTTTGCATGTCATTAGTGTCAAGTACCCCACAAGACTCACCTGGGCTTGTGAGGTGATCCCGCAGAGACGACAGTAGCCACCGCCCCTGGCCCCAACAAAACCCCGCGGGGAATAACGCCCGACAAGGATGAGGTGGAACCAGGGATGGGGGCCAAAGGAAGTGGCTTTGGTGGTAGGGACGTGGGATGGGTCTTGGCACAGCTGAGGGAACAAGGAACACCAGATTAGAGCTAGGGATTACGCTCGTGCTGTCAACCACCCCACAAGATACATGCAGACAGGAGCCCCTGTTTCTGACACTCACCACCAGGGTCGTTTGGGTTGTCTTCTAGAACAGGCCAATGCTGTGTCGTCTAGGAGCCCCACGTCCGTGGAAAAGGATATGAAGAAGGAGGCGCTTCTGCGCTTGGACCACCAAGGAACCAAAAGGAACTTAAAGGAAAGCGCTTCTGCGCTGCACAGCAGGTACTGACAAGAACTCCAGGGTAAGCGCTGTAGCGCGGCCCAAATGTACAATGCTCCCACGCAACCTGCGTGTAGGAGCCAAGCTGGAGCCCACCTGCGCCACTGCCAAGCAAGGTCCAAAGTATAAGGAAGCGCTCCTGCGCCTTGGGCAAAACAACAGAAAAACAAAATGTGGAAGTGCGCCTGCACTAGGAAGAGAAACCCGCAATAGCGCTCCTGCGCTACTGCAAACAAAGGAACTGATGCTTGTAAATAGCAGCGTGCCAGAAGCAGCTGCTTCAGGACACGTATCAGCAGCGCTCCAGCGCGGCTGACAGGAACAGGAACAAGCAGTCACGTAGCGCGTGAGGAATAGCAGCGTTACCGTGACCTGAAGAACCCTCGTCGTCAGCTGGGCTCAAGCGCGTCTGTCTGGAGGAATCAGAAGCACCGATCCGGCGGCCACACGCACTTTTAAACGTGTGGCCCGGAAGTGCTAGTTGCGGGGAGGACTAGAACGGGACTCTCCTCCGGCCGGAAGTGAGTATCCCAATGTCTGTGGTGAGGACTAGAACGGGACTCTACCTCCGGCCGGAAGTGAGTATCCCGCTCTCTGCATGCATCCTGCGGCGCCCGGGACTGCGGAAAGCCGCCACACGACAGTACCCCCCCCTCAAAACAGAACCCCCCGGGGAGTCAGAGAAGGGAAGCAGGGCGGGGGCTCAGAGGGTGGCTCAGATGGAAAGCACGGACCAGAACAGGGGCATGACGTACATGGGATCGGGGTTCCCAGGACCGTTCCTCAGGACCGTAACCCTTCCAGTCTATGAGGTAGAACAACCGCCCCTTGGTACGACGGGAACCCAGAATGGCCCTGACCTCGTATTCCACATGGTCCTCCACCACCACCGGAGAAGGAGGAGAGGGGACGGAGCAGCCGGGATGGACCGCACGCAAAAGAGAGACATGGAAAACCGGGTGCATCTTCATGTGGGCCGGGAGCGACAGTCTCATGGCCACTGGATTGATCACCTTCTCAATGTCGAAAGGACCCACAAACCGAGGCAGCAGCTTCTTGGGACCATGCACGTTGAGATGACGGATGGAGAGCCACACCTTGTCGCCGGTGCGGTACTCTGGTTCCGGCTGCCTGTGAGCGTCAGCGTGTGACTTGTAGGTGTCCTTTGCTTTGGCTAGCTCGAATCTGGCCAGTTGCCAGAGTTGACACAGAGTCTTGTGATAAGCCCGAACCGTGGGTAATGGACTCTCCGCTGGAACTTCCCACGCCGAGGTGCGTGGGTGTTTCCCTTGAAGACAGAAAAAGGGGGACATCCCTATGGCGGAGTGTTTGCTGTTGTTGTAGGCGTACTCAGCCATCCATAGTACATCAGACCATTCCCTCTCGACAGAGAGCAATAAACAGCGCAGGTATTGTTCCATGGTGTGGTTGGTTCTTTCCGCCTGCCCGTCTGTCTGGGGATGGTAGGCAGAAGATAGACGGACTTCCATCTCCATGAGTTTGCACACTGCCTTCCAGAATCGGGAAACGAACTGCGACCCCCGGTCCGTTATCACCACCTCAGGGACACCATGGAGGCGAACCACGTTGTTTACGAACACCAATGCCAGTTCCGCCGCCGTGGGAATTTTGGGCAGAGGTACGAAATGAGCCATCTTGGTGAGGTAGTCCACCACGGTCAGTACTGTGGTATGGCCGGTTTTGGTCAGCGGTAGCTCCACCACGAAATCCATAGATATAGTGTGCCATGGGAAGGGCGGCACCGGGATGGGACGGAGTTGGCCCACTGGGGGCTCTGATCTGTTCTTGCCTAGCAGGCATATGGTACAACGGGAGACATGGTTTCTTGTGTCGTTTTCTACAGTCGGCCACCAGAACTGTCGTTGTATCAGGTCAAGCGTTTTGTGGTATCCCGGATGGCCAGCGATGGCATGGTCATGACACATCCGGATCGCTTGTTGTTGACAGGGTTCCCTTGGCAGGTACAGCCTGTTTCCTTTGACTAGGAATCCGTTTTCTCGTACCACGCCTTTGTGTTCCTGCACTAGAGCGGCTGGATCAATTCCGTCCGTGTCTTTTCGTAACTGGGTCATGAAGTCCGTGGAGGCCACTACTCCCTGAAAGTGGTCATCCGAGATGACGGGAACTGGTTCCGTGTCGTCGGTGGCGTCCTCGGCCTCGTCTAATCTTGAGAGGGCATCCGCCTTGGCGTTGTCCTTTCCGGGTCGGTAGGTGATGGTGAAGTTGTATTCATTAAAGAACAGGGTCCATCTTAGCTGTCGGGCGGTCAGGGCGCGTGCCGAGCGTAAGAACTGCAGGTTTCTGTGGTCCGTGTAGATGGTGACCGTATGCTTAGCATCCTTCAGGTAATGACGCCATTCCTCGAACGCCGTCTTGATGGCCAGGAGCTCCCTGTCAGATACCGTGTAGTTCTTTTCTGCCGGCTGCAGTTTTTTGGAATAAAAGGCCACCGGATGCAGCAGTCCGGTGTTGACGTCCCTTTGTGACAACACGCCTCCCAAGGCGTCTTTCGAGGCGTCTGCTTCAACCACGAAAGGCTGTTCGGCATCCGGATGTATCGGCACCGGTGCTGTGGTAAACCGCCTCTTCAGTTCCTGGAACGCTTCGTCTGCTTTCCGGTCCCAACAAAAACGCAGTCCTTTGCGCAATAAGCGCGAGATAGGTGCCACCATCCCGGAGAATCCAGTAATAAAACGGCGGTAGTAGTTGGCAAACCCCAAGAACCGTTGCACCCCTTTCACGGAGTCCGGCGTGGGCCAAAGAAGAATGGCCTCCACTTTCTTTTTGTCCATCTGTATGCCGGCGGGTGTGATGATATGACCCAGGAACTCCACGGAGGTAACGTGGAACACGCTTTTCTCCAGTTTCACGTATAGTCTGTTTTTTCCTAGTTGTCGCAGAACCGAACGCACGTGTTGTACGTGCTCGGTGATGGTCTGGGAGAAGATCAAAATATCGTCAATGTACACGATACAGAAGACGTCGAGGAACTCCCTCAAGACCTCATCAATGAAGTACTGGAACGCGGCGGGGGCATTGCAGAGTCCGAAAGGCATGACTTGGTACTCGAAGAGGCCGAACTTGGTCCGAAAGGCGGTCTTCCATTCGTCTCCCTTCCGGACCCTGACTAGATGGTAAGCACCCCGCAGATCCAGTTTCGTATAAACCGAGGCGTTCTTGACTTGGTCCAGGAGGTTGGAGATGAGCGGAAGCGGGTATCGTTTTTTCACCGTGATGGTGTTCATCGCCCTAAAGTCGATGCAGGTCCTCAGGTCCCCTTCCTTCTTCGATACAAAGAAAAGGGGAGATGACACCGGGGACCTGGAATGGCGGATGAACCCGTTTTCCAAGTACTCATCCAGATAGGAACGTAGATGGACGTTCTCCTTTTCAGTAAGGGAATAGATCCTGCTACAGGGCAAGGTAGAGCCGGGTATCAGATCAATCCGACAATCGAAGGAACGATGCGGTGGTAGAGTGTTGGCTCCTTTTTTGTCGAAAACGTCTGCCAGGTCCTGATAGTCTTCTGGTACTTCGGTTTGAGACACCAACCCCATGCCTTGTCCTGATAATGACCGAGCTTGTATGGACCGGATACCATGCATGTTGTCCTCTTCGTAGCAGGTACTACAACAGTGTTCGGAATCCAGACTGATTACCCGTGAAACCCAATCGACTCGGGGATTGTGTTGTACCAGCCATGGCAGCCCCAGGATGACCTTAAACAGTGGTGCGTCAATGACGTCGAAGCTGATGGATTCGGCATGATTGTTTGTGAAGCACATCGTCAAGGCTTCAGTCTGATTCCTGATAAGTCCAGAGGTCAGATCAGTACCGTCGACGGCTTTCACCGTTTCTGGTTGCTTCTTGGGTGTCGTCCTCATTCCCAGAGAATGCGAATAGATTGTGTCGATAAAGTTGCCGGTGGCTCCGGAATCAAGCATCGCGATGACCTTCCAAGAGGCGCCGGTTTGGTTCCGCAAGGTCACTTCCATGCCTATGTGATGGTTGCCATCGAAGACTGCAGGGATCTCTGTAGTGCAGGAAGAAAAACCCAGAGGACGGACCCCCTTGTCTACTGGGTTGCTTCGTTTCCCGCCTGGTTTCCTTTCTCGACGGGCAAGGCGAAAGGCCGTTTGTTCCGTGGACGACTCGGTTTCACCGGGCACTCCCTAACGAAGTGTCCGCTCTTACCGCAGTAGAGGCACTGGTTCTGCTTCCTCCTTTTTTCTCTCTCTTGGCTGGTTAGGGCCCCTCTAACGCCGCCGATCTGCATGGGTTCCTGGGTGTCGCTTGACGAGGGAGCGTCCACCCTGCTTTTCTTGGAGGCCTTCTCAGAGAAGGGAAGGAAACGGTTGTCGCTGTTTTTCCCTTTTTCGGTTTTCCTCTCTTGCAACCGGAAATTCATCTTGACCACCATGTCGATGAACGGCCCTATCATGTCTGGTGGGTCGGGGTGTTGGGCAATAAGGTCCTTCAGGTCGTCATGTAACCCTCGATAAAACACCGACACCTTTTTGTCCTCCGGCCACTGCGCCTCTATGACCAGGCGGCTAAAGGTCGTGATGTAGTGAAGCAGATCACTGTTTCCTTGCTTTAACCCAAGCAGCTGGTTATCTGCGGCTTGTACGAACGTATGGCGAGCGAACATCCGTCGCATGGTCTCCTTAAACGTTGGCAAGTGGTTAAGCATGGGGTCATCGTTTTCAACCAACGAGATGGACCACTGCGCGGCGTCCCCGCCCATGTAGGACAGTATGAACGCCACCTTTGAAGCATCGTCAGGGAAGGCGGCTGTTCTGGCCATGAAATGCAGATGGCATTGGTGGATGAAAACCCCATACTTGGTGCTGTCGCCATAGAAACGTTCGGGTGGAGCCAATTGCACCGGGTGGGGCGTGATGACCTGAATAGCCGTGTCCTGACCGGTGGCAGAGGAGGACCCTCCAAAGGAGAACGTAGGCGGTCTAAGCAACCCCTCTGTTCTGGTTCTGGGGCTAGGAGTGGTTCCCCAAGGGTTGGTGAAGCCCGCCGTCACTTGGCCCTGTAGGGCCGTCATGTCTTGGCATAAGCTGAGGTTCTCTGCTTGCATGGCAGCCAGCATGGTTGCTATGTCCTGCAGGGTGACCTCCGTGTCTCCCATGTCGTCTGGGCAGGATGTGAGTACGTGGGCTTCTGATTCTGTCAAGTACCCCACAAGACTCACCTGGGCTTGTGAGGTGATCCCGCAGAGACGACAGTAGCCACCGCCCCTGGCCCCAACAAAACCCCGCGGGGAATAACGCCAGACAAGGATGAGGTGGAACCAGGGATGGGGGCCAAAGGAAGTGGCTTTGGTGGTAGGGACGTGGGATGGGTCTTGGCACAGCTGAGGGAACAAGGAACACCAGATTAGAGCTAGGGATTACGCTCGTGCTGTCAACCACCCCACAAGATACATGCAGACAGGAGCCCCTGTTTCTGACACTCACCACCAGGGTCGTTCAGGTTGTCTTCTAGAACAGGCCAATGCTGTGTCGTCTAGGAGCCCCACGTCCGTGGAAAAGGATATGAAGAAGGAGGCGCTTCTGCGCTTGGACCACCAAAAGGAACTTAAAGGAAAGCGCTTCTGCGCTGCACAGCAGGTACTGACAAGAACTCCAGGGTAAGCGCTGTAGCGCGGCCCAAATGTACAATGCTCCCACGCAACCTGCGTGTAGGAGCCAAGCTGGAGCCCACCTGCGCCACTGCCAAGCAAGGTCCAAAGTATAAGGAAGCGCTCCTGCGCCTTGGGCAAAACAACAGAAAAACAAAATGTGGAAGTGCGCCTGCACTAGGAAGAGAAACCCGCAATAGCGCTCCTGCGCTACTGCAAACAAAGGAACTGATGCTTGTAAATAGCAGCGTGCCAGAAGCAGCTGCTTCAGGACACGTATCAGCAGCGCTCCAGCGCGGCTGACAGGAACAGGAACAAGCAGTCACGTAGCGCGTGAGGAATGGCAGCGTTACCGTGACCTGAAGAACCCTCGTCGTCAGCTGGGCTCAAGCGCGTCTGTCTGGAGGAATCAGAAGCACCGATCCGGCGGCCACACGCACTTTTAAACGTGTGGCCCGGAAGTGCTAGTTGCGGGGAGGACTAGAACGGGACTCTCCTCCGGCCGGAAGTGAGTATCCCAATGTCTGTGGTGAGGACTAGAACGGGACTCTACCTCCGGCCGGAAGTGAGTATCCCGCTCTCTGCATGCATCCTGCGGCGCCCGGGACTGCGGAAAGCCGCCACACGACAATTAGTGATAAATTTCACTGACATGCAAAGTGGGGCCCAAGATGGTCGCTATCTCCTACTAGCTGTCGCTAACTGGTGTTAGCGACATCTAGGTAATAGGGTGATAATTTTATCTCCTCTTTCTTGGCTTTTACAGCCAAAAAAGCGGAGATAAACCCCCTTGATAATATGCCCCAGTGTTTTGAAAGAAATATTTGCATACGTTTATAGTCAGCATCTACTCATCATGACGTCACCTCCGTGACGCCGCCCTCTTTCTTCTGTCAGCCTTTGACCCTCAGTTATGGTATTCCAGAGTAAATTTTTCCAGCTCCTACGTGGGAAGCTTTGCATATTGTAATAGACAGATGTGTATGAAAGGTGCTAGATTTTGAAAGAGGAGATTGTGAGATGTAACAGTAAGATGTGTGAGAGTTATGCTAAATGAGCAATGGAAGGAGAGGCCACTGGGAGAGATGTGTTGTGTGATTTGAGAGAAGTGTGGTAAACCGGAGAGAGGGAAGTAACTGGATGATGTAATAGAGAAATGTGCATTGGTGTTACAGGTAATAGAGGCGTGAGCTTCTCAGCAGTAAAACGTGTTCAAGATGTACTTTGGAAATGGCAGAGTGATTGAATAGCGAGAAAGATGTCAGAGACCTCTACAACAAACAGATCAAGAAAGCTAAGGTTGACTAATTCAGATTACAACTAGATCAAGCGGCAAATCTCCCCAAGAAACTCTACGCACTGGTCAAACAGCAATCTGTTTCCGCGCCAATCCTATCTGATTCGAATGGCAATCCTCCCTTCTGCGAGGAATTTGACACTTTCTTCACAGAGAAATCTCAACTAATCTCCACCGACCTCGCCTCTAAGAAGGCCCTCTTGCCCCCTTCCTTAGCTGCCTAGCTCATCGACCTGCCTGTAAAGCGTATCCCGACTGTCGTTGACGCTAAGAACAATGCTTCATGGGGCTCCTTCTCCTCTTTTAGTGAAAAAGACATTGAAAGTATTCTCAAGACTATCAACCCATCTAACCACTTCGGTGACCCGCTGCCTCTGGCCATCTTCAAAGAGATCAAGAGCGCTCTCAGCCCCACTTGGACCAAGATTGTATGTAAATGCCTACTTATCTCAAGGCTTGATCCCCGATTGCCTTAAAGCAGCTCAGGTTTCACCTATTCTAAAAAACTCAATGCCGACAAATCGGATTTCAATAACTTCCATCCAATCTCCAACATCTCCACCCTAGCGAAACTTCTCCAAAAATGTGTCCAATCCCAACTCTGTGCTCACATTGAGAATTACCAACTCTTAGACCATCATCAATTTGGTTTCAGGAGGGGTCACAGCACCGAATCGGCCCTCATACACATTTTTGATGACATCCTGAAAATGCTCGACAAAAACGAATTCTGCCTCTTGATCCTCCTTGACCTCTCCTCTGCTTTCGATACGGTCTCTCATGACATTCTCCTATCCATCCTACAAAACAGAATGGGTTTCTAGGATCTGGTGCTCCGCTGGTTCTCATCCTTTCTTCTCCACAGATCTCAAAGATTCAAGTCAAATCACTCTCTCTCTCAGCCCTCCCCAGTACTCATGGGGGTCCCCCAAGGATCCGCCCTTTCCCCTATCCTCTTCAATCTTTTCTTGGAACCTCTTACTAACCTACTCAACTCTATGAATATTCTCTTCCACATGTATGCAGACGACACACAACTCTATCTGAAAATTTCATCCCTGGACAACATAATCTCACTAAATTCTATCCTCACGTCGACCCAAAATTGGTTAACAGAGAATCCTCTCCTGCTCAATGCTTCCAAAACGGAATTCTTGCTCATCTCCCCTCCGAACCACACCCCAAGATCGATCTCTGGTTACCTCACCTCACGACTCTCAACTGCACTCCGATCATCATAGATTCAGCCAAATCACTTGAAGTCACAGTGGACAAGCACCTGAGTATGAAGGCTCATATCAGCAACGTTTGTAAGGGAGCAAACCACCTGATGAGGACACTCAGAATGATCAAACCTTTCTTGCCACAAAAGTATTTCAAGCAGGTGGTACAAGCACTTGTCTTATCAAGGTTAGACTATGGCAGTGCAACTCTCTGTGGCCTTCCTAAATACGCCTTGGCTCCACTTAGGGCCTCACTGAACTCTGCAGCAAGACTGATTACAGGCTCCAAACGAAAAGAGCAAATCTCCCCAGTCCTGAAATCTCTCAACTGGCTACCCTTTGAAGCACAAATCCAGCTAAAGATTGCAATCCTGACGCACAAAGCCCTGCACTTCAATACTCCCACTTATCTAGCGCAAAAACTTGAATCATCCTGCGGGGAGAGGGCTTCCAGAGAGCCTCTACTCACCTCCTGAAACCTATCATCCTCAGCAAAAAGAGAACCTATCACCGAGCCTTCTCTGGTGCTGCCCTTAAAATATGGGTCTCTCTTCCGCCGGATGTACGCAGACTCGCCTCGATGACGGCTTTCAAACTGGAAGCCAAGAGATTCTTAATGAGCAAATTCCTACCATAAGGGGCTGTGATACTCATAAGGTGGCTATCTCTTGGTTCCTAGCTCAATAGCACAACTAACAGTTACGGTCCATATCGTCTGCTTAATGTTGTACCTTTTATGTGTACCATTGTTTACTGTTTATCATTGTGGGTTTTTTTCTTCACAATTGCTGTGTATATTTCATTTTGTCCTCCCCACCAACTTATTGTAAAGTGCTCTGATATCCTTCGAGGTCTTGTTCGCGCTATATAAAACTTTATAAATAAAATAAATAAATAAGTGTGAGGTGTAGAGAGATATCTGTATGAGATGTAACTGAGATGGAAAAGATGCTATGCAGACATGTCTGTATGAGATGTAGGTGTCTATTGCTATCAGTGTTGTCTTTTGACCACTGCTGATCTTGTCTTTGGTCTGTGCTCCATGGCTATTTGTGGGTCTTGTTCTGCTCTTCTGTATAAGGCTCACCAGGTGAGTTGATGTTGGAGTCCTATGATGCTGATGCAAACAGGCGGGAGCACGTGTCAATGAGTGATACCGCATGTGGCTGGCCACCAGAATATCATGGGTGGTGGTAGTAGCATACCGCACCCTTTGATCTTCAGCTGATATTAGAGGGTTGTCCCTTGTCCTACACTAAGTCTCTCAACTTCCTTCTATTTACTGTTGAGAGCCTGAGGAAATGGTGAGGAGTTGAAACTACCTAGAGTAAACAGGGCTCCCATCAGGAGGTGAAACTACCTAAAGTGAACTGGGCAACTAAAGTAAGTGTAAACTGCCTAAAGTAAGAAGGGGTTCCATAAGGAGTAGATACTACCTGAAGTAAACAGGGCTCCCGTAAGGAGTTAAAACTACCTAAAATAAATGGAGCTCCCATAGGAAGTTGAAACTAAGGTAAAGAGTGCTACATAGGAAGTGGGAACTAAAGTAAACAGGGCTCTCATAGGGAGTTGAAATTACCTAAGCAAACAGGGCTCCCATTGTTAGTAGAAACTACCTAAAGTGAATAGGGAGTTGTAACTCCATAGGGAGTTAAAACTATCTAAAGTGAACAGGGATTCCATAGGAAGTTAAACCTACTGAAAGGAAGCAAGACCGCCATGGGTAGTTTAAACTAACCAAAATAACAGGGATTCGATAGGAAATTGAAAGTACCTAAAGTAAACAGGGCTCCTATAGGGAGTTGAAACTACCCTAAGTAAATGGGGCTCCCAAAGAAAGTTGAAACTAAAGTAAACAGGGCTCGCATAGGGAGTTTAATTTCCCTAAAGTGAACAGGGCTGCAATGGGTAGTTCAAACTACCTACAGCCTTTTCATAGGGAGTTGAAACTACCAAATGTGAACAGGGGTTTTCCATGGGGGTTAAAACTACCAAAATTGAACAGGGCTTCCATGGAGAGTTGTAACTACCTAAAGCAAACAGAGCTTTAATGGGGTGCTGAAAATGCCTAAAGAGAACTGAGCTCTCATAGGCTGTTGAAACTACCTAAAGCACACTGGAATCACATTGGGATTTGCAACTACCTAAAGTAAGCTGGCGTTCCATAGGGGGTTAAAACTATCTAAAGTAAACAAGGCTCCCATAGGGAGTTAAAACTACTTTATATCTAAATAAAGTTATACTTACCACTACCTATAATAAACAGGGCTTGCAAAGGGAGTTGAAATTACCTAAAGTATGTAGGGCTCCCATAGGGAACTGAAACAACTGAAAGTAAACATGGCTTCCAGAGGGAGTTGAAACTACCTAAAGTAAACAAGGCTCCCATAGGAAATTTAAAATACCTAAAGTGAACAGGGCTTTCAAACGAAGTTGAAACTACCTAAAATAAACAGGGCTTGAATGGGGAGTTGAAATTACCTAAAATATGCAAGGCTCCCATAGGGAGTTGAAACTACCTAAAGTGAACTGGACTCCCGTAGGGGGTTGAATCTACCTAAACTAAGCAGAGCTCCAAAAGGGAGCTGAAACTAAAGTAAACAGAGTTCGCATAAGATGATGAAACTAGCTAAAATGAATAGATTTCCCATGGGAGGTTGAAACTAGTGAAAGTGAACAGGGCTTCCAAGGGGAGTTAAAACTATCAAAATTGAACAGGACTGCCATCAGGAGTTAAAATTACCTAAAGGAAACAGGTCTCCCTTAGGGAGTTAAAACTACCTAAAGTAAATAGGGTTCCAACAGGGAGTTGAAACTACTGAAAGTGAACAGGGCTCCCATAGGAAGTTGAAACTACCTAATGTGAACAGTGCTTGCATAGGCAGTTGAAACTGCCTAAAGCAAACAGACCTATTATAGGATGATGACACTACCTAAAGTACACAGGGCTCTCATAGGTAGTTGAAACTACTTAATGTAAACAGGATGCAACAGGGAGCTGAAACTACCTAAAGTAAACAGGGGTCCCCTAGGGAGTTGAAACTAAGTAAAGGAAACAGGGCCTCCATAAGGAGATGAAAGTAAAGTAAACAAGGCTTGCAAAGGGAGTTGAAACAAAAGTAAACAGGGCTTCCATTGGGAGTTCAAACTACCTAAAGTAAGCAGGGGCCCCATAGGGAGCTGGAACTACCTAAAGCAGCAGGTTTTCCATAGGGAGTTGAAACTACCTAAAGTAGCAGTGGTCCCATAGGGAGTTAAAACTACGTAAATTAAACAGGGCTTCCATAGGGAGTTGAAACTACCTAAAGTAAACAGGCCTCACATAAGGTGTTGAAACTACCTCAACTACACAGGGCTTCTATAGGGAGTTGATAATACCTAAAGTAATCAGGGCTCCCATAGGCAGTTGAAAGTACCTAAAGTGCACAGGCCTGCCACTGACAGTTGAAACTACCAAAAGTGAACAGAGCTCCATTGTTCCGTTTACTTTCCTCTTGAATCACTCTCTTTAAGTACCCAAGGAATAAGGGTCGCAAGGGCAGTAAAGGTGTTGACAAAAGGCAAGCCATGAGTAGTAGCTGCCACTGATAAATGATCTTTGTGAGTGGCCAGTTTCTCAGTTTGTCCTCTGCCAGAGATGAAATGCTTCAGTGAATTACCTGGCGGACCATCAACATACATGGAGATGCCAAATCACATATCAGCGGTTGGTGTGGGGGACTTGGTATATGTGAAAGCAGAGTAGCAAACAGGATTTTTCTCTTTGCCGTCTACGCGGACAGTGGTCTTCACTAGTAAAGAAATTAATTTAAGTAACAACAAGAGACTATTATATTATTCCTTCCTCTTTTGTGTGAATGAATACAGTGGAATGTATTTGACCCATGACCACTGGGGAGTGACCGATAAGGTGTAGTAAAACGCGGCACTGTACCTTTAGAGAATGGTGCCTAGAAGACTCTGTATTGGCTTGCTGTGAGTAGCATCAGCAATACAGATAAACACTAAAATACTAATTGTGAGTCAGATGGTATTGCGAATTCTTTGAGATGTGGAGGAAGCACTAATTACAGAGTATATTTCTCTGGTGGAAATTCCTAACTATGTATTGAAGGGCATTCCAATGGAGAATTCTACTTTTTATTTAGCATTTTCCCCACACCTAAGAGATTTTTCCTTTACCATCCAACCTTCAATCAATCAAGCCATGCATAATCCTGAATAACTACAATTCTGCACTGTTTTCCTTTGTACCTCCAAACACAGGTCACCAGCATCAACAGTCCTTGACAGTCCTTGCACTACTACCCAAGTAGTAAGGTTGTTGGTGAGCAAAGTGGTGTCCTCGTATGGGGCTATCATGGGAGGCTAATAGTAGTGAAGAGTAGGGTTGTAAAGCTTGAGGCCGATGCCATGAGCAGATGAGGTACATGGCTGGGCTGCACTGCGGTTGAAGAAGGAAGACTTGGCAGCATGAGTCCCACCTCACGTAAGCCCAGTGGTTAAGGGGGTCTCACAGCCAATAGAGGTAGATTGGATAAGATGGCACACATTAGGTATGCATGCGAGACAGCTGGGCATGCAGGGAGGCAGCAGAAAAGGCAGGTTTAGGGAATAACAATCTTAGGTCTGGAAGAGTCTTTGTGAGAGCCCTTACTGAACTAGGCCTCAGCAATATGACCCACAGAGCTGACCACGTTTCTGTAAAGATTATAATAACTCACACTTGGCAACATGGCCTCAGCAGCAAGGTGTCCTCAGAAAAAGTATGTGTGGCATAGATACAGCTGTTAGTAAAACTAGAATCCCAAAAAAATGTAAGCAACATAAAGGCCTAAACTGAGTAAATTAAAAAGATCAATATAATAAAGGTAAGACATGTCACATCAAGTGGAAATTAACACAGCTCTAAGAGGTGTGAAATAAAAATTCTACAGGTCAGGAATGCAATAAATGGACCATAGATAACCCAACTGAAATCAATGGGTGCCAAAGGACAGCTTGAATCAATTCAGCAGGTAGAACTATGCTACCATACAGGCTCACTGGTGAAAGAGGTGTTGAATCTCAGCAAGGCTCTCGAAGGCTCACGGTCAATAGGTTGCAGGTATTAGAGCTCTGTCTCATAAAGTCAAGAAACCAAGGGCCATATGTACTAATTTTTGGATTTGTGATTTCCGAATTGCAAATCCATAGAAATTGCTATTTGGGATTCACAAACTGAAAAGTATGTTACCACTGATTCTACTAATAGCAATTCCAATGGTTTCCCATTCGCAATTAGGAAATCGCTATTTTGGAAATAGCTAAATTGCGATTTCCTATTTGGAAATCGCAAAATAGGAAAAGTCGTATTCTGGATGCAGAATGATGATGTCAGACCAGTAAGTTTACAAATACAGGACGTAGCCACAACCCAGGAACCTGGAAGGTGCGGGAAGTAAGTAGTGCTCCTGCATCACTACTGCCAGTCTATTAAACCATTCCTGGAGAACACCATGTTCAAAGAAGATGGGAAAAAGGATTCAGGAAAAGGGAGGTGAAATTTTCAGAAAAGGAGATAGAGCTTCTGACAGAAGAATGTGTCTCCCATATGGACCAACTGTTTGGAAAGACCTCCTTCACAGTACCAGAGATCTGGACCAGCATCTTGAGAAGGTGAACTCCTTAGGTGTCACCCAGAGGACCATCTCAGATATACGCAAACGCTTTATGACCTCGGGTATTGCACAAAGGAGAAGGTGACCAGTAGGTTGGCTGAGGGTCTTGTAACTTGCGGCGGACCCTCAAAACACCTCTCCGACTCCCATGGAAACACTCATCATAAAACTAGACAGTGTTGTGGGAGTATCTGACATTGATACCTCCAATCCAGCATGCACCAGCCAGGGTAAAGCATCTTCCCTTTACTTAACATTACATAATGTTAGCAAATCCATATGTCATCATTCACATCATGAATAACTCCATTGAGATGCTTGCCTTACTCTTATAGTGCAACATGGGAGTTGTAGTACACAGAAGTTGCTTGCTGCACTGTGTGCTGATTACTACACTAAACATATCTACACATCATAAACATGTCACAAACATACAAAGCATAGTTACAATAATATTGTGAACAAACATTAACCATTTATTCACACTAACTATATACATGCATTTCTACAGATCACATCCTAGATGTGTAAGAAATAATTCATGCTGAAGTGGCTATTGATACACATGTGAAAACTGAGGACACAACATCACCGTCTTCTTAGCTCATCGCCCCAACTTCAACTGGTAGCAGAGCAACCATCTCACAACTACCAGACATTGTGGACAATGATTAGGCACACTCGTAGAACAGGGACACCACAACACCTGTAGGCAGAACACACTGGCAGGGCAGGAGCCAATTATCAACAGTCCACAATAATAATTACATGTCAGGGAGTTCTCCTGTGTTTGGTGGCTTGGAGAAGTCCATCATCTCTGTACAGTTCCTTCAAACAAAACAAATAAGGTCTGTCAATAGGCATCTGCTACGAATGTCTAGGTTGATGCAG
The DNA here is from genome assembly GCF_964261635.1 of Lissotriton helveticus. Taxonomy (NCBI): domain Eukaryota; kingdom Metazoa; phylum Chordata; class Amphibia; order Caudata; family Salamandridae; genus Lissotriton; species Lissotriton helveticus. Next base: position 1,969,212,163 of record NC_136065.1, read on the forward strand.
AAAATGGAGAAATGGCAGGACCAGAAGACTGCTGCCATGGAGAAGGAGCACGATGTGCAGAGACAGAGGCACAGGCAATACATGTCATGCTTTGATTCCTTCACCTGTTCCATCAACCAACTGGCAGTAGCCACAACAACACGAGCAAGGCAAACTGTCAACATACTGACTGACATGGGGCACTGCTGTCAGGATTTTACACGTGGGCTAGTGCAAGTGACCACAGCCTTTAAGAATATTCTTACCCACAACCTCTGTATCCCCAACATCTTACCCCCTCCTGAGAGCAAAGAGGGTTGTAGCCTCAGTGGCACATCTTTGCAGGAGGCATGCAGTACCAGGCATTCACACCAAAATACTTCTGGGACTGACATGTCAACAGTTCCACAGCCCAGTGCTGCTGACAAGGCACCCAACCCCAGAGGCCGGAAGAAGTGAACCACTAAACACTCAGGGTTTTATTTCCAAGCTCATTGCGCCGCTGGTGTGTCACTTTTATTGATGCACCAACAGCAAAATGGGCTTCCCCATATCTACAAGGCACCCTGCATGACTTTTCAGGGCCTTGTAAATATGTTTCACTTTCACGTATAACTGCGTAAAAGGGGTGTTCCATAGATGCTGATGTGGATGATCCCACCCAACATCCAGGGAACTTGACGTATTTCCAGGTTTACAACTTTTTGTAAACCTGGGAATGTGTCAGAATCCTACGCCTCCCAAGGGGAGGTGTAAGGAGGTGCAAGGAGGAGAAATACTTTTATTTTTCCTTGTGATTTCCTATTTCCTATGTGTGCTGCATAGAAAGAGGAAAATACCTTTAAATATTGTTTTTGTGCAGGAGGGTGTCCCTTTCTGCACAAAAACAATCACGCCGTCAGTGCAGGAACCCTTGCTAAACGATGCAAGTGTGTGTGCACTGGTGCACGACTGCTGTTTGTACGCAGGCACAGGGGAGAACAGTAAAATGCCTTATTTTGTAGATAGGGCACATTCTTGCCCTTTCCTTTTGATGCATGGCAGCACAACAGGAAGGCGTGTTGCGCTGCCAAGCGTCAATATATTGTAAATCAGGCCCTGAGTCATAAGTAGACTTTGTTTTCTTTGTTGTTGCATACTTTGTTGCTTGTTACATCCACAATGAATAATGTTGATTCTTGAGAGAAACAATGTTGTCAATACCTGAATTAAAGGTGGTCTCTCAGTTATGCACCATCATGTGTGATGTCTATTCATTAGATGTTTTAACAATTCTTACCTGAGAAATAGTTATTTGTGATCTGAGTGGAATTCAGGCTTTATGTGGATGCTGTGCAGATCCTTCTTCATTGCAATATTGTGTAGTATGGCACATGTGACGAGGATCTTGCAGCGCGTCTCAGGTCTGTACAGTAGTGATCTACCGGTCTTCTGGAGGCAGAGAAACTGGGACTTCAGGATCCCAAAGGTCCTCTCTAAGATTGAACACATTGTCCTGTGTCCCTGTTGTATTGCCTTTCACTTCTTGTCCTTGGAGTGAGGTATGGTCTAAGTATCCAGGGACGTAAGGCATATGCACTGTCAAGGTAACTGGATGAGAAGGAAAACCATTAGGTTACATTACACACAGTGTCCTGGCCACTGTATTCATTGAGTCTGCAATTCTCTTACCTAGTAAAAAAACATTGCCAAATTCACCTGTGACATTTGGTTTTGTATTCCACTGTGGTGGAACATGAATGAATTGTGAGTGCTGCCTGGGAATCTGGCCACAATATTTACTATGATATAGGAGGCGTCACACTACCAGCACATTGAGTGAGTGTGAACTTTTCCTTTTCCTGTAGATGAATTCAGTTGCTGAGGGGGGATATATTGCAGTGTGTATGCCACAACACATCCAATGACATTGGGGAACTGTGCTACCCGGTAGAACATCAATTTGGTTTGTTTCAATAATTGGGGGGTATTGGGAAAAGATATATATTGGTTAACATTACTAACCATGATGTCCATGAAACTGTCAAAGAACCTGGAAAAGGCACTTTGTGACACCCCCCACCACTGCTATGGCCCTCCAGTAACTTCCAGAAGCTAAAAGGCGTAGGCAACACAATACCTGCACCTGTGGCAGGACTGCCATGCTTCTGAGTGATGGGGTCTGTAACTGAGGGTTGAACTCAGCAATCAAATCAAGAATTCCTGACTACTGAGTCTGTACCTCTCATGAATCTCCTACTCAGTCTATTCAAAAAGGGTGACCCTTACCCTAAATATTCTCTCCTCTCTACTTCTCCTTCTCTGCCTGCCAGCCAAAATCCTCATCCCTCTAGCCAGAACATACAAAACAGCCATTATGAAAGATCCTGATGCATTTTAGGTGAGTTTACATCTGGTTACTACCTGTTCCAATTCAATGGTAATTGCATTTCCTAAATGGCCATTTTGCGATTAGTCGCAATTAGAAAATCCTTTGTACATGCGGTAAGCAATTTGGAAATCCATATTTGCGATTCCCAAAATGCAATTTGTACTAGGTAGAAAATGCTTTTTGCACCATCGCAAATACCTTTCCTACATACCAAAATGGCATTTGGCATTTCCTAACAGCCCGAAATTGTGATTCGCAGTGTTAGGAAATGCAAAATGCCTCCGTACATATGGCCCAATGTCACTGATGTTGAATTGATGAGTAGGAAACAAAGAAAAAGTTGATTCAGTGTTGTAAAGTCTCCTGCTCCATGTAGCTTGGTAGCATTGAAGTTTTGTGATGTGATGTTAGACAGCGTGTCAAACTACAGCGGCTGCTCATGGAGGGGGGCCCTTTATACTCTGAGCTGCAGACATTGGAAGTTCCATTGTTGAGTTCAGACACCAAATATGTCATACCCATAACTGCTATAAGCATGGTTGGTAACTAATGAATTACTTGTCCAATTAGTTTTTCCTGACCAGGTAACCTGTGAGCTGCACATTTTTTTCTGATCTCATTTCCTATTCAGAAACTATTGATTAATTACAATATTACACTTCTCTTGTATTTCGTACTACAGTACATTCAAACAATACACAGACGTGGGCCTAGTCAGTAGGCTACACCCAGCGCAGAAGTAATACAAAATGGCAAAAATATAGTTGAACAATATTAACAAAGTTTTGCTGCACTTAGGGCCCTATTATGATGGCGAACGGACTTGCGTCCGTCCGCCACCCCTGAGTAAGAGGGACCGTCCGCATGGGCAGCGGCGGTCCCTCCATGGCAAGTAGGATGTGACCGCCACCCTGGCGGTCACTTCCTGTATTTTTTACATTGCGGCGGGTGCTGCTTGAAGCAGCACCCGCCGCAATGTAAACAAGCATTGGAAATGCAATAGGTCTCGCAATAACGCGAGTCTGAACTATTAGCATTGTAAATGATAATGCCCTTTATTTTTGCGTTCTGGTTTTTGGAACATAAATAAAAGGCTTTGTCATTTACAAGGCCTATAGCTTAAATTTGCGTTAAAACGAGACCTATTGCATTGCAATGGTGGTGGTGCTGCTGAGTTTTCTCTGAATCTGCACCCACAATCTGCACTCTGAATCTGCACTCTGAATCTGCACTCTGAATCTGCACCCACAATCTGCACCCACAATCTGCACCCACAATCTGCACTCTGAATCTGCACCCACAATCTGCACCCACAATCTGCACTCTGAATCTGCACCCACAATCTGCACCCACAATCTGCACCCACAATCTGCACTCTGAATCTGCACTCTGAATCTGCACTCTGAATCTGCACCCACAATCTGCACTCTGAATCTGCACCCACAATCTGCACCCACAATCTGCACTCTGAATCTGCACCCAGAATCTGCACTCTGAATCTGCACCCAGAATCTGCACTCTGAATCTGCACCCACAATCTGCACCCACAATCTGCACCCACAATCTGCACCCACAATGTGTGAGTGGCGTTGCGTGTGTGAGTGGCATTGCATGTGTGAGTGGCGTTGCGTGTGTGAGTGGCATTGCGTGTGTGAGTGGCGTTGCGTGTGTGAGTGGCGTTGCGTGTGTGAGTGGCGTTGCGTGTGTGAGTGGCGTTGCGTGTGTGAGTGGCGTTGCGTGTGTGAGTGGCGTTGCGTGTGTGAGTGGCGTTGCGTGTGTGAGTGGCGTTGCGTGGGTGAGTGGCGTTGCGTGTGTGACTGGCGTTGCGTGTGTGAGTGGCGTTGCGTGGAGGAGTGGGGTTGCGTGGATGAGTGGGGTTGCGTGGATGAGTTGCGTTGCGTGGGTGAGTGTGGTGTTGCGTGGATGATAGTGGGCTTGCGTGGGTGTGAGTGGCGTTGCGTGTCTGTAAGTGTTGCTGTGTGGGTGAAAGTGGCACAGAGCCTTTGATGTGGCCTGGCGCAGGAGAAATGCTGCTGCTGCTAATTAAATACAAGAGCGGCCGGGAAGCGGCCGGGAAACACAAGTACGGCCGGCCACATAATTAGGGGAGGAGAAGCCGCACAGCACACGCTGGGAGAAGCCCTTTGATGTGCTGTGCGGCCGCGATGCGCGCTCTGTGCTGGGGGAGGGCCATTAGCCTGAACTCGCGGCAAGATCAAACGAAGGGTGGGAGGGACATTGAGGAACAGATGGCCATGAAAGTGTATGGGCCAAAAGCGCGTGCCAGTGGCCACGTGCACTCGAAGAAAACACCACGAAAAAATGCGGTGGTTTGACAATCAGTTCGAGCACTTGAATTCTCGCCATTTCCCATTCCTTCGGAATGGTAAAGGACGAGACCTAAAAATGAAAGCAGTGCATTTGCATGCACAAAGCGGCAGGCGCGGCGCGGTGCCTGCCGCTTCGTGCATGCAAAGGCAGGGGGGTACCATAGGTACCCCCCATGTGCACCCCCCACACCCCCTTCACCCAGGGGGCCCGCAACGGGCCCCCGAAGTGAATGTCCGTATGCTTTTCCACGGCGGAAAAGCCGCCGCGGAAAAGCATGTGATTCCCTCCATCCTAATATGGCTGGCGGTGTCTGATAGGCACCGCCAGCCATGTTAGAGCTTTACCGCCGCGGTCGGAAGGCGACCGCGGCGGAAAAGCTGCGGACGGAATTCAAGACCCACCAGCCATCCTAATTTGGCGGTGGGTCTTTGGAGGCTCCGCAGCGGTTTTCCCGCATCCTCCGGGCCAGCGGTGGCTTCCGCCGGCCCGGAGAATGCGGGAAAACCGCGATCATAATCGGCCCCTTAATGTTGTTTCCTTAAATAGAAGAATGCTCACTCCTAGGGCCAATCGTTCAAAAAAGCCCCAAAAAGACAGATTGCAAACACAAGAAGGGAGGAGCATAAACAAATAAACTTATTGTTATAAATACACAATGTAATGTATTCACTAGAAAGGACAGCAAAAGGAGACTGCAACAACACAATAACAATAATAGACATCACAAGATCTATATTGTTTTATTGAAAATTAATCTTTTATTCCTTCTTTTCTTACACATATAGATAGGAACACAAAAACAGCTTTTCAATAGTGTGGAGTGGATGCCGGGTCCTGAAGAAAAGGAGTCTTGTCATCTAAACTGTGCCTGGGAATATGACTGGTTTGTCCAATGATAAAAAATTAAAAAACAGAAATGGAGATTTTTTGGCTGCAATACGAAAGAGGGGATGAACCTCTCTAATTTTGGGGAATATTATAAAAATAATGAAATCCTGGTAATGATGAGTTACAGAGAACATGAAAATCTGCCCTGAGGAAGTCCTTACTATGAGGATGAAACTCGTTGGCTGTATGTTTGGCTGTGTCCTTGTTTGTGTTCATGTTCCTATCTTTATATGGAAGACTTACTACAACTAACTTGCTGGGGGGTGCTAGCAAATCCTGAGTCTGTCACCCCACGACCGCCGCAGATAAGAGCGGGTTGGGGAAGTTTTGGGAGCCGCCAGCCCCCAAAACTCATGCTGCCTGGGACAGATTGCCCCCCCCCCCACCCTCCCCTTGCTACACCCCTGCTTGCCTCCACCCCGTCAATGCTGCCAACTTTTTAACCACCCATATAATTACAAGTGTCAAATGCTCTTCTACAGCGGCCCTTAACCAATTGACTTCTGTGGCTCTCCATTGAAAGGTGGGGACCCCGGCCTAAACAATTTGCATGTTTTGATCCTCAAAAGAATATATAAAAATATGGAAACAAGTATACATCAAACAAATACACAAATGACCAAATATTTTACAAACAAAAAATATGTGAACATTTAAATATTAATTATAATGTGAAGGGTTGAGCTTCTCAAAACTTTAAAGAGTTTTAGGGGCATATTATCAAGGGGGCGATACTATTATAGCTGCTTTAAAGTCAGTTTTTGGGCGAAAAGCGGCGATAATTTGATCGCATTATCAACAAGGACACACTAACTTGTGTTTCCTTGCCTTAGCACCCGTTGTTAGCACGCCTCGAATCGCATCGTTAATGCGATGCACAGGAGGGGTGCCTGACAAAACTCCAGGGAAAAATATCGCTAACCCAGCTTCGCAATATTATCAACGAGGGGTAGCATATTTGAAATCACGCTAACTATGCCTTAACGCAGGAATTTAACATCTGTTAAATTCCTGACTAAGGCATACCTAACATGGGAGGTGGGTTGTGGGGCTAAGGCCACAGTGCCATATCATCAAGTTATCTCCGTTTTCCTTGGAACATCGCTGGAAATAAGCAAAATCAGTGGCAATGAAAACTTGAGGCAATTTCTGGAAACTGCCGACATACTTTGCCTCCAAGAGACCTGGGCCCTGGCCAGCACCTCATTGGAAGGGCACTACGAACACTTTATTCCAGCCATAAAAAAGAATTTATTCGGCCGACCAGCTGGCAGCCTATCAGTTTTTATAAAGCATGATAGTGCTCTTGAAGCTGAAACTATCAACTTAAACACAACAGGACTGCAAGCTCTACAAATCAAAGGCCTGAATATGAATTCACATCCTATGCCTCTTCTAATAATTAACTGTTATATAAACCCAGCCCTGTTTACCACAAAAGAGAAGTTGGAGGGGCTGCTGGGGAAATTAGAAGATCTCATGTGCAAATATAAATCCTACTAGGTTATCCTAGCGGGGGATTTCAATCTGAAGGTTCTGGACACTAACAAATCTCCTCTCCTGAGTTCTGTCAGGGCAGCGCCGTTGATCAACTTCATCAGCAACCACAACCTGACCTCAACCTACGCACTGAAGAAAGCTTATTCGAACACATGGGATCCCCCTCCTACCTTCAGGGACATCTCAAGAATTGATTACATCATGATCAGCGAAGCACTGGCGGCTAGCTTGTACAACTTTGAAGTAGAAGAAAGGTCAGAAAGCGATCACAGGCCATTAAGAGCGGTCTTCCTGATGATAGTTCCGACAGCTCCACACTATCAAACCACTGGTACATCGAGAGGGGATGAAAATGACAGTGTTTTGAAAAGAATCAAATGGTCCGTCAAGATAGGTAACTCGTTACAAACATGGCTGGACGAAAAACAGGGAGGCAATCTCTCTACGCCGACATCACCCATAAAAGCCTGGGAAGATATTGTGGAGGACCTACAAGAAAAGTTTGGGAATTCCCAGACAAAATACATCAGGCATACAGGACAATCAAGACAGGGCAGGGGATGCCCAAACAAAGACATACAGGTCTGTAAACGCCTCCTGCGCGAGGCCCTAGCAAAAAAGAAAAGAGGGGCCGGCGCTTTGGAGGGACCGACGGTTGCATCTCTGAGGGCAGCACTAAGAAAAAAAATTTGGGAACACAAAACCGCCATCACAGAAAGGGAATGGCTAATAGTCTTTGCCCTGATTAAACGAAAGAACCCAGTCCACCTGTGGAGACATATAAATCAAGTGAGCAGCAGAGGAATACCAAGAGAGAATGGAGTAGCAGAAAAGGACTGGCTGGCATATGTCAACCAGCTTTATACAAGTACCGCTGCCCACAAAGACAGTCCAGAAGTGGCCAGTGGCATAGAGGGCACAGACCGGCAAACAAACATCGCTCCAGGTGACACGAAAGCCAGCCAAGACAACTGGCCTGAGGGTAATAGAACGCTGGCAGAATCATATGATGAAATACCAGCCAAGCTAAATCCCCATATGGTCAGTAAGATCATTAAGAACATGAAGAATGATGGGGCCCCTGGACCAAATGGAATCCCAGCACCAGTCTTTAAAAAGGCCCCCAACTTCTCGGCAGGTTTGCTAACTCCTTTATTTATTCATACATTCCAATCATCAACAACCCCCGATTCCTGGAGGGGCTCCATTTTGGTTCCTATACATAAAAAAGGAGACCCCCTAAAACCTTCGAACTATAGGCTTATTGCCCTGCTTGACCTTGAAGCCAAGGCTTTCGCTCGCCTTCCATTAAAGGACTTGGAGGGGTGTGCAGAAGAGAACAGCATTATACCATCTTATCAAACGGGCTTCAGGTCAAGGGCATCGACCATGGATAACGTACTGGCACTGGCTTATTTATCAATCCAGGCCACCACGAAGACCCATCCCCCACTTTTCTGCTGCTTCGTGGATTACTATCCAGGCTGAATGAAGGCTGATAGCCAGAAACCGGTCCTTGGATGCTTGATTCCGGTCTGGGAAAGACATGGCTTGGTAGTTCGGACTGGACTGTTCCCATGAGGCACAGGGTCAGAGCTGATTCGCATATAGCCAGTGTCTAACCCAGGGTGGTGTGGAGTGCACAAAAACGATGGATTTAGGCCCAGATCCTTGTACTGGGGTGAATGTATGACATTGTTCTACATTCTGTCCATCAACTGTGTTTTTTGCAATTTTCACCCCGAGTGGGCTGGGTATGCTCAGACGTGAGTCCCAAGCTCTCCACACCACTGGAGTCAAGCTATCCAGGCTGAATGAAGGCTGATAGCCAGAAACCGGTCCTTGGATGCTTGATTCCGGTCTGGGAAAGACATGGCTTGGTAGTTCGGACTGGACTGTTCCCATGAGGCACAGGGTCAGAGCTGATTTGCATATAGCCAGTGTCTAACCAAGGGTGGTGTGTAGTGCAAAAAAACGATGGATTTAGGCCCAGATCTTTGTACTGGGTGAATGTATGACATTGTTCTACATTCTGTCCATCAACTGTGTTTTTTGCAATCTTCGTGGATTATAGCACAGGCTTCGATAAAGTGGTGCGAAAAAGATTACGGTGGAAGCTAGAACACTGGGGCATTCCACCGAACCTATTGAAGGCAATAAGATCGCTTTATGAAGATACCTGGGTAAGAGTCAAAACCAGCACCAGCACTGTGTCCTCGAAACTCAAAACGAAGAATGGGCTGAAACAAGGCTGCGTGTTAGCTCCCATTCTTTTTAATCTTTACACGGCTGACTTGGGTGACGCCCTAAAAGGAGCAAGCCTAGTAACTCCAAGACTAGGAAATATGAAGCTGCCGGTGCTCCAATACGCTGACGACACTGCCATAATGGATCACACAAAAGTGGGTCTCCAAAGAGCCCTGACCGCTTTAAATCAATTTAATAACATCAATAATCTGAAAGTAAACCAAGGAAAGACCAAGGTTGTCATCTTTGGGTCCTACCATCAGAAAAAGAAAGCACCATGGCATTTGGGCAACCTTCAAATTAAGACGGCGGTGTCATACAATTACCTAGGGTCTGGCTGACGGATCGGGCTAAGGCGACTGCCCATTTGAAACATCAGAGCATTAAGGCCAACAGGGTCATATATTTGCTCAAAGAACTAAATAAGCAGCTGATTAGTCCAACCGCCGGCCCAATATTGAAAGCTATGAAAGCGAAACTGCTACCTGCAATCAGCTATGGCCACCAGGCTTTCCCCGGGTCACTTCAGGCCTACTTAAATACAACACAATCTAAAGCTTATAAAACAGTGTTTCAAATCCCTAGGGCAGCAAGGCAAGCAAGGCTAAGATTGGAGCTGGGAATGGCAAGGCTGGACCTGATGTGCCAGGGTGACATAATAAAACTCTACCTCAGGATTTTAAGGGCTCCGGCACACTCCTTAAAACTCCAACTAAAATCAATCTTTGAAGAGCTTTGCACACCCTGGCATTCTGCACTCGATAAAGCGATTCAGACATTGAATATAGTGAGAGAAAGCATATTGAGGCCGGACATCCCCCTGAACATATGGAAAACAGTGATAAATAAACAAGTGTGTGAAATCTCATTTGATTTGGACTGCAAATCCCTTTGTTCAAGTCCACTCTTAGTCTCCTTGAATAGTTCTTACACAGTAGGAAAAGCCCAGGCTAACTTAATTGACGCCATTACACCATCAGTTCGAAGTAAAATCTTGTCCATGAGACTAATTACCCTAGGAATTGTGGATTTTAATCCTGAGTGGGCTCGCAGAGGGGAAGCCATTAAATGCAGACTCTGCCCATACAAGAGGGAATCGTGGCTCCACCTGCTATGTTGTTGCCCCAGTCTTATCAAGGAAAGAAGGCGATTACTGCGTCCGATTTGCTACACTAACAGAATAAATTCCTGCAATGAAGCATCAGCCTTGTGTTTTCTCACAAACAGCACGATGATTCTAGCCAGACTGGAGATATTTATCCACCATATTAGGACTGACTTAAAACTGGCAAATGAATGCAATAAAACTCTGGAGAAGATCACTGTAAATCCAGCGCAAGGATGCTGAGGCAGCCTAATCCGTGCATCGATGCTTGTCTGCACTTTCGGCATCCCAGTCAGGAAAATTTCTCTCATGGTGAATGGTCTAGAGGCCAAGGGGAAGGAATCATCACCTGACATTCCCACCCATAGAACAACATGGGAGCCCGGGCCACCTTTAAATCCACACTTCCATAAACACTAACTCTGGGGAAGACCGATTTTGTTGGAACTTAGCGAGGGGTGTCAAACTTTTTTTTTCTTCCTTTTCCTTCCTCTTTTTATCAAAATGTATTTTAAACCTCTGTTACAAATAATAGTTTTTTAGTTATTGTTCTAGCTGTAATATGAGGAGCACTTTTTACTGTAATGATTTTAATTAACTGTACAGTTAATAAAATAACCATGGAAAACCCAGCTATCGCTGGAATATTTATTGCCATAGCACTAAGCGTTGATAATACAGCGCTAGCTTGGCGATACATTTCAGCGATAGCTGGTGATAATTTAAAGCACGCTAAGCGCGCTCAGCGATAATTATCGCTGGGGCTTGATAATATTGCCCTTTATTTTCTAAAAGAAGAAGTGATATGCTAGAGTATAGCATATCTTTTTTGCTTTTGTGCTCCTAATACCTGCTCTATTTTTGTCACTGTATATCAGTGCTGCTTCAATTGAGGCCACCACCAATCCATACTAGATTCCGTTTGCTGTACTTGCACTGCTCCCACGAATCAAGATAAGAATACAATCTTCATTTTAGATTTTAATTTCAAATTTCTTCACAGAGTTTTTTTTAAAGTTTTCATTTGCAATGTTTTGCTGTTATGCTTATGCACTTTTCTTATCACTAATATTATTTAATTTTCTAAACAGTCACAGACCCCCTGAATATCCGAGGTTAAGAATCACGGCTCTATTACCTCTGCTACAGCAAAGTGTGCCAGTTCGATTACTGTCAACTCCTTCAGTCTCCTACAGTTCATATCGCATGAAGATCAGAGGATATGGGTGAAGAGAGTGGTTTGGATAGTCAGGAGAAACAATGCGAAGAGCATGGGCAGGTGGGGGGAAGATACTATCCAAGGTAGCAGAAAAGAAGGCAAGTATGATACACCACTCTGCATGGAATCAGTACCAGACAATGATGATAAGATACAGATGTAAATTTCACACCCTTTTGGAGAGTGTGGTGAGGAAATGTGCCCCGCCAGTGGCAGCAATATTTACTTTAGGATTTCAAGGATCTTGAAGGATTAACATTAACAGTCTATTAAGTCTATTCTCTTTCTTGACTTCTGTGGCATAAGGGCATGAAGCTAATGAAAACTCCATCTATTCTTCTGGTAGAGGTTCCTGATCTCGAAAAAGAAATGCCAGGCTCCAGATGCAGCACTAGCTTGTCTATTGCACCCTCATTGTCCTGGTTCAGTGATAGCATCAGCGGTACAAGGAGGAACACTTCATGCCATCACAGTCTCCTTTATGCCCCCTGATGCTCTGGGCAAAAGTGCAAGCTCCATGGCAGCCACAACGATAAAGGTGAAAAATGCACTTGCCATTCTAAGCCACTATGACGGTCAGATGCGGAGCGTTACCGCCCCGTTGTTGGATTTCCTTCCAGAGGACAAATGTGATGCTGCAAAAGCCATTCAAGGCCGCTATGGCTGCCAGATGTGGAGCAACTTCGCGCCGCTGTTGGATTTGCTTCCAGAGGGCAAACATGAATCTGTAAAAGCTATGGTTGTCTCCAAGGTCTGATCTGTCAGCTTGTAGGAGCAGTGATTTTTCAGCTCCAAGGATGGCTCAAGAGCAACTCCTTTCATCCCGAAGTGGAAGGAAAAGAAGTAGACATAATTTTTGACTTCCAGACTCTCTTCAGCAAGCATGCAGACCAGGCCCTTCAAGGAATTAAAGCATCAAGATCTTGGGGTGCTTCAGTTTCATAGGTCCCCAGATTTCGAGGAGGCGGGTGGTCTCAGTCCTATAGAGGATAGTTCTTGCAATATGTTCCCAGGATAAGCAATACGGACAAAGTCTACACTCGTATAATGATCAGGAGCGGCAAGATCTCTTGGGGTGCTTCAGTTTCGTAAGTCTCTTGATTTCGAGGATAATTCTCGCAGTATGTTCCCTGGATGAGCAATACGGACAAAGTCTACACTCGTATAATGATCAGGAGCGGCAAGATCTCTTGGGGTGCTTCAGTTTCGTAAGTCCCGCAATTTCGAGGATAATTCTCGCAGTATGTTCCCTGGATGAGCAATACGGACAATGTCGACTACACTCCCATAATGATCAGGATTACAGCTTACTCAAAAACCTAGAGGAGTGTTGCAGGTCTGTGGCCAAGATACCCTCACGAGTAGGAGCCTGACTCACCCCTCTCTCAGCCCATCCCACTTTCTACTATGTGGAGGCAATCACTTAAGATTTTGCATTTGAATGGCATAACATCAGTACGTTCCAAAGAGTACTTCAAACCATGAATTTGTCAAAATTCTGCTCTAAGATGGGCATCTTGAAACGGTGTCATCATGACATATGCACGCACATGCATGCTTACACTTGCATGTGTATTCGTTAATACGCTTGACCATCCTAGTGTCTTGACACATACATGTGCATGCGTTATGATGCATAAGCACATACACATCATTGTGCTTTTTTTTGCTGATGCTGTTCAGCATTTGCAGTAACCTATATTTTTCAGATGCAGAACAGCACCAGCAAACATACAAACACACTGGTAAGGCCAAAATGCAAAATCTATTGGCTTTGTCAATGCGTGGTTTTAAAAGCAGCCCCATAGCATTTGATGGGCATGGGCTGCTCAAAAAAATGTTTACTGTTTTGGAAAGCAAATGCAGAGACAGAGGTCTCTTGTGCCCTGCAGGCCTTCATCCCAACTCTGGCAGCCAATCACAGGGGGTCACAAATTGTGACCTGTCTAATTACTATTCATTAAGCAGGACGTTTTATGATTCCTTCTGAATAGGCAATTTGTGATGCGAACTATTAACACATAAGTTAGATTGCAAATCACATTCTCATTCGCCAACCAGTCGAAGTGCAGATTGCACACCCCTGGTTTGTGAATATGACAGACACATCCGGCCCTAAGACATTAGAAAACACGTGGATTGGTCAAGCAAGTTGAGTCATTCCTCTGAGCAGGTACGAGGAGTCAGGCATCAGGGTATGATATGTCAGTATCATAGGTCAGGCATTCTGGGTCAGGTAAGGAAGAGCGAACACAATGGAAAGGTGCTTTTGAAATAATGTCTAAATTTTATTTTTATCTTTTGACGCATCTAAGACGCTGGGCAATGTGTTTCTTATTTCTAACAGCTGAAGGAAAATGCTGCATGTGACGCCTCGAGCAGGGAACTCCTCTCTGATGTGGGAATTCTACTACTCTCCAATAATGTATTCAGGAAAACAAATTAAAAGTGGCCTGTGCCTGTGAACTAATTGTGCTGTCACTTCCCAGACATTGTCACGACAAGGAGTCCCTTGAGATGGTCCACTGTTGGATGGGGAGACAAGGCACTGAGGACTGTGATGCCTGGAGTTGAGGACCGAGGCCTGACCAATATAATATGCCTCATTCACAGAACAGCACCGGGTTGTATTTAGAGGTCGGGTAAAAAAAACAGCATTTGTTTTGTTCAGATAATTCGTTATTTACTTTTTATTTTAGTTTTTGTGTCATGCGCTCGTGACTTAATGCAAAAGCTCTTTAGCGATTTATATCAAGGGCAGACAAGTTCAGACAGTAGACATGCATGAGGGTCAGCCACACTACAGTCATGTTTTTCATGCATGTGTAGCGCCTTGAAGGTGATGCAGGCAGTCTTAGAGCCGCCAATTCAGTGATGCTAGTAGTGGGTTGCTGCAGTCACATTTCCATAGGGTCCTGCACGCGTGGTCTGAGGAAGGGCTGAGAAAGGATGTATTCGATTCTGGAGATAGTTGGGAGGTACCTACCAGCGTGCTTGGACACAAGGGATATGACCTAGTGCTTAATTATAAATATAGATACCTACCTAGAACAGAGTGTGCTCTCTTGGGGAAACGGTGAAATTAAATACCTGTGTCTCTAACGGGTAATATTACACTCCTAACACAAACTCAATCTGGTTAGGTTTATTGGGGTTCGTGGGACACAACCTGTCCATTTGACCTGCTCTGAATGGTAAGTTGTATACTTGGACTTCCTTAGGGCCAAGGGAAATTGTTGTGATCAGGCTGGACCCTATCCAGCAACCCAAAGGTTAACTTAGACCTAAAGTCTAAGGGGCAGATCTACAAGCCCCTTGCACCTCTTTTACACCGCCGTTGCGTCACGTTGCGCCACTTTTGTGCGCCATGGTGTTTGAAGCAGGCGTAAGGATTGACGCAGCATTAATAAGATAGGGCCCCCCAGAGCATTGCTTGAGCTGCGTCACGCTTGCGATTACGGCACAGATGCGTGACGCATCTGTGCCGTTTTTGCCCCATGGTGCGCCGCATTCTAAATGCGGCGCATCCATGGTGGCAGAGGCATGGCGCACAATAAGTGGAGCAGCCCTGCTGATGGGATATAAATACAAAAGATACATGTTGTTGGCCTAATATATACAATATAACCTTATAATCGTATGTTAGCATTGCATTATTCACATTGTATTATTATAGTTAGAAACGATTCACTATCTGCTCGCTCAGGCCTATAGGCGTGACAGGAGCCATGCTCTTTCGTTTCTCTGTTTCTAGTACTGTTTCCCTGAAATCACGTGATTAGGCTTTCTGCGCGAAACCATGATGGCAGACTTAGCTGTCTGCTCCACTCGTTAGTTTGTGGCTCAGGGAAACTCAAGGTCACACCTGCCCTTTTGGTGGGATGCGCACATTCTAGTAGAGCCTGTTCTTGTCCTCCCCGTGCTTCAGATAGAAAGGGAGGCACCCTCCTGACTGGCCCCCGGAATAGCTTAGGCCCAGCTACTAGCAATCAATTGTGCCTTATATGGGTCTTCCTGTTGGCCCTCTGACAAACTGTATCTTTCCTTCTAAGGTGACATCGTGCTATGTGTGAAACGTATATATGCTTTGTACTGCTTGTGTGAAGTCAGTCTCCTCTGCGCACCTCTGAGGGTCGTGTAGACTGAGGCTCCCCTGTCAGGGTTTGTATTATGGAATAAACGATTGAACCTTCTCCATTGCCGACTGACTTATTATATTTGGTAAGATATATGGGCTATTGGTGAGAATAGTCCATTAGCATAATATTTTGGTTCCTTCAGTTGGCGACTCCGCCGGGACTTCGCGATAGGGTCGTCCCCTCCTGTAAACAGGAGTAAGAGGGACAGGGAGGAGTTCTGGCCAAATGGGTGGACAGAAATAGGATCCTGATTTGAGACACCCGTTTGTGGTACGAAACACTCTCGAGCCCAGTATCCCTACCAGCTGCTGAAGACCCTACACTGGAGTCCTACGGGCTTAACCCGAGAGAAAAGAACAGACTGTCGGTCTGTTTAGGAGTCGGCAGTGGAGAACTCGCAATCGACCTGAGTGCACCAGGTGAGTGAACTTTGATTGTATTGGATATGAAATACTCGGAAGAAGTGTTTCTTTGGTAGCGTTAACTGCTTTTGAAGGTGGCCGGGGAAGCCGGACCACGAGGGAATCTGGGGATCTGCCGTTGCTGCGAAGGGGCTGCGCGGGTGGATACCTCACGGACTTGTTTGGTGAAAATTTGAGACTACACCTGGTGCCTTAGCGGAGTACTGCGTTACTCGCTCGGTCGAATCCTCTTCAGGAAAGCCCTGGGAGTAACTGGTTAAGCTAGGGTTCTGGAGCCAAGTGCCCAGATGCCCGGCCCAACCAGAGCAGGACCATGGGATGGCCTGTAAGAGGGTTCATGGTTCGCCTATCAGGTGACCTCAGAACAGTCTGGTGACCATTCCTTTTTGGTTGAATTTTGTTGGTCTGGAATTCTTCTGAATCGATTCCCCGAACAGGAGTCGACGGGCTCTGTTCGTACTTTGAAGACGTCATTTGCATAGAACTGGTAGCGGCCTTGTGATACTTTACAGCACTTTAGTGTGGAAGAAATATTAGAGTGTGAGTGGTGAGAAGGACGCGTCCGATAGTGAATGGGTTTTGGGGTATGTGAGTAGAATTGAGTACATATTATTGAAATGCCTTGTTATAGTAAAATATGTTTTGGGTGCTGCTGTCGGAGAAGTGCAAGGTTGGAAGAAAGAGAGCCCACCCCTCCCGAAGGCAGACCCAGTTTCGATATGTATGTGAAACATGGTCTCCAACCAATTTTATTTAATACACTCTGGCACAAATATATTAAAGATAATTCTGACTTGCAATGGTCTCTAATGGGGTCGTTTGATGAGAAAAAGATCAATTATATCCAGAATAAGTTATTTATGAAGAAAAGCCGCCAGTCGATGTTTGACTCTTTGAACCTATGTTTAAAGGAGGCAAAACGATGACGGATAAGGGAAGAGAAATTAGGAAAACTTAAATCAGGACAGACAGTCACACAGAAAGCTGTGGCTTATGACAAAGCAAAGGTGGAGGAAAACATTGTACAAATGGATAGGCAGTTCCGTTTAGAAACAGACAAAAGTTATGTAGCCCGACCTGATACTAAAGACGAATTAGAGGACTTATTAGAAGCCAGACAACCTCCTCCTTATGCCCCTCAAGGCTTATATCCCGCCGTACCTTTGGTACGGGCGGATCAACCTGGAGCAGCATCTGCTGTTAGAGCACAGGCGGGAACGGTTGCCACAGCCCCTGCTGACGGGTCAGTACGGAGTGCGTTACTTCCCCCTCCCACTCTCCGACAGACTACCTCACCCTTGATATCCTTACAGCCGGACGCGGCTGTTCCTTCCCCTTCGCACGCTGTATTTCTCTCCCCTCCAATTCAGACCGCTATAGATCCCCGATATACGGCTTGCCTGGATACCACGCCCAAGCGCCTCAGGTCTGAGCCAAGCGATCAGCGAGTATATACGAGGTCACTGATGGGTGTGATAGAAAGAAAAGCTATAGTAATTCAGGCATCTCAATGGATGCGAAATGCTATTTACACCTTGGAAGACATATGGAGTACTATGAAAGACTTTGAACTGGTGGCACAGCAACGGGCTTTGGAGAATATGGCGATTTGATTGATTTCACTATGGGAACAGTGTTTTGAGGAAGGATTTCCTCCTCAGGTACTGCGAGATATAAGAGATCGAGCCCATAAATTCCAATTACAGGCTGATGAGGTATATCAGAATGTAGAAACTTTGGTACATTATCGTGAACGCATGCACCGAAAGTGTGCTGATTGGGGAGCACAGCACCCCATGAGAGAAGTACATCCACTATTTTTTCCCGAAGTGCCCGAGTTAAAAGATGCTAATAATATAGTAACTAGGGCTCGTGTGGTGCCAGGCTTCAGGAACAATGGGTTTATACCCCTTGGAAACGAAGCGAGGTTCTTACACTAAAAGCTCAGCTCCCCGACCCCCGTAAGAATCCCACTGCCTACTATAAGGAATTAGCCGAGGCCGCCAATTCTGCTATCATGACAATACCTGATATTGAGCTATTTTTTGGCCTTTTGATCCCGGTAGACATTTGGAGACAAATACATGACACGGACCATGTTCCCGAATTAGGAGGGACCTGGGACCAATTAAAGGCTTGGGACAAGGAGCGGAAGCCTGGAGAGAAACCTAGGGACGAGGTACTAGCAGTACCGGATAAAATCATTACGTATATGAAAATTCTCCTCCCTCCCAGAAAAGTTGATTGGGACAAATTGACGGCCTGTAAACAGAAGAAGGATGAAAGCGTGTCAGATTTCTTTACCAGGTTTGAGAAAGTCTTTATTGACTTTAGTGGGCAGGACCTATCCACGGAAGGTGGGATACGGTTCTTCGTGAATAGGTTTGTTACAAACTTGCTCCCCAAAGTTATGTCCCGTCTCCAAGCAGCTGAGAGCACATGGACTACGGCTGCCCCGTCAGTGATTCTTAGTATGGCTCAATATTATGAACATCGAGAAAATGAGAGCAAAGAAAAGTCAGAAAAGAAGACTAAGGATTTGAAGACTAGAGTTCTGTGGCAACAAGTTAGTAGAGGACAGAATGCAGGACGGGAGTACGAGGCTCATTCCAGAGGGGTGCAATGACGGGGAGGGGTAGAGGAGGTCCCCCGAACATTGGTATAAATCAATGTTCATATTGCAAACAGGAAGGGCATTGGAGGGCAGATTGCCCTCTGTTGCTAGCCAGGAATGGTCCTATTAGAGGACGAGGAAGAGGTCGAGGAAACATAGACCGGAATAGTATGCGAAGAGAAGAAATGCAACATGAGGACTCTCGGAAGAATTATTTTGACAATCCCCAGAATCGACAGTATTACAATGAGACTTATGGGGATGGTGGGTTTGACGGACAAGATTATGCATGAGATAGCCAAGGACAGAGCAGGGGCCACATTACAGTACCAGTTGACCAAGAGGGACCTTATGTTAAAGGAGAACTATTGGGAGCGTCAGGAAAATTTCTATTGGATACTGGGGCAATGAATAGTTCGGTTGCCCATACGTTGGTCCCAGGGGCTGCTCTGTCTGGCCAAAATAATGTCTCAGTGCGATTCTCTGGAATACCTGTGGTAAGCCCCGTATCTAAACCCCTGCCATTTACTATAGGTCCCATTTCTATACAATCACCTTTCCTTTTGACCTCCAATTGTGGAGAAAATCTTTTAGGACTAGACATACTGAAAAGATTACATGCGCGTATTTATTGTTCCCCTGATGGTGTCTATTTAACAATGCAAAAACCCCCTTTAAATGCAACCCAGTATTTTGCCAAAAATTAGAACCTCCCTCCTGAATTTTCTACCGTCCCTTCTACACTATGGGCCACGGGGGACACTGATGTTGGCCTTTTAAGAATAGCTCCTGTGTCAATAACCTTGAAACCTAATGCCCAGCTGCCTCGCATTCCGCAGTATAAAATTTCACCGGAAGGTGAACAGGCCTTGCTGCTCATTATTCGTGATCTCATAAAAAGGGGGGTAGTAGAAGAAACAGCTGCCAATGTTTGTAACAGCCCGATTTTGCCGATCTTGAAGAAAACCCCAATTGATGGTGCCCTGGATTATAAAGATACATATCGTTTTGTGATTGACCTTAGAGAGGTAAACAAAATTGTGATCCCGCAATATCCGGTGGTGCCTGACATTACTGCGATTTTGACAATGATTCCCCCTACGGCTCAGTATTTCTCAGTAATAGATTTGAAGAATGCATTTTTTAGCATTTCAATTCACCCCGATAGCAGACATGTCTTCGGATTCTCATTGGCTGGCCGAAGCTTTAGATTTACGCGTGCACCCCAAGGCTATACAGAGAGCCCTAGCATTTATAGCCAAGCTTTAAAGACTGTCCTTGACAAATTGATTTTGCCCCCAGGAAACTCAATCATCCAGTATGTGGATGATATCTTAGTGGCTTCCGATACAGAAATAGGTTGTAAGGAGGCCACAGTTAAATTGTTAAATCATCTGGCTGACAAAGGGAATAAAGTGTCCCTTTCTAAATTTCAGTATTGTCGACAGGAAGTGACCTACCTCGGCCACTTACTGTCGAAAGCGGGGAGGCGATTGACTCCCGAGCGAAGATCTGTAATTACTAACATGTCTGTTCCTCGTACTCAACGTGATGTTCGTGCTTTTCTTGGCATAACCTCTTACTGTCGCCAGTGGATTCCTAACTATTCACTCCTCTCTAAACCCTTGTTGTATTTGACAACCAAAGATGTGCATGAACCCCCTTCCCTGGACGGATGAATGTCAAGAAGCCTTTGATTCTTTAAAGTCTGCTCTGTGTTCTGCACCTGTCTTGGGTACTCCAGATTACCGGAAGCCTTTTTCACTTTATGTGCACAAGGTGGACGGTTGCTCACTTTCAGTATTGACCCAGTGTTTTGGCGGAAAGCAGAGACCCTGTGCTTTCTTTTCATCAGTCTTGGATATTGTTGCTCGAGCCCTCCCGAGTTGCCTGAGGGCCACTGCTGCAGTAGCGATGGCCATCCGGCAAGCAGAAGGGCTAGTCCTGAATACGGATCTCACAGTCATGGTACCGCATGCTGTGGATATTCTTTTGAATAGAACTAATACCCAGCACCTTACGAGTGCTAGATTAACAGGATATGAGTTGACTCTGTTTGCACCACATATTACGATCAAAAGGTGTGCCACTTTGAAGCCAGCTACATTACTACCCCTTCCCTCAACTGATGTAAAGGACGATGTCCATGACTGCATATTTAGAACTGAAGAGGAAACAAAGGGGCGCGTAGATCTCTCTGACACCCCTTTAACTGACCCCCAAGGAGAGTTGAATGTGGATGGCTCTTGTTTTAAGTTACCAGATGGCACTGCGACAGCTGCCTACGCAATCACAACACTAATGACTGTGGTAGAAACAGCAAGGATTTCTCACCACTCGGCTCAGGCAGCTGAACTAATAGCCTTGTTAAGAGCATGCGAGTTGAGTGAAGGATTAAGGGTGAACATTTTTACAGACAGCCAGTACGCCTTTGGCGTGGCCCATAACTTTGGGAGGCTGTGGAGAGAAAGGGGTTTCTTTACTGCACATGGTCAGAAAATCCAGCATGGTCCTTTGATTGATCGATTGCTATTTGCCTTAACGTTACCAGAAAAAGTGGCCATCATTAAGTGTAGCGCTCATAAGAAAGTTGTTGATTCTATTGGAAAGGGAAATGCGTTTGCTGATTCAATAGCGAAAGAAACAGCCCAGACTAGAACGAATCCTATGTTCCTTAGTACATCAGCTCGATGGGTAGCAGAAACATCTTTGTTTGATAATACTATTGAAAGTGTGAAATAATTACAGAAAGAAGCCACACTAGATGAAGTACAGAGATGGGAACAGGAAGTAGGAAAACTAGATAAAAATGATTGTTGGATAGATCTTTCTGAGAAACAGCGATGGTTATTACCTAATGCACTGGTGTATGCTGTTGTGACAATGGCCCATGACCCGGCCCACATAGGCGCGAAAGGTATTTGCGCTGTGTTAGACCCAGTATGGAACAATCCGAATATTTCCAAAACTGCAGCACACATAGTGAAATATTGTCCGGTGTGTTTGCGTCATAATCCAGGAGGTATAGAATCCGTGTTGAGTGGAAGTTTTGCCCCGCCAATCTTGCCCTTCAAGGTAATACAAATTGATTATATACAGATGGAAAGAGTGAATAATCTCACGTATGTATTGGTGGTGGTATGCGCTTTTAGTAAATGGGTTGAAGTCTATCCCACCAAAGAAGCCACTGCAGTTAACACTGCAAAAGCTTTGATTAAGAAATATCTGCCCCGGTATTGTTTGCCACGCATTATCTGGTCAGACAACGGGCCTCATTTTAATGCCTTGCTAGTCCAGAGTGTGTGTGAAGGGCTGCAAATCAAGCAAAAGTTCCACGCCGCTAGACATCCCCAGTCGGCTGGATTGGTTGAAAAATATAACGGAACATTAAAACTGAAAATAGCAAAGATCTGTGAAAGTACTGGACTAAAGTGGCCTGATGCCCTCCCACTGGCCTTACTGTCCCTAAGAACAACCGCCCATGCTAGAACTGGATTGTCTCCTTATGAGGTGATCTTTGGTCAGCCCGCTAATGTGTGGGGAGTCCCCAGACCCCGATCCTTTAGGGATATTGATTACCCATTGATGACAGATTATTTGCAAGTTTTAACTAAAGATCTGCGTTCCATTCATCAACAGGTATCGGACACACTGCAGCCGCTACCAGAGGGTCCTGGACACCGTTTGGAGCCCGGCCAGTGGGTGATGGTGAGATGAGAAATTTTCAACGGAAATCAAGTCTGGAGCCGAGGTGGTCCGAGCCTTATCAAATCATCCTGGTGACCAGAACGGCGGTGAAGGTGCATGGAAGAAAGCACTGGATCCATGTGAGCCATTTGAAACATCTCCTGCTGCCCCTACCATTTGAACTCAGGAATCGAGAAGGAATTCCGAATCAGGAAGGAGAGCTGAATACAAGTTTTGTGCCCTTTTCGGATGCTCAGGAAATAGGGCAACCAAGTGAGGTGTTGCCCACCGTGGAAAGTGCGACAGCTCAACCAGCAGATGCTGTTGTTCCCAGGGCACCACAGGTTTCGAATGCATCGGAGACCTTTGCAACAGAATTGTTTTCTGACCAGGAACAACCTGGCCGTTGTAAATACGACCTGCGGCCCCGAAAACAGCGCAGTACCCCAGCTCCCAATGGTAGGAGCTAGACAGAGACCTGAGTTGAGGAATATCGGATAGAGCTACTGGGGTACTGAGCGAGACACTGGACTGAACCCGCTGAGAGCTAAAGACATTGTGTTAAATAGCTCTGTTCAGAAAGAAAGACTGAGTTAAGGGCCGCGGTTGTACTACTGGAATATACAAGTTGGTTCTTTGATGAACGATAGGAGTCTACCTGTGAGACTCTAACGGACACAGGGAGAAGATCCCTTAGTGGGAAGAAGAACCCTCTGGTGGTGCGTGTGCTTTGTGGATACAAAGTTAGTTTTGGACTTATAGAGAGGGACCGAGTTAGATTTGGACTTATAGAGAGCATGTTTCCTTTTGCTCGATTTGCAATGGAGGATGAACGACCACTTGCCCCTCGACGATATGTGGATAATATGCATTTGTTTTCCGGATGGCCCACCAGAGTGAAGGTGGCATTCGTTGCTTTTATTGTTATAATTACAGTGATTTTGATGTGTGTATTTGCGTACTTAGAATTTCAGCACCCTGTACAGAAACTGTTAGGAACTACTGCTGCCCCGGAGGAACACCTCTTTTATTCCTTACCCCCTCATAAGGCTCGACATAGAGAAACTTATGTGAAAAATGCTTTTATTGAAATGCTGCATCAGACCCATAGTGCTACGAACAAAACGAATTGTTGGGTTTGTAGGTTACTTCCCTCAGTAATGCACCAGCATGAATTATTCATTTCCCTACCGTTATCTTACTTAGCTAGCTGTGAAGCCTGGTTCCAATTACTGTCATTAATGTATTCTCACTATGTAGCTGAACCTAAGATATATACTGAAAGGGATTATGAGGCCATTTTTAAGTATATAGAACAGCATCAAGGATTTGATGCCGAGGGAAATGGAGGAGAGGGATCCTTGGATCCAAATGCTTGCATGAATGTATATACTGATTACAAAAATGTGACCTGGTTACAAGAGGAAATGCAGGATTTTGAACTTTTTAACTACACCATGTATTTTCAGCGTTATAAAGAACGAAATGTCACTAATGACAAAGCCTTGCCAATCCCTATTATTAATACCACCTCCCCCTTTTGCATACAGGGACGAGGTCATGTTAAGGTAGGGAAGAGTAAATGTAATTACACTTACACCCTGCAGGTATATAGTACCCCTCCTATGATTACTCCTCCCGATGTATATTTTGTGTGTGGTGAGAACGCATATACTTGGCTCCCAAGAGGTTGGGCAGGGCGTTGCTACCTCTCATTTCTCTACCGTCCAGTTTATATTGCTCCTCCTGATTATCACAGGACTCATCAATTGGTTCGGAGAGAGGTAGCGGCTAACCGAAGTGTTAGGAGTTTTGATACCGAAGGTTCTGATCAGATAGACACCTCCTTGCAACAATTCGAGGATTTTGCCAAAGGTCTAACCCCCTTTTGGGGACCTATTTTCAATAGCCGTAGTATACGACGTTTGTCGAGAATAGTGGAAAATGTGGTCCAGACCACGACTGGGATCCTGACCAACATTACTGTTGAGCTTCAGGCGACGAGGCTTGTTTCGCTTCAGAACCGAATGGTTCTTGACGTCATCCTCGCAGATAGGGGCGAAGCCTGCCGCGTGATCGGCAGCTCCTGCTGTGTGTTCATTCCTGATTCAGCCCCTACCATTCATCTTGCAATACAGAAACTACATCGATTGGCCAGTGAAGCACATGTGAAGAATGGTACCTGGTCCCTTAGTAGTTGGTTTTGGGGTCTCTTGGCTACTTGGGGTTGGAAGATATTCCTGATTCTGGCTGGAGCCTTTGGAGTGATATTCACTTGCTGCCTATGTCTCCATTGCGGCCCGGCTTGTTGTTCTTTCTGTGCAGCTAGAATAATGTCTGCCTTGAACGTTTCAAGACAAGCAAAAGTCGACCAACAAATGATCCAGAAGGAGGTGTCGGATCTAATGCAGATTGACGAGGGAGTGTTTGTAGAATAAGCATAGTTATATTGGCTATAGTAGGCCAAAAGGGCCGTCTGATGGGATATAAATACAAAAGATACATGTTGTTGGCCTAATATATACAATATAACCTTATAATCGTATGTTAGCATTGCATTATTCACATTGTATTATTATAGTTAGAAACGATTCACGATCTGCTCGCTCAGGCCTATTGGCGTGACAAGAGCCATGCTCTTTCGTTTCTCTGTTTCTAGTACTGTTTCCCTGAAATCACGTGATTAGGCTTTCTGCGCAAAACCATCATGGCAGACTTAGCTGTCTGCTCCACTCGTTAGTTTGTGGCTCAGGGAAACTCAAGGTCACACCTGCCCTTTTGGTGGGATGCGCACATTCTAGTAGAGCCTGTTCTTGTCCTCCCCGTGCTTCAGATAGAAAGGGAGGCACCCTCCTGACCGGCCCCCCGGAATAGCTTAGGCCGAGCTACTAGCAATAAATTGTGCCTTATATGGGTCTCCCTGTTGGCCCTCTGACAAACTGTATCTTTCCTTCTAAGGTGACATCGTGCTATGTGTGAAACGTATACATGCTTTGTACTGCTTGTGTGAAGTCAGTCTCCTCTGCGCACCTCTGAGGGTCGTGTAGACTGAGGCTCCCCTGTCAGGGTTTGTATTATGGAATAAACGATTGAACCTTCTCCATTGCCGACTGACTTATTATATTTGGTAAGATATATGGGCTATTGGTGAGTATAGTCCATTAGCATAATATTTTGGTTCCTTCACTGCTAAAATGCAGGGATGCGCCACTTATTGTAAATCAGCCCCTAAATTTACTAGTAGTAACGTCAGACTTATGGTCTAAGTTAGACTTTTGGTCTAAACTTCGACAAAGATCTAACTTTGCTACTAGTTAAGTTAGACTTCAAGCCTAAACGGAGACTTCTGGTCTAAGTTTACCTTTGGAAATTGGGCTCACGGTTTATGTGTCCTTGTCTTGTCAGCTGTTCTACACTTTGAATATTACTATATTTTCACTACAGGAGTCTAAGCAGGGTAATATCAGTCTTATTTTTTAAAATAGGACGTGAGTGACACTGCACGGTGTTTCCTTCATAAAAGGATGGTGATAAAACAAATTATAAACACAATGAGATGATTCAGATTTCAGACACTCACCCCCAGTCACAGATCTGGGTTGAATCCATCATCATTCTTTAGCTCACTTTGTCACCTCAGTTCAGACTCAGCTATATGCAAATCAGTCTTGACCCTGTGCCTCATGGGAACAGTCCAGCCCGAAATGCCAAGCCAGGTCTTCCCTGAACTGGAAACAAGCATCCTGGGACCGGTTTCTGGGTAACACCCTTCATCAGCCAGGCTAGCTTGAATCCAGTGGCACAGTGAGCAAGGGACCCACGTCTGGGCAAAACAAATTACAACATTCCATGTAGAGAAATCCGGTACAGTGGTAACACTTTGCAAATGACATACCGATTTATTTTCATAGTTGCAGGGGAGATTGCAAGTGTTTGTTCACCCATAATTAGGAAACACTTTCCATGGAGGAATGCTTGGATACTGTGTTCTATGGTAGATATTTGCTTTTATAAATAGATTTATGCCATTAACATCTGGGGGTGAGATGCAATTCTGGGGGAACTTGCGTGTCTGACCCAGTCTATGGTGCACCACAAAGACACCAGATACCACTTCTGCTATTCATTACACTTCCCACATTCACAATTTTTCAAGGCACATTGAAATATCAAAAGTGGATTCAATATTTTACATGTAAGTGCCCAGTTTAGAGTATAAACATACAAAAGACTCAGTGATATTCAATCCATGTACTTAGCACTTTATTCTTTTCATAAGTTCCCTTCTTGAGTTTCAGAGGACGGACAATAACTTTACTTATCATTCAGTAGTATTCAGTGGTAGACATCATTTGTTCCTTTATGCCATGGCTATATTTATACTCAGTCATTTGTTCCTCTGTGCTGTGGTTACAATTACAGCTGCCACTGGCAGGTTTTGCAGGATATAACCCTTTTTAAGGCTGATTTCATGTACTTGCACTAGAACTGACAGTCATGAAAATGTAATCACTTCTTCATGCACCCATATTAAGGCTTGCAGGGAAGACCAGTTCATGTAGATTCACCTTTATGAATCTGCTTCAGGTGGGCTACAGAATGCAGTGGTCTAACCTGATTTTCGGGCCAATGTAACCACACCTTTGCTAAAACTGTGAGTCATTTGAAAGTGACCCTACTGATTTGAGGAACTGACATTATAATTATTATTGTGTATTCAAATTGATGCGCACTACCCCTGTCCTTCACAAAACATACTCTTACCTACTTATTGGTTAGGAGTAGGTTATAGAGGCCACCTTCTTCCACCGCAAAATCATAGATATCTACGCCAGCTTTGCAACCCGAGACCCACCCACCCCACTTGCAACTACTGCACCCAAAGCGCCAGATCCCAGCCGCCCTGTTCAACTGTACCACCCTCACCACTGATGACACTCTGGAGCCCCCTTGGATTTCTGCCCCCACCATATTTTCAACCGAGCTGGCACCCCCATTGCCCCCAAACTCTGCTGCACCATTAACTGCTACATTGAGTCTGCCACCTTCCCTGAAGACTGGAAACATGCAGGGATCAACCCTCTGTTGAAAAAACCCTTTACAGACCCGACAGACCTCAAATATTACAGACCCATCTCTCTGCTCCCCTTCCCTGCCAATGTCATTGAGAAGGCCATCAACGCCCAACTCACCAAATTTATCGAAACAAACCACACCATGGACCCCTCCCAATCAGCCTTCAGAAGCAACCACAGCACCGAGACTGCACAACTCGCTGCAACAGATGATGTCTGCACTCTCCTCGACTGAGGTGAAACTGCAGCCCTCATCCTCCTGGACCTCTCTGCCGCCATCGACACTGTCTCCCATCACACCCTCTGCACAAGACTCCATGACGCTGGCATCTGCGGCAAGGCCCTAGGTTGGATCCTCTCTTTCCTCACCGGCCGAATGCAGAGAGTCTAGCTCCCACCGTTCTTCACAGAACCTATAGAGATCAGCTGCGAAGTTCCTCAGGACCCCTCTCTGAGCCCCACCCTATTCAACATCTACAAAGCCACCGCTTGCTGCCATCATCAGAAACCACGGACTCAACATCATCTCCTACGCCGACGACACCCAGATTATTCTCGCCCTCACTGACAAACCGACAGGCACTAAGAGCAACTTTCACAAAGGGATAAAGGCAGTCACTGCCTAGATGATGGACAGCTGCCTCAACTCAACAATGACAAAGCTGAAGTCATCATTCTGGGACCTACTCCTTCCACCTGGGATGACTACTGGTGGTCCACTGTGCTTGGCACTCCCCAACTCCCACCGACCACGCACGCAACCACAGCATCATCCTCGACTCCTCGCTTTCCAAATCAGAGCTGTCTCATCCTCCTGCTTCCACATGCTCTGCCTGCTTCAAAAAATGTTCAACTGGATCTCCACTGAGTCCAGGAAAATGGTCTCCCAGGCGCTCGCCAGCAGCAAGCTTGACTATGGCAATTCACTCTATGCCGGCACAACCCAAAAATTCCAAAAGAAGTTGCAGAGAATCCGGAACACCTCCACCAGACTTATCCTGGACATGTCCCACCACAGCCACGTCTCTGGTCACCTGACAAACCTTTACTGGCTCCTGTTGAACAAAAGCATCACCTTCAAACTCCTCATGCACACCAACAAAGACCTCCACACCTGCATACCTCAACCGCTGCCTCTCCTTCTACACACCAAGCAGACATATTTGGCCACTATCCCATGGATCCGCAAGACCTCTGCCATAGGAAGATGCTTGTCTTACCTCGCTACGAAGAACTGGAACTTTCTACCTCAACATCTCAGGCAATCACCTTCACTGCTTCAATTCTGGAAGCACCAGGCTCTTCGATTGAACTTCAGACGCCCCACCCCAAGCTCCTTGAGACCATAACCTGTGATTAGCTGCACTTTATAAGAACCATGATTGATTGATTAATTTAGCTCATGAGGAGTCTGATTCTCAAAACACATTGCAGCAGATTTTTTTTTAACTTGGTTGGATTTGAATGTCTACATTTATTACATGCTGGGATGATGTTTGGATGATGGACATCATACTTGATAGGCACTAACACCTGTGTCCTAGCCAATAAAAGCCACATAATAATATGTTTCACGACCTTCATTTCAATACTGCAGACGTGAGCTTCACTCATATTTGTGCTGAAGTTACTGATGACAAACAGTCCTGTGATACCAGAGATCCACCTTATGTTTTTTAAAGGTTCAGTTTCACTGTTCAGGTCCCCCAAAATGACTGAGTTAGAACTTGTTGGAAAACTGTACTTTAATAGGACATTATGCTACACCTAGTCCCCCTTCTCTGCTGAATATATCTAGAGTATAGGCACATCGCTACAGTGTATTTGATTGCAAATTCCTGAAAAAATGCGCTACTATATTTGCTCTTGACTGTAATGTCTAGCTAAGGCCCTCAGAATGCATGATACAGGGTACACTACTTCATAAGGACAGATGAATGAAGGCACCAGTTTTCCATTTGTTAAACTATATACAATTATGTGTGGGCATGCTAAAACTATTTTGTTCTGGTGTCATCCTAACACAAGATTAAACAGATGGGTCGAGCACGGACTTTGCTTCTCTTTTCTGTTGACATGTTTCAGTATTTCGATATTACTCTTACGGAGTCAGATGCCTTCCTCAGGAGTAAAGCTCCCTCAGTGCAAGTATATTTCCTTCAGAAGACAGACACAACTAAGGGGAACACCATATCAAGCTTTCCCCATCCCCGGATGGGTACAAATCGAGCAGCAGCCTTGCAAGCTTTGCTTTCTCTCAGAAGGAGAATGTACAGCATGGTAGCAGCAAAGTAATCTTCCCTCTAACAGAAGGCAGCAAGTGCAATCTTCCATTCCCCTCAAAAAAGATTCAGCAGGGTAGACTACTATAAGCTATCATCACTCACAGAACATCTACAGTTATACGGGTGCTTTATTCACTGAGAGGAATGTGTAGCTGGATGAATTAATGAATGAAGTTAGGTGATCTTCCACATTAGCAGCTTTAAAGTTACTAGGAGACCTGTGGCTTGTTTTGATTCTTTCTGGAAAAGTTCTTCGGGCCTCGAAATTTCATAATTGTGTGAACATTTCTGTGAGTCACGGTTTGGTTGAGAACATTTGCAAGCCTTAATGTGTAAGAGTGTTCACTGTGTATGCAAGGTCCTTTGTGTTGGTCTATGTGGATAAGTGTCATGTCTATTACTCCATGTGCACAGGTGACTGCAAACCAGGTGCTCCGTACGCTTGGGTGCCTGCAGTACCGCACACATCATGAAAGCATGCCGTGGGCCCCACTGCACGGCTCCTTGTTGTGCCTTTAATAATGTGACTCAACGGTTTCTTCATTTCAAATAAGCCAAACAAACCCTGCACGTGACGGACGCCTCGATCGCTAGGCCCCTCTCTCCTGATGTGGGAATTCTGCGAACTCCCAATGATGAATTTCAGGAAAAACGTATTTTAGGCGTCCTCTGTGAGCTGCTCGTGGTGGCACGTGCCAAGCTCTGTCAGGACAAGGAGCCCCTGCTCGTGGTGTCACGTGCCAGGCTCTGTCAGGGCAAGGAGCCCCTGCTCGTGGTGTCACGTGCCAGGCTCTGTCAGGACAAGGAGCCCCCGGGGATGGTCTACTCATAGAGGGGGGCACGGGACGGATAGCAGAGAAGCCTGGAGAATAGGACGGCACCTGCTCGGTGTCTTACACATTATTCATACACTAGCACCGTGTTCTGGTGTTGTAGTGGTCGGATAAGCAAAAACACTTTTGTTTTGCTCAAACGCAGGTGAACATTAAATTGTTCATTTTTCGTTTAGTTTTAACACCGAGCCAATCTGAGGTTTTCCCACGGACTTCTTAGCTTTTATTCTGATTTCTGAGGGCGGGGGAGATTTTTATTTCTGTTTTTGTAGCTCCTCAATAAGTGCAAAATTGAAAAAATGGTCAGGAACAGAGAATTCACCAAATAGCGGTGGATTGCTCGTCGACACCAGAGGCAGTATAGCCACCTTATTTAATGTATCCTATGTGTTGTTCATGGCCAGGGCATGACTGGAAACCAAAATCCACCACAGCAAAAAATGTCTAACCAGCCCCACACTGCAGGAGGTCGTCACCAGAGAAGGGCCATTGAGTCATGGCAGCCCACCCTGCTTTGAAAGTAGCCCCCAGCAGCCTATTGGGGGAATGCCAGAGTGGCAGAATGGCCAGTTCACCCTGAAAATGCCTCCATGGGTGATTCCTCTAGCACAGAGGTTAGCTCCACCAAGTGTCAGAGTTTAGTCTGCCAGATTTGGCAAGGTGGACGATGGTGGAGCAGATCCAGCATGTGGTGGTGGATGGTGGAGCCTGCACGAGACGAGTGACCACGGTGAAAAGCTGCAAGTGTCCTCCGGACCAGTCTGTCTGGTAAGAGCATGCACAGCCATATCTTCAAACCTCCTGACTAATCAAGTCGGCACTAGAGGTTGTGAAGTGGGTCTTGAAATATCCCTATTGATTCAAAGTGAGGTCGGCCTCGGGTGCCTAAATCACCCCCGCCCTCCTAACCTGAGCCCTGTGCTTTTGGTAATTGTAATGAAAAATTACTTAGTTAACTAATGAGAATATGGGCAACAAAATAAGAATACAAATACAAAAACCCAGATCAAAATCTATATTGAAAATGATTTAGTAATATAAAAAAACTAGAAATGTGGAAACTTGATCAATATACATTAAATAAATACATGATTCAAAAGGATATTTTCATTTTTATGAATATTTTTGTTTTAAGGCAGTTCATTTTTCCATCAGAGATGTAATGAAACAGGCCTATTTATCCAGTCATGCCTCAACACTCATCCTTCTATTGTGCATGCATAAATATTCGATGGTTTAATTGAAAAAACTGAACCGATTTAGTATATATGTTGATGTACATTCTTCTATGTCTAAACAGACAGTTGAAATAGAAAGATGATGAATGATATATTTCTATAGTCTACAGGGAATCACATTTATTGCATCATGAATCACAATTTCTTTCTGATTCCTTATGGCTTGCTACAATGAGGTGAGATGGATGAAAGCTGGATTTTTATGTGTAGCTTGGCTTGTGGAGTTGGAACATGTGCATATACAACATGGCTTAGGAAATGGGACCTACGTGTGTTTCGGCTACGCAGCCTTCGTCATGAAGCCACGATGAAAGAAAAAACCTAAAAGGCATATGTAGAAAATGATCTGGGTTAGAATGTCAATGCCCTGTATAACATAAACAAGCATTGAAAATGCAATAGGTCTCGCAATAGAAAAGTTTAACGTTTTGGTGTTTCAAATGTTTTTTTTTTTGTTTATATTTTTTCAAATTATAAAAGTTTTACATTTGGTTTTTGTAAAGTGAATAGTTATAAATCTACCAAATGTTACATTTATAGCATTAGTAAAGTTACATGTTTACTTTTGTCCTTTTTTAAATGTAAAAACTTTTACCATTAAAAATTTAAAATAACATTAGGTCACTATCATTTATTTTTAAAATTTTTCACAAAATTGTGAGTTTGCACATCAATACATGTAAAAAAGGACAAAACTAAACATGTAACTTTACTAATGCTATAAATGTAACCTTTGGTTTGGTTAAAAAATGCAATAGGTCTCGCATTAGGAAAGATTGAGCTTTTGGTATTGCAAATGCCAAATTTTGTATTAATTTTTTGGTTTTGAAAATAGCAAAATTAATAGCTTTGTCATTAACAATGTCAATAGTTATAACTTTCACAAATGTGACACCTATAGCATTTGTAATGCAATATGTGTTGTATTTATGTGACTTACATGTATTGATAATACAAATAACAATGGCTTCTATTTTTTTTAATCAGTAATACTTAAATAAATGTTATTTTAATTTATAATGGAAATAGCTTAAACTTTTGTAAATAACTTTTGTGAAGATTATGTTCAGTGTATTTTATTGTGACGAAAACAGAAGTGAAATATTAATTTTTTTGTTACATTTGTAATAAAGCTTGAAACATTGAGAGGACATATTTGAACCAGTTGTTGTTGAACAGTTGCACAGATTGATGCTGTGGTGGCGCTGAATGATGTGATGGCAAACGAGTGATGCTGTGGCGTTCAGTGATGCTGTGGTAGAGCATAGTGATATTGTGGTGCCCCTGAGTGATGCTGTGGTGCTGCTGAGTGATGCTGTATTCTATGCTATGTTTTTTTTGCTACCCTAAGTTTGGTTTTGGTATGCTATGCTATGTTTTGCTATCCTATGTTTTGATTTGTTATGCTATGCTTAGCTGTGTTTTGTTATGTTATGTTTTGTTATGCTATGCTATGTTTTGCTATGCTATGTTTTCTTATGCTATGCTATGTTTTGTTATGATATGCTATGTTTTGTGTTTTATTATGCTATGCTTTTTTTGCTATGCTAAGTTATGTTTTGTTGTGTTTGGTAAGCTATGCTATGTTTTGCTATGCTATTATGTTTTTTTTGCTATGCTATGTTTGTTTGTGTTTTGTTAAGCTATGCTATGTGTTTTTGTGTTTCGCTATGTTTTGTTATGCTATATATTGTGTTTTGATATGCTATGTTTTGTTATGCTATGCTATGCTTTGTTATGCTATGTTTTGTTATGCTATGCTAAGCTTTTTTTTGTTATGCTATGCTATGTTGTGTTGTGTTCTGTTATGCTATGCTATGTTTTGTTATGCTATGTTTTGTTATGGTGCTTTATTATCTTATGTTTTGTTATGTTATGCTATGTTTTGTTCTTCTATGTTTTGTTGTGTTTCATTATGCTATGCAATGTTTTGTTATACTGTGTTATGTTTTGTTATACTATGCTATGTTTTGTTTTGCTATGCTTTGTTATGTTATGCGATGCGATGCTTTGTTTTGTTATGTTTTGTTATGCTACACTAAGTTTTGTTGTCTTTTATTATGCTATGCTATGCTTTGTTGTGTTTTGCTATGTTTTGTTTTGTTGTGCTATTTTTTGTTTTGCTATCCTATCCTATGCTTTGTTTTGTTATGCTATGCTATCTTTTGCTATCATATGCTGGTGAGGGTGTGTGAAGGTGTGTGAGGGTGTGCGAGGGTGGGGTGAGGTGGTGTGAGGGTGAGGGTGTGTGAGGGTGAGGGTGTGTGAGGGTGAGGGTGTGTGAGGGTGAGGGTGTGTAAGGGTGAGGGTGTGTGAGGGTGAGAGGTGTGTGAGGGTGAGGGTGTGTGAGGGTGAGAGCGTTGTGAGGGTGAGTGAGGGTGTGAGGGTCAGTGAGGGTGTGTGAGGGTGAGGGGTGTGAGGGTGAGGGTGTGAGGGTGAAGGGTTGTGAGAGTGAGGGTGTGAGGGTGAGTGAGGGTGGGGGTGAGGGTGAGTGAGGGTGGGGGTGAGGGTGTGTGAGGGTGTGTGAGAGTGAGGGGGGGAGGGTGTGTGAGGGTGAGGGGGGAGTGTGAGGGGCTGTGAGGGTGTGTGAGGCTGTGTGAGGGTGAGGGGGTGAGGATGAGGGGGGTGAGGGTGTGAGGGTGAGGGGGTGTGAGGGTGAGTGAGGGTGTGTGAGGGTGAGAGGGTTGTGTGGGTGAGGGGGTGTAAGGGTGAGGGTGTGAGGGTGAGAGTGTAGTGTGTTTATCTAGGGACCTGTATCGATACTCCTATTTCTGACCCTTGCCCAGTTATAAATCACTAATATCCATACAACGGCACAGAAACCCGTTTCATAAATTAGTCAACTAGTCAAAGCGCATGCTGTCACATTAAGCAAGCCCTATTCCTCCAGCCCCCTAGAAAGCACACCGAGTTCTTAAACAAATCCAAGCCTCGAGCAACCTGGGAAATCCCCGCCTGCCATGTTTTGATTTAGTCCAAGAACTCCTGTAAAGCACTGCAAGAACGCTCAGTTCTTAGTGACATCCTTATTGACGTCTTATGTCCATCCTTACGTCAAACTCAGCACCTCTCAGGTATAAATATACCAACGCTGTCCTAAGCAGAGACACGGTGGTGATGAACCTGGAGCAGTGACTACTTGCCAGAGAGCCCAGCTGATGCGAGAGCCCACGGACGCTGCCCCTCCCCTTTTGACGCGCTGAGGAAGACGCTGTCTTTTCTCTTGCCGAGAAATCCAGCCTCCAGCATTTCCAGCCCACCTTCGCGGGTGACTGGGATACCGAGTCCTGAGAAAGAGATACCAGACCTCCAGCCTTCTAAATCCCAGGTACTGAACTGACTAAACCCTTATAGAGAATTCTTGAGTCAGATTCTTGGCAAAACCAACTTAACTTAAACTGCTACTTACTTACTCCCTCCCATGTATTAGGCTTAGGTCAGGTACACCGGGGTAGGCGTAGTTAGAAGCACCAGTTGAGTACGATTAGTCAATGTATATATGTATGTATATCTTTTATCCATTTTAAAGTATCATATCGCTAAGAAACCATATCAATGCTTTTACAGTATTATTTCATAATCCTGCTTTTACTGTATGCACTTTACTTAACTACAAGTATTGCAATTGTAGCGATTAATTTATCTTGTATGAGAAAAGAGACTGATCAATAAATAACACCTTTTATTGAAAACGCCCGTCTCTCCTTTTCTCTGCAATCTGGTGAAACTAAGTATGCACGTATTGACTGAGTAAAATAGCTGTCTTTTGTTTTCACACGACTCTAGAGATATACTCTTGATCAGGGAGAGCAAAGTTGTCATGTTCTATGGTTGTCAGAAACTAAATCCCTTCTTGTCTATCCAGGGAGATTAAAATCCTCCTCGCTTATACCAGAAAGTTTCTAGTGAACTCTGAGCTAGCTGGCACACAAAAATTAAGTCTAATATCGTCAGTAGAAGACCTAGTTAACCTCAGTCCTACGTCTATACTATTGAAGATATTATTCCAATGCGCAGAGCCTATTGGGAATATAGGAACTACACTACATGGCGCCCAACGGTTTGGTAAGGCGATAAATCTAATGCAAGACATTAGAGTAACTCAGTCGTGCTTTTTCACACAGACCCTTTCTCCCGTAAATACTCCAAAGACGTCTGGAGTGGGTCAAAGGTTAAAATCCGCCAGAACTTAGTAGAAAGAGATTTCTATGTATAGTTTTCGGTTTATTCAACGTTGAAGGATACAGTGTTCCAAAATATTGTGCACCTAATCTTTGTTTCCTTGAAAACCTGATCTGCAACAAAAAACCTTCTTGTCAGTAAAATGTCAGACAATGAAGAAGAAAGGGAGGCAGCTAGAATAGCAGCTCAACTCCTAGCGGATGACACAAGTCTCCTACAGCAAGACCCGGGTGCAATACTCATCCCGGTCAGCATAAGAAAAACTATAACTCTTAAGCTAATAGAAAATGGACTAACATCAAGAGGTGGTACAGTCATATTCGTAATTGTGGCACATGAATATCGGCAGACAGAGGTATTCTATTCATGAATAAACTTTCCAGCAGCAAACGCTGTCACACATGAGTTCCACTATTACAAAATAGAGGAACCACCGGACGAGTACACTCCTTTCGAGGAGGTGGAAATCCCATTAAAATACCAAGAGCACCTGCTCTGGTTTAAAGGCGCCCTAAAACATAATAATCACATCACCAGGCTCGGTCCACTAGGTAGACCAGGAGCAACGTGGCCGGTTCTAGCCGGTTACACACCACATCCAGACATTGAGAAAATGTCTATACCAGAACTTCTAGTCCAACTAAAAGTACTAACTAAAATACACAGACAATTAGTCCAATATGTAATGCGGACTTCAACAGTCCAACCAGCTATTAAAATTCCACAGCTGACCCCTCATCAGGGGAACACAAATAAAATCACACCACAGAACATACAGTCATGTCTAGGTAAAGTACCCGCAAAACGGGAACAAATTCCATTCTGGTTAGGACAAAAAATCACTCAAATAGAGGCGGTATTTCCGGATACTACCCCCACTGAGAAACACAGAATTCTGACTATCTGTCTTCCAATGGGGATCGCACCACATGTGGTGGACTGTGACACTTGGGGCACAGTCTTTGCTTCCATTTACACAAAAACACATGGTGTTCCGTCCATGGCGGTAATACCAGACGTACTAAGACAGATTAAAAATGAATACGGTCCAGAACCTGCCTTAACTCTGGGTATGAAATTACTGAAAGACTTCAAGCAGGTCTCGGCTATATTACTAGCCAACATAAAAGGGGAAGCAGCATCTGTAGCGATCCGCCAGAAGTTGAAAGAAACAGATATAGCAGAACAACCATTTGAACTTGCCAGAATCATAGAAAAATCCTATGAAGAACTAGGAAGAGATAGTTTGGGTGGGAAACCAGTGAAACCCCAACTAACTAAAAATCCTGAAAAGGTATTTATTAAAAATAATCTAACCGCTCCAAAAAAGAGCTGGGATGGAAATAAACAATCCACTCCCAAAGAAAAAAGATTCCAGTCCAGAGGAA
Source organism: Lissotriton helveticus (assembly GCF_964261635.1). Classification (NCBI taxonomy): domain Eukaryota; kingdom Metazoa; phylum Chordata; class Amphibia; order Caudata; family Salamandridae; genus Lissotriton; species Lissotriton helveticus. Next base: position 1,969,249,666 of record NC_136065.1, read on the forward strand.
GGTCTCCTCGGCGGAGAGAAAGATCTCCAGACCAAGGACACAAGTCTCCCCAGAGGGAGCCCACTGAGAAAAAATATAACCTTAGAAATAGGGATAATTTGAAGAAACCTGATAGATATCAAGATATTGATACACGTCCATCTCGATCTTATCAGACTTCCTCGCAGAAATCGGAAAGAAGAGGACGGTCAGAACAAAGGGAAGAGCACTTCAAGTCCAAAGACAAGGAACCTGCTCATCAAAGTAAAAAGTTACAATTTCCAAAGAAGAAGGTAGCCAGTATTAAAGTAATTAAACATGCCGAGGATCCTGAGGACACAGCTGAAAAACGGAGAGTGGGCTCAGACAATGCTAGACAGCGCAGCAGAAGTGAGCATAGCTCGCAAGATCCTGATGAATCATCTGGAGACAGTGGACACGAATGAATACATTCAAGTGGAAACTGCAGACACCAGAGTTAGCAAACCTCATAAAATATACGAAATAACATTACGTATAGAGGGAGATAAGACTAGGAAAATAAGGGGTCTATTTTGGGATAACCTCTCCAAAGGCTATGACATCCTTTTAGCTGAAAAAGACTGGCCACCAGAGTTTGTCAGGGAGTGCCCTCATGGCAAAGAAATGATTATGCCTGCCTTCTCAAATCACATTCCAATACATAAAAAATATACACTTGCAAGAAAGTGGGCAGTAGCCCAAGCTCCTGCATTATATAAAAACCATGTAGGATAGGATGAGGACTCACCTCCTCACAAAATCCAGTTAAAATCACAACCAACTGCACAAAGGCAGTACCCAATTAAGCAAGAAGCAAAAAAACAGGTCAGGGAGATCTTAGATCAACTTGAATACCAGGGGGTGATTGAAACATGCACCTCACAAATGAACAATCCTTTGTTTCCTGTCTCCAAGCCAGATGATTCATATCGTCTAGTTTTGGACTACAGACACCTTAATTCATGTTGCAAAACATTTGCAGTACAAAACTCACACAGTGCAGCACTAATGAATAGCATAGTGCGCACAAAATACAAAACAACATTAGACATCTCTAATGGATTCTTTTGTCAAAATATAGCACCTGAAAGCAGATATTTGACCGCTTTCTCAATAAATGGCTCGCAGAAAAATTTCTGTCGTTTGCCACAGGGGTTCAAGAACAGCCCAGGATTGTTCTCAGCGAGAGTAACAGAGTTACTACAAATATATGATGATGAGGCATTATCTTATGTCGATGACATCTATCTAACAGATGATGACTTGGATACTCACTTGAAAAGAGTGAACACCATAATACTTGGGTTCGCAGCAGAGGGTTATAAATTCAACTTCAAAAAGTCAAGAATTGCCCATTTAACTGTCCTGTTTTTAGGATATGAACTATCAAGTGAAGGCAAAAGCCTGGCAGACAATTTCTTAGAGAAATGTGCTGTAATCCAAGCACCAAGAACGCTGAAAAACTTACAATCAATTCTAGGTTTCCTGAATTTCGGAAGAACTTATATTCTAAATTATGCAGAGAGGGTTAAACCTCTCTATGAACTAATAAAAACAGATTTTAAAACAATCAATTGGACTAAAAAAACACAGACATTTTGAGATCATTATAAACAGACATGTTAACTAAAACAAAATTGCAAACACGCGATAACACACGCAACCTTGTAATCTGAGTCATCCCAGGAAGATGCGGATTCACATACCTGACCTCTAATGAGGGAGAAACGGTCCCAATAGCATACAAATCACATTTGTACACAGAAGCTGAAAAAACATTCAGCATTAAGGAAAACATTGTTCATGCGGTTCAAACAGCTGTAGCAAGAGAAAGAGACCAAGCTGACGGCAGACAGATTACAGTCAGAACAGCAGAATCAGCCTTTGAGGCATTAACAAGCCCATGTAATTTACCTACTATGGCATTAAATCCAAAATGGATACAATGGGAAAATTCTCTTGCAACAGACAAAGTGAAATACTATTTTGATCCGGAAATGAAAAAATTAAAAAATATAGAATATGAAAGAGAAAACCCTCTGCCAATCGACATTCTGCCCATACGACAGTACGCCTGTGTAATATATACAGACGGACATGCACAACCCTCGGTTTGGGGAAAACAAGCCTACAACGCCACATGCGAGATTGTAAAAAACGTGTGGCGCGGAGAAAAATTAAGACCTCTATTAACGAAAACACACTCAGTGGAAAATAATTCAGAACAACAAACTGAAATAATAGCGTTAAAAATGGCGCTAGATAATGCCGATCGCGAATTCCCGACACTAATAGTGTGCGATTCGTAGTACTGCGTCAAATCATACAATAACAATTTACAGAAATGGATTCTAAACGGTTACAAAGATGACACAGGTGCCACAATAAAGCAAAAATCGCTTTGGGAACAAGTAGTTCTTTTACAGAAAGAACTACCAAAGACTCATGTGATACATTCACTGAGTCATGAACGTGATGGCGTTCACGTTACAAGGAATTCATTGGCTGAAACAGCCCGAGCGGAAGCAACTAAATCGGCTTCCGTAGCTACAAAAAAGCGTTCGAAAAAATACATTGACGGGGAAACAATGCTGGCGGTGAAAACGTCATCAAAAGGCGACTGCTCAGCGCTACCCATCACCTATCCACTCAATTATACATACATAATCGATGCAAACTCCGTTCCTTTTGCTCAAATCTCTGGAGTGGGGGATAGAGTAATTCCAAACACGAACAGGAGAATATTGTTAATAGCAGACGCACATATGGGTAAGGGTCTTAGACACCTTAAGCTAAAGGATTCTCTGGAAGAATTGCAATCCACATACTGGTGGCCAGGAATGAGCCTGCAACATCACATATTTGCAAAAAACTGTCCAAACTGCAACAGAGATCGCAGTGGCGACCGAGACGGTGTTTTGCCATGGCGTTTCGCTCAAGATGGGATTAAACAATAAATATATAAAACCCAGTATGAATAATGCGTCATATTAACATATAGAGACTATCATCACTTAAAATGTAGACCCCAGATCTCGGCTGACGTCTGAACTGTTATAAAAAGATTTGCGAGTCTATAATGGCATATACGCAAGGGGCATGCTACATTCCGACCATTGTCCTGTTTTTAGCTCTCGAGCTTATGGGGGGGGCATGGCCAGCATGGGCATTGCATTGCGGGACTCTTATCACTTCTTTCCTGAGGGAAACGGGATGGTGTAAAGAAAAAACCAAGGCATAGAGCAATCTATAACGGCAAAGGTATTAGGTTCGGGGGCTGGGTGGGTCAAACATTTAATAAGTGTCCAACGTAGTCTTAATAATCTGCCAAGAAATTCTCTGAGAGGTCTCAGTCCGTACGAACTATTGTTTGGGACTAGAATGTTGATCCAGGACCTCGATAGTCAAACTTCAGTGGTTAAAGAAAATTGCTTTGATATCAAAGATCGTTTGGCTATTTTACAGGACTTAAACGAAAAAAGAAAAGACCTGAGCAACATAAAATTGAAACAACAGCCAACAACCACTGAAGAAAAATCACCTGTCCCAGCAAGGCCTGTCTGGATTCCAAAAACCGGGGATCTGGTCAAAGAGAAGATCGCGGTAAAGAAGGAATTTGGGCCTTCTTACAGAAAAGCAGTACCTGTCTTGGCTATCAACGGGACAAGATCAGTTGTATTACCGCCCCTTGCTGGTAAAAAGGAGAACCGAGTTGTATCCATCGACCTGGTTAAACCACAATCATGTGGCCGATAATAAGTAGTAGGCCAAGTGGACTCCCAAGAAATAGCAGAACACCAAAGTTTGCTACAAACATAGAGGTTCAAACTGAGAGACTAATCACATTTGAAAAACCTACAGTAAATCAACAAGGACTATGCAACAAAGCCATGGAACTTAAACCTCTTGAAACCCAAATCCAAATAATGCATCAAGAAACACCAGTCTACAATGACGTAGCCACAGACTATGCTAATGGAACAAAGAAAATTCCGAAAACAAAAAGAAATCCAGAAACAATTGAAACCATTGATAGAACTGCATCAGGCTACTTCATCAATTTCGATGACTTTTCTGAGGATCCGAGTGAATCTGAGGAACAGCCGACATCAACTTCAACTTTTAAAGACAAGGCTAAAGAACTTTTTCATCAACTAAAAGCAACCTATCTGATTTCTCCATGGATTGAATTTTGGGTGGTACTAGGTGTACTTTTCCTCCTGCTTTGGCTCATCATGGTACTATGCTTGGGACATTTCATTGAGGGGAAATATGTTACAATGGACACAGCAAGTCAGAATATCAACTTGATGCTGAAACCACACAAGTCTTCACACATCGAGAAAAGAGAACTTTCTTCAGTAAACTTCACAGCCAATCCTATACCCGGTGGGGTAGCATGGGACAAAACTGATTACGAAATCTATGGCCCGGTCGAGCTCTTGAAGTATCCTCATCAATTTAAGGTTTCATTAAGTGACTTTGTAAAACCAAGCACATTCGCTGATGATTGGGACTTTGAAAGTATTAATGATATGATGTCAGATCTAGTGATGTCAGCTAAATTTACAGAACATGATTATTTACAGGGTTCATCTAATTATGACCAGATGTACTGTTACAACCACTATGCTAACCATTATTTGCATAAATCTGCTCAACCTAGAAATGTTTTAATTATAACCAATGGGAACATTGTGCAACTCCACCAAAAGGCAGTTCGAAAACATTTTATGAAAAATTTTCATATTTTTCAGGGTTTAACACAAGTAATGCAGAAACGTTTTATTTCAAACTGTTAAATAAGACAGGAATGAAAACCATGCTTACAAATACAAAATTAATCTATTCAGAATCATTTTTTGAAAAAATGTATACATTTGGTTTTGATTTCTGGAACAATAATATTGAAACGAAAACCATCTGGGGTACTAAAGATTGGCAGGTCCAAGGTATAGAATCATTATTCAGAGCCTGCATGATCCCAGAACAAATTATATTTTTGAATGATACAATTCAACAGACTACCTGTCTTGGCCTAGCCAAAATTAAAGACTTGAACAAATCGTCTATTCCAAAGCCAACACCTGACAGTAATAGCACTACAGATGTTGAGATAGACATATCCCATATTTTTAACCAAAACAGAACACATCCTGATTGGAAAAAATGGTTGATCTGGCCCACAGACACAAATAACTGTCAAGATAGATTCCTGAACAAAATACAGGGGTTCAAATTGACCAGGCCAGACCCTAGATACTCCCAGAGACAACATCCAAGGATTGTAACTATATACAGTGTAGGGAAACTCTGCCTCGAATGGCTACAAACATCCACACTGGTAGAAATTAAGCAACACTTGACTTTACTTAAAGAAGGTGCTGACTTGCGTGATTTCATTATGAGACCACGCAAACAGCGTCAAAAACGTTTCATAGCGGCCTCTATATATGCAGCTTATAACGAAACTTGGAAAGAAACTCAAATTGAGACAGCAGAGAAAATACGGGAAATTGACCGTATTAATTTGGAAAAATCACTTTCTGTTGTGGACAATGGGTTAATGACTCTGTCTTCCAGAATATATTCACTGGACAGTATTGTATCATCTGCAATCGATATAATAGAGCAAGACTTACTGATGTTGCAACACGGTCAGTCCCAATTACGTTCTATTGTACAGCTTGGCTGGACTTTACAAAATCTGCGTTCAGGCTACGTGCCTTGGCGTTTAATCAACACAACGTCATTATTCAATATCTTTAACCTTACTGATACACAAATCAGCTTGGCACAAAAGGGTGCAGAGTATACAATTCTGAGCATTGAAAAACTTGAGAGATTACCATTGACAATGTCAGAACGACCTGTCATTGAATGGATAATACATGGGATAATAACTATTCCGATAACGACTTTCCAATTTCGATACTGCCAAAAATATATACAGGCAGGCCAGTATGAAAGGTTGGGTATAGGATACATTAAGTCAACATGGAACCTACCTTATACACACACATGTTATAGTAAAAAAGGACAGAGTGTATTTCTTAGTGGTAACAATTGTGAAAAATCGCTAAGTGGTATACTTCTGTGTCAGGGTATAAGTTTACATGGGGCCTGTGAGGGGACTTCAAATAACCTTTCATGTCACCAGCTCGGCACACCTGCAACGCAAATAGAGCCATTCTTTAGACGGCTTTCTAACGGGAGCTACATTCTAATTGTGAATCACTGATGTTGTGGCTTGCTGCCAGGAAAACCTTATCTAGTAAGCGTGAGTTCCATGGTCACTTGCTGTGAGCGAGTATTGTATCCAAACGACACTCCAGACAGGGAGGGAAAAATTTGGCCCAGTTTGAAAATCTCTTCTATTCGAATTGATACTTTAAGCAGAATGAAGACTGTGCTCCTACAGACACCAGTTCATTTGACGTCATCAAAAGAAACGTATGATCTCCAAGTTGCAAGGACAACGGAAGAGATACATGCATTGTTTTATTTATTTATTTATTTATTTATTTATTAGCATTTATAAAGCGCAGCATATACCCTGGGGTGTCTTGGCGCTGATAAATTTGCTAGCTTGATGACAAGTAAGCTGCCATGCTCAGAACCTCTATTCTATACCGTGATCTTATTTATTAAACAGCCAGGTTTTTAGTTTTTTGCGGAATTGGAGCAGTGTGGGACATGCTCTGATTTCCTGGGGTAAAGTATTCCAGAGCTTGGAAGCTGCTACCACAAACCGTCGGTCTCCCCACAACACTGTTCTAGTGCGAGGTATCGTTAGTTGGTTGCTGTTAGTTGAACGCAACTGGCGTATAGGTTGGTAAGGACATAGATGGTCTTGAAGGAACTGCGGGCCCTGTTTATTTAGTGCTTTGTAAACAATGCACTGTGATTTGAATCTGGCTCTATTTTGAATCGTCAGCCAGTGTAGTTTTGAAATGGCATCAGAGAGAGGGGCAAACTTAGGAATTCCCAGAACAAGACGTGCTGCCGCATTCTGTATGGTCTGTAGTTTTTTTATCACTCTAACTTGGGAATTAATAAAAAGCCCATTGCAATAGTCAAGGGATGTCAAGACTAATGAGCTCACCAGAGTTTTGATGGCAGTGGTAGGAAGATAAGGACTTATTTTACGGATCATGCGTAGTTTATAGTGGGCTATTGAGGCCACTTTGTTAGCATGATCCATGAAATTTAGATGGTCATCAAAAAGTATTCCTAAGTTTCTTACTTTTGTAACTGGATTGGGGGGGGCACCAAAAGATTGGGGCCACCACGAGGCAGGCCATTCTGGTGAAAGTTGTCCGAAAATCATTACCTCGGTTTTTTCCGAGTTAAGTTTTAGGCAGTTCACTGCCATCCACTCGCCTATTTCCGTCAAACCTCTCTGGAATCTTTTAGCTACTTCTTCTCCATCACCTCTTATTGCCATCACCAATTGAGTGTCATCCGCGTAGGAAGTTAGGCTCATCCCATGTGCTTTGATGACATTGGCCAGGTCCGACACATAAATATTAAAAAGTGTCGGACTCAGGGATGAGCCTTGAGGTACCCCACACGGTTGTGACAGCTTGGCAGATTGGTAAGGGCCAAGAGTGACGGCCTGCGTTCTCTCAGAGAGAAAGGAAGCGAGAAGGGCTCTAGCAGTGGATGATATGCCCATTTTTCCGACACGGTCGACCAAAATACTATGGTCGACCGTGTCGAAAGCTGCTGAAAGGTCCAGCAGTACCAACACCGCTGTACCACCTTGATCTTTTATTATTCTTACATCTTCAGATGCTTTAATAAGGGCGGTTTCAGTCCCATGATATTTACGAAAGCCATACTGAGTGTCGTCCAGCTTTTTATGGGTTTCTATATACTCAGTCAGTTGTATGTTCATGGCCTTTTCCACCACTTTGGCCATGAACGGAAGATTGGCAATGGGTCGATAATTTTTTAATTCTAACTTATCGGCTCCTGGTTTTTTTAATTGTGGTTTGAGCAGTGTGGTTTTTAAATTAAGGGGATATATCCCTGATTGCAGGATGGAATTGCAGACTTGTGTCAGGACTGGTATAATCGAATCCATCACCGGTAAGAGTGCTGACAGTGGACAAGGATCCAGCTTGGATCGTTTGATCGTTTGTTATCGACAAATTGCCCCCTACACTTCGCAGAAATGCTAAACGAAATATTAAACATTTCGGATACGAATGGTATCGCGAGTGTATTTAAGACTGTTTTTTCGGGACTGTTAACCCCATTCAAAGCAGTCCTGGGTATATTTCCCAATTTTGTCCATTCTGTCTTTGGCGGACTTCCACTCCTGTTGGGACTCGTTGCAGACATCTTATTTTTGCTACTCCTGCTTCGTTATGGCAAGCCATGTCACAGACAAGACTCCAGCAACAATGGAAGAAACGATCCTAGCTATACGCTATCGGGACCGCATAATTAAAGTCCTTGGATTAGCCCGGCTAAGAGATCTGAATATGACCTGGTTTCTTTCGTTCAGACCCATATGGCAGAATTGTGTCTTACCTGTATTAAGGTGCATGCTATGCGGCGAAGAATGCGTGTTGGACACCTGTCTTACACTACAATCAGAAGTACCATTGGATACAGATACTTTGTTGGGTCCAGTAAAGGCTCATGCATCGTGCTGTCCTCAGCGGCTACCTATCCTGATGACGGCATTCGTGGAGACTTCACCACTACGATAAAGGTTAGTGAAGTACAAGATGAGAGCAGCATCAACCAGGTACGACCTTCAGTAAGCAATGCTGATCGAAACATATCTGAAAGCGAACATGCGCACGACTGCATGGTAGCGACATTTTCCAACTTGGTCGAACTTTCACCTGAAGCGGTAAACAGTTTTTTTGAAAATCTGTCTGACATGATGTTTTCCCCCGAACAGAAAGAATAACTTTAAGCAATCGAGCACACAGCGTTCCCTGAACTCTGAATTTGGCCTTCAGCTTTAATAAACAGGGCTACTGAAACAAATTTTGAACTATTTTTCTTCTACCCCTGAAAACGAAAACTTTTTTCGAATTCCAAAATATTTACTTTTTTTTTGGCACTCGTCCTCTGCTTAAAGTAGAACTATTCTTAGAGAACAGAGCTTCTATTTTTAGGAACTCTAGAGACAATACTTTACCTCAGCCTCTAGCATATTTACAAGTAATTGTATTTATATGTGATGAAGTGGTCTCGCACCTTTTTCTTCAGTATAAAGAGCCATTTCATGTGTTATTTTCGCAAATCATTCATGCTGATATAAAATGTGCATCCTTTTTTTGAATGATTACACTGCTTGAATGCATACAGTACCTATACTTGTTTTCGTGTATTTTGAATATGCCATTTTTCAAATGCAAAAAAATGTATTTTGGGGTGGTTCGGTATACACATGCACTATTAGTTATGTTTACTATTGCTTAGGTTAGTAAATATGGACATGAATTCGTGGAGTGGGTGTAGTGTGTTTATCTAGGGACCTGTATCGATACTCCTATTTCTGACCCTTGCCCAGTTATAAATCACTAATATCCATACAACGGCACAGAAACCCGTTTCATAAATTAGTCATAGCGCATGCTGTCACATTAAGCAAGCACTATTCCTCCAGCCCCCTAGAAAGCACACCGAGTTCTTAAACAAATCCAAGCCTCGAGCAACCTGAGAAATCCCCGCCTGCCATGTTTTGATTTAGTCCAAGAACTCCTGTAAAGCACTGCAAGAACGCTCAGTTCTTAGTGACATCCTTATTGACGTCTTATGTCCATCCTTACGTCAAACCCAGCACCTCTCAGGTATAAATATACCAACGCTGTCCTAAGCAGAGACACGGTGGTGATGAACCTGGAGCAGTGACTACTTGCCGGAGAGCCCAGCTGATGCGAGAGCCCACGGACGCTGCCCCTCCCCTTTTGACGCGCTGAGGAAGACGCTTTCTTTTCTCTTGCCGAGAAATCCAGCCTCCAGCGTTTCCAGCCCACCTTCGCAGGTGACTGGGATACCGAGTCCTGAGAAAGAGATACCAGACCTCCAGCCTTCTAAATCCCAGGTACTGAACTGACTAAACCCTTATAGGGAATTCTTGAGTCAGATTCTTGGCAAAACCAACTTAACTTAAACTGCTACTTACTTACTCCCTCCCATGTATTAGGCTTAGGTCAGGTACACTGGGGTAGGCGTAGTTAGAAGCACCAGCTGAGTACGATTAGTCAATGTATATATGTATGTATATCTTTTATCCATTTTAAAGTATCATATGGCTAAGAAACCATATCAATGCTTTTACAGTATTATTTCATAATCCTGCTTTTACTGTATGCACTTTACTTAACTACAAGTATTGCAATTGTAGCGATTCATTTCTCTTGTATGAGAAAAGAGACTGATCAATAAATAACACCTTTTATTGAAAACGCCCATCTCTCCTTTTCTCTGCAATCTGGTGAAACTAAGTATGCACGTATTGACTGAGTAAAATAGCTGTCTTTTGTTTTCACACAACACTAGAGATATACTCTTGATCAGGGAGAGCAAAGTTGTCATGTTCTATGGTTGTCAGAAACTAAATCCCTTCTTGTCTATCCAGGGAGGTTAAAATCCTCCTCGCTTATTCGAGAAAGTTTCTAGTGAACTCTGAGCTAGCTGGCACACAAAACTTAAGTCTAATATCGTCAGTAGAAGACCTAGTTAACCTCAGTCCTACGTCTATACTATTGAAGATATTATTCCAATGCGCAGAGCCTATTGGGAATATAGGAACTACACTACAAGAGAGTGTGAGGGTGAGTCAGGGTGAGAGGGTTGTGAGGGTGAGGGGGCTGAGGGTGGGTGAGGGCGAGGGTTTAAGGATGAGTGAAGGGGTGTGAGGGTGTGTGAGGGTGAGGGCGTGTGAGGGTGAGGGTGTGAGGGTTGTGAGGGTGAGGGGTGAGGGTAAGTGAGGGGGTGAGGGTGTGTGAGGGTGAGGGGGTGAGGGTGTGTGAGGGTGAGGGTGTGAGGGTGTGTGAGGGGGTGATGGTGAGGGTGTGAGGGTGAGTGAGGGTGGGTGAGGGTGAGGGTGTGAGTGTTAGTGAGAATGTGTGAGGGTGTGTGAGGATGTGTGAGGGTGTGTGAGAGCAGGTGTGTGTGAGGGTGGGGGTGTGTGAGGGTGAGGGTGGGAGGGTGAGTGAGGGTGAGAGGGTTGTGGGGGTGAGGGGGTGTGAGGATGTGTGAGGGTGAGTGGTGTGAGGGTGAGGGGGCATGAGGGTGAGTGAGGGTGAGTGAGGGTGTGTGATGTTGTGAGTGTGTGTGAGGGTGTGAGTGTGTGTGACTGGTGTGAGTGTGTGTGACGGTGTGAGTGTGTGTGACTGGTGTGAGTGTGTGTGACGGTGTTTGATGGTGAAGATGTGTGAGGGTTAGGGTGTGTGAGGGTGTGTGAGGGTGAGTCGGGGTGAGAGGGTTGTGAGGGTGAGGGGGGTGTGGGTGTGAGGGTCAGTGAGGGTGTGTGAGGGTGAGGGGTGTGAGGGTGAGGGTGTGAGGGTGAAGGAGTGTGAGAGTGAGGGTGTGAGGGTGAGTGAGGGTGAGTGAGGGTGGGGGTGAGGGTGTGTGAGGGTGAGGGTGTGTGGAAGTGAGGGGGGGGTGAGGGTGAGGTGGGAGTGTGAGGGGGTGTGAGGGTGTGTGAGGCTGTGTGAGGGTGAGAGGGGTGAGGGTGTGAGGGTGAGGGGGTGTGAGGGTGAGTGAGGGTGTGTGAGGGTGAGAGCATTCTGTGGGTGAGGGGGTGTAAGAGTGAGGGTGTTAGGGTGAGTGAGTGTGAGGGTGAGTCAGGGTGAGAGGGTTGGAAGGGGGAGGGGGCTGAGGGTGGGTGAGGGCGAGGGTGTAAGGGTGAGTGAAGGGGTGTGAGGGTGTGTGAGGGTGAGGGCATGTGAGGGTGAGGGTGTGAGGGTTGTGAGGGTGAGGGGTGAGGGTAAGTGAGTGGGTGAGGGTGTGTGAGGGTGAGGGTGAGTGAGGGTGGGTGAGGGTGGGTGAGGGTGAGGGTGTGAGGGTTAGTGAGAATGTGTGAGGGTGTGTGAGGATGTGTGAGGGTGTGTGAGGGCGGGTGTGTGTGAGGGTGGGGGTGTGTGAGGGTGGGGGCGTGTGAGGGTGAGGGTGGGAGGGTGAGTGAGGGTGAGAGGGTTGTGGGGGTGAGGGGGTGTGAGGATGTGTGAGGGTGAGTGGTGTGAGGGTGAGGGGGCATGAGGGTGAGTGAGGGTGAGTGATGGTGTGTGATGTTGTGAGTGTGTGTGAGGGTGTGAGTGTGTGTGAATGGTGTGAGTGTGTGTGACGGTGTGTGAGGGTGAGGATGTGTGAGGGTGAGGTTGTGTGAGGGTGAGGGTGAGTCGGGGTGAGAGTGTTGTGAGTGTGAGGGGGTGAGGGTGAGTGAGGGTGTGTGAGGGTGAGGGGGGTGAAGGGGGTGAGGGTATGAGTGTGAGGGTGTGAGGCTGAGGGCATGAGGGTGAGTGAGGGTGTGTGAGGGTGTGAGGGTGAGTGAGGGTGTGTGAGGGTGAGGGTGTGAAGGTGTTTGATGGAGGGTGGGGATGGGTGAGGGTGTGTGAGTGTGAGGGTGTGTGTGTGAGGGTGAGTGAGGGTGAGAGTGTTGTAAGGGTGGGGGGGTGAGGGTGGGTGTGATTGAGGGTGTGTGAGGGTGAGGGTGTATGAGGGTGTTTGTGTGTAGTGTAGTTGTGTTTGTAGTGTGTGTGCTTGTGTGTGTGTGTGTGTGTGTATGTGTTGTTTTCATTGTGTGTGTAGTTGTTTGTGTATCTTTGTTTTTTTATTGTTTTATATCTTTCGGAAATGTTAAATAGCAGATGTGTGACTGTCCCATAACTATATTTACTTATTTAAGTGTTGCGTTCTAGTTTTTTTTTTGAATCGCGTACTATTTTGATTGACGTCCCTGTCAGCCAATGATATTTCAAAATCCTCTCACGTTGCGTAACAATTTACTCGCGTCTAATTGGAAATCCCCATATTGGTGAAAGCGCGTTCCATGTAAGGAGTGTCGGCTTCGTTGTCCGTTCCGTGCATCGTTCGACAGGTACGTTTTTTTTGTGTTTTTTTTTGTTTGTGTAGTGTAATGTATTTGTTGATTTGTTGTTTCCTATTGTTTTATTTGCATAGTAGTGTCTTTGTCTTGCAACGAAGGATGTTTCTTTTGAAATGTCGGCTCTTTATGTATGTAATGCATTGTATCCTATTGTTCAGATATAATTTTTATAAGTTTTCGTTTTGGTTAGTAGTTGTGTTAATAATTAGAACATAGTGTTTGTTGTTTTTGTGTAATAGTGTAGGATGTTGTATCTGTGCTTGAATATTTTATACTGTTTCAACCCTACGTTCTGTTATTTCAGTTATTATTAAATGTATGTTTGTATATCTTTTTATTTTGATGTGTATGTAAATGTCGTGCTGTGTTTTGCGATACTTCCTCTTCGTTAAACATCAATGCAATGTCTCCGCTTTGTGTTCCGATTTTCTTTTTTAAAGCAATATTTTCTTCTTATATATGCTTTCTCCATGTTGCTATGAGAATTCTGACTTATGTCAACATTCCTGTAGAGTTGCGTAATATGTTTTTTATATTTGATGTAATTTCGTGTTAATAAATACGATTGTTATATGCGTCCGGCTTTTTGTGTAACTCTTGACCATAGTGTTTAATCCGTCCCATTCCCCGGGTGAATAATGCTTATTTATTGCCCCAATAAAAAGTCGGCTGTTTCACATTTGTGTTTGTACATCCTCGTCCTCGGTTCCTGCCACATTTTATTCGTTGTTTTGTTGGTGTTATATTGTCCGAATAATTTTTGTTTTTGACCTGAAGCCTGATAAACTTCCTTGCATGCTGTAGCTCACTTTTGGGAAGTAGATTTTGTGTGTAACCTATCTGATGCACTACTCCGTTGTCCCACTTTGTTTTTATTTTCGTCCTAAAAGTTGTTTATGTCTCTGAAAATGGCAGAACATTTATCAATGTGTTCCATATACAAGCTTTTGTTTTTAATAGGGTGGATTAGGAGGCTTTTTTATTAGTCTTTAGTTATATTGTGTTTTTGTATGGTTTAATTAGAATGTTGATTTGGCTGGTGGATTAGGATGGCGTATTTATCGTTTGGATTTTGTTTTGGTGGATGTATTTCTGTTGCATATCTTGAGAGTGGATTTGGAGGGTGTATTCGGCTGTTAGTTTATTAGGGTGGATTAGGAGTCTGGATTTCTATGTTTGAGATAGAGTGTTGATTTGGATTGTTTATTTCTATTCTTCCATTTGGATGCTGGATTTAGATTGTTGTTTTATAGTGTGGATTTGTATGGTGGATTTGTAACGTGTGAGCAGGTGTCTTTGTATGATGTAGAGGGTGTTATGTTGCCGGTGTGTGCGTGAGATGTAATGAGTCTGAATGCGTGTGCGGATGAGTGTGTGGAGAAAGTTTGAGCTATTGGTATTGTAAATGACACATGTGTGCACTGTGAGTGAGGGCTGTGTGTACAGTGAGTGAAGGCTGTGTGCACTGAGTGATGGCTGTGTGCACTGAGTGAGGGCTGTGTGCACTGAGTGAGGGCTGTGTGCACTGAGTGAGGGCTGTGTGCACTGACTGAGGGCTGTGTGCACTGAGTGAGGGCTGTGTGCACTGACTGAGGGCTGTGTGCACTGAGGGAGGGCTGTGAGTGAGGGCTGTGTGCACTGAGTGAGGGCTGTGTGCACTGAGTGAGGGCTGTGCGCACTGAGTGAGGGCTGTGTGCACTGAGTGAGGGCTGTGTGCACTGAGTGAGGGCGGTGAGTGAGGGCTGTGTGTACAGTGAGTGAGGGCTGTGTGCACTGAGTGAGGGCTGTGTGCACTGAATGAGGGGTATGAGGGGGTGAGGGTGTGAGGGTGAGGGGGTGTGAGGGTGAGTGAGGGTGTGTGAGGGTGAGAGTGTTGTGTGGGTTAGGGGGTGTAAGGGTGAGGGTGTGAGGGTGAGTGAGGGTGAGTTAGGGTGAGAGGGTTGTGAGGGTGAGGGGGCTGAGGGTGGGTGAGGGCGAGGGTGTAAGGGTGAATGAAGGGGTGTGAGGGTGTGTGAAGGTGAGGGTGTGTGAGGGTGAGGGTGTGAGTGTTGCGAGGGTGAGGGGTGAGGGTAAGTGAGGGTGTGTGAGGGTGAGGGGTGAGGGTAATTGAGGGGGTGAGGGTGTGTGAGGGTGAGGGGGTGAGGGTGTGTGAGGGTGAGGGGGTGAGGGTGTGTGAGGGTGTGAGGGCGAGGGTGAGGGTGTGAGGGTGAGTGAGGGTGAGTGGGTGAGGGTGTGTGAGGGTGTGAGGTTTAGTGTGGATGTGTGAGGGTGTGTGAGGATGTGTGAGGGTGTGTGAGGGCGGTGGTGTGTGAGGGTGGGGGTGTGTGAGGGTGAGGGTGTGTGAGGGTGAGGGTGTGAGGGTTGTGAGGGTGAGGGGTGAGGGTAAGTGAGGGGGTGAGGGTGTGTGAGGGTGAGGGTGTGTGAGGGTGTGAGGGTGAGGGTGTGAGGGTGTGAGGGTGAGGGTGTGAGGGTGTCTGAAGGTTAGTTTATTAGGGTGGATTAGGAGTCTGGATTTCTATGTTTGAGTTAGAGTGTGGATTAGGATTGTTTATTTCTATTCTTCCTTTGGATGCTGGATTTAGATTGTTGTTTTATAGTGTGGATTTGTATGGCGAATTTGTAACGTGTGTGCAGGTGCCTTTGTATGATGTAGAGGGTGTTATGTTGCCGGTGTGTGGAGAAAGTTTGAGCTATTGATATTGTAAATGACACATGTGTGCACTGTGAGTGAGGGCTGTGTGCACGGAGTGAGGGCTGTGTGCACAGAGTGAGGGCTGTGTGCACTGAGTGAGGGCTGTGTGCACGGAGTGAGGGCTGTGTGCATGGAGTGAGGGCTGTGTGCACTGATTGAGGGCTGTGAGTGATGGCTGTGTGTACAGTGAGTGAGGGCTGTGTGCACTGAGTGAGGGCTGTGTGCACTGAGTGAGGGCTGTGTGTACTGAGTGAGGGCTGTGTGCACTGAGTGAGGGCTGTGTGCACTGACTGAGGGCTGTGTGCACTAACTGAGGGCTGTGTGCACAGAGTGAGGGCTGTGTGCACAGAGTGAGGGCTGTGTGCACAGAGTGAGGGCTGTGTGCACAGAGTAAGGGCTGTGTGCACTGAGTGAGGGCTGTGTGCACAGAGTGAGGGCTGTGTGCACGGAGTGAGGGTTGTGTGCACGGAGCGAGGGCTGTGTGCACGGAGTGAGGGCTGTGTGCACTGAGTGAGGGTTGTGTGCATTGAGTGAGGGGCTGTATGCAATGTAAGTGTTGCTTGTGTGCACTTTGAGTGTTCCCTTGACCCTTCTTTTATTTTTATGGTCATTGGTCATTGGTGGAGCTGTATCGGTGGAGCTGTGTGGTGGTTGCCTCAGTGGAGCTGTGTGGTGGGTGCATCGGTGTAGCTGTGTGGTGGGGGCATCTGTGGAGCTCTGTGGTGGGTGCATCGGTGGATCTGTGTAGGTGGAGCTGTGTGGTGGTTGCATCAGTGGAGCTCTGTGTTAGTTGCATTGGTGGAGCTGTGTGGTGGGTGCATCGGTGGAGCTGTGTGGTGAGGACATCTGTGGAGCTCTGTGGTGGGTGCATTGGTGGAGCTGTATCGGTGGATCTGTGTGGTGGTTGCCTCAGTGGAGCTGTGTGGTGGGTGCATCGGTGTAGCTGTGTGGTGGGGGCATCTGTGGAGTTCTGTGGTGGGTGCATCGGTGGATCCGTGTAGGTGGAGCTGTGTGGTGGTTGCATCTGTGGAGCTCTGTGTTAGTTGCATCGGTTGAGCTGTGTGGTGGTTGCCTCAGTGGAGCTGTGTGGTGGGTGCATCGGTGTAGCTGTGTGGTGGGGGCATCTGTGGAGTTCTGTGGTGGGTGCATCGGTGGATCCGTGTAGGTGGAGCTGTGTGGTGGTTGCATCAGTGGAGCTCTGTGTTAGTTGCATTGGTGGAGCTGTGTGGTGGGTGCATCGGTGGAGCTGTGTGGTGAGGACATCTGTGGAGCTCTGTGGTGGTTGCCTCAGTGGAGCTGTGTGGTGGGTGCATCGGTGTAGCTGTGTGGTGGGGGCATCTGTGGAGTTCTGTGGTGGGTGCATCGGTGGATCCGTGTAGGTGGAGCTGTGTGGTGGTTGCATCTGTGGAGCTCTGTGTTAGTTGCATCGGTTGAGCTGTGTCGGTGGAGCTGGGTGGTGGGTGCCTTGGTGGAGCTGTGTGGTGGGTGCCTTGGTGGAGCTGTGTGGTGGGTGCCTTGGTGGAGCTGTGTGGTGGGTGCATCGGTGGAGCTGTGTCGGTGTAGCAGTGTGGTGGTTGGCTTGGTTGGCCTGTGTGGTGGGTGCCTTTGTGGAGCTGTGAGGTGGGTGCCTTGGTGGAGCTAGTCTGTGGCATGTGTGTGTTTAAGTAAATGAAATTCTACAGTGGGGCGCACGTTACAGATGGAATGAGGGGGGGTGGGGTGAGATGAGTCAGCTAGATGGGAGAGAGGCTGTGTGTTTGTAATTTCCGTTAAAAAAAAGTTGCCTTATGACCTAAAACACATCTTTTTACATTTTGCATATATTTTTGGTTGCAAAAGATAAATTATGTTAAGCAAACGTTATTTGAATGACGCCCACAAAGTAATTAGCTTTTATGTGCAAGCCTGTAGATTTAATTTAAAGTAATAGCATCCCTTGCACCATGGCATTTTTAAATGCCTTTTATGTACATTTCAACTTTTGTGCGCTTGGATAAATGTGCATTGTGCAGAAAGTGAAGACCCAATAGGAGAGAGGGTATGGGATGCGTGATAGCGTGCTAGAGAGAAAGGTGCTGTAATCAACGCGAGTGACCAGAAAAAAGCGTGCAATAACTGAAGAGCCAATGGGAGATGGGCTGGGAACTGCGTGATAGCGTGCTAGAGAGAAAGGTGCTGTAATCAACGCGAGTGACCAGAAAAAAGCGTGCAATAACTGAAGAGCCAATGGGAGAGAGGCTGGGAGCTGCGTGATAGCGTGCTGGAGAGAAAGCCGGTGTGAGTCAGCTGAAATGAGCGTGCTATAACTGTAGAGCCAATGGGAGAGAGGCGAGGACATGGGTGTTAAAGTGCGCCTGAGGGGAGAGTGAAAGCCGTGGGCAGTGAATAAATTAGGGGAGGAGAAATGCCTGAGGCGCTGTGCACGCTAGGGATAGACGTGGGAGGGAGGCTTGTCGCTTTGATGTGCACGCGCTTTTTATGTCAATGCGCTTGCGCATTGAGCTTGCTTTTCACGGGCACTGCATGGAATCGCCATGGAATCGCAGGATGGTTAAACTCTGTTTAAGACCCTATAGTCTCGCTTCGCTCAATGCGCATGCGCATTGACAGGCGAGACCTAAAAAGACTATTAGTGAGTGAGTCACAAGAGAAAACATAATTAGTGTGTGAAAATGGAAAGAGAATAAATTAAAATAGCGACCGGGCAGTATAGGCAATATAGGGTGCATAGATTTACCAACCCAGTGAATGGAAAATTCGAAATAAAAGATTTAAAAAAGATTTAGAAATAAAAGAACATAAGTGGGCTTCAAGGGTCACAAGTAACCTCACCCGAAAGGGACAAAGGAGTCCAAACATGAACTGTTGGTGAACATGATTCAAAGTGTGCTAGATCAGCTGGAAGGAATTTATAATTGCTGCTAAGAAATTCCCATGCTAGCAAGGAATCATGGAAAGGATTATCTTGTTTATGCATGGCATTCAGAATGGAGATGGGCGGGGAGTGACGGGACCATCTCACTCTGGTAAACATTCTGGGAGAAATAGATACATAGTCTGTGAGATGAATACGATAAGACTGGTGGGGAGGTACAGGCCTCCTAGAAAGCTATGCATTGACTACCTGGGTATCTACTTACCTGCTCAAAGGATGGGCAGAAAGTACACAGCACAATGTGTGCTATTCCCTATGGATGGCCCTAAGGAGAAATGAATAAAAAAAATGCATACGTAAAACACTAACATAGATGGAAACTTGGACCCTTCAGTACATGCAGTGTGGACGGTGCTTACCTGTCTGTGGGTCGCTCTCTACGAGAAATGGGGTTCCTTTGGCTTGTCTGGACTGGTTGAATTCCAGATATGGGTGTAACGGTCCCGGAGTGTGGCTGAGGTCGACCACGGTCCCAGTCGAGTTGGAATTAAATGCAGGGCTTCCTGATGTAATCCCTGTGTCATTTGCACACCTCTGTTGATCATCCAACAGCCATGCTTACTCTAGAAATCAAGCTGAAACACCAGACTGTTCATCCACCACTTCCCTAGTTCCTCATGATGTCTACAGTGGCCATTTTGGGACTACGAATCATGCTTGCCTCATAGAAGTGGAGTCTTCTTCATAATCTGCATTGTTTTCTTTGTATTCTGAGTTTTGCAACAAAAGAAAAACACTGAATCGGTGCATCTCAGGGAGTGCCACTAATTCCCTATTAATAAATAAAATATGCTCCTCTTTAAGCAAAGGAGATGACAACTTGCTCGACTACTTGCTCTATCTTGGGTTTTGATTTGTGAAATTTGGAAATAATTGAATTGTGCTCTTGCAAGGAATGCTTCCAACTCCTTTATTTCAGAAGGACTTTCTGCACTAGAATCACACTTCCTTAATTAAAAGAAGTCAGGGGCATATTACCAAGTCCCAGCGATTATTATCGCTAAGCGCACTTAGCGCTAGGATAATTATCGCCGGGTAGCGTGGATTTTTATCACTGAGATAGCGTGCTATCAGCAACGCTTATCTCAGAAGTGATAAAAATCCTCGCGCTAACTGCCAAATGAGAGATTATCGCTGGAAAACCAACGATAATCTCTCGAAGTTTGGCGTTAGCTTGATGATAGGGGCTCAAAAACTTAGCCATGATATCCACCTTCCATAGGATATCATGGCTAAGTCAGGAAAATACCAGGTGAAAAAAAAAGCAGCGCTAACTCTGGTTAGCCTTGCTTTTTTAATCACTAACAGGGTTAGCGATATCCTTGATAATAGGAGAAATGTCGATTAACAACATTTCTCCTATTATTTTTCTCTGGAACATCCCCTTTGCATCTCATTAGAGATGCAAGGGGAAGTATAGAGAAAAAGGGTGCTAACATGCGAATTTGTGTGTTAGCACCTTGTTGCCGATAGGGAGATAATTTTATCTCCGCTTTCTTGGTTTTTAAAGCCAAAAAAGCGGAGATAAATCCCTTGATAATATGCCCCTTAATGTCATTTACGAAAGAACTAAGGTTAGCTTTTGCCCTAAGGGCAGGTTGACTCCATGAAGGCAAACCTTGTAATTTATGCTCTTTTCAACTACCTCCCCAAATATTAAACAAAATCACCTACCCACGTACGTTATCGAAGAATGGTGGCAGAAACTTCAAACACAAACTGATGAGAGAATTTCCTGAAACACTCATTGGTGATCAATATTAATGTACAATAAAATGCTAGCTCATAACAGACCTTCTCTATTTCTCACAGTAACCCCTCCTGGGGGAACAACTTAACTTCAGCGCCCAGAAGCGAGAAACATTCAGTTCAGAAAGAAAATACTGACTGCACCTTTCTTGCTGATAAATGGTATCTGCAACAACAGAAAAATCATGATGGAAGTGTCTGATGATACGGTCGAACAAATTTACCTCAATACAATACAATACAATATAATTTGTAGAGAGCACTACATACCCGCAAGGGTTCCAAGGCGCTGAGGGCGGGGAGAGGGGGGTGCTGTTGCTACTGGTCGAACAGCCAGGTCTTGAGTTGTCTCCTGAAGGTTAGAAGGTCCTCGGTTTGTCGTAGGAAGAGGGGGAGGGTGTTCCAGGTTGTGGCGGCACGGTGGGGGAAGGATCTGCCTCCGGCTGTGGCTCTACAGATGCGTGGGACGGTGGCCAGGGAGAGGTCTGTGGAGCGGAGTTTCCTGTTGGGTGCATAGAAGGAGAGTCGACTGTTGAGGTAGGCTGGGCCGGTCTTGTGGAGTGCCTTGTGTGCGTGGATCAGGAGCTTGAAGGAGATTCTTTTGTCGACCGGGAGCCAATACAGGTTCCTGAGGTGGGGGGTGATGTGGTCGCGGCCCGGGGCGTCGAGGATCAGACGTGCAGAGGCATTCTGGATTCTTTGCAGTCTGTTGATGAGCTTGGTTGGGGCGCCGGCGTAGAGGGCGTTTCCGTAGTCGATTCTGCTGCTGACTAGGGCCTGGGTGACTGTTTTCCTTGTGTCTGTCGGGATCCATCTGTAGATCTTGCGGAGCAAATGGAGGGTGTTAAAGCAGGTGGAGGAGACAGCGTTGACTTGTTTGGGCATGGTGAGTTTCGAGTTGAGGATGACTCCCAGATTGCGTGCGTGGTTGGTGGGTGCGGGGGGTGTCCCCAGTGACACGGGCCACCAGGAGTTGTCCCATGCTGAAGGGTTGGGCCCAAGGATGAGGATCTCCGTCTTGTCTGTGTTCAGCTTAAGGTGGCTGTCCTCCATCCATTCGGCGGCGGCCTTCATTCCCTGGTGGAGTGTGGATTTGAAGGTGAGAGGGTCCTTGGTGAGGGAGAGGATCAGTTGCGTGTCGTCGGCGTAGGAGATTATGTTGAGGTCATGATGTCGGGCGATGCGTGCGATGGGCGCCATGTAGACGTTGAACAGCGTTGGCCTGAGGGAGGAGTCCTGTGGGACGCTGCAGATGATCTCGGAGGCTTCGGATCGGAATGGGGTAGGCGGACTCTCTGAGTTCTGCCGGAGAGGAAGGAGGAGGTCCAGTCCAGGGCCTTGTCTCTGATCCCTGCATCGTGGAGTCGAGTGCGTAGTGTGCGGTGGCAGACGGTGTCGAAGGCAGCGGAGAGGTCCAGATGGAGGAGGGCCGCCGTCTCGCCCATTGCCAGTAGGATCCTGATGTCGTCTGTGGCGGTGATGAGTGCGGTCTCGGTGCTGTGGTTGCTGTGGAATCCTGACTGGGAGGGGTCTAGGATGCTGTTGTCTTCGAGGTAGCGGGTGAGCTGGATGTTGACTATCTTCTCGATGCCCTTAGCTGGGAACAGAAGCAGGGAGAGGGGCCGGACGTTTTTGAGTTCGCTCGGGTCCGCCTTGGGTTTCTTCAGTAGGGTGTTGATCTCGGCGTGCTTCCAGCTCTCAGGGAAGGTTGCGGTCTCGAAGGAGAGGTTGATGATGTTGCGTAGGTGGGGTGTGATGGAGCTGCCGGCTTTGTTGAAGATGTGGTGTGGAAAAGGGTCAGACAGCGAGCCGGAGTGGATTGTGCCCATGGTCTTGATTGTGTCTTCGATGCTCACGTTGGCCCAGGTTGTCAGGGGGTCGTGGTCGGTGGGGTGAGGTGGGTCTGGCGTGTTGGGGCCTGTTGGGGACGTCAGGGGGGTTGAAGCTGTCGTGGATGTCGGCTATCTTGTGGTGGAAGAAGGTGGTGAGGGAGTCGCACAGGGCTTGCGACGGCGGGATGTCATTGGCGTTGGCGCTGGGGTTGGAGAGTTCTTTAACGACGTTGAAAAGCTCCTTGCTGTTGTGTGCGTTGTTGTTGAGGCAGTTTTTGAAGGAGGTTCTCTTGGCGGTCCTGATGAGGTGGTGGTGGTTGCGGATGGCGTCTTTATGGGCAGTGCGGCGTGCCTGGTGATTTCTCGCTTGGCCATATGTTCTCCATCTTCCGGCAGGTGTGCTTGGACGCTAGGAGTTCCGGGGTGAACCAGTTGGCTCTCTTGCTGGTGTCTTTGAGGTTTTGTTTTTTCAGCAGGGCTAGGGTGTTGGCACAGTCGTCCATTCATCTTCTGAGGGTGCGCGCACCATTTGCGGGGTTGGTCGGAGGATTGAGTGCGAGGTTTGTCTGTAGTTTTGCTTTGGGGGTTTTGCCCCAGCGGCAACGGGGAATCTGTAGGGCGCGGTGATGTGCGACGGGTTTCCGAAAGAT
The DNA here is from genome assembly GCF_964261635.1 of Lissotriton helveticus. Taxonomy (NCBI): domain Eukaryota; kingdom Metazoa; phylum Chordata; class Amphibia; order Caudata; family Salamandridae; genus Lissotriton; species Lissotriton helveticus. Next base: position 1,969,272,605 of record NC_136065.1, read on the forward strand.
GAAGTGGATGCAGTGTTGGTTGGTCCAGGTGGTTTCGGAGACGTGGCTGAAGGAGACGTGGGGGCTTGAGGAGAAGATGGCATCTAGCGTGTGTCCGGTGATGTGGGTCGGCGTTGTGACGAGCTGTTCCAGTCCGAGGTTGGCGAGGTTATCTATCAGGGTGGAGGAGTTGCTGTCTCCAAGGAGGATGTAGTAGGTGGAGGTCAGTGCGTGCATGTTGATGAAGTCGGCAATGGCGTCGCAGAATTGTGGTCGGGGTCCGGGTGGTCTGTAGACAAGGGTGCCTCTTAGGGTGGTCACGGGGTCCGTGTGGATCTGGAAGTGCATGTGTTCGGCAGTGCTGAGAGTGTCGTCGGTGTTTGTTGAGACCCTGATGGTAAAATGTAAATGTAAATGTAGGTGTACTTATATAGCACAAACCTGTCACCCAAAGGGCATCCTGGCGCTTGCTTAGGGAACCCGTCCTGGTATTCCCCTGTGAGAACCCCGGCAGGGTGTCCACAAGGTGAAAGCCAGGCATCCCGCCGCGAGGGGCCGTAGTGGAGATTAAGCAAGCTATTGCCCAGAGTTGCAGAGTGTGACCCCGTGATTCGAGTAGGCACCGGAGCGAGAATTGTCGAGTCCATGGAATTTTGAGCCCGAGACCCGCCGAGGCGGGGAATCGAACCCTGGTCCACGGTCGATCTCAGCTTCCGGGTCTGCCGCCTCTAACCACTGAGCCACGCTTCTTGTGGACAAAGGCGATTCCTCCTCCGATTCCGTTGGTGCAGTCTCTGCGGGCGATCTTGTATCCGTCGGGGATGGCTATGGCGATGTCTGGAGAGGAGGCTTCGTTCATCCAGGTCTCGGTCAGGAAGGCGACGTCTGGTGATGCGGTGTCGAGTAGGTCGGAGAGCTCGATGGCGTGTTTGCATGCGGAGCGGGTGTTGGTCAGGATGCATCGGAGCTGGTTGTGTTCTGTCATGGCGGGTGTCTCTGTGTCTTTGATGCAGGAGAAGCTGCAGTTCTGGCAGGTGAAGGGACCGTGGGTGCGCTTCGGGGTGGCCCTGTAGCAGGTGGGGGTCCGTCCTGGGTTGAGAGCAATGAGGGTGCTGGCATTGTATCGGAGGCGGTCTTCATGGTTGGTGAGGGGGCTAGGGGTTCTGGCGCTGGGCGCGGTCCGGGCACGGACGGGCTTGCTTAGGCACGCCTTCGACGCACCAGCGGCGCGCTCGCTGCGCGTGGCCGCGCAGCGGCTGCCATTTTATGGGGAGGTGGGAGGGAGGAGCAGCTGGGAGGCGGGAGGCCAGTGGCAGGGGTGGACGAATGGGCACGGGGGCGGATCCGCTGGGCAGAAGCGGTGGGAACTTCGGGTGGCAAGGGAGCGGGGGCTCGAAGGGACAGAGGAAAAAAGGAAAATGGGCACCCAAGAATAAAATGGGTGGGGGGAGGAGCTACGCTAGCAACAAAGATGGCCGCGTAAGCTCCCGGCTCCGCCGACCTCCGCCAGAAGCTCATGCATCCTGATGCCTATCCTGAATTCTAACCGGACTCCCGTATGGCTGATGGGTCGCTGAGACTAAGGATGCAATCACGAGATTTCCATCTTCTCGATTGACGAAGTTATGCCGTGTTTTTATTCTCGGCCTACTCCAGTGTGGAAGCCGGGGCCTCGCTTTCCAGCCCATCCGGGTTGGAGTTGAACAACATCGGCTGCGAGACCTGGACGGCATCCGGTCGCTCGGAGTGGAAGACTTTCCTGACCGGATTGGATGGTCGTGCGGTGACCGGGTCGATTGCACGCACACTGCGGCGAGACACACCGATAGCTGTGGACGGGGGTCTGTGGCGCGGTGGCCCTGTTGGGGTCCCCGGGGCTGGCGGGCTCGGATCCCCGCAAGAGGCGATGGTGTTGATAACGCGACATTGACGAGTGCCCACCGTTACCGTTGGCCCTGCATGTGCCTCTCACACCGGAGTGGTTGTCCCCCGGGGTTGGAAAAAGTTGCATTTTCGCTTTGTGGGAGGAGATGGAGCACGAGAAAAGTACGCCGTCGCTGCAGACCGTGATGGCCGCCATTGGGGCGCTTCACTCGCAGGTTGCCGCCGCCATCCATAGAATGGTCGTAACAATTGATGCTATGTATTTGAGACCGGACGCCGATCCCTCGATGGACTTGAAACATGTTGTTTTAACCGCGATGCAGGACATCCCTGACACAAAGGGCCCCGAGCGGAAACCGGACCTGGTGTGTTTTGATGGCCCGCGAACAACAGACTGCGAGCCCGGACCCACCGTACATTCACCATACTCTATCCCGATGCCGCCCGAGAGGGACACAGCTATAATAATAATAATAATAATCCACATTTCTAAAGCGCAAACAATCACCCGTAAGGGTCTCTAGGCGCTGGGGGCCGTCGGGAAGATTAAGCAAGCTATTGCCCAGAGTCACATGGTGCTGGGCTAATCTGCCGCCGGTGCCGGGGATCGAACTGTGATACCCAGATTCCAACGTCAGTTGCCCTGGCCACGGCGCCACACCTCTTTCCTAACACAGCTAACCTCACACTCCAGGATAATCTCCACAGCAATTTCCGGAGTGATTTTTTACTCTTTTCTTCCCAGTTGGCTTTAATATGTTGTTGTGACTTATTGTCTATGGACGGACATTTCCTTTTGATTCATGGTTTCCGAACATCATTACTTTGGACTCGATCCTACTACACTGACTTTGACTCTTTTGAACTCTTTGAATTTCCTTTTGAGATGGCAGCACGAGCGGTGAGAACTCGCACTTAAAATCGTAGTGGTTTAGTGGTTTAGGGTTTAGTTCTTGGGCGACAGGCACGCTGCTAGTGGGGTTAGGCCGTAGCAATTGCAGGGGTGCAGGGTGGGTGGAATGGGGGGGGGTTTATTTTTCCTTATTTAGTTCTATGGCCATTTTCTTTCCCTTCCCCTTTTACGAGAGGCAGCTTTCCCGTTCTGAATCTATATTTCACAGGTCTGGGTGTCTACTCTGGTTCTGTTTATCCTGTATGCGTGGGTGGACGGGCCTTGCTAGTACAAGCTCAACGGGGTTGCTGATTATATTGGTTTCTGTTCTAAGTATACATATTCATGTTGACGCCCCACATTTACTGTATTGACTATGTCGCATTGGCCTCTCCTCCTACGCACCGTTGAAATGTATCTTATTGTACGACACCTGATATGTGTATTATTTCCTCTTGTTTTTCTTCTTTAAATAAAGAGATACATAAAAAATAAAAATAAAATAAAATGGGGACACAAGAACAGAGGCAGACTGGGCACAGCGGAACCGGGCACAGGGGCACTCAAGCGCTGGTGGAGCTGCAGCAGGGGGAGCGACCTACCTGCCAAGGTGAAGGGTCACTTTCCTCACCACGCAGCGGGCGCCATTTTATGGGGAGGTGGGAGGGAGGAGCAGCTGGGATGCGGGAGGCGGGTGGCAGGGGTGGACAAATGGGCGCGGGCCGCAGGGGCAGCAGCGGCGGGAACTTCGAGCGGGAAGGGAGCGGGGCTCGATGGGACAGAAGGAAAGAAGGAAAATGGGCACCCAAGAAGAAAATGGGTACACAAGAACCGAAGCGGACTGGGCACAGTGGAACCAGGCACAGGGGCATTCAAATGCTGGTGGAGCTGCAGCGGGGGGGAGCCACCTACCTGGCAAGGTCAAGGGTCGCTATATTGTGGACCTCAAAGTCTACAATATACTCACGATGTAGAAAGAACTCTTATTGGTTAATTCACCTCAAATGGCCCCCGCCTCTCACATAGCTCTTCATTGGCATAACTCTCCAGCATAACCATCACCTATCACCGCTACACTAATATCCTCCTTTTTTACCAAGCTCCTCAAAGATTATCAGATATAAATTAGACGGGGGACTTGAGGAGTTTCAGCAACTCTTCCAGTCTCCTTTTTGCTATCCACCACCCCTCTTCTCCTGTCTCAGGTCAGATAAGTTTCTCCCCAATCCTGTCTAATGAATTCATAGGCTCCGCTCGTGGAACTGTAGTCCTCTGCCCCCTTTCTATATGTACTTCTAAGACTCTCAAACCATCCACTGCCTCATGACCATCTGTCTGGCTTCTCAATTAATGCATCTTCTGAGAAAAAAAACACCCTCTAACTTTGGCTTAAGACCTAAAATTAATTAACCAAAGACTTGATTTAATTTTCTCACAAATGATTTCCATCACACATTCAATTGCATGCATCAACATCACTGCCACCATTCTAGAAAAAAATTCTGTACTCAGACGTTCCTCCTTTCTTCCACACTCTTATCAGCATTCTTACAGATTCTCCCGCCTGAGGAGGTCTATTCAGCCACTCTTTTGAAAACATCGACAACCTGATCCTTTCTTAGAACACCTAAGCATCCAGTAACCTAACTAAGAGTGGCTTGGAAATCACAGTCAAAATGAATAACGGAGGTTAGCATGCTTTGCACAACTGACTCCGCCCCCCACCCTCGTCATCCGCCTACTTAGGCTTATTCTCCCTTTGCTTCAGTGTTGCGTGGAGCCCGGTGGCAGAGGGCTAGCGCGAGGCTGCTGGCGCACTTATTTTTAAATTACCTCCTTTCCTGCTGAATACAAGCAGTCCCTCGCCCCGCTGATAACGAGCGGCTGGCTTGTTTAGACTTTTAAATCGCCTCCCAACCCGCCCTGCTGACTCCGCCCCCCACCCTCGTCATCCGCCTACTTAGGCTTATTCTCCCTTTGCTTCAGTGTTGCGTGGAGCCCGGTGGCAGAGGGCTAGCGCGAGGCTGCTGGCGCACTTATTTTTAAATTACCTCCTTTCCTGCTGAATACAAGCAGTCCCTCGCCCCGCTGATAACGAGCGGCTGGCTTGTTTAGACTTTTAAATTGCCTCCCAACCAGCCCTGCTGACTCCGCCCCCCACCCTCGTCATCCGCCTACTTAGGCTTATTCTCCCTTTCCTTCAGTGTTGCGTGGAGCCCGGTGGCAGAGGGCTAGCGCGAGGCTGCTGGCGCACTTATTTTTAAATTACCTCCTTTCCTGCTGAATACAAGCAGTCCCTCGCCCCGCTGATAACGAGCGGCTGGCTTGTTTAGACTTTTAAATCGCCTCCCAACCCGCCCTGCTGACTCCGCCCCCCACCCTCGTCATCCGCCTACTTAGGCTTATTCTCCCTTTCCTTCAGTGTTGCGTGGAGCCCGGTGGCAGAGGGCTAGCGCGAGGCTGCTGGCGCACTTATTTTTAAATTACCTCCTTTCCTGCTGAATACAAGCAGTCCCTCGCCCCGCTGATAACAAGCGGCTGGCTTGTTTAGACTTTTAAATCGCCTCCCAACCCGCCCTGCTGACTCCGCCCCCCACCCTCGTCATCCGCCTACTTAGGCTTATTCTCCCTTTCCTTCAGTGTTGCGTGGAGCCCGGTGGCAGAGGGCTAGCGCGAGGCTGCTGGCGCACTTATTTTTAAATTACCTCCTTTCCTGCTGAATACAAGCAGTCCCTCGCCCCGCTGATAACGAGCGGCTGGCTTGTTTAGACTTTTAAATCGCCTCCCAACCCGCCCTGCTGACTCCGCCCCCCACCCTCGTCATCCGCCTACTTAGGCTTATTCTCCCTTTGCTTCAGTGTTGCGTGGAGCCCGGTGGCAGAGGGCTAGCGCGAGGCTGCTGGCGCACTTATTTTTAAATTACCTCCTTTCCTGCTGAATACAAGCAGTCCCTCGCCCCGCTGATAACGAGCGGCTGGCTTGTTTAGACTTTTAAATCGCCTCCCAACCCGCCCTGCTGACTCCGCCCCCCACCCTCGTCATCCGCCTACTTAGGCTTATTCTCCCTTTCCTTCAGTGTTGCGTGGAGCCCGGTGGCAGAGGGCTAGCGCGAGGCTGCTGGCGCACTTATTTTTAAATTACCTCCTTTCCTGCTGAATACAAGCAGTCCCTCGCCCCGCTGATAACGAGCGGCTGGCTTGTTTAGACTTTTAAATCGCCTCCCAACCCGCCCTGCTGACTCCGCCCCCCACCCTCGTCATCCGCCTACTTAGGCTTATTCTCCCTTTCCTTCAGTGTTGCGTGGAGCCCGGTGGCAGAGGGCTAGCGCGAGGCTGCTGGCGCACTTATTTTTAAATTACCTCCTTTCCTGCTGAATACAAGCAGTCCCTCGCCCCGCTGATAACGAGCGGCTGGCTTGTTTAGACTTTTAAATCGCCTCCCAACCCGCCCTGCTGACTCCGCCCCCCACCCTCGTCATCCGCCTACTTAGGCTTATTCTCCCTTTCCTTCAGTGTTGCGTGGAGCCCGGTGGCAGAGGGCTAGCGCGAGGCTGCTGGCGCACTTATTTTTAAATTACCTCCTTTCCTGCTGAATACAAGCAGTCCCTCGCCCCGCTGATAACGAGCGGCTGGCTTGTTTAGACTTTTAAATCGCCTCCCAACCCGCCCTGCTGACTCCGCCCCCCACCCTCGTCATCCGCCTATTTAAACGCTCCTCATGCGTCGGCGCAGCGGACGAGCGCAGCGGGCGCGCCGGAGTTGCGCCAGAGTTAAGCCCGTCTGCGCCCGTCCGCGGCCGGCCGGGGCTAGGGGCACTGGACGCTGTCCCTTTAATCACATATTCCCCCTCCCAGCTCTGCTCCTACTGGGTTCATGGGGACATCGATCCCCTTATAGCAGCCCGTCTAAAGCATCTAGGCGTGTCCTCTTCTTCTTTTCGATCAGCCCCGGAGAGAGCAGTCTCTCCAGCTTTACCTCCCAACACGACCCTCCCTGCTCCCCCATCACTCCTGGTTCCTCCTGACCCGGTATTCAGCACCTCTGCTACGCTTCTAAACACCAGGTCTGCGGTCACTCACCAGTATGAACTTTTCGATTATATCGATTCTTATGATCCTGACCTTTTATTTTTAACCGAAACCTGGTTCAAGGATGACTCCCTACCTAACGTGTTAGCCGCCTTACCACCCACCCACTCGGTCATCCGAGCGGATCGCTCTGACGGCAGGCGGGGTGGAGGAGTGGCTTTAATCGCTCGCACTAATTTTAATTTTCAGATTCTCCCTTCCCCTCCTATTCCTGACATAGATTATCTTCTAGCCCGCTCGATTTCACATCAGGCCCCCTTCACTTTTGTTCTAATTTACCGTCCCCCCCAGCTTACCCCTTCTTTCCTTCCCAGTATTCAGACTCTCTTGGCCACCCTGGTGATTAATAACTCATCAGTATTGGTCCTGGGGGATTTCAACTTTTGGCCCAATGATCCTGCTGAGAGCCTTCAATCTAGGGAGTTTACCAACCTCATGACTAGTTTAAACTTCTCACCTATTGTTCACAGTCCGACTCATTCGCATGGCCATGTACTAGACCAAATTTGGGCATTAAACATCCCGTCCACACCCCCCATAATAGCCCCTTGTTCCTGGTCGGATCACTTCACCATCACCTTTTCCCTTGCTTTAGCCCCTTTGACCAAACCCCAACTTCCCAAGAACACCTGGGTCAGGAAATGGGGGAAAACTGACATGCCTTCCCTTTGCTCTACTCTGGCCAATACCTGCCCCGAGCTATCTGGCCTTACAGCCAATTCCCAGCTGTCCGCCATCGACAACTGGCTGACTTTGGCAGGCGACGAATTTGCCCCTTTAAGGCGACTCACAGTCAGGCGAGCCCATGCAGCCAACCGTTGGTTCACCTTGGATTTAAAAGGTAAGAAACTGGCTGCACGGAGGGCCGAGCGAGCTTGGCGCAGAACTTATAGTCCCGAGCTAAAGGCAGTCTACTTGTATGTACTACACATTTATAAAAAGGGCATCCTTGATGCTAAAACAGAGTTCTACACGAGTAGAGTAATGGCAGCAGAGTCTCACTCTAAAGAAATATTCTCGACTATCCATGAGCTCGCATTATCTGGCAGAGCCACAGCGTCAATTCCTCCCTCCCAGTCCCTCTGCAACTCACTCAATGAGTTCTTTATCGACAAAGTCGCAAAAATTAAACTTAACATCCCCCTTCCTTCCCCTGCATTTATAAACCCTTCCCCTCCCCTCACGGTTTCCAAACTGTCTTCTTTTCCTTTGTTGACCACTGATACTCTCTCGCCGCTGTTGGACCGAGTCAAATCAGGATCTCCCCTGGATTTCGCCCCAGCCCATATCCTTAGGGAAATTTATCTAAACTGTCCTACCCCGCCCCTGACCCTTCTTAACGATTCACTCACATACGGCACCGTTCCCAGCCTACATAAATCAGCGGTTGTCGTCCCAATTTTAAAAAAACCCGGCGTCGATTCATCTTCCCCTTCCAATTATCGTCCTATTTCCCTTCTGCCCTACCTAGCCAAAGTTCTTGAGACTCACGTCACGACTACCCTGAGTGCCCATGTAGAGGCAAATCATTGCCTCTCCTCCTGCCAAGCTGGGTTTAGGCCCCTGCACTCCACGGAGAAGGTGGTAATCTCGGTGATGGACAGGCTACGGGAGGGTATTGATACCAACGTACCTCAAGCCCTGATACTTTTGGATCTGTCCGCCGCTTTTGACACGGTGGATCATTCCATCCTCCTCAGCCGTGTCAGGGCGGCGGGCATAGAGGGCTTGGCCTTCTCGTGGCTTGAGTCCTTCCTGGTGGGGAGAACTCAAGCGGTCCATCTGGCCGGCTTCGCCGCGGCCTCCCGCAAGGTGGAGTGCGGGGTTCCTCAGGGATCGTCACTCTCCCCCCTTTTGTTTAATCTATACATTTACCCCCTCATTTTTATGTTACAGCAGCTGGAGGTCACGGTGTTTAACTATGTCGATGACCTCCAGCTAATCTTTAACCTTTCCCACTCCCCTTCATCTGCCCAGAACGTCCAGTCAGTCATGACATTCATCCAGGATTGGATGAACTGCAACCACCTCAAACTCAATCCAGACAAGACCGAGTTGGTCTTGACCGGAGGTGGTTGCAGTCCATGGTCCCCTTCTTTCTGGCCCCCTTCACTTGGTGTCCCTCCACTCCCTGTTTCTAAAGTTAAAACCCTCGGGATTTTCTTGGATTCACAACTTTCTATCCATTCACACATTGGTTCGGTCGTTTCTTCCTGTTTCTTCTCCCTAAGAACAATTAGGAAAGTCTCCCGCTTTTTCTCCCTCCCGGCTCTGAAAATCATTGTCATGGCCATGGTACTGTCCCGTATTGATTATGGCAATGCTATATACAATGGGGCCCCAGCTTACGCGATCCATCGTCTACAGCTGGTGCAGAATCAGGCTGCCCGCCTGATTCACGGCCTCCCTAAATATCATCGGGCCAGCCCACTACTTAAAGCCCTACACTGGCTGCCGGTGCGAGAGCGTGCCCTTTTTAAACTTGGCTGCCTCACTTTCCAGGCTAGGTCAGGCACTGCCCCTGAATTTATATGCTCTGCCATTGTGCCTTACTTCCCAGGCAGAGAACTACGCTCCTCTCACCTGGCCCTCCTAGTCACCCCCCGTTTTAAAAAACAGAGGGCAGGTGGGGCGAGGTTCGCTGTCCTGGCCCCAGCATTCTGGAACTCTCTCCCTGTTGCCCTTCGCACAACGCCCTCTTACACTCAGTTTCGGAGGGAACTCAAAACCCTCTTATTTGCGCAAGCTTACCCTGTCTAACCCCCTCCAACTGCTGCCGTCCATTGCAACTTAATAGCGCCATGAAACCGCTGGGTGAAAGTGCGCTGTACAAATGTTTTTAAATTCAAAAATTCAAATTCAGATCCTGAACGAACCCGCACAACCTAATTCAAGTCCCGATTTCAACTGCTCCCATCCAGAGGCACAAGCATACATCAAATTTGCACAATTGCATAACTGCAGCAAAACATCACTTTGAAATTGCAGACCTATTAACAACCGACAACCATGACCTGCTATTTCTAACTCAAACTTGGCTAACTGTTTCCTCTGTATTATGTCCTGTTACCAGGTGGCTACTATATAATACAAGTAGCTTGAAAGGACAAATGTGGGGAGGCACTGCAGTGATATCTAACACCTCTGTTCTTTGAAGCGCTATGAAAATAGCCAATTTCCCTCCTTCCAATGTTTGTCTATTGAGGTGAAAACTTCTGAAACACCTCCCCACTGTCTTCCATGTTGAGTATCACCCACCAGCCAACAACTCACTTTTTATTTAACAAATGACCGACTTCATAGCAACTAAAATGAATTTGGGTGCACACAATATATTTTAGGTGATTCCAACTTGCAATGGGTTGGGTCCAAAGATACAGCTGTATCGGAGACTGCTCTCTTTTACTAGCCATTAAGGACCTCCAACAACTACTTTATTCATCCACTCAAGTGAAAGACGCTATTCTAGACCTCATTATCTCCAACAACGATGCCCTTGAAATTGCACTTCCTAGTCCCTTTGCCCAAAACTCATAAAATACGCATATCCAAGAACCGCAAGATATGGGTTAGATACTTAAAGGACATCATTAACTCACTAATGACAAATTAGATCTACTCAAAGTTAATGGATCACAATGGAAGATCATTATAACACAGTCTTGTCAGAGAGTAAGAGGTAGCAGATGAACTTGCCCCCTTAAAATGAAAATACAGAAATGCAAGCCCACACAGCGGTTTACCAAAGATTTACATGAAGAGAGGAAACAGCTTAAGATGTTTGAACAAAGCTGGAGACAGCATATATCAACATCTAACCGTATGACTTTATGGAGCAGGTGCAAAGCATGCAAAACCTAATTTTCAGGGCTAAGGCTTCATTCATCACAATAGAGATCCATGCAGCTAAAATCATCCTAAGAAACCCTTTGAAATTGTTAAAAATCACTGCAAACCCATGGTGCATTTACTTTCAGAGATACAAAGAAAAACTGAAATTCGCAAAGTTCTTCTACGATAAAATAAAAAGGTATTTCTCGTCAGAGATGTACATGACAAAGCATATCCTTAAAATATGAACATATTCTGACTGATATCTACTCTCCTCTTTCTTGCCAAAGTTCTGAAGAGCTCTTTCATGAAAAGCTGAACCCACTTCTTCAAAAATAACTATCTCATTGATGAACTACAATAGGGCTGCTGATTTGGCTGTGGCGCAGAGATTGCCCTGCTACACATAGTAAATGACGTTCTGTGTATTCTGGACAATTGGGCGCCATGCCTACCTATCCTCAATCTGGCAGCAGCATTTGGCATGGTCAGCCATGTCTCACTCTTAAAGACCATGGAACAAATCTTGGTAATCTGTCACTCAGTGTTGAGTTGGTTTGAATATTGTCTGAGTAAACACTCGCACAAATTGAACTTATAAAGTCCCCCTCATGCCCGCCTTCCTTTAGCAAGGACTTTCCCAAAGATCCATACTGTCCTTGATACTCTTCAACATATATTAAGCACAACCTTATTCCCCAATGAGAAGCTCAAACGTTTTATTCCAGCTATATGATGACAACCCTAATTCTCTCTTCTATATGAAAGTCGTCTCACCAGGAGACATTGATATCTTTACTAAACACTCTGAGGTCCTCCAATCACAGACGTGTCTACTTGACTTCAAACTTGAACCTTTGATGGTTGACTTCCCCTAATCGTTCAAATAAACTCCTCCACTCTGCTCATTCCTGGCTGGAAGCATACAACTTACTTCAGCATCAACCCTCTGTTCTTGAATGTGCAAAATTACTCAGGGTAAAAACTTTCAACTACAACAAGCTGCAGAGCCACATTAGTGCCATAGCAAAAGGTGTACTTCATCAGATTACATTCCTCTGAGGAATAAAATCCCTCATCCTAGCACACAACTTCAAAAATGTTGTTCAAGCTCTCACGCTGCACAGGCTGGGCTACGCCAACACTCTTTTGACAGGCATTGCTAAACCACACCTAATTACAGGAACCAGAAGATCCAGCTTTATAACCCCTGTACGGACGTATGACGTTACAACGCATACTTTTACAACGCATACCTGTACAACGCATTTTTTACAACGCAACATTCATTACAATGCATTCCATTACAACGCATGCCATTACAACGAATTTTTAAAAGCTACCTTTACAACGCATTCTATTACAACGCATACTACCTTTACAACGCATACCATTACAGCGCATAACATTACATTGCATGTTTGGTAAGTATTGGATAGTATAGGGGTAAAAATTATTATTCTAACTCCAGGGGGTGCAACAGTAGGGTAAGTGTTGGATAGTGTAGGGGTACAAATTACTATTTTAACTCTAGGGGGTGCAACAGTAGGGTAGGTGTTAGATAGTGTAGGGGTAAAAATTACTATTCTAACTCCAGGGGGTGCAACTGTAGGGTAAGTGTTGGATAGTGTAGGGGTAAAAATTACTATTCTAACTCCAGAGGGTGCAACAGTAGGGTAAGTGTTGGATAGTGTAGGGGTAAAAAATACTATTCTAACTCCAGGGGGTGCAACAGTAGGGTAAGTGTTGGATGGTAATGTTTTGCGTTGTAATGGTATGCGTTGTAATTACATGCGTTGTAGTGGTATGCATTGTAGTGTCATGCGTTGTAATGGTTGCGTTGTAATGGCATGCATTGTAATGGATGTTGCGTTGTAAAAGTTTTGCTGTAATGGTAGCGCATTGTAAAAGTTGCGTTGTAAAGGTTGTGTCCCCCCTGTACTGTGCAAACTCAACTTCCTTTCCATAGAAGACAGACGCATGTTTAAGTTCCAGTGCATAGACCATAATGATGGCTCTCTAAATCATCTGCTGGTAAAGCAAACATACCAGGTGGATCATGTTCACTTCAAAACTCAAAGTCACTCCTACACACCAGCCTTAAAAAATCAAAATAAGTGGCCATAGAGTCGGGAACTACATCCCCTCTTCCATCAAAGGTATCTCCTCCTGCAGCTCTTTCAAAAGAGAAATCAAATAACTAATATTGGAATGATTCCTCCAAATGTAAATCTAGTCAGTAAATTTCCAATTTTGTTCTGGATGCTATTATCTATATAGTTTTGTGACCTGCATCTCCGCTTTTTGACATACACGTATTGTGACTCTACTTGGGATTGATATTATCCTATCTCAACCTATGATAAGTTGACACTGTTTTAAATTAGATTATTACATTGCAAAGCTCTCTGCCACACTGGTAGTCCGGAGCACAATATACAAAACCCCAAATAAAGAAAGAAAGAAACTCACTGATGTCAGAATGATTAGCATAACTGCACCAAAACAAAAATCCCGCATTACTTTTCCAAGGCCGCAATCTGGTCAGCAAAAAGATGTATTTGGTTCTCCCAAAAAGGTATTTCCAGTAACGTTTCTTCATGTAAGTTATATGTGCTTTTCATGAAAAAGTTCACGGATAATTGTGTTTTTTTATAAGTATCCGCTGATTTCAAAAGAATATCTAATTTTTTAAGCAAATATCAATATTTACACAGATTTAAATATTTCACATGTTCATAGCTTGGAAAAAAATGTTGGACTGAACAACAAATGTTGACTCAAAGATTTTGTGAAAAGACATTAAGGGGGCCTATTTATGAGCCAGTATGTGACGCTCTTGCACCACGCAGCGTGGTGGAAGAGCAACGCAAACCTTACATGTGATTTATGAAGCCAGGCAAGGTGGCCTTCAGTTTCTCCATAAATCTGGAATAAGTCAATGCAGCGCAAATTGCTATGTTGCCTTATTCTGGCCAGGGAAGGCATTCCATGAGTGTTGCGGTTGTTACAACGACAGCTTTGTTACAACGACCGCGTTGTTACAATGCAGTGCCATTACAACACAAGTCATTACAATGATTTGCGCTAGATGGCGCTCTAGACTAAGGAATAACAGTACAGCAAGCAAATTATGTTGTCTTATTGAGTCTTACATTCAGCATATTATTTTCTAAATTTGAAACAGAATCTAATTTCTTCATATTTGATAACAGTTAAAGAAAATTGTTTAATTTATCATAATTCCCAACTGCATTATTGTGTTTAATTTAGTTTCAGGTACATACAGTCATTGTCATTACATTAGTAATATCTGAAATCGCTTTGTACACTGGTTAGAAAAGTAGGTCACCATGGTAGGTAGCAATCACTTCTTAAAATGGTCATTATTCTCTTAATTCTGTTCTATTACAGGAAGGAAAGTCATCTGGAGTTTTAAAGTAGTTATCAGTTCTGAGGAGAGAAAAGTCAATAATGCATTTCTGTCTTCTTATTTAGTTTATACTGCACTGCCCATAAGCAAAATACCTATTAAGTTGTTTCTTACTTAGTTCTAGTTCACACTTTCCTCCTCTGTTTTCATAATGTAGTACAAGGCAGCAAAATAAACATACTTTGGTGTTCTTGCATGTATTAAAGTATTTCTATAGAAGATTTCTTGGGATATGCTGATAGATGTTGCAATATTGGCCTTGCATCCTCATTTTAAGTAGACGAATGATACTGCCAATGTTGGCATGTGCATGCAATCATATAGACAACAAAGATACTGTTGAAATTTAGATGTGTTGTATTTAGTGTTAAGGTCCATTTCCATACTTATGATGATCATTAGATCTAAAAAAACAACTTCTGATTTGGAGATTGCTAATGTTAGTTGGATGTTAAGTATATGTTAAGTGTATTGCCAAATTAGTAGAACGTGGTAAATTATTCTCCTCCAGTATATATATGGGAGGTAAATTATACTAAAGTCTCATTCCGCCGCAGCACTCTGGCTGTCCCCTAGAGAGGCCGGCATGCTGTGGAGCAAATGTGGCTCCCATTATGGTCCTGGATCATTGGCTATAGATTTAATTATTAAATGTAAAAACATTGATATGTAGACATAAAGCAAGATTATCTACATCATTTGGTTACCACCCAGATGTATGTTGATCTGGTTGTCAAAGTCCTCTTTATGGCTACCACACCATCTTGCTTATTGATTAAGGTGTAAATATGGCAAACAGTGTGAATGGAGGCCAATTCATAAATGTATTACAAGACATGGAGGCTCCTATTATGCATTTTCTCTTGCTTTTATTTAACAGCAGCCAAGCAAGAACTATGTTTCCCAGAAAACAATGAGAAAGGAAAAAGTACAGAATGACATCATAAAGCACACACCAGTCAGATTTCGAGTGAACCAATAATTATGTTGACTGCAAACAGCAAATCCTCTTTTCTTGCTGCTCGCAGTCAAGATAAGTACCTTTAACCTCTTGCTCATATTTAATTAATGACTTGTTTTCATGTTATTGTTTGCATTAATTGTTTTTCACTTGTGCCCTTTACTATCTTCATTGCTGAGGGTGTGTCGCGCTGTCTTGCGGTTGTTTTCCCCAGCCTATAACGGTCTTACCATTTGCACTCCATTCCTGTCAGCAATTTGGGCTTCAACGTGCGTTCGTTTTTCCTGAGCAGTAGTTGGATACCTGTGTTCTACCCACCTCAGCTCCTGCGCCCGGTTTCTCTTCTCGTCAATAAGACATTTGGTTAACTCTGCCCTACTGGTGTGGCATTCTCAGTTTCTCAACCTTTTTTTGAGGTTTTTCTCTTGGTCACTCCCCTGTTTCCTCCTTTATGACACCCCTTTAACCCTGGCAATAGTCAACTATTTATATGCTGCTTTCTTTTTTTTTTACATTTCAGAGGCTGTTTTATCTTAATTTCAGCACGTCTGAAGAGGAGGATTCTCAACAATTCAAGGATAATTTGAAGTCTTTTATCAAAGACTTTGTTCAACAGGCTGTGTCTGATGTTACAAAGAATGTGGAAGCCCCATTATCTAAAATGTTTGCTTCTTCTCATGATGTCTCCTCTGCAAAAAAATAGAAAACGCTCTGCCCCCCTAGTTCTTCGAAAGGTATTTCAATAAAAGTTGATCCTTCCACCTGAGAGGTTCCAAAATTGGGCCCCCCTAATTATTTCCCATGTGAGAGATACTGATGATGATGATGATAATGGTGTTGTTGATGAGTCAGACAATTTGGTTGGGTCTAATGATCCTTATGCTTATGGGCCTCCGGAAAAAGGCGTAAGATTTCTCCCATTGATGGTGATGCATTTCACCCTGAGTCTCAAGAATTATTGGACCATCTTGGTGAACCTATGTTCAACCCCTCTCTTATTCACCAACCTAACTCTATCTACCGAGTGGTTCCCTATAATTGAAAATTAGTGTAACCAGTTTCAATAAGATTATGGGAAACTAAACTAAACAAATATTGGCAATGTTTTACATCTCAAAAAAATGAGAAAGGCCCCATTACCACCAAAGGAGTAGGGCACCAAATTGACCTCAGTCAGAAAAATTCCCTTTTGGATAACCTATTACCTCAAACACTTATCCATTCACACATGAAATCATATCACCAGAATATACCACCACCACAATCAAAGGCCAAGTATAGAAAATGTACAAATATTGTATTTAATATTAATGAAACATATTTAAAAATGTTAAACACTATTAAACAAATATTACAAGCACAATTTAAAAAAACGAATATTACAATACTGGGAGAACCTGCAAGAAAGATAGTTTCTAATCTTCTAGGCAATACATTAGATAAAATTCATTATTTAGACATTTGTTTTTTTACAAATATTTGTGACAATAATAGCAAATGTCATGTACAGTCTACAGTATGTCTATACAAACAAGGCGTTGACGCATTTCGGTGGGTATTACTGCTTAAACACCACCTCCTTCAGGACAAAGGCGATATCTTCCATAACGTATTTAAAATTTGTCATGAATCCAAGGTATCTGTGGTCACGTTTCGAGGGGGTTAATAAACCTCACTCTCAGTAGGTCATCCTCAGGTACGGATTGAAAACGCCTCCGTAAAAGGAAATCTAGATTCCCGTTTATGGAGGCGTTTTCACCCCGTACCTGAGTTCCTAGTTAAAATAAGATCTAATGAAAATTGCGCAACGTGGAACTATATTTTAACAGACCGACATAACGTTTCAGACCACGCATGAAGGAAAACAGGAAGGGATTCATACTCAACTCCCTGAGAATTTATGAAACAATTTCACCCGAGCAATATCTACATCGACCATTTGCTGTGAGAAACACATTTGTTTGAGATTTTTAACTAATAAAACAGGGATGACCTACTGAGAGTGAGGTTTATTAACCCCTCGAAACATTGGTAATTGTTTAAAGACTTATGTGGCTCGAACTGCAGATTTGAGGTCCTCTTCTTCCCCTCAGTTACTGATCTCCTTTCACAAACCCCATAAGCCTGCTTCCTCACCCACTTTGGCTCGTTGGGTCAAATGGGTTATGTTTTTCGATGAGAATGACATTTCTTATTTTGGTTCCCATTCAGCCAGAAGAACCATGTTTTCTAGGGATTTCTGGGCTGAGGCTTCTTTGCATGATATTCTCAAATCTGCAAAGTGGTCAAATGTGAATACGTTTAGAACATTTTACTGCAAACCGGTTGCTCATGTTTCTGATTCTTTAATTGCAATGCTTTGAACTTTCTGTGTCTTGTAACAATATTGAGATTGTCCTAGCCTTGGTGTCAGAAAGGCTAGATGGTATTAAAGAAATGGAGGCAAATATTATCCCACTTCAATCTCTAACCCTCCCCTTCCTATTTCGCAGTGCCAGTTTCTTCCACCAGGACCTCCACTAAATTTGCATGAGCCTTCCCCTTATTTACAAGGCTTGGACTTTCTCCTTGGAACTCAGTTTCTGTGTGATGCCCATACTCCTCATCTTTTTTAGCTGGTTTTGGACATTTTTGTTATGTTACTCATCATGCTTTCTTTCTCTGATTATCTGTTTAACTTCTAGCCTCAAGAAAAGAGGATTTGCTGTTCGCAGTCCCAGCATAATTATCACCCGTCATGTGACTGGTGTGTGCTTTTTTTTTTTTTTTATAAAACCTTTATTGTACAGAGGGCGTTCACAGATACGGGCCTACAACCCACCGGGCCGGCCACCACAATAAAATAACATACGAGGCGATACAGGAGAGACCACAGGATTTCTAAATAGCTCATACGAAAGGCAAAGGTAGCAAGTCTTCGAATCGCCATCACAAACAGGATAAGAGTAGGTTAATTTTATAAATGAAAAATAGGGTGTTACAGGATAATGACAATCTATAAAGGCCAGAGGGTCGTGGTGAGCCGTGAGCAAGCCGAGGTCTCGAATACAGGAATAGACCAAAAGAACAGTATATTTTGGCAAAGGCAGAACGTGAGTCCCACATCTAGAACAATCACAATCGCTGCTCAACACCCTCCCACCACTACCAGGACACATAATAATAAAACAGCAAAAATACGGTTACAAAACTAAATGCCCTCCGTTACAACAACCCAAGGGAGGAAAA
This sequence comes from Lissotriton helveticus, assembly GCF_964261635.1. Lineage (NCBI taxonomy): Eukaryota > Metazoa > Chordata > Amphibia > Caudata > Salamandridae > Lissotriton > Lissotriton helveticus. Next base: position 1,969,290,900 of record NC_136065.1, read on the forward strand.
AGAAAATGGGGGGGGGAAAGGGAAAACAAGGGAGGAAGAGGACATCGAAAACAGGGAGAGGGAAAGTAAGGGCGCAGCATCAGCGCACGTCTCCCACGGCCAACAAAGCACCCACTACTAATTCGGCACATGGAACTAGCGGCAACAGGAGAAATGAATGCATAGTAAATCGTTACAGAAGAGATACCAAAAGGGCCATGCCAGCACAAACACCCCGGGGGGCTACGCGCCGACACCGCGCCACGAAAGTAGGGGATACATGAGAGCCATAGAACCAAAAAGAGGAACAAGGAAAAATACAATAAAACAAACCCCCCCACCACCCCGCTCAGCCCACCCTGCACCCCTGCAGAAGGCTACGGCCTACCCCCCGGCAGCGTGCCTGTCGCCCTAAATAGAACCCGAAATATAGAAGAATATAGAAAGTAAGAATCACATAGATTAAAAAAAGGGGGGAAGGGAAAATAGGGAAAAACACAGCGGGAGAGGAGCCACAGAATCAAAACCCCTTCAGCTCCCACCCCCCCCGCCCAAAAACACTCAGAGCCCACGGGAAGATAGTAAACACACGGATAAGCCCCAGGAACGTACAGAAGTATCAAACATAATCATACAATTATGAACGGATCGCCCAACCATACCACAAAATAACAGTCCACAGAGGCAAGATCACTCAACCCTGTCCTCGTTTTTCGCAAACTGTAGTAGTCCAATGAACCAGGAACCAGATCGCATTGAACCGGAGGTGAAGAACAGGGATTCGAATCAAAAAAACACTCAAGTTATAGCGATCGCGTCCCGGATGATCCAGAAAGTACTTTAACCCCCTCAGGCAAAGCAGGCACAGTTCCGACAAGAATACGAAGAAAGCCGGTCCAGCGGCGCAGTCGCAGGATCTTCGTTCGGCCATGTTAGGCAACAGGGGAAAAGGAGACCCATCGAGGTCGGTCAATACGGGATTCGGCTGGCGAACCTCCAGAGCAAAAGGAGGCACAGGATGAAGAAGGGGAGCGGACCCCCGGACATCGACACCAACAGCAGCCTCCAGGTCCATGGTCCCAAGGAAAGTCCCGGCAGCACACAACAGAGATGACGCCGCACGAACCGAGGGGGGTCCGGCAGGCCCAGCCAGGGGACCCCTCTCCAGGATAGCGATCGGTGCAGTCAGGGGTGCCCCCCAGGAGCGCAGGGCGGCGAGGATGTCGCCAAGTGTAGGATCACCTTTGCAGTATTCAGAAAACGTGCCGTGCGGCGGATCCGCATCTCCGGTCCCAGCAAGGCCGAGAGTCATGGGGCCGGCTGCCATCTTAGAAGCCCGGCGGGGCCGCTGCGAACACTGACCCCCGCCCGGATATCAGCGGGGCAAAACAGGACACCGGCAACCACCAGCGGAGGTGCCTCCAGGGCAGGAAGGAAAGCCACCAGAAGAAGGCGATGCGCCGGCACCCCACACGCCGCCGGCACCGTTCTCCGAGTCCGGGCGGAGGAAATCAAAATGGCCGGGCCGGAGAACAAAGGGGAGACGAGCCAGATGTACGGTTAACCCCGTCCATGGAAGTCAGCGCCCCAACACCAGGCAGCAGGCCGCGACCGGTCTATTAGCACAGCGGCCCCTCCGACCGACTCCACACCACCACCAAGGGCCGGCCACCGCACCCCGTCCAGCCCGGGCGCCGCCAGGGAGTGCCAGGTCTGGCCGCTCCGGAGGCCCCGAAGCAGACAGGGGCGTAACTCAAGATCCGTGGCACCCAGGAATCACCGGAGCAGACGGTAAGTGCCTATGAGTTTTCGTCGTTCCATCGCACATCGTGAAATACTTCCCGGGGCAGGATGAAGTACAGGATATTTGTTGCAGACAGGAGAGAGAACGGAGCCGAGCTAAAACGTGGCCATCTCGGACGCGAGCTTGGCTCCTCCCCCTGGTGTGTGCTTTTTGATGTCATTCTGTAGTTTTCTTTTGTCATTGTTTTCTGGGAAACATAGTGCTTGCTTGGCTGCTGTTAAATAAAAGCAAGAAAAAACTGCATAATACTCGCCTCCTTTTCTTTAATAAAATCTAGTCTTTCTGACACCAAGGCAAGGAAAATCAAAATTTTCATGGTATATAATTAGGGCTCCTGTTTTACCCGTATATATTTTTTTTACATTTCTGTCTGTATGCATCCATATTTATTTTTTGCTAATTTTAGCTGTATTTATCCATATTTATTTTGGGTTTTATGGAAACATTAAGCTGAAATTAGTATATTTCCACATTTTTTACCAGATAAATATACATTCATGTATTGAATCCCTGCCAGGTTTCAATACAGTAAACACCTGCAGAAGATAAATCAACGCACTCATAGGAAAATATGTACAATTCAGTATCAACCTTGTGCATGCCTACTGTTGTTAAAGCCTCTGTACTAAAATTCCTTTTTTTATTCCCGTATCAATTCACACAGCTATCGCCCTGTCAGTCATGGCAGACAGTGCTTAGAATTACTCAAAAAGCAACCCAATTTATGTTTTTATCCACATTTAAAAATAAATACAGACAAGAAAAGAAATGTTTTCTGTCTGTATTTATCTGTAAAAATCAGTAAAAACGGAAAACAGGGAGTCTTATATATAATGTTTTGTATTTTAGTCAAGAAGTCCTTGTTGTCTTTTAAGTAGGAAGGTATGTCATACATAGATGGTTGAAGTTACAAGACTATGAATTCTCCTAACAAACTTATGGAGTCAATTCTCAACCTTATCGGTCATCCTGGAGGAGGCAATCCCCTTACTTATCTTTCATAACATATAGACAATGCCAACTCTGAGGTGATCAATAAACCTTTTTTATTCTGTCATGAATAATCCTTTAGTATACTATTTTTTAGTAGGTTTTTGAGTGCAGTCTGTACTTTGAGAGTTGGATTATCATTAGGTTTTTGGTAACAAGTATCAACAGTAAGCTGTCTATGTGCTTCAGTGATATAGTCATTAAGATGCTGGATGACAAATGTGCTCCCTTTTTCTGCTTCCTTAATAATAACCTCTGGATTGTGCTGTATATTCAGTATAACTTGTCTCTCCTGGCATGTTATATTAGAGGGAAGTAAATTACGTTTTTGAGAGTATATACTAAATTGTTAGTCAATATCTGTGATCATAGCTGTGGAGAACATAATGTTGGAGTTTCTTACAGGAATAATGGATGTGCAAATTGATCTGGGTTTTTGGTTGCTCTCTAATTTGTTTTTCAAAGTAGCTCCTCATTAAAAAGTTGTGAACATAATGACCAAAGTAAGGACATTCAAGGGCACCAGTAGTAAACATTCAGTATACATATCATGTCCTGGGATCAGAGGGTACCAATCTCCTAAAGGAACAAAAAACAAAACCATGTGAGATAAGGCCAGAATTAAACCTGTCCCTAAACAGGGCAGAGGGTGAAGTGTCCACGTATAATGACTGTTTAGAACCCCTATGGGAAGTCGAGTGGACAGAAAGAGGAGCAAAAACGTAGTAACAAGTCCCAAATGTGGTAAAAACTGATAATGTCTGTGAAGTGAGGATCCCCATTGGCGCCTCGCAAGAGAACACCATGGCTTTGTGTGTCCCAGCCATCGAGGGAGGAGTGAAAGGGGAACTGACAACCAGCCCCGCAATGGAGGTCCAGGGGAATAAGGAAAGAAAAAACGACGTATCCCAACAGTGAGTGCAGGTAATAAGCAGCAGGGGTGGGGAAACAACGTAACCATCCATTGTAGAGTAAGCAGCTGTAGACAAAGAATCTCCGCCATGGTACCCTCACCATGGCAAGGAGCGCCAGATAGGAAACACCTGGTCTCAGGGGGGTCTCTCATCCAAATGAACTGACAACCTGTCAAGGTACGTATCCCAAGCATCCAGCAAAGGCGCCGCCCCATGTTTGAGCACTGTCTAGAGAGTGATATCTGTCAATAGCAAGGATAGTTAAGAATTTCTCTACATTTGGTTAACATTCTGGGTCAGTTTGAGAGTCTGTTCTAGTGGTATGGATGTATTCTAGCTCTTCTTTTGCAAAGGGACAAGCTATTAGTGGCACTATCTGATGATCTTGTGGTTTGTGGTCTGCCTTTGAAAGGTCCTAATGAGCCCTTGGATAGAAAGACAATCTTTTGTTTAAAAGGAATATTTCTAAAGTCCTCGCCACTCGATTGTCATTACATATGGAACATATTATATCTCCTGTCCAATCCGGTTTTGATCCTCATCGGTCAACTTCTCTCAATTTACGTACTATCTTTACAACACTCAATAAAGTATCTCCTTCTGCACCTGCAGTTGAGGCCCTATTGAAAGCTGAAAAAGCATTTGACTCTCTCGAATTTCCTTCTTGTAAGCAGTTCTAGGCAAGCTTGGTATCTCTTTGTCTTTTATATCTTTAATTATGATTTTATATTCTCAGTAGGTGGCACATATTCGGGTCAATGGTACGCTTACTGATGGACCAGACAGGGCTGCCCACTCTCTCCCCTTCTCTTCATCATTGTAGTGGACCCTTTAGTCCACTACTTGCAAGACCGCCACGCACATCGTGGGTTGCAGCTTACTCATGCCTCTGTATTACTCTCTTTATATGCAGATGATATCTTGCAGAGTTTTATATAGAGTGAACTTGACCCAAATCGGGTATCAGAGCTTTACATAGCACCAGTTACGTTACATGAGGACACACATTAATTTATGTTAGGCACTGGGAGATTAAGTGATCTGCCCAGAATCACAGGATGTTCAGCGTCATTTCAGAGACTTGAACCCAGTTCCCCAGATTCGAGGTCGACCGCCTTAGCAGCTAGGCTAACTCCTCTCTTGTTATTTATTCGTCATCCATCAGATAACCTCCCCCCGCTCATGCAGGAGATAGTTTGCTAAGGCAATCTCTCTGTGCTCCAGATCAATTGGGCCAAATCAATACTTTTCCTGTTAACAGACTTTGCTAACCTCCGCCTGCAGAATTCCCATTCAAATGGGCAGTGGATGGCACTAAATACCAAGGCATCTGACTCCACAGGGAAAAGGACCAAATTATACAGCTTAATTATGGCTCAGTAATGGCGGACATAACTACTCAAGTGGACCGCAGGGTTAAACTGCCTCATTCTATTGCTGGATGAGTGGCTAGTATTAAATTGGTTATACATCCCCACTTCCTATATATTTTGTGAAATGTTCCCATTTCACTAAATCAGGCCTTCTTTTGCACACTGTGCGATCTCCTCTTACGCCTGCGGTGGGATACTCTCACCCTCCCTTATGACCGCGGAGGTTTCATGTTTCACCTATACTATCTTGCAGCCCAGTGTCAATATACACATCGGTGGTACCACCCAGACACCTGCATTCCATATCTGAGGCTCGAACAGGATCAATTGGATGGCCTCCTACACTCAAATATATTGCCAAAGGACATTCCATTGGATGCCAACGATGTTCAAACTGTTTCCATGACCTGCTGGGCATAGCCTAGGCTGAGGCAGATGCTTGGAGGTGGCCCTTTCTATTCCATTACCCTTCCACTCGATGATAATTTGCAGCTATCACACATGCCAGAAAACCGGTACAACAGACATTCCATCATCCTAATCTATTTACCATGGGGGACCTTTTCCCCGATGGCCATGTTCTACAGCCTACTTTTGATCCCCGCTCACAGGGCACTTCGTACATGGATCTTTTTGTTTTTTGGAAACTACACAATACTCTTCCCCTACTACCCCCTATCCCCTGTGGTCTTTCCACACCTAACTCTTGTGTATGGCCTCCGGATTATACAGTTTAAGTATTATTATGAAACCTGACACTACTGTACGGATGCGGGAGGTGTTGGTGAGGGAGCTGGGAACTCCTCTTACGCACAAGACATGGACATATTGCTGCTCTCAGATCCAACACATCTCGTTCAACCATAGACACAAACATTTACATTTTCACTTCCTCCATCGTATCTATCTCTCCCCTTTAGACATAGTTAAATTTGATCCCACCAGGTCCGGCCGCTGTCTTAAGTGTCGCTCCCCTGGGACTGATTTTGCACACCAAACCTGTACATGCCCAGTGCTCACCTCATACTTGACCTCAGTCTTCTCTCATGCCTTTGCCATGACAAACATGGAGCTTCCCCCAGACCCCGTGCTTGCCCTCTTGGGAAACATCAGGGACATACCACGTTCTAAACGTTGACTTATCAAGTTGGCCCTCTTACTTGCCAAACGGGAGATTATGCTCTATTGGGGTAGCCACAAACTGCCCACTTCCTCTGAGTGGCTTTAAAGCATGATTAACTGTGACAGCGTTAGTGAACACAACACTCTTCTTCAACCACTTCCATCTCGACCCGGGGATATTTAGCAGCCTTTCCGCAAATATCTTCTCACCCTTGTACATGACTCCACCGATTAGTAATTAAACCCCCTTTTCTCCCCATATCTACTGACTTATCCACCTTTGTTCCACTCAAACACAGTACGATTCTACAGACAACTGTTATACTTTTGCATTGTGATGACATGCGATATTGCTACTATGTGCTTATGACATGGTCACTGATGTGGTTGAATAGTTTGCTGTTGTTGTCTGTTTGCTGTAATTGAAGAGTAATAAAGGCAATTAAAAAAATCTATATTTTTCTGATGGTTGTATTGCTGGCAAGAAGTAACTCTTGGGGGCCGATTACAATCCCGTTCGGAAGGGCTCCGATTTGGAATCGGGTTTGCCAAATCAGATTCGGAACCCTTGTTCCCGACTGAGTCGTATACAATACCCAACGGCCGATTACGATGCCTGTAAACCGGTAGCGTTGTCCGAATCGGTTCCGAAAGGCATTTGGACAGGTCGCGTCTTTCAGAACCGAATTGTACAGCTCTATGGACTCGTTTTCTGAGCGAGCTATTACGATGACTGATTCGGACAGCTGTTCTGATTCAATTTCTCTGGAACATATCAGCTGTCAGAATATGTCTTTGGGGGGCGCGTAGCAGCCCCCCTCATCCAGGGCCTTCCAAATCGGGTCCATCAGGATACCCAAGGGACCCCCCCTTTCCAACCATGCACAGTGTGGCAGGCACCATGGGGTGCCCACCACAGGGTGCAAGGTATTCCCCACCCACCCCATTCTTCAATGGGAGCCTGTTTTCGGAACACAGGCTCCCATTAATGTTAATGGGAGTCAGACTAAATCATATCCGGATACATCCAAATCGCTCGGACGGACTTACCAGATCCGAATCGTCCAGAAAGCATTCCAAAACCGATTTGGTAGGAATGCTTTCCGGACGAGGTCATAATCGGCCCCTTACTTGTTTTATGGCTAGTTATTTTTTTCCCATTTCTTTGTTCATGCCCTGGTTGCAATGTTGTTGCAGAATTTCTCCTTGATGCATCTTATCGGTTTGTCCTTCCTGTGTCTGGCAGGTCTGCTTCTTGAAGTATGAAGTGTTCCTAGTTCATAACTTATTTTTATTCTAAAAAAATCAACCCCCCTTTTGTTCGAGAGCTGTGGCTTCCCACCACTTTGTGATTTCTTTTTTCACTGCTCTGTCTAGTGCTTGAAATGTTCTTTTTTAGCCAACAAGTATTTTTTTTATTCTTGAAGTGGTAGTTGATGAGTTTGCAGTATCAAAAACGTATTATATTTTGTTTTCCTTCTTATGAATTCCTCCATGGGTTTGCCTTATTTCTGTATACTGAGGATTCAACACTGAGAGGAGTTGATGATGAGTGCAGGGGTTAAAATCTGTACAACCCAATTTTGTAGCCTATTCAATAAGTAATGGAGATAGATTGGGGGACTGTCATACTTGATGAAAGTTTTGAGAGTTAGGTTACGTTTTTTGGTAACAAGATTCATCCTCTGGTTTTGTAAGGGCTTAAGTGATACAGCCACCAAATGCTAGATGCCACTGTTCCCTTTTTTGCCTGCTTCCTTTTTAATAATCTTGGATTGTGCTGTAAACTCTGTGTATCTTGTCTCTCTAGGTGTCTTATATTAAAAGGAAAGGGATTACTTTTTGGGGAATAATTGTTGTTTAAGATCAATGATCCTCATCGTGCAGAACAAACTGATAGAGTTTGCTACAGAAATAAGGGATGTGAAAATGGATTCCCTCTAGAGAGTGATATATGTCAGTATCCAATTCAGTTTCTGATTTTTGGTCCACATTCTGGATCTGTTTGAGATGAAGTCATAATTAGGTAGATGTCTTCTAGTTCTTCTTATGTAATGAGACTAGTTGACCCTAGACAGTACTATCGTACTTCTACTTCCTCCAGGTGAGTCCATATCCGAGGATGATGACAATGAGATCTGTTGTGTAGTATCCTGTGATCGTTTTTGGAGAGTATCATATTCTTGGCAAAGGTATTCACTCTTCCTAGTTGGTAATGTAGCTGTTTGCATTAAAAAGATCTTTGAAATCTTCAGTTACTGTATTTTAGTGACCTTTCCACAATTACTTTCTTCTTTTTTGTTATTTGAGCTACTCAAAAGTTATATTTTTATAATCTTCATAGGTGATGTCTATCAAATGTTTAATTATATAATTAGATGCTGTTCTAAGTTCCCCACCCCCTCCTTTTATGTTCTCTGGGCCAGTAGATTCACCTCGTGGAATTTTTGTTTTAGATCTCTGGCTTCTCACCACTTTATGTTTCATTTTTCTGTGCCCTCTCCAGTATTTGGAATGTGCTTTTTGCTGGACAGTAATTTTTTATTCTTGATCTGAAAGTTGATGGGTTTACAGTATCAAAGACTTGTTGGATTTTTTTTCTCTTCTGAATTCAGCCATGGGTTTGTCTTATTTCAGTATATTGGACTTGACTGAGGAGTCAAGCCAATGATTTAGCAAAATATGAAGAGTACAGGACCTAAGTTCTGGAGAACCCAACTTTGCATTAGCCTGTTTGATAAATAATGAAGATAGGTTGGTTGACTGTCACACTTATTGAAATGGGTGGGACCATCTTTTCCATAAGTACATCATGAATATATTTAGCACTATGCACCATAGACTAAATCGGCTGCAGTGTGTCATTTAATATATTTATAGAGGGAAATGTTCCATAGAAAAACTAAATATCTGTCTTTAAGAGGGACTTAAAAAATCACATATCCCAGCCAAGAGGGCTCACCATCTTTCACACCTTCACCTGACCTTGAACCCTACACTAAGCAGCGACTTTGCTTCATGCCACAGGAGCTCTTCACCTTCCATTTCACCGCCCCTATCCCAAAAGAGCCACTTTCAACCTGATCTACAGACCTCACAAACCCTGCAATGGTTTTCACCATGAAATCTTAGACATCATCACTACCGATCTCAATACACCACCCCACATTCCTCAGAAACTTCAGCCTCCCTCGAGACTCAAGCACCAAAATACTGAAAGATTCTCTTAACATTTTAGACACCATGTAGGAGTCTTATGTTCCATATAGGTACCCCGATATAGGCTCAGGTAGAACCCCTAACTTTTCACCTATATTCTCTGCACTATTACACTTTTTACCTAGTTACGGTAATGACCAGAGATGACATGGGGTTTCTACGAAAAGCTTAAGCTGCATTCATTATGCATGAGCATTCTTGCAATCACAGCAGGACAGCAGGCCTACCATCTCCTGCATAATAAATATTTATACAGGCCATTCCTTCCGTCATCCCAGTCCGACATGACACAGCAAGGTATATCCCCAGGGGGTACCACTTTATATATATATATATATATATATATACATATATATATATATATATATATATATATATATATACACACATATGTATATATATATGTATATATATATATATATATATATATATATATATATATATATATATATATATATATATATATATATATATATATATATATATATATTTATTTATTTATCCCAAGAACTCCGATCTCCTGAACAAGCGAATTTCCTTACAAATAAGCGGATACGGACCACAAAATCGGTGCAGATGAATTTTATTCGGTGCAATTAGTCGCCATGACGCGTTTCGCGCTACCAAGAGCGCTTCATCACAAGACACAGTGAATCACTAGGGCATTGGTTTAAGTATACTATCAAAAAATCACGTGATACAGCCTACAAGTTACATAGATATGGAAAAAATACTATCTGTGTTAAAACTACAAATTATCGTAATATACATTGTATTTAATTTAGCGTTTTGTGCAACATTTGCAATAAATAAACACAAGCTAAAAACACAGTTCATTCAAAAAATTTCCGATCACAATACAATTTGATATCTGTATAAAAAAAACAATGACTCCAATAAATATGTGCAAAATAGTGCAAAGTAGTTAAAATTATTTGAATCATGAAGGATAGCAGCAATAGATTGTAATTTGTGTGTTCCTTCACCGATTCTTAACTGTTTCAGTGTATTTACACAGTTGTTTTGGACCAGAGAATGAGACCTAAAAAGATAACATCGGGGCCCCGATGTTATCTAGATTTAAAGGTATCAGATTTTTAGTTTCACATGTAAAGTGCAGGTGCTTTAACTAAATTGGGACTATTGATCATTCTGCCGGTATGAATACCGTAATTAAGTAAAGAGGGGAATCACAGTGTTTGTACATAATGTATGTTTGGTTTGTAGTAGATGACAAGAAAGGTCCCCTATCTGTCACGGGTATTTCTAAGGAGATCGTCATATGCACAATCCACTGTATATGATGATTACACAAAAGATAATTAATAAGCCATAAAATTAAAACCTTAAAAGGGTTAGATGATAGCTAAAATTATTATTGTTGCAATCTCCTCACATAAAAGTGGTACATAAAAGATCTCTTCACATAAAATTCCATAAATATAAATATAATTTATATTTAAAACCCCAATTTATTAAAACAGTCCTAAAATTTCTTGTTATTGCTATGTACTCAAATAATGGGGATCCCTCTAGGGTAGCAGAAGACACCTGATTTTTGTTTACTTGCTAGTGTGGTTAAAGACAAGTAAAATAATCTTCTGTAATGTTGAGACCTGACGGATGTTTTGTATTTAATTCCAGAATGTATCTGGTCTCAAGACGGCGTAATTTCTCTTCTCTATTTCCGCCTCTCCTGCTTGCAGGGACATAGTCAATGACAAAATATTTCAGCTTGCAGCTTTTTGAGTCATGCTTGGCTTTAAAATGTCTTGCAACCGGATATGTGTTATCCTGGTTATTTATTGCTCTAAGGTGTTGCAGAATTCTTTTGTGAACAGGGAGCTTAGTGCTCCCTACATAGGGCAAGCTGCACGGGCAAGACGAAACGTAAACCGCATATTCAGTTTTACATGTCTGTAATCTGCCAATTTTGTATTCTTTCAAGTCAAAGGGTGAAAAATAAGTAGTTTTATTTTCACCTTGTTGGCAGGCTTTACATGTTTTGCAGTTAAAAAAGCCTGTGTGTGTTTTGAACCAGCTTGATGACTCAATAACTTCTGGGCTGATTTTTACTAACTCATCTTTCATTGACTGCCCTCTGCTATAAATTATCGATGGTCTTTTTGCACCTATAATATATATATATATATATACATAATATCTTGCTGAAGTAGTAAGAGGAGAAAAGGACTTCCATGCCGACACACTGACACGAGACGCTGAGACTCCTGCACGCAGACACTCCAGCTCGTAGTTGTCTGACATCCCTTGCGGGGTGTCCATCTCGAGATCAAAAAACGGGGTCCCACAGTCTCTCAAATCAGGTAACAGGGTTGACTTTATCCTAGAGGGATTCTTGGCTTTTACACCTACATCAATCAATCAAAGGTACTTTATTCGGTTAAATATTATTAACCATAAAAAAGCATACAAAGTACAAAAAAATCATTAAAATTAGAATAACAGTAAAATTTAAAATAAAAGTACTTCAGTTTTCCTTACAATCAGACAATACAGAATTGGTAGGAGCGGTATCCTTCTCCTATCAGAGTAATATATCTGAGCCAGGGAGTAGGTTCTGGTAATTATAGGTGGGTATCTTCTGGTAACTAATTGATACAAGGCCCCTCCAACCACCCCTGGTGGCATCCCTCCACACTGCACCTTTTAATTGGCGAATACGCAGTTCTAGGGTAAAAATCGTACAATTCAAGTGTTGTTATAGGCCCATCTCCTCTTTGTGGCTCCCAGCTTCGCAGATAAGGGATGACCTGGTTATCCCGGAAGTTAACAATAACCAGGTCTCCCGCTGTGTTCTTGGGACGGGAGCCTATCCACCCCACCCTTCTCACATTTAGGATTGTCCCGTTAATATTGGATGAGAGCGGTCTGTTCTTTGTCAACCAAAACTGGACTTTGTTTTTAAGGTCCTGGTGACCTTCAATTTTTCCGGTGGTGAGCTCAGGGACTCCCGAGAGGACACACACATAGGGTGCTGCCTCTGGTGGTAAGTTTATGCATTTATTACTCGCAGCTAACCCCTCAGAACATTTGCCTACTTTCGACCACCCAGCTCTGGGGACAGAGCTAAGGGCCATTGTCGGTTCTTTGACTACCTCCTTGTTTTTAGAAACTGATAATACAGGATCTGGTGGCTTTATCTGGGCAATTTTGCTGTGTACAGTGGAGTCAGAAGTTTTTGAAGCAACTACTCTCTGGAATTGGTTGTTTGACTTGATTGGCTTGGTATTTTCTTCTATTGTTGAGAGCTTTTCCCCAATCCTTTCAATAAGCGGGGATAATAGGGTTTTTACAAATTCTTCAAAGTGGGCCAACAAAATAGATGGTAAAAGGGGTATAGGGGTTTCCAGTATTTGACATTCGTTGGGTGTCTTGGGGTGGTAGTGGCAGTAACCAAAGGGGAGCTTAAGTTGAATTTTTGGAATTTCGCTGGTTTCCCCTTGAGTTTAATACCCTTACGTTTTGTACTCTGGGTAGGGGCCTGAGGATAAGCTATCCCCTGAGGGGTAAATGTATCTGTTATTACTACGAGAGTCTCCACTGGGCTTTTATTAAATTGATGCGAATTCCTGGGCTGGGGGCTTCCAATACCCATAGGGCATGTTGGGGAACCGGTTTGTTCAATTCCCTGTTCTATGGGTATATACCTGGTATTGCAAATAGCATTTAATTTCCTAAGTAGTAAAGAGTTAGGCGAGTCGGTTGAGATTGGAGGGGATCGTTCGTAACATATGGTGTCTTTAGAAAGTCTGTGTTCAATTGTCTCAAAAGCCGAAGTCACCCTAGGTATATATAGGTCCAGTGTCCCCTTAAGTGACCCTCCTTGAGAGGTGGATTGTTTAGCTGGCCCTTTAGTGGTCATGGTGCAACAAGCTTGTGTCGCAGCTGCACACACCTAGTACAGGACCAATGAATATCTAGGTAGACTAAGAGGGTGCTGGATAACAGTAAACAAGGACAATCATTATTAGACTCTAGATGGTTAGTCTCTGATTGGGCATAACTTAGTTCGTGTCAATAGTCCCGGAAGACCGACCAAGAAGAGTGTCCCGACCCGACCTCCTCTGGCCTCTGAGGGCCACAGAGTGCCCGCCCTTTGCCCGGGCTTCGCTCGGCGTCCCGCGATGCGGGGCAGAGCTCAGTTTAAAGGCGCTTCCTGGCGCTCTTGTGGCGTGACAGAGCAGCGCCGCCGCTGAGGCAGCCGGGTGATGTAGTCCCGGGGCAGCGGCGCTATCCACAGCAGTAAATGACTCCTGGCGGTGGCGGCTGCAATGGAGGGCTTCCTTGCCTCCCCCTCCGCTCCTGGTGAGTGTCCCCCCACTCCGCCGGGCAGCGCACAGTTTAAAGGCGCCTCCTGGCGCTCTCGTGACGTGACAGAACAGCGCCGCCGCTGAGGCAGCCGGGTGATGTAGTCCCAGGGCGGCGGCGCTATCCACAGCAGTAAATGACTCCTGGCAGTGGCGGCTGCAATGGAGGGCTTCATCGCCTCCCCCCTCCGCTCCTGGTGAGTGTCACCTACATACATGCAAGGTACATTTAGGTACATCTAGTTAGGATAACATCGTAGGAGTGCACATTTATTACTGTCATGTATTTTACATACTTGCCTGTATTCATTGTTTTAGCACAATGGTAGAAATCTACCATCCTCTTACTCTGTTAGTACTTAGAATCATTTATATCTGTTACTGTCTGATGGTTGTTTCAGAACACCTATTTTACACCAGAATCACTCTGGTTCAATAAATGCTTATTGAAAAACATCCCCACCGTCTAATCTGTGTATCTCTCTGAGACGAAGTGAGGAAAAGTGACTGAGCGAAAAGTAGTACACTGTTTCCACAATTCTGAAGGATCAGGGTTGGCATGTTCGATAGTTGCCAAGAACTATTCTCTCCTTGGTAAGAGGGGTTTCTAGTGGCAGTGTGAGCTAGCTGGTATACAGGCTAACATACCCAGTGGGGGTCTATAGAATCAGTCTGACACCAATCTTACAGTGTATGTTGTCTAAACACGAAGATCCTATATAGGTTTATAGGAACTACACCACATGGCGCCGCCAATGTTGGTTTGGTACTTATTTAACAGTCAAATCTGAGTAGTTCAGTCGTGAAATTCTCAGAGACCCCTACTCATATTTCCCCAGATACGTCTGGAGTGGGAAGGGAACTATCCGCCACAGCTGAGTGGGCAACATTCCTATTTATTGGCTGTATGTTTATCAAGCTTGAAGGACAAACAGTTCCTATTTGTGCATAAAACCTTATCTCAGTTTCCTTGAAACTCTTCCTTGAAACTTTAGTCAAACAAATGGCTGACGAAGACGGCGCTGGGCGAGCACAGCCTGCTTGAGTCTGGGAAGAAGAAATAGAAGGGGAAATCAACATTTCAGAAAATGTTAGAAATGCCCTTACTCAAAAGCTAATGGACTACGGAGTCACAGCTAGGGGTGGGACAGTGACCTTCGTGATTGAGGTTCATGAGTCACATAGAATAGTGGTATTCTATTCATTGATTAAATTCGCACAAGCAGTTGTACAATCAAATACATTTTATTCTTACACTGAAGATGAAAAATCAGATGAATAATCTCCGTATGAGGACATTGAAGTTCCGCACAGCTACCAGGAGCATATAAACTGGTTTAAAGGCGGCCTCCCCCATACAAAAGACAAAGCAAGACTAGGTCCACTCGGAAGAGATGGAGCTACTTGGCCAGTCCTTGTGGCGTATACGCCGCATCCAGAGATTGACACATGCCAGCAGACCTACGTCTACTTCATAAAGAAATAATAAAACTTTACAGAAACCTGACACAGTTCGTGATGAGAACACACACTTCAGCCAACAAGAGCTACACAAACAGGACAAATTCAGGGTTGTGAAACTAAAATTACACTACAAATGCTATACGCAGTTATGGGTAGAATGCCTACTAGACGTGAGCAAATGACATTCTGGATAGCTAAAAAAATAACACAGATAGAGGTAGTATTTCCACACACAAGCCCTCATCAAAGACACAGAATGCTAACAATCTGCTTGCCAATGGGGATAGCTCCCCAGCTAGAGGATTGTACCACTTGGGGTACAGATTTCGCTGCTATATATACCAGAACTCATGGTATCCCATCATTAGCAGTAATACCAGACATTTTAAAACAAATACAGAATGAGTATGGAGCAGAACCTGCTCTGAACTTAGGGATGAAATTATTAAGTAATTTTGAAAAAGCTATCAGCTATAATATTAGAAAATATAAAAGGGGAGGCAGCAGCAGTGGCAATTCGCCAATGCCTGAGGGATTTCACTCCTTTACAACAGGAAATTGAATTACCTAAAAGTATCAGAGACACCTATGCTGAATTAGGTAGAGATAGTTTGGGAGCTAGAGCAACAAAACCTCAAATTATGGGTGGTTCTGAAAATGTAATGTAATGTAATGTAAGGGGATATTTATAACGCGCAACTATCGCTCCAAGGAGCATCTTGGCGCCCACGTGTATGGCTGATCAGATAGAATTCTTACACTAGGGATCTGGCAGTGGTGTCAGGTAGAGTAAAGATCCAGGTTTTTACTTGTTTCCTGAATTCAATTTCTCTATCCAAGGCTCTTATGTGGGGGGGAAGTGTGTTCCAGGCTTTTGTGCCTAGGACCGCAAGGGACTTGCCCCCGCGGGTCTTAAGCCTGAATGATTGAGCTGCCAGAAAATTGGCGTTGGTCGAGCGGAGAATTCGAGTTGGATGGTATCTGATGAATTTTTTCCGCAAATACAACGGTCCTAGTTTATGAATTGCCCTGAAGGTAATGAGCAAGATTTTAAATAGAATTCTTTTAATGATAGGTAGCCAATGTAAAGTCTTAAGGGCTTCTGTTGCTGATGATCTCCTGGCCCACTTTAATACAAGTTTGGCCGCTGAGTTCTGCACCATTTGGAGCCTATAGGTAACCTCCTTGTTGGTACCTGCTTATAGTCCATTACAATAATCAAGGTGGGATGTGACCAGTGCGACCACTACTGTTTTCCTGGCCTCCAAGGGAAGGAGGTCGAAGAACTTTCTCAAGCTCTTTATAACACCAAAGCACGTACCTGCCACTTTCAGTGCCTGCTGTTTAAAGGACAAATTCCAATCAAAGGTCACTCCCAGATTGCGGGCCGTGGTGGTAGTATTGGGTGGTAACACCAAGCAAGCCCCTGATTCTTCCAAGAAGAAATGAGATAATTACAATAAAAAACAAAACAATAGATCTCAATCCAGAAGTGGGTTGCCTCAACAGGAGCCCTCCAAAAGGAAATATAACCTTAGAAATAGAAATAACATTAACAAACCTGACAGGTATCAGGATACTGATACACGTTCCTCTCGTTCCTTTCAGGGTTCAACAAGAAACTCCGAGAGTGAAGAACGGTCAGAACAGAAGAGCGTACGAAGTCCAGAGGCACGCCACACAATTCAGCTTATCCTTCTAAGAAAGAAGACAAGCCAAAATCAAAACCTCAATTTAAAAAGAAGAAAGTAGCAGGTCTCAAAGTTAGACATGCCCAGAATTCTGAGGACTCAACTTCTGAACGGGGAATGGGCCCTGACGATGCTAGACAGAGCAGCAGAAGTAACAAAAGTTCGCCCGGACCTGATGGAATTTCTGGTGACAACTGAGTTGAATGAGCACATCACAGTGGAAACACCTGATACAAGGGTAAGTGTCCTATAAGGTTATATGAAATAACACTCCAAATGGAAGGGGACAAACCCAGAAAAGTTAAAGGTCTTTTTTGGGAAAACTTGACTTATGGCTACGACATCCTTTTAGCTGAAAACGATTGGCTGCTTGTAATTGTAATGGATTGCGCAAAGGGAGAAACTGTTATTTTACCGGCCTTTTCCGACCTCATCCCAATTTACCTAAAACACACTTACACGCAGGAGTGGGCTGTAGCCCTTGCTCCAGCACTATATCGCAATCATGTTGGGTAGGATGCTGAATCACCTCACCATATAATCCCAGTAAAATCAAGTCCAACTCCACAGAGACAGTACCCAATAAAACAAGAAGTAAAAAAACAGGTCAGGAAGATCTTAGATCAACTTGAATACCAGAGTGTAATAGAAACTTGCACTTCTTCAATGAATAACCCTTTGTTTTGAGGTTCCGTGAATTCTGAACCCGTTCCATAAAGGTCATGGTTTCGTTATGAATTTGATATTAGCGAACCGTAACTAGTTAGTGCGGCAAGTATGAGTGTTTTCGTCATGTTAGACTGATGGATTCACTACGTATTTGAGGATTTCGTTCTGAACCCTTGGGTTCCATTTTGTGTATGGCAGCCATTTTGTGGTTGCCCTCACATAGGCCGATGACTGTGGCTGAACAAGTCTTTTAAGTACATGTACACCTTAGCTCCAGTTCGTGCTGACTCCTGTTTGACCTGAGTGAACTGACCCTGTTGCCTGAAGCTGACCTTGTTAAACCAGTTCCTGCCCTTTAGCTGATCAAGATTAAGGATCAGAGCACAGGACATCGTAAAGTTTTATTGCACACAAATATGCCTTATCCTACTCTCACCTGTTTCTGCTCCTCTCCCTATGGTCTATTTATGATTGGGTTGTGGCCTTTTTTATTATGGGTTCGTTTGACCTGTCTAAAGAAGAATGTTGGGTTTGACTGATGATTGATCATGGGCTGGGCAACTGAAAAGTGGGTTTGTCGTCATGCGATACTTTAGTTGTGGAAACATGTGATTGGTTAAACTGTAAACAAGGAATGTTTGCCTGAAGCATAATGTTTGGCATAAAAAGGGATGACTTGCTGTGTAAAATTGAGCAGTCTCCTTCGAACTCATACTGTGATGATTTCTAGGACTTCTGTTACTGGCTACAGCCAATAAATTTGATCTTTGACGCCACCAAGAAGAGTCCCGTGTCTCTGTATTCTAAGACAGGTGGAACCCTAAGACTTCGGGCGTGCCCCTGGCGCCGCTGGGTATTAAATAACCCGGTTCTTCAGTTGGCGCCCAACGTGGGGCGACTTCAGCGGTACCGGTCCAAGCCTGAGGATCGTGAGGAGCTTTGTGAGGAAATTCTGGAGGACGGCCACCACTTCATCGACCCCGGCATGTCGAATGTGGACTGAAGGTCTTTTCTGCGAGGCTTCCCGCTTTCCTGACGGCTACGAAGGACTGCTTCCCTGACTGTCGCCCTGTCTTGGACCCATTTGTGATGCTTTGTACGGCGAGACGATAGACGGGTCTTCTGGTGGCGTGACTGATACCTCAGTTATGTATAAGTGGGTCGCTCCCAGTCCTTAGTTTTTGGTCCTTTGGTTCTTAGTTTGTTTGGTCCTTAGTTTTGATTTGAAAATTGCAATTTCCAAAGCCGAGGGTCTTGTATATTTACGAGTGTATCGGTAGAGATAATCCCTTGAAGTTTGAAGCTCGATTAGTGAGCGAAGATGCCTAATCGTAGCAAATTTGGTACTTGGTTTGGTTGTGGTTGCAACAAGGATTCCCGATTGGAGGATTTGTGTCCGATACCTCCGGTTGGAACTCTGACTTATGAGCTCTATTCTAAACACGGTGTGGGCCCCATTACGTTCAATGAAGTATGGGTCCACTACACTAGAAAAGATGGTGTCTTATAATGGCCCCAACATGGTAGCTTTAATACAGAGATTTTAGACAATTTAGAAACTAAATTATTTAGGAAGAAAGCCCGGCCGGCAATGTTTGACTCCTTTCGCCTTTGGCGTAAAGAAGCCAGACAACGAGAAATTAAACAAGCTAAAAGAGATAAAAGAGAAAAGGATGTATCAATAATGCAAGCTGCTAGGCAGTTTAAAGAAAACGAAGAAGATAAAGCAATTGAGGTGTTAGATAGGCAACGTTGCATGGCCATAGATAAATGTTATCCGGCCTTGCCGTCTACTCCTCCGAAAGTGATTGAAGATCTTGAGAAAGATCCTTTGATGTCTCATTTACTGAGATTACCACCTCCTTATGTGCAGGGTGCTACTGCGCCTCCATTACCACCGGTTGTTCCACCCTTTGTTGTTCAACCTCCTGCTGTTGTTCAGCCACCTGGTACTCCACAGATGGTTTTACCTCCTCCTGCGCAACCCGCTCTAGGGTTGCCAGCTTTGCTACCAGCTTTGCCTCAAACTCCTTTGCCTTCCGCTTCTGCATCTGAGACTCCTACTGTTCTTATTCCTACACCTTCTTTGCCTCAAAACACTTATTCTCCTGTTCTTATGACTGCTTCTTCTCCTTCTGTTCGAAATCGAATGACAGAAACTGTTTCTAGTTTATTGTCACCATTGTTTGGGTCACTGAATATGACCCCTGTTTCGGAACGTAAGCAGAGTCGTAGTCAGCTTCCTGGTTCAGAGGAACGGGCTGTGTTTGGATTATGAATGCCTCAAGGTATAGTTTGCCAGTGGTTATGGATGTTTTCTTTCAGTGTGAACCGCCTAAGCAGAGGTATGTTTTTAATATGATGTGTATGTTTCTGCATCAGGAATGGGAAGATAATGATTTGGGTTTGATCCCGCAGGAAATACTTGATGTTCAGTCGGATTTTGCTAAAGGGATGATAGTGGAATCTGATATTACAGATGCCGTAGAGATGATACTGGCTTTTAGATCTAGCCTTCCACCTCAGACATTGCACGAACCTGATTCCTCTGTTAGGAGAAAAGCGAGACAGTATCCCATGAGAGAAGTTCCCCCAGTTTGGAAGGAAGGGGACCCAAACGCTAATCCAGCTATTCTGCCTCATTTTCAGCGAGTATGGGTACATGTCCCTTGGAAGAGAGCAGAGGTCTTGGCTCTTAAGCAGACCTTACCTGATCCCCGAAAGAATCCTGCTGGCTATTACAAAGAATTGTCCCAGACAGTTGACGCATGCATCATGAATTTGGCAGACATAGATATGCTGTTGGGTAATGTAGTACCTCAACCTCTATGGGCAAAGATTCGTCATGAGAATCATGCGGTAGAATTAGGAGATACTTGGGCAAATATTATTGCTGCCGATGGTAGACAACAGGGAGGTGCTAAACCTGAACCTTTGGTTACGGAATTGCCAGGTAGAATTAATAATTTAATGACGACAATGATGCCAGCGTTACGAGTAAATTGGGACAAGTTACCAGCATGTAAGCAGAAGAAGGACGAAAGTGTATCTGATTTCTTCACTAGATTTGAAGAAACATTTATAGATCATAGTGGTCAGGATATGAGTACGGAAGGTGGGCAAAGATTATTCGTAGATAAGTTTGTTTTTAACTTACTTCCTGAACTGTGTAATAAGTTGAAAGATTCTGAAAGTTCTTGGGCTGTTTCCTTGTCGGCCCAGATATTGGCGACTGCACAGTACTACGAGAATAGGGACATGGACGAGAAAGAAAGAGTAGAGAAAAAGACCAAAGACTTAAAGACAAAGGTTCTTTTGCAGCAGGCGTATCCGCCTCGCTTGAATCAGCAAGGGTCACAGCAGCGCCCACAGTTTCAGCAACCTCCACAGTTTCAGAGATCGCAACAGAACGCTGGGTATTTTCCTCCAAGACCCCCCTTGGGTTTAAATCAGTGTGCGTATTGTAGGGAGGAAGGCCATTATAAAAATGAGTGCCCTGTGTTGCGACAGCGCGTGAGTGGTATGACGGCCCCGAGAGGCCGTGGTGGTTTTCAGCAAGTGTCTAGGGGTAGAGCACGTGGTGCGTTTCCTCAGAACGAACGTTCCTTTCCCCCACAGAATTCTATGAATTGTTTTGATCAACAGAAAATTGCATCTGGTCAGTCGACTCAGTACTATGTTGATGACTATTATGTTGAGAGTGAGAATGCTGATTATAATGATTGCTAGGACAGCCATGGACAAAGAGAGGGAGTAGTGTTGATTCCAGTAGATCAGAGTGGGCCTTATGTTGCAGTAGCCACATCGGGTGTGGTAGAGCCTTTTCTTTTGAATACTGGTGCAGCGAAGAGTTCTATCATGCACTCTAAACTCCCTGGCACACCTTTGTCTGGCTTAACTAATGTTTCAGTAGGATTCTCTGGCGCCCCAGTTCGTAACCCAGTTTCTAGTCCCTTGTCTCTTTCTATAGGGCCTTGTGAGTTGGAAGCTTCTCTCATTTTAACGACAGTTTGTGGTGAGAATTTGTTGGGTTTGGATTTGTTGAAAAGGTTGCATGCAACATTACGTTGTTCTCCTGCGGGAGTACAGCTTACATTGGGTAAGAAAGTGATCTCTCCGATGTATTTGTCTAAAGATCGGCTTCCACCGGAATTGCGTTCTCTCCCTGATACTCTTTGGGCTACTGGTCCTAATGATGTGGGTCTTTTGGAGATTCCACCTTATGTTGTAACGCTTAAAACAAATGTTAAAATGCCGCGTTGTCCCCAATATCGGATTTCTAGCGATGGTGAAAGAGCGTTTTTAGCGATCATCTATGATTTGATTGAGAAAGATGTGATTGAAGAAACGAGAGGTAATGTGTGTAACAGTCCTGTTTTGCCTGTCCTGAAACGCACTGACTCTTCTCAGCCACCTGTTTACAGGTTTGTGATCGATCTTAGAGAGGTTAACAAGATTGTTGTGCCACAGTTTCGAGTTGTTCCGGATATTACTGCTTTGCTGACTTTGATTCCTGCTTCAGCTGCCTGGTTTTCAGTCATAGACTTGAAAAATGCTTTCTTCAGTATTCCAATTGCTGAGGAGAGTAGAGATATTTTTGGCTTCTCTTTAGGAGGCCGAAGCTTCCGGTTTAAGAGAGCTCCCCAAGGCTATTGGGAAAGTCCTTCTATCTATAGTCAGGCTTTGAAAACTCAACTTGATACTCTTGTGTTGCCTGATTGTTTTCTGAGGACGGAAGAGGAGACGAAGGGTAGGATCGATTTAAAAGATTCTCCTCTTCCGGATCCTGATGGTACGTTATGGGTTGATGGTTCATGCTACAAGCTTCCGAATGGTGACACGACTGCAGGATATGCCGTGACGACATTAAGTACAGTTGTTGAAACTGCACGAGTGAGCTATAATTCAGCACAAGCAGCGGAATTGATTGCATTAACGAGAGCGTGTGTTTTGTCTGAAGGAAAGAGAGTGAATGTGTATACCGATAGTCAGTATGCGTTTGGTGTTGCCCATAGTTTCGGACGTTTGTGGAAAGAAAGGGGATTCCTCACATCCCATGGGACTAAGATTCAGCATGGACAGTTGGTAAATGAGCTTCTCGAGTCACTTACTTTGCCGAAGCAAGATGCGATTGTGAAGTGTAGTGCTCATCGGAAGGTTACGGATGATGTTGGCCGTGGTAATGCGTTTGCGGATGAAGTTGCGAAAGACACAGCAAGAAATCTGATGAGTCGAATGTATGTGGCAGGCCTTGCGAGATGGATTGGTGATGTTGGAATGTGCGGAGATACGATTGAGAGTGTGAAATCGATACAGGCTGAAGCTACTGAAAGTGAGAAGAATGTTTGGAGAGAAACTACGGGTAGATTGGATTCGACTGGTTGTTGGGTTGAATTGTCAGAACACCAAAGATGGATTTTGCCAGATGCGTACGTGCTTGCAGTGGTTACTATGGCACATGGTTTGTCTCACATCAGTGTGAAAGGGATTTGTAAGTTGTTGGCTCCAGTATGGCAGAATGCTGGAATTCCCAAGTGTGCGGAGAATGTGGTCAAGAATTGCATGGTGTGTTTAATGTATAATCCTGTCAAGGGAACCCCAACTCCAGCTGGTCACTTTGCTCCTCCGACGTATCCGTTCGAGGTTTTGCAATTGGATTTCATCCACATGGAAAGGTGCAATAATTTAAAGTACGTCCTTGTAGTTGTTTGCGCCTTTTCTAGATGGGTAGAAGCATACCCCCTAAAAGATAATACTGCCTCGTCCACTGCTAAAGTCCTGGTCAAAGAATATTTCCCTAGGTTTGGGTTGCCAAGGATGGTATGGAGCGATAACGGAAGTGAATTCGTGGGGAAGGTGATGAAGAGAGTGTGTGAAGGGTTGGGAATTCACCAGAAATTCCACGCTGCGAATCATCCCCAATCAGCTGGTTTAGTTGAGTGCTATAATGGCACGTTAAAGTTAAAGCTGGCTAAGATTCAAGCGAGCACTGGTCTTCAATGGCCTGATGCTTTACCGTTGGCACTTTTGTCGACTAGAACTACAGTACATTCCCGGATAGGCCTTAGTCCGTATGAGATTGTCTTTGGCCGTCCGGCAAACGTTTGGGGAGTGCCGAGGCCAACGAAGTTTAGTGACATCGAATACCCTATGCTAGTGGACTACTTGTATGACTTGACGACTAAATTGCGTGTCTTACATCAACAGGTCCATGATAAATTGCCGCCAGCTTCTGCGGACCCAGGTCACATCCTCAATCCAGGTGACTGGGTCCTGGTGACAAATTTTCAGCAGACTAAGAATGATCAGCCCGGCTGGAATGGACCGTACCAAGTCCTGCTATCTACGAGGACTTCAGTAAAGGTTTTCGGGAAGAAAAACTGGATCCACGGGGTACATTGTAAGAGGGCGCCGTTGCCTCTGCCGTACGACCAGTGGGTCCGTGAAGGTATTACAGATTCAGAGACTGAAAGGGTGCTGAAGTTTGCACCGTTTAGCGACGCTGAGTTGGTGTGGAGAGGCTCCGAGAAAGAAGATGACGATGTCCTTCAAGAAGCTGTGTCTCAAAGATTAGACACTACTGAACCTGAACTGTTGTTTCAGCCTCAAACGAGGCCTGGAAAAGAGCGTTATAATCTATGTCCTAGAAACAATGGACTAATAAAATAAATTAATTCCTTTGTTTGATTTGTGGAACTGAACTCTCTCAGGAATTGTACTATCTCAGCCAAGAAACTTTTCTGGTATATTTTTGTGTACCACCATCCGGGTTCAGCTGTAGGGTCACGGTGTGAAGACTAGAGAGTGCAAGCCGAAGACGCAAGGTCAACGGTTCTGGTTGGTCTAAGGGAGTTCCCTGGGCTGACAGAAGCATTCCTTAGCAGAAGAAAACCAACCGCCGTGAACAGCATCGGTTAGAGGATGGAGTTTTTTGAGATTGAGAGAGCCTTTGAGAAAATTAACTTTAAGAAGAAACTGTGTAAAATTATGCATAGCAAATGTTTTCTGATCACATGTCTTTTGATGTTTTTTAGCATGACGTTAGCTTTGGTGGGTTGGTTTGTATTTTCTCTTCAACTGATTTCTGCACCCATTTTCCAACCTGCTACTACTTCTTTGCATTCTTTTCATACTTTACCTGAACACAAACAGATTAGAAGGTCGGAATTTGTGAATAATTCCTTTGTGCAACTTCTCCATCAACACCAGTTAGTAGTAAACACCACTAATTGTTGGGTGTGTGGTCTTATGCCACATACTATGGATAGAGGTATTCCTTATCTGGTTCTGCCATTCAGTTACAATGGGTCCGTATGGGCATATCAGATGATGTTTATTTATGCCATCGAAATCTATCCCCTGCGTTCCATGAGAGATAACTCAAGTAATAAAGCCTTGGTGAAGGGAATTACAGATATGAGTAGAGATATCGAAACGTATGAGACTATTCCCAAGGATGAGTTACTAGCATATGTTGGTTGGAATGCAACCGGATATAGTATTAGTCTGGGTGAGAAGCAGAGACGAAAAAGGTCACCTCCGATTTGGATTGTACCCCATCGTGGTCATTTATGTCTGCAAGGGAAAGGCAAGAATCCGAGAGGTCAGTTAGGGAAGAGTGTTTGTACTCAGACGTATGTCTTTGCGTCCCAAACTTCCCCACCGTTTTTAGCAGCTAAGGGCACGTATTTTGTCTGCTATGATAGAGCATATACATGGTTGCCCCCTGATTTTTCGGGAACATGTTATGTTGCATATTTGTTGCCTCCTACGTACACTGCTGCCGTAGATTACCACAGAACGAGAGTCGTTAGGGGTGTCTTCAGTAAGGAAGATACCACTGGACAAGAAGTGGGAGACTTTTTCAAGGGTTTCCTACCGTTTTGGGGACCTATGGCAAACAGTAGAAACTTACGGCAATTAAGATGTGGAGAAGTGTGGCTCACTGGTTAGAGGAGGCAGACTTGGAAGCAGAGGTCAGCCCGGGACCAGGGTTCAATTCCCAGCTCGGCGGGGTCTTGAGTCCTAAAATGTCCATGGACTCGACAATTCTCGCTCCGGTGCCTACTCGATTCACGGGTTCACACTCTGCGACTCTGGGCAATAGCTTGCTTAATCTCCACAACGGCCCCTCGCGGCGGGATGCCTGGCTTTCACCTTGCGGATACCCTGCCGGGGTTATTTCAAAGGGGAATACCAGGACGGGTTCCCTAAGCAAGCGCTTAGAAACCGCTTGGTGATTTGCGCTATATAAATTCCTGTACATTTACATTTACATTTACATTTACAACGAGAGTGGTTGAATTCACCATAAATGAAACTGCCGGTGCCCTTAGTAATCTGACCGCTGAGCTTCAAGCGGATCGCCTTATGACGTTACAGAATCGAATGGTTTTAGACGTCATACTTGCAGATCGAGGTGGGGTATGTAAAGTGATCCAATCGAGTTGCTGTGTTTTCATACCAGACAATGCTTCTACAGTATACCAGGCCATTTCTAAGTTACATAAGATCTCTGAGTCTATAAATGTAGATAAAGGAGATTGGTCGTTGATTGGATGGTTTTGGGAACTGTTATCGACCTGGGGATGGAAGATTCTGATGATCATTGGGATGGCTTTAGCGATTCTTTTCCTGTTCTGTCTTTGTGTGCAGTGCGCTCCTGCTATATGTGGCCTCTGTGCTACTACGTGTGCAAGGAGACCTGTCCCAAGAGAGGTACTAAGTAATAGGATTATGCTCCAGCAACATCTTGATGATCTGATGAATATAGACCTGGATTCAGATTGACGTGAGTTTAGGTTATTGCCTATGTAAGGGCAAAAGGAGGGTCTGAGGTTCCGTGAATTCTGAACCCGTTCCATAAAGGTCATGGTTTTGTTATGAATTTGATATTAGCGAACCGTAACTAGTTAGTGCGGCAAGTATGAGTGTTTTCGTCATGTTAGACTGATGGATTCACTACGTATTTAGGGATTTCGTTCTGAACCCTTGGGTTCCATTTTGTGTATGGCAGCCATTTTGTGGTTGCCCTCACATAGGCCGATGACTGTGGCTGAACAAGTCTTTTAAGTACATGTACACCTTAGCTCCAATTCGTGCTGACTCCTGTTTGACCTGAGTGAACTGACCCTGTTGCCTGAAGCTGACCTTGTTAAACCAGTTCCTGCCCTTTAGCTGATCAAGATTAAGGATCAGAGCACAGGACATCATAAAGTTTTATTGCACATAAATATGCCTTATCCTACTCTCAC
Source organism: Lissotriton helveticus (assembly GCF_964261635.1). Lineage (NCBI taxonomy): Eukaryota > Metazoa > Chordata > Amphibia > Caudata > Salamandridae > Lissotriton > Lissotriton helveticus. Next base: position 1,969,317,710 of record NC_136065.1, read on the forward strand.
CTGTTTCTGCTCCTTTCTTTATGGTCTATTTATGATTGGGTTGTGGCCTTTTTTATTATGGGTTCGTTTGACCTGTCTAAAGAAGAATGTTGGGTTTGACCGATGATTGATCATGGGCTGGGCAACTGAAAAGTGGGTTTGTCGTCATGCGATAGTTAGTGGAAACATGTGATTGGTTAAACTGTAAACAAGGAATGTTTGCCTGAAGCATAATGTTTGGCATAAAAAGGGATGACTTGCTGTGTAAAATTGAGCAGTCTCCTGAGAACTCATACAGTGATGATTTCTAGGACTTGTGTTACTGGCTGCAGCCAATAAATTTGATCTTTGAGGCCACCAAGAAGAGTCCCGTGTCTCTGTATTCTAAGACAGGTGGAACCCGAAGACTTTGGGCGTGCCCCTGGCGCCGCTGGGTATTAAATAACCCGGTTCTTCAGTTTCCCGTAATGAAACCAGATAATTCATATTGTCAAGTTTTAGACTACAGACATCTGAACACATGCACTAAAACATTTACAGTATACAATGCACATATTGCTGCATTGATGAATAACATTGTGCGGAAAAAATACAAAAAACACTAGATATCTCAAAAGGATTCTTCTGCCAAAATATAGCACCTGAAAGCTGGTATTTAACCGCATTTTCAGCGTTGGGTTCACAGTATCAGTTTTGTTGACTCCCCCAAGGGTATAAGAATAGCCCTGGGTTGTTCTCCGCTAGGGTAACAGAATTACTTCAGAATTTGGATGAAGAGGCATTGTCCTATTGAGATGATATTTATCTGATGGATGATGAGTTAAAGGATCACTTGTCCAGGGTGAGCAACATCATTTTAGGGTTCGCCTCAGAGGGCTACAAATTCAACTTTATAAAATCTAAAATAGCCCACCTCAATGTCCTATTTTTGGTATACGAGCCAGCAAGTGAAGGAAAACGACTGGCAGCTAACTTTTTAGAAAAATGTGTGCTGCTCCAACCTCCTAAATCTTTGAAGAACTTACAATCCATATTGGGATTTTACATTTTGGCACAACATACATTTTGCATTATGCAGAAAGAGTAAAACCTTTCTACGACTTAATCAGACCTGATTTTTCAGTTAGGCATTGGACACAGGAACACACATATATCCTTTGTTCCCTACAAGCTGACACAATAGCTTCAAAACACTTGCAGACACGCGCAAACGTACCCAGTGAACTGCGTTACAGCGGGTCAATCTGGGTACACTTACTTACCCTTCAGTGAATGAAAAACAGTATTAATAGCATACAAATCACACTTGTACACAAACGCTGAAATGTGCTTTGCTTCTACAGAGAAAATCTTGACAACAGTATAGACTGCTGTAGTGAGAGAAGGATTTACCCACACCTCCATTCATTTATGATCGCGAATCAGAACAAAAAACAAAAAACAAAAATAGACTAAATTAATTGTGTCTATTTAGGCTGAATTGAGGAACACATTATCAACCAAAACAAACGACCACATTGACATTAACACATATATACAAATCAATTATTATAAATTATGCATCAATTTTCACACAATTTAACAATACATTTCAAACAAGACACAAATTCTCAAAAATTAAATACATAAACACATTCAAAAAATGCCTGTAAAAAAAAGCTGGTTTTCTGTACACTATTTACATATATATTCAATTTTTCAGCTTTACGCTTTAAATCAAGCAAAATGTAAGAAAATTCCTGTTGTGTTAATGTCAATGTGGTCGTTTGTTTGGTTGATAATGTGTTCCTCAATTCAGCCTTTAAAAGTAATCCCCTCTTTATGAAATAATTTAAAATAAAAGAGGCAAATCATTATTGCCTAAATAGACACAATTAATTTAGTCTATTTTTGTTTTTTGTTTTTTGATCTGATTCGCGATCATAAATGAATGGAGGTGTGGGTAAATCGTTTTTTGTATAAATTTAGTGGTCTGACCCCCCTCCTTCCCAAGTGGACCAAACCCCTCCATTTTTTTCCGACAGTAGTGAGAGAAGGAGCACTGGCTCAGGGGAAACTAATAATTGTCATAACTCCGATATCAGCTTTAGAGGCTGCTACAAAGGCAAGTGTTCCAAATGCTAAAGCCGTACATCCAAGATGGATAAAATGGGCTAATTCTCTCACTGCAACAAATGTAGAATAGAGGTATGACCTTAGTTTAAAAATACAAGCATTCCTACAATATGAACAAGAATATCCTCTACCAAATGAAATAATGCCTCTAGATCAGTATGTACATATTTTTTACACTGACGGATCTGCTCAGCCGGCCATAGGAAGTAAACAACAACACAGCGTCACTTGTGCGATTATAAAAGGTCGTATGCAGGATGGCAAGTTCCATCCCAGTAATACAAAGACACAGTCTCTAGGAGACTGCACAGCTCAGTTAGCAGAACTAAAAGCCCTAATACTGGCACTAATAAATATGGATCACAAATTCCCCTCACTGATTGTGTGCAATTCTTTTTATTGTGTCCAGTCATACAATGAATATCTTCACTACTGGGGTAAAAAATGGGTTTAAGGACTAAAAAGGTGGCACAATTAAGCATAAAATGCTTTGGGAACAGGCAGCTGAGTTGAAAAACGAACCACCGATTACTCACATGATAGACACGCTGAGTCATCAATGTGATGGCGTTCACGTTGAAGGGATTCATTGGCTGATGAAACTGCAAAGGGGACAGTACGAACTGCTGCCATAGCTGCAATCACTTGTTCAAAAACGAGAATAGACGGACAGATAATGGTAGCTGGTATTGCTAGGCGCAAAAGCAGCACAGCCTTACCGAAAGGCTTTCCACTCAAATACTCCTACAAGTTAGATGCAAATAACATTCCGTACACTCAAATTCCAGGAGTGGGGGATAGAGTAATACCGAACATGGATCGCAGATTAGGCGTAATACTAGCGCACACGAGGGTCTAGGTTCTGCACATGCAGGGATTATTTCATTATTGAAACTCACTAAACAGACAAAGTATTTTGTCTTAAAGTTTGACATCTGCCAGTAGATGAAGGCTTCCACCATAGCTCGCCCAGCGCAGAAACCTTTACTAATATCATACAGACCACTCATGTGTGTCTATTTGGACCATTGTGGCCCCCTACACTCAGATGGGCTTACAAGTATATCTTGGTGGCAGTGGATTCATGTTTCAGATTCATATGGGTATTGTCTCAGCACTCGGCTGACGCTCAAACTGTTATAAAAGATTTTTCAATCTTTATAGGGACATATGCAGTTGGCACATTACATTCTGATCGTGGCCATGCGTGGGGTACAGCGAGCCCTCAATTACATGCCAAGAAGGTCTCTAGGGGGTGTCACTCCTTATGAGGTCCTTTTTGAGACGAGAATGTGGGTACCTGATCTCGACTGTGAAGGCACATTGGCGGATGAGAAATCATTTGACATCAATAAACGTTTAGCTGTTTTACAGGATCTGAATGAATCCAGAGCACTACTAACCAACGTGCAAGTAAAACACACCGCCACTGGGGAAGTTAAATCAGTCACGGCAAGACTTGTCTGGATCCCAAACGTCGGGGATCTGGTCAGAGAAAAGATAGAGGACAAGAATGAATTTGGGCCATCATACAGAAAGCCTGTACCTGTCCTGGCTGTCAAAGGAACAAGAACAGCACTTTTTCCACCTCTCACCGGCAAAAAAGAAAAAAGATTTGTTTCCATTGATCTGATCAAGCCACACTATGTGGCTGATACTGAATAGTAGCCTTGTGGGCTCCTGGGTAGCCAACGCACTCCTCTCACTACCATACAGGAAGTTCAGACAAAAAGACTCATAACTTTGAAGAGTCACCAATTCGAAGTGATGCAATCTCCAACAATGAAATGGAACTCGTTTCTGTGGAAGCAGAACTACAAACTACAAATAAAAGACAAAAATCAATTTGGCCTACCACCGAAGTCTACATCAATATGTCTCAACAAGAGACACTCAGTTCAACACAACCTGCTGAGCTACCACAGATTGATCGAACTGCATCTGACTACTTCATCGATTTTGATACCTCCTCTCTTGATCCCAGTGAACCTGAGACAACGCCAACCCTAGTTTCCTGTAAGCAATACATTTGTGTACTCTACACTTTTCTAAAAAAGACTTATTTAGTATCACCTTGGCTTCAAGTCTGGATTATAACTGGAATATTTTTTTTTCTGTTCTGGACTAGCCTAGTAACTGTCTGTTGCTTACTGTTAAATGGAAAATATCCCCCAGAACGCTCTGCAGTATCCAATGTGAACTTGGTCCTGAAACGTAATATATCATCTCATCGTGAACAGAGACTTGTTTTCTGTGAACATTATAGCTGTTCCAATTCCTGATGGCATAGTTTGGGGCAAGGTTGATTATGACGTATTTGGCCCTACTGAACTTTTGAAAATACCACATTTATTTAAAATATCTCGAAATTATATCATTACCTCCAGTAAATTCTCTGATGATTGGGATTTTGAATCTGTAAATAATATGTTGCCTGATTTGGAAAAATCCGCTGCATTTTCAAACAATGAAATGTTCTGACTTTGATAGCATGTACTGTTACCATCATTATGGTCATCACTTTTTACACAAATCCAGTATCCCAAGGAGGGGCATATTCTCAAGAACGTGTGATAACCATTGCAAAAGTAACTTAATGCAACTTCCAACATCGCAGTCTATTGCTGGAAAATTACGCTGTGTTAACAAAGCATTCTCAACAAGGAGGCACCATGCGATATTCTCCAAATAACGCGTCAAATGACCGCAGTAAAATCAACGCCACGCCGCAAAAATGGCGAACGCGAACGCAAAAAAAACTGCCATGAGGCCAATTGTGATACAAAAATCAGCGAAAACCTGCTACAGACCTGCAATTCACACACGTCAGGCAGGAAAAATCACCATGAAAGTAGAAAAAAATGACTAACATGTCAAACAACAGGGAAGCACAATGGATGTTGCAGGAGCAAATATGGAGGAGAACCAGAACCCCACAAGGCCCCCGGAGAGCCTGCCTGGGACCTCGGGGTCAGGGAAGGCCAAGGAGAAGAAGAGCAGGAAGAAGCTCTTCAGTCCACAGGAAAACAGGATCCTGATAACGGAGATGATCGAACACTATCAGCAACTGTTCATCACCTCCACTGTGTCATTGGAAACAAAAAATGGACTATGACAGTCCATTGTGATCAAGGTGAATGCAGTGGGAGTGCTGAAGAGGACAATGGAAGAGGTCAAGAGGCGCTGGAATGACGTCAAGCGCAAAACCAAGCTGAAACTCGCCAACAACCGGAAGGCAGCGATGCAGACTGGAGGTGGGAATCCTGCGCCACAGGAGGAGCTGGACGATATGGAGGCAATGGTGTCCACAGTCATCAGTGGGGAGAAGGTGGCTGGAGTCGGGGGACCGGACACTGCTCAACATGACCGGACACAACAGCAGCAGGGTCAGTAACGACCTGGGACTGGGGGACGGGGGAGATAGGCACAATGGCACACGTGCACAATTGAGCTGAGCACATCTGCGGACAATATGGAAGGGCTGCACTTCCCCCCAAGTGGGAAGTATCCCCCGGGCTCCAATGAAAGTCCTTGAAATAAAGGTTTCTTCAAATTAAATAAAGAGATTAAATCCAATTTTGTAGATATAAATCTTAGTTTTGTTTTAATTCATCTTGTTCATATCACAAGAATATCATTTTCACAGTTCTCATTTCTTCATGATTAATCACACTTCAACAATCCCTATGCATTTCGGCATAGCCTTCGTCAGGGGAAATGTTCTGTAACAAGGTAAATTAGAATGCACTCAGTAATCAATGAAATATGTGACGCTAATCTAAAAAGATATCGAATACACGCACTACTATAAACAAAGTTAATCCAGAAGGTGGTGAAACCTCCATCTATAAAGATATTAGTGCTCGTATTAATCGCGTAGTAATACGTGATCCCCGTGATAAAGCAGACGTGTGCAATATTAAAAAAACATTCAATGCTGTCGGGTGAGTTAATATCTCGGCAGAGTCCGAGAAATCAAAAAAGTAAAACCCAATAAATGTAGGCTGAGATGACAAAGTATCAAAAGTCATCATAGAAATATCCCCGCTGAAATTTTCAAAACGCGGAATTACCGCTGTGTGTGTTCATGCTTGTACGGCCGATCCGGATGTGGGTGTATCTAACACCAACCATTCCCCAGCCCCCAACTCCTAACCAAGAGACCAATGTACCCAGGTATGCAACATCTCAGCACAGTATAAGCACAGAAATCAAAGACACATCGCAGAAAAGGGATAAGGGGCAGCAAAATCAGAGCAGCAGGGGCCACTCCCCCAAAATGCAGCACACACACATAACATGCAGAGTACATAAACACTGACAACAATGTGGCACAAACTGCACCACGTCCACAACAGAACACAGGACACAACTGGTGCCGCCTGAGTGTAGACAATGGCCAATCACATGTGGCATTGCAGGGAAATGTGAGTTGATAATGTACAAGTACAAACACACACACGTCTGTCGAAATGCCCACTGTCCCCCATCAAATAGGCAGCTCCTCCCAAACAGCCACGATGTACACAGTCATGCAGTCTGTATGTAAACATGCACAATGCGACAACATACTTGTGAACACATTGTTAAAATGCATCTCCCCTTCACATTGCAGAGGGACAATCAACACCTCCCACAGAGCAGCCCGAACCTCTCTTCTCTGATGGTGAAGAGGACCACCACAGCTTCGACTCCGACACCCTCCAAGAGTTCATTGACAGCCTCCGCAGCCCACCTCCAGGAGCAGGGCAGCCCAGCTGCAATGAGGACACCCCACCCCCTGCACAGACCAAACAGCAAGCGGCACCCACCACCACGGAACCCTCATGAAGAACAAATAGCCTTGCAATGTCGTGTGTTGGGATGCCAGGAGCAGCTGGCTGAACAGGTGCGGGTGGGCTTCGACTGCCTGGCAGACAAACTAGATGCCATACGTGGGTGTCTAAGTCCCATTAGGGACCACTCACGGTCCCTAACGGACACCCACAGTCCTCTCCATGCTCTCCAATGGGCCATGGCTGACATCGCTGGAGCCCTGACTCAGAGAATAGAACAACTGTCCAGTCGAGTGGCTCTAGCGATGTCACCCGGGAGTTGGGACGCATGCGGAGGTTAATGGAGACCATGGAGCGGGCCAAAGGGGAAAAAGTGGCTGCTACGGTTGCACACCAGTGAGTGGTAGCTGGGTGACTCAATGACCTCAAAACCATCCTCATGGCATTGCTGCCACAAGGCCTGGCGCTGATGCATGGTGCTGCTACCACTATATCCACATCTCCGCCCCCTGTGTCAGTGTCACACAGTGTGGCAGACATTCCACCTCTGGCCTCTGAGGTGTCACTGCCACAGAGTGCTGGAAAAAAGCCAGCACCACCCACACATGAGGCACATGGAATAGCAGAGGACGCAGAAGGGGATGAAACCGCCTACGTGGTAAGAAGGACGCAGTAGCATTCAAATCCGCCATATGGCCAGTTTCAGCTTGGTTCTGCCCTCTGCATCATTACCTTCCACTGTCCCTCGAAGCACTCTGCGACACTCACCTTGGAACCCGACATGGACTGCCATATTCTGTTTGATGACCAATGACACAGCAAACAGACTGCGGACTGAACTCTTCCTCTTCCTTTGGACTTGTCATTCCCTGAAGGACTCTGGCAGGCCCTCCACGGGCCAACATTATAAAGTGGGGTTTGCATGGCCCTGTACTGCTCCAGATGCTACACTCCACTGGATGTGCATTAAACCTTCCTACTCACACAGATGTGTCGTGTCTATGGTCTTTCAAGTTTGGTAGTATGGATGAATGTAGGGTCAGTGAATTCCTCTTACGTCCATGTGGCTCATGTCGTTGGACTGTTACTTCCTTGTCCAGGCCCGTACGGAACCGCGCCCAGAGCCCCGGCGTCATTGTTCAAGCTCTTACGCTGGACTGGCATATGCCAGGCCAGCTCACTTCCCTTACGCTCACAGGGGAGGACGGCAATGCTACATGTCCCAGGTCATCCCTGTAGGGGGTCTGCTGCTCACAGGTCTAGTTGTCAATATGCCACAACCATTCCCTCACGGCTGGTGTACACCCACACCACACCCAACCTGCACACGGGTCACAGGACACGTGACCCAGCCAATAAAAAGGGCCGGGTGCACATGATTGACGCCATTTCCAACCTCTCTCAGGGTGTATCCGTATGGTGTGCAGGTAGGCATTGGGGCCCAGGTGCCTGCGACATCACATTCCGCTGGCCCGGAAGTGACATGATGGCGTCCGCACCACAATACCCAATCATAGAGGGTCCATGACTTGCGGAGCACAGACTTGGTGTCACCGGATATTCTGCGGCAGGCACCGGCATACCGCCACGGGACGGTGACTTTCGGTGCACTGAGGTAGGGGCACCTTAAGTGTTGAGTGGGTGTGCAGCCTGCGATGATGCCCCGTCCCAGTGGTCCGGACTGCTCAGGTTTTGTGTGCCCTGCTGGACCGCAGTATAGGCCTGAGCCAGCGGACAGCGGGGGCCTACTGCCATGTGGTGTGGCCTGACGGGTCACAGAGCTAGTGGCACCTCAAGGGCTGAGCGGGTGTGCAGCCTGTGATGATGCCCTGTGCACTGGTATGTCCTCTACCATGACGTAATCAAGACCCAGCATCAAAGTGAGACCTGGTGGCCTGCGGAGCTGGGCTGCATGATGTGGAGGGTGCCATGTCTGTGGGCCCCGGGCTTGTGGCTTGCAGCGGTACGTGGTGGGCCCTCTTTTCTACATGCCGGTGGCGGAAGGTGAACAGTGAGGCCTGGGTGCGCAGGGGCGGGCATGCACCCCTGGGCAGGGGAGTGGCTGGGATGCAGCTGTCTGGGTGCGCAGGGGCGACCTTGCACTGCTGGGCAGGGGGAGGGGCTGGGGCGCAGCTGCCTGGGTACGCAGGGGCGGGCTTGCCCCGCTGGGCAAGGGGGGCTGGGGTGCAGCTGCCTGGGTGCGCAGGGGTGGGCATGCACTGCTGGGCAGGGGGTGGGGCTGGGGTGCAGCTGCCTGGGTGCCCAGGGGCGTACAGGGGATTATGTTGTGTGCAATTGTATGTACCTGGACTCTGTTTCAGGTGACGGGTCTGTTTCAGATGTGGGACCTGGTGAACTGCACTACACACCGGCACGTGGTTGGAGACTCACTGGTTGCAGCAGGTGAGCAGTGTGGCCTGGGTGCGCAATGTCGGCACTCTCTCTCCCTGTCCCTCTCTTCTTTTCTCTATGTCTCGCTCCCCCTCTCTGTCAGTCTATCTATCTCTCCCTGTTGCCCTTCAGTTGTGTCTCTGGGCTGGGCTCCCTTTTCTGGTTTAGGCTGTGGTCCGACTGCACACCAGGTCAGAGCAGGTGTTCGTTTCCTGCTGCTAACGTGCCTTATCGTATGTTTTGTGGTCGTATTGCTGATCTGGCTGGTCGTTGAGAATGTTTCGGAGTGGTATTGTTGCGGCTTTTTGCACAGGAACGCCTACTCTACATCTCATTAGCAATAGTTGCGGGGGTCATCTGTGGCAATGTTTTTTGCGGCTGCTATCACAGGTAAATTGGTGCTATGGGCTGTTAGCACCAGCTTGTGAATGGTATGATACATTTATTGCGACTTTGGCTGAGTTAAAGTGCTGTTAACTCGGCGATAACTCCTTGAGAATATCCCCTGTAATGTTTTCACAAACCACCAATGGGAACATTGCCCAACACCACCAAAAGATAGTTCGAAAAGTTTTTCACAGAAAATCTCATATTTTTCAGGGTTTAACACTTATGACCCGACCTCATATTACTATAAGGTTGCACCTACACCGGCACAGAAAAATATGCTGACTAACACCAAACAGATTTACTCAGCATTCTTTATTGCCAACTGTCTGAACAGGGTTTCGACTTATGGAAGGACACAGTAGACACAAAATCAGTCTGGGGTGGGGGCGTGGCTTGGATGCCGAGGAGTTAGGCAGCGTGAGCCCGGAGCTCCGCGCCCGATCCCGGCTATCATCCTGTTAAACCGCGCGAAATCCGGCGGATAACGACCGTCCTGTTAGCAGAGGGCATCGGTGGAGCGGCGGGACCCCGAGGTCGCAGCTACTTGTCGCTAATTAGCACAGAAACCCGACTGGGTGAACTGCTCGGGGAGAGAGACGCTTCGGCTCAAGATGGCGGCTTGAGGTCCGAGCCGGCACTACTGCCAGCTGAGGGTGATCGATGGTCTCCATTCCAGGGGCGTCGGACGAGTAAGGGAAGCCGCTGGAGAATCTACCGGGCGACCACAACGGAAGCGATTGCCCACAACATCCCCTACCACACACGAGGAGACAGCGGTAAGCGCTTTTCGGGCGTCCCCGCGGCACACTCAAGATGGCGGCGGTCCCGTGAAACGAAAGCTGAAGACCCTGCGGAGAGACAGGGCTGCGGAGTCGGCGGAGGGGGATCCCGCTGCACGGGGCCCGCTGGCGAGGGGAGGATTCCCCCTACTTGCACGGAGGAGTGACCTGCCCAGAGCCTTGCACCCGGAGCGCAACCCGGTTTCGGAAGGGGGACGGCGACCACGCTCAGCCCTGACCCAAGGAAGGCGGCATCACGAGCGGATGACGGCGGAAGCCCAAATGGGACAGACGCTCTAACAGGGCTGGGCGTGTGCGGAGCCCTGGGTGAAGATCGGAGTAAGACCGGTGCTCCCGCTATACAGTGGAAGTCACAATCGGCGGGGGCTCAACCCGAGGGGGGGGGTGCGAGAAGAACGAACCCTACGAGTGGACACAGGCACCCTGAGAGCGGACTTGAGAGCGGCTGGGAACACGTAGGGACCCGCAGCCTGGGAAGGGGAGCTTCCTGGGAGACGACCGTGAGAACCTGGTGGTGACAGAGTCGATTGAGGTGGCAGACCTGGAGGGTCGCGCAATGAACGGCGACAGCGGCCCTAACCAACCCGGGGCTTTCACGTGTGCTGCAGGTATACAGGGCAGCGCATTGGCATAGTAGGGGGACCCCTACTCCCTGGTGGGGTGCGAGCCTTACAGCGGCTGCGGAGAGGCCTGGGATGCCTTGGCTGGCCGGCCTGAGACGGACAGCGCTGAGGTAGTGAGAGGCCGCCCGAGGACTGGTTACTAGGGCGGGGAGAGAGCTGGCCAGAAGAGGTGACATAGGGAGCTGGTAGAAGCTCACTACCCGGAGCCGGTGGAGTCGCTGGTGGTTACCGAAAAGGCGGCCGACCTTCGCCCTGAAGCAGCGGGAGGACCTCACCCCTAATCTTCAGGTTTCCGAGGAGAGTAATCGCCGTCGGGCGAACAAATCAAGATGGGGAAACTAAAGGGGAAAGGGGACGGAGCTACTGGCTCAGAAATGGCAGACGGAGCGGAGCAGGGCCCCACGGTTCTGCAGCAAATGCAAGATCGTATATTGGAAGCTATCACGGCCACGAAAGAAGTGGCAACAGGATTGGGGCTCCTGCGAGCAGACCACGATAAGTTAAAGGACAGGGTCAAGAGCACGGAGGTCACCCTGCAAGAGATGTCCCGAAGCATAAATCTATGGAAGGACGGTTGGGCGCAATAACGTACGCTTGGTAGGCCTTCCGGAGAAAAAGGAGGGGAACGACATGGTGGGATTTCTTGATCACTGGTTGCGGACTGAATAGCACCTGAAGGGCTTTCACCTTTCTTCACGCTGGAGCGGGCGCACAGGGTCCCGGCCAGACCGCCTGACCCGGGCCGGCCACCCCGTCCGGTGGTTATCAAACTGTTGTATTATAAAGACCGAGACTGGCTGTTGCAAGGGGCCAGAGAAGCGGGCCCCTTTCAGGTAGTCAATAATAATGTGACAATGTTCCCGGACTTCACATTTGAAACACAAAAACTGCGGGCTTCCTTCTTGTTGATCAAACGGGAGCCGCGTGTCGAGGGCATAAAGTATTCACTCCTCTTCCCGGCAAAGCTCAGAGTCGCGGTGGATGACAAAACACTCTTCTTCCCCACATCAGCGGAAGCCTGGACGTGGTGGGATACATACAGGGCTGGAACGGACGGCGCTAGAGTCAGAGCTGAGGAGGAACAGCGGAGACAACCGACCAGAAAATCACAGCGCCTTCGGAAGCGCCGACAAAGGGCTAGGAAGCCAACAGCATCGCAAACGGAGGAGGAGAGAAAGGCGGCACTTCAAGCGGTGGTGGACTTATCGGGAACGGTGCACAGCCAATCATGTAAGGGATCAGACTCTGAGGGACAGGCCTCGGGCTCGGAAACGGACCTCTCCAAACTAGGTGGGGCCAAGGGGCGAGTTGTGACACCACAAACGTCAGAAGAAATCATAGAAGCTTGAGTGGGACGAATCTGAAGGGCTGTATTATACATCGAACCTGGGGGGACCGGGCCCACCGATGCAAATGGCTGTGGTGCAGAAGAACGGAAACTCGTGAATGACTATGGGGGGATTGTGGGGCGGGGGGACGGGAGTGTGATAGCCACCCTCGGAGTCGGGCTATGCCCTGCTGGCCCCTAAGGTCACCGCAGCGGAATATAGGGATAACGATTGGGGTAGTTGACCCTTTTGGTAAAGTTTGGATGGGAGCTGCTTTAGTAAAGGTGGGTCCTGTTCTGGGGGGAAGGTTGCCATGAGTAGTTGGGGGGGCTCGAGGCGAGGGAGGTGGGGTTTGGGGAACAGTTGCATGGGAGGGGAGGGGGGTTCGGGGGGAAGCCACCATAAGCGCCTGGGAGATGACTGTTGATGATGTGAACGGACATGCAAGGGACAATGGCTAGCTCTGGAGCACTGAAATGTGTGACCTGGAACGTGCGGGGCCTGCATACTATGGCGAGAAGAGAAGGCACAAGATACATGCTTACCTAGTCCGTAGAGGAGTTCAGATTGCGCTATTGCAGGAGACACACCTGACAAAACAAGAGGGCATAGCGATACAGCGCCGGTGGAGAGGTCAAATGTTTTACACTACATACTCTGCATTCGCAAGGGGGGCACTGATATGGGTTCGGGCGGGGGTTCCCTTCCAAGTGACGAAGCAAATGATTGACCCAGAGGGCAGATTTGTGGCCGTAGAGGGGAAACTTAGAGGTCGGGACATAACACTATGCAGCGTGTACGCACCCAATATTGATCAGTCTGCCTTTTTGACGAAGTTATCGGGCAAGCTGGTGAGCTACTTAACAGGCCCTATAGTTATGGGTGGGGATTTCAACTCCGTAGCAGACACCACATTAGACAGGCCTCACCCACCATTAAGTGCATCGCCAGTGCATAGGCTGGCGAAGCGCAGGCTAGAATGGCAGTAGAGATGGGAACTGGTAGACGCTTGGAGGGCACTGCACTCTACAGTGAGAGATTATTCATATCACTCTAGTCTACACGACCTCCACGTCCAGCTGGATGTGTTTCTGTGCTCCTTGCTCGTACTTCCCACTGTGGCAAATGCGGAGTATCTGACCCGCACGTTGTCTGACCACAACCCCCTGTTGCTGACACTAAATTGGATGACCGAGATCTCGCGAGTCCCGACCTGGCAACTGCGACCGGATACCTTAGACGACTTACTATTCAGGGAAGGCCTAGGCGAGAGACTCACTCGATATTTTGAGGAAAATAGCGGCTCCACGACCTCCAGGGCAACGGAGTGGGATGCCTTCAAGGTTGTAGTCCGAGGTCATTGTATAGGGGCATATACGGGAGCCCGTAAAACACTCTTAGACGACCTCGATAGGGCCGAGAGAGAGCTGCGTAAAATCGAGTTAGAGAGCCCTAACCACCCCGAGCTCCAGGAAGCAGTTAGCAAGGCCAAGGAGGCAGTGGCGGTGGAAATGGAACGATTACGAAGCTTTGATCATAAGGTCTACCTGACAAGGGCGCATGCTGAGGGTGACAAGGCGGGAACGATGCTTGCCTGGCTGGCTAACCCAACCAGGCGCAGCCGCCCGATCTTGGCCATTGAGGAGGAAGGTGGAACCACCTGCAATACCCAAACAGAGATCTTGGACTGGTTCCGGGCGTATTACGAAAGGCTATATGAGAGCGGGTCAGAAGGCCAAGAGTCTGAAATTGACACCTTTTTGGAGGGACTGCAGTTGCCGCGGCTAGAACAGGGACAGTCGGACGATCTGGGCAGAGACATCACGCTGGGGGAAATAGGGAGTGCAGTGAAACAGATGGCTCGAAACAAAACTCCGGGATTGGTAGAGTTTTACAGTAGATACCTGGTGTACCTGGCTCCGCGGTTACAAGCGGTATATAATGAAGCGAAATCGAGAGGGAGGCTGCCTCAGTCCATGTGTGAAGCTCTAATGATCCCGTTGCTGAAACCGGGGAGGGAGAGTGGTAGACTCTCCTCCTATCGCCCGCAGTCCATGTTGACGACGGACTATAAAATCCTGAGCAAAATATTGGCTAATAGACTGTTGGGCCATATGTCGGGGCTAATCCACAGGGACCAATCAGGATTCATTCCCGCGCGGAACACCACCAGCAATATACGCCGATTAATACGGCTACTTGGAGACCCGATGCCAAACACGAGTATGCCTTTGGTGTTATCAATTGACATCGAGAAGGCGTTTGACAGCTTAGAATGGGGATATCTCTATAGGGTAATGGAGCGTTTCGGCCTGGGAGATAATTATATTGTTGGACCAAAGTGTTGTACACGGCGGCCAAGGCACGAGTCCGGGTAGGCTCCCTGATTTCGAGTCAATATCACGTGGGCCGTGGAACTAGGCAGGCGTGTTCGCTGTCTCCTCTGCTGTTTGCACTGGCGATGGAGCCTTTCGCGGCGGAGGCACGAGCGGGGAGATGTTACAAGGGCTTAGTTCACAGGGGGGTGCCACAGACGATCTCACTGTATGTGGATGGCCTTTTACTATTCTTGGAAAACGCGGACGAGGAGCTGGAGGGAGCAAAACGGCTTCTAGAACTTTTTGGAAAGCTATCGGGATTAAAGGTTAATTGGGCCAAATCCTGTTTATTTCCACTACGAAGGGGGGAGGAGCGCCCTGCTAATCTTCAGATACTCAAATGGGAACCTAGTTGCTTAAAATACCTGGGAGTATATATATATACCATTCGGCGGCAGATATGTTAGAGGGCAACGTGGGCTGTTGCATCAGTGCACTGAAGGGAAGCATGACCTTTTGGGACACTCTACCGCTCTCGGTGACAGGCCGCATCTCCTTACTAAAGATGATAGCACTACCACGGCTCCTTTACTACTTCCGCACGCTGCCGGTGTGGATACCGAGCTCTATTTTCCGGCAGTTGAGATCAATGGTAGTAGCCTCTCTGTGGGGAACAGGCAGACGCAGAATAGCGCTCGACACGCTAAGGTCGTATGTTTAGAAAATAATGCCGCTTTCCATAGAATGAATGAAATCAAGATAGACATTTGCATTGTACTGGGATCCAATTTAAAAAAAAAAACAAAAAAAAACAATGACTACAATGTATGTATACACAGAGTCATGCATGTACACATAGACATACATGAGCCAAAATGTGTAATACGGTATATAAAACAGATGTATAATGCAATACACGAAGCAGGTATTAGATAGCTTATTAGTTAGCCATTTTCATGGAAACGATTGTCGTCCTCATAGATCTAAGCAGGTTCATAATGTAAGTTATAGTATAGGCAGTGGCCGTCCTTACAGATCTGGTTAAGTTCATAGTGGACTGTTTGAAATCAGAAATGGCAATCCTTCCAAAACTGGGCAAGTCCACTAAGATTAAAAGGGTATCACCATAGGGGAAAAAATTCATTAAAATATCGCGTTCTCCCATGGAATTTCGCTTTTTAAACCTTTCTTAAAAGTGTTGAGAACAAAAATCCAGTAGACCTCCTTTTTCTTTCTGATGGCGCATCCACCTTTACTGTCCGGCGTTCTTATTTTCTCTAGGATGCGCCATTTGAAGTCTTCAGGATTGTAATCCATTTCTAAAAAGTGTTTCACTAGGGGCGCTGTCACTTTGCCTGTTCTAATTGCGGATCTATGTTCCGTCAGACGCACTTGAATGGACCTACAAGTTTCGCCAACGTAACCTAAGCCACATGTACACTGGATGAAATAAACCACAATTGTGGTTTTACAGTTCCAAATATCATTCGCCTTTGCTGAAAAGCCATTGTGCGTGAAATCTTCACCTCCGATGATATTAGTGCAGGATTTACATGAGGAGCATCTCACTGTTCCACGTATCGCCAAATTGGTTAGCAATGATTTTTGGACAAGACCATTCCCGTGATGCTTCGTCCCAAATCTTGAATGGACGATTTTGTCTTTTAAGTTTCTGTTCCTCTTATGTGCAAACAGGGTTTTTTTTAAAAATGTTTGTAGAAGTCGGGTTACAGTTGAGAATATGCCAATTGGCATTGAGGATTTGTCTTATGCGTTCATTTAATGTGGAATGTGTAGTTATACAGACAAGTTGATCTTTAGGTGGCTCTTCCTCTGGAATTAATAAGGCGTCGCGATCAAAAAAGCGCGCCCTTTTATATGAATTTCTAATGAGTCTGTGTGGGTAACCACGATCTAAGAATTTTTTCCTCATGATCGATGCCTGCCTGTCATAGTCCACAAGATTGGTACAGTTCCTGCGAACTCTTAAAAATTGAGAGAATGGTATGCTCTCATGTTGACTTTTGGGGTGGAAACTACTGAAATGTAGTAGGGTGTTACGTGCCGTGGGTTTCACGAACAGATCCACCTCCAATTTGCTGTTATTTTACCGTATTAGTAGGTCTAAAAACTCGACTTGATTCGCACTGTATTGGGCAGTAAATTTGAGGTTGACATCGGTCAAATTGATCCATTCAAGGAACTCCATAAGGGAGTCCATCCCATTGGTCCAGATAAAAAAGATGTCATCTATATATCTGGACCAATGGGAGATGGATTCAAAGAAAGGGGCAACTTCATTGTCGATGAACCTGTCTTCAAAGAAAGACATATAGATGTTTGCTATTGAAGGGGCTACTGAGGCCCCCATACTTACTCCCTTAAGCTGGCGATACAGTAGACTGCCAAATTTAAAGATGTTATCGGTTAATACAATGTACAAACAATCAATGATGAATTTTTTTGGACAACATATATTATGCTTATCAATAAACCAATCAGTGGCTCTGATTGCTTCATCGAGGGGGATATTACTGTACAATGACTCAATGTCCATTGTAACTAGCAAATCCCTATTTGATATAAATTCCAGATTTTCAACTAGACTAATCATATGGCTTGTGTCTTTAACATATGATTTAATTTTCAGTATATGTGGTCTCAGAAAATGATCCACGAATTTAGACAGGGGCTCAGTTGGTGTACCAATAGTGGACACAATCGGTCTATATGGTGGGTTATTAATGCTCTTGTGTATTTTAGGGAGGCCGTAAATACATGCAGTTTTATTGTTATTGGTATTTAGAAAATCACACTCTTTAACATTGATGTCACCACTATTTAAGGCCTCACTGGTAAGATGTTGAATCTTTTTTAATAATGTTGTTTATAGGATTGGAACTGATTTTGAGGTACGTGGAGCTATCTTCTAACATTCTGATCATGTTGCGTTCATAATCATCAGAATCGAGTACGACAATACCTCCCCCTTTGTCGCAACCCTTAATAGTAAGTTTGTTGTCCTCCGACAGATTTTTTAGGGCTAATGATTCCTCCTTATTGATGTTATACAAGGGCTTGGGGATGAATTGTAGTGTCCTTTCCAATTTCTGAAGGACTACTAATTCAAATGCAGCTACTTCAGGGCCTAATTGATCCAGCCCTGGACTAAAAGTAGAGGGTAACATTATCTCTCTCTGTTTTATTAGTTCATTGTTCACATCTTCAGTGTCTTGAAAAAACTTTTTTAATCTAATCTTTCGAAAGAAAGATATAATATCTTTGTGAAGTTCAAAGATATTGACATGTGCTTGTGGCACAAATGAGAGGCTCTTGGACAATAGAGCTTCACTGTGTGTGTCAAGTTCTCTAGATGATAGATTAAAGATAGGAATTATATTCCTTGGCCCCAGTACTGTCTGTTCCGGGTTTCCCTTATAAATTCGGGTTCCTGCTGTTGGTGTTGCTGATGTTGTTGGTGTAGTGTCTGATGTTGTTGTGGGTTCGCTTGGAAATTTCCTCTGGTCTGCCCCTGACCTTGAAATCTCACTCTCGAGCGACCCCGTCGAGGCCCCCGGTTGGATAAAAAAGGCCGCTGTTGTAGTCGAGAACCAGAGTACGAATTAAAACCTCCGTCTGATTCATAATAGTTACTATTATTAGGGCCCTCACCCTCAGAATCTGAACTATCTGTGAAGTTGTTTACTCTCTGTTGGCCATTTCTAGATTCATCTATATAATGATTCTGTTTGTAAAACTCTTTACACAAAAAGGGGTATGCTAATTCCTCAGTATAGACTCTTTTGTCTTTGTTCAATTTTTCTGTCTTACGTTTAGTAAGATAATTGCTCAAAGATTCTAATTCCTTATTATATTCTTCTATTTTTTTCATCGCTTCTTCAACACCATTAAGTTGTTTTAACTTCTCTTCTAACTCATCAATTTCAAGTTTAATGGCAACCGCCAGCTCCTTAGATGTTGCAACGATCAGAATCATTAAATCGCGGGACCATCTGTTCGCTATAAGACTCCATTTCTCCAAAAAGGGTCTATGATGCACGAAGAGGCCAGGTATGTTTTTTACCCGTAGCCCATTGGGGATGATGCCCGTTTTAAGGTAAGATAACATAAATTCCCCGTGGGCGTCCATCCGGATGAGTTTTTTCTTTAATTCTATGAGTTTCCTACCTTCATCGTTTCCTCTGATAAAAGAGTTGGAGCTACTAGAAGAGGCCGTGGTGCCAACCAGGGTTACAAACTCCTCATCGGTAAAGCCAAACGTTTTCATATTGGCCATAACTATTGAAATTAGAAAGTGTAGTAAAGAGAGATATAATGAACCTTACTAGCAACTGCTCAAATATTTGACAAAATAAATATAACCACAATAACAACAAAGAAGGAAGGTGTACTATCGAGGAATTGTCTAATACTATTGACTAACTTGTAATTTTAAATGTTTTAAATGTCTTGAATTAGCTGTGATAGAATTATGATTATGTTACTTATAACATTTGTTGTTTGAGAATATCAAACTGCTATCCCTTGAGATTGATTATTTTTATACTTTTTAATTATACCTTTTCAGACAGAATTTGTGGCTCCTGAAGAAGGCGTCTTTGAAACGCCAAAACACGCGTCGGAAATACATTGATTGCCACCCTTTTAGTCTTTTTTAATATATGATTATTCTATGTTATTGTTGTATAATTTGTTAATTCTTGTGTATTTTTATTGATTGTTATGTAATATTGACAGTGATATATTTTGTTTTGTTTTTTACTATGAACATTTATTAAATGAACTTGAGTTTTTATATTGAACTGTATCATTGATTCCTTGATAATTGTCACCCTTCCTCTTGCTCAAGAATTTGTTGTCTTGATATATACACTGTTTTATTCCCTGTCCTAAGGAACTATCATTCCGAACCAGGGGGTCCTTGTTGTTTACATTATACCATCCCTTGGATATGCCAGCCACACCACAACACCTCTCGGAGGACCACTTGTCTGTGAGGCAAAGTTCAAGCTCTCTTGGCAAAGCAAGTCATAGGGTACTGGCATCAGAGATCAGGATGGCTGTTACTTCCATTATCTTTCTGGTGCTAGAAAGGACGGATGCCTTCACCCCATTCTAGATCTTCGCTTTCTGAACTTCTTCCTTCATAAGAACCAATTAAAATTGCTCGCACTGGCCCAAGTTTTATCAGCCCTAGATGGAGGAGACTGAATCGTGGTAGTGGATATGCAGGATGCCTGTATCCACATCCCTCTCCTGCAATTCCATAGGATTACCTGCAGTTTTAGGTAATCCAAAAGCCCTTACAGTTTTTGATGCTGCTCTTTGGCCTTACAGTGCACCTCAGGTATTCACAAAGGTGATAGTGGTGGTCGCAGCACATCTGTGGAGGTTGAGAATGTCAGTCTTCATATACCTCCATGACTGCTGGCTGAGGCGTGATCGCCCACAAACTGACGATGGGCAACCAGACTTTTCCATCAACATGCTGATGTCACACCTGACTGCTTCAAAACTGCTCCCCTTTTTCAAAGCCATCTTGGATATGGTGCACTTTTGAGTCTTCCCTCCACCTCAAAGAGTCCGGGACATTCAGGCTATGATCCCAATGTTTCAACCTTTGGACTGGGTGTCAGTGAGAGCGGCTCTGCTGGTGCTTGACCTCTTAGCCTCCTGCATCCTGCTTGTGGACCACATCAAGTGGCACAAGCAGACTCTGCAGTGTGATCTGGAATCTCAATAGACACATAGATGATGGACAGAATGCAGAGCAAATCAAACATTAACCCCCAGTCAAGAGATCTGGGTTAAATCCATCTCAATGGGCTCAGCACCAAGGGAACCTTTCGGATTTCTACCAGGTGTCAGAGGAGACTGCAAAAGATCTGCAATGGGTGCAGCTCAACTGCAATTGAGAGAGTGGCAAACTTCTCTTTCTACCCCACCCAGAACTAGCAGATGTTATGGATGCTTCATTTCTGCATTGGAAATGTCATCTGGGAGGGTGAGATCAGAGGACTCTGCTCTCCGACAAAGACCTGACTCCACATCAACTTTTTGGAGTTATGGGTGATTTGCTTGGACCCCAAGGCATTTCTTTTAACCTTTAGGGGGACAGGTACAGGTTATCACATACATGACCGCCACGTGGTACAGCTATAAACAGGCAGGCGTGAGGTGGTGGGTCCGGTTCTAGGAGGCTCTATGTCTCTGCAAGTGACTGAACTCTCAGGGCATTTCCCTGATTGTCCAGCACCTGGCCTTATCTTTAAACACCAGGATGGAGTGAACTCAGTTGACGTTGCCTAGCGAATCACGAATGGCAGTTACACTTGGAGTTAGCACAGGACATTTTTCCTATAAAGTGTAGAATCTTGGCTCGACATATTCGCCTCTGCAGATACATGCAGTATCCATGTTTTGCACGTTGGAGTTCCGAAGGCGGTTCTCCATCACAGATGCCTTTCTTCTGGACTTAGACTTGGGACTCCTGCATGCCTTTCAAACCATATTGTTCCTGTCCATAGTATTGAAAAAGATCATGAGAGACCAGGCCCAAGCAATTCTGATAAGAACGGGCGAGGAGAGTGTGGAATCCAGAACTTATGGCCATGAGCATATCCTCTGATTCTGATGCATCTATGGCAGGACCTCTGGTCCCAGAAGCAGAGCTGGATCCTGCACCTGGGCCTGCACAACCTCCACCTCCATGTGTGGAGATTGATGAAGGACAGTTGATGACCTTCTAACTTTCTCCCCTAGTAGTCAGTGTTATCATCGCAGCCTCGTCCCTCCATTGTATAAGAGGGACGCTGGCAGAAGTTTGTTATCTGGTGTGCCTTCCGTGACATTCAGCCATTACAGGCATATTTATTGGACACTTCATTTTTTTTATCTCTCTAGCCAAGTATGTCTTGCTGCGGCCACATATTAAGGATTGTCGTCCACCCCTTTAGGCCTTTTTATGGTTGCCTGATCAGTTATCCCTTTTTAACTCATATGTTGTGATGCGTTTTTAAAAGGGGCTGATTCACATTTTCCCTCCAACACCTTTTGTAATGCCACAGTGGGTCCTTAATTTGATTCTCACCTACTTGATGTGCACTCCTTTAGAAGCGATGGACATCTGCTTTCTATGCCGGCTAATCGTAAAAACAGTGTTTATCTTCAGAATCGCTTCCGCTCAGCAACTGAGTGAACACCAGGCCTTGTTCATCCAGCAGCGGCACACATATTTATTCCTGGACAAACTGGTCCTTCAGGAAAAAGCAAATGTTTTGCCAAAGGTAGTCTCCAAGATGGCAAAGGGCTTTGTTAAGTTTCTAGCTTGGTGTAGGTGGTACTGTGCTACTCCTATGCTTTTAAACTCTGCTAGAAAAACAGAAATTTGAGGTGAGCAGATTCAGAGTGTCAGTGGTGTTGTAGAGTGCTCCATATAAACGAGCTGCTTTCCACCTAAAACTTGGTAACTACCAAGGACCCTCTACTTCCTTTTTGTATTAGTAATGTGGTCTAGTTTTGCCATTGATGGATTCTGATGACATTTTGAATCATGAGGCTAAGGGCTGTTGCGCAAACAAAATGCAATGCTCACGTCCTCACCCATTATGCGACAGAAGCAATTACATGTATTGTAAATCTTACAGATGGGATTTCATATCACATTACTTTTACTACTTTGAAAGGGAAGACTATTAATGTACTATTATTTATTCTTTTCAGTATGTGCTGTTATTTAATTACATTTTGCCTTTAGGGGGTGTTATTTATTGCCATAAATATTGTGAGATCATAAGCTTTGCATTTGGTGTGTAAGTTATTATTTGCATGGCTGCTGTGCGAGTTAAAGCTTGTGGGTCTAACCATAACGTGCAAATGTCAGTTTTTTTTTTTAATTAGCAGTCATAAATGCACTTTGTCTTTTTCAGGGAAATTTTGAGATTTCTTTTAACATACATCAAATTGTTGGAATCAAACCTAACCATAACTTTATTTTTTTCTCATTATTTATTTATTTATTTGTTTTGCTTATTCCACAGAACTGCAAACAAATTAAAATAGATTAAAAATATTTTTAAAATATGTTCAGGCAATGACAAATGTTAACTGAGTCAGGTAAATTTAATAATGCTATTGCGTCAGACCTTGTAAAAACACCTTGTTTGGTAAAGTCGTAATATCTAGCACTAGCATGCAGCTCTTAAACCTGGACAAATGAACGGAACATGCATTAAATCATGTAACGGACAAGTACAAAGATTGCAAGTTCAAGACAAAAGATTTGACCATAAATTATCAGCGATCCGTAAAGCAGGTTTTAAAAATTATATAAAAATGACAAACAAAGAAGTAGCCAGAAAAATCAAATGCCCCCACGTTGAACTATGTACCAAATGACAGTGAGTGAGCAAGTGAGGCAAGAGAGCAATCGTTCAGAAAAAGGGGTTCCCCCCTCCCCCCCACCGCAATTCCCAAAACAATTTCACCATCCCTCCTCTCATCCCTGGTCCCAGGCCCAGCTCTCCCTGTGCTTCTGCAACACTCTTGGGGGCATATTATCAAGGGGGTTTATCTCCTCTTTTTTGGCTTTAAAAGCCAAGAAAGAGCTGTCGCTAACACCAGTTAGCGACAGCTAGTAGGAGATAGCCACCATCTTGGGCCCCACTTTGCATGTCAGTGATATTTATCACTAATGACATGCAAAGTGGGCGTGCCAAGATGTTAGCGACTGGAAACAGTCGCTAACATCGCTATCTCCTATTACCAACTTTTGGAGATATAAGCGCGAATATCTCCAAAAGCTAACACCTGCCCTGAGCAGTTCTTAGCCATGTTATCCAATGGGAGGTGGATAACATGGCTAAGAGCATTAGCTCGGTAATGCATGAATATCGCTGACTTTTCAGCGATATTCATGCATTGCGGCCGTTTTTTATCGCATTTGCGATAAACCTTGGTAATACCAAGGTTTATCTGCGATAAAAATCGCCGCAGCTCAGCGGTAAAATTTTGTCTCTAACCAAGCAATAGCGATAATTATCGCTATTGCTTGGTAATATGCCCCTTGGTCCTGTCTTCTCCTTGCTTCTTCCCTGTTTTCTGAGTGCTTTCTCCTTGTTTTTCCCTCATTTTTCACTGCTTCTCCTTCCTTTTTCTCCATTTTCTAAGTGCTTTCTCCTTGCTTGCCCCACCTGCCCCACCTGCCGCCCGTTTCGCCACCTAGCCCCACCCACTTCCTACCAGTGCCACTCCCTCCTCCCAGGGAGTACTTAATGGAGGCATAGGTCTGCTCACGCTGCTGCATTACTCTCGCTTCTGTCTTTCCTTTGCTGCTTCTCCATTTTCTCAGTGCTATCTCCTTCTTTTCCCCCCGTTTTCTGAGTGCTTTCTCTTTGTTTTTCCCTCGTTCTCACTTCTTTCTCTTTGCTTTCTCCCCTTTTCGAGTGCCGTCTCCTTGCTTTGATCTTGCTCTCACTGCTCTTTCCTTGCTTTTATTTGCTTTTTTGCCTGCCTTTTCTTTGCGTTTTCCATGCTTCACAGGTTTCTCCTAGCTATTTCCCCAGTTTTTTAGTGCCTTCTCCTTGCTTTCCCGACATTTTTATTGCTTTCACCATGTTTTTCCCTCATTGCAGCTCCCCCCTGCCGTTTGTTTTCCAACTAGCCCCACCCACTACCCCCCAGTCACCCTCCCAGGGCCTACTTAATGGAGGTCGCCGTGCGACCCCATTGAGTAGGTCTCAGGCCCAGCTCTCCCTGTGCCACAGCATCGCTCTTGCTCCTGTCTTCCCCTTTCTTCGTCCCTGGTTTTTAAGTGCTTCCTCATTGCTTTTCCCACATTTTTTACTGCTTTCTCCTTGCTTTTTTCCTGTTTTTTTATGCTTTCTCCTTGCATTTTCCTCATTTTTCACTGCATTATCCTTCCTTTTCTCCTGTCTTTTGAGTGCTTTCGCCTTCCTTTTCCCCTTTTTAGTTTTTTTTCCTTGCCTTCACCTCATCCTCACTGTTTTCTCTTTGCTTTTTCCCAAGTTTCTAAGTGCCTTCTCTTTGTTTCCCCACATTTTCATTGCTTTCTCTTTTTTTCCTCACTGCCGCTCCCATTTACTGCCTGTTTTCGCACCTCCCAACTAGTTACGCCCACCACCTCCTAGCTGCCCTCCCAGGAACTACATAATGGAGGCAGCAGCAAGACCCCATTTTGCAGGTCCTAGGCCCAGTTTCCCCTTGCTGCTGCATTTCTCTTGCTCTTGTCGTCTCCTTGCTTCTTCCCCATTTATTGAATGCTTTCTGCTTGCTTTTCCCTCATTTTCACTGCTTTCTCCTAGCTTTTCCCCTGTTTTTTGAGTGTTTTCTCCTTCCTTTTCCCCGTTTTTGAGTGCTTTCCCCTTGCTTTTTCCTCGTTCCCACTGCTTTCTTATTACTTTTTCCCCCCATTTCTGAGTGCCTTCTCCTTGCTTTTCTCTCGTTTTTACTGTTTCTCCTTACTTTTTCCCCAGTTTCTGAATCCCTTCTCCTTGCTTTCCCTGCATTTTCATTGTTTTCTCCTTCTTTTTCCCTTGTTTGCCGCTCCCATTTTGCTGCCTGTTTTCCCACCTTCTGCCTAGCCCTGCCCACCGCCTCAGACCAGCTCTCCCCCTTCTGCTGCATCGCTATTGCTCCTGCCTTCCCTTTGACTCTTCCCCATTTTCTGAGTTCTTTCTCCTTGTTTTCCTCTAGTTTTTCACTGCTTTCTCCTTCCGTTTCCTGTTTTTTAGTGCGTTTTCCTTGCTTTTTCATCATGCTCAGTGCTTTCTCTTTGCTTTTGAAATGAAATGAAATGAAATGGATTTATAAATCACATGGCTGGCCGAGAGGGTCCCAGCGCTATAGAACAAGGAATGCCAGGGACAGTGCCAGCGTCTAGGGATCCTGGGGAAACAGAAAAGTTTTGAGGGGCTTTCGAAACTTCGGATGGCTCGGCTCCATCCGAATCCTGGGTAGAAGAGCATTCCACAAGGTCGCTGAGTTCACTGAAAAACGGCGACCCCCAGTCCGCGTCCGCCTCACTCTCTGCACAATTGCCAGATTGGCATGATCGGAACGAAGCGATCTAATGGGCTTATAAGGGCGAACAAGATGCCCTAAAATAGGGGGGCCGTTCCCCTGCAGGGACTTGTGAGCAATACATAGGGACTTACATTTGACCCTTTCACGAATTGGTAGCCAATGGAGGGCTTTGAGTGCGGGTCTGGCTGATGATCTGCGTGAGGTACCAGTAAGCAGTCTTGCTGCTGAGTTCTGGACTCGTTGAAGAGTATTAATTGTAGATTCGGGGGCTGTCAGAAGAAGAGCGTTACTATAATCCAGTATTGATAGGATGAGTCCCTGAATAAGTAGCCTCCTCGAATGCTCTGGCAATAGAGGGAGAATTTTACGAGCAGAACGAAGTAACCCTATGCAGATGCCCACTGTTTTTTTTGCTTGGGTCTTAAATATCAGATCCTGCTCCAACCATACCCCCAGACATTTTAATTCCTTCTTTGGGGTGGGCGCAGGTCCCAGACAGGCAGGCCAGATGGAATTAGGTAAAGATGTTATATGGTGGCCTAGCAACATAAGCTCTGTTTTAGCCCCATTCAATTTAAGACGTGAGCCATTCATCCAGGAATGGATTTCTGAGAGACAGGTGTGAAGATTTTCCGCGCAGTGTTTTTCTTGGGAGAGCGAGACGACCAGTTGGGTGTCGTCAGCGTAAGTGACTATTTTAATCCCAAATGGATTTCCCACATCCTCGAGGGGGGTCATATAGACATTGAATAAGGTAGGGCTCAGTGATGAGCCCTGTGGGACCCCACACTCGAGGGGGGTTATCTTGGACGTGCTGCACCCTCCCAAACCTGGAAGGTACGATTCTCCAAGAAAGATGTGAGCCAACGCCGCGCTGTACCTAACACTCCCAAATTGCTCAAACGATGGAGTAAGATCTTATGGTCCACCGTATCGAAATCTGCGCTTAGATCCAGGAGGATCACCATCGTTGATCCCCCTGAATCCAAGATGCACCTTGCCTCCTCCACGACTGCTAATAGAGCAGACTCTGTTCCCTGCCCTGGGCGAAAACCAGTCTGGGAGTTACGAAGCAGCTTATTACTTTCTACGAAAGATGAAAGCTGCTGATTGGCTATTTTTTCCGCCATCTTGCTGATGCCTGGCAGCAGCGAGATTGGTCGGAAATTAGCCAACTCTAAGGGATCGAGCTCTGTTTTTTTAAGGAGCGCTTTAACCATGGCCCGCTTCCAACTGGGCGGGACAATTCCCTGAGTAAAGGAGGCATTGAGAAGGTCTGTGATTATTGGGGCAATGGTGGTAGCTACCTGATTCATAATGTGCATAGGGGCAGGGTCATTGGGAGAACCACTCTTTATGGTGTGCAGAATTTTTAGGAGGTCATCCCTTAAAATCGGAGCAAATGAATCAAAGCGAGGACCGGGAGGAGGGGCCAAAGAATGAGCCCGGTCAAAGGCTTGGTCGCTCTGCGGCAGAGTTTTAAGTATATATTGAATTTTGATTTTAAAAAAAGCGGCCAATTGATTGCACCTAGCTTCCGATGTCACTTGCACCGTTGGTGGGGTTGGTGCTTTAAGGAGATCTTTAACAATCTTAAATGTCTCTCTAGATGAGTTAGAGGAGGTTCTAATTTTCTCCTCATAATAAGTGGCTTGGGCCAGTTTCCGGGCTAATTTATAGGACCTCATGGCTGCTCTATACTCTAATTTATTGTGGGAAGACCAATCTTTTCTCCAAGTACGTTCGGCTTTCTTACAAATTTTCCTTAATTCTCGGAGTTCAGGTGTGTACCAGGCAGTTTTAAAAACCCTGCTTTTCTTTTCCAATGTTTTTTTAGGAAGAACTGAGTCGAGGGAGCTATTGAGCCAGTTTAAGAGGTTTATATCCGCCTCTACGGCATCAGGATCCGAAAGGGGAATTGTCTGCTCCAGTCTGTGGATCCAGCTTTCCAAAGGGAGTTTGGACCACACCATCTCTAAAGTGCGTGGCGCCTGTATGTGTGGGGGATCAATATTGATTTGCCACTCAAATGGGACCAAAAAATGGTCAGACCAAGGTAAAGGGAGGGGTGGCCTTGATACCAAATGTGAGGCATTCGTAAATATAGGATCAAGAAGATGCCCTTTAATATGTGTGGCGTCTTCATTTTTTTGCTCCAGCTCCATAGATTTTAGCTCGAGCTTAAGATCCATAGCCCCCTTATCACAAGGGTCATCAAAATGAAAATTTAAATCCCCTAATAAGATGAAATTAGGCACAGCGTAGGCTAAGGCAATAGTGTTCTCTAAAAGAGATCCTATAAATTGACCTGGACTGCCCGGAGGGCGATATATTAATAGGCCTGATAAGGATTTATTCGGCGTAATTTGTAGATTAAAATGAGTGCTTTCGCAGTCATTAACACCGCCCTCTGATACTCTGCAGACAAATCTATCTCTATGTATTATCGCTAGCCCACCCCCTTTTCCGTGAGGTCTATGATGACATTGCATATTGAAGCCGCCTGGAAGTGCCATGAAAATATCAGCTCCTGAATTCGGTGACAGCCATGTCTCCGTTAAAAACAATAGATCTAGTTTCAGATCTTGAACCAGTAGATTGATTTCAACGGCATGTTTTGTAAGGGACCTACAGTTTAAAAGTGCTATATTAAGGGGAGCTGTGGTTTTTCCGACGTTGTTCTTCTCCTGCATGGACCCCGCCCAATCATAGCCTCTCGGCCCAAGATCATCCGGGCTAAATTTCAGATGTTCAAGGGGGTTAATCGTTGGTTTTAGTTGCAGCAGATTTTCTCGAGTATAGATAATGCGATGTCCCGGGGAAGCGACCAGCGTTTCTGGCCCAAGGTCCGGTCTCGCACGGACAGGCACAGACGGGCTTGCCTCTGGCGCGCCTCTGGCGCGCCATCGGTGCGCCCGCTGCGCCCGCCCGCCCGCTGCGCGGACGAGAGGTGGAGTTCATTTTATAGTGTGTAGGCCCCAATTCGGCCGAACACTAGAGCGCTGTCCTCGTCCTCCCCCAAGATGGCGCCCGAAGTCTGCGCCGAGAGGAATTGAGGCCGGTGGTCAGCAGAAGCCCCAAATCGGCTCCCTAAGGCCACAATAATCCCAAGAGGGAAAGCCACACAGGTAGGGCGGTGCGGCGAGGGGGGGAAACAAATTAAGAAAGCATGAATACAAATGCGTGTTTAAAAAGTATGCTAGTGCTAGCTAGATAGTCAATATCAATTTTAAAATATTGGAGCCCTAAACTCCCAGCTTCCGTCTCAGGAGTCCTTTGTTCACCCCCCATTTTTGAGTGTGCACTCCTTGCTTTCCCTGCATTTTCACAGTTTCTCTTTCATTTTCCCCAGTTTTTGAGTGCCTTCTCCTTGCTTTTCCCATATTTTCATTGACTAAACAGATCACCACGAAGCAGTTAGCGACTTCAGGGCCTTGAGACCCTCATGGGTGATTTGCTGCACTCTATAAATCTTTGATCAATTGATCCCTTTTGTGCCTTTTTTCTTCTCTCTATCCACCCATCCTTCTCTCCATCGTCCATTTGTCTCTTTTATCCCTCCTTTCCTTCTCTGCATTCCTACATCCATCATCCTTTCCATCCATTAATATATCCTTCCTTCTCTCCATCGGTACACTCATCCATCATTTCTTCCTTCTCCATCCATCTATCTTCACTTCCCTTTCTCTGTAATCCAGTCTTCCTTCTCTCATTTATTCATCCATCCTTTTGCCTCTCTACCACCCATACATCCTCCTCTCCATCCATCCACCTATTGTTCTCTCCATCCATCCAGTCTTCCATTAATCCACTTCTTTCTTGCTCTTTAGCCGTTCATCCATTGGTCTCTAATCCACTAATACGCCCTTCCTTCTCTGCATCCATCAATCTTTCCTTCCTTCTCATTCATCAGCCTTCCTTCTGCCTTTCAGTTATCCCTCCTTTCATCTCTCCACTATTCATCCTTACTTCTCTCCAGCCATCCTACCTTCCCTCCATCCATACATCCACCCTTTTCTCCTGTCCATCCATCATCCCCTCCACCGATCCATCCTCCACTCCATCTTTTTCTCCATCGCTCGCTTCCTTCCACGCTCTATTGTTCCATTTATTTTCCCACCTCGGTGCCCCATTATAGGATTCTCTTCATGAGCTTCTCGTGGAGACCAGAGCAAGGCCAGAATAACCATACACAACAATCTCTACGTATTGTGTTACACAGAATAGCTTCCGACACCCTCCCCGGCTCGAGCTGCTAAAGTGGTGGGCTCATGACGTCCCTAATGTTGAATATACATATCTAAGATAGCTTCGAGGTGAAATCACATGCTTTAAAAAGCAAAAGCATGCACAACAACCCCATTCTTTTTATTCGCATTAAACGATTATGATCATGTGGACGACTCTGTGATGTAATCATGTTCTTCTGATTCTTGAATACAGTTTTAGACACAGCATAATCTAAGGAATCGAGGCCTCCTGCCAATCTAGTCACCGCGTTCTTCACAGTTAGAAAATGTAAAATGATTGTTCTGGTATGTCCAGGGACAGAGTGTGCTGAATGGGCCAACCTGCCTTTACAGCTTTTTGTGCTATATTTAAAATCTTGTCTTAAATAAAGAACATGAATAATTTTACCAAGTTTTTTTAACAGGAAATCTTAACCTTCCAAATCATCGTCTTGACCTACTGATTTTTTTTCTTCTAAAAAACAGCAAGCAGTTGGGCCAGATTGTTTCTTGTTTAATCATCTCTTTGAGACAACAAATAACCATAACTTTCACGTTAAACTTGTTTTTTTGGGTGAATGGTTTTCTTTTTGTCATATACCACATCCAACAGTTCCCTTTTGCCAACCTCTCTCCCTCCCAGAGGTGTCTAATCCCCGCTAGACACAGGCTTTGGCTGTGTGACATGGATGTCTGCTGCAGAGCCTTAAGCCAGACCAGGCGGTAACCCACTCTTCTTAACTTTAATATGGAGGGTGTCACTTTACCCCCTCCTCCTGCGTAGCTCTGGGGATCAGGGTAGGCTTACCCTGCCTCTTTAGGCCCTTTTTGTTTTGTTTGTTTCCAACATGGTGCTTTGTGCATCGTGTTGGGTAACAGAGGCACAAAATAAATTTTTCTGTGATGGCCAGATAAAGAGTGCAGGGAATCCACGTATCCACAGCCAATTTTGCTAATCTGCTATGGATGACAAATGAAAAGCCTTTTCGTCCTATGTTGTGGCTTTATTTTTTTATACTGAAAACAACGAGGATCAAAAATTTGTGTTTTCCATTTTAAGTCTCATGGGGAACTTTGGTCTGGGAAACATCATTTACCACGAAGGCATTACAACTACTAACGTTTACCACGTGACACTTACCACGCAGGGTGCCTTCCACGCAGGGTGCCTTCCACGACGTCTTTACCACGGGCTGGGGGGGAGACGTGGTATTCCTTCAAGTCGTTCTGCGTGGGCTTGGGGGGCAGAGGGGGGGGGGGCTCGGGGGGGGGCTCGGAGGGGGGCTGGGGGGCGTCTCCCCCCCCAAAAATAACAAGCAGGTTACTTTAAAAAAAAAACGAACATAAATTTAAAAGAAAAAGGAAAGAGCCTCCCCCAAAGACGTGCCGTGTACGTCAAAAAAGCAGTCCTTTTTTTATTTTGGTATACGTGTTTTGACGCTTGTTTCAATGGAGGATGGAAGTAAGGGCTCGTAGAGAAAGACGTGCAGGTAAGACGTTTCTAGGCGTAGTAAAATCCTACGTTGTAAATACCAGCGTGGTAAAGCCACTTGCGATGTAAAATTCGCGTGGTAAAGCCATGCGTGGTAATTGAAATCGTGGTATAATCATATATTCCTTTGGTCTCTGCAACAGCACAAACCGCTGGAGGGAATTTCACCAAACTTGGCATGAGACTAGAACTCAGAGCATTGCTTTCACTTGGTTTGGCGTTAATCCATACAGTGTTTTTGGAAAATTTGCATTAAAAAAATGTGTTAAGTCGGCTTTGAAGGTTTAAATGATCCCTATCTAGCCCAGGTTTGAAGACAATTTGCGGACCTAATTTTTTAAAATTAAAGAAACCACACTGGAGGAAAGAGATTTACTCCCATTTTTCTTTTGATTCTACAAACTCAAAGCTGAGTGTGTGGGCCCAAGGGCTCTGGTTGGCCGACTGCAACTTACATTTTTCTGTTGCAGCATCCTCTATAGGATGCGACACAATCCCTGCATCCAGAAAACAAGCATTTACAATGCAACGGTCTCGCCTTTGCAAAAGTTAGAGCTATTGGCATTGTAAATGACAACATTTTTATTTATGTGTTGGTTTTGAAACAGATAAATAAATGGCATTGTCATTTACAATGCCAATAGCTTAATCTCTCGCAAATGCGAGACCTATTGCATTTGCACCCACACACACACACACACAGAGCAACACACAGAGCCACATGCACCAACACACACACAGAGCCACACACAGAGCCACACACACAGAACCCCCCCCACACACACACACACAGAACCCCCCACACAGACAGAACCCCCCACACAGACAGAACCCCACACAGACAGACAGAACCCCACACACACAGACAGAACCCCACACACACAGACAGAACCCCACACACACAGACAGAACCCCACACACACACAGACAGAACCCCACACACATAGACAGAACCCCCTCCCACACACACACACACAGACAGAACCCCACACAGACAGAACCCCCCCCCACACACACAGACAGAACCCCCCCCACACACACAAAGACATAACCCCCCCACACACACACAGACAGAACCCCCCCCACACACACACACACTGACAGACAGCCACCTTTGCTGTCATCCAGAGCAGAAATCTTGACTCTTACCATAGCTGTTCTCTACTCTCTGAGTACACATACTCACTCACCCGTGCAGGTGGGGCTATTAAATAGCTGTGCCTTCTGCAACATATATGGACACGTTGATGTATAAGGCAACTGACCGATACAGCCAAGAAACATTCAAATGAAGCCATTTGATGGGTGAGTCATTGAGGGCTCTGGTGGGGGCTGTTAGATTAAATAAATGTAAATGAAAATGACGCACATTAGGAGCTGGCATCGGTCAGTAGCAGTGTTTTGCAGCAAAGGTCCCTGCGGGAGTGTGCCAGGCAGAGAAAGAAGGGGCGAGGCTGCGGACTACCACTGGGCAGGGTTTTTAAAGTATGTCCCGGCACCGTGGAACAGAAACCAGGAGCCCGCCATGGGACCCAGTTTCATGGGCGTCAGAGAAGGGGTCCAGCTTGAATGAGGGGTGATTCATGGGTTCAGAGCCACACTAACATAGAGGGTGTGGAAATATCAAAAGAGGACACCCCTTAAGTGGGGAGACAGGAAATCGACGAGCGAGAAAAGTGACACCAAAAAAGGCAGGGGTAAACGCCGTGATTAAACAGGACATAAAATGGACAACAGACATTGGGTATATAAAATGGTACATGAGAAGTGTGGGAGATTGAGAAGTGCGTTCCAAAGTTGGCTGCGGTTTGAGGCACAGTGGGTCTTCTAGAAATAGACGAGGGTTTAACGATGAACTTCTCAGGTGTGGGGAGAAATGGCACTGGAGGAAGAGGGGTGCACAAAGTAAGGAAAGGGGAGCGGCAGTAGTAGGAGAAGGAGGCCACAGACAAGAAAGAGGGGAGTACCAAGGGAAAGGACAACCCTCGATCGAACTAGTGCACGTTTGTCCGTCCCTTTAGGACACCGTACTGTGAGGGTCAATCAGTACCTCTCCCGTCAGGGCATACAATCCCACCCCCGCAGCCCTTAGAGAAAGCGACGACCTTGGCCACAATTGTCCGTCTTTGTCTAACCTTAAGTCCCTAAAGTTCGACCATGCACACAAGCGGAAGACCCCCAGCCCCGGATGCCAGTGCTGTACGCCTCCCTAATCCACTACCACTCGTCACCTCACCTTTCCCTGCCGCCCGTTCCCAGCCACCTTCTTCCCCAAGCTGCCATATTGGAGAGTCGGCCCGCAAATGTCTCCGTGGAGTAGGCCATGTCACGGAGCTCGTGGGAAACGAAGTCCTAAGCGAGGGCTGAGCCTATGCCCTGTGAATGGCACCGTCAGAAACGAAAAGTTTTTATCCCAGGATCCTTTACGTAGTCTGTCGAATCCCTTTGCGTGGCGGGAAATGTAGTTTGAGTGCCTCACTGAGGTTTGCTTTCTGGGAACTATTCCTAGATCACATCGGGCTCTTAAACAGAAGACATTGCTCGTAGGACATAATGATCACCCACCCGCCTCAGCTCCTAGAAACAAATGGCGGCCGCAAACATCCTGAGGAAAAAAAAATAAGACAACACCCACCGCCGCATGACGTTCTAAAAGGGGCGGGATGAGTAAAAATCGCCGGAACGCCCACGAATCTGCTCGGGCAATGACTGACAGATCTCTCTTCCAATGGCTAGCCTCCATTTATGGAGCTAGCCAATGGAAGTGATAGAGCGCGCGAGGTCACCCAGCCAATGATTTCGCCGTTTCCGGCTTCAGGGCCCATATATTTTCAATTCACACTATTCATTGACCAGGCGACTTCACGGGCTGCTACCAATTGTGTGTGTTCCCTACTGTTATTACTTAGTGTACCCGACTTACCATCCACCGACACGGGTACCTATGACTTCAATGGATCAGGGGCCTAGCTGTAAAAGGAAAGGCAGCAAATGCAATTTCAAAATGACATTCAATACTGTTTGTAAATGACCACGGACAACTGGAAGTTTTAAAATGTTTATCTAAAGTTCGTTTTCTGAAAGCATGAGATTTACAAGAATAAGGCAATCGATAATCAAGATAATGAAAAGTACATAACTATAGAGAAATAAAGTCAGAGTAATCATTAAAATGCAATAATGAGATGCAAAGGAAATATGCTATGCATTCAAGGCAGGAATTCTTTAGAAAAATCTAAGTAAGGTCGTTCTAGACCATATCAGAAAATGACAAACTGCAATGCAAAATATGATCTCTAAAAGGTAGGGTAACATGAGAACATATCAAGAAAAATTATGCAAATGACTTTACGTTTCAATAGTTTGCGGCAAAAGCATGGAAAATCAACGTATGCAAGATGTCTCTTTATTTGAGCAAAAGACAGAAATATAGAAAGGTGCAAGTTTAAAGAACTTAGAGCAGTATTTACCTAGACTGGTGTGGAAACCAAACCCTGGCCACGGGTCTGTTAAGGACAGGAAACCCTCAAGGAAGGATACCCTTCAAAGGACAGCAGGTGTAGAATGGACACCCCGGACAGGACAGGATACCCTCAGATTAGGAATCAGGACAGGACCTCAGGACAGGACAGCAAACCCTCAGGACAGGACCGCTCAGGACAGGACCACACCCGCAGTTTGGAAGCAACGCCTGCGTTCCACCCTCTCTGCAGCTATCGATCAAGACCCCGATTGGGTCAGCGAACTCCCAGCAAAGTGCTTCGCCAGCACTTTAAGGTTCAGTAAAACCTTAGTCTATGGTCAATTTCGGACAGAGTGCTCCGCAGCGCTCTGTATCTTCAGTCACCTATTGAGTACGATGGGTCAGTGACAGGTCAGCTAAACCAGACAAGTCGGACAATTCCCTAGGTGAACCCAGGGTAGATATACTCTTTTGGGTCAGTGTACCACCCCCCAAATGTTGCAAAGTGTCAGAATCCCCAATTTCGATTGGTCCTAAGGTAGGCTTTGGGTAACACACCAATCATAACAGTCTATTTAGATGCTACATTTACATATTTGGGTACCGCCTAGCGAGATTGGGGTTCCCATGAGAAATTGTGCAGAAATACGAGTGACAATTTACATTGTTGCCGAGCTAGGACAATTGTCTCTGTTTTCCTGGGTTTTTCAGGTCAGTTCTCAGGAGCATCTTGCCCATCACTGCCAGCTGGCTAAGTTCCATCAGCCAAAGTTGTCAGGTCCCTGGAAAGGCGATCATGCGCAGAAGGGACCTCCAAGATGGCTCATCGGTACAAACAGACCCCCATTCCCCGCGGTACATGAAAAGTAAGCGAGAACAAATTAATACATAGAAATAACGTTATGAAAACACATCATCTGGTTTTGAACTTTCAACTTATCACTACAAAATATACTTATGCAGTCTAAATGTTAGCTACATATAACATACACAAGAGCAGTGGCACGAGCAGTACCACGTTGTAGGCAAAGCTATGAATTACGCATGCGCATAAATTTCCCTCCACTTCTGCAGACCCGTCAGGACACGTGAGTGTGGCTGACGCATGCGCAGTAACTAAATACAAGCGGCGGCCATATTTTACGGACACGGATTAAAATCATTAGGAATACACATAGGCAAGCTTCTTAATCCTTATTCAAACTAAATATAAACGTTAGTAAGACGTACACTTATTACCTTGTTACACATAGACGAGGTTCATGACTTCGGCAAGGTCGCAAAATATGCGAAGCTTTGCTTCATCAATCCCCTCTTTGATGATATTTACTATCATCACAAAATAAATGGAACCAGATGCCAACTTTTCTTTCACACTTTATACAGTTCTATCTCTTCTAGCAATCGCTCCAGCTTTTCTCGTTCAGTTTTGGTAGGGTGAGAATTCTTCACCTTTTTATAGATCTGATTATTCATCTCTTCTAATTCGAGCTCATCCACACTCCGTTTCACTCCTCTTGTATTTACTTCTCTCGCATTCACCTCATACTTCTTTGTGTGTTTGCGGCATTTGCAACAGACAAATATAAAAAATAGGATGAGACCTATAATTCCAATTGGCATCAGTACTTTGAGCAATAAGCCTTTACCTATACTAGCGAACCAATGACCTACATTTGAGAGACCATCTACCAGTCTCTTCCAGGCACTATCAACCTCGAGTGGTTTGAGTTCCCTTTCCAAATTGGTAATGTTTTTCACATATCTTTTGAGCTGCACGCTTTTGTCCGGAATATAAGTGCAACAATGTTGCGCCTTCAACATCCGGCAGACTCCGCCCTCTTTCGCCAATAAGGTATCAAGAGCAAGTCGATTCTGCAAAACCATTGATCTGATCGCAACCATTTCGGTATTAACCAGCAGAAATCCATGAGCTGTCTCAGTCGACAACACATCCACTATAGTGGACAATTTGCAAATTCTGTGAGTGTTCAGAACCACTCCCACTCCAGGTATCAGTGCACTGAAAATACTACCCATAATCTCACCTATACTTTCTCTTTTACTACGCACTAAGCCATTAGTATTTTCACTGCTTCCAGCAACTCCATTCACATGGTATATTTTCGGGAAGACAATGCCAAAATAGCAACTTCCATACCAGTGATCCGGCAATTTGAAATAAGCCTTGTCCCCACAAATATAATAAATTCCAGGAAACACAGGCTCTGACCCATTTTTGAAACCCCAACCTCCAATTACCTTGTAATTATGTTCGCATTCACTGGAACCAATGAAAATGTTATTATAATAGCTAGTCTTCTCGCGGTGAAGACATAGCTTGCCTTTCTTTTCAAAATCCAGCAACAGAGCAGGACCCGCCCCACCAGTTGAGGTGCCTTCCATGTTCTCTGCCCACTTTGGCCTTTTCTGACTTTCGTCATTAGCCTTCTTTTGTATTTTAATTCTCCTTTTCTCTGCCATGTTTAGGAACATCTTTTCCTGCTCATGCAAAGAACAAGTCAAGTTATCTCTGTGTGCGTCAGCTATGTCGATATTACCTATTGTTAGGAAGTAATCTCCCATGTATCGTATTGCGTCACTTTTGGTATGTACAGGATTCAAGTTCCCACGTATAGGAAGCTCAGAAAAGATCACGTCATTATTAGAGTAATAGTACTGTAACGGTCCTCTTTTGTAAAATAAACTAGCTAAAATGCTACAGGAGATTCCGTATGTCAGTGGCAAGTGATGGTATGTCACGCCTTCAGCTACAGAAGTAGGTAGCTTCATGCAGACATAGCAATCTTCAATTTCCATAGTCTCTACATAGTGTATTAACAAGTTTGCGAAAACATTTAAGCGTGTCCTATTTTTAATTCCATGATAATGTAGTTCTCCCTCATCTGATGCTTCTAAGTCTTGTTTTGTTTGTCTCAGTGCTCTCTCATGTCTGGCTACACTCTGTGTTGTCAGCTCCTCACTGTCAGTATTTACAATTTCAGTAGGGACAATATTAGTATTTTTGCTTACAGCAAAGGGAATGAAAATTGTTAGTCCTATCCAGAGTAATATCAGGACAACTATACTACAGACACATACCTTGCAGCAAGTTTTGCAACCGCTACGACTAGGTCTACCATTCACGTTTGAATCAGACATTTTGGCTTCAGAAGACGTTTCTCAACCCCTCTTTGTGTCTTTACACAAGTATCTTACTTTGTGCAAATTCACGGTGGCTCTTCTTCCTCTTCGTCAGAGTACTCAGGGACGGGCTCTCCGTCGCTTACGTCAGTGATATCGAGATCTTCAAGTTCTTCTAACACAAGTGTCCATTCAGGTGACTTGTACTTTTTGTTTTGTCTCTTTATCCGATCACTCCTTCTTTTGGAAGTGTCTTCTGGTTGTTCTGCTATACGAGCACTTCTCCTTTCTTCTGCACGTTTTTCTTCTACTGTTTTTATTCTCAATCTCAATTTCTTTATGTATTTAGGCTCAAGATGCTTTCTTTTCTTAAGTCTTTTGGTTGGTACTTGGACTTCGTTTTCTTCTCTTGCCCTCTTATTTTCATTAGCTTGTGGCAATTCTGCTTCAGTTTCTTCTTCTTCTATCTGACTAATTCCAGGGCTAGCATCTGTTTCTTCTACCTGGGTACTAATCTGGCCTTGTTCAGGTAAATTGTGTGTTTGCTCTTCAAGTGTCTCTGACTCTCCTCTTTCCTGAACACGTTCTTCTAATTCTATCTGATCCTGTTCAAGCACTTCGATCTCTGGACTTTCTTCTGCTCGAACTATTACACTATGTCTAGTCTGTCCCTTCCCGATATCAGGTGTCAGTGGAGGAGTATCAATCACTTGTTCTGTATTCCTCTCTTGTTCAGGATCCTTCACTTGTTCAGTATCGGGCACTTGTTCAGTCTTATTCACTTGTTCTGTATCAATCACGTGCTCTGTCCCTGTCTGACCTTCTCCTTCCTCAGTTTTGATGTGAATCTCAAGAGTCTGAGGTTCTTCGCCTGTGCCTTGCTTTTCCTCTCTAGTCCACTCTCTACCTTCCCAAAGTCGTTCACTTGTTCGAATGGGGTCTTCAGTGAGATCAATCAATGGAATCCACTCTTCTGGCCATATGCTAGGCAGCTCGTCTTCAGCTACTTCTGGCTCAGCTTCCTTTACCCCTTCCGCAGGCTGGGCTCCTGGTAGTTCGTTGTCAACTATTCTTGGGCCAACGTCTGCTGATTCTGTAGCTCGACTGGTACTGGGCTGTACGTCGTCAGCTACTTCTGGTCTGGCTCCTGCAGAGTCCTCTGCTGGACGCCCTTCCGCTTCAGGCACTTCGTCTGGTGGTACCTTCTGGGTGTGGCTGGCGTGTATCCAACGCGGAACCCCTGCACACTTGACTGCTGTGGTAGTAACCAGAATCACCTGACGTTTTTCTCCCCACCTTGGCTCCAGGCAGCTCTTCCGAGTATGCTTCTTTATCTTCACCCAGTCCCCCGGGACCAGTTTGTGGAGAGGAGTCGTTGGATTGAGGATGGCGTCTTCTCCGATCTGGCGAGAGATAGAACGCACTTGGTCACCCAATCTCTTGCAGTATTCAAGCACCAAATCATCAGTAATACTCAACAGTTTGCTTCCAGGCACCCATGCTTGTCTCATCACTCTTACCATAATGATTTCATGGGGACTTAGGCCTGTCTTGCGATCAGGAATACTTCTGAGTCCCATCAGGACCAAAGGTAGGGCCTTCACCCAGGTCAGTTTAGTTCCATCACACAGTTTTGCTAGTCTGTTTTTGATAGTTCCATTTATTTGTTCCACTACTCCAGAAGCCTCTGGACGGTAGGCACAGTGAAGCTTTTGGGAAATTCCAAAGGCCTTACAGAGTTCGTCGATCACTGCATTCTGAAAATGTGAGCCTTGATCTGATTCAATAGTGACTGGAACCCCGAACCTAGGTATCAGTTCTTTTAATAAACACTTAGCTACTGTTTTTGCGTCATTTTGGGGAGTAGGGAAAGCTTCCACCCACTTTGAAAATAAACAGATCATGACAAGGACATATCGTTTCCCTTCACAACGGGGCATGGTGATGAAATCAACCTGTATTCTTACAAAGGGACCCCCAGACCTCCCAATTTTCCCCAGTTCCACCACAGTCCTCTTCCCTGGGTTCATCTTTTGACATGACAGGCACCTCTGGCAGAGGGACTCTGCTACTTTCCTGAACTTTTTACTGTACCAAGTCTGTTGGAACACTAGAATCATGGCGTCCCTACCAATGTGTGATCCTTCATGTATCAACCTCGCCATTGTGCTAAGTAAGTGTCTAGGCAACACAGGCATACCAGTTGGACCTAAAATGACACCATCCACACGTCTTGGTCTACACCCATCGTCCTTCCACTTCTCTCTTTCTTGCCAAGGTGCCGCCTGCTGCCACTCTTTCACTTCATCCCATGTAGGCACTTCCTCAAACACTTGAAGTTGGCAGCTGGTTCCTGGCCCCCCTCGTTTTGGATTTACAATATACCAATCTCTTGCGCACCATTGGGCCACTCGATCAGCATAATCGTTTCCCAGTGATACCTTGTCCATGCTCTTCTTATGAGCAGCACATTTTACCACTGCCAGTTCCTTTGGTAACTGGATTGCCTCTAAAAGGTCCTGAACAACCTTTCCATTTCGAATAGGGGTACCTGATGAAGTCAGGAACTCCCTCTGTAGCCACAACTGGCCAAAGTCATGCACAACCCCATAACAGTACTGACTGTCAGTATACACTGTTATGCGTACGTTCTTCCCAATTTGGCAAGCTTTTATCATAGCAATCAATTCGGCTACTTGTGCAGACTTGATGTGATATAGATAACCTGCTTCCTCAATTTTCTCTAGGGACACTACTGCATAGGCAGCACTCAGGCCTCCTTGTTCATGCCTTAGACATGAACCATCTACAAATAGTTCTTTATCATGCACAGGCAATGGCGTTTCCTTTATGTCTGGGCGTGGCTTGGTATTGAATTCTGTTAGATCAATACAATCATGTTCATCATCCACCCCCCCTTCCATATCCTTTGGGTCGGGGAGTAAGGTGGCTGGGTTCAGAATACTGCACCTAACAATGTTTACATTTGCAGCACCCACAAGAATCCTCTCATATTTAGTCAGCCGACTAGGGGTGAGATACTGAGTTTTGGTTCTGGTCAACAAAATTACCACTCCATGCGGAACATACACAGTTACCGGATGTCCCATGACAATTGACTCACTCTGCTCTAAACTGGCACAGGTAGCAGCTACTGCTTTCAGACAACCTGGTAAACCAGCAGCTACTGGATCTAAAGTGGCAGAGAAATATGCCACAGGCCTTCTCGTCGTGCCATGTTCTTGAGTTAGGACTGACAATGCGCAATTATCGCGAGTGTCACAGAATAGGGCAAACTCTTTGGAATAGTCTGGCATCCCCAATGCAGGAGCAGTACACAGACAATCTCGTAGTTTGGTGAAGGCTGTTAAGCTTTCATCATCCCATTCTACAATCTCCGGTGTTCCTCTCTTAGTCATTTTTATCAAGGGCCTGGCTAGGACTGCAAATCCCAGAATCCACTGCCTGCAGTATCCTATCACACCCAGGAACATTCTTATTTCTTTCTGAGTACGGGGCAACTGCATCTTTTGAATTATTCTCACTCTTTCCGATGTCACTTTTCTGACACCTTTTTCTATCTGGTGCCCCAGATATTTCACCGATTTTGCACAAAACTGTAACTTGTCAGGGGACACTTTATGTCCCTTTTCACACAGGTGATTCAGTAGGGCAATGGTGTCAATCACACAATCCTTATGACTTTTAGACGCCACCAAGAGGTCGTCTATATATTGCACTAAGACAGAGTTCCCAGGTAGGACTAAAGTTTCCAAACATTTTTTCAAGATCTGATTAAAGATAGAGGGGCTCTCTGTATACCCTTGAGGGACCCGGTTCCAGCAATACACGTGACCTTCGAAGGCAAATGAGAAAAGAAATTTGCTATCTGGATGCAAGGGAATGGAAAAGAATGCATGACACAAGTCTATCACGGTGAACCACTCAGCATCCCAGGGAATCTGATACAGAATCACTGCTGGATTCGGGACAATAGGGCAACAGGGAACTACTATTTTGTTGACTTTTCGTAGATCCTGTACTACTCTGTACTTGCCACTAGGCTTCTTGATACCCATAATCGGAGAGTTACATGGACTACTCATTACCTCCTGTATGATGTTTCCTTCTAACAATTTCTTTATTTCCACAGCAACACCAGCTTTCACTTCTGCATTCATCCTGTAGGGTTTAGTATTGGGGTATACTGCATTGTCCTTTATTGCTATCTGTATGGGGTCCACATTTTTCATTAACCCTACATCTTTCC
Organism: Lissotriton helveticus; assembly: GCF_964261635.1. Classification (NCBI taxonomy): domain Eukaryota; kingdom Metazoa; phylum Chordata; class Amphibia; order Caudata; family Salamandridae; genus Lissotriton; species Lissotriton helveticus. The sequence goes on from NC_136065.1 coordinate 1,969,360,091, forward strand.
CGGTAAAGTCCCACAACTCTGGCTTTACTGCTTCTTGGAGTTCTTTGGGCAAATCCTGCATGGTCATTCGTTTAATTTCCGAGTCAGGTCTGACTAACATTAATTTATAAATGCCGTCTTCATCTGGGGTCTGAATTTCCACACCCTTTGGTGTGCAAAAGATGGTACAGTTCATTTTGCACAGCAAATCACGTCCCAGCAAGTTCACTGGACTGGTGTCGCAAACGACAAATCTATGCATTTCCTTAAAGTTTCCAATTGAGATCTCCATGGGCTTGGTAACAGGAGTACTAATCAATTGATTAGATACACCCACTACTTGGATGGCTTCTCCCGAGAGGGGTAGGTTTGGAACGTCCACTGTTCTCACAGTAGAACGGGTAGCGCCAGTGTCCAACAGAAAGGTGACATCGTTTCCGTCAACCTTTCCTTCAATGTATGGTCCGGACTGGTCTACCGGCAAGGAGGCGCCAAGTACGCACTCCTCGTCCTCCCTCTCAGGCCCCGTCAGTTCTGGTCATCACAAAAGAAGGTATCATTTAGAAGATACTGCGAAGTTGCTGCATTTCTGTTCTCATTGCTTTCCCAGACTTCTATCTCATCTCCCTCTGCCTGTTTTCCCCTGTATACTTGCTTTGGTGCTCGGGGCACCTGAACTGTTTTTACCTGTGGTGGAGTCTTTCTTGGTCTCTCTTTCTGCGTCTGTGGAGTTAAATCAGGAGTTTTGGGGTTATCTTCGGGCAAGTAAGGACACTCGTTACGCCAGTGTCCAATTTCGCCGCACTGATGGCAGGGAAATTTCTTCATAGCCTCCTCCCTGCTCATTTTGGGCCGGGGCTTGCCTCCTCCCCCTCCCCCAGGGCCTTCGTTTTTAGTGTTTTTTACCATGTTACTCAACTGCTTTTCCTGCTGTTCTGCGAGCTTCACCTGAGCCCACATCACTTTTTCCTTGAGAGCCTTTTTCTTTTCTGCCATCTCGTCCTCGCAGTACTTTGCGTACCGCAGGACCTCGTCTACCTTTTTGGAGTGCCAACAGATTTTGTTATCTTTTATCCACTGACAAATTTCAGGTCTTAAACCGTTTACAAACCTGTAAATGAAGTGCGTCATGTCCTTCATCTCGATGTTATCTATACCACTGTATGTTTTAAACACCTGCAACAGCCTTTCATAATAGGAGTGCACTGTCTCCTCTCTTTCCTGCGTTGTTCTATCTATCCTGGTCCAATCAGTTTCCTTAGCTGGCACCTTTAATTTCAAGTGCTGAATTACTTGTTCATACTTTCTCATGACTTCCTTCGAAGGTTCCCCTGTTTCTTTATCTCTGGTATACTCCTCACTAGGCCAGGCTATGGCTATTTTACACTCGGTCCATAGATCGACTGGGACCACAATGTCGAAAAACCCATCCAGGTCTTTCCACAGGCATTTCTGCACCTTTATGAACCTTTCCACTTGCCGGTACCATTCAACCGGCTTCTCGCGCAGTTTCGGGAAATCGTTAGTAAAGGACACAATATCCTGTCTGGACCATGGAACGTGCACATACCTCCCACCTGGTACTTCCCGCATGGGGCATAACGTTTCGGGCTTGTCTACTTCTCTCAGAGGGAACTCAGGGGTAGCTTGTCTCGATCGGGCCTCATCTTTCTTACGTGCCCACCTCGTTTTCCACCTTTCCACGTCTCCCCATTTTTGCAAAACTGCAAGCAACTCTTTAATCTGCAACTTCCTCCCTGACACATTCAAGTTCTCTAAATCCTTATCTGAGAACTCAGCTCGGTATGGTTTCTGCAAGGGCTTCGATCTCGATATATCTATCCCCATACTAGCTGCAGTGTCGGTCAGTTTTTCGTGGAGCACCCTGGTACTTCTGGTAAGGCTTTTACACATGAACAGCAATTCTTCTTCAGAATAGGTGTTTAATCTGTCTAACCCCACATTTCCTGCCATCAATTCCTCTATTTCTACCCTCAGTTTATAGAGGTCTAAAGGTTTCGTTTGCGGAGCCTGTTTTTCTAAATCACGACTCCAATTTTCAATCTCTTCTGGCGTTACCAAGGAAACACTCCTAGTCCCTGTTGCTGATTCTAATTTAATTTCTTTCGCATCAAAAGGATTATGCCTCTTCTGCACTCCCTTTCCGGTCTGTTTGTTTGGTAGATCCAAGAACACCACTTCGGACTCACACTCACTGGACTGATCGTCTATCAGTAGGGGCTCTTGCCTCGGCGGGGCCATTATCGGGTTCATAACTGGAGGGTTCAGACCTCCTTGATTATTCCCGTACAACGGAACCACTGGTCCGATTGTTACCGGAATAGTCAAAGCTTCAGGACTGGTATTTAACTGGGAGATCTTCTGAATTATTTCTGTCCTCTGTCTAGCTAGGGCCTCTTGCTCCCTTTCATCTAGTACTCTTCCTAATGTCCGGTCAGGTATCATCTGTGGGGTCAAGTGAGGGGTAAGACTCGGGGCGGTAGGATGCGTTTCACTTGGACCCCCACCATAATTTGGTTTCGGGAACAAAGTTCCTGTACCAAATGACCTACGCTCTTCCCCATATGGAGGCTGCAAAAAGGGTACTCCTGAACTTACTGGCTTTTCTTCGTTTTCATAGAGAGGTCTGGGAAAAAATGTTCTTTCACGGGAATATTTTTCCTCTGAGCTCTCGGGCATTCTAGGATATATATTGCGTACCTCCGGGGGCTCGGGCTTCTCGAAATAGGGCAATACCTGGCCCCCTCCCCCCCTACATAGGGATCTGTCCTCCTCCTTAATAGATGGACGCTGGAGATTCTCTCCTGCACTGGAAGGTCGGGCTCCTTCATTATAAGGGGGCGGACTTCTCGTAAAGATGTCATCTAACAATTCATCATCTGACTCTCCATGGGCTTCCCAATGCTTACACTTTTCTGTCCTTTTTCCTTCCCCCGACGGGGTACATGCTGGCATCATAGGAAACAGACCCTCAACAATCATGCTCTGCCTCCACTGTTTCATCCTCTTGTCCCTAGTCTCCTGTTTCAGCCTTGGGTACCACTTGGTCAGACCTTTGTCCATCCGGGGTTTCTCCCTTTCGAAAGCCTCAATTTCCCATTCCTCTAATGCCTCATACTGCGTTAGTCTCGGTCTGGGATGTAATTCATTCATGCGGGTTCTCAAATTAAATAAAATTCTGCCATTAAAAGTACCGTCTAACGGAAAAGCCAATACTCCGTCATCTTTTATGTACTTTACCCAATTCTCCAACCACACACAGGTGTTGTACCCTCGGTCAAACATCATGAATGAGGCAGGAGTATTCGGTGGCGGGATAGTAACACCCTCCCTAGACTTAATCGGGTTGTCCGTTTTGAAGAAATTCTTTACCCTGCTTACAAGGGACATCTTTCTCTTAGCTCCGTACATAATATCGTATCTATTAGCTTTCCACTGATCCCTTTCAAACCCTTGGTTTCTTGGATCGGGTCTAGTCTCTGGACAATACGAGTGCCACATACGATTTTTACGCTTAACTCTGTTTACAAAGTCACCTCCAATCAGAACGCGTCTTGCAATTCCGTGCGACCAATGAGGTGCACGCGTTCAAATAATTTTTGCCAATGGGTGCGCGGCCCCTTCGTGAGACAGTTCTCACTCCTCGGCGCTTCACCCCTCCTTTACAATTTCAGCCCCGCTACCCGCCCGCTGTTTCTACCAATCCCAGCGCGGCACGGAGTGACGTCAGAGGCGCTTCGCGACTGACTCCCTCCCTTCACAAGGTAACGGAAACTTTCTTTCCTTTTAAAGTGCTCAGTGCTTGGTTATTTTACAACAAATACACATTCGCCACAGTGCTCAAGTGTCTAGACAGGAAAGATTTCTTTTACTGCAAGTAAACTACTTCCATTTACTTTTCACGCGCTGCGGGCAGATCTCTTCCGCCTACCCTTCACTCTAGCATCGGTGAACCTGTTATTCCCCTAAACTCATCCACTTCTTTCCGGGATATATCCGAGTCTGAGGTTTCCCAGCGGACCCCTTTGCTTTCACCCAAGCTCCGATGAACCTGCTACTCTTCCGATGTGACCCTTACTAGGTTACGCCACTATGGGAATTTTGCCAATGAACCTCGTTACTGACATTTATTCACACATATATTCAGAAAAACCCTAGTTAGTGCTTCCCGGTTATCCTAACCTGCACCTAACTTTCCTTAAGCCTGTGACCTCAGGACAATGGATTCTATTCACCACTTGCCCTTTCAATTCCCCGGGGAGTTAGGACAACAAGAAACAATACGGTTTACAAATGCATGGATTAATACATATAACAATATAAGAACAAGAATAATAACAATACAACAATTCATGAATTTCAGCAGCGTATTCACAAGAGAGTGATCGGTTCCCTCGCAACAGCCGCTCTTATAGCAGCATTAATGTACTAGCAGCTTCCAACTTAACTAGTCTAACCTTTAGCTAGTCCCTAACCATCCTCTGATCTACCAGAAAACTGATAGAGCGCGCGAGGTCACCCAGCCAATGATTTCGCCGTTTCCGGCTTCAGGGCCCATATATTTTCAATTCACACTATTCATTGACCAGGCGACTTCACGGGCTGCTACCAATTGTGTGTGTTCCCTACTGTTATTACTTAGTGTACCCGACTTACCATCCACCGACACGGGTACCTATGACTTCAATGGATCAGGGGCCTAGCTGTAAAAGGAAAGGCAGCAAATGCAATTTCAAAATGACATTCAATACTGTTTGTAAATGACCACGGACAACTGGAAGTTTTAAAATGTTTATCTAAAGTTCGTTTTCTGAAAGCATGAGATTTACAAGAATAAGGCAATCGATAATCAAGATAATGAAAAGTACATAACTATAGAGAAATAAAGTCAGAGTAATCATTAAAATGCAATAATGAGATGCAAAGGAAATATGCTATGCATTCAAGGCAGGAATTCTTTAGAAAAATCTAAGTAAGGTCGTTCTAGACCATATCAGAAAATGACAAACTGCAATGCAAAATATGATCTCTAAAAGGTAGGGTAACATGAGAACATATCAAGAAAAATTATGCAAATGACTTTACGTTTCAATAGTTTGCGGCAAAAGCATGGAAAATCAACGTATGCAAGATGTCTCTTTATTTGAGCAAAAGACAGAAATATAGAAAGATGCAAGTTTAAAGAACTTAGAGCAGTATTTACCTAGACTGGTGTGGAAACCAAACCCTGGCCACGGGTCTGTTAAGGACAGGAAACCCTCAAGGAAGGATACCCTTCAAAGGACAGCAGGTGTAGAATGGACACCCCGGACAGGACAGGATACCCTCAGATTAGGAATCAGGACAGGACCTCAGGACAGGACAGCAAACCCTCAGGACAGGACCGCTCAGGACAGGACCACACCCGCAGTTTGGAAGCAACGCCTGCGTTCCACCCTCTCTGCAGCTATCGATCAAGACCCCGATTGGGTCAGCGAACTCCCAGCAAAGTGCTTCGCCAGCACTTTAAGGTTCAGTAAAACCTTAGTCTATGGTCAATTTCGGACAGAGTGCTCCGCATCGCTCTGTATCTTCAGTCACCTATTGAGTACGATGGGTCAGTGACAGGTCAGCTAAACCAGACAAGTCGGACAATTCCCTAGGTGAACCCAGGGTAGATATACTCTTTTGGGTCAGTGTACCACCCCCCAAATGTTGCAAAGTGTCAGAATCCCCAATTTCGATTGGTCCTAAGGTAGGCTTTGGGTAACACACCAATCATAACAGTCTATTTAGATGCTACATTTACATATTTGGGTACCGCCTAGCGAGATTGGGGTTCCCATGAGAAATTGTGCAGAAATACGAGTGACAATTTACATTGTTGCCGAGCTAGGACAATTGTCTCTGTTTTCCTGGGTTTTTCAGGTCAGTTCTCAGGAGCATCTTGCCCATCACTGCCAGCTGGCTAAGTTCCATCAGCCAAAGTTGTCAGGTCCCTGGAAAGGCGATCATGCGCAGAAGGGACCTCCAAGATGGCTCATCGGTACAAACAGACCCCCATTCCCCGCGGTACATGAAAAGTAAGCGAGAACAAATTAATACATAGAAATAACGTTATGAAAACACATCATCTGGTTTTGAACTTTCAACTTATCACTACAAAATATACTTATGCAGTCTAAATGTTAGCTACATATAACATACACAAGAGCAGTGGCACGAGCAGTACCACGTTGTAGGCAAAGCTATGAATTACGCATGCGCATAAATTTCCCTCCACTTCTGCAGACCCGTCAGGACACGTGAGTGTGGCTGACGCATGCGCAGTAACTAAATACAAGCGGCGGCCATATTTTACGGACACGGATTAAAATCATTAGGAATACACATAGGCAAGCTTCTTAATCCTTATTCAAACTAAATATAAACGTTAGTAAGACGTACACTTATTACCTTGTTACACATAGACGAGGTTCATGACTTCGGCAAGGTCGCAAAATATGCGAAGCTTTGCTTCATCAGAAGAGAGAGGTGGGACAAAGCCCCGTACTGTTCTAACATAAGATTTCGCCTGCGCGAACACTGCTGCGCAGTGCTACGCCAGGCAATACCTAAAAAGGGCCACATAAGGAGTCAGGGTGAATGCGCCTTGACCACCAGGCTTAGGTGGGGAGGAAGGAATTGCCCCACACAGATAAAAAAAACACCTGTGAACCTGTCCCGAAGTTCGTGGTCTTTAAATTCAGTTTGGGGACTGTGAAACTCATGCATCATGTTGGTCCCTGCTGCTGTGATTCGTGGACTCTGAACTATGAGACTCCAGAACCATTGTTAGGTTGCCTGCCACAGGGTGCAAATTCTGTACAGAATCGGGGACATCTTAAGGATTTTGGGGGCCCCGGGCCAAACTTTTTGGGGGGATCCCTGTTCAGAAAAGATTTGACTTTATGATCTAATTATAGCTCTTTCAGGCCCTCTTTCTCTGCAAAATGTCTGTAACAGGCTTCCACACATTACCTGTATTAACAATAAATTTAAGGAAAACAGTACTTAAAATCATTCAAGGGCACCAGGGTAGGACTGGCTCTACCAGGGTGCCCCCTGAAAGGATGGGGCCCTGGGCCAAAGCCCACTTTGCCCATGCCTTAAAACGGCTCAATTCTCGAACTATAAAACATGTGGACCTATGATAACTTCTCTGGCACGGTTTGCAGACTGTAAAGTTCAAGGACTACACTCGCATTTTGGGTGTGTCTCATGTCTATAGGCTTAATTTTCAGTACATGAATCCTAGACGCACTTGGGCACCGTTTAAACGAAAAAAATACATTATTTCCATGTTCTTTTTTTAGGAGTAGATTGGGGCTTATTTACAAACCCCTTGCAACGCCAGTCAAACTCGGACAGTGACATAACGAGGGGGGACAGACAGGTCCTTTCTTGATGTCACGTTGTAAAGCCATGTTGTCCACACTCCAGGTTCAGTCAGTGACATCAAGAAAGGACCAGTCTGTCCTCTCGTTATGTCACTGTCCGAGTTTGACAGTCCCCGTGTCAGTGAGTCCCATTGTCAGTGTCACTGTCAGCGTGCTGCGGTGTCAGTGTTTGTCTCCCTGCCATAGTCGGTGCTTACGTGTCAGTATGTGGCAGCATCCAAACGTCAATGCGTCCTGGTAACCAGGGCGTCCAAGTGTCAGTGTGACACATTGGCAGTGGTCATTTATCTCTGCCCTCGTGACCTGCTGTCAGTGTGCTTTTCATGTCTTCATGTCTTCATCTAGCACTTGTACACCTTTCATGCCTTTAGGTTCACTGCTCTGTCTCATAGGTTCAACACACGTACGTGTGTGAGTGCGTGGATAGTGCGTGTTGTCATGTATGTGCAGTGTCCGTGTATTTAGATATAGATAGGCATTTTGTGTGGTCATGCATATTTTATTTTTGTGTATATAGAATATGCCTTTATACTCAGACATACCCATATTTTATTTTTGTGTATATAGATATGCCTTTATAATCAGACATACCCGTAAGTGTGCGTGTGCTTTGGAAAACATATCTGCGTGGCTTGTGAAAACATACCTTTCTTTGCGTGTATGAATGTACGCATGGAGCATTTGTGCGCTCACACTCGTGTAGGTACTTAGTGTGAGTTTGAGTTTTTGAGGGGATGATGCACAGGTTTGCAGTCGAGGGGTGTGTGCCGATCTGCCTGATGTGTAGGTGTGAGTGTGGGTGAGGGCGCGCGCATGCGCACAGCGGCGCCCCAGGTTTATTAGCGTGATTCCAGAATTGTGATGCAGGAGCAGTCGGGGCACCAGCTGCTCGTGGCTGGCAGTGTTTATTGTTACCTGGAGACAGCCCACTGGCACCTTCCCAGGTCCCCCTGACACCCGCCCAGGCCCGCTTCTGCACAGCACAAATTTATAACATGCCCATACCGTGCGATTAACCCTTCCGCCTCCAGGCACTAGACGTGCTCACGCGCGCACTTGAGCGCCCGTGCACGGGCGGTCGGAGGCTTTTTGCACCTGGGGCCTTTTTTTGTTGTCTGGGGTCAGGGTGAGGATAGTGCTGCTCGACAAGGTCATGGGGCAATCTAACGCATTTTTAAGGGCAAACGGGGGTAAAACAGGAGGGAGCAGCTCTCAAAATGATAGACTCAGTTTCAAGGCTTTTACCACAATTCTACTTCTTGTCCGCAATCGTTGAGGGCTGCCGAACACTGACTTGACCCAGTCTGAGGAAGAGATACAGCTCTGTGCTGGGATTGTGCCACTCAGAGGAAGAGATACAGCTCTGTTCAGGGACTGTACCAGTCCAAGGGAGAGAATGCAGCCCTGTGCATTTGCAGTACCAGTCCCAGGAAGAGATTACAGCTCTGTGCAGGGAATGTACCAGTCCAAGTAAAAGATTACATCTCTGTGTAGCTCTGTGCAGGGAATGTACATCTGAGGTAGAGATTACAGCTTTGTGAAAGGACTGTACCAGTCCAAGGAAGAAGAAATTACAGCTTTGTGCAGGAACTGCACCCATGAGCGACACAAGAATGCAATGGGCCTAGGTGAAAACAAGAACACATTCTCCTTCAACTAATACTGGAGTAGTAAAAAGCAGCATTTTTTATGGATCAAAGGACCCTAAGGGATCTGGGCCCCAGGGCACTGCATATGCTGCATACACAACACGAGAGGTACCAGAAGTCTATACGCGGGAGCCTATGAAGTACTCACTCTGTGAAGAGACAAAACCAATAGGTCAATGTACAGATTATCCACGATTGAAATATAATAACAGGAGAAGAGAAACACCTGAAGGGAAAGAAGAGCCCCAGAAATCCTTGAAAAAATTCCCATCAGCCCGCTCAATAGCGGAATGTCGTCATCTGGGTAGAATGGTTGACAAAGGCAATGTCCATGATGCCCTTCCTTAGGAAACACCCAAGGCTAGCAAAAACTTAGGACCATTGCGTTGACCCTCAACCAGCAGAGACACGGACTGAAAAGGATTCAATTGCAGTGCTCAAAAGAATATGTGATAAGGAAAAGAAACAAGGTTCATAATCCAAGTGTTATTAAAAATACCTGCCTTGATGTCATAAAAAACTTTATTGGGTCTGACCATCAAGGTGGTATGGTTAAAAGCAGAGTGCAAATAGCATGCAAGAAATTGCTATTAGTCATGAGTCTTAAATGGTCGACATGTTTCAGCCTTAAAAAGGCTTTCTTCAGGACCTATGATGTACTACTGCAATGAAGAAAAGTGTGAATGCACTTACTGGGTGGAAGCCTCAATAAGTGGATCTGTCCTCCAAAAGTCTGGAGTCAGAAGTCTTCTCCTGTATATGGAACAATCAGAATACAAAGCGACAAACATGATTATTATTGTCAGCAAAAGGAAAATCTAGGTGTAAAATACACTCTAGATTCCTGCATAAATCAACTCACCCAAATTGCAGGGAGGAAAAACCTCACCTCACCTGGCACTTGCTCACAGTGAAAGAGGCCACGCACTAAGAAGAAAAAGAAGAAAACGCAGAAGCAAACGTATCATTAAATGAGTTTTGTGAAGATCAACACCCCCAATGGCTTTAATAGGGAGTCCTAGAGTCATGATAACAACTTTGACACAAGGGCCTCCAGAGGGTTAGGCATGCCCCACACGGGGTAGTACACCAAGTTTGAAATGGCCCATCAGCCCCAGAGGGCCAGGAAACTAGGCAGCACTGTTTAAATGCTACACGGGTAGTTCCTATTTAAATAATAACAAAAAGGACATTTCATTCCCCTTATGATGTCTTATATATCTGTGAAAGTTCAGAGGAAGATCGCCAGTATGCCAAACATAGCGCCTGAAACCCACCAAGTATTACACAGATCCACCCAGCAAATATTTGTAGACAAAAATTGTAGACAAAAGCAGCCTCCGTGACAAGCCCAATGTGCTCACCTCTCCGTCGTTACCTCGCTCCAAACTGTGAGTCGAGGGGGAGGTGAGGACATCAGGAACACCGCACGGTAAAGTAATGCGACTGCGGACCTGCAAGGGAACGAAGCCGTCTCCTCTGGCGGCCAATCAGACGCGAAAGAGCCAAGGCGGACTTCATTTCATATGCGTGCAGTCCCGGGTGGCTGCTCGCTGGCGAACGAGCCCCGCTATTGGTCCGTTTTCAGACCAATCCATACCGCGCACAAAATGTTGAAATGTATAATTAAAAGCTGTAACGTGATTGGTTCAAAATGTAGACCAATGGAGTTATGCTTGGCTGTGTTGGTTGAAAAGTAAACAGACCGCATCCGCACAGTGCGAAAGCGGTAAAACGCCATGTAAAGGGCAAAATATTTGTTGTTTCTCTGCAGGGACAAATAGAACTACATGTCCCATAGAAAAAACTGATCATACTGAAAAACGAACCTCTTTCAGCGCTCAGTTCTCTGACCCTCGCTGGAAGTGGGCTGTTGATCAGAAACCGCGTATATCGAGTCCAGGCATTAGATAGATCTAGACCATTCACAGCAGGCCATCTGTTCTTATATAGTGCAGACTAAAAAGGGGGCTCACACACAATCCCAGTGACGTTATTGCAAGAACAGTTACTTTTAATCCAATGTCCTCCCTCAAAGCCCCATGATGGTGTGGGCTCGCCCTTCAATGGAGGCATGAACCAGCGTTTAGGAAAAGCGTGAGAAGGTACACACGCTCACATCACAACCTGTCAGATGGTGTAGGCCAGCACGAGTACAAAGAGCCTAGAAACAAAGACCACTTTATTCAAAGGTGGAACAGATCAAGGGACCATGAAAAATTCATGAAAAACTGATACCCACGGTGTGGTTAAGAAACAGAGCCTTAAAGTTGTAACCACGGGATATCATCATTCAACCCCTCCGTGTCACTCCGTAATTTATACACCCACTTTTGTTCCCTTCTCAATAAGAACTGTGAGATATCTGTTATGTGGTCAGGTATGTAAGGTTGTTCCAGGACCACCCACTGTAGGTCATTTGCCGTATGCTTTGCCTGTATAAAATGGGATGTGAGGCGAGTTGCTTGTTTATTGCGTCTGATCGTACTCTTGTGTTCCTGGACGCGTAGTTTAATTTTCCTCGTTGTCATCCCAATATATCTCAACATGCATGGACATGTGATTTGATATATAACTCTTTCGCTATTACAATTTGTATGGCGTCTGAGTATCCACGGTCGAGAGGTGCCTATGTCCACCGATGTGGTCTTCCTGGTCTGGGGACAAACCGAACAATTCCCACAGGGATGATGGCCCTGCACGGGTGGAAGGTTCCACAGAGTGGACGTGGAAACGTCTCCCACTCTACGTGGTCTGGTATGGACCAGTTCATCCTTTAGATTTGTGCCTCTTTTAAACGCAAAAAGAGGAAGGGGAATCTTGTCACCAGAACTGTTCAGAATCTTCCATTTCTGTCTAACAATTTTCTGCAGTTTAGACGAAGAGGTGTTAAACGTTGTGACACAAACCATTTGCCCCAAGGGTGGTTTGTCCACCGGTGCCTCTAGCAATGACTCACGATGGTTATTCGTAGCCCGTTTCCATGACGTCCTGATCAGCCGGCTGGGATACTGTCGCATCTTCAGTCTTGTGGAGAGGTCCCTGGCCTGCACTCGAAAATCTCTTATCTCTGAACAGTTTCTCCTCACTCTTAAAAACTGCCCAAAGGGGAGGTTCTCCCTCAGTGAGCGTGGATGATGACTATCAAACCTTAAAAGTGAGTTCCGTGCCATCGGTTTTCTGTATAGTGAGCTGGCTAGATGACCGTCTAGTGGAAAGACCACCAAATCCAAGAATGGTAATTGGTCTCTACTATGTTCTTGAGTGAACCTCAAAAATGGGTTAAGGCCATTGAGCCAGACGTGGAAAGCTAGTAAAGAAAGTTCATCACCGCGCCACACCACCAAGATGTCGTCTATATACCTTTTCCACACCACCAATTGCTGGTGGTGTGGATTGGTGGTACTCAGTACATGCCGGCTTTCAAAGTTATGCATGTAGAGGTTCGCCAGACTCGGCGCAAACTTGCTACCCATCGAGGTCCCAGATGTTTGTAAATATAAGGAATCCTCAAAAGCAAAAAAGTTTTCGGTCATTGCGATCCTGGCCAGTTCAATTATGAAATGGACAGGTGTCACACTGACTGGGGGAGACTCTTCCAAGAGTTCCTGTATAGTTTGCAGAGTCTCCCTCTGGGGTATGCAAGTATACAATGATTCTACATCAAAACTCGCTAAGATGTCGGTATCCGTATTGAAGTCAACTCCTGGTAGCAAGCGAAGGACATCCTTCGTGTCCTGAAGGTATGACGGCATCCGTTTTACCAATGGTTGTAGGAAGACATCAACAAATGATGACAACGGTTCTAGAAGAGAACCAATGCCAGAGATGATTGGCCGACCCGGAGGTGGTCTGGTTGGTTTATGCACCTTGGGTAGTGTGTAAAAGTACGGGACAGTGGGGGATTTAGCCACCAGATAAGACGCCTCTTGGGAGGTAATCCAGCCTTCTGCGCTAGCCTCCTCTATTAGATGTTTAATCTCATTGGTGATCCTGGCTGTTGGATCCAGATCGAGTAGTGCATAAAACTGGGTGTTGCCTAATTGCCTCAGACATTCCATGCGGTATGCTGTGGTGTCCTGGATGACAATGGCCCCACCCTTGTCTGCTGGTTTGATCGTAATACCAGAATCATTGGACAAAGTCTCAAGTGCAGATCTCTCTTTCTTGGACAGATTCTGATAGCCTATGTGACTCGAGAAATCCAAAGCTTTCATGTCCTCCAGCACTGCGGCCTCAAACGCTCCAACCTTGGGTGGAACCTGTTGGAGCAAGGGCATGAAGGTGGATTTCACCCTTAGTCCGGTGTTTGTGTCAGCCTGTACATCCAGTTCCTTATTCTTAAAGAAAAAATGTAGTCTGACTGTCCTGAAAAAGCGTTCCATCTCCGATCGGATTTGGAACGACTCACCAGTGTTGGTGGGGACAAATCCCAAACCTTTATTGAGCACTATTTTTTCTAAGGGTGTCAGTGTTCGTGCACTCAAGTTTACAACAAGATCGCCCCTGATGTTGGGTGTGTCCCTAACTGGTTCTGTATCTCCTGGATCTACTCGTGTCAAAGATTGTCTGCCCATTGGACTTGACCTGAGTTTTGTCCTCTCCGCTTCCCCCGATTGCCTCCCCGGCCCTGTCCTAAAAAAGGAGGCTGATTGTAAGGGTATTGTGGAGGGTAATTAGCCATGGGCATCGGAAATTGTGGGTAACCCCAAGGGGCTGGAGGCCACCATGGTCCTGACTGGTACATGTTACCACGTGTGTTCTGTCTGCGATTTGCTCGACCGCCACGACTCCTCCCCCTTCCCATGTTGTTTCCTCCATTATCTGAATCAGAAGAATCTGTATCAGAAGATGTAGCATAGGAGGAACCCGCTGCCTGTTTATGTTTATTGGCATCAATGGGAGTGTAATTATCACTTGTGTAGGGGTATATTTTTTCATGGGAAAACTTGGCCAGATCTTTCTTAAATTTCTCGATTTTTGCAAAGAAAATAGGGTCTTTGTACTCTTTGTTGGCCTTATTAGAATCCTCCTGCTGTTTTTCGAATCTCTTAGCGGTGAGTGTAGTTTTGATCTGACCTTCCAAGACTTGGATTTCCACCAAAATGGCGTCTGCAACTTTCTTGGCTGTGGCTATAATCAAAATCAGCCAATCCCTGGTGCATCGCCATGCTATCAGGGACCAGTCCTTGATGAAGGTCTTATCCGTCAGAAAAAGTCTAGGCACGTTAGTAACTATCAGGCCTGTGGGGGCACACTTTCCGTGTAGGTATTCGGCCATGATCTGGCCGTGTATAACTGTCCTGGAAAGACTCTTTTTCAAATTAAGAACTGTTTCCCAATCACCTACAGTCGGTGGGGTGGGTGTGGGAACTTGATCCAACATACTGGGATTGTCTGCGAGGATGGTTGTCAGGGTGTCATCATCAAAACCCAGACCCCCAAAGTCAGCCATTATAGTGTGATCAACAACAAATGATACGTATAAAGACACACCAAAGTGGTGTGTAAAGGAAAGAGAGAAAGGCCCGCAGCCTTAGCTGCACACTTACAACAAACCAAACTGGGTAGGGGAGGGCCTAAGGGGAGAAGTGTTTAAAGACTTAACGGTACCTTGTCCCCCAACTAAGTCATACACAACACGAGAGGTACCAGAAGTCTATACGCGGGAGCCTATGAAGTACTCACTCTGTGAAGAGACAAAACCAATAGGTCAATGTACAGATTATCCACGATTGAAATATAATAACAGGAGAAGAGAAACACCTGAAGGGAAAGAAGAGCCCCAGAAATCCTTGAAAAAATTCCCATCAGCCCGCTCAATAGCGGAATGTCGTCATCTGGGTAGAATGGTTGACAAAGGCAATGTCCATGATGCCCTTCCTTAGGAAACACCCAAGGCTAGCAAAAACTTAGGACCATTGCGTTGACCCTCAACCAGCAGAGACACGGACTGAAAAGGATTCAATTGCAGTGCTCAAAAGAATATGTGATAAGGAAAAGAAACAAGGTTCATAATCCAAGTGTTATTAAAAATACCTGCCTTGATGTCATAAAAAACTTTATTGGGTCTGACCATCAAGGTGGTATGGTTAAAAGCAGAGTGCAAATAGCATGCAAGAAATTGCTATTAGTCATGAGTCTTAAATGGTCGACATGTTTCAGCCTTAAAAAGGCTTTCTTCAGGACCTATGATGTACTACTGCAATGAAGAAAAGTGTGAATGCACTTACTGGGTGGAAGCCTCAATAAGTGGATCTGTCCTCCAAAAGTCTGGAGTCAGAAGTCTTCTCCTGTATATGGAACAATCAGAATACAAAGCGACAAACATGATTATTATTGTCAGCAAAAGGAAAATCTAGGTGTAAAATACACTCTAGATTCCTGCATAAATCAACTCACCCAAATTGCAGGGAGGAAAAACCTCACCTCACCTGGCACTTGCTCACAGTGAAAGAGGCCACGCACTAAGAAGAAAAAGAAGAAAACGCAGAAGCAAACGTATCATTAAATGAGTTTTGTGAAGATCAACACCCCCAATGGCTTTAATAGGGAGTCCTAGAGTCATGATAACAACTTTGACACAAGGGCCTCCAGAGGGTTAGGCATGCCCCACACGGGGTAGTACACCAAGTTTGAAATGGCCCATCAGCCCCAGAGGGCCAGGAAACTAGGCAGCACTGTTTAAATGCTACACGGGTAGTTCCTATTTAAATAATAACAAAAAGGACATTTCATTCCCCTTATGATGTCTTATATATCTGTGAAAGTTCAGAGGAAGATCGCCAGTATGCCAAACATGGCGCCTGAAACCCACCAAGTATTACACAGATCCACCCAGCAAATATTTGTAGACAAAAATTGTAGACAAAAGCAGCCTCCGTGACAAGCCCAATGTGCTCACCTCTCCGTCGTTACCTCGCTCCAAACTGTGAGTCGAGGGGGAGGTGAGGACATCAGGAACACCGCACGGTAAAGTAATGCGACTGCGGACCTGCAAGGGAACGAAGCCGTCTCCTCTGGCGGCCAATCAGACGCGAAAGAGCCAAGGCGGACTTCATTTCATATGCGTGCAGTCCCGGGTGGCTGCTCGCTGGCGAACGAGCCCCGCTATTGGTCCGTTTTCAGACCAATCCATACCGCGCACAAAATGTTGAAATGTATAATTAAAAGCTGTAACGTGATTGGTTCAAAATGTAGACCAATGGAGTTATGCTTGGCTGTGTTGGTTGAAAAGTAAACAGACCGCATCCGCACAGTGCGAAAGCGGTAAAACGCCATGTAAAGGGCAAAATATTTGTTGTTTCTCTGCAGGGACAAATAGAACTACATGTCCCATAGAAAAAACTGATCATACTGAAAAACGAACCTCTTTCAGCGCTCAGTTCTCTGACCCTCGCTGGAAGTGGGCTGTTGATCAGAAACCGCGTATATCGAGTCCAGGCATTAGATAGATCTAGACCATTCACAGCAGGCAAATGACCTACAGTGGGTGGTCCTGGAACAACCTTACATACCTGACCACATAACAGATATCTCACAGTTCTTATTGAGAAGGGAACAAAAGTGGGTGTATAAATTACGGAGTGACACGGAGGGGTTGAATGATGATATCCCGTGGTTACAACTTTAAGGCTCTGTTTCTTAACCACACCGTGGGTATCAGTTTTTCATGAATTTTTCATGGTCCCTTGATCTGTTCCACCTTTGAATAAAGTGGTCTTTGTTTCTAGGCTCTTTGTACTCGTGCTGGCCTACACCATCTGACAGGTTGTGATGTGAGCGTGTGTACCTTCTCACGCTTTTCCTAAACGCTGGTTCATGCCTCCATTGAAGGGCGAGCCCACACCATCATGGGGCTTTGAGGGAGGACATTGGATTAAAAGTAACTGTTCTTGCAATAACGTCACTGGGATTGTGTGTGAGCCCCCTTTTTAGTCTGCACTATATAAGAACAGATGGCCTGCTGTGAATGGTCTAGATCTATCTAATGCCTGGACTCGATATACGCGGTTTCTGATCAACAGCCCACTTCCAGCGAGGGTCAGAGAACTGAGCGCTGAAAGAGGTTCGTTTTTCAGTATGATCAGTTTTTTCTATGGGACATGTAGTTCTATTTGTCCCTGCAGAGAAACAACAAATATTTTGCCCTTTACATGGCGTTTTACCGCTTTCGCACTGTGCGGATGCGGTCTGTTTACTTTTCAACCAACACAGCCAAGCATAACTCCATTGGTCTACATTTTGAACCAATCACGTTACAGCTTTTAATTATACATTTCAACATTTTGTGCGCGGTATGGATTGGTCTGAAAACGGACCAATAGCGGGGCTCGTTCGCCAGCGAGCAGCCACCCGGGACTGCACGCATATGAAATGAAGTCCGCCTTGGCTCTTTCGCGTCTGATTGGCCGCCAGAGGAGACGGCTTCGTTCCCTTGCAGGTCCGCAGTCGCATTACTTTACCGTGCGGTGTTCCTGATGTCCTCACCTCCCCCTCGACTCACAGTTTGGAGCGAGGTAACGACGGAGAGGTGAGCACATTGGGCTTGTCACGGAGGCTGCTTTTGTCTACAATTTTTGTCTACAAATATTTGCTGGGTGGATCTGTGTAATACTTGGTGGGTTTCAGGCGCTATGTTTGGCATACTGGCGATCTTCCTCTGAACTTTCACAGATATATAAGACATCATAAGGGGAATGAAATGTCCTTTTTGTTATTATTTAAATAGGAACTACCCGTGTAGCATTTAAACAGTGCTGCCTAGTTTCCTGGCCCTCTGGGGCTGATGGGCCATTTCAAACTTGGTGTACTACCCCGTGTGGGGCATGCCTAACCCTCTGGAGGCCCTTGTGTCAAAGTTGTTATCATGACTCTAGGACTCCCTATTAAAGCCATTGGGGGTGTTGATCTTCACAAAACTCATTTAATGATACGTTTGCTTCTGCGTTTTCTTCTTTTTCTTCTTAGTGCGTGGCCTCTTTCACTGTGAGCAAGTGCCAGGTGAGGTGAGGTTTTTCCTCCCTGCAATTTGGGTGAGTTGATTTATGCAGGAATCTAGAGTGTATTTTACACCTAGATTTTCCTTTTGCTGACAATAATAATCATGTTTGTCGCTTTGTATTCTGATTGTTCCATATACAGGAGAAGACTTCTGACTCCAGACTTTTGGAGGACAGATCCACTTATTGAGGCTTCCACCCAGTAAGTGCATTCACACTTTTCTTCATTGCAGTAGTACATCATAGGTCCTGAAGAAAGCCTTTTTAAGGCTGAAACATGTCGACCATTTAAGACTCATGACTAATAGCAATTTCTTGCATGCTATTTGCACTCTGCTTTTAACCATACCACCTTGATGGTCAGACCCAATAAAGTTTTTTATGACATCAAGGCAGGTATTTTTAATAACACTTGGATTATGAACCTTGTTTCTTTTCCTTATCACATATTCTTTTGAGCACTGCAATTGAATCCTTTTCAGTCCGTGTCTCTGCTGGTTGAGGGTCAACGCAATGGTCCTAAGTTTTTGCTAGCCTTGGGTGTTTCCTAAGGAAGGGCATCATGGACATTGCCTTTGTCAACCATTCTACCCAGATGACGACATTCCGCTATTGAGCGGGCTGATGGGAATTTTTTCAAGGATTTCTGGGGCTCTTCTTTCCCTTCAGGTGTTTCTCTTCTCCTGTTATTATATTTCAATCGTGGATAATCTGTACATTGACCTATTGGTTTTGTCTCTTCACAGAGTGAGTACTTCATAGGCTCCCGCGTATAGACTTCTGGTACCTCTCGTGTTGTGTATGACTTAGTTGGGGGACAAGGTACCGTTAAGTCTTTAAACACTTCTCCCCTTAGGCCCTCCCCTACCCAGTTTGGTTTACTGCATATGCTGCACCAATTCTAGCGAGGCCTCTGACTGCATAACTCCGAAGAAAAGACAGCACTGTGCAGAGATGTGCATGTCAGAGGGAGAGATTACATCTCTGTGCAGGGACTGTAACAGTCCAAGGAAGAGATTACTGCTCTGTATAGGGACTGTACCAGTCCAAGGAAGAGATTACAGCTCTGTGCAGCTCTGTGCAGGGACTGTACCAGTCCAACTAAAAAGATTACAGCTCTGTGCAGTGACTGTACCAGTCCAAGGAAGAGATTACAGTTCTGTGCAAGGACTGTACCAGTCCAAGGAAGAGATTACAGCTCTGTGCAGAGACTGTACCAGTCCAAGGAAGAGATTACAGCTCTGTGCAGGGACTGTACCAGTCCAAGGAAGAGATACAGCTCTATTCAGGGACTGTACGTACCAGTCCAAAGAAGAGATACAGCTCTGTGCAGAGACTGTACCCATCCAAGGAAAAGATAACAGCTCTGTGCAGGGACTGTACCAGTCCAAGGAAGAGATTACAGCTCTGCGCAGGGACTCTACCAGTCCAAGGAAGAGATTACAGCTTTGTGCAGGGAGTATACCAGACCAATGAAGAGATTACAGCTCTGTGCAGGGACTGTAATAGTCCAAGGAAGAGATACAGCTCTGTGCAGGGACTGTACCAGTCCAAGGAAGAGATAACAGCTCTGTGCAGTGACTCTACCAGTTCAGGAAAGAGATACAGTTCCTTGCAGAGACTGCACCAGTCCAAGGCAAAGATTACAGCTCTGTGCAGGGACTGCACCAGTCCAAGGAATAGGTGCAGCTCTGTGCAGGACTGCACCAGTCCAAGAAAGAGATACATCTCTGTGCAGGGACTGTACCAGTCCGAGGAACAGATACAGCTCTGTGCAGGGACTGTACCAGTCCAAGGAAGAGATATAGCTCTGTGCAGGGACTGTACCAGCCTGAGGAAGAGATTAAAGCTCTGTGCAGGGACTGTACCAGTCAGAGGAAGAGATTACAGCACTGTGCTGGGAATGTAACAGTCCAAGGAAGAGATTACATCTCTGTGCAGCTCTGTGCAGGGACTGTACCAGTCCAAGGAAAATATTACAGCTCTGTGCAGCTCTGTGCTGGGACTGTATCAGTCCAAGGAAGAGATTGCAGCTCTATGCAGGGACTTTACCAGTCCAAGGAAGAGGTTACAGCTCTGTGCAGGGACTGTACCCGTCCATTGAAGAGGTTACAGCTCTGTGCAGGGACTGTACCCGTCCATTGAAGAGGTTACAGCTCTGTGGAGGGATTGTACCAGTCCAAGAAAAAGATTACAGCTCTGTGCATGGACTGTACCAGTCCAAGGAAGAGATTACAGCTCTGTGCAGGGAATGTACATCTGAGGTAGAGATTACAGCTTTGTGAAAGGACTGTACCAGTCCAAGGAAGAGATACAGCTCTGTGTATAGACTGTACGAGTCCAAGAAGAAATTACAGCTTTGTGCAGGAACTGCACCCATGAGCGACACAAGAATGCAATGGGCCTAAGTGAAAACAAGAAAACATTCTCCTTCAACTAATACTGGAGTAGTAAAAAGCAGCATTTTTTATGGATCAAAGGACCCTAAGGGATCTGGGCCCCAGGGCACTGCATATGCTGCACCAATTCTAGCGAGGCCTCTGACTGCATAACTCCGAAGAAAAGACAGCACTGTGCAGAGATGTGCATGTCAGAGGGAGAGATTACATCTCTGTGCAGGGACTGTAACAGTCCAAGGAAGAGATTACTGCTCTGTATAGGGACTGTACCAGTCCAAGGAAGAGATTACAGCTCTGTGCAGCTCTGTGCAGGGACCGTACCAGTTCAACTAAAAAGATTACAGCTCTGTGCAGGGACTGTACCAGTCCAAGGAAGAGATTACAGTTCTGTGCAGGGACTGTACCAGTCCAAGGAAGAGATTACAGCTCTGCGCAGGGACTCTACCAGTCCAAGGAAGAGATTACAGCTTTGTGCAGGGAGTATGCCAGACCAATGAAGAGATTACAGCTCTGTGCAGGGACTGTAATAGTCCAAGGAAGAGATACAGCTCTGTGCAGGGACTGTACCAGTCCAAGGAAGAGATAACAGCTCTGTGCAGGGACTCTACCAGTTCAGGAAAGAGATACAGTTCCTTGCAGAGACTGCACCAGTCCAAGGCAAAGATTACAGCTCTGTGCAGGGACTGTACCAGTCCAAGAAAGAGATACATCTCTGTGCAGGGACTGTACCAGTCCGAGGAACAGATACAGCTCTGTGCAGGGACTGTACCAGTCCAAGGAAGAGATATAGCTCTGTGCAGGGACTGTACCAGCCTGAGGAAGAGATTAAAGCTCTGTGCAGGGACTGTACCAGTCAGAGGAAGAGATTACAGCACTGTGCTGGGAATGTAACAGTCCAAGGAAGAGATTACATCTCTGTGCAGCTCTGTCCAGGGACTGTACCAGTCCAAGGAAAATATTACAGCTCTGTGCAGCTCTGTGCTGGGACTGTATCAGTCCAAGGAAGAGATTGCAGCTCTATGCAGGGACTTTACCAGTCCAAGGAAGAGGTTACAGCTCTGTGCAGGGACTGTACCCGTCCATTGAAGAGGTTACAGCTCTGTGGAGGGATTGTACCAGTCCAAGAAAAAGATTACAGCTCTGTGCATAGACTGTACCAGTCCAAGGAAGAGATTACAGCTCTGTGCAGGGACTGTCCAGTCCAAGGAAGGGATAACAGCTCTGTGCAGGGACTGTACCAGTCCAAGGAAGAGATACAGCTCCATGCAGGGACTGCACCAGTCCAAGGCAAATATTACAGCTCTGTGCAGGGACTGTACAAGTCCAAGGAATAGATACTGCTCTGTGCAGGGACTGCACCGTTCCAAGAAAGAGATACAGCTCTGTGCAGGGACTGCACCAGTCCAAGGAAGAGATACCGCTCTGTGCAGGGAGTGTACGTACCAGTCCAAAGAAGAGATACAGCTCTGTGCAGAGACTTTACCCATCCAAGGAAAACATTACAGCTCTGTGCAGGGACTGTACCAGTCCAAGGAAGAGATCACAGCTCTGTGCAGGGACTGCACCAGTCCGAGAAATTGATAAATCTCTGTGCAGGGACTGTATCAGTCCGAGGAAGAGATAGAGCTCTGTGCAGGGACTGTACCAGTCCGAGAAATTGATAAATCTCTGTGCAGGGACTGTATCAGTCCGAGGAAGAGATAGAGCTCTGTGCAGGGACTGTACCAGTCCAAGGAATAGATACAGCTCTGTGCAAGGACTGCACCAGGCCAAGAAAGAGATACAGCTCTGTGCAGGGACTGCACCAGTCCAAGAAAGATACACAGCTCTGTGAAGGGATTGTACGTATCAGTCCAAAAAAGAGATACAGCTCTATGCAAAGACTGTACCCATCCAAGGAAAAGATTACAGCTCTGTGCAGGGACTGTACCAGTCCAAGGAAGAGATTACAGCTCTGTGCAGGGACTGTACCAGTTAGATGAAGAGATTACAGCTCTGTGCAGGGACTGTACCAGTCCATGTAACAGGTTACAGCTCTGTGCAGGGACTGTGCCAGTCCAAGGAAGAGATTACAGCTTTGTGCAGGGACTGTACCAGTCCGAGGAAGAGATACAGCTCTGTGCAGGGACTGTACCAGTCCAAGGAAGAGATACAGCTCTGTGCAGGGACTGTACCAGCCTGAAGAAGAGATTAAAGCTCTGTGCAGGGACTGTACCAGTCTGAGGAAGAGATTACAGCACTGTGCTGGGAATGTACCAGTCCAAGGAAGAGATTACATCTCTGTACAGCTCTGTGCAGGGACTGTACCAGTCCAAGGAAAATATTACAGCTCTGTGCGGCTCTCTGCTGGGACTGTACCAGTCCAAGGAAGAGATTGCAGCTCTATTCAGGGACGTTACCAGTCCAAGGAAGAGATTACAGCTCTGTGCAGGGACTGTACCCGTCCATGGAAGAGATTACAGCTCTGTGCAGGGACTGTACCAGTCCAAGAAAAATATTACATCTCTGTGCAGCTCTGTGGAGGGATTGTACCAGTCCAAGCAAAAGATTACATCTCTGTGCAGGGCCTGTACCAGTTCATGGGAGAGATTACAGCTATGTGAAGGGACTGTACCAGTCCAAGGAAGAGATACAGCTCTGTGCAGGGACTGTACCAGTTCATGGAAGAGGTTACAGCTATGTGAAGGGACTGTACCAGTCCAAGGAAGAGATACAGCTCTTTGCAGGGACTGTACCAGTACAAGGATGAGATTACAGCCCAGTGCAGGGACTGTACCAGTCCAAAGTAGATATTACAGCTCTGTGCAGGGACTGTACCAGTCCAAGGAAAAGATTACAGCTCTGTGCAGCTCTGTGCAGGGACTGTACCAGTCCAAGGAAGAGATTACAGCTGTGTGCAGGGACTATAGCAGTCCAAGGAAGGGACACAGCACTGTGCAGAGAGGTGCCTGTCTGAGGAAGAGATTACAGCACTGGGCAGGAACTGCACCAGTCTCAGGAAGCGATTACAACTCTGTTCACAGACTGTCTGTACGTGTCAGTGGAAGAGATTACAACTCTTTACAGGGACTGCATCAGTCTGAAGAACAAATGTTTTCCACGAAAGAGATAACAGTTCTGTGCAGAGACCATACCAGTCTGAGGAAAAGAAACAGCTCTGTGCAGAGCCTGTGCCAGTCTGGAGAACCAATGCATGTTAGGGCAGGGCCAGTTCCACTAATGCAGCAGTTGTATTGGCACCGGAGTCCAGGAGTCTGACGGTCACTCTGCGCTCCAATTATGACTGAACTTCAGTATCTAAACTTAGGACAGGAAGGCCCCTTTAACATGTGTGCACATGGATCGTCGTGACATCCTTGCCTCACCACTGCAATGGAAACAACAGATTACCAGTGCAAACACATAAAGCAGTAATTATATGAAACATACACTGTGTTTACACTCGTTTAAATACGTTTATTATTATGAGAGACAATTGATACAATATCTCATTCTAGTTCAGTTCAATATGTGATCATTTACTTAGAGCAAAAATAATTACTCGCTTTTGATTTTAAAGACAAGTGTTTTGTTAACGTTTCTGGGCTTCCCGAGCTTGGAGGCATATTATCAAGAACGGCGATTAAATTATCGTCGCTTTAGTGGCAGGAAACTGACGCTAAAACGGCGATAATGGGCTTGATAATATGCCCTTGTGAATTCCCATAGCAGCCCAGGTTAACACCCGAACCTGGGCTTCTATGGGAATTCACAAGGGCATATTATCAAGCCCATTATCGCAGCTTTAGCAGCAGTTTGCTGCCGCTAAAGCGGCGATAATTTTATCACCGTTCTTGATAATATACCCCATAGTTCCACACCAGCACTTAATTCTCCGCACAGACACTTAAGACAGTCTGCCACTTATTGGCATTGTTTGTCTAATTTGGATATGAGCACAACAGTTGTTTAATAATTCAGTGTACACTACAATGACTAAAACCTGCCAAGCAAGCCATTCTAATAGCTTTGGGGGCCGGGAATAGTCTGATTTGTCACACTTGTGATGGTTAGTAGTTGTGTTGGTACTGTTATTGGCAGTGCTGGCAGGCGCAATGGGTGGTCCAAGCAGCAGTGGCCCCCTGACGAGGGCCCCAGCACTTATTTCTTTACAAATTAAGCACTGAACAGTGACACAACCTTAAATCTCTTATCCAGGCACTCATGCTCTCCAAACGTGACTACGGAATTGTACTCCTTTCTGGCATTCCCAAAGTCTACCTAGATCCACTCTGAGCAGTCCTGCATAGGGCAGTCCATTTTGTGACAGGAGACAAGAAATTCGATTACATCTCCCTCATTCTATGCTCCCTTCAGTGGCTTCCTATAGAGACACAAGCTCAATTTAACACCACGCAGAAAGCTCTTCACTCCTTTTTACCCTTGTATCTCTCAGAGAAACAGAAAATCTCAGATGTCGACCGAGATTCAAGAAATGCTGAATTGCTTCTCCTTGAACCCTCCACTTTCAAGCGCAAGTAGACTTGGCCCTTTCTGCAGGGTCAAACCCAAACATTTTGCCGTCACCCTCCATTTTTCTGTAACCATTTTTTAGACCTTTATGAATCTGCACAATTTACCACTGATAACTAGTGCTAACGTGCTCTCTCATTTAAACATGGCCAAATTGGCTTGCACCTAATTGGCACATTTAATTTAGGTGTTAGTATCTAGTAAAGTGGTACTACATGTAACCACACCTGTAAATTAAATAGTACTAGTTAGACGGCAGCACTGATTGTGCCACCCACTTAAGTAGTCTTTTAAACGTGTTTAGGGCCTGCCATTGAAGCCTGTGTGCAGATTAGACTGTTATTTCGACCTGGAAACATAAGCCCTTTGCCAGACCAAAACCTTCCTTTTTAGTACATATAAGTTATCTCTAGGGTAAGTCTTTAAAGAAAAGTTGGAAGGGTATGCCCAGACGTGGGTCCCTTGCTCACTTTGCTACTGGATTTAAGCTAGCCTGGCTGATGAGGGGTGTTACCCCAAAACCGGTCCCAGGGTGCTTGTGTCCGGTCCAGGGAAGACCTGGCTTGGCAGTTTGGGCTGGACTGCTTCCATGAGATATAGGGTCAAGACTGATTTGCAAATGGCTGGGTCTGAACTGGGGTGGCGAAGTGAGCTAAAGAACTATGATGAATTCAACCTAGATCTGTGAAAAGTTTCAGCGTAAGTCCATTATCTCCTTGTATTGCTTTTTAAAAGTTGGCATTCCCTTCCCCCAACCATTTGGTGCCTGCAGCCTGTATCCTGGGTCACATAACCAGGTGTAGCTGGCAGTTTGTCTTTGTATATTGCTCCCAGAGAGTGAGACAAAGAGAAGATAGGTGTTGGCAGGATGGGCAATCCCTGAATAAGTGAGGGAGAGGAGCTGTCACCTACCACCCTTTCACATCACAAAGGCCCTCCCTGAGCCCACTTACAAATAGTTTGACACTAGTCTTTAATGACTAGCTGGGGCCAGGGCAGGGAGGTACAAAATCCCAAATCCCCAGAATATTCTCCTACATTAAAGCTGGCACTAGGTATAAATATTGGACTCTCAGACCCAACTCTTCAGTACACCTCTAAACCTGTGGAAGACTCAGAAGGACTGCTGTGCAGCTCTGACAAGAGAACTGCTACTTTGTTGCCCTGCTGCCTGAGTGAAAGAACTAGACATGCATCTTGAATTCAGGACCACCAGAGTGACTCCAAGGAATAGTTGGCTGGATCCTGATCACAGCCTCAAGGACAGAAAAGGTCCCAACCACCTTAAACCCAGCACCGGGATTCTGTCTGCTGTGAGTCCTACCCTCCAAGTGGTGCCACCCCAGTCCTGGACGATTGCAAGTGGGCCTGAAGATGCTCTGCCAGTCCAGCTGAGGTCCTGTAAGCAGAACCACCGCAGTGTGACGCATCTCATTGCAGCCATATCGACCCCCCCCGCAGCGTGATGCATCCCTGATGCTGGACCTTGCATCCCACCCTTCTCAGAACCACCACTGCAAAGCCCATCTGCGACCTGGGATTTTGCAAACCTCCACAAACCAGGATTTAAGAGACTTTTGTTCTGCGGGCCTAGCTTTACCCTGTATATGGCCTGTACTCTATTACTGTTGGCCTGAACTTGTGACTTTTCCCCAGTCTGGCATGAACAGATAACCATAGTTGGGGCTTTGAGCTTCTAGACATTGCTTTTACCTAAAACTGTGACATTGCATATCTTCAGTTCTACTGATTGGATTTTTGTTGTTTTGGTCTCAAATACTTGATTACATTTTACTCTTTTTTCCAAATTGCTGTGGGATTTCGTTTGTGTTGTATTTTCACTTTATAATGTTTGAAATGCTGCATAAATATGTATATATTGCCTATAAGTGAAGCTTGACTGCTTTTTTACCAAGCTACCAGAGGGTTGAGCACAGGTTAATTTGGGATTTGCTTCTTTCTCACCCTCACAGAGATTGTGGTTGCTGTTTCACTGGGGTTTCACCCCTCCCCCTCTCAACCAGTAAACCAATTTCCAACATTGGCGTTCAGCAGTGAGATTTGGACTTGTATTTGTGCAATGCCATACAGTGACATAGTGTTACACTAAAATCCAGATCGCTCTCATTGCTACCTGACTGTCTGTGACCCATTGCTTAATTTGAGTAGGTGGTTTCTGGTGCTCGGCACCAGCATTTAATTGTCAACACCGGTGCTTGTGACAGTCTGCCACAAGGTGGCACAGGCTCATAGGACCATAACAACAGTCAATTATTAATTCAATGTAAATTAAAAATGGCTATTAACTGCTGCCCAAGACATTCGTATAGCTTTGGGGGTTTGGAATAGTCTGAATTGTCACACTTGTAGGAGTGTGATGGTTAGTAGTTTTGTTGTTACTATCACTGGCAGCATGGCATTGGGCAATGTGTGGTGCAAGCTACAGTGGCCTCCTGACAAGAGCCCTGGCACTTGTTTATTTACATATAAAGCACTGCTGTGACCATACCTGCAGTAATATAGTTTGAGCTGGCCAACCTGTAAAGTTACACTGTGGTTAAGCTCACAGAGTTCTGTAAGGAAAGGGGACTGCATACCAAGAAAGACACCAAGAAGTTGGAGCTTCAGAAAGCTCAGAGGGCCTGGACAGAAGCCCACAAGTTGTTGATGGCATCATAGGATGAGAATGAGGAGATAGATATGGATGAGATGGAGCAGGTCCTGGATACCAGTCCTGAGATACAACAATCAGAGAAAGGGGATGACTCATCGCCTGAGTTGGAACTACCTGCCAGAGCAGGAAAAAGTGAATATTCACATTGCCTGTTTCCAGAGGAGCTGGCAGACAGGAAGGCAGACAGAGAGTTTAGGCTACAGATGGCCAAGCTCAAGTTGGAGGAGAAGAAAGCTGAGATGGAGAAAGCCTTGTAAAGAAAAAGGCGAAGGCTGAAAGAGCCCATGAAAGATGCACAGGGTTCCAGAAGAGTTTAGGGGGCATCACTCTGGAAACACATGCATACAGTATGGAGGTATACCTTACTTATACTGGATGTAGACCCCAGATGAAGAACATCCAAATAAAAACCATCATTGTCACTAAATTTGGACAAACCCAAGAAAACTACCACATTAGGTTCAGGGATAGCCAAGAGATGCAGAACCAGTGTTCGGCGAATTTTCTTGATTACACCAACAAGGCACTGTATAGTTGGGTGTGAGGAAAGTTGATGATTATACTGGGTTGTTTGATCTGATCTGATAGTAAGAGAGCACATGCTAGGTACATGTGTTGTGGAGCTGTGCCAGCACCTGGTTGACAGCAAGCTCACTGGCCCCAGAGAGCTTGCAAAGGCGGAGGACCTCTGGATCAGTACCAGAGTGTCCAGGAAGGTACCTGGGAGAAACCCCATGAAGGGTGGTTCAGGTTTCCCCCAACAGCGTGTCGGGGGCCAAGGAATACATAGGCATGTTCCAGAACAGGGGGGGTGGGAGTCTGTCCACAACCTCTACAGGGCTGGCCAATGTGGCATTAGGGGTAAGTAGTCTCCAGGAGCTGGTCATAGACCATGCCATTAGTTCCCTTAGCTGGGAAACAGACTCAGAGTGTGAGCTTGTGATCTCTGAGGGTGCAAGTCATCACTTCTACCAGGTGAAAGTGAATGGGATCCCTGTCACTGCTCTGGAAGACACTGGGTATAGCCAGTCCATGATAGTGGAAAGGCTGGTTTCCCCAGAGCAGTACACTTGTCAGGTATGTAAGGTAACTTCAGCCCAGAGGCAGGACTTTTTCCACCCCATGGACTAGGTATCTCTGGACTCGGTGGAGAGGTGGGTCATAGTTAGCACTCATAAGCTCGTAGACTGCATTCTGGGGCTTTAGTTGCCACCGGTGTCAGAAGAACTGGGAAAGGTGGCCGACCTGGGAGCCGTAAGAATTCTGTTTTTTGGGGGTACCTCTCCCAACCTGAGGGCACGGGAGGAGGGTACGGGAGCCCAGATGGAAGGGCAGGGTGAGGGAGGACTCACACCTCTCCACTGTTCAGCCTCAGTGGTTTTTGTTGGGTTAAATTAAATGTGCTAATCGGATGTGTTGGTTTTATGACCCTGCATACTTTACAGCTGCTAACCAGTCCTAAAGTGCTTTTGCTCTTACCTTTAAATATGGTAAAATTGGGCTTACATCCAATAGGCACATTTAAGTTATTTTGGAAGTCTCTAGTAAAACTGCAATACATGTACCCAGGGCCTGTAAATTAAATGCTACTAGTGTTAGACCTGACGCTTCCTGCAGGGTCATCCCAAACATTTTGCCTTTATCCTTCTGTTTTCTCAACCCATTTTGGTTGGCGTTTATGATTTTGTGCACTTTACTACTATTAATTAGTAACCATGGTAAAATTGGTTTACACCTAATTGGCACATTTAATTTACTTGTGAGCCCTTGGTATAGTGGTACTACATGTACCCAGGCCTGTAACTACCCAGGCCTGTAAATTAAATGCTACTGGTGGGACCACATCACTGATTGTGCCACGCACTTAAGTAGCCTTTTAAGCATGTCTCCGGCCTGACATTACAGCCAGTGAGTGCAGATTAAAATTGCAATTAAACTGCTATTTCAACATAGTAAAATAAACCTTATACCAGGCATAAACCTTCCTTTTTAATACATACAAATCACCCCCAGGGTAGGTCCTAACAAGCCCAGATGGCAGAATGCAGTGTATTTAGAAAGGTGCACATGTACTTATAACTTTTACATGTCCTGGTAGTGAAAAACCCTTACATTCACTTTTAAATACTGAAAGGCGACCTCTCCCGGAGGATAACATTGGGTTAACTTATTACATTTAATAAGGGATAACTTACAATTGGCAGCAGGTAGGAATGTCAAGTTTGGTATCTAAAGAATTGTAATCTAAAGCCCTCTGTAATGGCTAAGTCAGATTTTAAGTCACAATTTCTGAAAATACCACTTTTAGAAAGTTGGCATTTTCTTTTCTCAACCATATGGTGCCTATATGCTGGGTCACATAATTAGGTGTCAATGGCAGTTGGTCTTTGTGCATTGCTCCCAGATAATGAGACAAAGAGAAGATAGGTGTTGGAAGAATAAGACATCTCTGACTTTGTGACATTTACACGTCTTAAAGGCTGACTGAGCATACTCACAAAGGGTGTGTGTTAGAATGTGTTTCTGACACTATGGGCCGCCCAGATTTTTTGCTCTTTGAGCCCATAATTGTTGAGCTTTTATTGTGGGGGATCTTCATATGTTGGGACTCACCCACAGTGAACGCATAATGAAAGAGACTGCATTGGAGATTTTACTGGTGTCCCCCTGGCTTGAAAAGGGGGATTTTACTGGTGTCCCCCTGGCTTGACCAGGCTGCTGAACAGCAGCTGGAGTAGAGGACACCGGGCTGGTTACATGCAGAGACGTGTAGAAGAGTGAGCACACGTGTACGGGCTGCGCAGGGGAGATTCCTGGCGTGCGTAGTCCAGGAGCAGCTACAAAGTCAATGGTGTGGCGGGACTTATGCAGAATTGGGTGGTGATTTGGAATAGGCTTTATACAGTGAGAAGAAAAATGCCAGGGAAAGTCAGTATGCTTTACAGTGAGTATTCCATTATTCTCTTATAGGGATAGGGAGCACATGGGCTAGTTTTACTTTCCTAAGGCCTACAAATTCCAGACACGTACTAAAGTCCACTGTAACGGGTGTGAGAAGAGGTATTCTGCGGAGTCCAAAGTCATATTTGTACTGCTTTTGGGTCATCCAGAAAAGTCATATTTCTCTCAGTCAGACATAACCAGGGCCTGGCTGGGGCCTGCCCTCAGCAGGTTGGATTGATAACCTTTCTTCTATGAGCTAAGCCCTCCTCTCCAAGGAAGAGAAGATGGGCGGAGCATCCATCAGCAGCTATCACTGGGTGCCAGGCACCAGGCTGCACCATGGAGAAGGCAGCCCTGGCTTTTTCAGAGACCATATAGCAGGAGACCCTGAACGACGCCATCTTGAACCAACCCAGAGACCTGGGCAGGAAGGAGGGAGCAGGGACAGAGAAGTGATGTGTCACTGTGTGATACGACAAACAGAGACTTCCTGCCAGCCCCCTCCCCAACTTCTTAAAAGAACTTGCCGAGGAAGAGGAGCTCTCTCTGGGGTGCGGTCTGCAGAGGCAGAAGGTGCTGGAGTTGGTAGGAGCAACCCCCTGACTGTCCCAGGATCCTGAACAGCACCAGGAGAAGAGACCAGGACCAGTGCACAGAAGCAGGGACCTCTGTGCAGGGAGAAGAGAGGCCTAGGAGGAGAGCCAGGCGAAAGGCTGGCGCAGGCAGCCAGTGAAGACAGCTCCCTGCTGAATGCCCCCTGTCTGAGACACAGAGGGTGAACGAGAGTGCTCCCAGTGGCTGGGGAGCACCACCAAGAGAAAGAAGAGGCCAAGATAGCGAAGATCGGACCCCTGGGGGCCGAGATACACCCCCAGAAGGTAGGCGACCTTTGAACTCTGGAGAGAGTTAAGATGATGTGTGTGGGGCTCCGTCGCTGGTCCACGACGTGCCCCCGGGGTGGGTCAGGTCCTGGGGGCTGCCCCCAACAGGAAGAAACACCAGGGAGCGCTGTCGCACTCCCCATGAAGGTGGCCAAGCGAGGAGCCAGGAGTCCACCCTGGCCACTGGTGATATGGGGGTGGTGCGCCATCGTGCCCTCTGCAAGGAAGCCTGTAGGGGCCTGGGATCCCAACTCCGGGCCTCGACGTGGAGGAGCCCAGTCGGGGAGCGCCGTCACGCTCCCAGTGAAAAATGTACCCAGGGGCCCGGGATCCCATCCCCAGGCCCCGAAGAAGAGGATGTGCAAGTCGGGAGGGTGCCGTTGTGCCCCCTTGAAGAGTAGGAGGGGTCCCGGGACCCCATCACTGGCCCCCAAAGTGGAGAGAGAAGGAGGGGAGATGCCGCTGCACTCCCCCGAGACCAGCGGGAGCTGTGCAGGCCTCCGTGTCTGCCCGCCGGAGCGGGCAGTCCAGAACGGCAGGGCCGGCTCCCGCAGCAGCATGTGAGGGTGCTGGCCGGGAGGGGAGCCGGCGGGGGCAGCCGGGAGGGGGCTCCCCGGGCTGCCTTCCAACAAAGAAGGTAGGCGGGGGTCCCGAGTGGGACCGGGACCCCAAAAACAACGGAAGAACACCTCGAGGCCCGGGTGGGACCGGGCCCCCGAAAATGGGCATGAACTGACGCAGGTGGGCTCCCCGATTCGTAGCACTTACCTGGGGGTCCGGGTGGGAACGGACATTCCAACGGAAGTCAAAAGCAGCCGGAGGCCCACATCGCGTCTCTCCCCGGATCAGCGGGAGAGCCGCTGTTCTCAAATGCAAAAGTTCTCATAATACCATGCAGGCCAGGACCGGCCTGCAAGGGCAAACAGCGTTTTTATCTGCTTGTGGTGGCCCCAGGAGAACAGGGTCACCACCACACGGGTGCAAAGGTGCCCGGGGAGCTGCCGGAGAAGCGCAGTCTCCCCCCAGCACAAAGAGAAGTCCCTCCCTAAGTCTCATGGGGACTTGAAAAGAATAACCCCTCAAGGGCTCAGCCAGCATTTCAACCCCTCCTGGGCTAGAACGTTTGTCCTACAGCTGGGGGTGTATGGAGAAGTGTATCAAGGAGTGAAGGGCTGAGTTGGGGATGTCTGGAGAAGGGCACCCTCTGGAGGTGAAGAGGTGTAATTGCGTCAGAAATGCATTTACTAATGTTATTGCTTTTAAAGGGACTGAAAGTCACAAGAATAATGTGAAGTACCTGTGTAAGGTAATGTCATAAGCAAAGTGGGACTATGTTGGAAGACATTGCTTCTAGGGTGTCTGGGTGTATATATGTAACCCTGTGATTTCATCTGTGATGCCTTTAGGGGCTGTAATTGCATTACATTTTATGGTCCACACATATGATAAGTACTGTCAATCTAAAGTGATGCTTAAACATGTATTCTTGCTGCTGCGCTTAGGTGAAGAAGCCAGACTGCTAGCCCATAAGATGTAGAGGTGTATACTTCATGGTCAGTAGGAAATGCTCAGTCAGGGTTATGTGTCACCAAGGCAGGGTTACCTATTTTAAATGCTTGTTGAGATAATGTGGTGAGTCGCCACTGGGATAGTGCCAGTACGCAGGGTCCTCGCTCCAGGTTATATTCAACTAACTGCATTAGGGGCAAGATGATGTGCATACATGGGAGTGGTGGTACTAGACCCCCCACCCCCACCCCGCGGGAGGGATGAGATGTTATGCAATGAAACTGTTGGACTTGGCCCTTTCTGCAGGGTCATCCTTGAACTTTTTGCCTTCCTCCAATATTCTCTCTGACCTGTTTTTGTTGGTTTAATGACTCTGGGCACATTACCACTGCTGACCAGTGCTAAAGTGCATATGCTCTCCCTACTGTAAAGTAATGTATACATTGATTGGTTTCCATGATTGGCTTATTTGGTTTACTGTCAGTCCCCAGTAAAGTGCACCAGGAGCGCCAGGGTTTGTAAATACAAATGATGCTGGTGGGCTTGCAGCACTGGTTGTGCCACCCACAGAAGCAGCCTTTTAAAATGTGTCTAAGGTCTGCCATTGCAGAACCTGCGTGCAGTCTGGTACTGTCATGCTGGCTGGGCAAGTGCACACACTTGCCAGCCCTTAAACCTTCCCTTTACATCATGTGAGTCACCCCTAAGGTAGGCCCAAGGGCAGGGTGCATTGTAAGCATAAGGCAGATCACCTGCCACAGGTGCCCTGACAATTCTGGAAGGGGGTACCACTCCAAGTGGGAGGGTACAGAGCCCCAAGGAAGAGGACCGGGTGTGGGAGAGCCCACCCCAGTCTTTGGTCCACCCGCCGGGTACAGGCCTGGGGCTGGTGGGTCAGTGCCAGGAAGTAATACCTGACCTGACAGGAGAGAGAGTGGACAAAGGGTGCCAAGCATCTGGGGCTACTGCCCCCCGCTCTCTGAGGCCACAGAGGTTTGAGAGCCCTGAGAGGTATGAGGCCTGGGTCTCATCCCTGACTACTGTCAGTGGCCACTTTGACTTGCTGTCTGTCTGTTGGGACACACATGTGAGCAAGTTAAGGTTAGATGCTGCACAGGTGGTGTCCACAGATGAAGAGAAGGGTGCCCCATGGATTGGCTTGGTGGACCCTGAGAGTATGGACAGAGGATTTGAAATGGGTTCAGATTGGCATAGAACTGGAATATGCCGCTGCTGTTGCGGGCCAGGTCCATGTTCTATCGCCCTAAGCAGGGAAGCCCATCACGGTAGTGATTGGTCTACCCTGCATTTTGGCTGGAAGGGGGTTGTGTTGGACTTGGCCCTTTCTGCAGGGTCATCCCTGAACTTTTTGCCTTCCTCCAATATTCTCTCTGACCTGTTTTTGTTGGTTTAATGACTCTGGGCTCTTTACCACTGCTGACCAGTGCTAAAGTGCATATGCTCTCTCTACTGTAAAGTAATGTATACATTGATTGGTTTCCATGATTGGCTTATTTGGTTTACTGTCAGTCCCCAGAAGAAGTGCACCAGGAGTGCCAGGGCTTGTAAATACAAATGCTACTGGTGGGCTTGCAGCACTGGTTGTGCCACCCACAGAAGCAGCCTTTTAAAATGTGTCTAAGGTCTGCCATTGCAGAACCTGCATGCAGTCTGGTATTGTCATGCTGGCTGGGCAAGTGCACACACTTGCCAGCCCTTAAACCTTCCCTTTACTTCATGTGAGTCACCCCTAAGGTAGGCCCAAGGGCAGGATGCATTGTAAGCATAAGGTAGGACAAGCCCTGATGTGTGTGACATGTCCTAATAGTGAATTACAGCCATTTTCGTTTTTCACTATTGTAAGGCTACCTGTTCTCATAGGCCAGAATGGGCTGCTGGAATTATTACATCCTATAATCCCAGCAGGCTCAGGGAACATGGTAGAAAGTCAAGTTTAGTATGCCTGAACTCAGAATAATAAAATACATCTTTTAGTAAAGTTTATTTTAATATCCTGTGTTTGCAAGTGCCACTTTTAGAAAGCTGGCATTTGCTTGCCTAACCATTTCAGCCCGCCTCTGCTAGGATTTGTATCTGCTGTCTGGTTTCTGTGAGTGACAGGGCTGGGACTGACAGATGGTGAATAGAGAGATTACACCAGGATGGGTGTGGGGAGTGCCCCTTGACTCTGAATAGGGCTGTGCTCTGCCACCTCAATGCTGGCTCCGCCCCCTGGGGAGCGGCTTATGTCTCTGCCCTGCTCACTGAAAGGAGAAGCCAGAGTCTGCAAAACAAAGTGCTCAGGGACTGGACTGGATTAGGCAAAGGGCCCCCTGGCCTGAAAGACCACAGGATTTTGTGTATAAAAGTAGGAGCCCTGCTCCTAAGAAATCAGATCCTGCTTTTGAACCATGAAGAAACCTCTCCCTGAGGAGAAGGAACCGGTAAAGCTGAAGGAGGAAGACTGTCCCTATCCTGGGGGATTGGCCTGCAGTGATTGCCTTGCTGCCAAAGGAGAGGAAGAAACCTACAAAGACTTGTTACTTTCCAAAGACTTGCTTTACTTTTCTACAAAGAACTTGTGCTTCAGAACAATCTCCAAGGGCTTGGAAGCGAGCTTGCCCCCTGAACTGAGCCCCAGGACCATTGGACTCATCTCCAGCCTTCGCTGTCTGTTGCCGGTCTGCTGCCGTCTCCTTTTGCCGGAGCCGTGATCCCCAGTGCGCCTCGCCCCCCTCTTTGGTCCGTGACGCTTGTGCCTGGCCTCCCCTGCCTTGTGTGAGCCCCCGCTCGAGTTCGAGACGCTCACCATCCGTCCCGCTGGCCGCCCGCACTCTGTCACCTCGTCCTATCCGCGCCGCACTGGGCGCATCTCACCCCTCCCGCCGGAATTCGACCCGAGTGCTGCCTCGAGCCCCGGACGGCCCGTACTTTCGAGACGTACCCGGCTGCCCCGCTCCGCACTCTCGAGTCCCACTGGGCCGCGCCGCACTCTGTGAGCCTCCTCGTACGCTTCGTACTGAGAGCGCACTACCTCGCCTGCCCCGCTCTTCGAGGCCCCCCCGCTCTACGTCTCGCGCAGAGACCTTCCAGAGCCGGGGCCCGCCTCGGAGAGGAGCTGCCCGCACCGTACCAGTGTGCTGACGTCACCACCTACACGCCGGACTCTGCCTCCTCACTAAGGGACTGTCATTCGACGCGCACTAGGGTGCGTACACCCGGGCCAGGAGCCCGCAACGTTTTTGTTGGTAAACTGCCTTTTTGTTGACCAGGGAGAGTCGGACAAAGTGCGCAAATTGCCCCACAAAAGAAGATACGCTTGTTTTACAGAACGCTTTGCCTAAACAATCTTGTGGCTCACTTTTAAAACGTTAATCTGGTCTTCTAATAAGTCTGCTTAAAGAAATCATATAAATACTTATTTTTATATTTAAACTACGCCTGGTATCCATTTGTGGTGTATTTCTCTATTACCGTGTATAATCATAAATGCTTAACTACGGAACGCCCTGAAGTTTAGCCTTGTCTGCTCAAGCCACACTACCTAGAGGGTGAGCAGGGGTTATTTTTAGGAGTAAGTCCCTTGCCCTGACTAGAGAGGGTCCCTGTTTGTCACAAGTGCATACCTGTGCCAAACAGAGACCCCCTAAATCTAACAGTCACCATATAATTCCAACTTCTTATTTTCATTTGTAAATTGGTGAATAGTATTGAGTATTGTGTGTGTTTAATAAATGTACTCTTACTTTTATAAAGCAAAGTACAGACTGGACAATCAAGTATTAAGTGTTATTTCTGCGCACCTGCAAATGACAATTACTAGCCCACACCACCTCCCTTGAGTAAACCTCATACTGCTCTGCAACGCTACCCTCTGAGAGTCAGACGCTACAATTGGGTGTTTGGTTCCCAGTGAAGGACAAATATAGTCATGTTATTTGTGCAGGCCTCACAGATACTGCCTCGTTTTCCAACAGTGTGTCACTTTTATTTTGTTAACCCAGACAAGCTAGGGCCAAGAACTTCAAATCACCTCTGGGGTGGGAACCTCCAGAACCTTTTCCTACTTCAAAGCTGGCACCAGGTATAAATATTGGATCCTCAGACCCAGCTCTTCAGTACACCTCCGGGCATGTGGAAGCTCAGAAAGGAATGTGGTCCTGCTTCGCTGCAAGGAGGACTGCCACACTGCTGACCTGCTGTGCTGCCCTACTGCTCTGCAGCCTGAGTGAAAGGACTGTACCTCCATCTTGAATCCAGGACCACCAGAGAAACTCCAAGGGCTAGTTGGCTGGTCTCTGGATCAGAGCCTCAGGGACAGAAAAAGGTCCAACCACCTTGAACTCAGCACCTGAAAACTGTCTGCTCTGAGCCCTAGCGGGAGGGGTGCAACCGAAGTCTTGGGCCCTTGGAAGTGGGCCTGTGGGTACTCTGCTAGCCCAGCGGTGGTCCTGTAATCAGAACTGATGCAGTGCGCCGTATCTCCTCTCAGAAGGATCAAAACTGCCGCAATGCGACACCTGAACTCGCATCGCACCTCACAGCTTCCTCAGAACCGCTGCTGCACGATACATCCTCGATGCGGGCCTTCCCACCGCAAGCCCGGAGTGTACCCTACAGCTCTTTGGAACCACTGGTGAACAATACATCTTCGATGTAGGACTTTGCATTACAAGCCCCTCGTTGACGGCATCCTAGACGATAACACAGGACTCCGCATTGTAGCCCAGCAGCTCCTCAGAACCGCCGCTGCACAATGCATCCTTGATGCAGAATCTCGCAACGTTCAGCAAACCAGGATTTAATATACTTTTGTTTGACGGACCTAACTTGGGGCTTGGATCTGGCCCGCGCTCTGGTTGGCCTGAATTTGTGACTTTGTCCCAGTTGTTGCGAGCAGATAACCATTCTTGGGGTGTTGTGCTTTTAAGCACTACTTTTACCTAAAACTTTGAAATTGCATTTCAACGGTTCTACTAATTGTTTTTTTGTTGTTTTGGTCTGCAATATTTAGTACAGTTCACTCTATTTTTCTAAATTGGTGTGGGATTTTTCTTGTGTTATTTTTTCACTTTATTACTGTTGGAAAGCGCTGCATACATACTTTTTGGGAAACAATGGTTCTTATTAGTGATACAGTTCGTTTTAGGATAAGAAAAGCAATAATGGATGTATGTAGTTAACAGTTCACAACATGATTAAAAGAGAGAGAGTAGTTAAAAAAGTATACATCAATTATTATTATTCATATTACTCGTGTGCATAGTGTCCCATGTGAGAAAGGCTGCTTGAGTAGGGTTTCCCCTCCCTCAACCAGTTACCTGATTTCCAACAACGAGCGATACAAGAACCAATCCTTCTCCGGAATCTGGAACTCTCTCCCACCGAGCCTCCACCTGCGAACATGTCATTTCACTTTCAAAAAAGATCAACCTCAACTGCCACGACTGACTGATGATCCTCACGTGGTACGGTACCACCTGTTTTTCCTTGATATGTTTTGCTATGAATATGTGTGAAGAGGTCTACCTCCCCGACGAGGATAACCTGGTGGTCACTTCGCCTTTAATGTACATTAATATTTTCCAT
Organism: Lissotriton helveticus; assembly: GCF_964261635.1. Classification (NCBI taxonomy): domain Eukaryota; kingdom Metazoa; phylum Chordata; class Amphibia; order Caudata; family Salamandridae; genus Lissotriton; species Lissotriton helveticus. The sequence goes on from NC_136065.1 coordinate 1,969,398,667, forward strand.
TTGTTATTGATATGTTCTGCTTTATTGTGAAGTGCTCTTATGCCTCTGGGCCATGTCCGCACTATTCAAATCACAAAAATAAATAAATAAATAAACTACTCCACCTTGGGACTCTGTCAAGCTTTCACGGTCTCCTATCAGCATCTTTCCGCCCCTTCAAACTCAACGACCCCTTATCATGATGTATTGTCTGGAAATAATCGTGTTGTGGCCCAAAAAGTACGCATCGCCACCTTGCCTATGTTTATTGTGTCTTAAAACAGAGCCCGGAGTCAATCTGAGCAACTTGGATAACAGATGAGTGCAGGACCTTAATCTGAGTCTATCTATACATTGCAGATCTATGTAGGACCTCAACCAGCCAGAGGAATCTATACATTATAATTATTTTCAGGCCCTGTACCAGACAGAGGAATTGATACATCTAAGACCTGTGCAGGACCTGCAATAGCCACAGGAATCTCCACATTGTTGATCTGTGCAAAACCTGTGCCTGTCTGGGGAATCCATACATCACTGCTGCACAGATCTATATCTTCCTGGCTGGTGCGGGACCTGTACCACCCAGAGGAATCTATGCATTGCAGAGCTGTGCAAGACCAGCATCAGGCAGAAGGATCGATATATTGCAGACCTATGTAAAACCTGTAGGAGCCTGAGAAATCTATATATTACAGCTTTGTGTAGGACTTGTGCTACGTAATGGGCCTTTCTATACAATTCAGATCTGTGAAAGGCTTGTACCAACCAGAGGAGTCTATACATTGCAGACGCGTACCAGCCTGAGGAATCGATGCATTGCCAACCTATGCAGGACCTGCACCTGTCATATAAATCTACACATTGCAGACCTGTGAGGATCTGTGCAGCAGCTGTATATTAAAGGTCTGAGGAATCTATACATTACAGCTTTGTGCATGATCTGTGCTAGCGAAAGAAATACATTACAGACCTGGCAGGACCTGCACTAACCAGAGGAATTTATACAATTTAGACCTGTGAAGGACATGCACCAGTCAGATAAATCTTTACTTTACAGATGTGTGCAGGATCTTTACCAGCCAAGGGAATATAAATTACAGCTCTCTTGTAGTAGCCAGAAAGAATCTATATGTTACAGCTATGTTCATGGCCTATACCAGCCAAAGGAAGCTAAACATTACAGTTCTTGCAGAGCTTGTGCCAGGCAGAGAATTCAATATATTACAGGTCTGTGCCGGGCTTGTGCCAGCCGTAGAGTTCTATATATTAAACCTCTGCTCAGGGCTTGTGTCTGTCAGATTATTATACAAATTACAGCTCTGTGTTGGGCGTGTGCCTGTCAGATGATTCTACAGATTACAACTCTGTGCTGGGCTTGTGCCAGCCGTAGAGTACTATATATTAAACCTCTGTTTAGGGCTTGTGCCTGTCAGATGATTCTACAGATTACAGCTCTGTGCTGGGCTTGTGCCTGTCAGATGATTCTACAGATTACAGCTCTGTGCTGGGCGTGTGCCAGTCAGATGATTCTAAGAGTTATAGCTCTGTGCAGTGGGGGTGGGGGTGTAAGGCACAACAAACTTTGCATTACATCTCTTTGCAGGGCCTGTACATTACAGAAGAGTGTCAGACACCAGACAGATGAGTCTATGTGATAAAGCTGTTTGCAGTGCTTCTGCCACTCAGAAAAATCTATATGTAAAAGAATATGCAGAGACGGTTCTAACAACTACTGTGCATATCTGTCACCAGAGCCTACATTACAAGCCTCTCCATGGCGTGGCTTTGAGAGCCGGAGGATTGCATATAATACAGATCTGAGCAGAGTTGGTGCCATTATTGCATCTCTGTGCTGAGCTAGTGTGAGTCACAAGATCTGAAGACGTAGGCCAGCTAGCTGATTCTATATATTTTAGGTATGTGAAGTGAAGAATATTAACCAGTTACTTTTGCCTCTTTTCCCAGAGAAAAATACTGGCCATTTGTAAATTTGTTATGACTCTGTAATAGCCTGGACATGACACAAATAGGAATATTTATAGAAATTAATCTATATTCACTTCTAGCGTGGATTTTCTGTTTTTGTTTACCTAACAATTAAGTCTGGAATCATTGGGGAAGCTCTAGAACACATTTAAAAGTGATTTTTTTTTCTATTTTATTAGTGCATGATAAGGGGAAACAATGGGGAGATGTTACCTTGCAGCGACACCTCAAATTCTGTATAGATTGGATTTCTGGTGGCTAGAAGAAATGTTGTTCAGTGTTGGGGGACAGTGTCCCCGCCACACTGGGACAAATGGAAATGGTATATGGACTGGTGGCTAAAAAGTAGAATTATGAAAGCAGAGGGTAACCAAAAAATATGGGACAAGGTTTGGCACCTATTGTCGTTGACCTGGCAGGGGCTCTGGAATTCATGAGCCAAAGGTTCCTGCTGAGACAGGAGGCGAGCGGAGGTGTTTCTGTAATGATGTTTTGAACTGACAACTTGCAACATTTTAGAAGAGGATAGCGAGGCATTCAAAAAATATAGTCGAGGTAATGTATTTTTACCAACTGACCTCCATTGAATCAGATGTAATTTCAGGTGGGGGAAAACCACATTTTTTGCTTCAAAACCCGGGAGTCTCCCGCCTGGATCGGGTCTACTATTGGCATGTATGCAACTGGTATATGTATGGTGATCCACTCGGCCTGTTCTAGCTAACAAACAGAAATGTTGTGCTGTTTGTTATTGTTTGGTACGAATTTACAATAAAAATACATTAAAAAAAAATCCCTGCTTTAGATGTTTTTCCTAATTTCCAAAATAGTCATAATGGAAAGATAAGGTGGCAAGGTTGCAGCCTCTGCCCAGGACAGTGATGCTGTACTCTACTCTGCCCTTGAATCAGAGAGCCCTACACTTCCGGCCTTTCAAGGATGGCGCGGAGTGTCCCGGAAGTTCTGGGAATGTGAAAGCTTCTAAAGCCGCCCGCAGACCGAGGCTCCATCTCAGACGGCGCCCGGCAGCAGCACGTTTCTAAGAACGACACCCAGAGCCAGGGACGGGGACCAGGCGCAGAATGTCATGGGTGGGAGGAAGCGGAAGAGGGCGCAGGAGTTGATTCCTGGAATCTGCCATCGAGATGCTTCTGGGAAGAGATTTCCATGACAACGACACCGTGGATGACAATATCGCAGATTTTTCACTTCCTCGTCGATGCAACACGCTCCCTGTGAAAAAGAAATAGAACTTTTGGCCCGCAGTCCTGCCTCCGCCATGGGAGCAGCCATGGCGCGCTTTTATTATACGCAACAACATGATTTGTAGTAGGAAAGCCCAGGGACTGGATGAATAGCCCTTTCACTCGTGACCATAGGGTCGCCGTATCTTCATCCATCCTTTTCTGCCCTTTTAGCACCTTCGAGTGATCCTTCCTATATGGCCATGGAAGACGCCCCTGGTTCTTCAGTGGTCTGTCTCCGGGTGGTCTTGTCCTCAGACAGCCTCAGGGTCTGTGTAGTCTGTGTTATCTTTACTGCTATGCAATGTACAAAATGGAGGGGCAGTGGTGGCAGCGCCCAGGGCCTGAAGCCCTGTCCATCATTATAGGACTGATTCACAGATGACGATTTCTCTGAGGGTCCCTGGGTCCTCTCTTGATGAACCAGTGAGGTTGGAGCAGAACTGGTAAAGATTGGTTGCAGGTAGGGCTGGTTCTAGGCTGAGCCACTTATGCATTTAGGGCATCAATAGCCATGACGTGCCAGTGTGCCCTTATTTGCCACTATTATGACATGTTGCTAGGAGGCTTGGACAGAAAATGTTATTTCTTCCTGATGGTAAGTTCCTTGCATTGGTCCTCATCTAGGCAGAGGTACTAATTGTGTTGTTTTTGAGAACACAAAAGGTCCTTTGTCAGGAATATTAATGTGTGTGATTAATATAGAGGAAACCTAGCTACAAGGCGACAGAGTGGTGAATAAGAGCTGGGGTTGATGTGACGGGAGGAAAGGGAGTGGCTTCAGGTTTGAGGGCTGTGGAGGTGTTCTTCAGGTAATGGTTAATAATCAGGTGGTTGCACAAAGAGGTGGGTCTTCACCTCCTTCCTGAAGAAAAGGAAGGGTCACGCTGGTTCGGGGTTCAGAATACCCGATCCCATGGTAGAGAGCGAAGCCCTGAAATGAATGTGCAGATCAAGGTCTTTATAAATGTATTTTGATGTGTTGAGACTCTGATAACCAAGGATGTCTTCATACTGGGTCATACATTTGTGGATGGTTTGGAAGGCGCCTGCTTGTCTCTAAAGCAGCTAAAGACACATATTCTACTGCATGAAGGTCTTCATTGTCCTCCACTGATGTTCAACACTCATATTAAACGAGCACTCCCATGTATAAAACTCTGCATAAAAACTAAGGACAAACAATGTATTTGAAATCTTTCTCGACATGTTTGATATTCATGGTACTTGCAGGAATGGCAGTTACCGTAGAACCAACTTAGAGGGTGATTGACATTGTTAGGTTCTCGCTTTACCCTTCAAGTCGTGGTTTACTCTCACAATTTGAGACACTAGCACCATAAATGTACTTACATTAAAAATAAATTACCTATTACATTGCCAACCAATGCAATTTTTCAGTCAGGGCATTTTGCGAGATCAGTTCTAAAGAGAGTCAGTATTTTTTGGGCACTTTTTGTTTCAATATGAGGCTGCATTGCTGAGCAAAGAACAGGCTGCCATTACCAGTCCACACAGTGCCCTAAAAGAGGGACTGGTCTGTCTTCCTGCCTCCCAGAGCTGTGGTTTGATATAATCTCTTGTGCTAAAACAGGAAGGATCTCTTGTCTTGTGTGTTCCAAGTGGCCCAGTCTGTGCCCCTCCCCCCCCCTTATTGATTGAAGGATGCAGCCATGCCTCAGAGTCTTGCATGCCTCTCCATTAGGCACACATGGCTCCTGTGTCAGGCTCTTGTACATCCCATGCAGGGAGGTGGGTTTCTGTCTGAGGGACTTGGCCAGTCTCCTCTGACTAAAATGTTGCTCTGCCGCACTCTGTCCGAATATTGGGGCCAGACAAAATCTGACTAGTTTTATAATTTTTATGGGAATCTTTTGGCTGTTCTGTCTACTACCTCAGCTCAGTTTGTAATGTAATTTTTCAGTTTCATATAATACCAATTCTCAAGGCGCTTTAGAGTGGGATAAGTGCATTTAAAGTGAATACAAAGCATAAGAAAGTCAACAGAAAGAAGGGGATATACTGCATGGGAAAACAAAACAAAGAGAACTAGACAGATCTAAAAAGCAGAGAACTATATACATGAAAGTCAAGCTTGCATAAAGGAGTTAGTGCATTAGTACATACATTGCATGCAAAGGCAGTTAGATCGTTTTGTAAAGAATACAAAAGATTTGAATAAAATATCCGAACATTCTAAAATGGAGAGAAAAATAATGAGTAAGGTGGAGGAGCATAAGAAAGGAAATCAGCACTGAAGACAGTGTTGGAGCAGACGACATTTTGACCTTCTTTTGTGAACGGAGGATAGGATGATCTTTGCACAAGAAAATATGGCAAATAATTCCCAATGTTTGATGCACCCTCTGTGCAGATGTCTGATCTGAAGAAGAATGCTCTCAAAGGTGCTTAGATGGCGGTTACATTTCTGGGTCAGGCAGTTGGGTGAGCCCAGACCTATGGCTTTGTGGGTCAAGAATTCTAGTTTATAGATGTTTCTGGCTTCAAACGAAACCACATAAGACCTACCTGACTTCTTCCACTTACATGGTTATTGTACTGACAGTGGGACAGGACCAACCCTTATATCGCTATATATTAAGATGTCAGACGCTAACTAATAAGTGATCATGGGGCACAACTTTTTTTCCATGGGTCGGCTGCATTAAAAGCACATTTTTTTTTAATTCAAAGCTAGATTTAGTCTTGAGTGCTCCTGAGTCATTCATCAAATCTCATCTTTTATACGTATAGTCTTATGTGAATATTTCTTACCCAATTCACACACTACATAAAATTACTCTGGGGTGTGTAACTGCTTGCCAGAAGGTCGAGTAGGAGGAAGTGGTCTTTATTTGACGGTTGTATGTGTGATCATCCGAGGAAACTCCAATTCATTTTCTCTTGCTCTTCCTGCTTTGAAATGTTATATCCTGCCAGAGGTTGTGAACTATTGCTAGTCATGGATAGTGGATGCTACCCCTGCACTGCCGGGCTACTACTGGCGGCAGGGGTCGTCAATAAAGGGCGAGCAAATGAAATTGAGCAGGGCTCTGAGACCAATGTGTATGTTCTGCAGTTTCTACCCTTGCCTTTTCCCTAACCCGTTAACAGCAAATAGGAGGCTGTTGAGATGATACAGCATGCAAAGGGGTCCACACCGTAATGCTATTGTGCGTCAAAAGGTACATGATGGTGCCTCCACGACCCCAGCCATGTTGGTGAGATGACAGCTGTGATCCAGAGAAAACTGGGCATACGGTCTGTGAATGGCTCATTTAAACTCAGTCAGATGACAGATTTTCCCAATCAAGCATCTAACACAGAATGTTTAATGTACTGTGTTTTATATAGAATTGCATGTGTTTTTACTTTGAACTGTAGGCACTTTGTGTATTATCTTTTACTTAATTTAACTATAAATACAGAGGCTTAATTTCATTTTCATGTATTTTTAATTTGGATTACAAAGAAATGTACAAAACAATACACCCCTTCTAAAACACAGAAGTCCATACCCTGCCACAAACTACCAAGTAAAAGTGCATACAGTTTTGATAAAACCACCCAAAACTACCAAGTAAAAGTGCATACAGTTTTGATAAAACCACCCATAGATGTCCCATACTTGAATGGCAATAGTAACTGTGATAACGGTATGTTAATAGTAGCGGCCGTGCTAAACGATCTACCAATCAGAGATTACAATGGTGCACAACCGCCCTTTCAACAGCCCGTACATATTGGGAGCATCCGGCTTCAATCATCTCCAATTAAATAGGACATTTCTAGGTTTTTTCACACACCTCCCAGCAGAGCATGAACAAGTGCTTTCTAGCACTGCCCCATCCCACATCAGTTAGCATACACCAGTCTAAAAATTCCTGGGGCCTCATTTATGAAAAGTGACGCATCGCTGCGTGAAAACAGCGATGCGTCACTTTTCACTGCGCTCTCCCTGCGACATGATTGATGCGTCATATTTATAATATGACGCATCATGTCGCAAGGAGTTACAGATACGTCAGTATTTCTGACGTATCTGTAGGCGCAAAAGTGACGCATTGGTGGAGTGTGTCACAAAAGTGACGCAACTCCAGCAATGCTTCCTTTCACATGGGGAAAGCCCCATGTGAAAGGGCTTGCGTCAGTCTTACGCCTGCTGTGAGGCAGGCGCAAGATTTTGACGCAACAGCGTCTTAAAAGTGACGCAGTGAAATCGCATAGATTTCACTGCGTCACTATTACGAGGCTTTTTGCGGGTGAACGCCCCCTCTGCATACATTATACCTGACGCAGGTATAATGTAGCGCAGGGGTTTACAAAGTGACGCATCTGCTTAGATGCGTCACTTTGTAAATAGTGCGCATCAGGAGGCATGTTTTACGCCGCCGATGCGTCACAAAAAGTGACGCATCGGAAGCGCAAAACTCACGCAAGGCCTCATAAATGAGGCCCCTGGTGTTCCTCCGGACCCCCACATGCAGCCTACTCCAATTAGACCCTGTTTAGCTATACAACCATCCCCCAGGTTAATTTCAGTCCTGAAGAGACCCTAGTATCTGGTAAAGGGTCGAAACACCGTCGACACCAACAAAAAACAGACCCTATTTTTGTATAAATTACACACTGGAACCCTATCTTTGTGTTTAAGTGTATGTAATGTAAATGGCTGTCTTTTAAAACAATAACCAAAATACCATTTATTGTCACTCAGATTGTCACTCTTGTTTTCTTTATGGTTTTGGTTTCTTTTCACTTGTGTTTCTTGCAAAAAATCTCTTTATTGCTTACCTGATTGCGATTTCCTAATCATGATTTTGTTTTTCCTAAAGATATACATTTCGGTTTGACTGAATCGAATATAACTATGAAATACTGGTTGTTTTTTCCTGATTTTCCTGTAGATTAATTCTAGACAGAACTACTTCTGTCCTAAATGTAATTTGTCATACTTAGATTAAGTTTAGATAGGATTTCCTGAGTTATTACATTTAGTTTCTTAAAATGATTTCCATGTGAACACTTGTGACAGAACTATAGCATGAACCTTTCATGTAACATACCATTGTTGCTCCTGTGAATGGTGAGATTTCTGCTGTTATTTGCTGTATTATCAAAAAGCCTAATTATAAAATGTAAGAACTAATCTTCACATCTACCTACCTCGAACATAGATATGGAGATAAGAATGATACTTCTATAATTACCTATAACTATACCGACTTTCATTATATTTGGTTGTCGATACTAAGGCCACCATATTTCTGCACCATGATATTTAAAACTCGTTAGCATGCGGGTGTACCAGTTTGAGATGTGTTTGAAGAAATAAGACACCCATAAGCATTCAAAATAGACGTCACTTTTTCTGAGTCCTTTATAGTATACTCACAAGAAGAATTTGGCTTGTAACATGAGAGAGATGTAGTAGATTTCTAGATATCTCTTATGTCATGGTCCAGGCATACAGGAGCTCATGGAACACAAAGAAACTGTGGAATTGCATTCTAAAGTTTATAGCAGAAGTAGGCAGATGTTCCCCTCAAGTACCCCCACCATGGTTGGATACGAGATCTTCAACGGAGTGTTTCTGTAGTGAAAGAAACAAAGAAGGAATTATTATCTACACTCACACAGTGATCACTTAGTGCTTTCAAATTAAGGATAGCCTAGGGAGAGCAGCTAAATTAAATGGCTGGGGGTTAGCGAGTATTTAAAGTACTTTTCAATGCTTGTTTATCTATATAATACCAGCCAGCTAGTACCAGCCACCTGGTAAACTGTCACTGAAGTAGGGATAGCTACAGATTTACAAGTGGATTCAAGGAAATTATCTTCTTTACATTTGGAAGCTTCAGCAGTATGTGAAAGTTGGTGCTGCATAACACCCTCTGGTAAGCAAGTAAGGAATTAAATGAAACAGCTAATCTGAATTAAGTGAACATGTGTTGCAACACCCTAAGCAATACTTCAATGAAAACATCTGACTTATATAACTCTTTACCCTGACTTGTGAGGGGCTGGTGTGACACATCCACTGATCTGTCTAGGACTACCAGAATAGTCACAGAAAAGGTCTAATTAAAGGCCATGTTGCATATTAGGAAGTTGTCCTTAGTTGCTGTTATGCCAGATTACTTTTCTAAGTGGCCAGAAGTAAGATGTACATCAGAGATAACAACAGGTGTATTAATTGCATTTAGGAGGAAATGTTTCCATCTCTGTACAACTGACCTCTACCATTTCTGCAAGTGGTGTACTGTCCCTATTTGCATCACGGCGCTCCTTTAAGCAAGTGCGCCAAGCGCAAACAAGGACAGTTTTTAGCTGAAAGACCGAAACATATTCGATGCAGAGATATGATTACTTTTCTAAGTTAAAAGAGTAGCCAAGGGCTTCAATTTGCAGATCTCCAAGCTCTTGAAAATGCACCAAACTGGCTCCCTGTGGATGTAACAATTCGTGCAAGGCTTACTAGAGCAAAGGATCAGGATGCCTTTACAACAGTGCACCACATTGTGTCTCCAACAGATACTTACGCTCATGAGCTGTAAAACATCATCACCCAATAATAGTACAAAAGGATAAAACATGGAGGGATTATTGCTGGACATCCACACTCCAAAGCTTTAGAACATATTGAACCTGAGCTTGAGGGGAGAGCCAAACCATATGCAGTTCAACAAAGGCCTGTCAATTGAGCTGTTCCCCACCGGTTTTACCTGAACTCTTCACAAATGGGGGGAGAATTTTGGACTGGCCCTCTGTTACCCCCATTGACCACTGGATGTTAGCCTCTCTCGTTGCCTCAAGACCAAGTTCACATGCGATCAGGCGTTTTACCTTTTTTCTTCATGGAAGAGAACAGGTAGGGCAATGTGTGCTCTTACTTCCTCTGTTGGTATATATGGCGTCCCACAGGGTTCCCCAATTTTATCATGTCCGTTCAACATCTATTTGAAGCCCATTACAATGTTCTAACAAAACACATTCTTTCATTTTCATGACACACCAATCCCAGTAAGACTCTGAGACAAGCTTCCTTAGTGTTTAGAGGAGCTTTATGGATAAAGCTGAAATCTGCAGCTTAATGAAACTAATACCAACTTGGTAGTTGGAACAAATCATGAATACTATGGGGCCTCTTCACAAACGCAATCAATTGATCAGTATATTTGTAGAGCGCTTCTTGTCGCCTGTGAGGGTATCCAGGCACTGGCAGGATCCAATTGTTAAGCCAAATAACTAGGTCTTCAGGGACTTTTGGAACTCTGAAAGAGATGAGGAGGTCCGTATATGAAAGTGCAGAGAAGGAGCAACCTACGCATCTGCTACGTCCGATGTAGGGCTGAGGATTAGAGAAGGGGACATAGAGTGGAGGTGGCTGGTGGGCTGATGGAGGTTCAGTTGGTGGTTCTAGTAGGCGACTCTGCAGTTGTGTTGGGCCTTGTAGGCATGGATCAAGAGCTTCAACTGGTATCTTTTCTGTACAGGGAGCCGGTGGAGTTATGGGGGGATGTGGGTTTGTCTAGGGAGATCCAGGATGGGTCTGGCTACGGCGTTCTGTAATGTCTGTAGTTGTCGGAGGAGGTGAGCTGTGATACCTGCGTAGAGAGCATTGCCATAGTCCAGTCATCTGGAGATAAATGCCTGGGTGATGGTGCATCTTGAACTTTGGGGTAGCCATTTGAATATCCCACGAAGCACACAGAGGGTGAAGAAGCGCACCGCATTGACCAATTTCAACAACTCTCTTACAGAAGCAATCGATAAAATAGCCCCTCTAAAGTTACACAAACAATACCCTGCCACCAAACAGGAAACTTGGTATACAGAGGAACTAAGAATAGAGAAACAAAAATGTAGGATAGAAAAAAAATGGAGGAAAACGCGAACTGAAGTAAATAAGAAAGCACATCATGAGGCCCAGACCAAATATTACAAAATATCAAACTTGCACGGAGGAATAGCCTCTCTCAACAACTTGCAGAAGCGGGCAACCGCTCTAAAGAACTATTTAAGATTCTTCAAGATTTTGTAAAACCTACTGCATGCGAAAGTCCTAATGACTTTTCACAAAAACTATGTGATGAAATTTCTCTATTCTTCGAAAGCAAAATTAACTTGATTTATGAAAAAATCTTAAAGGCCTCTAGTCAAAAGAGTAACAACTTTCTCTCTCCCTCCACTTCGCCCACACGGAGAACTACCAAACTTACGGCATTCCCAGTAGTCAATGATTTAGATCTTTCTTCCCTTATGAGTCACATAAAATCAGGATCTCCAGATGACCTTCTGTCAGCCAAAACAACTACCTCCCTACAAACTTTGCTAGGACCTCATATCCAAGCACTAATCAACCATTCTCTTAGGGAAGGGTCTGTCCCCTTAGAGTGGAAAAAAGCGGTGGTGAACCCCATCCGAAAGAATGCGGCACTTCCATGGACTGACCTTTCAAACCTCCGACCCATCTCCCTCTTGCCGTACCTCAGCAAAATGACCGAGAGGCACGTGAACACTTATTTGTCTAAGTACATCGAGGCAGCGGAGGGTCTAGATTTTTCTCAATCTGGATTTAGGCCCAATCACAGCACAGAGTCAGCCCTCCTTTCAGTGACCGATAACATCAGGATGTCACTGGATGGAGGAGGTTCTATGATTCTGGTGCTGTTAGATTTATCCGCTGCCTTCGACACTGTGTCTCATGAGATACTTCTCGGTCATCTGAGGGAGATGGGCATAGAAGGTGTGGCTTTGTCATGGTTGGAAAGCTTCCTTTCGGATCGACAACAAGGGGTCAGACTGGGCTCCCATCATTCCATCTTAAGGGAGCTCACCAAGGGAGTACCACAGGGCTCATGCCTAAGCCCCACGCTTTTCAACGTGTATGTGGCCCCATTGGCAGACATTGTAAGAACTCATGGGTTCACCCCTGTGTCGTACGCCGACGACACTCAGCTTTTGTTCCCCTTTAAAAACCTTACGCCCGCAATACAAAAATCTTTTGCGGACGTAAAGAGGGCAATATCAGACTGGATGGCTATAAACTGCCTCCAATGTAATGTAGACAAGACAGAGGTCATGCTGTTCGGGGAGGCCACACTTTTGTGGTCCCCTGAATGGTGGCCCCCGGATTTGGGACCAACACCAAGCCCCAAACAGACCGTTAAAAACCTTGGTGTGCGGCTTGATAAAACACTTCTGCTCAAAGAGCACAAGAATCAAGTAGCGGATTCCTGCTTTCGGGTCATTGGACTGCTACGACGCCTCTTCCCGTTTCTGGCGGATTCCTACAGGAAAACTCTTGTTCAGGCCTTGGTAGTTAGTAGACTGGACTACTGTAATGGTTTGTTAATCTCGGCTAACGAGGAACAATTAAAGAGATTACAGGTGGTCCAGAACACCGCAGCGAGACTAGTTCTCAACGCTCAGCCAAGGTCTGCTTCACTCCCCCTCTTGGTCAAACTTCATTGGTTGCCAATTAGGCAGCGCGTAAAATTCAAAATCTGCTGCACAATTCACAAATGTCTTTTTGGCAATGGACCTGAATACTTAAAAGAAAAATTCACTTTTTATAAACCCAATCGCAACCTGCGTTCTAGCAGTCAGCAACTACTCCAGGTCCCAAGGATAAAAAAGGCCAGGCAGGGAGGGCGAGCCCTGTCCTATAAAGGCCCCATCCTTTGGAACTCATTGTCCCCAACCCTTAAAAATACCACCAACTTTCAATCTTTCAAGAAAATCCTAAAAACCTATCTATTTACCACTTATTAAGAAAATCATCCAAAGCTCTCTCACAGTTCAGAACCAGGTTTTGGCTCCTTACCAAAGCGGAAGCGCGGAGATACCCCTTCGGGGATTGAATTCCGGCGCTATATAAGAGCAAAAAAAAAAAAAAAAAAAGCAGGAGGAGGAGACTGAGTTGACCTGTGTTGTCATGGTTAGCTTGTTGTCCAGAATGAGGCCTAGGTTCCTAGTGTGGTCAGTGGGAGGCATAATGTCTGAGTTCAAAGAACCACCAGGATGTGTACCTTGAGGTGCTTTCATTTCTGAAAATCTGCATCTCGTGGGGGGGGTGAGTAAGGAGGTGGACCGATGGTGCACCGGAAGTGGGAGGGGCTATCCCCTCACCACAACCGCTAAGCACCGATTGGCTAAGGCCACGATGCAAGTTGGCACATCAGGTGGTAGGCCGTAAGGGGCGGCTTGCCTTTGGATCGCCTGTAAGATAACCCACCATGTTGGCATATTTCGTATGTTAATAAACCTGCAGCAATTTTCTCCACTAAAATATTGTCTTGTCTGCTTATTAATGCTACCTGTATGTTGCTGCGGGAGGGATGGTGAGTGTGGCTGATATTGGCACTATGTGGGATGACCGACGTCACCGCAGGGGACCCTCATAAGAGGGCGGCCCCATTAGTGCCACAGGATGGCACACTGGGCAGCCTAGTGTCCAGAGACCCCGTAAGGTCACGCTTGTCACTTCCGGCTGGGGTGGGGGACGTGGAAAGGTATAAATTCCTCCCCCGCCCACCTGGCGGCCTCTTTGTCCCTTCACCCTGATGCCGTTTCCCTCCCTACCTGTGGAAAAGTAAATTTTGCCATGTTATATGTGCCTACGTGTTCCCCATCCTATGTTATATGTGCATGATCGATATGCATGTATTCCCCTCTGATCGATTAAAGATGCAATTACAGTTGTGTCCATCTCTAGTATGCTAGTTTCCAGTCTTCGTGAAAGCAACGAATATTAGGCCTATGTAAACCTACGTTGCCACATTTTACAGTGTGCACGTTAATTCATTGGATTGTCTCCGTTTCTAGGCCTCAAAAGGGCCCGGACTCAGATTCAGCTCCTGTCTCCTGAACCCTCTCCGAGGAGCGATACAGCCCCCACCTGTATCCCTGACCCTTCACTTACTTCATGCCTCGCAGTGCCCGGCCCGGCCTGGCTCTGTCTCTCAGTCTGCCAAGAGTATGTTATGCTTCTAGTTATCAGTCCAGCCCTCCTTCTCTGCATTCCTAAGCTACTGAATCGCATCAATAGTTTCCGTCATGGTCTAGCCTTTATGTCTCCATGTAAGGGAAATACTGTATTAATATTCATAGAATACTCCTAGCACCCGCACTACATGTAGAATAATGCATGCACCAGTCTCAGTATCAAGTAGCCTTTGCCCTGATAACTTTTGGATTCTATCAATATGTTCTCCAAACATCAGATACTAGATATGCCTGGGTACATGTCGCTCTGACACTCCAGACTTTAGTCTCCTCTTCTAGCGCAGAAGTCATAGCCCCCAGTTCTCCCTGGTAACACGTCATTGCCCGTTTGCGCGCACCACTAGGTTAAAGGTCCCAGCTGCTCAGGTAGCCCCCTCCATGATTCCGCCCTGTTTATGACATATTCTGTTACGTTTTCATCACATGTCTATGTATACGCCCTGTACACGCCTCTTGTTACACCCACTTCATGCCTTATCTTTCGCGACTGCTACAAAACCACGCCTACTGCTACGCCTACTGTATTGAATGTAATGTATTTTGTTTAAGTATATATATTGTGCACCCATATTAAAAAGTTGTCCATTCCCTTATTCCCAGATCCTGCCCCCGGCAGCTGCCATCCTATTCCCATGCAGGCTGTCCTGTTCCTGTCCTTTATGCCTGATTAAAGCCTGTAAACTCCAGCTACCTCGAATCTTGACTCTTATTTATTGAGCTATCTGTTCATAGAGTATCCTGAAAAATAGAACCGATAATTAATTATTTATTTACCACATAATGGCACCCGAATAGGGACTTGCCCTTTCCCCACGCGCCGGAGAAGCCACGCAGGCCCCCTGATCCTCTGCAGCCGTGACGGAACCATACCGGCCACGTGCAGATATTTCTGCTTCAAGTATCCCTCAGGCCCACGGAGGAGACGGAGGTTGCGGTCCAGCATCCAGACGAGGCGGTGGAGGAACGCGGCGAGTCCCGACCAGAGCCCAAGCCGAGAGTCTAAGGTCCGAGGTATCCAGAGGCCCACCTGTAACTGAAGTCCGAAGTTCGTCCTTCCGTCGTCGTAGCAGTCCAGTCCAGTCCGAGGCCTTCCGTTCTTGCTGCCCGGTGAGTACCGTTGCTGGGGTAGTATCTAGACAGGGTCAATTAATTTGTCTCTGGTCCGTGGGTTTGGGTACACAGATCCAACACGAAGTGTCCACCTAGGTGGATGCGGGTCCTGACGTGTCTCTTTATGAGACCGGTAAGTTTCGTACTGTTTTAGCAGTGCATCTAGTCATTCCAGTAAGTTCTGTTCTCGAGAAATTCATGTGTTTCTGTTCTCAGTATTCCAGGTAGTATTCTGTTCGAACTGTTATTTTAAATGTTATTTCATGTGTTTTCAATGTCGTGGTATGAGTGATTTGTTTTCAAGTTATTATTGTGTTTATTGTGTATTGTATTGTGTCTAGATTCCAGTCTAAGTCATGCCTCTGTTCTCGAAGTTACGTCAGTTAAAAACCAGAAAAGGTCTGCTCGAAGAAGCAGTTCCTGTCCCGCCTAGGGACAGTCCAGGTCATTTTATGTATCATAAGCATGGCATAAGTGCCATATTATATCTAGACTAATGGGTCGAGTATACTAAAGATCTAGAAGAGAAATATAGATGGCCTGTATCAGGTACATGGGATGCCGAGTGCATCATGCGAGTAGAAGAAGCATTATGGAAAAAGAAAGCCAGACAGTCCCAGAAAGATGCCATCGAGTTATGGCGCAAAGAATCTCATAAAAGAACAGAAAAAGAAATCAGAAAAACAGAGTTAAGTAGGGAATCCTCAGAAAGAGCCCAAGAAAGGGAATTAATCGAAATAGGTGAACGAGTTAAAGCCGAACAGTCAGACAGACAGAGAAATGCCCTTATTAAGGGTATGTATCCTCTTCTTGCCGAGGGCTTGCCGAAAGCAACCCCGGAAGCATCCAGTAATTTCCCGCCGCCATTAGTTCCGATTAAGCTACGTCACAAACCGACCGCAGCTGATATTTTTCTCTCGTCCTACTTGGACGACACAGTCCCCGAATATGCTAATCCTGTTCCGCCAGCTCCCGTAAATAATGTAATTCCTGTTCCTCCAGTCGCTGGCCCCGTGGGTCCAGTTAATGTTACAGCACCTGTTACAGTTCCCCCGGTCCAGCCCACAGTACAAGTACCCGCTACATCCGTTACTCTCCCAGCCCGTACGATACCCGTCGACGATTCTAGTCTAGGAGCCGCGGGGGGAGATCCTCCTCGTACCCCACCCCAACACAAACGTGTAACGTTACTTGAACTACATGAACGTGCGTTACAGCGTACGCCTAAACCCCAGTCCGTTGCAGATATCAAGCGAGCTCTCACCGAATGCCGTTATGATCCAGTCCCAGGTGATAATGATATGGTCATATATTCATTGCGTGTAAGACGGGTAACCGAGTATTTGGACACCCTACCGGATATGAAAGAAGATCTAGACAGAATATATCGTTTCATCCGTACAGGAGTAGATCCAGAAAGTATTGGCGAAGCCATGTCTCAAAGGAAAGCTGAGACTCAGCTCATGCTTTTAAAGTTTCTGATTAATTGTTTAATAAGGGAACAAGATTATCCAGATAGAGATCCGACCGAAATGAAAGTCCTGACAAGGTGGAGTGATCATATAGCCGAGGGAAGACACAAGACACTAGGTAGTATAGAGAGTATGTACAAGAAAATTCGTAAGGAAATAATAAGGTTACACGAGAAACGTAAAGCAGTACAAGTATCCGAGAAAGAAGACGACTCTGATACTGAAGAGGTAAACGACGAGAATCCCACCAGAATAGCGTATGTAGGTAAAACTAGACTTCCCGACCGACATTCACGCCTAGAACACAAGAAAGTCTTTCCTCCTCCAGCACCAGAACAAGGTTCTCTCGAGCAAGTATTTCAAGCTACCGATCACATTCTGAAATCACGAATCGGTTATAGTGAACTTAGTACTATGCATGAACAAGAACTAGTCCGATCAGCAGTCCGATGGACTACTGATTCTACCACTTTTCCAGACGAAATAGTGGCACAAATGTTTCTGAAACTGCCCCCAGCCGAGCAGCGACTGGTGGGTATGTATATGATCCAGCACCTCATTACACTGTATGAGGGACAACATTCTGATCCAGGTCCGTTACATGATGTTCTGAACGAGTTACTCCAGTATAGATGGAGAGGTTTAGGTACCGATTTAATTAGTGTCATTCTAGAACAGCGCCACAAATATAGAACGTTTCTGAATCCGCATTTTGTTCACGTCTCACCTCCAGGAAGTAAACCATTGTACATAGATAGACAGCATCCGTTACGAGAAGTACATCCAGTTAGAGGAACGGGTGGTGGACTAGAACGAGTATTTGTTTACACCCCCCTTACAAAGATGGAACTCTTAGAGATGAAGAAACTAATTCCCTGTCACGACAAAGATCCAGCAGGGTTCCATCGAGAATTAAAAGACATGCTCCGTATGGGAGAATACACGTATCCAGATATAATTAAAATGCTAAAGGTCCTGTTGCCCGCAGGGGTATATGAAAAACTCAAGGAAAAAGAATGGGAGGTGGGAGAGAAAAAGATTGATTGGACAGCTTTAGAAGCTGAAGATAATATACGAGTACCAGGTACCGGTCTTGGGGACAAATGTAAAGAATTGCCCGAGTTATTGATACAAGTTTTGCCAAGGTTACTAGCCACGAAAAAGGAAGATTGGGATGCAATCTCAGCATGCAAACAGAAGCAAGACGAAGATACTAGTGATTTTTATTCTAGATTTGAAAAATGTTTTATTATTAACAGTGGTCTGAAGACGAGTAGCGAATCGTACCCTCATCTCTTTGTTACTAAACTAGTCGAGAATTCAAGTCCACAAGTTAAAAATCGAGTATTGAAAGTCGAAAGTACCTGGCAAGCTAATACCCCGTCACAAATGCTTCAGATGCTCCAGTATCACCAGAACAGAATCAGGGAAGAGCAAGAACACGAAAGGAGACGTATGAAAGACACGAAAATGAAAGTATTAGTTGCACAATCTGTTCCGCAAGACAGTCAGAAGAGGGGTCCGAATCAAGCCAGTCATCCTGCAGCTCCCGTTAAAGGGACTTGCAATTATTGTAAACAGCCAGGTCATTTTATAAACGAGTGTCACCACAGAATGCACAACAGACAGTTACAGTACCGCAGCCTATAGCTGCCACACAGCACGTTACACAGCAGATGTACCAGTATGCCCAGTCCGAGTATCCAGAGTACCAACAGTATTCATGAAACAGCCTAGAGAGGGAGGTAGGCTTGCCTCTCATCGAGATACCTGTAGATCAAGAGGGTCCCTATGTACACAGTCAAGTATTAGGGAAAGATAGAAAGTTCTTGATTGATACAGGGGCAAGTAGGACTACTATCAGTCATGACGAGGTTCCAGGGGCTCCGCTCTCAGGCTCTAGAAATGTTTCCCTTGGATTTTCAGGAAAGCCTATAGTTAATGAAATTTCGAAACCAGTTACTCTAGAAGTTGGTCCATTGTCCCGAACTACTGATTTGTTACTCACGAAAGCATGTCCAGAAAATTTGTTAGGCATCAAGACATTAAAAGAATTAGGTGCAGTTATATGCTGTTCCCCAGAAGGAGTCCGATTGTTTTTAAGAGACTTTAAAGGTCACTATGTATTACGTGATTTTGATCCAAGACTATTGAATGTACCGCAGCATCTATGGGCGCAAGGTCCAACTGATGTAGGTTTTATGCAAATCACACCCCATCGTGTGACTCTCAAGCAAGGTATAGTTTTGCCACGAATCAGACAGTACAGATTGCCACCTGAGGCTGTAGCAGCCTTATCCAAAATTATTGACGAGCTTATTGCTCAAGGAGTGGTTGTAGAAACTGACTCCAATGTATGTAATTCTCCTATCATTCCAGTCATGAAACGTACTGATCCAAATGCACCTCCAGTATATCGATTAGTGATTGACCTTCGAGAACTTAATAAATGTATCATACCTCAGTACCCAGTAGTCCCAGATATTTCATCCCTATTGACAGCCATTGATTCTGAAGCTACGTTCTTCACTGTTATCGACCTCAAGAACGCATTTTTCAGTGTCCCCATTCATCCAGACAGCCAGTACCTTTTCGGTTTTTGTTTAAATGGAAGGAGCTATAAATTCACACGAGCTCCTCAAGGTTTCACAGAAAGTCCTAGTATTTATAGTCAAGCACTCAAGAGACAACTAGACAATATTCACATGCCAACTGACACTGCCCTGCTCCAGTATGTCGATGATCTATTGATCACAGCCCGTTCTGAACGTGACTGCGAGCGTGCGTCACTTACAGTACTGTATTTTCTGGCCGAGCAGGGGCACAAGGTGTCCCCTTCGAAGCTTCAATTCTGTGTCCAGCAAGTGATCTACTTAGGCCACTTACTGTCCAAGTGGGGTAGGCAGTTGACACCAGACCGTATCCAGTTAATAGCGAGTCTTCCACAGCCCAAGACACAGAAGGAGGTACGAGCTTTTATTGGCCTCACTTCTTACTGCAGACAATGGATTCCTCAGTATGCATTTCTAGCTAAGCCACTGATACGGTTAACGACACAGGAGGCAGCCGTATCGACTGTCCTCCCTTGGACCCAGGAACATACACTTGTTTTTAATGAATTAAAGAAAGCCTTATGTCAAGCACCTGTTCTAGCAACACCGAACTACAGTAAGCCTTTTACACTTTTTGTCACAGAACGTGATGGTACTGCATTATCTGTTCTCACACAAGATCAAGCAGGACAGTACAAGCCCTGTGCTTATTTTTTGAGCACATTAGATCCAGTAGCCCAGGCGTTGCCTGCGTGCCTTAAGTCAGTTGCAGCCACAGCTCTAGCTATCAGACAAAGTGATTCCATAGTGTTAGGACACTCCCTGACAGTACAAGTTCCACATTCCGTGGAAGTTCTTTTAAACCGAACACAGACTCAGCACTTGACAATTGCACGTTTAACAGGTTACGAATTGACACTGTTCCAGCCACACATAGAAATCAGACGCTGCAACATTCTAAATCCTGCCACACTGTTACCGTCAGTTACTTCAAATCCTGCCACACACGACTGTGTGGAAGTTGTTAACACTGTGACCAAGCCAAGACAAGACCTGACAGACATCGCATTACCTAATCCCGACCTGACACTTTATGTGGATGGTTCATGTATGAGAACAAGTACATGAGAACTAGTAGCCGCGTATGCAGTGACTACTGAAACTGAAGTTATAGAAACACATCGTATTGACACCCTGTCTGCTCAAGCAGCAGAGCTAGTCGCTCTGACCCAAGCCTGCATACGTGCCAAGAACCAGAAAGTAAACATATACACAGATTCACGTTATGCATTCGGAGTTGTACACGACTTCGGAGTGCTCTGGCAGGAGAGAGGTTTCATGACTTCTCATGGAACCAAGATTCAGCATGGTCTCCTCATTCAAGCTCTGTTAGATGCAATACATTTACCGACAGCTATCGCTATCATGAAGTGCAAGGCACATACGAAAGTTACTGATATCATTTCCCAAGGAAACGATCTAGCAGATCGAACAGCCAAACTTACAGCTCAGACTCCAGACATTCCAGTTAACACGACACAGACACCCACTCCAGATCCGACTACTTGTATGACAGTTAAGGACCCTACACAAAATGTCATAGACATACAGTTACATGCTACTCCCGAAGAAATCAAGAAATGGTCCGAACAAGGAGGGGTCCAGACAGATCAGGGATGGGTGACGAAGGGAAAAGCCACATGGTTTCTCCCCGACTCTATGGTTCAAGTCATTATCAATACCGCACATAGTCCAGCACATCTAGGAGAAAAAGCTATGTTAGACAGTATCCAGAACCTTTGGTTCAACAAGCATTTACGAGCTGCAGCCAAGCAGAAAGTCCGTACCTGTATGATATGTTGTCAATTCAATCCAGGTAAAAGTGTCCCGGTGGAACAAGGTGGATTCCAACCTCCTGACCACCCTTTTGAAGTCCTCCAGATGGATTATATTCAGATGGAGCGATGTCGAGGTTTTAAGTATGTCCTCGTAGTTGTATGCGCTTTGTCCAGGTGGACAGAAGCATTTCCAGTCCCAGATTACACAGCCGCGACCACTGCCAGGCAGTTGGTTCGTGAATTCTTTCCCCGCTATGGACTCCCTAGGGTCGTGTATTCAGATAACGGCCAGCCATTCTCATCTGAACTTATGAAACATGTTTCCCTTCTATTAGGGTACCAGTGGAAGTTCCATTGTGTGCGCCATCCTGAAGCAGCCGGTCTCGTAGAGAGACATAATCAAACTTTGAAAATTCGCATTGCCAAAATATGTAAAGAGAAAGGTGTAGACTGGCTAATTGCCCTGCCAGTTGCTTTATTCTTTATGAGGATGGTTGCACATTCCAGATCAGGTCTGTCCCCGTATGAGGTCGTATTCGGCCGCCCCCCAAACATGTGGGGTACACCTAGACCCCGCAGTATTACAGATGTTTCCAGTAATATGCTGACAGATTACCTAGCTTCCTTGATGTCTGCCCTACACTCTTGTCGTTCACAGGTTGCCGCCGCATTTCCAGACAATACTGAAGTGAACCCGCATGAGGTCATTCCAGGCGACCTCGTATTGGTCAGGAACTTTGATCGTTCAAGTCCGCTGGAGCCCCGTTGGAAGGAGCCACGTCTAGTCTTGTTAACCACAAGGACTGCAGTCAAGTTGGAAGGCCGCAAGGGATGGGTCCATCTGTCCCATATCAAGAAATTCCATGGAATTCGTGAAAAGACATTTGCAAAGAACATTTCTAAAGACTGCCTAAAAACAGACTCTGAACTTAATTCTGAACTCAAGCCTCCCCTGTTAGAGGAAACTCCGCAGCAGGAGTATAAATTGAAACTCAGGTCTAGTAAAATAAGTCAGCCAGTTTAATTGTCTAAGTCCCTCTCGGGTGAAACGGTTAGACAGGTTTCTGACATGTATGAGATAGACCCCCATAGTGAGAGAGTTAGTCAAAACTCTATGAGATGTATCATTGTTCTAAGTTTTCTATTATATGTGAGTCTTATGGTTACCTGCACAAGTTATGCATTACATTTATGTTTTCAAATTTCACATGTAAATAAGTTTTCTAATGTTACAGTAGAGCACACATTTAGTGATCTGCCTCCTCACGAGCTATCCTATCGTCTTGCTATACGTAATAATACATTCATCAGAATGTTACACTATTCACACCAGACCAGCAATGCCACTAATTGTTGGGTGTGTGGTCGACTCCCCCCTTTCCAGACACCGAAGGGAGTTCTGCCACTCTTTCCTTATCCGTTTTCACATAATGGTTCGTGTGGAGCATGGTCCACGTTAACGTCATCCTCCAATGATATGTCCCTTCTGAATAGAACATGTTTTCCAGACAAGCAAGGTCTCCCCCATAGAACAGGGTTAGATCTAGAAAATGAAGTTTATGATTTAGGTAATTATTCTTCGAATTTTATGGTCCTGAATGTTCAGTCTGATACTACTCCAGATTTGCCTGCTATTTCAGTACTACCAGTCAAAGGCGAATTATGTGTCAGAAAGAATGGTTCCGCACATGTAGGACATAGTGATTGTACTACTACTGTCAAGTATAGTGACAGTGGGAAATCTATTTTCAAAGCCTCACGTCATTCTTATTTTGTTTGTGGTCAGACCGCATATGTTCGTCTGCCCCTCGATTGGGATGGAACATGTTACATTGCCTTCCTACTGCCACCAGTTTTTCTAGCCCCATCTGATTATCATAGAAACACACATCTAGTACACGTCAGACATAAAAGGGAGATCGAGTCCCCGATTGTCGATCAAACTGAAACTATTCTAGAACAATATCAAGATTTCAATAAAGGTTTCTTCTTCTTTATAGGACCTGTCCAGAATAGTAAGCTAATCCGTAGGTTAACCAGAACCCTTGAAGCAGTAGTGAATGAGACTACTTCTGCTCTAGGTAACCTAACCGAAGAGCAATCTGCTATGAGATTTGTCGTGCTCCAAAATCGTCTCGTTCTTGACGTCATACTGGCCGATAGAGGAGGAGCATGTAGAGTCATCGGATCTAGTTGCTGCATTTTCATTCCTAATAACGCACCGTCTGTTTATTCAGCTATAACCAGACTTCATAAAATTGCCCATCAGTTACACCAGAATCCAGGCACCTGGACATGGTCCGGTTGGCTCTGGAGTATTATATCCGCCTGGGGATGGAAAGTATTGTCATTTCTAGGTATTGCAGTAATGATCATATTCAGTTGCTGCCTCTGTATACAATGTGGCCCTGCGATTTGCGGCATGTGCGCTACCTCTTGTATTCCTAGTCCTAAATCCCGTTCCAAGACAATTCGAGACGAGCAAATGATGCTATATGAAATGATAGATGGTATCATGAATATTGATGTTTCCTGATGGAAACGTAGGGCACAAGGAGGGAATGTGGAAAAGTAAATTTTGCCATGTTATATGTGCCTACGTGTTCCCCATCCTATGTTATATGTGCATGATCGATATGCATGTATTCCCCTCTGATCGATTAAAGATGCAATTACAGTTGTGTCCATCTCTAGTATGCTAGTTTCCAGTCTTCGTGAAAGCAACGAATATTAGGCCTATGTAAACCTACGTTGCCACATTTTACAGTGTGCACGTTAATTCATTGGATTGTCTCCGTTTCTAGGCCTCAAAAGGGCCCGGACTCAGATTCAGCTCCTGTCTCCTGAACCCTCTCCGAGGAGCGATACAGCCCCCACCTGTATCCCTGACCCTTCACTTACTTCATGCCTCGCAGTGCCCGGCCCGGCCTGGCTCTGTCTCTCAGTCTGCCAAGAGTATGTTATGCTTCTAGTTATCAGTCCAGCCCTCCTTCTCTGCATTCCTAAGCTACTGAATCGCATCAATAGTTTCCGTCATGGTCTAGCCTTTATGTCTCCATGTAAGGGAAATACTGTATTAATATTCATAGAATACTCCTAGCACCCGCACTACATGTAGAATAATGCATGCACCAGTCTCAGTATCAAGTAGCCTTTGCCCTGATAACTTTTGGATTCTATCAATATGTTCTCCAAACATCAGATACTAGATATGCCTGGGTACATGTCGCTCTGACACTCCAGACTTTAGTCTCCTCTTCTAGCGCAGAAGTCATAGCCCCCAGTTCTCCCTGGTAACACGTCATTGCCCGTTTGCGCGCACCACTAGGTTAAAGGTCCCAGCTGCTCAGGTAGCCCCCTCCATGATTCCGCCCTGTTTATGACATATTCTGTTACGTTTTCATCACATGTCTATGTATACGCCCTGTACACGCCTCTTGTTACACCCACTTTATGCCTTATCTTTCGCGACTGCTACAAAACCACGCCTACTGCTACGCCTACTGTATTGAATGTAATGTATTTTGTTTAAGTATATATATTGTGCACCCATATTAAAAAGTTGTCCATTCCCTTATTCCCAGATCCTGCCCCCGGCAGCTGCCATCCTATTCCCATGCAGGCTGTCCTGTTCCTGTCCTTTATGCCTGATTAAAGCCTGTAAACTCCAGCTACCTCGAATCTTGACTCTTATTTATTGAGCTATCTGTTCATAGAGTATCCTGAAAAATAGAACCGGTAATTAATTATTTATTTACCACATAATGGCGCCCGAATAGGGACTTGCCCTTTCCCCACGCGCCGGAGAAGCCACGCAGGCCCCCTGATCCTCTGCAGCCGTGACGGAACCATACCGGCCACGTGCAGATATTTCTGCTTCAAGTATCCCTCAGGCCCACGGAGGAGACGGAGGTTGCGGTCCAGCATCCAGACGAGGCGGTGGAGGAACGCGGCGAGTCCCGACCAGAGCCCAAGCCGAGAGTCTAAGGTCTATTTACCACTTATTAAGAAAATCATCCAAAGCTCTCTCACAGTTCAGAACCAGGTTTTGGCTCCTTACCAAAGCGGAAGCGCGGAGATACCCCTTCGGGGATTGAATTCCGGCGCTATATAAGAGCAAAAAAAAAAAAAAAAAAAGCAGGAGGAGGAGACTGAGTTGACCTGTGTTGTCATGGTTAGCTTGTTGTCCAGAATGAGGCCTAGGTTCCTAGTGTGGTCAGTGGGAGGCATAATGTCTGAGTTCAAAGAACCACCAGGATGTGTACCTTGAGGTGCTTTCATTTCTGAAAATCTGCATCTCGTGGGGGGGGTGAGTAAGGAGGTGGACCGATGGTGCACCGGAAGTGGGAGGGGCTATCCCCTCACCACAACCGCTAAGCACCGATTGGCTAAGGCCACGATGCAAGTTGGCACATCAGGTGGTAGGCCGTAAGGGGCGGCTTGCCTTTGGATCGCCTGTAAGATAACCCACCATGTTGGCATATTTCGTATGTTAATAAACCTGCAGCAATTTTCTCCACTAAAATATTGTCTTGTCTGCTTATTAATGCTACCTGTATGTTGCTGCGGGAGGGATGGTGAGTGTGGCTGATATTGGCACTATGTGGGATGACCGACGTCACCGCAGGGGACCCTCATAAGAGGGCGGCCCCATTAGTGCCACAGGATGGCACACTGGGCAGCCTAGTGTCCAGAGACCCCGTAAGGTCACGCTTGTCACTTCCGGCTGGGGTGGGGGACGTGGAAAGGTATAAATTCCTCCCCCGCCCACCTGGCGGCCTCTTTGTCCCTTCACCCTGATGCCGTTTCCCTCCCTACCGCTTACCCAGCATAATCCGGGTAGGGGGGAAGGATGTTCTACTCTTTTTATTTGTGTTGCAGGCAGAGTTACAGGGCGATCCAGAGGCGGAAAGGTACTCATGGGTACCCTCTTCAAGAGCACAAAGGGTGCTGAGGCCGAATATCTCCAGATAGTCTTTGCGGTGGACCCTGAGGTGCGGCGGCGCCTTGTCTGCCCTACGGGCAGTTGGAAACCTGTACAACCGGTGGTCGCTTGAACGCTCCGTCCCATTAGGGGGGGTGAGTAAGGGGGTGGACCGATGGTTCACCGGAAGTGGGAAGGGCTATCCCCTCACCACAACCGATAAGCACTGATTGGCTAAGGCCATGATGCAAGATGGCCCATCAGGGGGTAGGCCGCGAGGGGCAGCTTGGCTTTGGATAGCCTGTAAGGTAACCCACCATGTTGGCTTATTTCATATGCTAATAAACCTGCAGCAATTTTCTCCACCAAACAGTTGTCTTGTCTGCCTGCCCGGCAATGACCAGAGATTTCGTACTGCTCCGGTGTCCAATCCGGGGCTGAAGCTGTGGGAGACATAACCGGGAGACGGCAGCGGTGACACTGCGCCCATCGGAGCGAGTGCATTGGGCCAGGTGAGTGGCGTTCATCTTCCTCCTGCCCCCCCTCACCACGGGGTCACCTGGTGTGCGGCCCCGGCTTGACGAGCATTCCTGGTGGGGGCCCGTGACCTGGGGAGCCTGAGGGCACTGACGGTGCCGTAGTGGAGGGGAAACTTTGCTGCTGCATGCTGAATAGACCGGCGTCTGGACCCCTTCCTTGTCCTGTGACTGAGTTAGGGCTGAGAAGCGGAGAGGGAAGGACTGCAGTCCACCCCCCCTTAGAGCCCCCTCCCCTCACCTCCTCTGATTCTTCCCCCACTCTGTCCCTTCTTTTTTCTCTCCCTCAAGATACCCCCTTCTCTCCTCGTATGTCGGTCTCTCTTCTTCTGTCCGTCTCCCCCCCCCACCACCACCTCTCTTGTCCTGCCCTCGGTTATGTAAGAAGCTCTCCTTCTGATACTTTTACTTGGACAGTACCGGCACTTCTTAGAAACAATCGGGTATTTATTTATTTATTTCATGCAATTGTATATTGTTCTATTTCAGAGGGGTGGGGTTTCTTATTTCCTCTCCCTCACTCTTGCCTTTCTTTGCCCCCTTGTCCTCCCTTCCTTGACCTCCGTCTTCAAGTGTATTGGTTGTAATTTATTCACGTTAATAAACCTTGCCAATTGCTAAGCCTCGCAGCCTTTAAGGTCACACACGTTCTCAGCGTCCACTTATATTGCATTTGACGCTGTGTAGATCACAGACGAATAATGCTTCCCTTCTGGGCGCAGCTGTTTGCCGAGTGGTCACAGATTGCGAACTCAAAGAGGTCCACTCAGCCATTCATCCTTCTAAGCTTGATAAAATGCGCGCCACCGAGTTGGGTAACAACAGACCTCTTATCAGCGCCAAGCTGTTGCACTGGGAGTGAACGTGTTCTTTACAGACCTATGTTTATGTAGTAATAATCACAAAATACACACTGCCTCTGTCGGGTCATCGGGCGGGCGCAGTGAACCGCATTATTCCTGCTGGTGGCAGCCACATGACCCGATGTAACCTGCCTGTGGCCCGCCCACAAGATGGACACGGAGGAGGGTTTCCTCCAATGACATGATACAGCCACAAGTAAACAAACAAAAACAAGCATTTGCAATGCAATAGGTCTCGCATTTATGCGAGCTTGAGCTATTGACATTGCAAATGACAATGCCTTTTATTTTTGTTTTCGTTTTCAAAACACAAATAAAAGAGAACGTTCATTTGTAATGTCAATAGCTCAAGCTCGCATAAATGCGAGACCTATTGCATTGCAAATGCTTGTTATAATTTCTGTTTTCTTTACATATCTATTGGTCTCTGTCGTTTCTCTCTGACTTCGTTGATTCTCGTTTGTCCTCCGTTCGCGGTTCCCCACCTCCCTATGTTAATTTTTTCCTCCTGGCAACATGTTCTGGTTACTTTGACTGGAGTCCTCCGGCTCTTGTCAACCTCTCTGTCTCTCTATCACTTCTTTCTTCTGTTTTCTATCCCTCTCTCTTCTTCTTTTCTCTTCCTTTTTTGGTTCTATTCTATACCCCTCTAATTTTTCCAATGTATAATTTTTTATCACTTTCATCTCTTTCTTTTTTCTTGATCTTTACTATTTTAATATCTCTTTTCTTTATTTGATCTTAATGCTTGTTATCCTGCCTGTTGGGTCTCAAATGTTCGCATGTTCAATTCTCAGCTTTATCAATTTTATAATGCTCATGGTGTTGCTTAATGTTTCTCCCCTCCCATTATGACTGATAATGTTCGCACAATATCCTGGAAGGTCAAGGGTTTGCGTAATCCCGTCAGGAAGCAAAGGGTACATACCCATTTATCTAGATTACATTGTAAAATTGTGATGCTTCAAGAGACGCATCTTAATGAAATTGATATTGGTTCACTTAAAAAACAATGAGTAGGTTATGTGTAATGTTCCCCAGCTAAAGATAGAAAGAACGGCATGGTGACATTATTTCATAAATCCTTTTCTCTTACTATAGAGAGGGAAGTAAAGGATGCTGATGACAGATGGCTTCTTTTACATCTCACTATAAATTGTTCCCCTATTTCTCTTCTTAACATTAATGGTCCCACTTGTGTTGATTCACAGTTCTGGCAGTCCATGTCCCATACTCTTCACTCCTGCCCTGATTCTAACCTCTTGGTGGGTGGGTAATGCAACCAGGTCATGCATCCCTTTACTGACAGGAATTCCACAGCAAAATACATTCCCAATAAAATGCGAAAAACCTTTACCAAAACTATTAGTTAGAGAGGTCTGGTGGATGCCTGGAGAGTTTATAATCCGGACAGCTTGGAATTAACTTTTTATTCTCCCTCCCATAATTTTACATCTAGAATTGACTAAATGTTTTTGAGTCCTCATCTCATTCCTAATGTATTTCACGCTGAAAATGGGTCCATACTTATTTCCAATCATGCTCCTCTTTTCATTAATTTAGATCTCCCTTCGGAGGCCTCCAAATCCCGTAGATGGTGCTTCAATAATTACTTACTCAAAGATCCCAACTTTATTGGACGCTTCAAAGATTTTCTGTCAGAATTTTTTCTCATTAATGCTAGTCCTGACATCCCCTTCCACACCATTTGGGACGCTTTTAAGGCAATTGCCAGAAGTTTTATCATTGACTATGTCGCTGTCAAAAAGAAACAACTACTCAAGGAATCAGCCTCCATATTATCCCTCATTAAGCAGCATGAGCATACTTATTTCTCTTCTAAAAATGATGATACTCTTAAGAAATGAATCCAAGCAAAATTGAATTTTAACAGGAAATTGACAGAAGAAGCCTCTGGGGTGCTACTTAAAATTAATTCTGAACTTTACAGTGGTCGTAATAGAGCCGGTAAATTGCTTGCAAATTATTTGAAGGTCAAATCTCAAAGATCCTAAATAATTAGTATTACTGATGATAAAGGTGTTAATCATTTCAAAGAAGAGGAGATATTACATTGTTTTACTAATTTCTATAAGACCATATACACTCCTGCATCTTCCCCTTCTGACACTCCTTTGGAGTCATTTTTTGAATCGTTAACCCCTCTCTTCTCCTCCTCTCCTGATTGCTCGTTATTAGCAAAGTATTTGTCCCTATCTGAACTTAAGTCAGCCCTAGCTCAATTACCTAAAGATAAGGCTCCTGGCCCAGATGGTTTTACCGCTGAATTTTATTCCTGCTTCTCACAGACTCTGCTCCTGTATCTTCTATCTCTCTTTCAGCATTTTATTTCTCATAATGAGGCTCGTTGCTCCTTTTTTGAAGCCATGATCTCCTTAATTCCAAAGAAGGATAATGATCCCTCATCCTGTGCCAATTATCGCCCTATCTCTTTAATCAACTTGTACTGCAAAACTTTCGCTAGGGTGCTGCCCCTCCACATTAATCAGGTTATTCCTTATTTTATTTTTTTATAAATCTTTTTTTTTACAATCAATTTTATTGAGTTTTGAATTTAACAACAAACAGCACCATTTAGAGCAACATCGCACTATAAATCTTTTTATTAACAAAGCTCGAGAGTCCATATCATACAAAGACAAAGTCATGAGTATATTAGTTGCCATATGCAGAGAATCAGTGTCATCATATTCTTGGATAGAGCAGGCATGCTTATTACCCCCTAACGTGCTGCTATTCTTCCACCACCAGCCCTCTATACCTCCTCCACGGTATCCATACCTTTTCCCATTTCTTAACACACACCCTACTTTTGTACACTGTTTCCTCAGCCCTCTGGCACCAATTGAGATCCCGTTTCCATTGCTCCACCTGTTGAGGTGCAGGCATCCCCCAACCTCTGGCAATATTGCGCTTTGCCACCCCCGCCGACAAGGACAGCCATAGACCCATGTATCTGGACCAGTTTGCATCTCCTCTAATCATTAATAAAAGCCATTTTGGTTCTAATGGCACAGGCTCCCCCACAACCTCCGAAATGACTTCCGTGACTTTCTGCCAGAATATTGAAACCTCAGGACATTCCCACAGAATGTGTATGAAGGTCCCTTCCTCCCCATTACCCCTGACGCACAGCGTGGACAGGGTCCGACCCCAGGAGAATAGGTGAGTGCGAGGATAGTATGTGCGATGGAGGATCTTGACCTGCACCTGTCGAAATCTGACACGCATAGCCACTTCTCTAGCACTCTGGAGCGCCTGTTGCCAATCCTCATCATCCAGAGCCCCAGGTCACTGACCCAGGCCTCCCTAAGAGCGGCAGGGGATCCATGAGGGTGGTAATCAATTTGCGGTAGATCGTGGAGGTGGGTTTCCCCTGGATGGGGTCCAGCAGTAGCTGGTCCTCTAGCGGGGAGTAGTCGGGAATGGAAACCCCTCGCTGGATATGAGTGCGCAGAGCATGCAACAGCCTCAGGTGTGTGTATTGCTGCGAATCATGCATATCGTACTCTTTCTGCAGGCACTCAAATGTGCGAGGAGAGTCCCCCTTCCACACGTGTCCCAAGTATTCAATTCCTATCAATTGCCAGCCTTTGAAACCCAACAGCGTGGCCACTTCCCTTAGAGGGTCCCCCACCCAGAGTGGGGTTCTGCCGGTCAACCTTCCGGCCCAGCCCAATAGTTTATTGGCGTCCCTCCAACACTGGACAACACTTTGGTATGCTCCGGCCAGTCCAGGCGCGACCGACAGGAGTACAGAAGGGGTTCACAATTGCCCTATCCACTCTGTAGGCTGGCTTTTCCATTCCTACATATACCCAGTCATTAATCACCTGCATCTGGGAGGCCCAATAGTACAAGCTAACATCCGGACGGCAATCACTCCATCAAAGACTCCTCTATGTAACTTGCGGAGAGCAGTTCTCGGTGACCCTCCCGCCCACAGCAGAGTCCGCGCTTCCTGTGATATGCGCTTGAAGATAGTCGGCGGAAGCTGTTAAGGTGTGTTCTGTAATATATGGAGGAGCCGTGGCAGCATCAGCATCTTAAAAAGAGCCGCTTGTCCCATAAGTGAGAGCGGAAGCGAGCGCCAGTGGCTAACATCTGCAGTCATACGACTCATTTGATGCCCCAGTATCCTTGCCAGGAATTATTCCTGATCCCTAGTAATGTATATCCCAAAATATTTAAAGCCATCCACCACCACCAGGGCCACGCACCGCGCACTGCTACGGAACCTGGGGGGAGGTGGTGGTGGGAGGGGGCGTCCTACAGAGGAAAGGGGTTATTCCTGATTTGATTGGCTACTAGCAGACTGGGTTTGTCAAAGGTAGAATGCTGGCAGACAATTCAAGAACTTTAAAAAATATTATTCACCTAGCGTCTAAGAGTTCCTCCCCTGTTGCAGCCATCACCTTGGATTTGGAGAAAGCTTTTGATCATATTCACTGGCTTCTTATGATGTGTGTACTCAAGTGGCATGGTTTTGGCCCTGTTATTTTATCTTTTATAGTTTAGATTCCTCTCTGACCACCTCTGTTTTTGTTAATGGATTTCAAACTCCTTATTTTACCCTTCAATGAGGCACTTGCCGAGGCTGCCCTCTTTCACCTTTGGTTTTTATTTTATCTCTTGAACCTTTTCTTCATTCTCTGCAACACTCCTCTGCATTTCGTGGTTTTACACATAAGTCAACTGAAATCAAGTTCACTGCTTACGCAGATGATATTCTGCTATTTCTCTCTGATTCTTCTTCCTCTTTGCCCGCTTTCACGGATCTTTGATCTTCCTATGCTGCTTTGTCTGGATATAAATTACATGTTTCTAAATCCAAAGTGCTTCTATCAAATAAGTATGGTTTAAGAAGTATGTTTGAAGGGACTCATTTTAAATGGAACACTAATTACATTACCTGTTTGGGAATAAAATACGCCTCTTCCATTGCTAAAATGGTTCAGCTCAATCTGGATGATGTTCTATTAAAGATATCTGGTATGGCAAATAAATGGTCTCCCTTATTTTTGTCAAGGTGGGGCAGATTGGATACTTCCAAAATGATGATGCTCCCTGTTTGTTATCAACTTCTATTTGTCCATGCAACCAGTGAGACTCCCATTAAAACATTTTAAAACTCTTAATAGTGTTTTAAGTACATTTCTCTGGAACAGCCGGAAAGCTTGTATTTCTTTATCTTCCCTGTCTGCTCCTAAAAATACGGGAGGTGTCAATTTTTAATCCGTCAGGTTATACCTTATCTATCTTCTTCTGAGGAACCCTCCATATCGGTATGGTATAGATTGGAGGAATCTGTGGTTCACCCGTTTCCCTTCCCCTCGTTAGCCACTTTTACTCATCCCCCTCATTCATTTGAGTCCGCAACCATTTCACAGTTTATATTGTCTTTTAAC
This sequence comes from Lissotriton helveticus, assembly GCF_964261635.1. Taxonomy (NCBI): domain Eukaryota; kingdom Metazoa; phylum Chordata; class Amphibia; order Caudata; family Salamandridae; genus Lissotriton; species Lissotriton helveticus. The sequence goes on from NC_136065.1 coordinate 1,969,431,613, forward strand.
CCGGTCCTTAAAAAATTCCTTTCATCTTTGCAGATATTCCTGGATTCTCCTATATGGCATAATAAGTCTATTAAACTTTCTAATCGTACAATTTTTTGGAAAAATTGGGCAATTAAAGGGATTATCCAGGTTAAACACTTATTACAGGATATGCATTTTCTAACCTCTCGAGAAGTGCAATCTAAATTCCGTTTGCCTGCCACTTCCCTTCTTAAATATGACTCTTTAAGACTAGTCTTAACTCAACACTTTCTCTTATCTCTGGATCATCCTCTTCTCCGTCTGACCCCCCATTAGAATCACTCTCTACTTCTCTCTCCATTCGGGCCTCACAAATATATAAATATATCTATTTCTCTCTTCCTTCTCGCCTCTAGAGTAAAACTGAATTCTTATGGGAATCTGATTTGCAGCGTACTTTCTGTATACACAAACCTGGAACTCTATTTGGACACGAATTCACCACACTTTCTGTAACGCTAGCACTACTCAGACTCTTTATTATTTTTATCAAAAGTTGTTGTTTAAAAAAAATCTTTTTTATTAACAATCAACAAAAAAAGAATAAACAAAACAAAACAAATGCATCAGGTGGAATACAGTTTCAGCAGCGGACAAAGACACAGTCCCGTTTATACCAAGTAATAAAAACAGCATAAAAGTATTGAGTCCCGGGGATTCTAGCTCTTCCACTTCTACTTGCCGCGCCGGGGGCGCACAAATCTCTCCTCGGTAACTATTCCAGATCCCCCACACCTTCCCCCATTTCCCCCATTTCTCGGGACAACCCCTAGCCACATACACTGACCTCTCCTGAAACATACACCAGTCCAAGTCCTCCACCCACTTGGAAACCCGGAGCGGCTGACTGGCTTCCCCCAATTGAGCGATATTTTGTTTTGCTACCATACACGCCAGTGTAACCCATTGTTTCCTGTATGTATTCAAGTCAGTGGGTTCCCACATATTCAGTATACATCTCCGGGCCTCCGGCGGTATCTCCACCCCCAAAGCGTCTCGCATCTCGTCATGAATCTCTGTCCAATACTCCTGCACTTCCGAGCAATGCCAGAGAACATGCTCAAAGGTGCCGGGCTCCCCACACCCCCTTCGGCACTCACCACTCTCTATTAGACACATTCGTACCAGGCGAGGCCCCGTGACATATGACCAATGCAATATCTTTAATTGTACCAAACGAAGTCGCATCTGGATCGCAACCAATCTTGGAGAGATCGCCTCCGTCCAGTTTTCATCATCTAGCTCCACCCCGTCCGCACTCCACTGTGTTCTAATATGTCCCAGCGGCTCCTCCATATTATTAATGAGCTTTTGTATATTAAAGAAATTGTCTTCTCGGGGAGGTATCTGTCTAGCACATGTTCCTCCAGAGAAGAGGCCTCGGTAAGTGCAGCGTCTCTAGGTATGTGTGTGAGGAGTGCGTGTTTGACCCGGAGGTACCGAAAGAACTCGCTATCCGGTAGGCTGTATTGCTGCTTGAGAGAGGCAAATATATGCACTGCATCCCCTCCCCACATATCTTTGATCTGTGTGATCCCGATAAGATCCCAGTTGTCAAATCCCTTGGTCTTCCACAAGGTCCCTAGTCTCTCTGAATTCCATAGGGGGGTGGCTAAGGTGAGTTTCCCTTCCCAGGCAAGATATCTATTGACAGCTTGCCACACGTGGACAGCCTGTGCCGTTGGACCTACTAGGAAAAAACACTTAGGTCTGGCATACAGCGCCCTGGTGAAATCACCAACTGGCGCCAGCCCATGGTACATGGCATATCCTGGATCCCCAGGAGGTCCGTAAATAACATGGTTCACCGCCGCGAGCTGAGAAGCCCAATAGTATTTCCGCAGGTCTGGCAGCCCAATCCCACCGCTGGGAGAGTGAGCTTAGAGAATGCTATGCGGGATCTTCCATTCCAGAGAAGCTTCCTCTGGAGACCCTCAATATCTTTGAAATAAGATGCCGGTACCGGGTTCTATTGTATTCTGTAATACATATAGAAATCGGGGGAGGGCCATCCTCTTAAACAGAACTGTTCTACCCAACAGAGAAAGTGGAAGAGCCTTCCAGTGCTCCACATCTCTCTTAAGCCTGTCCAAGGGGGGTCCCAGATTATTGATATACCGTAGCTTCGGGTCAAGTGTAACATATATTCGAGATATTTAAACCCTACTGGCTCAATCTGTATAGGGCATGACTGCAGGAGAACTGGCGGCTCGCTCCTGAGGATGAAGAGCACCGATTTCGACCAATTAATTGCAAATCCGGAATATCTTCAGAATATGGCAAGTACATCTAGAACATTGATCAAAGAGTCCCTGGGGTTGGTGAGGTAAAGGAGGATATCATCAGCGTACAGTGAGATTTTATCCTCCCATTCTAGTGTCCACCGCAGGCCTCGTATTGATCGGTCCCATCTAACCCATGCCGCCAGAGGTTCCAAGGCTAAAGCAAAGAGATGCGGGGACAGGGGGGATCCTTGTCTCGTGCCCCTTCCAAGGATAAAGTCGACCGACTTGCAGTTATTGATGCCTACTCTGGCCAAGGGAGTAGCGTATAACAAACGTACCCAGCTTACAAACTCTGGTCCAAAGCCCATCTTCACCAATACCGCGAACAGTTAGGCCCACTCGACCCTATCAAACGCCATGGTAGCGTCTAAGGACACTAGTACCGCTGATTCCTTAATCGACGGGGAACCACCCAATATCCCATGCAACCTACGTAGATTGAGAGCTGTGTTGCAGCGTGGCATGAAGCCTGACTGATTTGGATGTATCAGGTTGGTGATTACAATAACCAGTCTGGTAGCTAGCAGCTTCACCAGGATTTTAGGCTCAGCATTGAGCAGCGAGATTGGCCTGTATGAGGAGCAGAGAGTTTTAGGTTTGCCCGCCTTGTGTATAAATACTATGTTCGCCACCCACTGGTCATATGGGAGTTGATCCCTCTCTTTACTTTCCGTGAACATGGAGCGGACATATGGGACGAGTTTATGGGCATTTAATTTATACAGTTCTATAGGGATGCCGTTCGGGCGAGTCGCCTTCCCGGATCTTACCCCTCTAATCGCCTGTGCCACTTCATCATCCATGAAAGGGGAATCTAAATACCCCTTATTGTCCTCTGACAGTACAGGCATACGGATGTCCTTTATCATATCACTGTTTTCAGCCTCCGTATATCCACCGACCGAAGTGTATACACCTCTGTAATATTCGGAGAACCCATCTGCCACTGTCTGGGAGTCTGTGACAGTGACAGAATCCGCCCCTTGTAACTCCGGCACAAGCCGCGACGCCCATTCCCCATGTTGGAGCCAAGCGATCAGTTTACCAGCCTTGTCTCTATTTCCATATATTCGACTTTGGGTGAACTTATTCTGAGCTACCGCCCTATCTTTGGCAAGGTCTCTGTACTCTTCCTGTCTTAATTTTAAAAGATGCATGTCTGCCGGAGCGGTCGTCTTGGCCACCAATTCTTCCAACCGAGTTACGTCTGCCTCTACCCTCTCGACCTCCGCTTGGTGCTTCTTTTTCTTCCCCACTATCAAAGACAGGACTTCCCCGCGGACTACCGTCTTATATGCTTCCCATAATGACTGTGCCGATTCGACAGTACCTACTTTTTCTGGAAAATAGGTAACTGAAAACTTGACAATCTCCCTCTTAATCGCAGGGTCCCTCAAGTGCCACGCACCTATAGGAGCCACTCTTCCAACTGCCGGCTGTCCGAGTTCCACATTCAACCACATAGGAGAATGGTCAGAGATCCCCTTTCAAGATATTGTGCCTCTCTGACCGTAGCTGCTAGGGCCGCCGGTATCAATATGTAATCTAATCTTGACATGTTGTGGTGTGCTGCGGACACGTGTGTGAAGTATGCATGTGTCGGATTACGTATCCGCCAGCTGTCCACAGGCCCCAACGTTGCTAAGAATTCTGAGAGCCATCTATGTGCTGGTCTAAGTATTCTTGCCGGGTGTCTGCTGTCTCTCCGTCTAGCACTGCATTAAAGTCGCCCCCCCAGCACCAGAAGGCCAAGGGGCAGGGTGAGAAAGACAGTCCCCAGGTCGCGGAAAGTGTCAGACTGGAGGCCAGGCGGGACATAGATCGAGAAGAAGGTAACCGTCTTCCCCTCCCACTGATCCGAGATTCCAATGTAGTGGCCCCTCCGGTCGGACCACGTGGCTTGGATTGTTAAGGGAAAAGAGTTTTTCACCAATTTTCCTACCCCCCTAGACCCCGAGGTAAACCCAGCATGTGCCACCAGCCTATATCCTCCCTTATAGAGAGCCATGCAGCGATCACCGATGAGATGAGTCTCTTGCAATAGCATTACATCAGGAGAATGCCTTCTCATCAACTGATTAACCATTCCTCTCTTGATCCTGTCCCCAAGGCCATTCACATTCCAAGTCAGCACCTTTATCCCTGACCCCTTGCTAACGTTCGACATCTGACCAACTTGAACATTGTCCGACTGTGACGCCGCCACTTTCATTCTGACATAAAATCCACATTGTCAATACAATCACTACATTTGCCCCAGATTTCAAAAAGGAAATAAAGGGAATAAGAAACAAAACACATTGCAAGCAATTCTTCTTCACAGAGTTGTCTCCTGAGTCAAAAAATAAAAATAAAAATGGGAAAAAATCTAAACCAAAACTTAAAACCTCCCCAGACCCCCACCCACCCTCCCTGCATACGACAAAAGCCCATCCCCAACTAGCAGAGTGCCTGTCGCCCTAAACACACAACTTCTAAGCTACTAAATGTAGTAAACGAGGGGGATAGCGGCATCCCTCCCCTCCCCCAAGACCCCACAGTTCAAGAAACACTATTGTCCATCTGAGCACTAAAAACGTAGATACAGTTCAATGCTCCCCGGGAAGTTCCTACCAGGCCGCCTGTAGAGCCACGACCCAGTACCTGTCAATCTGTGGAGAACTCGAATAGTGAGGCCTGGACTCAATCCTGTTCTGTGGCCGCTTCCCCCCATCTCGACCCCGAGACTCAGAGCCGTCTGGGGGGCGGCTATCAATCCAGTCGGATACCACGTCCGGGTCGAAGAACCATGCCTTTCCCTCAGCCTCCACGCGCAGACGCGCCGGGAACATCATGGCATATTTGTACCCTCTGTCTCGCAGTTTTTTCTTAACTGCCAGAAAATGACGGCGCTGCTTCTGCACCAGTTGAGTGAAGTCGGGGAAAAGGAGAGCGTGGCGTTCTCGTATCGGAAGGGTCCTCCCTGATGGGCAGCCTGAAGGATAGCGTCTCTGTCTCTAAAATTGAGTACCCTGGCAATCATGGGGCGTGGAGCCGCTCCAGGCCTCGGTCTCCCGCCCGGGACCTTATGGAATCACTCGATAGTGAAGAATTTTCTGATTCCCTTGGGCTTGAGATTAGCTCTTCCACAAACAGGTCGGGGCCGGACCTTCAGCCTTCTCAGGCACTCCTAAGTTACAGACGTTGTTGCGCCGGACCCTCCCTTCATATTCATTAAGTTGCGCTCCACCTAATCATGGAACGATGTAAGGGTGGTCACTTCTTGCTGTAGCTGAGCAACATCGTCCACCAGGCTAGTAGTTTTGATGTCTAGTGATTTGACCTTCTTGTTAACTTTAGTCAAGTTCATGCGAATGAGATTAACTTCTATTGAGATAGTGTCTAGCTTGGTGTCCAGTGCCACGATTTGCTGCCCAAGAGATGATTTAATTCCTTCTATCGCCGCCATGACATCTGACAACGTCAGTTCCGTCCCTGGACTTCCAGAATCCCCGCCGCCCACTGCGCCGTGTCTAGTTTCAGATAGGGAGCCCTTTGGCATCGTGTAGCGGTCGAGTTTGTTCGTCTGTACAGGTTTCAGCCCCTTCGACCCCCTGGAAGAGTGCTTCTCCCCATCCGTTTTAGTCGCCATATTTTAAGCAGCTCCCGCCGCCGGATCTCCACAATCGGGGGTTGTGGGGGGCAGCCGCAGACCATATATTGGAGACACCCTCGCAGTCTGTGCGCAAGTCTGCTGGGTCTCCGAGGGGTGGCTCCACAAGAATCACAAGAAAGAAAGGAGGGAGACCCCCAGGTCAAGCTACAGCCCCCCCAGGCCCACCTCAACACGGTTTGCCCCAGAAGAGGTGATCCTCCGGTCAGGGACCTTTTTGCCCCACCCCCACAGCTCACCTACTCCGCCTCTTTGCCGACGCCATTCTTTGTGGGAGGAACTGACCGGCGACTTCCGGCTCGGGTCACCGCTGTTGTTCAACTTGCGGGCGGCCTCTAAAGTAATCCAGTCCCAGGATGCAATTACGGAGCAGGCCGCGAGCCCCCTCGCCCGTAACTCCAGAACGCGGCGTGTCCGGGAGGTCGGACCTGGCTCCCGGCGCTCCGCGCAGCTTCCCAGAACTGCTGCCTTGCTCAGATGGCAGGATGAATGTCAGGATAGTGAGGCCGGGGAACGGTCACGGAGGAGCCTAGAGCTCACGGGACCATCTTTCACGCCACATAGCTCCTCCCCTTCAAAGGTTGTTTTTAACCTCATTATCTATCTCTAAATTCAGTTCCGACCTATCCCCCAAGTGTTGGTCCTGTAAAAACACTCCTGGCACATACTTACACTCCTTTTTCCTCTGCCCTAATATTTCTCTTTTCTGGACAAAGGTATGTAAATTAATTACCTCCATTTGCTCCATCAATTTTCCTTTTGATGTCTACTCCATATTTTTGGGCAGTAATTCCATACATTGCTTTGGTGCTCGTAGGATGGGTTCCTTTGTAGATTTGTTATTTGCCATTGCCTTTCAGGTTATCACTTCCAACTGGAAGGATGCCTCTAAAGTCAATTTTTCTGCTTGTGGAATCTTCTCAATTCCCATCACAGGTTAGACAGAGCTTCTGCCACTACCTCTCTGCAGCTCCTTCGTAATAAAGACAGTAACTTAGTTTTTCAACCACCATGAGTATATTGTTACATCTTTTCCATAATGTTCATATTTGATTGCTATTAATTTAGTACCTGAGATTGTATAATTTTCATTATTGGATATTTCTATTTAATATATTTGGTATGGATGCTGTTTTCTTTTTCTCTTCCCTCTCTCTTTATTCTTTCTTTTTTATAAAAGCCTAAAATGCTAACTTGCTATGGTACATAACTCCGTAATTGCTCTTAGCTTGGCTGGTTTTTTTTCTTCAAATAAACTTTGTTATATTACGTTTTTACCTTTCCTTTATCATATGCATTTTATGATATCTTTTGTACCTCTTTTATGACCCTTGATATATTATTGTACTTTGTTCACTATTTTCTTCAATAAAGCTCTTTAAACTAAAAAGAAAAGTCTGCCCTCAATAAAGGGACAGCAATCTTGCTATAAAATCTAATATGGCCACTTTGGCCCAGGTTTCTACAGCCACAGAGAAGTTGAGGGGTGCTCTAGCCCTGTAATAAAGGATTTCTATTTTTATATTCCTTTAAGGACTACTCATTACCTAGTTCATTTGCCATTATGGGTACAAAAATGGATCAGCCATCTCCTGTTCTGCCTAGTAGTACTGAAGTATTCTTTGTGATACGCTATGTACTATAGGATGAAGGCACTGGGTGGGTTCAAGATGGGATGAGATACTCCAGTGAAGATGACATGATGCATAACTTCTGCTTGGAACTCTCCCGGCTAACAGTGGGTGCTCCTCTGTCAAAGTATGCATCCCTGCAGGAGCCAGGGTGCTCACTAGAGACAGACGTCTCTGCAAGAGTGAGCTACCAGCACATGGCCTGAATGCATGCTTCAGTTTGGCTCAAGGGACAGATTGTATGCCAGTAAGAGTCGCTCCTGTGAGGGGAGACTTGTTTCAAGTTCATGGGTGAACAGAAAATGCTTGCTGACTAGCTAATTAAATAGACTTCTGTGATCTATGGATGGGACCTCAGTCATCCAGAGCTAACTTGCTATGGTACATAACTCATCCAGAGCTAGACATGTGCATGTGTTTGGATGACGCCAGTTTTCCCCTTACTGTGTAATCATGTGCCGCAATAAAGGGAACTTCTACATCGACCATGGATGCTCGGTTTGGTATAAGAGGTAGCTCTTTACACTCCACCATTCTTCTACAATGATTTCCCCTACAGTTTATGTCCCTCTTAATAAGCAGATTTTTAACTCAACCCTGGGATCTTTACCGAAGCCCCTTTTTCACTCAAAAGTTGCCAGTCATCTGAAACCTTTGCCACTTCACACTACTTTCTGAGTAGCTGTCATTTCAGCCAGGAAGGTAAGGGACCTGCATGCCTTTCTTCAGTGCCCTCTGGTCCCTAGTTCCATCCTGTATCGATGGTCCTTCTTAGGGCCATGTACAAGCAAAGAGGTTGGAATGATTTTAATGTAAGATAAACCTCATACATTTTTTTACCTACACAGAACTTGATTTCTAAGAACTACCAAGTGAAATGTTTTTTCTTTTAAGATTTATAGTGCAGTGCATTTCCATGAGATGCCAATCATTCCTGCATCTATGGATGAATCGGCATTCAATAACACTGTTATTCGACAGACACCGCCTTTGGAGATCTGCGAAGGAGTCACATGTTCCTCAGTGTATACATTTACCAAAAAATTTTGCTCTCACTCGGCTGCAGAGCGATGAATGGATATTCAGCTCAGCACCCACTATACTTGGAGCGGTACTGTTATGGTAAAGATGCTAAATGGGAGAACACGTACAAAATGGGATGAAGAACCTGTGATTGTTGCTTCAGTGTTTGGTTCCACTAGCCTCTCCTTTCCTGCCCTCTGCCGATTGAGACCCGCCTGCCTTCAGAAGAATCTGAATTTTTGTGTACTCAGCATACTTCATACTCCTGTTGGTGGTCTGCCAGTAGAGAGTGATTCAAAAGGGACCACAGAGATGTTATATAAATCTTGTCACTCTCCTATGGTTGCCATTTTGAGTTAATTCAAGCTTGTAAGCTGAATACAGACTCAAAATGGCGGCATCCAGCTGGATACAGATCTTGGATTTGCAGCATTCCAGATGATGTAATTTATCTTTTTCTGCACAGATGGGAGTGGTGCCTGTTTGCCTGCACCCTCTTGACAGGTAAACTCTCCAAACCCCCAGGGCATGCCGCGATTTGGCCTAGAAGAAGTGCAGGTGTCAGTGGGGCTGATTATGCAGCAGGTGCTGTGTGGCCTAAGGGCCACTTCCATCGCATGTGAGGCAAAAATATTCCCTCCAGATAATACCCCAATCCATCTTTTGAAAGTCTGACCAAGCAGGGAGTGTCAGGAGGAAGTGGCTAGAGAGGGGCTCTTTTCCTGTGCGTTGTCCAGAAACCTGTGCGGGCATGTGCAGCCATGCAACTTCAAAATGTGTTGCAAGGAGGAGAACCTTCTTGTAGATAGGTGCGCGATTTCATACTTGAACCACGAAAGGATTCTTAACATGTGTAATTACTTTTTATTCATTAGTAATCCTTCATCATATATTGTTATATTTTTCCAATTTTCGTTGATTATTTCATTTCATAATCATCGCATTCATCATCATATTCTGATTTTATCATCAGCTTATCCACACCCAATGCATTTCGGGTCATCAAACAAATTGACCCTTCGTCAGGGGTCTAGTGTAAACCATCAGTCTGTCGGCTCGAACCGCAGATCCTCAATGGAGAGCAGCGCTCTCCATTGAGGATCTGCGGTTCGAGTCCCAGCCAGCCGGCAGACTGATGGTTTACACTAGACCCCTGACGAAGGGTCAATTTGTTTGATGATCCGAAATGCATTGGGTGTGGATAAGCTGATGATAAAATCAGAATATGATGATTGCGATGATTATGAAATGAAATAATCAACGAAAATTGGAAAAATATAACAATATATGATGAAGGATTACTAATGAATAAAAAGTAATTACACATGTTAAGAATCCTTTCGTGGTTCATGTATGAAATCGCGCACCTATCTACAAGAAGGTTCTCCTCCTTGCAACACATTTTGAATTGAATTAAGACACGGAAGGACGCCGTGTGACATAGGTTGCGCCAACTTGAAAGTTAAACATTGATGTTGGAGTGTGATACTCGAGTGCATTGGGATAACATTGAAATTGTATTGCAAATTACAGCCATGCAACTTCATCATTCGCCAACTAGGCCCTTTTCCTTTTTGACTTGCATGCACCTCTTTTGCAGAGACATTTTGAGGTCTTTTTGCCCCTAGCAGCACCTCACCCTGCATATCCCCCAACTTTTACATATATGCTGAAATAAGCCTAGAAAGGCATGAGGGGGCAGTGAATAACAACACATCCTAGTCTGTTCACCAGCAAGTAGTACTAGAAGGATGCACACTACCAGACCTCCCCAAAACCTGAGCCCCATGAACAACCTGGGACCCATGAACAGGAGGTCACAGAAAGGGCTATATGTGTTGCGACAAGCCCCCATCATCCTTTCTCTTTTCCTTTTCTCCTTTCCCTCTCTCTCTCTCAGCAAGTTTTTTTATGTGATTACAAGCGCTGCATGATAATTACTGTTAAACTCATTTGCACAACCACAGTTAATTGGCTACAACAATTAATTAATGTGTTGGAAATTTGGCACCAGGAGGAAAAAAAAGTTTGTCATCAAGAAAAAAAAGAGGAAAAGATTGGAAAGTAGTTCTGAGGCGAAAAAACTGGGAATGACTTCTCCAAAAATACACACTTTGTACTTTTTTTTAATCCCCCTCCAAGTGTGACGCGAGTTGTGTTATCTGGCGCCTTTCTTTCTTCTTATGCGTCTTTTTTCTTCCTGTTTTGTTCTTTTCCCCCTTTTGTAATATTATTATTATTTTTACAACTTAAGCGAACTCCTTTCCTTGATAAAATATAGCATGACTAATGGGAGGCATGTGAAAATCATTGGAAAAAATGTCCTTGGAAGATGAATGCATTTTCAGCAGAATAATTAACTTAATTAACAAATTCGCATGCATATTCATCAGCCTATTAATGTCTTCTCAGCTCAGCTTGATGAGCTTTGCGGTAATAACCAACTCATTAACATACTGCATTCTACTGCGCTCCCAAAAAATGCAGGGGGGGTAGACATGCTCAGAGATACATAGCCCCCCGCCTCCCCACCATCCCAAACATACAGCCTCAGGCGGTGGAGAGCTGCATGTTCCCACAGCTTGCATCTGCAAAAGGCTTTCTCTCGGCAATATGTGCAGAAGCTCTGCTTGTCTGTCTGTCTGTCTTTCTATCTGCGTGACTGTGAGACAGGGAGGGGTAGGAGGTGCTATTTCTAACCCCTGCCCCCTCTGTCGTTTTCCTTTCCTCCATCTCTCTCTTGGGAGAACCTGGCACGGGTGCCAAATTTCCATCTTCCTTCCCCCTCCTCCCCTCTCTCACTCTGTCTCTGTCCCTCTGTCTCTCTCTCAATCTGTCTATGTTTTTCCTTCATTCTCTCGAAGGTTCTTTTTTATGCCAGTTCCTTTCATATTTGCATTCCTCCCATTCTTTTACTTTTCTGTTTTTTATACTGTTCTTCCATTTTATCTTTTTTTCTATCTCTTTACCCTTAGTTTGTGTCTTCCTCCGTTTCTCTTTCGTTCTTCCTCACGTACTATCTCATGTCTTTGTCCCCAAGTACATTCGTCATCTTTCATTTTTTTCACTTTCCCCTTCCTCTGCTCACATTTTTTAATTGAATTTTTGCCAGTTATTTTATACTTTATTCTTATTTCTTGAGATTTCATAATGTTTCATATTCTGCTTTCTTTTACAGTCTCTTTTTTTCCATCTTCCCCATCCGTCCTTCCCTTTTCCTCTCACCCTCATTCATCTTTACTCTGCCTCCGTTTACTCCCCTCGCCCTCTTTTGTGTCCCGCCACCACTCCCTCGCTTTCTTCCTTTCTATGTCCTCGTCATGCCTTATTGTCTTTTCCTTTCTGTTTCCCGCGACCTCATTTTCTTCGCCTTGTCGTTCAAACCTGCTCATCCCTTCCCTTTCTTTCCATCTATCATCCTTGCCCCTCTCTCTCCCAACATATCTCTCTCCAGGGAGAACTTGGCAACAGTGCCAACTTTTCATCCCCCCTCCCCGCCCCTTCTTTCTCGCTCCTTCTCCGCGCCGAACTCCTGCCAACCCGCATCAACACAAAAATTGCCATTTTGTGGCTGTCTCTGCGGAGCAATCTATACAGGCAGTAAGGTGTGACGCCGGGCCTGCCAGCTTGGAAGCACAGCCTGCGGAAAGGGCTCAGGCTGGCGGAAGATTAGGGGGCCGCGCGCCGTTTGCGCCGGCGTGCGCAGCGCGCGCCGCCAGAAGACGCGGGCGGAAAAAAACCCACCAAGCCAGCAGCTGTCGGCCTAATTCCGCTAACACTCTGCTTGTGGTCATATTAGAAAAACAGATTAGGCCCCGCCGTGACACTCATTTACGCCTGACATACGTTAATATTCCATATCTTCATTCCAGGGCCTTTCGGCGACCGTGGGCCTCGACTCGAGTTCGGAGGTGGACTGAGGAGAGAGAGGAAGCGGAAATCCAGGCCTTGCCCCTCCCTCGTTTCCTCGCCGCGGTCAGGCATGTGTAGCGACGGGAGTAGTACCTGGCACTATCGCTTGTCCTGGTACACCTGCCCTTTCTGCATCAGGAACAGCGGATTTTAACAGCAGACCATGGCTTTGGATAATGGCAAAACGTAAAAAATGAAGCAAACGTTTTTTTCTGCTCCTGCGAATTTTTGCTGATTTGTGTTTTGCGGTGTTGCGGGCAGGGAAGGCATAAAACATCCAAAATTGCATGAAAATGCAAAATTGTGTGACATTTTCTCTTAGTGAAATGTCTCCCTTGGGTGAGGTTTGCCTTTCGTTGCAATGTTTTGCCAACCTCTATTCCTGGCATAATTGAACTCAAATCCAGGCTTTTTTTCCTGGAAGTGACAGTTCCTAATTATAAAAGGCCAGATTTCAGCTGCAGGGTATAAAGACAGAATGCTACCCAACCCTGTTCGAAGCGTGGCATGGGTGTGGCTGGTCTTGGACAAGCCATGGACAAGTGCCTCAGTAGAGACCATAGACAGGACGCTTCTGGTTTCATCAAGTATCTCGACTCCCAAAACACTTACACAGCCATGAATTCACACATACTCTAAGAACAATGCACACCCCCATCCTCCAGACTACATCAGAATTCCCCAAACCAGGGTGAGATGGTACGGTACCCCGCTGGCTCAGTTGCATGATGTCATCCATAAATACTTGTATTCTAGTTCATAACATAACAAAGTTTCTAGAGTCTGGCCAAGTGCAGGGCAGCACTGATTAGCTCAGCGGTAGGTGGGTATTGCCTCTGTGCAGCCTGTTTGAAGCTGTTCAAGACTAATTTCGGCTGGTAGCCAGGTGAGTGAGTGTCCTGTCACCTGATGTTGTACTGCAGAAAAAAACTAAGCCAAAAGTAGTTGTAGAACATAGAGTGGCCTGGATAAGGGTTCTTCTGAGAATAGGTAACTCATTGCAACTAGGCAATCTTCCTACCAGCAGGGGCACTTTTTGTACTGTCCAGCTAGTAGTCTCTATTTGTGCTTCTCTGTCCCCCACTACCTAAACCAGAAAAAAATTCAATTTGCGTAGAGAGCAGGAAATTGTTCAGCTGAAAAAGAACTAAGGCTAAACGTAACCACATTGATTGAAAGACTGTACTGCACACTGGTGACCCCAAGATGTGCGCCACAATATGCAAAGCATAGATGAAGATTTATTATAGATCACCAGACGAGATCATGTAGTAGTGACACTTATGCTGCCAGGATACTGATTGTTAAGAAGGACACAGAGGAGGACCTGGGGTACAAGAATGCATAAGAATAGCACCATGAAAACATTAGAGAATCATGAATCCTCATAACAGCCTCTGATTTACTCTGTCCAATATTAAGAAAAGCATTACACTTTCCCATGCATTAAAGCAATGGACACAGTCTCAGCAAATAAGGAGCCATATCCAATGATATTCCAGGGGCTGATCACAACCTCACCAATCACAAGAACATCCCTAGCCCTCTGCCCCACTACCCATGTATGCCTTTTTCCACCACCCCCCTATTCCGTAACCCACACCACTGCCTGTGTAAGCTTTTCTCCTTCTCTACACCATGCCCAGTGCCCACCTGCCTGCCTCTAATGTATACTTGTCTCATGTACAGAGCTCCATTGCTTTGTAGCTATGTTTGTGCTATATGTCCCATTCATACATACTCCAGACTTAAAAAAAACCAGAGAGGCAAAAGAGTATGTAATTATAGGCAAAATGGCCGTAATCATCTCTGAATGCATCAAATAGAAAAACTAGGACCATCTCAAAACCTACGACAGAGCTGTTGAGGAGACCAAAGTGCAATTATTAGAAAACAAGATATTAGCAGCTAAGAACCAGTTAATCTCTCCAGCTAATGTTCTGTCTTTTCCCAATTTTTTGGGAATATGTTGGAAAACTTTTTGTTGTCCGTGATGGCTCTGATTAGAAAACATATAGTTGTCCAATGTATTTCCAGAAGGGCCTGTTCCATGCTATATTCAGATAAAATAAATTTGCAAACAATGAATCTAAATATACCTAATTTAAATAGTGGATATCCATCAAATGTGGCCATCCCTCCTTACCTTTGGCGATTCTTAATACGAAGGGTCACTGCTAAGACCCTTTTTGGCTCAAATACTGTGGTACATTCATTTATTCCTTCATTAAAATCTTTATTCGATCTATTTACAAACAGATCATAAAAGCACAATAAAACAGATTACTTAAAAAACAAAAAACGTTTAAAATCTTATTAAACTTTAAGGTGCCTCATTAAAACCGTAATCGCATGTACATTTTTAATCCATGGGTACTAAAGTTCATGGCGGCACACCCCTCACCCTTCTATTTTGCCAACAAGCCCACAGAAAAGATGCTACCATAAAACAAACATGGGTGTTAAAAAGAGCTTTTAAAAAATACAGGGCCACTCTGCATTACATAAAATGTTGACGCCTTAAGATTGGAAGAAGGAACCTTTCTCTTTCAGTATAATAAAACTTGCAAAGCAGTACCAGATTTAAGTTGGACTGGAGTGAGTAATTGTCACAGGGGCAGAGGCCCAGGTCTGCATGCTTGAACCTCTTATCTGGAAACAGAAAAAAATCAAAGGGATTAGATTCAAGCAAAAGCGCAGCAGGATAAATCTGTGTTGTGCTACAGTAATTGAGGAAAGGTAGGAATAACCTTCCACTGGTCTTAGCGGGATTTGATCGTAAAGTGTGAGCTCCAGTAGGTGCCTGTTGTTTTCCCTATGATCAAGGTTAGCCTTCTGTAAGTATAGTGTGGTTATTTTCCGCTTAGAGACCTTGCTACAGGATGAGCGGTCCCTGAATAGTTCTCCCTGCTCAATTGCATTTAAATCCGCCTCCACGTATCTAAGCCAGCCGATCCTGCTATAGCCCTTTTGCCTCAGGCAATCACCAATTATGCGTTGGGTTAGGTTGACAGTGACCCTTCGCCAGATCGAGAGCCACAGCAGGATAGAGTCAAGCAAGTATGGAAGGCCCAGTTCGAGATGTAAAATATAATTGGAGGTTGAGGGTGGTAATGAAACCCTCGACTTAAAAAGGATAGCTTCAACTTTTTGCAGTTGTTCGATATGGACCTTTCCCCAAACTCCGGCCCCATAGGTAGCCGCTGCCTTTGTTTTGGCTTGGTAGATGGTTTTGATTGTGTCCAAAGGGATGGCTCCTATTTTGGCAAACGCTTTTATAGCTTGGAAACCTCTTTCCATGCCCAGGGCTCTTGCTGCTACCTGGTTATTCTAGGATTGCTTGTTATCAAACAAGATTCCCAGGTATGGGAAGGAGTCAGCCGCCTTGTTTTTCTTTGAGGCTAGATGGAAGTGCAGAGCTTTCGCGCCTCTAGAAGCTCCAGCTATGATGATGAATGATTTAGATTCATTCACTCTGAGGTCTATTGAAGCCATGATTGAAGCGTACAATGATCTAAGGTATGAAGAGCTACCCCTGCCCTGATTTGTTTTGATTTTGATTTGATTACCAGATTTATAGAGCGCACGAATGCCCGAGGGCGTCTTGGCGCTAAAAATGACTGAAGACTGCTCACAGAGGGAGAACAGAGGTATATTGAGACATCGTGGGTTAGGTAAACAGAATTATTTCGAAAAGAGCCAAGTCTTTAAAGACTTTCGGAAAGATAGCAGTGATGAGCTATTTTTTATTGCTACTGGTATCTGGTTCCAGATCTTTGCTGTATGCAAAACAAAGCTTCTCCCCCCATCTAAGCTGAATAAATCTGGGGGTCTTAAGTAGCATGGCACTACTAGACCTGAGTGTTCTAGGTGGGTCATATTGTCTTAAGTTTTGCTTCTGAAATTGGGGGCCCGAACCCTGTAAAGCATTGTATGCCAGACATGCTGACTTAAATTGAATTCTCTTTTGCACTGTTAACCAATGGAGACTGTTCAATCTGTGGGCCACCGGCTCAAATCTAGGCATATCCAGGACAAGCCTGGCTGCCGCATTCTGGAGGCGTTGAAGCTTTACTAGTAACTGTTTTTGAAGCCCCGCATACAGAGCGTTTCCTTAGTCCAATTTAGAAAGAGTAAGCATTGTTACTAGAGTTTTCCTGGTGCCTAAGGGGACAAATGGCAACAGCTTTCTTATCAATTTGAGAGTGTACCATACCGACGAAGAAAGCTTGTTGATCTGGACCTTGAAGTTTAATTTGGAGTCAAACATAAACCCCAGGTTCCGTACGCTATCCACTGGTGATGGACAGCACCCCAAACTATCAGGCCACCAATCTGGTGACCAGAAGGTATGTTCGGCCCCCAGCAACAGAACCTCTGACTTATCGCTGTTTAGTTTTAGGCAATTTGCCTGCATCCAGTGACTGACCTGGCACATGCAGAGCCTAAACCTCTCTGCTGTCTCACCTGTGTTATTTGAGATGGACACTACAATTTGGGTGTCGTCAGCATAGGATATTGGGATACATCCCCAGTTCCTGATGATGTTTGCTAAAGGGGCCACATATACGTTAAAGAGGGTAGGGCTTAATGACGAGCCCTGAGGTATCCCACAAGGGGTTCTAAAAGATTTTGATGAAAGATCCCCTAGCTGAACCATGAAGGATCTTTCTCCCAAAAAGGAGGCCATTAATGACACTGCAGATGGATGTAAGCCTATTTCTTCTAGGCGAGTCAGGAGTATGCTGTGATTAATGGTGTCGAAGGCTGCCGACAGATCTAACAATATCAAGGCAGCCTTCTCCCCCACATCCAGCACACTCCTGACCTCTTCTGCCGCCCTGATCAGTGCAGTTTGTGTCCCGTGTTCCTCCCGGAACCCAAATTGTGAGACATCAAGTGCCTGAGAAGCCCTAATGAACCCGGAAAGTTGTGTGTTCAGGTGTTTTTCTAAAATTTTAGCCGGGAAAGGGATTCTTGATATTGGTCTGTAATTAGCAGGGACCGATGAGTCAAGATTGGGTTTTTTCAAGAGTAGCCGTACCGAGGCAGCTTTCCATGCCTTCGGGAAATAGTTTGCCTGTATTATTTTGGCGAGAAGTAGCTGGAGTTGAATGCTAAGTAGCTCCGAAAACAAATGCAGAACCCTGGGTGGGCATGGGTCTATTGGACCCCCTGACTTAGTTGTCAGTATGAGTTGGCATATCTGCTCTGTAGATGGGGCAAAAAACTGAAAGACTTCCATGCTAGGTCCCTCTTTGAACTAAGATCTGCATCTCCTAATGGCAGGCAGTTACTGTTGAGGGGTTTAATCGATTCATAGATGAAATTAACTTTGTCGATGAAGAACTGCCCCAGTTCATTACATAGGTCTAAGCTACCTTCTATGTTTTTAGGTGTTGGCTCTGTTAGTTTTTTAACCGTAGCAAAGAGTACTTTACTAGAGTGTTTCGCCTCCTCTATTTTTTTTACGAAATAAACCGATTTTTCTTCTACTATAAGTTTTTATATGTTGATAGTGACCTGCAGTAGTTTGCTTTTCCCCTAATATCATAACTACGCCTCCATGTCCTTTCGGCCCGTCTACATTTTTGCTTTTGTATTCTTAGTTTCTCTGAAAACCAAGGCTCGGAAATGTTCTTCCTCTTGGCGTTTTTCTTTTTTATAGGAGCGGCTGAAAGAACCTCCGCTTTAATCCAATTATTTAGTTGGTCTGTGGCTGTGTCAATATCATGATTAAATCTGGGAGCAGTCGTGTTCAGCTGTTCATGTAGTTTGGCTATGTCAATTTTGTCCTATTCCTGGTATGTGAAATGCCTCCCTTGGGTTGCCCTGGTGTTTTTGGTGTTCTATAGTTAGGGTAAATTTGACAACTTTGTGGTCCGACCATGGGACAGGAATGACTCCCCCTATATTGATTTTAGAGTTAGAGGAAAAAATCCCGTCCAGTGTATGGCCAGCGGAGTGTGTTCCTTGCTGGACTAACTGGGTCAAGCCACAACTTGCCATAGCTTCTGTAATAAGTATTGTGTTTTTATCTGCAGCTTTCTCAAGGTGTATATTAAAATCTCCTAATATAGTGTATTGTGTTGTCCTGGCAATTAAGACCGCATCGTCAGCGTACGCCAATATTGGGAGTGAGATGTTATTAAATTTTGCCACGTCTAAAGAGAGACCAGACAGGACCGCCTCCGCCTCCACCCCATTGGTATAGACGGAAAAAAGAAATGGGGCGAGGACACAACCCTGTCTGACTCCTTTCTCGATCTTAAATGAGCGAGTGCATTCCCCGTTTCCCCGTTTCTGCCAAATGTAGAGGCAGTGGCATTGGCGTACAGCTGCTGAATAAAACGGATAATCAGAGGATCAATCCCCATACCCTCCTTCATAGGCCACAGTTTAGAATGGGACACTCAATCAAAGGCCATTGACAGGTCCATGAAGGCCATATATAACTTCCCACCTTTGGCCTTCGTATATTTGTCGATGCAAAACAAGAGGTTTAAACATTGGTCCACTGTCCCCTTACCTTTCTGGAAGCCGTGTTGCGCCTTCATTAAAATATTCAGTTCTTGTGCCCACTCCTCCAACCTGGCTAACAACAGCCGTCCCATAAGTTTGGTGGTTGTGTCCAGGAGGGGGATGGGCCTATATTTCTTGGGGCAGCCCCTGTCTCCATTCTTAAAGATTGGAACTATCACCAGGTTCCAGGATGGAGGGGGACCCTTTACTGCTATACTATTAAAAATGTTTGTTATTAAAGGCACCCACAGGTCATAGTTGGCCTGGAAGAGGTTGATTGGGACCCCATCCGGTCCCGGTGGAACGCAAGCTTCCAGTGTTTTTCTCACTTCATGCAGTGAGAAGGTCAGGATTCCTTGGATGGAGGGCAGTAGATCAAGTTGAGGAAGTTCTTGGGGAGATTGTCGTGCGAAGATGCTTTCGAAGTGCCCTATCCATGGATCTTCCTCTACGTGCGTATCTAGACTTGGGTCATTTAAATCTTTAAAGTACGGTGCATTTATGACCTTCAAATCAAATCAAGCATTTATATAGCGCGCTACTCACCCAGAGGGTCTCAAGGCGCTTGGGGAAGGGGTGGGGGGGGGGCGCTACTGCTCGAACAGCCAGGTCTTGAGCTGCTTCCTGAAGGCGAGGTGGTCTTGGGTCAGGCGGAGGTGGGTCGGGAGGGAGTTCCAGGTCTTGGCGGCCAGGTAGGAGAAGGACCTTCCTCCTGTGGTGGCTCTTCGGATGCGTGGGACGGCGGGGAGGGCTTGGCTGGTTGATCGGAGCTGGCGTGTGGGAGTGTAGAAGTTGAGGCGGTTGTTGAGGTATCTCGGGCCCTGGTTGTGTAGGGCTTTGTGTGCGTGGGTGAGGAGACGGAAGGTGATTCTCTTGTTGATCGGGAGCCAGTGCAGGTCTCTCAGGTGTCCGGAGATGTGGCTGTGTCGGGGGATGTCGAGGATGAGTCTTGCTGAGGCGTTCTGGATCCGCTGGAGTTTCTTCTGGAGTTTAGCGATGGTTCCGGCGTAGAGGGAGTTGCCGTAGTCCAGTCGGCTGGTGACGAGGGCCTGGGTGACCGTCTTCCTGGTCTCGTGGGGATCCACCGGAAGATCTTACGTAGCATGCGCAGGATGTTGAAGCACGATGAGGAGACGGCGTTGACTTGTCTGGTCATGGAGAGGGAGGAGTCCAGGATGAAGCCCAGGTTGCGTGTGTGGTCTGTAGGTTTGGGTGCGCTGCCCATGGCAGGGGGCCACCAGGAGTCGTCCCAGGCAGAGGGTGAGGATCCCAGGATGAGGACTTCCGTCTTATCTGAGTTCAGTTTCAGGCGGCTGCTCATCATCCACTCGGCTACGTCTCTCATCCCTTCGTGTAGGCTGGCCCTGGTGGGGTCGTTGGTGAGGGAGAGGATCAGCTGGATGTCGTCGGCGTAAGAGATGATGTTGAGGTTGTGTTGGCGTGCGATGGCCGCGAGGGGGCTCATGTAGACGTTGAAGAGGGTGGGGCTGAGTGATGATCCTTGTGGTACTCTGCAGATGACTTTGGTGGCCTCGGATCTGAACGGGGGGAGGCGGACTCTCTGTGTCCTTACGGCGAGGAAGGAGATGATCCAATCAAGTGCCTTCTCTTGGATTCCGATGTTGCTGAGGCATTGCACTAGGGTGCAGTGGCAGACAGTGTCGAACGCCGCGGAGAGGTCCAGGAGGATGAGGGCCGCAGTTTCCCCGTTGTCGAGCAGGGCTCGGATGTCGTCGGTGGGTGCGATGAGGGCGGTCTCGGTGCTGTGGTTGGCCCGGAAGCCAGACTGCGAGAGGTCGAGGGATCCGTTCGTCTCGAGGAAGGCGGCCAGCTCCTTGTTGACAGTCTTCTTGATGACTTTGGCTGGAAACTGGAGGAGCGAGATGTTACGTGGGCTTGCAGCTTGTTCAGGGTCATCCCAGGCCTTCTCCCTTAGTTCCTTCACACTTGTATTTCTATCCTGCTTATAATCTTTACGAAGTGATCTTATCAGTGCCAGAACTCTAGGCTGGATTTTTAAGGCACTATCAAGGGCTCTCTTTGTTGATGAGCATGATGAATCAAACCAACAACAAGGTGGTGTGCCGAATGCTGATTTATGTCGAGTGAGTGCAGCTTTTAATTTTGTTAGAAGAGTTCTAAACTGGGAGACTAAAAGGGAGGGAGAGGCATCCTCGTCCAAGCAGTGAAAAATATCCCCCCTACTTGGGCTATTATGGCAGAAGCCAGATTCTTTTTCTCTACCTGTGCCCACTTCATTTGGTAACCATTTTTTCTGGATAGTGCGATGTTATTCACTATCAGTTGATAGCTCTTTGCTTTTTGAGGGGTACTTAAGTAAATAAGTAATATTGCGTGATCGCTATGGCAAGTAAATGTGTTGCTAAGATGGTCCACTCTATCTTGTATTGCAGAGGAGGCTAAAATAAAATCGACCATGGACTCCGAGTTGTTCCTCCTAAATGTTGGCTCTATCTGACCTGTCTTGCCACTATTGATTAAGGTCAGTTGCCTTATGTATAGTAGCCTATTGATCATGTCGCCATATTCACTATGTGTGAAGTGTGAAAGGGGGTTGCCGTGCAGATCGTCCATCCCACACACACCTCATTGTACTTGCACAGATGGGTATTAAAATCCCCCAGACAGATTATGCTAGGAAGACCCTTTCTGTGTTCGTGATTTAATTAGTAGGTGTTCATTATTAAATCATCTACCACTCGCTTGATGTTATCCCCAAAATCATTATTATAAAAATGAATTAATATCCAATGGTCATCATTTGTGAACTCCACGTGGAGAATTTGGAAGTAGTCATTCTGGGGCCCCACCTGTTTTACTTGTACTGATAGTGTATTAGAAACTAAGAATGGTAGAACACCCTTAGCTCTAACTGACGCCTAGGGCACTGCGGGTGTATGAATAGTGCGAAATCCCAAGAAAAAAAACTGGGTCCTTAGCCCAGGTTTCTTGGAAACAGATAATGTCCATTGTTTGCCAATGATTAAGCCACTCCTCATTTCCTGCCTTTGAAGCAATTCCCGCCACATTCCATGTTACTAGACTTATCAGATTTCTTTCTCCTATTCTCTGGGGGGAAAGGGACAAGTGTGGAACCTGCGTGATAGGATCAGTGTTGGCCAATGTTGGGGGGAATGTGTAGGTAGGTGCTGGTGGTCAATCGCATGCTTCCAGACCAGAAAGGGTGGCAAATCTGTTATAGAGCCTGACCCTCGGTGCAATATTTGGGTGCTCTATGTTTCATGACATAGGGTGGCCTAGTCTTAACCTACCCCTCTGTTCAATTCCTGGAGTTGGACCCTGTTTATAGAAATGCTCCAGTGCTAAAGGAATACTCTGCGTGTTCCTAGAGCAAGATTTTTGAGGTTGCTAAGAAGGAAAGGACCAGTACAAGGGTTATTAAAATGTATCACTACGCAGGCCCCAGCGAGGGTTTTCATTGAATTTCCCACCCACCTCACCCTACTGGCCGTAATGATTTTGTTGGCTAACTGGTGGCTCCCCATTTCCCAGTCCATTGGCTGATTTGATAGCCAATGCAGGCATTTGTCCATTAGCTGCGGGTGGATTCCTGCTGATTGTCCCACAGAAGGGGGACGTTGACCAAAACCAGCACTAGAGGGGAAGATGCCGGTGGAAGGTAGAGCCATTGTTGTGGGTTATTGTCTGCCATTACCACAGAGGGATGATCTGGTCTTAGTGGGTGAAGTGCCATTCTTGATTTCCCTGTCCCTAGGGGCGCCTGATGCGCCTGGTCTGCCTTCTCTCCTTTATCCCTGAATGATGAAGGTTGGGCAATTGATTGTGTGTGGGATTGATCATAAACCAAAGGAGCCGAACCATCCATTGCGGATGTGCTTGAAGGGATGCTTAGGGGCGTTAAAACAGTCACATCCCCACCAGCACGGATATTAGTTTTAGATATTAGCTTGTCCAAAACTGAATGAGTAAAGTCTGCATTCTGGACCAAGGTTGATGGCGGTGCAGGTACGCTTTGGGTCTCAAAGCCAGCTAGTCTCTCTTCAATCTTAATCAGTTTAATGAGTATGGGGTCAAGAAGAGTAGTCATGAATTTAGTGACTTCTGCCCAAAAAGCATTGTCCAGTACTAACTCTCGGGTCAAGGTACTTGTAATTGGTGGCATCGACGCTGTCGCAATGTCCACTCTAGCTGTCTTGGCATGGACTGTCCTGGGTTTGGTCATTCTTGCAGGTTTAGGTTGTTTAGGTTGTTTAGGTTTAACAGTCCCACGACCCCTAAATTGCTTTGGAGGAGGGTCGTTTGCTACACTGGTGGGGGTGGGGATTCTATATCCCTCTAGTTGGAAGTAGATGCCAATTGAGTTATTGGTGAGGTCTTCCGTTGACCATGCGGGAGATCATCAAGTAGTGGTAGTTGTGTCCTAGGGGTAGAAGGGGCATTCTCGACGGTGCTTCCTGAGAATGACCTGTTAGCAAGAAGAAGTGGTTCCATGGACATGCGTCTCTCTGTCAGCTCTATTTCATGAGAGAGAACACTCGCTGCTCTAATCAGGAACGCATCAAGGGTTTCCACACTCCCTCCCCCTGCTTTCTCCACCGGAACCTTCCGTCTCACCATATTTATTAGACGACACTACAACATATAAAAGGAATGAAGGAAACAATAGTACCTTAGACCGGGAACAGGATGTTAAAGGGGTGGCCCAGGCCAGCCTCCGATGTGCGCAGACAGGCCTGCCCTTGGCCCGGGCACGCCTGCGCTGTCCCGCATTGCGGGAGCCCTAGCCGCAACTTAAGTTCCCCCTGGCGCGTACAATGATGTTCGGCTGTGGTCGTGCTGCTGTGAAGCTTGGGGAGTGTAGTTTTCCCCTCCGAGTCCCTCGTGGGCACAAAACAGGTCTGGCAGTGTGCAGGCAACAGGCATACCAAAGGAAATGAGCTACTGTGGTAAATTTTCACCATTCCATTAGACCAGTTGCTAACCTACTCTTTCTCAAAAATAGTAATGTATAGCAAACCAAGTAATCTGTATTACAGTGGTTTGTACAACTGAAGTTGGATTACCGTTTGAATGGTGGAAGGTTTAACTCTAGACACGGCATCCGGCTAGATGAGAGCGCTCTACCTCATTGAATATGGTTGGTCCAGTATGTCTTGACCAGTTGCAGCTCTGCTGGATTTTTTATGGTTGAATCAGTAATCACTGACTAGTTGTCTTTCTGCTGCATTGGATATGGTTGGTCCAGCAGTCACTGACTGGTTGATGCTGTGCCTCATTTAATATGGTTGACCCAGGAATCATTGACTAGGTCCCACCCTGCTGCAGTGTATATAGTTGATCCAGTAATCACTGACTAGTTGTGGATCTACCTTATTGGATATGGTTTATCCAGTCTTCACCAACTAGTTGCTGCGTTCTGCATTATTATGTTATGTTATGCAGATTTGTAGAGTGCACTATCACCTGGGAAGGTATCCTGGCACTGAGCAGGTGTGAGTCTAGCCACACATAGTACCTAGTGGGACTACTCGAAAAGCTAGGTCTTCAGCATTTTGCTGGATTCAAGAAGGGAGGAGGAAGCTCACATGTGTAGTGGCTGGTCATTCCACACTATAGGAGCGAGGTAGAAGGCTCAACCCTCAGATCTGTTTATCTGCATGCATGGAATTTGTGCAAGTAAGAGTCCGGATGAGCAGAGGTGTCTGGAAGGTTTGTGAAAGCATACACGATTTTTGAGGTATGCTAGGCCAGAGATATGTAGTGCCTTGAAAGTGTCCGTGAGGAGTTTTGAATGTGCCCATTTGTGTATGGGGAGGCAGTGGAGCTCCTTCATGTGTGGCGTAATGTGAGTGAGGCATGAGAGGTTGAGAGTGATTCTGGCTGCCAGGTTCTGAATGGTCTGCAGCAGGGCTTTAAGTGGAATGTAAAAACTGGTGGGTCTCCCAAATGGGCGTGGCCGATGTAATAAGGGCGTGGCTTAAAAACACATAAGTAAAAAAACTGTGCGTAGCATAGTGTGCTGCCCGATTGGTATTTTGCTGTTTCTGTTTAAGAATCCAGATATGATACAAGTAACATCATGCCTACAACAAACCAGGACTATTAGCTTTGTCAATGGTTGTTAGTTGCATAAGAAAAAGCAGCAGCAACTATGGCATATAAAACTGAAAAAGCTTCCACCTAAAGTCCTGGTGACATCACAACGACGTTGCTGCTCCTGCATTTCTAAAAGAGAAGGGAAATCCAGAGAGAAAATGACTCTCTTTAAAGGATTTCCCTTCCCCTATAATGCACACCTGGCATGACGTCAAGCCTTAACTTCTCCACTAGTGAGAAGTGAGCAGTGTGAGCACGCGCACATCATGTGCCTGCTGTCACTGCAGTCATGAAAAAAATGGACCGCCTTTGCCAGGGCACAAAACAGAGCCCAATAGAGACCCGTTTCGAGGCCCCATTTAAAAAACTGCCGGTGCTCAGCACCAGTGAGACCCGGCCCACTTAAAGCCCTCGTCTGCAGTCTTATGGTTAGGTTTTGTTGAAAATGGTATAGAGGGTTTTCCGGTAGTCTAGCATGCTTGTGACTAGGATGTGTGTAACGGTTTTACGGGTGCTGTTAAGGAGCCATTTGATAATCATCCTCAGCATCTTCAGGATATGGAAGAATGAGGCAGTGATGGCTTTGATTTGGGCGGTCATGTCTAGTTTGCTGTTGATGATGATCCGAAGGCTCTTGGGATGGGTGGTGGGGTTGGGTGTCGGTCCTAGTGATGTGCTCTTCCCACAGTTCACAATTGGATATAGTTGCTGTCTGCCTCGTTGGATATGATTGATCTAGTTATTGGTGAGTAGTTGCTGCCCTGCTACACTGTAGATCATGGATCTAGTAATCACTAACTAATTGCCGCTGTGCCTCATTGGATAGGGTTCATTCAGTAATCGCTGACAAGTTGCCGCTTTGCCTCACTTTGGATGATTGATTTAGTAATCATTAACTAGTTGCCACTCTGCCTCATTTCATTTGGTTCATTTGGTTGATCCAGAAGTCACTGACTGATTGCCGCTCTGCTGCATGGGATATGGTTGACTCTGGGATCCAACTGAAATTGCCCCAGGATATTTTCTCTACCAACTGGCTACTTCTGATGACGAATTTTTTAAAGTGATATAGCGTACCCCTCAAATCAAGGCTGATTTTCAAATTCTTTGTCTTGCTTTCTGATGATGATGATGCAGCAATGTTGGCATGTAACAAAATTCTCTTCTAGAACTCTGGGATGGTTTTGTTGAACGTTGCAAGAAAAATAGCTAGACAATAATCTGAATTGTCATTTGTAACCCACCCCCTCGCCCCTCCTCCCTTCATGGTTCATAAATATATTTGTCAGGAAGGGTAAGCATAATAAGTTTCATAATGTATTTATGGATTATCGTGTGATAAGTTGGACCAGAAATAGGAGTTTGAGAACACAGATTGAAGAAAGTTACTTGGCTTTGGTTCAGACCTGAGCAATAATTTTGAAATTCCATAGTTTGTGTGGGGAAATGAATGACAGAATGTCTTTAAGAGCTTAGAAACAAAGGATCCAATCAGCAGCAGAATGTGGTGCTTAGTTATATGTTTTTTTCACGTGCCTCACTGGAGGTTAAACAGAAAACATTTTTCTGAGGAAACTAAAATTACATTCCATATTATTGAACTTTAGACCTCAATTTGATATTCAGCCAATGAATATGTCCCTAAAATATCTGTATACTGTTCCCAATATGTGTCTTATATAATCAGATCAAGTTAGGGTAATAGGGTAAACTAATTGACCACATCACAATTTAGAAGGTGGTGTAACAGGGGTGTGTTTTGACCCCTGCTCTCTTCTCCTTGTATATAAATAATGTAGCTAAATTACCCTTGCTATTGAATGTGGTTTTCCTTGGAAGGTAGGCGGGCAGAGAAATCTGGCACTCTTGTTCCTTAATAACACTCAGTTACTCGCCAAGACTCCAGCAGGAATGCAGCGGCTTCTAGATCATTTGTGGGCTTTGGTAATGAAAGAGGATTGGAATTAAATCTTCCAAAACTAAGTTTATAGCCAGAACCCTACACTTAAAGTTGGGAACAGTTGAGATTGAGTAAGTCACTGATTTTGAGTATCTTCGGGTTAAGCTAACTCACAATATATCTTGTTCACCACATCTAACAAACAGCAAAGTCAAACTACAGCATTACGCAGGGGCGGTGATAAAAACCTTTAATGATACTACAACCAGAGCAATTTCCCAGACACTCAAAAATTATAATGTGAAAGCTTTAGGTGCTGCCTTATATGGAGCTGAAATCTGGGGGCACAGTATGATCTCTAAGTTAACAAAATCAGAAAGTAGATTTTTTAAATTTTTGATTAGCATTCCCAGAGTGCCCCCCTTTTGTATATCTATCTTTGTCTTAGGACACAAACCAATTCCCCAAAGAGTGAAATGGTGCTCAATTTTATATTGGTGTAGCTTTTGGAATATGAATGAGCTGGGTGCTTAAAGAACAGCACTTGGAGAAGTGTTAAACTCAGCCCATGTACTGAAGGTTCTTTGGCAGAAACATGTGAGGACTATATTGCACTCACTTTGTGTCAAAAACTCCTTGCCATAAGTATTAAACCAAGTATTACAAGTCTACCTCATCAGCGTGTTTGTAGCAATAATATTCTAATACTTAAACAGCAAGATATGTTGTATTACTGTGATGTCTTTATTGTTATTGTTTTATGTGCTTTAAAACTCATGCCAGACACCTCATGTCCATGCCTGTATTTTTCTGATCCCACTCCGCATTTTGTTAATTATACTGCGGGTCCCATGTAGACTACAACTCCCATCTTCACATGGATGCCTGTGATGCGTACCACGTGACAGGGATGCACGCCGTCCGGTACCATTACTTATGTGTCGTGCCCAGACAGTGGGCACTAGGACCCTGAACTGGAGCAACGGGCCAGGGGACACCGGACACCACTTCCGGTCAGGGGAGGGAACAGGGGACATAGAGGAGACGACCAGCAGACCAAGAGGTCAGGGGTTAGGGACGCTGTACCACAAGATATGAATAAAGGTGCCTTATGATCAGCCACCGCGTCCTGTGATCTCTGGGGGCTAACGATACGACAACTGGCGACGAATCATCGTGTCTGATGCCCAGCGAGACCAGGAGCCCACCCTGATTCACGTCAAGGATCGAGGGATGAGTCCAGCAAGACCGGGAGCCCACCCTGGGTTTCCACACAGGGGAACGTGCCCGGCATTTGGCCAAACATGCAGGAAATGCAACAGAAGCAACCACTGTGCCAGCGTATGCCAGGGACTGCAATTTAGAAATGAAAGAGGAAGAGCGGGAAGACCGCGAACGACAACGAGCCCGCATATCAGACACGTCAAAACAGCGAACAGAAGCTCCTCGATTGAGTCAGGAGAAGAAAGGGAAGAAGAAAAAGTAGAACGACTCTACCTCATGTCAGACGCTGCTGCCATGTCCGCTGATGAAAGTGAAAAGCAAGAAAGCATCCGCCTAGTGGACAAGAACACAATAAAGAAGACGGAGTCTGTGACCATAGGCGTAGGACCACACAAGGCAAGGTTTGTTTTGGACAGCGGCACCACATGCAACATCATGTGCGTGTCGGAATATGAGAAGATGGAGGTGAGACCAACGTTGAAGCCGTCCAAAGTAGAAGTTTTCACATAGGGGTCAAGAAAGCCAGTGACAAACATGGGAAAATTCACAGAAGACCTAACATACAAAGGTCAAACGACAAAGGAAGAGATTCACGTGTTGAAGGGTGACATTCCAGCACCATGCTTACTGAGCAATGTCACATCACAGATAATGGGCCTCATCGAAATGACATACAACATGTCAGAAAAACAAACATCTTGAAGGAATACCCCAAGTTTCTGCAAGGACTAGGGAAGCTGAAGGGGAGTCAAATAACGCTGCACATCGATGAAGCAGTGAGACCAGAAGCTCAGCACCACAGTGTAGTGCCAATATATCTGCAACCGCAAGTAGAAGAAGAGCTTGAAGTGCTGCTCAAGCAGGATATCATAGAACCTGCAGAAGGACCGACGCCCTGGGTGTCACCAATAGTGGCAGTACCGAAGAAAGACACATCCAAAATAAGAATCTGTGTCGACATGAGAATACCAAACACAGCGATCCAACGTGAGAGGCACCCTGAACCTCATCTTGATGATATGATCAGCTGCCTAACAGGCACAAGAAGTTTCTCCAAGCTAGACTTGTGCAAGGGATATCACCAGCTCGAGCTCGATCCTCAGTCCAGATACATCACCACGTTTTCCACGCACCTAGGTCTGTTCCGATATAAAAGGCTGAGTTTTGGAATATCGTCGGCTGCCGAGATATTTCAGGAAACAATTAGGCAAGTAATAAGGCAGGTAAAAAAATAGCTTAAATTACAGTGATGATATTCTGGTGTTTGGCAAGTCCGACGAGGAGCACGACAAGGCATTGCGAGAGGTGTGCTCCCAGCTGGAACAGGCGGGGTTGACCCTGAATGAGGACAAGTGTGAACTAGGGCGAGACAAACTAGTATTCTTTGGCCACATCTTCTCCAAGAAAGGAATGCGGCCAGATCGCAGCAAAGTGGACACGCTGGAAAGAGCGAAACAACCAGTTGACATTGCAGAAGTGCGGTCATTCCTCGGCCTAGCCAACTACTGTGCAAGATATATCAAAGACTTTGCCACGGTGAGTGCACCGTTGAGAGAACTGACATTACAGGGCCAGAGTTTCATGTGGACTGAAGACTGCAGCAGAGCGTTTGAGGAGATAAGACATGCCGTGACGGCAGTAGATCACCTGGCGTATTTTGACCCGCTGCTGTGCACCGAACTGACAGTAGATGCCAGCCCAGTGGGTTTGGGGGCCATACTGGCACAACACAGACCAGGCAAAGACTCACCGAGATGCGTGGTAGCCTACGGAAGCAAGAGCCTATCAGATGTTGAAAGAGCATATTCCCAACCGGAGAAAGAGAGCCTGGGGGTAGTGTGGGCATGTGAACACTATCACATGTTCATCTATGGAAAACCATTCACAATAATAACGGATCACCAAGCACTCATAACAATTTATGGCAATCCCAATGCAAAAATACCGCCCCGGATAGAGAGGTGAGGAATACGGCTAATGGATTACAACTTCAAAATAATACACAAGCCTGGAAAGGAGCACAACCAGGCTGACTACATGTCAAGACACCCCCTGCCACGTGCAGTGGAGGCAACAACAATGGCGGAAGAATACCTAAACTTCGTGCTGAAACACAACACACCAGTATCAATAACGATGGAAGAACTGGAACGGGAAACGAAACAAGACCCTACCATGCGAGCAATACAGAAGGTGACAAGACAACAACGGTGGAGACATGTCAACAACAACAGCATTCTGAAAGAAGGGGTAGCAAAAGAGGAACTTCTGGCGTTCAAAAAGATCCACGCAGAGCTCTTACGCAGGGGCGGTGATAAAAACTTATAATGATATTACAACCAGAGCAATTTCCCAGACACTCAAAAATTATAATGTGAAAGCTTTAGGTGCTGCCTTATATGGAGCTGAAATATGGGGGCACAGTATGATCTCGAAGTTAACAAAATCAGAAAGTAGATTTTTGAAATTCTAGATTAGCATTCCCAGAGTGCCCCCCTTTTGCATATCTATCTTTGTCTTAGGACACAAACCATTTCCCCAAAGAGTGAAATGGTGCTCAATTTTATATTGGTGTAGCTTTTGGAATATGAATGAGCTGGGCGTTTAAAGAACAGCACTTGGAGAAGTGTTAAACTCAGCCCATGTACTGAAGGTTCTTTGGCAGAAACATGTGAGGACTATATTGCACTCACTTTGTGTCAAAAACTCTTTGCCATAAGCATTAAACCAAGTATTACAAGTCTACCTCATCAGCGTGTTTGTAGCAATAATATTCTAATACTTAAACAGCAAGATATGTTGTATTACTGTGATGTCTTTATTGTTATTGTTTTATGTGCTTTAAAACTCATGCCAGACACCTCATGTCCATGCCTGTATTTTTCTGATCCCACTCCGCATTTTGTTAATTATACTGCGGGTCCCATGTAGACTACAACTCCCATCTTCACACGGATGCCTGTGATGCGTACCACGTGACAGGGATGCACGCCGTCCGGTACCATTACTTATGTGTCGTGCCCAGACAGTGGGCACTAGGACCCTGAACTGGAGCAACGGGCCAGGGGACACCGGACACCACTTCCGGTCAGGGGAGGGAACAGGGGACATAGAGGAGACGATCAGCAGACCAAGAGGTCA
Source organism: Lissotriton helveticus (assembly GCF_964261635.1). NCBI lineage: Eukaryota > Metazoa > Chordata > Amphibia > Caudata > Salamandridae > Lissotriton > Lissotriton helveticus. Next base: position 1,969,463,023 of record NC_136065.1, read on the forward strand.
GGGGTTAGGGATGCTGTACCACAAGATATGAATAAAGGTACCTTATGATCAGCCACCGCGTCCTGTGATCTCTGGGGGCTAACAATATGACATTATGGCTGCCGGCTTTGACCGGCTTCACCCTCGCCGGCACTCCAGGAAGAAAGCACTACACCATGGGTAAGCTTAAGCTTATAGGACCTTCTGTGTGTCATTTGGGAGCCAGCCGCACTGGCCTCACGATATCCTGTTACCCTCCAGAAAGGGAGGGGTTTTCTCATGTTTTGGAACCTGAGGGTCACTCATGGTTTCAAAACGCTAGACGTAACGCAAACGTAAACATACTGGAGCCCTTGGTACAGAGTAGGCCAGTTTTTAATATATCACAACAAGTTTAAAATCATATTAATTTGCTAAGTCCGTGTGGGAGTGACCTGTTCTACGGTGTTACTCCAGTCTGGGTAGGGCAGCTGCACTTTTTTCACTCCCTGGCGGTTTGTCAGGTATATTTCCGCTACTACTAACAGTTTGCTTTTAAGGGACACACAGTGTAGCGTTTTGAAGATCATGATCATTGTCTTGTATTTGCACAATTTTTGGGTGGATAATATTTTCCACATATACTTCATATAAAAGATTCCTGGTCCTTCTGTCTGTCATGATAAATTTTTCAGTGGGGCGCTTCTGGTTGTACCTAGTGGCTTGTGGGTGGATATCACTTACTCTTTGAGAAGGTAAGATATCCATCATATAAAAAAATATTATAGACACACAGATAACCACCTTAAACAAGCCTTTATGTGGTTGCTGAGCACTGTTAGACCTTGAGCACAGGCCATTGACAACAGTCATTATTTTACCATACACAGTTAAGCACTCTTGTATCTCTGCAAATGTTGCGTGATTTTGAAATGTTTTCTTTTCTTTGCATTCTTAGAATGGCAGTGGTCCCACCAAACATAAGGGCCACCATCACTTTGGCTGTCTTTATCCTTGACTGGCCAGTATAAATAACTTTCTATATTATAGAAACACTGTGAACAGAGTGACTAACAACTAAGGTCCTGATGAATGCCCTGGAACCCCTTTTGGGGACCACTTGTGGGCAGAAACATGTTGAACATTGAGAGGGGTATATTTGGTTTACAACCCGGTTCTCTTTTTAACTCTACTCCGTTGGACCTACAGAATAAAGTTATTTTGGCATCCTTGAGATAGTTTTAACTAACACTACACACTGTATTTTCACTAGTACTCTGTCCCTCACTGACCCCTTTTAAATCGCTCATCAAAATACCTCTTCTCCTCCCACTCAGGGATTTGTAGCCCACACAATGGACTTCACAGTCCGGTTGTGAGGAGGGGACCCAATGATGAAGCATGGCACCCTCGGGTGAGTGAGGGTTCTCGTCCTAAAAAAGGATCTCTTTCATGTAAGCAAATTCATCATATCACACACATACTTATCTTGACAGGTTACAGTTTCAGGCTGTAGTCCAGCCTTCAGCCCTTTCTGCATCACAAGACCAGGCATACTTAAGTGTGAATTGCATGTAATAGTGGGATTAGTATGCATCTGGTAGGGCCAATCCCTAGATCCCTAGTGTGAATATAATTAGTTAATGATCACTGCAGCGTGCCTGTGCAGCATGTGCGCCGTTGGCGCTACAAAGGCAAGCCTGTCTGCACCCGTCCGAGGCCGGCCGGGGCCAAGGGCCAGTCACTATGTCCCTTTGCAATCTAAACCTATTAAACAAAAACGTTCCTGTCATAGAAACGATGGACCCCCTCATTGCCATCCCAGTCAGAAACGTCAACCCATGCCCCAATACACTTAATATTATTTAACTAATGATCACCTACCTCAACATTCACTCTATGGTCAAGCACAAACTTAAATATTTCATCTACTTAATACCAAATCCTAGACATACTGCTCATATCCAAAACATGGTTCAGAATCCACACCAGATATCCTTTTGGACCTTCCACAAAGCTACTTCCTACTACATACCAACAGGCATACAGGCAAAAAAGGTGGAGTGGTACCAGCTGTAATCAAGAAACATCTTATTTTCCCATGACTCACTTTAATTAGTATTCCTGCTGTCGATAGTTTGTTGATCAAATTTGACTCTCCAATCTCCCCCTTGATATGTGTCCTCCTGTACCGGACCCCTGGCCACTTGTACAATTCCCTCAACTCCTGGCAGATTCAATCTCCCCACTAGTTATTGACCACGTGAAAATATTGCTAATTGGCGACATCAAGTATTGGGTGAATGTGGAATCCGGCAGGCAAACATCCACAGAACTAACTGATCTACTGAGCACCATAATTCTTGACCAACATGTGTTTGTACCCACACATATTAAAGGTCAAACACTACACTAGATTTGGTCCACCAACTTATCTATATCTAATCTGTCTCCCCCGTGTATGTTCGGACCATCATCTAACTAAGCTCTCTTTGACCAGCTTGACCCGGCTTAAACCTCCCCCATACTCTGTAACTACTTCCATGCACTGGACCCGAACAGACCTCAATGCCTTCTGCGATTCATTGGCATTCTGTCTAACTGATATCAAATGTGTTGTGAGTGGCGCACCCCTAGTTTCTCAGCTTAACTCAACTAATAAACTGTGTAAAATAAATTACTGCATGCTGCGCAGGGTTGGGGAACTGTCAATCTCCCTGTATATGACTGCGAAAGTGTTTCAAGTGAAAGTTTACTTGAAAACCTGAGTGCACTGCTGTGTGTATATAACATAAACACTTGACTAAATTCTTTACCACTTCTCTCTATCTGACCCTAAGAAGTCTTTAGACAAATACGAGGAAGCAATTTCCAACTGCAGCCAACAATATGTATACTCTCCTCTATAAAGCCAAACGAGCCAGTCTCCATGATGAGTCTAAATGGTAATCAGAAGACTTAGAATTAGCCAAACTCAAACTCCGCAGTGCAGAACACAAATGGCGTAACAATTACTCACTTTGAAAAAAGAAAGTCTATACTCAATGCTTAAACGCATATAAAAAAATCAATCATGCTTGCCAAATCAGCTTTCTTCTTGATCTAAATTCTAAATTCTGTTAGCAAAACAAAGGAGATCTTTGGAATTGTCTCAGAATGATCTAATCCTGACAGAGTGACCTTACCTATTCTACCCACACAAAATCTATGTGATGACCTCAATTCCTTTTTCATTGACTAGATCAAGGTGATAAAAGATAGCATTCCTCCAAGTTCACTAGTCATTATAACCCCATTAGAAAACAGAAACCTCATCACACTCTCAGAGTTTCCCACTATCAGCAAAGATTGCTGTGTGGACCTGCTGACCAAGGTTAAATTGGAATCCCCCAATGACACATGCCCTCCACAAGTCCTAAAAACAGTCTTTTCTCTCTCCCCTCACCTAGCCATCTCCCTCCATAACTCGTACCTCAGTCAAGGCAGTGTACCTAGCCCCTTGTACTCTTATTCAGATCTGGAGTATGTCTAGCACCACACATAGCCAACCACTGGTACTGTAACACACTCCCATTGCAAATAATAGTGTTAGGTACTTAAAATGAAACCCCATAGGAAATAACGTAAAAATAAATGAATAAATACATGAATGAATGAATTTACTTCTTAAAAATGTATATAAGTTTAATGTTAAAAATATATACAAATACATATACAAAATAGTGGGTATTTTATTTTAAATTATTTCTCAATTTAAAAATAAGTGTAACTTTGTTTAAAAACGAATTAAATTAATTTAAATGAATTCTAAACAGGCCTTGAGAAATCTACTCACCCACACAATATGGCAAGTCAGGTTTTATGAGGGTGAGCTATTTTTAGGGACTACTGGACCAGCCTGGTGAGAGACATGAGCTGACAAAGAACAGGTGTTGAGTTCATTTAGAAAGTTAATGAGCAATAAAATTGCTTTAAATATTGTTTTTATTGTATTCAGTTTGCTTTGTGTACAAAGACACAGGTCAGATGCCAGCTCATGTCTTCTTACGTGTTGCTGTTTATTGTATCCTGAAGATTGATGATTACAAAATCCTCTATCTTTACAGTCGGCGAAAGAAAAGTAAAGTGAACTTTTTGAAAATCATGCTGGGGTACAGGTAGTGTGAAATGAAATGCTGTAGGATGTCAATTTTTTTCCTAACACACATTTAAATAGCTCGTAAATGAGCTGTACACGTTTTGAAAAATATATTTTAGTTGTTGGATAACCACTTTTGTAAATTCTGAAGTCTGATGGAAACAAAGGGTTTAATACAATCAGAACATTATACTTGGTATCCCAATTGCCAAATATTCTCGTTTGTACACTCTATGGTTTTACCAGTAAAACTGCATGTTAGTGGGAAAGTTTGTGGCCATTTCAATGGAAATGTGCTGCCTGTAAATGGTAGGGCACTACCACATCATGCTTTAGTAATATATTTATTAAACGTGAGCGTTCTTAAACATGAACTAAGAAACACTCCTGCCCCACCCTAAATGACAATCCAATTAGTGTACTAGGAGACAAATAAGGGGTCATGTGTACCTTATATATGGTCTAGATTTTTAATATGCATGGAGCAAAGGTTTAGTCTATTATATCAAACTAAAGAGTTTTTGTAAAGAAGACATGCTGAACTCACATATTTGAAGGTGCTCTCATATGTGATACGAAGAAAAAGGTGACTCGATAAAATAAAATATTTGCCTAGGATCACACAATTTGAGATCAATTTATAGGTCGAGAGCATTACAGTTAGATTGTGTAGACTATTCAAGTGACTAGATCTGGAGGTCTGGTAACATTCTAATGATTTTTCAAAGTCTGTATACAAACCTTTTAACATAATATATAAATATAAACATTTTACTTAAGGTGGGAAGTTTTTAAAATAAATCTTTAAAGAAGAATTTTAATCTACTGTATTGAAATTAATTAGATTTTTTTTAATTAAGTTAAGATTTAGCGCTGTGCCATTTTAAAAAAATCTGCATTTACAATAAATATATAAATCATATAAATTAATATTTAACTTGAAATGAAAATAAAAATCTGCATTTACAATAAATATATAAATCATATAAATTAATATTTAACTTGAAATGAAAATAGTTTTCAATAAAGTTTAATATACTTTTCAATATACTTAACTGTAGGGAGGTCTCTTCCCCAGTGGCGGAGATCTTCACCTGCCTGCGAAAGATTACCAACAGTAACTTCAGATTCATGAATTTGGATCCACCCCCTGATTCCAGGAGGTGAGGATATGTTATGTTATGTTATAAGGAACTTATCAAGCACTCGTTCACCAAACGGCTTCTTGGCGCTGAGGGAGACGTGAAGCACCAATAGAGGAAAGAGACCTTGGGCCAGATGTAGGAAGGCTATTACCGGTCGGTAACGGCCGAAATTAAAGAATTTTGGCTGTTACCGACCGGTAATAGGCTTTTGTGATGTAGGTGTGCAATTTACAGATTCTGTAAATACCGAATCGGTATTTACCGATTCAGTATTTACCGAATCATCATTTACCGATTCGGTATTTACCGTATCTGTAAATGACATGTAGGAAGCACTTTGAAGAGTGCTTCTGTGCTTTAAGGATTCGTTATTTACCACCAACTTACAGTTGGTGGTAAATAACGAATACCTCTGTAAATGCAAATCTGTGCATTTACACCAGTGCCATGTGGCAGACGTACATGCCCTTAGGGCATGTATGTGTGCCACATGTGCACACAAGCACTATTCAGTGGTGCAACAGGGTGTCAATGTGACACCCTGCCATCCTTGACTCTTTCCCTATTTTACCGAATCGGTATTTACCGATTCGGTAATTGACATTAATTCCTATGGGCCTCCAGGCCCATAGGAATAAATGGCAAGTACCGAATCGGTAAATACCAAATCTTAACGATTCAGTAATTTTTACAGATTTTTTTATCTACATAGCATTTACCAATTCAAAAATACCGAATCGGTAAAATTTGGTATTTTCGATTCGGTACATTTAAATTACCTACATCTAGCCCCTGGTTATCATATGCCTGGGAGAACAGCCATGTCTTCAGCTGTTTTCTGAATGGTGCATATGAGGTGGCCGTCCTCAGCTCCATCGGGAACGAGTTCCAAAACTGAGGAGCTAAAACTGCACACCGAGAACCTCCATGTTTCTTGCGTTTAAAGGTGGGGGTGACTAGCAGATTCAAATGGGAAGATCGTATGTATATAAGATATGTATGTATGTATATATATGGTATTTCTGTAGCGCAAACCTAGCTAATAGGCAGGGGAGTGCCAGACATGGAAGCATAAACTTAGCAGTAATTTACTTGTAAATGGTAAATAGCCAAAAGTAGTAAACTTACTACAAAGTGTAAAAGTAAAGTCACTTTGTGAATACCACCCATGTCTTTGAAAAGTGGCATGTATTCCTGCAGTATACTGTAGTTTTCACATCTAATGACAACAAAGGTGAAATGTATCTGTTAGACATTTTCTGTGGTTGTGTAGTTCATGAGCGTGACTTTTCCAGTGGCAGTGATAAATCGTTTGTGCTCCACTTTATGGTAGCTTTGCGGAAAGGGTTTGCAAAGCAGCCTTTCAAAGGGATTAGAGTGAAACCTCTGTAGGTACAGTTGTGCTTTTTCACCACGGTCAGGTGAGACCTTGAACCTGGTCAATGATACTGCTTCTGTGACATGTGGCATTAAGGGGTCGATTCCGATTCAGGAAAAAAAAACGTCTGAGGAATCGTATTCGTAGCCGTTTCCGTACGAACCATACAAATCCGTCCGAATCGCGCAGTATGATCCGTTTCCGAAAAATATGTCCGAATGTCTTCGAACCGTACGAAAAACAAGCGAAGCTCTGTACGATACTGACTCGGGAATCGAACCGTATGATTTGTAAACATGCCGTACGACCCGCAAAGTACGATCCGGACCGGGGACCCAGAACGCCATACGTACGGAAAAACAACGTCGCGTATGAACTGTGATTTGTACGGAAAACATCGCGTATGAGCGAACCACATTATCAAATACATAACGAACCCCCCACAATGCAGCGCACGCGTACCCCGCAAAAACATCGCGTTTGAGAGAGCTACACAGTAATTCACAAAACGAACCCCCCAACCAAGCGCACTTGTATCCCGCAAAAACGTCGCGTTTGAGAGAGCTACACAGTAATTCACAAAACGAACCCCCCAACCAAGCGCACTCGTATCCCGCAAAAACATCGCATATGAGAGAGCTACACAGTAATTCACTAAACGAATCCCCCAACCAGACCAGGTGGTATGATCTGCAGAGGATGGTGAAGCGCAAGATGGACGAGGACTACGCCCAGAGCCAGTACACTGGAGGTGGTGGTCCCCGCAGACCAGTACAGTACCATCTCTAGGAGGAGAAGGTCATGGCCCTCCTACCACCGGTGGGAGTACATGGAATTGAAGGAGTCGTGGAGCCTGGTGAGAATACCAACAACTCATGTAACATGGGGGACTCCCAGCAGTGGCCACACATATGAGGGGTGGGTGGATATGACACCCAGCAGTGGCCAACAGTATGGGGGTGGGTGGATATGACACCCAGCCGTGCCTAACAGTATGGGGGTGGGTGGATATGACTTACAGCAGTGGCCAACAGTATGGGGGTGGGTGGATATGACTACCAGCAGTGGCCAACAGTATAGGGGTGGGTGGATATGACTCCCAGCAGAGGCCAGACATAGGAGGGGTGGGTGGATATGGCTTCCAGCAGTGGCCAGACATAGGAGGGGTGGGTGTATATGACTCCCAGCAGTGTCCAGACATAAGAGGGGTGGGTGGAAATGACTCCCAGCAGTGCCCAGACATAGGAGCGGTGGGTGGATATGACTCACAGCAGAGGCCCGACATAGGAGGGATGGGTGGATATGACTCCCAGCAGTGCCCAGACATAGGAGGGGTGGGTGGATATGACTCCCAGCAGTGCCCAGACATAGGAGGGGTGGGTGGATATGGCTCCCAGCAGTGGCCAGACATAGGAGGGGTGGGTGTATATGACTCCCAGCAGTGCCTAGACATAAGAGGGGTGGGTGGATATGATTCCCAGCAGTGCCCAGACATAGGAGGGGTGGGTGGATATGACTCACAGCAGAGGCCAGACATAGGAGGGGTGGGTGGATATGACTCACAGCAGTGCCCAGACATAGGAGGGGTGGGTGGATATGACTCCCAGCAGTGCCCAGACATAGGCGGGGTGGGTGGATATGACTCCCGAGGCCAGACATAGGAGGGGTGGGTGGATATGACTCCCAGCAGTGCCCAGACATAGGAGGGGTGGGTGGATATGACTCCCAGCAGAGGCCAGACATAGGAGGAGTGGGTGGATATGACTCCCAGCAGTGCCCAGACATAGGAGGGGTGGGTGTATATGACTCCCAGCAGTGCCCAGACATCAGAGGGGTAGGTGGATATGACTCCCAGCAGTGCCCAGACATAGGAGGGGTGGGTGGATATGACTCCCAGCAGAGGCCAGACATAGGAGGGGTGGGTGGATATGACTCTCAGCAGAGGCCAGACATAGGAGGGGTGGGTGGATATGACTCCCAGCAGAGGCCAGACATAGGAGGAGTGGGTGGATATGACTCCCAGCAGTGCCCAGACATAGGAGGGGTGGGTGGATATGACTCCCAGCAGTGGCCAGACATAGGAGGGGTGGGTGTATATGACTCCCAGCAGTGCCCAGACATAAAGGGGTGGGTGGATATGACTCCCAGCAGTGCCCAGACATAAAGGGGTGGGTGGATATGACTCCCAGCAGATGCCAGACATAGGAGGGGTAGGTGGATATGACTCCCAGCAGTGCCCAGACATAGGAGGGGTGGGTGGATATGACTCCCAGCAGTGCCCTGACATAGGAGGGGTGGGTGGATATGACTCCCAGCAGAGGCCAGACATAGGAGGGGTGGGTGGATATGACTCCCAGCAGTGCCCAGACATAGGAGGGGTGGGTGGATATGACTCTCAGTAGAGGCCAGACATAGGATGGGTGGGTGGATATGACTCCCAGCAGTGCACAGACATAAGAGGGGTGGGTGCAGAGGACTCCCAGCAGAAGCCAACAGTATGGGGGTGGGTGGATATGACTCCCAGCAGTGCCCAACAGTATCGGGTGGGTGGATATGACTACCAGCAGTGGTCAACAGTATGGGGGTGGGTGCAAGAGGCAGGGCCTGAAAGCTGCAAGAGGAAGACTGAGAAGGGTGCAAGTGGGAGTGTAGGAGGGTGCAAGGGGGATTGTGAATAATCTAAAAAGTTGGTCACCACATCAACAATACTGCGTACATCCATGCACAATTGCACTCATCCCATGGCCCAGGTACACACCAATGCCTCATGCTCAATGTACAGGGAGTGTGAAAGTACTGACAACATACCTGACACTGGGCCCTGGTGTAGGCAACACAAGGCCCTCCTGTGAGCACTGAAAATACCAACACCAGGACAACAAGGTCAGATATCTTGAACAGGAACTCACAACCACTGTCATGGCAGCATGCCCTATTGGGGAACAGCCACACCACAAAGGACGCCCAGTTGCAAACCTGACTCAAACTACCAGCACAGCCTGTCACTCACACCCCTTACATATACATAGCCACCTAGGACAGGCAATGGAGTGCCCCACTGTCACAATCGTCATGTAGCACAACAAATACAGATCTGATGAAGCATCCAAGCAAAACATGCATGGTGGTGATGCACAAGTCCCCTGCACTGATACCACAACACCAGTAGCTTTACCTCAGTGAGGCAGTGGATGCAAAGAATCGTGCCATGGTGCTTGGTAATGTCAAGGTGATGCATCTTGGAGATGTGCCACGTACTAAAGCCCAGCGCCAGAAGTCGGTGTACTGGTTGTGTTGTGGTGTGCAGTGGTTGCCTGTCATGGCGTAGCTACACCTCCTAAAAGTGGCTGACTGTAATCTTAAAGATTTCACTCAGTCACTTCTATGTACATGCTGCCTCAAAACCCTGTGCATGCTTGAAGCAGACGTAAGGACACAGCATTGTGCAGGTAGGTCCCCACAGAGCATAACAGGACCTGCCTTGCGCCAGCTACACAACTACAGCAATGTGCCACTTCCATGGCACAGATGCGTGACGCAGCTGTTCTGTTTTTCCACCATGGTGATCCGCAGTGTTAATGTGTTGCATCCATGCTGGCATAGCTGTGGTGCATGATGAATGCCAAATCACTGCTGATATGGCTGGCTCTGCCATTCATTATAAATAGACCCTCACATGTCAATGATTCCTGAGCACAGATCAATCTGACCCCACAAAATAAACATCCACAAGTGATCAATATGAAAAAAACAAAGCAGGTGGCACAGGGACAACGACAATGTATATGGAAATTTGATGTTGCATTACATGGCATTAACATATGCTGTCTCTCACACCCACAGGGCAACGTGCGGTATCTACCCCCAACCAGGGGGGAGATGGATCACAGTTCCAGGCTCCGCAGGATCCTCATCCCACCAACAGCGACGCCTCTCACCACTCCATGGATGACACAGACCAACCTGGCACCTCTGGTTCCCAAACCCGTGCAGCAGCTGGATCAGGGCCATCTGTGCCAACCACCACACCCATTCCTGCCACATCCCAGCAGACAGCTCGGCACCCTGCCCATGATCCACAGCTGAGCCAGTCTGACATTGAGGGACGAGGTTCGCCGGACACCAAGGAGGTGGCAGACAACACCACCACTATCAACCCTCAGGGATCCCGGCGACCCGATGACCCCACTACAGCAGGCCAGGCTTGTGTGGGCAAGGGTGGTGGGAGTGGCACAAGATGGTCAAATAAATTTGACAACCACTATACGTATTGATGTACTAATTATTTTTCCCAGACTAAACAGCCTACGTGTGGGGATATGTCAAAGTATGCCAGAGTGCAGGACAAACTAAAGCCATCCATACAGTGGAGTCTGAGTCCCGTTGAGGACACACATAGGTCACAATGCATCATCAACTACATACATGGAGGGCAACACTCACCTGTGATGGTTACTATCTGCTGAGGGGGGGGGGTGGCTTGCCATACTGCTATGACAGACAGTTATGGAACAGTCCCATGAATGTGTAGAGGTCATGTGTAATGTGTAGGTGTCCAGGGAGGGAGTACCAGGTCTGTTTGTTTAGGTGGGAGAACTATCACCCACATGCAGCTGTATTGTGGATGTGATGAATGGTCCCCAGGGCAACGGTGGCTGGACGGACTTTGGGCAACGGGGTGTAGGTTGGCAGACGTACATATTTCAGCTACTATTGGTTTGGGTTCTAGAGTGCCTACTGAGTGTGGCAGAGGAGAATGAAGGTGTTCCTGCAGTTGACTGTGGGACTATTGTACGTATCTAAGGTAGGCGGTCATGTGGCTGTGGCACGGGAAGTTGAGGATGATGTGTGCGCATGCACCCTGTATGTGCACAAGTACTGCTGGAGTATGGCTCTTGTTCCTGCATAGATGTTGCTGCCGTAGTACAGCTGCCTGGTGTCATGGACCTGGGTGGCTGTCTGTCTTGACTGGGAGTGGATCTATCTGTAGATCATTTCCTGCATGTGGAGGGAATTGCAACATGAGGTAGTGACGGTGTTGTCTTGGGGAATTGGATGCAAACGTTGACGTACCAATGCTGGATGTTGGTGTGCATCTCATCCAGCCAGGACTTGCTCTACCTCTGACCCATGTAGTCTGTGTAGGTGCTGACCTGTGTGCTGATGTAGTACTCCAATGTCTGATGAGCAATCAGTTGTGTCGATTCCAAGCTCAGTAGTCTCAGATTTTGACACAATTAATGGTGAAGCCTCTCTGCTCGATTAGCAGATGTGTCAATCCAGTTCCCCTATGGACCCCATGACCGCAAAGCAATACAACATCCTTGCTAAGATTCCCAAACACCATTTGTACACCATTTGTAACCTGTACCTCAGATTGGCCACTAATCCGGATGCCTGCAGACACCCGTTACTCCTGCCCATCTTGAGTAAAGGCCAGAACAGCCCGTCGGGTTAAATGTGCGCCCAATTAATAACTATTAATATGATAATAGATGGCGTAGCAGATATGTGGGTGTAGGCTTTGAGAGCTGTTGATGAAAGTTACACTGAGGGTGGGCCTGGTGTTGGTGTGAAATGTGAAGTGCAGAAGTTTGACAATGCAGAGTGTGTCCTTGGTGTTGTGTGTGACTCAGAGAGTGTACCTCGTAGAGTCTGGCAAATCATACTACTGGAATCTGGTTCTGGTCCCTGCGGGTGTTCCACTATCTGGCTGTGATGGCAATGTTGAAGTAGTGTGCTGAGGTTGTGGACAAACAGGTCACATGAATGAAGGCGATGTGAGGGGCTGTTGTGTTGATGAGTTGACAGATAACAATGGGCTGGTGGTGGAATTAGCGTGTGTGCAGTATGAGGTACATGACCTCGTTGTACGGACATGCACTGTTATTTGGTGCAGCGTGGTGTTGGCAGTATGAGTCGCACACACAGCCTGCAAAGGTGTCATGTGTGCACCTAGGGGTTGCCTCATCACAGGTGGATGAATGTCTGGCCTACATTGTGTGGAGGGTGGCTGGAGCATGAGTCTGTTGTGTTACCTGCGTCATGGATGGCCCAGAGGGTCCTGCATTGTGCACGTTGCATGCGCTGATGGTCCTGCCTTTTGCACGTAGTTGGTGCAACAGTGGCATAGACAAGTTGTTGAATGCCTTAAGAATGGATGGCTGGAGGGACATCTTGGAGGCGTGTGTGTTTCCAGAATCAGGGCACTCGGTGTTGTGGTGTTGGTGGTGAGGCAGCAGCATTAATGACTGAACACATGACGGCAGAAGGGTTGACACACCATGAAAAACTAGTACACAAAGAGAAGGATTATTGCAAGGTACCCTGTAACATGTGTATGCAAAGGAAGGAGTGTGTGGTTACTCATGGGTCACTGCACGAAACTTGTTGAACACTCACAAATTATGATGGACACAGGATCAGGCACCAAAAGGACAAGGGAGGCACAGGACACACAGCGCCATCTGGTGTTGCCTTCCCATTGTGGGTAGCCAGCTAAACAAGACATACCCAACCATGTACGTCATGCACTATATGGACCATTAGCCATTTAAAAAACAGCATGCATGTTGCCACATTACACATAATCACATATGTACAAACATTGTAAATAAAAACATAGATGACGCATGGAAACTGGCTGAAGATCTGCGGTGACAGTAATGATGCACAAGGTACTGTGGGTAACACATTCACCACACAAAAATATCACGTTTGCTATGAGGCAATGCTGCTTTGCACAATGTACATGGTCAGTGGCATTGCTCTGATGAATATAACAGACATGCAATGATGTTACCTGTAATGCTGTTAAACCAATAGCTCAGAAAAGGGGGTGGTGATGAACAGAGTGTCTGAATTAAGCAGACCACTCTTACCCAGTCCAAAGATCAGGGCTTGATCCATCACCGTTATTTAGCTCACTGCCCCATCCCAGCTCAGAACCTGGCTATATGCAAATTAGTCTGTCCCTGGCCCAGTGCATCATGGGAACAGGGCAGACCAAACTACCAAGCCAATTCTTCACCAGAAAGGAGACAAGCTTCCGGGGACCGGTTTCTGCCATTTCAGGCGTCGTCGGCCCAGCTTGCTTGAATCCTGATGGAGCAGTGAGCAAGGGACTCATGTCTGAGTATACCCTTCCACGCTTATGGTGAACAAAATGATTCAGAAAAGGGGGTGGTGATGAACAGAGTGTCTGAATTAAGCAGACCACTCTTACCCAGTCCAAAGATCAGGGCTTGATCCATCACCGTTATTTAGCTCACTGCCCCATCCCAGCTCAGAACCTGGCTATATGCAAATTAGTCTGTCCCTGGCCCAGTGCATCATGGGAACAGGGCAGACCAAACTACCAAGCCAATTCTTCACCAGAAAGGAGACAAGCTTCCGGGGACCGGTTTCTGCCATTTCAGGCGTCGTCGGCCCAGCTTGCTTGAATCCTGATGGAGCAGTGAGCAAGGGACTCATGTCTGAGTATACCCTTCCACGCTTATGGTGGACAAAATGATTCAGAAAAGGGGGTGGTGATGAACAGAGTGTCTGAATTAAGCAGACCACTCTTACCCAGTCCAAAGATCAGGGCTTGATCCATCACCGTTATTTAGCTCACTGCCCCATCCCAGCTCAGAACCTGGCTATATGCAAATTAGTCTGTCCCTGGCCCAGTGCATCATGGGAACAGGGCAGACCAAACTACCAAGCCAATTCTTCACCAGAAAGGAGACAAGCTTCCGGGGACCGGTTTCTGCCATTTCAGGCGTCGTCGGCCCAGCTTGCTTGAATCCTGATGGAGCAGTGAGCAAGGGACTCATGTCTGAGTATACCCTTCCACGCTTATGGTGAACAAAATGATTCAGAAAAGGGGGTGGTGATGAACAGAGTGTCTGAATTAAGCAGACCACTCTTACCCAGTCCAAAGATCAGGGCTTGATCCATCACCGTTATTTAGCTCACTGCCCCATCCCAGCTCAGAACCTGGCTATATGCAAATTAGTCTGTCCCTGGCCCAGTGCATCATGGGAACAGAGCAGACCAAACTACCAAGCCAATTCTTCACCAGAAAGGAGACAAGCTTCCGGGGACCGGTTTCTGCCATTTCAGGCGTCGTCGGCCCGGCTTGCTTGAATCCTGATGGAGCAGTGAGCAAGGGACTCATGTCTGAGTATACCCTTCCACGCTTATGGTGGACAAAATGATTCAGAAAAGGGGGTGGTGATGAACAGAGTGTCTGAATTAAGCAGACCACTCTTACCCAGTCCAAAGATCAGGGCTTGATCCATCACCGTTATTTAGCTCACTGCCCCATCCCAGCTCAGAACCTGGCTATATGCAAATTAGTCTGTCCCTGGCCCAGTGCATCATGGGAACAGGGCAGACCAAACTACCAAGCCAATTCTTCACCAGAAAGGAGACAAGCTTCCGGGGACCGGTTTCTGCCATTTCAGGCGTCATCGGCCCGGCTTGCTTGAATCCTGATGGAGCAGTGAGCAAGGGACTCATGTCTGAGTATACCCTTCCACGCTTATGGTGAACAAAATGATTCAGAAAAGGGGGTGGTGATGAACAGAGTGTCTGAATTAAGCAGACCACTCTTACCCAGTCCAAAGATCAGGGCTTGATCCATCACCGTTATTTAGCTCACTACCCCATCCCAGCTCAGAACCTGGCTATATGCAAATTAGTCTGTCCCTGGCCCAGTGCATCATGGGAACAGGGCAGACCAAACTACCAAGCCAATTCTTCACCAGAAAGGAGACAAGCTTCCGGGGACCGGTTTCTGCCATTTCAGGCGTCGTCGGCCCGGCTTGCTTGAATCCTGATGGAGCAGTGAGCAAGGGACTCATGTCTGAGTATACCCTTCCACGCTTATGGTGGACAAAATGATTCAGAAAAGGGGGTGGTGATGAACAGAGTGTCTGAATTAAGCAGACCACTCTTACCCAGTCCAAAGATCAGGGCTTGATCCATCACCGTTATTTAGCTCACTGCCCCATCCCAGCTCAGAACCTGGCTATATGCAAATTAGTCTGTCCCTGGCCCAGTGCATCATGGGAACAGGGCAGACCAAACTACCAAGCCAATTCTTCACCAGAAAGGAGACAAGCTTCCAGGGACCGGTTTCTGCCATTTCAGGCGTCGTCGGCCCGGCTTGCTTGAATCCTGATGGAGCAGCGAGCAAGGGACTCATGTCTGAGTATACCCTTCCACGCTTATGGTGGACAAAATGATTCAGAAAAGGGGGTGGTGATGTACAGAGTGTCTGAATTAAGCAGACCACTCTTACCCAGTCCAAAGATCAGGGCTTGATCCATCACCGTTATTTAGCTCACTGCCCCATCCCAGCTCAGAACTTGGCTATATGCAAATTAGTCTGTCCCTGGCCCAGTGCATCATGGGAACAGGGCAGACCAAACTACCAAGCCAATTCTTCACCAGAAAGGAGACAAGCTTCCGGGGACCGGTTTCTGCCATTTCAGGCGTCGTCGGCCCGGCTTGCTTGAATCCTGATGGAGCAGTGAGCAAGGGACTCATGTCTGAGTATACCCTTCCACGCTTATGGTGGACAAAATGATTCAGAAAAGGGGGTGGTGATGAACAGAGTGTCTGAATTAAGCAGACCACTCTTACCCAGTCCAAAGATCAGGGCTTGATCCATCACCGTTATTTAGCTCACTGCCCCATCCCAGCTCAGAACCTGGCTATATGCAAATTAGTCTGTCCCTGGCCCAGTGCATCATGGGAACAGGGCAGACCAAACTACCAAGCCAATTCTTCACCAGAAAGGAGACAAGCTTCCGGGGACCGGTTTCTGCCATTTCAGGCGTCGTCGGCTCGGCTTGCTTGAATCCTGATGGAGCAGTGAGCAAGGGACTCATGTCTGAGTATACCCTTCCACGCTTATGGTGGACAAAATGATTCAGAAAAGGGGGTGGTGATGAACAGAGTGTCTGAATTAAGCAGACCACTCTTACCCAGTCCAAAGATCAGGGCTTGATCCATCACCGTTATTTAGCTCACTGCCCCATCCCAGCTCAGAACCTGGCTATATGCAAATTAGTCTGTCCCTGGCCCAGTGCATCATGGGAACAGGGCAGACCAAACTACCAAGCCAATTCTTCACCAGAAAGGAAACAAGCTTCCGGGGACCGGTTTCTGTCATTTCAGGCGTCGTCGGCCCGGCTTGCTTGAATCCTGATGGAGCAGTGAGCAAGGGACTCATGTCTGAGTATACCCTTCCACGCTTATGGTGGACAAAATGATTCAGAAAAGGGGGGGGTCCCTTGCTCATTGCACCATCAGGATTCAAGCAAGCCGGGCCGACGACGCCTGAAATGGCAGAAACCGGTCCCCGGAAGCTTGTTTCCTTTCAGGTGAAGAATTGGCTTGGTAGTTTGGTTTGCCCTGTTCCCATCATGCACTGGGACAGGAACAGACTAATTTGCATATAGCCAAGATCTGAGCTGGGATGGTGCAGTGAACTAAAAAACGGTGATGGATCAAGCCCTGATCTGTGGACTGGGTAAGAGTGGTCTGCTTAATTCAGGCACTCTGTTCATCACCACCCCCTTTTCTGAATCATTTTATCCACCATATGCGTGGAAGGGTATACTCAGATGTGAGTCCCTTGCTCATTGCACCATCAGGATTCAAGCAAGCCGGGCCGACGACGCCTGAAATGGCAGAAACCGGTCCCCGGAAGCTTGTTTCCTTCCCAGTATAAGAATTGGCTTGGTAGTTTGGTTTGCCCTGTTCCCATCATGCACTGGGACAGGAACAGACTAATTTGCATATAGCCAAGTTCTGAGCTGGGATGGTGCAGTGAACTAAAAAACGGTGATGGATCAAGCCCTGATCTTTGGACTGGGTAAGAGTGGTCTGCTTAATTCAGGCACTCTGTTCATCACCACCCCCTTTTCTGAATCATTTTGTCCACCATATGCGTGGAAGGGTATACTCAGATGTGAGTCCCTTGCTCATTGCACCATCAGGATTCAAGCAAGCCGGGCCGACGACGCCTGAAATGGCAGAAACCGGTCCCCGGAAGCTTGTTTCCTTCCCAGTATAAGAATTGGCTTGGTAGTTTGGTTTGCCCTGTTCCCATCATGCACTGGGACAGGAACAGACTAATTTGCATATAGCCAAGTTCTGAGCTGGGATGGTGCAGTGAGCTAAAAAACGGTGATGGATCAAGCCCTGATCTTTGGACTGGGTAAGAGTGGTCTGCTTAATTCAGGCACTCTGTTCATCACCACCCCCTTTT
The DNA here is from genome assembly GCF_964261635.1 of Lissotriton helveticus. NCBI lineage: Eukaryota > Metazoa > Chordata > Amphibia > Caudata > Salamandridae > Lissotriton > Lissotriton helveticus. The sequence goes on from NC_136065.1 coordinate 1,969,480,908, forward strand.
CTGAATCATTTTGTCCACCATATGCGTGGAAGGGTATACTCAGATGTGAGTCCCTTGCTCATTGCACCATCAGGATTCAAGCAAGCCGGGCCGACGACGCCTGAAATGGCAGAAACCGGTCCCCGGAAGCTTGTTTCCTTCCCAGTATAAGAATTGGCTTGGTAGTTTGGTTTGCCCTGTTCCCATCATGCACTGGGACAGGAACAGACTAATTTGCATATAGCCAAGTTCTGAGCTGGGATGGTGCAGTGAGCTAAAAAACGGTGATGGATCAAGCCCTGATCTTTGGATTGGGTAAGAGTGGTCTGCTTAATTCAGGCACTCTGTTCATCACCACCCCCTTTTCTGAATCATTTTGTCCACCATATGCGTGGAAGGGTATACTCAGATGTGAGTCCCTTGCTCATTGCACCATCAGGATTCAAGCAAGCCGGGCCGACGACGCCTGAAATGGCAGAAACCGGTCCCCGGAAGCTTGTTTCCTTCCCAGTATAAGAATTGGCTTGGTAGTTTGGTTTGCCCTGTTCCCATCATGCACTGGGACAGGAACAGACTAATTTGCATATAGCCAAGTTCTGAGCTGGGATGGTGCAGTGAGCTAAAAAACGGTGATGGATCAAGCCCTGATCTTTGGACTGGGTAAGAGTGGTCTGCTTAATTCAGGCACTCTGTTCATCACCACCCCCTTTTCTGAATCATTTTGTCCACCATATGCGTGGAAGGGTATACTCAGATGTGAGTCCCTTGCTCATTGCACCATCAGGATTCAAGCAAGCCGGGCCGACGACGCCTGAAATGGCAGAAACCGGTCCCCGGAAGCTTGTTTCCTTCCCAGTATAAGAATTGGCTTGGTAGTTTGGTTTGCCCTGTTCCCATCATGCACTGGGACAGGAACAGACTAATTTGCATATAGCCAAGTTCTGAGCTGGGATGGTGCAGTGAGCGAAAAAACGGTGATGGATCAAGCCCTGATCTTTGGACTGGGTAAGAGTGGTCTGCTTAATTCAGGCACTCTGTTCATCACCACCCCCTTTTCTGAATCATTTTGTCCACCATATGCGTGGAAGGGTATACTCAGATGTGAGTCCCTTGCTCATTGCACCATCAGGATTCAAGCAAGCCGGGCCGACGACGCCTGAAATGGCAGAAACCGGTCCCCGGAAGCTTGTTTCCTTCCCAGTATAAGAATTGGCTTGGTAGTTTGGTTTGCCATGTTCCCATCATGCACTGGGACAGGAACAGACTAATTTGCATATAGCCAAGTTCTGAGCTGGGATGGTGCAGTGAGCTAAAAAACGGTGATGGATCAAGCCCTGATCTTTGGACTGGGTAAGAGTGGTCTGCTTAATTCAGGCACTCTGTTCATCACCACCCCCTTTTCTGAATCGTTAAACCAATAGCCACACGACTGCCAGGGACTGACGGTACCTGTGGGCCTCAGAGTTGTGCGATGCTGAAAGGGGTCCAACTCCCAATAGCCCCTTGTTCTGAGTATAAATGACAGACACAAAAGGGTGATCAGGCGAGGGAAGGGGAGGATGGGAACAGCAGGGAGTGAGATCTGAAACAAAGGTAAAGAAGCATAAGCATTCCACACGTCTTGTCACAGATTAACAGAATACCTCAGGACCTATACTGTAACATTTACACATGTGAAGTATGATCACAGCCACTGTATCCTAATTGGGATCACATATTTGGAAATGATACAAGATCAGAACATTGAACACGGACACATAAAAGGTAGCAGAGTTTGTCACCTAAATGAAGGGGGTGTAACGCTCACCAGGACAGCATCATTGCAATGAGATCCATGCGCTCATCTATTGATTCACAGTGTATGAATGAGGCTCATACTTACAGTGAATATAATGTGTGGCAGTGCTACTCACACAAAGCCCACAATCTGTAGTCATCCCGGGGAATCATGACACATCACCCGCAAGAGCCCTAAGAAGCTCAACCAACGAGGAAGGGAATTATCTAAACACAAGGTAGCCCCACAAGAGCCTGTCATTGGCTCGTCCAACTGTGCCTTACGATGCCTAACATGATAAGCAGGTCGCTACAAACTACAAAGAGAGAAATGATTAACAAATCCAATAAACCACCCCTACCGCGACCAGGATATGCAGCACAGCACAAAAGAATCCTGGGATTAACGTCACCCGACTGGTGCCACAGAAGTGTAAACATTATCCACAGCAAAGGTTGTGACGTCATCAGTGCTACATACCTGCCATCATGGGAATAGAAAGTTAACATCAACTTACAGAGAAGGCTTGCAAAGCAGTGTTCTCCAACGGCACAGGGGTAGCGACATGACTATGACATGATATACGGGCACAAGGGGCAATGCATCCCTACGAACAGTCTCACAGGACAGTTGACAGAACATGTGGGACATACACTGTCCCACAACTTCACAACATGGTTGTTTGCAGATCAAACTGTACTGGCACACAGGATAAAGGGGATGAGCCAAACACATCCTGCTGCACACAGTGAGGCTGCAATTCCACACAGAGCCTGTTGTTGAGATATCCCACGCTATGTCAACCGGTGTCAGCCGCAATGTATTTGGGGCAAGGTATACACACATTGATGCATTCACCAGAGTCAAAAGTCCACAACAGATGACTGTCAAGAAGGGTGATTGTTCTGTCATTGGAGTGGTGCAACATGCAATTTGATCCATGGGAATGGGACAAGTAGGTATGGTTCAACAACATGCACAGAAACAGTTCACACACATTCGAAAACCATACCAACCCAATACAGTCTGTTTGGATTTCTTACCAGAACTGACATTTCCACATGTCTGTGCATGGCACGCTGATTTGGCACATGTTGCAATCATCATGGGGAATAGCAGGAGGACTAAGATGACACTAACAGACAACAGGCAGAGCAACCTGCAAATAACAGGCACACAAGGCTTTACATTGAGAATCAATATCCTACAGGCATGGTCATGTAAAATACACCAACAATGTAGTACACATGTACATTTCACAATCACTCATTGTGCATATGTGTGTGGCAGAACATCAGCACTTGTGTGACACATCACAACATACATCAAAGTGACTTTCCATACAGTCAGCTGGACACACAGTTTGCAACACATGCCACTCTATGCTACAAGCTTGCACAATAATTCACAGTGACTCACCATTAAGAGAAGAAGTTGCGTATGAGCTGACTCCGGATATCATCCTCCTCCTCCTCATCACTTTCATCGTGGCCAAGGCCGGCATCCTCAACGGGTGGATGTTCCAGCTCGTCAGGATCAAGGATGAGTGGCACAGCCTCCTCAACTGCCATGTGTGCAGCAGGCAGCACACGATGAAGATGTTACACACCTTTTGTGGGGCGCATGGGAGGGATCCACCGGTCTTATCAAGGCACCGGAATCGACTCTTCAGGAGTCCAAAAGTCCGCTCTATCACTCGCCTGGTCTGCCCGTGTGCATTGTTGTACCGCTGGTCTGCAGCTGTTCTGGGATTGCGGAGGGGTGTCATGAGCCACGGCATGTTGGGATATCCCGCGTCTCCTACAAGTAAACATCATGCAAAAAAGTGTGCAATGAGATGCCATCATACATAAAACATAAATGAGACATACAGGACAAACAGAGTTTACCCATCAACAAGACATGCCCGCTCGTTGTGCAGCTACAGCATCATCAGTGGTACCCTGCTACGCCTCATGATGAATGCATCATGGCACGATCCTGGAAAACGTGCACAAACATGGGAAATCAGCATGTTAGCAAGGGCAGGGCATTTATTGAGTGGTAATGTTTCCAGTTGCGGAAGGTCTGCTCCTGAGCCCGTGGTGGCACCAAAGCCACAAGTGTTCCATCAATGGACCCAATGATATGTGGCATCCCTCCCAGGGCATAGAAGTTACCCTTGACATCTGTCAACTCTTGTGCAGTAGGAAATTTGATGAACTCATCAATGTGCTGCAACATAGCAGCTAACACATCACGTAGAACACGGCTGAACATGGTTTGGGACATCCCCCCAACATCAGCTGTGGTAAATTGAAACGTACCTGTAGCAAAGAAATGTAGTGCTGCCATCACCTTTAGCTTGGGTGTCAGCGCAGTCGGATACCTGTGTCGCGGTTGGAGATGTGGTTCTAGCCTGACCGTCAAGTTCTGAATCAACTCTCGAGTGAATCGGTTCCGTCGGATGCAATCACGTTCCCTCATGGTCTCAAAGTCAGGAAAAGGCCTTGGGAGAGGCGGTGCCCTGCAGGACATATTTGGTAAGAATTGAGCACAACTGTCAGCCAACAATGATACCAATGTACATAGCACATGCAACACTGCAACTACACATCAAGTCACTATGGGGTCTGGCGTGTGCAAGACATCGAGGACACATATGGCATCTTGCTGGCACTCCAACATTTCATATCGGACGAATTGAAAATGAGGTGTGCATGTGTGAATGCAACACCAGAGCCATTGTCACGATGCAGACATGTATGCCTGGGGATAAATGATGTATGATGCCATCAGACACAAAATCCTTTGAAGAGCACATGTGGCATGGTGTGCGTACATGGACAACCATGTCAATCACAACACAGACGCATGAGAGATGCACCAACAGCATATGCAGTTAATGCAACACAAACAGCTATTGCAACTCTTACCATGACACACACATGACATTGTCAGATAGTGTCATGCTGAGCATCAAAATGTGAAGTGTGAAGGTGTCCCGGTCACTGGCATAATGAGACAGCTGCCCATAGTGATGACTGTGCCATCCCAGGGTTGATGTTCATGAGTAAATGTGCATAATGCTACATAGGGGACAAGTGTTAAGGTGATGTGTTACACTTACTGCCCCATCACACATGACAGGTGTCAACAGGTCGTCACACTGATTGAGGAAAGGGTCAGATGCCCTGTGCTATGTCACAGCCTGCTACACCTAGGCACTGCTCATGTAAGTATGCAATGACAAGAACCTGATATACATCCTGGTTTGAACCGTACCCAAACATTCGTGCCATGTGTGCGTCTCGTATCACTATTGTAATGTTGCAGTACGTGAGTGTGTGCAACGCACCGTACCCCTGCCTTCACCACAGCGGGTGTAACGCACCGTACCCTGACATGACGTGCGTGTATGCGCCTCGTTTCACTATTGTCATCGTGCCATACGCGAGCGAACCGTACCCTGACATAACGTGCGTGTGTGTGCCTCGTTTCACTATTCTCATCGTGCCATACGGGAGCGAACCGTACCCCGACATAACGTGTGTGTGCGTGCCTCGTTTCACTATTGTCATCATGCCATACGCGAGCGAACCGTATCCCAACATAACGTGCGGGTGTGCGCCTCGTTTCACTACTACAATGGTGCCATACGCGAGTGAACCGTACCCCGACATAACGTGCATGTGTGTGCCTCGTTTCACTATTGTCATCGTGCCATACGCGAGCGAACCGTACCCTGACATAACGTGCGTGTGTGCGCCTCGTTTCACTACTACAATGGTGTCATACGTGAGCAAACCGTACCCCGACATACCGTGCGTGTGTGCGCCTCGTTTGACTATTGTCATCGTGCCATGCGTGAGCGAACCATACCCCGACATGACGTGCGTGCGCCTTGTTTCACTACTACAATGGTGCCATACGTGAGCGAACTGTACCCCGACATAACGTGCGTGTGTGCACCTCGTTTCACTACTACAATGGTGCCATACGTGAGCGAACTGTACCCCGATATAACGTGCGTGTGTGCGCCTCCTTTCACTACTACAATGGTACCATACGCGAGCGAACCGTACCCCGACCTAACGTGCGTGTGTGCGCCTCGTTTCACTACTACAATGGTGCCATATGCGACGTGGAAAGCACCGTAGACATGCGTTGATCTCAGAAACTAGCTAGGGTACACCTACGGGGCGAATAATGGGCCCTGAATGCAGCCTGGTTGTCATGGATACTGAGATTTGAGTGTGTTCTACAGGTGTCCTACAAAAGTCAGTTGGACAGAAATATACAATGTTGCAATTAGTATTTGGAGCTGAACACAAATTTTAAACCATGCACATGTGAGTCAGGGCTTTATGTTTGAAGGGATTGGATGAAACATAGGATGCAACGTATTCTGGCCTATCACACTGTACTCCAGAAACAGAAAGCCCCTCAGCAGCACAGATTTAAGGCTGCATTTGTCTGTGAGAGAGCACTTGCCTGCACAACGTTGGAGTGGACCACACTGCTGCTGTAGCTGCATTCCCTGGACTCTGAATTTGCTGTCCATGGAGAGGGCACCTGCATTCAGTGAAGATGGAGAACCAGGCCCTGCTGGATGTCCTCCTACCAAACTACAGCAAGCTGTATGGGAGACCAAGGGAGCAGGTGAGTGATGACTGCACTTGCTTTGACTGTGCACCTGTTGTGTGAGTGTCACTACGGCCATTGTGTATTTGTGGAACAGACATGCAATGTGGTTTGGCAGTGAGTGCCGGGTGTGTACATTGTGCTGTCTCCCATGCAGAGCATGTTGTAGTTAAAGTGTGTTTCATCCTTACTTGCATTATGCTAACTGTGACATTCAATGCATACTGATTTACACATTCTGCTGTGCAACACCTTGCAGGTTTTTTAGCCATAATTTACTGAGCTGTAATAGTGTTCACCCCAGAGTGACAGCTGAATGTACTCACTGATGTTTATGTTTTTTGGGGACCTGTGGTGATGTTGTACAAATGCTGTGTTTGAACTCATGGACATTGAAGAGTGTGAATGTTCCTTGTCACCTGGCTGAGTTTGTATTTGATGTTTTGCACCACAGCTGCATGGCGTATGCAGCAGCTGTAGCCATCTGATATGACAAGTATGCTATGTTGTGTGCCTGACTTGCACAGGTAGCACAACACATGTGGCACCTCTTTGTCAAGTGGGACATGTGCAAAATGAAGGTTTTATACACTGTTGACACTGACAGGCGAGTGATCTGTGCCAGGGTGTCTGGTCTGCTGAGGGCTCTTAAGTGGAGTAGGATATGTGACAGGTTGTCACGTGCTGTCCCACAACCTGCAGTTGCATGTTTGTACAGTGTGTGCCATGATCAGTGAGTGTGTTGCACCCCTTATGCCATGTTGCCTTTCAAAGGCATGTGGTGTGTTGGGGTTTGCCCAAATGCCTAATTCACATGGACAATAATGCAAGTCATGTCAGTATCCTATACCCTATTCACATTATCAATGGTTTGCAAGTGTATGTCTCTGGTACATGGAGCAGGTGTACTGATGTTGTTTCACTTGGTCTTCCTGACAGGTATCTGCCTATGAGAAGGGAGAGATATGGATGGAGATCATCAGGGCTGTCAGGAGTGTGGGGGGCCATAGCCGGCGGCTGAGGAACAGCAGGAAGAGGTGGCAAGACATCCAGTGCTGGACCCAGCGTATCGCCCGGGTCCTGCTGAAGATGGAGGCCCCACGCCGGCATGGTGGAAGCCGCCACCTCACCCCCCAGATACTCCGGGTCCTGGCAGTGGTCTTTCCAGACCTCCACAGGCAGTTGCAGGAGAGACAGCAGCAAGGAGGGGGTAGGTACATGGCTGTTTGTAGTGTTGTGTGTCAGCTGCTACTAGAGGTGCTCTAAATCCTGGGAACACTCCCACAGTTGGGGTGTCTGGTCAGACAGGCTATTTGTGCATTGTATTTTCAATTCCCCATATTCAGCTGGTGCTCTTTTTCATCCCTTCCCCTCCTCCACAGGTGTCCCCTGGTGTGTGTGTTTTCACATTTGCACATGTTCCTGTAGGGTTCAAGGTAATTAGACTGCACATTGATTAGCGCATCATGGGTGAGGGACGTCTGTGAAATCTGTTGGTACCTTGCCTGTGCCATGACCTGTGCACTGTGTTTGGCCTTCACATGTGTTTGCACTGATGATGAGTCTCAACATAGGAGTGTGCATTTTAAAATGCACACACTTGGAGCATGCATAACCCATGTTGCATTCTCAGACATCATTTGTGAGATATGCATATTGTCATGACGGGTAATCCTGAGACAGTCAGCAATTTCTAGACTGTTAGAAATGGGATTTCCAGTTGGCTGAGGCTTGCGCCAAAGCCAGGCAGAAACCACCACTCTTAGTCAGGCTAAGGGAGTTACACGCCAAAGATAACCCCTGCTCACCCTCTAGGCAATGTGGCGCGAGCAGTAAGGCTTATCCCTGAAGCAATGTGAGTTAAGTGTTTGCGCACGCACCCCCAGCAACAACACCCAAGGCCCACCACAAAGGAAACTCCACACAAGGTTATATATAAAAATAGCCTTTGTATTGTACAAAACACAATAGATAATAAATACACACTTTACAATGTGCCATAGGCACGGGCAGAATTTACAGGGGATAAGGTGCATGGGACAGGGTCACAGGCGCCACTGTCAGGAATAAACACTTTTGGAACTGCACCTGGTTGAATTAGCACTTTGTAGGGATAACCCTTAGCACATAGAACAATTGTAGAACCAAATAGAAAATAAAGCACACAACCAGTAACCACTGGTAATAGGTAAGTACCACCTACGCAACCCTAACCACCTTAGGAAAATATTACGCAGGGAACCAGGACCGTACTAGCAACACCTGTACTAGGAAGAACAACCACCTAAGTATCACTATACATTTAGGGGTATAGGCATAAAAGCTTTACACATGACGCATAAAAACACATTCAGAGGTGCAGGAAAAAAACAATTGCGCCGAAATCACATAAGCCACAACCTGTGACTGTCCCTAGGCCAACCTGGCCTTTCTGGGGCTAGGACGCCCTATGTCCCAAATGTCAGGGCAGGCTGCAGGCAGCCAAACAAGAATGCAGGGGGGGGCTAAATGGAGCAGCTGCCCACTAAGTGCTGGGCAGCTGTAAAGATGATGTGGCCAACACGGTGGAGCCTCGCAGGCTCTGGCCAAAGCACTCGTGTCCCTGTGAGCCTCGTGGGCTCGAGGACAAACTGTGGGGCAAGTGGGAGCGGCCCGCTGCCTTCCGGGGCCGCTCTACCACGAAAGAAGAATGCCCCCTTGGAGCCTCTCAGGGCTCGGAGCCTACGTGGCTCTGAAGAAAGACTGCCCCACCCCCCCGTTGGAGTCCCTCTCGGGGGACTCGAGCTAATAAAAATGCCCTTCGAGCATCGTGGGCTCTAGATAAACAAAATGTCCCCTGAGCCCCTCGTGGGCTCTTAAGTACAATGGTGTGCCCTGGAGCCTTGGGGGCTTGGAATTCAAAATGCCCCTTTGTCGTAGGAGTCCCGCACTGGGGGACTCGGAGTAACAATATGCCCCCGTGGAGACTTCCAGGCTCGACACACCGCACCGGCAAGAGGGGAGGGGCGGGCACCGGCAATGTGCCCCGACGCCCCCCTCTACCACACAGAACACCGAGGCCCCACTCACCGGTCTCTGGCACTGGTCTGCTCTCGGGGGACTCCGGGTCAACCTCCGTCGTCGGCCAAGTCCGCAGCCTCCTTTTGCCGCTCGGGTCCCCGGGGGCAGGCTTGGCAGTGAAGGCGAACCCTTTGCGACGCTCCCTGGCATCCGGGAAGGGTCTGCCTCTGATCACGAGTGCGGGGAGGCCCCAGTTGCTAGGAGATGCGGGGCGCTTCCTGCAGATGCAGCGCGGCTCCGTTAGGGAGCATCTCCCGTTGCCTAGCAACCCTCAACCCGGGGGCCAATCCCAGCGCGGCTGGTCTTTGAGCAGGCAGGGGCAACCAAAGCAGATCCTGCCAGGCTCCTGGGCCGGCGGCGGCAATTCCTTGACGATGTGGAAGCACGGGGCACAACTTCTGGGTCGCGGCGGTGAGCTTTCAGCTCAATACGAGGTGGGCTCCCGTGTTTTACTAATCAAATAAAGGAAAATATGCGGCGTAGGCAGCCGCTTGGGGGTTTTAAATATCAAAAGCGGCCAAACCTGCAGGGTGGGCTCCTGCGAGGGTAACAAGAAAGCGCTCCCAAGCGCTTAGTGGCCAAATAAAGCGCTCCCAGGCGCTAGTGCAAAATAAAGCGCTCTCAAGCGCTAGGGGCCAAATAAAGCGCTCCCAAGCGCTATAGGGCAAAGTTTCAGTAAACAAAAGTCCAGCAAAAGTCTTTTAGGAGGTGGGGGGCAAGGCTGGACCTGCCAGGGGCCAGCTCACAGGGTCCTCCTAGGCAGGGAGGCAATCCCCAGTGGCGGTCCTCCTGGCGCCCAGCAGCAGCCCCCTCAGGAAAAGGATCCAGGAAGAGAACATTTTGTAAGGGGACACAGCCCCTTCTTATACTAGAAAATCCTTTGTCTCAGGGTGCAGGGTGGGGGAAAAACCATTCGCAGCTGGTTTTGGAGCACTTTGTTTTCCTCAGCCACCCTTTCCTTTCACTGGCCAGGCTAGGATCATTAGATGCACCACAGGGGGCGGAGCCAGCATTGTGTGGGGAAAGCCCAGCCCTATTCAGGTCCCAGGTGTACTCCTCCCTCACATCACTCATGCTAATCTCAAAACTCAACCCCGGGGCAGACCCATCATGACTCATGGAGCCAGGCTCACCAGCCAGCTCCAGCCAATCAAAAGCCAGACACAAATTACACAAACATGCCAACTTCTAGAAGTGGCACTTCCACACTAGACACAATCACGCTACATACATCATTGCGCAGCATTTAATCACCCGAGTCCGCACATACCAAACTCGAGCCTGCACACCCCACACATCAGGAACTACCAGGGACACATACATTCCCCATGCATTCCTATGGGAGGGCAGGCCAATGTAACCACACACACTCAGAGTGCGCACGCACTTTCCACTGGGACATTGTGAAAGTGCGCAGAAGCCAAAAAATCACTACCACTAGGTCACCATGAAAAGCAAAACGTTCAGGGGTGAACCTGCCAGAAGGGCCAAGTCCAACATAGACCCATGGATCTGTGTGCCCACTACAGTCCCCTGAGACACCCTGGTATCCAAATCATGTGTGTCATCCAACACTAAGCCCATTCTATGTGTGTTCAGGATGGGTCAGCGTCTGTGGGATTGGTGCCTTGTATAGTTTGTATTTATCATGTGTCTGCTACATGTGCACATTGGCCATGGATACAAGATTTGGCTTGTGCATGCTCACACTGGCCAGTGCCTGTGTGCCTATTCAGAACAATGTGTTGTTGTTTGGTTGTGACTAATATGTATTGCCAGCCCTACGAGGTGACCTTGGTGTACTTTTTGTGAAGTTGCTGCACTGTTTATGTTACCCTGATTCTGAGTTCTCACTTCTTGGGCTGTATCAATCACATTGACTGAGTGATGTGGGTGTTGTGCTGGAGTGGTGTAATGGGCCTGCCTGTTTGGCCCTTGGCAGTTTTGACCGGTGGATGTAAATTGTGTGTTGGAATTTTAACTAGGCACTTCCCCTGTGATGGTGGACAGTGCTCTCATTAGGGGCTTTACAGGCTATGTCATTTGCTTCCAGAAATGATTCGGCCTCAATATTTTTAGCCACATGTATGCATTTGTGGTGCAACGCTGTTTTGTCTTGGTGTGCACACTACGGTGTTGACATTTAGAATGTGGATAAGGGTGTGTCCACGATGCAGCAATGGTTTTGGACTACACAATTGCAGGCACATTAGCTTACGTATTGTCCTGATTTGGGACATGTGGGCCACTTCACATGACATCCAGTGGGTCTTATGTGCTAGCAACTGTATGATCTGGTGATAGATGCCCCTGTGTGGGCTGACACATTTGAAGTTGTCTCACATTGAGGTATGTACCTTGGCACTCCCAACACTTGTTAAGAGTTGTTCATGTTTTGAATGTGTTCATATGACAAATTGTGTAGGTAACACTTATGTGTCTGTATTATAGTTGTTTCACAAGGTAGTGCACACCAAACAACATTTGCAATGTTTTGGATTAGCAGGAAGCTTTTGGAGGAGGCCAGTGTTCGTGATTGATGGTGTGCCTTGATCTCCATAGACATGTCAACACAGTGTTCTGGAGTGCTTGAGAGTCCTTTGTTGTCAATTTCACAGACTAATGCGTGTCAAGCCATCAAGACCTCCGTTGGAGCATGTACATGGTCCACCCCATTTGTTTGTGACAGTGTTTCATTGAAAAGTGTGTCAGCTGTTTCAATGAATGTGTCTATGTTTTTGGTGTGCATTTCCTTGTGAGAGATCTTTCATGCAGGCACCTATGTGTTATGTTCCCAAGATGGCAAATTTACACATGCAATGCATGTTGAATGTGTGAAGTATGGTGAGTCCCAAGATGCCAACAATTTGTGACATTAGTTTTCGCCAAAATGTACTTACAGGGCTCAGAGTGTGGTGTCACCTTGGTGAGTGAGGTGTGTTAGTTTGCCCTGAGGGGTAACACAACTGTTTATTTCTTTGTGAACTTGAGGTGACATCACTTCACTGTATAGATCTGCTCTCCTGTAAACAAACAGAAGCTACTCAGTGTGACTCTCATTCAAGTTGTGGCCTGGTCTGTTCTTTGGATCCTTGTGTCCAAGTAGAATTGTGTCTTTACCAACTCGGCAGTACTAGTCAATTCTGTGCTGAGCTATCTGGCTATTACTCATGATGCCTGCCATGATTTGCAGTGTGACCTACTGATTTTGTGCTCATGTGTCAGATTTGTACAGGTGACTGATCCATTTTTGTTTCTTCTCCTTGCCCACAGCATCATCAACCAACACAGGAGGAGACATCAGCACGGACCAGGAGGAGGGACCCAGCTGCAGTGCCACCAGCGCAGAGGAGTTGGAGGGAGCTAGTGGCACGGAGGGTGAGGGGAGTCAGAAGGCCGGACCTTTGGAATGCGACACCTCTTACCATGCCGACGGATCGGCTTCTGACTCCCAGGAGTAGGGGGAGTACGCGGCAACAGCATCTACCATCACTGTGTCTGTCCCCACCTCCTCCAGACCCATCTCCACCCTCCCAGTTTCTCCGGTCCCTTCTGTCCGTGCTGCCCCCCATGTCTCCTTCGTCCCTGGCACCGCAGCCCCTGCCCCTGTCTCCCCTGCTGCCCTCAGTGCCAAGTCTGTGGACCTACTCTGGCAGATTCATGTTGGTCAGACATCAATGCTGACTGTCCTCCATGGCCACACTGCTATTCTGACACAGTTGTTGTCATTCATGGAGGGCATGTCCGCTGCGATGTCTGACCAACGTCGGATACTAGCGTCCATGGACTCCTCACTGACGGCAGCAGTTTCACTCATGCAGCGGTCAGTCCCCCCCTCCTTCTGACCCATCCACACCCCCCTCTCCCATACCTGTCCCAAGCACACACCGACGCACAAGATCACACACGCCAACACCCACAACCAGCACACCACCACCACCTAAGTGTAAGCGCATCTCTCCTGGCACACAATCTCAGAGGGATGCAGGCACACCCACAGGGCCAGGGGTCAGACTGCAGACACGCAGCCACAGAAACAGTACGCCTAACTCACAGCCCTCTACCTCCACTCCCATTGTGTCCCCGGGTGCAGATGGTGGTCTGGCAGTACTGGCAGCAGTGTGCAGTGCTGAATTTATTTCCACCTTTGGCGCTGCACAAGCCACTGAGGAGGACTCCTCCCCCCCTGCACCCACAACACCTACCCTTCCCTCAACTGTCCCTGCGGTGCCAGGCCCTGACCCTGATGATGCCCCCCACGGGTCAACCCGCCTTTAGCTCCAGAATGTGCAGGCAAGTTTAGGGTCGACAACCTCCACAACGTCCCCCAAACAGACTTGAAAATGGACTGGCCATTGGCCTTGTTTGAGACAGGACTCATTTTTAAATTACTTTTAATTTGGAGCTGAATAAAGCATTTTATTTTTCATTCAAAACTATTGCATTTCAGGTACTTGCTTTAGGTGCTGTGTGCCTAGGAGTTGATGTCATGGTAATGTTTTGAGATTGTGAAATATGTATATTTTATGATGTTAATGAGGTGGACCATGGTATCTATGTGCCATCACAAAGTTGCAGAAATTAATCTTTGGCTGTGTGTGTTCAGTTTGCCTACATACATTGTCCCAAGGAGTGTCAATTCCTCAGTTATGCAATGAGAAGTTCACTACAGACAATTGCACAATGGTTGTGCTGACATGTGTGCATATTCCCTATGTTGTTGAACAGATCATGACTGTGTGCCATCCATGCTACTCACTGTACTTGTATTTAGAGTATGTAGAAATGCCTTCATGGACACATTCACCCTTTTCCCCAATATGCAGATGTATAATCACAGCCTTACCCTTATGTTTGTATTGGTTCTGCAGGGTATTTGTGCACATGAATCACAATGTTGTGCATTGTATCTAAGGTCTTTCAACCGTATTCCTTCCATGAGCAAGTACATGTTGGTGGTCTGACCAGCACCTGGACATCCTTATCAGCCCAGGGATGTACATGACAGTGTGTGTTCCCTTTGCTGTCTTTGTTTGTTGGGCTGTTACATGACTATACACTATTGTGTCATGATGGTAGGGTGAGTAGGTTGCCTGCAACCTCCATGGGTGGATATGCATGTGGGATCTGACATCACACCCACATGTGGTGTGTCACGCTGTGTGTGACAGAAATCCATCATCCGTGTAGTGTGACACTGCTGTAAGTGATGTCTTGCTATGGCACTATCAGGACTCGCACAGGTTAGGGTTGTAAAAATACCCCCATGTAGTATTGGTATGATGATGACAATGCCCCCCCTATAACTGTGCCCTGCTGGGAGTCCTCTACACCTACCCCTCTTATGTCTGGGCACTGCTGGGAGTCATATCCACCCACCCCTCCTATGTCTGGGCACTGCTGGGAGTCCTCTGCAACCACCCCTCTTATGTCTGGGCACTGCTGGGAGTCATATCCACCCACCCTTCTTATGTCTGGGCACTGCTGGGAGTTCTCTACACCCACCCCTCCTATGTCTAGGCACTGCTTGGAGTCATATCCACCCACCCCTCCTATGTCTGGGCACTGCTGGGAGTCATATCCACTCACCCCCTCCCATGTCTGGGCACTGCTGGGAGTCCTCTGCACCCATCCCTCCTAAGTCTGGGCACTGCTGGGAGTCCTCTACACCCACCCCTCCTATGTCTGGGCACTGCTGGGAGTCCTCTGCACCCACCCCTCTTATGTCTGGGCACTGCTGGGAGTCATATCCACCCACCCCTCTTATGTCTGGACACTGCTGGGAGTCATATCCACCCACCCCTCCTATGTCTGGGCACTGCTGGGAGTCATATCCACCCACCCCACCTATGTCTGGGCACTGCTGGGAGTCCTCTGCACCCACCCCTTTTATGTCTGGGCACTGCTGGGAGTCATATCCACCCTCCCCTCCTATGTCTGGGCACTGCTGGGAGTCATATCCACCCACCCCTCCTATGTCTGGGCACTGCTGGGAGTCATATCCACCCACCCCTCCTATGTCTGGGCACTGCTGGGAGTCCTCTGCACCCACCTGTCTTATGTCTGGGCACTGCTGGGAGTCCTCTACACCCACCCCTCCTATGTCTGGGCACTGCTGGGAGTCATATCCACCCACACCTCCTATGTCTGGGCCCTGCTGGGAGTCATATCCACCCACCCCTCTTATGTCTGGGCACTGCTGGGAGTCCTGTGCACCCACCCCTCCTATGTCTGGGCCCTGCTGGGAGTCCTGTGTACCCACTCCTCTTATGTCTGGGCACTGCTGGGAGTCATATCCGCCCACCCCTCCTATGTCTGGGCACTGCTGGGAGTCATATCCACCCACCCCTCTTATATCTGGGCACTGCTGGGAGTCCTCTACACCCACCCCTCCTATGTCTGGGCACTGCTGGGAGTCATATCCACCCACCCCTCTTATGTCTGGGCACTTCTGGGAGTCCTCTACACCCACCCCTCCTATGTCTGGGCACTGCTGGGAGTCATATCCACCACACACTCAGATGTTACGCACCGTACCCCAACAATATTGATGTCTGTGCGGCTCGTGTCACTATTGCACTGGTTCCATACGTGAGGGTGTGACGCACCGTACCCCAACATTAATGACGTCTGTGCAGCTCTTATCACTACTGCAATGATGCTGTACGCGAGCGTGTGCACCGTACAAGTACACTTCCGTTGTTGAGGTACGTTGTACTCACCGTATGCGACGTCGTCGGTTTCTGTGCACCAGGCGTAGGCGTACAGGACTGAGATGACACGGCCGAGGGGCGTTCATGGCGTGTCTGTTGTGTACCAGGGTGCGGTTCGGGCCGGACTCTGCTTTTACGGCTGTTTTCAACTCCCATAGCAGAAGGGTCGTACGGAGTGTCGTCAGCACGGATCGTACTTGCTGGTCTGGAAACTGCTGGCTGTTTACGTACGGACGGCGCGTCCTGCATGACCCGGATATGAATCGTATGAATTTTTGTGTCGTATGGTGTTTGGTACGATTCGTATGTAGATATGCTTTGAGTTAGGATCGTACTTCATTGTACGTACAGGGACGTTGTAGGTGTACGAATGGTATGGGAAAAACGCTCCGTACAGCGAATCGTGGGGAATTTTACCGGATCGGAATCGGCCCCTAAATGTTGAGCTGGTGTCTATCAGGGAGGTGAGATTTAATCCATAGCTTTTCTTCTCCCACTCTTTTGCCAGCAAAATGATGTGCATTTCATTTTTTTTCCCTTTAGTAGATTGTTCTTCTGTGATTACCCACCTCAGTGCCACTCACTTAGTTCCTGGTTTTCCTCTTTACAGGGACCTTGTGAATTGATAGACCTTGCCACATGTCAAGCCAATAAAATATCTCACTCAGCAGAATTAGAGAGTTTACAATTCTCCAAAACTGGCATTGATTAAAAACAAAAGCTCAAATTAGCGCTTAATGCATTTTTTATTTCGCACGTTCTGACTGTCATCCTTAATAAACCCGACTGCATATTCCTTGCAGTGCTGGTCTCCAGTCAAGTGGTACAAAAGGGGGTGGTGATGGACAGAGCATCTGAACCAATCAAACACTCACACCCAGTCAGCAGATCTGGGTTTAATCCATCACCGTTCTTTAGCCCACTCTGCCACCCCAGTTCAGACATGGCCATATGCAAATCAGTCTCACCCTGTGCTTCATGGGAACAGTCCAGCCCGAACTGCCAAGCCATGCCTTCCCTGGACCGGAAACAAGCTTCCAAGGACCGGTTTCTGGCATTTCAGCCATCTTCAGCCCGACTTGCTTGAATCCAGTGGCAAAGTGAGCAAGGGACTCACGTCTGAGCATACCCTGCCAACTTATGGCGAACAAAGTGGTACAAAAGGGGGTGGTGAGGAACTCCAGTCAAGGGCAACAGAAAGTGACAGGATCTCATTTCACAAAATATTGTACTGAGTGGATACTCAATAGCACAACTTGAGCACAAGGGGTTACACTTTGCAGTGAAATATAATCTCATTACAGGCATAAGCAGAGACCAGTTGTCTGGCTGCTCCTTGTTTACAAAATACTGGGGAGGATGGTCTAGTGGTTAGAGGAAGGCTTGATCTGCCTTCGGTGATCTATGGTTTAGACTCACCTTCTTACACACACAGGAACCACAACACTCCAAACTCATTGGTACCTAGTTCATTGTGGGTAGGAATGGCTGACAGTGCTGTGCTCATGGAAGGTAGGTGTCACTTGTTAAAAGGCTTTACAGCAATGAAGGCCTCAGAGGCCATGAATCTATTGAATTCTCACTATATTTAGAAATTGGTGGCCATTTTTAAATGATTGAATATAAATTTCCTTGTGGTTCAACGCAATCGATTATACTTTGTTGCTGCAGCCAGGACCTTGTTGCAAGATGAGATGAAATTCTCGGAGACTTATTTCTTTAGGTAGCATGCACCTAGATTTCTGCAATGCCCTGGCAAAAACCTTCCAGACTAAAGTACTCAGAGTTTATTCAACTTTTTCCTCAAACGCTCCCAGACCAGTTAACAAACATAGGGGCATATTATCAAGGGCCTTATCGCGCTTCAGTTGGACTTTTCCCCGCTAAAGCAGCGATAATTTCATCGCCCTATTAGCAAGCTGTCGCTAACAGCAGTTAGCGACATTTTGTAGGCGATAGCGAGCGGTTTGGGGCCCGCTTTGCATGTCAGCGATATTTATCGCTAATGACATGCAAAATGGGCGTACCCAACCTGTTAGCGACTGAAAGCAGTCGCTAACATCGCTATCGCCTATTATCAACGCAGGCACAGCGATAAAAAAATTAGCGCTAAGCGTAAATATCACCAAAAACTAACGCCAGCTCAGACCACTTCTTAACCTGTATATCCAATGGGAGTTGGATATTCAGGTTAAGACCCTATTGGCGTTAATGCCTGAATATCACTGGATTTCCAGCGATATTCACGCATTGAGCCGGTATCGCCGGATATTTTATCGCATTTGAGATAAACGTTGCTAATAGCACGTTATCTCTGCAATAAAATCCGTCGATGTGCGGCGATAAAAAAAATATCGCTAAGTAAGCTCATTTAGCGATAAATATCGCTAGTTGTTGATAATATGCCCCTCAACCCCCAACCAGAAACGGACTCACAATGTCACTTTTCTAATTTTATTATATCATCTCAAGAACAAGTGAAGACCCTCTTATTATGTACCAAATCCAGTTCTCCAGATGACTCGTGGCCTCCCAAAGAGTTGCATTCTGTAACAGAGGTTATTTCCACAACTGTTACACTTATTTTTAATGAAGTCATTAATACAAGCATTTTTCCCAAATTATGGAAGAGAGCAGCAATTCTCCCACTTATAAAAAGTCCACCCTTCCAGTATCCGACCTTACAAACTAGCAACCCATATCGGGTCTGCCTCTGCCACTGCAATCCTAGATAAAGCCCCCAATGAGCGACTCTCAACCTTCATTAATGAAAACAGTTTGCTAAATGATTCGCAGTTCGGGTTTCTGAGCCAGCACAGCACGAATCAGCCCTCATAATAGCCTCAGAGAGCATTAGATCCATTGTAGACAAAGGAGATAGTGCAGCCTTGATATTTCTGGATCTCTCAATGGCGTTTGATACTGTCAATCACGGCATTCTGATTGATCGCTTCCTTGAGCTAGGAATTAGAGACAAAGCTCTCATATTATTAACATCCTTTTTGGCAAACAGGGAAGTATATACCACCTTAGAAAAAATTGTCTCTAAAAACATGGAATCTTCCCTGTGGCGTCCCTCAAGGGCCATCATTATGTCTCACCCTATTTAATTTGTACATTAGTCCCCTGGTTAAACTTATCAGAACCTTTGGGTTCTCAGCTGTCGTTTACGCAGTCGACATACAAATCGTGGTGTCTGCCTTAGGAAATGTGGTCCATACAGCCTCTCAATTCCGTCTCTGTATGGAAACCATCAGTATTTGGATGGCGAAAAACTGCCAAAGCTTAAACTCAGATAAAACCAAAGTTTTGCGCTTTGGAAATAATACCAACTTTTGGTCCCCAGACTTGTGGCCACCAGACATGGGACCACCCCCATCACCAGTGGAAAAGGCTAGATACCTGGGGGGAGATTTACAAGGCCCTTGTGCCACTTTTGCGTCATTTTGTAACATGAGAAAAGTGACGCAAAAGTGGCGCAAAGAGATTGTAAATAAACCCACTGGGGGTCATTATTGACAGAAAGATCTCATTTGAGAACCAGATTAGCCAAATAGCCTCCTCAGTCTCCTTTCGTTTGAAGATTCTGAGAACAATTCTACCCTTTATCCCCTCTAAGCTCCTAAAAATAGATTGTCAGCACTGATTTTGTCCAAATTGGACTATTGCAATGGATTGTCTATAGACCTAAAACAAAAAATTATATCAAACTTCAGACACTAGAAAATGCTGCAACCCGTCTAATTTTTAATCTCCCCAAATTTAAATCAGCCTCTACGGCACTGTATCAACTGCATTGACCACCTGTAAAAAAACAAAGATTGCTTTCAAGGTCTTGTGTACCGCCTTTAAGGCACCGCACAGTATCCGTACAGTTGCCCTTAGGCAATGCTGTGACTGGTATACACCTCCTAGACTCTTACTTTCCTCGGGCATGAAAAATATTGTGGTGCCCAATTTCTGCCTTTACCGTCGGGGCAGCAAAAGCTTTGTGGCCATTATAGTCAGATTGTGGAAATCCATCCCTTTTAAACTGAAAAAATCCCAACCACTTCTACAGATTAGGAAAGCATTAAAAACGTGGCTCTTCTAAAACATAGCTCACTTGGGAACCATCCTGCCTCGCTGATCACCCGTATGCAACACAGCGCCAAGACACCTTCGGGTATACGAGCACTATGCAAAACTTTCTAACACAACAAAACATGTATTGGAGTCAAAGCTAACGATAGCGATCTATTCCAAGGAATTTAATTGGAAATTTGATACAAACTTGATTGCTTTAAAGTACCATTTCAGAGATAAATATTGAAGAAGTATAAATTGTACTTTTGTTGCATACTGGATATTAAGCTATGTGTTATTTTATGTC
Source organism: Lissotriton helveticus (assembly GCF_964261635.1). Taxonomy (NCBI): domain Eukaryota; kingdom Metazoa; phylum Chordata; class Amphibia; order Caudata; family Salamandridae; genus Lissotriton; species Lissotriton helveticus. Next base: position 1,969,501,432 of record NC_136065.1, read on the forward strand.
ATCAGTGTTTTATAGTGCGCTAATCACCCGCCCTGTAGCAGGTGTGAGACATGGGGGCTTACTCAAAAAACCAGAGGGAAGATTTACCAGAAAGTGACTCAGTGAATTCCGCAAGCCATTTGGCTGCACTGCACTGAGTCACTTTCATAGCACAGGAATGCGACATATTTACAATGATATGTCCTATTCTTGTGCTCTCCCCTGCGCTGGCACACAAACAGCTGCCATGCGCCGGCGCAGGCACCCTTGCACCATGGTGTAAGGATGCCTGCGTCATAGGGAGATTGTTTTTGTGCAGAAAGGGTCCCTTCCTGCACGAAAACAATCACTACAGGCATTTTCCTTTTTCAATGCGTGCTGTAGAATGCAGCAAACATTGAAAGAGGAAAAACATGGAGAGTTCAAAACATTTCTCCTCGTTGGGCCTTCCTACGCCTCAACTGGGGAGGCGTAGCATTCACACGCATTTCCAGATTTACAATGCCTCGTAAATATGGAAATGTGTCTGGTTCAAAGTGTGTTGCGTGGGAACTCTCACCGCAACACCCATGGAGCGCCCCTTTCATGCAAAGGACAGGAAAAGCCATAAAGAGTGTATTTTCCTGTACTTGTAACTATGGAGAAGTGAAATGCACCACCAGTAGTACTGGTGGTGCAGGGGGCTTGTAAATCTGCCCCCAGGTCTTCACCTTCTTGTGAAAGTCAAGAAGATAGGAGGAGGCTCTGATGTGTTGTGGGATGTCATTCCAGGCTTTAGGGGCCAGATAAGAGAAGGTGGCCCCCTGCTCTGCTTTTTTGTATGCGTGGGTGTGTGTTGGTGAGAGACTGGAAGAACTGAGGTGTCTGGAAGGATGGTGGAAGTAAATGCGGCTGTTCAGGTACATATGGCCAGTGTTTTGCAGTGTGAGTGAGGAGTTTAAAATGTGCACCAGTGCTTAATTTTTGCTGTTGTTTTCCAGTGCTCGGCATGGCACTCAATTGTTTGCATCGGCTCTAGTGACAGCCCTCCACATGGTGGTGCTGTCTTTTTAATTTTTAGATGATCACAACACCTGTGTTTATAAAGTCAATATATAATGAAAACGAATAATACCAGCCTCTCATGCCATTATTACAGCTTTGTGTGGCATGAAATAGGCTGAGTTGGCACATTTGTAGGAGTGCGATGGTTAAGTGTTATGTTAGTATTGCAATTGGCTGCGCTGGCAGGGTATGGGTGGTGCTGGCTGCAGGGCCCTTTTGACAACGGTCCTGGCACTTAATTGTTTTACAGATTAAGCACTGGTGTGCACGCTTAGGGAACCAGTGGAGTTCCCTAAGGTGTGGTATGATTTAGGCTCTTTGTGGGAGGTTGAAGACTAGTTTGGCTGCTGCGCTCCGGACAGTCTGCAGTCTTCTTGTGAGCTAGTTGGTAATCTCTGCGTACAGGGTGTTTCCATAATCTAGTCTGCTGGTGATGAGGGTTTGGGTGATTGTTTTCCCGGTGTTATCTGGTAGCCACTTGAATATCTTCTTCAGTGTCCTTAGTGTGTTGAAGGCAGTCCACTTTGTTGGCGTGGGTGGTCATGTTCAGTTTGTGGTGATAAATTAATCAGTACTTGTAGAGTACAGCTATTCACCCGCAAAGGTATCCAGGTGCTAGGTTGCAGAGTTAAGTTGGAAAGCCGGGACGTAAGTCTCTTCCTGAATTCCGCTAGAGAGGGTGCTGACCAGAGGTGGAGGGGAAGACCGTACCAGTACTTGGCGGCAAGGTAGGAGAAGAAATGGCCTCCATAGAAGCTTTGGAGGATGCAAGGTGTCTGTGCGCCGGCGAGTAGGCGGAGTGAAGGTCCCTCGAGGGTTGGTGATAGTTCAGGCGGTAGTTGATGTATGCTGGCCCTGGGTCCAAGAGGGCTTTGTAGGCATGCATCAGCATCTTGAATTGGCATCTTTTCTCTACGGGGAGCCAGTGGAGGTTCCTGAGGTGGAGGATGATTGGGTCTATTTTGAAAGGTTGAGGGTGAGTCTGGCCACTGAGTTCTGTATTGTCTGGAGTCTGGGTGGTGATTCCTGAGTACAGTGCGTTGCCGTAGTCCAGCCGGCTGGTGACTAGGGCTTGAGTAACGGTTTACCTTGTGCTGATGAGAAGCAATTTGAAGTTTCATGGTGAGTTTATTGTCCAAAATTATGCCAAGGTCTGTCGGTTTGGGTGAAGGTCAAACGTTGGCGAGCCACCCTGTGTTGTTCCATGGCGAGGCGAGGCGTTGTTAACAAAGATTAACACTTGGGTCTTGTCAGTGTTGAGCTTCAGACAGCTGGTCTTCATTCAGTCGGCAATATTTGTCATGATAAATAATAAAAATAAGTTGTATTTGTACGTATTCACACAAAATAAGTTAGCTATCATATCAGGAAAGGGAATGAGATTATGACAAAACCTAGGTATATTTAGATTCTATTTGTCTTTCTGTTCCAGGGATGTCAGGGCCCCATCAATACCCCAAGAGAATCTGAAGTATAGAGATATTCTGGAGGTATATCATTTTCTATAGCTAGGGTAGAGGACGTTATGGAGATAATCTATAAAAGCCTGCATTTATATTTATACTACTAACCAGCATGCTTCAGCATCCGCAGAGTAGATGCCAGTGCTCAAAATAGTGATAATATCTAGTGTCTTCGCATGTCTGTCTTTTCTCATTACACTTTGCCAAGGTCTACTCCTAACATATCACTATTGTTCATGTGCATACAGAAAAGTTTGCAAACCTACATTGCTTGTGTTGTATCTGGAATTCATGCGAGAGCATTCTGACAGAAATTCTGACAGACTGCCTAATACATGCTATAGTTCAACCTGAGTGGGGAGTTCCAAAATTGTGTCACAAATTTTACTTATAGTAACTAAATTACAATAGCGAGTCAGTTTGTTAATTCAAAACAAAGCCATCAGGATTGTTGATTTGTATTATAACATGTAACTGTTTAGTTGTTGGTAATGGTAGGCTTGAAGAGAAAAGAGCATCAATGTTTTATTAACAGCTATAAATTGAACTGAAGGGTTTTCTGGCACAGGTGGTAGATTCTCTTACTAAGTGTGGAGAACTTATAGTCTTAGATGTATATTTAGACTACTGTTTAGCTGAACAATGTTCAGAAAAATTACAAAAATAGATGCTAAGGTACAGATAGTATTTCGAAGTTGGAAGAGGGCAGAAACTCCGAACTTCCTGAACCTATGCAATTTGGCAGCGAGAAGGCCCTATCTCCAACAAAGACAGAGAAGGAATGTATGCATGTACTTTGTGAAGTTGGGTCATTTTGTTAAGGACAGATGAAGTCAACTTAGGACATCTAAAAATAAAACATTAGTAACATCACCTACAAAGTCAACAGGCGTTTGAAAATTAGATTCCTCTACAATGAAAGGAGCTGCCTTTTTGAGTGAAGAAATAAAGTGAGTTCCAAACTGGATAGTGAATACCATATAGTCTTATGTAGCCCATATGATTACACCAATAAAAATTGTGTTTGCAGATGGAGAAGAAAATATTGTTTCAGTGCTTTTAGATCAACGAACTTCAGGAAATTATATGAACATAAAGTTTGCCCAACTTTTACAAATATCTGTGATTAAAGAAAGTGCCCCCAAAAGACTAAAGCATTCAATGGTTTCATTTTGGGCCTTATTAAGAGTTTAGTGGTCCGACTGCCGAAGGACAGCGTCCACAACTGCTAGGAGACCGCTGCGCCTTTGGCTGTCCGATTGCCGCATTACGAGTTTTCTGAGGAGTCGGCGGTGTGGCTGCTGCGGTCTGGCAGTGGTAGGCAATGTATTTCAATATATATCAATGCCTGGGTGTACATTCCGACTGCATACATGTCAGATGCATACATATTCATGATATATGTTGAAAAATACTACCTACCCATTGCCAGAGTCCAACCCACATGTGGGCAATTCCAGTAATGGGCATATGGTTCCAATGTACTTACCTATATTTTGTCGTAGACAGGGTCGTATTCCTTGGGGTGAAGAGGCTACTGTGTATGGGGGGGGGGGGCCTGGAGAAAGGGATAGGCTTCGAAATCTGCTGGGAAGACTTAGAAAGGGGTGAGTATGCACCCAAAAGACTTAATCTCTGCCACGGTCAGCTTGTGGGAAAGACACAGTAGTGTTGCACCTCTGTACTGCCCAATGCAGGCTGTCTTTCCATGATCGCAACCCCAGCGGTCGGCAGTGTGCTGGCAGAGCCAGCGGTCAGCCGCAGTCTCTGTACAGGCAACAGTCCCAACTCGTAATACGGCAGATGACTCACTGCCGCTGGACCCCTGGGGCGGCGGTCCACAGACCACCAAACTTGTAATAAGGTAATTTGTCTTCAGGCCCAGTAATCTGTCATAAATACTATGTACAGACAAGGGAGCAAATATTATTAAAAATATATTTTCATTATGTACACTGAAAATAATCTTCATTTGTGTATCTTTTTCAATAATTTATTTGGATAGCATGTAAATATAATTATTTTCCAAGTAACAAAAAACACAACAACATTACTAAAAACTACGGGCCTGATTCACAAAACTAACTTAAGACAAAATCCTAAACTTACTACCATTTTGGTATTCACAGAAGGCACTTACTCATTTTGGTATTCACAGAAGAAACTTACTTATTTCGGTATTCACAGAAGTTAGGAGTCCTAACTTTAGGACTCCTAAATGCCTTCTGTGAATACCGAAAGTCTTAAAATTAGGATTTTTCTCCATTTAGGAGTAGTAAAGTTAGGACTCCTAACTTTAGGACTCCTAAATGCCTTCTCTGAATACCAAAAGTCTTAAAATTAGGATTTTTCTCCATTTAGTAGTAGTAAAGTTAGGACTCCTAACTTTAGGACTCCTAAATGCCTTCTGTGAATACCGAAATTCTTAAAAGTAGGATTTTTCTCCGTTTTGTAGTAGTAAAGTTAGGAGTCCTAACTTTACTACTAGTAAACTGAGAACAATCCTAATTTTAAGACTTTCGGTATTCACAGAAGGCATTTAGGAGTCCTAAAGATAGGACTCCTAACTTCTGTGAATACCGAAATTAGTAAGTGCCTTCTGTGAATACCAAAATGAGTAAGTGCCTTCTTTGAATACCAAAATGGTAGTAAGTTTAGGATTTTGTCTTAAGTTAGTTTTGTGAATCAGGCCCTGCATGTATCAGAAAACACAGGTAACACGAATTCTTTGTATCAATGATGTCAATCTGCAGCACATGATCATCAGTCTTTACACTATTGTTTAAATCCACTACAGCCAAGACGTTTTGTAGTTATGAGCTTCTTCTCAGGGATAAACCTCAGAATCCCATCTTTATCCTTTGATTAGGTCTTAAATCAGAGAACAGATATTCTTGAGAATGATGATTCTCAGATTAACATGAAAAAAGAATCAGGATTTCATTAAAGACACAGAGGCTAAAATTATGCATACATTCTTTTATTTGCCACTCCTGAGCAGCTCCTTTAAAGAACTTCAATTCCAAACAATCCAGAACTGGAACATCTTGAAAACCAATAAATTCCTCCTGTACGGAATCCTCATCCTCTTTTAAATGCAATCCTGTGAAAAGAAATCTTCTTTATCCTCTTGAATCCATCCAACTGTACATTATTCTGAAATAAAACAAACACTCAAACTTAATAAATTTTCAACAATGAAACATTTCAAAAACCTGAAATTTAATTAGAAACCAACATATCATTAAAACTTAAAACCATGAATCCACCATATTTAACCAAGAAAGATCAAACACAATTATTCATAATAAATAATATCTATACATATAATCCCCCCCAACAAATTCAAGGGAGAGGCAGGAGGGATAATGTTAGCCTCTGTGTCTTTAATGATATACTGATTCTCTTTTCATATTAATCTGAGAATCGTCATTTCATTACAAGACCGCAGGCTAACATTATGCATGTTGAAAACCTCTTAACACCACATCAGACATATGCTCTACTGGCCTAAAATAATGTCTTGCAAAAGTATCCACATTAGACCAATCAGCAGCTTTCAAAATATTCTCGAAACTTCCACCATACAAACAAGACTTACTCGCCATAGCACCCCTAATAGAATGTGCTTTTAATTTTTCAATATTTACACCAGCCTGACTCATCACATATCTCACCCATCTAGAAATTGTCGCAGTACTTACCGCTCTAAAAGTTTTGACAATAGAGATTAACAATTGATGTTCACCATCCCTTCTGTTTTCATCAACTCTACGCTAATATTCTCTCAAACAATCCACCACACATAACTTCCTGCATTCCTCATATCTAGGGTAGAACACAGAAGGCGACATAGTCTTAGTCCTATTAAAAATTTCAATTATTATTATTAATCTCTAAACATTTCACATCAGATACCCTTTTGCTCGAAATCAAACATAACAGAGTTGCTAACTTAATTGAAATATTTTTATTACTCCAGTATCTATTTGAAGGCCAATCACAAAACAATTGTCAAATCAAATTCACATCCCACATAACATCATAACGAGCTTTAGGAGGTCTCTTCAACCTCATGCTCTTCAACACTCTACAAACCAGAACATTACTCCCAATAGATTTTCCGCCTACCATAGCATGGCCTGCCGAAATAGCTGACCTATAGCAATTAATAGTTCGATAACTCAAACCTTTTTTAAACTGTCCCACTAGAAAATTAACAAACTCTACAACAGGGGCCTCCATGGGATCCAAACACCGTTCCAAGCCACAATACATCCAAATTCTTTACACTCCTTTAAACCTTCTCCTTGTTCATGGAGCCCAAGATTCCTCAAGCAACTTTGCACCCTCATGCGAAAGTCCCTCGACACAACTGGATCCCCTGACACTTTCCAAACAAGAAGGTCCAGCACCCCACTCATAATCAGAGAATGAACTTCTCCTTGCTCGTTTACAAGCAAATCCTTTTCTGCTTTCATTAAGAAAGGAACATCGCACACCAACTCCTGCACCACCGGAAACCGAGCCTGAGAAACCCAAAAAGGAGTGACCAGAACCAAGAGACACCCTTCTCTCCTCACTTTCAGTAAAATTATCATTGCAAATGGAGGAAACGCATAACCCTTCAGATTCAACCCTGTCTGTTGAAAAGCGTCCGTAGCCAGAGCTTCTGGATCTGATATCCAGCTGTAAAACTCCTCCAATTGGCAAGTCATCTCGTCGCAAACAGATCCACCTCCAACGAACCCAAAACCATCTGAATTTTCCTGAAATACTCCTTTCCCAACATCCAATCGCTGAAATCCCTCACATGTCAGGAATTCCAATCCGCTACAACATTCTTTTCACCTGGAAGATACTCCGCCCTCAACGCTATCTTGTTCTTCAGACAAAACATCCACAACACCTTCACTACATCCGAAAGATCCTTTGATCTGCAACCTCCCAAATGGTTTATACGCCACAGCTGAAATGTTGTACATCTTCAAATGCAAAGTCTGACCCTGCAATCTTACCATGAAACTCTTCAAAGCATACAAAGGTGCAGTAATTTCCAAACAATTTATGTGCATAACTCTCGCTTCCTTTGACCAAGTACCACCAGTTTCTAGATGACCCAAACGAGCCCCCCAACCTAACAGGCTCGCATCCATCTCCAGAATAACATCCGGAAAGCAACAAAAAATTGCTCTTCTGTTCCAAACCTCTAAATTGTGCAACCCCCACTCCAGCTCTTCCTTCGCTTCCACATCCAGCACTACCTGGTTCCCATACCACATTCCCACTCTCAAGGCATTCGCTTTCACTCTCTGTAAAGCTTGATAATGCAGGGGGCCTGGGAAAATCGAATGAACAGCCAAAGAAAACAAACCTAGAATCCTCGCCAAATCTCTCAAAGTCATGCTCTCTTTCTTTTGAGCCCTCAAAACCTCTTTTTTTTATCATCTTTACTTTCTTCATCGGCAACCTCAAAACCTCTACATTTGTGTCTATTGTGAAACCAAGAAAATCCAAACTCTGAGCTGGTACAAAAACTGATTTCTTCTGGATTATTAAGAAACCTAAATTCTCTAGCATGACCACTACAAATTCGAGCTGAGCCCTTAAATCCTCTGCATCCTGCGACATCAACAAAATGTCATCTAGATAAACAATTAATCGGAAACCTCTCTCCCTAAAAAAGGCCACAACCACTCTCATTAACTTGGTAAAACACCAAGGAGCCGAAGATAGACCTAAAGGTAGACAAAGGAATTGGTATAATTGACCTCTCCATCTGAATTGAAGATATTTCTGGCTGCACTCCTTCATTGGAACAGTGATATAAGCATCCTTTAAATCCAATTTCACCAACCAATCTCCTGATTGCAACATGTCCCTTAGAAGGTGAATCCCCTCCATTTTGAAATGCCTGAAAATTAATGAATGGTTCAGACTCCTTTAATTTATCAGAGGTCTCCAACCTTTCCCTTTCTTTTCCACCAAAAATAAAGTGCATACGTAAACTCTTAAGTCTTCTTTGATCATTCAAATTGCTTCCTTCTCAAACATGTCTTTCACTTCCAAATTTACAATCTCCATCTGTTCCTTGTAAAACACTCTCTCTTTTGGTTCTATACTTTGAAACGGTTCTTCCACAAAATCTATTTCGACCCCCTGAATTACATCAAAAACCCAAGCATCCCGCGTAATCCTGTTAAACAAAGGGTTCAGGCAGGTCAGGTCGATTACCCCTTTTTCCATATTTGCCCGGCGTTAGCCGCTTCTCACCCAACTCATGATTACCAAATAAAGAGGCAGGCGCTGGAGACTGGAAGGCAGGAAACAGGAGTTTATTTCCGACGGAACAGAACACGTCAAATCAGACAACAGGGTATCTTCTCGAGGTGCTCTAACAAGTTTCTCTACGGCTCCGTCTTTTATACACAGGTTTATAATGCACAAACATTCCTTATTGCAATAAAGACACTTTGAAGTACAAAAAGGGCATGTTTGGGATCCCAGCTCCAGGCCTATTCCCATACCGGCCGCTCTGATGTTGTTTTCCCCTCCCAAATGTAACATGTGATTGCAATCTGCAGCCGGACATTCCAACAGGACACGAGGGCAGGAGGGGGTAGTCTGATCTAAGGTTGGGCAGGCGATAAGATCACGTTTTGCTATGCGGGGCCGGGGGGGTATATCCACGAGACCTAGTTTTATGACTTGGGACTGGGTCGAGAGGCCAGGTGTAGCCGGGGGGGGGGGTCATCAGAAGAGAGGAAGGGTGTTCCTGGGAGGAATGCAGGGGTGTCGGTCAGATCTAGGGGTGTGAAGGCCTTCATTAATCACCGCTCCTCTGATGTGAGGCGAGGTCCTACTGTAGGAAGCAATAAACTGCATCTGTTGGGCTAGGTGATGGCCTGGGATCAGGCCGGGCAATCGGGCAGGGAGGAAGAGGTTACCAAAAGGGTCTGTTCTATGGGTGGGATGAAAGAGCGAGGGGGCAGGGGTTCAGCACGGAGGCAGGGTCGTGTTTAGAGGTGCGTTTATGGCCCGCGCAGGAGAAACCGGGGGCTGTCAGGGCGCGGGGGAATACTCGCGAGGCTGGGGAGTGTGAGAGAGAGAGAGAGAGAGACGCAGGCTATTGGCAGTGGGCAGAGAGATCATGACACAAAAATGGCTACTATCTATGTTCGTGATGGGGCCTAAAAGGGGACAAGATGGCGGGGCCACTGTTTCGTGACTTTCGCTTTACCTTCAACAGTGGCGAGGGTGAACACAAATGAACGCCGCTTATGTACATATACATTGTCATTTTCCACAGTCGCCGCTTTTTAACATAAGTTAGGTCATTTCCGTGTTTATTATAACTGACGGGGTGTACATATAGTCGTGTGTTGTCAATGAAATAGCGTTTGTCAATACTGGTGGACTTGCATTTAACCGTGTGCAATTGATGCGACATACGAGGTGGAATACATATAAATTTACATTTGTCGTATTTAAAAAGTGACCGATGAAACATTTTTCAGGCAAAAAGTGGTTGAGGGAGGAATTTGGTCCAATACAAGCAATTAGTCAAGGGGTGTAGAAAGTTCCGAAAAGAGGGGGGGGGGGGGTCTTCGCCACAGTGTCCTTTTTAGTAGCGAGCCATCACTGGTAGGCTCTGGTAGTTCGTTTTCGTCCGTTGGCGCTGTTGAGCACCGGTGGTGGAGCTATAGGTCCAGCTCGGATCCTTCTTTACACGTCGCAGGGTGCGATCTGTCTTCTGCTGTTAGACCACAGTCCTGTTTCCTAACTAATCTTTTTAAGGGCGCCTCATGCTGGGCACCCGCATTTCTTTTCTCCTTCCGTGGCAAACCCTATTCTACCTAAATGCTGTTCTTTTTCTCTGAGTCAAAAATCCATGTGAAAGGGAAAGAGGGGGGGGTTTTGTCGGATAATCGAGGGAAGAGAGGGCGGAGTGGGACCAGATCTTTGAGACAAACCAAGGGAGCAAAGGGTGATGCGCAGGCAGGTCCATCAATCGGGCTCAAAGGGGCGGGGACTTCTGGCACGTGTTGGTCAACAAGTAGAGGGCTTCAAGGCAGACCTCCATTCCTTCATTTTCTGCGTTTGAGAGTGGTGCATCGTCCCGCGTCCCGTTGCTCTGCGGCTCCATCTTAGGTCGAGGTCACACGTGCCTCATGATCTGTGGCCAGGCTGTGCGTCACGTCCGGCCCCTCTCTTCCGGTGACTGTGTGTCCTTGAATGGGTACAAAACAGGTTTTAGAGAACTGACAAGAGAAGATATTTATACATTTCAATTCCGTCCCAAATCTAAGTAGTTGGGGGTTCGTTCATCGGTCACGGTCAGAAGTTATCACTGTGGAGCATGTATACAGGCATGTCTACTGAGTATGTGCTAAGCCTATTTGGCGTTCATTCATGACGTACAGGGAGAGATCCGACTCTTATTGACTGTGTACTTCATCAGACTCGAAATCGGACCCTTCGGTAGAGACTCGTTTTTCTACCCCAAGCCCTGGCAGTCTTCTATCATCATAAGAGAGGTAGGGGCTAAACACTCTTTTCTCGGGGAGCAACAGTTAATCAGGGTCATCAGTTATACTTCGAGTTTATGGAGCTGGGGTCAAGCGGGAGGAACAGGGACGTTTTGGACATCCGTACTTGGGTGCGGAGGGGTGGGGCAATCTGGGCATAGGAGATTGTGTTTCTAACGAGCTGAGAACAGAAGGCCACTGACGTATAATCCTCCTATAAAAAGGGCCAGATTAGGGGACATCAGTCGTCTTACCTGTCCTTTCCTTCATAGCCAATTCAAGTTCTATCATTTTTACAGAAAGGAGAGGTAGTAATATGGCAAATTACAATTGTTTTAGTTTCTGGCAATTTGTCGAACACCTTTGTGTTCGAAAAACCAATTAGGCTCGTGAGAGAGAGTCGTCCGCATTTTAAATGAACTATTCGGTACACGTACGACATGGAGAGAAAGAAAGAGAGAGAGAAACGTGTACAATAATAGGCCATTTTAGTGCACACACAACACAAAACAGTAGGGGTCATGTTATATAGGAACACAGACTGAGGGACAACATAAATCCATATACTACGTACACATGAATTCAAGCGGGGGGGGTACATGTATTTACATACAGAACTCAAGACAAAACATAGAACAGTACTTGGCCAAAGATATTTCCTCCTGCATGCTGCGCATCCTTAGTTTCCTATTTAATTCGCCTGGCTGTCTTTTGCTGTTGGTCTCTGTTGCAAATACTTACACTTTCGTCAATTGTTCGGGAACTAACCTGGTCGGGCTAGTACTTACGGTGGGATCTTTGAATCGTTTTTAGCGAATGGGTATCCAGGCTGAGGCAACGGAGGGTGTCAGTTGGGGGAACAATGGGCAGCTTTGAGTTTCATGTCGTAAGAATCTACTCGTAGGTACACGTCATTCTTGGTTGCATTATTCGGGGCCGGTTGGAGTCATATTTTTGTCATACTGCAATAACCCGCCAAGTTTCTGCTTCAGGCCACCCCTTTTTCCCCATTCCATCGGCCGTTCACTCATCACTCAAGTCGTACAAAAACATCTCTCTTATCAGGTCAACGCGTGCAACGTATATCCAGTCGAGTTACACACATCCGGTCATACACGCGTGCATTCATATCACCCAAATTCGCGTTGCTTAGGTCTTCTCCACACTTTAGTCGATGTTCTGATGCGACCTGCAGAAAGAAGGGGAAGAAGAAGGGGTGGGGGCAGCGTTTAAAACACATCCGCGCGCTTAAACCCAAAAGGCTTTTACTTACCACGTATTCGACCTATCTCCGCGGGGTGCAGTCCCTTCCATCTCGGCGTTTTAAGCCCAGAGGGACTGGTGGTGCGGGAGGCATAATCATTAATGGACTGTATATTGCATTGATCGCCCACGTGTGGTATTGCGGATCTTGTTTGGGGGGGGGTCGAAACAAAAGGGCAGTCAGTGTAAAGTGGGGGTGAACTCGTGTTCTTCCTTCGAGGAGGAGGGGTGGTCTACAGTGGTACCGGGTCTGGCTTATGGGCATCTGAAACAATTTCCCTGAGATATGTGGCATATAAAGAAAAACAAAACCTCGGGACCTTTGTCGATTGCTTTATGTTGCACAAAAGTAAAATAAAATAAAAAAAACAACACACGCAACGAACTTGGACCATTCATATTTGCAATATTTCTGGGTACTTTGCTTTTTAACCTTTAAGTGATCGAATTGCCTTATTTTGCCGGTATTTTACGTATATCGGAAACAATGGTCATGTATTCGAACTTACCAATCCAAGAGCTACGACTATTTTTGCTTTTCACAAAACTTTTATTTTAAAAAAATGCTGACGTACAAATGCAGGCCTACAACCACGTGGGCCGGCCACGGAGCAGACTGGAACTGTACCTGAGGGCATATTTATTTGAGGAAAACGTAACTGAGTCGGTGGTCGTTTTATTTCATCAAGGTACGATAAGTGCAATAAAATTATATCGAAAATTCATTGTGGGCAAGTACCATAAGTGTTGAAAATTCGAACTTTCAATAATACTGTAATCAATGACGCGTCAGAACTTAATATCAAATCATTGTCCGAATGTTCAATCAATACTCATCCCCTCCCGCCATGTGCTTCAAAAAAACTGCATACATATCTCATGATATCAAATCTGAGCATCCGGAACACAACAGGGAGTTGCGGGTTTCGCTTGTACCGGCGCCATTTTGGGTGGGGTCAGGTGGGTCCAAGTATAGTCAAAATGTCTCCACCAACTCGTGGTCGGACCAGAACCTCTTTCGGCAGTCCAGAAGTTTCGTTAAGGGGCAACAGAAGGGACCGGTGACATGAACCATCAATCAAAGAAAAAGGAGGGGGCAACAATCTTTCCTACCGGGTCATACTGATGTTCCACCGGAACTGATCAAATCGGTAGTCTGCAGTATTTTTGGTCATTCAAAAACTGAGGCTGGCGCCAGCATGAGGGCGCCAACGTCTCGTGGCTACGTCTTGGTCGTTCTGCGGGCAATCATGGCAGTAGTTCCCCATCGGGGGCCTGGGGCCCCTGCAGTTCTCGTAGAATCTTCAAAGCTGAGGAGAACGCTTCTGGACGGGGGACTCGTTTTCTAGCTGGCCAGTGACCAGGCCATCCTTGCACGCCAGACTCATTCCTGCAGAGTCGACCGCCATTTTTAGGAGTTCTGCAGCTACCGGCAGTCACTGGGTCGAAAGAGCAGACGGATTCCAGCCTGCCGGGCGAGGCGTCGTTGCACCGCCGCAGTGGACGAGACCCTGCTGGGTGAGTGGAACGTCGCTGCACCGCAAGAGTGGACGAACCCTTTGCCGGGTGCGTGGAGCGTTGGGGGTGCAGCTGAGGAGCCTCCACCTGGGGAGGTGGGAGAGGCTCGTCTGCGCCGCCTCTCCCTCCCAGTGCACCACACGCCGTCTCGCTGACATTCGCTATGGCTGGACCAGGCGAAGAAAGAGGGGGGGGGTCGGAGGCATATGCAAGACATCCCCCACCCCGTGGCCTGCAAGGCGCCGGGAGAAGAAGGGAATGGGAGGACCAGTACATTCCGGGCTGGGCCATTCACCCCACGACTTCTCCAGCCGATGGCGGCCAGCCGCTCTCTACCACGGCCACAGGAGCGGGTCCCCCGGTCAGCCAACCGCGGGGTTCGTCGAGCGGAACGCTGATACATCCTGGGGGCAGGCCTCGGCGCGTGGTGTCGCCTCCGGGCTATTTGCGCAATGGTCCTCCACCCCAGGCCGCCACCGACGCTACCTCGCCAGCTGATGGCTTTGTAGACTTTCTAACGCCCAAAACCCTACTAAAAGTAGCCCAAAGTAGCCCAACATTGCTACTTTGAGGAAGGAGGGACAGGAACGGCGTCAAGCAGGCGGCGAATTGCATTGTGGGTTTGGTGTTGCAGCTGTTTGCCATGTAAATAGTTGTTTAATATATAGTTGTAAAATAAAACGTTTTAACATGTTCCCTTGCTGGAGTGTTGTATATTTCTAATATTTGCCTAGGGTTTGTCGTTATTTGGGCGGGATGGGCGGTGGAGCCGAGCTGTCTTGCAGTCATAGCGTCGAGTTCGGCTCTTCTCACTAGTTTCATATTTCCTGAGGGGTTGTTCCTAATGTTTCCATTTCAGCGAGGTCGAAAAGAGATCTCATCAGTGGCCTACTGATGTTGCTCGATTCCTTTTGCTTTTCCTGACAATTTTTATGTTCTTTTAATTTGCTAGCATGATACAGCGGCTAATCCGCATTTTTCTTTATATATGTCCTTTTTATTAGGGGTGTCCTCCGGTGGAGCCAGATGGTCTACCTCTAATAAATGGTCCGGGCTGAACCAACTACTGAACAATGGGGAGAAGATAGGCATGACGGGTTACAACGGGGACAAAAGTCTGCACTACCTATCCTTCACTACTTTGCGGAGACTAGATAGAATATTTCTATTCTACAGTATTCGCAAATAGGGAATACCCAAAGAGAGAACCAATTCCAAACAATCAGTGTTCGGACAAACAATCAATCAATCAAATGAGGAATAAAAATAGGCGCGACGGATTACAACGGGGGCAAAAGCCTGCGCTACCTACCCTTCACTATCTGCAAAGAGAGAGGTCTTCCTGTTCCTCCCTGTTTGTAGGCAGAGAAGATCCTTTCAGAGAACCAATTCCGAACGATTAATGTCCGGTCAAACAATCAATCAGTGGGGGATAAAAATAAGCACGACGGATTACAACGGGGGCAAAAGCCTGCGTTACCTAACCTTCACTATCTGCAAAGACTAAACAGAGTATGGCGACTCCGTGCTTGTTTGCAAATAGAGAATGATCCAAAGAGAACCAATCCCAAAACAATAAATGCTTGGGTAACAATCAATCGAATGGAGAGGGAAGTAGGCGCGACGGGTTACAACGGGGGCAAAAGCCTGCGCTACCCACCCTTCACTATCTGCAAAGGGAGAATACTCCTATCCTTCCCCGTTTGCAGACAGGGAATCTCTCAGAACACAACAATCAAATGCGTAATACTAGTATTTTCCAATGACAATCAAACAATCAATTCGCAATTTGTCGTGTTACACGACCTTACCCGGACCGCATGGACAGTTTCTCGTCTTCCGTTTCCAGCGCCCGATCGTCCTCTATTCTCCGTAATTGCTGTGGCACTCCTGATGGTTCCCAGTCAGGACCGAAGATCACTCGAGAGAGGTCTGCTCGGAACCAGTGAAGTTCGGATGATCGGCTGCCAGACAAGGGTCTATCGGGCAGGAGCTCTTCCCGATCGTTGCAGTCGTTCACTCTGTCGTTGGGACCTCTCCCACTGGATCCACGTGTCGCTGATGGGCCCCACGTTTGGGACGCCAATTGTTAAACAAAGGGTTCAGGCAGGTCAGGTCGATTACCCCTTTTTCCATATTTGCCCGGCGTTAGCCGCTTCTCACCCAACTCATGATTACCAAATAAAGAGGCAGGCGCTGGAGACTGGAAGGCAGGAAACAGGAGTTTATTTCCGACGGAACAGAACACGTCAAATCAGACAACAGGGTATCTTCTCGAGGTGCTCTAACAAGTTTCTCTACGGCTCCGTCTTTTATACACAGGTTTATAATGCACAAACATTCCTTATTGCAATAAAGACACTTTGAAGTACAAAAAGGGCATGTTTGGGATCCCAGCTCCAGGCCTATTCCCATACCGGCCGCTCTGATGTTGTTTTCCCCTCCCAAATGTAACATGTGATTGCAATCTGCAGCCGGACATTCCAACAGGACACGAGGGCAGGAGGGGGTAGTCTGATCTAAGGTTGGGCAGGCGATAAGATCACGTTTTGCTATGCGGGGCCGGGGGGGTATATCCACG
The DNA here is from genome assembly GCF_964261635.1 of Lissotriton helveticus. NCBI lineage: Eukaryota > Metazoa > Chordata > Amphibia > Caudata > Salamandridae > Lissotriton > Lissotriton helveticus. Next base: position 1,969,517,808 of record NC_136065.1, read on the forward strand.
AGACCTAGTTTTATGACTTGGGACTGGGTCGAGAGGCCAGGTGTAGCCGGGGGGGGGGGTCATCAGAAGAGAGGAAGGGTGTTCCTGGGAGGAATGCAGGGGTGTCGGTCAGATCTAGGGGTGTGAAGGCCTTCATTAATCACCGCTCCTCTGATGTGAGGCGAGGTCCTACTGTAGGAAGCAATAAACTGCATCTGTTGGGCTAGGTGATGGCCTGGGATCAGGCCGGGCAATCGGGCAGGGAGGAAGAGGTTACCAAAAGGGTCTGTTCTATGGGTGGGATGAAAGAGCGAGGGGGCAGGGGTTCAGCACGGAGGCAGGGTCGTGTTTAGAGGTGCGTTTATGGCCCGCGCAGGAGAAACCGGGGGCTGTCAGGGCGCGGGGGAATACTCGCGAGGCTGGGGAGTGTGAGAGAGAGAGAGAGAGAGACGCAGGCTATTGGCAGTGGGCAGAGAGATCATGACACAAAAATGGCTACTATCTATGTTCGTGATGGGGCCTAAAAGGGGACAAGATGGCGGGGCCACTGTTTCGTGACTTTCGCTTTACCTTCAACAGTGGCGAGGGTGAACACAAATGAACGCCGCTTATGTACATATACATTGTCATTTTCCACAGTCGCCGCTTTTTAACATAAGTTAGGTCATTTCCGTGTTTATTATAACTGACGGGGTGTACATATAGTCGTGTGTTGTCAATGAAATAGCGTTTGTCAATACTGGTGGACTTGCATTTAACCGTGTGCAATTGATGCGACATACGAGGTGGAATACATATAAATTTACATTTGTCGTATTTAAAAAGTGACCGATGAAACATTTTTCAGGCAAAAAGTGGTTGAGGGAGGAATTTGGTCCAATACAAGCAATTAGTCAAGGGGTGTAGAAAGTTCCGAAAAGAGGGGGGGGGGGGGTCTTCGCCACAGTGTCCTTTTTAGTAGCGAGCCATCACTGGTAGGCTCTGGTAGTTCGTTTTCGTCCGTTGGCGCTGTTGAGCACCGGTGGTGGAGCTATAGGTCCAGCTCGGATCCTTCTTTACACGTCGCAGGGTGCGATCTGTCTTCTGCTGTTAGACCACAGTCCTGTTTCCTAACTAATCTTTTTAAGGGCGCCTCATGCTGGGCACCCGCATTTCTTTTCTCCTTCCGTGGCAAACCCTATTCTACCTAAATGCTGTTCTTTTTCTCTGAGTCAAAAATCCATGTGAAAGGGAAAGAGGGGGGGGTTTTGTCGGATAATCGAGGGAAGAGAGGGCGGAGTGGGACCAGATCTTTGAGACAAACCAAGGGAGCAAAGGGTGATGCGCAGGCAGGTCCATCAATCGGGCTCAAAGGGGCGGGGACTTCTGGCACGTGTTGGTCAACAAGTAGAGGGCTTCAAGGCAGACCTCCATTCCTTCATTTTCTGCGTTTGAGAGTGGTGCATCGTCCCGCGTCCCGTTGCTCTGCGGCTCCATCTTAGGTCGAGGTCACACGTGCCTCATGATCTGTGGCCAGGCTGTGCGTCACGTCCGGCCCCTCTCTTCCGGTGACTGTGTGTCCTTGAATGGGTACAAAACAGGTTTTAGAGAACTGACAAGAGAAGATATTTATACATTTCAATTCCGTCCCAAATCTAAGTAGTTGGGGGTTCGTTCATCGGTCACGGTCAGAAGTTATCACTGTGGAGCATGTATACAGGCATGTCTACTGAGTATGTGCTAAGCCTATTTGGCGTTCATTCATGACGTACAGGGAGAGATCCGACTCTTATTGACTGTGTACTTCATCAGACTCGAAATCGGACCCTTCGGTAGAGACTCGTTTTTCTACCCCAAGCCCTGGCAGTCTTCTATCATCATAAGAGAGGTAGGGGCTAAACACTCTTTTCTCGGGGAGCAACAGTTAATCAGGGTCATCAGTTATACTTCGAGTTTATGGAGCTGGGGTCAAGCGGGAGGAACAGGGACGTTTTGGACATCCGTACTTGGGTGCGGAGGGGTGGGGCAATCTGGGCATAGGAGATTGTGTTTCTAACGAGCTGAGAACAGAAGGCCACTGACGTATAATCCTCCTATAAAAAGGGCCAGATTAGGGGACATCAGTCGTCTTACCTGTCCTTTCCTTCATAGCCAATTCAAGTTCTATCATTTTTACAGAAAGGAGAGGTAGTAATATGGCAAATTACAATTGTTTTAGTTTCTGGCAATTTGTCGAACACCTTTGTGTTCGAAAAACCAATTAGGCTCGTGAGAGAGAGTCGTCCGCATTTTAAATGAACTATTCGGTACACGTACGACATGGAGAGAAAGAAAGAGAGAGAGAAACGTGTACAATAATAGGCCATTTTAGTGCACACACAACACAAAACAGTAGGGGTCATGTTATATAGGAACACAGACTGAGGGACAACATAAATCCATATACTACGTACACATGAATTCAAGCGGGGGGGGTACATGTATTTACATACAGAACTCAAGACAAAACATAGAACAGTACTTGGCCAAAGATATTTCCTCCTGCATGCTGCGCATCCTTAGTTTCCTATTTAATTCGCCTGGCTGTCTTTTGCTGTTGGTCTCTGTTGCAAATACTTACACTTTCGTCAATTGTTCGGGAACTAACCTGGTCGGGCTAGTACTTACGGTGGGATCTTTGAATCGTTTTTAGCGAATGGGTATCCAGGCTGAGGCAACGGAGGGTGTCAGTTGGGGGAACAATGGGCAGCTTTGAGTTTCATGTCGTAAGAATCTACTCGTAGGTACACGTCATTCTTGGTTGCATTATTCGGGGCCGGTTGGAGTCATATTTTTGTCATACTGCAATAACCCGCCAAGTTTCTGCTTCAGGCCACCCCTTTTTCCCCATTCCATCGGCCGTTCACTCATCACTCAAGTCGTACAAAAACATCTCTCTTATCAGGTCAACGCGTGCAACGTATATCCAGTCGAGTTACACACATCCGGTCATACACGCGTGCATTCATATCACCCAAATTCGCGTTGCTTAGGTCTTCTCCACACTTTAGTCGATGTTCTGATGCGACCTGCAGAAAGAAGGGGAAGAAGAAGGGGTGGGGGCAGCGTTTAAAACACATCCGCGCGCTTAAACCCAAAAGGCTTTTACTTACCACGTATTCGACCTATCTCCGCGGGGTGCAGTCCCTTCCATCTCGGCGTTTTAAGCCCAGAGGGACTGGTGGTGCGGGAGGCATAATCATTAATGGACTGTATATTGCATTGATCGCCCACGTGTGGTATTGCGGATCTTGTTTGGGGGGGGGTCGAAACAAAAGGGCAGTCAGTGTAAAGTGGGGGTGAACTCGTGTTCTTCCTTCGAGGAGGAGGGGTGGTCTACAGTGGTACCGGGTCTGGCTTATGGGCATCTGAAACAATTTCCCTGAGATATGTGGCATATAAAGAAAAACAAAACCTCGGGACCTTTGTCGATTGCTTTATGTTGCACAAAAGTAAAATAAAATAAAAAAAACAACACACGCAACGAACTTGGACCATTCATATTTGCAATATTTCTGGGTACTTTGCTTTTTAACCTTTAAGTGATCGAATTGCCTTATTTTGCCGGTATTTTACGTATATCGGAAACAATGGTCATGTATTCGAACTTACCAATCCAAGAGCTACGACTATTTTTGCTTTTCACAAAACTTTTATTTTAAAAAAATGCTGACGTACAAATGCAGGCCTACAACCACGTGGGCCGGCCACGGAGCAGACTGGAACTGTACCTGAGGGCATATTTATTTGAGGAAAACGTAACTGAGTCGGTGGTCGTTTTATTTCATCAAGGTACGATAAGTGCAATAAAATTATATCGAAAATTCATTGTGGGCAAGTACCATAAGTGTTGAAAATTCGAACTTTCAATAATACTGTAATCAATGACGCGTCAGAACTTAATATCAAATCATTGTCCGAATGTTCAATCAATACTCATCCCCTCCCGCCATGTGCTTCAAAAAAACTGCATACATATCTCATGATATCAAATCTGAGCATCCGGAACACAACAGGGAGTTGCGGGTTTCGCTTGTACCGGCGCCATTTTGGGTGGGGTCAGGTGGGTCCAAGTATAGTCAAAATGTCTCCACCAACTCGTGGTCGGACCAGAACCTCTTTCGGCAGTCCAGAAGTTTCGTTAAGGGGCAACAGAAGGGACCGGTGACATGAACCATCAATCAAAGAAAAAGGAGGGGGCAACAATCTTTCCTACCGGGTCATACTGATGTTCCACCGGAACTGATCAAATCGGTAGTCTGCAGTATTTTTGGTCATTCAAAAACTGAGGCTGGCGCCAGCATGAGGGCGCCAACGTCTCGTGGCTACGTCTTGGTCGTTCTGCGGGCAATCATGGCAGTAGTTCCCCATCGGGGGCCTGGGGCCCCTGCAGTTCTCGTAGAATCTTCAAAGCTGAGGAGAACGCTTCTGGACGGGGGACTCGTTTTCTAGCTGGCCAGTGACCAGGCCATCCTTGCACGCCAGACTCATTCCTGCAGAGTCGACCGCCATTTTTAGGAGTTCTGCAGCTACCGGCAGTCACTGGGTCGAAAGAGCAGACGGATTCCAGCCTGCCGGGCGAGGCGTCGTTGCACCGCCGCAGTGGACGAGACCCTGCTGGGTGAGTGGAACGTCGCTGCACCGCAAGAGTGGACGAACCCTTTGCCGGGTGCGTGGAGCGTTGGGGGTGCAGCTGAGGAGCCTCCACCTGGGGAGGTGGGAGAGGCTCGTCTGCGCCGCCTCTCCCTCCCAGTGCACCACACGCCGTCTCGCTGACATTCGCTATGGCTGGACCAGGCGAAGAAAGAGGGGGGGGGTCGGAGGCATATGCAAGACATCCCCCACCCCGTGGCCTGCAAGGCGCCGGGAGAAGAAGGGAATGGGAGGACCAGTACATTCCGGGCTGGGCCATTCACCCCACGACTTCTCCAGCCGATGGCGGCCAGCCGCTCTCTACCACGGCCACAGGAGCGGGTCCCCCGGTCAGCCAACCGCGGGGTTCGTCGAGCGGAACGCTGATACATCCTGGGGGCAGGCCTCGGCGCGTGGTGTCGCCTCCGGGCTATTTGCGCAATGGTCCTCCACCCCAGGCCGCCACCGACGCTACCTCGCCAGCTGATGGCTTTGTAGACTTTCTAACGCCCAAAACCCTACTAAAAGTAGCCCAAAGTAGCCCAACATTGCTACTTTGAGGAAGGAGGGACAGGAACGGCGTCAAGCAGGCGGCGAATTGCATTGTGGGTTTGGTGTTGCAGCTGTTTGCCATGTAAATAGTTGTTTAATATATAGTTGTAAAATAAAACGTTTTAACATGTTCCCTTGCTGGAGTGTTGTATATTTCTAATATTTGCCTAGGGTTTGTCGTTATTTGGGCGGGATGGGCGGTGGAGCCGAGCTGTCTTGCAGTCATAGCGTCGAGTTCGGCTCTTCTCACTAGTTTCATATTTCCTGAGGGGTTGTTCCTAATGTTTCCATTTCAGCGAGGTCGAAAAGAGATCTCATCAGTGGCCTACTGATGTTGCTCGATTCCTTTTGCTTTTCCTGACAATTTTTATGTTCTTTTAATTTGCTAGCATGATACAGCGGCTAATCCGCATTTTTCTTTATATATGTCCTTTTTATTAGGGGTGTCCTCCGGTGGAGCCAGATGGTCTACCTCTAATAAATGGTCCGGGCTGAACCAACTACTGAACAATGGGGAGAAGATAGGCATGACGGGTTACAACGGGGACAAAAGTCTGCACTACCTATCCTTCACTACTTTGCGGAGACTAGATAGAATATTTCTATTCTACAGTATTCGCAAATAGGGAATACCCAAAGAGAGAACCAATTCCAAACAATCAGTGTTCGGACAAACAATCAATCAATCAAATGAGGAATAAAAATAGGCGCGACGGATTACAACGGGGGCAAAAGCCTGCGCTACCTACCCTTCACTATCTGCAAAGAGAGAGGTCTTCCTGTTCCTCCCTGTTTGTAGGCAGAGAAGATCCTTTCAGAGAACCAATTCCGAACGATTAATGTCCGGTCAAACAATCAATCAGTGGGGGATAAAAATAAGCACGACGGATTACAACGGGGGCAAAAGCCTGCGTTACCTAACCTTCACTATCTGCAAAGACTAAACAGAGTATGGCGACTCCGTGCTTGTTTGCAAATAGAGAATGATCCAAAGAGAACCAATCCCAAAACAATAAATGCTTGGGTAACAATCAATCGAATGGAGAGGGAAGTAGGCGCGACGGGTTACAACGGGGGCAAAAGCCTGCGCTACCCACCCTTCACTATCTGCAAAGGGAGAATACTCCTATCCTTCCCCGTTTGCAGACAGGGAATCTCTCAGAACACAACAATCAAATGCGTAATACTAGTATTTTCCAATGACAATCAAACAATCAATTCGCAATTTGTCGTGTTACACGACCTTACCCGGACCGCATGGACAGTTTCTCGTCTTCCGTTTCCAGCGCCCGATCGTCCTCTATTCTCCGTAATTGCTGTGGCACTCCTGATGGTTCCCAGTCAGGACCGAAGATCACTCGAGAGAGGTCTGCTCGGAACCAGTGAAGTTCGGATGATCGGCTGCCAGACAAGGGTCTATCGGGCAGGAGCTCTTCCCGATCGTTGCAGTCGTTCACTCTGTCGTTGGGACCTCTCCCACTGGATCCACGTGTCGCTGATGGGCCCCACGTTTGGGACGCCAATTGTTAAACAAAGGGTTCAGGCAGGTCAGGTCGATTACCCCTTTTTCCATATTTGCCCGGCGTTAGCCGCTTCTCACCCAACTCATGATTACCAAATAAAGAGGCAGGCGCTGGAGACTGGAAGGCAGGAAACAGGAGTTTATTTCCGACGGAACAGAACACGTCAAATCAGACAACAGGGTATCTTCTCGAGGTGCTCTAACAAGTTTCTCTACGGCTCCGTCTTTTATACACAGGTTTATAATGCACAAACATTCCTTATTGCAATAAAGACACTTTGAAGTACAAAAAGGGCATGTTTGGGATCCCAGCTCCAGGCCTATTCCCATACCGGCCGCTCTGATGTTGTTTTCCCCTCCCAAATGTAACATGTGATTGCAATCTGCAGCCGGACATTCCAACAGGACACGAGGGCAGGAGGGGGTAGTCTGATCTAAGGTTGGGCAGGCGATAAGATCACGTTTTGCTATGCGGGGCCGGGGGGGTATATCCACAAGACCTAGTTTTATGACTTGGGACTGGGTCGAGAGGCCAGGTGTAGCCGGGGGGGGGGGGTCATCAGAAGAGAGGAAGGGTGTTCCTGGGAGGAATGCAGGGGTGTCGGTCAGATCTAGGGGTGTGAAGGCCTTCATTAATCACCACTCCTCTGATGTGAGGCGAGGTCCTACTGTAGGAAGCAATAAACTGCATCTGTTGGGCTAGGTGATGGCCTGGGATCAGGCCGGGCAATCGGGCTGGGAGGAAGAGGTTACCGAAAGGGTCTGTTCTATGGGTGGGATGAAAGAGCGAGGGGGCAGGGGTTCAGCACGGAGGCAGGGTCGTGTTTAGAGGTGCGTTTTTGGCCCGCGCAGGAGAAACCGGGGGCTGTCAGGGCGCGGGGGAATACTCACGAGGCTGGGGAGTGGGAGAGAGAGAGAGAGAGACGCAGGCTATTGGCAGTGGGCAGAGAGATCATGACACAAAAATGGCTACTATCTATGTTCGTGATGGGGCCTAAAAGGGGACAAGATGGCGGGGCCACTGTTTCGTGACTTTCGCTTTACCTTCAACAGTGGCGAGGGTGAACACAAATGAACGCCGCTTATGTACATATACATTGTCATTTTCCACAATCCTTTTCCATGCATCTACATAAAACCTCAAATGACCTACTTTTCTGAGGGAAGAACCAGAACAAGTCACCATACTCACCTCTTGCTCCTTGATTTGACTGACTTCTTCCTCTTCCCCCTCTAGATCTTTGGAATCTTCCTCTTTGAATGAAAAAAGTCAAGGGTCCTTGGAAACCCCTTCCTGATACTCTATTTGCAAAGTTGTATTGTGAATAAAATTGGGACCTTTGAAATCCTCAGCCGGCATACAGTCCCCATCTACTAGGTAGCAACATGTTTACCTATGCTCTTAACAAAGCCTTCCCCAAACAATAAGCCTTTTGCATCCTCACAATGCTCCTTCATTGTCAAATCCCTTAATTTTGGACTGTTCTTAAAAAGCCATGTCTTACGTCTCTCCGCCAACAACCCTGAGTTTGCATTCTCTAAGAAAACCATTGCTCTTTGACTTCATCCACGTAATAATTGTACATCCACCTGTTCTCCGTTTAAATATGCCTCTTTTGTCATATCTAAAATCTTTCCTAAAGGTCCCAAAACGTCAAGTAAACGATCTTGACAGATTTTTTATGAATGCTCCAATCCCTTACAAGGATCCTTTCCCAATTTAAAAAGATACGAAATTAAATCTGGATCCAGACTTGGAGTTTGGCACACCTTGTTGTCTATCTGAGGCCTTGAGCATTCAACGCAAAACACTCCTCACCTCTCTATCCAGAGGTTTTCTTATCCAATGTTTAATACATTTTTCAACATGGTTATGCGGCCACCAGTCCGCACTTCTCGGATGCCTTATTTCATAAAGATTAAACATTTCCCCACCAAGAGGATCTTTCAAAATTACTTTAGAGGAAGAAGTCTGATTATTCTTAATATCATCATTGAGATCATCATCTTGATCTACGTCTAAAACATACTCATCAAATAATTTATTGTCCCTTTCTTCATTCCTCTTGTCCACATCCATAATGAACTCATCATCTGAGTTATCTTTTGTGCTGCCAAGGACACCTTTCTCTTGCGTACCGCTAAGGGTACCACTCTTTCTCCTGGAATTTACTCCATCTTTCCCTTCCTTATTCATGTGCTTTGTTTTCTTAACGCTTTTAGATCCTTTCTTCTCTCTAATATCATCTTCCTCATCCGAAAACAACCAAAAATCCTCATCTGACCTATTATCCTTTCTTTTCTTTTCCATCACAACATGAAAAAATTCCCTCATTGAACTTTTTACCTAAGACTGAATTAACCTCCTAAGGTTTGCCTCACTAACTCTTCCCTCAACCACCTGTTGAGAAACGCTAGCCTCCTCAGAATTCATTTCTAGCCCCTACAATACTAAAATAAAACCTCAATAATCCAATCACCCAACCACGCTCTGTCAAAAAAACACAGCTGACTCAAACCGCTCCCCCGATATTCTTTTTTCTATCAAACTAATCGCGATCAAAATAACGCATCATGCTGCTAAAATCACTGAATTCTTCCCAAACCAATATGTCCTCCGAACTCACGTGAGATTTGGGCGGCCAATTTGCATCCAAACTCTTTCTGTGACTCAACCACGCTCTTGCGTGATTACTCAAAAGCCCGTTAGGAGCAGAAACAGCAATCTAAAGGAGGCGCCCGGTAATGAAACGACTCCACGCGCCCCCTGCGAGCATCCAAACTCCTTCTGTGACTCAACAATGCTCTTGCTTTATTACTATCAAGCCCGATGGACCAGAAACGGCAATCTAATTAATACGTGCGATAATGAAACGACTCAACGCACCCCCTACGATGTTCATGGCACACGCAACGCTTAAAACAGAAGCTGCATGTGAACGCCTTAACTGGCTAAACAAATGCAGTAAGACAAAAAACTAAAGTTTTAAGTCTACATAGTAAATACAGAAATCCAAATCCCATTTTTAAGCAAAACCACAAGATCGTTTAAAAACTCCATATACAAAAGATAATACCATTATAAAAAAAACAACAAAATAGACAAATACCTAACCGCTTCTGAAAATTAGAAGCTAATTTCCACACTCACATCAATAGATACATTTTAACACTCCTTTCATCAAAAAAATAAATCATATACAGATATAAAGATTGTACTTATCTGTTCAGGAGCAGCGTTTAAAAGAGGATGAGGATTCTGTGCAGGAGGAATTTATTGTTTTTCAAGATGTTCCAGTTCTGGATTGTTTGTAATTGAAGTTCTTTAAAGGAGCTGCTCAGGAGTGGCAAATAAAAGAATGTATGCATAATGTTAGCCTCCGGTCTTGTAATGAAATTCACAGACCTTCTTAGTATAAGTGAATATTTATCATTCGCTAAGCGTGACATGTCAACTTCTATATATATGCTTTAACTTATGAACATCTGGGCTCATTATTCTTAGTCATACTATAACCTCATCTAACACCAGTATCACAAAACCATTATGCCAAATTTTCATGGAATCTACAAAGACTCAAAACACCAGTCTCTCTTCTCACCAGGAGGCCAATACCCTTGAACATCTTTGATGTTTAATTGTGTTGACATTTTTGATATATTGTGATTTGTAATTAATTACAGGCCAGGTCCTAATAAGGGTAAAGCAGATGCCTTGTCTTGGCAGAATCAACAATGAGAATAAACTGATGAATGATCCACCATTAATTTTGCTATCCAACATTTTGAACAGTCATTCTATAGCTTTAAATATATGGAATCACTCTTAGGCAAAAGTATTACAAACGTACTACAAAACCATAGCCTGTAGATTGAGAAGCTTCAATAAAAAAGCGCAAAGATAGAAATAAGAAGTATGAATTATTGAATCAGGGTAAGACCATGTAATTGCCATATGTTGATGTCAGACAGCAAGCTGTGAGTTGACATTATAATTCTAAAACTGCTAAGCACCCTGGAATAGTTAAATCACTAGCAGCAGTAAGGAGAGATTTTTGGTGGTGAAAATGCTCAGACGTGTTCCATTTCTGCTCGGACAAAGTGTTCCCAAATTTAACCAGTGGGTCTTATGAGAAAATTACCTGTTCCACTCAAACCTTGGCTTGTGGTATTAATAGATGTTGTGGTAGGCTTACCTAAAAATCTAAATTGCACTGTAATTTTGTGGTTGTAAACCATGTAACTAAGACTAGCTCATTAAGAGGATAACCTTCTTTAGGAAAGTTAGCACAAATATTTGTGTACCTCATGATTTGATTACATAGTGCTCCACAAGACTTAATTACTTACAATGGGTTCCAACTTATCAAAAGATTGTGGCTTGCTTTGTGTAAGGAATTAGATAGAGAAGTCCATCTGTCTACACCCCCATTGCCATCAACACCCACCTCCAGAGCATGACTATTCACAGCATGATCATTTACACCATCTGCTTGTTGAGCTTCTTCATCCTTCATGAACATGAAACCACTGCATCCTTCACCCTCTTCCCTTTCCTCCCCACCCCTTTGACCATTGTACTTTGCTACTCTTCTAAGACTCCATCGTTGACCATTTGACAACATAACGTGCCATGTATGTACCTCTTTGACCTTAAACAGCCCTAAGAAGCTGTTGAACCCCTATTTTTCCCTCTTCCAGATTTTATCTTAACCCAATCACCAGGGGTAATCCTAGAACTGACTATGGCCTCATAACAAACATGGTTACGTACTGACTCATCAGACTCCGCCTCATGACTGACACTGCAACCCATGCCAGTACTCCTGATATCCACACTAGTCTTTCCCTAAAACAAATCACGCATTCAATAAGAGCAAAGTTTCGAAACAGGTTTCCTTCCCTGCATTACACAAAACTGAACCTTTCCAGTTGCAGAATTTTCTGTTGTGTGGTAGGTCCACACCAAATCATAAATGATACTCTCTATGCCCAAATGATTTGACACTGCTATTTGCCAAGCTCCTTTTATCATTTAGTTTGCCTTTTCCACCTTTCTGTTGGCACAGGGATTATAAAGGCAGTACGCGAATGTCTCACACCACAAGACAACAAAAAGTCCATCATCTCTCACAAGGTAAGTTGCGTTCCATTATCGGTGATGAGATGAGTCGGTAAACCCTCTTCGTGAAAAACTTCATGCAGAGCTCCAATAGTTGCACGTTTGGTAATCTTACCAACCATCTGGAAGGAACATCAATCAAAACCATGGCAAATGTTCTGCTATATCCCAGACTCCACATGGCATAATGAAATCTACACACACAGTGCCACTCATATCCAGGATCCATGATCCTGCCCCCTCCTGAACTCGCACCTAACTTCAACCTTTTTTCACTTTCTTTACACTCACAACACCTTTCCACCCAATCCACAATGTCCCCATCCATAGCCGGCCAGCAAAACTCCTTTGTGATCCTTTTCTTAGTGATGGTCTGCCCCAAGTGCCCATCATGAGCTAAATCAAACAACCTTTGCCTACTCCAGAAGGAGGAACCAACCTGTCTCCTCTCAAAACTATGGCACCATAACTTACAGAGAGTTCATCCAGAACATTCCTATATGGTTGCAGGGCCAAAGAAAGGATGCTCTCCCTCCTACTTCCACTACTTATCATGTGCATAACTTACACCAATACTTCATCACCTTTTATTGCCTCAATCTATTCATGTTCACTAACCACTCCACCACAACTCTAGACAACATCCTCATTACTTGCTAAAGTGCCTTCATCTCTCCACATACAACAGCTTCACAAACCACATCCTTCCAGTCAAGTGACAACCGCGAAAGACCGTCTGCCTGGACATTTTTCCACCCAGGAATATACTCAATAAGATAGTCATATTCTTGAAGGTGTAAAGCTAGTCTAGCCAGTCTTGCTGACCCTTTGCTTGTCCTGGAAGTAGAACTTTCAGCAGTGGTTTGTGATCTGTTTGTAGAGTAACCTTACTGCCTCTCACATACGTACGCAAATATTCTAGGCCCCACGTCGCAGCCAATGCTTCTCTTTAAATGGCAGCATAATAGCGCTCAGTATCCGTCAAAGTGTGTGATGCGAATTCAACCGTTTTTTCTGTTGGAGAAAACACACTTGGGACAGCACAGCACCTATGCATGTTGCACTTGCATCCACAGTGACAATTGTTTGCACCTTGTGTCAAAAGGGACTGGAATATGAGCATTGCACAGCTCATTCTTGATCCTCTGAAAGCAATCATGTTGCAAGGTACCCCATTCGAAACTCACACCTTTTCTCACCAACACTTTTAAACATTCTTTCTTGCTTGCAAAATCTATGACAAACTTTAAATAGTACTCTATCAAAGCAAGAAACAAATGCAAGTGCTCCTTATCATTAGCGGAAGGCACAGACCTAATGGTGGATCACTTTTCGATCTTACATCATCTGCAGATAGAGTGTGACCAAGGTACTCAATTTTTTTCCACAAACATTTCGCACTTTTCCTTCCTTAGTGTTATTCCTGACTCCGCCAGATGATCCATGGCTAGCTTTAAGGTTACTTTGTGGCTGGCAATATCACCAAATACTAACATAAATAGAAATAGATGACTTTGTCTAAACCCCTAAAAATCGTGTTCATCATCCTCTTGAAGGCATCCTCGTCAACTGGTAAGTGCCTTCCTTGGTGATAAACGCCATTAGAGATTTGGAACTTTGGTGGAGACATATCTGATGACATGCATGCTTGAGATCCAGTTTGGAAAAGTACTTCCCACCTTTAAGTAACAGAATCAATTTATTGATGTTGGGGAGTGGAAAGCTATTGGTTACTATCTTCTGATTGAGCCCACGTAAGTCAACACAAAATCTCTGTTTTCCATCCTTCTTCTTCGTAATAACAACTGGAGAGATCCAACTTGAAGCTTCTATGGGCTGAATCACCCCACTCTCCAATATTCCACCCAACCTTTTCTTGACTTACTCCCTCACTCTTATGGGTACTTTCCTAACTTTGTGTTGTACAGGGACAACACCAGGCTTTAACTTGATTTCATGTACATAACCTTTTAAATTACCCATATCCTCCCTGAACACTTTGTTTGCATCTTGCAATATATCATGCAATGATGAGTCCTCAATGACCATGATCTGGTTTGTTGAACATGGATTTATGATGATCTGTAAATCTAACTGATGATACCATCCTAGAATGGGCAGTCCAGATTCAACCATGTACACCTTCCCATTGACACACCTATCTTTAAACACCACATTTGTTTTCATATAGCCAATGATATTGATGTGTTCACCCTGATAGCCTTGATGTCTTTTGGCAATAAATGTACATTCGGCCACACTGTGACAAACATACTTTTAAGAATTATGGTGTAATCTACCATCAACTCAACAGTTGTGTTCTTAAAGGTAAACACCGCTTTAGGCCTCCTGAGCCTGGCGGTTCCAACATCAACGCCTTGTACTTCAGAAATACATAGTCACACAACGCAGTGTCAGATAGCTCATCTGTATCACCCATCACAACGGCCATCTTTCCTTTGACATTGTCCCTCCTCTTGCACATCCTAGCAAAATGCCCCTTAAGTCCACATTTTCTGCACTCTTTCCCAATTGCATAGCAATTTCTAGCTTCTGATGCATGATAGCTACTACTGTTGCAGTTCTTATTACTGAATTTACTACCACTACTACTACTATAATATAGAGGAGTGATGGCAGTGGTTACGAAAAGAACAGTCAGCACCTCTGTTATAGTTTTCATAAGTGTATCCCAATATGTAATATGGTTTGCTCGATGTCAACACTGTGCCACCCACAGTGTCACCCGGTGCAGAGAGAAAGCTTCCTCCATACACATCAAAACTAATAATGTGAAAACAGAGCACAGCACCACAAAATGTTATAATTGGCCATCAATAGTCAGTGATTTATTTAATTACAAAATAGCATAGTGAGTGAGGACAATCCATATGGCAAGATCCTGATAACAGGTAGATTAATTTTCAGAGATGTTGACACGTAGTTGTAGAAAATAAACAGCCAACACGTGTTTTGTTAATGACCGATTTTCTCAAGGCTTCAATAATAGTTCTGTGTGTCTAAAGGTCCACCAAAGCAACCTTTTCCCGATCAAAGTATCCCAGGAATGCTTGAATAACTATATGAGTCCATATGCGCAAAAACTTGGCTAGGTCAGGTAAACTTTGAAGATCCCCGTTATGCTAAATGGTTAGAAGCCGAGGTCAAGAGCTTCTCGAAAGATTACCGGTCTTGCACTGAAATCCGAAGAGCGTTGGTATCTGGCTCCCGATGCGTAAAATAAGTGCCCTCACTCACTACTACTACTAGTTAACCTACTAACTGGCCTAGAATACCACTTTGATGTAGGTGCAACATCACCCTCCACCACTGATACACCTTCATCTTCATTGCTACCTTTCTCCTCCATCTCCTTCATGCACAGCTAGGACTCTTCGACTACTTTTGCTAATTCGATAGCATCCTTCAACGAAGGGTCTTTAGCCGCACACAATCTCTCCTGCATTTTCCTACTCCTACATTGCACAATAAGCTGGTCATTTCATGGCTATCGCCCAAAACTTATGTTTGACCGATAATTCTCTTAACCATGAGATGAACTCATCCACAGACTCCCCCATACATTGGGGTTGTGTGTAAAACTTGTGTCTCTATTGACAACATTAGTACTTTTTGGCAAACCTGGTTTCTAATCTTTTCCTTGCCTCAACGTATACATCTTTAATGGCATGCCCTGCCATATTACCTTCTTTGGGTAAATACTTGAATACATGTTGGCCTTCTTTTCCCAATGCATTTAATAATAAAGCCCTTTTCCTACCAGCACTGAATTCCAATCCATCTAACTCTTCCAAATAATTGTCAAAAATATCTATCATTCTTCCCATTTCAATGGTGGAACTCCAGACTGAGGAAGAAAAACTGGTGGTGGATTTATCACTGTAGCTTCTATAATTACTACTAGCCCCCAACCAGATATATTTTTAGAGACGGAACCCTTGATGAAAACAAGCTCCTAGTGCAACAAAAAAAACAGAATGTCACCTTAGTAGAAAATAGACAAAAAAAGCAGTGCAAGAGAAATAAAAACAAATATCTTCTTCTTAACTTCCTCCTGTTTAGGTTGACTGTAGCCTTAGGTTGACTGTAGCCTATTTGAAACTCGCCAAATGATCCCCACAGGATGCACAGTTTTAGCAATAACCACTTGCAGACACTAGTTCATGGCGTGCCTGTCTCAGAATATAGGAGCCCACAGCTTCTGAATCAAAACAATGCAGCTCTGCTTGGAAGACCAATGGGTATGCGCATTGCCTGGAAACCAGCGTCATACGCACTACTGTTGCCTCCATGCGAAGATAAGTAGATGCAGGCGTAAACTGGCAATCAGCGTCAGCGAAAACAAAGTGGGAAATCTTTCCGCCATTGTCCAGGGGATGGTGTCACAAAAGACTTCTGATGCTCTGACTGACCGTAACGGCGTTTCTTAGCAACTCCCTTTCTTCACCACAAAACAATCCAGGAGTATGCGTACACTGTAGCCGGCAACATAATGATGTCACTCCAGCTTCGTTGCCTACCTACGCATGTGTTATAGTCAGGCAAGATCAGTCAAATTTCGGCCTTCAATAAGATGATTAGAAGCCAAGGGCCAGATGTAGGTCGGTCGGTAACGGCCGAAAATCGGTATTTTCGACCGTTACCGACCGGTATTTCAGAAATGGTATGTTGGGGCATTATTTTACAGAATCGGTAAATTTACCGATTCGGTAAATTTACCGATTCTGTAAAATACCGAATCGGTATTTTTACCGATTCGGTAAATCTGAGATGTAGGTGGGACTCTTCTGAGTCCCACAAGCCTTACCGAATCGGTATTTTACCATCAAATCCAATTTGATGGTAAAATACCGATTCCGGTGTGCATGCACATGTGTGCATGCACACCTATGCCATATGACAGGCAGACCTGCCCTTAGGGCATGTATGCCTGCCACATGGCACCCGAGCCTGTTTTGGGGGGGGGCCAGAGGGTGTCAAAGTGACACCCCCTGCACCCTTGTGAAAATCGGTATTTACCGATTCGGTAAATATCGAATCGGTAATGCCCATTCATTCCTTTGGGCTTCAAAGCCCATAGGAATGAATGGGCATTACCGATTCGGTATTTACCGAATCGGTAAATACCGAATTCTACAGAATCGGTATTCCAGCACATCTGGAATACCTACATATCCACCCCTTAGATTTACCGATTTTTAATTACCGAATCGGTAAAATTCGGTAATTAAAAATCGGTAAATCTATTTTACCTACATCTGGGCCCTAAAGATTTCGACGGGCCGCCATCACTGCCTACGCTGTGATTGGGCACACCCTCAGACAACCAACAACTTCCTTGTCCTTGACGCAGCACTTGGAGTCAGTTGCATTGAACACGATGAGGATTCACTGCCAGCACGCCGATTGAGAGCTGGGTCTTTGTTGCTGTTTTGGTAACACGTTGCCACAAATTGTAGTAACGCACTCCTACAGGTAGGATTTTCCTGTACGATATTTATTGATAGGTACAACAACAGCTCTCGACGTGGTGCTCGTCGCCAAGCAGCCAGCAACTGCCAACCGTAGAACACCGTACCAACACCATCACAGAAGACGTAGAGCACACGATGGGCTCACAAGATATACACATCTTGAGACCCCATATTAAATCACAAAAGTAACTAAGTCTAGCTCATTAACAGGATAAACTACTTTAGGAAAGTGAGCACAAATCTTTGTGTACCACATGGTTTGATTGCATAGTATTCCACAAGTCTTAATTACTTACAATGGGTTCCAATTTATCTAAAGACTGTGGCCTGCTTTGTGTAGGGAATTAGATAGGGAAGTCCATCTGTCTGCTAGATATCTCCTCCGACAGACAGACTGAAATATTAAACCAATGTGTTGAACAGTATTTAAGATGTCAAGCTTTACAAGAAAAAGTGGATTTGAGTCAGGTGTTATAGGTAGCAGAATTACCATAGAACAATACTGAACATTCAGCTACTGGGATATAACCTTTGTTTGATGTGGACACCATCATAAGAAATTACATTTGAAAAAAATGATCTAAAATACAACCAAAATGAAATGACCCACTTTCTATTAAGCAGATTGCTAATCAAGTAACTGTATGCTTGAAATCGCCCCAATTCATGAAAATTCATCAACTGGGAGCTTTTTGCTAAAAAGATCAGGTTCCTACATGAAAACGAACATGGCTGACCAGTCTGTGCCGACTCTGCGAACTGGCAGAAGAGTCACCCTTATACTTCCTGTGTATTTGCCCAGCTGTTAATAACTGGAGACGACATTTTTTACTTTCAGATTTCCGGATTCGATCATGCCGACCTGCCATAATGGCATTACTAAACAGCCAATCGTTACAGATCTCATGCAGGGCAGCCAAGTTATTGCAACAAGTCAGCAAACTGTTTCAAATATCAAACAAATAGTGTTTAAGATGGCGCTATTTATTATATGTTTGCTACATCGATTTCCATTTTTGCACACAAACTCCAATCACATGGCAGCTACAAAGGGAACAGTGCAGATGTACATAAAATTGTAATGCAAGACAACTGTCATCTGGTATCAACCTGCACATAGCACATTTTGTTCCTGTTTTAGATGTACTCTGTAGGAGAGTAGGGTCTGCTTCCTATGGTTACCCCCACTTTTTGCTGTGATTCTCTGTTTTTTTTAACTTTAGTGTGGCTGTGGGCCTGCCAATCAGACCCACAGCCCAGCTGTTCTCTCTCTAAATTGATAACATGTACTTTAGGTACATACCAGATTGGTTACTGGGTCACCCTTGTGCGCCCCTGTATAGTGTACCAAAGGTACCCAGGGCATAGGTGCACCTTAGGCCTACCAGGGGCTACAGCATGTATTGTGCCACCCCTGGTTTGCCTCCTTCCAAACTGACACCACAGGTCTGTTCACACAGCCTCGGTTAGGTGGTGTAATCACCCCTTACTTAGATATAGTACACCTATATCTATAAATACATATAGACACATATACACCTATAAGTCACTCCTATGGCAGGCCTTAACAATCCTGGAGGCAGAGTGCTTGGTTTTATGTCAGAGGGTGCATTAGCATGAGCTGAGCCCCTCTGCAGCTTTCAAAACCATCTCATAGCTGTTCTATGATATAGCCATACCATATACTCTTAAGTGCATTATAATCCTCGCGGTTAATACTAACTTTGGTTTGGCTTTATCAAAACATGTTGTGTAAGGTGTCAAACACTTTGGAATACTACCCACCCCCCACCCCAGCCAGTCCTGGCAGCGGGGGTAGCATTCCACCCTTCTAGAG
The DNA here is from genome assembly GCF_964261635.1 of Lissotriton helveticus. Taxonomy (NCBI): domain Eukaryota; kingdom Metazoa; phylum Chordata; class Amphibia; order Caudata; family Salamandridae; genus Lissotriton; species Lissotriton helveticus. The sequence goes on from NC_136065.1 coordinate 1,969,536,965, forward strand.
CGAGAAGACATGTAGTTACTGGTTTACCTGGTTAAAGTTAAACAGAGCCTCAGCATCACAAAATGGATGCTGCTGCCACAGACACGAGTCTGACCTCCTGTTGCTGGACGAAACTCCAGCAGGGGAGGCCTGGACAATAGATTTCCTGGCCAGGGAGGTGCCAGCACCTCCCCAGACAGGCTTTTGTGTATTGGGGCAGGGAGGGAAGCATTCAGTGAAGGCTTTCCAGACACTGCCTGGGGCACACTAGGTGCTCCATGCATTTCCCAGTTCAAACCGGTTGCGCGAAACTAGACAAAGGGAAAGGGGTGTAACCACCCCCTTTCCAGGTCCACCCATAGGAGGGACCTTACATGTAGTCCAACCCCTAAACTTAGTATAAGTATAGGAGCTGTGTCCCTAGGACTTAGATTACCCTGGACGAAACTTTGAAACACAAATCCTGGACCTTCACCATTCCATTTAGACTGGAAGACGGAAGACATCTATCAATCAATCAATCAATCAATCATGGGCATTTGTATAGCAGGCTACTCACCCGGAAGGGTCTCAAGGCGCTGGGGGGGAGGGGTCCGTTACTGCTCGAAGAGCCAGGTCTTGAGGAGCTTCCTGAAGGAGAGATGATCCTGGGTCAGCCGGAGGTGGATCGGGAGGGAGTTCCATGTCTTAGCTGCCAGGTAGGAGAAGGATCTTCCCCCGGCGGTGGCTTTGCGGATGCGTGGTACGGCGGCGAGGGCGAGGCTAGTCGATCGTAGCTGGCGGGTGGGTGCGTAGAAGGTCAGGCGGTTGTTGAGGTACTTGGGGCCCAGGTCGTGGAGTGCCTTGTGTGCGTGGGTGAGGAGCCTGAACGTGATCCTCTTGCTGACGGGGAGCCAGTGCAGGTCTCTCAGATGGCCGGAGATGTGGCTGTGTCGGGGGATGTTCAGGGCGAGTCGTGCGGAGGCGTTCTGGATGCGCTGGAGTCTTTTCTGAAGTTTGGCTGTGGTTCCGGCGTAGAGGGTGTTTCCGTAGTCCAGTCGGCTGGTGACGAGCGCCTGGGTGACCGTCTTCCTGGTTTCGGTGGGGATCCATCCGAAGATCTTACGGAGCATGCGCAGGGTGTTGAAGCATGATGACGAGGCGGCGTTGACTTGTCTGGTCATCGAGAGGGAGGAGTCCAGGATGAAGCCCAGGTTGCGTGCATGGTCCGTTGGTTTGGGGGTGGTGCCCAGGGCAGGGGGCGACCAGGAGTCGTCCCAGGCAGAGGGCGATGATCCCAGGATGAGGACTTCCATCTTGTCTGAGTTCAGTTTCAGGCGGCTGATCTTCATCCATTCGGCGACGTCTTTCATCCCTTCGTGTAGGCTGGTTCTGGCGGCGGCGGGGTCGTTGGTAAGGGAGAGGATTAGCTGGGTGTCGTCGGCGTAGGAGATGATGTTGAGGTTGTGTTTGCATGCGATGGCTGAGAGAGGGCTCATGTAGACGTTGAAGAGGGTTGGACGGAGTGATGACCCTTGTGGTACGCCGCAGATGACTTTGGTGGCCTCGGATCTGAATGGGGGGAGGCGGACTCTCTGGGTTCTTCCGGCGAGGAACGAGATGATCCACTCCAGTGCCTTCTCTCGGATTCCGATGTTGCTGAGGCGCTGTACTAGGGTGCGGTGGCAGACAGTGTCGAACGCTGCTGAGAGGTCCAGGAGGATGAGGGCCGCTGTTTCCCCGTTGTCGAGCTGAGATCTGATGTCGTCAGTGGCTGCGATGATGGCGGTCTCAGTGCTGTGGTTGGCTCGGAAGCCGGACTGAGAAGGGTCGAGGGATCCGTTCGTCTCGAGGAAGGCGGCAAGCTGTCCGTTGACAGTCTTTTCGATGACTTTGGCAGGAAAAGGGAGGAGCGAGATGGGGCGGTAGTTCTTGAGGTCGGTGGGATCCGCTGTTGGTTTCTTCAGGAGGGCGCTGAGCTCGGCGTGCTTCCAGGACTCCGGGAAGGTGGCGGTGTTGAAGGAGGTGTTGACGATGTCCCGGAGTTGGGGTGCGATGATGGAGTCGGCCTTGTTGAAGACATGGTGGGGGCAGGGGTCGGTTGGTGATCCGGAGTGGATGGTGTTCATCCTGCGGGTGGTGTCTTCGGTGCTGATCGGGGTCCAGGCGCGGAGGGTGGTGGCGGGGGGCGTTGGTTCGGTGGTTGGGTGCGTGGTAGGTGCGCCGAAGCTGTTGTGTATATCGGCGATCTTGCGGTGGAAGAACGAGGCGAGTGAGTCCCAGAGGTCTTGCGAGGGAGTGATGTCGTTGTTTCCGGCACTGGGGTTGGAGAACATCTCCCTTGTGGTCAAGGAGTGACCACCCTGTTCAAACAGGCACCAACAGCAACTTTGCTGGTCTGCATTTTTGAGGCTCCTGCCGGATCCTGAAGAATCTGCGACACAGGACATGGACTTCCAAACATCCCTGACCCGACCCACACCCACAGCAAAGCTGAGACCCGTGGCGGACACGAGAGACGTGGGACCGGAACTCATGGACATCCTGCATTTTGCTAACTGCATCGACTCCCGAGGTATCTTGCAGTTGTGCATTAGGGTACAAGAAGCCCCAGCCCCGAGCACCATTTGAACCGAAGCTCAGGCCTCCACACTCCACAAGTGTCCCTTGAGGCCCGCTCTTGCATTTGAGCTTGACGCATCTTCCCAGTTCCTAATCCATTGGCTAGTGAGTCCCTGGAGGACTCCATTTTGAATCTAACTTACTTTCCTGGTTGCTCCAGGCTCCCTACAAAGGAGAATTTCCTCAGACCTTGCTGGTCTGCACCGAAGCCAATCTCGACATCCTGCATGGGTTGCGTTTGCCAAGGCTTCTTGGGTCCAGTCTGGATACCGACGCCGCAGTCAACTAGATCCTTTGTGGGACAGCTCAAATCCAGCTCCTAGTCATCTCGACACCTCCTGGTCCTCGTGGCTGAAGAGACAAACTTCACTTCTTCACCTGAAATCACCCAACATTGCCTGGTTCCTTCCTGGTTCCATCCTGGTCACTGGCTAGTGACCCAGACTCTGTCCCTTCTGCTTTCAGGTTCTTCAGATCTTCGATCCACCCTTGGATCCACCCAGACACTTTTCCTGTGGTCACCTGCAGCACTTCTTTGCAGCTCTCCATTGAAAACGACGACGAAATCCGACACCAAAAGACACCTATGCACCCGGCTTCCCTGGGTGAGGTAACATGAGTACTCCGGTGCTCCCGTGGGTCTTGACTCTCGAAGTGTCCTAGTTTAAAAGGGTTCCATCCTAATCCATCCCGAAGTGTCCTTAAATGGTATATTTGTAACTTTTACGTTTCCCATAGAAAGTCAATGGTAACCCGCGGCTGTGTTTAGACACTGCACGCGTCTCCCGTGGGCCTCCGACTTCCTAACCTTTGGGTGTTTAGAGTAGCCCCAGCGATTCCACAGGCCCCAGGCCTGCTTTCTAATTCTCTTGTGGTTCTTATACCACTATTTTAGTATATGGTTTGTGAGGTGCCTAGGGCATAACGTATACTGTGCAACTTATCGTATATTAACTCAGTGACTTGTATTGTATTTTTACCTCTGCCCTCATAAAGAGTGCAGAGGGGTTGTGTTTAGAATAAATACATACATATTTGATATATACCTTGTGTGGTGTCCTTTCATTTGGTACTCAAGGTATTATAATTGGTAAAACAACTTGCTTAATACACTCTCTGAAGTCTTAGCCTGATGACTGCTGGTACATGCTACCACTAGGATAGTTTTCTATAAGGTTGAGTTTACAAGCACCATCAATAAGGGTCGATTAGACTGGTGCAAGGTGCCCACTAGAACTAGTGGACATCATATGCCAGGCTAACTTCTCACATACTTTGCGCCCAACTGTTTAAGATTGCGCCATTTACTAAATGCTCGCTACATTGATTTGCATTTTTGCACACAAACTCCAACCACATGGCAGCTAAAAAGAGCACTGTGAAGATGTACATAACATCGTAATGCAGGACAACTGTCATCTGGTATTAGTTTGCACATAGCTCACTTTTTTACGGTTTTAGATGTATATCGCCAATTTTTTTTAGGCTGGTGCTAAAGGGACTTTTTTAACAATGCTAAGGGGAACATCTGTACTAGCCTAGAGGTAGACAAAAAAAATTGCTTTGAGCTTCCTTACAATCCCTGTGGAGCAGTCAGCGAGCGATCTTTTCTTTCTGGACATAAAAGTGCTGAGTTGGTTTTAGATGCACTATGTTCAATGTCTAATTTTAAGAAGATCGAACAAACTCTCAACTTAGCACAATTCAACATGTAAATAGGAATGTTGTTAGACTTGATGATTTTATGCTAAAATTGTAATGGTTTTAACTAACTACACAATAAATTCTTTACAAGAAAATTCATCTTGTATTCCATACATCTTTGTTTCAATCCTGTTCTGTGCAAGTACATATTGCTCCAGATCCAGTTCCAATTCAGGTGAATGCTGAAAAAGAAAATTATTTATTTCTTTATTTATGCGTTTTTTATAGCGCGGACTTTACCCGAAGGCGTCAGAGCGCTTCACACAAGGAACAGAACTGTTACCTGAGGAGATCATTACACATGAACAAATTACAAAAGCAGACGTTAAGTTACATGAGGTAAAGGTGACAATTGTGAGCAAACAAAATACATGAGGTAGCAAAGGTGCCATGAGGAAAAAGTGACAAGTGTGCAGGTTATAAGAGAAAACAAAGTACAAATAGAGGTATAATACTGCAAAATAAGTTAGACACTCAGGCACAAGAATAAACGTAACGTAGGCAATGGTGGCACTTGTGCAAGTATCAAAGGTAAACAAAATGTGAGAGGTAGCATACTGTGTGTAACAAGGGAAAGTGGTGTGTAACAGTTACAAAAAGGTACCAAACACAAGTACAAGGATAATACAGCAGTGAATGTTAAACACTCCAACCACAAGAACACACTTGGAAGGCACTTCCCTAGTCAAGGAGAATAGAATTTTCCGTAAAGGGAGGTCTTCCTTCAGATAATAGAGTGGGCGTGCATTACTTTTGGAGGTGTTTTTGGAGAGGGAGAACTTTGAGGTCCGTTTTGAAGGCCTGGGAGGAGGCGGTGGTCCGGAGCTGCGGCGGAAGGGAGTTCCAGATTCTCACCGCGTTGCCTGAAAAGGATTGTGCCATTGTTCTTTCCTTCTTGAAAGTGGGAGGTTCAAGCAGAAGATTTTCCGCATTACGTGATGGTCTAGAGCCTCCCAGAAAATGAGGTTTATCATGTTCTAAATGTGGAGACTGTTAGAAAACAATTGCAATGCCAGGTTTGTTACATTAATTTGATGCCACGTATCCAGGAAAACCAGGAACTCCACCACAGACACAGCGATCTGTGGGGGAGCGCTGTCACGTTCTGTGGTATAGATTAGACTTATCTTCTTATGGTGCCCAAGTGCAACATTAAATGTATTAAAAGCCTGGCAAGCTTCGGAACATCGGCTCCACTTGTCAAAAAGACTTTCCATCTCAGGAGGAGGCACAATGCGTAGATGCAAAACTTCATTTCTCATGAATCCACCACTGAACACTCACTTTGTTTCCTTGTGGTACAAAGAATCCTTGCTAGGAAATTGAGATACTTTGTTGCTTGAGCCAGGACCTTGTTGCCAGACCTACTGAAATCCACGGAGACGGTTTATTTTTTATCTAAGCATGTTTTGAAGTCCAAGCTGAATACAGAGAGGTATTCTGAGGAGGGCTCACACTGGCACAAGGGTACATAAGCCATACATTGGAATCCTGAATAGAAAAGGCCCATGCCCTGGCGGCATCCAAGTTACAAATGACACCGGAACATGCCAGCCTGATTCCAGGGCTCCCACTGACACATGAGCATGCAGGGTAGTGCCAGGTACAAGGGCTCCCGCTAGCACAGAGCCATGCCTGGAGGAATCCAGGGATTTCCGCTGCACGGGGGCATGCCAGCCTGACACCAAAGCAACCAATCACAGAGGGCATGTCAAGCTAGTAAACTGTGTTTACTAGCATGGCACATGGCCTTCCCAGTCTGATACCAAGGTTGTCAGTGACACAGGAGCATGAAAGAGTGGCACCAGGAATTATTCTCGTATGGGCGAATTCCAGAGAGAAACCAAGCCTCTCGCTGGCACATGCTGCTGAGCGCAGCTGCCAGTCTGACAGCTGGGCTCTCAGTGGCACATGAACATGCCCTGGCAATACTGGGGCCGGTACTGGGGGTAGGAAAATAGCTCACTGACAGCCTGGCTCCCATCCAGCATCTAAGGGAACTTTGCACCTGTGAATGACACGCTGACACCATAATGGGCACCGCAGTACGATAGGCGTCACTAAGCCTTGGCGCATGTCAAGATGACATAGGGCAAAGTTTTCAGGTGTTTGTCATGGTGCTAGCAGGCTTGACAGAGGGACGTTGCAGGTGACACCAGCAGGTAGGGAGGCAGCATGTCTCCCTACTTACATACGAGAACGTCAAGGCGACGCCAGGAGTTTCTCTTTCGCAGGCACATGCCGGCGAGACAACAAGCTGGTCTCAGTCCGGGAAAGTGTTTGGTAACCGCGGGTACATTCAATGTCACCGCCTGAGTCTACTGACGCTCCTGAAGTAGTTTCCATAATCGTCCACCAGAGGGCGCGTGAGTGCCGCAGCTGCACCTCCATGGCGCACTCGCGGCGTCGTACCTGCGTCGTGGAACACCCGGGACTCCTTCCTGCACACACACACACATTCGTCTCATCACACGGCTGACTTCTGCACACCGCTTCTACCACTCTCCCCCTGATTTCCGCACACCGTGCGTCTCTTATAACGCCCTTAACCCCATCATGCCCACCTGCCTCTCTTGCTCAAGCCCACCCTCCTATCCTGCCACCTGTACCATCCCAGACGTTGCCTTCTGATCGCCCCCGTGACTCTTGCACACCCCCTTGAACACACACCCTGTCTCCTGCTCATCTGGCGGGCGCAGCTATGTGAGAGTCCTGGGACCCTATGGTGTACATAGCCGAAATACAAGGCATTAAGGGCCAGATGTAGGTAATCTCAATTTACCTATTCTTAAATACCGAATTTTACCGATTCGGTATTTAAGAATAGGTAAATGGGATGTAGATAATTTTTCGCTAAAAATTACCGAATCGGTAAGATTCGGTAATTAAGAATCGGTAATAACCGATTCGGTATTAATACCGATTCAGTAATTCCCATTCCTTCCTATTGGCCTGAGACCCATAGGAATGAATGGGAATTACTGATTTGGTAAATACCGATTCGGTAAATACCGAATCCGTAAATACCGAATCAGTAATAGGTGGAACCCTTTCAAGGGTGGCAGGGTGTCACATTGACACCCTGTTGCACCCCTGAATAGTACATGGGTGCACATGTGGCAGACATACATGCCCTAAGGTCACGTATGTCTGCCACATGGCACTGAATAAAAAGCAAAAAATTGCTTTTTAAAAGGAATTTGTTATTGTTATTTACCACCAACTAGTAGTAACCCCCTAGTGAAAGATAGGATAAAATACTTAGGCATTCTGATATTACAAGACAGAGACAAAAAAGCTGCAACTCCCCAGGGACTCTGGACTGTCTAAAGGACATACTTGCAATCCCATTAAAGAGAGAAGTCATAATAAAATGGAGTCATCTATTAGAGGAAAATAATTTATTAGGATGGGAGCAGCTCTCAATAAGGACCAACGGTAGTATATCAAAATGTTAATACTATCAGTTAAAGAGCTCGGCGGATTCATTAAGAAATGAGGGGTCCAGGACCTGGAAAAAGGGATGCAAGGTTGCCTGAGGCAAAAAAAGGAAGTTTCATTTATTTACAGCACACAGAGTGTACTGGACGCCCAAAAAACTAACAGAGATGAACTAGCAGGAGGCGAAGTGCTGTCCCAAATGCTGAGAAGAAAGAGCGAACAATATACACATGTTCTGGCAGTGTAATATTTAGGGTACTTAGCCATAATGAGGAGAGAGCAAAATTAAGTAATAAACATAGAAACCTACTTTTTATATTGATCTTACTGGATAGGAGGGAGATCTGCATCAAGTGGGTACTTAATACCTCGCCCACACAAGAGGAGTGGGTAACCTCAGCCCAGAGAGTAACCAAGATGGACAGAGATGGGACACAAAGCAAGAGGGCACGTTTCTGGGACATTTGGGAGAATAAATATAAAATAGGGAATTAGTGGGACAAGGAACAAGAACAATGTCCAATGATTATGCAATACAGCAATAATCCACAAATAAGGTACTTGCACTGGTGGCCCCAGAAAGCAGCCCTTTTTGTTGGAATCAATGGGATGGGACGATAGGGGTCTATCAGAGTGAAGGGCCCCCAGGAACCAGAAACAGACTCAAGACGGCACTGAGAGAAACGAGACCCACTGATATCTCCTCAAACCCTGTTTATTGCACAAATGAGGGGGGGGAAAGGGTGCCTGTATGTGCTTTGCAATTGCTTTTGTGCCTGTATATGGTCAGTGTGCATTACACCTGTTACTGCCTTTCCCTGTCAGCATGCATACATGTAAGAGCTATAAACCTCTGTTTGGTGTGTGCACCTGTGTGCATGCACTATAAAAAAGCCAAATCTATAGCTTTTTAAATATTTGCCCTTCATGCCATCTATATGTTAGCTCTTAGCCGGTGTCATCTTAAGGATTTGGGGCCCCCCATGCAAGACATATTTTGGGGACACTCGTGAAGACCGCATTTTAAACTTTTTTGTTAAACTTTAAAAGTATCACAAAATAAAAGTGGAAATATGTCTTACCCTGGACACCAAAAATCTTTAAGATGACACGGGGTAGAGAGACAGAGTTAGAGGTGAGACAGTCAGAGAAGGAGAGAGGTTTAGCTAGAGAAACAGAATAGGTAGAGATCAAAGAGAGAGAGCTCACTTTTCCAAGGGGCCCTGGGCAGGGCAATTGCCCATATTCCCAATGCCTTAAAACGTCTCTGATCTTAGAATTGAACCCTTGCTGTTCTATAAAGGCTTGTTGTTTTAAACACTCACTGCTGAGATCTGTGCATGAGTCACTTACCTGGATCTCACCATGGTCAGATCCTCCTTCCGGGTACATCCTTATAAATCCAATCCTTCCAACCTGTTATGCTATGTTGATTTGTATAGCGCACTAATCACTCGAGAGGGTATCCAGGCGCTGCCCAGCTCATCCTTCCGGATTCAATCTAATAAAGAAGGTTTTAGATTGTTTAATACTAACACCATGAAAGAATGTTGTATAATCACTGTCGATAAAACAGGAAATGAAGAAAATGTTTTTGTTTTGAGAAAGGAGTCATTCTCTGCAATGTGAAACTTTGAAACGTCCACTCTATGAATTTACATATCCTCGTCAAACTCCCATGTCATAATTGTACTTAAGTTCAAAGCAAAGCTGCTGGATGAAATGTAGTGCCCCTGTGTAGTCTTTTTTGCTGGTGTTGATGGAAGTTAGGTGCTTGCTGGCTGGAGCGCTATAGTCACCTATGACAGGTTACCAGTCATTTTAGGAAATGGCAGCAGATTCTCAAATGCCAGGCATGTTAACATGTTTCATGACCCTGCGTTTGAGTTTCCTCTTACCCATTCCCTCCACCTTTTTTAGGTCTCGGCTAAGCGCGCGGAAGCGCGTTCTCGCCGAGAACCTATTGTCGCCGTGTCTGCTTCCCAGGAGACAATCCTGGCCGCGCGCATCGCCTTGGAGGCGATTTAAAACTGGCACGCGCCGCGCTCGCCGTGGCTGTCTCTTGGGAAGCGCAAACATACACAGGCACACCTCCCCCTGCACGCATGCGCACACACACACGAGCGCACATACACGCACGCACACAGAGACATTCCCACCCCACCCCGCCGTCGCACACAGAGACACACACACAGGAGCGCACATACACGCACACATACAGAGACACCCCCGCCGTCGCACACATACACACACACGCACACGCACACACACACACACACACACACGAGCGCCCCCCAAGGCCCACTTACCGCCAATCCGGTGTTCTGTCGCCTCCGCGGGGCTCTCCCTCGGGCATGGGAGCCCCACGTCACCACTGCTCCTCGGACCAGGAACTCCGTGGGCGCGGCCTTTGCGCACAAGACGGAAGTCCCGCCCCCACGCTAGGTTTCGTTTTCGAGTGCGCGCGCACATAACTTTTTGAGAGGAGTGCAGTAGACTGGGTGAGAACAAACTCAGCGATATTGCACGACATATGCATATATTATACTCTGCTAAATGGGTCTATGCTTATTGGAATATGTCAAGTGAGGCCATTTTCATTTCAATATATATTCGACGAAGCCATTTTCGTTCCAATTTCATTTTTGCTCCAGAGTACTAGTTAGGCTAGTCAGTTAAGCACTCCCTCCTAACAGCTGATGTGGCCCATAAACCTTGAGTGGGATTTCCAGCAGACCAATACAGCTTTTCTTCCTTTTGAGGTTAGTACATCTAGTAATATTTAATTGAGCAATACCAGCACCTGTTACTTAGACCATTTTGACATGTGTTAACTGCGGAAGTAAGCACAATAGAAAAATAACTTTCTGCTATCTATCATTGTTCGTATTTATTGGGCTGTTGTTTGTGGCCCAACCAATTCTGTGGAAAGAATACAAGGAGAGCTTTATTTAAAAGACGCGCCTTCTCAATTTAGGTGCAGGTTAAATAAGGGCAGCTATTTCTTTTCAGTAACTCATCCTTTGACGTTTAACCTGAATAGAGTTATTTTTTTTGTTTTACTGTTGTGTATAGCGGGAATTCGATCCTTGCACGTGAGCGCCACTTATATTACTCAAGGACACATACATGTTTTGTTATGCACCGGATGATTTAGTGCATCATCAGAGCTGTGTGAATAATAGCAGCTGTGAACCCGTGCCGGAGGGGCATCATCAGAGCTGTGTGAATAATAACAGCTGTGAACCCGTGCCTGAGGTGCATCATCAGAGCTGTGTGAATAATAACTCCGTCAGCCCCGTGAGTGAGGTGCATCATCAGAGCTTTGTGAATAATAACAGCTATAAACACGTGCCTGAGGTGCATCATCAGAGCTGTGTGAATAATAACTGCGTCAGCCCCGTGCGTGAGGTGCATCATCAGAGCTGTGTGAATAATAACTGTCAGCCCCGTGCCTGAGGTGCATCATCTGAGCTGTGTGAATAATAACAGCTGTGAGCCCTTGCCTGAGGTGCATCATCAGAGCTGTGTGAATAATAACTGCGTCAGCCCCATGCGTGAGGTGCATCATCAGAGCTGTGTGAATAATAACAGCTGTGAGCCCGTGCCTGAGGTGCATCATCAGAGCTGTGTGAATAATAACAGCTGTGAGCCCGTGCCTGAGGTGCATCATCAGAGCTGTGTAAATAGAAACTGCGTCAGCCCCGTGCGTGCAGTGCATCATCAGAGCTGTGTGAATAATAACAGCTGTGAACCCGTGCCGGAGGTGCATCATCAGAGCTGTGTGAATAATAACAGCTGTGAACGTGTGCCTAAGGTGCATCATCAGAGCTGTGTAAATAAAAACTGCGTCAGCCCCGTGTATGAGGTGCATCATCAGGGCTGTGTGAATAACAACCGTGAGCCCGTGTGTGAGGTGCATCATCAGAGCTGTGTGAATAATAACTGCGTCAGCCCCGTGCGTGAGGTGCATCATCCACATTGCTCAGGTCATCCAAATTCCTGCACTCTGTACCACACTGCTTTCAAGAACAGCATACTCTTGCACACACTCTGACTGCTCACCAATTCAAAGTTTGCTAAAAAAGTTATGCAACGCATTGTCATACACAATGCCAATAACTCAAACTTTAATGCTGCGAGACCTATTGCATTGTAAATGCATGTTTTTCCCCCCTGGGGTTCCTTCTTCATGGTGGAAATTAAGTTTGTGCTAGTTTTCTGTTTAACATTCCCTATTCTATTGTTCCCTCCCCTCATTCCCTGCACTTCTCTGGTTTAGTCCTGAGTATTGGATTGGTTCCTGGTAATCTCTAATGCTCGACACTGTTCAGCACTTTGGAGAAACCGGTAAACCTATAACCATTGTACTTTGCATTGCCTTTACTTACCAGTCTGTTTTCTCAAATATTCGTAATTGCACATGGTAGATTTTTACATTGTATTTTCTAGTGTGCTACTGCAGCAACCTTACCTTCCATATTGAGTCCATATTAATGTGACGGCCATGCATCAACGAGGCAACTATCAGCTATTGTTCCTGTTGGAAATTGGATTACTTGTTGAGGGGGTGAAACCCTACTCAAGCACCAACCACAATCTCTGGCATGGTCAAACACAAGCAAACCCCAAATTAACCTGTGCTAACCCTCTGTTATCAAAGCACAATAGCAGTCAGGCTTAACTTAGAGGTTATGTGTAAATTATTTATGAGCACTTCAAACAGTAATAAAGCGAAACCACAACACTATAAAAATACCACACCAATTTAAAAACAGTAGAGTAAAATGTAATGAATTATTTTATATCAAAAAAACAAATATCTAATCAGTAGAACCGGAGATATGCAATTTCAAAGTTTTAAGTGAAAACAATGCCTAGAAGAACAAAGCACCAACTGTCGTTCTGTGATCACGCTGGACTGGGACAAAGTCACAAGTTCAGGACGACCACAATGGAGCATGGATGTGGAGTCCTGCGTCGCCATCCAGGGTGCCTTTGACAAGGGGCTTGCGATGTGAGGTTTGGCGTCAAGGATACGTTGTGCAGTGACAGTTCCAAAGAAGCTTCGAGGCTGCAATGCGAAGTCCTACGTCATGATCATGGATGTCGTTGACAAAGGTATTGATATGCGACGGCCAGCATTGAGGAGGTGTCGCGCAGCGGCAGTTCTGAGGCGAGTGTGGACTGCGATGTGTAGTCCAGTATCGGGGATGCGTCATGATGTGGCAGAACCGAAGCCGAGCTGTGAGTAGATGCATTGCGCTGTGTCTGTTCTTCCCACTGGATCACAGCGGCCTGGCAAAGCACCTTCAGGCCCACTTCCAAGACTCCAGGACTAGGGTGGCACCACTTGTGGGGTAGGATTAACAGCAGACAGATTTGGGGTCCAGATTTAATGATGGTTGGACTCTTTTCCGTCCCTGAGGCTCTGATCAGGAGGCCTGTCCACTAGCTTTTGGAGCCACTTTGCTGGTCCTCGGTTTAGGACGCAGGTCCAGTCCTTTCACTCATGCAGCAGGGCAACATAGTGGCAGTCCTTCTTGCAGAGCAGCACAACAGTCCTTCCGAGTCTTCCACTGGTCCAAAGGTGAACTGAAGAATTGGGTCTGAGGGTCCATTATTTATACCTGGAACCAGGTTTCCACCCCTAGAGATGTTTGGAATTTCCAGCCTACCTGCCCTGGCCCCAGCTGGTCTGGAGTCACAAAGGACTAGTGTCAAACCCTTTGTGAGTGTGCTCAGACAGAGGCTTTGTAATTTGCAAGTGTGGTAGGTGACAGCTCCCCCCTCCTTATCAAGTCAGAGATGGCCCATCCTGCCAACACCTATTGCTCTTTGTCTCACTGGCTCTTTGTCTCACTGGATGGGAGCAAAACACAAAGACTAACTGCCAGCTGCACCCAATCATGGGACCCAGGACACCGGCAGCAGGCACCAAAGGGTTGGAAAATGAAAATGCCAACTTTCTAAAAGTGGCATTTTCAGAATTGTAATTTATAGTCCGACTTTACCATTAAAGAGGGCTTTAGATTACAGTTCTTTAGACAAAAAACTCAACATTCCTACCTGCTCCCAATCGAAAGTTATCACATATTAAATGTAATATGTTAATGTTAACACAATGTTATCATATAAGAGAGGCAGGCCCTGCAGTAGTGAAAAATGAATTTAAGAGTTTTTCACTACCAGGACAAGTAAAAGTTGCAAGTATATGTCCATCTTTTTAAATACACTGCACTTTCCCCATGGACACGTTAGGGCTTAACCTAAGGGTGACTTAAGCAGTAAAAAGGAGGGTTTAGGCCATGCAAAAGGTTTATTTTGCCAAGACTAAATGGTAGTTTAAAACTGCACACACAAGCTGTAATAGCAGGCACGGAATATAGGATTATCAGACAGGTGAACACAGAGATGTTGATGTTGATTTATTGCTTAGGGTTTATGACTGTATATAACAGTGAAAATAGTGAATACAAATAACATTTTAAAATAAATAACTCACGCGTTTTTTAACTCATGATCAGACGATTCGTTAAACTCATGTGCTATTTACTCCAGCATGGGGTACTTGACCGGCAGAGGCTTTAACTGTTTTCACACCGATATGTGCTTAATTTATGCATTTTCTATTTTTAGTGTTGCTTTAAGTCCTGATATTAAACATTGTGCCCCAGTGCATTTCTGGGGTGCCCTTTATTGGGATCCAATTGACCTCAAATTGTTGTTAATCTTCCCTACAACACAAACAAGATGGAATAAACTGAATATGCAAGATTCTTTTCAGGGAGGGCTGGTCAAGAGCTGGCTACTGTCAGAAGGTGCAGAGATTATGCTGAAGGAAGAATGGCATGGTGAAACTTTTCTATTTTTATAAGTGCACTATATTCCGAACAAAACAGTGTGTGAATGGCGGGGTGATAAGTGACGTAATTAGTGACGTCACAGATGATGTTATTTGTTATATCATCTGTGATGTCATACACATTCCAAAGGGAGTAGGGAGTTATGGATGCACTGCTTGCCTCAATTGGCGAATTTCAATATTTTTTTCATTTTTTTGCATTCAAGCCCTGAAGTCCCTTCAACTGAAGTTTTTAAAGAGTGTTTGTGTAATGGATGTTTACTGATCATAGCAGAGGAACATATATCCCCTAAATCTGTGCATGATACGTTTGTGCCATGGGTGTGCATAGTAGGCTTCAAAGAGGCAGTTGGAAGGTGTCAGACTGACTTATTTTTACCTTTGCCCGTGGGTCGAGGAGTCCACCTCGCCTGCGAAATGTAACTTTCAACCAGGCCTCACTGAGAGGAATGAGGCACCCACACATCAGGACAGGATGGGACAGAAAGGGGTGCTAATGACACCCCCTTCCCCTGTTCAAATGTTCTCGTCAAGAACATGAGAAAGTGATTGGTTTTCCACAAAACTTGCAAATAAATTATTTTGGTAGCTTACTTAAGGTATGGATTTGTTGCTTTTTCAGATACAGAGAGAAAAGGGGGGAAGGGGCCTTGGTTCAAGCTAGGGAACCTATGCACTGGTTGTATAGTGAAATAAAGGCATACATTAGGTCCAAGTGCCCCTGCACTGTTGTCAGCTACGCCCCCTGGCGGACACAGAAGAGCAGGAGCGGGAGAGACTGATGGTGGGTGCCAGAAAGACAGAAAGGTCTGAGATTAGGTGACAGACAGACAGACAGACAGACAGACAGACAGACACTGATGGTGGGTGCCAGAAAGACAGAAAGGTCTGAGATTAGGTGACAGACAGACAGACAGACAGACAGACGGACGGACGGACGGACTGACGGACGGACGGGTGGAGGGAAAGAAGACTGAATAAGAAAGAGAAACGCTCAAAGAGGGAAAAAAGAGTGACCGAGAGGGAAGGGTGGAAGGAGGCGAGTTGTTAAAAGATTGGTGAGAGAGTGCTAGAAGTGGATCGCCCTTTGACCTGTTGGGATTCTGGATAGTTAGAGGTGGAGGGGGTTCCGAACCAGCCCCTGCTTAGCCTCTGTGTCTGAGGAGGTTTTATGCAAAGACGGCGGAATCTCTCCGTCTCACGATGCGAGACGCCCACTCCGGACCGTCTGCGAAATCTGCGGCCAGGTGGTGGGCCCTGGGGGCGTGAGGCGAGCGACGGAGAGATAATGAAATCAGCGGGGGGAAGAGCGATCGCCCACGGGACAAGTATCCATGCAGGGCGGGAGCCGGAACTAGAGCGCGCGCGAATCAAGCCAGCCACGTGACATCAACTGGAGAGGAACTGGGCCGAAACCCAAGGAAGAGGAGGCAAACGACGGCCAACTACCGTAAGAGAGGTAAAGCAACCAGGGAAAAGGGCTAACAACAAGGGGAGAGGCAGCCAAGGAACTACCGCTAGGTCGATACAGCAACCAGGGAAGGGATGGCTAATAACCAGGAATAGAGGAGCAGGAAACTACTGTAAGGGAGTTAAAGCAACCAGGGTTAAGGGAGCCAGGCAACGACTGTAAGGGAGTTAAAGCAACCAGGGATAAGGGAGCCAGGCAACTACCGCAGCCAGGGAAGGGGGAGCCAAGCAACTACCGCAAGGGAGGTACCGCAACCATGGATAAGAGAGCCAGGCAACTACCGCAAGGGAGGTACCGCAACCAGGGATAAGGGAGCCAGGCAACTACCGCCAGGGAGGTACCGCAGCCAGGGATAAGAGAGCCACGCAACTACCGCAAGGGAGGTACTGCAGCCAGGGAAGGGGGAGCCAAGCAACTACCGCAAGGGAGGTACCGCAACCAGGGATAAGAGAGCCAGGCAACTACCGCAAGGGAGGTTAAGCAAGCAGGGATAAGGGAGCCAGGCAATTACCGCAAGGGAGGTAAAGCAAGCAGGGGTAAGGGAGCCATGCAACTACTGTAAGGGAGTTAAAGCAACCAGGGATAAGGAAGCCACGCAACTACCGCAAGGGAGGTACTGCAACCAGGGATAAGGGAGCCAGGCAACTACGGCAAGGGAGGTAAAGCAACCAGGGATAAGGAAGGCAGGCAACTACCGCAAGGGAGGTAAAGCAAGCAGGGATAAGGGAGCCAGGCAACTACCGCAAGGGAGGTAAAGCAAGCAGGGATAAGGGAGCCAGGCAACTACCGCAAGGGAGGTAAAGAATGCAGGGATAAGGGAGCCAGGCAATGACCGTAAGGGAGGTAAAGAAAGCAGGGATAAGGGAGCCGGGCAACTACCGCAAGGGAGGTAAAGCAAGCAGGGTTAAGGGAGCCAGGCAACTACCGCAAGGGAGGTAAAGAAAGCAGGGATAAGGGAGCCAGGCAATGACCGCAAGGGAGGTAAAGAAAGCAGGGATAAGGGAGCCGGGCAACTACCGCAAGGGAGGTAAAGCAAGCAGGGTTAAGGGAGCCAGGCAACTACAGCAAGGGAGGTAAAGCAAGCAGGGCTAAGGGAGCCAGGCAACTACCGCAAGGAAGGTAAAGAAAGCAGGGATAAGGGAGCCAGGCAATGACCGCAAGGGAGGTAAAGAAAGCAGGGATAAGGGAGCCGGGCAACTACCGCAAGGGAGGTAAAGCAAGCAGGGTTAAGGGAGCCAGGTAACTACCGCAAGGGAGGTAAAGAAAGCAGGGATAAGGGAGCCAGGCAACTACCGCAAGGGAAGTAAAGCAAGCAGGGTTAAGGGAGCCAGGCAATTACCGCAAGGGAGGTAAAGCAACCAGGGAGAAGGGAGCCAGGCAACTATTGCAAGGGAGGTAAAGAAACCAGGGTTAAGGGAGCCAGGCAACTACCGCAAGGGAGGTACCGCAACCAGGGATAAGGGAGCCAGGCAACTACCGCAAGGGAGGTACCGCAACCAGGGATAAAGGAGCCAGGCAACTACCGCAAGGGAGGTACCGCAACCAGGGTTAAGGGAGCCACGCAACTACCGCAAGGGAGGTACCGCAACCAGGGATAAGGGAGCCAGGCAACTACTGCAAGGGAGATACCGCAACCAGGGATAAGGGAGCCAGGCAACTACCGCAAGGGAGGTAAAGCAACCAGGGATAAGGGAGCAGGGCAACTACCGCAAGGGAGGTAAAGAAAGCAGGGGATAAGGGAGCCAGGCAACTACCGCAAGGGAGGTAAAGCAAGCAGGGTTAAGGGAGCCAGGCAACTACCGCAAGGGAGGTAAAGAAAGCAGGGATAAGGGAGCCAGGCTAC
Source organism: Lissotriton helveticus (assembly GCF_964261635.1). NCBI lineage: Eukaryota > Metazoa > Chordata > Amphibia > Caudata > Salamandridae > Lissotriton > Lissotriton helveticus. The sequence goes on from NC_136065.1 coordinate 1,969,554,869, forward strand.
TACCGCAAGGGAGGTACCACAACCAGGGATAAGGGAGCCAGGCAACTACCACAAGGGAGGTACCGCAACCAGGGTTAAGGGAGCCACGCAACTACCGCAAGGGAGGTACCGCAACCAGGGATAAGGGAGCCAGGCAACTACCGCAAGGGAGGTAAAGCAACCAAGGATAAGGGAGCCAGGCAACTACCGCAAGGGAGGTAAAGCAACCAGGGAAAAGGGAGCCAGGCAACTACCGCAAGTGAGGTAAAGCAAGCAGTGTTAAGGGAGCCAGGCAACTACCGCAAGGGAGGTAAAGAAAGCAGGGATAAGGGAGCCAGAAAAATACAGCAAGGGAGGTAAAGCAAACAGGGATAAGGGAGCTAGGCAGCTACCACAAGGGAGGTAAAGCAACCAGGTTAAGGGAGCTAGGCAACTACCACAAGGGAGATAAAGCAAGCAGGGATAAGGGAGCCAGGCAACTACGGCAAGGGAGGTAAAGCAACCAGGGATAAGGGAGCCAGGCAACTACCGCAAGGGAGGTAAAGAAAGCAGGGATAAGGGAGCCAGGCAACTACCGCAAGGGAGGTAAAGCAACCAGGGAAAAGGGAGCCAGTCAACTGCCGCAAGGGAGGTAAAGCAAGCAGGGTTAAGGTAGCCAGGCAACTTCCGCAAGGGAGGTAAAGAAAGCAGGGATTAGGGAGCCAAAAAAATACAGCAAGGGAGGTAAAGCAAACAGGGATAAGGGAGCTAGGCAGCTACCGCAAGGGAGGTAAAGCAACCAGGTTAAGGGAGCCAGGCAACTACCACAAGGGAGATAAAGCAAGCAAGGATAAGGGAGCCAGGCAACTACTGCAAGGGAGGTAAAGCAACCAGGGATAAGGGAGCCAGGCAACTACCGCAAGGGAGGTAAAGAAAGCAGGGATAAGGGAGCCAGGCAACTTCCGCAAGGGAGGTAAAGCAACCAGGGTTAAGGGAGCCAGGCAACTACCGCAAGGGAGGTAAAGCAACCAGGGATAAGGAAGCCAGGCAATTACCGCAAGGGAGGTAAAGCAACCAGGGTTAAGGGAGCCAGGCAACTACCGCAAAAGAGGTAAAGCAACCAGGGTTAAGGGAGCCAGGCAACTACCGCAAGAGAGGTGAAACAACCAGGGATAAGGGAGACAGGCAACTACCGCAAGGGAGGTAAAGCAACCAGGGATAAGGGAGCCACGCAACTACCGCAAGGGAGGTAAAGCAACCAGGGTTAAGGGAGCCAGGCAACTACCACAAGGGTGGTAAAGCAACCAGGGTTAAGGGAGCCAGGCAACTACCGCATTCGAGGTACCGCAACAAGAGATAAGTAAGCCACACAACAGGGAAGAGATGGCTAACAACCAGGGACGGGGAGCCAAGCAACTACCGCAAGGGAGGTACCGCAACCAGTGAAGAGAGTGCTAACAACCAGGAATAGGGGAGCCAAGCAACTACCACAAGGGAGGTAACGCAACCAGGGAAGAGAAGGCGAACAACCAGGGATAGGGGAGCCAAGCAATTACAGCAAGGGAGGTACCGCAACCAGGGAAGGAAGGGAAGACAAACAACCAGTGTTAGGGGAGCCAAGCAACTGCCGCAAGGGAGTTACTGCAACCAGGGAAGTAGAGGCTAACAACCAGGAAAGGGAAAACAAACACCCAGGCAAGGGAAGCCAGGCAACTGCCACAACCAGAGAAAGGAAGGCAAGCAAACAGAGAAGGGGAGCCAAGCAACTACAGCATGGAAGGTACCGCGACCAGAGAAAGGAACACAAACAATCAGGGAAAAGCAGAAAAGCAACTACAAAATATCACAATGAAGATACTACAAACAGGGAAGAGCCAAACAACTACCACAAGGGAGGTACCGCAACCAGGGAAAGGAAAACAAACCAGGAAAGGGAGGGGAGCCAAGCAACTACCGCAAAGGAGGTACCGCACCCTTTGCCAGGGAAGGGAAGACAAACAACCAGGGATAGGGGAGACAAGCAACTACTTCAAGGGAGGTACCGCAACAAGGCAAAGGAAAACAAACCAGAGATAGAGGAGCCAAGCAACTACCTCAAGGGAGGTACCGCAACAAAGAAAGAGAAGGCTAACAACCAGGGATAGGGGAGCCAAGCAACTACTACAAGGGAGGTACTGCAACCAGGGAAGGGAAGGCAAACTACCAGGGGTAGGGGAGCCAAGCAACTACCGCAAGGGAGGTACGGCAACCAGGGAAAGGAAGGCAAACCAGGGAAAAGGTCCAAGTAACTACTCCAACCAGGGAAAGGAAAGCAAACCAGGGAAGGCTATCCAAGCAACTACAGCAGCCAGGGAAAGGATGAAAAAACCAGGGATAGGGGAGCCATGCAACTACAGCAAGGGAGGTACTGCAACCAGGGAAGAGAAGGCTAACAACCAGGGATAGGGGAGCCAAGCAACTACCGCAACCAGGAAAAGGAAAGTAAACCAGGGAAGGAGAGCCAAGCAACTACCACAAGGGTGGTACCCCAACCAGGGAAGATAAGGCTAACAACCGGGTATAGGGGAGCCAAGCAACTACCGCAATCAGGAAAAGGAAAGCAAACCAGGGAAGGTGAGCCAAGCAACTAGCGCAAGGGAGGTACCGCAACCAGGAAGGGAAGACAAACAACCAGGGAAGGAAAGACAAACACCCAGGGAAGGGGAGCCAAGCAACTACCGCATGGAAGGTACCCAAACCAGGGGAAGGACTGCAAACAACCAGGTAAAGGAAGACAAGTAACTACGAAATATCACAATGGAAATACTGTAAACAGGGAAGGGAAGACAAACAACCAGGGAAGACAAGCCAAGCAATTTCAGAAAGGGAGGAACTGCAGGCAGGAAAAAGGAAACAAACAACCAGGGAAGGGGAGCCAAGCAACTACTGCAAGGGTGGTACCACTACTTGGAAAGGAAAGACAGGCAACTATCTTGCAATGAGGCAATCAGGAAAGGGAAGACAAACAACCATTGAATGGAAGATTCAGGGCTCCGGTTGGAATCATCGGAAACTATTTTCTGCCGAAAGCTCAAGACATGGCTTTTCCCATCTGGTAATTCTCCTGTCTGATCCCTCTTTGCCTTACCTTACTTGCCTGGAACGAGCTCTTGTCGCAGTGCAGGGACACACGAGCTAGTGTAGCCATGCGCTTTATAAATTTGTTTATTATTATTAATATTATTATTATAAGATTGGCCCTAGGTCAAACTCCTGCAAGAAAGGTACCACAACTATGGAAAGGAAACAAGCAACCTGGAAAGAGGGGCTAAGCAACTACCACAAGGGAGGTACTACACCCTAGAAAGGGAATTCAAACGACCAGGGAAGGGGAGTCATGCAAGTACAGCAAGGGAGGTACCGCTGCCAGGGAAGGGGAGATGGGCAACGGCCAACTAACGCTAGGGAGGTACTGTAACCAGAAAAAAGGAAAATAAGCAACTAGGGAATGGAACACTGGAAATGGTGATCTACTCCAAAGGAGGTACCACAAACAGGGAAGGGAAGTAACCAGGGAAGGGTAGCCAAGCAACAACCGCAAGGGAGGTACCACAACAATGAAAGGGAAGACAAACAACAGGCAAAGGAAAACCAGAAACAGAAAACTACTGCAAGGTAGGTACCACCACCAAGGGAGGGAAGACAAGCAACCAGGGAAAAAAAGATAGGCAACGGTGAAACACCGCAAGGGAGATACCGTGACCAGGGAACAGAATACTAACAAACCAGATAACTGGAAAGAGAAACCACAACCAGGAAAAGGAAAATAAATAACTAAGGAAGAGGATCCAAACAATGGGGAACTACTGCAGGGGAGATACTGCAGCCAGGGTAGGGAAGAGAAACTACCAGGGAAGGGAAGCCAAGCAACTACCACAAGGGAGATACCGCAGCTAGGGAAAGGAAGAGAAGCAAGGGCGAACTACTGGGAAGAGAAAACAAGCAACCACAGAAAGGGATCTACCCCAAGGGAGATACCGTGGCCAGGGAGGGAAGTGAAACAACCACGGAAGGGGAGCCATGCACTTGTGAACTATTGCAAGGTAGATACCGTGACCAGTTAAAGGAAGACAAGCAACCATGAAAAGGAAGCCAAGCAACGATGAACACCAGCAAGGAAGCTACCGCATCCAGGGAAAGGAAGATAACTAGGGAAGAGAAGCTAAGTAGCGGAGAACTACTGCAAGGGAGCTCCCACAAGTAGGGAAAGGAAGACAAACAAGCATGGAAGGGGAGCCAAGCACATACCACAAGAGAGATACCGTGACCAGAGAAAGGATGATTAGCAATGGCAAACGACTGCAAGGAAGTTCTGTAACCAGGGAGGAAAAGACACACAACCATGTTAAGGGATCCATGCAATGGAGAACTACTGTAAGGGAGACTCTGTCACCAGGGAAAAAAAGACATGCGACCAGGGAACAGGAGCCAAGCAACAGCAAACTAATGCAAGGGAGAGACAGTAGCCAGGGAGGGAGGGAAAGCAAACACGGAAGGGGAGCCAAGCACTGGTGAACTACCCCATGGGAGATACCACAGCTAGGGAAATAAAGACATTCAATGAAGGAAGTGGTGCTAAGCAACTGTGAACTACTGAAAGGTAAATACTACAGACACAGAAAGGAAGTAACCAGGGTATGGAAGCACAGCAACAGCAAACTACCTCAAGGAAAACACACCACAACCAGGGAAAGGAAGACAAACAGCGAGGGATGGGGTTGAGGGGTCAAGCAATGGCAAACTACTGAGATCAGGGAAAGGAAAACCAGCAACAAGGGAGGTGGGGGCCAATGATGAACTACTATTAGCGAGATACCACAACCAGGGAAAGGTAGCAAGCATGGTATGGGGGGCCAAACAATGGCAAAATAACACATGGGAGATACCACCACTGGGGAAAAGAAGACAAGCAGCCAGGGAAAGGAAGCCAAACAACAAGGGAAAAACCATGACCAGGGAAGGTAAACATGGAAAAAAGAGAAAGTCAGACATAGCAAAATACAGAACAATAAAGAACAAGATATGGTATGGGGAACAAGAGTCACCAGTCAAAAGAAGTAGATTCCAAGCCAGAGAAATAAAACACAGTCATAGGTAGATACTATGAGAGAGAGAGAGAGCTGTAATGAATAAAAACAAAACAGGCATGATGGAGCAAGAGTTAACAACTAGAAGCAAGAGATAGCAACAGAGAGGGCATTAAGACAGGACTGTGTGGGAGGAATTATGGGGTGACTCCATCTTGGCTCCTTTAGGTACAGCTCTAGGTGTGATTATCTAAGCACCCACAATACCAGGTTACTAACAACTAGCACACATCCTGGCCTACGCTGTCACCGTGAACACTATCTAAATGGTGCTGGTCATGTTGGAAGCAAAAATGCCTGTCTGCATATGTCAGCTATTGTAATTTCCCATCCAGCAGTCTCCCTCAGAGTAACTGGGCAAACACATTTTGGTGGTGTGCAAGAATGCACATCATTAATTGCTCTTCACCATATTTCAGTTACCTTTTAATACTGAAAATCAATTTTGCACCTGGCCGCTGCAATTATGTGCCTGCAAATACAATAATTTGTCATTACTAAGAGACTGCCTAGAACTGCAGAGCTATGGGATCCAATTTTAATAAACACCTGTATTAGGATTAAGGATAGCTCCATGGTGACAGGCATAATTGCCTAGTGACAGGGCAGATTACATTTCTATTCTATGATTTTCTTTTGGTCCTTAAAACTTTTAGAGGAACGCCCACTAAGAAACTGTTGCTTGAAGCCTTAGCAAACTGTAATGTAACACAGCTAAAGTGCTTCTATCTCTGTAACTTTGCTTACTTAAGGGTCTGTGACACACACTGGTTCTAGAGTGCACTATGTTAAACCACAAATATATAGATAAACATGGAAGGGAAACCAATAGAAAAATGTAAACTAAAAAAAACAATAAATATATTAAAAATATATTCCTTAATAAAGTAGACAATATAAAAATATAAGTATTTAAAAATAAAACCTTTAAAAATAATGTAAATATGAATAACATAATTAAGGTAATGTCTGAAAAGCACATTTATATTAACATAATAATTTCATTCTCAAAATGTAAATTTATAGCAAGTTAAATAAAAATATAAATTTTAAAATACAAAATAAAACACATTTTATCAGAAACTAATTTCTTAAACAACAATCGTTATTAGTTTTAAAACAAATGATTAAAAACTTTTCACAAATTATTTGGCAAAAAATAAGTTCACAAAAACATTAGAAACATATTGTTTGAAATATACATATAAACATATTACTTATCTAAAACAACCAACAATCCCAAACATTAATGACATAAACAAAATATATATATCTTTTAATTAGTAAATAAAAAAGTAAAAATAATATAAAAAATACAATCAACTTAAACCAAAGAAAATATTTTAAAGCTCCACCACCTGAAGCCCCTATAAGCCCAAACTTTTGAAAAATAAATAACATTCAATTTACACTATATATACTACATACATACATTTAAATTTAACTAAAACAATAAAAATGTAATAAATAATAATATATTTCAGAATTATTTAAAACTGTGCCCTCCCAAAACCCATAGGAGACCAACTAAATATTACAATTACGAGTAATTAAAATGAAAAGTAATATTAGAGTAAACAACGTTTAAAAACACCTTTATAAAAAAAACCATGATTTAGAAAAACAATAATTAAATACATTGAACATTAACATAAAATCCACCTGAAACAATATAGGAAATCCACACTATCAAAGAAATAGACATTTAAAATTCAATATTATTGTTAAAAATGAAAAACAATAGACTTGCCATCGATACTCAAAACTTAGATATTATGATACCCACAGTAGTATGCCTCTGATATTAAGTCAAATCAATATTCTCCCATCAATATTAAGGATCCACACTGCCATCAGCAAATATTAAAGAAGGGGAACCTTTAAACAGAAAACCTTTCCCATCCAGAATTTTTACCACAGAGTTAACATTCTGCTGCTTGTTTACCAAATACAAATAATATCAAATTCATTATTCAAAACATAAGAAATCTTCTGGCCTTCATCCATCGCTTGTACACATTCACACTCTCGTGGGCGTAAAATCCGCTCCGCTCGCGGATTTTTCGGATTTTCGGTAATTCCGCATTCCGCGAACTCTCGCGGATGTAGCGAAAATCCGCAAATCCGCGCGCTGCGTATTTTTTGCTTGTGTTCGCACTGCTCGCGGTCCGCGGCGCGGGCAGCAACAATCTCGCACTCGCGAAATTACAAAAATTACAATTGGGGAGGGGTGAAGGAAGTGGCCCAGTCTCCAACTTCCTGTTCCTGTCCAGCAAGCTCCTCCCATTGCTTAGTCCATTTCCTGGCCACTTTGAATTCGATCTTGACTGGGAAGGATTACTTTTTGTGGATGCTGCTGGAGATTTGGCTTTGAGGCCTTTTGGATTACTTTTGGATTCGAAATTTGATTTCACAAGTAAGTTGATAAGTTGATGTTGTTTGTTTGTGGTGATTTTTGTGTGTGTTTTTCGACTTTTTGGGGTGGGGTTGGGGGCTGGCTATGTTGGTGGGAGACCATTTTGAGGCATGGTCCTGCAGGTCCTGGCCATGTGGATGGGGTCAAGCGGCCATTTTGAAGTCAGGCAGTGTGCTTTGTGCCCTAGGGCTACCCAGTCTGCTCTGATTTTTTTCATTATGCCCAGGCGAAAATCGGATTTAAAAAAAAAACTTTTGCCTGTGTTCGCACTGCTCGCGTCCCGCGCAGCAACAATCTCGCACTCGCGAAATTGTAAAAATTACAATTCTGCACATGAGTTGAAAACTACCAGGCTTAGTTATGGGTGCATGCATGATACAACTGTTTTGTTGAATTTTAACATGATTCTGGCCAGGGCATGGATGGCATTGGATTGTGGTGATATTTGTATGTTTTACGACTGTTTGGGGTGGTGTTGGGGGCTTGCTATGTGGGTGGGGGCCATTTTATTGCCTGGTCCCGTGTGGGTGGGGGTCTAGGGGCCATTTTTAAGCCAGTTTGTGTGCTTTAGGCCATAGGCCTGCACCCAGTGTGCTGTGATTTTATCATGCCCAGGGGGCCCAGAATCGGTCTGTTCGCGGATTTTGCTGGTTTTCGCCACGTTCGCGTCGTGAAGCAACAACCTCGCACTCGCGAAATTGCAAAAATTGCAATTCTGCACCAGAAAACCACAAGCAGGCAGCATAAACCTTCTGAAACTTGATGGATGGCATTGGATTGTGGTGATTTGATTGGTGTTGTGTTTTTTGACTTTTTGGAGTATGGGTTGGGGGCTGGCTATGTTGGTGGGGGCCATTTTGAGGCATGGTCCTGGCCATGTGGATGGGGGTCAAGCGGCCATTTTGAAGGCAGGCAGTGAGCTTTGTGCCATAGGCCTGCACCCATTTTGCCTTGCTTTCACCCATTGTGCCCAGGGGGAGTCAGTGGTACATGAAACTATAACCCTTTGTGTGTGTGCTATCTTGGATCAATGTTAAATTCCTGTTTCCCAAAAATTTAGCAATTCTTAATTTTGAAATTTCCATATTGTGTGGTGTGCACGTGTGTATTCATAAATGCCTACTTGCAAACTATTTATTGAAGCGCTACATATGCAACATATATTTACTGATGTTCCTCTGTCTTCGTTTGCTTTTAGGTGCACAAAGTCAATAACTCCGCATCATAATTGAGCATCAGTGCCAGGAAGAAGTCTTGCTGCGGCCTGCTGTTCCGACATCTGAAGAAGATGGCTCCAAAAAGAGGTGCCCGTAGCTCCTCTTGCAAGAAAGATGTCTCTACTAAGGAGAAGAAGAAGCAAGTGGCACCACTTACCAAGGAGACTGGAGGCTCGACCACTAAATTTTTGTGGAAAAAACAAAGGCCCACCATGAGTGCTGCACAGGTAGCCTGTTTAGTGGTTCAATCACCAATGACCAGTGATGTTGGCTCATCGCAAGAAAGTAGCAGCACACCATCAACACAGGTTGTAACTCATCTCACAAGTACTATTCAACAACCAAAGCCGCAACAACAACTGCATGGGCTACTAGTACAAGCACAAGTACATGCGCAAGGAGCTGGCCGAGAAGGAGCTGTCCGAGAAGGAGCTGTCCGAGAAGGAGCTGGCCGAGAAGGAGCTGGCCGAGAAGGAGCTGGCCGAGAAGGAGAAGGTCGAGAAGGAGAAGGTCGAGAAGGAGAAGGTCGAGAAGGAGAAGGCCGAGAAGGAGAAGGCCGAGAAGGAGAAGGCCGAGAAGGAGAAGGTCGAGAAGGAGAGGTCCATGGAGAGTTGCAAGTAGAGGTCAATGAAGAGGCCCATGTAGCGGCGCATGGAGCGGTGCAAGTGCCCACAATGGTTCTTCTTCCAGGAGTAGGGGCACAGGAGGAAATTGACTTTGGAGCCGGGGTATCATGTCAGGAAGACGAAGGCACTCATCCTAATGATTCATTTTCTCCCAGCTCCCCAGCAAGGAAAAGATCAAGGAGTGTGTGTAGAAGTTCCTCTTCAAGCCCCGCCTCATCAGATGATCTGGATCTAGATTGGCAACCATCTCCGACGTCTGAGGGGGAGGCACACCATTCGCTGCGAAAGGTATCAAATGTTAAAAGGAAGGGCCCCGGAAAGCTCATACTTATGGATCCGAACGCCGGACTTGATGAAGTGGTGCATTCTGATGTTGATGAACAGGATGACAGCAATGACCTAGTCATCACACACGTCATTCCAGCCACACCGGCCATGCAGCAGACAGACATTTATACCCTATCCTGACGTCATGCTGAGCGTGACCCTGGCGACTTGGCACTGGTAGCACCACCAACGCAGTCAAGTAGTACAACAAGTTCAACAAAACCTACAGCTCCCATATTTTCTCCCCAGAGGGGGACTCCATCCAGCTCGACTCCCTCAAGTAGGGTTGCTGCAATAATTGCACAACCCAGTAGATGTCTGCAAGGCTCATCCACCCCTGCTTCATCTGGCATTGGCAGTATCATCTCGTGCGGCAAAACCAGAAGTTTCCAGTCCCCAGTTTGGAACTTTTTTAGTGTCCATGCAAAGTATGATAACATAGCCGTTTGTTGCATTTGTAAGACTAGAGTTAGCCGTGGTAAGACTGGTACCAACTATGGAACCGGAGGCCAGATAGGTCATCTTAAAAGAAGGCACGCTGTCGAATGGTTTGCGCACCTAGCAAACATCAAGGGAAAGCAATCCCAAAGGGCAAGTGGCCAAAATATACCCATACTAGGTGTTTCATCTGAAGATGACGGGGAGGTAGAAGAAGCGTCAGACATTTGTCCGGTTGCACCCAGTACCCCTGGCAGCACCACACCCTCCGGAACACATAGGAGGCACACAGAGAGTCTGGGAGACACACCAATGCGGAAAATGTCAACACTGAGCAGAAGTGGGTCGAAGAAGGCATCAGCATCATCCAGTAAATTTGTCCAGATGCGCAATTTCAACGCAACCACCCAATTGTACGCCTGTATAACACTAAGGTGGCTAAAATGCTAGCGGTGGACCTTCTCCCTTTTTCGTTTGTCGAAAATGTGGGTTTTCTTGAACTCGTGGCAACACTGGCCCCTAAATGGAAGGTTCCTAGCCGGTTCTATTTTGCCAGGGTTGCTGTTCCAGCATTACATAAAGAGGTGCTTGAGTTGGTTGGGGCAGCTTTGCAGAAGAGTGCTGTTCACACTATACACCTGACAACAGACATGTGGACCAGTTGCCAAGCCCTTGATTACATGTGCATCACTGCACACTGGGTCTCTTTTTCAGGGGTTGCAAAACAGATAAATGCAGGTGGTGACTTGGTCGAGATTTTTAAGGGTGCTCGTAAACATGCAACATTAGCCATGTTTGGCATGGAGAAAACTCATACTGCAGCCAACATTTTGGATTACTTTAACAAAAAGGTCTCGCAATGGCTGCCCCCAAGAAATTGCAAGGTTGGTTATGTTTCTACTGATAATGGCAGCAATGTAGTTAAGGCCATGGAGAACGGTTACTATTTCAGAGTGCCGTGTTTGGCGCACTGTATGAACCTTGTCGTGCAAAAGTTCTTGAAAAAAGAACTTGCAGTCGACAAAATACTGACCATCTGCAGAAGAATATGCACACATTTCAACCATTCTTTTAAGGCCCGGAAGGAGCTGAGGCGCCAGCAAAATGTACGTAGAATGCCAGTGAAAGCACTTATCCAGGAGGTGGCAACACATTGGAACTCAACCTTCTACATGCTTGAGCGTCTGCATGAGCTGTTTCCAGTAGTCAATGAGTATTTCTACAACCTGGGTGGTGATACGACAGAAATGATGCTAGCGGTGGAGCAATGGCAGCTAGTTAAAAGCCTGACAGACATGCTTCGTCCTTTTGAGGTCTTCACGCGTGACGTCAGCAGGGAGGACTGTTCTTTGAGCAAAGCTATCCCATTGTTGCTGAAGCTCGAGCACCAAGTCAATGTGGTGTCTTCAGAATTAAAAGATGCTGGAAAGAATGAAGCATATGAGTTGGCGCAGAGATTATTACAACGCCTAGTTAGCAATAAACGGCTTGTAAATATCAAGAAACAACAGCACTACATTTGTGCTACTATTCTGGATCCACGTTACAAAAAGCCATTGTTTGGCAAAGTAATAATTCCTTTTGAAACATCAGATGTTACAGAGTACAAAGGTTGGCTAGCTCAGTCAGCCATTCGTTTTGAAAGAGAGTGGAAGGAAACTGTAGGAGAACTTGAAGACAGTACTACTAGTGAATCAGCAGGCCATCAGGCGTCCCAAAAAAACACTTCTGCATCTGTGCCTGTGGCAGAAGTGAGTGACTTTTCCTCTGAGCCGTTAACCACACCAGCAACCGTATCATCTGCACCAGTCACAGGCGATATGTCTGAAGCGGACTGGCTAAGTGAGCTAGGGTTTCCTTGTCCCAGAAAGGACACAGAAGTGCAAAGTACAGGAATCCGGGAGAACATTGTTTCAATGGTGCAGGCCTATCTGGATGACTCAACAGCGGTCAATATTACTGAGGACCCATTGGCGTATTGGCATGGGAAAAGAAACATATGGCGAGAGCTCACCAACCTGGCTATCAATTACTTGTCTTGCCCACTCGCAAGCGTGTCTTCAGAACGTGTTTTTAGTTCTGCTGGTGGCATTGTGACTTGCAAAAGGTCCCGCCTCTTGCCCGCAAATGTGGAGCGGCTCACCATGATAAAGATGAACCAGCACTTCATACCACCAGATTACAAAGTACGAGAATGCACGCAGGAAGAAGAGGACACCGACCTACCTGAGGGAAGTTTTCATCAGTTACCAGAAGTACTACCGACTCAATTTGCAGAGTTTGAGGACGAGCTCTGCTTCCCTGACAGCGAGTTCTGAAAATGAGTCAATGATTCATTCATTTTATTTTTCGTCCTTATTCACTTTTATTCCTGTGTGTCTGTCTTTCTTTGTTTAGGAAGTGCTTCATCACATTCACAACAAAACTGTAATCACCCAATCAAACAACAAGCCCATCAGCAGAACTGTCTTGATTTTGATGCCGCAGCATTCCTCAGGTTCACAACAGTTAGTTGACAACTCAGTCCTGGTCATCTATCCTCCTCCTCCAGACTCACCCTATCCATTTGTTTCCCGTAATGCTGATGCCTGGATTCTGCACAATGAAGAAACTTACGTTGACGAGTCCCCTAAAGAGGGACTGGAAGTAGTGAGTCCTCATTTAAATACATTTTGCTAAGTGTGACTTTTTTTCCCCAATTTGCTTTTTGGCTGTTTGGGGGGTGTCAAACTTGTTTGCGCTTGGGTTTACGGGTGTTGGCTGGGCCATTGCTGGCAAGGTCTATTAAGGGATGAAATTGGTTAGGCATTTACTTTGGAAAACATTTGGTCATTTACTCGTGAACGTTTAGGCGTTATTATTGCTCGCTTGCCTGTCTTAGGGGTGCTGTCAGTGGGGCTTCTAGGTTTTTTGGGTCTGTGAGCACCGCTGCCACATTTATAATGTTGATTGCTTTTGTTTTGCAGAAAATCCACGCCGGGAAACTCCAGTTGGGGCCCTGCTGCAGAACGCTTTAGGACAATGTGAATTCCAGGTGGAGCCAGCACTCAAACACAAATTACAGGTAAGATAAGCGTTTGGATGGGAGGTAGTATAATGGAGTATTAGGAGAGGCGAGAGAGTGACAGTGGTACTAGTAGTAAAGTCCTAGGACTCTTGAATTAACAAACTCTGTGAAAGGCATTTACTTTGGAAAACATTTGGCCAATTACACGTGAACCAACACGATGACAGTGTTCAGTAAAACGAACTTACTGCAAACCCACCACCCACCAGGCTCAAAAGTAGTAAAAAACAAGTATGCTCAGATAAAGTTTGAAAAAGTGCATTTTTATATCCCTAACAAAATAAACTCCCGCAAGACCCTCCCTAACCCCAACAAATAAATAGTCCTTCAAAAGTCCCCAAAAACCCCAACTCCCAATTCCCACCCCCCAAAAGTCACTAAAAAAGGGGCAAGGGACACTCTAGGGATGCATGGTGTTGACTTTGGCCTCCAGGGCATCATGCCTTAGGGCCAGGGCATCATACTGCTCCCGGAGGGTGGCGTGATCTAAACGGAGGCCCTCCAACAAATTTTGGTACTCTTTCAATTTCCGGACCTCCGCCTCCAGGTCGCACACTCGGTGGATTGCACGGCGCAAGCGAGCCTTTACAGTACTATGAGGGGCAGCCTTTGCTGCTCGGCGGTGGCGTCTGACAGCACGGCTCCGTTTTGCCGGAGCACTGCGATGACCGGCAGAACGTGGGGTCACAGAGGAGGATGCAGATGTCCCATTCGATGTACTGGACTGCGTGTCGTCCCCCTCCAGTTCCACTAGCCGCCGATATTGGGCAACAGTAGCATCCAGCCTCCGTTGCCGGGCCAGTACAGCCTGCATACTCCTTGTAGGTTTTGATGTTCTAGTATGACCAACTATATGAAGAAAGAAAGACATAATCTGTAACCAATGCTCTTTAAGAATATGATTAACACAAAATGATTCAGCAGGAAGTTGTGTCACAGTACAACTAGCAACTAGCCAGCGCAGTACAAAACTATTCAGGCCAGTATCATGGGCGTCCACAGGGAGGGACATGAGTTCAACCTCATGGTCATAGTTTTTTTTGTTGCTCTAGATCCACCCCCCTCCCCCACTGACCCTGCCCCCTTCGGTGCGGCCCTTGGCCACAAACCACACTGTCAATTTGGCCCCGAGAGAAAGTTTGTGAGGACCCATGCTCTATAACCACATCCTCCTGATTTAGATTGAATTGTTTTTTTCTGGCAATTTTTTATTTTTCCCTCTGTTTTAATGTAGTTGCCAGGTCGTCTGCTGTGGTGCCGCACAAGATTTTTCTCTTCCCCCTATGGGGTTCTTTGTTTATTTAAGCTCTATGTCGTGTTAGATTTAAAAAAAAATGTATTTAATACTTGTGCTCAATCATGTCAGGAGTAGGACTCAGGAGATGGTGATGATGTTGCACCCCCCCCTGGAAACATTTCATAGTATGTTCGTAGTTCATCCAGTGACCGTCTACTCTCTGTAGATACACATCATATGCTATCTAAGAGTCAGATAGTACCATGATCCAGCTTTCCTGTACCCGCCACCACCACTGTCTGCTTCCTCACAGTCTGTTCTTGTTGCTCTTGCGCCGCCTCCTCCCCAGAGTGGTCCTCGGACTCGGAGTCGATCACCACCACCACATCCGAGCTGGCCCCGCCACCAGATGTTCCACCTACAAAGTAGATTTAAGAATGTTAGATTACACCACTCACTAGTATTTGGTCTAGGAATGAAGAATGTGAAAACAACAGAAAAAGTAATTGACTGTCTACTCTAGTCTAAATTAAAAATGTCCCTCCTTCCAGGGAAGGCTGTTGTCTTGCTGCACTTTTTTGTCACAATTGATGAATGCTTGCTTAATTTTAACACACACCATTTTTCTCTGAACAGACAGAAACTGGACTTCTAAGGACAAGAGCAACATCAACTTCAAACCAGGTGAAAGCTCGGCTCGACCACAAGAAATGTGTTCCATTACTCATCAACTCAGCACCAAGCACTTTTCCATTTCCAGCTAACTTTATTTTAATATATGTGTTTACTTTAACTTTTAATAAAGCTTTTAAACTTGAATAGACTCTGTGGTTTTTGGTCCTCCAGACTAGAGTGACTGAGCGAAAGGTTTTGCAATTTTTGCAAGGAGGAGTCCGTGCCGCTGACACTACCAGGTTTATACAGTGTGCCAAACACGCCACTCTGAAATATTATTACTCTGGTCTTTGGTGTCCATAGTTCGGTTTGTGGAGAATTGTCCCTGCAACAGTAGTATTATGGATTTTGCTCCTATCTAAACACTATTTCGAGAAAAAAAAAATTAGGAACGCTTGGACAACAATAGGTCCTCTATATTTAAATGAAAACTTACTGGGGCCAGCAAAGGAGCACTCGCCGCCCTGGCCTGCATCCTCCTCCTTTGGAGCCACAGCATCCTCCTTTTCCGTCCGCTTGCCCCATGGCGGACCTGACGTACAACATGAAAGAAAGAACAGAAAACATTGATGATTGCTGTTTGTCGATGTCCTTGTCAACCAAATCAAACATTTAGAAAGAACAAGAACCAACTATTTCAGCCAAAAAGAGGGCTACAAAAGAAGGACTGCACCTGAGCCTCTACTCTAGGGGCAGATTTACAAGCCCCTTGCAGCTCTTTTGCTCCGTTCTTGCGTCACTTTTGTGACGCAGCGCCACAACAAGAGAGGCGCCATGGTGTGGCGTATATTAACAACGTGACGCATATGGGAGATGCATCCCATTCTAAAGCCCTGCGCCATAAGGGAGCGTTCCAGCGCAAGGGAGGGCGTTCCTGCGCAGGAACGCATGCTAAAAGTGGCTATGGGGAATATATAAAATTTCAATCAGTCATTTAGGACAATGATGCGTCACTGAAACCCTGCGCCTGCATGAAGCAGACGTACGGCTTGACGCAGCATTGCTGGAGCTGCGCCATCGTTGCAACGCAACTCCATCAATGAGCCGCCTTTACGGCACCGATGCGTAACGCTTCCGTGACGTTTTGGGACCATGGTGTGCCGCATTGTAAATACGGCGCACCATGGGTGGTGCTGGCGTGCCGCACACTTTGCAGGGATGCGCAGGTAATTGCTAATCTGACACTTAGGGGCATACTTACGAGTTCTGGGCTGCACACCTCCAGAGGTGCACCAGAACAAATGCTTAATGCAAAACTAACCTTACGTCACGGCAGATGCGCCGCAATTACAATATGGCAAACCCTGGCGCAAGGGTAGGCAGATGCGTGACGCATCTCGTGACGAAAGAGGGGCGCATCTCTAGAGTTGCGTCGCAGGCGCGATGCAACTCTAGCAATGCTTAGGGCTGCCCAATACTCAACATACCGCATCAGTCCTTACGCCTGCTTCAAGCAAGCAGGCATAAAGAATTGACGTAGCAGCGTCGCGGAAGTGCCTGCGTTAAATCTTGTAGATTTCACGCAGGCACTTTTGCGAGGCGCACAGCTGCCTGACCGCCACCCCCCCCCCCTGCGTGGGAACGCATCCATTGTGGCGCAGGCCCAGGCCTTAACGTGGCGCATCTCCCTAGATGCATCACGTTGTACATGACTCGCAGGGATGCGCCACGTTTACGTCGCTGTGCGTCAGGTAAGGCAGCGTAAACGTGGCGCAAGGGGCTTGTAAATCTGCCCCTTTGTGTCTAGCATTACGCAGTTCTGTAAAGTACACTCATACATTACTCAGCCCAATTAAATGAACACAAAAATAGAAAACAAATAAGCAATGGCACCGCCACAGAGAAGGAGAGCAGTGCACCTGAAATGCACAGAAGATTTTGAAATATTAATTTACCTCTCCTATCAATGTAATCGGCAGCATTATTGCTCTTTGTAAAAAAGTTAAAGCAAACATTTGCAATATAACACACAGAGCAGGAGAAAAAACAGAGTAGTGAGTGATTAAAAAATTGCTACTACTACTCACCAAGCCCGGGGACCTCCACTCCCAGCACGTCGAGCAGGTCGCGCTCCCGGTCCAGGATATCGGTCCAGCGGTGGGTCACCTGGTTGTAGGTGCGCTGGACCCCCGAGATGTCAAACAGAGCCCGGCACACCTGCTCCCACCGCTTCCGTCGCTCCTGGCGGTTGGTGTAGCCACCAGCGATCCTGCCACCTGCCGCGATGGTCCTGGGGAGGCGGCGCTGTACATAGAAAACGAGTGCGCCCACCTCCTCAGGGCTGAAGATCTCCCTGGGCACCACCATTTCCGCCCTCAAACGGCCACACGGGAGCCGGGCACGGGCTGCGGGGCCCGTCTTGGGCAGCTTCACAGCTGTCTTCACCATGGTCTGGGCAGGTGTTAGGAACAAGGAGACAAAATGAAAAAGAATAAGACTAGGGAAGAAGAAAATAAAAGTTTAAAAAAGTAGTTGAAAAGTAAACAAAAGTAGCCTAAAACACAAAATTATAGACCTAGAAAACTAGAGGGATAGAAAAAAAGTTAAATAGATCAAAAAAAATATTAAAACAAGCAAAGGATGGCAGAGATATAGAGGATAGAAACACCATGCCCAGACACATAGGAATGAATGAAAAACAAGATGGCGGCCCGATCACGTGCGCGTAAGTAAGTTTGCACGCGATTTCTCTCGCGAACTCGTGCGAACTTGCATTCGCAAGGCGCTCATTCCGCGAGATTACACATAGCGGGCGGAAACGGAAATACGTCACGTAAACAAAATGGCGGCGCCCGTACTCAACCTTGGGGTAACTCGCACGAGTTCGCGTCTTCCACGGTCGAGTTCGCACGACGCCGCGCCTCGCGAATAGGGCGAAATTACCGAAAAACGAGTTTTGCAAAAGCAAAACCAACGAGCAGGTGCAAAAGTTCGAGCTCATCATTTGTAACCATTTCCCTGTAGTGCTTCCTGAAGGGGCCCTCCAGAATCCGGTTGCCTACTTGCAACTATTGTGTGACCCTGCTCTGACAGTCACAGAATAGTTAGAAGTATGCCATTGCATCCTGTTAAAAAATGTTTACATTGCAACAAAAAGGAAAGGGAGCAGACAAGCAGGTGCCAGCCTTCATAAATGTCAGTTGGGGCAGGGCAGGTGTTGTTGTTTGCAAAACCTAAAGCACTTAGCAGGTGTGCTTTGCTTTGCCACAATAATGTACACTCACTTGTCAATCAGAGGGTGCTGTGATGACACCGAGGGTGGCATGGGTGTGCCAGCCAGAGGGTGGCATGGGTGAACCAGAGTGCCAGTGTTGACAGAGGATGGCAGTGCTTTGCTTTGCCCCAATAATGTACACTGGTGAACCAGAGGGTGCTGTGATGACACAGAGGGTGACATGGGTGAGCCAGAGGGTGGCATGGGTGAACAAAGGGAGTGCCAGTGGTGACAGAGGGTGGCAGTGATGAAGAAAGCCTTGCAAACAGGCTGGGCACGTAGAAACAACAAGTTCGCAAAACTGGCGACCCGACAAGTAAGTTCGCAATTTGCGAAATTGTACCTAACCCTCGCGAACTTGCAGAAACCCGTGCGAACACACATCCCAAAAAAAATCCGCAAAATCCGCGAGAATTCGTGGATTTTGCGGATTTTCGCAATCCGCAAATTCGCAAATCCGCAAACTCGCGGATTGCGAATCCGCAAAATCCGCCCATGCTTAAAAAAAAGTACGATTTTCTAGTAGAAATAAGATTTTGCTTGGTAAATGATACTTGGCATATATACTCAAATACTGAAAAGTTGAAGCATATTTCTGGTGTTTAAAACCAATATGCATCACTTTTTTGTAGGAGAGCCTTTGATTTACACATTCTGAGAGTAGTAATAAGCAAAATATTGTCGTCCAAAATTACCCCTATGCTGGATTATCAAAAATATCTTTATCAAAAATGTTTTGATTGCCCCTTAGGAACATTGATTTAACCAATTAATACAAAAAATATACCTAAAGTTTACTATTATGAGGTGGTAACTTGTAGTAACAGCTTTATAGTCACACAGCGAAGTCCGCCATCAAGGGATTCCTTTCACCAACAAAATCCAATAAAAAAATAAGAATTACAACTCACTTAAACTGAAATTCATCAAAGCCCACTTACATTAATATTCCAATAATTTTTATGACATCTTGTCGGACGTCTTGTGTAATATCAGAGTCCATGTTGGCTTTAAGTTCCAAAATGCTTAGATCATGCCTTTATGTTTTTCAGTCAACACGTTTCTAACACAGAATTCATATTATTCAACTAACTCTGTACCTACAATATGTGTACATTTCATTCAGAAAACCCTTGGATCTGTAGAGGTTGCTATCATAGCAGGAGTCCTAGATGGTGGAATATCCCTTTAAAAAGACGATTTCCCTCACCCACCGTCGGTGGCATGCTTCATCATTGTAAACCACCTCGTACCATGATGCTTAGTCACAGTTCAGCCTACAACCCCCTCACTGAGAGGGAGGAGCTCAGGGATGCTCTTATTGAAAGAGCAGTACACTGAATACCCAAATGGTTAGCTAGTAGTAGTGGGGGCAGTAGAGCAATGTGGTAGTGAAGATTAAAACTAACTACAAAGTCTACAAATTACTTTATTCGTGCGTCCTCGGTTAGGATTAAAAACAAAGCATTGTGGGAAGTAATTAAACCCACTATTGGTGTCAAAAAAAGGTTGACATGTTTCAGCCTCTTAACCCTCAACAGAGGTGTTGCAGCTTAATAAAAAACCAAATAAATATTGTAGGAAAATGGTGTTCTGTTGCAGTACCCCCCTACTTTTTGCCTGGTATCTGATGCAACTTTGACTGAGTGTGTACTGGGTCTCTGATAACCAGGCCCCAGTACCTGTGTCCTTTTCCCTAAACTGTACTATTGTTTCCACAATTGGTACACCTCTGGCTCACGTACAAGTCCCTTGTAAATGGTACCAGTGGTACCAAGGACATTGTGACCGGAGAGGGTCTTTAAGGGCTACAGCATGTATTATGCCACCATAAGAGACCCCTCACCTAACACATATAAACGACCATTGCAGACTGTGGGGCAGATTTACAAGGAACTGACGCATCTACATAGATGCGTCAGTTTCCTTGCGCCAGTGTCAAATGTCCTTGCGTCACCATGGATGTGCTGTATTTACAATACAGTGCTCCATGGCACAAGGATTAACAGATGCATCAGAAATTTTGACACATCTGTTGGCCCAAAAGTCACCCATTGCTGGAGTTTTGTCGTAAGCACAACGCAACTCCAGCAATGTATTTTGAGGCCTATACTTACTGTACTGCATCACTCCTTGCGCCTGCTTCAAGCAGGCGTAAAGTTTTGACGCCCTGGCGTCCTAAAAGTGGCACAGTGAAATCTTGTAGATTTCACTGCGTCACTTTTACGAGGCATTCCTGCATGGGAACGCCCACCCTTCATACATTATACATGATGCAGGTATAATATGATGCAGGGCTTTACAACCTGATGCATCTCCCTAGATGCGCCACGTTGTAAATAGGCCGCATTGTTTGAGCAGCCGTTGCATCAATAACAGTGACACAATGGTGGCTCAAGGGGCTTGTAAATCTCCCCGTGTGTGTTTAAGTGCAGCCAAAACGGAAGAGTCGACATGGCACACATACCTGTGTGGCATGCCTACAAACCACTGCCTATGGCATAGGTAAGTCACCCCCTCTAACAGGCCTCACAGCCCTAAGCCAGGGTGCACTATACCACAGGTGAGGGCATAGCTGCATGAGCCATATGCCTCTACAGTGTCTAAGTCCTTTCTTAGACATTGTGTAGCTTATTTATGAACATCAATGGTGTCGCAAGGAGGGTGCACTGAGAAGTGTCGCATTGCTGCTTTGTTGCAGCGATGCAACACTTCCCATAAATAAGGCCCTATAAGTTCAGTGAAGCCATACTGACCACATGGATTGGGAATTTATCATTACAAACTCCAAAGCTCCATGATAGCTTTACTGAATGCTAGGACATTTGATATCCAACTTCTAAGCACAATTAACCCACACTGATGCCAGTGTTGGATCTATTGTAAAATGCACTCAGAGGGCATCTTAGAGATGCCCACTGAAAAATGACCAACTCTCTGGTATGCAACTGACTAGTTTCCACCAGTCTGCCACTTCCAGGCATGTTTTTGAGCCCATGAGGTGGAAACCTAGTGCTCTTGTGGGTCAGAAACAAAGCATGCTCTGGGTGGATGTGCTCCACACCTACCCCCAAGAACAAACAGCATTCAGGGCAGTGAGCCTCAAAGGCTTCCTGCCCTTGTCATGCTAGCCAGGGCCTCTCCAGCTGGTGGAGATGCCAGCCCCCCTGACCAAGCCCCACTTTTGGATGCAAAGGCGGCGGGGAAATTAATAGGAGAGGAGTTCCTCTTCCCAGCCAGGACCACCCCTAAGATGTCCTGAGCGGAAATGACCCACTCCTTCAAAAATCCTCTCTATTGGATGGAAGGATATTATACAATAGGGTTAGGGACGTGTGCACCCTCCACAGGTAGTAAACACATACAGGGTGTAGTCACCTTAAAGGTAAGTAGCCCATTGGCTACTTCTTGTAACTCCCGGTTATGCCTCTAAAGTTTAGTACTTTTGTTTTTGTTGAATTCTTTTCATTTATTAGCAATTCAAAATGGGATTTCATATGATTTAATTATTCAATGAAAGTCAGGAAGCATGTGTTCCCTCCTTCAGCAGAATCATGAAACTAACCTGCAAATAAATATTTGTGTTAACTACTCAACTCATCTGTCATATACCTTTATAAGTGTAATATTGCACCTATTCAAACAAAAACGTTCCTGACTATCTAATCGATATAAAGAATGAATATGCCTCACATTCAGTTTGTTTCTAAGTCTACAAACTCGGATGCCATTTTCAGCACACTCGCTCATAGTATCAACATTTTTTCAAAAGGATGCCCTCCCCGTTGACGTTCATTGATATTTTCCAGTTCAGGGTTTCCAAATCAGACTTTAAATTGTCCTTTGTGTCAATGTAATTTTCAATCTCTTGCGCGTCGTTCTGTCAAGGTCTGACACGGGTATGTTATATACATTAATAGAGCACACCAACGATGAGGAGCTGCTTGGTGCTAAGGGAGCCACATTAGACACTTTAATGAGAGTTAGAGCAACACTTACAGGTCGAAAAGGCAAGTTTTTATGGTTTTAGTAAACGTGGCTAAAAAGGGTTCTATCCAAACGGCAGCTAGAGCGGCTGCCTTGTTGGAGGAAGAGCTATCTCCATATCTAATTGTTCTTGCTCATGCACAGTTAACGGAACGTGATTGGCACAGCCTGAGGACGTTTTGGCAGATAAAGTAAATATATAGATGTAAAAAAAGAGGGCCCATGATTGTATAAACCTTTATGTATAATAAGGGACTTGAAAGCAAATCTAGAGTCAATATTTAACCAATGCTGAATTCTCAGAATTGGTGATATCTTTTTACATCTTGAAATGCTGGATATTAAATAAGCAGTGGCATTATGATCAAGCTGAAGTCGATGAAAACGTTTTTTCAGGGGCAGCCAAATACATTGAATTTAATAGTACAGCTGTACTGTAGAAGGATGAAAATTGGTCAGACATGACTGAGATCTGGGAACAAGGGAGGTTTTTTTTCAGAAACAATTTACATAATTTGTTTTTCAAACAAGAGGGAAAATATTTTGTCTTGGGAATTAAGCTGCGATCCTGGATTTTAGATTGAGCCTCGAGCAGCGCCCATGCGCTGCTTGCTCAACTTTTAGTAATGGGCTTTAGAAAGCTCACCACATGCTTGTGCGTGTGCTTTTGTTTTTCTCTGAATCTAATGGGCTTTACGTGCGTCTTTCTAAGAAAGACAGCACGCAATTGGGCAAAGGAGGGTGCATGTCCCGCCTTTGCTCCACCCACGGCCTATTGCTTGCGGTTACCCGCACAGGCCACATCTGTTTTCAATTATCGCGCCAAAACACGGGCGCGATAATTGAAAACAGATCGCTCGCTGTGGCATGCGCGCACCACTCCCGGGCTTGTTTTGCTTATCTCCCTCTGCAGTATTTGAATCTTTCCTCCAGGCCTGCTGAGTTTAGTGCGGGCAGCAAACATGCTCTTGGCTTGTGTCACTCCCAACAGCTGTAGTTTTTTTTTTTGTATGTTTTTATTGAGGTTTTATATTTCAAGCACCCAATGGGGGTGATACAATAAGTGATTACCAATTGTTCCACACATTAGAGGGTTACATAGCAATTAAATGAAGTACATGTAGTGGTCTTCTGTAACATTTAGTCGTGACCTCGTCTAGTTGCACTGCACCCAAGGGTCCACTGGCGTGTAGACTGGGGAGTCGAAAGGTAATATAGTAGGGCCCTCAACTCCGGAGTCGTGGGAGTGCGTGCTGACGAAGGCATCTGTGAATGTCATCCCCGTGTGTGTTGTTATAAACCTGTAACCCCATGACAGATACTAACAAGGGAAATGTGCGCCGGGTTCGGAACTACCGACTAGTAAATAAAAACTTGAAACCGTAGGGGAAACTTTTCCTAGTGTTGCGTGTGGTGCTAAACGCGTTTGGCGGGCTGATCGAGATCATTGAGCACGGTTCGTGAAGGGTGTCAAGGTCGGTGAGTTGAGTTACAAAGCAAGGGGGTGGTTCTACCGGGGGCGCACGGGTAGGAGGGAGGGGGGGGCCAGCCCGTCAGGAGCATCAGGCTTTAGTTCCGAGAGAGGCCAACTTTCAATCTGTTCCGCCTAGTGTGCGGGGGACCTGTGCGTCTGGTAATTGGCTATGGTGTCGTGGAGAGACCTGGGTGTGAGGGGGAGATGGATCCGGTGTGTCTTCTTCTGGGGTCGTTTCTTGTTTAAATTGTGTGAGCAACTGCGCCCATTCTAGGGATATGGGATTTTTACGCATTCCTTTCACTTCCTCGTCTCGCAAAAGATCCTCTTCTGCCGCTCCCCATTTGTGCACCGCTCCTATCCAGGCTGCTTCCAGGGGGCCCGTGGGGGCCCTCCAATGCATGGCGATGGCCCTTTTTGCCAATAACAGGATGAAGGAAGCGAACTTCCATTGCAGTTTCTCCGATTTCCTTCTATTGTATATCCCTAGCGCGCAAGCCTCCCAGGACTCAAGTTGCGGTAGGTTAACAAGTGCAAGGAGGATTTGGTGTATCGTGGCCCAGTAATGACGAAGGGAGGGGCAATCCCAGAACATATGCTTAAAGTTTGCCGCCGGCAGGCTGCATCGTGGGCAGGTAAAGTGTGTGTCTGGGTAGTATCGTTGGAGTTTGTCTGGCGTGAGGTAGGCCCGGTGGAGAATATTGAATTGTATATTCTTAAATCTCGCGTTCCTGAACAATTTTTTAGTGTATTCCATGGCGCGTTTCCATTCCGCGTCTTGGAACACCCTGCCAACGTCATCCTCCCAAGAATGTCGTAGGGTGTCTAGGGAGATGTTAGTCAGTTCCCTGATGGCCTATAGTGCCACGTTATTAGATGTCTGCCGGCTCCCATACGGAGTATTGTATGGAGCACCGGATGTGTGGGTGGCTCCCCTTCTCTTAGATCCCAGAACGGTCGTGTGTTCTCTAGGAGCTGTCTATGCATAAGGAATTGGCCGCGTGGGAGGTCGTACCATTCGATCAGCTGCTCGTAGGTGCGCAGTTATCAGTCTTGGAACAACGCCTCCACCTCCGTTACATCGTGATCGGTCCAGGTTTGTAAGCTCCTGGTGGTGTAGCGATGCTCCCCTCGTGTGAGGCCCACCAACGGTACCAGGGGGGAATAGAGTGGCTTGTCCTTGGACAGTCTGTGAATGCGCATCATACACTTACGCACTACGGATACCTGGATCGGGTGGGTGTGGGACGGTTTGGTGCCCGTTAGAAGTATTCGTCTGATGACCGGGAGAGATATCCTGCCGGAGTCTGTTGTAGTTTCCACTACATTGCACTCCGCTGTCCAGTGGGACAGCCACTGAAGTTGCACTGCCAGGAAGTATGATTCGAAAGAGGGGGCTCCCAGGCCCCCCTCTGTGGTGGGTAACTGTAACTTACTGAGCTCTACTCTATGCCGGCCATTATCCCATATGAGAGTAGTGAGCAAGGTGTCCAGTTCCTGGAAAAAGGACCGGGGTGGGATCACCGGAAGATTGGTAAAATGATAGAGTAGTCTGGGTACCATTATAATTTTCGCTAGGGCTACCCGGCCAATGGGTGCCAAGGGCAGAGTTTTCCAGAAGGCCACCGCCGACCGGAGACCAGCCAGCACCTTGCGTTGATTGCCTTCGTACAAGTCCACCGGGGATTGGTACAGACGCACCCCCAGGTATCGGGGGGCCGCTCCGCTCCAGTGCAACGATTGGGTGCCTAGCGTCACAGTGTGCAGTGCCAGATGGGGTCCAAGCGGGTAGATAGTCGACTTCTCCCAGTTGATCCTAAGCCCTGAGATAGCGCCGAAGGCTTGCAAAGTATCCCATATTTGGGTGAGATCGTTTGTCACGTCCCGGACGTAGATCAGCAAGTCGTCGGCGTATAAGGATACGCAGTGCGTAGTCCCTGCTATCGGAATCCCACAGGCTTCACCCTCCTGCCGCAGCCGTACAGCCAAAGGTTCAACCGCTAGTGCAAACAGGAGGGGGGAAAGAGGACACCCCTGCCTGGTGCCTCTCTCAATTGGGAAGGGATCAGAAATAAGCTTGCCGATTCTGACCCTAAAGGTAAGCCCCTTGTAAAGGAGCCTCGTATACGCCATCAGGATCTGGCCATAATTTAGTGTCTGGAGGACTGCGAACAGGTGTGACCACAGCAGTGTGTCAAACGCTTTTTCTAGATCGAATATCAGGCATGCTGCCCGGGGAAACCTGTTGTGTACTCTGTCCTGAATATGGAAGAGCCTCCTCAGATTGTGTGAGGTGTTGCGTCTAGGCACGAATCCGCACTGGTCGGGGTGAATCAAGGTGGGCATGCGTCGACTATACCGGCCAGCCAATATTTTCCCCAGGATTTTACAATCCGCATTAAGGAGTGTAATGGGTCTGTACGAGAATGGGTGCGTGGGGTCCCTGTGATGTTTTAAAAAAGTCACCACAGTGGATTCCCGGAATGATGCGGGTAGAGTCCCTGTTGATAGGGCCTCCTCATATATAAGCGCGAGATGGGGCACTATCTGGGCCTTAAACGTGCTGTAGTATTCCAGCGGGAACCCATCCATCCCCGGTGATTTCTTACCTGCAAGGGACCAGATGGCATTTTTAATCTCTAAAGCAGTGATTTTGCTATCTAAATCTTTTTTATCTTCAGGGGATATGGTGGGGAGTCTGTGTACGCCTAGAAAATGTTGTAGTGTGGTTGGTGGGGCTAGTTCGGGGTTGCGGTATATGCCTGTGTAGTAGGTGCGAAATATGTTGAGGATGTCGGGTTGAGAGTAGTGGAGCCCACCTGTATCGTCTATCAGCTCCCCATGCCAGGAGGGCGCCCGCCCTATTGCCCTCCTTGTGTACCCGGGTTGCATACAGACGGAAGTTATATTTCTGTAGGTCCCGGAGTGTGTCCGCGTGTGCTAGTTTCGCCGCCCCTATCTGTTCTGGGGTTACTCCCTCCCGGTCCCAATCTCGGGATAGGCCTGCCAGTGTCAACTCCGCCTCGCTCAATGCCCGTTCCAGTGTTCTCCAAACCCCCACCACCTGTTGGATGCAATGTCCGCGTGCAGTGACCTTGAATGGGTCCCATTCTAAGCCTCTGGAGGCAGAGCCCGCGTTGCGCTGAAAGTGCGCATTGATAAAGTCCCTGTGTGTGTGGCAAAAGGCCTGATCGGTGAGGCACTCCTGGGGGAGCCGCCACGTGGGGACCGGGGGGTGGGGCGCCCGCCAGCGCAGAGTCACCGTGTGTGCGTCATGATCCGGCACTATGCGTCCAAGATAGTCAGTGTGTTGTATTTTCGGTAGGACGGTTGAGGAGCATAGGAACCTATCTAGGCGCACCCTAAGGTCGTGTGGGACGGAGTGGAAGGAATATAACCCGGCCGTCGGGTTTCGCACTCTCCAGGCGTCTGTCTGTGCCCAGCGTTCCACCCAATTACGGAAACACTCAGTTTGCTTGTATGCCGGGGAACGCTGCGGGGGTGGAGGTGTGATCTGTCTAGGAGTACATTAAGTACACAGTTGTAATCCCCTCCCAAGAGCCATGGAATCGCGGTATAGCGGGCCAAAACCCCAGTCAGCTCATCCCAGTATCGGTCCTGCTCTGTATTCGGAGCGTAGATGCTACAGATTAGTATGGGCTGGCCCTCTATCAGGCCGCTGATAAGGGCGTACCACCCGCCACTGTCTACCAGTCGGGTGTGTTCTCTGAATGGCACACCAGGTCGTATCCATATCAGTGCGCCTCTGGCAAAGGCGGAGTATTTCGTCGCGCATATGATTCCCCGCCATTTTTGGTGACGTCTGCCTACCTCTTGGTCTGTTAGGTGGGTCTCCTGTAGGAGGGACACTTGCGCCTGTTGTCTTTTAATGTAGGCATAGATGGAATAGCGTTTTGTGGCTGTGTGGGTGCCATAATTCAGATGTGTCGTATGAGGGTCTTGTGTCTCACCCGTATTCTCTCCAGCCCACCGCCCCTCTCCCGGCCCCCCGCCCCCCACCAACCCGATGACCCGTGCCCTGGCTCCACGCATCCATATTCATCCGCTTCACATTCTCTAGGAAAATAATATTGTACAGGGGGATAAATCTTAACTCCGGGAAACATTCCCAACTAGGGGGACCTATCACACTGGGCAATACGTCCAAACAGTAGAACATGTGAGTTCGTTAGTCCGTTGCGGTGGGGTGGTGGCCAGGTCTCCTCCCAGGCGC
The DNA here is from genome assembly GCF_964261635.1 of Lissotriton helveticus. Taxonomy (NCBI): domain Eukaryota; kingdom Metazoa; phylum Chordata; class Amphibia; order Caudata; family Salamandridae; genus Lissotriton; species Lissotriton helveticus. The sequence continues at coordinate 1,969,582,865 of NC_136065.1, forward strand.
TGCCGACACACTGTCCGGGGTGGTGCGGTGTCGCTCCAGCCGCGTCCAGGGTCCCGTTGACAGACCTGACCCCTCCAACAGTTTTCTGGGCCGCCCAGGGCCGGCATGGTCACATAGCGTGGGTTAAGCCACTGCAACAGGTGACCTCCGCGTGTTTGTCTAAATCCGAGGTCTGGGGTGTCACCTTCGGGGGTGTCTGGGACCCCTCACGGGAGGCCCGGGCGTCGCTGGATTCTTCATTAGAGCTAAACAAATGCGGCCCTTTGTCCATGTCCAATTCCTCTTCCGTGGGGCCGAGTGTGGCCACGGCTTTGAGCGCTCTCCTGCGTTCCGCGATGATCTGGGTGAGGTTTGGGGAGCCGTTTCCCGCTGGAGTGGACCGGGAGCTGAGTTGTGTCAGGTTGACCTTACGGCCCTGCCTCCGCGGTCACCGTTCAGGTGGAACGTTCTGTGAGCTCGTTGGCGCCGAGCGGCGCGGGGTATGTTGCTCTACCCAGGTGTCCGCTTCGTTCGGGTCGGTAAAGAAGTGCGTGCGCCTTCGTAGATGATCTTGAGTTTGGCCGGGAACAAGAGGGCATATTGGGTATTCTTTTGACGGAGTGTTCGTTTTATTGCCTGAAAGGTGGCTCTTTGTTGTTGCACGGCCCGGGAATAGTCGGGGAAGAGCATGACTTGTTTGTCCTCCACTTGAATCCGCCCGTGTGTTCTGGCCGCCGGGAGAATTGCTTCCCTATCTCTAAAGTGGAGGAGTTTCAGCAGGAACGGTCGCGGGGGCAGGCCCGGTTTAGGCCTGCGTGCTGGGACTCGGTGCGCTCTTTCTACAGAGAAGTAGGGGGTCAGGTCTGTGGCCGGCATGAAAGTCGTAATCCAGTCTGTAATGTATTGTATGGGGTCGGCCCGCTCCGCCCCCTCCGGTAGATTCATGACGCGGATATTGCTCCTACGGGAGCGCCCCTCCAAGTCGTCAGTCTTATGCTCAAAGGCTTTGAGTCTAGACTGTAGGTCAGCAATATCGCGGTGGTGTTGTACTTGCGGGTTGAGCGTCTGCAACTCCTGTTCGCCCTGGGCGACTTTATCTGATAATTTCCTATGGTCATCACGGAGAAGATTGAGGTCTGTAGCTAGAGAGTCGTTCTAATGCTGCGAGCACTTGGTCCAGTTTTCTGGACATGGAGTCTGCCCTGTCCTGTTCGTCCCGTTGGACGGTCGGAGTCGGTGCTTGGCATTGCAGTTTCTGTGGGCCCGCGCCTGGCACGGTTCCCGCCGTTCAGCGGCTCATCGTGGGGAGAAAGGGGGCCTCTGCAGGGTATCTCAGGGGTGGCAGCAGTCAGTGTATCCCGATCTTCTGGGCGGTGGGGCCCGGGTGATCACCTCAGAGATTTGTCTCTTCTCTCATGGTCGCTGCCCACATGGACGTGGGGGGGACCCCGGCGCTGGAAGCGTGCTGTGTCCTGTACTCCGGGTGGTTGGTGTTGTCCTGGCAGGGCGGCGGGCAGGGCGGCGACCACAGTAGTGGATCAGCGCTGGGGTGGTCGATGCTCTTCGGCCACCCGATCTCCACGTGTCCAGGAGTCTTCTGCCGGGTGCTCCCCAGTGGCGGCCCAACTCGCTGGCTATCGTCGCTACAGGGGCCGTGTTTCAGGTGGGGGTCGTGCCGGGGCCTCGCCGGGAGGGGGGTTGCGGTCTCCGCCACCGCAGAGTAGTGATCAGGGCGGCGGTGTGACATACGTCGTGCTCCAGCAGTGTCCTTGGCAGCTAGGATCGTAGGGGGTGATGGGCCTGCCCGGTGGGGGACGGGTCACCCCCAGCAACGCTGTCCATCCAGGCCTTGCAGGTCTCTCCGCCTACATGGACTCCGATTGCGTGTGGCGCCCAATTGCCGCCCCAGCCACTTCACCTCCTCACCTGCTGTGTGTTCGTGGGTGCTCCCCCAGGGTTCCCCGGCCACCTCACCTCCGGGATGTAAGGCACTCAAACGCCGTCGCTCTACCCGGTGGCTGCCATTTTGCCAGGCCGCGGTCGGGGAGCCACCGCGGAGCACCGCGGGTCTGTTCTGTGTCTCCCTCAGGGGTCGTGAGCGCCCTCTGACTGCACGGGAGGTTCAGCCGGTCAGTGTAGCCCCCGTAGCCTCTGCTGAATGTCTAGGGTCTCATGGGTCGCCGTCGAGGCAGGCAGCCCTCTTCACGCTGCGGCAGCGTTCCTGCCAGGTATGGTCGCAGGATCGGTGGGGCCCGCTCAGAAAGGGACGGGCCACCCCTGATAACGCGGTTCGCCCGAGTGCAGCCGGCCTTTCTTACAACTCAGGTCTCAGTCGGCAGCAGCGCCCATTCGTCGTCCCCGTCTCTCCACCTCCTCACCAGCCATCCACTTGTGGGTGCCTCGCCTGGATTCCCCAGCCGCTCCGCCTCCGGGGTGTGTGACACTCCAGCGCTGCTGCTCTACCCGGCGGCCGCCATCCTATCAGGCCGCGTGCGGGGAGCAACAGCGGAGCGCCGTGGGCTCGTTCTGAGTCTCCCTCAAGGGTCGCGGGCCCCTCCGGGCCGCCACGGAAGGTTCCGCCAGCTAGTTTTGCCCTGGAAACTTTGATCGCATGGTAGAGGGTCCCGTAAGTGGCTTTTGTAGCGGGCTGGCAGCCGGAGACTTAGGAAGACCGGTCTGCCATCTTAGGGGCTTTAGCCACGCCCCCTCTAAAGTGTAGTACTTTAGGGGCTTTCTGCAACCAAGGAATTCAGATCTGTGATGACCTAAGACGAAAGAAGACACCCTGCAACCGACCATGCGGAGAAGCCAGAAGACAATGACTGCCTTGGCCCCAGCTCTACCGGCCTGTCTCCAGCTACAAAGAGGAAGGTGAGCCAAGCAACTACCACAAGGGTGGTACCCCAACCAGGGAAGATAAGGCTAACAACCGGGTATAGGGGAGCCAAGCAACTATCAAAATCAGGAAAAGGAACGCAAACCAGGGAAGGTGAGCCAAGCAACTAGCGCAAGGGAGGTACCGCAACCAGGAAGAGAAGACAAACAACCAGGGAAGGGAAGACAAACACCCGGGGAAGGGGAGCCAAGCAACCTCCGCATGGAAGGTACCCAAACCAGGGCAAGGACTGCAAACAACCAGGGAAAGGAAGACAAGTAACTACAAAATATCACAATGGAAATACTATAAACAGGGAAGGGAAGACAAACAACCAGGGAATACAAGCCAAGCAATTACAGAAAAGGAGGAACTGCAGGCAGGAAAAAGGAAACAAACAACCAGGGAAGGGGAGCCAAGCAACTACTGCAAGGGTGGTACCACTACTCTGAAAGGAAAGACAGGCAATTATCTTGCAATGAGGCAATCAGGAAAGGGAAGACAAACAACCATTGAATGGAAGATTCAGGGCTCCGGTTGGAATCATCGGAAACTATTTTCCGCCGAAAGCTCAAGACGTGGCTTTTCCCATCTGGTAATTCTCCTGTCTGATCCCTCTTTGCGTTACCTTACTTGCTTGGAACGAGCTCTTGTCGCAGTGCGGGGACACACTAGCTAGTGTAGCCATGCGCTTTATAATTTTTTTAAATGATTATTATTATTATAAGATTGGCCCTAGGTCAAACTCCTGCAAGAAAGGTACCGCAACTATGGAAAGGAAACAAGCAATCTGGAAAGGGGGGCCAAGCAATGACCACAAGAGAGGTACTGCACCCTAGAAAGGGAATTCAAACGACCAGGGAAGGGGAGTCAAGCAAGTACAGCAAGGGAGGTACCGCTGCCAGGGAAGGGGAGATGGGCAACAGCCAACTAATGCTAGGGAGGTACTGTAACCAGAAAAAAGGAAAATAAGCAACTAGGGAATGGAACACTGGAAATGGTGATCTACTCCAAGGGAGGTACCACAAACAGGGAAGGGAAGCAACCAGGGAAGGGTAGCCAAGCAACACCCGCAAGGGAGGTACCACAACAAGGAAAGAGACGACAAACAACCAGGGAAAGGAAAACCAGAAACAGAAAACTACTGCAAGGTAGGTACCACCACCAAGGAAGGGAAGACAAGCAACCAGGGAAAAAAAGATAGGCAACGGGGAAACACCGCAAGGGAGATACCGTGACCAGGGAACAGAATACTAACAAACCAGATAACTGGAAAGAGAAACCACAACCAGGAAAAGGAAAATAAATAACTAAGGAAGAGGATCCAAGCAATGGGGAACTACTGCAGGGGAGATACTGTAGCCAGGGTAGGGAAGAGAAACTACCAGGGAAGGGAAGCCAAGCAACTACCACAAGGGAGATACCGCGGCTAGGGAAAGGAAGAGAAGCAAGGGCGAACTACTGGGAAGAGAAAAGCAGCAACCACAGAAGGGGATCTACCCCAAGGGAGATACCGTGGCCAGGGGGGAAGTGAAACAACCACGAAAGGGGAGCCAAGCACTTGTGAACTATTGCAAGGTAGATACCGTGACCAGTTAAAGGAAGACAAGCAACCACGAAAAGGAAGCCAAGCAACAGTGAACACCAGCAAGGAAGCTACCACATCCAGGGAAAGGAAGATAACTAGTGAAGAGAAGCTAAGTAGCGGAGAAATACTGCAAGGGAGTTCCCACAAGTAGGGAAAGGAAGACAAACAAGCATGGAAAGGGAGCCAAGCGCATACCACAAGAGAGATACCGGGACCAGAGAAAGGATGATTAGCAATGGCAAACGACTGCAAGGAAGTTCTGTAACCAGGGAGGAAAAGACACGCAACCACGTTAAGGGATCCATGCAACGGAGAATTACTGTAAGGGAGATACCGCAAGCAGGGAAAGGAGGACACACCTGGAAGGGGAGCCAAGCACCTACCACAAGGGAGATACTACGACCACTGAAAGGATGATAAGCACTGGCAAACTGCTGCAAGGAAGTTACTACAACCAGGTAGACGAAGACATACAAACACATAAAAGGATCCATGCAACGGAGAACTACTGTAAGGGAGACCAGGGAAAAAAAGACATGCGACCAGGGAACAGGAGCCAAGCAACAGCAAACTAATACAAGGCAGAGACAGTAGCCAGGGAGGGAGGGAAAGCAAAACGGAAGGGGAGCCAAGCACTGGTGAACTACCCCATGGGAGATACCACAGCTAGGGAAATAAAGACATGCAATGAAGGAAGTGGTGCTAAGCAACTGTGAACTACTGAAAGGTAAATACTACAGACACAGAAAGGAAGTAACCAGGGTATGGAAGCACAGCAACAGCAAACTACCTCAAGGAAAACACCACAACCAGGGAAAGGAAGACAAACAACGAGGGATGGGGTTGAGGGGTCAAGCAATGGCAAACTACTGAGATCAGGGAGAGGAAAACCAGCAACAAGGGAAGTGGGGGCCAATGATGAACTACTATTAGCGAGATACCAGAACCAGGGAAAGGTAGCAAGCATGGTATGGGGGCCAAACAATGGCAAAATAACACATGGAAGATACCACCACTGGGGAAAAGAAGACAATCAGCCAGGGAAAGGAAGCCAAAAAAATGTGAACACCCACAAGGGAAAAACCATGACCAGGGAAGGTAAACATGGAAAAAAGAGAAAGTCAGACATAGCAAAATACAGAACAATAAAGAACAAGATATGGTATGGGGAACAAGATTCACCAGTCAAAAGAAGTAGATTCCAAGCCAGAGAAATAAAACACAGCCATAGGTAGATACTATGAGAGAGAGAGAGCAATAATGAGTAAAAACAAAACAGGCATGATGGAGCAAGAGTCAACAACTAGAAGCAAGAGAAAGCAACAGAGAGGGCAATAAGACAGGACTGTGTGGGAGGAATTATGGGGTGACTCCATCTTGGCTCCTTAGGTACAGCTCTAGGTGTGATTATCTAAGCACCCACAATACCAGGTTACTAACAAATAGCACACATCCTGGCCTACGCTGTCACCGTGAACACTATCTAAATGGTGCTGGTCATGTTGGAAGCCAAAACGTCTGTCTGCATATGTCAGCTATTGTAATTTCCCATCCAGCAGTCTCCCCCAGAGTAACCGGGCGAACACATTTTGGTGGTGTGCAAGAATCTACATCAATAATTGCTCTTCACCATATTTCAGTTACCTTTTAATACTGAAAATCAATTTTGCACCTGGCCGCTGCAATTATGTGCCTGCAAATACAATAATTAGTCATTACTAAGGGACTGCCTAGAACTGCAGAGCTATAGGATCCAATTTTAACCACTTCCATGCTAATGACAAGGTGAACTCGTCATGAGGCACACTGGAGCTGTGCTCATGACAATGTCAACTCGTCATGTAATATGGGGTTTTGTAAATTTTAGCATCCAGCGGGAATTGCCTTAGCAGGCAAGGTGTTAATAAACACCTGTATTAGGATTAAGGATAGCTCCATGGCGACAGGCATAATTGCCTAGTGACAGGGCAGATTACATTTCTATCGTATGATTTTTTTGGGGTCCTTAAAACTTTTAGAGGAACGCCCACTAAGAAACTGTTGCTTGAAGCCTTAGCAAAATGTATTGTAACACAGCTAAAGTGCTTCTATCTCTGTAACTTTGCTTACTTAAGGGTCTGTGACACACACTGGTTCTAGAGTGCACTATGTTAAACCACAAATATATAGATAAACATGAAAGGGAAACCAATAAAAAAATGTAAACTAAAAAAAACAATAAATATATTAAAAATATATTCTTTAATAAAGTAGACAATATAAAAATATAAGTATTTAAAAATAAAACCTTTAAAAATAAGTAAATATGAATAACATAATAAAGGTAATGTCTGAAAAGCACATTTATATTAACATAATAGTTTAATTCTCAAAATGTAAATTTATAGCAAGTTAAATAAAAAATATAAATTTTAAAATACAAAATAAAACACATTTTATCAGAAACTAATTTCTTAAACAACAATCGTTATTAGTTTTAAAACAAATGATTAAAAACATTTCAAAATTATTTGGCAAAAATAAGTTCACAAAAACATTAGAAACATATTGTTTGAAATATATACATATAAAAATATTACTTAACTAAAACAACCAACAATCCCAAACATTAATGACATAAACAAAAAATATATATCTTTTTAATTAGTAAATAAAAAAGTAAAAATAATATAAAAAGTACAATCAACTTAAAGCAAAGAAAATATTTTAAAGCTCCACCACCTAAAGCCCCTATAAGTCCAACCTTTTGAAAAATAAATAACATTCAATTTACACTATATATACTACATACATACATTTAAATTTAACTAAAACAGCAACGGATCTGTTTTAAAGCGTCCTGCCTTGTTTTTAGAGCTTTGCACGGTCAAGGGCCAGTGATGTTGCAGGATCTATTTTCTTGGTACTCCACTGCCAGAGCTCTTAGGTCTTCGTCGGCCTTCCTGGCGATTGTTCAAAGGTTTAAAAGGGTGAGGATGGGTGGCCGCTCGTTCAGCTTTGCGGCTGCCAAACTTTGGAATTCCTTACCGCTACCATTAAGGAGTAGGCAAAATTTGTTGTCCTTTAAAAAGGACCTTAAAAGTCATCTTTTCCCAAGGGGGGCGCAGGGAGGATACATACTGGTAGTGTTGTTTTGGGTCATAGCGCCAGGATACCCTTTGGGTGACAGCCGCGCTTAATAAGTATGCCAATACATACATACAAAACAATAAAAATGTAATAAATAATAATACATTTCAGATTTATTTAAAACTGTACCCTCCCAAAACCCATAGGAGACCAACTAAATATTACAATTACGAGTAATTAAAATGAAAAGTAATATTAGAGTAAACAAAGTTTAAAAACACCTTAATAAAAAAAACATGATTTAGAAAAACAATAATTAAATACATTGAACATTAACATAAAATCCACCTGAAACAATATAGTAAATCCGTACTATCTAAGAAATAGACATTTAAAATTCAATATTATTGTTAAAAATGAAAAAACAATAGACTTGCCATCGATACTCAAAACTTAGATATTATGATACCCACAGTAGTATGCCTCTGATATTAAGTCAAATCAATATTCTGCCATCGATATTAAGGATCCACACTGCCACCAGCAAATATTAAAGAAGGGGAACCTTTAAACAGAAAACCTTTCCCATCCAGAATTTTTACCACAGAGTTAACATTCTGCTGCTTGTTTACCAAATACAAATAATATCAAAACATAAGAAATCTGGCCTTCACCCATCGCTTGTACACATTCACATTCTCAAAAAAGGTAAGATTTTCTAGTACAAATAAGATTTTGCTTGGTAAATGATACTTGGCATATATACTCAAATACTGAAAAGTTGAAGCATATTTTTGGTGTTTAAAACCAATATGCATCACTTTTTTGTAGGACAGCCTTTGATTTACACATTCTGAGAGTAGTAACAAGCAACATATTGTCGTCCAAAATTACCCTTATGCTGGATTATCAAAAATATCTTTATCACAAATGTTTTGATTGCCCCTTAAGAACATTGATTTAACCAATTAATACAAAAAATATACTTACAAAGTTTACTATTATGAGGTGATAACATGTAGTAACAGCCTTATAGTCACACAGCGAAGTCCGCCATCAAGGGATTCCTTTCACCAACAAAATCCAATAAAAAAATAAGAATTACAACTCACTTAAACTGAACACAGAACAGCTTTCGAAATTCATCAAAGCCCACTTACATTAATATTCCAATAATTTTTATGACATCTTGTCGGACGTCTTGTGTAATATCAGAGTCCATGTTGGCTTAAGTTCCAACATGCTTAGATCATGCCTTTATGTTTTTCAGTCTACATGTTTCTAACACAGAATTCATATTATTCAACTAACTCTGTACCTACAGTATGTGTACATTTCATTCAGGAAACCCTTGGGTCTGTAGAGGTTACTATCATAGCAGGAGTCCTAGATGGTGGAATATCCCTTTAAAAAGACGATTTTCCTCACCCACCGTCGGTGGCATGCTTCATCATTGGAAACCACCTCGTACCATGATGCCTAGTCACAGTTCAATCTACAACCCCCTCACTGAGAGGGAGGAGCTCAGGGATGCTTTTATTGAAAGAGCAGTACACTAAATACCCAAATGGTGAGCTAGGAGTAGTGGGGGCAGTAGAGCAATGTGATAGTGAAGATTAAAACTAACTACAAAGTCCACAAATTACTTTATTCGTGCGTCCTCGGTTAGGATTAAAAACAAAGCATTGTGGGAAGTAATTAAACCCGCTTTTGGTGTCAAAAAAAGGTTGACATGTTTCAGCCTCAACAGAGGTGTTACAGCTTTCTTCAGGACCTAAAAATCAGTGCTGCTGCTCAATGTGCTCAATAAAAAAACTAATAAATATTGTAGGAAAATGGTGTTCTGTTGCAGTAGCCCCCTACTTTTTGCCTGGTATCTGATGCAACTTTGACTGAGTGTGTACTGGGTCTCTGATAACCAGGCCCCAGCACCTGTGTTCTTTTCCCTAAACTGTACTATTGTTTCCACAATTGGTACACCTCTGGCTCACGTACAAGTCCCTTGTAAATGGTACCAGTGGTACCAAGGACAATGTGACCGGAGAGGGTCTTTAAGGGCTGCAGCATGTATTTTGCCACCATAAGAGACCCCTCGCCTAACACATATAGATAACCATTGCAGACTGTGGGGCAGATTTACAAGGAACTGAGGCATCTACATAGATGCGTCAGTTTCCTTGCGCCAGTGTCAAATGTCCTTGCGTCACCATGGATGTGCTGCATTTACAATACAGTGCTCCATAGCACTAGGATTAACAGATGCGTCAGAAATTTTGACACATCTGTTGGCCCAAAAGTCACCCATTGCTGGAGTTGTGTCATAAGCACAACGCAACTCCAGCAATGTATTTTGAGGCTGTTAGACGGGGACCCTGAGGGTCGGCCGACTACTGAGGGAGAGGTCCCCGATGAGGACCGCCTCCGGCGATTGTACAGATATGTCACCTCCCTCCCCACAAACAGCCACCACACCAGGTTGAGTTCAATACTTTTATATACGGTTTGTAGGGCACGGATATTGGCGATACAGGATATATCGGACCCGAGGGTCCTCTCACTTCTAGTCTCTGCAGGGAAAAAGGGGGTAGCGGGACAGTCTTGGTACCGGGTCGGTACAGGAGGTGGCAAGAGGTGAGCTCACAATCCTCGAGCTGGCGAGTCTGCAAGTCGGGCCGCGGCAGCGCCAGCAGGCCAAGACGATGGTTTCACGAGGCAGAGGGCCGCGGCAGCGCCAGCAGGCCAAGACGATGGTTTCACGAGGCAGAGGGCCGCGGCAGCGCCAGCAGGCCAAGACGATGGTTTCACGAGGCAGAGGGCCGCGGCAGCGCCAGCAGGCCAAGACGATGGTTTCACGACGCAGAGGGCCGCGGCAGCGCTAGCAGGCCAAGACGAGGGTTTCACGACTCCAGGATACAACTACCTTCCTGGTCTGGCCCTGCCCCAGTTATAGGTCTGGTCCCCTTTGATGTCCGGACCCTCGCGCCTGGGGGCCGGGAGGTCCGGGATGAGGGAGTCCAGACACCCAGCAGGGGGGTGGAGCCAGCGCCCAGGGCGGCCTGGGGTGATCGACACCTGGCGGAGGAGAGCCGTTGACGATTCCTTCTCCCATTGACTCGCCAAGTGGTCACTCTGCCTCCTGGGAGGAGGTTGGTGCCTCGATGTCGGGGCCGGCCGGGCCCAGGGTTAGGGTCGAGTTGAGGCCACGCGGCCTCGTGCTGTAGTACCCCAAAATGGCGGCTGGGCCGAGGCCGGGGTGCGGATGGTGACCCGGGCCAGCTGGGTCCGGAGCTGGTGTCTTGTGGTGGAGGGATTGCAGGTTACTTCGGGTGGTCGCCGGGGACTCTGGTTGGGGATTCAGGGAGAGCCAGGGTCCGGGCCCCGTTGCGGGGAGGGGGGACAGCCCGACCATGCGGCCTGTCCAACATGCGTCCCCCCCAGCTGAAGGCGGGGAGAGTCAGCCATCTTCCTGGGGACTCTCCTCGCTGAGGCGGAAAAAGCGTGACAGGCCGTCTGCGTTGGCGTGGTCCTGGCCTGGACGATGTTCCACCGTGAAGTCCATCCCCTGTAGGGAGATGGACCAGTGCAACAGCTTCGGGTTCTCCCCCCGCATTTGCATCAGCCATTGCAGGGGTCGGTGGTCTGTTTGCACCCGGAAGTGGGTGCCGAAGAGGTAGGGCCGGAGCTTCTTGAGTGCCCAGACTACGGCGAAGGCCTCCCTCTCAATGGTGCTCCAGCGCTGTTCTCGGGGCAGTAGGCGTCTGCTGATGAAGGCCACTGGTTGGTCGACCCCTTCGGTGTTGAGTTGGGAGAGGACGGCCCCCACACCATGATCGGAGGCGTCCGTCTGCACAATGAATTCCCGGCTGTAGTCGGGAGCCTGGAGCACGGGGGCCGTGCACATGGCGATCTTCAATTTCTCGAAGGCCGATTGGCAGTCCCGGGTCCAGTTGACTGTTTTGGGGCTCTTCTTGGAGGTGAGCTCTGTGAGGGGCCCCACGATGCTGCCATAGTCCTTCACGAACCGCCGGTAGTATCCGGTGAGCCCCAGGAAGGCCCGGACCTCCGTTTGGGTCGTAGGGGGTTGCCAGGCCTGGATGGCAGCAATCTTGAGCTGGAGGGGGGCCACCAGCCCGCTTCCCACTTGGTGTCCCAGGTAGGTCACGGACCCTTGGCCAACCTGGCACTTGCTGGCCTTGAGGGTGAGCCCGGCTTGCTGGAGGGCGTGTAGAACCTCCCGCAGGTGGCGGAGGTGGTCGGTCCAATGATGGCTGTACACAGCAATGTCGTCCAGGTAGGCGGCGCTGAAGTCTTCAAGGCCCGCCAGTACCTGGTTCACCAGCCGTTGGAACGTTGCCGGAGCGTTTTTCATGCCGAAGGGCATTACTTTAAAGTGGTAGTGCCCGTCCGGGGTTGAGAAGGCGGAACGTTCTTGGGCCCTAGGGGTGAGGGCGATCTGCCAGTAGCCCGCCGTTAGGTCGAAGATGCTCAGGTAGCGGGCGGCCCCCATTCGGTCAATTAGCTCATCTGCCCGGGGGATGGGGTGAGCGTCGGTCCTGGTAACTGCATTCAGCCCCCGATAGTCCACGCAGAACCGGAGCTCAGGGGCAACGCCCGGGGCGGCCGCCTTGGGAACCAGGACGACTGGGCTTGCCCAGGGGCTGTCGGAGGGTTCGATCACTCCTAGGGCCAGCATTTTGGACACCTCGGTCTGGATGCAGGCGCGCACCCGGTCTGGTACGCGGTACGCCCGGTGTCGAATAGGAGGGCTGTCCCCGGTGTCCACATCGTGAAGGCACCAGGGGGTGACTCCGGGTGTGAGGGAGAACAGGGAGGCGAACCGCCTCAGGAGGGCTTGACAGTCTTGGCGTTGCTCCGGGGACAGGGCCGCGGAGAGCTGGACCCCTTCCACTGAGCCATCCCGCTCGAGGGTCCTCAGTAAGTCTGGAAGGGGCTCGGAGTCTTCTTCCGTCCCGTTATCGGTAGCCATCAGGAGGCTGAGTTCGGATCGCACAAAATGGGGTTTGAGCCTGTTGGCATGGAGGACCCGTAGAGGGTTCCGGGCAGTCTCCATGTCGATCAAATAGGTGACGGGCCCCTTGCGTTCGATCACCTTGAAGGGTCCGGACCATTTGTCTTGGAGTGCACAGGGTTCAACCGGGGACATCACCCAGACCCGTTGTCCCGGTTCGAACTCAATGGAGGATGCATGCTGATCGTACCATCTCTTCATGTCCTCCTGACTGGCCTCGAGATTGGCTTTGGCGGTTTCTCGGAACCGCCGGGTCTGGTTGCGAAGAGCCAGGAGATACCTGTAGATGTCTGGGGGAGTTTTCTGGGGAGGCTGCTCCCAACCTTCCTTGACTAGGCTGAGGGGGCCCCGGACGGGGTGCCCGTACAGGAGTTCAAATGGGCTGAAGCCGAGGGATTTCTGCGGGACCTCCCGATAGGCAAACAGGAGGCATGGAAGTAGCACGTCCCACTGGCGTCGAAGGGGTTCCTCTAGGCCCATAATCATTCCCTTGAGGGTGCGGTTGAACCTCTCGACCAGTCCGTTTCCTTGCGGGTGATAGGGGGTCGTGAATTTGTAGGTGACCCCGCATTGTTGCCAGAGAGACTTCATATATCTGGAGATAAAGTTCGTGCCCCTGTCGCTGACGACCTCCCGGGGGAACCCCACCCGGGAGAAGATCCCCATCAGGGCTCGGCCCACCACGGGGGCCGTCACCGTCCGAAGAGGGATGGCCTCGGGATAGCGGGTGGCGTGGTCTACTAGGACCAGGATGAACCGGTGTCCTTGGGCTGTTCGGGGGTCGAGGGGCCCCACAATGTCTATTCCCACTCGTTCGAACGGGGTGGTGACGACAGGAAAGGGTTGTAAAGGTGCTTTGATTTTTCGGCCACTTTTTCCGCTGGCCTGGCAGGTGGGGCAGGCCCTGCAGTGGTTGGTGACATCCTTTCGCATTTGGGGCCAGTAAAAATGGGTCACCAGGCGGTCGTAGGTTTTATCCTGTCCCAGGTGTCCGGCAAGGGGGACATCGTGGGCTAAGCTCAGGAGAAAGTCTCGGAAGCGAAGGGGCACCACCAGTACCCGACTGGCTCCTAGTTCTGCAATTTTCTGCTCGCTGTAGAGCAGGTCTTGGTCCCAGTAGACCCAGTGGGCCCCCGAGGTATCCCCTGTGCTCTGGGCCAGGGCTTGCTGCCGGAGTCCTTCGAGAGAGGGACATGTTTTCTGTTCGGCCCGGAATTGTTCCTGAGTGGGGCCTCCCTCCTGACGCCATTGTGCCAGGTCAGGGACGTCCCAAAGCTGGTCGGATCTTTCTTCTGTTTGGGTCGAGGGACTGGCTTCTGGGGCGGCCTCCTCTGGGATGAGCGCGGGAGGAGGTTCCGGCCACTCGGGCTCTTCTAGACTGGGGACCGCGCGGGCGGTCATGGACCGGGTCGTGACGCAGACCCATTCGGGGAGGCCGAGCATCCCCAGGTGTTCTCTCCGCTCGACGGCTGCCCAGGGAGAGCTTTCGAGGTCGTTTCCTAGGAGGCAATCCACGGGGGCATCATCGCGGACAGTTACCTTTAACATCCCTGTTACTCCTCCCCACTCGAAGGGGACGCAGGCCATGCGACACAGACTTTCGGAGTTGTCTGCTGATCGGACAGGGCAAAGAATGTTCGGCAGGATTTGGTCTGGAGTGACAAGGTGGCATCGGACCGCAGTTACACTGGCCCCGGTGTCGCGGAGGGCTTCCGCCCGGCGGCCATTAATGTTGACCCACTGGCTGTACTTCTGCGTGTTGGCGGGAAGGGGGGCCCGCGGAATCATCTCCCTCTCCCCCAAGCATGCCAGCGCCATGGCGGCTGGTGCCCACTCAGAGGGGTCGGTCTCGTACTCTTCTTGGTCTTCCGGGATTAGTTCTTCCCCTAGGGCGGCCGCTGCGACCTGGCGGGGGGTAGTGTTCGGATTCTTTGGGCAGTTGGGATCACTGGCGTAGTGGCCGGGTCGCTGGCATCTGTGGCACATAACGTTGGCCCGGAAACCGGCCCGAATGGCCGGGCTCCCTCGGCCGACCGGGGTCGAGGGGCTGCTTGTGGGCGACAAGGGGCCGGGGTCTCTCCCCCGACCCTGGCCCCCTCCTCCTCCTCCCCGGGGGCGATGGGGCCCTGGGTACGGTCTGGATGATTCGCTGAGTCCGTTCCGGCCAACTCGGGTGCTTTCCCACCGGTCGGCTTCGGCGGCGAGTTGTCGAGGTTCGGTTAGTTTACTGTCCAAGAGGTGTTGCCGGAGTTCCACGAAGCAGTTGTTAGACAGGTGCTCCCATACGATAAGGTCGAAAAGTTGTTCGTAGGTGGTCACTTTGTTGCCCTTGATCCACCCTTCGAAGGCTCGACTAAAGAAGTTCACGTACTCCACCCAAGTCGTACCCGGAATCCGTTTGCAGTCGCGGAACCGCTGGCGGTACATCTCGGGTGTGAGCCCGTATCGAGTGAGGAGGGCGGCCTTCATGTGGTCGTAGGATGTCATCAGATGGTCCGGGAGTTGCAGCAGGGCGTCCCGCCCTTCGTTGACGAACCTCCCCCATAACCCGGCTCCCCAGTCGCTCCGTGGAATCCGGTGGGAGGTCATGGCCACCTCATAGGCTTTAAACCACTGCTGTATATCATCGTTCTTGTGGTATTCCCGGATGACATCTTTGGGGATGTGAACCTTGGGCTCGGTAGAGGCAGGCAGGGTCGGTCGTTCGGGGAACCCGAGTTCTTTATTCTGTTTCTGGATTTCCAGTTCCTTGAGATTGCGCTCATGTTCGTACGCTAGTTTCTTTTCCTCTAGCTCTCTCTGTTTTTGCTTCTCTTCTCGCTCCTCTCGGAGCCGTAAGTGTTCCAGAGTTATTTTTTGTTCCGCCAGTTTGAGTTCTCCATCCAAGCGAAGTCGGGCCAGTTCTAATTCGTGGAGTCTGCTTTTTTCTCTTTCTTGGATCTCTTCCAGGGAGAGACCCGCTCTTCTTTCTTCCATTGGTGCGGGGCCCGTCTCGGTTGTTCGTGTTCGGGGTACGGCCGTACCCGTTTCTGCCCAAGCTTCTAGGGCTCGTTTGAAGTCTTCCTTTGTGCTCAGACCTGTGGTTGGAAGGCCAAGTTCTATGCAATATTGCTTCAGTTCCCGGTGGTTGTAGTCTTCCAATTTTTCCATCTGGAATTTTTCCGTTGTTCCGCTCTCTGTTGTCATGGTGGTTGTGTGTCGTGGGGAGAGTGACTCTCTGTACTATTACGCGTAGGTTCGGATCCCGCCGCTGGCCACCAATGTTAGACGGGGACCCTGAGGGTCGGCCGACTACTGAGGGAGAGGTCCCCGATGAGGACCGCCTCCGGCGATTGTACAGATATGTCACCTCCCTCCCCACAAACAGCCGCCACACCAGGTTGAGTTCAATACTTTTATATACGGTTTGTAGGGCACGGATATTGGCGATACAGGATATATCGGACCCGAGGGTCCTCTCACTTCTAGTCTCTGCAGGGAAAAAGGGGGTAGCGGGACAGTCTTGGTACCGGGTCGGTACAGGAGGTGGCAAGAGGTGAGCTCACAATCCTCGAGCTGGCGAGTCTGCAAGTCGGGCCGCGGCAGCGCCAGCAGGCCAAGACGATGGTTTCACGAGGCAGAGGGCCGCGGCAGCGCCAGCAGGCCAAGACGATGGTTTCACGAGGCAGAGGGCCGCGGCAGCGCCAGCAGGCCAAGACGATGGTTTCACGAGGCAGAGGGCCGCGGCAGCGCCAGCAGGCCAAGACGATGGTTTCACGAGGCAGAGGGCCGCTGCAGCGCTAGCAGGCCAAGACGAGGGTTTCACGACTCCAGGATACAACTACCTTCCTGGTCTGGCCCTGCCCCAGTTATAGGTCTGGTCCCCTTTGATGTCCGGACCCTCGCGCCTGGGGGCCGGGAGGTCCGGGATGAGGGAGTCCAGACACCCAGCAGGGGGGTGGAGCCAGCGCCCAGGGCGGCCTGGGGTGATCGACACCTGGCGGAGGAGAGCCGTTGACGATTCCTTCTCCCATTGACTCGCCAAGTGGTCACTCTGCCTCCTGGGAGGAGGTTGGTGCCTCGATGTCGGGGCCGGCCGGGCCCAGGGTTAGGGTCGAGTTGAGGCCACGCGGCCTCGTGCTGTAGTACCCCAAAATGGCGGCTGGGCCGAGGCCGGGGTGCGGATGGTGACCCGGGCCAGCTGGGTCCGGAGCTGGTGTCTTGTGGTGGAGGGATTGCAGGTTACTTCGGGTGGTCGCCGGGGACTCTGGTTGGGGATTCAGGGAGAGCCAGGGTCCGGGCCCCGTTGCGGGGAGGGGGGACAGCCCGACCATGCGGCCTGTCCAACAGAGGCCTATACTTACTGTACTGCATCACTCCTTGGGCCTGCTTCAAGCAGGCGTAAAGTTTTGACGCCCTGACGTCCTAAAAGTGGCACAGTGAAATCTTGTAGATTTCACTGCGTCACTTTTACGAGGCCTTCCTGCATGGGAACGCCCACCCTTCATACAATATACATGATGCAGGTATAATATGATGCAGGGCTTTACAATCTGATGCATCTCCCTAGATGCGCCATGTTGTAAATAGGCCGCATTGTTCGCGCAGCCGTTGCATCAATAACAGTGACACAATGGTGGCGCAAGGGGCTTGTAAATCTCCCCGTGTGTGTTTAAGTGCAGCCAAAATGGAAGAGTCGACATGGCACACATACCTGTGTGCCATACCTACAAACCGCTGCCTATGGCATAGGTAAGTCACCCCTCTATCAGGCCTTACATGCCTAAGCCCTCAGCTCCGGACCACCACCTCCTCCCAGGCTTTCAAAACTAACCTCAAAGTTCTCCTCCTTCAAAGACACTTCCAAATGTAATCCATGCCCTCTCTATTATCTGAAGGAAGCCCTTCCACTATAGAAAAATCTACTTTACATGACTATGGAAGTGTCTTCCCAGTGTGTTCTTGTGGTTTGAGAGTCTGCCATTTATTGCAGAATTATCTTTCTTCCTGTGTTTGGTACTCGTGTGTAACATGCACCCGTCACTTTCTCGTGTAACACACTGTTTTCTACCTCTTACATTTGTTTATTTTCGATACCTGCACAAGTGCCACCATGGCCTACGTAATGTTTGTTCTTGTGCTTGAGTGCCCTCCATATATAGCAGTATTACACCTCTATGTTTACTTTGTACGCTTTTGTAACCTTCACACATCACTTTTTCCTCCTGTAATGCACCGTTTGCTACCTCTTTTATTTTGTTGGTTCACGATTGTCACTTTTGTAATGCACCGTTTGCTACCCCTTGTATTTTGTTGGCTCACGATTGTATTTTTTGCTTCATTTAATGTAACGTTTGCTTTTGTATTTTGTTCACTTGTAATGTTCTCATGTATCAGTTCTGTTTCTATTGTGAAGCGCTCTGACACCTTCGGGTAAAGTCCGCGCTATATAAAAACGCACAAATAAATAAATAAATAATAAATAAATAAGCCAGGGTGCACTATACCACAGGTGAGGGCATAGCTGCATGAGCCATATGCCTCTACAGTGTCTAAGTCCTTTCTTAGACATTGTGTGGATTATTTATTAACATCAATGGTGTCGCAAGGAGGGCGCACTGAGAGTGTTGCATTGCTGCTTTGTTGCAGCGATGCAACACTTCTCATAAATAAGGCCCTATAAATTCAGTGAAGCCATACTGACCACATGGATTGGGAATTTTTCATTACAAACTCCAAAGCTCCATTATGGCTTTACTGAATGCTAGGACATTTGATATCCAACTTCTAAGCACTATTAACGCACACTGATGCCAGTGTTGGATCTATTGTAAAATGCACTCAGAGGGCATCTTAGAGATGCCCCCTGAAAAATGACCAACTCTCTGGTATGCAGCTGACTAGTTTCCACCAGCCTGCCACTTCCAAACATGTTTTTGACCCCATGAGGTGGAAACCTAGTGCTGTTGTGGGTCAGAAACAAAGCATGCTCTGGGTGGATGTGTTAAGATTACGTTCCACAGGATCCGGTCGTTGATAATGGGGGTCCACCTCCTAACGTTACCAACTCCCTGATCTTATAACACAGGGAATTGGAACCATTAAGCGAGGGAAGTCAGGAACGGGGAGGGGACTGCTGGGACAAAGGCTCTGAAATGATATAAGAACAGACAACACAGTTAAACACAACATAGCAGCATCATAACTATTCTCTTCAATTCTCGCTAAGAAAGGAACCTCAGTTGAACACACTTACACACCTGAACCACAGAGTCTATTTATACCCAGCAGAGTAAACAGGGAAAACAAAGGAAGGAGTCTAAGCTTTCTCCACCTGTAAATAACCACTGAGTGTCAGTAGCTATAAGCACAACACAGGCAAAGTATACCAAAGTTCTTCAACACCTGGAATATTGTAACACCATATCCAGCTTGTTGGAAAAGGAAATGTGCCAGAGGTAGAATCCCCACCAAACGCAAACGAACAGTATATTGTGGCAGAAACCGCGATAATTCACTAAATATGGGAATCCGTTAATTCCAAGAAATCACGGCAGCAAGTGGTTGGCCAACACACCTTGCTCCGCTACAAACGAAGAAATGATTAATCATTTAACTGTAGCGCGTGGCCAGCCGACACACAGCGCTCCGCTCTTTAGCAGAAAGGCAATGTAGAACACGGTAACATGTGGCAGCCACCACTATGTTCCGCGCTCTGTCGATATCAACGAGGAGCGATGCAGACACGCGTGTCCAGCCGGCACTACGCGTTCTGGCACAGTAGTAGCGCAGCCGCGCTGATGCTCTCGGAGCCCCGAGAACATGCGAAGAATGAAGAACAACGGTAACGTGTGGTCGGCCGACACACAACGTTCCGTTGACTAACGAGGGGGAACACTCACCCACCGCAACCAAGAGGGGATCAGGAACGCCTCCAAACAGCGAGGCAGGAATCAGCCAAGCGACGCCTCAAGCCCCGAACTTGCGGACCTCAGCAGGACCCGGAACAATCAGAATTACGCGCATGAGCTGATGCGCTTACAGTCACTAAGTAACTTCCTGGTACCAAGGCTCATGGGAGTTGTAGTTCAGCATGGGAGTTGTAGTTCATAAGCTAGGCAGGCGCGAGGGGAACCCGATTCCTGACAGGATGTGCTCCACACCTACCCCCAAGAACAAACAGCATTCAGGGCAGTGAGCCTCAAAGGCTTCCTGCCCTTGTCATGCTAGCCAGGGCCTCTCCAGCTGGTGGAGATGCCAGCCCCCCTGACCAAGCCCCACTTTTGGCTACAAGGGAGGCGGGGAAATAAATAGGAGAGGTGTTCCCCTTCCCAGCCAGGACCACCCCTAAGATGTCCTGAGCTGAAATGACCCACTCCTTCAAAAATCCTCTCTATTTGATGGAAGGATATTATCCAATAGGGTTAGGGACGTGTTCACCCTCCACAGGGAGTAAACACATAGAGGGTGTAGTCACCTTAAAGGTAGGTAGCCCATTGGCTACTTCTTGTAACTCCCGGTTATGCCTCTAAAGTTTAGTACTTTAGGGGCATTCTGGAACCAAGGAATTCAGATCTGTGATGACCTAAGACGAAAGAAGACACCCTGAAACCGACCATGCGGAGAAGCCTGAAGACAATGACTGCCTTGGCCCCAGCCCTACCGGCCTGTCTCCAGCTTCAAAGAGCGTGCAAAAAGGCAACCTGTTTTGCAGCCAACGACCTCTGAAAACCCTTGGAGGTCTGCTGCCTTTGAAAAAGACTCCAATCTCCCGTGGAAAGCGGACCTGTCCTGAATAAATCGACTCCTAGGACTCCTGTGCCATCTAGAACCGTGAGTCCTGCCCACTCTGCATCCAACGCCCAAGGCCTGAGTCTGAGTCTGAGTGAATCGCCTGTCCAGTGAAGTCTCCCCAGCAATCCCGACCTCAAATCCAACGTTTGCTGACCTCCACAACAGCTTCTGCAGTGTGAATCCGAAGGGTCCCCCAACTGTGACCAGCCGGGTAAGAAGAAATCCGACATCTAAAGGCGCCCCTGCACCCGCAGCCCTGGGCTTTGGGAAGCTTGACCAGTGGTGCCCCTGGGACCTCCAACATCCCAACTTGCCTGTGCTGTAGCTGGTTTGCTGCCTGCAACCTCTGGTTCAACGCCTGCAGCCTGTGTCCACAAAGAATCTCCCATGGGATTGCATTGGACACCCAAAGATGTACTTGCAGTCTGTACCGCTGGTGGTGTAGCTTTGGTGTTGTCTTGTGCCCCCCATGCTTGCCTAAAGCCTCTGGGCCTGTGCCCTGAAACCGCGGGTACTTACCTGCAACCAGCACCTCTCATGGGTGCCCCCAGTCTCCACTGACTAACATCAGGCCCTGTGACCGCGGTACTTGGCCGCCCCGTCAAGTGTATGGTGCAGTACCTACCTTCATCTGGCCCTTGCCTGTGTTGGTCCAAACCTTCGAAGACTGGATGTATAAGTTGAGTACTTACCTGTAAATGTACATAACTGTTTTCCTCCCATGGGATGACATTTCTTGGTATTGCACTGTCTATCTTTTACATTGCTAAGCTACTGCTACTGTTGATTTGACACCACAAAGTATTTTCATTATCACTGTAAAGTATTTTCATTGCTTTTGCAAAAAAAATTTTATGTACCTCAAAAGTATTGCTATTTTAAAACTGGTACTTACTGAAACTGAGTTTCTCTCGGTTCTAAAATAATCGTAACAAAGTAATATTTGTATATAAAACAATTGGTCTTTGGTTCGGTCTTTGAGTGTGTGTATTCATTTCTTGCCCGAGTGTGTACAACAAATGCTTAACAGAGGCTTCTGATAAGCCTGACTGCTCAATCACGCTACCACAAAAGAGAGTAAGGTACTTTAACCTCCGTAGAGCCTCTGGGGATCCACTGGACTCTGTGCACACTATACCGTACTTTGGTATAGTATATACAGAGCCAGCTTCCTACTAGTATATGTATATGTAAGCATGGAAAACCGTCCAGTAATCCTATGAGTCATCATATAGTGAAGGATTCACTGGCGGTACTTGCAAAAACACATATAAAGAAGATTTTTGTGAGAGCAAAATGAAAAAAACTGCTAGGTCAACAGTTATAACAGGTTAAGAAATATGATAGCTCTATATGTAGAGCAATGAACCCATGGACACCCGACAGACTGCAGACTCACCACCATGCACCTTCAATATATTATATCGTCAACGCCCCATATTCACTACGGTGACAGAGTGAGCCACTAGGAACGACAATCAAAACATTCGTGCTATACAACGAGTGAGACGTACCCGCTAGTTTCGGGGGTCATACCTCTGCACTCTGGCATGGGGCTCAGTATACCTTCTGTCCTGTATGGAAAAACACAATCCTTTAGATAACAGAAGGGGGTTGGGGGACTCAAGGTATTTGAAGAAAAAAGATGTAGAGGCATTGTATACCAATGCCCAATTGTGATGTGTGGATGCTCTAATATCCAATAGAGAAGCATCAGCCAAGTAGAAGAGATGCACTCACCACCAAGTGTGTATGCAGGAATATGTGCAATAGGGGCCCAGGCAGTAGAGATCCGACATGACTATTCAATGCAGGTTGTCCTTGGAGTTGCAAACAAATCCACTGAAACAATGCGGTCACAATGTCACCCACTGAGTGTACAAGATAACGTGTCCCCTCATTTGAAGTGTTACGGTCTGCGCTACCCTATCGAGAGTGCAGAAAAGCGAGGTGATGCAGATCCAGGGTGAAAAAGGCAGAGATAGAAGTACTTGCTTCATGTTCCTAGTGCGTGAAATGGGGATAGTTAAAAAATGGTTTAAGAATGGTCATATCTTTTCGCAGTCCTGACAAAGCTAGATTTCGGACCCAAATGTAATTCGCTGGGTAAGGCTGCTGTATGCTGATCCTATGTGCCATAGGCTAGGCATACAGCAACCTTAGCAGGACCTAGCTTTGTAAACGACAAGAAGTCTGAGGTGTTTGCGCTGGGTCGTGGGACACGTCAGGGCTGTCCGCTGTCTCCACTGTTGTTTGCACTCTCCCTTGAGCCATTAGCGGCATGGATTTGTAAAGATCCGATAATCTGTGGCATACTGTGGGCGGACACATGGGAGGACCGCATCACCGGCTTAGCTGTTTCAGCTTCGGCTCATTGCTTTTATGCGCAATTACCAACAGAATTGCCCACAAGGTTGTGGAACTAATGTGGACCGTCTCATCCTTTAATTGACAAGGAATCTACATCCCGCAAGTCACGCCGGGTATGTGACAAAACCCAGGTTGCCACACCCTGTCCTGAAGAAGACCCGCAAGGCCGAGGTTCAAATCACCCTTGTGGCCATAAGATGGGTCGAAACGTCGACGCCCCTGTAATTAGCCTGGACCCCGAGCTCACCCCCAACGTGCCACATAAGAATACAATTCTGTGAAAATTGAAATTGCAAAAGGAATGTGATTGTTTACTGTAAACGTGACCAGGCCCAAAAGGACAGTGAAGCTGAACTCAGACAAAACGGAAGTCCTCATCCTCGGACAATCTCCTTCCGCCTGGGACGACTCCTGGTGGCCCTCAGCACTGAGCTCCGCACCGACACCCTCGGACCACGCACGCAACCTGGGATTCATCCTGGACTCCTCCCTCACGATGACCAAGCAAGTCAACGCCATCTCGTCATCATGTTTCAACACCCTGCGCACGCTCCGAAAGATCTTCCATTGGAGCCCCACCTAAACCAGAAAGACGGTCACCCATGCCCTCGTCACCAGCCGACTGGACTACGGGAATGCCCTATATGCAGGAACCACCTCCAAACTTCAGAAAAGACTACAACGCATAGAGAACGCCTTCGCATGACTCATCCTCGGCATCCCTCGCCACAGCCACATATCCGCCCACCTGAGAAACCTGCACTGGCTCCCCGTCAACAAGAGGATCACATTCAAGCTCCTCACCCACGCACACAAAGCGCTCCACGACATGGGCCCCGAATACCTCAACAACCGCCTCTCGTTCTACACTCCCACCCGCCAGCTCCACTCCGCCAGCCTCGCCCTCGCCACCATCCCACGGATTTGCAGAACCACCGCCGGAGGAAGATCGTTCTCCTACCTGGCAGCCAAGACATGGAACTCCCTCCCCGCACACCTACGAATGACCCAGGACCATCTCACCTTCAGGAAGCACCTCAAGACCTGGCTTTTCGAGCAGTATCGCCCCCCCCTCCCTTCCAGCGCCTTGAGACCCTCACGGGTGAGGAGCGCGCTCTATAAATGTATTGATTGATTGATTGATTGAATCATAACCAGTCCAACTGTTGAATGTATTAAGTTTCTTCCCTTATGTCACTACTTTGAATACTCTGCCCCACCACCTTTACACTTGAGCACCCTTTCTTCTCGCACGTTTCCTCTGGGCTAACCTTCCCTGCTAAATGTTATCAATATCATACAGTCAAAACGCTTTGGTTTTTCACCAATTAATATGACAATAAAACGCTTGGTGAAATAGATTATGGTTTGTTGCACTTTCTTTGTTTAATTTTGAATAATGTATTAAGTACTGTGAGCTGATACATCGTTTTTTAAGAATGGTCATGAAATTATTTGCTGAATATACCGAACAGGGAATTTGATTTGTGTCTCTTCAAATGAAAGTCTAAGACCATTGTTTTTTGTATCATTGCTCAGTGTCCCAGCTCTTGTTGGTTTGTAAATGGGAGGTCTTGGAAAAGGAACTGAGAGCCTCTTGTTATGGGGAATTGAGTTGCTTGGCTCAAGCAAAATGGGGCAGCAATTTTATTTGAAAATATCTCGTAGTTTGGCATCTTCACCAGCACTTTTCTCCAGTTCGCGGGGAATTGTATCATTGCACGAGAAAATCAAACTCTAAATTGTCACCCCTCTGCTTTTCAATGTATAATGATCTCCCTTAGCCCGTCATGTAAAAAAATTCAAAGTAACAACATACTTTTATGCAGATGACACACGATGTATCTGTTGCCTGCCCTCCAATCTCCTCTGCTCAGGTTAACCTTCCCAGAATCCTTAAATCAGCACAAATCTGGATGCAGAATCGTTTTTCAAACACGAACCCTGGAAAGACACAGATTTTGGCCCATTTTAATGAAATTAACTGAGGCTTCCCCTTTGGGCCAATGTCCTCAACCTGTATCCTCCTCTCACATTCTTGGGATCGTTATGAATGCTGAACTCTCTCTAGAACCACAGATTTCTTCTATTACTAAAATATGTTTTTTTTTCTCCAGCTGGAACAGCTAAAGAAAATCTTTCTTTGCTTTTACCCATTGAGCGAGTGACAGTTACTAACTCTCTCTATTAAACATACCTGGAATATTGCAATGATGTATACATTGGATTACCTAAAAAAATAATAGATCACCTTCAGAAATTCCAGAATGCTGCATGTCAGAATCTCGTTTAGAGGTCCACAGGGCAAGCAGGAATTACTGCCCCCCAACCATGATGGTTTCGGTATTTTACTCCTGACTACTTCCTACTGTGAACTCTGCCCAACTGGGACATTTTAAGGCATTGTAAAGTTGTAAAGTGAGCTCAGACTCTCAACTCAAACCACATCCAGCATCCCCAATAAATGATTATTCAGTCAAATACTTGTCTTGATGTCAAATGTATTTATCTACTGAAAGAAAGTAAAATATGCATTGCAAACAACATAATAGCATTCTTGTAGCAAGCTCACTAGCATTACCCAGGTCATCTTTCCAGTCCTACTACCCTGTTTATGACTAATTGATATTCCCCATTCATGTGTGGCGGCAACCAAGCTAGGTCCCGTTAAAGTGGTCAGGTTTCAGAAGTTCTATGGGTTAAATTCAGAGCAAGTTCCCCTAGGGCCCAGCAGGCCATTAGACAGTCTTACACATTCCTGCGGAGCGACACTTCAGAGTACCCGGGTACCCTTCGGCCACCTGATGGTATCCAGACAGCTGGAACGCCAGTTGCGGTGGCCACTGTCCTTGACGCTCCTCAGTTGCAGATGCAGATATATTTTACTATTGTTTTATTTTTCAGCTGCTGGCTCAGATAGCGTCTGCGGAGAGGGGCTGGCCCATGGGAGGGGGGAGGAGGAGGTGGTAGGTGTGCACTTTTAAGTGCATGTCAATTTGGCCGGCCAAACTGACATGTGCACTTAGGTTTCTCCAACCCATCTGTATTGCATCTGTATTGTTGGAGAAACAGCACAGACTCACTGTGCCTAAGCGAGTGTTAATCCAGCCCGCTCAGGCCAAATCCACATGCTGCTCTCATGTTTGAGAGCATCTTGGGGATTGGGAGTCTGTAATGCTGTCCCAAGGATTGGCAGCAGAGGAGCACGAGTCAGCCGGCAGCATCAGGTAAGTGTTTTTTGTTTTTTATTATACCCCCGCTTTGCACTTCCCACCTGCCCCCCCCCAGGCCTCCTCCGCCCACTCCACCAGCATTCATCTGTGTCGGTGTATAAGTAAACTTCTAAGCACAACGAAAGCTGTGCATTTAGGAAACGCTAATTACCATCATGCCCTTAGGGCATGTGTGTGCGCCACATGTGCACACTTACCTTTTTGGGGGGTGCATCAGTGGGGCCTTAGGCCCCCTTACACCCTTGGAGTTTTATTCGCAATTTGCGATTACCAATTTGATAATCTCAATTTGCGGATGCATTCCCATTCATTCTTATGGACCTATAAGCCCATAGGAATGAATGGAGTGACATTACCTAATAGCGATTCGCAATTTGCGAATCGCTATTAGGTAATGTTTAGGAATTGCAATTTATTTTGCCATTCCTACATGCATAAGGGATTGCGATTCCTAAATAGCAATTCCTTAAAAATCGCTATTTAGGAATTGCAATTCCTTATGTTGATGCATGTGGCTCAAAAAATCATAGATATCTGTATGGTTGGGTTAGCAATTTTCTGATAATTCACAGATCAGATCATCTGCCAAGATAAATTGAAAAGCATTATTATCACTATTACCTCTACTTACAACATTAAAATCAACTAAGTATTGCCAAAGCTTAGTGTCAAGAATAACATAATATAATCAACTTCTATATGGTTGTCGAGCGAATGTATAGGACCTCTCTTAAGGAACAGCCATTACACACCTGTAATCCAGATGTAAAAGTTAAGGATGCAAGTTCATAAGTGGTCACTAGAGGGGCCTTTATGGGATCAGCGTCCAATGTACAAACATCCATTGCTTTATCATGACATTACTTATGCATTCCAATGGTTCATTAGTAACTGTGAAGTCCCCAGCAAGTAGTATAGAATGTCTATTATTGGTGTAAAATAGATGCTGATAAAAATAGACAAAGTAGGGGACTTGTTGCTTTATGGCAAAGTGCGAATATAAATAGTATTGCTTATTCATGGATAGCTCTTTACTTGTGCAGATATTTAGTGCTAAGATATCCAGAGTACCTATCTCCAAGTTTACTGATTACATAATTTAAAGAAATGTTTGTCCAAATAAGCAGCCCACCGACTGGGTGCCTAAATTTGTTGGGATCGCTTCAATACTATAATTCATAAAGCCCACCCAATGCATTGGCTCCAAGTTTCTTGAAATAATAAAAGTGGTGTTTGTCGATGAGTTCTTCCCACTCTAGGTCGTCTAAATTCTGCGGGAACCGCTATATTCCAAGATATCAAATGTAGGCCATTATTTAAATTAGCTGTAGTGGGTTCACCCACACCCAGAGAGAGGGCCTTAAGGGCGGATCTCATAGTTGGGTTCTCAGTATTAGACAAAACAACATTATCATCAATGCACAGATTAACATTTCCCTCATCACTCATCAAATCTGCATGTCTAGAGGGCGATAGCTGAACAGTACACGTCTGGATATCCAATCATTCAATTGCACTTGAATTTTGTAGCATCTTGCTTTACAATACCCACATTAGCATCAAGTCTATCAGTCCTTAAACTGTCACTCTGCCTGTTTCTAGAGTTAGTAGCCTGCTTAAAGTAGAGCTTAAACTGAATATTAGCGCCATAGGGTGGTAACGTGCATGCTTCAACAGCAATCAAACCGTCAACATGCTTGTTCCTTTTTAAAACCAGCTAAAATCAATCAAGTTGGTTACAGTTCCCAACTATGCATTCAGCATGTATTATGTCGAAGCGTACAAGGGAATGGCAATGGTGACCCAGCATCTTCTCTATATATATGGGGCCTCATTTATGAGCCTCTGCGTCACTTTTACGCGGCCGGTGCGTCACTTTTTGTGACGCACCAGTGACGTAAAAAATGCACCTTGTTGCACCATATTTGCAAAGTGACGCATCTAGGTAGATGCGTCACTTTGTAAACCCCTGCGTCACATTATACCTGCGCCAGGTATAATGTATGCAAGGGGGGTGTATTGACGCAAGAAAGGGTCATGGAATTGACGCAGTGAAATCTATGAGATTTCACTGCGCCACTTCTAGGACTCAGATGCGTCAAAATCTTACGCCTGCCTCACAGCAGGAGTAAGACTGACGCAGGCCCTTTCACATGGGGCTTGCCCCATGTGAAAGGATACATTGCTGGAGTTGCGTCACTTTTGTGACACACTCCAGCAATGCGTCACTTTTGCGCCATACAGATACGTCAGAAATACTGACGTATCTGTAACTCCTTGCGACATGATGCGTCATACTGTAAATATGACGCATCATTGGTGTCGCAAGGAAGGCGCAGTGAAAAGTGACGCAGCGATGCGTCACTTTTCATAAATGAGGGCCATAGACTTTTATGTTTTAGGCCTCCTGACGAGTTTCATTTTAGCTTCATTCTTTTTTTTTTTTCTTTAGTAAAGGTGAAAACAGTGACTGTATTGTAATTAATTACAAATTATGAGGGTGTCTTTCCAAGTTTGAAGTGTCTCACCAGCATCAATTCCCTGAGTAAGCCTCTGCCTCCTGGTATTCAGTTTGGGCCTCATAGTAAGAAAAACCTCGGACACCAAAGGAGAGCCCCCCACAATTGCTATACCTGGTGCCCAGTAACCCATGATTGCTTGGAGACAGTCAGTCTACCAAGTAAACTCACCAAAGAGAAAGTGACATATAGAATTATAGGTGGGTGACAGTGGATTCTGGGGGTGTTTAGCACCTGGAGATTCTGAGTGACATCAGATAGACAATGAGAGTAAAGCTTGAGTTGTCTATGATGTCACTCAGAACCCGGGGTGGAAAACATCCCATAATTAACTTTTTACCCATCTATAATTTTGTCAGGAATCGCCCCCTGCTTTAAAATGCTACGCAGGGGCAGAGGAGTAATGGGGAAGCCCTACATTACATAGCCTCTCCTTTCTGTTCGAAATGTTAACAAAATTCTCCTGCAATTCCTAACCAACCCCGACCACCTTCGCTGCCTTCCTTCCCCCTCCTGCAGCTGTGCTTTCTGCTTTCAGTCAAAGCAGACAAGCAGTGCTGGGCTGACAGGCTCTTAGTTGATGCCTGTCAGCCTGGCCAGGAAGACCTTTATGACATCACAACTGTGGGTAACCAGTTTTGTCAACTGTTGTTATGTCATAGCAGTGAGTGAGCTATTATATTTAGAAACTGAAATAAATGATAGAAGCTCTCTATGAGAGCCATACATAACAAGGAGAATGACTACCAAGGAATTGACATGAGGGCAAATAGTTCATAAAAAGATCAATTTCCCTGTCTGGCCGGAAGAGTATCTTTGCACATGAAATAATGTCTTTAAAAGGTACAGCGCGGGGGCGCACAGCCAATGAGAGCATCTCCTGAAAGTGAAAGAACCAGCACAGCTCCTAGAAGTACAGGGAACAGCAGAGCAGTGGCAAGGAGTTTAGAGCACTGTGCTGTAGTGTAGCTCCTATTTTCCCAATAGGCTCTGCGCATTGGAATAGTACCTACAGCAGTAAAGGCCTAGGCCAGACGTTAACTAGGTCTACTACTGTCGATACTAGACTTAATTTTTGGGTTTGCCAGCTAAGCTCAGAGTTCGCTAGAAACTTTCTCGAATGTTCAAGGAAGGATTAACTCCCCTGATTAGACAAGAAGGGATTTAGTTTCTGACAACCATAGAACATGACAACTTTGCTCTCCCCTAATCAAGAGTCAATCTCGAGAGTCGTGTGAGCACAAGGCAATTATTTTACTCAGTCAGTACGTGCATTCTTAGTCTCATCAGAATGTAGAGAAAAGGAAGAGACGGGCGTGTTCAATAAAAGATGTTATTTATTGATCAGTCTCTTTTCTCGTACAAGAGAAATGGATCGATATTATTGCAATACTTATAGTTAAGTAAAGTGCATACATTAAAAGCAATAGTATAAAATAATACTGTAAAAACATTGATATGGTTTCTGAGCCATATGATGTTTTAAAATGATTAAAATATATTTACATACACATATACATTTGACTAAACGTACTCAACTGGTGTTTCTAAATACGCCTACCCCGTGTACCTGACCTAAGTCTAATGCGTGGGCGGGAATAGAAAGTTACAGTTTAAGTTAAGTTTGTTTTTGCCAAGTGAATAACTAAAGAATTCTCTAGGAGGGGTTATTCAGTTCTGTACCTGGAATTTAGGATGAATGAGGAATGGTATCTCTTTCTCTGCTCTCGATATTCCAGGCTGCCTGCGAGGGCTGCCCAGAAGCGCCGGTGCTGGGTCTCTCGGCTTGAGATAGCAGCGCGTCTCTCAGCGCGTCAGGAAGGCGGGGCTGCTGCCTGCGGGGTCTGCTTCTGCTCTCGGCTTCGGCAAGTATGGCTGCTCCGTCTTGTCACCACGCGTGTGTTTTGCATAGGGCAAGGTCGGCAATATTTATACCTTAAAGGTGCCGGGATTGACGTAAGGATGGACATAGGTACGTCAATAAAGATGTCATACGACTTGCTCGTTAGCACATTCTTTACTAAAGTTCTCTGTGAAATCAAAACAATGGCCGCACGGATTATCCAGGTTGTCATAGGTTTGATTTGTTATGAGAACGTCGTATGCCTTATCAGGGGCTGGAGGAATGTCGCTTGTCTAATTAGATCTCAAGCGTTATGACCTAATCAGATAACACGTTCCTGTGCCGTAGTGTGACTGCGTCAGATAACGGTATCTGCATCATGGGGGATTTCTTGCCTCATGGGCTGACTGTTAGTTAACTAGCTAGGTAGTTTAACCAGAATAGGGTCAGGAATAGGGGGATCGATTCAGAACCTATAGAAATACACGACACCCACTCCACGCTAACTATGGTCATATCTACTAATCTATGCATAGTATAACATAGTACAACATACTATAGAGTATAGTGTATACCTTACCACCCCAAAATACATAAATGCATTTTGAAATTTTCAAATATACTGAAAAATTGCAGTCATATATATTGTATGCACTTAAGCCATGAATTAAATGCAAAAGTAAACACGCATTGTTATGCATTATTGCTTGTTGGTATATGAGAAATACACATGAAATGGCTCTTAATATGGCTATACAGAAAAAAAGTCGAAACCATTTCATCACATAAGATATATTGTGAACATACCAGCGGGCAGCTAAAGTCTATATAAAGTCTATAAAGTATCTAAAAAAATAGAAATCTTAGTTCTCTAGGAATAGTTTCTTACTTTAAGCAGAAGATCAGTGTCCCGGGGAAAAAATATATAGAAAAATATTTTAAGGGCTTGCTGAAAAAAGTTGCTGTCCGTGAACTGGATTGTAATTGTTCATGTGACTTTATTTTTTAAAAGTTGAAGGCCGAATTCAGGGAACGCCGTGTGCGAGTTTACTCAAAAGTCTCTATTTCTGTTCCGGAGAGAACATCATATCATTCAGGCTTTCGAAAAAACTGTCAACAGCTTCATGGGAAAGTTCCACTAAGTCGGAAATAGGGGTAACCATGCATTCGTGCGCATGATTGTCTCCATTGACATTCTGATTAGCATTGCTGACAGAAGGTCGTACCTGTTCGATGTTGCTTTCATCTTGAACTTCACTACTCTTCAATCGTAGTGGTGAAGATTCCAGGAATGCCGTCATCAGAATTGGCAGCCTTTGAGGGCAGCACAGTGCGTGAACCTTGGTAGGAACCAACAGTGTATCTGCATCCACCGGCGCATCCGATTGTAGCGTCAGACAGGTGTCTAACACGCATTCTTCTCCGCATAGCAGACACCTTAGTACAGGTAAAACACACCTTTGCCACATTGGTCGAAATGATAGAAACCAAGTCATGTTTAGGTCTCTAAGCCGGGAGAGTCCCAGGATTTTTGATATCCGGTCCCGGTATCCAATGGCTAGGATCGTATCTTCCATTGTCGTGAGAGTTTGTTCTGTGACATGGGTTGCCATAACGAAAAATAAGGACTAGGAATAGGATTCCTGCAATTAGTCCCAGGATCAAGGGAAGTCCGCCAAAAATTGAATGGACGAAATCTGGAAAAATACCCAGTATGGCTTTGAATGGTGTTAATGCCATCGAAAATACTGTCTTAAATACCTTTGAGACCCCAGTGGTATCAGAAATATTTAAGATTTCGCTCAGGATTTCCGCGAAATGTACGGGGGAATTAGTTGATAATAATGTATGTATCTCTGCAGTCGTCCTTGCGACTTGTAGATCATACGTTTCTTTAGATGACGTGAGCCTTGTAGGCGTCTGAAGAAGCACTGTTTTCATTCTGCTTAAAGTGTCTATTCGAATAGAAGTAATTTTCAAACCGGGCCATGCCCTTGCCTCCCTGTCTGGAAAGGAGCTGGGGAACAAAGAACGTCCACAGCACTTGACCTTTGCCGTCGTAGTGACGAGATAAGGAGTCCCGGGCATAAGACTACAACATCTGCGGTCTACAATAAGAATGTAACTCCCATTATAGAGTCTTTGAAAGAATGGTTCTATTTCAGTTGCAGGTGCGCCTTGCTGGTGACATGAAAGGTTGTATGAATTCCCTTCACAGGCTCCGTGCAAACTAATACCGTTACACAGAAGTGTGCCGCTTAGCGACATAGCACAATTGTTGCCACTAAGAAACACTTTCTGTCCTTTGTTACTGACACATGCATGTGAATAGGGCAGGTTCCAAGTTGTTTTAAGGTACCCCTTTCCCAATTTCTCGTACATGCCAGCCTGTATATATTTTTGGCAGTATTGAAACCTGAAGGTTGAGATTGGAATATTTATGATTCCGTGGATTATCCATTCACTGACAGGTCGTTCTGACATTGTCAACGGTAATCTTTCTAGTTTTTCAATGCTCAAGATTGTATAATCAGCACCCTTCTGCGCCATACCGATTTGTCTATCAGTAAGGTTAAAGATTTGGAATAGTGACGTTGTGTTGATTAAACGCCAAGGCACATAGCCAGAACGCAGATTTTGTAACGTCCAGCCAAGCTGTACAATAGAACGCAATTGTGACTGACCATGTTGTAATAACAGTAAGTCTTGCGATAATATATCGATTGCTGAAGACACAATGCTGTCCAATGAAAAAATTCTGGAGGACAGAGTCATTAACCCATTGTCCACTACAGAAAGTGATTTTTCCAAATTAATACGATCAATTTCACGTATTCTCTCTGCTGTTTCAATTTGAGTAACCTTCCAGGCCTCATTGTATGCTGCATATACAGAGGCTGCTATGAAACGCTTTTGACGCTGTTTGCGTGGTCCCATTATGAAATCACGCAAGTCAGCACCATCAGTAAGTAAAGTTAGGTGTTGCTTAATTTCAGGCAGTGTGGAAGACTGTAGCCATTGAAGGCATAATTTGCCCACACTGTAGGTTGTTATTATCCCTGGGTGATGTCTTTGGGGATATCTAGGGTCTGGCCTGGTCATTTTGAAACCCTGTGTTTTATTCAGGAATCTATCTTGACAGTTATTTGTATCTGTGGGCCAGATCAACCATTGTTTCCAATCAGGATGTGTTCTGTTTTGGTTAAGTATATGGTTTATGTCTATTTCTTCATCTGTATCAGAGTTATTGCTAAACATTGTTGGCTTTGGAATAGACGGGTTATTTAAATCTTTGATTTTGGCTAAGCCAAGACAGGTGGTTTGTTGAACAGTGTCATTTAAAAATATCATTTGTTCTGGGATCATGCAGGCTCTAAACAAAGCTTCTATACCCTGTACTTGCCATTCTTTTGTACCCCAAACACTTTTCAAATCAACATTTTTGTCCCAATAATCGAATCCAAAAGTATTCATTTTTTCAAAGAATGAATCAGAATAAATCAATTTTGTGTTGGTTATCATGGTTTTGGTCCCTGTCTTGTTTGACAATTTATAATAAAATGTTTCAGCATTACTAGTGTTAAAACCTTGAAAGTATGAATATTTGTCATAAACGGTTCTAGAGCTCCCTTTTGGAGGTGTAGCACAATGTTCCCATTGATTATAATTTAAAACATTTCTAGGTTGTGCAGATTTATGCAAGAAATGGTTACCATAGTGGTTATAGCAATACATACTATCATAATTTGTAGAACCTTGCAAATAATCATGTTTTGTAAATTTAGCAGACATTACTAAGTCAGACATCATATTGTTTATACTTTCAAAGTCCCAATCATCAGCAAATGAGTTTGGTTTTGCAAAGTCACTCAAAGAGATCTTAATTTGGTGTGGATATTTCAGGATCTCGACCGGACCATAAATTTCATAGTCAGTGTTGTCCCAGGCTACCCCACCAGGTATTGGAATTGCTGTGAAGTTGGCTGAAGAAAGTTCTGAAGAAAGTTCTCTTTTCTCGACGTGTGAAGATGTGTGTGGTTTGAGGACCAAGTTGATGTTCTGACTTGCTGTGTCCATTTTAGCATATTTTCCCTCAATGAAGCGTCCCAAAGTAAATACCATGATGAGCCAAAGTATGAGGATAAATGCACCAAAACCCACCCAAAATTCAATCCATGGAGAAATCAGATATGTTTCTTTTAGTTGTTTCAAAAGTTCCTTCGCTTTTTCTTTAAAGGATTTTGATGATGGCTGTGTCTTTTGTTCGCTGAAACCTTCAGAGGAATCATCGAAGTTGATGAAGTAACCGGATGCAGTTCTGTCAATTGTTCCAATTGGTTCAGGATTTTTGTTTCTTGCATTTTCACTTGGTACTTCAGTATAGATTGGTGTGTCTCTGCTAAATGTCTTTATTTGGGTTTTCAGAGGTCTAAGTTCTATTGCATTGTTGCATAGTCCTTGTTGTTCTTCCGTAGGCGTTTCGAATGTGATGAGCCTCTTTGTTAGGACCTCTGTACTGGTAGCAAACCTTGGTGTTCTGCTACTTATTGGGAGTCCACTTGGCCTACTGTTTGTTATCGGCCACATGTTGTGGTTTTACCAGGTCGATGGATACAACTCGGTTCTCCTTTTTTCCAGCAAGTGGCGGTAGTACAACTGATCTTGTCCCGTTGACAGACAAGACAGGAACTGCTTTTCTGTAAGAAGGCCCAAATTCCTTCTTTACCGCGATCTTCTCCCTGACTAGATCCCCGACTTTTGGAATCCAGACAGGTCTTGCTGGGACAGGTGGTGATTCTTCAGTGGTTGTTGGCTGTTGTTTCAACTGTATGTTGCTCAGGTCTTTTCTTGTTTTGTTTAAGTCCTGCAAAATAGCCAAACGGTCTTTGACATCAAAGCTTTTTTCTATTACCACTGAAGTCTGACTATCAAGGTCAGAGATCAACATCCTAGTTCCGAATAATAATTCGTACGGACTGAATCCCTTCAGAGAATTTCTTGGCAAGTTATTTAGACTACGTTGGACACTTATTAGATGTTTGACCCACCCAGCTCCCGAACCTAATACCTTTGCTGTTATAGATTGCTTTATGTCACGGTTTTTTCTTTCAACAATTCCGTTCCCCTCAGGGTGAAATGGACAAGAGTACCGCAATTGCACGCCCATGCTGACCATGGCCTCCTTATAAGCCCGAGAGCTAAAAGCAGGACCATTGTCCGAATGCAGAATGCCAATTGCGTATGTGCCGATAAAGACCCGCAAATCTTTTATAACAGTTCTGGCGTCAGCCGTTCGCTGGGGCCACATCCATATGAATCTCGTGCATGAGTCCACTGCGACCAAGATATATTTATAGTTACCGTCCCTTTGTAAGGGACCGCAGTGGTCTAGATAAACACAGGCTAATGGTTTATCCGAGATTAGAAGGGGCGTCTGTGCTGGACGTCTCACAGTTGATACTTTCATTTTTTGACATATTTCACATGCTAGAACATAGTTCCTTGTTTGTCTTCTCATTTGTGGCCACCAGTATCTCTGTTTTAATAATGATACTGTGGCTGAGACGCCAGCATGGGTAGAAGCAAGCCCTTCGTGTGCCGCTATTATTAGTCCTAATCTGTGTTCCATGTTTGGAATTGCCCTATCCCCCACTCCAGGGATTCGAGCAAACGGAACATTGTTTGCATCAGTTATGTATGAGTATTTTACTGGAAAGCCTTTAGGGAGTGGTTCTATCGAATCCTTTTCTGAAGCGCTGACAGCTTGTAATATTTCGCTGTCTATTTTTGTTTTTGACCGGGTGACGGCAGCTACGGAAGCCGTTTGCACAGCTGCTTTCGCGGCCTCATCAGCCAATGAATTCCCTGCAACGTGAACGCCATCACGTTGATGACTCAGTGTGTGTATCACGTGAGTCTTTGGTAGTTCTTTTTGTAAAAGAGCTACTTGTTCCCAGAGCATTTTGTGCTTGATTGTGCCACCTTTCGCATCCTTGAAACCATTTTGAAGCCAGATCTGCAAGTATTCATTGTAAGATTGAACGCAATAATACGAATCGCACACTATGAGTGTGGGGAATTCTCGATCCGTATTTTCAAGCGCCATCTTGAATGCTAGTAGTTCAGCTCGCTGAGCTGTACAATCTCCTAGAGATTGTGTTTTAGTTAGGGTTGGTTTAAATTTCCCTTCGTGCCAACGACCTTTAACAATCGCGCACGCAGCACTGTAAGCTTGTTTACCCCCTACTGCGGGTTGTGCTGATCCGTCTGTATATATTATACAGCCGTATTGGTCTAGAGGCAGAATTTCGGTTGGCAGAGGACATTCGAATTCATATTGTAGAAATTCTTGTGTTTTTAAGTAAGGATCAAATTCGTACACCACGTCTGTTGCAGCAAGAGAGTTAGCCCATTGTATCCATCTCGGATGGAGTGCTTTCGCATTTGGAATGCTTGCCTTTGTTACCGCCTCTAAGGCTGGTATTGGTGTCACGATTATTATTCGTTTACCTTGTGCCAGGGCTCGTTCTTTTGCTATAGCTGTCTGTGTTGCTGTAAGATTTTTTTCCGTTGGGCTAAATTTCATTTCAGCCTTAGTGTACAAGTGTGATTTGAATGCAATTGGTACCTTTTCTCCCTCATTGGAGGTCAGGTATGTGAATCCGCATCTCCCTGGGATGACTCGGATCACAAGGTTGCGTGTATTATCACGGGTTTCTAATTTTGTTTTAATTAGCATGTCTGTTTGTAAGGATCTCAAAATTTCTGTGTGTGTTTGAGTCCAACTGGATCTTTTAAAGTCTGGCTTAATTAGATCATAAAGGGGTTTGACCCTTTCTGCGTAATTTGCAATGTAAGTTCTTCCGAAATTTAGGAAGCCTAGAATTGACTGTAGGTTTTTTAGTGTTTTAGGAGCTTGGATTACGGCACATTTCTCTAGGAAATTGTCTGCCAGCCTTTTGCCTTCACTTGATAACTCATATCCTAAGAATAGGACTGTCAGATGGGCAATTCTGGACTTTTTGAAGTTGAATTTGTAACCCTCTGCAGCGAAACCAAGTATTATGGTGTTCACTCTTTTCAAGTGAGTCTCCAAGTCATCATCTGTTAAGTAAATGTCATCGACATAAGATAATGCTTCATCATCATATTGTTGTAGTAATTCTGTTACTCTCGCTGAGAATACCCCCGGGCTATTCTTGTACCCCTGGGCTAACCGACAGAATTGTTTTTGAGTGCCATTTACTGAGAAAGCTGTTAAATATCTGCTCTCTGGTGCTATGTTTTGACAAAAGAATCCGTTGGAGATGTCCAAGGTAGTTTTGTATTTTTTGCGCACTATGTTATTCATTAGTGCAGCACTGTGTGAATTTTGCACTGCAAAAGTTTTGCAACATGTGTTAAGGTGTCGGTAATCCAAAACTAGACGGTATGAATTGTCTGGTTTGGAGACCGGAAACAAAGGATTGTTCATTTGCGAGGTGCAAGTTTCAATCACCCCCTGGTATTCTAGCTGGTCTAGTATTTCATTTACTTGTTTTTTAGCTTCTTGCTTAACTGGGTACTGCCTTTGTGCAGTAGGTTGTGATTTTAACTGGATTTTGTGAGGAGGAGAATCCTCATCCCATCCTACATGATTTTTGTATAAAGCAGGTGCTAAGGCCACTGCCCACTTTCTAGCAAGTGTGTATTTTTTATGAATCGGTATTTGATTCGAGAAGGCAGGCATAATTACTTCTTCGCCATGAGGGCACTCCCTGACAAACTCTGGTGGCCAGTCTTTTTCAGCTAGAAGGATGTCATAGCCTTTGGAGAGGTTATCCCAAAATAGTCCCCTAATTTTCCTAGTCTTATCTCCCTCTATACGTAATGTTATCTCGTATATTTTGTGGGGCTTGCTAACTCTGGTATCTGCAGTTTCCACTTGAAGGTATTCATTCGTGTCCACTGTCTCCAGATGATTCATAAGGACTTTGCGAGCTATGCTCACCTCTGCTGCGCTGTCTAGCATTGTCTGAGCCCACTCTCCGTTTTTCAGTTGTGTCCTCAGTATTCTCGGCATTGTTAATTACCTTGATACTGGCTACCTTCTTTTTTGGAAATTGTGATTTCTTTTTCAGTTGAGCAGGTTCCTTGTCTTTGGACTTGGCGTGCTCTTCTGATCGTCCTCTTCTTTCCGATTTCTGCGAGGAATTCTGAAAAGATTGAGAGGGACGTGTATCAATGTCTTGATATCTATCAGGTTTTTTAATATTATCCCTATTTCTAAGGTTATATCTATTCCCAGAGGGTTCACTCTGGGGTGACCTTTGTCTCGGGTTTGGAGATTTCTCTCTTCGCCTAGGAGACCTTCCTCTGGACTGGAATTTCTTTTCTTTAGGATTGGATTGTTTGTTCCCATCCCAGTTCTTTTTTGGTGAATTATTATTATTATTAAAAAACATTTTTTCTGGACTTGTAGTCAGTTGCGGTTTTACTGGTATTCCACCTAGACTATCTCTGCCTAGTTCTTCATAGGATTTTTCTATGATTCTGGCAATTTCAGCTGGTTGGTCTGCTATATCTGTCTCTTTTAACCTCTGGCGGATCGCCACGTTTGCTGCTTCACCCTTTATGTTGGCTAGTAATATAGCCGAGACCTGCTTGAAGTCTTTTAGTAATTTCATACCAAGAGTTAAAGCAGGTTCTGGACCGTATTCATCTTGAATTTGTTTTAGCACATCTGGTATTACCGAAATGGATGGAACACCGTGCGTTTTTGTGTAGATGGAAGCAAAGACTGTACCCCAAGTGTCACAGTCCTCAATGTGTGGTGCGATTCCCATTGGGAGACATATAGTCAGAATCCTGTGTTTTTCTAATGGGGTGGTGTCAGGAAACACCGCCTCTATTTGGGTAATTTTCTGTGCCAACCAGAATGGTATTTGTTCCCGTTTTGCTGGGACTTTACCTAGGCAGGATTGGATGTTCTGTGGTGTAATTTTATTTGTGTTCCCCTGGTGAGGGGTCAGCTGTGGAAGTTTAATCGCTGGCTGAATTGTTGAAGTCCGCATTACATACTGAACTAATTGTCTGTGAATTTTTAGTAGTTGTTTCAGCTGTATTAACAGCTCTGCTGCAGGCATTCTTTCGATGTCTGGATGTGGTGTGTATCCGGCTAGGACCGGCCACGTTGCTCCTGGTCTTCCTAAAGGACCGAGCCTTGTAATGTGATTGTTATGTATTAGGGCGCCATCAAATAAGAGCAAATGCTCTTGGAATTTGAGTGGTACTTCCACCTCCTCAAAAGGAGTGTACTCATTAGGAGGTTCCTCTACTTTGTAATAGTGGAAGTACTTTGTTACAGTATTAGCTGCTGGAAAATGTATCCATGTATAGTATACCTCTGTCTGCCGATATTCGTGTGCCTCGATTACGAATATGACTGTGCCACCTCTAGGTGTCAGTCCATTTTCTATAAGTTTTAAGGTTATAGATCTCCTTTTGGCGACCTGGATGAGTATTATATCCGGGTCTGCTGTTTGCATGGTAGCATCAGCATCTGCTATTTCAGTAGCTAATCTAGTAACCTCTCGTTCTTCATCGCTGTCCATTTTGCTGACAGGATGGTATTATGTTTATTTGCAGATCAGGTTTCTTTATGGAAACAGAGATTAGATGCACAATATTTAGGAACTGTTTTATCCTTCAACGTTGACTAGACCAAGAACCATACATAGGAGTTCCCTCCTGCGAGGTTTTGGAGGATATAATAACCTTTCACCCACTCCAGACGTCTTTGGAGTATTTGGGAAAAGGGGTCTGAGTGAGAAAGCACGACTGAGTTACTCTAAATGTCTTACGTTAGTTTTATCGCCCTTTCCAAACGCGTTGGGCGCCATGTAGTGTAGCTCCTATTTTCCCAATAGGCTCTGCGCATTGGAATAGTACCTACAGCAGTAAAGGCCTAGGCCAGACGTTAACTAGGTCTACTACTGTCGATACTAGACTTAATTTTTGGGTTTGCCAGCTAAGCTCAGAGTTCGCTAGAAACTTTCTCGAATGTTCAAGGAAGGATTAACTCCCCTGATTAGACAAGAAGGGATTTAGTTTCTGACAACCATAGAACATGACAACTTTGCTCTCCCCTAATCAAGAGTCAATCTCGAGAGTCGTGTGAGCACAAGGCAATTATTTTACTCAGTCAGTACGTGCATTCTTAGTCTCATCAGAATGTAGAGAAAAGGAAGAGACGGGCGTGTTCAATAAAAGATGTTATTTATTGATCAGTCTCTTTTCTCGTACAAGAGAAATGGATCGATATTATTGCAATACTTATAGTTAAGTAAAGTGCATACATTAAAAGCAATAGTATAAAATAATACTGTAAAAACATTGATATGGTTTCTGAGCCATATGATGTTTTAAAATGATTAAAATATATTTACATACACATATACATTTGACTAAACGTACTCAACTGGTGTTTCTAAATACGCCTACCCCGTGTACCTGACCTAAGTCTAATGCGTGGGCGGGAATAGAAAGTTACAGTTTAAGTTAAGTTTGTTTTTGCCAAGTGAATAACTAAAGAATTCTCTAGGAGGGGTTATTCAGTTCTGTACCTGGAATTTAGGATGAATGAGGAATGGTATCTCTTTCTCTGCTCTCGATATTCCAGGCTGCCTGCGAGGGCTGCCCAGAAGCGCCGGTGCTGGGTCTCTCGGCTTGAGATAGCAGCGCGTCTCTCAGCGCGTCAGGAAGGCGGGGCTGCTGCCTGCGGGGTCTGCTTCTGCTCTCGGCTTCGGCAAGTATGGCTGCTCCGTCTTGTCACCACGCGTGTGTTTTGCATAGGGCAAGGTCGGCAATATTTATACCTTAAAGGTGCCGGGATTGACGTAAGGATGGACATAGGTACGTCAATAAAGATGTCATACGACTTGCTCGTTAGCACATTCTTTACTAAAGTTCTCTGTGAAATCAAAACAATGGCCGCACGGATTATCCAGGTTGTCATAGGTTTGATTTGTTATGAGAACGTCGTATGCCTTATCAGGGGCTGGAGGAATGTCGCTTGTCTAATTAGATCTCAAGCGTTATGACCTAATCAGATAACACGTTCCTGTGCCGTAGTGTGACTGCGTCAGATAACGGTATCTGCATCATGGGGGATTTCTTGCCTCATGGGCTGACTGTTAGTTAACTAGCTAGGTAGTTTAACCAGAATAGGGTCAGGAATAGGGGGATCGATTCAGAACCTATAGAAATACACGACAGTGCAGTGCCCATAACTCGAGGGCTCGTGAGAGGAGGACTGCAGGGCCAAATGCAGCACATGCGAGTGAATAGACTAGTGCAGGGCCCATGAATACAGCTTAGAGGGATGCAGGGCCCAGTGCGGCTCCAAGGAGTGCAGGGGTCGTTGTTGCTCCCAAGAATGCAGGGTCGCCACCAGTTAAGCTCCCAGGAAAGTATCACTCAGAGCCGAGCTCAGCAGAGCAGGCACAATGCAGCACCCAGAAGTGCAGAACCATGGACAGCAGCTCCTAGGATTACAGAGACCGGTGCAGATCCCGTAGGCGAGGTGTCCACGATAGTAGCTCTTAAGGAACTTCCAAGTAGTGCAGGGTAAAAAAGTATAACTCCCTGGAGGCAGGTCCCAGGAAAGCAGCTCCCTGGATTACAGGGCTCAGTGCCATTGGCATTGGTGCAGGGCTCAGTGCAGCTCCAGCTCCCAGAGGTTCAGGACCCATTGCAGCTCTTAGGAGTGCAAGACCCAGACGTATGGCTCCCAGGAGTGAAGGGCCCAGTGTAGTTCACGGGCATGCAGGGCGGTGATCTGCTCCCGGAGGTTCAGGGCAGCTCCTAGGGTTGCAGGACCCAGAAGAGTAGCTCCCAGAAGTGCAGGGCCCAGGAATGCATGCAGGAGTGCAGCGTCCAGAGGGCCAGGGCCAGTGCAGCTCATGGGAGTGCAGGACCCAGAAGAGTAGCTCCCAGAAGTGCAGGGCCCAGGAATGCATGCAGGAGTGCAGCGTCCAGAGGGCCAGGGCCAGTGCAGCTCCTGGGAGTGCAGGACCCAGAAGAGTAGCTCCCAGAAGTGCAGGGCCCAGGAATGAATGCTGGAGTGCAGCTTCCAGAGGTTCAGGGCCAATGCAGCTCCTGGGAGTGCAGGACACAGAGAGAGTAGCCCCCAGAAGTGCAGGGCCCGGGAATGCATGCAGGAGTGCAGCGTCCAGAGGGCCAGGGCCAGTGCAGCTCATGGGAGTGCAGGACCCAGAAGAGTAGCTCCCAGAAGTGCAGGGCCCATGAATTCATGCAGGAGTGCAGCGTCCAGAGGGCCAGGGCCAGTGCAGCTCCTGGGAGTGCAGGACCCAGAAGAGTAGCTCCCAGAAGTGCAGGGCCCAGGAATGAATGCTGGAGTGCAGCTTCCAGAGGTTCAGGGCCAGTGCAGCTCCGGGGAGTGCAGGACCCAGAAGAGTAGCTCCCAGAAGTGCAGGGCCCAGGAATGCATGCAGGAGTGCAGCTTCCAGAGGTTCAGGGCCAGTGCAGCTCCTGGGAGTGCAGGACACAGAAGAGTAACTCCCAGAGGTGCAGCACCCAGGAATGAATGCTGGAGTGCAGCTTCCAGAGGTTCAGGGCCAGTGCAGCTCCTGGGAGTGAAGGACACAGAGAGAGTAGCTCCCAGAAGTGCAGGGCCCAGGAATGCATGCAGGAGTGCAGCTTCTAGAGAGGTTCAGGGCCCAGTGCAGCTCTCAGAAGTGCAGAACTGTTTACAGACATCATTTCGGGAATAGCCTTGGGTGCAGCAGATCAGAACTGCGGTGCATCAAATCCACAGACCTAATAAGGGTTTTTCAGTCCCGGAAGAGGGGGTGACAGCAGGCTCGAGCCGAGGGCATCAGCGGAAGTGTGCCACAACTCTGGCTTGATGTACATTGGCAGAC
The DNA here is from genome assembly GCF_964261635.1 of Lissotriton helveticus. Classification (NCBI taxonomy): domain Eukaryota; kingdom Metazoa; phylum Chordata; class Amphibia; order Caudata; family Salamandridae; genus Lissotriton; species Lissotriton helveticus. The sequence goes on from NC_136065.1 coordinate 1,969,626,066, forward strand.
CTCTTGAGGGGCTTTGGCCAGTGAATAGCGGGCAGTGCAGCAGGCTGGCAGAGCTGAGAATATGGCAGGGCAGGCTCGGAGAACTTTGACGGAACTGTGTTTCAAAGCCCCTCCATAACAACTCGTGAAATGGCCTAGTTTTGAACCGAATTTCTCTATTAATTGCTTTCCGAGGCGTAACTTGTTCGGTGATTACTGCGCCTGCTGTAAATCAGTGTAAACGATCATATTTCTGCGCCCCAATCAAGCTCGCCGCGCCCCACCTTCCGCCGTCCAGCTGTTCCAGATGGCAGGGCGTGCCCACAATAAACTGTACACACACACACACCCCGCCCACTAGCAGTAGAAACATCCCCAACAATGCATCACAGGCTCACGTCACCTGCGCCCCATCAAACTTATACCACAGGCAACCTCTGTAGAAACACAGTAAAACACATCATAAAACTGCACAACTCGGAAACACAGCGCTCCTCCCAGTCTGCACACCACGCTGAGACACAGCCCAACACGCAGAACACAGCACGTCGCATGAAAGCGGACCACACAGAAGCAAAGGATTCCTCATGAAAACTCCACACAATACGGAGCACACCTCACAGAGACCCTATACCCCAAACCGAAGCACCCCCCGCAGAACACAGCGTACCTCACAGAAGCGCTACTCACCACAAGGAGAACAACACAGAATCAAGGCATACACTGCTCTCCAAAACACACACTACCTGTCAGAAACTACACACCGCCATGAACGTCATTTAGGGGTCGCTACGGGTCGCACCTGCGACCCCTGACTTGCCCCTTGCTACCCTGGCAATGCTTTTGGGACCCCTGGCCTCAGAGGTGGCAAAATCAATGCCTGGATCACAGGGGCATCTCTTCCTAATGGAAGGTGGTTGGAACTCCACTTGCCAGGTTTCTGTCCATTTGTTTATTATTCAAATAGTGAATAATATTATTCACTATTAGTGTAATAAACAATGGAGTACATTATCTGGGATATGACCCTATCTGGAGGCTAAGCGAAGTAAAAAATGCTGTTATATGTATGTTGTACGCATGCTGGCTGGTGAGAGTGTGTTTATGTGCGTGAGAGTGTGTGAATGGGTTAGTATGTGTAAGAACGTGTGTGAGTCAAAGTAAAGGTCAAATGGCGTGCAATGTCACTTCTGCTAACCGCTGCATTTTGGTGAATTGACGTCCATGCACACTGTAGGGAAACACAGCATATCTAATACAGACTCTATACACCAGAAGAGACACAGCACACCTCGCAGAAAGACACCTCTCGGAAGCAAATCAGACAGAACCACAGAATACGTCACAGCAGCTCTTGACACCACAGAAACACATCACTTTTCTTGAAGAAACTCTGCATAGCACTTGGAGACATAGTACACCTAACAGAAACACCACACTGCCATAAATGACTCAGGGTAAGGCATCACCGATCACAGAAACTACTAACCACGCAGAAACACAATAGCACACACCTAAAAACCTGCCTGCCTGCCTGTAAACCTACACACACCACTCGGAACCACGGGACTCCTCTTAGTTACAGCATACTTCATTGAAACTATAAACCATGCAGAAACACAAAAGCACACCTCACAGAATCTCAACACAATTGTAACTAATTCAGCTGTTTAGGTCGAGCCTAGAGGCAGCGCGCATGCGCAACTCTGCGAGGCATGCTGTAATCCCTCTGGGAAATTTGAAGACACCTACCACACATGCCCGGTCATACACTATGACAAGTATGACACAGTGACTGCTTCTTTGGGTGGCTGAAATGTCTAATTGTAGGCTGCTTTCAATTGAATGTTATGCAGGCTGGACAGAGCCTGTGTGCGTTCTTATTACATGCCAAGGTTGAGAGAGCTGTGCCTGAAGCAGAAAGTGAGGGAGTAAGTTATATATTTTTTGAGAGAGCAGGAGAGCTCTCAGAGGAGGCAGTTCTTCAGAAACTGCTCCGAAGAGAGAGCGAGAGATGTTGGCTGATGCAATGTAATCAGAAAGGTTCAGAGTTCTTAAGGCTGGCCACTCAACAGCCCCCGCAGGGGCAGACGTTTTGAAAGTAAGGACACTCCAGCGCGTCCCCTTCAGCTAGTAAGAATGGGCATCCATAATGCCCAAGCTGGACGAGGGGTGGATGGCCAAGTAAATACTTCCAAGGATGTCCAGGACTCCATCACTTTGAGTTTAATGTAGGAGTCCCAATAGAGACAATGACCACAGGCGAGGGGAGGTCCATGAGAGGAGGATGTCTGCTGAGGGCTCGATTCTTGATGTGGGGAAAGGCTATTGAGGAAGTAAATAGAGAAGACAATTCTTTTCCCCAAAGGTTATAAGGGGGGTAAGCAGCAGGTGAAAGCTCCTGAAGGTAGATGTGTCCATTACACAACGAAGAGATGGGAACCAGTACAACTGAGGCTAGACAGGTGGTTTTACCAAGTATGAAAATACACTCGGTAAAACCGGGCACAGTATCCCGCCACCTGTGATTACTGGATGCGGGACAACCATGTACCTTAAGAGTCACCCAGAGCGGGATCTCCCTGGGCTACTGCTCCCAAAGACTCATAAGGAGGGCCGACGTCTTCATTAAATAATCACTCTTTTCCTTTTTTTTCTTTTTTTTTAAACTCTGTTTATTGAAAATGTTTTGCAAACAAATACAGTAACCAACATCCAATCGCCACTTGCTCATACTTTACATGTCTTACATGTCTCATAACAGACGTCTATCATGGCTACAATATGGTACATTTTGTCCCCCTTCTATTTTGTAACATGTATCTATTGGAAATCTTGCATTGCCCCTCCCCTAATGTTTCCCCAGTGGGGGGATATCCTCGACAGGAAGGCAGATCGTCTCCCTGCTTTTATTCTATCTTCCCCAGATCTTTGACCATTTTAGTGGGCAACCTCTTCCTTCATAGACCATTCTTTCAGCTTGCATGCACCAGTCCATATCAACCTCCCAATTTTGATACACCAGCCCGACTCCACCCTCCATCTTCTAGCAATGTTACATTTTCCTACCATGAAGCCTAGTGTTACCGAGGTTCTTTCTCCTGCTGTTAGGTCTGTCTTCTCCCATATATTTAAGAGGCAACTCTTTTACTTTTTTAAACAGATGACCTACATCCGCTCATACAACCCGCCTCTCTCTTACACCCAAGTGTGCTTTTTCCCCATCCTTTCTCGTTTTCCCTACTGCCATGAAGTGGCCATTGTCCTGGAGGAGCTGTGAAGTCCAGTCTCACCCTGCAGCATCCTGGCTCCCACTCTGCAGGATCCTAGCTCCCACTCTGCAAGGTCTTAGCTCCCACTTTGCAGGGTCCTAGCTCTCGCTCTGTGATGTCCTAGCTCCCACTTTGAAGGGCCCTAGCTCTCAATCTGCAAGGTACTAGCTCCCACTTTGCAGGGTCCTAGCTCTCGCTCTGCGATGTCCTAGCTCCCTCTTTGCAGGGCCCTAGATCTCAATCTGCAAGGTCCTAGCTCCCAATCTGCAGGGTCCTAGCTCCCACTCTTCAGGGCCCTATCTCCCACTCTGCAGAGTCCTATGTCCCACTCTACAGTCATCTTCAGCCACAGAACCACAGTTGTATCATCATCCTGCTCTTGGTCCAGTAATCTCTTTTGTCACACATAGATGTCACTGCAATCAAACTCCTTCTGGTCTGTAATCTCCCGGTCTCTTTCGACTGTTCTATTGAGGAAGAGAGCTAATAGTTGCAGTACACACACACATGGGCACCACACACCACAAATAAATCCATCACCAGACAGAAAGGCAGCACAGGCAAAAGAAAACACCAAACCTTCAAGCCTAATTAAATATGCAACAACTCATTGACACACCTCACATACTGATAGTGGCATGGGGAACCTAGAACCTTAGTATGAATAAATAGACTCTGCAAGTATGCGTTCAAGGTTTTAGTAACAATCTATACAGGTTTTTGTGGGCTACTATGTGTTGGAGCCTTCCCGACTCCGTTAATGAAATCTGAATAGAGCAGGAGGCTGTAGCTACCTGGATACAGAGTGCTCAATTGAATTTTCCACGGCAAATAATTGGAATGAAATTTTTTTTAAACATACAATACTAATACAAAGTATATCTTCATAGAAACAAGTATGAACATGATATATAATGTAAACACAAGGAGATGATGCACAGAGCGCTGAAACTTTTAAGACACTCACCCCCAGTCACAGATCTGGGTTGAATCCATCATTGTTCTGTAGCTCACCTCGCCACCCCAGTTTATACCCAGCTATACGCAAATCAGTCTTGACCCTGTGCCTCATGGGAACTGTCCAACCCGAACTGCCAAGCCAGGTCTTCCCTGGAACGGAAACAAGCATCCTGGGACCGGTTTTGGGGTAACACCCCTCATCAGCCAGGCTATCTTGAATGCAGTGGCAAAGTGAGCAAGGGACCTACGCCTGGACATACTCTGCCAACTTAGGGCGAACAAAGAAAACACAAGGAGATGATGGACAGAGCACTGAAACTTTCCAGACACTCACCCCAGTCACAGATCTTGGTTGAATCCATCATTTTTCATCTTTTCAATTACCTAAATAGGGGCAATATCCTTCAGCTATTATCAAAAACTGAAGAACTACATGACCTGAGTTCAAAGGACCTTGTGGTAATCCAGTTTGAATGCCCGGAAGAAGCTCCGGGTGGGGAAGCTACCAAGGCTATTTGGACCTCAACCGAAATTGCACAGAGAGGTCTCATAGAACGGCCGACCTTCAGGAAGCGGGGAATAAAAATCAGTCCACATAATGAACAGGGATACTTAGCTCTTCTTACTCCCTGTCACACGCGACGGCTATCCAGAGCACAAAAGACAACTACCTCCATCCTCAAGGGGCCCTCATCAAGAGAATCAGCAGCATAGACCAACCATTGGGGATCAGGACGTACCGAAAACTTGTTTCTGAATGAGGGCACCAGGGGTATTGTGAGAACAATCACCTGCTCACCAAAAATAAGGTGACTACGCCTTGCCCACGAACCATATGACAGAACAGACATCCGCCCACTTCGTTTTTGCTCCTGGAATATGCACAGCCTCTCCACAAAGCTAAATGATCTGGATTTCTACATCTACCTTAGATCATTTTACATCATCCTTCTGCAGGAGACCTGACTCACCCAACCTGTCCACATTCAAGGTTTTATGCAATTCTGTGCCCCAGCTGTGAAAAAGGCAAAATGCGGTCGCCTCTCGGATGACTTGGCAATCTATTTCTCAATAGCGAGCATAGCCTCTACAACGGCTCTGGAAATCAAAACTCCCAGTGTAAGCACAATGAAATGCACCATTCCAATCAATAATACAGCAGCTAATGTAGTTGTATTAACTTCAACGTCCACCCAAAAAGCAAGTCAAAAGACAGCAGGAAACTAGTGCAGGAATTAATTACCTATTTAACATCTTTTTTATCTTACTTTCATCTAGCATGAGAGGAAGCACACCTATCGAACTTCTCTACTGTAATTTCATATATTATTGACATGTTAAGCGCTCTGATACCCAAGGGTCTTGTTCGCGCTATAGAAAACTTTAAATAAATAAATAAATAAATGAGGGTCACTGAGGAGGATGGCTCCACACATCTTGTAATCTCCGGGGATATCAATCTGCACATATTGGAAGCCCCACTAGCGAGTTTGTAGCAGCTGAAACCACACTCTGTGAGATCCCTGTACAAGGCAGATGTACATATGGGTCCCAAATAAAAACTTGAAGATGCGTGCTGGACGATCTCGAGCACCTAAGCTTTAGTGCACATAAAGGCAGATTTACAGGAGATAATCCACCAGCTGCCACATACCACTCTCACAGAACCAGTTCAACTCTGAATTACACTTTTGTCATCCTCTCACTAATTCAATACATTTACACATACCCAATTAGAGACAGTCCTGGCAGTGACCACCTCCAGCAAGAGGTGTCCTTCTCTCCCAACTTATCCATCCAAAAATACATCAGGGAGATAATGGACACAACCCTCACTATCAACTACAAATGAATCAAGACTAACCCGACCATTCTCAAGTGTTTGCCTGCATACTTCAGAAATCTAGGGGGGCAAACACTGATGCGGTTTCTATGTGGGAGTCCCTTACTGAAACATTTCAGGCAATGTACGCAAGAGCGATCAAAGCCAAGCCTTTTTGGAAAACCTCCACAAAGTGAAAGGTTACACCACAAGCAATCCAACGTAGGGATCTTAAAATCACAGTAACCAAGGCCTGGATAACCCTACAATAAGGCACCCTGCCTGGCTTATGTAGGGGCTTGATTATATCACTAATTTTTAAGGGTGATATCAGAATACTGCTAACCAATTACCGCCTAATTGCCCTGATCGATAATGAGGCCAAATATTTTGCCGGGACTCTGCTCGAAGATCCATGACCTATCTTTATGGGCCTCTAGTAACACTATCATCCCATTTAATCAGACAGGATTTTCAAAAAAGTCAGGCACAACAACAAATATACTGGCAACCTCTCTTTTAATGGCATTAGCCAGGCAGGGGGTGTACATAATATGCTGGAACAAGATCAGAAAAGCAATGTCAAATACACTGAAACACCTGCTATGGAAGGAGCTACAAGAACACGATCTGTCGCCAGCAAGGGCCTACCTTCAGGAATCATTAGAAGCCACAGGGCTCACACAACTCTTGGATACAGCCACCAGTCACCACATTTTCAAGCGGATGGTCTAGAAGACCCCAAAATACCACTCCCTTGTTGAGGATAAGGTCACATTGTCGAACAGAGTGCATGGATGGATGACACTAAATAACTATAAAAACTTGTGCCACAAAAATATTTCACCACCGATACACAGCCTCTCTCAAGGGGCAGTTTTTAAGATACTACCTGCAAAGGTCCAGCTTCCTTCCTGGCTACGGGAACGCCTTTCCTCCACCTGTTGCCTGTGTGAGGCCAGGAATAGAGACCTTCTTCATCTAGTCTGCACCTGTGAAGCGGTACAGGGCGAAGGAATACAGCCACTGAAAAAACCTTTAATCAAAGAGCTTGCCTCTCACTGATACCACCGAGACCCACTGATTATCCGAATGGAACCAGCTCTTGACCCAAGACACCACCACCATCATAAACTCAATCCACTCCGGTGCACCCACAAACCCCTGCCCACACCACATCTACAACTTAGGGAAAGACTAAATCAACAACCACCTCACAGAGATCCTCAACATGTCCGTCACCACAGTCACCATCCCCCCGCAAGGAAGCATGCGGACGTCAAGCCTCTCTTGAAAAAACACTCCGCCGACCCCAGCGTACTCAAGAATTATCGACCCAGGGGACCCTCCATTGAACTGCCACCGTGTTAAATTTCTGTAGCAGGTGGATACAAGGTTGTCCCACCGCACATCGCCGAGCCAACTGCACTTTACCTGATGACACAGCCAAACTGGTGGGGCTTCAAAAGTAATCAAGGAAACCTACTGTTTTTACCACCAATGACAGAACAGTTCTTGCAACAAAACCTACTGCGGCCACCTCTGGGGCTCCACCCTACCTTATCATGCGAAGGCCCTATCAACGGTGCCTTATTCACCCTGTGACTGATGGTATCCTGGACTCCTAGATTGTCACCTTACTGAAACGGCCAATGAGGGCGGACACAGTTGTAGTAGCGGGGCCACATAAGACAAAATAAGCAAGGCCGCAGCATTCCAAACACAGTGAATTTCTAATGAGCCCCGTGCCTGCAGGTCCTACTGATTTTAAAGAGTTTTAAAACTTCAATGTGGTGATTTATGTACGTGATGCTATAACCAGTTTTACTTCGGTTTAGAGACTAACATGCACTTTGTGTTTTAAAAATGGTGATTTCATTGCAATGGTTTTAAGTAACCATGCAATTAATTAATACATTTTAAAATTCAAATTCAAGCTGTGACTCAATATGCTCTTTGTCTGTGAAATATAATAAATTAACAGGTTGGCGACAGCTACTGTAGCTTGTACATCTATTCCTGGCTTCAGTGTTTCACCAAAAATCGTTTGATTCTAGAGAAAGATTCTTAAATCTCCCCATTCCTTTAAAAGCAGAATAGCAGAATTAAAAGGCAAATGAAAGGGGCAACGAGCCTACACAGAAATACCAAACAAACAGGGAGTGCAAGAGTCAAGGTGGGATAATAAGCGAAGGGATGAGGTTTTAGAGTGTTATAAAGTAAGACTAGCCTGGGTCCTACAGCTATGAAGCATTGACATGACTGTAGACAAGAGAAGACAGCAATGCCTCGAGTAGCCCGGGTTGACTATTGCTTGAGCAGCCTGCACACTTTGAACATAAACTGTGTAGAAATGCAAGCCAGTGGACTGTGCTGTGTGCGGCAGGGCCTTTGTGTGATAATAATGGCTGCATGTAAACAGGGCTTCAACTAAAATTAGGGAATGAGTGTAATCGGCATAGGGTTTAGGAAGTGAACTCATTAACATAAAACAGGCACACATTGGTTAGCATTACCAATTAGAAACCATTCACACTAACAGGGCGAGAAGGAAAACTTTCCACTTCTCCGATGCATGATTTTAACCCCCTAGCAAGGGAAGATTTCCTTGCAGAAATCAGTCTTGGAAGGATGAAGGGAAAAGTAGCTTTAGCTTTGTATGCTTCAACAACAGGGTATTGTTTGCACTCATTTGTAGCAAAGCAGGAGCAGAGTATGAGTGACCCCTCCACGCTCCAAAGGGCATCATTGATGGTAAACCTACATAAGGTACTGGAATAGTGGTGGAGTTGGACACATTGGACTAGTCGCTGAGGCGACATGCTGTATGGCTAATTCCGACTGCTAACCAGAATACAAAATAAGATATGATGGAAAACTATACATGAAGTTGCATAACTGAGGCTCAGTAAGTCAACGCAGCCATGTAGGATAGATGGCTGACAACATTTATACCCTTTGGGTAGGGAAGAGACTAACAGATTGGAGATGTTTGATCAAATATGATCGCGAGTTATCATCTCCCTTGATCGGTATATCATCTGCTGAGTTGTTAAGAATAATTACGATAAGACAGATACTTATAATTTGTACATAAATGAAATCAATCATTAAAACTTTATTTCGGTTTAGTTTGCAAACCATAAAAGTACAATACAGCAATCCAAAAATTCATTATTTAAAAAAAAACAAATAAATATACTTAGAAAGTACAAAAATACCTAACTAGCAGCAATGTATAGCAGCACAGGTTATACTAAGGTGAATAAGTGTGTGTACACAAAACATTTAAATAAGAATCATTACAGATCCAAGCATTTTCTGTACTTAACAGTTGATTTCAAAAACTCTAATACAAAAAGAATACTATCGCTGGAGGAGCTTGGCGGGCATCCGTGATGGCCGCGTGAGCACAGCACTCCCCGGACCCCCGCCACTCCCGGCATGATATCCTGAACATATCCTGATTCTTCACGAGGATTTATGTAGAGGACGCTGGGCTGATCTTCCTGTGATTTTTGGAATTTGATTTGGACCCGGGGCGCCGAAGATATGGCGATTTGAACTTTCGGGGTCCGCCCTTGGGGTGTGCCCGGGACTTGGTGAGGTTCTCTGGCCGACTCGGAGTTGAACAACAACGGCAGGGGGATTGGATTTGTGGGTCCCCCTCTTAAGTTTCGGTTTCGATTCTGCCTCAGACTGAGACATCTGGCAGGGGAGTCTGGCCTGGGCTGGGTCCGGCACACGGTACGGCTGTCGGGCCTTTGGCTGGCTTATTCTCCTTTCAAGCTGGTCCTCTCCTAGTGGTACCCTTGCAGCGGCCTTCTGGTCCCGACGCCCTACTTTCCTGTGGCCATTTCCATCGGGTCGCGTGAGTCTCCTGGTGGCGCGGTTTCCGACATGGCGGGCAGAGGGGACCGAGAGACACGAAAGACCAAGACGCCCCTGCGTGGGGGCCCGGTCCAGTCTAACGTTATGGACCGTTACACCCATGCGAAGGGGTCCTCCGGAGCCGCCCTGCCTGGCCCAAGTGCGGTTGATCACATCGTAGACGCATCAACGGAACCGTCCTTGCAGGACATCATGGGCGCCATTTCTGGCATAAAGGAAACGATAGGTCAACAGTATGAAGCTTTGGCCCACAAAATCGACACCGTGGCCATTGATGTGAACTTGATTTGGGCCGACCTATCTAAAACCAATGAGAAGGTGAAGTCATTGGATCTCAAGTCATCCAGCCTCATGGCAGACGTCTCGGAGATACAGACAGAGATTGGCAATCTCCGTAGGGTGAACGATTTCATGACCCGGCGCTTGGAGGACTTTGAGAACAGGGCACGTCGCTGTAATGTGCGTGTGGTCGGCGTTCCGGAGAATCCAGAACCGCACTCTGTTGATCTCCTGGTTGAGGACCTGATCCAGAACTACCTCTCTCCGTCTGGGCTGAGTAAGTTCTTCGCAGTGGAGCGTGCCCATCGTGTTCCGGGAGGCCAAGGTAAGCCTGACGCTCCGCCGAGGCCTATTGTTGCGAAACTCTTCCACTATAGGGATCGGGACGCTATCCTGCAGGCATCACGTGTGAAGGGCCCGGTGGCCTTTGAGAACGCCACGGTGAACTTTTATCCGGACTTTTCTCAACTGGTGCAGAAACAGCGTATGGGATTCCGTGGAGTCAAGAAGCGTCTCCGGGACATGGGACTGCGCTACGCTATGCTTTTTCCGACCAGGCTGCGAGTTGAGTACAATGAATGAACCTTTTTCTTTGATCGGCCTGATTCTGTGAATGACTGGCTGGACTCCCTGCCGGACCGACCCCCTGCGGCTGAGTCCGCCGCCCACCCGGGTGGTGCTGAGGGTGGTGTAGAGAGCTGAACTGTTTGTTTATGCCCGGGTCCTCGTGTCAAGTAACTTCTTCTGGGATCTATGCCCAAGTGCCTCTGCTGTCTGAGTGATCTCTTTGTTATTTTTCTTGTTGGGGTGGCGGGTGGGTCAGAGCCTTTCCTCCTCCGGGGTCTTTTTGTAGAATGGGGGTTCTTGGGCGACAGGCACACTGCATGTTGGGGTGGCTTTTTAGCTTCTTGCAGGGGTGCAGGGTGGGGGGTGTTTTCTTGATTGTTGGGGGGTGGGTGGATGGGAAGTTTGATGTTTGTGTGTTGTGTTCTCAAGGCAATTCTATCTTGCTAATGATGTTTTTGATGCCATGCTCATTGGAGGGGGGTTGCGGCGTTGCTTTGTGGGATGGGGGGTAGCGGGTTGAGGTTTATTTCGTGGAATGTTAATGGTCTGGGGGATCGTATTAAGCGGGGTGTGGTGTTGCGATGTATACGACGTTTGTCTCCAGATATTGTTTTTCTGCAGGAGACTCACTTGGGAGGCAATACATGTCGTGCAATGAATAGGTGGGGCTATCGCCTCGCCGCACATTCGGGGTTTACCACGGGTTCCAGGGGGGTGGGTATCCTTGTTCGGGCTTCCCTCCCCCTAGCTATTGATGATGTGATCCTTGATGATCGGGGGCGATACGCTGTCCTCGTGGGTCGCTATGAGGGTCGAACCCTTTCCTTGTTTGCCGTTTATGTGCCCCCTGGTCTACAGACCTCTACCTTTTCCGATTTGGGACGTGTGTTGTTGAACCTCCCTGATAGTACTCTCTTCATAGCAGGTGACTTTAATTCTGTGCTCTCCGGTTTACATGATCGTCACCCCCCTAGGGACACCCCTTTATCCCAACAGTGGCTGGGAGGGTTTCTGGATACGTTCGGCTTGGTGGATTGCTGGAGACTTATGCATCCTACTCAGCTTCAATACACTTTCCACTCTGGGGCCCATGGGAGTCTGTCTAGACTGGATTATTTCCTGATGCCTGCGGCGCAGTCGCCAGCGGTTCGTGAGATTAGGCACCTTCCCCGGGGCATCTCTGATCATTCCCCGCTCTGGCTTTGTTTTGAGGTGGGGGTGGAAGCGGCGGGCCGGGTGGCTCCTATCAACCCATGGTACCTCACCTCCCCCGAGACCCGCAATCTCTTGATTAAGTCTTTGGACAATTATTTTTTGGACAACGAGGGTTCCGTCTCCTCTGCTGTATCCCTGTGGGAGGCCTTTAAGACAGTGATCCGCGGGCAGGCCCTCGCCCTTATTGCCGAATCCAAGAAGGCGAGGAATCGGGAGGTGGTAGACCTTGAGAGGGAGATTGCTGAGATAGAGGCTGACCTAGAATCGAACGTTACATCTGATAAACTCCACGCCCTGGGTCTGAAGCAATTTGCTTATAAGTCTTTGGTCACAGATGCGGCTAAACTGATGTTTCGGGAGCAACAGGGTCGTTTGTATGATGTGGGGGACAAAGCGGGTAAATTACTGGCATGGTTGGATAAGACGGAGAGGGCGAATCGTGTGGTGCCTGTGATTCAGACTTCGAGTGGCTTGGGAGTGACAGACCCGGTTGAAATAGTTCAATGTTTTGCGGATTATTTTCGTGCGGTTTATACCCCTGTGTCTGAACGGGATGTTGATGACTCTCGCCTTTTGTTGCGTGATATAGCTCTGCCCAGTGTTTCCGATTTAGACCGAGTCTCTTTGGAGTCCCCTTTCACTACGGACGAGATAGCGACGGCCATTCGCTCACTCCGTTCGGGCAAGGCTTTGGGCCCGAATGGATTGCCAATTGAATTGTACAAGCTACGTCCTGACAAGGTGGCGCCCTATCTTCGTGCCATGTTTTTGGAATCCCGCGAACGGGGTATTCTCCCATATGATCAGCGTTTGGCTACGATAGTTGTTATTCCCAAAGAAGGTAAACCTCGGGACCTTTGTTCGTCTTACAGGCCCATTTCCCTTTTGAATGTTGAACCCAAGGTCCTGGCTAAGCTCCTGGCAACCCGCCTCTTGACGGTCATTAGTGGCTTGGTTCATCCGGATCAGTCCGGATTTATCCCGCATCGCAACACGGCTCTCAATCTACGCCGTCTCCACGGAGCTGTTGCGAGGGCGGGGCTACTGACGGAGCCGGCCATTTTGGCTTCGCTGGACGCCTCGATGGCCTTTGACACGGTAGAGTGGCCCTATCTTTGGGCAGCTCTTGAGAAATTCGGTTTTGGGCCTGAGTTTATTGGTTGGGTGAAGTTGTTATACGCCGAACCCTTGGCACAGGTAGTAGTGAACGGTCGAGTTTCTGTCCCCTTCTGTCTTGGTAGGGGGACCCGTCAGGGGTGCCCCCTGTCTCCGTTGCTTTTCGCGCTTGCTCTGGAACCGTTGGCTGCGTGGCTTCGATGGGAACCTTCACTCAAAGGGATCCGTTGGTCACCGGATTTTGAAGACCGCGTCGCGCTTTACGCGGATGACATTCTTCTGTATCTTACTTCCCCGCGTAAATCTTTAAATGTCTTATTTGACGTTCTTACTTCGTTTGGTGCTAACTCGGGTCTGGTTATTAATTGGGCTAAGTCCTGTGTATATGTTCTCTCGGGTGTTTTGCCCCCATTACCGGACAGGTTTCCTATCCAGGTTGTCCACTCTGGCTTCAAATATTTGGGGATTTTTATCACGCTGGACTCCTCACTCCGGTTCGAGCGTAACCTCCTTCCCCCACTTCTTAGACTGCGACTGGATGTGGCCCGTTGGCGTAAGCTACCCCTGTCTCCTCTAGGCAGGGCTGCCCTTTTTAAAATGATGTCTTTGCCGCGATTCCTATACGCGCTTCAAAATTCTTATGACGACATTCCCGCTACCTATTTCCGGGAGATCGAGAGTCTTCAAAGGCAACTGATCTGGGACGGGCGTCCATGTATCGCCCTTGCGAAACTTACTATCCCTTGGTATGACGGGGGCATGGCGCTCTCCGATATCAAGAGATATTATTGGGCTGCCCAGCTGTCTGCCATTAATCACGTAATGTATTCCCCGGGTCGAGATCCGGCCTTTGAGATGGATAGACTCCAGCTGCCTGGAGGGGATTTTAATAGAGCGCTTTATTCCAGATCGGCCGGGCGCCATCTTGTGGGCCCGTCCAGGATCGCAGTCAATGTGTGGCGCGCCGCGAATGTGAGTTTGGGATGGGAGAACCGACTGACAATGGCGACCCCGCTTTATGCTTCTGAACGTTTGGGGTGTCTCTGGTCTACTAAGGGCTTTGACCGCTGGGATATGATTGGGATATGTAAAGTGGGTGACGTTTGTGTGCAGGGTAAAGTGAAGTCTTTCCAGGCCCTTAAGGCAGAATATGACTTGAGTGATAGAGAGTTTTTTCGGTATTTGCAGGTCCGGCATGCCCTGGCCTCAGTTCTGACTCCTGATGTGACCCTGCCCGAGTCCTCTCCCCTTGAGGATCGTATACTGGATGGACACCTGCCCGATAGCACTATCTCCCTTATTTACAAGAAACTTATTAATAATCGCGCTGACTTATTGGTCCGACTTCGGGAGGTTTGGGTCGATGACGGATTGGACTTGGATGACGAGGATTGGCAGTCGGCACTCTCTTCTCCGAAAGAGGTCGCCATCCCCGCCCGTCTCCGTTTGGTTCAACTTAAGATCCTCCACCGGGTGTATGTAACTGGTCCGCGTCGGGTTGTGATGGGTTTTTCCCCGGATGGTCTATGTAAGCGTGGTTGTGGGATGAGTGCCACATTTCTGCATATTCTTTGGGAGTGCCCGGTGGTAGCAGCCTACTGGATTGATGTGCTTGCGGTGATGACTGTTGTGACTGGTATTACCCTGCGGCCTGAGGCCAGACGATGCCTGTTGAACGTGTGGGAACCCACCGACTATTCTGTGGCCCAGACCAGATGGGCGACCTTGGGATACATGGTCGCGAAGCGGGACATTGCGCAACTTTGGGGCGCATCCAGACCTCCCGAAGTTTCGGTGTGGGAGGATAACATGGACTGGCAATGTTCCGAGAGAAGACCGTCTATGTGGCTAGGGGCATACCCAGGGCGTGGACGAAGATTTGGGGTCAGTGGAACGCGTATCGTGGAGACATTTGTGCCCCTCCCCTGGTTGACGCTCCAGATATGACCCTATCTCCCTAGGCTGACATTCCCGAAAATTTTTCATATGGTTTTGGGATTTTCCTGCCCTCCCCGCTGGACCCCCCCCCCCCCCCCCCCCCCCCCGGCCATGCCGAGTTTCATTGGTTTGCTTTTGTCTTCCTGATTAGTTGCTTTCGCCTCCGCCTCCTGGGCTGACTTGATTAATGTGTATTCGCCTTGTTTTAGAGTTTGTTGTCTTCATGATTATTATAAAAATTGTCATGTCCTGTCCTATGCTTCGAGCAATAATTGGTATCTTCCTTGTGCCCGGCCACGGGAATGATCGTTCGCTACTTATGTTGTGCGTTGCTACTAGCGGCCAGCCCGTGTGGTTGTAGGCCCATCTCTGTTACTCTTATTTTATTGCTCAATAAAAGTTTTTGATATAAAAAAAAAAAAAAAAAAAAGAATACTATCGCTGTGTAGTAATTGTAAATACATCAAGGCAGGTCTGATCTGATAGAAATTCAGTTTCTTTAAAAGTGGGACCAGATAGCGTTTACGGGGAAATTCATAGAATTTACATAAAAACATAAAATGCAGCCTATCCTGCGGAGACTTTCCGTCGCAGCCGCAGGGAGCTGTTTCTTTGTTAAAAGTGCTAATTCGTGGCCTAACAAGCAGATAATAAAAATTATTCATTCGGAATCTAGTTAATAAGAATTTCTGGTAAGAGGTCAAAGAACCCATTAAATAAGGTTCGATGAGTGGAGTTGTTTTCATAACGTATGTTCTAACACTCGGTTTCTGGACCTCGGTTGCTTCCCTCAGTACTCTCCTTCCCATGAGGAATGCCTTTTTGATTGCTTCCACGTCCTTCATAATAATACAATCAGGGGTTTCGAAAAGCTCACTTCGCCCCAGGCTCAAGAAGCTTTTCTGCAAGTATTTCAGCCAAGGTATTGCGGATGAGTTATCCAAAGACAAACAATCTTTTAAAATCATATGCGTCAGCGGGATATCTAGGTTTAGCCGGAGTTTTAACCAGCAAGACAGTGGACGTAGTGAAAAAATGTCACTGACATACTGGACCCCCAATTCTTCATGAGCGGCTAAGTTGGACGCACCTTGCGGGAGACATAGTAGTCGCTTTAAAAACTTGTTCTCCGCAGTCTGGATGTGCTCTCCTCGGATATACCCCCAAATTTTGCTACCAAATGTAGCTACAGCTACAGATTTAGCAGTATATAGTTGTAACATTGCACCGGTAGGCTTTTTCCCCAATTTAGATGCAAAATTGAAGATTGAAGCATTCACCCTTGCTACATCCCCTTTCTTCTTTAACACGTGTGGGCCACAATTCAGTTTATTATCAAATAGGACTCCAAGATAGGAGAATGAGCTGGATATGGGGATTATTGCACCGCCGACTTTAAATTGAAAACTGTGTCTAGGTGGTATGCCTACTTGCATAACATATGATTTAGAATTATTTATAGTTAAATCCCTGTCTGTCATGAAGGTCTGGAAAGCAGTCAAAAGAGCTTGTAGGCCTCTCTCGGTCCTAGATACGAGGACAGCATCATTCGCGTATAATAGGACCGGGATACCCCGGTTTCCTACCTCGGGGCAATCAGCTCCAACCTCCTGTAAGACGCTATCTAGATCGTTGATATAAAAATTAAACAAAAAGGGAGCCAAAATACATCCCTGACGGACTCCCTTTTTGATGTTAAAATCCTTCATCACGGTCAGATCCTGAGAAAATCTAACATTTGCTCTGGTGTGTCTATGTAAATCATCGAGGAAGTTCCCGATACCTGCGTCGACCCCCTTTGCCCTCATGGATCGCCATAGCTTCTGCCTGTTTACACATAAACTCATGTAAAAAAATCATATAATAAACTACCCGTCGCTGTGGGTACGTGTATCTAATCGAGGTACAAGGATGGGTCTGGATGGGTCTGGATCTATCTTCACCTGCCGATAAGAGATTCACTGACAGATTTGTCTGACTCCTGACACTCTCCATCTAATACAACACAACTCTCTGGAGAGGGAGTCAGAGACTCCTGCCAGTTCTGCTTTTCTCCGAAAAGGGTGCATTTTCTTTCGGGCAGAGGGAATCTACTGGGTGTGATCCCAACAATATTCAGGTGAACACGACACCAGTGTTTGTGTGCATGGAGAGTAGGGGGGAAGATCTGCATTACAGAAGGTGCAGTGCGCAATGCAGCTTTGGGGACAGTTTTCGTGCTAGCAAATGTAATAAGGAAGGTGAGCACAGCAGTGAAGAAACCCTGAAGCAGCAGGGGATAGGATCTAAGTCAGCGGGGGACTGACCTCAATCAGTAGGGACAGGTATGAAACATCAATAGCACCAACATAAATCTGCAGACGTCAGGCCCTAAATCAACATGGGACTGGCTCTAAACCATACGTAAACCACCAGGGGGCACCTGTAAACCAGTAGGTGGCAGGGCCTAAGCCTTTAGCAGGTAGGGCCTAAGCCTGCAGCAGGCAGGCCCTAAACTTGAACAGCACCAGCCTAACACCGGCAGGGGATAGACCATAACCACCATCCGGCCAAACACCAGTACGCGACAGATTCTAACCTAGCTGGGGACAGACTCCAGACCAGCAAAGGATAATGTCTCAAGCAGCAGTGAACAGACCCTAAGAGAGCAGAAAACAGGATTTAAAGTAGAAGCAAACAGCCATAAGCCAGCAGAGGACAGGTTGTCAACTTGCAGGGCACAATACTTCAACCAGAAGGGGACAGCATCTACGGTAGCAGGTGGGAGGCCTTAAACCAGCATATAACAAGCCTCACACCTGCAGGGAACCAATCCTAAACCGAAAGGAATAGACTGCAAACCAGACTTAGATTACCAGGCGACAGCACACAAACCAGCCGGGACAGAACCCATGGTTGTAGGCGATAGATCCTAAACTTACAGGGCTCCAGCCTTAAACCAGCAGAGGATAGGCCTAAGGAGCTGGTAGCAGGTAGGTCCTAACTTGTAGGATGCCACTCTAAATCAGCAATACAGAATGAGCCTTGAGGCAGCTGTAGGCAGTTTCTACACAAGGAGGAGGCCATCTGGGGGAGCTTCTAAAAGAGCAGCGATGGATAGACGTTATGGGAGGCGAGAACATGCTCTAAACGAGCAGGAAACACAGGGCTGACTTTAGCGCTGGTGGCGCCCAGTGCGGGAATCAGTTTTGGCACCCCCACACCCCACGACCACCTCCTCGGATTCTCTCACTACCACCAGGCAAAAGTGCCCCTCATCTAGCCAGTCATAAGTTATTGCTAAAAACAGAGTCTCACCCTGAGGTCAGCGCCCAGTGCGACCCCACCAGTCGCACTGCCGTAAAGCCGGCCCTGAGGAGACAGACACTAAAAAGAAGAGAAAAGAACCAAAACCACCAGGGGATATCACCTAAGCCTGAAGATCCTAAATATACAGGGCACCAGCCTTGAATCAGCAGGGAGTATGCCCTAAACCGGCAGGAGTATGGCCATGAGCCAGCAGAGGACAGCTTCTAAGCCAGCAGTAGGCAGCCCTAAATCAGCAGGCCCGGACACAGAAGGGTACAGTCTCTAAACCAGTAAGAAATATCCTCTCATGGAGAAGTAGAATGCCTTAAACCAACAGGCAATAGGGTCTAAATTAGAAGGGGAACAGCTCCTAAACCAACAGAGGGAAGTCTATAAACCAGCAAGGAACAGGTCTCAAACCTGCAGGGCAGCAGCCATAAACCATTATACGATAGTTCCTTAGCCAGTGCGAGATGGACCATACTCCAGCAGGGGAAATCATCTAAACCAGAATGAAGCTGGTTCTAAACCCACAGGGCACCAAGTCCAAGCCAACATGAAAAGACTGTAAGCCAGACTTAAGCTGCCAGGGCCAGCACATAAATCAGCAGGACCAGCGCCTAAGCCGGCAGAAAACATACAAGGAACTTAATTCCCTACCAGAACTTGCAGTCAACCAGGAAATGTCAGCATGTTCAAATGGACAGGTCAACCCTGTGGCTAAATCTTGTCAATTTTGGGTGCGGTGAGGAAGGAGTTTGCAAACTCTTGGTGGGCTACAGTGATAGGGTAGGACTTTGTGTTCTTGTGGGAGATGATGAAGATGATGAAGATGAGGGCATGGGTGTAGCACAGAGCTGATGCTGAGAAGAGAGTGAGATATCAGGATGGAAACCAAGGGGCAGATTTATGAAGGCCTTGCGCCGCCGGTGCGTCATTTTTAACATGGGAAAAAGTGACGCACCGGCGGCGCAAGGCCTTCATAAATCTGCCCCCAAGTGTCTCACCTATAGAGTAGGCTTTGGTGATTGTGGGCAGCCTGAATTTAGGCTAAGCTGATCACCTGTTGGTATATTATGACAGAGTTGAAGTTGTCAAAAACCAGGGAGAAGTGGATATCAAGAAGTAGGTCTAGATAGGAATTTAGCTCACTAGGACAAAGCTGTGAATGGATGCACCTCAAGGGACACACGTGTATTATGGGATACTTGGTTGCCGAAGGGTGCTCGAACACTGTGGCTATGGGGTCAGAAGTACATCCAGGGTGAGCGGCATCTAATTCTGTTGGTGGAGGTGATGGACACTGGTGGGGCTCTTTGTTGGAGTTATGCTTCTTCACATAATTTACACATACAGGAGGCTGTTTTGAGTAGAAAATGTCTTGCGTGAACTGTGAACTGAGGTGTGCTGTGGAGACATGTTCTGCTCAAACTAGTCACTGGGCAACATTTTGCATGAATTTTGTGTGCAAGGCATGCCCTGTAGTTAATTTTTCACATGTGATTTTGACGAACTGCAATTTGCATGAAGTGTATCACTTCGTGGAAATTATGCATATTATGTGCGGCAAAGAATGTATCATTGCGTCCAATGGTAGTGTTGGCCAGCCAGTCAGAGCCCTTATTAGAGGCCAAAGGCCATGTCTGCCCAGACTAACGTGACTGCCTCCGTCTAGCGCCTCCATTGCTCAACTCCAGCCTCATTCCCAGCCCTCAGTGTTTCACCCCAATGTCCTTGTGACTGTTAAGGCTGGGCCATGAGCTAAGGGCAGCTCATGAAAATGCTTTAGTATCACCCTGATGTTGCATAAGTGGGCTTACAGAACCCGTCTGCCCTTCAATGGAGAGGTTTGAGAGTTTCTCCCAAAAGAACAATCTTTCTCATATATTGGCCCAAAAACACAGGTTTCCATGGCAGTTCTAAAGAGCAGTGATAAACAAATATGGAAACCTGCTGGATCTGGAGGGTTGAGAGGACCCTTTAAATATGCAGGGAGTGGAGGGATACGTCCTCCCAATATAACTAATTTCAACAAAACGGTATCCCAGGAGGGATCATGGGGATTGTGATATATAATGCACAGCACACGGACTAGAGGGAAGGGTCACCCCACGTGGGTATGCTAGCTCCGCATGACTTGTGCTGGGAAGGAAAACATTCCTTTTTTATATATAGCCCTCACACACTCGAGTAGTGTCATACTTCATCATCGGGTAACTTACCTTCAACACTGATCACAACAAATTAAAATCAACTCCTGCCTCTCCAAACCCACACAAGTTACTCTTGGTGTACCCCCAAGGCTCAATACTCTCCCCTTTCCTCTGCAATCTCTTCATGGAACCCCTTACAATCATCCTGAAGCAAGCAGGGGTCAAGTCTTTAACATCTTTAAGGAGATCAAAAGGTCCCAACTTCCACTCTGGATTAAAATAGTCACTGCCTCGCTACTTCAAGGATCAATACCATACTGCCCTAAAGCTGGGCTGGTTACCCCCTACTTAAAAAACCAACAGCGGACCTCTCAGACCTTGACAACGTCCACCCAATCTCTACGATTCTGACATTAGTAAAACTCCTCGAGAAATGTGTACATTTACAACTGTGCAACCACATTGAACAATTCAGTTTCTTAGACCAGTCCCAACAGGCTTCCAACATGGCCATAGCATGGAATCGGCACTCACAAACATTGTCAATGATGCACTAAAAATGCTGGATCAGAATGAATCCTGCCTTCTCATCCTCCTTGACCTAGCATCTGCCTTCTATACCGTCAAATGTGACATCCTCCTAGACCTACTTAAATGTAAGATGGGATTGTCAGGAATGGTTCTCAACTGGTTTGCCTCTTTTCTTCAGAACAGAACTCAAAGAATCATGGTCAATATGTTCCTAATCCACCCTTCACTGGTCAGTCTAGGGTCCATCAAGGATTTGCGCTCTCACCCACTCTCTTCAATTAGAATTCCATGCAACACTAAGAATACGTCTCTGATTGTATTTTGACATACTTAGACAGCACTTAGGATCCTAAAATCGAGCCTTTTATGTCGGCATACACCACGTGTGTTGAGTAAATGGTAATGTACCTTAATTCTTAGTCCAGCAGGATTTAGTGATAGCCAGACCTCAGATCCAGAAAGCTCTGCTCAGTTCACTTATGATGTCATAAACTGCTGGTGTGAGGTGTCTCTTGTGTTTGATGGTGAGGTTTGGAAGGTGCATGTCCACTCAAGGCCTCATCTCCCCTGACTATTTTTGTTTCTGAGTCACCACAATAGGAGACACCCATGGCTTGGTTCCTGTGAGTGGTTTGATTATGTCTGTATCTTCTAGATTCCTCAGCTCCTTGCCTACTTTGGGCCTTAGATGGAAAGACACTCAATGATGTCTCAGGGCAGTGAGCTGCATGGTGGGGCAGATGCATAGATGTACCATCTTCCTTTTCAAACACCCAATTCCTTGAAACATTTTTTGGCATTCACCAGGCAGTTTGAATTTGGTGGCATGTAACTGGAATGCAAAATGAATGAACTTCAGCTTCTCCACTGTGTGGCAGCTTAGCAGCATCCTCTTACCATCCTAGATGACATATCTTTGCTCCGAAGACATGACAGTCGTAGGCAATGTCAGTAATAAATGCCCCCACCATCCGAAGTGGATTTGAGTATTTGTAGGCATTGACTTTGACGTTGGTGGGCTGTAGAGTTGGGTGGCTGAGTAGAATGTCATACATTTTCTTGCTCATCAAGTCGATAGGTGCCCCTGTATTGATGATGGTCATCACCAGTCAGCCGCCCACTTGTATCTGAAATTTTGGGGGTGTTTGGAAATTGGCTGGGCACTGGGGCAAATGGTGTGTATTGTCTTTGCCTCATTATTGTCCAATATTGCCATCACCTGAGTGGCCTGTAAGGAGTGTGACAGCATTTTCAACTCTCCTGGGTACTGCCTTTGGACCCAGCAAGGATCTACATACTTTTTTTTTTTTAATTATTCAGCTTCCCACATGGTGATTTGATTTATTGGCTCAGCTTTTATGGGCTTATGTAATGCCACCCCCTCCTCCATGTGAGATGCCTTGGCTTTTAATAGATCTTACAATATAACAATATCTTTTAATGATTTGCCGTGTTCCTGCAGTATCTCCTCCATGATATTGGCAGATCTTCACCACTAGATGAATTGCACCATAATTTCCTCTGGTTCATCCTGGAGAGTGCATGTGCTGTCCTGTTCTTTGAGATGAGCATAGAAATTATCAACTGACTCCTCCAGGCCCTCCTGTGCTTGATATAGTAGGAAGCCCTCATAGTCAGGGTTATCCATGGGACATTGACGTCTGCAACAATGGTAGTATATGGGAAAGGGAGACCTGCATTAGGAAGATTTTGAGACAGACTGTAGATATCTTCCCTCATGAGATGTAGCCGGAGAGAGAGTTTCTGGTTTTCTTCTACTGCTGTGGCAGTGAAGTATATATCTAGCCTCTCCACCCACATCCTCCACTTAGGTGTCTGTGCTGAAGGCGATCCTGAAATAACTAATCAATTGCCGGTATGAAAGCCAGCATACTGTCTTTTAGCCTTGGGGCAGACGGTGTGTGGGTGTTCCGCTGAACGTTGTGTGGGCAGTACCCGTCGTCACTGGCTTTGGTGTCTTTGTGCCAGTTTGCATTGATGTTGGCAGCTGGAACCCAGCTAGGAGTGTGCAACACTTTTTCCCACGGCCCTCCCTGGCTGAGGTCTGATGGGGCTCGGCTGCTGCTCACACCTGTGTGGGAGATCTGGGAGGTAAGGCCATTCAGTGCAGGATAGGCCTCCTGTTGAGGCCCGGTGTGTACTAAGGGTGGATGGAACATTCAGTGAAACGTCCATATGGTGCCTGGTTTGGGCCCTGAGCCGAGAGCAGAGTCTTCTACTGTAAATCCCCTCCAGCCTTGCGGTGATCGATGCCACTAAATTGTTACTGCCTCAATCTCTCTAGTGCGGCACAGGAGTGAGCGCACACAGCAGTCAGCAGCTTTGCATGCACCATTGCAGCTGCACTGCCTGGACTTGCATTGGTGGCATCTTCCCGGTGCCATACCACATGACCCCCTCCTTGTTCTCACCAAAGCTGTGAATAGCAAAACCAAGGCTGTGGATGGACTATGGGTGGGTAAAGAGGTCCACTCTGCAATGAAATCCGCAGAGGAAGGGGTCATTATATCATTTCTGCTAACCCTGGTACTTTGTCCTTGAATTTATTTTAAAAATAATTCTTGCTCAGCATTCCAATCATCCTCACAAAAAACTGATTTGTGTAAGAGTACTGGTGTTAGTTATCCTATCTATGAACTAGATACTGATTTAGTCATCTGGCTTGACTTCTTTTAGTTCTGGAAATTGACGAAGCAGTCTGAGAATCTTTTGCCGATTGAAGATGTGTTGAGCACCTTCAGACTTTTGCATTGGGTGGAAGTCTATCTCTTTGGACTCTAGAATAGTTGAATATGGGTTAGTAGGAACTCCTGAGATTGGGAGGGTGTTTGCCTGAGCCAGGAGAGCAAGAGATTTAGAATTACTCCCAGAGAGCCTGGTAGTTGGTGTATTGGGTGGGCAACCGAGGCTATCTCTCATGTTAGGGAGGTCGGCTAAAGCTGAATGATCATTACACCCAGATGTGCTGGAGCTGGCCAGTGGTGGTGCCGGATAGTGATTACAAGAGTTGAATAAGGATTTGAGAAACAAGGCCAGGCTGTCTACAATAGTTCTAACTGTATTTTGTGTAAAACTGACTTATCTGGTCGTCAACTTAAATGTACTGTCGTCCTGCCACTATGGTGAGAGGTTGGTATATGAAGTTTTGTAAGGGCTGAAGCCAAAGCCCCCGAGTCCAAGTCGTGAAGAGTTGATGCACATTCTTAGTTGTCCGAAGTATCTGTTGCGGAGTGCTGATGTTCTGCTATTTTAAGTATCAGAAATGCCATCCTCCTCACTGCCCCGTTTGTTGTCAGAGACCCAGAAGGCTTCCCTGAAGATCTTGTTAGGTTTTTATTTGGTTCCTTAGTTTTTCCAGACATCGCTACTCATGTAGGGTTGAAATGAGTCCTGATCCTCCCCATGAACACTTTTGCAAAATTGGTAGCCTTAATATTCTATGTAAGGGGCAGAGCTGTAAGGTTGATGCCCGGCCAATCAGCCTTGTTTCCTAGTGTGGTTCAAATCAAATCAAAGAAGGCTTTATTCGATTGAATGAACAAACAATCATAAAAGCTCAAAGTTAAAATCAATCTTACAATTCATACAGACATAATTTCATTATTAATTACATTCATAAAAAATAAAAAGATATTACATTTACAAAGCCTTTACACCGTAAGTTTTTTAAAAGTCCACCTAGTACACCTAGTGCAGTTTCTTCATGGAGCCCATGAACAATGGTTGATTAAGAGTCTAATGGGCAGATTTGTCATGGGTGAGACTTTTTGTTAGTGTTCCAGTGGCTATGTTTGGAAGAATCTATAGCTGTGGTTGCTGTAGTAGTTTGCTTCAGGACTGTGCCTGAGGCTGGGTGAGGTGTTTAAGTTGTATGTAGCTAAAGAGAATTTCCTGGGTAGCAACTGTATTAGATCAATGACGTCCTCCAAACATGCAAGATGGGAGATGCATGGGACAAAAGACTATATGGTTGTGTACATGTTCTCCGCTGGTTTGATCATTTGTTTCTGTAGTAATAAGTCTGAGCTGATGCTTTTTAGGAGCAGCATTTGCTGTGCAAGAGGTGTTGACTGGTTCACTAGTGTGTGGGCAATTTCTGTTAGTGTTGAACTGATTGCCCCCATAGCACTCATGCATAATTCATTATGGTAAATACCAGTTCTGCATGTTGTTTCTCATTTCCAAGTATTTACCATACCCAGTACATTTCTCAAGCAGGAGTAATAAATACATCAAACCGGGTGATATACGTGGTGCAGCAAATACCAGAATCTTTACCGATCCCCTTATAATTAAATCTCTCATCTTTCTGTTTTTACAGATAAATACAGACAGAAAACACCGTGTTTCCTTCCTGTATTTATTTTTAAAAGTGAAAAAATACGGAAAATTGTGCTTCTTGTGGGTGACTCTCCATGCTGTCTTTCGTGATTTCTAGGGAAACTGCTAAGCAGATAGACAGCAAGGGATGTTAAAAAAACAGATTCAGATTCCCCTGAAAACAGGTATATGTTAACATATATTAATAATATAATGCTGATATTTACCTGTGTAATGTTTGGCTATATTCGCTGCTAAATTTGCTAAGACATGACATTCTTCAAGGTGTGAGTGCTTAATTATCAGTTAAATAAAGTGGAACTATACCATTTTATCACTTTTTTTATTCTCAAAATGTAAAACAAATACAGACATACATAAACAAGAGGGCCCAAAAATAAATATAGATAAATACAGGCAGACATATTTAAAAAATAAATACCCAGAGCCCTAATTATATATATATATATTTTCTTAAAAACTTTTATTGAAGTATTAAAGAAAAGAACATTAGCAATACAACATCAATAGTAATATAAGTCGATAAATATATTACAATTATGTTTTGTATTATGAAAAGTGAATAGAGGAAAGAAGAAGGGAAACAAGAAGAGAAAAATATTTATATAATAACTAAGATATAGGTGTGCGTGCAGAAAGATACAAAGTGAAAGGTAACCAAAGTAAATCAGATTTGATTTTCTGAGACATCTAGAGTTAAGAAACAGTAGCTATTCTATGTTCATCACAAATAAAATTCCACCATGTTAATATAGACAATTTAGAGGTGTCTTTCCAACAAGAAAGGATCACCTTAAATGCAAAAGCAATAAAAAAAAGATCAAATAACATAGGCTTAGGAGAAATACTGTCAACGTCCGGTAAAGCTGATCCAAGTAAAACATTTTGCATTGTGTTGGAATATTACAATGAAAAATTTCTAGACGCTTTTTCCAGATAGATTCCCAAAATGTCAACACATTATAACAATAGTATAATAGGTGAATTAAGGTCCATGTCAAGGAAGAACAGGCCAGCATAAAGAAGAGGAGGTGGGAGAGAACTTGGAGATACATTCAGGGTTATTGAGATCTCTTTTATAAATTAAAAATAAAGATTGTATAATATGAGCTTCTTTAGATGTTTTAAATCATTTTAGCCAGAATTTATCCCAAGCAGGAGTAGGAAGTGAAATGGATACATTAATTTCCCACAGTTGCTCAATAGGTGTTTTGGATCTTTCAGGGACAGGTGACAATAAAATATGATATGAATAGGCAGCATTGGGTATAGTATCATGAGAGATTATACATGACGGTGTATGGGGAGTGAGTGATAGAGTAGCTGAAGGAAAGTTATTGGTTGTTAAATAAGACTGCAGAGAAGACGATATTAAAAGATATTAATGGAAAAACAAACTTGGTAAATTGTAATCTGTTTGTAATTGTGAAAAGGGAACAACAGAGTTATGGTGGACAAGGTGATAAATAAACATAATTCCTTTCTCCTTCCAGTGTTTATAATAGAATGATTTACACCAAAATTTGATAAATTTGCTATACCAAATAGAGGAGGCCAAGAAACATTGAGGAGCATCAAAACCTGCAGAAAATACAGTGTGTAACAATTGTTGGGTATATTTCAACATAGGATTTTTTGATATAAAGATGCAATTAGACATATAAATGACATTTTCAAATGAGAAATCCTTTAATAAAGAGTGTTCAAAGACAATCCATCGTGGTATGAGAGTTTCAACAAATTCATGAGTTAGAGCAAAATATAGTTTAATTAAAAATGCAGAGTGATATAATTTAAAATTGGGAAAATGGGCACCACCCTCACTCTTGGGACCTTTGAGTTTACCCAGAGCAATACGGGATGGTTTGTTATTCCATAGAAATTTAGTGAATATTGAAATAATTTGAGTGATAAGAAATAGGAATCTTAAAAGGTAACATAGATAGTGTATAAATGACATGTAGGACAATCATCATCTTAATTGTATCCAACCTGCCCCACCATGATAAGTGAAGAGGAGACCATGATGAAAGTAATTTCTGGAGTGTGGTTGTGATAGCTTTAAAAGTACAACTAATTGTGTTCAAACCAGTAGAAGAGAACCAAATTCCAAAATTCTTTATTTTGGTAGGGCACCAAGTAAAATTAGTATTAGCAAACATATATTGGTAGCATGAAGAATTTAAGGGTAATATTTCAGTTTTAGAAAAGTTCAATGTATATCCAGCAATACTGGAGTATAAATGAATTTCGTGTAGAAAAGGAGATAAAGAAGAAAGGGGATTTGGCATACGGACTAAAATATCATCAGCTTAAGCTGACAGTTTAGTTTCAGTGGAATTGTGTACAAAGCCTGAAATGAGTGTGCTATAATGAATACGTTCAAGGAAAGGAAAGGTTTTAAACAGAGAACGAATAGCAAAGGGGAAAAAGGACATCCTTGTTGTGTACCTCTGTGTAACCAAAAATAATGGGAAAAATGATTATTAACGAAAATACTAGCACATTAAGCAGAGTATAATAATTTAACAAATGAAATTAAATTAGGGCCAAAACCATACCATCGGAGAGTTGTAAACATTAATTGCCAGTTAATACGATCAAAAGCCTTTTCGGCATCAAGAGACAATGCAGCTAGAGGAGATTGGTATTTTTTTACTAAAAGCAATGGCATTAGAAATAGAAAATATTCTAGCATTCTCAGTGGCCAGTCTGCCCTTAACAAAACCAGATTGATCAGTGTGGATCAATAAGGGAACAATAGTCTCAAGACGGGACGCTAGGATTTTGGCAAATATTTTGCAGTTATAGTTAATAATGAAATAGGATGATAATTTTTAGAGAGGGTGTGATTTTTATCAGGTTTGGAAATAAGGACGATCAAAGCTTCTAGAAAAGAACCAGTAGCCTTAAATTCTGCAAGAAAAGAATACAAAAGTTTAAATAGTTTAGGGGCAAAAATGGAGGAGAAAGAGGAGAAAAATTCAATAGAAAGTCCATCAGGACCAGGAGCCTTGGCTTGTTTTTAAGGATTTGATGGCATCCGTAATTTCATGGAGAGTTATATCAACTTTTAACAAATCAAATTTATCAGGCATAGTTTAGAGGATTAGGTAGGCCACTAAAAAGGCGTTCATATTATGCTCTGAGGGGTACAATGACTGGTAATATTCTTGAAAAGTGGTAGAGGTGTCAGCATCAGAAGATGCAATTTCATTAGTATGTTAATTTAGAATGTGGCCAATATTTTTACGTTTTGATTTGGTTTTAAAGAAATTAGCCAACATCTTGCCCACCTTGACCTTCATGATATTTCGATTTAACTTTAAGGAGGATATTACAGGCATGAACTGTGGCAAGTTTGTCAAGAGTAGACTTGAATTTAAATAACTCGTGTAGGACACAAGAGGGTTTACAGGCAAAATATGTATGTTTGTTGTTGTAATAAAGTAGTGTATTTTGCATGATTGAGTTTTTTTCCTCCTTGCTGAGTAAGCTATAATGAAGGCATGAAAGGAGACCTCAAAGGCATCCCAAGTGTTAGGGATAGATATGTCCGAAGGTTGATTAATTGCAAAAAAAACTTGTTAATAAAGGCAGTAGCTTCAGAAAGGAATTTTTTATTGGAAAGGAGAAAGTTAAATAATGTCCATCTTTGAATTATTCAAAGATATATCAAAGGAAGAAAAACATGGGCATGATCAGAAATACAAATAGAGCCAATCTCTGAGGATTCGATATAAGGAATTAGATGTTTACTTATTAAAATATAAGCAATTCTAGAACAAGTATGGTGAACATTGGTGAAAATCGTGAATTCAGAAGAATCAGGGTTACAAGTTTTCCAAACATCAAATAATGGACAAGACGAGTGGCAATGGCAGATTGAAATGCTCTAGGAGATTTGTCAGGATTACATTTACATTTAAACTGTCTATCAGTAAATGGTTCTAACCATTGATTAAAGTCTCCTGCAACAATAATGTTAGGGTTGTCAACAGAAGCTAAAATAATCTTGATGTGGTTCTAGAAATCTGGGTTTGGTTTAACAGGACCAACAATATTAAATAACGAGGTTTTTCTGATATGAATGACAACCTTAGCAATTACACATCGTCCATCATTGTGTGAATAAAATTTGTGCTTAAAAAAGGAATAGGAACACCACCTTTACGATTAAACGCAGGAGAGTATAAAACATGGCCTACCCGTTGTTGTTTCAATTTAAGAGATTTTACATTGTTACAATGAGTTACCTGCAAAAAAGAAACATGTGAATTCAATCTGGGCAAGTGAGATGGGTACTTTTTGTCTTTTAACAGGATGTCTCAGACCACGAACCTTCCACAAGACAATGTTAAACATATTGGGGAATGGGATAAAAGATACAGGAATACAGATGACATGCTGCGTGAACACTGCAAAAAATAAAAAGACACCATATATTCAATAAATATGTAAGATATACACAGTATGAAAAGAGAAAAACAAAAAAACAAAAAAGCACTCACCAAACAATCCCAAAAAATAGTAAAAAACAATTAGTAGGGAAGGCTAAAAGAGTGATAGCAAGATAAAGAAATAGACCAAGGACAGAGGTCCAGATCTAAGGTGAAGAGTAAAAGAGATGAGCATGGAATGCAACAGCACCAAGAGCAAGAAGAGCAGTGCAAGGATAGAAGCTAAGATATAAAAGAGAAAACAGCCATATAGAAACAATATTGAGGAAGATAGAAGAAGTACAAGAATGTGAGAGCAACCAGAAATAGTTAGAATTATTTAGGAGCGCTGGGTATAAGTATCCCCAGAATGCTGGAGATTTTATTTTGACAGGGTCATCAAAGCAGTGTGTAGTGCCCTCATGAGTGATTTTACATAAGCTAGGGTGAAAAATTGACGAATGGCAAGGAAAGGAAACTTTGGTAAATCGGGCACAGAAGGTTTAAGGTTGATGAGGGACGTTTTCTGACAGGTGGTTGATCAAGGGGACGGAGGTTAAACAGCACTTGTTTCTTAAGAAAACAGGGAGAAGTTGGAGAGTAACACAGGAGGTTACACATAATGGACTGCACATTTTTATGTTGAAGTTGGAGATTAGTTTGGGGATTATGGAGTGGTGTTTAAGGGGAAAGTGGGTCTGTTGTGTAATGGAAATGGATACATTTAACATTTATTGTTTTGGTGGGGTTTACATGTTATGTGATGGTAATATCGATATTTTTACAATTTTAGATACTCCTGAGGAAGGTTTTAAAAAAAAACGAAATGCATTGAGTAAAGAAAAAGTATCGAATCTGGTGGATGTTTGGAAATTCGAAATATTCATGTATAGGCCTGGATGGGCAATACATTGAGTTTAACAATCAAAAAATGCAAAGAATTTCATCTTTTGACGTGATGTTTGGATTAAAAAGGACAAGATAAGGTTAAAATGAAGGAAATAAACATGATGAAACTTGGATTACTATAGTGGAGGAGTATTAATTTGGAAATACCTATGTGCATATGCTGTGCAACCCGCGTGTGACCTGCAAACATAGCAGGCCACCCCCCTTCAGAATGTATAATTGTCTCATTAGTGAACGAAGAGCAAGAAATTATTTCCTTCTGGTATTAGTAGCATTAGAGAGATCTTGAGAAATATGATTGGTGTAACCAGATCATATAAGATGACGTTTTACTTTTGCTGCCTTCAACACACTAATCAGGTCTGTAAATTATATATATAACATTATAATTCCTCTGGGTTGGGTAGAATGAGTTAGGAAACAACCAAGACGATGTGCATGTTGAATGTTCAATGGTGGATCATGCTGATGGTCCAAAAGTACAGGCAGGAACATTTTCAAGAAGATAAGAAGGTCCGTGCCTTCCATATTTTCTGGTAGGCCATATGAATGAAGGTTGTTATTTCTATTTCGTTTTTCAAACTCCTCAGAATGCAATTTGAGCCGTTGGATTTCTTGTTTCACCATAGGAATCCTGGTAGTAGCATCATACAAATCACTTATGCGTTGCTCCATGTTGAACAATTTTGCTTCCGTAGTGAATCATCTATCCTCAGTTTGTTGAGGTTTTTCATTGGTAGCAGTCAGGGAAGGTTTTAAGCCCCTCACCTCATCAAGGTTAGCATCAAGAACAGGATTGTGCGATTACATAATGGGTGAGGGGGGGGATTTTTCACCCGCTTTGGTTTAGTAGCAGAAGAGGAAGGCTTAATAGAAGCAAAAGTGCCACTGCCTATTGTAGCGTAATGAAGAGGATGATGTGTAGGTTTTAGTGACGGTCTGAGTCTGCCCATATGCTGTATAAACAGCACAAAGAAGTATACAGATGTGGAAATAAGTGAAGAGAGAAAAAAAATGGATCAAATGTGAGCACAATATGAGATATCCAGAGTGAAGAAAGCACTCAAAAATATTCAAAAACCCAGCATGAGAGAAAAGTAGCAATGTCTATGTAGAAAAGTTGTGAGACTTCAGCAGAGAAGCATTTTCAGTGGCATATATAGGAAAAAAAAATTGCCAGAATAAGCATTGAAAATATGTCATGCACAAAGCCCTACCGAAAACAATACTTTGCCGGGTGTTCAATTGTTGAAAACGCAGGTATTCCACAGCAGGGAGCCATAAGAGATGTGAGCGGCACACCCATAAAATGGCGACCGGCCATGTTTGAAGAGACAAACTCACCCTCGTAGCTCCGGGTCAGGCTTGTGCATATAAAGAGTCAGAGCAGCGCAAAATGTCGCTCTGACTGAAGAGGACATCATGGCAAGATGCAGCCAACCCAAAGCAAAGAGGAGAGGATGCATAAAGAAGAAAAAGCGGAGCTTATCCGACCGCCGCCATCTTTCCCGCTGCGCAGACCACACACACCCAATTATATTCTATCAGAGCCTTTTAGCCCTGTTTATTCCCTACATTTACCACATTTTACCTTTTCCCTTAGCAGAAAGCAGGTGACTACTGTGGGGAAAAGGATGGGATAAGGGGTCAACCTCAAGCATGTGATGTCATTGAGGTCAAAAGGGACATAAAGTCCCTTTTCCTACACCTAGCATTGTGGCAAATTCATGTCCACACAGAGTCAACCAGTTTGTTTTTCTACTTGTAAAACAATTCCAGATAGAACTGAGTATCAAGCCGACCCACGTAGTTTATGATGTGAAGTGAAATCCTTGAAAGAATAGCTGTACAGGGTATTTCATCACCAGCCAGAATGATCTATTCTTAAGGCAACTTGGAATGCTCTGGCTCGTCATAAACACAGACACCAGCTCCACTGGCTCATTACAGGTAGACCGTGGGGAGTGCAAGAGCCCCCAAGTCATTGAGTGCTCTAATAGCTTTATCAGCGTGCTGAGCTCTTCCAACACTTCAGCCAAGACATGTAATAATTCAATGCCTAATTTCTCTGCTGCAGCAAATGCACTGCAATGTCTATCACAATACTGTGTACCAGGTAGATGTGTACCAGGTATATGTCTGACCGCAGGAGCAACAGGAGGGCCTGGTGCACACAAGGCTCCATGTATCAGCTCCCACTGGGACTAGGTAACCATCAACATGGGTACTGTTAATGCTGACAGCATACTACAAGGTGCACAGAGTCCAACATAAGCCTGCATCCATGCGGTTTTACATCAGAGCAAGAAGTGTGGAGGACAAGACCAAAGCTTCTCACATTGGCTCCTACTACCGTGTGCTCTACTAACAGACATAAAAGTCTCAGCATGCACCAAAATGGTGAATCAGCCATGCAGGCGAGGCGTTGGATTGCATCGAATTGGACAAGGAAACTGCACATGCAGTGCCTGGATAGCGCCAGAGCCGTCAACAGCTCCTGGCATGGACCAGGCACCATCTGCTCTACCAATGTGTAAAAAGGACCATGATGCACTAACGAGGCATAAATTGTGGCCTCAACGTGCTAAACCAACACCAACATAATACAACAAGGAGGGTATAGAATCATATAATTTGCACTGCACTTTGCTTCTCCTAATGAGGCCTCCAAGCTCAATCTGGGTGATTTAGAGCTGCTTAGTTCATTATGCATGATTGGGGCTTCATTGAGTGTTATATGTAGGAAATATTTTAGTATCATGCGCTATGGTAGGTGGTGTGCTCAAGCTATATCGCTGCATAGGGTCTTAGACTGCTAGGGCTGCAATGCCTAAATAAATATCCTTCAATAAATTTGAACAAGAACTACAAATAATTTTCATGTGTGCGAGAAACTTGCGCAGAGAATTGGCATCATCTTCTTTTTAAAAAAAATGGCTGTACCAAGTTCACATAGTTAACAACATTTGTTTGTAAAATAGTGGATGAAAATCCGACAATAAGTGTGTTTTGCGTAAGTGTTGGAACCAGCACATCTGGTTGCCTGAAGGGATGTCCCCAGCCAGGCAGAGCCTACAGCTACCGTCAAGGGTGGGTGCTTACATGCACTATATAACCTGTGTTCACCCTTGGGTAGCTTGGCACTGAGCAATCAGGCTTAATCCAGAGGCAATGAGTAACACAAGGCACAGCAAAAAATTGTGATAAATACACTGAGCGTCACAAAAGAGACTTCACACAAGATTTATGTAAAAAAGTTTGGATTAAACATAAATTTTCAGTCTTTATAACATAAAACACATTTGGAATTATTACTAACAATACTAGGCCCACTCGTATGACTATATTATCCTATGATATTAACAGTATGTACTGAGGGACAATCCCTAATCTAAACTCCCCCACAGAGGGATCACCCTTATGCAGTGCAACACGCTGTCCATTCCAGGCCCACCTTAGCTATCCTGATAATACAGTCCCACACAGTTATCTGGCACACCCTGGGTCACAATGACTTCAACAATATGTACATACATGTAACAAGAACACTTTTTAGCAGCACAGTGGGCCAGAGCCATACGGAAAACCCAATGTCAGATGTGTTGTGCTTTTAGCACCAAATCATTGTATAACGCGGCACCACTGGCCAGTGTTGTGAATCACAGACGGTCCACACACCATCACTCCCACTCACACTCACTCACTCCACACCGCTCTTACGTGTGACAGGTAACTGTAGGAGAGTGGGGTCTGCAATCCTATGGTCACCCCAGATTTTTGCTTTTTGCTTCACTGGTTTACGACTTTCCCTGGCTGTGGGCCTGCTGATCAGACCCACAGCCTAGCTGTTCTCTCTCTAAATTGACAAGCATGTACTTTAGGTGCATTTACCAATTGGTACTGGGCCACCTTATCAGTCCCTGTACCCAGGGCATAGGTGTACCCAGGGCCTACCAGTGGCTGAAGCATGTATTATGCCACCCCTGGCTGGCCATCTAAATCTGATACAACTGGCTGCATGACAGCTGGGGCAAGGTGTAGTAAACACCCTTTGCTGTAGATATAGTATACCTATATCTAACCCTAAAATGGACACATATATTCCTATCAGTCACTCCTATGGCAGGCCTTATCAATCCTGAAGGCAGAGTGCTTGGAATTATGTGAGATGGTGCTCTGGCATGAGCTGAGCCCGTTTGCAGCTTGCGGAACCAAGTCCTAATAGCTGTTCCATGATAACGCTATACCATATACTCTTAAGTGCATTATCAACCTCGCGGTTAAATGCCAACTCTGGTATAACATTATCAAAACATGTCGAGTAAGGTGTCATACGAATTGGAATACTACCCCCTCGCCAATTCTGGCGACGGGGGTAGCATTCCACCCTTCTAGAGGGACACGACATGTATGTAACTGTGAACCCCGGTTAAAGTTAACTCGAGCCTCAGCATCACAAAATGGATGCTGCCACCACAGACACAAGTCTGACCTCCTGCTGCTGGGAGTCCTTCCAGCGAGGATGGCCAGGACAAAGGGTTTCCTGCCTTGGGAGGTGCTAGCACCACCCCAGACAGGATTTTGTGTATTGAGGTAGGGAGGCCTGAAAGGAATGAGACATGCCTGGGGCACACAAGGTGCCCTGTGCATACACCGGTTCCAACCAGTTGCTGGGGCCTCCCTGCCCCAGCTCTGGCGGGAAACCGGACAAAGGATAGGGGGTGTAACCACCCCCCTTCCTGGTCCCACCCAGTGGAGGGACCTAGTCAGTAGTGCTGCCCCCTTTAGGAGAATAAAGGTAGGAGCTGGTCCCATTCCAAATTAGATTATCCTGAACTATTCAACAAGAAGAAACTCTGGCCTTCGACGTTCTGCTCCACAGAAGACTGAAGAATCTCCCTTGTGGACAAGGAGTGTCCACCCTGCAACTGCAGGCACCATCAAGCGTCCAGCTGCTTCACTTTGTCGTCTTCCCTCGAGGATCCAGACTTCAGAGCCCGACGAGACCCGGATTCCCAGACCTCTCCAACCTCAACTCACATCTACAGCAAAGCTGAGAACCGTGGGTGCGATGAGACACGTGGGACCGGCCATCTTGAACGAACCTGCACTTCGCTTCCAGCACGACTCCCGAGGTAAACTCGACCAAGTGCTTTGGGGACTGAGAAGCCCCAGCCCCGAGCAGCCCCTGCACCGAAGATCAGCCCTCCAGCATCCACGAGATCTGCGTGGGGCCCTTCTGCTTGGTTCCTGCTCGACGCGTTGTCTGGTCACTTGCCGGCTGGCTGGCTAGTGGCCTTCTAGACGACGAACCTTTGAATGTTCACTGCTGGTCTGGTTGCTCCAGACTGGCTCTTGCTCCCTTCCAACAGAGGGGCACCCCGGACTCTCCTAGTCCGCACCAGACGCTTTCTTCACTCACCGCGTGGGTTGCCTTTGCCAAGGCCTGTTGAGTCCCAGCCAGGATCCGACACCGCCAACAGCGAGAGCCTGCGTGGGACAGCTCGTGCCTCCATCCTGGTCGTCGAAGACACCTCCTGGTTCACGTGGCTGCAGAGTCAAGCGTCCACCCTTCACCTGATCGCGACATCGACATCTGGTTCCTTCCTGGTTCCACTCCAGTCACTGGCTAGTGACTGTGAACATTGTCCCCTCTGCTTTCAGGTCTCCTTCTTCAACAATCCACCCTTGGATTGCACCGGACATCTTCCTCCTGGTCGCCTGCAGCATCTTTTCTTTCAGGCTCCATTGACTTCAACGCGAGAACCCGACGCACTTTGACACCTATGCACCCGCAGCCCGTGGGTGAGGTAACGAGAGCATTTCGGTGCTCAAGGGTAGTTTAACTGTCCTAG
The DNA here is from genome assembly GCF_964261635.1 of Lissotriton helveticus. NCBI lineage: Eukaryota > Metazoa > Chordata > Amphibia > Caudata > Salamandridae > Lissotriton > Lissotriton helveticus. The sequence continues at coordinate 1,969,662,642 of NC_136065.1, forward strand.
TGTCCAGTTCCACAGTCGTTTTAGTCCTACCTAGTCAGGATTGTCCGTACTCACCTTTAACTTGAACTGTACTGTCCATAGACGTTGTTACGCATCTCGCGTGTGAGTTCACACTCTGCACACGCGTCCCGTGGGCCTCCTATTACTTACCTGAAGTTAGTATAGCGTGGTCCCCTCGATCCTACAGCCTCTGGACAGCTCCATTCCGATTATCGACTTTCACATTCCACTTACTTAGTATATGGTTTGTCGTGCCCCTAGGGCACCATTGTAATTTTGTGCGACTTGTAGTATTTTTCGTAAGAGATTGTCATGTGCTTAGCCCTCTGACCTCATAAAGAGTTCAGAGGTGTTGTTATTAATAAATAGACTGTTTATTTTCATAACAACCTGTGTGGTGTCCTTTCATCTGGTATTCAAGGGGTTATATTGTGGTAAAACAGCTGGCTTCACATGCCAAAAGAGTTTAGCCTAAGACTGCTTTGTCCATGCTACCATTAGGATAGCTGGTCTATAAGGTTGACTTACAACCAATCACCATAAGGGTTGTTTGGACTGATACAAAGGTGATCACTAGAACTAGTGAGCATCATATATCAGGCCAACTTATCACAGTAACCAACACAGTCTATAGAGAACGCTCTTGCACACATATGCACTCAGCACCCTAATGCAGAGTCACTGGTGCCAAGCAGCTCAATGAACAACACCCTCTGCAGACTACCTGGCCCCAGCCTCCCTCCACGCTCCAGTGCACCCCAATTTTTGTATACCCGAGGATGGTAAATAATCAATTCCACCTCCCAGACACAAGGCCGCACACCGTCGAAGTCACTTAGTCTTGGTCTTCGGGAAGCATGTGGGAATTTGTAGCAAGATAATAAAGAAGTAGACCTAAACAAGGGGAGTTTAGCAGCCACTCGGGAAGTTCACGCACAGGTCTCAAAACACAATGGTGTCACGCAGTCTCTTGAACCACTTCCAAACTGTCTCTGAAGCGTTCCTTCGACCCAGTCAATCTCTCTCAATACTAACTGGTGCCAAGATGTCTTCTGAAGGAGCCATGTGAGAAAAGGGATGTTTGTCTGCCACAATGAGGGTCAAAAAGGGAACAACTGATGAACGGGGAGTGACACAGGGGAGCCTCTCGATAGGATGAGGCACCCCAGCAGGTACACAATTACAATGCTCATGTGAAGGCAATCTGGGCACAGCATCTGGTGCATGTTGTTTTGAGTTACACCTGACACTTCAGATCTCAATCACGATGAGTTGCAAATTCCATACCTCCCTGGAAATTAGGCACTATGATCGGTGCACGTTAAATGGGTTGCACCAGACAATTCCGGACACACACAATGAAGAGTTGCAAATTCAGTACCTCCTTAGAAAGGAGTCACCACGTCCGGTGCATGATGAAATGGGTTGCACCAGTCCAATCACACACACAGGTGCAAGTGGACACCACACAGAATAAGCATGCATTCAGCGTGTCAAACAAAAGAGCTATGAAATGATAGATGAAGCAGGTCACTTTGGATCCCTCAATCGGTGAATCTGATCACCACCAGCTATGAGTGTCATGGTTCCTGTATTTCAGGAACCACACGCATTCCATGCAGGCAAGATTTCTTAACTCCGCGCTCAATCTGGTCTCCAAGCACAAGTATTTTCCACGTTCACATCACGCTACCTGTTGGGATTTTGTAGCCGATATGGGCACTTGAGAGGGCACTGCTCTCCAGATGTAAGGTAGATGGGGTATGTCCCTCTCTAGAGATCTTTGACGTCTCTGAGATCCCTGAGAGAACGGAGGCCTGCAGACAGGCCCTTGGAGAGCACACTTCAGGGTGCCACACTTCAACAGGTCTTGGCCCAGGCAAGCCACTATTCTTAAAGGACACCCTGTCCTCTTAGTGGGCACTAATCCTCCATGTGCAAAACAGAGTCCTCAGGCACTGTGCAATACGCAGTCCGGTTCTCCGGTCCCGCATCCCCGGAAGCATATCTCACTCTTTGCTGAAGGATGGCACCCATAGTTATAATATAGTATACCTTTGAAGTTAGAGGACAGTGTAGAGTTTTTCCTTTGAACCTAGGTGTCTCCCCTAATTTGTAGGCCTGTCTGCAATGGGGCCAAGGACTATAGATTTTAATCTTTAGTGGGCCATGCGCCGTCCTCAGAGGCCAAGTGTCAAAAACCTGGACCTCCCTATCTATTCCATCCAACCCTCGAAAGGCAGAGAACTGTCATTACCATTGTAAGTACATGGTTTATGGCTGTTGCTGGGGAATGCACAGATGTGCTCCCCCGACCTCTGGTCCCACTGGAACCAGGCACCATGGCCCATGACACTTCGAGAGCATAGAATGCCCATATTCCTTAGGTGGCATTCACAAGCAAGTTATGCCAACATCATCTTTACCATTGGAAAGGGTTTGGCATGTCAAATCCATTGACATGAAACATCATGAGGCTGCTCAATTGCAATCCACTATTGCAGCCTGAGGAAATGTCAATCATATCCCCAAGTCATCTTTTGGGGAGAGCAAGTCTCATCGTCAGTGAAAACATGCATAGGTATTCCTCACTACCCGGGCGCACTTGCGCTATTGCGCACACTCACCTTCAATGGCAGGTCTGACACTTAGACTTCAGCACCAGATGTGCAGGTGCACCCACCCTGGTCTGCAATGACAGACTGGACACAGGTTTAATTAAGAAGGGGGTCAGGGTGCACGCATGCCTGCAACGGCAGGCTGCTCAATCGATCAAAGGCACCATAGGTGCGGATGCGCACTCAGCAGCCTGGGCTCACAGGCTGCTCCTGAGCTTACTCGGTATAGATACTAGCGTGCACCCACCAGTCTGCACTTGACAGATCAGTCCCCTGAGCTTGCCCATGCCCTAGCACCTTTAGGAGCAAAGAAGCACACACCACCCTATCTGGCCAGCAAGACACAGATTGACCCCTGATGGATGCAATTGTGCACACACGGCCTGCATCAGCGGACTTGGCACCTCGCCACCTGCACCATAGGTGCATGTGCACAAACACATGCCTGTCCCGGGAGGACTGACCAGGGTATTAGAACACATGGATGGAGGTGTACACTCATCGACCTGAGTCGGGAGGTCAGGCAGCTATCACCAATGCCATAGGTGGCAAGGTGCAACCTTGCACCTGCAACGGCAGGCTGGACACGTACTCGAAACAGCATGAGGGCAGGTGCGCGCACTCAAGCCTGAATGGCAGACTGGGCGCTTAGTCCACATTCCACAGGACCTAGTGTGCAATCCCTGGTCTGCGTTGGCAAACCGCCCCATGTTCCAGAACACAACACATCTTCCTTTTATGTACAGGAAGGCATGTGCACTTCCACACTGCCTGAACCCTGAAGATGTGCTCATAGCCCGGAGACCCCATAAGAGAATCAACAACATCTTAGGAGTATTCTCCTAGGAAGAGCCAAATTCCAATGCAGGGGAAGCCCCCCGTGTTGGGTTCCTCACTACGTGAGCCAGAAATATTCATTTGTATCTGCCCAGCCTTCAGCCTACCACCCCGCGCCCTTCAGGGTTTCCCTGGGGGGCCCTTCTGGTACGGGACAACCCAGTCAGGGTTGACAAGGGAGAAAATGATGCCAACCTAGGCAGGGGTGCAATGGCTCCACACCACCCTGCGCTGACTGGCCTGATACATGGTTGTCCTTCTATCTGGTGGGTGGCACACTCTGTACGACGTTCCACTACTACCCGGTGCCGTACCTGCCCTATGTGGTGTACCTGTTTACAGGACGCACAGAGGTATGGCACCTAAACCCATTATGTATGCAGCCCTCTACCCAATGTGGGCTAGGCTGGAACGTCCAAATTCACTCTGCAGTAACAAAACAAATCAACAACAAAAAATTCACTCTGCAGTACAGTGAAAAGGTGCCCCGATTCCTGAGGTCATGCGGACATAGTCAGTAAAGACTATAAGGAAATAGCAAAGCAAAAAGTTTTGGGGTAATTTTCCCCGAGAAAGGCAATGTCCAACAGTAAGAGAATACACAATTAAACCTTTTGAGGGAGACGCTTGAACGATCTGCTACAAAAAAAACCTTTTTGTGCAGGAAAATCCTGTCGCATAAGAACATTTATAACAAACACGCTCACTTATTTAAGAAGAAAAGCTTGCATTTTCCAAAACATATACAAAATAATTACAAATTTGCGGATTCCTAATTAATGGGCTTTTTGTGTGAGCTGAGCCCGATGCCCCTTTTATTTTTAGGTTTCGCCTGGAGCACGGAGCTTTAGCTCCGCTTCCAGAGAAATCTGTAGTTTTCAGTAAGGGACACTTGAATCCGCCCTCTGTTCCATTGGCTAGCTCCATAAATGGAGGCTAGCCACTGGAACAGAGATCTGTCCGTCATTCACGGACCAAATTCGGGGGCGTTCCCGAGATTTTTTCCATGGGCGTTCCCTCTGTGTAGTCATCGGGCGGTGGGCGGGGTTTCTTTTTTTTGTCGTCCGTGTTTGCTTTTGTCATTACGAGGCCGCCCGCCGCCGGAAGAAGTCTTCCTCTGGTAAGTGCTTGTTGCGTCTCATGTCGTCTGTGCCGTTCCGCCCCCCCCCGTGCGCCGTTCCCAACCCCCCCCTCCTGTGCCCGTTCCCGCCCCCCTCCCGCTGTCCGTGTGTCATATTTTACCCTGGATCTTGTTTTGCAACTTTTGTACTTGCACCAGTGAACTAAGAAACCGGTGCCTTAATCGGTAGCTTGCCCTCATGCGTTTCAAGCCTCGTTTTATTTATCTAACACGGCCTCCGCTCTCCCCGCCTCCCTCTCCCCTCCCACAGCAGATCCCCGCCTCCCTCGTCTCCGGCCGGGCTCCCGGCTGCTGCTCTTGTGCTAATCATTTTTAATGGATTTACAATTAGCAAAGCAGCAATTATTAGCAAAGCAATTAGCAAACAGAAAAATATTTGTGTTAAATGAGTTTTCCGATCAGTATCTGCTCCTCCGCTCTCCCCGCCTCCCTCTCCCCTCCCACAGCAGATCCCCGCCTCCCACAGCAGATCCCCGCCTCCCGAGCCGCAGCCGGTCCCGATGCCGTAAACACTGCAAGCTGAAGATGGCCATATGGTGAAGCCTCTGCCTCAATGTCTGCCTGTAATATTAAGGAGCCGTTCTGAGGGCATACCAGGTCGTGTTCATCGTCTCATTTGAATTAGACAAGCACTGTTAATATGCGGAGATTCATCACATTTTAAAGATTTAAACATACGGAGTTTAAGGGATTCGCCACGAATAAATCGCGTCGTTTTAGCCCAAGTGCGGAGCTGAGATTGGAGCAGACCTAAAGCGGGTAACTTTCGCTCTTAGACCAGATCACCTCCCCTATCACTCTCTGTGTCCACGTTATTCTCGAGCTGTGGAACCCAGATCCGTGCTGACGTATTCTTGGGCATAAAGAAGATGCTGACCCAGTCTGACCTCTACTTGAGAACACCTGACAGTCAAAACTGAAAGGTTGTCACTTATGAGCAGGGGACATCCGAGTGAAATCCAGGATTCGGCCCTCCAAATGAGAGACTGTTGAGTTGTAGGGCTTCGGTTGTCGATGTTGTCCATTATGGGCCCCTGGCCTTCCCCCCAGCACGATAGCTCAGGGGGTGCACGTGCCTACTGCTGAGGTATGTGTCTAGCTCTCGGTCACGCGCTCAATAACAGCAACACAGCTGAAGTATTGACCAGATGTATGTGCAACCCTCGGGCCACAAGTTCCAATCACTAGAAAATAGCACATAGGGTTGGAGTGCCTACTACTGAGATGTATGAATGTATGTGTGTGTAACACTCAGGTTAACGGTTCCCGACACAGGAAGGTAGCTGAAACTGTCATTGTGCCTGCACCTTACATATGCATTTAACCCTCCGGTCACAGGTTCCAAGCACATAAAATCCCTCAATGGTCTAGTGCCCCTGCCATAAAGATCTTTATACAACATGCCTATTTCAAGGGCAATTCCGAAATAGCACAGCATAGTATACAGTGCGTTTTGGGAGGGGGGAATAAAGTCAAATAAACTACCCAGCAAGTTTCAGAGCCCCAAATATGAAGGCAGGGTTACCTGTCTCGGAGGTGCTTCTGAGAGGCAGTCCGGCTCGGCCACCTTCTACAGGAGCTCTCACCAGAGAGGCCCGTAGTCGGGGGCGCTTAGCTGCAGGTAGAGGAGGGGCAGCTTCCGGTAGTCTCTGCGAGGAGCGGCCACCATAGGACGAAGAGGCACCTGTGAGAGACTGCAGCCTCAACGCCTGTGAGAGCCCGAGCTCTGCTGGAGGAGACACGTGAAGGAGGGGGGAGGGGGTGCACGCGGGAGCGGAGCAGAGAGATGCTGCAGGCTGGACACTGAGCACCACGGCACCAGACTGGTCCGCTCTTCCCGCTCAATTGACTCATCGCACTTCGCTACATTCCCTTCACAGTGCCCCCTCAGGGGGGGGCTCAAACACGAGTGGAGATGTAGGGTTCTCTACAGTGGGTGAGGGTGATAACCAAAAGCAAAGCTGCCATTTGGGTCCACCACAAGGAGAGGTTGTGGGCACCTTTTAGGGACCAGGTTAACAGCACTCATCTTAAAAGGGGGATTGGGGATATTGACAACACTGTTGTATCTTCCCAAGAATAAATGAGCGCACTGTACACAGCAAACTATAGCGTAATTTATAATTTAATATCTAGCCTCTCCAAAAGATTGTTTCCCTGCCCCCTGGCTGTGATTGCTTCCCTGCCCCCTGGCTGTGCTTGCTTCCCTGCCCCCTGGCTGTGCTTGCTTCCCTGCCCCTGGCTGTGCTTGCTTCCCTGACCCCTGGCTGTGCTTGCTTCCCTGCCCGTGCTTGCTTCCCTGCCCCCTGGCTGTGCTTGCTCCCCGCCCCCTGGTTCCCATTCCCCTGGCTGTGCTTGCTCCCCTGCCACCTGGCTGTGCTTGCTTCCCTGCCCCCTCGCTGTGCTTGCTTCCCTGCCCCCTGGCTGTGCTTGCTTCCCTGCCCCCTGGCTGTGCTTGCTTCCCTGCCCCCTGGCTGTGCTTGCTTCCCTGCCCCCTGGCTGTGCTTGCTCCCCTGCCCCCTCGCTGTGCTTGCTTACCTGCCCCCTCGCTGTGCTTGCTTCCCTGCCCCCTCGCTGTGCTTGCTTCCCTGCCCCCTCGCTGTGCTTGCTTCCCTGCCCCCTCGCTGTGCGTGCTCTCCTGGGTGTGTGTGGCTTTGGGTGGGTGGGTGTTGGTCTGGGTGGGTGTGTGTGGCTCTGGGTGGGTTTGTGTGGCTCTGGGTGTGTGTGTGTGTGTGTGGCTCTGGGTGTGTGTGTGTGTGTGTGGCTCTGGGTGTGTGTGTGTGTGTGTGGCTCTGTGTGTGGCTCTGCGTGTGGCTCAGTGTGTGGCTCCGTGTGTGGCTCTCTCTGTGTGTGGCTCCGTGTGTGGCTCTCTGTGTGTGGGTCTGTGTGTGTGGGTCTGTGTGTTTGTGTGTGGCTCTGTGTGTGTGTGTGGGGGGGGGGGCTCTGTTGGTGTGTGTGGGTCTGTGTGTGTCTGTATGTGTGTTTTTGTGTGGCATTTGCCAGGGATTAAACTATTGGCATTGTAAATGACAATGCCATTTATTTATCTGTTTTGAAGACCAACACATAAATACAAATTTTGTCATTACAGTGCCAATAGCTCAAACTTTTCAAAAGGCGAAACCATTGCATTGTAAATGCTTGTTTAGTCTTGTCAAGGCTGCATGATAAGATTAGATGCCTTTTTGATTAGGTCAAGCAAAGCCAAGTACACAGAGAGCAGGCTTCGCGTGAGCTCATTCAACTATTGGCTTGACAAGACAAGATTCTGGTAGACAGCTATGCCTGTAAAGCCTTCAAAATAGATGCTAGCAAGCATTACTGCAAATCTTCTACCCATGGGGTTTCTTAAAGGGGATAACCAACATCCAAATCATTCTTCTTCCCTACAAAGGTAATCTGTGAGATTTATGTAACAAAAACCATGAAATCAGGCCTATAACCTTTGCCATACCATTTCAAGAGAAACAGCATCTGAAATACCGTTTCCTAGTGAACCAATCAGGCTTTTAGCTGTTATTATTGATTTGTCACCTAAGCAACTCAGGCCTACTGTATTTAAAGTAAACCTTCACACAAGGCATCGATCAGGCATATAGTGATAAAGTTATAAAAATATACACATTTACAGTTGGCAACGCAAAACCCAAAGGGCCTGATTATGATGTTGGGCGGACTCACGTCTGTCTGGCATCGCTGCGGTCTCGGGACCTCTGGTCGGTGGTCCCGACACCATTACAATGGAACCGCACATGGTGGGGTTGCATACTCCCATTTCCCTATGGGTGCTTGTGCTTTAAACCGGCCATAGCACAAACTCACATGAAGAAATGATAAATCCCTGACGGTGCCTGCCACACGGTGCTGAACAGGGGTGGCAGAGTGGGCTAAAGAACGGTGATGGATTAAACCCAGATCTGTTGACTGGGTGTGAGTGTTTGATTGGTTCAGATGCTCCGTCCATCACAACCCCCTTTTGTACCACTGAGATTTACAGGGGGGCACAGGCCCCCAACCACAGCCTGCAGAGACATGGGGGCTCTGCTAGGGGCACCCAAAGTCGCTTTCCATCAGACTTTTCATAACACCATAAATATATCAATTATAGGATGTAGCAATGTTGATAAACAAAGTTTCACAGGCAACTCCAAGGTACAGATGAGGAATACATAAGGTTGTGGTTAACATGAGGCTGTATTTGCCACTGTAACCTCAGTATGGGGTAAAGCATACATCATTCATCTTCATCGTCTGATACAAAATCCTCCCAATTCCCCCAGAGTCTACAGTGTTTTGAGGGACATTCCCTGACCTCATGCAGAAAGAGCTCAAGAATTCAGCATCAGTCATAACTGGGGGGGGGGAGGGAGTTTGCTCCAGTTCTGGGCTATGTCTTTCTTCCCCATTGTTACCTTAGTCTCAAAATGTTTCTCAGTCCTTGTGAAGTCTTCACCTTCTAAAATGCTTCGGCTTCAATTCGAAGGGATTTTTCAGTACCCTCAGCAGTATGTTGAATATTACTCCCCATAGAGGATGTAGTTTTCTCCATATTCGCCTCTAATTCCACATACCTACCTGACACCTCTGCTCCGCCCAACTGACCTTGGCCACCATTCCACAGATCCGGAAGACCAGGACTGGAGGTGGATCCTTCTCTTACCTTGCCGCCAAGATCTGGAACACCCTTCCCCTCCACCTCAGGCAAGCCCCATCACTGACCAAATTCAGGAAGGATCTCAAGACTTGGCTCTTCGACTGAACCCAAGCACCCAGACAGATCAGCAGCCCCCGGCCCAGAACCTTGAGACCCTCACGAGTGAGTGGTAATGCTATACAAACCTTGATTGGTTTATTGATTGAAGATGTGGACTGAGGTAGTGGAATCAGCAGGGTATTAAACTCCCCTTGACATCAAGAAAGAGAAAAGGACCGAGCACGGTACAGGTCCTGAGTAACTCTATCTACAAGAAGGTTGACCCAAACTGCTTGAGGTAAAAAAACAACAATAAAAGCTGTGAAGAAAAACAAGAGTTGACAGAAGATTATTACAAGGGAAGTCTCTAATCTGCTCAGCTGTGGAAAAAAATGAATAGTAAGAGCAAAGAGCAAGAAGAAAAATCAGGGAACAACGCATTGTGCCATACCTTGCCTTTTCAACCACATCCTTTTATATGCCTAAATAGGCATGACCTCATATGTAAAGACTGCCATATCTTGGTTTGGAAAGTTCTAATAACTCCCAATGGAGAGACCCCCATCTTTGATAAGGCACTTTATACAGTTAAGCCACACCGGTGATTGGTACCTTGTGTCTTCCATGTTTCCATGAAGAAGAAGCACAAGTTTGACCGTTTTCTGGATGCCTGATATCGCCACCTACACTCAGCTCCAACCACTACCCACTTGAGACCCCTCCTTGCAGCCATGGGTGTTAGCTGACAAAAGTACTCTGTAGATCAGAAGGCCACGCTGTCAACAGAGCATAGCAACCCTCTGAACAGAAGCACATATGAAACTTTTTCTGCTAAATCTCAATGGACTCAAGAAAGCTCTTATCTTTTTCTCAGTTCTGGGCACAGGCAACGTTCTTGTTTCTAGATCCCTGACGCAACTTCCCTGGGCAGCTGGAGGCTGGAAGTCATGCATCTATTTAACTAGTATTTTTGCTCTTTTGGGACCATGAGGTCTTAATATTGTCACTGTCAACTTAGTTGAAGATGTCTGCAAAGTGATTCCCTCGCTGAAGGAGCAACACAATCCGGTGGTTATCAGTGAAATCATGCAAGTCAAGAAAATTGACCCATGATACCACAAGACAGCCATGAGTGGGGTGCAGTGGGCTAATCACACCCTGTTGTCTAGGTTCTACCTAATTAATAATTACTACACCTCCGGCAACATTACTTTGCCAACTACCTTCAGCGATTCCGCATATAGTGGTGAAAAACACGTTTTTAACTATTCCCTAAAACTCAACTGAGGTTGATTGCTTTGGTGAGGAAGTTTTTTCCAACAGTAGAAGCCAGCACTCTTGCCCTGTCTCCTCTTCAGAATTCAGAGAAACTACAAAAGCAGCTGATGTTTGGATTTTGCCTGCCAGGAATGTGGAAGATTGTGAACAGCACAGCAGTCATTAAACTGGAACATTTGCTGGAGAATCAGCCAGTGGATGGATAGTCCGCAAACCTGCAGAGGAAAACGTGATCGGCCACAGACCGGTCTTTCAGAAGCCTGCTTAGTCCTTCATTCCAAGGGTTGTGTTAGCTGCGCCTTGTCCTTGGTGCACACTGTACACCTGCTAAAATTGCAAGCGTGATTAATGGCCCACTACAATTTACGCACATCAGAATGGGGGATAACCTCTCTTTGCCCACCGATTTACGCAATCTGGGAAACCACTGGTGTGCATATTGTGTATCCAGACGGCAATACAATTAAGGGATAAACAGGTGCTTGCATCTGATTCAATATCTGCACACAAATCTGCTTCGTGGCTGAATGTACATTTTTGGGCCACCATGGAGGGCCACTTTAAAATAAATCTCGGGATTTCAAGCGCCAGAACTGTGGCCCCTCACTGCTGCTGATCCAGGTATTTAAAGTGCTTCCTATGGGTTTTAAGATGAATTCAGCAAGAATTAGAAATAGACCTGCCATATGCCATAATACCAGGTCCTTGTCCAGGAGGACACCTACATATTTTATAATATTAGAAGTCAAAGAAGGCTAGACAGTGGATCCCTATATACCTCAGCACCTAACTTGCTATCCCTTATTTGTATAAACGTATTCTGGAACTACCCAAAAAAGCGTGTGCACACCGATAAATACCCATTGTCGCTGTGTAATTCCAATACAGGAATATGAAAACTTGAGAGCAACAGCACAGGTGCACCACAATAAAGATTGGAACAAGATATTTTATAAAATCCACGTCGAAAGCATACTCTTCCAAAAGTTTATTCTTTATTCAATTTTTTTAAACAAAGTGATTCAGATGATCAAGACACAGCCGACGCATTTTGTCCTTGTCAAAAGGACTTCTTCAGGGCAAGATGAGTCTTGCCCTGCCTGCCTGAGCGGGGCCGCTGCCTGCCTGCGGCCCCGCCCCCCCGCGAGCCGATTGGCTCACACGCTCCCGCCTCCCACCGAACCCTCCCTCCCGGCTCCCTTCTTATGACACCCCCAGAGCGACCGCGCAGCGGACGCGCGCAGCGGGAGCACCGAATGAGCGCCGAAGGTGCGCCAAAAGTAAGCCCGTCTGCGCCCGTCCGCGCCTGGACCGCGCCCAGCGCCAGAACCCCTGGCTCCCGCAGTCACCAGCCTACCCGCCGGACCTACGACGCAACCGAACTCTACGCACTCAACACCGGTAGAATCCCAGCCTGCTACCGAGCCACCCCGAGACGCACCCACGGACCCTTCAGCTGCCACTCCTGCAAGTTCACCTGCATCCGGACCTGCACCACACCAGCACCGACCAAGCCGAACTCCAGCAGCAACCACCTCAAGTGCATCCTGCTCAACACCCGCTCCGTCCACAGACACGCCGTCGAGCTCTGGAACCTGCTCGACACCACAGCCCCAGACGTCGCCTTCCTCACGGAAACCTGGATGAACGCCTCCTTAGCGCCCGACATCGCCATCGCCATCCCAGACGGCTACAAGATCATCCAGAGGGACCGCATCAACCAGACTGGAGGAGGCATCGCCATCATCCACAGGAACACCATCCGCATCACAACCAACACCGACGACACCCTCACACCCGCCGAACACCTGCACTTCCAGATCCACATCAACCCCAAGACCACCCTCAGAGGCACCCTCATCTACAGACCCCCGGGACCACGCACACAATTCAGCGAGGACATCGCCGACTTCGTCAGCCCGCACGCCCTCCCCTCCGCTGACTACATCCTCCTCGGGGACCTCAACTTCCATCTGGAGAACAACAACGACCGCAATACCACCACCCTGCTGGACAACCTCGCCAACCTCGGACTCAAGCAACTGGTGACCACCCCCACCCACTACGCCGGACACACACTCGACCCGGTCTTTTCATCCAGCAAGGACATCGCCTTCAGCCACGCCACCGGACTCCACTGGACAGACCACAGCTGCGTCCACTTCAGCTTCAGAAGGACCACGATCCACCATCACCAGCAACAGGCTGCACGCAGAAGCTGGAACAAGATCACGGCCAACCAGCTCGCTACTTCCCTGAGCAAGAACCCTCCCACCAGCACAACGAACCCCAGCCAAGCGGCCACCAACCTCACGGAATGGATCAGCGACTGCGCAGACGACCTCGCCCCTCTGAACACCCCGCCGAGCAGACCCGGCAGCAAGAAAGCCCCATGGTTTAACGACGAACTCAAGAGCTCAAAGAAGAACTGCAGAGCACTCGAGAAAACCTGGCGCAGAGACCCAACATGACTGCCCTCAAGCTCGCCACCCGAAAACACCACCAATTGATCCACGCCACCAAGAAAACTGCATTCAAGGAACGATTGGACAACAACGCACACAATAGCAAGGAGCTCTTCAACATCGTTAAGGAGCTCTCCAACCCCAACGCCGGAAACAACGACATCACCCCTTCGCAAGACCTCTGCAACTCCCTCGCCTCCTACTTCCACAACAAGATCGCGGACATACACAACAGCTTCTGCACTCAACCGACGCACGCCACGACCGAACCACCGCCCCCCACCACCACCCTCCACGCCTGGACCCCGGTCAGCACCGAAGAGACCGTCCGCACGATGAACTCCATCCACTCCGGATCTCCGACCGACCCCTGCCCTCACCACGTCTTCAACAAGGCCGACGCTGTCATCGCACCCCACCTACGGGACATCATCAACACCTCCTTCGACACCGCCACCTTCCCAGAGAGCTGGAAGCACGCCGAACTCAGCGCTCTACTAAAGAAGCCATCAGCCGACCCCACCGACCTCAAGAATTACCGCCCCATCTCGCTGCTCCCGTTTCCAGCAAAAGTCATCGAGAAGACCGTCAACAAGCAGCTGGGCGCCTTCCTCGAGACAAACGGATCCCTCGACCCCTCGCAGTCTGGCTTCCGGGCCAACCACAGCACCGAGACTGCCCTGATCGCAGTGACCGATGACATCCGAGCCCTGCTCGACAACGGAGAAACAGCGGCCCATATCCTCCTAGACCTCTCCGCAGCCTTCGACACTGTCTGCCACCACACCCTAGTGCAGCGCCTCAGCAACGTCGGAATCCAGGAGAAGGCACTGGAGTGGATCATCTCCTTCCTCGCCGGAAGGACTCAGAGAGTCCGCCTCCCCCCGTTCAGATCAGAAGCCACCGAAGTCATCTGCGGCGTCCCTCAAGGCTCCTCGCTCAGCCCAACCCTCTTCAACGTCTACATGAGCCCCCTCGCAGCCATCGCACGCCAGCACAACCTCAACATCATCTCCTACGCCGACGACACCCAGCTGATCCTCTCCCTCACCAACGACCCCGCCACCGCCAGAGCCAACCTTCACGAAGGGATGAAAGAGGTAGCCGAATGGATGAAGAACAGCCGCCTGAAACTGAACTCGGACAAGACGGAAGTCCTCATCCTGGGATCTTCACCCTCCGCCTGGGACGACTCCTGGTGGCCCTCCGCCCTAGGCAACGCACCCAAACCAACAGACCACGCACGCAACCTGGGCTTCATTCTGGACTCCTCCCTCTCCATGACCGGACAAGTCAACGCCGTCTCCTCCTCGTGCTTCAACATCCTGCGCATGCTACGTAAGATCTTCCGGTGGATCCCCACCGAGACAAGGAAGACGGTCACCCAGGCCCTCGTCACCAGCCGTCTGGACTACGACAACGCCCTCTACGCCGGAACCACCGCCAAACTCCAGAAGAGACTCCAGCGGATCCAGAACGCCTCAGCCTGACTCATCCTGGACATCCCCCGTCGCAACCACATCTCCAGACATCTGAGAGACCTGCACTGGCTCCCGGTCAACAAGAGAATCACCTTCCGCCTCCTCACCCACGCACACAAAGTCCTACACAACGAAGGCCCAGGATACCTCAACAACCGCCTCAACTTCTACGCTCCCAAACGCCAGCTTCGTTCGACCGGCCACGCCCTCGCCACCGTCCCCCGCATCCGAAGAGCCACCACAGGGGGAAGGTCCTTCTCGTACCTCGCCGCCAAGACCTGGAACTCCCTCCCGACCCACCTCCGCCTGACCCAGGACCACCTCGCCTTCAGGAAGCAGCTCAAGACCTGGCTGTTCGAGCAGTAGCGGACCCCCCCCCCCCAGCTCCTTGAGACCCCCCGGGTGAGTAGTGCGCTATATAAATGCTTTGATTGATTGATTGATTGATTTTACACTGTCATCATTGGTAAAAAAAAAACACATGGCGACCCAAGAGTACAGTAACCAGTTGCTTGCATCCTTAATATAATTAATTAAAGGTTTTGATTGGCACCCTAATCTATTAGGATAAGGGTGATTGGGAGTCTAATAGCTCACAAAAAGAATAGTCCAAAGTCCCAGGTCAGGGAACTTGATGAATTATGACAAAGGTTGCAAAGTTGCAACACCGACCAGAATCAGGCAAAATCCTCCTCATCAATGGCAGACCAGACGGGTCTAACAGTAGAAAAAAATGAGATCTTCCAAAAGTCAGATGACTACTAAGTTGGTCTCTGGGCCAAAGAGAAAGACATCTGTTTTGTCTGGATCCGGTGTCGGGGATGGTCACTATATTTAACAGAGGTAGGTAAAGATGTCTTCCCTAAGCCTTGAGGTGTCAGCATAAACTGGTGTCATCTTCAGCTCGTATTTATCTTCACTACACCCAGCTTGGCTCCTTCACATCTCCTGTTGCCCCGCATCCTTGCAGGCTTCCTTAAGGTACCCCTCTCAACATTGCTGTTGATTATTCATCTTGGTTCACCGTTGACTGCAACCTCCCAGTTTGATGTACACTACTATTTTTTAGCATACAGTATTCGCCTACATGTTAATTCCTGGACACACCTTGTTCATGAATCCCAAGCTAGGGCGACAAACAATACAGTCTTGGGTGGTGACTAGTCAACTACATCTGGATCAGACCAAGAATGATCGACTGTTACTGAAACGGTCAGGGGACATACAAGCTTTATCCGCTCCACCATCTTGTTTATCTGAGGGCCATATTGTACCCTTCATTAAAAAATGATTCACCAAGTCAATAAGGTTGTTAAACTATCTTTCTTCCAGTTATATGTGTTTCGGTCTACCATCCCCTTCTTTCCACCTAATATGCGACCACCAGTGGTTGGTAGACAAGTAAATTCATGCCTGGATTACGCCAAGTCCATTTGCACTGAAAAATCTTCGTCTTTAACATTTTGCCTCAGACAGTACAGAAGATGCTGATGTATCTATGGAGCGATGTAACAAAGACATGTCTTTTCTACAGTAGGTATATTGAAACCAGTGTCAATGTCAAGGTCACACTTCTGTAAAAATCCTTACCTCAGGACTTACTTCTATATTGCTCAATCTCAGTGACTTACTACTTCCCTACAAGTGCACAACATCTTTGTCAGCAATCTCTGTGTTCATCCAGACCTAACAAAAATGCCTAAGGGCCAGATAATTTTACTTCTCAGGTGTGCACATTTAGTAGACTCTCTCTCCATGAGCTAACAAGGAAACTGACCACTTACAATTTCTAAAGTTTTAGTCTCTTCTCTTTAGCCCATTGGTAGCCGGTCATTTGATGCATCAATGCAAATACACAAGCAATGATAGAGGCACCATCCCTGGGAGGTGCTCTGCTCTCGGAATCACTCTTTGGATTTAAAGAAATGCTCCGAACTGGACCAGTTGTTGAAGGAGGTCTGGTAGGCCGTGCATTCATGTTGTGGTCTCACCTGTTTACTTACAAAAAAAATTTGCAAGGTTCAGCTTCTTTTGCAGAATTTCTTCCCTGCGTTGTGGACATGGTGGATTTTAAATCTCAGATGCCCGGGCACTCGCCATATATGACAATCCTGTGTAGGGCACACATGACCAGTACTTAACCAAGACAGTATGACCATTGACCACAGTGTCCTACAGCCCTTGATGGGCACAGTGCCAAGGAATGAGGCTTCAAAGAGCAATCAGAAGAGACACTCTGCCTAAAAATGTATTTATGACATACATCACATCACTGATACCATTTATAATAAGGAATACTTGTGAGTTAGGGATATCATATTTATTTGGATTGTTAGGTCAACAAAGTAGAAAAAACATAAAAGACAATAAATGTCCAACAACTCTACAACCATCCTAAGCCACACACACACAATCTATCAAAACAAACAGGCAAACACTGACTCAAACTTACTCATACATTCCATCAGATAACAATGCATTAAATGGTGCCTAACAAAGTCGCATAATCCAAAAAACAGGTTGACAATAATGAAGAAAGCAGACAATATAGGGTGATATGGAAAATCCAAGATCAGTTGGTTATCGTTGTAATGTACTGATACAGTAACCACTGTACACTGCAAACCAGAGTGGAGAGGTGTGGCTCACTGGTTAGAGGCGGCAGACCTGTAAGCAGAGAACGGCCCAGGACCAGGGTTCAATTGCCGACGTGGCAGGGTCTTGGACCAGGGTTAACGGACTTGATAATTCTCACCTCAGTGCCTACTCTAACCAGGGAACACACTCGGTAACTCTGGGCATTAAGCTTGCCTCATCTCTACAACGGCCCCCCACAGACACTGGGGATGCCTGGTTTCACCCTGGAGATACCCAGAAAGGGACCATCTCACAGGGAAAACCAGGACGGGTTCCCCAGCGGTCTACAGCGCCAGGACACTCGGGTAGAGTAACAGTGTGCTTTACAAGTATCCCACATTTACATTACATTACAACACATTCCCCATTACAACGCCCCGGTGGAGTTAGAATAGTAACTGCGTTGTAATGGACAATGTGTTGTAATGGATTGCGTTGTAAAGACCTGCCTCCCTGCCACATATCCCTCGCCACACATCTTTACGGGCCCTCCTCCCTCCCTGCTCTCTCTCTGTCTAATCTTCAGTGTCATATCTGCCTGTCTTGCAGTCACTATCCCTCTCTTTGTTAGGCCCTCCTCTCTCCATGCACTCTCACTTTCTAATATTCAGTCGCATATCTGTCTGTCTCTCAGACACTATTCCCTCCCTTTCATAGGCCTCCATCTCTCTCTGCTCTCTCTCTTTCTAATAATCAGTCTCATGTCTGCCTGTCTCTCAGTCACCATCACCTCCCTTTGTCAAGCCCTCCTCTCTCACTGCTATCATTCTTACTAAACTTCACTCTCTTATCTGCTTGTCTCTCAATCACTATCCGTTCCTTTGTTAGGCCCCACCGCTCCCTGTTCTCTCTCTTTCTAATCTTCAGTCTCATACCTCCCTGTCTCTCAAGCACTATCCCCTTCTCTTTGCCAGGCCCTCCTCTCTCCCTGCTCTCTCGGTTTCTAAACTTCACTCTCATAGCTGACTGTCTCTGAGTCACTATCCCTTCCCTTTGTTAGCCCCTCCTCTCTCCCTGCTCTCTCTCTTTCTAACCTTCAGTCTCATATCTGCCTATCAGTCACTTTTGCCTCCCTTTGTTAGCTCCTCCTGTCCCCTGCTCTCTCTCTCTCTCTCTTTCCAATCGTCAGTCTCATGTCTGCGTATCTCCCAGTCACCAACCACTCCCTTTGTTAGACCCTCCTCTCTCCCTGCTCTCTCTCATTCTAATCTTTAGTCTCATGTCTGCCAGTCTCTCAGTCACTTCTCTTTGTTAGGCCCTCTACTCTCCCTGCTCTCTCTTTCTAATATTCAGTCTCACGCTTGCCTATCTCTCAGTCACACCCCCTCCCTTTTGTTAGGCCCTCCTTTCTACCTGCTCTCTCTCTTTCTAATCTAGTCTCATGTCTGCTTGTATCGCAAGCACTATCCCCTTCTCTTTGTTACGCCCACCTCTCGCCTTGATCCCTCTCTTTCTAATCTTCAGTCTCATATCTGCCTGTCTCTTAGTCACTATCCCCTCCCATTGTTAGGCCCTCCTCTCTCCTTGCTCTCTCTCTTGCTAATCTTCAGTCTCAGGACTGCCTGTCTCTCAGACACTATCCCCTCTGTGTTAGGCTCTCCTGTCTTCCTGCTCTCTCTCTCTCTAGTCTTCAGTCATATGTCTGCGTCTCTCAGTCACCATCACCTCCTTTTGTTAGACTCCCACCTCTGCCTGTTCTCTGTATTTCTAATCTTCAGTCTCATATCTGCCTGCCTCTCATTGCTGTCCCCTCGATATTTAGGCCGTCCTCTGTCCCTCCTCTCTCTCTTTGTAATATTATGTTTAATACCTGCCTGCCTATCAGCCACTGTCCTCTCCCATTGTTAGGCCCTTCTGCTTCCCTGCTCGGTCTCTTTCTAATCTTCAGTCTTATGTCTGCCTGTGTCTCAATCACTATCCCTTCTCTTTGTTAAGCCCCCATATCACCCTGTTCTCTGTATTTCTAATCTTCAGTTTCATATCTGACTGTCTCTCAGTCACTACCCGCTCCCTTTGTTAGACCCTCGTCTCCACCTGTTCTCTCTATGTCTAATCTTCAGTCTCATATATGCCTGTCTTTCAATCACTATCCCCTCCCTTGGACAGGCCCTCCTCTCTCCCCGCTCTCTCTATATATATCGTTCTCATCTTAGGTCTCTTACCTGCCTGTCTCTCAGTCACTATCCCCACCCTTTCTTAGGCCCTACTCTCTCCTCACTCCCTGCTCTCTCTCTCTTTCTAATCTCCAGTGTCATGTCTGCCAGTCTCTTAGTCACTATCCCTTCCCTTTGTTAGCCCCTCCTCTCTCCCTGTTCTCTCTCATTCTAATCTTCAGTCTCATACCTGCCTGTCCCTCCTCTCTCTCTCTCTCACTATTTCTCTCTCTCTCTCTCTTTCTAATCTTAGATCTCATACCTGCCTGTCTGTCAGGTATTATCCCCTTACCTTTGTTAGACCCTCCCCTCCTCCTGCTCTCTCTGTTTCTAATGTTATGTCTCATGTATTCGTGTCTCTCAGGCACTATCCCCACCCATTGTTAGGCCCTCCTCTCTCCCTACTCTGCCTCTTTCTATTTTTTTTATTTTAGTCTCCTGTCTGCCTGTCTCTCAATCACTAATCTTTTTGTTTCTTACGCCTCCATCTCTCCCTGCTCTCTCTCTTTCTAATATTCAGTCTCATGTCTGCCTGTCCATCAGTCACCATCAGCTCCCTTTGTCAAGCCCTCCTCTCTCCCAGCACTCTCTCTCTTTCTAAACTTCACTCTCGTATCTGCTTGTTTCTCATTCACTATCCGTTCCTTTGTTAGGCCTCACCACCCCTTGTTCTCTCTCTTTCTAATCTCCAGTGTCATGTCTGCATGTCTCTCAGTCACTATCCCTTCCCTCCATCACCCCTTCCTCTCTTCCTACTCTCTCCCTCTCGTTCTAATATTCAATCTCATTACTCTTTGTCTCTCAATAACTATTATATGACTCCCCTTCACTCTCCTTTTCTTATCTGTAGTCTCCTGGCTGACTCACACTCCCCATCCTTCTCTCAATGTCTATGGCACTCTCTTTCCAATCACCACACCTCTTACTGTCTCTTGCCCTCTCAGGCACTCTTCACGGTCTACCATACCCTCTCTCCACACTCTCTGCCATCTGCATTCTCGTGGTTATCTGCCTGTCAGTCACCGCCCCCTCTGTTTACCGTGCCTCCCCGCTCTCTGTCTTCGGCAGTCTCCTCGCCGCCTGGCTGTCTCTCTCATTACAGAGAAGGGTGCACTGAGACCTGCTGTCTGACCCCACCTGTTCCCAGGCACACTGAAACCCCATTAATGAACTTGGGCTGTGCAGGATTGCAGCCAAATTCTCATGTCCTCATCAAAGGGGACATCTGTCCCTTCCAAGGAAGGCGACGCCACCCGAGGGAGGCGGAGGGAGGGGCGGGGGAGACACCTTCCTTTGATAACACTTCCATCAAATGTCCCGGCTCAAAGCAGTCTGTTGACAAAACGACCCGACATCTGGAACCAAAGCAGCACTCCGTGCAGAGTGACAGGCATGAAGGAACCATGCACACACGGCAGACACTGCTCCCAGGGCGTACTGACACGTATGAACGGGGGACCAGTGGCAATGGGACAGACATGAAGCAGCCCATGCACACATGACAGACACTGCTCCCAGGGCGTACTGACACGTATGAACAGGGGACCAGTGGCAATGTGGTAGACATTAAGCAGCCCGTGAACATATGACAGACACTCTGCACCCAGGGCACACTAACACGTATGAACGGGGGACCAGTGGCACTGGGACATACATGAAGCAGCCCATGCACGTATGATAGACACACTGAACCCTGAGCTCACTAACACATATCAACAAGGAACCAGTGACACTGGGACATACATGAAGCAGCCCATGCACACATGATAGACACCCTGCACCCAGGGCGCACTAACACATATGAACAAGGAACCAGTGGCAGTGTAACAGACATGAAGCAGCCCATGCACACATGACAGACACACTGCACCCAGGGCGCATTAACACACATGAACAGGGCACCAGTGGGATTGGGACAGACATTAAACACCCAATGCACACATGATAGACGCACTGCACCCATGGTGCACTAACACACATGAACAAGGAGCCAGTAGCAATGTAACAGATATGAAGCATCCCATACACACATGATAATTACACTGCACCCAGAGTTCACTAACACATATAAACAAGGTAAGGGGTCAGTGGCACAAGGACATACATGAAGCAGCCCATGCACACATGATAGACACACTGCACCGAATGCTCACTAGCACATAGGAAAAAGGAGCCAGGGGCAATGGGACAGACATGAAGCAGCCCATGCCCACATGATAATCACACTGCACCCAGAGCTCACTAACACACGTGAATACGGAACCAGTGAGAATGAGACAGACATGAAGCAGCCCATGCACGCATGATAGACACCATGCACCCAGGACTCATTAACACATATGAACAAGGAACCAGGGGCAATGGGACAGACCTGAAGCAGCCCATGCACACATGATAATCACACTGCACCCAGAGCTCACTAACACACATGAACAAGGACCTGAGGCACCAGGACCGGCACGAAACACCTAATGCACACATTATAGGCATACTACACCCCAAGCTCACTAACACACAAAAACAGGGGACCAGTGGCAATGGTACAGGCATGAAACACCAAATGCATGCACGCATGATTGGCAAACTTCTCCCAGAGCTCACTAACACACATTAACAAGGTACTAGAGGCACTGGGACAGTCATGAAACGGCCCATGCACATGACAGAAACTGCCCCCAGAGCTCACTAACACCTATAAACAAGGGACAATGCGACAGGCATGAAACAGCCCATGCACACATGGTAGACACACTGTAGACAGGGCTCACTAACAAACTCTTAAAAATTGGGGTCTCTAGTTGGAAGAGGTTTGCACCTTATCCAAGTAGGGACCCTTGCTTCTAGTCAGGATAAGGGAGTTACACACTTTAGATAACCCACGCTCACCCCCTTGGTAGCTTGGCACAAGCAGATAGACTACTCCCAAAGGTAATGTGTAAAGTATGTGCACACTGTAACACAATGAAAACACTACAAATGGAAATCACACCAGTTTAGAAAAATAAAATATCTTTATCTAAACCAAACAAGACCAAAATGACAAAAATCCAACATCCACAATTCAAAATATGACCTTTAAATGGTTCAAGCAATTCTGTCCATAGAAGACTATGGATACATGATTTTAAACAATGTACTTTCAGATGCATCAAAATCCACAAGGCCAAACAGCTGCAGAGGGGAGAAACGTCGGAAAACACAGCGATACGTCAGTACCTGATTCCTTGGGGAGGCAATGCAACAGTTCTGCTGCATGCAGGAGAAGTGATGTGTTGAATCTGGATTGTAGGGGGAAGTAATGCCTTGATTCCAAGACGGTTCTGCTGTGCGGGTGATGCGTTGGAAAACTTGCCGCACAGTTGTGATGAGTGGACATCAGACGCTCGGTAAACAGGCGCTGCGTCGATTTCTTCAGCCACAGTCCCACGATACGTCGATTCTTTCAGCCACACAGCAGGGCTTGCGTTGGAGTTGGTGCAGTGATCTCGGAGATCGATGCACAGGACTCAGCATACAGCGATTTTTCAGCCACTGGTAGGTGCTGCATCAATTCTTTAGCTACACGGCATTGGAGCTTGGAAATTTCTCCAGCTCGGTGGTGCTGCGTCAGAAAGACAGGTGTTGGTAGGGCGATGCCTAGATTTTCTTAGTTTCTTCCAGCTTTTTCAGGTCCCAACAACAGGAACAACCTCCAGAGGTCCAGAACTGGAACAGGCACCTCATGGCAGGTCAGAACTCCAAGCAGTGAAGTTCAAGGAGGCTGGTGGTGAAGTCTTTGCATACCTAAGACTTCAGAACAGGATGCAAGAACACACAAACCCTTTTAGGTTCTTTACAAGAAGGTTCACAGCAAAGTTCCAGTCTTTGTCCTCTCCTTTTGTATCGCTTTGTCCTCTCCTTGACAGAAGCAGCAACTGCAGGCTAACCCAGCAAAGCAACACACAGCAAAGGGGCAGTACCCTTCCTTACAGCTGTTCAGCTCCTCTTCCTTGGCAGAGGTTCCTCTTGATTCCATAAGTTATCTAAAGTTCTTGGGGGTTCAGGCCCAATATTTATACCCCATTTTGTCTTTGTAGTCTTTGTTGGAAGAGTCTCTGAGCTCAGTAAAAATCAGTTCTGTCCTCCCTGGTCCAGCTTCACTACAGGAGGTGGAGACAGCATTGTGCAGAGCAGCACAACCTATTCAGGTGCTAGTGAAACTCCTCCCACCGCTCTAAATGCAGAAAGGTCTATTTAGCCAGGCTATGAGTCACCCAGGAAAGGCAGGGCATGCCTCAACCCTCCCTTCTGACGGTCTAGAGTGGATGTACATCTCCAGGCCCTGTCAGTCCAAAACTAAACAGTAAATGCACAAACAGGCAGATTAACACAGGATGGTTAAACAAGAATATGCCCACTTTCTAAAGGTGCAAAAAAATGGGGATTTTACCTATGCCTCTGTTATCAATGAACCAATGAATGCTGAATTGGGTAAACCAAAATTTATTAGTTTATCCAGACTTTCAAGTCTTTTGAATTCATTCGCTTTTGAATTATTCAGTTATTTTAGTCTAGGCAAAACAAAGAACATTATCAACTTCACGAATTGCCATATACTCTACAATACAAAATTATTCCACAAAAAACAAAAACTGTTACAATACTAGAAACATTACTACACAAATGATAATTACTTATATATACAATTGCAATACCAAAGTGCTCTTAATCACAGTGAAACATGGAGCTGTTACTCAATAATGCAGTCTTGATCCTGATTATTCACCAAACTTTTAAACAAAAAGATGTACCGAGTATCTCAACCCAATACAACATACATCTGCTTCTGTGCAAATTTAGAATTGTTCTGCAATAATCACAATCAAATGAATGTAAAAAAAGTGAACAATGCCGACGCGTTTCGAGTCCCTTGGATGAATCAAAAGACTCTCATCAGGGCTGTCAAAGTCTGGTCCATGGGAACTGTTTATAAAACACTTTCTAAAGGTGGCATTTTCTAACATAATTTAAAAACCACCTTTACTAAAAGATGTGCTATTTAATCCTGAGTTCAGAGAGCCTAAACTCCAAATCTCATCTTGTCCCAATAGAAAGTTACACATGTAAAATGTTACAGTGTAGCTCCAATGATAGCCTATGGGACAGATAGCCTTTCAACAGTGAAAAACTAAATAAACAGCATTTCACTATGAGGACAAGTAAAACACACCAGTACATGTCATACCTTTCATAGACACTGCACCCTGCCCATTGGGGTACCTTGGCCCTACCTGAGGGGTGCCTTACATGTAAGAAAAGGCAAGTGGGCACATCTGCCATGTCAACATGGTAGTCTAAGACTGTGTGCGCAAACACTGTAGTGGCAGGTTAGAGACACATTTACAGGACTACACAGGTGGTGGGCACAACCAGTGTGGAAGCCCACTAGCAGCATTTGATTTACAGCCCCTGGGCGCACACAGTGCAATTTACTAGTAACTCACCAGTAAATCAAATATGCCAACCATGGATAACCAATCATAATCACAATTTACATAGGGAGCACTTGCACTTTCATACTGATCAGCAATGGCAAAGTGCCCAAAGGATCTAAGCCAGCAATATCGAAATCCAGTACACAGTCAAAAATGCAGGCGGTAGAGGCAAAAAGTCAGGGGAACCAGGCCAAGGATGCCAAGTCTAACACACACATGAACAAGTGCCCAGTAGCACTAGGGCAGGCATGAAATACCCACTGCACAAGTGATAGGCACACTACACCCTGAGCTCACTAACATGGAAGAACAAGGTTCCAGTGGTACTGGGACAGGCATGAAACACCCAACGCACACAAGACAGGTGCACAGCATCCAAAGCTCAGTAACACCCATGAACAAGAGACCTGTGACACTGTGAGAGGCACGACATGCCCCATTCGCACATGAGAGACACACTGCACCCAGAGCTCAGTAACACCCATTAACAAGGGACCAGGGGCCCTGGGAAAGGCATGAAAAAGTCCATTCATACATAATAGACAAACTGCGCACAAGGTCTCAGTAAAACACATGAACAAGGAACCAGAGGCATTGGGGCAAGCAGGGCACACGTCATGCTCACATGACAGGCACACTGCACCCAGGGCTCATAAACACACATGAACAAGGTAAGGGGCCATTGGCACAAGGACAGACATGAAGCAGCCCATGCACACATGATAGAAAACTGCACCTGAGGTTTCGTTAACATACATGAACAAAGAACCAGCGTAACTGCAGCAGGCATGAAACAGCCCATGAGGACATAATAGGCACACTGCAACCATAGCTCACTATTACACATTAGCAAGGGATCGCTGGCACTGGTACAGGCATGAAACACCCAATGCACACATGATAGAGTTCCCCCCATTAGAGGAAGATTCCCTAAAGGCAATCATGCCTAGAGTGACCTTGGGTTCTCCACTAGACCCCTCCCCTCCTCGTTACCTTCCCCTAGTTGCCAATATCATATGCCCAGTCATCTTGGCTATTATAAATGCCTCCATTTTAGCAGGCATGGTCCCCCGTGCCTGGAAGTGCGCCCAGGTAAAGGCCCTCCTGAAAAAACCCAGCCTGGATCCCTCTAACCTGGCCAACTACCGACCTATATCCCTTCTCCCTGGTTAAGTAAGCTAACCGAGAGACACATAAACTCCATCCTAGTACAGTACCTTGAGCTTAACAATCTGCTTCATGTATCACAAACAAGTTTCCGCCCCCGACTAGGGACGGAGACGGCCCTTCTGGCCGTAACCAAAGAGGCTCGAAGACTCATGGACCAGGGCGCCTCAGCAGCTATCATCCTGTTAGACCTCAGTGCCGCCTTCGACACTGTAGATCACAAGATCCTGCTGATCCGGCTAATAAGTCTAAGAGTGACCCACTCTGCTCTCTCCTGGCTACAATCATTCCTCAGGGCTCCTCTCTGAGCCCCAAACTTTTTAATACATATATGGCACCCTTATCTGAAGTAGTTCTCCCATTCGGTATACAAATCATAAGATATGCTGACGACACCCAGTTGGTGGTATCACTGAACCACCCAGAGGGCTAATCTTGCTCCCTCGGTAGCTGCCTAGAGGCTGTAGCCGACTGGATGAAACTCTCCCACCTCAAACTAAATGGCGACAAGACTGAGCTCATGTTCTTGGGTAAACTGCCATCCCCCCTGTCTGCACATCTTTGGCCCACCTGCCTCAACCCAATGCCCGCTCCAAAACAGCAGATTAAGAGCCTCGGCATATGGCTTGACAGCTCTCTGTGCTTTGGCCATCAGGCCACTAAGCTAGCGGCTGCCTGCTTTGGCCTGCTGAGGATGCTTAGGAAAGTTCTCCCCCTGCTTCCCTTCAAGGCCAGAAGGATCATGATACAGGCCTTAATTCTTTCACGCCTCGACTACGGGAATGCACTGTACTTGGGTGCCCCACAGGCAACCCTACAAAGACTCCAGGTGATCCAGAACAGCGCTGCCCGCCTCCTGCTCCAAATCCCCAGGAGACAATCGGAGAAACCTGCCGTAAGGACGCTGCACTGGCTCCCTATCCGGGCCAGAATCCAGTTTAAATCCATGTGCCTGGCTCATAGAGCCATGTGGAAAACTGGTCCAGCCATTTGACACTCCCTGATCACGCCCTATCAACCCTCAAGAAACCTCCGGTCCAGCTCAGCCTTCCTTGCCACCGCCAGGAAAGTCCGTCGTGCCAAGTGGGGTGGTGGCTCTTTAACCTTGAATGCCTCGAACCTATGGAACTCCCTGTCCCCCTCTCTGTGCGGCGAACCAAACATACTGGCCTTCCGCAAGCTCCTCAAAAACCTACCTATTCCGTAATGTGCCCTAATCTGATTTGTCGTCCCCAAGCAGTCCACAAGCGCTACGAGGCCTTAGGGTAGAAACGCGCTATATAAATATAATTTCATTCATTCATTCATTCATAGATACACTACACCCAGGGCTGACTAAAACACATGAACAAGGGACCACTGGCACTGGGACAGATATGAAGCAGCCCATGCACACATGATAGACACACTGCACCCAGGGCTGACTAACACACATGAACAAGGGACAAGTAGCACTGGGACAGGCATGAAGCAGGCCATTCTCACATGATAGGCACACTGCACGCAGAGCTCGCAAACACGCATGAACAAGGGGCCAGTGGCATTGGGACACACATGAAGTAGCCCATGTACACATGATATAAACACTGCACCTGGGATGTCGCTAACCCACATGAATAAGGGACCAGTGTCACTGGGACAGGTGTGAAACAACCAATGTACACATGATAGACATACTGCACCCATAGCTCACTACCGCACGGAAACAGGGGACCAGTGCCACTGGGACAGGCATGAAGCACCCAGTGTGCGGGATAGGCACACTGCACCCAAAGCTCACTATCAAACATGAACAAGGGACCAGTGGCACTGAGACAGGCCTGAAACATTCCGTGCATTCATGATTTACACACTGCACCGAAAGCTCATTTACACGAAAGAAAAAAGGACCAGTGGCACTGGTAGAGGCATGTGACACCTAATGTACACATGATAGACACACTGCACCTGAGATTTCGGTAACACAAAAGAACAAGGGGCCAGTGACACATGGACAGGCAATGAAACAAAACCATGCGCACATGATAGAAATACTGCGCCCAAAGCTGACTACAATACATGAATAAAGGACAGATGGCACAGGGACAGGCATGAAACACTGAATCCACACAATCAATCAATCAATCATGCCATTTGTATAGCGCACTACTCACCCGGGAGGGTCTCAAGGCGCTTGGGGGGAGGGGTATGCTACTGCTCAAACAGCCAGGTCTTGAGTTGCTTCCTGAAGGCGAGATGGTCCTGGGTCAGCCGAAGGTGGATGGGGAGGGAGTTCCAAGTCTTGGCAGCCAGGTAAGAGAAGGATCTTCCTCCGGCGGTGGCTCTTCGCATGCGTGGTACGGCTGCGAGGGCGAGGCTGGTGGACCGTAGCTGGCGGGTGGGCGTGTAGAAGGTCAGGCGGTTGTTGAGGTACTTGGGGCCCAGGTCGTGGAGAGACTTGTGTGCGTGGGTGAGGAGCCGGAACGTGATCCTCTTGTCGACGGGGAGCCAGTGCAGGTTCCTCAGGTGGCTGGAGATGTGGCTGCGTTGGGGGACATCCAGGATGAGTCGGGCGGAGGCGTTCTGGATGCGCTGGAGTCTTTTCTGTAGCTTGGCTGTGGTTCCGGCGTAGAGGGCGTTTCCGTAGTCCAGTTGGCTGGTGACGAGTGCCTGGGTGACAGTCTTCCTGGTCTCGGTCGGGATCCAGCGGAAGATCTTGCGAAGCATACGCAGGGTGTTGAAGCACGATGAGGAGACGGCGTTAACTTGTCTGGTCATCGAGAGGGAGGGGTCCAGTATGAAGCCCAGGTTGCGTGCGTGGTCAGTTGGCTTGGGTGCGGTGCCCAGGGCTGGGGGCCACCAGGAGTCGTCCCAGGCAGAGGGCGAAGATCCCAGGATGAGGACTTCCGTCTTGTCCGAGTTCAGTTTCAGGCGGTTGTCCTTCATCCACTCGGCGACGTCTTTCATCCCTTTGTGTAGGCAGGTTCTGGCGGTGTCGGGGTCTCTGGTGAGGGAGAGGATCAGCTGGGTGTCATCGGTGTAAGAGATGATGTTGAGGTTGTGCTGGCGTGCGATGGCTGCGAGAGGTTTCATGTAGATGTTGAAGAGGGTGGGGCTGAGTGAAGATCCTTGCGGGACGCCGCAGATGACTTCGGTGGCCTCGGAGCGAAACGGGGGGAGACGTACTCTTTGTGTTCTTCCGGCGAGGAACGAGATGATCCACTCCAGTGCCTTCTCTTGGATACCGATGTTGCTGAGGCGCTGGACTAGGGTGCGGTGGCAGACCGTGTCGAACGCAGCAGAGAGGTCCAGGAGGATGAGGGTCACTGTTTCCCCCTTGTCGAGCAGGGTCCGGATGTCGTCGGTGGCTGCGATAAAGGCGGTCTCGGTGCTGTGGTTGGCTCTGAAGCCGGACTGCGAGGGGTCAAGGGATCCGTTCGTCTCGAGGAAGGCGGTCAGCTGTCTGTTGACGATCTTCTCGATGACTTTAGCAGGAAAAGGGAGGAGCGAGATGGGGCGGAAGTTTTTGAGATAGGTGGGGTCCGCTGTAGGTTTCTTCAGGAGGGCGCTGATCTCGGCGTGCTTCCAGCTCTCCGGGAAGGTGGCGGTGTTGAAGGAGGCGTTGATGATGTTCCGGAGTTGGGGTGCGATGGTGGAGTCGGCCTTGTTGAAGACATGGTGTGGGCAGGGGTCGGTCGGTGATCCGGAGTGGATGGTGTTCATCGTGCGGGCTGTGTCTTCGGTGGTCACCGTGGTCCAGGTGCGAAGGGTAGCGGTGGGGGGCATTGGTTCGACGGTTGGGTGCGTGGGTGGGGCGGCGAAGCTGTTGTGGATGTCGGCGATCTTGCGGTGGAAGAACGAGGCGAGGGAGTCGCAGAGGTCTTGTGACGGAGTGATGTCGTTGGTGCCGGTGCTGGAGTTGGAGAACTCCTTGACGATAGTGAAGAGCTCTTTGCTGTCATGGGCGTTGTTGTCCAGTCGTTCCTTCAGGGATTTCTTCTTGGTGGTGCGGATGAGCTGGTGGTGCTTGCGGGTAGCGTGTTTGAGGGCGGTCAGGTTGTCGGTGGTCCGGTCGAGGAGCCAGGCTTTCTCGAGGGTGCGGCAGGTCTTCTTGGAGTCCTTGAGGTCATCGGTGAACCAGGATGCCTTCTTGCTTCTGGGTCTGCTGGGAGGGTTCTTTAGTGGCGCGAGGTCATCGGCGTAGGCGGTCAGCCACTGTGTGAAGTTGCGGGCTGCTTCGTTGGGGTCCGTTGTGTTGGCGGGTGGGCTCTGGCTGAGGGAGGTGGTGAGCTGGTCTGCGGTGATCTTGCTCCAATTCCTGTGAGGTACCTGTTGCGGGTGGTGGTGGGTCGTGGATCTTTTGAAGCTGAAGTGGACGCAGCTGTGGTCGGTCCAGTGGAGTCTGGTGGCGTGGCTGAAGGTGATGTACTTGCTGGAAGAAAAGACGGGATCAAGCGTGTGGCCGACGTAGTGGGTGGGGGTGTTGACCAGTTGCTTGAGTCCGAGGTTGGCAAGGTTTTCCAGCAGGGCGGTGGTGTTGCGGTCTTTGTTGTTCTCCAGGTGGAAGTTGAGGTCCCCGAGGAGGATGTAGTCAGTGGAGGGGAGGGCATGCGAGCTGATGAAGTCTGTGATGTCTTCGCTGAATTGTGTGCGTGGTCCCGGGGGTCTGTAGACGAGGGTGCCTCTGAGGGTCGTCTTAGGGTCAGTGTGAATCTGGAAGTGGAGATGTTCGGCTGCGGCGAAGGAGTCGTTGGCGTCGGTCGTGATGCGGATGGTGTTCCTGTGGACGATGGCGATGCCACCTCCGGTCTGGTTGATGCGGTCCCTCCTGATGATCTTGTACCCGTCCGGGATGGCGATGGCGATGTCGGGTGCAGAGGAGGCGTTCATCCAGGTTTCCGTGAGGAAGGCGACGTCCGGTGATGTAGCGTCGAGGAGGTTCCAGAGTTCCACGACGTGTCTGTGGACGGAGCGGGTGTTGATCAGGATGCACTTGAGGTGGTTGCTGCTGGTGTTTATCTTGGCGGGTGCGGGGCAGGTTCGGAGGCAGGTGAACTTGCAGGTGCAGCAGGTGAAGGGTCCGTGGGTGCGTCTCGGGGTGGCTCTGCAGCAGGCGTGGGTCCGGCCAGCATTGAGTGCGTTGAGAGTGGCGGCGTCGTAGGTCAGTCGGGTCATCTTGCCTCGGCGGGTAGGGCCAGGGGTCCTGGCGCTGGGCGCGGGCCAGGCGCGGACGGGCGCAGACGGGCTTACCTTTGGCGCACCTTCGGCGCTCAATCGGCGCTCCCGCTGCGCGCATCCGGTCTGGGGGCGTCATAAGTAAGGAGCCGGGAGGGAGGAGCAGCTGGGTGGCGGGAGCGGGGCGGCGAATGGAATCACAGGGGGGCGGGGCCACAGGGAGGCAGCGGTGGGAAATTCCCAGAAGCAGCGGGCAGCGGGAAATTCCCAGGAGCAGCGGGAAATTCCCAGGAGCAGCGGGCAGCGAGCGAAGGAATCTGCAGGCAGGAGGCGGCAAAGGCAGGCAGGAGCGGCAGCAGTGAGTGGGGCGACCAAGCAGGATTGACATACTGCACCCAGAGCTCACTAACACACATAAACAAAGGACCAGTGGCACTGGGACAGGCACAAAGCAGCCCAGTCACACATGATAGACACACTACATCCAGGTCTTACTAAAATACTTGAATAAGGAAACACTTGCACTTGGACAGGCATGAAGGAACCCATTCACACATCATAGTCACAATGCACCCAAGCCCACATCAGCACACATGCACAAAGGGCTTCTGACAATGGGACAGACATGAAACCACCTTAAACACATCATAGAAATACTGCATTGCATACTCTTGCAAACACATTGGGACAAATGACCACTTGGCGCTGGCACTGACATGAAACAACCATAGTCTTGTCACAAAAACACTGTGCTCTAAACTCTCAGCAACATATATAACTATTGGGCCTCTTTTAGCGGGAGACTCATGAAGCAACCATAAACACATATTTACAAGAAACTGATGCATCTCTGTGCATGAGCAGAGATGCGTCTGTTTTCTTCCGCTGGGCAAAGAAACCCTTGCCCCACCAGGGATGCGTTGTATTTACAATACAGCGCACCATGGCGCAGGGATTGACAGATGCAGCAGAAATTTTGACGCATCTTTCGCCGCAAAAGTCACGCATTGCTGGAGTTGTGTCCCAAGCATGAATCAACTCCATCATGCTTGGGAAAGGCCCTGCGTCACTCCTTAAACCTACTCCAAGCAAGCGTGAGGTTTTGACGCAGTGGTGCCCTTTAAGTGGCGCAGCGAAATCTTGTAGATTTCACTGCATCACTTCTACGAGGCTTTTGTACAAGGGAACGCCCACCCTTCATAAATTATACCAGGCGCAGGTATAATGTAGCGGGGGGCTTTACAGCGTGTTGCATCTCCCTAGATGCGTCACGTTATAAATGGGCCGCAACGTGGCACATTGTTTATGCTGTAGCTGCTCCACAAAAAGTGACAAAACAGCAGTGCAAAAGTGTCACATGGGGCTTGTAAATCTGCCACAGTATATATACCCTGCAAACAGATCCACGCTAGCATACATGGACAGAAAGCCACTGGCACTGATACAGACACAAAGCATCCCATGCAAACATGATAGACAAGTGACACGCAAGCTATCGTGGTCACAGGGCCATTGGGACTAGATCAATCATAAAACAGCCACAGCACTGGGATAGGCATGAAGAACCCCATGCACATGGGGTGCTCCCCTATTTTCCCTAACACATGTACAAATGTCCACTCACTTTAGGTGAGACATGATACACACCATGAACACTTGAAAGACACACTACATGCAAGCTCTCAATAACATATGTGAAACCAGAAATGGTAAAGTCAATTAATCTGAAAGTAACTTTAGACCCATTGGTTTGCCAATTCTTGTTTCCTTTGTAATTTTTTTGGTAAAACTTTACTATAAAAAGCATCCTATACGAGCACACTTATGTTCAAATGGGCAGGCATCTTGAAATGGTTTCATAGTAAGGGTTGACAAAAACATTCAAAGATAGCTGCTCATATGCCTGCATGAATGCATTGGCATGCACTCACACGGTGTTTCATTTTGGAATGGTTTATTATAAAATGAGACAAACCATTCGAAGATGGCCATGTATGCATATTCACGCATGTACATGCAGTCACATGCACGGGTGGCCACTTTGAAATGATTTACAAAGGCATTTCCCAAGATGGCGGCCATTATCAATGTGCATGTTTGATACGGTGGCCTGCAAGCGGCAGCATGGGCCGAACAGCAGAGTATGGGGCATTGCTGGGCTACATAAAGGAAAAATGTTTATTCATAAAACAAAAAAGGACAAATTGGCCCACAAGTTTCTGATACTGGAGGAGGCCACATATTTGGCGATGGTTCCTCTTCTGCTGTCACTTAGGGTGAACTGAGCCAGTGGCTGAAGTGGACTGACCCTCTGCATCTGCTGTATGCTGTGGTGCTCAGACCAAAATGTGAATGATGCTACAACAGACCAATGGATGAAGAAGGCTCTTTGAAAATGTATGTATGTATCTATTTTTAAGGATTTGTTTTGAAAAGCCATAGATCTTCGCCAATACCAGAGGGCCACTCTTTAGGGCAGTGCGACCTGTGCAATCGCACCTGGCGCTGACTTTGGTGGTACCGGTACTGTGTCCAAAATTAACTTTTTGTTTAAAAGTGTGAACTTCCTTGTACATTCAGCAGTTTTCAGGCAACAATAAAAATATCAAGATATAACTCTGGTGATTAATGTTCCTACTGGTAA
Organism: Lissotriton helveticus; assembly: GCF_964261635.1. Lineage (NCBI taxonomy): Eukaryota > Metazoa > Chordata > Amphibia > Caudata > Salamandridae > Lissotriton > Lissotriton helveticus. The sequence continues at coordinate 1,969,696,384 of NC_136065.1, forward strand.
GAGATCGGAGTTTTGTCTAGTGGCAGTTTTGACTCGTCATAAAGTAGGACAGAGGGTTAATGTGCCTGCTGCAAAGAACGTATTCCATGCAGATAAAAGAACTGAACTATGAGTAGCAGTATAAAAAATGATCGGGGTGTTCGAGTTATAATAGAGCACAGAGTAGCTCATTGACAATACTTTATTTCATAGGATCACCACCGTCTCCAGTGACGTATTCTTGCTGCCCAGGTCATGCCGAGGGACCCTCTTCAGTTTCTTCTCCCCTTGTTTCCCCTCTTCCCCCTGCTCACTGGCTCAGCTTTGAATTCGTTGGGCCGGCTAGTGGTAGTGGGAAGTCGGGACCTGTTCATCTGTCTCCTGACTCTCGTTCCTGTGAAAACATCACGTGAGCCTTGAAAACTAGGGCCATAGTCTGCATTTAAAACATCATTTTCACATAAATTTGCCAAAAAGCCACAGGCTCTGAAAGGGCTCCCATTAAATCTTCAAGTTCTTTCATGGTGTGCCAAGCCAATGAAACCTAACGTTCCTCAGGAGTTGACCTCATGTTTTTCAAAATGTGCCCCTTGTGTCCAAAATGGATGTGAGGATGCATTTTGCCTTAAGAAATAGTGCTAAATGCAGCAGAACAGGAATAGTAAGCATAAGTAGTCACACGTTTGCTAAATGGGCTCTTGGGGTAGGACATTTCCCCAATTTACTATTGGCATTTAATACTATTTTCTTACGAGGAAATGCATCTTCACTTTCAAAATGGATGCAAGAATGGATTTTGCATTAAGAAACAGCACTAAATGCAGCAGAACGCGAATAGCGAGTACGAGCGGCCGCTCATGCACGCGAGATGTGCTCTCACAGTAGGAATTTCCCCCAAAAAATTACTCTTAATTATGCGAGGAGTAAACACATAATTATAGTCATTTCCACATCAAAGAGTAACATGGAATTACTGAAATTACTCCAATTACTCTGTCATAATCTAAATTCTGTCCAGGCCAAACCCTGGGGTCGCAAAATCAGTGAGCGAGGTTGCAGCTGCGACCCCTGAAGACCCTCAAATGAGGTCCATGGTAGTAAGTGTCTAAGGGGGGAACCTCCAAATCACCCTCGAAGTCCAGCCCCCCCATTTCTGATAAAGGATCACGTTGTGGATGCTGATACACTTTAGGGGAGGCCAGGTTGCCCATAGCATGCTCGCACTCACGTATCTGATTGCATTTTTAAAAAGCAAAAGCTGACCATTACCGCAATGTATGAATTGTTAAATATGTTTAAAGCTTCAAATGTTATAATATAATCGTGAAAAGAAAATTGTTATTCTCTGTCCTTTCCCGGTTACATTTTGGAAGAGGAAGGGAGGTGGGCATGACACTAAAAAATGTGAAGATCACAGTTACATCTAGACTGAGTTCGGATAGGCCTGCCACTTCTGAGTGTGGCTTAAGCTACAGCATGACTCAATATTTTGTTAGAAATGCTGGTATCTTTTTGATGGCAATATCTGGGCAATATTTCTGAAGAGGGTTTGGGTTTTAGCCCTGGTAAATGGGGTAGGGAGGGACACCACAACTCACAGCAGGAGTGTAGCACTGACCCGTCAGAGATCCCTCAACCCTGCAGAGGGGGCTCATCAAGTAACCCAAGGCCAATGAATGTCTGTGAAATAAGGGAGACTGAGGGCCCCTTTTCACATTCTGCAGGGGCCCCATCATTCTGCGTTATGCTGCTGAGTCAAATACATGTTCTCGTACCCAATGCACACACCACACTGCCCCCAGTGGTCTCAGAAACATTTCAAGAGCACAGATCCAAAGTGTGCAGCGATGATCCGTGCTTCATTGGTTGCAGAACACTCACCGATTGTAATAGCAGAAGGGGCAGCTTCGGCCCTTTTTGAAGAATTCTAGATTTGGGGGCACCCTAGCCAAAGGTGCATCTGAATTTTTTCACGTACTAACCTGTAGAGCTAACCTGGCACTGAAACTCCTGGATTCTTGCACATACTAGTCGGTACTGTTACTACGAGCAGAGAACTCCTGGATTCTTGCACATACTAGCATGTACAATCACCATGCAAAATCAGGTGACACAGAAAGTCCTAGATTCTAGCACATATCAGCTGTTCAGACACCCTGGCACAGAAACTCCTGGATTCTTGCACGTACAAGCATGGACAATCACCGTGGCACAGAAATTCCTAGATTCTAGCACATCAGACACCCTGACATAGAAACTCCTGGATTCTTGCACATACAAGCATGTACAATCACTGTGGCACAGAAATTCCTGGATTCTAGCACATAACAGCTGTACAGACACCCTGGCACAGAAACCCCAGTATTTCTTGCACATACTATCCTGTGCACGTACTAGCCTGTACAGTCACCATGGCACAGAAACCCCTGGATTATTGCACAGACATGCAAACCTATAAGGTATTCCTAAAGGCACCTGTATACAAATAAACTGGCCAACACAGACACCATGACTTCTTGGAGGATACAGGCCTGCACAGACCCACCTGCAGGGCGATTCTTGCACATGCAGGTGCTCTGGCCTGTACAGACACTATGCCCAGATCTTCTTTGTTTATTGTACAGATGTGCCGACCTGTAGAGAAGCCCCTGCATGGACACTGGAGGACGCTTGTTCAGTCACACAGGCTTGCATAGACAAGGGTACTAGTACCACTACTCGCTTCTACAGATATGCAGGCATGTGCAGACAGTCTAGGCACTGAAACCCCTGAATTCTAGTACAGACACAAACAAATGGGCCAGTACAGATAACAAGGTAAAGACACTCCTCATGCAGAACTCCATCATTTTGCAATGTTCTGCATTTTTTTTTTTAAATGTTGAAATCTGGACATTTTATGTTTGACTGTTGGAAAAAGATGGGACCCGCTGACCAGATCCTACCCACATGTGCTTTCATTAGGAAAAGGGAAATCCATTTTTGCTTTGAAGTTGTCGTAATTGGCACCTTGGTAAGGCAACTGAAGTTGTGCTCCAATATTTCACACAACTGCTCAGTCAAATGATAGCCTGCAGGAGGAAAGGAAATATTCCCCACTCCAATGTAAAACATTTTGGGCATTTGTACAAAAAAATGTCGTATCGCGGTGATACGCAAAATTTGGCAGCGCCACTCTCCGACATTTTTTAAACACAGGGATGCACTGTATTCACAAGAATACGGTGCAACCCTGTGTTTTCCCTAGTGCTGGCTCAAAAAAAGTTGCCTAGCGCCAGCACAGGCACCCTGCCGCCATGTTGCAAGGGTTCCTGCCCTGCAGGGGCAATTGTTTACTGTGCAGAAAGGGAAGACTTACTGCACATAAACAATCAATAATGGTGTTTTGCTCTTTCTATGTGTGCCTCAGAATGTGGCACAGATAGAAAAAGCAAATAATTAGGAGAAATTAACAATTTCAAAATTGTATCGCCATGCTAAGAAAAGGTATTCCCTGGTGTTTGTTTTTGGCGCTGCCTCAGCCTTGTAAATGGAGGACAGAGTCAACAAGCATTTACAATGCAATGGTCTCGGCTTTATTAAAGTTAGAGCTATTGGCATTGCAAATGGCATTTTTTTCATTTTTTGTTTTTAAAAAACCCCATAAATAAATGGTATTGTCATTTACAATGGCAATAGGTGAGCATTAGAGAGTAGTAGAGAGTATTAGCGGACACAGAGCCACACACACACAGAGCCGCACACACAGAGCCACACACACACACACACAGACAGAGTCACACACAGACAGAGCCACACACAGACAGAGCCACACACACAAAGCCACCCAAACACACATACAGAGCCACCCACACAGAGTCATTCACGTAGAGCCACCCACACCCACAGAGCCACCCACACATAGAGCCACCTACAAAAAAAGCTACCCACAGAGCCCCACACAGAGCCCCCCACATACAGAGAGCCCCCCACACACACAGAGCCCCCCCACACACAAACACACACAGAGCCCCACACACACACACAGAGAGCCACACACACACACACAGAGACCCACACACACACACACAGAGGTTGAGAGCAGTGAAAAGAACAAAATCCCACCCTTAAATTAAAATACATACTCCGAAAAATGAAGAGTGCATGTTATACAGGGGAGAGAACACCTTGCAACATTAACTCGAGAGCCAGTATGAATGACTAAACTTCTCTTGAGCTTAACCATCAGTATCTGCATTTTGGGAAGCGGGAAGCAGTCCACCCCCATTTTTACATTTACACAAATCCATTTAAACACAGAGCTCCATCTGTTCCAGTCACCACTATCACAGACAAGCACTAACTGGCCTTCTGTGAGCCGACCGGCTGGGGAGAAACTGGAAGCATTTACTGTACAGGTAAGTAAGCCAGACCTGAGCTAGGTTTTGGCGTGACGTCACCGCGGGCCAGTCACCTGACCCAGGAGTTTGCCACAATGTCTCGGAATGGGCGGGGCCAACGGGAGAGGAAGCTACTTGTTGCACAGGAACAGGTAAGAGACCCTAGGCTACTGCGCTGACTGTGCCCCCACACATGCAACATACAACACCCTTTGTTTAATGTTTCCCGCATACTCCCAGAGGGCTTACTGCACTTCTGGTCTCAGCACTGCGAGAGCTGTCGTCTTCCCCCCCGCCCCCCTACCCTCGTGGGGACTGGTCTTAAAGGGCGGCTCTTTGGGGAAGGTTTCACTCCCAGTAGGAAAAAAATATCATATCGGAAAAGCAGCATTGGAGAGGGACACTCCCACGTAATGGAAACGTTGTGTATGTTGTTAGGGAAAGGCATGCCACTGCTCACTATACGGGTAGTCCCTTGGCCTCGTTTTTGTTTAGTAATATTACAAATAGTAGATGGCGTAAGCATTCAATACATTCATAAACATGCTCTCGGCAACAAAACGGACGGTAAATCGGGAGCTTACTTGGCGCATATTAGTTTCCGTTATCTTCAGTTAAACATGACGGCCAAAATGACCAAACAACTCAAGACTGGCAAATATATTCCTGGAAAACTACACTCCCTCCCGTGGAGACAATACTCTATTCAAGCCCAAACCCACCAATCCGAAGGAATGCGTGGATGTATCGCCTCGGGGTGGGGCGCTCTCTTTCTTTGCCCTGTCTCCTCCCCGCCCCTCCCCCAGCGCTGAAGGATGTAGCAGCTCCCTCGCTCGCAGCTGCTTGTGCTGATGGGGGTGCTGCTGAAGATGCAGCTCTTGCTGCTAGAAGCAGGAAGTCCGGCCGACCCACTGCCGATCAAATCCATTTAAAACGAACCACTTTCCCACGATCTGCAACGCACAGACTTCTACCGTATCACTTTCAGCTTACATGCCTGTGCGTTGTGCTGTGGGCGCCCTGGTGTTAAAGGGAAGCATATAGCTACCATTATTACCACCATTCAAAGTGCTATGAGATGAGCAGCTAAAACCTGGCGATCACCACAAACCTCGTAACCGCAGCTGTCTGTTTCCCGGAACTCAAGGGCATCTTACTGTTGGAAATGGAAAAACCTGCCTTGGCCTCTGGATGCAAGGGCAGAAATGGCTAAGAGGAGGGGGCGGAAAGGGAGGGAACAGACGCCCACCACTAGAAAAGAGGCGGGGCTTAAAAAACTAGAGAAAAACGCCCCCGAATCTGCTCAAGCCGGGGCCTGAACCGAGTGACGCACATCTCTTCAAATGGCTAGCCTCCATTTAAGAAGCTAGCCAATGGAAGAGAGAGGCGGGTTAAAGCCCCACTGTAGAAGTCATAAAATCTTCGGCTCTGCCCACTGCTTCGCAGTGCGACGGTAGCCTCGACCTAACAAGCCGGGGCCTGAACCGAGTGACGCACATCTCTTCCAATGACTAGCCTCCATTTACGAAGCTAGCCAATGGAAGAGAGAGGCGGGTTAAAGCCCCACTGTAGAAGTCATAAAATCTTCGGCTTCGCAGTGCGACGGTAGCCTCGACCTAAAAAGCAACGGGTGTTGAAGTGGAACACCCACTGTTACACCCATTTCACGCCCCTTTGCATAGAGGACTGTGGTGGACAGGGGCATATTTACAAGATGGTGCTAAGTGGCTTAGCACCACCTTGTAAATATGGGAAATGGGGCTTCACCACAGGAGCGTCAAAAGAAGTGACGCTCCGGTGGTGAATAGGGCTTGTAAATATGCCTCTTGGTGTGCAAGAAAGTCCATTTTTGATAAAGTTTGACTTTAAAGGTGTTAAGTGAAAAAAACCAACATTGCCTCGTGAAAGGAAACACTGTCGCGTTCTGCTTTCAGAATAGTTGAGCCACACATCTCATGGAATGAAAAACAGCTGGGGCATGGGAGGAGAAGGTTTCCTTTATTCCTTGGTAGGAGTAACTCGGTCAGCCTCGGGAGGAGTCTGAAGAGAAAGAAAAGGAAAGGAAACCCAGCCTCCTGCCATGTCACTTGTGGGTACTTAAGGCAATGAGCGATAACATCTGCCAGAAAGCACCCCACTGGAGCAGGTGAGATACCCGGTGATTTCAGTGGACTTCACTAATCACAGCCTGGTACTGCCCTTTAAATTCCCCTGCTTGACCCACTCTTAGGAGAGAGCTGCCTGGACTCTGAGGATGGGTAATTAATAATTACCTCTTTCTATCTAGCATGGACTTCTAGCACATGAAAGCTGCTTCGAGGGCGAGGGTAGATATCCTCTCGCCCGTCCCAAGGTACATAAAGGTCCAACCAGTGAAGACGGACTGTCCACTCTTCGGAGAGAGCTGCTTGGACGCTGAGCCTGGGTAGAAACTGTGGGCCCGATTCACAAAGGTAAAATAGACCAAAAGTCTAACTTTACCACTTTTCATTTTTTACAAAGGTAAGCTAATACTAGTAACTTTACGACCAGTAAACGTAGTAGTAGTAAAGTAGTAGTAACTTTCCTTTGTGAATCCTGAAAAGTAGTAAAGTTAGACTTTAGCTCAAAGTGAGAATGTTGGTCTAAGTTACCTATGTGGGTCAGGCCCTGCGTGTTTCTTTCTAACCTGGACCTCTAGGACTGGAAAGCTGCTCCTAGGGCAAGGTTAGATATCCTCTCGCTGGTCCAAGGTCTAGGTCCAACCAGTGAAGACGGACTGGCTCTAGGGAGCTTCTGTCATGTGCTCGGAGAGTGCTGTAGATCCTGGCGAAGGAGGCATCTCTTGCAGCCTGGAAGAAAGCTGGTGGACCAGCTGCAATTGCACATTTCTACTGTGTGCTGTTTCTGAACCATCTGGCCTGTGTGTTCTGTGTACAAGGAAAGTCTGGTGCTGCTCCAGAGATATCCAGAGCACCAGTTGAAACTGCACACCTTGCTGTAGACCTGACCTGGAGCTGTGTCGACCCCCTGCATGGCCTTGTGTTTAAGAAACCAGTGATTAATATTTTGGGGCATATTTACAATAAGTGGCGCATCCCTGCATATCAGCAGGGATGCGCCACTTATTGTGCGCCATGCCTCCGCCACAATGGATGCGCCGCATTTACAATGCGGCGCACCATGAGGCAAAAACGGCACAGATGCGTGACGCATCTGTGCCGTAAAAGTGGCGCATTGCTGGAGTTGCGTCGCAAGCGTGACGCAGCTCCAGCAAGGCTCGAGGGTGCCCTATCCTTCAAATGCTGCGTAAATCCTTACGCCTGCTTCAAGCAGGCGCAGGGTTTTGACGCAGCATGGGCCCTAAAGTGACTGAGTGAAATCTTGTAGATTTCACTCAGCCTCTTTTAGGAGACGTTCCTGCGCCGGAACGCCCCCCCCCTGCGCAGGAACGCCCCCTTCTGGCGTAGGGCTTTACAACGTGATGCATCTCCCAGATGCGTCACGTTGTAAATCCCCCGCACCATGGCGCATCTTTTACGCCACCGCTGCGTCACAAAAGTGACGCAATGGCAGCGTAAAAGAGGCGCACAGGGCTTGTAAATCTGCCCCTTAGACTTTTGCCATCAAGGTGCCTTTTAACAGGAACATTATCTGCTCCAAGTGAGCAGAGTTGTGTGTTTTTAAAGAACGCTGTGTGGCCGATTTCCTAACTTTTCACCAGCGCTGCGCAGCACCTAAAGATGCTGCGCTGCACTGCATCAGCGTTGTAGAGCAGAGCAGCAGCCTATGTACTAAGATGTGCTGTTTCCTCTTTCTATGCTCTGGCACACTTTGGGTTACACACACACACACACACCCTTGCATTACAGTGCAAGCATGTTTTCAGTCTGTGAAACATAGAATTTCAAAACCCACAGAGTAGTTTATAGACCCTACTTTGCCTTACTTTAGGAAACTCTCCAATGTAAATCGTGATTTGTGTTGGAAAGAAAATCCCAACAAACTTTGTGATGCAAACCAGGCACAGTTTTTTTTTAAATGTCTCCCAGTGTTTCGAAAAACATTTTTACTTCTAAAGAAAAATACTGGAAGTTTTACGTCCAGGCGATATATTTTATTTCACTCCTTTTCCAAACAGACTTTTATGAAATAGTATTACAACTATTGTTATCATTTTTGATCCCTACATCAGATTTCACTTATTTTTGTGGCTTTTTGTTTATTAAATCCATACCATTTTAGCTAACTTAGTCGGGCCAGTTTACTTTCTCTATTTTCTTAATTGTTGTTCGTGTATCAGAAACGTATTGCACAGACACCCCGCCACTGCTACTACTGGGTTCTTGGGAAGACACCTCAGCCTGTACAGACACCCTGGCACAGCTACTCCTGGGTTCTTGGGAAGACACCTCAGCCTGCACAGACACCCTGGCACAGCTACTCCTGGGTTCTTGGGAAGACACCTCAGCCTGTACAGACACCCCGCCACTGCTACTCCTGGGTTCTTGGGAAGACACCTCAGCCTGCACAGACACCCTGGCACAGCTACTCCTGGGTTCTTGGGAAGACACCTCAGCCTGTACAGACACCCCGCCACTGCTACTCCTGGGTTCTTGGGAAGACACCTCAGCCTGTACAGACACCCCGCCACTGCTACTCCTGGGTTCTTGGGAAGACACCTCAGCCTGTACAGACACCCCGCCACTGCTACTCCTGGGTTCTTGGGAAGACACCTCAGCCTGTACAGACACCCCGCCACTGCTACTCCTGGGTTCTTGGGAAGACACCTCAGCCTGTACAGACACCCCGCCACTGCTACTCCTGGGTTCTTGGGAAGACACCTCAGCCTGCACAGACACCCCGCCACTGCTACTCCTGGGTTCTTGGGAAGACACCTCAGCCTGCACAGACACCCCGCCACTGCTACTCCTGGGTTCTTGGGAAGACACCTCAGCCTGCACAGACACCCCGCCACTGCTACTCCTGGGCTCTTGGGAAGACACCTCAGCCTGTACAGACACCCCGCCACTGCTACTCCTGGGTTCTTGGGAAGACACCTCAGCCTGCACAGACACCCTGGCACAGCTCCTCCTGGGTTCTTGTTCAGCTGATCCTGGGTTCTAGTGCACCCATCCCAGCCTCAACAGACACCCTAGCATAGATACTCCTGGAGTCGTGTGCGGACACCTCGTCCTCAAGAGACACCCTGGCACGGCTAATCCTGGGTTCTGGTGCAGACACCTCAGCCTCCACAGACACCCTGGCACACAAGCTACTTCCGGGCTCTTGTGCAGACACCTCAGCCTGCACAGACACCCTGGTAGGGATACTAATGGATTATTCAAGTAATACATGCACGCAGCACTGTAGAGGCAGCCCGGTCACACACACTCCTGGGTTCTTGTACAGACACCTCACCCTGCACAGACACCCTGGCGCAGTAACTCCTGGGATGTAGTGCAGATACCTCAGACTGCACAGACGCACTAGCAGAGTTACACCCGGGTTATTTTCCAGAGGATGTATGTCGTTACAACGCATGCTATTACAACGCATGCCTTTACGACGCAAGTTTTACAACGCAAGTCGTTACAACGACTTGCGTTGGGGGGTGCTGGATAGTGAATAGTTTAATTTACTATTCCAACTCCAGTCCCCGTGGATGGTAGGGAAGGTGTTGGATAGTAAATAAAACTATTCCCTATCCTAGAGAGCCCTCCAGCGCAATGCGTTGTAATGACTTGCATTGAAATGGTTGCGCCGTAATGGTAGTGCGTTGTAACAGTTGCGTTGTAAAGGATGTTTCCCTTTTGCAGATACCTAAACCTGCACAGACACCCTGGGTTCTTTTGCAGACAACTCAGCCTGCCCAGACTCCTCTGCTCGGGAGTCCAGGATTATTTTCCTGGTTATATACTCCTGTATTTTTTCGAAGACACCTCAGCCTACACAGACACCCTGGCAGGGATACGAATTGAATATTCACGAAATGCATGCATGCAGCAGGGTACAGGCACCCCAGCCACGCACTCCTGGATTCTTGTACAGACACCCAGTCCTGTACAGGCACCGTGGCAGGGACACCCCTGGATACTTCAAAGTGGCGCAGATATAAAGGCACGCACCTGCTCTGGCACTGCCGGGCACGCGAGGCCCGCCACGCGCAGCCCATGGCCAGAGTTCCTGGACTCCTCCCGTGCCCGCATTCCTCGCAGGCATGTACCAGGGCACACGCACACTTTCTTTTATTGATGTGCTGTTTTGTTCTTGGCACACGGTGGCGCAGGGCTGCTCTTGCCAAATGTCTCCGCAGCACCTTGGCCCACCGTGCGGAGCGCATGCTAATGCCCGAATTCAAAGAGCTTCCCGGATCAGGGAATCAAAAATCCAAATGAGCCGGATCTCACAGGGACCCAGGGAAACGTGAACAAAATTCCACTCTCCCACCAGCTCCAACTGCTGCTCTCTGCAGCCCCCCTCTCTGATCTGGGGTGGGCTGAGGCCAAGAATACGAGCCGCGCGTGACCTCTTTTAAGAGACTCGGCGGAGGTGAGGGGAGAACCATCGCCTGCCAATAGGTTCAACCCATTTCTTCACCTGTAGCGCTCACTGAAATTCCGTAGTCTCCGGCTTTACCCAAACTACCCCTCATCTCAGGGACCTTTGTTAACCATGGGCCCTTTGATAATCTGCGATGTCTTGTAGAGGCTAGCTTGAGGGCTATTGGTCCAGGGGACCTCTGTTCCAAATTCAAAGGTTTAATCCTACATTACTCACTTTGGCAATTGTGTGATCCTGCAAAAGACACACAATTGATGGACGGAATGCTGAACAAATCAAAGCATTCGCCCCCAGTCAAGAGATCTGGGTTAAATCCATCATTCTTTTGCTCACCATGCCACCCCAGTTCAGACATGGCCATATGCAAATCAGCCTTGACCCTGTGCTTCATGGGAACAGTCCAGCCCGAACTGCCAAGCCAGGTCCTCCCTGGACTGGGAACAAGCATCCAGATCTTTTGACTGGGGGAGAATGTTTGCATTGTCAGCATTCCATCCATCATTTGTTTGCTGCAACACCTTTTGCCCTAAGTGGGATGGGTTTCCCAGACGTGGGTCCCCTCACTGTGCCACTGGATTCAAGCTAGCCTGGCTGAAGAAGGGTGACATACCCTGAAACCGGTCCCAGGAGGCTTGTTTCCGGTCCAGGGAGGACCTGGCCTGGCAGTTCGGTCTGGACTGTTCCCATGGGGTACAAGGTCAAGACTGATTTGCATATGGCTGGGTCCAAACTGGGGTGGTGTAGTGGGCAAAAGAAACATGGGTCAATTGCACAGTCAGCATTCCGTCCATCATTTGTTTGCTGTAACACATAGTGTGATCCTGGGCAAACAAGGTGATTCAAGAACAAAGATAAAGAAAGAACTGTACGCACTATTCAAAACCCTCAACATTAGGAAACATAGCACTGCTCCCACCCACTCCAAAGATACCAGGCTGCACCTCATGATGGCAGCCTCACGCTGAGTTCAGAGCTTGAATTGGACAGACCCCGGTGCTAGCTCTTTCTCCATCCTCCATGCCACAGCAACACACTGTGCTCAACGAAAAGGAGAAAAACAAACTTACCTGTCCTTCGGACTTTCTCCCTGGCATCCTCCAAGATGAACTTCTCGAACTCATTAGAGCCCACTTGAGATATCAAAACACTGCTCAAAGTTTGCAGTGCTGCACTGAAACACTATGTGGAGCTAAGCACACCCTCGCATACACACTCCACCACATGCAAATGGTCTAGCGGCACTTGTTCAAAGTAACGAGAGACACCACTGGCGGGAACCGACCAGAAGTAACTGGTCGGTGCAGCTAGACCTGTGTGAAGCCCACAGCACGACGTTACACTAAACGTAGCGGTGCCGTTTCTGTAAGGATTGAAGCACAATTATTTCCAGCTTCTCCTTTAACATATATTGGAGGTCCAAACACCCAAAGTAGTTCCCAGGTGTTTTTCCACAATACCAATTTATTGAAGGTCATCTGTGACTTCGCCTTGAATGACAAAGTTCTTTTATATGTCTTGCAAAATAAACCATTGTCCTGAGGATGGTCTAAGGGACTGACGCCATAAAGACCGAAACGTCGACATTTCCATCAACTCCCAAGAACATTTTACAGTTTCTTAGCAATTCTTTTCTATGTTTAGTTAACTATTGCTTTACAATTATTTAGGAGTTGATGCAGATTATGACATATGTTCTCAAATTGATTTTGTATATATGTACATAACTTCTTTTGCTGATATCCCTTCTTTTTTATGTACCCTTTTCTGCAATTTGATATGATGAAAATTAGAGAAAGTTGTTTTGATATAAAATAGGATTTACTGTGTGCTTTTGTGTCTCTTCTTCAAAATTCATTTTCATTATTGTTGTCCTAGTGGACACTGTGTAGTTTGTTCATTTGTGACTTACTTGAAATCACTTAAAGCAAAAGAATATATTCAATACAAACGAAATCCCTTGTAGACACCCTTTATTTTGAGATTTTCATTGCCCAAACCTACAAGGGTATATTGGGTTACCATTTTGAAAAAACATGGTTCACCACAGAGCTTCAAGAAGCCAGATGCTCCTGCAGACGCCTAGAGAAATCCTGGCGAAAACCAAAAACTACGGAATCTCAGAACAACCACAAGAGCGCCCTGAAGGAATACCACCAGCGCATAAGAGACACCAAACGGACCTTCATAAGAGAAAAAGTTCAGACCAACGTGACCAACGCCAAGGAACTGTTCAACATCATACAGCAGTTCGCCAAACCCACCTACGAAGCCACGGACGTCACACCCTCCCAGGAACTCTGCAACAAGTTCAGCTCCTACTTCCATCTGAAGATCAAGGCCCTCTACGACAACTTCAGTGAACCAACGACTAACACAACCCTTCTACCCACCGCCGACGATAAGCCAACAATCACGTCCTGAGATCCCTCTACCATCAAACTCATCACCGCAACCATGAAGAAAACCCACTCAGGAGCCCCAACGGACCCCAGCCCACCGCACATATTCCACAGGGTCGCCGCCGTCATTGCACCCGAACTAGGATGCACCGTCAATGCCTCCCTCAGCTCAGGCATCTGCCCAGATGACTGGAAACGGGCAGAGGTTAAACCCCTCCTCAAGAAACCAACAGCCGACCCCACGGACCTGAAAAACTACTGACCCATCTCTCTCCTCCCCTTTGCAGCCAAAGTCACGAGAGACTCGTAAATAGCCAGCTGCCTGCCTTCATAGAAGAGAACTGCATCCTGGATGCCTCCCAGTCTGGATTCTGCAGCAACCACAGCACTGAGACAGCCCTCCTCGCCACCACCGATGACATCGGCATACTTCTAGACCTCTCCACAGCCTTCGACACTGGCTCACATCGCACCCTCGCAGCCAAACTTCATGACACGCGAATACAAGGAGTCGCCCTCGACTGGATCCAATCCTTCCTCTCCGGCAGAACCCAGAGGATCTGACTTCCTCCCTTCCTCTCCAAACCCATGGAAATCAGCTGCGGAGTACCCCAGTGATCATCACTCCGCCTCACGCCCTTCAACATCTACATGGCCCCCCTCGCTGCCATCGTCAGACAGCATGGGCTTAGCATCGTTTCCTACTCAGACGACACTCAGCTCATCCTCTCACTCACAAAGAATCCCGAAGACACCAGATTCTGCTTCCAGGAAGATATGAAGAACGTGGCAGCCTGGATGAAGGACAGCTGCCTGCATCTAAACTCAGAGAAACCCGAGGTCCGCATCCTCGGACCACGCACCTCCCCTAGGACAACACCTGGTGGCCCTCTGCCCTCGGGAGCCCACCCACCCCTATAGACCATGCTCGAAACCTCGGCATCATCCTTGACTCCACTCTCTCCATGAACCGCCAGATCAACGCTGTCGCTTCCACCAGCTTCCACTGCCTTCGCATCCTCCGTAAGACCTTCAAATGGATCACCCCGACTGCAGAAAGACCGTCACCCATGCACTCATAACCAGCAGACTGGACTACGGAAACGCCCTGTATGCTGGAATCAACAAAACTCTTCTACACAAGCTTCAAACCATCCAGAACGCCGCAGCCAGACTCGTCCTCGGGACACCACGCCACGAGCACATGACCCAACACCTAATAGGCCTCCACTGGCTACCCAAGAGGAACCTCCGCTCTGCCGACCTCACTCTGGCAGATGTCCCCTGCATCCGCAGAAACAAAACCGGGGTGAGAGCTTTCTCCTACATCGCAGCGAAAACCTGGAACGAGCTCCCTGTGAACATCAGACGCCGCTGACCCTGCACACGTTCAGGAGATTGAAGCTGCTGGAACAGCCACTCCTTGAGGTCCAAATCACTGCTTTGAAAGTTCCCAAACACACCCCTGTCTCGAAGTTTAGGTCCTTGACTTAGAAGCCCCCCATACACAGTAGTATGTTGAAATACTGACAGAAAAAATAATGGGTACCAGAATATCTTGTCAAAATATTGAAGACAAAAATACTAAGAAGCTAAGTACATATAGATTAGAATAGATTTACAATTCTTAAATCCACATCTTTGTATCTTGAAGCTATGCAATCAATCAGTCAATCAATCAAGAAATTTATATAGCGCGCTACTCACCCGGAGGGTCTCAAGGCGCTTGGGGGAGGGGGGTCTGCTACTGCTCGAATAGCCAGGTCTTTAGTTTCTTCCTGAAGGAGAGGTGGTCTTGGGTCTGACGGAGGTGGATGGGGAGGGAGTTCCATGTCTTGGCTGCCACACACACACTGCTAAGGTACATATATGTGGAGTTAAGTAAAGTAAACCTTTATATACCTATATAAACTCACCATCTCGATATTTTTATTCTTAATATTTTTGACACAATACTTTGGTACCGCTATATTTTACAGTCGATTTAAGCAGGAATACCTCATACACAGACATGCACTCAGGTTAATTTCCTTCACTTAGAGACCACCAACCCCAGCGCCCCGAAACAGCTGCTTCTTGAGGTCCAAGCCACTCATTTGGAAGCTGCCCAAAGTAAGTATTTCATTAAGGTCCAGTTCCTTGAGTTACAAATTCACAAACAACACTATTCTTTCCTTCCAGATCCAGGTCCTTGATGTGGGGCTGAGCACACATCTTCTCTTCAGAAGGGTGCTGAGGCCACTGATGATTGTACTACAGCTCTCTACCCCAATCACGAAATACTATGAAACCAGACATCCATACTTTTAAAAATGAAAGGATATTTCATGAGGTTCACATATCTGTACACATTTTAAAGATTTAAACACTGAACCGGCGTACGCCAAGAGTATGAGAACAGATGGAAAAAACTGCAGGATTCAGGCAAATGGTAAATAGACAGAAAGGCCCCTATTTATCAATGTTTTGTGTCACCCGTACACCGCGCAAGGCAGCGCAGGGTGACGCAAAACCCAGAATGAGATTTACCGTGCCATGCAAAGCCACCTTGCATGGCCGTGCATGGCTTGGTAAATCTAGAGTAGGGCAAGGCAACACACATAGCTGCCTTACGTAACTCTGCCCTGGGAAGGCGTTCCATGGGTTAAGGGTGGGTGTTCCCACACACCCAACCATTGATTTTGGCACATTCTCAGATTTACTGAGATTGGTATACCTGGAAATACATCAACATGCTACGCCTTCCTAGGGGAAGATCATCAAGGAGAAATATCTTTATTTCTTCTTGTTGTTTTCTCTTTCTAAGTTTGCTGCATTCTTCCGCACAGTTAGAAATGAGGATTGTTTTTCCTGCACACAAACAATCCTACCTGGAACGCAGGCACCCTTGCACCATGGTGCAAGGGTGCCTGTGTTGGCACAAGGCAGCATATTGTGAGCCTGCGCAAGGAGAAGACAGGCATACAGCATATAAGGATAAATATGGTGCATTCCTGCCCTGTCCCTTTCACACAGCACAGGAAAGTGTCTTGCTGAATTGTGTTGCATGAAACCTTGACAAACGGGTCTCAAAGAGTTTTTGTTGTTTGCCTGAATCCTGCATTTATCTCTATCTTAGTAATAAAAGATTAATATTCCCTCTCAAAATAAAAAATTGTGTGAGACATGCTTTAGGGACCCACTGTGTTGACAATCTGCCCTCAAATTCCCACCAAATATTTTCTCTAATTCAAGAACTTTGCCAACATCTAGTGTGTTGGGCTATGCGACCATCCATTGCTTGATTGTGCCACCCAAATGCCCAGATTGTAAACATCAGTCAGAGTACCTTTGGTGAAAATGCTTACGAAAAACTTCTCAGTTGGGGATATTCAACGATTTCTCAGGTGGGTTTATTCAACGATTCAAGGCTTTTTTCCTATGCATCATCTCTCGAGCTTGCTATGTGGACAGTGCTCTGCTGTTAGCCAGCTAGATTTGCGATTTAGAAAAAACACACATACAGACAAGATGGAGGCACCCTTTGGCACTCTAGATAGAGGATCACCAAAGATTGCAATAGCACATTGCATCAAAGGTAAAAAGTACCGACAAGAAGGTGATAGTGGCTTTTAGTGCCCTGATGCCCTGTTCTGGACCACAGTGAGACACTGGATGGTCACAGGTTTGACCTTCACGTTTGGTTGCATCTCATTAGGTTATACTACTAGAATGAATAAACAATATTAGACTGCCATGGATTTTACCAGAGCCAAATTGGAATACGACCAGCTCAACGGAAGGTGGCTCTCCAGGCAGCTCTACTTTCTTGGGTTCTGTCACGAAGAGCAAAATCCATCTTTGAAAATCGTGCAGAAAAAGTGCGCTCTCCAAGGTGCTGCACGGGCTCACAGCACAGTAAGTGCTCCAGTGCGCACGCTCTGCCTGAAAGGAGCAAAGCACCGCCATCTTGTCTGTGTAAACATAAAGATTTTCTTATAGGAAACCAAATGGTCTGTTTTGTACAGGTGTCTGAGTGTTTGCATGTGTTGTAGTACCCCTTCTTCCTGTATGTGGCCGTGCACCAACAGGCTCATAAAACATGTTCCATTAGAATAAAAGTAAGAATTCAACATTAGAATCTCTTAACTGTTTAATAAAACATTCAAAATTATAAAACAAGCCCACTTATTGTAAAAATATCTTTTTGCAAAATGTAAGGAGATGATTCAGAATGCAGCGGTACAGCAGTATGAACTAACAACCATTTGCAATGCAATAGTCTTACATTACTGATAGCTTGAGGTATTAGCGATGCAAATAATAATGCAATGCCAATAGCCCATACTTTCAGTAATGCGAGACTTAGTGCATTGCAAATGCTTGAGTAGTGATCCAGAAACCAGCATTGAATGTCTCAGTGCAGTACCGCAAGCTGCTCCTAGAGGTGTTTTTGCAGGTGTCTGAGTTTTTGCATGTTTTTCTAGCACCCCTTCTTCGTGCATGTGGTAGTGCACCCCAAGGCTCATAAAATATCCATTAGGATAAAAGTAACAATTTGACATTAGAATCTCTTAACTGTTTAATTGAACATGCACAATTATAAAACAAGCCCACTTATTGTAAAAAGGGTGTTCTGTAAAATGTAAGGAGATGATTGAGAATGCACCGGTACAGCAGTATGTACTAACAAGCATTTGCAATGCAATAGGTCTTGCATTACTGATAGCTTGAGCTTGAAGTATTGGTGATGCAAATAATAATGCAATGCTAATAGCTCCTACTTTCAGTAATGCGAGTGCTTGAGTAGTGAGCCAGGAACCAGCATTATATGTCTCAGTGCAGTACTGCAGGATGCTCCTAGAGGTCCCCAGTGAGCAAGGCAGCAGCACTGCATGGCTAGGTGCAGTACCGCAAGCTGCTCCCAGAGGTCCCTAGTGAGCAAGGCACCAGCACTACATGTCTCGGCGCAGTACCACAAGCTGCTCCTAGAGGTCCCTAGTGAGCAAGGCACCAGCACTGTGTGTCTAAAAGGTTTGAGTTTTTCTCATTATAAATTGCAATGTTTTTTACCTACCCATGTTGCAGGGTTCAGTACCATATGTGGCCAAAAGGGAATCTCTTTTGGTCACATATGGTACTGCACCCTGCAGAAGATATGGTATATCCACCCTACCCATTATGCATTGCGTGCAAGACAGTACTACAAGTACGTTCAAATTACTATGTCCATATATACAATTAGTAACTTTGAAATGTGACAAAATAACTATTACATTAATTTTGGATTAGGTTGTACTCTGTGTGGAGCTGATGAAGGGACGTTTATAGATGGTCTCATATTAATGTGAGATGTTCTAGTGACTGAAGCAACCACTGCCAGCCTAGCTTACGACCAAATGTGTGTCCAGCCTGAAGCCTTTTAAGAAAATAGTGGCTTGAGTCTGTAATAACACATGTAACAGGGGGTGTCCTCATGGGAGGTTACAAGAAGAGACAAGGCTGTACTAAGGCAGGCTTGCCAGCAGGACTTCCTTCACTGATTTTACATGTTTACGACCGCAAGGCAAAGAGTGGTGGTCCGAATAAGAAAAAATAATGTTTCACACATGCTAGGGAAAAACTTCCTGTGCATCAGGGACATTGTTTGTTATTTTGAGGAGAAAAAAAATGCACTTTCCAGTTTGTTTATGAACAAAATATGCTGACCGCGCTGTCATGACAGTGCACTTGTGCAGCATAGGAGTTTCAAATGTCTAAATGACATAAAGCACCAGCTAGACAAAGACCTCAGACAGGGTGATAGGCCGAGATAAGCTCAGCATTTCTCTCTCATTGAGTAGTTGGACTGACAAATAAAGTCCTCTGCCCAAGGCTCAAAGTAAAAAAATTTAACTTTAATGTTCATCTTAATGCCTATGCTCCTTGGCGCCCCTGACCGGGGCCTGCAATGCTTTCTTCTGGGTGTAGTCCTCAAGATGGCCGGCATCCTCAATCCAGGATGCTGCAATGCCACACTGCCATGGTTTGGGAAGGCTGAATAGAAGAAGTTATGCTTGCTCACTCCGAAAAACTAGACTCTGGCAAATAAAGGCCTGACTCTTAGCCTAGTTGGGAATACCAAGCAGCCCAGACTTAGAACCAAATGTTGTCCTGAGTCCTGGCAAAAATGTGTGCAACTCTCCTTTTCTGTCTCTCACCCAACCCTCTTTCTCCCCCTCCTTGTGCTACCACTCTGTCTGCTGCCTTAAACCCCATGATGCTGGAGACAGAGATGGTCATTGACCTATAATAAAACGTCTGCAAAGGCTTCATTCCCCTGGGGAAATGCCTGACTGGATAAATGGCTAGCCTGCCAATGATCCTAATGCAGAAATCAGGTGCTCCATGTTTTTTTTTTAACTTTTGCTCCAGTGGGTGGGGGATGAGGGCATCTGTTTTAGTGTTTCCTTGCTTCCACACATAGGACATTGGCAGCTTAGAGTAGAAAATGGCCGCTCTTTGTGGAAAAGGGTAGATCACGTCTTGCTGGGTGTAAAAAATGAGGTTACTGGTTGAGGGTGTGAAACCCTGCTCAAGCAGAAACCACAATCCTAGTCAGGGTGAAGTCACAAGCAAACCCCAAATTAACCTGTGCTTAACCCCTGGGTAGCTTAGCCCAGGATGTATGACGTTACAACGCAGGCTATTACAACGCCTGCCTTTACAACGCGGTTTTTACATCGCATACCATTACAACGCATAGCGCTTTTGGGTGTTGGATAGTGAATAGTTTAATTTACTATTCCAACTCCAGTCCCCGTGGACACTAGGGAAGGTTATTGGATAGTAAATTAACCTATTCCCTATCCTAGAGCGCCCCCTGCGCAATGCGTTGTAATAGTTTGCATTGTAATGACCACGTTGTAATGGTAGTGCGTTGTAAAAGTTTCGTTGTAAGTGATGTTTACCCTTAGCCCAGAGTAGTCAGGCTAAACTTAGAGATAATACTTAAAGTATTTTTTCAGGACTTCAAACAGTAAAAAAGTGAAAACATACAACAAACAGGATCCCACTCCAGGTTAGAGTCCATTTAATAACTAATACAAGACCAAAATGACAAACAACTAATCAGAAGACCAGAAGATATGCAGGTTTAACGTTTCAAGTGAAAATATTACCAAAAAGCACAAAGCACCAACTATTGGTATTTGTTCCAGCCAGAACAGAACAAAGTCACTAGTTCAGGCCGACCACAATAGAGTGGGAGCCGGCTTTACAGACCCAGTTGGGACTGCTAAACAAGAGTACCTTAAATCCTGGTTGCAGAGCACTGCAAGGTCCTGTGTCGAGGATGCGTTGCACTGCCAAGTCGATGAGGCAGCTTCAGGGAGCTGAGCGGCTGCGATGCGAGGTCCTGTGTCGTCAAGGAGGACGTCGATGAGTGAGGCTTGTGATGTGAAGTCCGGGGTTATGGATGTGTCGCACAGCCGAGGCGTTGGTTCCAAGGAGCTGCGAGACTGAGATGCGAGATCTGCAGCATCGTCAAGGCTGCCGGTGATGATAGGTTTGCAATGAGAGGGACTGCGTTGGGGATGGGTTGCACATTGGCAGTTCCTATGTGGGCTGCAAGGACAATGGGGAGTCCTTGCGTTGGAAGAATTCTAACAGTAGAGGCAATGCATCGGTTTTGTTCAGTGTTACGTCGTGCAGCAGAGGAGATGTGTCGATTCTGTTGGGTGGTTCTGTTGGGTGAACAGAGCACCTTCAGACCCACTTCCAAGGGTCCAGGACTGGGCTGGCATCACTTAGCATGGTAGGACTCACAGTTGCAGAGTTCAGGTGCAGGTTACAAGAGACTTGGTAAACCCGAAATTCGGTATTACTGGTATTGAGCCATTTCAGATGTAGGGGATGATTCGGTAAATACCGGATCGGTATTTACCGAATCATTTTTTATCGATTCGGTATTTACCGAATCAGTAAATGGCATGTAGGAAGCACTTTTAAGAGTGCTTATGTGCTTTAAGGATTCGTTATTTACCACCAACTATAAGTTGGTGGTAAATACCGAATACCTTTGAAAATGCAAATCTGTGCATTTTCAACAGTGCCATGTGGCAGACATACATGCCCTTAGGGCATGTATGTGTGCCACATATGCACCCAAGCACTATTCAGGGGTGCAACAGGGTGTCAATGTGACACCCTGCCACCCTTGAATGTTTCCCTATTTTACTGAATCGATATTTACCGATTCGGTAATTCACATTCATTCCTATGGGCCTCCAAGCCCATAGAAGGAATGGGAATTACGGAATCGGTAAATACCGATTCGGTAAATACCGAATTGTACTGATTCAGTAATACTTACCGAATTGTTTTCTACATAGCATTTACCGATTCTAAAATACCGAATCGGTAAAATTTGGTATTTTAGAATCTGTAAATTTGGATTACCTACATCTGGCCCTTGGCCTTTGGAGTCCCTCTGGTGGTCCTGGGAGTCCTCCTCACCCAGGCAGGAGGGCAGCTGGTTATCACAGCAGGTGCAAATTCAACAGAGTGGCAGTACTTTCAGCAGCCCAGCAGCCCTTCTTCATCGCAGAATCTTCCTCAGGTCTAGAAGTGTATTGAAGTGTATTGAAGAGTTCGGGTCCGAGGTCAAATGTTTATACCGGGTGCCAACATTGAAGTAGAGGAAGCTTCTAGAAGTTTCCACCCCTAAAGGTGTAAGGCATCCCCTTCCTCCTTATCCTGGCCCACACTCTTGTCTGGGGTCACAATAGACAAGTAACAAACACTTTGTGAGAGTGCTCGGGCAGAGGCTTTGTGATTTGCAAGTGTGGTAAGTTACAGCTTCTCCTCAGTAACTCAGAGTGGCCTATCCTGCCAATGCCAATCTCCCTTTAGTCTCAATGTCTGGGAGCAATACACAAAGACCAACTGTCAGCTACGTCTAGTCAAGTGACCCAGGAACAAACTGCAGGCACTAAATGATTAAGACTAGAAAATGACAACTTTCTAAAAGTTATATTTTCAGAATTGTGATAAAAAAAAATATTTTTTCCATTGTTAGAAATGGGGGTCTCTAGTTGGCAAGGGTTTGCACCTTTGCCCAAGTAGGGACCCTTCCTTCTAGTCAGGATAAGGGATCTACACTCCTAAAATAACCCCTGCTCACCCCCTTGGTAGCTTGGCATGAGCAGTCAGGCTTATATTAGAGGCAGTGTGTAAAGCATTTGCACATAACCAACACTAATACAGTGAAGACACTAAAAAAGGACACCACACCAGTTTAGAAAAATATCCAATATTTTTATGTATCCAAATCAAGACCAAAAATTATAAAAACCCACCATACAGTTCCCAGAAATCTTCAGTAATCAAAATAGACTTGAAATACAGTTCTTTGAAGTTGATAGCTCAGTATGGGGCTATCACGTCGTTGTGAACAACAAATCCAAACATTTCTAACTGACCGCAGCATCACAGGCCAGCTACGGTGTCGGGAAGACCCACAAAACAGTACCTTTAGAAATGTAGGGCATTGGCGACCTCCGATGAGCCCCGAAGGGCCAGCGTCCGCTGGCATCAGTTCCGGAGGTCAGTGCAGGAGTCGTCGGGTCCTTGAAGTCACAGGCATTGCAGATCCAACTCCTCACGGTTGAAGTAGGGAGCACCGGCTCCGGCAGGCGTCCGGGCTGCGGTGCGAAGTGCAGGGGTGCGGCATGTGGTGCCCTCAGGTCACGGTGCAGGCAGTGGCTCGGGGTCCTCATCCAGTGGCGTCGGTGAGACCAGGGCTGCAATGTGAAGTGATGCAGTGCTCGTCACGGTGCTGGCAGGCCACAGTGCAAGCAGCGGTGTCATCGTTCCTGAAGCGCTGTCGTTGACTGACGATCTGGAGTCGATGGCCCCGGCATAGGTGGACAAAGGCTGCGATGCGGGATGAGGACGGTGCATTGTGTAACTTACAAGCGGTGACCTCGAACCACAGTGCAAGCAGCAGCATTGATGTCGACGTGGAGCGTCGTCGTCGAGGATACCAGGACGACGGCACGAGATGGTGTAGAGTGCTGTGCCCACAGGTCGCGGTGCAAGCAGTGGCTCAGTGGCAGCAACAGCCATTGGTGAGACCAGGGTTACTTTACTAGGGACTTACCAGAAAATCAATTATGCCAATCTTGGAAACACCATTCGATAACACAATTTACACAGAGAGCCTATGCACTTTAGCACTGATCAGCAGTGGTAAAATGCCCTGATGTCTAAAACAACAAAGACAGGTCAGGGAAAAATTGGATGAAGAAGCAAAAGGTTTGGGGATAACCCTGCAGAAAGGGCCATTTCCAACATCCATTAAGAAGGGCTATAAAGTATAATTCTTTAGACACCAAACTGGACCTGTAAACCTGCTCCGAATTGGAGGTTACAGCTTATTAAACGTAATAAGGTAACTCCAATGTTATCCTACGGGAGAGGTAGGCCTTGCAGTCGAGAAAAACACATTTAGGAGTTTTTCACTCCTTGGACATGTAAAACTTAAAAGCAGATGTCCTACTTTTTCAATGCACTGCACCCTGCCCCCTGGGCTATTCAAAGCCTACCCTATGGGTGTTTATATGTATTAACAGACAGGTTTCAGCCTGACAAAAGGTTTATTTTGCTTGGTTGAAGTGGCAACTTAAAATTGCACACAGGCTGCAATGGCAGACCTGGGACACATGGGCAAGTGTACTTAAGTGGGTGGTTAATTTAAAGGCCCTGGTGCATGTATTACCAATTGACTAGGGACTTGTAAGTAAATTAAATATGCCAATTGGGGATAAGCCTATGTTAATATCGATTACGGAGAGAGCACACACACTTTTTCACTGGTTAGCAGGGCTAAAGTGTGCAGAGTCCTAAAAGCCAACAAAAACTGGTTGAGAAAACAAGATGGTGAAGGCAAAATGTATGGGGGTGATGTGCCACGTCCAACACTGGGCAGCCAATTACTTGAAGTATGATGTTATGCCAGCCTTCAGTAAAACATCTGACAGCAGAGATTTGGAGTAGGCGAAGGAAAGTTTTATATAAGGCAAAGTAGACCGATATGGGAATCTTCGCCCACTTTTATAAACAGAGATTTTCTGCTTTCTAAGCAGAGTTTAAACTTCACACATGGGTGAGGTTGACCACTGTGGGCATCAGTTCATGGTTAGAACATAACGTGGGGTGGGCCACCACCTTTGTCGTTTTCAAGCAGTCGGCAAATACTCACTCAGGGTGGTCACAATATTGTGACTCAGCGAGCTAATAAGGTGTTAAAATCTTCCATCATCAGAATCTTTTGTGCCCAGGATTTGATGAACAATGTTAGATTGGAGTCTTTTTGAGAAAGGATGTACTGTGTCCTGATTTCTGGTGTGCTGCTCCTGGATGGATGATGAGTTGGGCTTTGTCCCACAATGACAAACGTATAGCTGGTGTGGCCTGTGATGATAGTTCTTGTCTGTGAGTGTGGGATCTGGTGTGCTTGTGGAATTCTGAGTGATGTTGTGGCCAGCAATCCTTATTTGCAGTATTTCAGGCGCTGGAGGTATGAATCGAATATAATTAACTGTCTTTTACCCTCCTGTGTCGTAATTACTCACATTAATGCATAAGGTCAAGTCACAAATGGCTATGTTCAGCCTATGATCTCAAAGAATTCTGGACTCTGAAGTGATCATTAGAAGGTTTGTTATGTGGGAAAGAAGTTGTGTTCTGCATGTATGTATGTGGTATTGTTAAGTACAAACCTACCTGAAAAGGCAACAGAGCACTGCTCCTGCACTTACATTTCATGCATTGCATGACTAGCTTGCCAAATGGGTTCCCTTGTTGCAGCACATGGCAGCTTGGTAGTGTTGAGTCTGATATTTGTTTAAGTAATGCTGCTTGGGAAGATAAATTGGTAGGAGATACTACCAACAGGCCATTGGCTATTTGGAGGCGACAGTAGTGAGGAATGGTCTCTCGTTGAGGTGAGATAGTGTGCTGGAAGGGGTCGCTTTTAGCAGGTATGGGGTTAGAGTGGGTTGTTTCTGCCATGACAAATGCCCGGAAATGTTCTGCTGTAGTAAGCAGCCTGAAAGCTAGCCTTAAGTACTAACTTCGTCTAATGGATAGATATACACAATGATTCCTCAACAGGAAATGGTTTCATACTATGGTCTGTACGAGTGCCACTGTGAAGCATCAACTTTACATATTATTTCTATCTGTTTACAACTACTCTCAACTAACACTGACAAGTATTCCTCTTCTACTATCGAAAACTCCCTCATGTTTGAACCACATTTGTCTGGTAGAATCTTATCTTATCTTATCTTACCTTCTTACCTTACCTTGTCTTATCTTACCTCATCTCATCAATTTATAAAGTGTGGTAATGCCAAATAGACCTTCCAAAGTTGATATTGAGACCAAGTTAACTACACAAGAAAACATGTAAGCTGAAAATTGTGATGGTTGTAATCTTTTCATAAATGACCGATGGTCAGTGACAGATCGCTTTCCAAGAGGCACATTGTTCCATAGCCTCATCACAGCCTGTTATGAGAATGAACAGCTTCAAACTCATTGCTACAGAATTTGCAGAGACTAAAGTAGATGTGCAGCTGGCGTGCAAAAGTGTCTCCTTGGTACATAGGGCTGAAATCTCTATGTTAAAGAAGAGAGGCATCAAGACCACGAGCAGCCAGGTGGAAAATACAAAGGGCCAGATGTACGACCCTATTTTGCGTGCACAAACAGGTTTACAACTCGTTTGCGCATGCAAAATCTAATAGGGCCATGTACAATCCCTATTAAGCTAGTCACAATTTTTTTGACACTCGCTAAATATGAATTGCGAGTCGCTATTAGGAACGGGCGTTCCAAGGGCGTCCCTTCCTAATAGCGAGTCAGAAACCTATGTAAGAATGTCTTGGGACCAAGAGAGTGGTTAAGCACTCACAAATGGAAAGGGGGCCCCAGGGGACCCCTACCCCGTTGCGAATGCAGGGGAATATATTTTTTAGTGGCAGGCAGTGGTCCCAGGAACCACCACCTGCCCTTAAAAAATTAAACGAAAACGTTCCATTTTTTTTTCAATGCATCCTGTTTTCCCTTGAGAAAAACGGGATGAAATTAAAAACATTTGCTTTATTTAAAAGCAGTCCCAGACATGGAGGTCTGCTGAGCCTAGGAAGCCACCATACCTGGGAGGGCCAGTCATTCCTAATGGGGTCGCAAATTGCGAGTGCCTCATTAATGTGCATGAGGCATGCAATTTGCGACCCCATTATGAATCGCTAACAGTGTCTCGGGCACTGTTGTACATGGCATTTAGTAAGTCAGAATTTGCGACTCGCAATTGAGCGCAATTTGCGAGTCGCTAAATGACATAGTCGTACATCTGGCTCAAAGACCCTTACAGATCATTCACTGAGCACGGGCAGGTTAGCACTCAGGACACGAGTGCCCTTCATTTCAAGTCACAAGTTATGTGTGGATGCTGTAAAGGTGTAGCAGCTATTGCTGAAGATCCAAGTAAACCTTGTTGCTAAAGTTTATTTATTATTAACAGTGCAAGTACTAGTTGAATCTTATGCATGAAACATAGAGAATGAAAAGTCTTCTGTAGGGTAAAAAAGGTAACTTCCCTTGGTTACATTGGGTTATATGTCAAATTATCAACTACAGAAACATTGTGCTACCAAAATATAATGGCCAAAATATCGGGAACCAAGCTACTAAGAAGGTTCGTCCATATAGGCAAGTATAGATTGACTATTCCTCACTCCACATCTTCATTGCTTAAAGAAATAGGGCCCGATTCACAAAGATAATCTGAGACGAAAGTATAATTTTACGTATTTTGATATTCACAAAGGGCGTTTACAAGACTTTTGCCTTAATTTAACCTGAGTTTTGGTCTTGAGTTGAACTGAGACCAAAGGTCTGCAGACTTTTGGCCTCAGTTAAACTTAAGATCAAAACTTAAGTTTAACTAAGACAAAAGTCTAGCTGTACTACTCATAAATGTCCTTTGTGAATACCGAAAGTCGTAAAGTAAGACTTTCCTCTCAGTTTACCTTTGTGAATCAGGTCCATAAATTGACAAGATACATATAGATGGATTTAAGGAATATAAGCTATACCTACCTATACATACTTACCTGGTTGTTATTTTAATCCTCAATAGTTTTCCTTGATACTCTGGTAGCACGAAATTCAGACATCAATACTAAGGTGAAATACTCTACATTGGGTATCTGTGGAATTAGTGCCAGCTATAGGGCCCTCACATTTCTCACTATAGATACTGAGCAAGGACATGGCATTTCCTAACCCTACTGCCAAGATCCCTGTCTAGGAAACACGAGGGGGATATTCACAAGGACCCAACTCCAGGGGTGGTGGGTGACATTTGAAAGTGGTGGGGCGCAAAGTGATTTGCATACAGCACTGTAGCGAGCGAGCGCAGCGAGCGTGCCCAAACCCCAAAAGGGGGTTTTGGGGGGATAACCCCCTCAAGAAAATTTTGAAAAAAAAGAAGAAAAATTGTGCATTTTCCAGCAAATTTGAGAAACCAGGAAGGTTAATAAAGCAATTGTGAAAGTGCAGTTATTACATTAATAGATGGCATAACATAGGTAGTTGCTTATTCAGTATAACCACAGAGCTTCATACATTCCGTCCTATTACGCTGCTGAATTCAGACTATAAGACTTTCATGAAAATCTCCGCTCTAAGAGTAGCAGAAGTTGCACAGCAGTTGGGAAACAGCCTTTACAAATTCAGAAACAACTGCATGGAGCAAGGAATAGCAAAGCCAGACAGGGAGGGTGGTGAACACAGACACCAGTAGGAGGATTTAGCCACCACCTCCTCCAACATAGTCAATCACTGGGCAATACGTTAATCGGGTCCATCATGCCAACCACTATCCACTAAGACTACTCTCCTCAAGAGAACAAGAAACTCCACTAAATTCCAAATCAACAGAGAACAGCAAAGACGGCAGCATTCACAATAGGCGCTGAGGCCATAGTTATGGTGGGAATGTGCCATGAAGGGTCTAGTCTTAGGCCTGCACACAGACCATAAATGTATATCAAACCGTACATTGTTTGTCCTACATGCAAACTATAAGCCACATATGTGAAATGATCAAGTCTTTGGACTGCACATGGTCCTGAAGTCACATGTATGATAGGTCCAGTCTGAGACCTGCAGACTGACTACAAGTGACAGAAATGAAAAGGTCCAATCTGAGACCCACACATTGAGCATATGTCACACAAATAAAAAGGTTTTACTCCTTTACTGGCACTGACCACAGGCCACGTGTATGAGCTTTTCCAGTAACAGATCTGCACATTTGCAACACATTACATCTATCAAAACATCCAGTCCTAGAACAGTACCCTGACCACAAGACATATTTATGAAAGTGTACATTGCTTGACTGTGAACTGATCACAGGTCACACATATAAAAAGGTTTAAACCTTGACCTGCATACTGACCAGAGTCTACGTATAAGAAGGACATCCTGTGTTATGCATGCACACTCTCTACTGTATACTGTCTGACTAATACACACAATGCAACGATGGTATGAAATGTTAGCTTTGAGGTCCCAGAAACCATGTGAGGGTGTAAGCAGCTGCAAACTAGAAGGTAGAAGGCCTGCTTTGGTAAATGCAGAAGCACATTGTTCATCCAGCACTGCACTGAGACGGATAAGAAAGGAGGAGCAAACAGTACTGGTAAAATTCTGCCTTATAAAGATCTTTGCCATGAAGACAGATGGTTTAAATTAATATGGGAATTAGAAGTTAGCAAAATAACACATTAGACACTCAATCGTATGAAAGGTTATCAATGCGAAAACATATGTAAGTGGTATTAAAAAACATATTCTCTGTACTAATTTATGAAACCTATATCTTAGTGTAGTTTCCTGTTCTGAGGGTAAAGTCAATTTGGATATGTACGTGTGGTGCAGCGTGAGGGGGTCGGTGGGGGGCGCACAGAGGCAGTTGCCCTGGCGGCTTGCGTAAAATTCTTAGGGGCATTTTTAGAGGCGCAAATTTTTTAACGAAAAGTGAAAGAATACTTGACCTGCCCCTGGCGCTGGCAACCAACCCACGCTATTCCGCTGTGTAACTGACATTCAATTCCACATATTTAAAATGTAATATTAGAACTGAAAGACCCTGCAGTGAAAGTGAAGGTGCTGCTGCTGCATTGTGGCGGGACATTACGCTCTCCTGCTGCTCCGAATGAGACTGGATTTAAAACGGTGTCTCCTATACAGATTACATACATTCTACATGCATGTATCAGCCCTTGCCCAAAGGTTAAAACCATAACAAATCTCATTGTTGTGGAATTCATTATTTTAGTTTCCACAGAATAGATCCTGGACACTGACTTGACCCTTCCAAGTGCTTTGTAAACTGATAAAAGCGGTTTATGTTTTTAAATAACATGAAGCATTTACAAGGCAAGTGGGCCAGTTTTCTCTTGTGTACCATACGCTCTTTACCCCTCCACAGTTGTCTTAAACCTACATACAATCACTATTAGGTTTTACATTACCACTAAATACAATTGCATCAATTCTTTTTACCATCTTACAGGGAGGCTGGCCTACAGTGCATCGAGCAGTGCCAGAAGGACTGGTCTGACAAATCAGTATGCAGACGTGTTTTCTGTTTTGAGGGCCCGTTTTATGGTCTGGTGGACCAACTTTTGCTATGGATTTCCCTGATATTACCACAAACACTCCCTACAGCAAGCACAAATACCACAAGAAGAGCAAAAACATAGCGTGAATGGAGACAGATAGGACACCTGACAGGCAAAATCAGCAAAGTCTACAGGCCAGGCTGGCAGGTGGCAGCTGAGTGTGGGACAAGTCTATGGGCAGTTTTAAGTTAATACCACCCGGGACTGTCCGTAACCCAGACCCACTTACCGGAGGTCGAGGAGAGGTACCGCCGGAGTCCGGACTCAGTCAGTCAGCTGAGCTCACCCACTCACTGTAGTGCGGCTGCGGCGTCGTGACTCTCACTCATGTCACGTGCCGCCATCGGGCTGTGCTGTGGGGCTGGGCCTGGGCTTCTAAAGGTCTAGCTGGGGCTTCTAAGGTCTACCATGGGAATGTGCTCCCTCAGGAGAGTGGTCTGGTGGACTGTTCATGAAGGCTGAACCTGGTTCCCCAGAACCAAATTCGGCAGCTCTGGCGTAGTGCCACATCCCCCAATGAACACCACACTATCCCACTGAGACACCCACACTGCCTTCAGCTACAACCCAGTAGTGCCCGGCTATATATACCTGGATGCGGCTCAATTCAAATTATACACAAGAGTGATATGCTGCTTGGGAAAAAAAGTACCTTCCTGGAAAAAGCAAACCCTCATATGGATGCAAGATTAAGTAAAGCATGTGAAATGTAAGTAGAACAACATGGCTACCTTAACACTTTTATACTCATTATCCAGAAATCAAGAGTGTTTTTTACTGAAACTTTAAGCACCACTACAGATCCCTGGAGGGACCAGTATCATGGTCCATTGCTTATATCCTATGAACCGTGAGCAGTATGGTTTAAAAAGACTACATTCCTAAACACAGAGCCGTGGTACGCATTTTATAAACTAAAATAAGGAAAAAAGCGGATAAGGATCACATTAATCTACCAGGTATTGCAGTACCTCCAGGAATGGTGCACCTCATCACCCAGGGAAAACAATGCTGTTCAAAGAAAGAGGAGAAAATAAAAAGCAGTGCTTCGCTGTCAAACTCTGTAAAGTGGCACTACTGTGTTTGGGTGTTAATAAAACTAATCTGGCCACTTTGTGAACACTCTGTAATGCTTTAGTTATTTATTTTTCGTATTTTGAACCCTGAGAGTGCAAATAAGATGATCAGAAGGATAGAGTTTGAAACATATGGGTACAGATGGGTGGATGTCAGGCAGTGGAATACATTTATAGACTTTTTTTCCTAGCTACTTAATCTGTTCCACATAAACTAGTAAGAGGTTTGAGGTAGAAGAGCTTACTCAGTTTAGTATGCATAGTCCGGGATTACAATTAAGGTGTTCTGATGTTTATTTCTACAAGCCGATGAGACTCATTTTGAATCTCCTCCACAGGCACCTGGCACCAGTTTTTTTCTAGACACTTTAATAGATATCCAAAGTGCTCTGTTCGGAAATTTCAAAAAGTATATTTTGCAGTATTTTTGAAAAGATGTCTCCCCACAAACATTTCAGGATTTAAGCCACACTGATCCTGTCTCAAGCAGATGTTCCTTTTTGTCTGCCTGTGGTGCAAATTTGATTCAGAAAAGGGGGTGGTGATGAACAGAGTGTCTGAATTAAGCAGACCACTCCTACCCAGTCCTAAGATCAGGGCTTGATCCATCACCGTTATTTAGCTCACTGCCCCATCCCAGCTCAGAACCTGGCTATATTCAAATTAGTCTGTCCCTGGCCCAGTGCATCATGGGAACAGGGCAGACCAAACTACCAAGCCAATTCTTCACCAGAAAGGAGACAAGCTTCCGGGGACCGGTTTCTGGCATTACAGCCGTCGTCGGCCCGGCTTGCTTGAATCCTGATGGAGCAGTGAGCAAGGGACTCATGTCTGAGTATACCCTACCACACCTATAGTGGCCAAAAACGATTCAGAAAAGGGGGTGGTGATGAACAGAGTGTCTGAATTAAGCAGACCACTCTTACCCAGTCCAAAGATCAGGGCTTGATCCATCACCGTTATTTAGCTCACTGCCCCATCCCAGCTCAGAACCTGGCTATATGCAAATTAGTCTGTCCCTGGCCCAGTGCATCATGGGAACAGGGCAGACCAAACTACCAAGCCAATTCTTCACCAGAAAGGAGACAACCTTCCGGGGACCGGTTTCTGGCATTACAGCCGTCGTCGGCCCGGCTTGCTTGAATCCTGATGGAGCAGTGAGCAAGGGACTCATGTCTGAGTATACCCTGCCACACCTATAGTGGCCAAAAACGATTCAGAAAAGGGGGTGGTGATGAACAGAGTGTCTGAATTAAGCAGACCACTCTTACCCAGTCCAAAGATCAGGGCTTGATCCATCACCGTTATTTAGCTCACTGCCCCATCCCAGCTCAGAACCTGGCTATATGCAAATTAGTCTGTCCCTGGCCCAGTGCATCATGGGAACAGGGCAGACCAAACTACCAAGCCAATTCTTCACCAGAAAGGAGACAAGCTTCCGGGGACCGGTTTCTGGCATTACAGCCGTCGTCGGCCCGGCTTGCTTGAATCCTGATGGAGCAGTGAGCAAGGGACTCATGTCTGAGTATACCCTGCCACACCTATAGTGGCCAAAAACGATTCAGAAAAGGGGGTGGTGATGAACAGAGTGTCTGAATTAAGCAGACCACTCTTACCCAGTCCAAAGATCAGGGCTTGATCCATCACCGTTATTTAGCTCACTGCCCCATCCCAGCTCAGAACCTGGCTATATGCAAATTAGTCTGTCCCTGGCCCAGTGCATCATGGGAACAGGGCAGACCAAACTACAAGCCAATTCTTCACCAGAAAGGAGACAAGCTTCCGGGGACCGGTTTCTGGCATTACAGCTGTCGTCGGCCCGACTTGCTTGAATCCTGATGGAGCAGTGAGCAAGGGACTCATGTCTGAGTATACCCTGCCACACCTATAGTGGCCAAAAACGATTCAGAAAAGGGGGTGGTGATGAACAGAGTGTCTGAATTAAGCAGACCGCTCTTACCCAGTCCAAAGATCAGGGCTTGATCCATCACCGTTATTTAGCTCACTGCCCCATCCCAGCTCAGAACCTGGCTATATGCAAATTAGTCTGTCCCTGGCCCAGTGCATCATGGGAACAGGGCAGACCAAACTACCAAGCCAATTCTTCACCAGAAAGGAGACAAGCTTCCGGGGACCGGTTTCTGGCATTACAGCCGTCGTCAGCCCGGCTTGCTTGAATCCTGATGGAGCAGTGAGCAAGGGACTCATGTCTGAGTATACCCTGCCACACCTATAGTGGCCAAAAACGATTCATAAAAGGGGGTGGTGATGAACAGAGTGTCTGAATTAAGCAGACCACTCTTTCCCAGTCCAAAGATCAGGGCTTGATCCATCACCGTTATTTAGCTCACTGCCCCATCCCAGCTCAGAACCTGGCTATATGCAAATTAGTCTGTCCCTGGCCCAGTGCATCATGGGAACAGGGCAGACCAAACTGTGGTGCAAACTTGTGCAAGAAATGTGGCCTCAATCAAAGTAAGGTCATCAAGGAGCAAGAGGCCCGAGGCTGCACTTTGGAAAATGTCAGAAACACTTCCAACAAAAGTTTTTCTTTTTCTTTTTTGGATCCATATCACCAGGGATCGAAGCACCATTTCAGCGAGTGAGACAGAAAGAGACGGGCAGCTGACAACGGCAGATGAGGAAAAGTGGACATTTCAAAACTAAATTAATCCTACCTTAATACACTGGCACCTAAAGAACCTCCACAACAGAAGCAGGCTGCACGACCAGTTCTTTGCTTGCCGCTCCTGAGACGCTACACGAATGAAACTTAAACTACTGAAAATGTGACAACGACGTCACGGCGCGCGCACATCCCGAATGGCCAATCACTGCATGGCTTCACATGCTGTGATTGGCCATGATATGCAGTCAGTGCTGAGGCAGTGTGCCACCCACCACCAGCCAATCCTGGCGCTGCATGCAGCGCCAGGATTGGCTAGGGGGGCACACTGACTACTCGCCCTCTGGTACCTTTGAAACTCCGGGCCCGGCTAAAGCAGTACCCCCGCCCCGGCCCCTTCGGTCCCTCTGTGTCAGCCTTGCATGCGTGGGCTAGGTGCCACCCTAAAATCCTCATGCGCAGAGACAGTACTGCTGCTGGCCTTCTGCAGACTCAGACCATCACTCAAGCTGGCCAGCCCCACCCCCTAAGCACTCCGCATTCCATCTGGTTTTTTTCCCGGACTGAAGCGCAGCGCTGCGGCGCTTTATTATTGTAATTATTTCATTGAGGTGCTGGCTGCTCTTGTCACGGTGCGTCCAGGGCTTAGTGGGGCTACGCCCCTACGCCCCAATGGACGCACCGCGGCTGCCCAACTCGGATTTACCCTCACCCTAACGCAACAAATGTGGAGCTAGATTTAACACCCCATTCCCAAGCCTGTGCAAACTGCAGACATCGCCTGGATTCCAGCGATAACTGCCCCAAAATTCATCCCCAGCGTGGACACCACCAACTAACCCTAATGTTGGTAGGCGTACCCGTGCAAAAACACACGAAAAAAACACAACGCCACATTCACAACGAACTGTCAGATCTGCGAAGCGAAACAAAAACATGCGTTAAGCCGGGGTAGCAGGAGGGAATTAACACCTGCCTTCTGCTGGTGTTAAGGAGGATGACTACCTGCAGCATGAAAGGGATCCCAGCCAAGAGCCACACTGGAAGACCCAGTGATGCCATGGAGACAATGATCATGCAATGCGGATACCCATTAGAGCCACAACACCCACTGCAATCACCCCAGGCCCCACCCCGGACATACAAGTACCGTGCACAAAACAGGAGCCACAACAAACCCTTGATGACCACAGTGCCAAAATAAATACACACATGTGTGGCCAGAAGAACGAGAAACAGTCACACAGCAGTGAAGTAACAACCAAAAACTTTATTGAAACACAACAGAAAACAGCAATGCGGAAGACTCCTGTCGTGTCCGCCAGGGACAATCTGGACTACACAGCCTGGAAGAGAAAGCACAAAATCAAGACGTTTGTCATGCGCACATCAAAGGAGCGAGACACAGAGAAACAGAGAAGGAAAGTGCGCCAGAGAGAGAAATAGAGGGAAGGAAAGGAAGGGAGATAGAGTGAAGGAAGGGAGATAGAGTGAGAGAGAGAGGAAAGGGAGATAGAGTGAGGGAGAGAGAGGGAAGGGGGATAGAGCGAGAGAGAGAGAAGGGAGAGAGAGTGAGAGAGAGAGAGGGAAGGGAGATAGAGTGAGAGAGGGAAGGGAGAGAGTGTGCGAGAGAGAAGGGAGAGAGACAGAAACCGCCACCACTGCGCACACAGGCCCCACTGCTTACCCGCCTCCATCAGTAGGCACACCGCGTGCCCATGCAAGCTCCAGGCCCCTGTCACGCCACCATGGCATGGTCCACATCATGCGGGTCCGCCCCGCGTCCCAGCATGTCCCACAGATGATGTTGAGTCCTGAGTTATCAATGGCGGAGACCACATCAGTGCACACATCATCATTGCAGTCTGCACACCCGCTCAGCAATTACGTGTGCCACCAACCCTATGCAACTCCAGCCAGCGCCACCTGGGGGTAGGCATGTGTCAGCCGAAAGGCCTTGTATGCCACTAACCCTGTGCTATGCCAGTCAGTGCCATGTTGTGGATGGGGTGTGTCAGCCGCAAGGCATCGTGTGCCACTAACCCTGTGATACGCCAGTCAGCACCACGTAGTAGTAGGCCCTTGTCGGCTTCAGGTGCCATCCAACCCTGTGGGCAGAAAATCATGGGCCCTTTATGATTGAGTACCGTGGAGCATCCGCCATCCAGTCACCACCCGCAGAGGGAAATGTGACGTTGTTGGCTCCTTATATTAGCGGGGTCACGTGGCCTGTGATGCCTGTACCAGATGGGTGTGGTATGTGTGCAGACCTGCCCTCAGGGAGTGGCCGTGACATGCTGACAACTAGACCACTGACCTGCACACCACCAGCGAGTACACCTGCGACAGGTAGCTATGTGGGTCCCCCCTCGGAGCATCAGCGGAGTGGTCTGGCCTGGCGTACACCAGACCAGCGCAGGGCTTGCAACAATAACTCAGGGGCTCTGGGCGTGGTTCAGTCCCTGTCCAGACAAGGAAGTGACTAATGCATGTGTCCCAGTTGTAGTGTCCACGCACCTGGGACACAACTGGCAATGCAGCACACAGTGATAGGCATCCCACTAGATGAGCATCATTGAAGTAAGGGAAATCACTGTCCCCACTTCCATCCACACATTCATGCAGGAATGATGAAAGATATGGCACAGCAGTGCGTTACTGGATGTTTATTGCCAGTGGAGTGTTGCAGCTGGAGCAGTAAAGGGCCATGCCTAGCACAGCACACAATATGGGCCCGTGGAGGGCCAGCCAGAGTCCATACGGGGATGACAGGTGCTGCAGAAGAGGAAGGGAACAGTCCGCAGTCTGGTCGCTGTGTCATTGGTCACCAAACAGGATATGGCAGTCCTTGTCGCTATCTAAGGTGAGTGCAGCGGAGTGTATCGGGGGTCAGTGGGAGGTCATGAGGCCATGTGCGACACCAAGCAGAAACAGGCCAGGTGGCGTAGATGAATGCTACTGCCTCCTTTTGAACATAATCCCGTCCTCATCCTCGGATGTGTGCTCTGCCCCACCTGTGGGTGTTGCAGTACTGGCTGCAGCACTGTGTGCCACTGACACACCAGGGGCCGGAGGAGGATTGTCGGCTGCACTGTGAGGCACTGACACACCAGGGGGCGGAGATTTGGACGGTGTGGGGGCAGCAGCATTCATCAGCACCACGCCTTGTGGCAGCAATGCCATGATGAGGATCTGCAGGGCATGGTAGATCCCAGCTACTTCTCGCTGATGTGCAGCGTTGGCTGCCATCCTTTCCACCATGTCCTCCATGAGCCTCCACATGTGTGCCAGGTTATGGCTGGAATCGCTGGAGCCAGATTGAGCGGACAGGTGTTCTTCTCTCCGCGTCATGACTCCATCGATGTCAGTCAGGGCTTCTTGGAGAGCATGGAGCGGGCTGTGGGTGTCCGTTAGGGACTGGAGCTGGTCCCTAATGGGACCTAGACACCCATGGATGGCATTCATTTTGGCAGCCAAGAGGCCAAACCCCACCCGCACCTGCTCAGCCGTCTCCCTCTGACCCTCCGGCACACGGCATTGGAAGGCCATGGTTTGTTCCTGGGGGTCTTGGGGGAGTGCTGGGGCTGTGGGTGCCTCCTGCTGGGTGCTTTGGATAGTGGGTGGGGTCTCCTTGATGTAGCTGGGCTGCCCTGATCCTGGAGGTGAGTCACGGATGATGTCCATGATGTTTTGGAGTGTTGGGGTGTCAATGCTGGTGTTGTCCTCCTCGTCATCAGTGAAGAGTGGCTGGGACTGCTCTGCAGGGGGTGTTGATGGTGCCCCTGCAATATGAAGGGGAGATGGTGTATTATAATGTGTCCACATGTATGTAGCCATATGGTACATGTTGACATTCAGACAGCATGGCATTGTACATCGTGAGTGTGTGGATCAGGGCCATCACCCAGAGTCATTGTGGGTGTGCACTGCTTGATTGTGCATGTGTGCCATTGTGGCCTACTCCACCCGTCCCCCCAAGTGCCTAGTGGTCACTCACCTTGTTGTGGTTGTGTTGTGTCCTGTCGAGCAGTGTCCAGTCCCCCGACTCTGGCCACAGTCTCCACACTGATGACTGTTGACACCAGCTCCTCCATGTCATCCAGCACGAGCTGTGCCGCTGGGCCCCCACCTCCAGTCTGCATTGCTGCCTTCTGGGTGGCTGCGAGTTTCTCCTTGGTCTTTCGCTTGATGTCAATCCATCGCCTCTTGGCCTCTTCCATTGACCGCCTCTGCTCTCCAACAGCATTATCCTTGTCCACGATGTTCTGCCATATCCTATTTTTTGTTCCTAATGACACGTTGGAGGTGAGGAACAGTTGTTGATGGTGTTCTATCACCTCCGTGACTAGGATCCTGTTTTCCTGCGGACTGAACTTCGTCTTCCTCTTCTTCTTGCCCTTGCCCTTCCCTGTCCCCGAGGTCCCAGGCTGGTTGTCCGGGGTACTTGTGGGGTTACGCTCGTCCTCTGTGCTCAGGCTGCCTCCATGGTGCTTGAGTGTTGGGCAGTTTGTGTTTGGGTGTTTTTTCTACTTTTATAGTGATTTTTCCCACCTGCCATGTGTGTATTGCAGGCCTGGTGCTGTTATCGCTGATTTCCTCATCGCGCTTTGGCCCATCGCATGTTTTTTCGCATTGGGGTATGTTTTTTTATCGCCGTCGGGGTGGTTGTATCACGGACATTGGGCACGGTTTCGTCAGAATATCACATGCTAATGCCTTGTTGTGCATTCAACGTTAACGCGGGGTTATTTTCCCGTGATCGGCTGCGAGGTGTAAAGGTGCGTTAGCTTTTTTTGGTGAAGTTTAGCACACGTTCTTGTGAATATACCCCTGAGAGTATTCAGTACCATCAAGTGACCACTTGTAATCAGGCAGGTCAGCATGATGTCCCTTAAACTGGACAATACAAGGTTTAACTAGCACTCTACAACTAGGCAACGGAAGTGTAGTTGGTTAGTTGTAGAGTGCTAGACAAAAGTAGCGCTCTACAACTAAGCAACAACTGTGTAGTTGGTTAGTTGCAGAGTGCCAGACAAAATGATTGAATAAACTGGATTAGGTTGAGAAGATAAACATTACAATTAGTAGGATCTTTACAAAATTCTGTGAGACATTGCATTCAAATTTGGCACAGGAATGGAATATAGAGGGCTTACGTCCTCTATTGGGAAGAAACAACAGCACAGCCCAGATTGCAGGCACTTCCATTTCATAGGCAGGAGGTTATGGTTGAAAGGGTAGCAAACAGATTTGCATTTAGATTTGTAAATTTGTTAGGTGCACAAATCATCCCCAATGGGATCTCTCTGCACCTGAGCAGGCTGCACCGGTCGCGGTTCAAATGATTAAAGATCAAACAGCCAGGTTTTCCAAGATTTCTTAAAAGAGGGTAAGTCTGAGCAAGAAAGTAGCTGTAGGGCACAGTACTTTTCAGTGGGAGAGAAGTCACTGAGATTGACAGCATGAGAGAGGGCACACTATGTGACAGTGGGAGAGAAGTCACTGACATTGACAGTATGAGAGGAGAGGGCACACTATGTGACAGTGGGAGAGAAGTCACTGAGATTGACAGCATGAGAGATGGCACACTATGTGACAGTGGGAGAGAAGTCACTGAGATTGACAGCATGAGAGAGGGCACACTATGTGACAGTGGGAGAGAAGTCCCTGACATTGACAGTATGAGAGGAGAGGGCACACTATGTGACAGTGGGAGAGAAGTCACTGAGATTGACAGTATGAGAAAGGACCCAGTACCTGCCAGTGGGAGAGAAGTCACTGAGATTGACAGTATGAGAAAGGACCCAGTACCTGCCAGTGGGAGGGAAGTCACTGAGATTGACAGTATGAGAGAGGGCACAGAACCTGCAGAGAAGTCACGGAGATTGACAGTATGCGAGCGGGCACATTACTTTTCAGTGGAAGAGAAGTCACTGAGATTGACAGTATGAAAGCGGGCACACTGTGTGACAGTGGGAGAGAAGTCACTGAGATTGACAGTATGAGAGAGGGCACAGTACCTGCAGAGAAGTCACTGAGACTGACAGTATGAGAGAGGGCTCAATGCCTGACAGTGGGAGAGGTCACTTAGACTGACAGTATGAGAGAGGGCCATGTGCTCCGCAGTGAGAGAGAGGCCTGAGGATTACATTGTGAGACTGAGGGTACACAGCATGGCAGCGAGAATGCCTGCCAGTGAGGAGTAGGACACCGACTGTGACACTGAGAGAGAAGGTTGCTAGTCCGGTATATTGAAGAAGAAAAAGAAAGAAAGAAAGTAAATAGGAGAGAGAGAGAGAGAGGAAAAGAAAGAGAATGAGAGAGAGAGCGCAAGAGAGGAGAGAGAGAGAAAGAGAGAGACCAAGAGAGGATGCATGCGAGAGTCAAAGCAAATAAGAGAGGAATAAAGAGAGATGATGGAGCAGCAGAGAATGAGAGACAAAATAAGAGAGGGAGAGCAAGAGTGACGGAATGAGAGACTAAGCGAGATAGAGTATGTGGGAGAGAGAGAGTAAGAGAGCGTGAGAGAGACAGTATGTGTGTGAGAGAGAAAAATGTAGAGTCATGGATAGAGCGCACAAACTGGCACCGAAGCCAGTCCCTGGGTAAAGGGATAGTTACAAACCTCACAGTTAGGGGAGGTACTGAATCAGAGCGCTAGAGTGAGGGGGCACATAGCAGAGCAATGAGAGGCAAAACACTGAGCCTGGCACCGAGACAGAGAGGATTGTGACATAGAGGGGAGATAGATAAAAAGAGAAACAGAGGTGGGCAAAGCGACCTGGCAGCGAGAGAGAGCATTATGGCTGGCAATTATTAAAAGTGTCCTGCAGATTGCCTGGTGGGGTGGGGGGGTCTACTGGCAGTGGGAAAGTAGGTGCTGGGTCTGGCACTGAGATACAGGGCACTGGCCCTTGAAATGAGAAATAGGACATTGTGCCTGACAGTGAGAGGACATTGTGCCTGCCAGTGAGATAGAGGTCATTGTGCCTGCCAGTGAGATAGATGGCATTGTGCCTGGCAGTGAGAGAGAGCATTGTACCTGGTAGAAAGAGAGGACATTGTACCTGGCAGTGAAAGAGAGGACATTGTGCCTGGCAGCAAAAAGTGCTGCACCAACAAATGACTTTTCACCCTAAATGGAATGGGTATGCCCAGACGTGGGTCCCTTGCTCATTGTGCCACTGGATTCAAGATAGCTTGGCTGATGAGGGGTGTTACCCCAAAACCGGTCCCAGTATGCGTGTTTCTGGTCAAGGGGGGACCCGAGCTTGGCAGTTCGGGCTGG
Organism: Lissotriton helveticus; assembly: GCF_964261635.1. Classification (NCBI taxonomy): domain Eukaryota; kingdom Metazoa; phylum Chordata; class Amphibia; order Caudata; family Salamandridae; genus Lissotriton; species Lissotriton helveticus. The sequence goes on from NC_136065.1 coordinate 1,969,737,398, forward strand.
GCTGTTCCCATTAAGAGCAGGGTCAAGTCTGGTTTGCATATGGCTGGGTCCAGGCTGGAGTGGTGTTGTGAGCAAAAGAATGATAGATTTAACCCAGATCTCTTGGCTTGGGGTGAATGTATGATTTATTCAGCATTCTGTTCATCATTTATTGCGGCAGCACTTTTTACCCTAAGTGGGATGGGTATGCCCAGATGTTGGTCCCTTGCTCATGCCCAGACGTGGGTCCCTTGTTCACTGTCCCACTGGATTGAAGCGAGCCTGGCTGATGAGGGGTGTTTCCCCGAAATCGGTCCCAGGATGCTTGTTTCCAGTCAAGGGAAGTCTGTTCCCATTGGGCGCAGGCTTAAGACTGATTTGCATATGGCTGGGTTCAAACTGAAATGGCATGAGGAGCAAAAAAGCGATGGATTTAGTCCCAGATATCTGTACTGGGGTGAATGTATGACATTGTTCAGCATTCGGTCCATCAATTGTTCTTTTTGCTTTTGTCATCCCGAGTGGGATGGGCATAGTGGGTCCCGTGCTCTCGGATGTATGTCATCGTTGTAATGACTTGCGTTGTAAATCCTGCGTTGTAATGATAGTGCGTCGTAAAAGTTGCGTTGTGATGGATGTTTCCCCTCCATGCCACTGGAGTCAAGCTAGCCTGGCTGATGAGGGGTGAGGGATCTAACCCCGAAACCGGTCCTAGGATGTTTATTTCCAGTCCATGGAGGGCTGGCTTGGCAGTTCAGGCTGGACTTTTCCCATGGGGAACATAGGCAAGACTGATTTGCATATGGCTGGGTCCAAACTGGAATGGCATGGGGAGCAAAAAACATAGATTTAGGCCCAGATCTCTGTACTGGGGTTAATGTATGACATTGTTCGGCATTCTGTCCATCAATTGTTCTGTTTGCAGTTGCCAGTGAGCGAGAACATTGTGCCTGGCAACGGGAGAGAGGACATTGTGCCTGGCAGTGAGAGAGAGAAAGCATTGCGCCTGGCAATGCGAGGGAGCATTGCGCCTGGCCGTGAGAGAGAGGACATTGTGCCTGACAGTGAGAGCGAGCATTGCGCCTGGCAATAAGAGAGAACAAACACACGGTCTAGCAGCGATAAAAAATAGCCTTGTGCTTGGCAGTGAAATAGAGGGCACCAACTCTGGCAAAGACATAGAGAGAACTGGAAATAACTCATATTTGGCATTGACAGAGATGGCACTGTGCCCAACAGTGAGGAAAGGGGCCTGACATGGAGAGAGAAGGCGCCGGTGTGAAAATGAGAGAGTGACAGTATTGTATCTGGCAGTAAGAGAGATGGCACTGAGCCTGGCAGAGACGTATTAAGGCATGGGCAAAGTTGCCTATCGCCTCTGCCTTCCCATGACACCCCCTCCCCACCCCCACCGGTAAATGACTTTTTACTCCCTCTATCTTTTGTCTTTCTCTTCCCGATGTGATTTTAGGGACTATTGGACTTCAATTTAAATGTAATTCAGTGTTGTTTGGCGTCATGTTGACTCGAATTAGTAGAAAACAGGCAATAAAATTCAAAGTTGTTCCAAAGATGGGGCCGAAAACATATCTGGCACGGGGCCACAAAAGCTCCTTAAGATGGCACTGGAGCCTGGCAGTGAGAGAGACATTGTGGGTGGAGAGAGAGGGGCACTCAGTGAGACAGTCCTGAGGGATGGACACTGAGAGAGAGTGGGTACAGAGACTGGCATTGAGAAAGAGGCCATTGAAGCTGGCAGTGAGAGAGCCTGGCTTGGGCACAGCACTCGGAGTGGCAGTGAGACTGAGGGCAGGAAACGAGCTGGCAATGAGACAGAGGGCACTGCGCCTGGCGACGAGGGAGCCGGAGCACACAGACTTGGTAATGAGAGACAGAGTAATGCGCCTGGCAGGGAGAGAGAGGGCATTGTGCTAGGCAGCGAGAGGAGGGAGCCAAGCTTGGCTAGGATATTGAGGGAACTGGAAGAGAGAAAGAGAGAGCGAAAGAAAGTGTGTGTGTGTGTGTGTGTGCGTGTGTGCGTGCGTGCGTGAGTGCGTGTGTGTGTGTGAGAGAGAGAGAGAGAGAGAGAGAGAGAGAGAGAGGAAGAGAGTCACGAGCTCGGTGTTGAGGCATAAAATGCCGAAAGTTTGGTAGCGCGTGAAAAGGCACAGCAGCTTTCAGTGAGAGGCCTATGCACTGAGCATGTAAGTGAGAAGCAGTGCACAGAATCTGGCAGTGAGAGGGCACTGCGCCTGGCAGTGAGAGAAGGTCTGAGCAAGGTAAAAAGAGAGAGATTGTAGCCACTGAGCTCTGAGCTGAGAGCGAGAGAGAGAGAACGGAACCAAACAGTGACAGAGAGCACCGAACCTGACAGTGAAAGAGAGAGTTTACAATTGAGAGAAGGGCGCACTTCACCTGTCAGTGAGAGAGTACACTGTGCATGGCAGTGTGAGAGAGCGGGACACTGAGCCTTGCAGTCTGATACAAGCCACTGTGCATGGCAGTGTGAGAGAGGACATTGAGCCTGGCAGTGAGAGAGCGGGTCACTGGGCCTGGCAGTGAGAGAGCGGGTCACTGAGCCTTGCAGTCTGATACAAGCCACTGTGCATGGCAGCGTGAGAGAGGACACTGAACCTCACATTGAGAGAGCGGGTCACTGAGCCTTGCAGTGTCATAGAAGGCACTGTGCATGGGCAGCGTGAGAGAGGACACTGAACCAGGCAGTAAGAGAGCGGGTCACTGAACCAGGCAGTAAGAGAGCGGGTCACTGAACCAGGCAGTAAGAGAGCGGGTCACTGAACCTTACAGTGAGAGAGCGGGTCACTGAGCCTTGCAGTGAGAGAGCGGGTCACTGAGCCTTGCAGTGTCATACAAGGCACTGCGCATGCAGCATGAGAGAGAACACTGAACCAGGCAGTGAGAGAGCGGGTCACTGAGCCTTGCAGTGAGAGCGGGTCACTGAGCCTTGCAGTGTCATAGAAGGTACTGCACATGCAGCATGAGAGAGAACACTGAACCAGGCAGTGAGAGAGCGGGTCACTGAGCCTTGCAGTGAGAGAGCGGTCACTGAGACTTGCAGTGAGAGAGCGGGTCACTGAGCCTTGCAGTGAGAGAGCGGATCACTGAGCCTTGCAGTGGGAGAGCGGGTCACTGACCATAGCAGTCTCATAAAAGGCACTGTGCAAGGCAGCGTGAGAGAGGACACTGGACCTGTCAGTGAGAGAGTGGGTCACTGAGCCTTGGAGTGTTATAGAAGGCACTGCTCATGGCAGCGTGAGAGAGGACACTGGACCTGGCAGTGAGAGAGCGGGCCACTGACCCTGCAGTCTCATAGAAGGCACTGTGCATGGCAGCGTGAGAGAGGACACTGAACCTGGCAGTGAGAGAGCTGGTCACTGGACCTTGCAGTGAGAGAGCGGGTCACTGAGCCTTGCAGTGGGAGAGCGGGTCACTGACCATAGCAGTCTCATAAAAGGCACTGTGCATGGCAGCGTGAGAGAGGACACTGGACCTGGCAATGAGAGAGCGGGTCACTGAGCCTTGGAGTGTCATAGAAGGCACTGCTCATGGCAGCGTGAGCGAGGACACTGGACCTGGCAGTGAGAGAGCGGGCCACTGACCCTGCAGTCTCATAGAAGGCACTGTGCATGGCAGCGTGAGAGAGGACACTGAACCTCGCAGTGAGAGAGCTGGTCACTGGACCTGGCAGTGAGAGAGCGGGTCACTGAGCCTTGGAGTGTCATAGTAGGCACTGCTCATGGCAGCGTGAGAGAGGTCACTGGACCAGGCAGTGAGAGAGCGGGTCACTGACCCTAGCAGTCTCATAGAAGGCACTGCGCATGCAGCATGAGAGAGAACACTGAACCAGGCAGTGAGAGAGGGGGTCACTGAGCCTTGCAGTGAGAGAGCGGGTCACTGAGCCTTGCATTGAGAGAGCGGGTCACTGAGCCTTGCAGTGGGAGAGCGGGTCACTGAGCCTAGCAATCTCATAGAAGGCACTGCTCATGGCAGCGTGAGAGAGGCCACTGGACCTGGCAGTGAGAGAGCGGGTCACTGACCCTAGCAGTCTCATGGAAGGCACTGCGCATGCAGCATGAGAGAGAACACTGAACCAGGCAGTGAGAGAGCGGGTCACTGAGCCTTGTAGTGAGAGAGCGGGTCACTGAGCCTTGCAGTGGGAGAGCGGGTCACTGACCCTAGCAGTCTCATAGAAGGCACTGCTCATGGCAGCGTGAGAGAGGTCACTGGACCTGGCAGTGAGAGAGCGGGTCACTGACCCTAGCAGTCTCATAGAAGGCACTGCGCATGCAGCATGAGAGAGAACACTGAACCAGGCAGTGAGAGAGTGGGTCACTGAGCCTTGCAGTGAGAGAGCGGGTCACTGAGCCTTGCAGTGAGAGAGCGGGTCACTGAGCCTTGCAGTGGGAGAGCGGGTCACTGACCCTAGCAGTCTCATAGAAGGCACTGCTCATGGCAGCGTGAGAGAGGTCACTGGACCTGGCAGTGAGAGAGCGGGTCACTGAGCCTTGCAGTGAGAGAGTGGGTCACTGAGCCTTGCAGTGAGAGAGCGGGTCACTGAGCCTTGCAGTGGGAGAGCGGGCCACTGACCCTGCAGTCTCATAGAAGGCACTGTGCATGGCAGCGTGAGAGAGGACACTGAACCTGGCAGTGAGAGAGCTGGTCACTGGACCTTGCAGTGAGAGAGCGGGTCACTGAGCCTTGCAGTGGGAGAGCGGGTCACTGACCATAGCAGTCTCATAAAAGGCACTGTGCAAGGCAGCGTGAGAGAGGACACTGGACCTGGCAATGAGAGAGCGGGTCACTGAGCCTTGGAGTGTCATAGAAGGCACTGCTCATGGCAGCGTGAGCGAGGACACTGGACCTGGCAGTGAGAGAGCGGGCCACTGACCCTGCAGTCTCATAGAAGGCACTGTGCATGGCAGCGTGAGAGAGGACACTGAACCTGGCAGTGAGAGAGCTGGTCACTGGACCTGGCAGTGAGAGAGCGGGTCACTGAGCCTTGGAGTGTCATAGTAGGCACTGCTCATGGCAGCGTGAGAGAGGTCACTGGACCAGGCAGTGAGAGAGCGGGTCACTGACCCTAGCAGTCTCATAGAAGGCACTGCTCATGGCAGCGTGAGAGAAGACACTGAACCTGGCAGTGAGAGAGCGGGTCACTGACCCTAGCAGTCTCATAGAAGGCACTGCGCATGCAGCATGAGAGAGAACACTGAACCAGGCAGTGAGAGAGGGGGTCACTGAGCCTTGCAGTGAGAGAGCGGGTCACTGAGCCTTGCAGTGAGAGAGCGGGCCACTGACCCTGCAGTCTCATAGAAGGCACTGTGCATGGCAGCGTGAGAGAGGACACTGAACCTGGCAGTGAGAGAGCTGGTCACTGGACCTTGCAGTGAGAGAGCGGGTCACTGAGCCTTGCAGTGGGAGAGCGGGTCACTGACCATAGCAGTCTCATAAAAGGCACTGTGCATGGCAGCGTGAGAGAGGACACTGGACCTGGCAATGAGAGAGCGGGTCACTGAGCCTTGGAGTGTCATAGAAGGCACTGCTCATGGCAGCGTGAGCGAGGACACTGGACCTGGCAGTGAGAGAGCGGGCCACTGACCCTGCAGTCTCATAGAAGGCACTGTGCATGGCAGCGTGAGAGAGGACACTGAACCTCGCAGTGAGAGAGCTGGTCACTGGACCTGGCAGTGAGAGAGCGGGTCACTGAGCCTTGGAGTGTCATAGTAGGCACTGCTCATGGCAGCGTGAGAGAGGTCACTGGACCAGGCAGTGAGAGAGCGGGTCACTGACCCTAGCAGTCTCATAGAAGGCACTGCGCATGCAGCATGAGAGAGAACACTGAACCAGGCAGTGAGAGAGGGGGTCACTGACCCTTGCAGTGAGAGAGCGGGTCACTGAGCCTTGCATTGAGAGAGCGGGTCACTGAGCCTTGCAGTGGGAGAGCGGGTCACTGAGCCTAGCAATCTCATAGAAGGCACTGCTCATGGCAGCGTGAGAGAGGCCACTGGACCTGGCAGTGAGAGAGCGGGTCACTGACCCTAGCAGTCTCATGGAAGGCACTGCGCATGCAGCATGAGAGAGAACACTGAACCAGGCAGTGAGAGAGCGGGTCACTGAGCCTTGTAGTGAGAGAGCGGGTCACTGAGCCTTGCAGTGGGAGAGCGGGTCACTGACCCTAGCAGTCTCATAGAAGGCACTGCTCATGGCAGCGTGAGAGAGGTCACTGGACCTGGCAGTGAGAGAGCGGGTCACTGACCCTAGCAGTCTCATAGAAGGCACTGCGCATGCAGCATGAGAGAGAACACTGAACCAGGCAGTGAGAGAGTGGGTCACTGAGCCTTGCAGTGAGAGAGCGGGTCACTGAGCCTTGCAGTGAGAGAGCGGGTCACTGAGCCTTGCAGTGGGAGAGCGGGTCACTGACCCTAGCAGTCTCATAGAAGGCACTGCTCATGGCAGCGTGAGAGAGGTCACTGGACCTGGCAGTGAGAGAGCGGGTCACTGAGCCTTGCAGTGAGAGAGTGGGTCACTGAGCCTTGCAGTGAGAGAGCGGGTCACTGAGCCTTGCAGTGGGAGAGCGGGCCACTGACCCTGCAGTCTCATAGAAGGCACTGTGCATGGCAGCGTGAGAGAGGACACTGAACCTGGCAGTGAGAGAGCTGGTCACTGGACCTTGCAGTGAGAGAGCGGGTCACTGAGCCTTGCAGTGGGAGAGCGGGTCACTGACCATAGCAGTCTCATAAAAGGCACTGTGCAAGGCAGCGTGAGAGAGGACACTGGACCTGGCAATGAGAGAGCGGGTCACTGAGCCTTGGAGTGTCATAGAAGGCACTGCTCATGGCAGCGTGAGCGAGGACACTGGACCTGGCAGTGAGAGAGCGGGCCACTGACCCTGCAGTCTCATAGAAGGCACTGTGCATGGCAGCGTGAGAGAGGACACTGAACCTGGCAGTGAGAGAGCTGGTCACTGGACCTGGCAGTGAGAGAGCGGGTCACTGAGCCTTGGAGTGTCATAGTAGGCACTGCTCATGGCAGCGTGAGAGAGGTCACTGGACCAGGCAGTGAGAGAGCGGGTCACTGACCCTAGCAGTCTCATAGAAGGCACTGCTCATGGCAGCGTGAGAGAAGACACTGAACCTGGCAGTGAGAGAGCGGGTCACTGACCCTAGCAGTCTCATAGAAGGCACTGCGCATGCAGCATGAGAGAGAACACTGAACCAGGCAGTGAGAGAGGGGGTCACTGAGCCTTGCAGTGAGAGAGCGGGTCACTGAGCCTTGCATTGAGAGAGCGGGTCACTGAGCCTTGCAGTGGGAGAGCGGGTCACTGAGCCTAGCAATCTCATAGAAGGCACTGCTCATGGCAGCGTGAGAGAGGCCACTGGACCTGGCAGTGAGAGAGCGGGTCACTGACCCTAGCAGTCTCATGGAAGGCACTGCGCATGCAGCATGAGAGAGAACACTGAAGCAGGCAGTGAGAGAGTGGGTCACTGAGCCTTGTAGTGAGAGAGCGGGTCACTGAGCCTTGCAGTGGGAGAGCGGGTCACTGACCCTAGCAGTCTCATAGAAGGCACTGCTCATGGCAGCGTGAGAGAGGTCACTGGACCTGGCAGTGAGAGAGCGGGTCACTGACCCTAGCAGTCTCATAGAAGGCACTGCGCATGCAGCATGAGAGAGAACACTGAACCAGGCAGTGAGAGAGTGGGTCACTGAGCCTTGCAGTGAGAGAGCGGGTCACTGAGCCTTGCAGTGAGAGAGCGGGTCACTGAGCCTTGCAGTGGGAGAGCGGGTCACTGACCCTAGCAGTCTCATAGAAGGCACTGCTCATGGCAGCGTGAGAGAGGTCACTGGACCTGGCAGTGAGAGAGCGGGTCACTGACCCTAGCAGTCTCATAGAAGGTACTGCTCATGGCAGCATGAGAGAGAACACTGAACCAGGCAGTGAGAGAGCGGGTCACTGAGCCTCGCAGTGAGAGAGCGGGTCACTGACCCTAGCAGTCTCATAGAAGGCACTGTGCATGGCAGCGTGAGAGAGGACACTGAACCAGGCAGTGAGAGAGTGGGTCACTGAGCCTTGCAGTGAGAGAGCGGGTCACTGACCCTAGCAGTCTCATAGAAGGCACTGCTCATGGCAGCGTGAGAGAGGTCACTGGACCTGGCAGTGAGAGAGCGGGTCACTGACCCTAGCAGTCTCATAGAAGGCACTGTGCATGGCAGCGTGAGAGAGGACACTGAACCAGGCAGTGAGAGAGTGGGTCACTGAGCCTTGCAGTGAGAGAGCGGGTCACTGAGCCTTGCAGTGGGAGAGCGGGTCACTGACCCTAGCAGTCTCATAGAAGGCACTGCTCATGGCAGCGTGAGAGAGGTCACTGGACCTGGCAGTGAGAGAGTGGGTCACTGAGCCTTGCAGTGAGAGAGCGGGTCACTGAGCCTTGCAGTGGGAGAGCGGGTCACTGACCCTAGCAGTCTCATAGAAGGCACTGCTCATGGCAGCCTGAGAGAGGTCACTGGACCTGGCAGTGAGAGAGCGGGTCACTGACCCTAGCAGTCTCATAGAAGGCACTGTGCATGCAGCATGAGAGAGAACACTGAACCAGGCAGTGAGAGCGCGGGTCACTGAGCCTTGCAGTGAGAGAGCGGGTCACTGAGCCTTGCAGTGAGAGAGCGGGTCACTGACCCTAGCAGTCTCATAGAAGGCACTGTGCATGGCAGCGTGAGAGGGGGCATGGCACAGCGAGAGAGGACCCTGAGTCTGGCAGTGAGAGAGGTTCTGGTCGTGCATTGAGAGAGTCTGGCATGGAGGGTGAGGGCACACGACCTGGCGTCATGACACATTTCTGAGCTTGGTGCTGAAAGAGAGGGCCTGGCACTGAGCCTGGCATGAAGGGACAGGGCACTGAACCATGTAGTGAGAGGGAGGCTCCGGCATGCAAACAGAGGGCACTGACGTGGAAGTGAGAAAGAGCCCTCAGCTTGGCATGAAGAGGGAGTGGCCATTGGCCCTGGCAGTGAGAGAGAGCCTGAGCTTGGCACTGAGAGCGAGCGCGGGCACTGAGCCCAGCAGTGAGCGAGAGGGCACTCAGCCTGGCAGTGCAGTGTCGGTTCTTTCCCCATTAATGCCCCCTTCACAGTCGCCTCGCCCCCACGGCGTGCTCGGAGCTGAAGGTATCAATCACCCTAATGAAGCCCCCTTCTGCCAGGCTGGCAGGCGCGCGGCGGGGCACAGAGGGACAGGAAGCGGTGCCAAGTACTCCAGAGGGGGCACGGAGCCTGGCCCGGTGCCCTGAGTCTGTGTGTGTGTGTCACTGGCTTCAAATAACTCCATCCCGTACCTTGGTCCTGGTGCCCAGGCTCGGCTGCCCGCATCAGAAGGGCGTGCCATGTCCTTTACAGAGGCATCTCTGCCCCAGGACAGGCAGGTTCTGCCCTGGCCTAAGGGCCGCAATGCTCCTGGACTGCCAGAGCCTTGTGCCACGACTGTGCCCACAGCATATCTGCAGCACCGCCCACGGTTACAGAAATACAACAAGCCCTGGCCCTCAGCGGCTGCCCCTGCAGTATGGACACACTGTCCTCACAGCATACCTACACTGTCCTCACAGCACTCAGACACTGTCCGCACAGCATACAGACACTGTCCTCTCAGCACACAGACACTGTCCCCACAGCTTACAGACACTGTCCTGCCAGCACTGGTAGACTGACCTTACCATGTGCAGACACTGTCCTTACCATAAACAGACACTGTCCTCACAGCATACAGACACTGTCCTCACAGCATACGGACACTGTCCTCTCAGCACACAGACACTGTCCCCACAGCATACAGACACTGTCCTCGCATCGTACAGACACTGATAGACTATCCTTACCATGTGCAGACACTGTCCTTACAGTATACAGACACTGTCCTCGCAGCATACAGACACTGTCCTCGCAGCACACAGACACTGTCCTCGCAGCACACAGACACTGTCCTGCCAGCACTGGTAGACTGACCTTACCATGTGCAGACACTGTCCTTACCATAAACAGACACTGTCCTCACAGCATACAGACACTACCCTGCCAGCACTGATAAACTGACCTTACAAAGTGCAGGCACTGTCCTTACAATCTACAGAAACTATCCTGCCAGCATTTACAGACTAACCTTACCATGTGCATACATTGTCCTTACCATAAACAGACACTGTCCTCGCAGCGTACAGACACTGTCCTCGCAGCGTACAGACACTGTCCTCACAGCGTACAGACAATGTCCTCGCAGCATACAAACACTGTCCTCGCAGCATACAGACACTGTCCTCACAGTATACAGACACTGTCCTCGCAGCATACAGACAATGTCCTCGCAGCATACAGACACTGTCCTCGCAGCGTACAGACACTGTCCTCACAGTACACAGACACTGTCCTCGCAGTGTACAGACACTGTCCTCGCACCTCGCAGCATACAGACACTGTCCTCGCAGCATTCAGACAATGTCCTCGCAGCATACAGACACTGTCCTCACAGTATACAGACAATGTCCTCACAGCGTACAGACACTGTCCTCACAGCGAGTGGTGTGGCTCACTGGTTAGAGGCGGCAGACCCGAGAGCAGAGGACGGCCCGGGACCAGGGTTCGATTCCCGGCGCGGCAGGTTTCTGGACCAGGGTCAGCGGACTCGATAATTCTCTCGCCTCGGTGCCCACTCTGATCAGCGATCACACTCGGCAACTCTGGGCATTAGCTTGCCTCATCTTCACTAACGGCCCCACCAGACCGCCGGGGATGCCTGGTCTCACCCTGGAGATACCCATTAAAGGGACCATCTCTCAGGGAAGCCAGGAAGGGTTTCGCAGCGGTCGAAGCGCCTTGGGACCCTACGGGTAAGTAGTGCGCTATATAAATGCCTATACATTTACAGCGTACCGACACTGTCCTCACAGCGTACCGGCAGCGTACAGACACTGTACTCACAGCGTACAGACACGGTCCTCGCATCATACAGACATTGTCCTCGCAGCATATAGATACTGTCCTCGCAGCGTACAGACACTGTCCTCGCAGCGTACAGACACTGTCCTCACAGTATACAGACACTGTCCTCACAGCGTACAGACACTGTCCTCGCAGCGTACAAACACTGACCTCGCAGCGTACAGACACTGTCCTCGCAGCATACAGACACTGTCCTCGCAGCATACAGACACTGTCCTCACAGCGTACAGACACTGTCCTGCCAGGACTGATAGACTATCCTTACCATGTGCAGACACTGTCCTTACAATAAACAGACACTGTAGCATAAGGACACTGTCCTCACAGCATAGACACTGCCCTGCCAGCACTGATAAACTGACCTTACAAAGTGCAGGCACTGTCCTTACAATCTACAGAAACTATCCTGCCAGCATTTACAGACTAACCTTACCAAGTGCATACATTGTCCTTACCATAAACGGACACTGTCCTCGCAGCACACAGACACTGTCCAGTCAGCACTGACAGACTTACTCACCATGTGCAGACACCGTCCTTATAATCTACAGACACTGTCCTGCCAGCATTGACAGATTAACTTTACCATGTGCAGACACTGTCCTTACCATAAACAGACACGGTCCTTGCAGCATACAGACACTGTCCTAACAGCATACAGACACTGCCCTGCCAGCACTGATAAACTAACCTTACAAAGTACAGACACTGTTCTTACCATATACAGACACTGTCACTTACAGCATACAGACACTGTCCTGCCAGCACTGACAGACTAACCTTACCATGTGCAGACACTGTCCTTCGAATCTACAGACACTGTCCTCACAGCATACGGACACTGTCCTCACAGCATACGGACACTGTCCTGCCAGCATTGACAGGCTAACCTTATCATGTGCAGACACTGTCCTTACCATAGACAGACACTGTCCTCACAGCATACAGACACTGTCCTCACAGCACAAAGACACTGTTCGCACAGCATAGACACTGTCCTTCTAGCACTGACAGAATAACCTTACCATGTGCAGACACTGTCCTTACCATATAGACACTGTCCTCACAGCATACAGACACTGTCCTTCCAGCACTGACAGATTAACCTAACCATATGCAGACACTGTTCTTACAATCTACAGACACTGTCCTGCCAGCATTGACAGACTTATTTTACCATGTGCAGATACTGTCCTTACTATAACCAGACACTGTCCTCACAGCATATGGACACTGTCCTTGCAGCATACAGACACTGTCCTCGCAGCATACAGACACTGTCCTGCCAGCACTGATAGACTAACCTTACAAAGTGCAGACACTGACCTTACCATATGCAGACACTGTCCTAACAGCATAGGGACACTGTCCTCGCAGCATACAGACACTGTCCTACCAGCACTTTTAGACTAACCTTACCATGTGCAGACACGGTCCTTACCATATACAGACATTGTCCTCACAGCATATGGACACTGTCCTCACAGTTTACAAACACTGTCCTGCCAGCACTGACAGACTAACTTTACCATGTGCAGACACTGTCCTTACCATAAACAGACACTGTCCTTACAGTATACAGATACTGTCCTGCCAGCACTGATAGACTAACCTTACCATGTTGTAATGACCTACTTCTCTGTATGTTTTGGTGCTTCTGTCAGTCACCAGGCCATTACTTACCACATCCTTTCTCAGGATCCAGAAAGACACCACATTTCACAATACTTACCCAAGAAAGGAATAAACACTGACAACATATAAGACCATAGCCAAGGAGCTCGCAAATAACAAGTCACAACACCTCCCCATCCGAGGGGGTACACAACACATGCTACTCCTAGCAATGTATTGGATAGAATAATTAGAATTTAGACATCCCTGATGGGAGTCGATTTCCCTTCCGTATCAACAATTACCCATTAGAAGGGAATCGCCCATCCCTCTGTAAGTACTTGGTAAAAAAGGGTCTCGACCTTCCCTCACAAGGAATACAAACAAATGATATGCTCTAGGGTTTCTTTATTACATTATAATAGGATGACAAAGAAGAAGAAATAACTAAATATCACAGTGAACATGTATAGCCATCACCAACACATACATATACATAAAACCTGAAAATAAAAGCATAGTTAGATAAAGTTAGATATACATGGAACACCTCACCATGATCTGAAGCATCTTGTTATCTGAAGAAGGGTCCGGCTCTCTTTCCCTCTCTGGTTGGGTCAGGACTCTCTGTTACACAAACACGACTGCACGTCTGCACCGTGATGTATCACCAGACCGCCAAACCACCAGACCAGCATCTCACCCTCTCTCGGACCCTCTTTCTCTAATATAGAATGCAGCTCTCCATCGAAGTTTCTAGCTAACTCCGCCTACAGTTCTCATTGGATTCCTGTACCACCTCGTACCAAGAGCACAACAAGCAGCTGGTCAAGCGTTTTGCTATGACTCAGCACGAAGAGAGTGCATTCTTCTTGATAACAACCGGTCCTGTCTGGTTCACTACTGGTAGACAACACATGTAATCTAAAATATAACCTCTCACCTACAGAAGCTCAGAAGATGGCTGCAGTTTAGAATATGGAGTTGCTCAAGCATAGGCCTCTACTACTTGGAAAGCAGAAGGATATTAGACCACGTCAAAGCCAATAGGCTAAAGTCCTAATTCACCGAACTTAAATAACACTATGCACTTAATCCCTCAGTATCCCCTATTGAGCACATGTGTGCACCATCACCAACAACACTGCACCACACCATCCCATACCTTCTATTTTTTGGCAAGATTATTCTAATGCAAGACCATCCTACATTAAGGCTAAGGTAACATAGCACACTAAAGTCAGTACACAATGGTGGTGATCGAGGGTCATCACAGACCATCAGACCACTAAAGTGGCTGATTCACTACACATGTGCAGACACTGTCCTTACCATATACAGGCACTGTCCTCACAGCATACAGACACTGTCCTTCCTGCACTGACAGAATAACCTTACCAAATGCAGACACTGTCCTTACCATATGCAGACACTGTCCTAACAGCATAGGGGCACTGTCCTCACAGCATACAGACACGGCCCTGCCAGCATTGACAGGCTAACCTTATCATGTGCAGACACTGTCCTTACCATAGACAGACAATGTCCTCACAGCATACGGACACTGTCCTCACAGCACACAGACACTGTCCGCACAGCATACAGACACTGTCCTTCTTGCACTGACAGAATAACCTTACCATGTGCAGACACTGTCCTTACCATAAACGGACCCTGTCCTCACAGCATACGGACACTGTCCTCACAGCATACGGACACTGTCCTCACAGCATACAAACACTGTCCTGCCAGCACTGACACAAACTTTACCATGTGCAGACACTGTCCTTACAATCTACTGAGGTAAACAGACATAATATCGATTCCAAAATATCGACTGGACATAATATCGAGGTAAAAATATAGACTAGACAAAATATCGACCAGACATAATATAGACTACAAAAATATCGAGTAATATTGATATTAATAGCCAAAATATTGAATCAAAAATATAGACTAGACATAATATCGACTAGATAGAATATAGACAACAAAAAAATCGAAAATAAGGTAAGTTTTTAATAATTTGTAATAATTGTGTAATATAAATCTGTAGCGGGTTGTGGGTTTATAGGGGAATAGGGTGGGAAGTAATTTAATTATAATTAATTAAATCTGTAATATAATTGTAATTGTTAATAAATTATTAATTGTTAAATAATTAAAATATAATTGGTAATTAATACGCTAATTGACGCTGTGAGGACACTTAGCAAAACTTAGAGGTTAGAGGTAAGCTCCTGAGGCGGAAAGCCGGGAGCGAGGCAGTTTCTTTTAAAGTTACTTACACAGATTACTTGTGCTTTTAAAAACTTTGTTGTGTCACGAATTTATTGTATTTTTAGATAACAGACTGCTTGTTGATCTAAAATCTTTCGTATACTCCCCCTCGCGCCCTCCCGCCACGAGCGGAGGCCACGCCCCTTTTAGGCCACGCCCCCACAATCCTCTTCCCGGAGCAACATAAATTATGTGCATTTAACGATCGCGCAGCGGGCGAGCGCAGCGGGCGAGCGCAGCGGGCGCGTCGATTGCGCGCCAAAGGCGCGCCTAAGGCAAGCCCGTCTGCGCCCGTCCGCGGCCGGGCGCGGTCCAGGGCCATAACCCCTGCTCTTTTACCTACTGACTTGATAACCTATAATAGACAGGCCCTATGGGACCTATGCCCGCCAATAAATGAGTGTTGCAGGCATAAAATGGAGGTTTTATCCTCTACCAAATGCCGACATTGCCCATTCAAAACCTGTAAACAGATAGGCAACAAAGAACGGACAAGGAGCCTCAGAGGAGGCCTGTTAAATTGTCGATCCCTCCCGAGACACGCCTTGCAAATTTGGGACATGCTCCTAGAAGAGGGCCTCGATATACTCTTTCTGATGGAGACATGGCTGGGGGTAGATTCCGACCCCGAGATTATCGAATCCCTTCCACCCGACTATAGCATAACCAGGGTGGATCGACCGTCAGGTCGTGGAGGTGGGATTGCAGTTATTAGTAAGGCCCCCCTGGTATGCTCCCTCGAACCTCTTGGAATAGAGAACTGCGAAGCCGGCAAATTCGCACTGAAACTTGGCCCTCAGGACCACATCTCGGGTGTCCTCCTTTACAGACCTCCTGGGACCCTGGGAAAGTTTAGGCCGAGTTTGCAAGAACACCTTGCTCACCTAGCGCTTAGACATAGGAAGGTCTTCCTTCTGGGTGATCTAAATATTCATTTTGATGATAGCCAACTAAAAGAAGCCACCGAGATGAGGCAGGAATTACAAAACACTAATTTGGTACTAATAAATCAAACACCCACACACACTCATGGCCATTTATTGGACCCGGTATTTGCCAACTGGGAGGGCATAACCACGAGTACTCCTAACCCACTTCCTTGGACAGATCATTTTCTAGTCCCTTTGGAAATTTGCACTCTAAGTAAGCCGGCCCCCCAGTTGAGTGGCAATAATGGCTACCCTTACCGCAAATGGAAAAAAAATTCTCAACCCATCTTTAACGAGATGCTAAGCCTAGGTGGGATGCCGGGAGGCACAGATAGTGAAACTGCTAATCAAAACCTTGAAACCCGGATCCTTGATGCCTTGAACAAGGTAGCCCCTCTATCCACGGCCAAACAAGGGAACAGAGCTAGAAAATCGGCCCCATGGTATAATATAGAATTGCAGTCGATCAGATCAGAATGTAAAAAGCTAGAAAGACTGTGGCGCAAAAATCAGAAAGAATGCACTAAACTCCTATACAGAACAGCCCAGAGAAGATATCATAAGCAGGTCAGAGCTGCAAAAGCCACCTTTTATGGAAACAGAATTAGTGAGGCGGACTGCTCATCTAGGGCCCGATGTAGGTAAAATAGATTTACCGATTTTTAATTACCGAATCATACCGATTCGGTAATTAAAAATCGGTAAATCTAAGGGGTGGATATGTAGGAACATCCAGATGTTCCTTTTACCGAATCGGTAAATATCTGTATTTACCGATTCGGTAAATACCGACCGGCAATGCCCCATTCATTCCTATGGGCTTTGAAGCCCATAGGAATGAATGGGGCATTACCGGTCGGTATTTACGGAATCGGTAAATACCGATTTTGACAAGGGTGCAGGGGGTGTCACTTTGACACCCTCTAGCACCCCCAAAAAAGATTCGGGGGCCATGTGGCGGGCATACCTGCCCTAAGGGCAGGTCTGCCTGTCATATGGCACAGGTGTGCATGCACACATGTGCATGCACACCGGAATCGGTTTTTTACCATGAAGTTGGATTTCATGGTAAAATACCAATTCTGTAAGGCTTGTGGGACTCAGAAGAGTCCCACCTACATCTCATTGTTACCGAATCGGTAAAAATACCGATTCGGTATTTTACAGATTCGGTAAATTTACCGATCGGTAAATTTACCGATTCTGTCAAATATGTGGACCTACATACCATTTTGTGAATCTCGGTCGGTAACGGCCGAAAATACCGATTTTCGGCCGTTACCGACCGACCTACATCCGGCCCCTAGAGAGCTCTTCAAAATCTACAAAGAAATCTCAGTCGTTTCCCTCTCCAATGTTCCGGAAACTGATTCCGCCATGGAATGTAATAAGGTGGCAGAATATTTTGCCAATAAGGTTAAAAAAATATACAGCTCTTTCTCCAGATGTCCTGCGGATGGAGAAACCTTCATAGAATTGAAGGAAGTGGAGCTGCTGAATTCAAAGCCGAGGTTAGAGCACTTCACCGTACCACCCAGCAAAGAACTTGAAACCATCTGTACCAGCATAAAATCGGGCTCACCTCGAGATCCAGCTCCTCCGAGGGTCCTGGGTGCTAGCATAGTGGCGTTAGAACCTTACATCCGCCATGTCCTTGTAACATCTTTTGACTCCCAGACCCTTCCGACAAACTGGAAGAAGGCAATTGTGTTACCTATTAGAAAAAAACCTAACGTAAGCTATGATGTCCTGGAGAACTTACGACCTATCTCTCTGCTACCTTATACTGCGAAAATTGCAGAGAAAATTGCAAATGTACAACTGATGGCATTTGCGGAGAAGAACAATCTCCTACACCCCTCCCAATCGGGGTTCCGAAGAGGCTTCTCAACTGAGACTGCCTTATTACGAGCCACCGAAACTCTACGGCAAGGAGCTGACGCAGGCCTAACCATGGCATTGGTAATGCTAGACCTTAGTGCAGCGTTCGACACTGTAGCACATATCACCTTGCTACAGTGTCTGAACAAAGGAGGTGTGACAGACAGAGCACTCGTTGGCTTAAGTCATTTCTGACGGGCAGAAGCTTTCAGGTTCAACGGGGCTTGTTTCAGTCTGAGGAGAGGGTATTGGAACAGGGGGTGCCACAGGGCTCTGCTTTAAGTCCTACCCTTTTTAACCTATATATGGCCCCCCTGGCTGAGTTAGTTCAATAGTTCGGCGTAGAGATTGTCTCCTACGCCGACGATACACAGCTCTTACTTACCCTCACCCAAACTCCAGCTGCAGGAGCCAATAACTTCCGAGCCTGTATGCAAGCATTGGCCACCTGGATGGATAATCACTGCCTAAAATTGAACGGCTCTAAGACAGAAGTCCTGGTGGTTGGTGGCGATCAACGGTTCTGGACATGTGACTGGTGGCCAAGCTGTTTAGGCGCTATGCCCACACCATGTCCTGAAGCTAAGAACCTAGGGATATGGATGGATCCCACACTCTCTTATGAAATCGGGCTCACCTCGAGATCCAGCTCCTCCGAGGGTCCTGGGTGCTAGCATAGTGGCGTTAGAACCTTACATCCGCCATGTCCTTGTAACATCTTTTGACTCCCAGACCCTTCCGACAAACTGGAAGAAGGCAATTGTGTTACCTATTAGAAAAAAACCTAACGTAAGCTATGATGTCCTGGAGAACTTACGACCTATCTCTCTGCTACCTTATACTGAGAAAATTGCAGAGAAAATTGCAAATGTACAACTGATGGCATTTGCGGAGAAGAACAATCTCCTACACCCCTCCCAATCGGGGTTCCGAAGAGGCTTCTCAACTGAGACTGCCTTATTACGAGCCACCGAAACTCTACGGCAAGGAGCTGACGCAGGCCTAACCATGGCATTGGTCATGCTAGACCTTAGTGCAGCGTTCGACACTGTAGCACATATCACCTTGCTACAGTGTCTGAACAAAGGAGGTGTGACAGACAGAGCACTCGTTGGCTTAAGTCGTTTCTGACGGGCAGAAGCTTTCAGGTTCAACGGGGCTTGTTTCAGTCTGAGGAGAGGGTATTGGAACAGGGGGTGCCACAGGGCTCTGCTTTAAGTCCTACCCTTTTTAACCTATATATGGCCCCCCTGGCTGAGTTAGTTCAATAGTTCGGCGTAGAGATTGTCTCCTACGCCGACGATACACAGCTCTTACTTACCCTCACCCAAACTCCGGCTGCAGGAGCCAATAACTTCCGAGCCTGTATGCAAGCATTGGCCACCTGGATGGATAATCACTGCCTAAAATTGAACGGCTCTAAGACAGAAGTCCTGGTGGTTGGTGGCGATCAACGGTTCTGGACATGTGACTGGTGGCCAAGCTGTTTAGGCGCTATGCCCACACCATGTCCTGAAGCTAAGAACCTAGGGATATGGATGGATCCCACACTCTCTTATGAGGCACATATCAATTGTTTAGTAGGCAAGTGCTTTGGAGTCCTAAGGACTCTTAATAAGACCCTGGACCTCCTCCCTCTGGAGGCTCGGCGCACTATGACCCAGGCACTGATTACCTCACGCCTCGCCTATGGGAATGTCCTCTTCCTGGGAGCTTCGAGTAAAAGCATAGGACAACTCCAGATACTACAAAATGCTGCAGCCCGCCTAGTGCTTAGACTCCCAAGAAGAGCCAACTCTAGAACCGCCCTGGAGGCCCTCCACTGGCTTCCAGTGGAAAAAAGAATAATGTATAAAGCCCTTCTAATATGTCATCGGATCCTTTGGCATAAAGCTCCCGGTTATCTGACAGATCTAGTTACTTGGTATCAACCACGCAGATCGCTTAGATCAGGCGGCATGGGCACGCTTGTGACCCACCGCTATAGGAGAGAAAAAATGGGAGGTCGGTCCTTTAGAGTGGCGGTTGCCATAGGATGGAACAAACTTCCCATCAGTCTCCGCCTGGAGCCTTCGGAAATTATTTTCCGACGCCAACTTAAAACTCATCTGTTCTCTTCATAGTTTCACTTTAATGTTCTCTGCCTCGTACTGTCCTCTCCCCTGGCGAGCTCCTTTCCTCTATCTTTTAGCGCAGGGACAGCCGTGATGGCGTATCATGCGCTCTATAAATGTCTTTATATTATATATATATAATAATTGCTTAATTGATCAATAATTAATTTTTAGTAAATTATTGTCTGTAGCGGGTTGTGGGTTTATAGGGGAATAGGGTGGGAAGTAATTTAAATATAATTATTAATTATGTAAAATAATTATAATTGTTAATTAATTATTAATTGGTAAATAATTAAAATTTTATTGGTAAATAATTATAATTGAATAATTGATAAATCATTATTTTCTAGTAAATTATTTTCTGTAGCGGGTTGTGGGTTTATAGGGGAATAGGGTGGGAAGTAATTTAAATATAATTAATTAATTATGTAAATTGATATTAATTGTTAATTAATTATTAATTGGTAACTAATTAAAATATAATTGGTAATTAATAATAATTGATTAATTGATAAATAATTAATTTTTTGTAAATTATTTTCTGTAGTGGGTTGTGGGTTTATAGGGGAATAGGGTGGGAAGTAATTTAATTATAATTAATTAATTATGTAAATTAATAATAATTGTTAATTAATAATTAATTGAAAAATAATTAAAATATAATTGGTAATTAATTATAAATATGTAATTGATAAATAATTAATATTTAGTAAATTATTTTCTGTAGTGGGTTGTGAGTTTATGGGGGATAGGGTGGGAAGTAATTTAATAATAATTAATTAATTATGTAAATTAATTAAAATTGTTAATTAATTAATAATTGTCCATTAAATAAAATGTAATTGGTAAATAAAAGTAATTGTTATTGGAAATTAAATTTAATTGGTAATAATATTTCTATTAATTATATTTATTTATGAAGTTTTTACTTTTTCTACTGTTGCAGTCACTGGAGTGGGAATAGTAATTTTTATCCCTATGCTATCCATCGTTTTCCCTACGGTTGCACCCACTGGTGTGGGAATAGTAATTTTTACCACAACGCTATCCAACGCTTTCCCTACTGTTGCACCCACTGGAGTGGGAATAGAAATTTTTACCCCTACGCTATCCAACGCTTTCCCTACTGTTGCACTCTTTGGAGTGGGAATAGTAATTTTTACCCCTACGCTATCCAACGCTTTCCCTACTGTTGCACCCACTGGAGTGGGAATAGTAATTTTAAACCCTACGCTATCCAACGCTTTCCCTACTGTTGCACCCACTGGAGTGGGAATAGTAATCTTTACCCCTACGCTATCCAGCGCTTTCCCTACTGTTGCACCCACTGGAGTGGGAATAGTAATTTTAACCCCTACGCTATCCAGCGATTTCCCTACTGTTGCACCCACTGGAGTGGGGATAGTAATTTTAACCCCTACGCTATCCATGGCTTTCCCTACTGTTGCAACCACTGGAGTGGGAATAGTAATTTTTATCCCTACGCTATCCAGCGCTTTCCCTACTGTTGCACCCACTGTAGTGGGAATAGTAATTTTAACCCCTACGCTATCCAGCACTTTCCCTACTGTTGCACCCACTGGAGTGGGAATAGTAATTTTAACCCCAACGCTATCCAGCGCTTTCCCTACTGCTGCACCCACTGCAGTGGGAATAGTAATTTTAACCCCTACGCTATCCAACGCTTTCCCTACTGTTGCACCCACTGGAGTGGGAATAGTAATTTTTACCCCTACGCTATCCAGCGCTTTCCCTACTGTTGCACCCACTGGAGTGGGAATAGTAATTTTTACCCCTACGCTATCCAACGCTTTCCCTACTGTTGCTACCACTGGAGTGGGAATAGTAATTGTTACCCCTACGCTATCCAACGCTTTCTCTACTGTTGCACCCACTGGAGTGGGAATAGTAAATTTTACCCCTACGCTATCCAACGCTTTTGCTACTGTTGAACTCACTAGAGTTGTTACAATACATTTTAACCATTTTGCTATCCTACAGTAAAAATATTATATATGTTTATTTAATAATATGTTTATATATATATATATATATATATATATGTATTATTTTTGTTATATATATTTTTTAATTTACATTAATTATTTATTAATATTACAATTATTTAATAATTTTAAC
Organism: Lissotriton helveticus; assembly: GCF_964261635.1. Lineage (NCBI taxonomy): Eukaryota > Metazoa > Chordata > Amphibia > Caudata > Salamandridae > Lissotriton > Lissotriton helveticus. The sequence goes on from NC_136065.1 coordinate 1,969,759,344, forward strand.
TAAATTTATATTAAATATATTTATTATTATATTAGTTTTAACTTAATTTAAAGACATTTAAAAAAAAACTATATTTTAACAGTCTATATTTTTGTAACTAGATATTTTAGAGTCGATATTTTAGTACTTACCTGTTTGAAGATAGGCAGTCGATATTTTGTCCCTCGATATTTTATCCTCGATATTATTGTATCTCGATATTTTTGTGGTCGATATAATGTCAGTGATCCATCTACTGACTCTGTCCTGCCAGCATTGACAGACTAACTTTACCATAAACAGACACTGTCCTCACAACATACGGACACTGTCCTCGCAGCATACAGACACTGTCCTGCCAGCACCGATAGACTAACCTTACAAAGTGCAGACACTGTCCTTACCATATGCAGACACTGTCCTAACAGCATAGGGACACTGTCCTCACAGCATACAGACACTGTCCTCACAGCATACGGACACTTTCCTGCCAGCACTGATAGACTAACCTTACAAAGTGCAGACACTGTCCTTACCATATGCAGACAATGTCCTAACAGCATAGGGACACTGTCCTCACAGCATACAGACACTGCCCTGCCAGCATTGACAGGCTAACCTTATCATGTGCAGACACTGTCCTTACCATAGACAGACACTGTCCTCACAGCATACGGACACTGTCCTCACAGCACACAGACACTGTCCGCACAACAAAAAGACACTGTCGTTCTAGCACTGACAGAATAACCTTACCATGTGCAGACACTGTCCTTACCATAAACAGACACTGTCCTCACAGCATACGGACACTTTCCTCACAGCATATAGACCCTGTCCTCACAGCATACAGACACTGTCCTGCCAGCACTGACAGACAAACTTTACCATGTGCAGACACTGTCCTTACAATCTACTGACTTTGTCCTGCCAGCATTGACAGACTAATGTTACCATGTGCAGACACTGTCCTTACCATAAACAGACACTGTCCTCGCAACATACGGACACTGTCCTCAGAGCATACAGACACTGTCCTCACAGCATACATACACTGTCCTGCCAGCACTGACAGACTAAATTTACCATGTGCAGACACTGTCCTTACAATCTACTGACTCTGTCCTGCCAGCATTGACAGACTAACTTTACCATGTGCAGACACTGCCCTTACCATAAACAGACACTGTCCTCGCAACATACGGACACTGTCCTCGCAACATACGGACACTGTCCTCACAGCATACACACACTGCCCTGCCAGCACTTATAGACTAACCTTACCATGTGCAGACACTGTCCTTACCATATAAAGACACTGTCCTCACAGCATACGGACACTGTCCGTCCAGCACTTATAGACTAACCTTACCATGTGCAGACACGGTCCTTACCATATACAGACACTGTCCTCACAGCATATGGACACTGTCCTCACAGTTTACAAACACTGTCCTGCCAGCACTGACAGACTAACTTTACCATGTGCAGACACTGTCCTTACCATAAACAGACACTGTCCTTACACTATACAGACACTGTCCTGCCAGCACTGATAGACTAACCTTACCATGTTGTAATGACCTACTTCTCTGTATGTTTTGGTGCTTTTGTCAGTCACCAGGCCATTACTTACCACATCCTTTCTCAGGATCCAGAAAGACACCACATTTCACAATACTTACCCAAGAAAGGAATAAACACTGACAACATATAAGACCATTGCCGAGGAGCTCGCAAATAACAAGTCACAACACCTCCCCATCCGAGAGGGTACACAACGCATGCTCCTCCTAGCAATGTATTGGATAGAATAATTAGAATTTAGACATCCCTGATGGGAGTCGATTTTCCTTCCGTATCAACAATTACCCATTAGAGGGGAATCGCCCATCCCTCTGTAAGTACTTGGTAAAAAAGGTCCCGACCTTCCCTCACAAGGAATACAAACAAATGATATGCTCTAGGGTTTCTTTATTACATTATAATAGGATGACAAGGAAGAAGAAATAACTAAATATCACAGTGAACATTTATAGCAATCACCAACACATACATATACATAAAACCTGAAAATAAAAGCATAGTTAGATAAAGTTAGATATACATGGAACACCTCACCATGATCTGAAGCATCTTGTTATCTGAAGAAGGGTCCGGCTCTCTTTCCCTCTCTGGTTGGGTCAGGACTCTCTGTTACACAAACACGACTGCACGTCTGCACCGTGATGTATCACCAGACCGCCAAACCACCAGACCAGCATCTCACCCTCTCTCTGACCCTCTTTCTCTAATATAGAATACAGCTCTCCATCGAAGTTTCTAGCTAACTCCGCCTACAGTTCTCATTGGATTCCTGTACCACCTCGTACCAAGAGCACAACAAGCAGCTGGTCAAGCATTTTGCTATGACTCAGCACGAAGAGAGTACATTCTTCTTGATAAGAACCTGTCCTGTCTGGTTCACTGCTGGTGGACAACACATGTAATCTAAAATATAACCTCTCACCTACAGAAGCTCAGAAGATGGCTGCAGTTTAGAATATGGGGTTGCTCAAGCATAGGCCTCTACTACTTGGAAAGCAGAAGGATATTAGACCACGTCAAAGCCAATAGGCTAAAGTCCTAATTCACCTAACTCAAATAACACTATGCACTTAATGCCTCAGTATCCCCTATTGAGCACATGTGTGCACCATCACCAACAACACTGCACCACACCATCCCATACCTTCTATTCTTTGGCAAGATTATTCTAATGCAAGACCATCCTACATTAAGGCTAAGGTAACATAGCACACTAAAGTCAGTACACAATGGTGGTGATCGAGGGTCATCACAGACCATCAGACCACTAAAGTGGCTGATTCACTACACATGTGCAGACACTGTCCTTACCATATACAGGCACTGTCCTCACAGCATACAGACACTGTCCTTCCTGCACTGACAGAATAACCTTACCATATGCAGACACCGTCCTTACCATATGCAGACACTGTCCTAACAGCATAGGGACACTGTCCTCACAGCATACAGACACGGCCCTGCCAGCATTGACAGGCTAACCTTATCATGTGCAGACACTGTCCTTACCATAGAGAGACAGTGTCCTCACAGCATACGGACACTGTCCTCACAGCACACAGACACTGTCCGCACAGCATACAGACACTGTCCTTCTAGCACTGACAGAATAACCGTACCATGTGCAGACACTGTCCTTACCATAAACAGACCCTGTCCTCACAGCATACGGACACTGTCCTCACAGCATACAAACACTGTCCTGCCAGCACTGACACACTAACTTTACCATGTGCAGACACTGTCCTTACAATCTACTGACTCTGTCCTGCCAGCATTGACAGACTAACTTTACCATAAACAGACACTGTCCTCACAACATACGGACACTGTCCTCACAGCATACACACAGTGCCCTGCCAGCACTGATAAACTAACCCTACAAAGTGCAGACACTGTCCTTACAATATAAAGACACTGACCTCACAGCATATGGACACTGTCCTGCCAGCACTGACAGACTAACTTTACCATGTGCAGACACTGTCCTTACCATAAACAGACACTGTCCTTACAGCATACAGACACTGTCCTGCCAGCACTGATAGACTAACCTTGCCATGTGCAGACACTGTCCTTACCATATACAAACACTGTTCTCACAGCATACATACACTGTCCTTCCAGCACTGACAGAATAACCTTAACATATGCAGACACTGTCCTTACATCTACAGACACTGTCCTGCCAGCATTGACAGACTTTCTTTACCATGTGTAGACACTGTCCTTACCATAAACAGACACTGTCCTCACAGCATATGGACACTGTCCTCGCAGCATACAGACACTGTCCTCGCAGCATACAGACACTGCCCTGCCAGCACTGATAAACTAACCTTACAAAGTGCAGACAGTGTCCTTACCATATGCAGACACTGTCCTAACAGCATAGGGACACTGTCCTCACAGCATACAGACACTGTCCTCACAGCATACGGACACTGTCCTGCCAGCACTGATAGACTAACCTTACAAAGTGCAGACACTGTCCTTACCATATGCAGACACTGTCCTAACAGCATAGGGACACTGTCCTCACAGCACACAGACACTGCCCTGCCAGCATTGACAGGCTAACCTTATCATGTGCAGACACTGTCCTCACAGCATACGGACACTGTCCCCACAGCACACTGTAAAACTGACTTGTGCTTGGGAATAGATTAATGAACTTGGTGACAGACCCTTTGCTACATAGTTTTATGCTTTTATATATTCTCTTATTTATTATTCCTTTACCACAGCTCTAAAAGTTTTGTACTATACGTCGCAGAATGCTCACATTGTAATGGTTTTAATTAACTGAACAATAAAGAATTTTTACACACAGCACACAAACACTGTCCGCACAGCATACAGACACTGTCCTTCTAGCACTGACAGAATAACCTTACCATGTGCAGACACTATCCTTACCATAAACAGACACTGTCCTCACAGCATACGGACACTGTCCTCACAGCATACAAACACTGTCCTCACAGCATACAGACACTGTCCTGCCAGCACTGACAGACTAACTTTACCATGTGCAGAAACTGTCCTTACAATCTACTGACTCTGTCCTGCCAGCATTGACAGACTAACTTTACCATGTGCAGACACTGTCCTTTCCATAAACAGACACTGTCCTCGCAACATACAGACACTGTCCTCACAGCATACAGACACTGTCCTCACAGCATACAGACACTGTCCTCACAGCATACATACACTGTCCTGTCAGCACTGACAGACTAACTTTACCATGTGCAGACACTGTCCTTACAATCTACTGACTCTGTCCTGCCAGCATTGACAGACTAACTTTACCATGTGCAGACGCTGTCCTTACCATAAACAGACACTGTCCTCGCAACATACGGACACTGTCCTCACAGCATACAGACACTGTCCTCACAGCATACAGACACTGTCCTCACAGCATACAGACACTGTCCTCACAGCATACATACACTGCCCTGCCAGCACTTATAGACTAACCTTATCATGTGCAGGCACTGTCCTTACCATATACAGACACTGTCCTCACAGCATATGGACACTGTCCTCACAGTTTACAAACACTGTCCTGCCAGCACTGACAGACTAACTTTACCATGTACAGACACTGTCCTTACCATAAACAGACACTGTCCTCGCAACATACGGACACTTTCCTCACAGCATACAGACACTGTCCTCACAGCATACAGACACTGTCCTCACAGCATACATACACTGTCCTGCCAGCACTGATAGACTAACCTTACAAAGTGCAGACACTGTCCTTACCATATGCAGAGACTGTCCTAACAGCATAGGGACACTGTCCTCACAGCATACAGACACTTCCCTGCCAGCATTGACAGGCTAACCTTATCATGTGCAGACACTGTCCTCACAGCATACGGACACTGTCCCCACAGCACACTGTAAAACTGACTTGTGCTTGGGAATAGATTAATGAACTTGGTGACAGACCCTTTGCTACATAGTTTTATGCTTTTATATATTCTCTTATTTATTATTCCTTTACCACAGCTCTAAAAGTTTTGTACTATACGTCGCAGAATGCTCACATTGTAATGGTTTTAATTAACTGAACAATAAAGAATTTTTACACACAGCACACAAACACTGTCCGCACAGCATTCAGACACTGTCCTTCTAGCACTGACAGAATAACCTTACCATGTGCAGACACTATCCTTACCATAAACAGACACTGTCCTCACAGCATACGGACACTGTCCTCACAGCATAAAAACACTGTCCTCACAGCATACAGACACTGTCCTGCCAGCACTGACAGACTAACTTTACCATGTGCAGACACTGTCCTTACAATCTACTGACTCTGTCCTGCCAGCATTGACAGACTAACTTTACCATGTGCAGACACTGTCCTTTCCATAAACAGACACTGTCCTCGCAACATACGGACACTGTCCTCACAGCATACAGACACTGTCCTCACAGCATACAGACACTGTCCTCACAGCATACATACACTGTCCTGTCAGCACTGACAGACTAACTTTACCATGTGCAGACACTGTCCTTACAATCTACTGACTCTGTCCTGCCAGCATTGACAGACTAACTTTACCATGTGCAGACGCTGTCCTTACCATAAACAGACACTGTCCTCGCAACATACGGACACTGTCCTCACAGCATACAGACACTGTCCTCACAGCATACAGACACTGTCCTCACAGCATACAGACACTGTCCTCACAGCATACATACACTGCCCTGCCAGCACTTATAGACTAACTTTATCATGTGCAGGCACTGTCCTTACCATATACAGACACTGTCCTCACAGCATATGGACACTGTCCTCACAGTTTACAAACACTGTCCTGCCAGCACTGACAGACTAACTTTACCATGTGCAGACACTGTCCTTACCATAAACAGACACTGTCCTCGCAACATACGGACACTTTCCTCACAGCATACATACACTGTCCTGCCAGCACTGATAGACTAACCTTACAAAGTGCAGACACTGTCCTTACCATATGCAGAGACTGTCCTAACAGCATAGGGACACTGTCCTCACAGCATACAGACACTGCCCTGCCAGCATTGACAGGCTAACCTTATCATGTGCAGACACTGTCCTCACAGCATACGGACACTGTCCCCACAGCACACTGTAAGACTGACTTGTGCTTGGGAATAGATTAATGAACTTGGTGACAGACCCTTTGCTACATAGTTTTATGCTTTTATATATTCTCTTATTTATTATTCCTTTACCACAGCTCTAAAAGTTTTGTACTATACGTCGCAGAATGCTCACATTGTAATGGTTTTAATTAACTGAACAATAAAGAATTTTTACACACAGCACACAAACACTGTCCGCACAGCATTCAGACACTGTCCTTCTAGCACTGACAGAATAACCTTACCATGTGCAGACACTATCCTTACCATAAACAGACACTGTCCTCACAGCATACGGACACTGTCCTCACAGCATACAAACACTGTCCTCACAGCATACAGACACTGTCCTGCCAGCACTGACAGACTAACTTTACCATGTGCAGACACTGTCCTTACAATCTACTGACTCTGTCCTGCCAGCATTGACAGACTAACTTTACCATGTGCAGACACTGTCTTTACCATAAACAGACACTGTCCTCGCAACATACGGACACTGTCCTCACAGCATACAGACACTGTCCTCACAGCATACATACACTGTCCTGCCAGCACTGACAGACTAACTTTACCATGTGCAGACACTGTCCTTACAATCTACTGACTCTGTCCTGCCAGCATTGACAGACTAACTTTACCATGTGCAGACGCTGTCCTTACCATAAACAGACACTGTCCTCGCAACATACGGACACTGTCCTCACAGCATACAGACACTGTCCTCACAGCATACAGACACTGTCCTCACAGCATACAGACACTGTCCTCACAGCATACATACACTGCCCTGCCAGCACTTATAGACTAACCTTATCATGTGCAGGCACTGTCCTTACCATATACAGACACTGTCCTCACAGCATATGGACACTGTCCTCACAGTTTACAAACACTGTCCTGCCAGCACTGACAGACTAACTTTACCATGTGCAGACACTGTCCTTACCATAAACAGACACTGTCCTCGCAACATTCGGACACTGTCCTCACAGCATACAGACACTGTCCTCACAGCATACAGACACTGTCCTCACAGCATACATACACTGCCCTGCCAGCACTTATAGACCAACCTTATCATGTGCATACACTGTCCTTTTTTTTTTAATTTTATTGATTTTTTTGTTGCAAACAAAACAGAAGATTTCATTAAATAATCTTAAATACAAAGTCATACAGACAAAAAACAGATTCTCCATAAGAAAGGTCAGTAACAAAAGAAAAGGAATGAGTAAAGGGAAACAATACATTTTGACATAGATAGATGTCAGGATTCTGCCGCAGATCCAGCGTTATGATGCTGGAACTACATTTCCAATGATTCCTGTGTGCCAACAGGAAGTGATAAATCCTGTCAGGACGCGTGAGTGGTTGCGCGTAATTCTTCCTGGTTTGATTCTTCGTCGGACGGCGAAGTGTTTCCTGGTTCTGAGGAGCATGTTGGAGCTGCAGATACCAAGGTCTGAGCCTCAGCGGAGCCCGTGAGTATCGGAGCGGTTGCAGCTGTTGCTCCATTTCTAGTCTGTTGCTGTGTTTCTGCTAGCGGGCGCTGCCGCTTGGCGGATCTTCTCCTTGGCACAGCGGGTTACTGCGAGCTTCCTGCCGCGTAACTCCGTATGTGAGGATTCCTTTTGGATTTGTTATAAACATTACAGCGGGTTACTGCGTGCTGGTGTTGCAGCGTAACGCCGTCTGTTTCATAGGTGTTGGAAGATGTTCTATGGACATTACAGCCGGTTACTGCGTGCGGCTGCAGCGTAACACCGTCTGTAAATTGAGAAACTGAATAACAGTTGCTTTGTGCGGAGTTTGGCGGTGGTCGCAACCGCAAGCTACCGTAAACAGTGGAAATTACCTTTGGATTAATCTTCTTTTGCTTTTGCTGTGAGATTAACAGCGTTCTTGGTTTATTAAAGCAACTTACTTTCCTAGGTAGGGGGTAACCTTGTGCCTTCGTCCAAGGAAGGCTTCTGTATTTGCTGTTCACTTGAGTTGCCTTCAGTCAAGGTGAATTCCAACCTTGTCATTCTGCATTCAGATTACTTATTTTCCCTGGAGGTTTTCAAGTCCTGCGTTGCTCATAGGATTTACAAGCAGGGTAGGGGTCCTGATAAAAACACTTTTGTTGAGTCTATTTATTAATGAATATACACTGATGCTTTATTCTGCTTTCCTCATCAGATGGTGTTACAGGGTGTCATATGGTGTTTTGATATAAACATATGCAGAGGACAAACAGGTATTATTGACATTTGTGAATTAGCGAGAATTGAAGAGAGTAGATTGTTTACCAGTATCTTATTGTTGTGTTTATGTCTTTCAGAGCCTTTGTCCCTGCTGACCCCTCCCCTAGTGTCCTTCGCTTGATAACTCGAAGACCCTGGGGGGGAACCCCATGTCAGGGTACTTGGTGATGTCAGGAGATGGTCCTTTATTCTACTGCTACTGAATCCTGCGAAGCCATACCTGACAATAGAAGCATACAGTTGGTTAGTTTGTTTCCCCATGGATCCATTGTTGTATTGGATCCCAAATTTTCAACCCTAGTTGTTGCCTTTTCCTTCCCTTTGTTGCATATATAGCAAGTTCAAAATTAAGTTTTGCTAATAGGCGAGCCCTCCACATAGCAAAAGAAGGTGGTTCCGGACTGATCCACTCCTGAGTAATGCATGCACGAAATTCGGACATCATAATAAAAATCAAAAGTCTTTGTTCTCTTTCTATGGAGTCTGATGATAGTCCAAATAAAATCAGTTCAGGAGAAAGAATTATTATTTTCCCTGAAATTCTCTCAATAAATGTCTGGATTTCTGAGATTATACCAGCTAATTTAATACAAGAAAAAAACATATGTTTTGCGTCTGCTCCTATCAAAGTACAACGATTGCAGGTTATACCAACAGTGACCCCCCATTTCATAACTTTAGCAGGTGTATAGTAGAGATCGAACATTGCCATATAGTGTTGAGTTCGTGAACGCCCAGAAAAAAATATATGGAGTTAGCTGTCTTAATTGATTCTTTTATTAGAAGATCATTTACTCCTAATTTCACAGCCCATTTATCCTGCATCAAAGAAAGATCATCTGGAAGATAGGTCATGAATAAATTGTAAAAATAACCAATTTTTCTTTTAACATAAAGACTGTCTATGACCAAAATCTTTTTAAGACCATGTCGATCATTAGAAGAGAGTGAGTTTAAAAAACTATGAATCTGTAAGTATTTAAAGTAATCTTGAGATGAGACTTTAAATTTAAGTTGAAGTTCAGAGAAGGTAGTTATATGATTGTCTGAACATAAATCACTCAAATAACAAAGGCCATTATGATTCCACCTTTTCATCACAGGATCTCTAAAGATAGGGGGAAACAGTGTGGTGAGTTTAAAGGAGTATAAATTACAAATTTAGGAATCCCAACCAGTCTTTTTATGATTCTCCAAGTTTTATATGCAGCAGTTATGCTCTTAAATTTAGTTTTTTTGTAATAGCTTGGTTCTATTATTTTTAAAAGATAGCCGCTAGCTTCAGTACCTAATAAGAGTTCATATATCGATGGGTAATGTGCATGAAAGATCGGGGCTTTGTTGCCTACGATCAAAGGGGATATTAATTGTAATACGGCTGCAAGAAAGTAAAATAAAAAGTGTGGAACAGCCTATCCTCCTCTATCCTTTGGTAAGATCATTTTTTTATGAGATCTCCGCATGCCCTTGTATTCCCATAAAAATCTACCTGACATGTTTTCAAGTTGCTTAAAAAAATGTAACGGAAATTCAAGTGGGACTGTTCTAAATAAATATATAAATTTTGGAAGAATCAACATTTTTAACACATTACACCGGCCATGTAGCGATAGGTGTAAATGATCAATTCTTTCTAGGGTTGAGTTAGCTTTTTTCAAGATTGGAGTATAGTTGACGTTAGGAATATTCGAGATTGGGGTAGTTAATTTGATTCCCAGATAAGTTGCTTCAGTAACTACATTAATACGGGGCGGAGGGTTTTGACCAACAAAAAGTATTTGTGTTTTGGATAAATTTAGTTTATATCCTGAAAAGGAACCAAAGATTGCTGCCAGTTCTTCAATCTTGAAGAAAGCCTTTTCAATATCTTTAGTAACTACCACCACATTGTCTGCATATGCGAGAGCTCTATAGCTAACTCCCGCCAGCTCCACCGGAACTATATCCTTATCATGGTTTAATTGATTAAGAAAAATATCGATGTAGATGGCGAAAAGGAGAGGAGAGGATGGGCATCCCTGACGTGTTCTTCTTTGAATAGGAAATAAGGCAGATTTAGTAGCCCCAATTTTTACACATGACAACAGATTTTTATACAGAGCCTTCAGCGCAGTTATTATACCTGAGCCGAAGCCCTTTATAGAAAGTAAATCCCAAAGATAGGGCCAGGCCACCCTATCGAATGCTTTTTCAGCATCCAATAGGGTGATCCGATGTATTAGTACCTTCTGCCCAGTCCATCATGGCAATAATTCTGCGAATGTGATCTGCTGTATCTCTGTTTGGGATAAACCCATGTTGCCATCAGGAGACAATTGTGGATATTATTTTTGAAAGTCGTGAGGCGAGTATTCTAGAATATACCTTACTATCGGTGTTTATTAATGATATTGGTCTATATGATGCAGGGTTTAATGGGTCCTTGTCCTTTTTAAGAAATGTCATTATTACCGATTGGGCCCAGGAGGCCGGTGGAAGCCCTCTCTGTGCCTCGTGTAAGGTGATAAGCATATCCGGCTTTATTATATTCCTGAAAATCTTGTATAATTCCAATGGTATGCCATCGGGTCCCATTGCTTTCCCTATTGCTAATGAAGATAATGCTTTTTCGATTTCTTCCCATGTAATTTCTAATTCTAAAGCTAATTTTTGATCATTAGAAAGAGATGGTAAAAAGTTTAACCTGCCAAAATTCGTACAGAGCTCTGAGGAATAAGAATCATCCTCATATTGGTATAGTTTAAGATAAAATTGACGAAAGACTTCCAAGATTGATTCAGGTTTGTTATGTGTCTGCCCTGTTTCGTCCTGTATTGAATTTATGGTGTTAAACACTTCTTTTTGCCTAGTTCTCTTTGCAAGAATTTTCCCTGAATTTTCAGCCATCTCATACATTTGAGACCTAAAAGTTGCCATCTTTTCCGCCACTTTAGACGCATAAGATTCATATAGCCGTGCTTTATAAATAGCTAAATTAGTTTCAATGTCGGATGTTGGGTCTGCTTGGGCGATTGCTGTTACTAATTTCTTCTCCCAGAATAAAACATTTTTGTACCCTTGATCTATTTTTTGTCGGGTAATTTTTTGTTTCTTAATAACATAAGATAGCGATTCTCCTCGAATCCCTGCTTTGAATGCGTCACAGACATTCTGAACGGAAGCCGTTCCTCTATTAATATCAAAAAATTATTTTATCCATTTTGCCATCATCTCTAAATAATCAGAATCGACTAGTAATTTACGGTCAAACGTCCAGGATCTAGCATAAGATGTTGACATCATGTTGGTTTTAATTTCAATCAATATTGGATTATGATCCGAAATTATGCGTGGGTATAACTCAAATCTAGTATCGAGAAGTAATGCCTTGTTGATAAAAAAGTAATCTAAGCGTACACATTTTTGTGAGGAAAGGAGAAGAATGTAAACCCAGGTAATGATGAATTTTTTTCATAAGCTACATCAGATAGACCATAATCCATTACCATGGAGCGAAGAGCTTTGAATGATTTTTTTTTAGCACCTTAATAGACAAGGGTATCACGTATATTCAAATTAGGGTCTATATGAAGATTTAGGTCTCCACATAATATTAGAGATGATGGCCAGTCTGCTAATTCTAGATTTAAAAAATTCAGAATGCTTGGATCATCTATGTTCGGGGCATATACTGAACAGATAGTCCAAACTTTATTATTAATTCTAAATTCAGCAATTGCCCACCTACCATATTGATCTGCCTTACTGCGATTCATAACCCCCAGGCCTCTCCTAACCAAAATTGCCACTCCTTTTGTTGTTGTCCCTTGAGATGTGCATACCACTAGATTCAAGCCCAAATCTTTATACAACTGTCTATCATTCCACATAATATGTGATTCTTGAATACATAGAATATCCACTTTCATAGTCTGAATGATTTGTGCAGCAATTCCCCTTTTTTTTATTATTTAGACCACAGATGTTCCATGAACATATTCATAGTTTCTCCATTCAACAAATTATTGTGTACATAAGGATCTTCCCCCCCCCAATGAAGCAAAAAAATGTGAGATCCAGTTGGGAAACATATAAATCAATACATTCCAGAAATAAATATTATATCTCAGAATATAATGAGCATTAAGAGAGCATATAACGAAAAAAAAGAAATTCAGCATAGTCAAAGTAAAGCATTTACTGATTTTGTTTGCGAACTCCCTTTCCAACCCAACCCTCCCCGAGCTCAACCCGAGCCCTCCCACCCCCACCAGCACCCGCACCCTACCGGGGCAAAGGGACTTGCTAGTCCCTAACATTGATGATGTGATAGGCGCTAAGTAGTTTACGTCGCAAGGCTCTGCTCCATGATTATTGTTCCATATCCAATCCAATATCCAGTACAAAGAAAGCATGAAAGAGCAACTTGAGAACTTCCAAAGTCAAACAACTGGAAATACTGGTTAAATTAATTAAGGCAAGTACAAACAGAAATAATATACTTTTCTCTACCCGTTGTATAATAGGAAGCTACTTGCTCTGTATTGAAACACATGGAACATCATAATCTAGTGAACCGCTGCAATCAACTCTTATTAATCCATTAAAGAATGATAAACTTTTCAAAACGAGGCTAATAATTCTTTAGCTGCCCCCTCTGAAGTTAGAAAATAAGAGCGCTCTTTATGAATTATTTTAAGTTTAGCGGGATTTAAAAGTAATGCTTGAGCTCCCTTAGCTTGGAATAGCGGTATAAGCTGGCGCAACTGCCAGCGCAACTGAACTGTAACATGGCAGTAATCAGGGCGCACAAAAAATTCCAAACCTTTGCCCTTACGCTTTCTATTAGGCCTAGCTAAGTCATAGAGGGCCTCCCTAGCCAGAAAGTTATTAAGTGAGATCAGAATAGCTCGCAGTTTGAGAGTTGAATCTTGTCGAGGATTTTTTTGAAACGGAAATCTATGGGCCCTCTGTATTTCAGTTTCCCATCTCCAATGAGTTAGCTCCGGGAAGGCCTCTGAGAACAGTTCTGTTACATATTGTCGAGGATTTGTCCCTTCGTTTCCTTCCGGTACGCCTAGGACTCGGAGATTATTCCGGCGCGATCTATTTTCCAAATCGACAAGTTTCCAATTAACTTCTTCCTTTAATCCTTCCATTGCTCGTATTTGAGAGTTTTGCTGAGCCATAGAATCTTCAATTAGTGAGATCCTGCTTTCTGTCTCTGGTACTCTTGCAACTATTTCATTAGATACTTTCATCACCTTTCTTAGATTATTCTGTAGTTTTCGTACTGCCCCCTGCGTACGTAGATTTTCTGCTTTTGTCTCTTCTCTATGGTGGAGCATAACTTGATATAGAACCTCTAATGTTATCTCCGGTGTTTCAGGCCCCTCTAAAGTTGATTTAGCTGTTTCAGGTAGAATTAGTGTAGAGGGAGGGGAACGTCCATTACCACCTTGCATAGTAATATTTAAATTCTCCTCTCCACCCCCATTCTGGCCTATTAGGAGACTCTTCAGCCGAATCCTCCGCATTACTTAGATAGTCTTGCCCGGGATCAGAAAATGATTTTTCAAAATCATGCAAAGATTGGACCCCCTCTGCTCCCTGTATGCTTTCTGCGCCATCGGAATCTAAAGCTTGAGACAAATCTGTCATAGAATAAAAGTTACCGGCCGAGTCAATAGATTCCGTATCCTCAACTGGGATCAATGAGGTTGACACCAAGGATAATTCCAGTTTGAACTGGTGTCGTAGTGGTTAAACCATTATTGGCACAAGCAGTTGTCTGTAAATGATTATCGTCCTGCCAGCACTTATAGACTAACTTTACCATGTGCAGACACTGTCCTTACCATAAACAGACACTGTCCTTACAGCATACAGACACTGTCCTGCCAGCACTGATAGACTAACCTTACCATATGCAGACACTGTCCTTACAATCTACAGGCACTGCCCTGGCAGCATTGACAGAGTTACTTTACCATATGCAGACACTGTCCTTACCATAAACAGACACTGTCCTCACAGCATATGGACACTATCCTCGCAGCATACAGACACTGTCCTCACAGCATACAGACACTGTCCTGCCAGCACTGATAGGATAACCTTACCATGTGAAGACACTGTCCTTACCATATACAGACACTGTCCTCACAGCATACGAACACTTTCCTCACAGCATACGGACAATGTCCTTACAATCTACAGACACTGTCCTCACATCATACGGACACTGTCCCCACAGCATACAGACACTGTCCTGCCAGCACTGACAGACTAACTTTGCCATGTGCAGACACTGTCCTTACAATCTACAGACACTGTCCTGACAGAATACGGACACTGTCCGTCCTGACAGCATACAGACACTGTCCTCACAGCATACGGACACTGTCCGTCCTCACAGCATACAGACACTGTTCTCACAGCATACATATACTGTCCTGCCAGCACTGACAGACTAACTTTGCCATGTGCAGACACTGTCCTTACAATATACAGACTCTGTTCTGCCAGCATTGATAGACTATCCTTACCATATCCAGACACTGTCCTTACAGTTTACAGAAACTGTCCTTACAATCTACATACACTGTTCTGCCAGGACTGATAGAATAACCTTACAGTGTGCAGACACTTTCTTTACCATATACAGACACTGTCCTACCAGCACTGACAGAATAACCTTACCAAATGCAGACACTGTCCTTACAATCTACAAACACTGTCCTGCCAGCATTGATAGACTTACTTTACCATGTGCAGACACTGTCCTTACCATAAACAGACACTGTCCTCACAGCATATGGACACTGTCCTCGCAGCATACAGACACTGTCCTCGCAGCATACAGACACTGTCCTGCCAGCACTGATAGACTAACCTTACAAAGTGCAGACACTGTCCTTACCATATGCAGACACTGTCCTAACAGCATAGGGACACTGTCCTCACAGCATACAGACACTGTCCTCACAGCATTCGGACACTGTCCTGCCAGCACTGATAGACTAACCTTACAAAGTGCAGACACTGTACTTACCATATGGAGACACTGTCCTAACAGCATAGGGACACTGTCCTCACAGCATACAGACACTGCCCTGCCAGCACTGACAGACTAACTTTGCCATGTGCAGACACTGTCCTTACAATCTACAGACACTGCCCTGCCAGCACTGACAGACTAACTTTGCCATGTGCAGACACTGTCTTTACCATATACAGACACTGTCCTCACAGCATACGGACACTTTCCTCACAGCATACAGACAATGTCCTGCCAGCACTGACAGACTAACTTTGCCATGTGCAGACACTGTCCTTACAATCTGCAGACACTGTCCTGCCAGCATTGATAGACTAACGGTTGTATTTATGATGCATGCTTTAGCAATTCCTTTGTTTCTCCTGTTCCCCTGCCCATGTGGAATCCTGGATTGGCATGCCGGTGTTGTTCCTGCGTGAACATTCCTGTTATGTCAGTAGGCTCCCTGGTTTGCTGAGAAGTGTCCGTTACGCTGCTAGCTCTAATAAAGTTGGCGTTTCTCACCTTGCGTCCAGTGTGCTTACTTCGCAACAGATTTTGGCGACAAATGTTTTCGTGCTTGCCAGGAGAGTCCTTGCAGCTTGGTGCAGCTTTCCTGCAGTTTTCCTCGGCGGAGACAAGCAGCGGACACTTCGGAGCACGTTCCTCTGTCATCATCGATCGAGACACCCTGGCCTTGCTCAACATTTTTTTCAGGCGATAAGAGAGGTGAGAACCTTCTCTGAACTTCTGGGGTCTCCTGTGAGTCTCCCGTGACAACACCCTGCCAGCCTGTCTCAACGCACGTCATTACGTGTCCACACACGGCGGCCATCTTTACCAGTGGAATTGTGCCTGCACTTCTGGCAATATCACACTCAACAACATCACGCAGCACATACAGTGGTCATTTTTTGGTCCAATTTCACTCCAGTTGTGCGGAGTGCGCTTCCTCTGCACATCAGGCAGCATGCCCTGCTGTTTCAGCTTCTTCTGCACATCAGCATCGGTGTGTGCCCTAACGGTGACACGCACGCCGCAAGTATCATCGTGTCTTAGTTTGACATTCTCTGCATTGGCGTGTTTTAACGGTGAAACGCACACCTCAGGTATTTTACAGTTTATACTGTATTAACTTTCCTTCCATTGGCACGCACTGTTCCCTTTGCCTGCGTGTCACTCAATTGCAGCCTGCTTCCAAGTGTGTCTTCGGTCACACACACACCTTTAATTGCAAGTTACTCCCGGTGATGTGCCCACCTCTTTCAAGCGTCGCTCCATGGCGTTATTTTTTAAAGTATCTCCGTTGTATTTATTATCCTTATCTAATAGTATGTTTGCTCCATACGTTTCTGTTGTGCCACCTCCTCATTTTTTACAGCAACCTGGTACTCCATCCACATCTCGGGAGGACTGGATTATCATCTTTCAAAATTATTTAGATGCCTTAGACGGCCAAGAATTCAGTGCCAAAAGGAAACAAGCATTTGCAATGCAATAGGTCTCGCATTAGGAAAGTGTGTGCTATTGGTATTGTAAATGACAACTTTTTTTTAATATGTGTTGGCTTTGAAAATATATAAATTAATAGCATTGTTATTCACAAAGCCAATAGCTTACACTTTCCTAATGCGAGTCCTATTGGCTATGGCAATGCTTGTTGGTAGCAAGCAAGGACAGTGCTGTTTTGGTGCTGAGTGATGATGTGGTTGGGCTGAGTGATATGGTGGTGTATTAGAGTGATGTGGTGGTGTTCCAGAGTGATGTGGAGGTGTCACAGAGTGATGTGGTGATGTCCCGAGTGATGTGGTGATGTCCCGAGTGACGTGGTGGTGTCTGTGAGTGACATGGTGGTGTCCCCGGGTGATGTGGTGGTGTCCCTGAGTGATATGGTGGTGGTGTCCCTGAGTGATGTGGTGGTGTCCCTGAGTGATGTGATGTGGTGGTGTATTAGAGTGAGGTGGTGGTGTATTAGAGTGATGTGGTGGTGTCCCAGAGTGATGTGGTGGTGTCCCTGAGTGATGTGGTGGTGTTCCTGAGTGATGTGGTGGTGCCCCCGAGTGATATGGTGGTGTTCCTGAGTGATGTGGTGGTGTCCCCGAGTGATGTGGTGGTGTCCCCGAGTGATGTGGTGGTGTTCCTGAGTGATGTGGTGGTGTCCCCGGTATACAACATTTACAACGCAACTTTTACAACGCAACATCCATTACAACGCATGCATTTACATCGCAGTCATTACAACGCATGACACTACAACGCATACCACTACAATGCATACCATTACAACGCAGTCATTACAACACATACCATTACAACGCATAGCATTACAACACATTATACCCTTACACTATCCAAGATTTACCCTACTGTTGCACCCCCTGGAGTTAGAATAGTAATTTTTACCCCTACACTATCCAACACTTACCCTACTGTTGCACCCCCTGGAGTTAGAATAGTAATTTTTACCCCTACACTATCCAACACTTACCCTACTGTTGCACCCCCTGGAGTTAGAATAGTAATTTTTACCCCTACACTATCCAACACTTACCCTACTGTTGCACCCCCTGGAGTTAGAATAGTAATTTTTACCCCTACACTATCCAACACTTACCTTACATGCAATGCAATGTAATGCGTTGTAATGGTATGCGTTGTAAATGTAGTATGCGTTGTAGTGGAATGCATTGTAAAGGAAGTTTCAAAGAATTCGTTGTAATGGCATGCGTTGTAATGGTGTGCGTCGTAATGGATGTTGCGGTGTAAAAAATGCGTTGTAAAGGTAGGCGTTGTAAAAGTATGCGTTGTAACGTCATACATCCGGTGTCCCCGAGTGATGTGGTGGTGTCCCCGAGTGATGTGGTGGTGTCCCCGAGTGATGTGTTGGTGTTCCTGAGTGATGTGGTGGTGTTCCTGAGTGATGTGGTGGTGTCCCGAGTGATGTGGTAGTGTCACCGAGTGATGTGGTGGTGTCCCTGAGTGATGTGGTGGTGCCCGGGAGTGGGGCCCCTGAGTGATGTGGTGGTGTTCCTGAGTGATGTGGTGGTGTCCCTGAGTGATATGATGTGGTGGTGTATTAGAGTGATGCGGTGGTGTCCCATAGTGATGTGGTGGTGCCCCTGAGTGGTGCCCCTGAGTGATGTGATGGTGTCCCTGAGTGATGTGGTGGTGTTCCTGAGTGATGTGGTGGTGTCCCCGAGTGATGTGGTGGTGTCCCAGAGTGATGTGGTGGTGTCCCTGAGTGATGAGGTGGTGTTCCTGAGTGATGTGGTGGTGCCCCTGAGTGGTGCCCCTGAGTGATGTGGCGGTGTTCCTGAGTGAAGCATTTGAGGAGTAAGGCTACTGTAAACAAGCACGGTAGGCTTTCACTTTCGTCCAGAAACAAGCCCTCGGCATTGCTGTGGCGGGGGGTGGGCGGGGGAGCGGCAGCCTTTGAAGTCTGATGCCGAGGCACAGACAAATGGTGGTGCACGATGTGCACGCGAGGGGGGGGCTGGGGAGCGGCAGCCTTTGAAGTCTGATACCAAGGCACAGACAAATGGTGGTGCGCGATGTGCACGCGGGGGACGGGGGAGCGGCAGCCTTTGAAGTCTGATGCCGAGGCACAGACAAATGGTGGTGTGTTATGTGGCTGGTATTATGTGTGCACGTGCAGAGATCACATGAACTGTATGCGATCCGCAGCCGTTTTGGTAGACTGTTCTTTCCCGCTTACTATAATCTCGTTGGAGCAAAGCGCAAACGGATTGGCTCAGGCGAGACCTAAAAAAGGTGCTTTTATTCAGTACTCTATGTAAGGAGAGCCAACGTATTTTCAGATATCTCCCGCAAGCATTACAAGCCAATGTGGAACCTGTGCCAGACGAATATAAGGAAGCAGTGTGTAGACTCGAAGTTAGATAAGCTAAAGAAGAAAATTTAGTAAATAGTGTCCGCAATCACTGCTGGTTGCAGCAGCCCGGACTCTGAGAGACTCTGCTCTGTGGGGGCCGGGGGGAGATGCAGGGACACTAAGAGGTGAAATACAACAAAGCTTTATAAACATGTAAATGGTCTTTGAAAGACCTGTGAAGTACTCGGGAGCAGCTGGCTGTGTGTGATTGCCAGGGAAGCTGTCTCAGCCCGGGCTGACACTCACACATGGGGTGAGGTGACAGAAGGAGGGAGAGGGAGACAGAGGGAGAGGGAGGGAGACAGAGGTTGAGAGAGGGAGGGAGACAGAGGGTAACAGAGAGAGGGAGACAGAGAGGGAGATAGAGAGAGGTAGACAGAGAGAGGCAGTCAGGGGGAGAAAGAGGGAGGGAGGGAGGGAGACAGAGGGTGACAGGGGGAGGGAGACGGAGGGTGACAGAGGGAGGCATAGGAAGGGAGACAGACAGAGAGAGAGACAGAGAGAGGGAGACAGAGAGAGGGAGACAGAGAGGGAGGCAGAGAGGGAGGGAGGGAGAGGGAGGGAAGGAGACAGGGAGGTAGAGAGTGAGGGAGACAGAGGGAGGGAGAGAGGGAGGGAGAGGGAGGGAGACAGAGAGAGACAGAGAGAGGGAGATGGAGAGAGGGAGACAGAGGGAGGGAGGGAGAGGGAAGGAGGAAGAGGGAGACAAAGGGAGGGAGACAGAGGGAGAGAGACAGGGGGAGAGAGGGAGAGACACAGAGAGGGAGGGAGCCAGAGGGAGGGAGATAGGAACGGAGAGAGAGTAGGAGACAGAGAGGGAGGGAGACAGAGAGGGAGGGAGACAGAGAGAGGGAGACAGACAGGGTGGGAGACAGAGAGGGAGGGAGACAGAGAGGGAGGGACAGGGAGGGAGGAGACAGAGGGAGGGAGACAGAGAGAGTGAGACAGATGGAGACAGAGATTGAGGGAGACAGAGAGAGGGAGACAGAGGGAGGAGGGTGACAGAGGGACGGGGGCCGATAGAGGAGGGAGGGAGACAGAGGGAGGGAGACAGAGAGGGAGAGAGACAGAGAGAGGGAGACAGAGGGGGAGGGAGACAGAGAGGGTGGGAGACAGAGAGGGAGGGAGACAGAGAGGGAGGGAGACAGGGAGGGAGGAGACAGAGGGAGTGAGACAGAGGGGGACAGAGACAGAGGGAGACAGAGAGAGGGAGACAGAGAGGGAGACAGAGGGAGGAGGGCGACAGAGGAAGACAGACAGAGGGAGGAGGGTGACCGTGGGACGGGGGGGTGACAGAGGAGGGAGGGAGACAGAGCGGGAGGGAGGCAGAGGGAGGGAGACAGAGAGGGATGGAGACAGAGAGGGAGGGAGACAGAGGGAGGGAGACAGAGAGGGAGTGAGACAGAGAGGGAGACAGAGAGAGGGAGACAGAGGGATGGAGACAGAGGACGACAGAGACAGAGAGAGGGAGACAGAGAGGGAGACAGAGGGAGGAGGGTGACAGAGGGAGACAGACATAGGGAGGAGGGTGCCAGAGGAGGGAGGGAGACAGAGGGATGGAGACAGAGGGACAGACACAGGGATGGAGACAGAGGGAGACAGAGGGATGGAGACAGAGAGAGGGAGACAGACAGAGGGAGACAGAGAGAGAGAGGGAGACATACAGAGGGAGGAGGACGACAGAGGGAAGAGAACAACAGAGGGAGGGCGACAGGGAGGGCAACAGAGGGAGGGTGACGGAGAGAGGGCGACAGAGTGAGACAGAGAGAGGGAGACAGACGGAGGGAGACAGATGGAGAGAGACAGACAGAGGGGGTCAGATGGAGAGAGACAGACAGAGGGAGACAGACATAGGGAGACAGACAGAAGGAGACAGACGGAGGGAGACAGACGGAGGGAGACAGAGGGAGAGAGAACAAGGGAGGAGAGGGAGACAGAGAGCGGGAGAGCAAGAGGGAGGGAGAGAAAGAGAGAGAGAGAGAGAGAGAGAGAGGGAAACAGATAGAGTGAGTGGAACAGAGGGAGAGAGCGAGATAGAGAGGGGAGGGAGGCAGAGAGCGAGAGAGAGAGAGAGAGAGAGAGCGAGAGAGAGAGATATGTGTGTATGCCGGGTCTGGTGGCTCAGTGGATGAAGGCGTCTGTTGCAGGGACCTGTGTTCAACCTCAGGGTCACAATTGTTTTTTGCTTTAGCCCCGCCCCTCCCCCTCTGACCAAGCCCCCACCGGTGCGGCCCTCGGCCACAAACCACACTGTAAATTTGACCCCGAGAGAAAGTTTGTGAGTACCCATGCTCTACAGAAATAGAAATGCTCTTTCTTGGTATAACAGATTTTGTAGTTGGGCTACGAAATTTCAGTGCTAGGGATAAAGCTTAAGAGGATTTTTCTTAGCGTCATTGAGCTTGCCCTGGCACCCACGGATAAAGATCAGTTGAGGTCCTATATGGGCCTTATAGAATATTATTCTAAATTTGTAGTGGTTTTCTGACAAACTTTATGTTTGCAGTAACTGCTTAAAAAAGGCGCAACAATTTGAGTGGGGTGAGCAAAAAGATGTCTGCTATAACGACATAAAACATGAAATATGTAAGGCTAATGTTTTAGCACCTTTTGACATAAAACTCAAGTCCATCGTTATGGTTGATGCCAGTACCACCAGTCTGGGAGTTGTTCTCTCACAGAAACCTTCTGTCGGACGAGAAAACAGTCACTTTTAGTTCTGGGACACTCACGACCTCCGAGCAAAATGATTCGGTTATAGAAAGGGAGGCACTGGCGGCAGCCTGGGGAGTTGAATACTTTTGCGCGTATCTCTGGGGCATGAGGTTTTTACTAAAGACTAATCATAAGCCTTTGGTGAGAATCTTATCTCTTGGAGGTGCGGGCAAAGGGTCCGCGAGGTTGACTTGGCTCGCAGGCAAGGCTGCAAGAAAACATGTATGATATCACACACATTCAGGGTTGGAAGAACTTCCAGGCAGATTGTCTCTCTAGGTTGTCCCTCAAGTGGGAAACAGTGGATAGTCCGCCGATTACTCTTACCAGTGAGGATGGTGCTGTTTCTTCTGTACAAGATGTGGTGATGGTTGGCGAGGGTACCTTTACTTGTGAAGATTGACGCAGGGAGATGAACACGGACCATGTCCCTAAAGCTGTTATAGATCTTATTAAGTTGGGAGCCAGCCGTGAAAGTTGTCCTTGTGTCCGTGCATACTTTTGTCAAAATTTTAGAGATATCCGTGTGTGGTGCCAATGTTCTGTGAGGGGGGACAAGTTCGTTCCACCTTTTGGCCTAAGGACTAAACTTTTAGCTCTCGCTCATGAGGTACATTTGGGCCAGACCTAAACCCAACGTCGCCTCAAAGCTAACTTTTGGTTGCCAGGTATTGATGAACAGGTGACTTCCTGGGTTGAGAAAGGCTCTGTGTGGAAGAAAGGGGAGAAAAGGCTTAAAGTAGGGTCCAAAGCTGAGATGGGTCACATCAGGGACCCGGGAAAAGCGTGGCATAGCATTTGTTTAGTCTTTATTGGGCACATAGATGAGCTTCCCTCTTGTGATAGGTTTGCCATTGTTGTTATTGATGTTTTTTTCCAAATGGCTGAGTGTGAAATTTGTGAGGGACATCACCACAGAGAGCGCTATTGCCTTTGCTTACTCCACAGACTGTCCTTTTCCATCCACAGGTTGTCCCAACAACATCCACAGTCTGTCCTTATAACCTCCACAACCCATCCTTCCAAAGTCACCGACTGTCCTTGTAACATCCACAGACAGTTCTTACAATTCACCCTCTGGATGCTGGATTAATAAAATGTCCTTACAACATCATAGGACTAACCTTGAACATCCAAATACTTTTTACAACATACAGACTGACCTTAAAACACCCAGAGACTGCCCTTACAACATCCACATACTGTATGACCCCATCCACAGACTGTATGACACCATCCAGAGACTGTATGACCCCATCCAGAGACTGTATGACCCCTTCCACAGACTGTATGACCCCATCCACAGACTGTTCGTGCAGTATGAACAGCCTGACCGTACAAAATAGACAATCCTTTACAAAAGCCACAGACTTTCGTCACAGCATCCCTTCTCACCCCACGGCCCTTCTTCACAGCACGCGCAGACTGCCCTTCCGACAGCCACAGGCCTTCGCTTCGTGCAAAAGTCACCGACTGTTTTTACAGCATCCACAGACTGGCCTCACATCACCCGCAGAAAAACCTCACATCAAGCCCGTTCCTGCAACATCAATAGACTGTCCATACACCACTCACACACTGTGCTTAAAACCAGTGACACAAGCTGTCCTTGCTACCTCGACCACTGCCATAACAGCGTGCAGCGTGTCCTTACAGCATGTGCAGTCTGTCCTTACCACAACCACAGACCGCCTTTAGAAGCACCCGCGCACACTGCCTTACAGCATCCACAGACTGCCTCATAGCATGTACAGGCTGTTCTTACAGCATCCACAGACTGTCCTTACAGCATCCACATACTGTCCTTTCAACATCCACAGACTGTCCTTTCAACATCCACAGGCTGTTCTTACAGCATGCACAGACTGTCCTTACAGCATCCCCAGCCTGTCCTTACAGCATCCCCAGCCTGTCCTTACAGTATCCTCAGACTGTCCTTACAGCATCCACAGACTGTCCTTACAGTATCCACAGCCTGTCCTTACAGCATCCACAGACTGTCCTTTCAACATCCACAGACTGTCCTTACAGCATCCCCAGCCTGTCTTTACCGCATCCACAGACTGTCCTTAGCATCCACAGACTGTCCTTACAGCATCCACAGACTGTCCTTACCGCATCCACAGACTGTCCTTAGCATCCACAGACTGTCCTTACAGCATCCACAGACTGTCCTTACCGCATCCACAGACTGTCCTTACCACATCCACAGGCTGTCCTTACAGCATCCCCAGCCTGTCCTTACAGTATCCTCAGACTGTCCTTACAGCATCCCCAGCCTGTCCTTACAGTATCCTCAGACTGTCCTTAAGCATCCCCAGTCTGTCCTTACAGTATCCTCAGACTGTCCTTACAGCATCCACAGACTGTCCTTACAGCATCCCCAGCCTGTCCTTAGCATGCACAGACTGTCCTTACCGCATCCCCAGCCTGTCCTTACCGCATCCCCAGGCTGTCCTTACAGCATCCCCAGCCTGTCCTTACAGCATCCCCAGCCTGTCCTTACAGCATCCCCAGCCTGTCCTTACAGTATCCCCAGCCTGTCCTTACAGCATCCCCAGCCTGTCCTTACAGTATCCTCAGACTGTCCTTACAGCATCCACAGACTGTCCTTACAGCATCCACAGACTGTCCTTACAGCATCCCCAGCCTGTCCTTACAGTATCCCCAGCCTGTCCTTACAGCATCCCCAGCCTGTCCTTACAGTATCCCCAGCCTATCCTTACAGCATCCCCAGCCTGTCCTTACAGTATCCTCAGACTGTCCTTACAGCATCCACAGACTGTCCTTACCGCATCCCCAGCCTGTCCTTACCGCATCCCCAGGCTGTCCTTACAGCATCCCCAGCCTGTCCTTACAGCATCCCCAGCCTGTCCTTACAGCATCCCCAGCCTGTCCTTACAGTATCCCCAGCCTGTCCTTACAGCATCCACAGACTGTCCTTACAGCATCCACAGACTGTCCTTACAGTATCCTCAGACTGTCCTTACAGCATCCCCAGCCTGTCCTTACAGCATCCCCAGCCTGTCCTTACAGTATCCTCAGACTGTCCTTACAGCATCCACAGACTGTCCTTACAGCATCCACAGACTGTCCTTAGCATGCACAGACTGTCCTTACAGCATCCCCAGCCTGTCCTTACAGCATCCCCAGCCTGTCCTTACAGCATCCCCAGCCTGTCCTTATCCTCAGCCTGTCCTTACAGCATCCCCAGCCTGTCCTTATCCTCAGCCTGTCCTTACAGCATCCCCAGCCTGTCCTCATCCCCAGCCTGTCCTTACAGCATCCCCAGCCTGTCCTTACAGCATCCCCAGCCTGTCCTTACAGCATCCCCAGCCTGTCCTTAGCATGCACAGACTTTCTTTGCAGCTTCCTTTGGAGAGGGCATCTCGTGACAGGTTGGAGCTCCCCATTGAGGGCCTCTGTTATTGTGTTTTATTAACTCTCGGAGCCCAAGCTGTCCTGGATCAGCTGTTGCAGGGGAGGGGGGGGGGGGTCTGCAGAAGGAGGGGCACGAGGTGCCAATGGAGGGGTAGAGGCTGTTTATTCTGTGGGCACCGTAGGGCCCGATGTATCCCCCGCGCTGGGCGCCGTGCCAGGCGGCAGACTGTCAGAGCAGGGTGGCTTGGCTGAGCCTGGAACCCGCTGCGTGCCTGTTTCTTGGCTGTCACAGGCCGTACCCAGCTCTCCGGAGCTGGCAGCGCGCACTCCTGCAAGATGGCACCCACTTCGAAGAGTCAGGCGGAAGTGGGGGGAAGGCGTCAGAGGAAGGCAAACATGGACGACGCACTTGTCTGGCGCCTGTGCGTGGCCACCAGTCCCTTGCGACTACTGTGCTTCCCACGTGCAGGATGGCGGCGCGAGCCGAGGCCTTATGTATGCTGTCTGGGAACACACAGCTTTGTTAGGCTTTCTTTGCCTATCCTGGACAATTAAGCAAAGCAAAATCCTTAATGAGCAAAGTGACAGTTAGGGGTGCCGGTTCTGGCCCTTCGCCTCTCAGCCTGACGGACAGGTACCCTAGCTGAATACCCTGGGACTGGACTGGAAGGTAAAGTGTACCAGTCTGCCCTGCACAGGTGAACACCTACCCTTTCTGCGCCCAACAGTTCAAAACCTATGAAGGAACATTTTACTAACTACTAAACCTCTGCACCGTTGGGGCTCGAAAATTAATGACATTAACATCAATTTGATGTTAATGTCGTTAATTTTCGATCTTCAGACAAGCGTTGGCAAAGCCAATAGGTGCGGCGTTGGCTGCCTTTCTATTGACTTTCTTAATGCCTGTTTTATTTTGCCATGGTTTTTACAAAACTTTATTGTTGGTAAAGCTGCTTCACTCTCATAAATGTAAAAAAACCATTGGCAATAAGCAAAAATATTTTTTATTTTCAGCACACATTGCTCTAATAGTCCCTGGCAACTTTAGAGACCCAAAACCCTCCCACCCCACCAGAAACCACTGCACCCCAATGGCTCCGGACCTTGCCCAACTGGACCACCCTCACCTCTGACAACAACCTCAGGATCATGAAGAGCATCCACTCCAGAGCCCTCTCGGATCCCTGCCCTCACCACATCTTCAACACCTTCATCGCACCCGAACTCTGCCGCACAATCAACTGCTCCATCAAGTCTGCCACCTTCCCTGAAGACTGGAAGCACGCAGAGATCAACCCCTTGCTGAAGAAACCCTCTGGTGACCTGACAGACCTCAAGAACTACAGACCCATCTCTCTCCTGCCCTTCCCAGTCAAAGTCATTGAGAAAGCCATCAACGCCTAACTCTCTGAGTTCATTGGAACAAACAACATCCTGGACCTATCCCAATCGGGCTTCAGAAGCAACCAAAGCACAGAGACCGCTCTCCTTGCTGCTACAGACGACATACGCACCCTCCTCAATGGAGGCAAAGCTGCTCCCCTCATCTTCCTGGAAATCTCAGCCGCCTTAGACACTGTCTCCCACCACACTCTCTGCGCAAGACTCAACGACGCCGGCATCCGCGACAAAGTCCTAGAATGGATCCGCTCCTTCCTCGCCGGCCGAACACAGAGAGTCAGCTTTCCACAGTTCAACTCAGAACCCACAGAGATTAGCTGCGGAGTGCCACAGGAATCCTCTTTGAGCCCCACCCTCTTCAACATCTACATGGATCGCTTGCAGCCATCATCAGAAGCCACCGACTCAACATCGTCTCCTATGCCGATGACACCCAACTGATTCTCTCCCTCACAGACGAACCCACAGCCGTGAAGAGCAACTTCCACAAAGGGATGAAGTCAGTCACCACCTGGATGAAAGACAGCTGCCTCAAGCTTAGCTCAGGCAAGACCGAAGCCCTCATTCTGGTCTCCACCCCCTTCGCCTGGGACAACTCCTGGTGGTCCGCAGTTCTGATCCCCTCTCCCCCACGGACCATGCACAAATCCTTGCCATCATCCTAGACTCCTCACTCTCAATGAATCACCAGATAAAGGCTGTTTCGTCCTGCTGCTTCGTAAGATCTTCAAGTGGATTCCCACCGAGTTCAGGAAAACGGTCACCCATGAGCTCGTAAGCAGACTCGACTTCAGCATTGCATTCTACATTGGCACCACCCAGAAACTCCTAAAGAAACTGCAGAACATCTAGAACGCATCGCCAGAGTCATCCTGGACATCCCTCGCCGCTGCCACATCACCATCCCCCTGAGAGACCTTCACTGGCTACCTATCAACAAAAGAATTACCTTCAAGCTCCTGGGGAACACCTACAAAGCTCTCCACAACGTCGGACCTTCATACCTTAACCACTGCCTCTCCTTCTACACTCCCACCAGACATCTGCCCTCTGCCCAACTGGCCACCATCCCACTGATCCGCAAGTCCACGGCTGGAGGAAGATCCTTCTCCTACCTCGCTGCCAAGACCTGGAACTCCTTGACTTTGCACCTGAGGCAATCACCATCGCTGCCACAATTCAGAAGGACCTCAAGACCTGGCTCTTCGAATTAACTGCAGATTCACTCACCCTCCCCCACGCAGCACCTTGAGACCCTTATGGGTGAGTAGTCGTGCTTTATAAAAAACCTGATTGATTGATTGATTGTGTAGATGTGCTCCCTGTGAAAGGGCAAAAGTTTTTCACTCACAGTGAAGTTCACCAGCGGCTGAAGTGGCCTGAACCTTCACTTCATGCTGTATGATGTAGTGAGTGAAAGAAATCTAAATGACACAACAAATCGGTGGATGAGGAGGGGTGGCTAACATGCCCCTTATGTAAGCATATTCTACATATAATTTTAGTAAAATAAAAAGGTCTTGGTTATTGACAGACAGAAAAAAAATCACAGTAAGAACCAGACAATACTTGTTTAGGATACATATTACAACATCAAGCACGTAATCAAATATACATAAGTGGGATAAACACTAAGCAATAAGCCAACACTTCAGATGTAGTTCGATTTCCTTTGCGAGTCTGTGTTCTTATTTGCCAAGCTGTGAGAGTCTGGGTATTATCAGGAGTAGAGCTTGATTTGAGGCTGTGTATTATCAAGAGAAAACTCAGAGTAAGTCTGGAAATGAACAAGAGCAAAATTATTAGTAAGACTGCGTACTTCCAGGAGTACTTCAAGAGAAGATGTCAGATGTATTCTAGGTACATTATGTTTACATTATCAATAGAAGAAACCTGAGCAGCATTGTGCTTTCAAGGGCTCCTTTGCTAGTCTACCTGTTATCCTCTGAGTTTGCGGCTGTCATCAAGAACAGAGCTTTTAGTGATATGCCCCTTTGATATTAAAAGCAGCGTTCTAAATGATTCAGGGTATTATAAATACCAGATCTCTCAGGGACTGTAGGTCATTGGAAGAGCTCTAACTGGGTGTTAGAAGAAACCTACAGGACCACTCTGAGAATGATCAAGGCAAAAGCAAAAGGACAATTTATTTATCCATGGGTGGCAGTAGCACATCATGCGCTCCTAGACCTGCACCTAGCAGAGACTGGTCATTTCATTTGAACAGACTAGGAGAAAACAATCTAACAGAATATTGAGACAATTCTCTAAATCAGGTTACATGACATTCTCTATTATTATGTCTACTAATATTTGCTGATAGCAGATAAGGATAAATAAGATGCAAAAGGCAATTACTATCATAAACCAGTGGAGAGGACAACTATGATGAGCCAGATGTGGTGGCTCAGTGGACTAAAGCATACCCTGCAGAGTTCTGTGTTTGATCTCGTGGTCACAGGTTCAAATCCCGGCGGGTCCTCTCAGCCGCTCATTTTGTCTGAGGTCGATAAAATGAATACCATTGAGTTGGGTAACAATAAAACATCTGTTATTCAGCACCAAGATGACCTGTTGGGGGTGAACGTGCACTTTACAAATATTATGTTATGAGGACTTTTTTCTTCTGAGCGATATCCCAATGTATTTGTCCTAATAATCTGTAGGTATTTTCTTGACCCTATATTTTTAGGAGCTCTGTTCCACGTAAGAGTGTTCTAGGTGCTTTCTCCAGTCATATAGTTCTACAGGACATCATTTTTACTCGACAACAGTATTTTTAGGGTCCGTGTTATTCCTGGTAATGCTTTTTTTTATCGTGTTTTACATTTTTTTTCACTATAACTCAGTACTCCTGATGGCTTTTACTGCTATAAATATGCATTTATGATTCTTTTTACGTCTGCTGTGAATCAATGTTTCAGATGGAAAATGTGTTGTTGGTCGCACAAGTTTCTGCTGCGCATCCATGCTTCAAACTGAGAAAACATATGTATATGCTTTTTGAACAGCGGATACAAAATTTACATAGGACACTATTAAAAATGAATTTATTTGTTCCCCATCAGATATGCCTATAAAACAGACCAATGTAAGCTGTGAAAGCATATGAGTTGGTTGCAGACAAGTACATGGGTGTCCAACAGTTGTTTTTAAGAAATTATTATTGGTGTAGAATATGTTCAGCATAAATGGCAACACATTGCCATGCCCCTTTAATGCTGGGTATTAACCATATATATACAAATATGTGATTTATGATATTGCAATCGCCCTCATGCTATATTACACTCACAGCTGCTTTGATTCGAGTGAGCAGATGCCCCTGGCCAGCGCCATCACACTGGAGATTGTTCGAGCACCAATGCATAGAGGCTTCTGATACTTACACATTATTCTAAACATCATGGCATTTGAGTTCATGTGTTCCAAGGACATTTTATAAGCAGAGGCCTTTGGCTGAGGGGAGTTTCTACCTGGGTAGCAGTAGCGGCTGGTGTTAAGAAAATGTGGTGA
Organism: Lissotriton helveticus; assembly: GCF_964261635.1. Classification (NCBI taxonomy): domain Eukaryota; kingdom Metazoa; phylum Chordata; class Amphibia; order Caudata; family Salamandridae; genus Lissotriton; species Lissotriton helveticus. The sequence continues at coordinate 1,969,790,251 of NC_136065.1, forward strand.
GGCAGCGGTGGGACCGCGGGTGGGGGGCAGCACAGGGGGGGCTGTATGGGCTGTACTAAACAAAACCATTTTTAAAAAGTATGTGCCGCTGTTCTGCTCGCTGTTCTGCTCGCCGCTCTGCTCACCGGTTTTCTTCTCCTCTGGGCTTCTCTGACCAATCCAGTATTAGGCGCTGCTCTAATACCCGAGAGAGCAGTGTAGGGATTGGGTGGATCAGGCTTGTTTTGTGCTCCATCTGGAGCTAAGAACCTGTGCCTGCTGGTCTCTCCCCCCAGCAACACAGCTGGGTTGGAGGGATGGCAGTGCGCATGGCGGTTTGGCCATCCAAAGATGGCTGTCCAACCCATCATGTGCAACTCATCATGTGCACTGAAAGCAGTGCCCACCCCTCCTCCTCCCCCTGCAGCAGTGATCTGGCCCCATCCCCCAAGACTCAGCCACAGTGTAGGAGAGTAGGGTCTGCTATCCTATGGTCACCCCAAATGTTTGCTTTTTGCTTCACTGGTTTATGACTTAATGTGGCTGTGGGCCTGCTAATCAGACCCACAGCCTGCTGTTCTCTCTCTAAATTGTTACCCATGTACTTTAGGTGCATAACGACATTGGAACTGGTTCACCTTATTGGCCCCTGTAACAGTGTACCCAGGTACCCAGGGCATAGGTGCTTCCAAGGCCTACCAGGGGCTGCAGCATGTATTATGCCACCCCTGGCCTGGCCTCCATATTTTGACACAACTGGCTGATCACTCAGCTGGGGTAAGTCGGTGTAACCACCCCTTACTTAGGTGTAGTATGCCTATACCTAACCTAAAATGGACACATATGTTCCTATCAGTCACTCCTATGGAAGGCCTCATCAATCCTGAAGGCAGAGTGCTTGGAAATATGTGAGATGGTGCTCTGGCATGAGCTGAGCCTGTCTGCAGCTTTCGGAACCATGTCCTTTAGCTGTTTCATGATACTGCCATACCATATACTCTTAAGTGCATTATGAACCTCGCGGTTAAATGCTATCTTGGGTTTGGCTTTATCAAAACATGTCGAGTAAGGTGTCATACGAATTGGAATACTACCCCCTCGCCAGTTCTGGCGACGGGGGTAGCATTCCACCCTTCTAGAGGGACACGACATGTACCTAGCCTGAACCCCGGTTAAAGTTAAACAGAGCCTCAGCATCACAAAATGGATGCTGCCACTACAGACACAAGTCTGACCTCCTGCTGCTGGGAGTCCTTCCAGCGAGAGCAGCTTGGACAAAGGGTTTCCTGCCTGGGGAGGTGCTAGCACCACCCCAGACAGGATTTTGTGTATTGGGTAGGACAGGGCTGAATAGAATCAGACATGCCTGGGGCACACAAGGTGTCCCTGTGCATAGGCCAGTTCAAACCGGTGCTGGGGCTTTCCAGCCCCAGTCCTGGCGCGAAACTGGACAAAGGAAAGGGGGTGTAACCACCCCCCTTCCTGGTTCCACCCAGAGGAGGGACCTAGTAGGTGATCCGGCCCCCCAGATTCGAATAAGAGTGGGAGCTGTGTCCTGAGACTTCAGATCATCCTGAATCAACTTGAAACTAAGAAGACGACTGGACTTCGACATTCTGCTGCACAGAAGACTGAAGAGCATCTCCCTTGTGGCCTAGGAGTGGCCACCCTGTGAACACAGGCACCATCAAGCAACTCGACGTCTGCTTTGCCGCCGCCTTCCGCCGGAGCCCGAGCCCAGAGCCTGACAAGACCCAGACTCCCAGACTTCTCACAGCCCGATCCACAGTCCCTGCAAAGAAGGGACCCGTGGAGGCACCGAGAGACGTGGGACCGGACCTCTTGAAAGACCCCCGAGAAGCTGACTGCGCAGCACCTGAGGCACCCTCGATGCTGTGCTTTGGGGTTTGAGAAGCCCCAACCTCGAGCAGCCCTCCACCGAAGATCAGCCCCCCAGCATCTCCACGATCTGCGTGGGGCCCTTTTGCACCGTGCCACTCGACGTGCCATCCCGGCCACTTGCCACGTGGCTAGCGGCCATCTTGGCGACGAAAACGACGAACTACACCGCTGGTCTGGTTGCTCCAGATTGGCCCTTGCTCCCCTGAAAAGGAGCACCCGCTCTGACCTTGCTGGTCCGAGTGAGAAGCTTGAATCACTTCCTGCGTGGCTTGCTTTAGCCAAGGCCTGTTTGCTCCAATCAAGTTGCCGACACCGCCATCAGCGAGAGCCTACGTGGGACAGCTCGTGACCGACTCCTGGATGTCCTTGACCTCTTCGTGTCCACGTGGCTGCAGAGACAATCTTCACGACATCACCTGTTTGCACCCGACATCGCCTGGTTCCTTCCTGGTTCCACGGTAGTCACTGGCTAGTGACTTTGAACATTGTCCCCTCTGCTTTCAGGTCTTCACCTCTTCAGATCCACCCTTGGATCCACCGGAACTCTTCACATCGAGCCGCCTGCAGCATCTTCAGCTCCAAGCACCATCGACCTGCGTGACGAAACCCGACACTACTTCGACCCTGTGCACCCGCTTCCTGTGGGTGAGGTAACTCCGCAACGCCGGTGTTCCCACACTGGTATACACCTCTAGTGTCTGTGTCTAAAGTTTCATATTTCTAGGTCACTCGGAAGGTTCCTTAATAACTAACTTTGTAACTTTTACGCACCATTGACATTGCATTGGTAAAGCGTGCACTTTCCGCACTGCACCCGAGTCCCGCGGGCCTTTCCCGACTTCTTCACTGCTAGTCCCGAACAGCTCCAGCGATTCCCCAGGCCCTAGGCCTCTTCACTTTCCCCATAGTGGTTCTTATACCACTATTTTAGTATATGGTTTAGGTGGCCCCTAGGGCTCATCCATAATTTCGTGTATTTAAACTGTGTTTTGTTTTAACGCATTTGCTTCTGTGCTCATAAAGAGTATCAGGGTTATTTGTAGAAATAAATCTATATATATTTTCAATATATATATGTGTGGTGTCCTTTCATTTGGTATTCAAGGGATTGTACATGGTAAAACAGCTTGCTTCACATGCCTTTACAGAGTTTAGCCTAAGACTGCTTAGTCCATGCTACCCCTAGGATAGCTTGTCTATAAGGTTGACTTTACAACCTGCACCATAAGGGTTGCTTGGCATGGTACAAGGTGATCACTAGAACTAGTGAGCATCATATACCAGGCCAACTTCTCACATTGGTGGCAGCGGTGGGATTTGAGCTTGCTGTTGTTTTACCATTACAATCTTTGAAAGTATCATTTGAAAGATCATACAGGTACCTGATAGGTACACTAAAACAAGACTAGATATACTTAAGTTCTACTGAACTTAGTTGTTGTAGAGGATAGGGAGTAGCACACCCTGACTACAACTACTAGATAGGTTTTGTAGGAAAACACAGGTGTAGGTAGATTGCAACACATCCACCACACTAGAGCAATGTCTGGAGCAGAGGGATCCACTGGACCCATCTCTGTTGAGAGTGACCCTCCAAGGGCACCATCCAAATTTGCTATCTTTCCATTTAAGGAACTGAGGCAACTGTGTTCCATGAGAGGAATCAAAACAGGTCCTACTCCTACAGCAGGACACCTCAGAGAGCTGTTAGACCAGTCTGAAGCTCTAAAGAACTCCAAACCAGGCCCCTCAGGGACTGGTGAGGAAGGTTCTCCTTCTGAAGAAGAAAACACTGATGCCCCCGCCCCTGTTATCCACATAGATGAGGAAGCCCAGGTCACTGGAGATACTCAACCAGAGGAGGAGGAAGAAAGTGGGTCTGATGATGAGAGAAATAGCCAGGTGTTAGTCAGCAGGCTTAACCAGGCTAACCTAAGCTTATTTGGGACTGAAGGTGGGTCCAACCCATTCAGACCCCCAAATGGACATAACCAGGAGCATAGGAGGAGGAGGAATCACTCAGGTGAGTCCAATACTTCCCATGTTTCTAGAGGTTCTCATGGCAACTCCAGAAGGGAGTTGACTAGCCCTCAGAGAAGGGAACATGAGGCCAAAATGAGAGAGGCTGAACTTAGGATCCAGAGGCAAGAGTTAGAAGTTGCCCTGGCCAAAGAGAAACTTGCTAGAGCAAGGCAGCCTAGAGAGAGTGGATTAGAATCCACTGGTGGCAGCACTATCCCTAAGGATAAAGACAGGTCCTATGACAATAGAAACCTGAGTAAGATTGTGCCCCCCTACAAAGTTGGGGATGATATCCACAAATGGATGACTGCACTTGAGAGAGCTTGCAAAGTACAGCAGGTCCCTCAGGAGCAGTGGGCAGCAATCTTGTGGCTCTCCTTGAAGGTAGAGGCCGAGACAGACTCCTCACAGTTAGTGATGGGGATTCTAGAAACTACCTGGTCCTGAAGAGTGCTCTGATTGATGGGTTAGGCTTAACCACTGAACAGTACAGGTTAATGTTCAGAGACACCCAGAAGACACAGACTCAGGACTGGTCTGAATTTGTTGAATGTGCCACTAAGGCTCTGGAGGGCTGGTTGCTGGGAAGTAAGGTTACAGACTATGAAGGATTGTACAATTTGCTTATGAGAGAACAGATTTTAAATAACTGTCAGAACCAGCAGTTGCATCAACATTTGGTTGACTCAAATCTAACCTCTCCCCAAGAATTGGGAAAGAGGGCAGACAAATGGGTTAGAACCAGAGTTAAGCAAAAGAACCAGAACCAGAACCAGGGTGGTGACCAAAAGAAATCAGACCAGAAGGGTGGGGAGCAGAAAGCTAAAGAACAGAAGACTTCAACAGGGCCCCCAAACTAATACTGAGGGTGGGTCCCAAACTTCCAAGAAGAAGAAGAAAGAAGGTCAAAGAAAACCCTGGTGTAGCTTTTGCAAAAACACCACTCACTGGACAAGTGATTGTAAAAAGGGTGGAGCCCCCAACACTGCAGCCCCTAAGGCACCTGCACCCACTAGTACAGTTGGCAGTGTTGGTCCACAGACTAAGGGGGTAGTGGGTATCACCTTGGGAACTGATGGAGATTCTGACCTAGTCAGAATCCCCACACAGGCTGTTCTGATTTGTGATGGGGAGATTGATTTTTCCCCTACTGTCAGTCCCAATAATTTGGGCAAGTACAGACAGACACCTTTAATTAATGAAAAAGTGGCTCAAGCATACAGGGACACTTGTGCCAGTGTCACTATGGTGACGCCTAGCTTTGTGGACCCTGGACAGTACATACCAGGTGATAATTACCTGGTGACCAATGCCAGCAATGTCACTACTACACATAGTGTGGCAATTGCTAACTTTTCCTGGGGAGGGGTAACTGGCCTAAAAAGAGTTGTGGTTAGTGCTGATCTCCCAGTAGAATGTTTGTTGGGCAATGACCTGGAGAGCTCTCTATCGTCAGAAGTTGAGTACAGGACTCATGCAGAGATGTTAGGGATATCATCACATGTCCTTGCTGTGACCAGGTCACAGGCCAAAAAGTGCCTCTCTGAACCTCAGGTCTTGGATCCTGGAACAATGGACCAAGTACCTTCCAAGACAAGGAACAGGAGGGTAAAGGCTGTGCCTTCCCAAATGCCTACAAGTGAGGATCAGCCTTCACAGGAAGATGATTCTGAGACCCCTGAAGGAACTGTCCCTATAGAGCTTGAACCTGATCAGGTTGAGTTTCTGGGGACAGGGGGACCTTCTAGGGCAGACTTGGTGCAGGCTCAGTTATCCTGTCCTTCTCTTGAACCCCTCAGACAGCAGGCTGCTGCTGAGGCTGCTGGGAATGCTCAAGGTACCCATAAGGTTTATTGGGATGATGGGCTCCTTTATTCAGAGGGTAGAGACCCCAAGCCTGGTGCAACCAGGAGGTTGGTCATACCTCTGCAATTTAGGGGCTTCCTTCTTACCTTGGCACGCGATATTCCCTTAGCAGGACACCTAGGCCAGAACAAAACATGGGACAGACTTGTCTGTCACTTTCACTGGCCTCACATGTCAGAAGATACAAAGGAGTTTTTTCGCTCCTGTGTAACCTGCCAAGCAAGTGGCAAAGCAGGTGGTACCACAAAGGCCCCCCTAATACCATTACCTGTGCTGGGGGTGCCCTTTGAAAGGGTAGGGATTGACATTGTTGGACCAATGGATCCCCCTACAGCATCTGGGCACAGATTCATACTGGTGGTGGTGGACCATGCCACCAGGTACCCAGAGGCAATTCCACTTAGGACCACAACAGCTCCTGTTGTGGCCAGGGCCTTACTTGGAGTTTTCTCCAGAGTGGGGTTTCCTAAGGAGGTAGTATCTGATAGAGGTGCAAACTTCATGTCAGGATACTTGACAGCTATGTGGAAGGAATGTGGTGTCAACTATAAGTTCACCACTTCCTATCATCCACAATGCAATGGGCTTGTTGAGAGATTCAACAAGACCCTAAAGGGCATGATCAAAGGATTACCTGAGAAGCTAAGGCGAAGATGGGATATCCTTCTGCCCTGCCTTCTGTTTGCTTACAGAGAGGTCCCACAAAAAGGTGTTGGCTTCAGCCCCTTTGAATTGTTGTTTGGACACCCTGTAAGAGGACCCCTATGTCTGGTGAGGGAAGGATGGGAGTTACCTCTCAAAAACCCCAAGCAAGACATAGTGGACTATGTACTTGGTCTCCGCTCCAGGATGGCTGAGTATATGGAGAAGGCATCCAAAAACCTTGAGGCTAGCCAGGAATTACAGAAAGCCTGGCATGACCAAAAGGCTGTCCTGACTGAGTACCAGCCTGGACAGAAGGTATGGGTGTTGGAGCCAGTGGCCCCAGCAGCACTCCAAGACAAATGGTCTGGACCCCATACAATCCTTGAGAAAAAGGGAGAGGTTACCTACTTGGTGGACCTTGGAACTCCCAGGAGCCCCCACAGGGAGCTCCATGTTAACAGGCTGAAAGCATATGTTGACAGGAGAGACATGGGCTTGCTCATGGCTACAGATGAGGGGCAGGAGGAAGAGAGTGACCCTCTCCCAGACCTGCTGACTCAGAATCCTGAGGATGGCTCAGTTGATGGTGTGGCCTTAGATGGCAGCCTCACTGAACATCAGCAACATGACTGTAGACAGGTTTTGCAGTCATATCGACATATGTTCTCCCTGACACCCAGTCAGACTAACTGGTGTACCCATGTGGTGGACACTGGTGATAGTCTTCCTGTAAAGAACAAAATTTACAGGCAGCCTGACCATGTCAGAGACTGTATCAAGGCTGAGGTGCAGAAGATGCTGGAGTTAGGTGTCATTGAGCCTTCAGAGAGCCCCTGGGCTAGCCCAGTGGTTCTGGTCCCCAAACTTCACACCAAAGATGGAAAGAGAGAGATGAGGTTCTGTGTGGATTACAGAGGACTCAATGCTGTAACCAGGACAGATGCACACCCAATTCCAAGGGCAGATGAGCTCATAGACAAATTGGCTTCTGCCAAGTATTTGAGCACATTTGACTTGACAGCTGGCTACTGGCAAATCAGGTTAGCTGAGGAGTCTAAGGCCAAGACAGCATTTTCTTCCCCCAGTGGGCATTACCAGTTTGTGGTGATGCCCTTTGGTTTGAAAAATGCACCTGCCACCTTCCAAAGGTTGGTGAATCAAGTCCTTACTGGGTTGGATGACTTTTGTGCAGCATATTTGGACGATATTGCTGTCTTTAGCTCCACCTGGGAGGATCACCTGGTCCACCTGAAGGAAGTGCTAGGGGCTCTGCAAAAGGCAGGCCTCACTATCAAGGCAACCAAGTGCCAGATAGGGCAGAGTAAGGTTGTGTACTTGGGCCACCTTGTGGGCGGAGGCCAAGTTCAACCACTAGAGAGTAAGATTCAGACCATAAAGGACTGGACTCCTCCAACTACCCAGACTCAGGTCAGAGCTTTCTTGGGCCTGACTGGGTACTACAGGAAGTTTGTTAAGAACTATGGGTCCATTGTGACTCCTCTTAATGATCTGACATCCAAGAAGATGCCCAAAAAGGTTCAGTGGACAGAATACTGTCAAAAGGCATTTGATGACCTGAAGAAGCCCATGTGCTCTGCACCTATCCTGAAGAGTCCTGACTACTCAAGAGAGTTTATTGTCCAAACAGATGCTTCTGAGTTGGGAGTGGGAGCTGTGCTTTCACAACTTAATGTAGATGGTCAAGACCAGCCCATTGCTTTTATTAGCAGAAGGCTGACCCCCAGAGAGAAACGTTGGTCAGCCATTGAGAGGGAGGCCTTTGCTGTGGTGTGGGCCCTGAAGAAGTTGAGACCATACTTGTTTGGCACTCACTTCAAGATTCAGACCGACCATAAGCCCCTCTTATGGCTTAATCAGATGAAGGGTGAAAACCCCAAACTGCTCAGGTGGTCCATTTCCCTACAGGGGATGGACTTTACAGTGGAGCACCGCCCAGGGACTGACCATGGTAATGCAGATGGTCTCTCCAGGTACTTCCACTTAGAACATGAAGACACAACTGGTCAAGGTTAGTCTAATGTCCCTGCGTTTGGGGGGGGTTGTGTAGGAGAGTAGGGTCTGCTATCCTATGGTCACCCCAAATTTTTGCTTTTTGCTTCACTGGTTTATGACTTAATGTGGCTGTGGGCCTGCTAATCAGACCCACAGCCTGCTGTTCTCTCTCTAAATTGTTACCCATGTACTTTAGGTGCATAACGACATTGGAACTGGTTCACCTTATTGGCCCCTGTAACAGTGTACCCAGGTACCCAGGGCATGGGTGCTTCCAAGGCCTACCAGGGGCTGCAGCATGTATTATGCCACCCCTGGCCTGGCCTCCATATTTTGACACAACTGGCTGATCACTCAGCTGGGGTAAGTCGGTGTAACCACCCCTTACTTAGGTGTAGTATGCCTATACCTAACCTAAAATGGACACATATGTTCCTATCAGTCACTCCTATGGAAGGCCTCATCAATCCTGGAGGCAGAGTGCTTGGAAATATGTGAGATGGTGCTCTGGCATGAGCTGAGCCTGTCTGCAGCTTTCGGAACCATGTCCTTTAGCTGTTTCATGATACTGCCATACCATATACTCTTAAGTGCATTATGAACCTCGCGGTTAAATGCTATCTTGGGTTTGGCTTTATCAAAACATGTCGAGTAAGGTGTCATACGAATTGGAATACTACCCCCTCGCCAGTTCTGGCGACGGGGGTAGCATTCCACCCTTCTAGAGGGACACGACATGTACCTAGCCTGAACCCCGGTTAAAGTTAAACAGAGCCTCAGCATCACAAAATGGATGCTGCCACCACAGACACAAGTCTGACCTCCTGCTGCTGGGAGTCCTTCCAGCGAGGGAAGCTTGGACAAAGGGTTTCCTGCCTGGGGAGGTGCTAGCACCACTCCAGACAGGATTTTGTGTATTGGGTAGGACAGGGCTGAATAGAATCAGACATGCCTGGGGCACACAAGGTGTCCCTGTGCATAGGCCAGTTCAAACCGGTGCTGGGGCTTTCCAGCCCCAGTCCTGGCGCGAAACTGGACAAAGGAAAGGGGGTGTAACCACCCCCCTTCCTGGTTCCACCCAGAGGAGGGACCTAGTAGGTGATCCGGCCCCCCAGATTCGAATAAGAGTGGGAGCTGTGTCCTGAGACTTCAGATCATCCTGAATCAACTTGAAACTAAGAAGACGACTGGACTTCGACATTCTGCTGCACAGAAGACTGAAGAGCATCTCCCTTGTGGCCTAGGAGTGGCCACCCTGTGAACACAGGCACCATCCAGCAACTCGACGTCTGCTTTGCCGCCGCCTCCCGCCGGAGCCCGAGCCCAAAGCCTGACAAGACCCCTACTCCCAGACTTCTCACAGCCCGATCCACAGTCCCTGCAAAGAAGGGACCCGTGGAGGCACCGAGAGACGTGGGACCGGACCTCTTGAAAGACCCCCGAGAAGCTGACTGCGCAGCACCTGAGGCACCCTCGACGCTGTGCTTTGGGGTTTGAGAAGCCCCAACCTCGAGCAGCCCTTGCACCGAAGATCAGCCCCCCAGCATCTCCACGATCTGCGTGGAGCCCTTTTGCACCGTGCCACTCGACGCGCCATCCCGGCCACTTGCCACGTGGCTAGCGGCCATCTTGGCGACGAAAACGACAAACTACACCACTGGTCTGGTTGCTCCAGATTGGCCCTTGCTCCCCTGAAAAGGAGCACCCGCTCTGACCTTGCTGGTCCGAGTGAGAAGCTTGAATCACTTCCTGCGTGGCTTGCTTTAGCCAAGGCCTGTTTGCTCCAATCAAGTTGCCGACACCGCCATCAGTGAGAGCCTACGTGGGACAGCTCGTGACCGACTCCTGGATGTCCTTGACCTCTTCGTGTCCACGTGGCTGCAGAGACAATCTTCACGACATCACCTGTTTGCACCCGACATCGCCTGGTTCCTTCCTGGTTCCACGGTAGTCACTGGCTAGTGACTTTGAACATTGTCCCCTCTGCTTTCAGGTCTTCACCTCTTCAGATCCACCCTTGGATCCACCGGAACTCTTCACATCGAGCGGCCTGCAGCATCTTCAGCTCCAAGCACCATTGACCTGCGTGACGAAACCCGACACTACTTCGACCCTGTGCACCCGCTTCCTGTGGGTGAGGTAACTCCGCAACGCCGGTGTTCCCACACTGGTATACACCTCTAGTGTCTGTGTCTAAAGTTTCATCCTTCTAGGTCACTCGGAAGGTTCCTTAATAACTAACTTTGTAACTTTTACGCACCATTGACATTGCATTGGTAAAGCGTGCACTTTCCGCACTGCACCCGAGTCCCGCGGGCCTTTCCCGACTTCTTCACTGCTAGTCCCGAACAGCTCCAGCGATTCCCCAGGCCCTAGGCCTCTTCACTTTCCCCATAGGGGTTCTTATACCACTATTTTAGTATATGGTTTAGGTGGCCCCTAGGGCTCATCCATAATTGTGCAACTTTAGTGTATTTAAACTGTGTTTTGTTTTAACGCATTTGCTTCTGTGCTCATAAAGAGTATCAGGGTTATTTGTAGAAATAAATCTATATATATTTTCAATATATATATGTGTGGTGTCCTTTCATTTGGTATTCAAGGGATTGTACATGGTAAAACAGCTTGATTCACATGCCTTTACAGAGTTTAGCCTAAGACTGCTTAGTCCATGCTACCCCTAGGATAGCTTGTCTATAAGGTTGACTTTACAACCTGCACCTTAAGGGTTGCTTGGCATGGTACAAGGTGATCACTAGAACTAGTGAGCATCATATACCAGGCCAACTTCTCACACACAGGACAAAAAATAAAGTAATCTGCATTTTATTTTTCGTTTGCCTCTGCGGGCAGTGGGTCAGTGCTCCTTAGCGGAGGACCGGCAGCAGCTGTGTAGGTTAGAATTCAAGGAGAAAGCTCACCCTATGCTCACTTTAACACACTCATAAAGGGCAGACAGTTTGATTCATGGTTGTTCAACACTGGAAACTCTTCCCATTTGTTGATGATGTGCTAGGTCCTGTTAGTGGTTTCCTCTCTGGTGAACACTTCACCAACAGACCTACGGCAGACTTATCTCTTCCGCTGGCATATTCTCTAGAAGAGGAGAATTCTCTAGTGGAGGATTTAGCATTTGCTCCAGGAAGTGGAGGCCTTGCCTCTTCCCTCCCAATCTCCAAATTCTTTGCTCTGGGCCTGATTTGAAACTGCTTTGTGACAGGAAGTCATCATTTATGAACAGGCGATGACCTGAAATCCCCCAAGTTCCAGAAAACATGGAAATTACAGACAAGGCTCCACTGGTGGAATATCCCCTACCATAAGGATATATTAATCTACAGAATTCCATCAATGGATTTCAATGCTAGTTAGTCTCAACGGGGCACTGGGCATTTCACAAAAGAATGCCCTGTGATTCACATGAGCACACCCAGCCAGTCACAAGAACACACCCATCGATGGGAAAAAGAATGGTTGCTTGTGGGGCAAATGTCAATATGACCCGACAGCCCGGTGGCTGATGGCCCATAAGGTCAATGTTTTCCCTTGGTGGAGCCAGTTGAGGCTTTATTGTGGAACCCCCTGTGGTTCAAAAGTTGGGGGCAGGGGAGTTGGGGGAAGTACGATTTTGGTAGGATAAACTCCTACTCCACTAAACTTTGAACGACCCTCCAGTCTTTGTGACACTTTCAATTGTGTCATCTTGCATTCAAGGCACATACTGTATCAAATTCACTTTCACAAGATTGTATTGTATTGCGTTGTGCTTGCAGTTGTGTAGCACTTACTTCCTCTGAAGAGGCGTTGAATCGCTTTATGGCAGGTAGCATGCTACCACGGAACCCAAGGTCAGTGGTCAGTTCAGTATCATTGCTTATTGTTGGTTATTTGGACTAGCCTTCTGCTATTAAGGAAATCATTCCATGCAGTTCTTACAGGTTCTTTGGGGTAGATTATATTAACAGGAGTTAGGTGGGATTCTTAGTGGTGCCTTCTGAGCTCATGCAGACGGCTGGTTGGGTGAATTTAAAGGCCAGAGGTGAATAGTTATTGTTACATTTTAGAGATGTGATTGGAAATAGGAGAGGCCGAGATGTATACAATGAGGATGGGTAGTTTACAGAAATATAATAATATAAAATAAGGCAGACAGACATGTGACGTAGACTAGCCTGTCCGCAAAGAGAGGCGGCATGCAGAATAAGGAGCATAAGTGGAGGGCCTTTCCATAGAAAAGAAAGTGGGGAGAATAAGCAATCATTTTAAGTCAAGGTACATTTTTCTTCCAGGGTTTTGGGAACACAGCGGGAGGTGGCGTTTTTGAGCCAGCATGATGCAACGTGAGAACCTAAAGTTGCAGAAGAAAACACCAATATTGGCATGTAACATAGCATATTGTTCTGTAGCATTTGTACAGCGCCCACCACTCCCATGTGAGGTGCCCAACCCTATATCCAAGCAAATAGCACGCCACTCCGAAGTATGGAACATTACGTAGACCAACGCCTGCCCCGCAACAAAAACTTAAATGTAAACCTTCACAAAGCACTTACTTAGCCATGTAAGGGATTAAATGAAGCCACAATGTAATACTGAATAAATAAGATGTAGGGTTAGGTATTGAAACTTTCTCCACTAACAATTTCATAATGTAAAAAGGTTTCAGACAACAATTACATGATTCACTGCATGAACATAACTCTTTAAAGGTTCTACCATGAGCATTTTGTTAATTGACACAACCGGGCTAGTGTTCAGACTGCACAGCTCACAATTAATGTGGTTTGAATGGTCTCTGATGATGTCTGGAAACTGGGCAATGGGATGTCAACATCATAACACATCATCCTTGTGGGGCATTCGATAAAGACATGGTGGTTTCACTAGCAGGCAATGGGGATTTTAAAAGTTTTGAAGGTGGCAAAATCTTAGAATTCAATGTGCCTCATCACTCTTAAGGAAAAAAACACTAAAAGCAGGTTTGAAAATAAAAAATAAAATTACTAAATGGAGGAGATGAGCTCCAGTTCTTCAGGGAAACCCATTTGTAAAAGAAAAGGCCTAGAAAAGCCTATGAAAAAAACATGGTCTCCATTAGTTAATGAGGACTAAGATGTAACTTCAATAATGTAAATATCAATTACAAGGAAGATATTAGTAGCTGCGATACCTATAATAGAATCAGAGGGCAACAGGCTAAAGGCCCTGTCCTCTGCCTCCTCAGTTCTCGTCCAAGAAGCATAAGGCGGTATGATTTATATGCATCATAATCACCCCATAGTCGTGAAATGAGAGCCGCAGTCTGGGTATGATATTGGCTGTGTAAGGAATGTTAGTTTTAATAGATATAAATGCTGTGTGCAATTGTACATAAATACATTTTTATCAAATAGACGTTCGCCGTAGGAAAGAAGCACTTGCTGTAGGAACAACAACAAAGGATGCTTTTAAGTAAGAAACCCTACTGGTTTGTGTCCTTGTGGTGTAATAGTGTAATTGCAGCATAACACAGAGTAGTATACATCCTCATTACCTATTGCTTGGAGTGGTATCCGAAGGGGTGATAACGACCTAGGCAACTACAAGTTGTCGCTGGGCTGCAAATATCAGGTCCTCAACTTCGGACCTGGTAATTCTGAGCCCAGAGACTCAGGACCCAGAGACCTCTGACAAGCTGCAGAGGGCCTGTTGGCAGGATCTGCCCCCTGCCCCCATATTTCAAAATGGGAGAAGCAGAAAGTGCTCCCCTCCGAAGTGAAAGGATCTCTCTGCTCCCCCCATATGAAGTGAAAGAATCGCTGCCCTCCCACTGGCCCCGCCCCAGAGCACTCTTCACAGCCCAACCCCCAAAAAACACGCAACACTTCCAACCAGCTGGTGTATTTGGGTCAGTTATTTTCCCGGAAGGGAGAAAACATGCAGAATTGGACCCGCTATTACAGGTTCTGCATGGTATTCCACATTCTGGCGGGAAACATGTGGGCCTCCGTCACCTCACCGGTAGATACCAGCCAGTATCGTTACATCTGGCCCAATATCTCCCCATATAGATTACAGTGAGCTCATAATGAGTGCCAAAGTGAGGTCATAGTATACCTGACTCAGGAGTGTAGTAGTCTGAAAGACACCCTAACGCATAATAGAGTAAGTCCCACACAGTGGCACAACATTGTAAGCAATTACTGTGAAGTGTTGCGCACACCCTGTTTTAAGTTAATTTATATCTAATTCAACAATTGCTTGCGCATCTGGTTATCAATCAGATTGTGTGTTTAGCATGCTGGTCAGGGATGAAGCTGCCTACTTCATGTAACAATTATTTCCTTAGCAAGTGTGCAGAATCACTTGTTACGTGGCCGCACAGCTTAAAGATTTATTCAACAAAATTAACAAAGTTATGCTTTAATGTACATTCAATGAGAACATGTTTAAATCAATTACACTATATTATTTATTGTTGTGGATAACTTTCCACAGTTATGAAACACTTTTTCACAAAATGATATTCAATAAATCATACATTCATATTAGTGACTTCATATTAGTCGTTTTGAAAATAACATTATAGATTTTCCTATTTGACAAAATTGGTATTTTCTCTAGAAAATTGTTGCACATGAGCAATGCATTTCGGGAAGGAAATCACTTCTTCAGGGGCCACTGAAAAAAGAATCGATGAAAATGCTCATTTAATTATGCAGTTATATACAGGAAGGAGGTGCTCTTGCGTATGCAATATCTGTATCTGAATTAATATGAAAAGTTATTGAATGAGTGCTCACTGAGGGCTGTAAAGTTACTGTTTTTTTAAACAGAACTGTAAAATCAGATTGAATAAATCCTTCACCATTACAAGCCCCGCACGCCACTTTTACGCCACCGTTGTGTCACTTCTGTCAAGCAGCGGCGGCGTAAAGCCAGCGCCATGCTGCGGGGTATTTATGACGTGACGCATCTAGGGAGATGCGGCACATTGTAAAGCCCTGCGCCACATGAAACCTGCGTCAGGTTTCATGTGGGCGTTCTGGCGCGGAGGGTGGGGGGGTGTTCCGGCGCAGGAATGCCTCGGAAAAGTGGCTGAGTGAAATCTACAAGATTTCACTCAGTCACTTTTCCGACACCGCTGCGTCAAAACCTTGCGCCTGCTTGAAGCAGGCATAAGGTGTGACGCACAATGTTCCAGGTAGGCCGGGTTGGCACAGTGCTGGAGTTGCTTCTCGCCCGCGACACTACTCCAGCACTGCTCCAACGTTACGGCAGCAGATGCGACACGCATCTGCATTTCCTTGCGCCATGATGCACCGCATTGTATATGCGGCGCATCCGTGGTGGCGCAAGGATTATGATGCATGTCGCAAGTTTCCTGGCGCATCCTTGCTGATTTGCAGAGATGCGCCAGGAAACGTAAATCTGCCCCGCAGTGTTTTCTAGTGACAGAAGCGAAAGTTAGGGATAATGCCATCACCCAAAAGGTGAAAAATAGATTAAAGTGTTGATGGTTAAGATGTGAAGAAAGGTAAGAGAATCGCAAAGGGTTCACCGTCTAAAAAATAAACTAATATAAAAACGCTGAGTCAAGAAAAGGGCTAAACTGTGGTCGCAACAAGAGAGCCACTTACTAGAACTAATGAAACACTGTGGACTAATAAGAAAACACGTCACGAATGTTTATTGCAGGAACCTGTCCTGCAAGGTAATCGATATACAGAAGTAACTCTTATTGTATGAGTATAGATAGACGAAAGTGGTGTAGATAAACACATTTTTAAAAGTGATGATAACTTTAAGTTCTTTATATTAAGGAAAGCCGTACAATCCAGAGGCGGTCACAAAAGCACCAGTTCATTCACGATGTTTCTGCAGATTATTAAATGACAATGACTGTGGCGAACGCGTGTCTATTGTTGGACAAAATGTGAGTCCTGGGGATTTTAAAAATGGCACTTAAATTCGGAAAAATTATGTGTGTCTATCCCCCAGATGCATCAAGCATCCATTTTGCGATTCCTTATTAGCGAAAAATAGGGAATCGCTAATAAGGAATAGCAAAATGGTATGCAAGATGAAATCACTTTTAAAATAGCGATTTCTTAAAATTCCTTAATTGCGATTCGCAAATTGCGAGTCGCAATTAAGGAATACCTCCCCATTCATTCCTATGGGCCTACAGGCCCATAGGAATGAATGGGGAGGTATTCCTAGAGGCCCATAGGAATGAATGGGAAGAATTTTCAATTTGCGAATCGCAATTTGCGAATCGCTAAATGAGAATGCGATTTCAAGGGTGCAGGGGTGTCCAAAGGACACCCTGTTGCACCCCTGAAATTGATCTGTGCACATATGTTGCGCACACACGTGCCCTTAGGACATGTGTGTGCGCAACATGAAACTTTGAAAAATGCACAAAAGTGCATTTTTCAAAGTTTTTGCAAATTACCATGAAGTTGTACTTCATGGTAATTTGCGTGCCCTATTAGCGAAATCGCTATTTTTTAAACTTTAATGCATTGCATTTAAGTAATCTCAATTTGAGATTCCTTAAATGCAAGTAATCGCAATTTAGCGAATTCTTAATTTGTGATTTTTGCATTTGGGATTATGCATCCCAAATGCAAAAATACCGGTCGCAAAGGGGCAGAGCGAGCGGTTTTTAGCTTCAGGGCCATTGCTCAAACCGTCGCATCTCGCATGTGAGGTTGATTGCGATGTTTGGCACGGGAACTGCTATAAGGCATCTCCAGAGATAGATGTCAGACTTTGGACAGAACTCAGAAGTTATGGTGTGGCAAGACCTGCCTGGGGAGGGGGTGCACAACTGTGTACAGAAATGGGAGGTCTACTAAAAAGAGATGTAGGGCTTCAAAGAGAACTGGGAGGGTCTAGAGCTAAAAGGTCAGCCTATAGAAGAGATCAAGGACTTTGAAGAGAACTGAGAGTTTCTAGGGCTGAAAGACGCTCCAAAAGAAGAGACATGAGCTTTTGAACAGAACTCTGGGTCATGCAAGGATGCAGGACCTTCAGGAGAACTGGAGTACTGGAGCAGAAAGACCTGCCTACACACGACAAGCAGGTTTTTGCAGAGAATCACAGTGTAGTGTGGATACCCGTTAATTCCTATACTATCATGTCTTATCTCCAAAACGATTAGTGCTACAAAGTCCCCATTTGGGCTGAATCATGGTGTGGCAGACACTCTTTACATGAAGATTTTTGATTAGACAATCTTTATGCATTGCGTTAATGGGGGTGTCATTGCACCCATATTTCTCTGTAAAGCGTTGGTCTTGTTTTCAATTTCTTCCAGAGGCAAATCATGGTATTTTAAGAGCGCGAATACCTGGACTAGCTGCACCATCAGGAACGCAGGTGCGGACTTCTCAGGGGCTCCTATTTGTCACTACCGATTAGAAAAAGTCTCACATTGGTACACCAGTAAAACAGTGAGCAGACCTCCATGGTGTAACAGCACATGTGACACATGTGCATATTCTAATACCAGAGAACCTTCCAAACACTCCGTTTTTCGTGAACTCAGAACCCCACACAGTCCCTGTGATGCTGCATGCACACCAAGGCGCCAACAAAGCAGAGCTTTAAATTAAAAAATGATTTGAAAGTGATTTGCGAGGATCTGTCCTCCAGCCACTTACAGGCCGGGAAGGAGGACAGAACTTGCTCAAGGTCCTGTTGGGGACACAAGGGACAAACTGAGGCCAGGACCAGAGGGCTCACCACACAGGCACCCTGAAGGCTAATCTTTCTCTGGGGGTTTGCAACTTTGATCATAGTTCTTTGTCCTTCCTGCATAGCTGGACCTCCTCTACTACTGGGTGTCCTCCTGCAGGGGTAGCTTTCAGCCCCCCTCTCTGCAGCAAGTTTGCCTTTTCGCTCAAGGCAGGGTCTGCACCCAAGCCATATACATAACTTCTAAATTACATGGGAGCAGGCCTGATTTATGCACAAGGTGGGCTTTCCTCAGAGGGATGCAGCACAGCAATCCACCCTAACAAGCAGGAAGTTCCTCCTTCACCAGGCAGCCTTTGGTGCTCCTTGGTGGCCTGTTTTGAAAGCCTTGAAGTAGCCTGGCAATAAAAGATCTGAAGGCAGAGTAGATTTCTGTCATGCTGCTGTGTGTCTTTGTCCTTGATTATACACATTCTGGAACCCAGAGCAGAGCAACTGCTCAGTACTGACCGATAAGTCTGGTGCAATATTCACGTTTTGGGAAGCTGAAATGATGCTCGCACTCTCCAGATGCTCTAAGAACGGTTGATTCAAGGCATATTCATCGGAATACACAGGAGGACTAGCCACACATTGCAACCTACTTTTCTACCTCTTCAACTGTCCTCCCGAGCTCCTGCGGTGTTCCATGGAATGCATCACAAAATGTGGTGGCCTCAACGAAGGACAACTCTACTTTTACATTTCCTTCAACGTCAAGATCACTTCTCCTTTATCATCCTGCCTGCACATATCCTTAAACTTTCCTCAAAGCACTATCCAACTGCATTTCTTTTACCCACTCTTCCTGGGACACACTTCTGACTGTTACCTCAACAATCATTTTCAGTGACACACCCATCTTACTCCACTGTGGCCTCTATAGGTAGTCAAGACAGAAAATTGGCTGTAATGTTCCTCACTCAAGGAACATGAAATACATTAAAAACAAATGGTTGCAACTTGAAATGAAACTTCGCTATGCGGGGTTTTGCTTTACTGGCTTCCTTCTCGGCAAACAAGTCTCCACCCGTGGCTTATGACTAGTAGGGATCATGCATTCACTACCATACACATATTGACTAAAATATGTCACATCCAAGAGGTTAAGGTTTTCTATTCTACCACTGAGTAGTTTTTTTCAGCTAACCTCAAGGACCTCAAAGCATAAGCCACTATATCCTATGTACCACCCCTTGCTTGCATAAGCACAACTCCAGCACATTAATTGCTGGCATCAGTATCTATAATTGATGGAAACTTTGCTTCAAATCGTTTCAGACATGGTGCGTTGCACAGCTCCAATTGCAATCTTTAAAAATCATCCTCACAGTTCTGATAATAAATGCATTTGGCATCTCTTGTGTAACTATTGCCATACATCTGGAGAAGCACTCCATAAGTCCTCAAAATTGATAGGTGCTGTTGCTTGTTATCTGGGTCGTGAACCTCCCATATTCCCTTCTTTAAAACGTTCTTTAGGTTTCCTTCCTTTGAAATTGGTTTGGTGCCCCAAGTAGTCCACCTCGTCAGTACACAACCTACACTGGCTTCCCTTTATTGTCAGGACACTTTCTTTCAATATGTCAAGCACTGCCTTTAATGTGTTTTTGTGCTTCTCCCAATTATTCCAATAAACCAAGCTATCATCGTGAAAGTAGGTTGCTGATCTTACCTAATGGCTTGTGCATTATCCTCTGTAAAACTGCTAATCAAGATGCAAAACCAAATGTCATGCAACAAACCCTATACAACTTCTTGGGATGACAAACAAGGCTAGTGGCTTGGAATTTTTTAATGCAATCTGGTAGAGGGATCTAATCTGAAAAAAGGTTGCCCTCCTCAGTGTTCACAGCATCTTCTTTTCATCGTGCAATTCTTGTAAATTACCCAAATGTTTTGGTTAAGATCCCTTAGATCGACACACGTCATCAATTTGCATCCCGCCTTACAAGCCAAGATGACCAAGGCCAATCTGTTTAAGCTCTCAATAGGCTCTATGATGGCTTTCTTGCATAACCTATCTAGTTCATTCTTTAGTTCTTATCTCAATGCTAATGGAACAAGTCTCAGTTTGTGTACCTTTATTACAGCTCATTGAAGTAAAAGCATTCCGTATTTCTCACAAAAAATCTGAGGATACTTCTTTCATAATTTGAACATATATCTTTCTGCTCCACTACTCATGCTTAGCACTAGATCAAGATGGTTAGGATCAAGCATTATTTCTAGCTGGTACTGCTGGGTCCTACCTACAAGACACCCACCCTGTTTTTGTTACATGCACCATGAAGTGAATGCTACATCCTTTGAATGCAATTGTAATTTTCCACAATTTCAGTTCTCTTTCTGCTGTACGCTATCAATCTGAGATCAGAAGGCATTAATCTCTCATATATTATATCATCTCCTGCTCGGCTATAGCATGCACGTGAGTCAGCCATAACTTTTTCAATTTTCCACATAACTTTAGCATCACAGAGACATCATTATTCTCTTTTAAAATAAATGCATCCTCTTCACTCTCCATTTTTCCTGCATCTTCTTCCCCCACTTCCTCAGAGATAATGTTTCTACCCAAGGCGTTCTCTCCTACACATGCAGGCACAGCGTCCTCATTGCCTGCATCTCCAAACACAGTTAGTTAGCAGCAGGACACAACTTATCAGTAGCCATGTGACCTTTAATGCCACATCGGAACCGAACACATTCCTTCACAGCCACTTCTCTACCCTTATTATGTCAATCCTTGAGCTCCACCCTCAAGCTTTGACTTTGAACCTTTTTTCTTTACATCTAGCCACCTGCACATGAACCCAATCCCAGCTGCTTCTTTCAATTTGTTTAATACCTTAAGACATGTATTCAAATTGTATTTGCAATCTACACTACCTTGTCTAATGTGAAATCGTTGGCCAACAAGAACCTACTTGTATTGTTTTGCTAGCGATTAATTTTCTGCACTAACTGATTACATAACATTTCTTTTTTTTAAATATTTTTATTGAAATTGCAAGAGGAGAATAGAGCCAATACATATCCAGAAAAGGAGACAGACAGACAAAGCCAAAAATAATGTAGGAATTTCATATAACAATTGTTCAAACATAAGATTTCATTATGAAGCCTAAGAAATAAGCAACATAGAAAACAAAAAGATAGATACAAAATAAATGAACCCTGCAGCCTTTAGATATTGCCTTATATTTAGCTGATCAGCATAACATTGCCCAAATTCTTTCTCTCTTTCTCAGTGAGTTGGGACCTCTTAACCTTCCTAATCAATCAATCAATCAGAGCATTTGTATAGCGCACTACTCACCCAGAGGGTCTCAAGGCGCTAGGGGAGGGGGGGTCCGCTACTGCTCGAACAGCCAGGTCTTGAGTTGCTTCCTGAAGGCGAGGCGGTCCTGGGTCAGGCGGAGGTGGGTCGGGAGGGAGTTCCATGTCTTGGCGGCGAGGTAGGAGAAGGACCGTCCCCCTGTGGTGGCTCTTCGGATGCGGGGGACGGCGGCGACGGCGTGGCTGGTCGATCGGAGCGGGCGTTTGGGAGCGTAGAAGTTGAGGTGACTGTTGAGGTACCCTGGGCCTTGGTTGTGTAGGGCTTTGTGTGCGTGGGTGAGGAGACGGAAGGTGATTCTCTTGTTGACCGGGAGCCAGTGCAGGTCTCTCAGTTGTCCGGAGATGTGGCTGCGACGGGGGATGTCCAGGATGAGTCGTGCTGAGGCGTTCTGGATCCGCTGGAGTCTCTTCTGTAGTTTGGCGGTGGTTCCGGCGTAGAGGGAGTTGCTAGCTCCATTGTGTATATTTCATTTACTAAAGCCCACCACTCCATTGCATGCGGAGGTACTGGAGAGATCCACGACCTGGCTATTGTTAGTCTTGCACATGCAAATAAAATGGAATTTAGATCTTTATTTGGGGTATTTATTTCCTGCAGATCTAATAGAATCAGTTGCGCTGAGAGAGGCGGGAATGTAATTTGCTTCCTAGTTAAGACCGTATCTATACCTTTCCAAAATTCGGATAGTGCGGGGCAAGAGAAAAGCATGTGCACAATATCAGCAGCCTCTAAGTTACATTTCGGACACCTTGTGCGTTCATTTGTTTGATTTCCTAATGCCCAGCTAGCAATTTTTTGAGGAGTGTAATATAGTTGACAGATGGTTCTATATAGTTGTAATCTTATATTAGAAGACTGGACCACTTGATTAATTTGAGACAGGGAAACAGATATTTGATTGGGAGTTATATTTAATCCAAGCCTGTTAGACCATTTGAATGCTAGTTTCCCGCAATCATCTGACTTGCCCTGACTTAAATAGCGATAGCTTTCTCTGATAAGTGCTTTAGTCCGGTAAGAGTATAGACATTTCAGAGCTTCGGAGTAGCAAAGTTCTTTAATTTTCATTTTCCGGACTAGAAAGTCTTGAATTTGTACATAATTAAAATACATACCATCATTCAGTTTATAGAGAGACTTAAGTAATGTAAATCCTAATAATCCGTCAGGGCCATAAAGATCTCCCAGTGTATTAATACCACAGCTAGACCATAAAGTACCAACACCATCTGAAAAAATTCCAGGAAGTCCTGGATTCCCCCATAGTTGTAGTTCTGCATTAAAAAAGGATATTTTATCGTAAACCATGATCTGATTCCACATTTGTGTTATATGCTGAGCAGTCTTAAACTTAACTCGTTTAAAATAATTGGGGTCGTTGGCTCGAGCCAAAAATTGTTTACTATCCAGCCCTAACATAAACTGATGAAAAAATAGCGAGCTACCATTTTTCAAAAGGCTGCGAATCCGACTAAAGAAAGTAGCAAAAAAATATAATCTAAAATCAGGAAAGGTTAAGTCCCCCTTCTCCAATGGGAGTTTCAATAGATTTATTGATCGGCGAGCTTTCTTGTATCCCCAAAATGTAGCTGCTGCAAATTCCATCAACTTTTTAAAGAAAAGGTTATTGAGACGCAGTGGAATTGATCTAAATAAATAAAGAAACTTAGGTACAATTTTCAACTTATTATTTCACCAATCTTTGCCGAACTCCTAGATACACGGCGTTAGAGCACAAACCTTGTACCGGAGCCGATGGGTTATAGTTTGCGATGACCTGAGTTTTATTTATTTTTAATTTATACCCCGATATATCGCCAAAACCTTCCGCTTCCTTTGTTATCCCCTGGATAGCCTTAACTATATCAGTGAAAATTGCAATATCGTCCGCATACGCGGTTAGTTTTAGACTATTCCCCGCATGCAGAAATAGGATAATATCACTTTGTGAGGAGAGTGAGTTAAGAAAAGGCTCCATGGAAAGTGCAAATAGCAAGGGTGACAACGGGCACCCTTGCCTAGTTCCTCTTCCTATCGGAAAATTAGAAGAATTCGTTCCTAAATAGTTGATCTTAGCCATTGGTTGATCGTATAGTGACCGAATCCAGCCAAGATATCGTCCCTAAATGCCATAAGTCTTGAGTACGGCCCATAAGTAATCCCACCCCACTCGGTCAAATGCTTTTTCAGCGTCTAGCATTACCATTCCGAGTGGGGTGGATTCAGTAGATGCTACATCAAAAGCAGTGATAGCCATGTTAATGTGGGCGGTAGTGTCTCTTCCCAAGACAAATCCATGCTGTTGAGCATTGACAAGCTCAGGCATGAGGGGCGCTAGTCGATTCGCTAGGATCTTAGCAAAGACTTTTGCGTCCGAATTAATCAGAGAAATTGGTCTGTACGAACCACATTCATCTGTAGGCTTTTGTTTTTTGAGAAAAAATATTATTTTAGCAATTTTCCACGAAGAGGGGGCTATCCCAGTCTCACCAATAGAATCTATTACTAATCCAAAAAGAGGAAGTAACTCCTGTATACAGATCTTATATAGTTCTATAGGGAGTAGATCCTCACCAGCTGCCTTTCCAGAGGGGAGCGATAAGAGTGCAGATTTTATCTTGGCAGAGGTAATCTTTGAGCTTAGTTGTACGGCAGCTTCTTTATCTAACTGTATATTCAAATGGTTTTGAAGATATAAAGATATGTTATCATTTGTGGGAATTTTTTCTGGAGTATATAACTTTCTGTAATATTTGGCAAATTGGTCCAATATCTGGTCTGGCTGATTATAGATAACCATATTTGTGTCCTTGATAGCTTTGATACATGACATTTCATCACAATTAAATATTAGTTACAACTAGCGGCTGAATCACTTAAAGCAGCAACATAGTCATCAATGAATTCATTAGGCAATAGCCTTCTACCTAAAAAAATGCCTTTTTAACACCTCCCTTTCCTTTTTTTGTACTTTGAACCCAAGTTTCTTATGTCAGACTCGTCCAGGTCGTTTTCCTCCTTCTCGTCACCCACAAAAAAACATGGTATATGCGCCAATATTGATCTACCTCTGGTTCCAAGACAGTATTTTAGGCAAGTCAGTTTCCATTTACTTGTAAAGCTGTCCCTAGCTGCAACTTTCACATAGGCTTCAAAACCCTCTCTCCATTTTCCCCACTCGAAATTTGGCTGGCCGGTTTACTGTAACAATACTGATGGTAAACACATGTACAAGCATTTCTTATTATTTACACATTTTTTCTACAAGCACAGTTGTTATTTTTCTGTTTTTTTTGGCTGCATATGGTTGCCATGTGTATATATTTATTCCTATTACTCACAGACTAAAGTTGTTTGTGAACTGTGGATGACATGCTGCTCTGTGTATACATTCAGGAGTCCACTAATGTTTATTAATCCAGTGTACCTGTAGAGGTCACTTTCACATACTGCTTATCTGTGCCACGTCACAGAGTTCTGCTGTTGCTCAAATGTAATCCTCGTAAACAGATTTTTCATTAGTCTTTCATCTAAAATGAAGTGACTGAGTCCTTTGTGTTCTGCTTCTTAATGTCTTAAAGTGTGCTCAGGCGCAATCTACCACACTTGCACTTGGCTGTCAAGAGCTGTGGTTTGAAGCATGAGCAGTTGCTGTGCACTGTGACAGTGCAGCTTTCCACATGTCCGCACACCAGAAGGCACTGTGATTGTTCTCACCTCATGTGCTGGTTCTCCCAAACGTCGACAGGCAAGATGCAAATGTGTACTCCTTGCACAATGTTTCATGCAGTGGTTCATGCACTGGTTCTCTTTAACAACCCCCACTGCCTGCTGTGCTCTAGTTCCTTGTGCAGCCGCAACACAATGCCAGATGACCTCAGGACTTACCGCATGTGCATATTGTAAGAACTTTGGTAACTGGTTCAGAGGGGTGGAACCCTTACTCAAGGAGAAACCACAATCCTTGTCAGAGTGAGGCACGAGCAAACCACAAATTAACCTGTGCTCAACTCTCTGGTAGCTTGGCACAGAGCAGTCAGGCTTAAATTATATTCAATGTATAAAGTGTTTATGCAGCACTTCAAACAGTAATAAAGGGAAAACAAAACATGAGAAAAGTCCCAAACCAGTTTAGAACAATAGGGTAATTTGTAATAAATAAAAGATCAAAATGACAAAAATTCACTCAGTAGAACTGGAGGTATGCAGGTTTAAGGATTTCAGTAGATATAGGGCCAGATGTACAACCCACCAATTTGCATCGCATTTGTGACATGCAATTTGCGACTCGCAAACTGGAATGCACAACAGTGTCTGAGACACTGTTTGTGATTCCCAATGGGGTCGCAAATTGCATGCCACCATGTCTGGGACTGCTTTTAAATAAAGCAGTTTTTTTTTCAATGCAGCCCGTTTTCCTTAAAGGAAAATGGGATGCATTTTAAAAATAAAAATTAAACGTTTCAGTTAAATTTTTTGAGGGCAGGCGCCGCCTACCCTTAAAAATATTTTGAGAGCTCCTCAAAAAAGGGGAAGGGGTCTCCTGGAGACCCCTTACAGTTTGCGAGTGATTTGCCACCCTTATGTGAAGGGTGGTAAACTACGACTGTTTTGCGACCACAATTGTGGTTGCAAAACAGTCATATAGAGCTTCAGGGGTCGCTATTAGGAAGAGACACCCTGGGAGGCCCCTTCCTAATAACGGGTTGTTAATCCTATTTTGCGAGTCGCAAATTGATTTGCGACTCAGAAAATAGGATTGGTACATGGGCCACACGTTTTTTGCGGTCGCAAATGGCCCTAAAACCGATTTGCGCCCGCAAAAAACTTTAGTACATGTGGCCCATAGTGCCCAAATTGCTAACTGTGTATATCAGGTCGCGCAGGACCAAGACGAAGTCAACAGTTCTAGTCGACCTTGATGGAGGATGGGTTGGTTACAGGGACCCAATTCAGACCGCTGAACAAGAGTACCTTAAATCCTGGTTGAAGAGCAGAGCAAGGTCCCGCCTCGAGAATGTGTTGAGCAGCTGAGGAGATGCGTCAGTTCTGAGGCGCTGTGGAGCTATGATGCCTTGATGAGGGCTTGCAATACAAAATCTGGCATCGAAAATGCGTTGTTCAGTTAAGGCAATGCATTGTTTCAAAGTGCTGCGAGGCTGTGATGCGAGAACCTGCATCGTTGTCGAGGCTACTGTTAATGAGGAATTTGCGATGCGAGCCCCTGCGTCAGTGAAGTTTCGCACAGCAGCAGTTCCGAAATGGGTTGCGAGGTCGATACGGAGTCCTGGCAGCAGGAAAATCCCTGCAGCAGAGGCATTGCGCCATGCAGCAGAGGTTCTGCTGGGTTCAGTGATGGGCTGGGAGAGCACCTTCAGGTCCACTTCCAAAGGTCCAGGACTGAGGTGGCACCACTTGCAAGGGTAGAACTCCCAGATGGCAAAGTGCTGGTGCTGGGCCCAAGGTTGTTGAAGCCTTCTGTCCCTGAGGCTGTAGTCATGAGGTCAGCCAACTAGCTTTTGCAGTCACTTTGGGGTCCTGGGTTCAACAGATGTAGCCCTTCTCACCCAAGCAAGAGGGCAGCAAGTCAGCAAAGCATTTCCTCCAGAGCAGCAGTCCAGAAGAGTGCCAGTCCTCTCAGCAGCACAGCAGTCCTTTTTCCTGGCAGAATATTCAGTGCTCCGGAAGTGTACTGAGAAGCTGGTGTCTGGAGTCTAATATATATACCTGGGCCTTCCTGTGCAGAGGGAGAAGCTTCTGGAATTTTCCCATTGAAGGCCCCAGGCATCCTGTCCTGGCCTGTGGTATGCAGCCCCTTATGTGGAAGTAGGATACAGCCTATTCATGTGAAAGTGGGGAAGTACCCAGCTACGCCTTCCCATCCTGCCAGTGATGATCCATCCAGACACACTTAAGCTTGCTATTATGTTTTGCTGTCTAAGAAGAATGCACAAATCCCAATAGCCACCCGCACCAAGTCATGTGAACCAGGAACAACCTTCAGGCACTAAATGGCTATGGCTCTGCCAACTTTCTAAAAGTGACATTTTCAAAAATGTAATACAAAATCCAACTTCGCCATGAGAGCCATTAGAGAGGGTTTTCATTACCATTCCAAAGACACCAAACATGAACTGGGTACCTGCTCCCATTCAGAAATGATCACTTATTAGATGTAATAAGGTAACTCCATGGGAGAGGTAGACCTTGCAGTAGTGAAAAACGAATTTAAGAGTTTTTCACTACCAGGACATATAAAACTAAAAAGTGCATTTCACACTTTTTAAATACACTGCACCCTGCGCTCTAGGTTGTCCAGGTCCAACCCAAGGAGTGACTTACATGTATTAAAAAAGGATGCTTGGGCCTGCCAAAAGGTCTATTTTGCTGTATTGAAATTACAGTCTAAACACTGCACACACACGCTGCAATCGCAGCCCTGAGATGTGCTTAAGGGCCTACTTAAGTGTGTGGCACTCTCAGTGTTGCAGGCCTACTAGTAGCATTTAATTTACAGGCCCTGGGCACAGGTGGTGTCACTTTACTATACACTTACAAGTAAATTAAATATGCCAATTGGGTATAAGCCAATTCTACCATGCTGTAATTCATAAGAGGATTCTCTTCAAAATCCTGACCATTACTTATAGAGCCAAAAGAGCCACAGGACCAGGATACCTAAGATCAAGAATGACACCGTATACTACTAATCGAGTCCTGCGGTCATCCGCGGAGAATCTGTTAGTACCCCTCTCCTTTAAATTGAAAACGAGAGGGGGAAAGACAATGGTGGTGTTAGGAACAAAAGCATGGAATTCCCTGCCCACCCAGCTTAGACATACACACATTGAACCCACTTTAGGAAGCTTTTAAAGACCTGGATTTTTACCTTACCAGATGACACTGTTTTCTCTCTCATTTAATTCTTTGATTTCAGTATTTTAACCTGGTTGATCCCCTATTACAGAGTATCAGATACTGTCTTTCTAGCACCAAGATGCTCCTTGGAGTGAACGTTGCGCTTTACAAAATACCCTCATTCATTCATTGTAAGGACAGATTACAAGCACTTTAGCACTGGTTCGCAGTGGTAAAGTGTGCAGAGTCCTAAAGCCAGCAAAAACTAAGTCAGCAAAACAGGAGGGTTTATTTATTTATTAATAATATTTCTAGAGCGCGAACAATGGCCCATGGGTGTCTCGGCGCTAAGATATCTGCAATATTTAACCCGGGAGGGGGAATCTGAGTTTACTGATTAAAAAGCCAGGTCTTGAGTTGTTTGCGAAAGGACCATAGTGAAGGGCTTGTTTTAATCGAATGAGGCAGAGTGTTCCATAGCTTGGGGGCTGACACCAGGAATCTTCTGTCTCCCCATGAAACAGATTTGGTGCGAGGAATCACAAGGTCATTTAAACTGGATGAGCGTAGCGTTCTGGAGGGTTCAAGGCAAAAAGTTTAGGGGACTGCCACGCCAAGGATGCCAGGTGTAATACATATTTATAAGTTCCACATCAATGTTTATCATTCTCTACTAGTCTCCTGCTCCACAAGTTTCAGCATCCAGCTCCAGTTTCTGCTCTATTGCAGAAAGTGTGGAACACGGCTTCACTGATGCATTGCTGTTCCCAATGTCCAGGCCTAGTTCTCCTAGGAATGCAGACTTCAGCTCATCGCCCCTGCAATGATGCCCACACTTTCTGGATGCTCTAAGAAAGGTTCATTCAAGGTATTTAAATTGGAATGCACAGGAGCGCCAGTCACATTGGGACCTCTTTAACTGTATTTTCAAACTCCTTCAATACATTCTATATTGCATGGAATGCACTGCAGAATGTGATGGGCTCAAAGAAGCATCACACTAGAATGCTGACCTTGAGACAATAAAAGTCCTACAATTCAGGAACTGTTCCAGTTAGGTTCTGCATGCCCTCTGCACGTCCAGTGCATGATCATAGCATTCTACGCACCTGATGCCGAGGAATGTTGAATTACACTTAACTCCTTCGGTGCTCATGACGAGCCTCGTAATGAGTCACAGTGGAGTTGTGCTCATGACGAGCTGGGCTGGTCACGAGCACCATGGTGCCGCGGACTCCCCCGTCTCCCCCCCGCACCGTGGGGGAATTTCCCCCGCAGCGAAGGGGCTAAACTTTCAGAAATGGGGTCACACAAAAACATGTGTAATATGTCTTGCCCAGTGTCCCAAAACCCCTTAGGTGACACTGGGTAGAAAGAGCGAGGTAGAAGTAGGCATGGAGAGGAAGAGTGGTTGACATAAAGAAATATACAGTGGTGAGATAAAGGGAGAGAAATATCACTTTCCTGGGAGAGCCCTGAACAACTACCTAGTTTGCCCAAGCCATAAAATGTATCTGCCTTCCAGAGAAGCATTCAGCAAGTTCTTTCCACACATTTCCTGTATTTTGCATGCTAGCTGAGACTATTTCACCTTTTTTCACTGAAATACAGCAAGAACAAGGGTTGGAAATATCCTGTCCCCCTGACTGTTATCTTTTGACTCTTCAAGGGGTGTGGAGGCAGGAATGTTGCAGGGAAGGCTCTCACACCACAAAGGAGAGGCTAGGCAACCCCTTCCCACCTGTCACGAATACCAAGCTACAGCAAACATCTCTGGGGAATGTTTAGGAAACCTCTAGGCTTGGCTGTAGGTTAGGCTGTAGAGACCTGGGCAGCCTAACCTAAGTACCATATGTTGTGTAGTCATCCACACAAAATAACTCAAAGATGAATTCTAGAGTCCATACAGTAGAGGCACGAGACACACACTCCACGCTCACCTTACTTTACACACTCACTCTCTGACAATGTCCACGCGGATGGTGGGAGGGCCTGGCTGAAGGAGACTAGCTGACCTTTTAACATGAGAGGCAAGTGGGCATCTCTCCCCGAAGGCAGCAGACGCAAAAGGGCCTGTCTCCTGCACTAGAGTGAAGGCTGCCACCAACCATACTCTCTCGTCCAGGGGAGAGGACATTTGTCACTCTCAAAAGAAAGGGTGCACTTTGAGTATCCCGCTTAAAGCTTGGAGAGTTATGCCTTGGGGCCTCAATACTTTTATATAGGAGGCCGTTAGTAAACTCTGTGGATATTTGTGTTCACTGAGGTGAATACCCACACCCTGAAGAAAAGTAGCAGGGCAGGGGTGCACGCTGTATGGAGCCACGCAGGGCCCATTTCCATGCCAACTGTTAGCATTTGTGTTTGATTTGTCACACTCATTGTCTCAGAAGGGCAGGAGTTAGGGGCAGACTTGTTCACCAATGCACAGCTCCACACCTAATATTTTACACCCAAACCAATCAGGTTTCAGATCGCAGCACTTGACTGAATCTGCCCTTCTATTCACGGCTAAATCTCTAAAAGCTGCCCTGGATCAGGGGAAATAAGCTGTGTTGGTCCTTTTGGACCTATCAGCGGCTTTCGATATGGTCTCACATGACATCCTCCTAGACCATCTCGAATCCTATGGTAACACCCATCTTGCACTGCCCTGGTTAACGCTGTTCCTCCAAAACCGAAGGCAAGTCATTACCCTTGGGCAATATCAATAAGCAGAAAAACCTCTAGTCTCCGGAGACCCACAAGGTTCCATCCTTAGCCCAGTTCTTTTCAATGGCCCCGCTAATCAGGTTAATTTCATCCTTTAACATCGAGACCATATCATATGCTGATGACACCCAGCCGGTATTGGTCCTAGACAAAAATACTACACTGGCTGAAGAAAACCTCCGCCACTGCTTTACAGCTGTTTTCCACTGGATGAAGACAAATCACCGGAGATGAAATTCTGAAAAAACAGAAATAATGCCATTAGGGAAGAGTAACAACTTCTTCCTCAGTCAATGGTGGCCAAATGATACCCCCTCTCCGCCTAGTACTGTAACGTCCGCCAAGACTCGGGGGTCAGATTCGATTCTGC
This sequence comes from Lissotriton helveticus, assembly GCF_964261635.1. NCBI lineage: Eukaryota > Metazoa > Chordata > Amphibia > Caudata > Salamandridae > Lissotriton > Lissotriton helveticus. Next base: position 1,969,821,684 of record NC_136065.1, read on the forward strand.
ATTGTCTTTCCATTAACAGGCACTTTCTGTAGCTGGCACCTGCTTCCACTTAATCAAATCACTAAAAAAGTTTTTGGAGCTACTTCCTCTTTCGACAAGGCAGACGGTTGTTACAGCTCTGATCACTTCTAGACTGGATTATTGCAACCTTTATCCAGGAACTAATAAATCAGTCCTTCACAAACTTCAGATGGTTCAACACGCTGCAGCAAGATTAGTACTCAAATGGCCCAGGAAATCCTCCACAGCAGCCACCCTTAAAGCTCTACACTGGCTTCCTGAATATTGTTCAAACTTTTAATAATCACTTTTAAAAGCTTTCCTTCCTCTGGCCCCGAGTAACTTCGATCCAGATTTACCCACTATGTTCCCTGGCGCACGCTTAGATCTTCTAACTCAAAATCCTTAAAACCCCAAACCTTTAAATGTATTTCCAAAGTGGGGAAATCCATTGCAGTATTAGGCACTAAGGCTTGGAACCAACTCCCTTGTAACCTCTGCCTCATCCAGTCAGAAACCCTTTTTAGGAAGTCCCTAAAAACCTGGATCTTCACCTCTTCTGATGCCCGATGTAGAGCCTTGATTGAATTTTGTATCTGTTTCTCAGTAGCTGTTGCTTCATACCTGCAACTTACTCATCTATAGCGCCATGATGCTCCTCGGAGTGACAGTTGCGCTTCATAAATACCACCTAACATAACATAACATACCTCGGACAGACGTGGGATCAGGCCGAGGGCTACTCTCTTGAGAACCTTGCCTCAGATGGGCATAGTGTGCCCTCAGTGCCCCTTCCACAGCACCCACTGCCTCATATACTCATAGGTGCCCCCTCAACAGCATTCCCTACCTCAGCTGGGCATAGGATGCCAAGGTACCCCTCCCTCAAAACACCCACTGCCTTAGACAGACATGACCCGTCCCTCACAACACCCACTGCCTCTTTCACACGGATGGGCATGCCCATGCCTTACAGCACTCCCTCCCCTAGAGCGGCATGACCCCCGGCAGGGGCAGAGATGGGCCCAAGTGCTAGAGCTGCCATCCTTGGAACAAAGGGAAACACATTTCTTAGCCTGTGGCTAAAATTGAAAACATGCATGACACAGTCTGGTTCTGTTGTAAAGCGCTCTAATGTTCTCGGGCCTAGTTCATGCTCTAAAAACAAAAAAAACGTCATCATATAGGCTGGTTGTATTTATGGTCGTGAGTTGCTCCACAGCAATACCAGCCTCAGATCAGGGTCGGATTGGTAACGCGGGCATGCGGGCAAAGCCCGAGGGGCTGGCGTTCGGTTCCAGCTGTGGGCTGCTTTTGTAAGCAGTCTGGAGGGCCGATGTGGGTGGTGTCTGCGTTGTTTGCATACCACCAGCAGCCCAGTGGGGGCCCGAGTGGCCTTTTTGGGGGCAGATGGGCGTCCATTACCTCCATTTTACAAACGGGGCAGAGGTGTCACTCCCTTTCTCTCTCTGAGCCAGCCAAATAATGTGTGCATACTGAGAGGGGGCAGGGGGCCGGAGCAGAAGTGGCCTCACTTGTTTTCAGGTGTATTTCACCAGTGTAAACTAACCCGTGCATTTTGTTTACCCCTCCGCCCCCTTTTTTTTAATAAAATGTCGCCGAAGCAGTGTTTTGCGAATAGCAATATGCAAATGTAGGCCACTTTTTTTTAGCGTGCCCGGCCCGATTTTTAATCCCTATCCAACCCTGCCTCAGATAGGCGTGGATGCCCCCGGTGCCACCCTCTAAGCACTCCCTTCCTCACATGTGTACGTGCCTCCAGTGCCCCACTCAGAATAGTCAGGGCATCAAACGGGCTCGAGGCCTGGCTGGCTGGACATCATTCCCTCACTCAGATGGGGTGCAGGCGGCGCCCCCCGAAGCACAGCTCCGCAGTGCCGCCTTCCACAGAAGAGACAGTGTCTTGCGTTTTTGGCATCGAGCCGTCCCCGGGGAGCGCCAACCTGCTGCCGGGGGACAGTCAACTGCCAGCTGCTGCCCTACTATAAAGCGCGCGGCGCTGCCCCTGGGTGGAGCAGCAATGGCGGCCTTGCCATGGTGCCCTCGCGCAGTACTGTGGTGGGAGGGAGGGGTCGTGTCTACTGGAGGGGAGGGTGAAAAGGAGTCGTGGGGTGTAGGAAAGGCGTGTTTAACCCTCATAACTCTTACCTCCCTTCTCTGCTGTACGTATACCCCTGCGGTATTTACATCTCATACATTCTCCATTCCCCTCTTTTGCCACATGTATGCGCCTCTGATATTCAGATCTATCTTGTATATCTCCCTACCCCTTCTCTGTCGTTTTTAATAATAATAATAATCCACATTTGTATAGCGCACAATCACCCGTTAGGGTCTCTAGGCGCTGGGGGGCCGTTGGGAAGATTAAGCAAGCTATTGCCCAGAGTCGCATGGTGCTGGGCTAATCTGCCGCCGGAGCCGGGGATCGAACCCTGATCCCCAGATTCCAGCGTCAGTCGCCCTGGCCGCGGCGCCACACCTCTCCGAAGTACTCAAATCTCCTTCTAATACCCCCCACTCCTCTGTTTGTACACACCTGGGCTATTCAACATATGGCACACCTTTCCTCTCGGTTCTCTTCTGTACACAGCCCCTCACGGGGTATCTAAATCTTCCCTGTACCCGCTTTCCTTCCCTTCCTTTATACTCCCAGGTATTTAAATGTCCCGACCATATCTCATTCTCCCTTCTCGGCTGTTTTTATGCCAGGGGTATTTAAATGTCCATCTCAAATCATCCTCCCCGCCTCTGTTGTAATCATACACCAGGTAACTGAATTGAAAATGTTCACACCTTCCCTCTCCATCCACTGGTGTATAATTTCACCGGAAGTATAAACATATCTCTCTCCTCTTCTCTTGTCTGTCTGTCCCTGGAGTAATTAAACCTCTCTCACACTTCCCTCTCCCTTCTGTGCTGTATCCATTTCCCTGGGGGTATATCTCCACTTTCCCTCCTCGGCTGCAGATATACCCTAGGGTATATACGCATCCGTCTCCTATCTCCATCCCCCTCCTCTGTTGTACATATTACACAGCAGCATTTACATCTTTCACATTTCCCCTCTCACCCATCTTCTGTGTTTATAGGCCTGGGGTATTTGTATGTCTCTCTCATATCTCCCAAACCTGTCTCTGCTGTTTATCTACTTTTGTGGTATTTAAAGGTCTCTCTTGAGTATCACCCGTCCTCTGCTCTTTCTTGAACCCTGTGGTATTTTAAAAGTCTCTCGAGTATCTCCCATACCCGTCTCTGCTGTTTCTATAACCTTTTGGTATTTAAATGTCACTCTCACATGTCTACTCTCCTGCTGGTACACCCCGGTGGTATGTAAATGTCTAATGTCTACTCCTCCTTCCTCGGCTGCTGACTCCTCTGGTATTTAAATGTCTCGCTCACTCCTCCCCCTACTCTGCTTTTATACAAGTGAGAGGCATTTAAACGCCCCTCTCTTATCCCTCGACCCCTCTGCTATTGTATATCGTCGTGTGGCAGTTACATGGTTCTCTCATATTTCCCCTTGCCCCTCTGCTCTATACATACCCAGGCACCATTTCAAAAACTCTCTCCTGTCTCCTCTCTATTTTTCTGCACCTGTGGTATTTAAATCTCTCACTCATCTTCTAGAGTTCACAGATGACAGTCCTTGCTTCCAGACTTAGTAGACAGGAGCACAGTTTATCTTGGTAGTTCTGCTCTGCAACATCTACATGTATATATGTATTTGTACCGTGCAAACCTAGCCGAAACACAGTGTAGCACACTACAGGGTCAAAGACAGCCTTACAGTCAATGTGTGATTATCAGCAACGCTAGCTTCCGTTGGGATGCAGTGTACTTGTGTCTTCAACCCCTTCCTAAATTGGAGCAGGGTCGGGGTGATCCTGAGGGATATGGGGATGTTGGTCCAGGCAATTAGAGGATATAGGCAGAAGGCCTCTAGCTTTCTTGTTGTGATTTTGTTTTTACGCGGGCCATATACTTTGCTGCTATATGCCCCTCTGGGCTCTATGCTTCACATGTGTCCTCCATTGTGGCCACAATACTTCAGATGAGGCTCCAGAGGTAGACAAAATACTTAGCATGTCACCCTTCCGCACTGGGCACATATTCTAGAGATGACATTAAGAAATGAATGCTGCGCTCTAAAAGTGATCTCTAGAACAATATGAGATGTTCAGTTTGTGCCCCCAGAAGTGCAAACACTCCTCATGTGATGAGCATCACTACTAGGCTTCAGAAGAGGACACAGTTGGTGGCCTCGAGAACTGGATTTTGCGCTCCATATGGGGCCCTTAAGACTGGACACAATGCTCCAGGTGAAGTCCTCAGAAGTGGACACAATGCACCAGATGTGGCCTAGTGATCCGAATGAGACTTCCAGAACGGGATAACATTCTACTTACGAGGCCCAAAGATGACCTCAATGCTCTAGAACGATGATGCCTTCAAAATAGGATGCAATGCGCAAGGCGAGTCATCTGGAAAATGACACAGCATTCCATAGGAAGTCTCTAGAACAGATTAGAACACTTCAGCTTATGCCTGTAGAACAATACACAATACCCCCTTTGAGGAATCCAGAACAAAAACTAACAGTCCACTTAAGGGTCCTTTACAAAGCACTGTACACCAGATGAGATCTCCAGAACCAGGTCCAATGCTCCAGATGGACCTCAAGAGCTAGACACAATAGTCTGAATGTGGCATTCAGGAGAGGATCACGATCACGTACTCCAGATCAGATCCAGGAGGTAGACACAATACTTCAAATAAAGCTTCAGGTGCAGGACATAGATTCAGAAATAGACACAGGAATCCACATAAGGCACCCTAAACTGGGCACAGTTCATCATATGATGCCCCCAGATCTCCATCTGCTGCCTCTAGAACAAGACGCGATATTCAGGGGCGTAACACAAGCCCCCGCAGAGCAAAGGGCCCCTAACCCTTCTGGGGCCTCATTCTGCCCCAAGGCCAATGAATATCTGTGAGATATGGGAGACTCAGGCGCCCCGCTTCACATTCTGCAGGGTGGCCCCATCATTTTATGTTACGCCACTCTCTTTATATGCAGCCTCTGGAACAGGACACTATATTCCAGATGAGGTCTCTAGAGCGGGGAACAGGACACTATATTCCAGATGAGGGCACCATTCTCCGGGTGAGGGGTCTAGAATGGGAAAGACTCCAGTTGAGGGCCCTAGGAGTTGGTGCTGTTCTCCAGGTGAGGGGTTCCGAATAGGAAACAATACTTCAGATTGGGCTTGTAGAACAGGACACTGTGCTTCTGACGAAGCCCCCAGAAGAGAATACAGTGCTCTGTTTGAGATCTCTAGACCTTAAAGCACCTATAATGCCCTGAAATAGTTTGTTTGTGTGCTAGTTGCAGCGCCTCATTCATCCATACATCCTTTCCAGAGTGACCAATTTTGTCACAGAATAGTTCATTTGACTCTCCAGCTCGCATGCAGGTTTTCTAATTTTGGGAGGGCGGGTGGCTTTTGTGCTCCTCCACAGGCCACTTCATCCACGGGGGTTCAGGAATTAAGAGGAGATGCGCCCCCCACATTTCTCGCCCCCGAGGGTGAAAGCTGGGGCCTCCATACAGAACAGGGCTCTCCGAGACAAAGGGGGTTCGGTGGGCCTGGTGCCAGGCTCCGGCTGCCGCGGCTGCTCGTGCACCAGGAGGGAGCGAAGATGGAACGGCGGCCGGGTTGGGCCCAATCCAGAGAGTTAATGCGGCGGAAGAAGATCGATCGGGTGTCAGGGACAATTTCAAACCAATACAAGACGAATGGCGCCGCTTCTCCCCCCTCTCGTTTTAGACGGAATTAAGAAGCCATTAGGCGACACACATTTTTTGGCACGTTGAATGCAGGCTCGTACGTACAGGGGTGTAAGCGCTCCCTGAGGTGTCTTGGAAAGAATGGGGGAGCAGGGACCGATAGCCGTCTGCGTCGCGTGCCCCCTCCCCGGGCCCCAGGGGTGGCATTAGAAAGATGAAATGACGTTTAGCTGCGCGCAGGCCGGGCGGGATGCTGTGGGGGCGAGCCAGCCGGCCCCCCGCGTGCCCAGATACTAGGATGTCTGCGCTGAAGGCGGGTGTGTCGTAAGGTGTCAACAGGGATGGGCATGGACCCACACTTTTGTAAAGCGAGGGGGGGAGGGGGGTGGGGGGGGTCTGCTTGTGTCATGGAAGCCAGTGTTGTTACGCAAAATGATACACTCCGTTCGTCCATTCCCCCCCACAGAACGTGATAAGGGGCCCGACTCTTCCATTTCTCCCTGATATTGGTTGGCCTTGGGCTCAGTGGGGGCCTTCTGTAGGATTGGCGGACCCCCGTTACACCACTGACGGAAGTGGCCTCGTTGGATGTTTGAGGGCACCTGCTGGGAAACCGACCAGGAGCAGGGGCTGAACGTGCCCCCCTTAAAGGGTCAAGGACCCCTGCACCGAAGGGGTCTGCAGGGACTGTGGGGAGGCCGTTACCACCCTAAGGGGAGCGGCCCCATTGGAAGTTTGAGAGTACCACATGCAGGGAAACTGATGTGGGCACTGTGACCGTAGTCTAAAGTGGAGTTATCCTTTCGGGAATTTGGATATTTCCTGTCAGCCCGGTATTTTTTAATAACATTTTAATTGTCGGTGGATGAGGTGCAGATTCAGTATTTTTCTTGTCATCAAAAACACACACTGACACAAATAAAAGAGAACATTATACATGTGAAGTGCTGGAAATAGAAGCACTTACTTCAGGAAGCCACAATCTAGGGGTCAAGATGCGGTAGCAGACAGAAGGTGGAGTCGTGAGAAGCAGACACTAACAGTCAACATATATATTTGTTTTTGAAGTACTCTGGTGCACATCAATTGGCAACAAGGACAAATGTGACAGTAAATCTATTCTGGCTTACTTTTAAAATACCTTACAGGGTTAAGGCACCTGCCGCAGTGATATTTGTATGCCAGGAAATGTTCAGCACATTAAGTAATATACAGAACACGGATATTTTTATTTTATGTAGATAGGTAAGTGGGTTATTGTTTTTGAAACAGAGAACCTTTTGTTAGTACAGGCAACCCAAACCACTGGGCTATGTTTTAAATCCCGACTTTATATTATTCCAATCTATGGCCTCTTAATTTATTAGTCCTTCTAGTATGGGCGATATGTGACTCATGCAGCTGGTAATCCTGTAACGCTCGATGTTTTATGTATTTCCTGTACATCGATTTACTCTTATGGGATGTATTGTCTCTGTATAATTTGTATGATGTAAAGCGCTCTGACACCATACATAATAATGAACAGTGCTATAAAAGAATTACATTACAATTACAAAACAAATTAGTAAATGCTATTTAAATCGTTATTTGTGTAATTACTCAACAGACACATTTGACATTCTTACACTGTGTGCACATTTCTTACGTTCAGGGGTGGAACAAACTCAAAATCCTGCCTCCAAATCATAGCTTCTCCTAAGTACTTCTCAAGTGATACAAGCTGCATGCATTTCTTTCCCTTCATTATATTGGCATGTAGATTTTAGGCACCAGAAAGCTGCCAGCTAGGATGAAACTAAAACAAAAGGAAGGCTGATGGCCCTTTAAATCAAGTCTTTGTTTGGTGTCTGGCTAAAAGTGAAAACAAGAAAACCCCTCACCCCTGCAGGGTGCCTCTCTGAGTGTAGGCAAATTACATCTAGCAAATTCATCAAATTTCACTATATTCAGTCAGATCCCTTTCATTTCCTGCACTCTACATGTGCCAATAAAGGATATTAACACACGTTTAAATGTCTCCATAGTGCCAGCTCAATAGCGTCCTCATTGGCATTCTACTATAGTGTGCCAACCTAATATCATTACAACAAAACACCGCAGTGTATCAATCTTACAGTAGTGACAATGGGATTTCTCTGCATTATGCCTGGCAAATAGTATGGCTAGAAATGTACCTACAAGTTTGCAAGTCCCACAGCATTTCTATACTTCCATAACATGCCAAAAAGCATTTTTACATTTTATTTTGTGATTAAATAAGTTGATTACTCATCAAACATTTAATTAATACAATTTGCCTGGGAGAGGCAAGGCCTTAAATACCAAAGTTAAATTAAGTTTAGCTTGGCACAGCTTCATCTGTGGGCAAAAATGTCCCACAATGTCCTTGGTTTACAGCAGTTTTTTCCCGCAAAGTTTATTTTGCAGAACATTTCTCCTATGGTTTTCATGAGTATGGTACATATTTTTCTTTTTGTGAAATTATTGAAATTGCAGATTTTTTTTAATACATACCAAAGCTGGGGAAGATACATTGCAAAGCTTACAGTCCCCTGCATTTAACCCAGGCAAACACACATTGCCAATCAGACACTCCCTCAGTTTTCACTTTTAGCCCGTCTTTGGACACACTCCCCAGTACTCCCACCCTAATGTCACTGGGGGAAACTTGTAGAAGGCCACCTCCACTAGGCAGTGTGTAGACTAGAAGTGGCACATAAGGCAGCCAACAGGAGCTTGCACACAGGTCATTCATCCTCCTAATAATGTCACTCTCCCCTGCGGCAAGTCACAGTGCTCACCAGTAAATTCGTTCTGTAGGAAGGGCCCTTTCATGCACTCGACCTGGGGTCCTTGGATTGTACATAGAATACATTTGAGAGAAGTGCTCTTCTTTTTAAAAACTTTTTTGTATCCATTTTATATTAAATATGTTCTCATACACATAGGATTATTTCTTACGAATATTTTTTATGAGCATATTGTCATAGCTGGTTAACATTCCATTCCATGGCATTGCTAATTATTAAACAACATTGGTCAGGTTTTAACTATTGCTTCAAACTGACCGAGCAAGGTTTCATACATAAAGAAACTTGCTTGGATTCAGCCCTCTCAGAATAACATATAACTTATTAATCAACATGTTTTGTATTACTAATAATTGCACCACACGACATTTCTAGCATCCAGGGGAAGCTTGCGTATATGCTTTTAATAACAGTAACCCGAGTGATTTAATATGGCGGCCGAAAACGCAGGAACTCTTCTGCGTATGCATCTGCCACATCCACGTGGTGTGATGCATCTTTCGCTTGGTGGGAAATCTTGCAGCTGCGCATTAGTATTAAAGATGGCCGCTTCATGTCTCACATACTAAAGCACATGCTTGTGCACTAACTAAACCTTGTTCGTTCTGCTTAACTATTAATGCTATAGTTTAAATAAAGTAATGGGGTTAGAGTAGAAATAAGTGGTATACAGTGCATTCATTTATTTTCGCATTCTAATGTGTTTCTCTTTGACTTTATTAGTAGCTCGTATTTGGGCCCGAAGGGTGCTTTCAAACTCCATTTGAAAAGGCTGCGTCTGCGCACTGGAACTCATAAAACCTTGAACACGCTGACAATGACAAGCAGCCAAGTCCTGACTTACTCGCAATATTCATGGGAACATGAACATTTGACCCTAGGAGAGGAAGAGACTATAATATTTTGTTATACGTTGTATATCATTTTGCTACAATAATGCTGGGTGGAATAAATTCAAGGGGAAGTAAATTATGGGCGGGAACATTGATCGACTTTATTGAATGACAATTATCTTATACTGGTATAGTGTGATGACCTCTCCTCGCCTTTCTGACCAATCGAATCAAGGGAATACACAAATTCGCAACACTGGGGGGTGGTACATTGCCCTGGAAAATGGTATAACTAAGGTAGGCTTATCTAGCTAGATTGTCTGACTTGTCACAGACCTGTCACTGACCCAATGTATTCTGAAGGAGATCGAGAGCAGATGTGCTAGTCGAGCACTCTGTCAGAAGAATCGGGAATCGCTGAGGGAGAAGAATCCATGACCCAGTCGGGGTCAGAGTGTTAGCCGCAGAGAGAGAGGGGTGTGATGCTGGCGTTGCACTTAGCTGAGGTCCTGTCCTGAACCGCACCGCACCTGTCCTGTCCTGATCCGCATTGGTCCTGATCTGAATCTGCATCGGTCCTGACCCATTGGCACCGGATTATTCGGTAGCCCTGTCTTTGCCTCAGCCCGTGGCCAGGGCTGGTCTTCGTACCATTCTAGGTAAATATAATCTGTGTGGTATGTCATTGTGCAGTTTTCCTTTTCTCACCCTTCTGAGGTATCAAGGTCTAAAAGAAATCTCGTAATGTTTCTACAAATCATTGTTTTAATTATTATTTTCCTACTTGAAAAGGTTTTAACTGCACTTGTATGAACTCTGGCTAATAAGACTTTGCATAGATAAAGTGTTTAAACTTTCCCGCGTCTGTGGTTATTCATGAAGGTAAATGTTATTTTCTACCTATTATGCTAACTCCCTTGATCCCTTATGACTTTAAGTACAGGTGACAAGGATTGGTAAGTCAAAGTGTACAGGTATAAGTCCTAAGTGAATTAAAATTCTGATAGGCAGGAAGGTAAAGCAGGATTACCGGTTCATGGTGTGTATGTTATAGGCCCAGGTGAGTATGATAAACTGGCTAGTAAACCAGCGCGCCATCAGTATTTCTTTGGCAGCAGAGTTATGGTTAGGGTTTAGTTAGTTAAGATAGGTAGGTAGTCGCGTATTGAATATATTGATTTTGTATTGATTTCATGTATTAACCAAAACCCGTTTGTATTGTTCTTTGTTGTCTCAAAGCCCCGGGGATATTGAATAGTGGGTGGTAAAAGGAAGCCACACTACAGTGAGGTTACTTGTCTGATGAAGTAAGTGCAGATAGTTAGGTAGAACTTGAAGCACTGGTTAGGGATTATTTTCTGATGTAAAAGTGAGAATAAGTGATAGCAAAGAGGTTCGCTGGTGAAATTTTGGCCTTATATCACCTAGAAAGCGTAAGTCTGAAGAAGTAACAGGTACTTTGATGCTTGAGTGAAGAGTAAGCTAAGAGATTTTACTCGTAGTGCGTGAAGAGTAAGAGGAAGGGTTTTACTCACAGCGAAAGAAACTGTCTTCTCTTTGAATTTAGTCAATCAGACACAGTAGCGAATGTTTCTATGTTGTTAATTAATGAGATGTGCATTTAAATTGAAAAATAATTAAGTGATTATATTACCTTGCAAAGTAGGGAGACAGTCGCGGGTGCTGCACTGACGTCACAAAGAGCCGTGCTGGGATTGGTTGAGGCAGCAGGTGTGTAGCTGAGGTAATATTGTAAAGGAGGGGTGAGTGCAGAAGTGTGAGAACTCGTCTCACGGGAAAAGCCGCGCAACCATCGGTGGAATCGATTTTAAAATTAAATGTTAATTGGTCATTGAAAATAAGAAACGCGTTGGTATTGGAAAAGCCTTTTAAGTAAACAATTGAGTATAACTGCAAATTTAAATTATCGGCACAAATTATATGTGGCATTTAGATCCAACAGTTATAGGAAATCGACCTGATAGGAGGTACTTAGGGTTTGCACAAGAACAGTACATAAGAGGAAACCCATTTATCATGTACGGAGAAAAGAGAAATTTTTTGTTTTTTCAGAAAATAAATAATTATTTCAGAAAGGATAAAATCATTAAGACAAGAGAAGGGATTATTATTCCACCACCAAATACACCTGCATCATACATGATGATAGAAAGGGGCTACCACACCTGTGTATGGTTAGAAAATTGGATAGAGTTCACGAAGGAAGACGGTATACTAGCATTTCCAGAAAATTGTACCATTAATGGTAGAATTTTATACAATTTGTGAACTTGCATGAATGAATTAGATCCCAGACCTAGATTAACACAGTATGAAGCATTAGAAGAATGGGAAACTGAGGCTTTTGAGCGAGATAGACCTAGAAGTGACAGGAATTGGAGAAAATTCTATCCCAGATTTCCACGAGAGACAAGAGATAAGCAAATGAAACAGTGGAGACAGTCCATGTTGGTGGAAGGATTGTATCCTGTATTGACCACAGAAGCACCATCAGGAAGTAAAAGTACAGAGAAAACGTAAAATCTAATGACTGGTGGTGATTCAGAAGATGATTACCTTGAGGATTTGTTAATGGAAAATCCACCACCTTATCATGAAGAAACAATTAGAGTTAACCCTAGTGCCCCGTTCTTAAAACCACCTTTGATTCCGCAGATTGTACATGAAACCTGAATGAATGAATGAATGAACCTCAACTTATAACGCGCAACTTTGCCCTACGGGCGTCAAGGTGCCTAACCAGACGTAGTCCAGGGTCAGAGGGCATGCTTACTGATAGGCCTCGATGAAAAGCCGCGTTTTTAAGGCTTTCTTAAAGAGGGCCATGGAGGGTTGAGTTTTTAGCTCGGAGGGGAGGTCATTCCACAGTTTGGGGGCCAAAGAGGAGAAGGCCCTTCCACCCCATCTTACTCTGTTTGTTCGGGGAACAGATAGGAGGTTCTTAGAGGCGGAACGAAGGCTTCTGCTAGGAGTGTAAGAAGTCAGGAGGGAGCCAATGGCTTCTGAGCCTCCATCAGATAGGGCACTGAAAACCAGGCATAGAATTTTAAAAGAGATCCTGAAGTGGATCGGCAGCCAGTGCAGACTCTTCCTGGCGAGAGTGGCTGAGGAGGTATTGGGACATCCAGGACGAATCTGGCAGCCGCGTTCTGGATAGTCTGGAGGCGTAGGATAAGGCTCCTATTAATGTCTGCATACAGTGCGTTGCAGTAATCCAGCTGTGATGCAACTAAGGCAACCACGGTCTGTTTGCGGGCTTGGGGGGGAGAGATAATGGGCGATTTTCCGGAGAATCTTAATGACTCCCCAACAGGTAGACACAGTTTTGTTGACCTGCTGTGTCATGGCCAGTGATGTATCGACAATCACGCCCAGATTGCGAGCTGATTTTGCGGGCATAGGACAGGCTCCCAGAGAGGGGGGCCACCAGTCGTTGGACCATATGTCTTGATCTTTGCTAAAGATCAAGACCTCGTTTTCTCTCCGTTCAGCTTCAGTGAGTTTAAGATCATCCATTCGGAGACTGCCTGCATGCAGTTCCTGAAGCTGAACGCGGAGGTACTCACCGAGTAGGAGAGGGACACCATGATCTGGGTGTCATCGGCATATGACACCACCTCCATCCCGTGCGAACTTACCAACCTGGCAAGTGGGGCCACATAGATGTTAAAGAGGGTCGGACTCAAGGCCGACCCCTGTGGGACCCCACATTGCATAGGCTTAGCAGGGGAGAGGAACTCTCCTAGCTTGACCCTCTGCTCTCTTTGGTTGAGAAAAGAGGTCAGGAGGCTCAGTGCTGGGCCCTCCACCCCTATCTCCTTTAGCCGAGCTGTTAAAGTCAAGGGAGACAGGGTGTCAAAAGCTGCGGTCAGGTCGAGTAAGACCAGCAGGGTAGTCTGACCTCGGTCAACCTTTGATCGAATATTGTCTACCACTACCGTGAGAGCCGACTCGGTGCTGTGGAATTTTCGGAAACCATGCTGAGATTGATCCAAAAACCCAGAGGCCTCAAGAAAGGAAGTCAAATGCTGATTGAGATGGGATTCAAGCATTTTAGCTGGGGCAGGCAGCAGCGATATCGGTCGAACGTTTTTAAGGGTTTCGGGATCCAGGGTCGGCTTTTTAAGTAGCGGCTTGACTATGGCCTTTTTCCAGGCTGCTGGGAAAATGCCCTGAGTCATGGCACAATTCATTACCTCCAAAATAGGGGGCAACAAGGTTTCCCTACATTCTTTCAGGATCTTCAAAGGGCAGGGATCCAGTGGCGAGCCTGACTTGGTTCTATTTAGGAGAGAGTCTAGTTGCTCAAGGGTAAGGGGAGGGAAGTGGGTCAGGCTCTTAGAGGGAGCTTTTCCCCAACATTCCAAGGTAGGTTGAGTCAGGAAGGGAAGGGGACTCATTAGGACTCTCTGTGCTTCGAGAGTAGAATAGATGTCTGCGATTTTTGTGTGGAAGAACTGCGCGATCCTGTCGCACAGCTCTTGGGAACCTATGATGGGATCGGGAGTTTGTAGAGAGCACAGAGAGTCAACGATCTTAAATAGATTCCTAGAGGAGGTAAGGGACGTTGTGAGCTGAGAGAAATAGGCCTGTTTTTCTTTAATGACCCTAGCCTTGTAGTCTACAAGCAGAAGCTTATGTCTTTCTCGATCTTTAGGGTCCCAGGTTTTCCGCCATAATCTCTCCTGCCTCCTACAGCTCTGCCTTAAGAGCCTAAGAGGCTCAGTAAACCAGGGGGCTGATGGTTTCGCCTAGCTGAATAGCGATAGGAGGCAGGGGCCAAAAGATCTACTGCTCTGGAGATAGAGTTTGCAAGCTCTAGCGCAGCATCACTGGTATTCTTCGTGGCTGAGGTAGAGGTCTGCGCTATGAGAGGGGTAAGAGAGTCGTTCGTGATACCCCTATAGTTCCGTTTAAGTTCTTTATTTGTGAGACCATGGCACAGGGAGGGGAGGGGGAGAGTTTAAATTCCAGAGGAACCGCCAGATGGTCTGACCACACCAAGGGGATGGGTGGGCCCGTAGAGAGTCTAGGGTCATTGGAGAACACCCCATCTAAAATATGGCCAGCCAGGTGGGTGGAACTATTTACCAGCTGGTGGAGGCCACAAGCGGTCATGGGGTCCACCAAGGAAAGGGTATCCTTCAAGCAGAGATCATCTAAATGAAAATTTAGATCCCCCATAACCGTAAGGTGAGGTTTGCCAAAGTAGGGTTCTAAAATTTTAAAGAGTTTGTGGCTAAAACTGGATCTGGGACCGGGGGGTCTGTAGATGAGGAGACCGGAAAAGGTTGCTGAGGGAGAAGAGGATATCGAAAAGTGAATAGCCTGAAAAAGATCTGATGGAGAAGAGAGAGTTTTAATGCGGCAGACAGATGAGACTTTATAGAGAATCGCCAGCCCTCCGCCCCTGCGTCCTACTCTATCCAATCTGTTTAACGCATGGCCCTCAGGGATAGCGTACAGGAGGTCCGGACCAGAGGATTCGGACGCCCATGTTTCTGTGATAAAAACCCATGTAGGGTTCCTGGCTGTAACAAAGTCGTGGAACGCGATATTATTTTTAATCAAAGACCTGGCATTGATGAGAAAACCTTTTTCTGTGTGAGTGGTAAGCGTGGGAGGTGTTTTAGCCAGAGTCCGTCTTTTAGGGGTGGAAGAGAAAGAGGGCTCAGTATGACTAGAGTAGCAACAACAAATAGGTGAACGAAAGAAAGATTCCGGGGTGAGACTATGGTGGCAGGGTAGGAAGGAGGGTTTAAGTGCGACTATATCCCTATAAGCATAGGACCACGTTACCTGGCTGCCCAGCGATGTCGTGGTTTCCTCCCTGTGCAGCCCATTCTGCAGCCCGTCCTCAGCGCGGATGGGCGCAGACGGGCTTGACTTTGGCGCAACTTCGGCGCATATTTGCTGTGCGCATTCGCTGTGCGCGAATAAGGTCATCCCAGTAATTAAGAGTCGAATTAGAAGAAATTAGTGCTGGAATTGTGGGATTTGAAAGGCTAAATACATTCAGTAAAGAAGAATTGTTATTTATATGTAGAAGTATCACTCAAAATACACAAATATTCCATGAGAAATTACTTAATTTGGCTTCTGACATGGAAACTAACAAAGGTAATTCTAAAGTATTGCAGAAACCTTTTCCAAGCTGAATTTTCTGAAAAAGATTTAGAGAACATGAATGTGTCAGGACGAAATTTGCAAATAAAAGAATTATTGTCGTTGTTGCAAAAATGGGGAGACTTAGACAGATGGAAAGCTGAATGGACAAAGAAAAAGGAGGAGGCTGCATCCGAGTATTTAATGAAAGAACCAGAGAAAGTAGAAAGGTTGTGCCCAAGGAGAGAAGTGCCAGGAGGAGGGTATGTACATGTCCCATGGACCCAACAGGATATTTTGTCATTCCCAAATGACTTCTCAAAACTTAGGGAGAAACCAGTAGAATGGTACAGGCAAGTTGAAAGGTTTGTAAAAGTTTCAAAGGTATTGTTAAAAGATTTAGATGGTTTATTTGACATTGTCGTTCCTGCAGATTTATGGACTGAATGTAAGATTACAGTAGATTGGCCAAATGATGAGTATCCTAGAGACCCAAAGAAACGAGTCCCGTCAGATGATGTTATGAAAAAATACCATCAAGTAATAACTTATTTGAAATGAAAGGTACCCCCAAAAGAAACAGATTGGACAAGGATAGACAGAATTACCCAAAACAAAGATGAATCTGTGCATACATATTATGAACGCCTTTTACAAGTATTCAAACAGTATAATAGGTTGGAGAACATTGATAACAAAGACATGACACATTTTATTTCTCAGTTTGTGTCAGGTTTGAGGCCAGAAATTTTGCAAATGATTAAAGACCATAAAATATGTTGGCAAGCAAAGCCTGTTGATGAAATCCTCAAGTATACAAAATATTGTGGGGATGAAATTGATAATAAACGAAAGAATTTAGAAGAAAAGGTAATGTGGGCACAAGTCAAATTAGCAGAGCAGCAGGAACTTCAGTTAAGGCAGCAGAAAAATAATTCAGGAGGACAAGGAGATGGAAGTGGGGGCAAACCCAAGGGAGGAATGAATAGAGAGAAGGCAAAGAAAAAGTTCCCCTGTCACGGGTGCGGAAAATTGGGGCATTGGAAAAACGAGTGTAAGGCTGTACAAAGTAAAAATGCCCAAAATGAAAATTTAAATCCACAGACGCAGAATGAGGTGTCAAGGAAGCAATAGCAACAGGTAATACAAAACCAGTTACCACTTGCCCCTATGCCAGATTTTAGGAGTCAAACCAAATACAGTGTGGATGCCACAAATTGGGGGAAGTGGTAAGAAAAACACGGTGACACCACAATTTCTTTTGCAAGATACATTTTTCGAGGAGGATAGTTACTGACGGTACCTGAGAGGTGGGGAAAAGGAATGCGTACTTGGCGCATCCTTGCCGGTAGATCAGTCAGGTCCATACATTGAGAGAAAAGTTGAAGGAAATGATGTTACCTTTTTGTTGGACACTGGTGCTACCCGGCCTACTGTGAGAACAGCAGACATTCCAAACCTACCCCTCTTGGGAGAAGCGATCCAAGTAGTGGGCGTTTCTAATAAACAAATTAGGACCCCTGTTACAGAACCAATGGAAGTTCGAATCAGCAATTAAAAAAAAAATGCATAAGTTTGTCATATGTGACTCTAGTCCAGTAAACTTACTAGGTATGGACTTGTTGTGCAAAATGAACTGCACAATCTTTTGCACTCCAAGTGGTGATGAGATTCAAACCCCAGATAAAGATGGAATCTATAAATTAATGTTAGCTAAAAAAGAAGCTGAAATTAAAAAGATTAGCATAAAAGATTTACCAGAAGAGCTGCAAAATACCGTAAAGTCTAATGTGTGGGATTTTACTGGAAAAGAAGTAGGATTAATGGCAAATGTCGATCCAATAAAAGTGACAGTGAAAGAAGGTACAGTTTACCCTAATACTTGACAGTATAAAATAAGCCCAGAAATAAAAGCAGGTGTTGCAGCAGAAATTGAGGGATTGGTAGAGCAAGGGATTCTAAACGAAATAATGAGAAGTCCATGTAATTCACCGATTATTGGCATAGAGAAATCGAGCTGGTATTATAGGGTCGTACAAGACCTTCGCAAAATAAACAAAATTTTTGATCCTTGTTGCCCAAACCCCACAGTGATTTTGTACCAGATACCATGGGGTGCTGGATGGTTCACTGTAATTGATTTATGCCATGCCTTTTTCTCCATTCCATTACATCCAGACAGTACATTTTTATTTTTGTTCAAGTTTGATGAGCATGTCTATGTCTAGAATCGTGTTCCTCAAGGGTACACTGTAAGTCCGTCAATTTTTATTCAAATTCTAAAAATTGTCTTTAATCTTTGGTGATGCCTAGACATTCTGTTCTGGTGCAGTATATAGACGACCTATTGGTCGCGTCTAAAACCCAAAATGACTGCATTGTTGACACAATTGAATTACTGAATCATTTGGCTGAAGGAGGACATAAAGTGTCACCTGAAAATCTACAATTTTGCACCACATCCGTGAAATATCTGGGACACCAGATAGAGAGAGGTGTCAGAAGAGTGACTTCAGAAAGAATCAAAATAATTAGAAACATGAATTTGCCCCAGACACAAAAAGAAATCAGGATGTTTCTTGGAGTCGAAGGATACTGTAGACAGTGGATTGTGGGATTTGCAGTCCTAGCTACACCTTTGAAACAAATGACAAAGAAAAGAGCAAAAGACCCAGTAGAATGGGATGAAGAGAGCATGACTGCTTTTCTAAAATTACAAAACTGCTTATGTTCAGCTCCAGCATTAGGGATGCCTGATTATTCAAAATAATTTGCACTATACTGTGATGCACGAGACAATTGTGCACTTTCAGTTCTGACCCAAATCCATGGTCTAATGCGACGTCCTGTGGCTTACTTTTCTACTACACTGGATCCAGTGGAATCAGCGTTGCCCGTATGTCTGAAAGCGGTAGCTGCATCATGCATGAGTTTAGAACAGAGTGTGTGATGTATTCCTATAGGTTCTGTATCGATCCCCCTATTCCTGACCCTATTCTGGTTAACAAGTTAACTAGCAGCCATCCCATGATGCAGAAACCGTTATCTGATTACGCCAGACCACGGCACAGGAGCGCGTTATCTGATTAGGTCATAACGCTTGCCATCTAATTAGACAAGCAATATTCCTCCAGCCCCTGATAAGGCATACGGAGTTCTCAAAACAAATCAAACCTATAACAACCTGGGAAAAACCCTGCGGCCATTGTTTTGATTTCACCGAGAACTTCAGTAAAAGAATGTGCTAACGACCAGCTCGTATGACATCCTTATTGACGTATCTATGTCCATCCTTACGTCAATCTCGGCACCTTACAGGTATAAATATTACCGATATTGCCTTAAGCAAACACACGCGGTGGTGACGAGATCGGAGCAGCGAGACTTGCCGAAGCCCACTGACGCTGCCCCGCCTTCCTGACGCGCTGAGAACGAGACGCTGCCTTTCTCCTGCCGAGAAATCCAGCTCCGGCGCTTCCGAGCAGCCCTTGCAGGCAGCCTGGAATATCGAGACCAAAGATGAGAGATACCATCCCTCAATCATCCTAGATTCAAGGTACGGAACTGAATAACCCCTTGCAGAGAATTCTTGAGTCAGTCACTTGGCAAAACAAACTTAACTTCAACTGCTACTTTCTATCCCCGCCCACGTATTAGGCTTAGGTCAGGTACACTGGGGTAGGCGTAGTTAGAAGCACCAGTTGAGTACGATTAGTCAAATGTTTATATGTATGTATCTATTTTATCCATTTTAAACCACCATATGGCTTAGAAACCATATAAATGTTTTTACAGTATTATTTTATACTTCTGCTTTTATTGTATGCACTTTACTTAACCATAAGTATTGCAATAATATCGATTCATTTCTCTTGTACGAGAAAAGAGACTTATCAATAAATAACATCTTTTATTGAACACGCCCGTCTCTTCCTTTTCTCTACAATCTGGTGAAACTAAGAATGCACGTACTGACTGAGTAAAATAAGTTGTCTTTTGTTTTCACACGACTCTAGAGATACACTCTTGATTAGGGGAGAGCAAAGTTGTCATGTTCTATGGTTGTCAGAAACTAAATCCCTTCTTGTCTATCCAGGGAGGTTCAACTCCTCCTTGCCTATTCGAGAAAGTTTCTAGTGAACTCTGAGCTAGCTGGCAAACCCAAAACTTTAAGTCTAATATCGACAGTAGAAGACCTAGTTAACGTCTGGTCTAGGTCTATACTATTGGAGGTATTATTCCAATGCGCAGAGCCTATTGGGATAATAGGAACTACACTACATGGCGCCCAACGTGTTTGGATAGGCGATAAAACTAACGCAAGACTTTAGAGTAACTCAGTCGTGCTCTTTCACTCAGACTCCTTTTTCCCATAATACTCCAAAGACGTCTGGAGTGGGTGAGAGGTAAAATCCGCCAAACCTCGCAGGAGGGAACTCCTATGTATGGTTCTTGGTTCAATCAACGTTGAAGGATACACTGTTCCAAAATATTGTGCATCTAATCTTTGTTTCCATAAGAAACCTGATCTGCAAACAAACAGAATAACCTTCCTGACAGTAAAATGTCAGAAAGTGAAGATGAAAGAGAGAGAGCTAGATTAGCAGCTGAAGTAATAGAAGCTGATAATACTATGCAAGAAGCAGACCCGGATATAAAACTCATCCCGGTCAACATAAGAAGATCTATAACGTTAAAACTTATAGACAATGGACTGACACCAAGAGGTGGTACAGTCATATTCGTAATTGAGGCACACGAATATCGGCAGACAGAGGTATTCTATTCATGGATAAACTTTCCAGCAGCAAATGCTGTAACAAAGGAGTTCCACTATTATAAAATAGAGGAACCACCGGATACCTACACTCCTTTCGAGGAAGTGGAAGTACCACTTAAATTCCAAGAGCACCTGCTCTTGTTTAATGGCGCCCTAAAACATAATAATCACATCACCAGGCTCGGTCCACTAGGTAGACCAGGAGCAACGTGGCCGGTCCTAGCCGGATACACACCACATCCAGACATCGAAAGAATGCCTGCAGCAGATGTTTTAGTACAACTAAAACAATTAATTAAAATATATAGACAACTAGTCCAATATGTAATGCGGACTTCAACTATCCAACCTGTAATTAAAATTCCACAGCTGACCCCACATCAGGGGAACACAAATAAAATTACACCACAGAACATACAGTCCTGCCTAGGTAAAGTACCAGCTAAACGGGAACAAATACCATTCTGGTTAGCACAAAAAATCACCCAAATAGAGGCGGTGTTTCCAGAAACCACCCCTGTGGATAAACACAGGATTCTGACTATCTGTCTTCCAATGGGAATCGCACCACACGTGGAGGACTGTGACACTTGGGGTACAGTCTTTGCTTCCATTTACACAAAAACACATGGAGTACCATCCATGTCAGTAATACCAGATGTGCTAAAACAAATTCAAGACGAATACGGTCCAGAACCCGCTTTAACTCTCGGTATGAGATTACTAAAAGACTTCAAGCAGGTCTCGGCAATATTACTAGCCAACATAAAAGGAGAAGCAGCGAATGTGGCGATCCGCCAGAGGTTAAAAGAGACACCAGCTGAAATTGCCAGAATTATAGAAAAATCCTATGAAGAACTAGGTAGAGATAGTTTGGGTGGAATACCAGTGAAACCCCAACTAATTGAAAGTCCTGAAAAAATATTTATTAAAAATAATCTAAACAGTCAAAAGAAGAACTGGGATGGAAACAAACAATCCAATCCAAAAGAAAAAAGATTCCAGTCCAGAGGAAGGTCTCCTCGGCCGAGAGAAAGATCTCCGGACCAAGGACCCAAGTCGCCCCAAAGGGAGCCCTCTGTGAAAAAATACAACCTTAGAAATAGGGATAACATAAAGAAACCTGATAGATATCAAGATTTTGATACACGTCCCTCTCAATCTTTTCAGACTTCCTCGCAGAAATCGGAAAGAAGAGGACGATCGGAACCCAGGGAAGGGCCGTCAAGTCCAAAGACAAGGAACCTGCTCATCCAAATAAAAAATTACAGTTTCCAAAAAAGAAGGTAGCCAGTATTAAAGTATTCAACAATGCCGAGAATACTGAGGACACAGCTGAAAAACGGAGAGTGGGCTCAGACAATGCTAGACAGCGCAGCAGAAGTGAGCATAGCACGCAAAGTCCTTATGAATCATCTGGAGACAGTGGACACGAATGAATACATTCAGGTGGAAACTGCAGACACCAGAGTTAGCAAACCTCACAAAATATATGAAATAACTTTACGTATAGAAGGGGATAAGACTAGGAAAATAAGGGGCCTTTTTTGGGATAATCTCTCCAAGGGCTATGACATCCTTCTAGCTGAAAAAGATTGGCCACCAGAGTTTGTCAGGGAGTGCCCACATGGCGAAGAAATAATTATGCCTGCCTTCTCAAATCATATTCCAATTCATAAAAAATATACACTTGCAAGAAAGTGGGCAGTAGCTCAAGCTCCTGCTTTATATAAAAATCATGTAGGATGGGATGAGGACTCTCCTCCTCACAAAATCCAGTTAAAATCACAACCTACTGCACAAAGGCAGTATCCAATCAAGCAAGAAGCTAAAAAACAGGTAAAAGAAATTCTAGATCAACTAGAATACCAGGGGGTGATTGAAACTTGCACCTCACAAATGAACAACCCTTTGTTTCCTGTCTCCAAACCAGACAATTAATATCGTCTAGTTTTGGATTACAGACACCTTAACTCATGTTGCAAAACCTTTGCAGTACAAAACTCGCATAGTGCTGCACTAATGAATAACATAGTGCGCAAAAAATATAAAACAACATTAGACATCTGTAATGGATTCTTTTGTCAAAATATAGCACCAGAGAGCAGATACTTGTCAGCGTTCTCAATAAATGGCGCTCAAAAAGAATTCTGTCGGTTACCCCAGGGGTACAAGAACAGCCCAGGATTATTCTCAGCGAGAGTAACAGAGTTACTACAAACATATGATGACGAAGCATTATCGTATGTCGACGACATATACCTAACAGACGATGACTTGGATACTCACTTGAAGAGAGTGAACACCATAATACTTGGGTTCGCAGCAGAGGGTTACAAATTCAACTTTAAAAAATCTAGAATTGCCCATCTAACAGTCCTGTTCTTAGGATATGAATTATCAAGTGAAGGCAAAAGCCTGGCTGACAATTTCCTAGAGAAATGTGGCGTACTCCAAGCACCTAGAACACTAAAAAACCTACAGTCAATTCTAGGCTTCCTAAATTTCGGAAGAACATACATTGCAAATTACGCAGAAAGGGTCAAACCCCTTTATGATCTAATAAAACCAGATTTAAAAAAATCAAATTGGACTCAAAAACACACGGAAATTCTGAGATCCTTACAAACAGATATGTTAATTAAAACAAAATTAGAAACACGTGATAACACACGCAACCTTGTGATTCGAGTCATCCCAGGAAGATGCGGATTCACTTACCTGACCTCTAATGAGGGAGAAAAGGTACCAATTGCGTTCAAATCACACTTATACACTAAAGCTGAAATGAAATTTAGCCCAACGGAAAAAATTCTTACTGCAACACAGACAGCTATAGCAAAAGAACGAGCCCTTTCACAAGGTAAACGAATAATCATCGTGACACCAATACCAGCCCTGGAGGCGGTAACAAAGGCAAGCATTCTGAATGCTAAAGCACTCCATCCGAGATGGATACAATGGGCTAATTCTCTTGCTGCAATAGACGTGGCATACGAATTTGATCCTAACTTAAAAACACAAGAGTTTCTCCAATACGAATTCGAATGTCCACTGCCGACCGAAATTCTGCCTCTAGAACATTACGGCTGTATAATATATACAGACGGATCAGCACAACCCGCAGTAGGAGGTAAACAAGCTTACAGTGCTGCGTGCGCGATTGTTAAAGGTCGCTGGCACGTAGGAAAATTTAAACCACTGGTCACTAAAACGCAATCTCTAGGAGATTGTACAGCTCAGCGAGTTGAATACTAGCATTTAAGATGGCGCTTGAAAATACAGATCGCGAATTCCCCACACTCATAGTGTGCGATTCATACTATTGCGTTCAGTCTTACAATGAATACTTACAGATCTGGCTTCAGAATGGTTTTAAGGATGCAAAAGGAGGCACAATCAAGCATAAAATGCTTTGGGAACAAGTAGTTCTTTTACAAAAGGAACTACCAAAGACTCACGTGATACATACACTGAGTCATCAACGTGATGGCGTTCACATTGCAGGGAATTCATTGGCTGATGAGGCCGCGAAGGCAGCTGTGCAAACGGCTTCCGTAGCTGCCATCACTCAGTCAAAAACAAAAATAGACAGCGATATATTACAAGCTGTCAGCGCTACAGTAAAAGATGCGATAGAAACACTCCCGAAAGGCTTTCCAGTAAAGTACTCATACATAACTGATGCGAATAATGTTCCATTTGCTCGAATCCCTGGAGTGGGGGGATAGAGTAATTCCAAACATGGAACATAGGTTAGGACTCATCATAGCGGCACACGAAGGACTTGCTTCTGTACATGCTGGCGTCTCAGCCACAGTATCGTTATTAAAACAGAGATACTGGTGGCCACAAATGAGAAGACAAACCAGGAACTATGTTCTAGAATGTGAAATATGTCAAAAAATGAAAGTATCAACAGTGAGACGACCAGCACAGACGCCCCTTCTAATCTCGGATAAACCATTAGCCTGTGTTTACCTGGACCACTGTGGTCCCTTACAAAGGGATGGTAACTATAAATATATCTTGGTCGCAGTGGATTCATGCACGAGATTCATATGGATGTGGCCCCAGCGAACGGCTGACGCCAGAACTGTTATAAAAGATTTGCGAGTCTTTATCGGCACATACGCAATTGGCATGCTGCATTCTGACCAGGGTCCTGCTTTTAGCTCTAGAGCTTATAAGGAGGCCATGGCCAGCATGGGCATTGCATTGCGGTATTCTTGTCCATTTCATCCCGAGGGATACGGGATGGTGTAAAGAAAAAACCAAGGCATAAAGCAATCTATAACAGCAAAGGTATTAGGTTCGGGAGCTGGGTGGGTCAAACATCTAATAAGTGTCCAACGTAGTCTAAATAACTTGCCAAGAAATTCTCTGAGGGGATTCAGTCCGTACGAATTACTGTTTGGGACTAGGATGCTAGTCTTAGATCTTGACAGTCAGACTTCAGTGGTGAAAGAAAAAAGCTTTGATATCAAAGATCGTTTGGCTATTTTACAGGACTTAAACGAAACAAGAAAAGACCTGAGCAACATAAAGTTGAAACAGCAGCCAACAACCACTGAAGAACCACCACCTGTCCCAGCAAGACCTGTCTGGATTCCAAAAGTCGGGGATCTAGTCAGAGAAAAGATCGCGGTAAAGAAGGAATTTGGGCCTTCTTACAGAAAAGCAGTTCCTGTCTTGTCCATCAACGGGACAAGATCAGTTGTACTACCGCCGCTTGCTGGTAAAAAGGAGAACCGAGTTGTATCCATCGACCTGGTAAAACCATAATCATGTGGCCGATAACAAACAGTAGGCCAAGTGGACTCCCGATAAGTAGTAGAACACCGAGGTTTGCTACAAGTACAGAGGTGCTAACTAAAAGGCTAATCACATTCGAAACGCCTACAGAACAACAACAAGGACTATGCAACAATGCAATGGGCCTCACACCTCTGAAAACCCAAATAAAAACATTTAGTAGAGACACACCAACCTACAATGAAGTAACAAATGAATATGCTGAAGCTGCAAGAAACAGTAATCCTGAAGCAATTGGAACAATAGACAGAACGGCATCCGGCTACTTCATCAACTTTGATGATTCTTCTGAAGATCTAAGTGAATCAAAGACACAGCCATCAACAAAAACTTTTAAAGATAAAGCTAAGGAACTTTTGAAACAGCTGAAAGAAACCTATCTGATTTCTCCATGGATTGAATATTGGGTGTCCTTTGGTGTATTTATCCTGATACTTTGGCTCATCATGATACTATGTTTGGGACGCTTCATTGAGGGAAAATATGCTAAAAAGGACACAGCAAGCCAGAAAATCAACTTGATCCTCAAGCCACACACGTCTTCACACGTCAAGAAAAGAGAACTTTCTTCAGTCAATTTCACAGCCAATCCTATACCGGGTGGGGTAGCATGGGACAATACTGACTATGAAATTTATGGTCCGTTTGAGATCCTCAAATATCCACACCAAATCAAGATCTCATTGAGTGACTTTGTAAAACCAAACTCATTTGCTGATGATTGGGACTTTGAAAGTATTAATAACATGATGTCTGATCTAGTGATGTCTGCTAAATTTACCAAACATGATTATTTGCAGGGTTCATCTAATTATGATAGTATGTACTGCTACAACCACTATGGTAACCATTTTCTACATAAATCTGCACAACCTAGAAATGTTTTAAATTATAATCAATGGGAACATTGTGCAACCCCTCCAAAAGGAAGCTCAAGAACCTTTTATGACAAATATTCATACTTTTCAGGGTTCAACACAAGTAATGCTGAAACATTTTATTTCAAATTGTCAAATAAGACAGGAACAAAAACCATGCTTACAAACACAAAATTGATATATTCGGACTCATTTTTTGAACAAATGAATACATTTGGTTTTGATTATTGGGACAAAAATGTTGAAGTAAAAAGTGTTTGGGGTACAAAAGAATGGCAAGTACAAGGTATAGAATCATTGTTTAGAGCCTGCATGATCCCAGAACAAATTATATTCTTGAATGAAACTATTCAACAAACTACCTGTCTTGGATTAGCCAAAATCAAAGACTTAAATAAACCGTCTATTCCAAAACCAACAATGAACAGCAATAACTCTGCAGATGAAGAGATAGACGTAAACTATGTATTAAACCAAAACAGAACAAATCCTGATTGGAAACAATGGTTCATCTGGCCCACAGATACTAATAACTGTCAAGACAGATTCCTGAACAAAACACAGGGGTTCAAATTGACCAGGCCAGACCCTAGATATTCCCAAAGACAACACCCAGGGATAATCAGCACCTACAGTGTGGGAAAACTCTGCCTTCAATGGCTAAAAACTTCCACACTGACAGAAATTAAGCAACACCTAACTTTACTTACTGATGGTGCTGACTTGCGTGATTTCATTATGGGACCGCGCAAACAGCGTCAAAAACGCTTCATAGCAGCCTCTATATATGCAGCTTACAACGAGGCCTGGAAGATAACTCAAATTGAGACAGCAGAAAGTATACGGGAAATTGACCGTATTAATTTGGAAAAATCGCTTTCTGTAGTGGACAATGGGTTAATGACTCTGTCCTCCAGAATCTTTTCATTGGACAGCATTGTGTCATCAGCAATCGACATAATATCGCAAGACTTACTGTTGTTACAACACGGTCAGTCTCAATTGCGTTCTATTGTACAGCTTGGCTGGACGTTACAAAATCTGCGTTCAGGCTATGTGCCTTGGCGTTTAATCAACACAACGTCACTATTCCATATTTTTAACCTTACTGATAAACAAATCAGTATGGCACAAAAGGGTGCTGATTATACAATCCTGAGCATTGAGAAACTCGAGAGATTACCATTGACAATGTCAGAACGACCTGTCATTGAATGGATAATACATGGGATAGTTAATATTCCGATATCTACTTTCAGGTTTCAATACTGCCAAAAATATATACAGGCTGGCATGTACGAAAAATTGGGAAAAGGGTACATTAAGACAACATGGAACTTGCCCTATTCACATGCATGTGTCAGTAATAAAGGACAGAAAGTGTTTCTTAGTGGCAATAATTGTGCGATGTCACTAAGCGGTACACTTCTGTGTAATGGAATTAGTTTGCATGGAGCCTGTGAAGGGAACTCAAATAACCTTTCATGTCACCAGCTAGGCACACCTGCAACAGAGATAGAACCATTCTTTAAAAGACTCTATAACGGGAGTTACATTCTAATTGTGGATCGCAGATGTTGTAGTCTACTGCCCGGGGTTCCTTATCTCGTTAGTACGACTGCGAAGGTCATGTGCTGTGGACGCTTATTGTTCCCCAGCTCCTTTCCAGACAGGGAGGCAAGAGCATGGCCTAACTTAAAAATTACTTCTATTCGAGTTGATACTTTAAGCAGAATGAAAACAGTGCTTCTTCAGACGCCGACCAGGCTCACGTCATCAAAAGAAACGTATGATCTCCTAGTCGCAAGGACGACTGCAGAGATTCTCTCATTGTTATCAACTAATTCCCCCATACATTTCGCAGAAATCCTGAATGAAATCTTAAATATTTCTGATACCAGTGGAGTCTCAAATGTATTTAAGACAGTATTTTCGATGGCATTAACACCATTCAAAGCCATACTGGGTATTTTTCCAGACTTCGTCCATTCGATTTTTGGAGGAGTTCCCCTCATTTTGGGACTAATTGCAGGAATCCTATTCTTGGTCCTTATATTTCGTTATGGCAAACCATGTCACAGACAAAACACCTGCGACAAGGGAAGAAACAATCCGAGCCATTGGATACCGGGACCGGATATCAAAAATCCTGGGACTAACCCGGCTTAGAGACCTGAACATGACTTGGTTTCTTTCATTTCGGCCGATATGGCAAAGATGTGTTTTACCTGTATTAAGGTGCATGCTGTGCGGAGAAGAATGCGTGTTGGACACCTGTCTGACGCTACAATCGGATGCGCCAATGGATGCAGAAACATTGTTGGGTCCGGTAAAGGCTCATGCATTGTGCTGCCCTCAACGGCTGCCAATCCTGATGACGGCATTCGTGGAAACTTCACCACTACGAATAAGGGGTAGTGAAGATCAAGATGAAAGCAGCATCGATCAGGTACAACCTTCTGTCAGCAATACTAATCAAAACGTCAATGGAGACAATCATGCACATGAATGCATGGTTACATCTTTTTCCGAGTTAGTGGAACTCTCACAGGAAGCTGTTGACAGCTTTTTCAGCAGTCTCAATGATATGATGTTCTCTCCAGAGCAGAAATAATGACTCTTGAACAAGCTAGCACACGGCGTTCCCGACACCTTGAATTTGGCCTTCAACTTTAATAATAAAGTGGCAAGATCAACTTTTCCTCCAGTCCACGGACAGCAATTTTTTTAGCAGCCCCAAAATATATATTTTTTTAAATTTTACGGGACACTTTTCTTCTGCTTAAAGTAGGAACTATTCTTAGAGAACTAATTTCTGTTTTTAGACATTAGCTGCCCGCTGGTATGTTCATAAATATTTTTTTTCTTGAACTGTGATGGAGTGGTCTCGAACTTTTCTTCTGTATTAAGAGCCATTTCATGTGTAATTCTCATATTCGATTACTAATAATGTATACATGCGTGATTAATTTAGCATTAGTCTACTGCTTAAGTGCATATAGTACATATGGCTATTTTATTTTCCCGTACATTACATAATTTCGAAATACATTATATGTATTTTGGGGTGGTAAGGTATACACGATACTCTACAGTATGTTTTACTATGCCTAGATTCGTAAATATGGCCATAGTTAGCGTGGAGTGGGTGTGATGTATTCCTATAGGTTCTGTATCGATCCCCCTATTCCTGACCCTATTCTGGTTAACAAGTTAACTAGCAGCCATCCCATGATGCAGAAACCGTTATCTGATTACGCCAGACCACGGCACAGGAGCGCGTTATCTGATTAGGTCATAACGCTTGCCATCTAATTAGACAAGCAATATTCCTCCAGCCCCTGATAAGGCATACGGAGTTCTCAAAACAAATCAAACCTATGACAACCTGGGAAAAACCCTGCGGCCATTGTTTTGATTTCACCGAGAACTTCAGTAAAAGAATGTGCTAACGACCAGCTCGTATGACATCCTTATTGACGTATCTATGTCCATCCTTACGTCAATCTCGGCACCTTACAGGTATAAATATTACCGATATTGCCTTAAGCAAACACACGCGGTGGTGACGAGATCGGAGCAGCGAGACTTGCCGAAGCCCACTGACGCTGCCCCGCCTTCCTGACGCGCTGAGAACGAGACGCTGCCTTTCTCCTGCCGAGAAATCCAGCTCCGGCGCTTCCGAGCAGCCCTTGCAGGCAGCCTGGAATATCGAGACCAAAGATGAGAGATACCATCCCTCAATCATCCTAGATTCAAGGTACGGAACTGAATAACCCCTTGCAGAGAATTCTTGAGTCAGTCACTTGGCAAAACAAACTTAACTTCAACTGCTACTTTCTATCCCCGCCCACGTATTAGGCTTAGGTCAGGTACACTGGGGTAGGCGTAGTTAGAAGCACCAGTTGAGTACGATTAGTCAAATGTTCATATGTATGTATCTATTTTATCCATTTTAAACCACCATATGGCTTAGAAACCATATAAATGTTTTTACAGTATTATTTTATACTTCTGCTTTTATTGTATGCACTTTACTTAACCATAAGTATTGCAATAATATCGATTCATTTCTCTTGTACGAGAAAAGAGACTGATCAATAAATAACATCTTTTATTGAACCCATCTCTTCCTTTTCTCTACAATCTGGTGAAACTAAGAATGCACGTACTGACTGAGTAAAATAAGTTGTCTTTTGTTTTCACACGACTCTAGAGATACACTCTTGATTAGGGGAGAGCAAAGTTGTCATGTTCTATGGTTGTCAGAAACTAAATCCCTTCTTGTCTATCCAGGGAGGTTCAACTCCTCCTTGCCTATTCGAGAAAGTTTCTAGTGAACTCTGAGCTAGCTGGCAAACCCAAAACTTTAAGTCTAATATCGACAGTAGAAGACCTAGTTAACGTCTGGTCTAGGTCTATACTATTGGAGGTATTATTCCAATGCGCAGAGCCTATTGGGATAATAGGAACTACACTACAAGTGAGTCCATCATAATGGGACATCCTGTAACTGTGTATGTTCCACATGCAGTTGTGATTCTATTGACAAGAACACGTACTCAGGACCTAACTCCTAGTCGGCTGACTAAATATGAGCGAGTCATTCTAGGTGCAGAAAATGTGATCATTTCCAGATGTACTGTCCTAAATCCAGCAACACTGTTACCTAATTCTCAATTTGAAGAGATAAAAGTAGAAGTCGAACATGACTGTGTCGGCCTCACAGAGTGCAGTACTAAACCACGCCCAAACATACAGGAAGATCCAAAAAAAGGGTCAGATTGTTAGTTATTTGTGGATGGCTCATGTATGCAACATGAGGAAGGAGGACTGAGTGCTGCTTATGCTGTGTGCACATTGGGTGGTATAGTTGAAGCATCCTATTTACCAGGAGTCAAGTCTGCACAAGTAGCTAAATTGATCGCTTTAATAAAGGCTTGCAAAATTGGGAAAAATTGGAAAGTAACCATATACACAATAGTCTGTATGGTTATGGGGTTGTGCACGACTTTGGCCAACTCTGGATGCAACAGGAGTTCTTGACTTCTTCAGGAACACCTATTAAAAATGGACAGTTTGTAAAGGAATTGCTGGAAGCAATTCAATCGCCAGAAGAAGTGGCCATGGTCAAGTGTGCTGCTCACCAATCTGGAAATGACAAAGTGACAGCTGGTAACCGTTATGCTGACCAGGTGGCCCAACATTGTGCCAAGTACAAAATGGCGGTAAACAAGAAAATTGATGTATGTGGAAACAGCTGCCAACTTATGTTGCTAGAGGTATAAGATTATGGGAGGAAGTGGGGTATTTACAAAATGAAGTAGAACAAAAAGAAAAGGAAGATTGGGAGAAAATAGGTTGTCAGAGAAGGGCTGAAGATGGTGTAATTGTTTACTTGGATGGGAGACCTGTGTTACCAGACTGTATGCTTGCTCCTACGGCTAGGATGTACCACGGGGACACACATAGGTAGAGACACGATGTTCAGGCAAACTTGGTTTAATGCGAAGTTCAGGAATGTAGCAGAGAGTCTTTGCCAGAGATCCTTTACTTGTCAACAAATGAACCCTGGTAGGAAAACTATAGTTTGCCCGGGAAAAATTGGAAAGGTAGAAGTCTGATTTATAAGACTACGGATTGATTCCATTCAGTTACCTGCTTGTCGAGGATTGAAATATGTCCTTATCATTGTCTGCCTGTTTTCAAAATGGGTGGAGGCCTCTCCCACCCGAAGAAATGATAGCTTACCTGTAGCCAAACTTTTGTTAAGAGAGCTGATTCCTAGCTTCAGTTTTCCAGTAACGATTGAATCAGACCGAGGGTCTCATTTAATAATGAAATAATTTGTCTGATGCGTGAAGCATTTAAAATTGAGCAAAAGCTGCACTGTGCGTACCGCCCAGAGGCTTCTGGAGTGGTAGAACAAATCAATGGCACAGTCAAATCAAGATTGGGAAAGATATATGAATCTACCCGATTAGAGTGGCCTGATGCTTTACCTCTTGTTCTGATGGGACTCAGAAGCATTCCAGACAAAAACACAGGCTTGAGTCCCCATGAGATACTCATGAAAAGATCAATGAGGCAGGCGTGGGTACCAGGACACAAGCTGATAAACATAACTGATGATTTGGTATTGGAGTACTGCAAAGAGCTGGCTGATCAAGTGCGTTCTATCTCTCACCAGGTTGGGGAAGACGCTGTGGCCAGACAATCGACCTGAAGTAGCTGACGAGGAACAACCGAGCACCAATCAGGATGAATGGATTCCAGTAGTCGACATACCTGAAGATATTGTAAGAACCAGAAGTCAAACATATTTAGATAGACAGAGTGATAGTGAGGACGAGACAGGAATAGAAGAACACACTCAGATTACAGAAATCAAAGCCAATTAGTAATACTGAGGAGGACCAGATAAGGAAAGATAAAGGTACTCAGACATACAAAACACTCACCAGAACTGCTGAGTCTGAGGAGGGACAGACAGGTATTAGAGTAAAGGTTCAGGCAGAAGAAAACCAAGAAATTACAAGACCTGAGCAGGACCAGACAGGTATAGAAAAATGTCTTCAGGAAGAAGAAGGTGAACAAAGTAAAAGTCAAAGTGAAATTCAGCAAACTCCTGAATAAGGTCAGATTAGTTTAGAAGAACCAATCCAGGCAGAAACAACAAAAATAATAAGATTCAATACATAAGTGGAGGCAGCACCAGGGATGAAGTCACAAATTGGCCACTTTATTTCAAAAGTTCTTTATTGATCTTCATAAAAACACAGGACAACAGCCAACACGTTTCGTTCCTGTAAAAGGAACTTCCTCAGGGCAACAAAACGTGTAGACTTGTAGGATGAACCCAGAGTTATGGCCTGGAAAGTGATAATCCCGATCTTATTGTCTATCGCAAGATCCAAAATCTCTACAGTATCTGTACATGGGCGCAATTCAATAATCTCTTACGCAGGCAAATTCTCCAGGCTCAACAGTACACAGCCCGTGTCAGAGTACCATAAGTTTAGATGTACAGAAGTCTGAAGATGGAATTTTAGTAAAGAAACTACATCTAAGTATGATGGTCCTGTAGTGTATACAGCCTCGCCAAGTTGAGGCCAGAATTAGATTACGACAAATTTAAAAGTGGTAATTTTGACAGAAGGAACAGGTAAAGATACAGAAGTCCACACCATACAGGACGTCTTTACTGTGGGTCCTTCATTTTATATCCCAAAGAGATCATGATACATCTCAGACGTTGGAATCCTGCGCAGGCTTCCGATATTGTGGTTTGTGGCATCTGTAACTCTGCGCAGAAGGACAGGAGGATTCCAACGTCTGAGATGTATGATGATCCTGATGGCGACTATGAGGCCCACATCTATGTATCTAGAAGTCACTTTGTGTCCTTTGGGTCTGGGGTATAGTCCCAAGATACACAATTCCCATGTCCAGTCCAAAGCACGTTCCGTGCACTGGGTTAAGCAACTGATGACTGCACCCCAGTATGTTTGAATAGCAGTTCATGACCACAACATGTGCAATTGGTCTGCGCCTACCTCATCGCATCTCGCACATTTAGCATCAGTGCGGTCAAAATTCCTATTTATATGTTCCGGTGTCAGATAAGCTCTGTGGATAATAGTATAGAATGAGCCAAACCCTGACGTTAGGAGGGATTCGCGTAGGGCTCTCAAGTATATTTCCCCATTCCCCGTCTGTGTCGGGCCACCACACATCCGTGTCCCTGTGGGCTAGGATGGAAAGTAGTTGAGGCGATGTGTGGGTTCGGAGAGATTCCGCAAACCACTTGGTTAGATGACGGTCTGTGCCAAGCTCGTGTAAATATTGTATAGATAAATGAGTGGCAAGTTCCTGCGCCATATCGCCCCACAGTGCGCTGAGTGTATGCACTATTGTGGCATGCAATAGGAACTGACCCTGCAGTAAATCCAAGCCCTCGGCCAGGTCTGTGAACGGGATGAGTAGCCCATCGCTGTATAGCTCAGTTAGCGTCTGTATAGCCGCTTCTTCCCAGTGCGTAAGTTCTGCGCTTGTTATTGCCCTAAGCCTCCTGGGAGTGCCCAGTATAGGGAGTGATGGCGCATATGGAATGCATGGCGCGTGATGCAAAGGCAGCATCAGTAGCATTGATAAGCCACCCGTACCAGCAGCTATGTAGGTGTACTGCCTGTCCGACCCAGATGAAACAGTGTCACGACTTGGGTATGAGTGAGCCTGGGCGTGTGCGTTGCTGTGTCTACAAGCTGGCACGCCCTGAGCCAACGTACCATCCACTGGAGCATACTTAGTTAGGAGAGTCCTCCCTGGGTGGTCAGTGGATACATTTTAGCTAGTGACACTCTGCTCCACGATCAATGCCATATGAACTACTGCATGTCTGATAATATATGTTTTTTTAAATGGCGGATTAAGGTGCAATGGCAGATTTGTGAAGTAATAAAGGAGGCGCGGCAGGACCACCATTTTTATTAACACAATCCTGCCCATAACAGCTAACGGCAAGGTAGTGCAGAAGGACATCTGCTATCTTATCGCTGTAACAGCACAAATCAAGTTGCCTTCGAGGAGATCCTGCGGGTCCCTGTATATTAAAATCCCTAGATATCGGAAAGCTTCAATCTGCCAGTGGACAGCCCCACCATTGATGATTAATTGTGGGTCAGGGGTAGATTCTACAAATGGATACAGGCATGACTTTTCCTAATTAACCTTCAGTCCTCAGTGAACTCGAGGATTTTGACCTCAATTGCCCCACATGACTGCCCCACATTCCTGAGATATATCAACAGGTCATCCACAGGTAAGGAGACCGCATGTATGGCGTCTCCCAGCGGTATTCCCCAGTCAGTTCTGTAGAGGGGAGTGCCCCAGCCAATGGCTCAATGGCAAGCGCGAATAACAAGGGACGGAGTGGACAGCCTTGTCTATTGCAGCGTTCTATGGGAACTCGCTCGAATACATATGGGCCTCGGCCCAGCACCTGGCTGAGGTCAGCCCGACAGAACCTATGCGCCCTCTCCACCACGAAAACAGGAGAGAGCATGCCCTCAGGCATCAACGATTTCAGCCTTCAGTGTACGCGCCTGCGTCTCCACCTTCCATGCCCTCCAGCAGACCCACTAAGCGTACATTATTTCGCAGTGAGCTGCCTTCTGGGTCATCCATTCTGCGCTCCAGCGAGTGACATCTAGCCATAAGGTCACTTACTTCCGCGGATACTGTTGTGGCCACCGGGGCGATCTCCTTCACCTCCTCCTTCTCCAGCTCATGGACCTTCCCAGTCAACTATCTGTGATCAGCGTGCAGGAGTGTAAAATCCGATGTGACTTTGTCAATGTGGCCTTCAAGAGACATGCGGGTTTGCTTCAATCCTTCACTAATCTGTGTCACTCCCTGAAGCACAGAGTCTATCTTTGACTCCAAAAGGGTGTCTCTGGGGGCACCCGGCATGTCAGATTCTTGGTGTGACTGAGTTGGGCCTGACGCTGAGCGTGTAGGTGCTGCTCCCGCGTGCTGTCTGCCCATTGTACTGTGAGTGCAGTGTCTCTTGCGTGTGGGGGGATGGAGTAATATTCTGGGCTTTTCCCCTCTGGCCACTCTCCGGAGAAGTCCAGTCTGTGCAGTCCATCGGACGATCAAGTGCTGAGCGATGCACAATTTTTTCATATGCCTCATCCAGCCCAGTCCGCCGGTTAGGTCCGTGCGCCCACTCTGTCAGTCCAGGGTGGACAACCTGCTTGTAGGCTCTTAATTACACCCCCGGCTGTGTGCATGTGCATAGGAGTAAACTCCAACCTTATCACTTTCCTCAGCATGCCCATAGAAGGCTCCGGGTCTCCCCACAGCTAGTTCTGAGCACAGTGACTGTGAACCCGCCCAGGGGGGCTAAACATCCGGGCCATGTGGTACCCAATCCATTTGTTGGATATGACCTCCCTCCTTATCTTGTTGCTTTCACCAGGGCATTGTATGTTTTTGTTGCGTGTATATACGGGGACGCCCTCACCGTCTTGACTCTGCATGCACCACCATACAATGACGTCAAGTCTGCCCCCGCAAGTTGCGGCATTATACCAGCTTGTAAATAGGCCTCAAATCTTCTCACTGCCACATCGCATACTTTGCCAATGCCCAGGGTGCGCGGAGTCCCCCGGCATGCTTACGCAGCCAGCAATAGCTTAGCCAGCACATACCTTTTTTGCTGAATGTGCTCACTGCTTATTTGTGCAACGCCTTGTGATGCAGAGCACGGCCTGGGCCCACACCAACATACAGAGCCTCACTCGTATTCCTCGACTCCTTTACGCTTTCATGTTGAGGAGAGCACAGGCCTCAATCGCGCCCGCCTCCAAAGTCGCAGTCGGTACCAGTGTCACCCATCACGTCCGAGGCCATAGCAGGCAGCTGCTTATCGTGGTCAGGGGTGGCCCTCAACACCGCTGCAGTTTTCGGCCGGTGCCAGGCAGAGGCCGCTTCACATGACCCACGATACGTCTGCACAGCTGGCAACAGGCCACGATGTTCCACTCTGCCATTTGTGACCTCTTCCTGTTGATTCCAGCCAGTCACCCGCAGTGTAGTGAGGTCTTACCCGGTCATCCGCGTCTCCCGGGGTCTCTGTGCTCCACTCCAATCTCCTGCAACAGCTCCCAGCCGGGTGAGCAGGAACTCACTCCTGTGACGTTCAGGGCCAGACTCCGCACTTCACACTATGCCCGTTGGCCTCCTACCACATCGGTGGGCCGCCACAGTTCAGCTTCCGGCAGGGTTGCCGGGTAACAGTTTCAGTGATCCGCCATCTAGTGTTACCGCACAGTTCCCAGCCCGGGCCTATGGCGCCATCACCACACAAGTGGCCATCCAGCGGCGAAGATGGCACTTAGCAGCCCCAAACTGGCTACATATGCCCACGCCTGCACCCCTGCTCTGATGGGCTGCTGTAGGTGACACGATAGCGCTGCCACGCGCAGCATAATTGCTGGATTTGCGGATCGCGGGACGGGGTCTCGTTAGTGTGCGTCCGCCATCTTGGCCAGCTAGGCACGCCCTTCCGCAATGGCTCTCTTAACCAATACCAGGGCTAATGCAAACATTTTTGGCTACATTTCTTTGTTTTCGGTTTAGTATATAGGCTCAATAGGTATCCTTCTAACTTGTGAAAGTTGGGTCTATTAACCACACCCCCCTACTAAAAGTGTGTGTCACAATGGGACAGCTTCAAACCAGATGCAGAAAGTCAGCATCAACAACCGAGCATCTGCGACATGTCTGTTCTCCTGTCCCCATGGTGGTATTCAGCCTTAGAGAGGTTTTCCATGAGTGTGTTGTCATGCAGACACTGAATTAGGTGCATTTGAGTCTAGTGTTCAGAGCAGTGGCGTAGGAAGGGGGTCCGGTGGGTGGGGGCCGCCCCGGGTGGCATCACTGAGGAGGGTGAAAAAATGGCAAAAATATATGTTTTAAACACATATTTTTGCCATTTTTATCAAGCCGGGGGTGACAAGAAATTTTCCGCACCGGGTACCACATGACCTTGCTATGCAGCTGGTTCAACGACACTAGATGGGGAGAGAATTTGGCCTAACGGCTAGGGCGGTCAACCTCGAATTGGAGGAACCGAGTTCGAGTCTCGGCAATGACGCTGAACATCCTGTGATCCTGGGCAAATCACTTAATTTACCAGTGCCTAACAAAAAGGAATGTGTCCTCATGTAACGCAACTGGTGCTATGTGAAGCGCTCTGATACCCGATACCAGGTCAAGTTTGCGCTTTATAAAACTCTGTAAAAAGAAAAAAAAATAGGTGCGACTATTCCAAGATTTCCCCCAATCTGTATCCTGCAGGGGTCTGCCTATCCTTGTTTCCCAATCCCTCTTAAATCCTGACAAGTCATTTTTAGTCTGTGATACACAGCATTAATATAGCCCCAGTACCATTTTGCAACTTTTCCGAATGTCAGGACAACCTGCAGTGCTTCATCAAGTTGTTGTTCCCCAGGCCCCGTCCTCCAAGTATTCTGTAGAGACCACATTAAGGCCCAATATGTCAAAATTCGGTCTCTAGTGTCTGTCGCCCCATCTACCGGCTCTGAACCAGCTTGTGCATTTAACAGCCGCGCCAGGGAAACCCCCACAGACTCCCTGGTCTGAGCAGAGCGTCTTTCCAGCCCGCTCAAATCCTGCGCTGCTCTCATTCTATGACAGGGAGTCTGTGACGCTGCCCCAGTGCTTGCTGGGACCAGGAAGGACGAGGTGCGATGCGGGAGGTGGGCGGCAGCTCCAGGTAAGTGTTTATTTTTTATTATTAACCCCCCCTGGTGCGCTCTCCCATGCCCCCTCCACCCGCCACACCACCTCTTCATTGCTCTGGTGGCCCAGTTTCTGTCCTCGCTTTTAAGAGTGTTGTCTACATAGCACTTGCCTAAAGTGAATATGCCTGCCTCAACCCAATCACCAATTTCTGTGTGCTATGAAGTTCCCTTCCCTAACAGCTGGGCGTCCATTCAGTGGCAGGGCTGGAGTTTTCTCGAGTTTTCTTTACCAGCTTTCGCCAACATTGTTTTGAAATGGGAGGAGACTTGCTTTTCTCACTAGGCTTCTCAAAGGTCCAGTCATCGTTGCTATTGGTGCTCTCTCTTGTTGCACCTTGTCTATAGACCATATTTCCTATAGGTCAGGGGTCTCAAAGGCCGGTTCCGGAGGGCCAGATCCATGCCAGATTTTTAGCATATCCCCATTTAGATAAATGTAGTTATTTTACAAATCTGGCATGGGTCCGACCCACTTTGGAGAACCCTGCTCTAGGTGTAGGCTCTCTAACCAGTTTGCTAGCCACTTCAGTTTCACGCTACAAGATAAAGCTCATAGCCAGGAACCCCAAAGCCTCCTTCTCTTATAGGGCGTTGTAAGTGTGGAGGGGTGTTCATTTCTCTTATAGGGCGTTGTAAGTATGGAGGGATGTTCACTGCCTGTCACCACCTCAGATTAGTTCTCACCAGAGCGAGGTCTGTGTCTTGAACCATGTCGGTGGAATCCAAAACAAATTTTAAAAAAATACGAATCTCCATAACAGACTGGGCACTTGTAGGGATCCAGATTGAGATGAGGGGTGTACTTCAAGGTGTTTATTACATACCAGGGGATGCTGGCTTGCCTGCAGTCCTGCAGCCCCTCGGGCATTCATTTTTGGGAAGAAGTGCTTTTTCCTTAGAGAGTGACCCACAGCAAGAGAGAGAAAGGCAGAAAGAAATGAGGGAGAAAAAGACTGAAAAACAGTCACAAGTGGTAAAAGCAGTGTTGAAAAGGGAACTGCAAGTGATAAAGAGACCGAAGTGTACCTTGGTGGAATAAAGGAGCAGAGGGTGGAATCGAGACTAGCATACCTGCCAACCCCGTGCCTCAAAAATACGGGTGAAGTCAGGTGTTTAAGAGGGTGATTCCATTAAGTAAGGTTAACAGAAAATAATTTTGGGTGGATGATATAGGCATAAGAAGCAAAATACTCTATTAAAGTCCATGGAGGCATTTTGTTTATCAAGTTAGTGAATGGAAGTAAAAAATGGCTGCCACCCACCTAAAGAGTTATCAGGTATGAGACTAGACTGCCCGCCATTTGACAATACTGGCATTCCGCTAGTGGCTTAATGAAACTTGAGGTGGCCCGCTGCAAAGTACAATGCAGGGACTGTGGGGGGCCTTTGTTACGCCACTATATTCAGTAGAGTCAGATGCAGGCTCCTAAGAAAAACTTTAGGACTCTGTACTTACTCATTTTTACCCCCGAACGTACTCATTTTTAGGTCGAGCCTGGGCAGTGCATGCGCTGCTCTGCGAGGCATGCTGTACTCGAGTATGAACTTGAAGCTCCACCCACTCTCAGCACATCTTTTCAATTTGCTCCTGTTACTGTCCTTTCTAATAGGTTGCTTCTGATTCATTAATAGGTTTGTTAGTCCCTCCTTAGTAACGCCTTGTCTGCAAATGTAACGTCCCATGAGGACTGGACTTTTTACTTGAGTTGTTGCACGGTCTGCTTTATCTATTCTGTGAGAACAATTTTCTTTAATGCATTTCTCCTATTACAGGCACCACGTGCTTTCCTGCAAGGGTGACCGCTTTGCCTCCGGGTGCTGTGCTACGGTTTCAGCATGGTGCCCGCTTTTACATTTTTATTAGAAATAGGACGAACTTTGCACTTTTCATGTACATCAATTTTTGTTTTGGGGCAGCGCGGCACACTTTTACTATATTGTACGCACACCTTCATTTTCTCCCGAACTTGCCCCTTTTTAGGTCGAGGCTAGCATGCTGTATCCATTTATATTGCTTGCCTTAACTTTCCCTTCCGTCTCTGCCTCTTTATATTTTTGGTTTTATCCCCTCCCTCTTCACATTCAGAGCCCTTTGTAGTAGCGAGTAAGTGATATTTATTTAATCAATTCTTTAGAGTTTAGAAGTGTATATATGTCACTGGATTCTATTTTATGTCATGACATTCCAGTACTTATCCGTTGTATTCACTTTATGACTTATCTTTCACTTGATAAGATGCAACTTACTTTTATCCAATAAAGGATATTGAATTCTACATGTAATTGATTTATTTAACTATAATACTACACCCTTCCTCACCCTCCAAGCCCAAATGCATCTGTCGGTTTCTCATGCTGGAGAGCCAATGCCAAGACCTCCCACTGCGGATCTGCCCCACCACAAGCACCCACCCATTGCCAGCCTCTGTTTACTTCGGCGGCGGCATGTGCAGGTCATTAACCCTTTCCCCCTCTGCCGATAGTTTCAACTATGTGCAGTTCTAGGCGTGCTGGCACTTTAAATTTGCCCTTCACCAAGCTCACGGACAAACTGCGGTTTACAGACCCAGGACCCTCGATAGGTAAGATTACGGCAACTGAGTTTCTGTTTGGTGTAGGGGTAGACGAGTGCTTTCAGAGACGGCGCAATACTTTTTATTTACAAGTATGTACACCTGGCGCCAAACTGCAAACTTGCTCTGCCATAGCCCCTGTGCGGCAAGGCTCGGTCTGCAGCGCATGCAGCAGCGGTGCGTCCATTGGGGCGTAGGGGCGTAGCCCCACCAGCCACCATGGACGCATCGTGGCCGCTGGCCGCAATAAAATACATTGAATACTAGCAATCAGCCGCCGGCGGGAATTGTGTAGGGGGGTGGCCTGCTGCAGCTTGAGTGACAGTCCACACTCAGGCTGCAGCAGACCGTAGGGCACAGTTTCGTTGGGGAACTTATAGTGCGCATGCTTGGGAAAGTTGAAAACTTTCACAAGCATGCGCACTGTAAGTTCCCCAGCGGGACCCAGGGGTGCTTGTTTGGTGCCACAGCCAGGGTTTTCTAAGGGTGACAGGGCGAGCAGCAAATGTGCCTCGCTAGCCAATCCTGGCGCTGCATGCAGCGCCAGGATTGGCTGGTGGCACACTGGCTCAGGCTCAGTACTGCATGGCCAATCACTGTGTGACTTCACTGTGAAGCCATGCAGTGATTGGTCATTCTGGACGTGCGCTGTGACGTTTGCCTGGCTGGTTGTTGCACAGCACTCACGGGATCTCGCCAGACCTGACTGCGGGGATAAGTGTGGTGAGTAGCAATTGTCCTACGGGTTCCAACATTAATGTGGCCTCTACAAACATAGATTGTGTTATTTGGCTTGAGCTATTGTTGAATATAACTAGAGATAAGCGCACTGCATCTTGATAAATATTTGTTTTATGGGCGCTAACAGTGTGGCTTCTCCTAAGTTGTGATGACGTCGTTTGGCTCGGGCCTTTGGGGATTATGCACGGAATGGGTGGATGTTGCCGAATTTACCAGTACAAGACCTTGAAAAACATAATTGGAGTGTATGCCATGACGGGCGGCAGCTTCCTTTTTCATTGCCGGCCTGCCGCCTGTCAAGTATAGTCGAGTCCTGAGAGGTAGCTGTACAGGTCAGTGTGCCAACTGATTTATTTTAGCTAGGCTGTTTGTATGCTTGTTTGGTCTGGAGCTCCGGTTTTTGCTGGTGATGTACACATAAAACAAAAACCGTGCCTGAAGTAATTCTTAATAAATGCTGTTGCCTGTACCTTGCTAAACACAGTATATAGTGCAGTGCCCGAGGCGAGGTGGAGTGACCCCTCACAGTGTACTGCGTGGAGGTGGTCGAGCAGGCCGCATGGTGTCGGATACTTTTATGGCGCACAACTGGGAGAGCTTTCACATGGCTCTCCCCTCCCAGCATCTGTAAGGAAGGCAGTGGGGGTGGTGCCCAAGTGAGACAGTGGGGATCACAAACTCAGCTTATATATTAGCGAAAAAGGCAGGAGCAGAAGACTCAAAGGGGAGCAGTCATTAAAAGAAGGAACACCAGGAAAGGAGCATTCACCTCATGGGAGCACTGTTTTCTATCTGCATGACGTGTTTTCTACTGACTGTTTGCTGAGAGGTAAGTCAGTTCTCACTTGTAACCTATAGGCAAACTAGATTCCCGTTATAGTCCATTAAATTAAACACGAAACATGGCAGAGCATGTGGTGTATCCGTCAGAGCTGCAGACTTTGGAACTCGGGAACCAGGTTCAAGTCTGGGCATTGGCTCAATATCCTGTGAATATGGGCAAATTACTTAATCTTACTGTTCCTAAAAAACAAATCTGACCATCTATAATATAACTGGTACTCATGTAAAGTGCTCCAAAGCACACTATAAAACTGCAACAAAAAGCAATGAACAGGATTCCAATTTGCACCTCTCAAACCAATTGATGACATCTTTGTTGTGCAGAGGTCATTTACTTGCAGCATTTTAGCAATGGTGTTATTTAGAAAATATTTAGTAACCCCAGAAGGCATGCCTTCCTCTGATTCAGTTGTACAATATCTGTGACGTATTATACATGTGCAGAGTACAGTTAAACTCTAAGATATGAAGGATTTTTTTTCACAATTAGTTGGTACCATTACGATTTACACAAACATGTTTTAATTTGTATGACACGCATATTTGAAGGCACTCTCATATGTAATAATGAACATAAAGAAGGCTCTGTGAAATAAACACTTTGTCTAGGATAACACAATTTAGTGATGCAGAGAAGCTGGGATTTGTCACAGCTTTACCAGGTTCTCACTGAACAATTTGATCACTAGATGGGTATCTCATTCTGATATTGCATATTAATGCTTTGTCTTTAATTCTCGGAGGATGAGATTAGAGCATAGGTAATACTGCCTGCTGCTCAACCATGCTCAATGCTACTTTGGGTGTATGAAGCTTTCCCACACACCCCTGATTCCCTCACAATCCCTGAATCTGGGGCCTGGCTGCAGGGACACACAGCGTCCAGGCAGCACCCTCATGTATGTAGCTTTCTCACACCCCTGCTTCCATTAAAAAAAACCTGAACCTGGGGCTTGACTGCAGTGACGCACTGCTTCCAGGCAACACGTTTATTTAAGGGCAGTAGGTTAGTTTTGCAGCAGTTTTAAGATCTTCTTAGAGTTTCTAGTTGCTCAAAGGGGTGTAATATCTGATATTTATATATGTTTCCCTCTTCTTCATTGCTTGATTTTGCAAGCAAGAAAGTGTCACTCATAGTTGTTGAATGTCACTCATTATAACATTGAAATTCTGAAAATGTCACACATAAGCAATCTTAAACCTTGGCAGCTATGAATTCTATTTTCTGCATCTGCCCACTTCTCCAGCTCTCTTTGAGAGCTGGAGAAGTGCCCCACTGGTCCTCCGTGCTCCCACTCTTCTCTGGTGTGGTCCATCGGCAGCTGTTGGGTCAGCCTTTCATCGTGTCTTGTGTGGTCCTCCGTGCTCCCACTCTTCTCTGGATTGGTTCATTGACCGCTGTTGGGTAGGGTGTGTTGATTGAAAGACGGTGCAGAGCTCACTGGACTTTAAGGGCAGACACTGTACCCTCATTTTGCA
This sequence comes from Lissotriton helveticus, assembly GCF_964261635.1. Taxonomy (NCBI): domain Eukaryota; kingdom Metazoa; phylum Chordata; class Amphibia; order Caudata; family Salamandridae; genus Lissotriton; species Lissotriton helveticus. The sequence goes on from NC_136065.1 coordinate 1,969,865,706, forward strand.
CTCGCAAGTGTTTTTCTGCACATAGCGGCCACCCACATACAGCAACCCACCCATACACAGATCCACCTACACACACACAGAGCCACCTACACACACACAGAGCCACCCACACAACCACAGAGCCACCCACACACACACACGCAGAGCCCCACACACACACACAGAGCCACACACAGGGAACAGGGGGCAGGAAAGCAAGCACAACGAGGGAACAGGGGGCAGGAAAGCAAGCACAACGAGGGAACCGTTGGCAGGAAAGCAAGCACAACGAGGGGGCCGTATTTTTGGGGCAAGGCCACGACATATGAAGTAGATCACCTATGTTAACTTATCACAATCTCGCCAGCGCAGCGAGGCGCACTAGCACTAGGGTATTATTTGTGGAGTTTCGCCAGATGTATATACCAGTCCTACAGTAATTTAAAATGTGTTTCTTTGCCAGAAAAGTGTGGAGTGCCTCGTTTGCTCCCACCTTAGGTGTGAATATTGTTGATCTGAGATTTTCATGAAAGTCTTATAGTCTGAATTCAGCACCTGAGCGTAATAGGACAGAATGTATGAAGCTCTGTGGTTATACTGAATAAGCAGCTACCTATGTTATGCCATCTATTAATGTAATAACTGCACTTCCACAATTGCTTTATTAACCTTCCTGCTTTCTCAAATTTGCTTGAAAATGCACGATTTTTCTTCTCTTTTTTCAAAATTTTCTTGGGGGGGTTAATCCCCCCAAACCCCCCTTTTGGGGTTCGGGCTTGCGCGCTCCTCGCACTCGCTACGGTGCTGTATGCAAATCACATTGCGCCCCACCACTTTCAAATGTCACCCACCGACCCTGAGCGCATGGCCTTTGTGTTGCAGGCCAAGCCCTACAGCACCTTGCCCTTTCATGGCATAGCTTGCTCGAGGCTCACTTTATGGTACACTCCCGTGGCAGGTCTCAAGTTCCAGTGCATATGACGCAGGGCTGGCTCTCTGGTACAGGGCCTTTGAGTAGCACGGCTTGTTCTGTGGCACTCTACCCTTGTATGGCTCTGTTTCTTTGAGGCAGCCTGGTGCGGCAGGCCTCGCAGTGACTTCAGGTCTAAAGATCTAAAACTTCTGGAGTACGGCGATGTAGGAGTACGTTTAGAGGTAGGTGTCTCCAGGTGTTTGAATGCTTACTTTGGAGTCAACTCGCGATCAATGTTTAACAAGCATTTGGAATGCAATAGGTCTCGCATTTGTAAGAGTTTGAGCTATTGAGATTGTAAATTACAATGAATTCTATTTATGTGTTGATTTTTAAAACAAATAAATAAGAGGCACCATCATTTACAATGCCCATTGCGCAAACTCTCGCAAATGAGAGACCTATTGCATTGCAAATGCTTGTTTTTTTTTTTTTACAGACGAAGCACAATAACAAATAGCATTGTGCAAAGATATTCAAAGTGAGTGGCCTGGGGGCCTCGAGGACATGCCAGCGTTCTCTGCTTCCTGAGCCCCTTTGATCTCTCTCCTGTGTTTCCGGGACGCTGCTGCTTTGGTACCAGGCCCAGTTCTAGCGGGTGGGCCGGGTGAGCCAGGCCCACCCAAACATGAGCCTGGACCTATCAGTGAGGGCTTGAAGGCAGGCGTGCAGCAGCATTGGGCTCAAAGGGTGGTGTGTGTGTGTGTGTGTGTGTGCTCCTCCCCCCCCCACCCCCCTGGGCAGAGACTGCTTCCTGGGCGCGCGCACAGACAGTTTTAGAGATTATCGCAGCCAATCCCGAGCACTTCACAGGTCTTTAAAAGACCATTAACATGTTTCCGAGGCTTTGTTTATCTTTTCACCCCTTCCTCTCCACATTGCAAAGTCGACAAGTCTTTTCTTTGTGAACGGTAACCTTTGCCTACTGTTCTGCTGCGTGTAAATTTCTTTGTCTATGCAGCGCTGGAGAAAAAAAGTTTGTTTATTCCTATTCCCCTTTCCTGACCCTGCAGGCGCTTATCACATCAGGCTAAGACACAAAGTTTGACTAAAGGAGTAGTAGGTAAGAGAATGTGTTACTATTTGTTTTTCTTTTTAAAATCTGCACAGGCCCAGCAGGACACATGCTTCGTGCGCTTCATTTAAATAGTTTTTATCATAATCATGGCTGATGCAGGACAACAATAAGACAATTCAAAATGACGAGATAACGCTGGTCATTAATGATCCTGCTGGAGAGAAATCATTTGTCTGTTAGTAGTTTTCAAATGCAGATGAACTGTATTTTTTGTGGAAGCTCAGTGGGTCACTGCCTTTGTCATAGAGATCCTTGTGTTACTTGCAGTTCAGAAGTTACAATCCTAACATAGGACAGTGACTAATGAACTGTCACCAAAGAGCTACGTACAAACATGAATGGTATAGTTAGATCTTCGCTTTTTTGTTTTGTGATATATTTAGAACTTCCTCAGTCTTTCATCATTCTAATATTGGTAAACTGAGTATGTTTGGGCAGATATACATTTTTATCAGTAAAGCTGACCCCCCCATGGAATACTCTATAAATCCTAAGGTTGTGTTTTCCAGACCAAACCCTCTTAAAATATACTGCCCCCCCAGTATGGATGACAAGTGATTCCTACACCTTGTAATCCTCATTGGCTTATGTGAAATTCCCTGTAGACTGATTTACATCCTTGTATGATTCATTATCTCGGTATAATGTGTGCGTGGTGTAAAGTACTGACACACACTACACTGATATGAGTAGCGCTATACAACAAATGAAATGCATATGAGAGAGGGGCTACGTAAAGATGAGGGGCACTGTTGGAGAGTGGCAATGAGGGAATCTGAGGAGGAGGTAGTGGGAGGGGCTACAGACCGATGAAGGGCACTGGTGGAGGGTGGCAGTGAGTGAATCCGAGGAAGAGGTCATGGGGTGGAGGGGGAGTTAGGGAGAGATGAGGGACACTGGTGGAGGGTGGTAGTGAGGGAATCTGAGGAGGAGGTCACGAGGGGGAAGGGCTACGGAGAGATGAGGGACACTGGTGGAGGGTGGTAGTGAGGGAGTCTGAGAAGGAGGTCACGAGGGGGAGGGGCTACGGAGAGATGAGGGGCACTGGTGGAGGGTGGTAGTGAGGGAGTCTGAGGAGGAGATCATGAGGGGGAGGGGCTACAGAGAGATGAGGGGCACTGTTGTAAGGTGGTAGTGAAGGCATTTATGGAGAACGAGGTCAGTGGTGGGGCCCCAAAAAAGACTTTCGCACCAGCGCTAAAGCCGGCCCTGTCAGGGCCTTTCTGTTTTTGTTTATTTAATTAGCAGTTGGGTCATAAGGGCTTCTGTGGAACATACTTTAAAATGCGTGCTAATTATATTTAGTGCTATATTCAATGTTTTAAGTTTGAAGGTGATTTTACAAATGTTTTTACTGGGAAAAATTAACATGGAGCCCGATTGTGGCTGATATGGGGCCCAAGGTCAGCTGTGTGATTAGGTGCACTGGAGAGGAGTAGTGGATAATCAAGCCTGTAAGGGAGAGCATGGCAGAGTCCGGGATCATGTGGAGGTAGTAATGAAGAGGGATTCTCCCTGAAGGCTCCCACAGATGAAGCCCGTGAAGTGTCACTTGCCTGATACTCCCACCTCAGAAACCTCCTCTTCCCATAAAAGGAACATTACATGGAAAAAACACTGAGGGTGATAATATTTAGAAAGAGATTTGAAAAAGAGTGTGTTTTACTGGGCCTTGTAAGACTAATAAGAGATAAAGGAGTGCCCTGAAGCAGGCCTACCCAGACATATATGTGACAAATCGAGCCCGCAGTGGCCCACCCAAATGCACCCTTGGCTCACCCAAATAAAAATTCCTGGAGCCGGGCCTGTTTGGTACCAAAAGAGTTGGATTCGGATTATGATGACAGCTGTTCAAATTGTAACTAATGTTGTTGGGAGTTTGTTTGCGTTTGCCTGTATTAAAGAATGCTTCCTGATATTCCATCATGCGCCACTTCGTGGAGGCCTAATTACAGTAATCAGGAAACCGCGCTAATCGGAGGATTCCACAGGTGTATTTATAGGTGTTATTTATCCTTAATGAATATTTATTATTATTTATTTATTTATTTGTAAGTCTTATAAAGCACACTATCACCTTGCAGGCATCCTGGCGCTGGTGACTCAAAAAGACGAAAGAGTGTCAGAACAGGTGGTCAGACTGCATTACTTGGGAAACAACCAGGTTTTAACCTTTCTCCTAAAGGGAAGAAGCTCCTTAATTTGCCTGATCTCGCATGGGAGCAAATTCCATAATTTGGCCGCTGCCACCTCAAAGGATCTGCACCCTGATCTAACCTTCCTAAACCTAGGCACTCTCACCAGTCTAGCCGATGAAGAGCGAAGCAATCTGATTGGGGTATGCCAAGCAAATTTAGATTGCAGAGAAAGAGGGCCTATTCCATGGAGAGCCTTAAAAACCAGACAGAGGGCCTTAAATTGTACCCTCTGTCTCAAAGGGAGCCAGTGAAGTTCCGCCAGGGCTGCCGACATCTATAGTTGAGAGAAGCCGACGTGAGCAGCAAACCTACAGGGCGAAGGTAGTCCTTGCAGGGCGGTGTCCTGCCAGCACATCTTGTAATAGGTCTAATGCAATATTAGGTTGAGTCCTATTTCTCTTTCTTTGCCTCGTGCTCTCTAGATGTATCTGCCCATGCTGTGTCCTCTCAGTGCCGTGTGCTATCGGATGGCACACATGACACAGGCAGCACACAACATACGTCTTGTGGCACCTTTTTGAATGCTCTCTGCATGTTTCTCCCCATGTCGTTGCTCCAGTATGGGATATTACCCGCTGGAACACACATTTCAGATAGCACATGTGGGTATTGGGGGTCCTTTGTGAACGTCCTCTGCATATTTCTTCCCAAGCTGTGGTTCCCAGAACGGTTGTTACCTGACTACAGACAGCAGAAAACATGACATTTGAATCTCCCATGCGCATGTCCTCTGCATGATTGTGTCTGCCAGTCAGCATATCATCAGATACCATCAAAGGATAAGACCAAAGTAGATAGTGTGAAATTGAATATCCTGTACGTCAATGTTCTAGGGGAAAATTTCCATCTGTTACTGTGCCAGTGAAGCACCCCATCAGATACTGCTACCGTAAGCGTGTCCATGAGTTACTGCTGCAGGGAGCCTTACCACTACCACCAGATACTACTAGAGTAAACATGTCCAACACTTTCCATAAGACAGCACATTCCCAACAGATGCTGCTGCAGCAAACATGGCGTTCCCTTACTTTGCCAGTGAACGTTATCATCAGATACTGTCACAGTGATCATTTCGAGCACTTACTTGCCAGTAAATGTTTCCATCAGATAATATCACAGTGAATCAGTCATGTAATTACTGTGGCAGTAAACACTCCCATTAGATAATCATTCATTAAACATATCCAGCAGTTATTGTGCCAGGGCACATTACCCAATAGATACTGCTGCAGCTCGCATCGCCATCCCTTACAGCGACAGTGAGCATTCCCATTTGGTACAGCTAATGTAAACATGTTCACAGTTACCTGCCAGGACATATTCCCATCAGATACTGCTACAATAAACATGTGCAGCAGTTACTCACAAGTAAATAGTCCTATCCAATAATGCCACTGTGAATATGTTCCGCTGTGTGAGGAAATTGTTTTTGCAGGATCGCCCCCACTTTTTGACTATTGATGCTGGGAGTGCACTGAGGCCTGCTAACCACACGGCAGTGCCAGTGCTCTGATCCTTAAAGGTATATGCTTAATTTACTCACACACAATTGGCTCAAGTTAACATACTTATACGTTCCTTCCTAGCATATGGTACCAGGGGTACCCAGGGCATGTAAGTTAAAGTGTCCTTCATGGGTTGCAGCACTTATTGTGCCACCACGAGTGTGACAAAGAAAAACATATCTTCTAGCCTGGCATTGCAGACTGGTGGAGCAGTTTAAAATTGCTAACCTGATTTTGCAATTTAAACTAATGAGAAAGTCCAGACCTTCTTTATGTCATCCCTAAGGTAGTCCTGGTGAGCCCTAATGCATGATGCTGCTTAGTAAATTGAAGAAGGACTATCCTGCTGTTTCCCACTTGGGAAAGAGAGGCTGCAACAAAGACTGGACTGCACCTGCTGCTCCTAGGCTAGCAACAAGACAAAGAGAGTACATGGCCTTTGGTGCCCTGCTGAAGGAAAAGTTGTCCCCCAAGCCCCAGATAGAAAAGGTGAACTCCATGAGAAAGTTGGCTCACGTCCTGATACAGCTCCAGGGCTACAAAAGCAGAAGAAGCTTCCTTGGCAAGTAATACTTAAGTATATGAATTGTGATGGAGAGAATGCTTGATTTAATTATTATTTTGCACACGATGCCACCTCATTTTGGATCCAGCTATATGCAAGTCAGTTTTGATCCTGTCCAATGGGAACAGTTCAGTCCGAATTGCCAAGCCAGGTCGTTCCTGAACCAGAACACAAGCAACCCATGACCAGTTTCACCCCTGGTTATAGGCTCGTCAGCCAGGTATAGCTTGGTTTCAGTGACACAGGGCCCGATGTAGGTAATAGTGAAATACCGAATTCTTAATACCGAATTTTACAGATTCGGTATTACGAAATCGGTATTTCAGATGTAGGTAAGAATTCGGTAAAAAACACAGAATCCTTAATATTCGTTATTACCGAATCGTTAATTGAGATTCGGTAATAACGAATACCTACCCATTCATTCCTATGGGCTTGGAGGCCCATAGGAATGAATGTGAAGACATTCAGTTTTACTGAATCGGTAATACCAGGAGGTATTTCAAGGGTGCCAGGGTGTCCGAAGGACACCCTGTTGCACCCCTGAAATGTGCATGTGTGCACATGTGGCACACATGCATGCCCTAAGGGCATGGATGTGTGCCACATGGCATTTAAAAAAAAGCAAGAAAGTGCTTTTTTAAAGGAATTCGATAATTACCACCAACTTGAAGTTGGTGGTAATTACCGATTCCTTAAGGCCCAAAAGCACTCTTTTATGTGCTTTCTACATTGCATTTAAGGAATCGGTTTTACCGATTCCTTAAATGCAAGGCCAATAGGGAATCGGTATTAAGGAATCGGTATTTACCGATTCCTTATTACTGATTCCTTCCCTACATCAGGAATGGCTAAATACCGGTAGGTAACTGTGAAATATACCGAATTTCACTGTTACCGACCGATATTTGGCCACCTACATCGGGCCCACAATGTGCACAGGACCCACGTCTGGGCATACCCATCACACTTAGGGCGACATAGTCTAGTATAAAAAAAGTGATGAATGTAATGCTTGAATTAATCTCAGTCACTGGTAATTACTTGGGGCAGCATCTCAATCCATTGTTATTTTTCACTGCCACCTCAATTTGGCCCCAGGTATATGCAAATCAGTCTTGACCCTGCTCCAATGGGAACATATCAGCCCGAACTGCCAAGCCAGGTCCTCTCTGAACAAAAACACAAGCAACTCAGGAAAGGTTTTGTCCCTGTTATGGGCCCATCAGTCAGGTATAGCATGGTTCCAGTGACACTGTGTGCCCAGGACCTACGTCTGGGCATACTGATCCTACTTAGGGTGACATACTCAAGTATACAAAAAGTGATGGATGGAATGCTTTAATTAATCTCAGCCACTGGTAATTATTCAACAACATCAAAATCCATAGTTATTTTGCACACCATGCCACGTCAGTTTAAACCCAGCTATAAGCAAAAAAGTCTTGACCCTGCTCCAATGGGAACAGTTCAGCCTCAACTGCCAAGCCAGGTCCTCCCTGAACTGGCACACAACTCAGGACCAGATTCACCCTCGTTATGGGCTCTTCAGCCAGGTATCGCTTGGTTTCAGTGACACACTGTGCACAGGACCAAAGTCTGGGCATACCCATTCCACTTAGGTTAACATGCTCAAGTATACAAAAAGTGAGGGATGGAATCCTTGAATTAATGTCAGCCACTCAAAATTACTTGGGGCTGCATCCTTATCCATTGTTGTTTTACACACCATGCCACCTCAGTTTGAACCCAGCTATTTGCAAATCAGTATTGACCCTGCTCCAATGGGACCAGTTTAGCCGGAACTGCCGCGCTAGGCCCTCCCAGAACCAGGAGGCGAGTTGGTAGACACAAATGCTTACTCGCCTCTGACCGCCGAAGTGCTGCTCGGGAGACCAAACCCTGACAATCAAAAGGTTCACCCAAGTATGCTGGACCCAGGAGAATCATCAAAGTGCAGTTTGGTCGCCCCATTTTTTTCATCTGAGACACTAGTCGGAGTTAAAAGGAACTAGAGGTTTTGCAGAGACCAGTAGACCAGTGGCAACTGTTTTTTGGTGGCACTTCACCAGTACTTTGAGGGATAACGAGCTCTGTGGCCATAGTCACCCCACTGTGTTCCTAGACTGAGGGTTGGCCCCAGGAAGATCCCTGATGACTGGCTCAGCATCCTCATTAGCACTGGGATGCCTTCAGGTAGCCATGCACTTTACAAGCGCTTCATAATAATAATCCTCACCATCTTCAGCATCCTGTACACCTTGCATCAGGACCACTCCATTGATGTCTATGGCAGTTTGCCCATGGAGCCTGGAACTGAACTGGAGACTGATTTTACTGCAAGGTTATTGTCCTTCTAACCCTTACTGGCCCCTGTGACTTTTCCTTGCTGGAGCTGGTTGCCCAAGGCAGGCCAGAGTACCTGAACAAATCTTTGTACATTTTTTTTACCGCAACAGTTACCAATGCTTGTTTGCATTTTGAGTGAAAAGCAGTCATTTAAGATTTCTAAATTAATGTATACCTCCGGAACCCTCAAGTGTATTTTGTTCATTGTGGTGTCTAAAAATACATAAACATTAGATATATTGTTATAAATTGGAGTTGGATTTCCTTTGTGCCATGTTTCTTTCTTTTTCAATTGTTTTGGAATTTCTAAGTGCTTTGCATTTGATCTTTTGTTGTAGCGTGACTGCTCAAAGCCACGGCTACCCTAGGTTGAACATAGATTTTTACATATGTGCCTGGCTAGACCCAAGGCGGGTTTGTGAGTTTATTACACAATGAGGTTGCACAACCACACCATATAATAAGCCTCGCGTGCAGTTACTGTTCCCGTGTCCATTTCAATCCGATACCGCTGCAGTAACCATACCTAGCAGTTGCTGTGTCAGTGACCATTCCCAGTGGATACTGCTGCAGTAAGCATGTCCAACAGTCACTGTGCCAGGGAGCATGTTCATAAGATACAGCTACAGTAAACATGTCCTGTGCTAGCGTGAGAATGAACATTCCCAACAGATCCTGACACAGCAAACATGGCCCTCCCTTACCATCCCAAACTGCCACAGTGATACGTGCCAGCACTTACTTCCCAGATAAATATACCCATAAGTTAACGTCACTGTGAATCAGTCCTGCAGTAATTGTGGCCAGGAAAATTACCATCCAATACTTCTACTGTAAACATGTCCAGCAGATAGTACGCGAGGAAGCATTTCCACCAGATAATGCTACTGTAAACATCTACCGTAGTTACTTGCTTGTAAATATATTCCTAACAGGTAATGCCACCTTGAATATGTTCCCATCAGATGTTCGTACATTGAACATGCCCAGCAGTTACTGGGCCAGTGACCATTCCTAGCAGATACTGCTACCTTAAACATTCTAAGCAGTTACTTATTAGTAAATATTCCCATCAGACATTACAGCGCTTAGAGACCTGTTGGTATTAGGCGCTTTACAAATCACAATTAAGATTAACTACTACAGTAAACATCTTAAGCAGTTACTTGCCAGTACATATTCCCATCAGATACTGCTACAGTGAACATAGCCAGGAGTTACTGGGCAAACTGCTATAGTAAGCATGCCTAGCAGTTACTTTTTAGTAAATATTCTCATCAAACACTGCTACAGAAAACATCTTCAGCAGTTACTTGCCACTACATATGCCCATCAGATACTGCTACAGTGAAAATGCACCGCAATCACTGGGTCAGTGACTATTTCTAGCAGATACTGCTACAGTACCCATGCTCAGCAGTTACTTATTAGTAAATATTCCCATCAGACACTGCTACATTAAACATCTTCAGCAGCTACTTGCCATACATCAGATACTGCTACAGTAAATATGTTCGGTAGATACTTGCTATTACATTTTCTTATGAGATAATGCCACTGAGAGTGTTTTCTGCACATTATCACATTTCAAAATATACTACTTTTTACTACAATTTCAAACAACAGGTGTTTTCTCAGGAATGCATCGTTTTATGGACTTAAAACATAGCCTCCCTCAACACTTTGCACACACATCACACACATGGCTACTTGCATTTGGTTGTGTATGTTTAGAAGATCATTTAATCAGTGTTTATTTTAGAAACGGTTAGTGAGATTTAGTGTAAAAAAGTTAGTGTAAAAGTAAAATAAGTTAGATAAGATCTTTGTGGTATTCTTTTCTCAAGATGTACACTTAACAAATTAAATAGCGTTAGTAACAATATATTAAAGCATACAAATGATAATGTAATGTCAGCATAACAAAATCAAAGAAATATGTAAAATAGAATTAAAGCTTACCATATGTTTTTTAATAACTCTAGCTGAAGCTCAGTGCTCTTTAGCTGGAGTGCACCCCTAGTGGTTGGTTCCATGACTGAACTTTTAGCTTCACAAATACACGTCCAATACTTAAAAATAAAGACTCAAAGATAAGTGATGCTTTTTTTTCAATAAAACGTTATTCCTTTTTTTATAACAATCATTTTTATTAAACATTAAACTGTGAATTAATGAAACCAACATTTTATTATGATAATCAGTGATTAAATGATAAAGACTGAAATACCAGCATTTGTAAAGCGCACAGCTACCCCCGGAGAGGTGTCCCGGTACTGGGGCCCAACTGGAATGCTTTATATATGTTCACCCCTTCATAAAGCCAATAGGCCCTCTTTTTATATTTTGCTGTTCTGATCCTTTGACAAAATCAGTTTGCCTACCTTACTTCAAATGACACACTTTATATTCAACCGTGAGTGCCCAGGGGGATGTGGGCTCCAGGCCTTGTGCCCAAACCACCCTCTGCGTAAGTCTCGTGTGCGTCTGTTGGGCCCCAGTGTGGGGTTAGGCGCAGCGCCTGGCAACAGGCTATAATCTGTAGCCAACCCCAGGAGTTAGCATTATGTATGGTACTAAAATATTACTTTACAATATAAAAACCCTGGAAATGTATAAACAAAAGCAAAGGTTAAAGTGATGTTGCAGCAAGGTATGGTAATACTATGTTATTGTACCACTTACTAACTATAACATCCCTTTAACCATTATTTTTTCTGTGAAAAAATATATATATATATATATCTATATATATATATTCACTGAAAAAACCATAGGTTTCACACCAGTTATAGTTAGGAATTAGCATTTAAAAAACCTATTAAATTCACTGAAAAAAACATAGGTTTTACACCAGTTATAGTTAGCTGGAAATTTTACTTGCATAAAACCATTGAAATTCCCACGTTATAGTTAGTTGGACTCACTATAACTTGCGCGTGCAATGCACTGCTGATGACGTCACATATTACATCACTCATGACATGGTCAGTGACATCACTCATGACATCACTGATGACACCATCCAGTGAATGTGTGTCTTTCTGAAAAATAAATAATAGTGAGAAATCTTTAAATATTTAAATATATGTATTAATGTAACACTTTGTGTATACGTGGCTGCATGGGTTGGTGTGTAGCTGCATGTGTAGGTATATGGGTTATTAGATGTTTTTCTTAGTATCAGTATAAGTGTTTGTATGGTTTGGTGGGGGTATTACTTAGCACATAGATGCATGAATGACTGACTCTCTGTTTGTATGTGTTTTGAATACAGCACATGTGCAGGACTGTATGGGTGGATGAGTGTGTATATGTGTATGTTAGTGAGTGAATGACTGTCTCACTAGTGTCTTTATCAGTAACTACATATGTTTTAATGTAGTGTATGTGAATATTGATGTATATAAGTGAGTATATGTGAGAGTGAGGGATTGTAAGAGTTCCTTTTTAAATTAGTATGTGTTTCTATAAGTGATTGTTTAAGAGAGTAAGTATGTGTAAGTTTCCTTAAAAGTAAAGTGGTAGTGTGTGTATAACTGTATATGCAAATAAATGGATGTCTAATAGTTTATTTGCATGTGTGAGTATGTGTGACAGTATCTTTTGGATGACTGTCGGTGTGTAACAGGATGTATAGGTGTATCACTACATATGATGAGTGAGTATATGTATGAGTGACTACATAGAACTGTTGGTGAATGAGTGGATGTGTATATAGATGGTGGAATTACTGAATTGGTTGTTGTAACTGGTATGGGTATCTCCATTTTTTTGAAAATTTTAGTTTCTATTTTTGAATATGTGTTTCAAGGGTTACATTACAGTGAAAGGAGGTGTGTCACTCTGTCACAAGGATGGTGTCATCAGTGATGTCATGAGTGATGTCACTGACCATATCATGAGTGATGTAATATGTGACGTCATCAGCAGTGCATTGCACGCGCAAGTTATAGTGAGTCCAACTAACTATAACGTGGGAATTTCAATGGTTTTATGCGAGTAAAATTTCCAGCTAAACTGGTGTAAAACCTATGGTTTTTTCAGTGAATTTAATAGGTTTTTTAAATGCTAATTCCTAACTATAACTGGTGTGAAACCTATGTTTTTTTCAGTGAATTTCAATGTTTTTTTAATAGCAAATCTTTATAAGTATAAAAAATAATACATTTTAAAACGAATTTTATATTGTATAATTATGTCAAAAAAGATATATATATTTTTTTATATTTAACTTGGGGCGTGCCCTGGGGCGCGTACCGGGGAGCGTCCCGGGAGCGCTATTGCCGCGAACGAAAACAACATTGTGACGTATCGCGTACACGCGTGATGCGTCATATGACGCACAGCGTAATCGCAACCGAAAGCACGCGATCGCATACGATCGCGAAACGTCCTGACGCGCTTACGCTACTCGCCCGCGGGCGCGCCCCGGAGCGCGACTACGGGCGTGCCCAGGGGCGCGTAGCGTAAGCGCGTCGGGTCATGTGACTTGAAAATAACACTTTCTATTGGTGCAGAACAGGTTTGGTTTCTAAATGAGTAATGCCTGGGTACTGTGACCAGCCTGGGTCTTGTGACCTGAAAATAACACTTTCTATTGGTGCAGAACAGTTTTGGTTTCCTAATGAGTAAAGCCTTGGTCTTGTGACCTGAAAATAACACTTCTGATTGGTTCAGCACAGTTTTTTTTTCCAAATGATAAAAAACCCCACCTTTCTTCCTCACTCTGACTTTGTCCTTTGACTGAGGAAGACCTGTTTCATCTGCAGAGACAATTCTTTTGTACTTTGAAATGGCTACTGTAGCAGCAACAGCTGGAGCATCTGCACCACCACCACCACCACAACCACCAAGAGGACCACCACAACAATACATTGCGGGTGGAGAAGAGGAGGAGGAGGAAGAGGAAGAGAAGGAGGGGAGCAGATGGCTGCCTGAAGAAAATACCCCATACAAGCCAAAAGAACACATTGTATGGGAGTTTTTTCACTTCCAGAGGGCAAGAAAATGCGGCTAAGGTAACATGTCGAATCTGTGGTGCAGAACTCTCAAGGGGCAATCCAGATAAAAAATATTCATTTGGTAATAATACCATGATTCGGCATATGACCCGGAAGCATCCTGCTAACTATTCTCGTGCAGAGATCATAGAACTGGCCAGTCACCTCCCCCAGTGTTCAAGGACCAGCTCCAAAAGAAAGCAATCCACTCAATCGGGACCAGAAACATCAGAGGTGATGCCTTGTATCCAAGAACGATTTGGTACTTTTAGAGTCACTTGTACTGAATGTGGCAAGCTCATCGCCTATGGTGAAAAGAGCGTAAAGCTGATCTTCCTTGCTGGTGAGAATCACATTTGCCCCAAACAAAAGAAGTAATTTTTTCCGTTTTTTGTTTTTTGCTCCAGTTGAGCCATTTTCAATTCCCTTTCTCTTTGTTTCTTCCCATAAAAAATACAAAAAAAATATAAAACTGTTTTGAAAAGCCAAAAAAAGTACAAAATGTTCAAAAAACATTAAAAAAAATATAAAACAACAAAAAGAATAAAAAAAACAGTTCTTTTTAGAACTACCTTTCATTTATAAAATTAAAACTATATTTTTAAAGGATCTCTGTCAATTTTTTGTCCTTAGGGTACGCGTACCGGGGCGCGCCCCTCCAAAAAAAGAAGGAAAAAAATTTAATTTTAATGAAGCAGTTAGCTTGAGGGAAGGACACAAAGAGAGTTATGTTAAGAGAAAAAGAGCTACAAGATGACCACAGAGGGATTGTTTATTACATAGTAAAAAATAGAGAAGGTGTAATTGGATGAAAGTGAGAAAAGTAAAATGACTAAAGGAGCGAAAGAAAGGAAGAGAGAGGAAGAACACTAAAGTAGAGATAGTGTGAGACTGTGATTGGCTGTTAAAAGAAAAAGAAAGGACAGTAAAAAATGGAGAATGAAGGGTAGTGGCGGAACCACGATAAATGAAGAACAATGAGGGAAAGTGAGAAAAGACCAGGTAGTATAAAGAAAAAGGGGTGAAAGAGGGAGAAAAATTTAATTAGGATAACACATGGGGAGTGACAAAGAGAGAGGACAAAGAGAGTAAAGGAAACAGTACCTGAATGGGCTTGAGTAAAACAGCAAAAAAAGATAAGTAATGCAGTGTGTGTGACTTATAGGGAGTCAGTGGGTGTAGGTCGGGGTGTGGGTGTGTAAGGTGTGTCTGTGGGTGTGGTTGTGTGGAGTGTTTCGGTGTGGGTGGAGGTGAGGGTGTGTGAAATATGTGTGAGAAGTGTATGAGTGTGGGGTGTATATGTGTTCGATGTATGTGTGTGTATGGAATGTGTGTGTGTGTTTGAGGAGTGTGTGTGGGGGGATTTTTTGTGTGTATGAGGTGTGTGTGTGGTGTGTGTGTGGGGTGTATGTTACAGGTGTGTGTATGTGTTGGGAGGGGGATGAGGTGTATGTGTAGGAGTAAGGTAAATAATTAAGAAAAAGAGAATGAGTGAAGAAGCAAAGGAAGGGAACAGAGGGTAAGTGAAGTAAAGAATAGGGATTGAAAGAAGTTGAATATGAGAGGGGAAATAGGGAAAGGGGAGTAAACATGTAGAATAAGAATAAGTGAGGGAAGCAGAGTAAAGACACAGGAGTGAGGTAGATTGAGAAAATGTTAGTGACCTTAAAGCAAAGGGTGATGACAAACTACATTTTTTTAGTCATACTTACCATATAATAAATGTAACTTTAATTAATTTTTTTTAACTACACTTTGTATCTGTGAAAGAGAGAAGAACAAATAAGTTATAACTAGCAAAATATGTATTTTAAATTAAAAGATACAAATGAAGAGGTTAAAAATCATAACGCTCTATTTAGAAATAAAGTTAGAGTGAAGGACACAGAAAGGGAAATAAACTAAGGTAGAAGGACAAAAAGAGAGAAAAAGAAATAGAAGGAGATCAAATTACAAAGAGTAAGGCATATAGATTCACTGACAAAAAGAGAGAAGAACAGAGAAATGAACTGAAGGTAAGAAAGATACTAAAACAATGTGAGTTAGCAAAACTAAATCAGGAAACAGAAGTAAGTAAAAAGATAATGACTGAGACAGAAAACAGTCTAATTAAGGATGCATTTAGAAGAATGAGGAATAGAAGATAACTGAGAGTAAGTGAAGAACAGTCATAGAGTGAAAGGATGAAGGGAGACAGGATAATATACAACGATTGAGGGAAATCGACTGAGGAAGTTATAAGGTAGACACACTAAGAGAAAAACTGAGTGAGGTGGAGTACAATGAGTGAGAAAAGGAAATGAGTAAGTGAGCAAAAAGAAGGAAAGAGAGGAGAAGACGACTAAAACAGTGGTACTGAGAGAAAATAATTTGGTGATGAAAGTAAAGAGAAGGACATTGAAAGAAAGGAAATGAGGGATAGTAATGGAACCAGATAAAATAAATGGGATGAAGAACGATGAGAGAGGAGCAGTGAAGTCGTTGTAAAAGAAGTGATAGAAGGTAGATAAACACAAGTGAACATAACAGAAGTAGAGTGAGGCACTGACAACATAGAAGTAGTGAACGAAAAATAGAGAGAAGAGGTCAAAAGTAAGGAGCAAACAAAGATAAGCGAGGGAGAGTGGGTGATTTATAGTGATAGAGTGCAATAATACTGCTGACTGAGTAAACAGGAATTACTAAAAGAGCAAAGGAGGAAAATACGGAAAAGAGAGGTAAAGCAGAGAGACTGAAAGCTGAAAGGTTATGCAAGGGATAGACGGGATGCACACAGTTGAAATGAGAATGAGGGGTTGTCAAAGAAGTGGAGTAAGGGAAGGGGGGTTACAGAGAGTGAGAGAAAGACATTATAAGTGAGTAAAAAGAGCTGATAGAGGATGGAAAAAGGAAAGTAAGTGTCAGAGAATGGGAATACAATTTAATTTACACAATCCAAAGTATAAAATAACTTGTACAACATGTTACATAGTTTATTTTTGCTGTTCTCAGAATATATTGAATTTCACTTAAAACAGTGAGTTCAAATTACTCATCATAATACAGCGGGAAAAAAAAACTATCGAAAAGATTGTGTTTTAAAAAAAAACGTAAATACTGACAAATGACAAATGTACGCTAATCTTAGATTGACTTACTTTTCCTTGAGGCCAAATACTGTATCATGGTGGTCCTTTTCTCGTTGGAAAGTACTTTGCTGTTCACTTAAAAATCCATTTCATCGACTTTCTATCAGAAAAGCTCTAAGAACATCTGAAATATTTTCAATATTTTCATATACTCCTTTTTTTCAGTCATGACTCTTTACTCATTCCTGCACCTTTCCATTTGGCCAAATAGTGTCAGATGTATGAGTATATGTTCAAAATATTTCTAAGGCACTCTGAAATGACCTTTTTCCCGACGTTCTGCAAGAAAGGCTCTACAACATTTTCACAACATTCAAGTATTTGTAAAACCATCTCTGACTCACTCATGTTCATCATTTTGTATAATACTAATATCACTTACTATGAGATCCACTTACAGTACCTATATGACAAGCCAATTTTGTATATTGCCTGGATCACTTTTACTCAGAATATATTGTTAAACAGCAAAATAACCTTTATTAACTGCTCCCGTCTTCATTGGCCAATTACTTTTACCTAAATTTTGGCTGTAAAAACACTAGGTATGAATTTATAAAGCCAAAAGGCAAACGTTGTTTGAAAGTCAAATGAGTGTCGTTACATTGGGTCCAACCTTTAGAAGTTTTTAAATAGCATGTGTAATGCCCTGATGTTGTAGAAGGACCATCATGAAAAATAATAGCTACAGTTGCAAAGGTTCTTCCTGATATCGATAACTGAGAAGCCACGAAATTTTTAATAGAAGTTGTCAATTTAGTTCCATCAGGTCTACATCGTTGGAACATTAAAATGACATAGTGACCATAATTTTGTAGAAATAATGTGGACAGCATTGTAGACTTACATTGGGTACACACCATATTGTGATCCGCTGCTTTAACTAGATTATTAAAAGGCACTGATTTGCAGTCTGGTAAAGTCAAATATATAAATCTTTCAGAGTCTATTCTAGTAGTACTTGATGAAGCACAGTTATCACAGTCATGTTGCCATTGATAAGAAAGGTTAAAAAGATTTTTTATATCTACTCCTTCATCTTCCAATACATCAAACATATACATTAAAAATTCCTGACAATCCTGCTGAATTATCTGTGAAAATTCATTTTGACCTGAACATATGTCTACAAGATTTCTAATTTCTGAAACACTTTCTATTTTTCCTCTATCACTACTACATTTCTCTAACACAGAATTCAATAAACAGCACAATGTTTGTTCCCGATTTTCGACAATCTGTTTTTGTAAATTTTGAAGAAAAAAAACAACATTAACTACTACATTAGCATAGCAGTTGACACCAGAACTGTTTTCAAACTGAAATCCAACAACATCCTCAACAGAATCCTTTTTCCTTCTGCTTACAATTACAGTTTCATCAACTTTTTGTCTTTTTGCTACTACCTCACTGCAATTACTCTCATTTCTTCTTTTTCGGCCTACCACACGTTTTTCAATCAGAGGATATTGAGGCAAATGTGTAGCATACTCTCTTCTTAACCTATTGTATTCTTTAACACAATCTAGATCAGCACAAATCTTCGTTTCATCACACTCAATCAAGTACAATCCTGATAAAGTTCTGACTCGTGATAAAGCCACATATGCCATACCCTCTTTAAACACAGAACTTCCAATGTTCACCAAAGCACTATCTACACTTAAACCTTGAGATTTATGAATTGTCACTGCATATGCCAAACAAATAGGAAACTGTTTTCGGCGAACATATAAGTCTTTCACGAGCAAAAATCTAGCTGAACAACGACAAATTTGTTCTATTTCATCAATGCCATCAAATTAAATTTTTTAAATTTCAATTCCATCTCTATTTTTGTAATTCACAAAACCAACAACATGACCCATTGCTCCATTTACCAGACCTCTTTCAACATTTAAATTCCTTCTCAAAATGACACGACAATTCAAACACACATTCAGAGTCTTTTCAAAACCAGCAGTTTTAGATATACTCTTCTCTAATGAATCCAATTTTGATTTCAAATTTTCAGACAAAACAATTGTTGCTCCCATATGCTCTATTTTATCTGTAGCTTCCAGTTTCACTATCTCTTCATTTTCTAAATTTAACATTTTGTTGTTGAACATGGAACATTCTTTCAGAGTTGGCATCAAACATATGGCAGATTTCCTCTCGTTAATTTTCTTAAAAATATTCTCTGGAAGAATGTTTTCATTTGGGTACAAATTTGAAATTAACCGTCCATGTAAAGCTTCTTTCCCTTGCTGACTTATTTTTCCTACTCTTACGTCTTGTAAAATATTTTTATAATCTTCATCCTTTGCCTGCCACATATTTTGAAGCAGTTCTGCATATTTGAAGTTTAACCATATATTAACGTTTCCAATGCTTCCTAGGCACTTCCTGGTATCTTCATGCATGAGCATTTTGAACACAGGTTGTCCTTTCATTGGAGTCAACTGCAGAAGATCTCCAAAAACAATAATATGTTTTCCTCTAAATAAAACATCATAGTCTGTTCTAAGAGTTTCTTGCATTCTCAAATGCACAAAAGCAAGCATTATATTTGACACCATGCTTACTTCATCAATGATAAGAAGTTTCATTTTCTTCAGGACTCTCGAAACTTCGGAACACGCATCTCCAGATAGCTTGTGATATTGCAATTTGTTATCATGCTCCACTGGCAGCATCAGTAAACGATGTGAAGTAATCCCTTTAATATTATGTGCTGCCAGCCCAGTTGGAGCGGTAACAACACAAGACAGCGGTGATTCAGTCCTTTTCTGCAGATAAGATGCAATTGCTTTAATCAGAAAACTTTTTCCAGTTCCCGCTTCTCCACTCACGTACAGTCGGACAGGCTTAAATGATGTACATGAGCACTCTTTCTTCTCATGACTCAATCCATGTTCAACCTGTTCTGTGACTTCGTCATATATCAGTTTCTGCTCAAGGTTTAATTGTTTCACCAAATCTTCTAAATTAATTACATCCTCTTGAGCTTGCTCCATAGCTCTTTCCACCTCATCCATGGCAGTGGCAGCTTCATTTTGGATAATTGATCCTCCTAGTGGATCCTGACTCAATGAAGCAGAGGTATGACTGCCTTGAGAACTGTCTCTCGCAAACTCTGCAGCAATTTTTGCTTCTTGCTCTATTTCTTCATTCAACATTTGCAGAAATTTGGAAAAACAGGACATTCTATGGTTTCCTTCGTAGCATTAAAAGAGTCTTCATAACAGAGAAAATCTCCAAGTAGTTCCTCTTCTTCTCGCCATGGTTTAAAGAGTTGCAAAAGAGCCAAATAATAAAATTCTCTTTTATCTGGATTTTCACAACTCAATTTTCGATGATTAATCAAATGACCTTTTTTCTGTTTCACTAGACATCCTTCACATCCAATGACAGCATATATTCCATTATTGATATCTTCTCTGATGTTCCTCTTATAAATATATCTTTGCAGAACTTCATAGAGACAAGCATTCTCAAGGTGAGGACTTCTATTTGGATAGTATGTATCCAACATGTTTGTCTTCAAAATATCTGTACTTTCTGGTTCTTTCTCCGCCAAATACTCTATCTCTTGTACAGATTTCAAAACTCGATTTCGTGTTGCAGCAAGACCTAGACTCACCCAAATGATGGTTCTAGATTTGGCATAGAGACTTGCTGACGACAATCGATCAGAACATTCATATGCTCCAATTTCTCGATGCGACAACATCTTCAGACTGTAACTGTATAATTTCTTGCTTAGACTCTTTTCATGTGAAATGTCCTCCCACATTTCCTTCAGTTCTGTCTTTTCTTTTTTTGTGATGTAAGACGTCACATATCGAGCCACAGCAATAGAATTGTCAGCAACGAACTGAATATCCATGTTAGCATTCCACATGGACAAAATCACTGGGTTGTAGTCGTTGTTGTACTTGGACTCTTCATTTCTTTTTAAATTGTATGTATTTTTTGGTGATTTCCTCGTCACAGTATGTCGCAGAGAAGACATCAAATTATTTACTCTTCCTTTAGAAATCACTGGTCGTGGAAAGCCGAAACGACATTTTGTGTAGAACTTGTCCTTGTTTCTGAATTTTCGACGACAGTACTTTCCACAAAGATGGGATTGAAAGCGTAAAACTTGTTGCCTTAAACTGTTTTCCTCTGTAGTTTTCGGAACAGCACATGTTGAATACTCTTCAATGAAACTCATCACTGTTTCATCCGAATCTGTTCCAAATTTGGGTGCATCTTTAATCCACAACAACATATGTATGTGAGGAGCACCTCTTGCTTGATACTCCTTTGTTATCCCGGGGTTTTGTTATGTTATCCCGGGGTTTTATATAGCGTACGGCTACTCAGAAGAGTGTCCCGACGCTTTGAATTGCACACAATCTCATAACACAACAGGAAAAGAAAATAAAAACAGAGAGGAAGAAACCTAATAGGGCCAGGAACTAAGAGGAAAAAAGCCAAGTTTTGAGCCCCTTCCTAAATGTTAACAGGTTAGGGGAACTGCGCAGGGACACAGGCAGTTTATTCCACAGCTGGGGCGCTAATAGTTTAAAAGAACGGCCTCCGATGCGGGCTCTCTTGACACGGAGAACCGTAGCAAGAAACAAGGCTCCTGACCTGAGCGGCCTGGCAGGGTAATAGAATGATAGCCTTTTCTGAAGGTATTTTGCTCCGGAGGAATGCATGGCTTTGTATGCCAGAGTAAGGGTCTTAAAAATTATCCGCTTCCGGACAGGAAGCCAGTGCAGAGCCTCCAGGAGACCCGAGGCTCTAGCACGGCGAGAAAGTCCATAAATGGCGCGTGCTGCCGAGTTCTGGACAACCTGTAACCGTTGGAGCAGGTATTCTGGCAGGCCGAGATATAGGACGTTGGAATAGTCAATTCTCGAACCTATAAACGCCTGAACTGTGATCTTCCTGTGTTCCTCCGATAACAGGGGAAGGAACTTGCGTAACATCCGGAGCAGTCCAAAGCAGGTGCCAGTGAGCCCGATTACCTGTGAGCGTAGTGAGAGGCCATTGTCAATCTTGATCCCAAGGTTTTTTGCCACCTGGGACGAACTTGCTGGTGGAAACATGTTCTCAGGCCACCACACTTTCCAGTCCGGATCTGAGCTGCATCCGAAAAAGAGGACCTCGGATTTATCCGAGTTGCACTTGAGGCTGTGATGTTGGAACCACTGAAACACAGCCTCAAGGCAACCCTGGATCCTACCTCCATCAAAGTCCGCCCCCCTCTCACAGGTGAAGAGGAGCTGGGTGTCATCGGCGTAGGAAACGATCTGAGCCCCGAAAGACTCCGCCAGTGCCGCCAGAGGGGTCATGAAGATGTTAAAAAGAGTAGGGCTCAGTACTGAGCCCTGAGGAACTCCGACACCCAATGGCGACATCTCGGCGGAGCAAGCAGAAGCCCAGACCGTTTGTCGACGGCCAGCCAGAAAAGATCGAAACCACTGGAGCACCGTCCCCCGGAGACCAATCTCTGCGAGTCTTCCAAGAAGACCCTCATGGGGGACGGTGTCAAAGGCCGCCGACAGATCTAACATCACCAGCATCGCTCTTCCACCCGAATCCAGCACCTCCTTTATCGCCTCCGAGACTTCCAGGAGAGCTGTTTCGGTGCTAAGATTGGCGCGGAAACCTGACTGGGTAGGGTGCAGTAGATCGTGGGACTCCAAATACTCGGCAAGCACCTTATGCACGTGCTTTTCAATGACCTTCGCGAAGGCCGGTAGGAGCGAGATAGGTCTATAATTCGCCAACACCTCCGCATCCAAACCAGGCTTTTTAAGCAGGGGAATAATCATTGCCTGCTTCCAGGCCTGGGGAACCACGCCCTGTACAAGAGAGCAGTTCAACAGGGGGTTCACAAGTGGATTAATGACAGCTGCCATTTTAGCCAGAAATTTAGCGGGGCAGGCATCCCGAGGGGAGTCAGATTTAAGCCCAGCCATCAGGTCAAATGACGCGGCCATCGAGAGAGGCGGGAAGGCTGCCAAGGCCACACCGGCGTTAGGCAGGGTAACAGCGGTATTCTCCACCTGATCGGGCATCTCAGGCTCCAGCACAGGGAAGGAGTCCTGGATCCAAAGAAATCCAAAACCTCTCCAAGGGGAGGATTTTTTTTGTTGGTAATAAAAGACATCATAGCTTCAAATCTATGATTGAAATATCTGCATATATTCACTAGATCCAAAGAACACAGTTCTCCAGGTGTTTTGAATTCTATATTTTGTATATTTGCATTTGCCTCTCGTAGAAATTGAAGTAAGTCGTCCCATGCATACTCGGCACAGCTAAGAGTGAGGAACCATGTAGGAGTTCCTAAGTTTCTTAGCATACATTACAATTCCCCATGACAACGGTACCAATACTCATTTGTACCATGCTGACATGCCATGAGATTGATTAGATGAGATTCCAAAATATTATCTTGCAGATTCACTTTCTCCATAAAGTCCCTCGCCGAAACATTTTGCAGATGTGCTCCACTTTTCAGTATATGGTTTACTGCATAAGAAAGCCCAGACAAGTCACTTTCATACAGTAGATGAAACAAATAGGGAATGCATTGACGAAACCTTGGATCTTCAGCATATAATCTTACAGTTCGATATTCAGATGCAGGAATTTGAAGTGGACGATCGTCATATCGTCCACCTCGACCTGTTGGAAATAGCTGTGGAAAAAAACAAGCTTCCAAACTTTCTTCCCATACACTAATGGGACTTCCTTTTGCTGCTTTCATTTGAAACAATTCAATTGCATTCCCCATTACTTCTTTGGAATGCAAAGGATGAACAGTATAATGTTCATATATTTCTTCACTTCTAGACACATCAACTTTTTCAATTTGGCCGCCTGAACAATCACTGTCTTTATCTGCAGCTGTTTCCTCTGCTGCAACACATACATCTTTGTAATACTCATTGTTTTTGACTAAATACAAAGTTGCCTTTTTGACTTTCCTAACATCCACTAAATCTTGCCAGATTTTCTTACTCTTTGTTGGAACCCCATTAACTAGAATAACTAAAGGTTCCTCCTCTACTTTTTCTATACCAATTGTATCAATATTTTTTTTTTAAATCAAGAGGCAAATAAACAACTCTTCCCTTTAATCCTCTCTGCAAATCTGAAGGAGGCAATTTCCCTATCTTAGGCTCCATGCGAACAATTGCCTGAAAAGGGTGGACACATTGAATCAAAATAGACTCATATGTATTTAAATCCATCAATTCACGGGGAATGTCTACCAACTCCAGTTTATTATGAACAGCTCCAGCAGGCATTTTGTTTTGATTTAATTTATCATTACAATATTTACAAATACGCTGATCAGAACTCAAATCAAAACAATTCTCCACCCACAAATAAGTTGCAAAATCCTTCCACTCATAATTATTCATCTTTTCACTTTTTACGTATAAATCAACTAATCTAGTTTGATGCTTATAATGACTTCGTCGACAACACACACAAGTAAAATTCGGCCTTTCACTTGATTTCACCTTAAACCTGGTAATTTCCTGCTCAAACTTTTCTGTACTTGAAATCTGTTCATTGTCTTCCACATTACCTTGAATTGCTGTGTCAATTTGTACACTATCCTCTTTTTCACCAAAATAACAAATCTCAATTTCTTCACAAATCTTCTTCACATCTAATTCAGTTCCATGCAAAAGAGCACTGTTTAATTGTTTAAGCTTAAGTGCTGGACTTTTTGCATAATACAACATTCTCACTAATTTCCTCATTTTGGTATGATGCACTGCTAACATCCTAAAATGATGAAAAACACTCTGACAGACTTTTCTAGAAAGACAAGCCAGTGAATGGCCTTGCAAACCTGTGTTTTCTCTCACTCTGCAAGGATCTAAGTCTTACAACAACTTCACTTTCTGCTTTAGACTTTTCTTACTATATGTACGTAAGAAATTACAAAACAAATCAATTGATTCCTGTCGCACACTACAAATACGACTACACTTCCAAGTGTACACTGGACCCTTAGTACGTCTCCCTAAAACTTCATCAGTTAACACCTCTTCTGGTTCTCTAGGCACAAGTTTCTCTTTTTCAATCGGACAACCGTCTTTCACTTTATACGCTCGACCCCTGGTGTCAACTGCATGCACTAAATCATTCTCCTGGAAGTAACTCTCCTCATTAAAAAATGGCTCACAACTTGAACTGTGCATCCATTCTCCAGAAAAAACTTTACAAAAATTAGTCCGATAAATTACTCTTTTCCATCTACTGTTCGATTTGAAAACATCAATTGTCTTGTTAAGTGTCCTAATTCTATTGATTATTAAAATAAATAATTTTTTCTTAACTTCAAAAGCCTGATCAACAATCTTCTCTACACTTTTCTTTTTCTTATAAAAAGCAGCTCTCTGTTTACCTTTCCTAATGTTTTTTAACAAATTTAAAACCACCCTATTGCGAAACATTCATTTACGAATGTCTCTAAACTGATTCTGCCTTCTATTCCTATACATATTATTCTCTCCTGCTCCAGTTGTAGGATTCTTTGAGGTTCTCTCCTTCCTTTTCAAATTTACTCTCTCATTCTCTTTTTCTACATGCTGTCCATCATTTTTTTTTAAAGTACATATGTTCCGTATAAAAGACTTAGTTGTCTTACCAGGAGCTTGGTTCCTGTTTTTTGAAGTATTTGTTGTGGAAGAGTGCTGTAATTCCGTTGCTGTTTTTGTTTTTTGGCGGTTACGTTGTTTTCGTTTCCTTTCCCTTGAGGGCATCTTTGCTTACTCTTGAAATCTTGATTTCAATCTGTGTTAAAGAAAAAAATAGCACATTATAGACCACTATTATCAAACAACAAAGCAATGACAAAAAGCAAACAGTCTATTCAGGGTTACAGATCAAGTCAGGATTCTGCAGGGGTGCAGAAGAGGTGAGTCCTGTATTGAAGAGTGTAGTGGAACACAGCTCTGTCCACAGGTACAAAGTAGGTGAGACCTGTGTCTAAGAGTCCAGTAGGGGATAGACTTCATGAAGTCTAGTCCACTGCACTCTTATACAAAGGCTTCACCACCTATGCTTCCCAGGAAAGGCCTCTCTCCCACTACAGTCTTGAACATAGATCTCACCTCCTCTGTCCCTATGGACATGCCTCACCTCATCTCCACAATCTACTTCCTAATCTCAGGTAAAACAGGTGACATGATTGTGAAAAGATCAATATTTTAATAATAATAATAGGGGCATTTGTAGAGCGCTGAGTTACGCGCACCGGCGTGTCCCCGCGCTAGCGATGAGAGGGCATAAAACAGAGAAAAGAGGCTGCTAAGCGGACCAATTTATCTAACATAGAGGTGGGTTTTTAATTTAGCTCGGAACCTCGTTTCTGCTGGTTCCAAGCAAAGATCTACTGGAAGTTTATTCCAGTGGTTTGGTGCTAGGTGCCTGAAGGATCTGCCTCCCATGCGAGCCTTTTTCACCTTGGGGATCCTCAACAGTCCCCCGCCCGCATATCTAAGCGCTCTGGCAGGTTCATAAGCTTCAATCAAGCTCTTCAGAGGTCGGGGTGCCCTGCCATTCAGAATCCGATGGCAGGTGCAGAGAGCTTTATACTCGACTCTGCTCCTCACAGGCAGCCAGTGTAGTTTTTGCAAAGCCTGCTTCGAGTACGCCCTTTTGGGCAACCTAAGGATCAAGCGTGCTGCAGCATTCTGCAGCACTTGAAGGCGTCCAACACTTTTACTCGATGCCCCCAGATACAGCAGGTTCGCATAGTCCAACCTTGCGGTCACCAAAGCATGTACCAGGGTTTGGCGAGCTTCCAGTGGCAGTAAGTCAAGGACTTTCCTCAGTCTTTTCAAGATCCCAAAACATACGCCGACCACACGATTGATCTGGGGCCCGAAGGTAAGACCCGCGTCGAACCATACGCCAAGATTTTTTGCCTCCTGACACGGGGAGGGGGCCGGCCCGAGACAGGATGGCCACCAGGCTGATGACCAGGCCAACTGGGCTCTCCCTACCACCAGCACCTCTGTCTTGCTGCCGTTGAGCTTTAAACAATTCATGGCCATCCAATCGGCCAGATCTTTCATGCACGATCGGAAGCCATCAGCAGCAAGACAGGGCGCGTGCGACAGGGAGATGACCAGTTGCGTATCATCAGCGTATGATACCAGTTGGAGGCCATAACTCTCCACAATGGATGCGACAGGCGCCACATACAAGTTAAACAGGGTCGGGCTCAGGGACGAGCCCTGAGGCACGCCCTGGCCCAAAGGTACCCCACTGGAGTAACAATCACCCTGCCTCACTTGGAAGCTCCTACCCGTTAGGAAGGCCTGAATCCACCTCAGCGCGGTGCCAGCGATGCCACCTTTGCTCAGACACTGCAGCAAGGTGGAATGTGCTACAGTGTCGAACGCCGCGCTGAGGTCGAGCAGGATTAAGGCCATGGTATGCCCCTCGTCCACACCCTGTCTCAGATGTTCAGTTGCCATGAGAAGGGCGGACTCAGTGGAGTGACGCGGTCTGAAACCGAACTGCGTATCGTGTAGCAAACCCACCTCCTCTACATGATTCATGATTTGGGTGTTTACCACCTTCTCAGCCACTTTGGACAGGAAAGGTAGTAGTGAGATCGGCCTCAGATTTTCCAACACCTCAAAACCGATGTGAGCTTTCTTTCGGAGGGGGAGCACGACCGCCTGTTTCCACCCCTCAGGTAATAAACCTGACTCGAAGGAAATGTCCAAGACATGCCTTATGTAAGGCTCCAGGACTCCCAGGCTGTCCCCCAGCCGCTTAGGAGACACCGGGTCCAAAGGGGAGCCAGATTTTACTGAAAGACATATCCTGACTAGCTCCTCAGGAGGAGGAGTGGTGAGATTTGTGAGGAGCCCCGGGTTCTCCATGCCATATGATGTTACTTCAAGCTCAGTCCCTGTGGGAAAAGGGTTGGGGAAGGTCGAGTAGATTTTCTCGACTTTGGTGGAAAAATAATTGGCGATGCGATCACATGTTTCGATCGAACAACTCTTCGGGTCTACAGACGAGTCAATAGTAGTCAATGACTTATAGATACAGAAGAGCTCCTTAGCAGAGTTTTTAGCCCCTAGAATTTGCCCTGCATAAAAGGCCGCCTTCGACTTTTTAATCAGTCTGTGATGCAGTCGCCTTTTCTCCAAAAACCTTTCCCTGGCCTGAGTGTCATAAGATACTCTCCAGACTCGTTCAGCACGCTTACATTCTGCCTTAGTCCGCCGCAGCTCTCCATTAAACCATGGAGCAGATCTTTCCTTGCGGCCGCCCGCAGATGTATGGCAGAGTGGTACTGTCTGATCTAGGGCCTCTATAATGCGCCTGTTCAGGTTGAAAACCGCAGATTCAACGTCCTCACCTCCAGGCTGGCCTTCCCTTATCAGTGCTTCATTGAAAGCCTCCAAGGAGAATTTTGCCCACTTCCTTCTTAAATAGTTCAGGGGTGCCTGACTATGTTTTAAAGGTTTAATGCTATTGATAGCAAATACCACCAAAAAGTGATCTGTCCAGGGGATCGGCTCGACTGTGGAGACCTGAACCCCTCCCCAGTTTGCAAATACCGGGTCCAGCAGGTGACCTTGACGGTGCGTGGGAATTGAGAGCTTGAGTTCAAGCTGAAGGGCTTGAATGTCCCTGCAGAACTCCTCCGCTCCTTTATCCTCTGGACTATTTAGGTGCAGATTCAAATCTCCCAGTAGGAGAAATTTGTCCCTGCGAAGCACTGCCTCAGTGACACTTTCTAGCAGACTCTCCCTGAACTTAGTGCAGGACCCAGGTGGTCTGTATATAAGCAAGCCTTTAATAGCCATCCCCCCATTTATTTGTATGGAAAATGCTCCCGCTTCGCTCTCCGCGACCGGGGTAGACTCCAATGAGCATTCAAGACTCTTTTTAAAAAGGATTGCTATTCCCCCTCCCTTCCCCACAGGTCTATCCAGCCTGACTATGGAGTAGTTCTCAGGCATGGCCTCAATAGCCTCCGAGTCGGAGAACTGGTCAAGCCACGTTTCCGTGAGGAATAACAGATCGAATTTTCTCTCCGTGAGCAGCTCGAATATGTCGAGTCTATGCTTCCGCAGTGATCTCACGTTAAGAAGACCGCATAATAGCGCGGCATGCTCCCTAGTTGTTATCAGCGAAGTGGTGAAGCGATACCGACATTGGCCGCATTCCTCGTCCTCACTAGACATACCGTGCCTGCGGGAGCAGATGGTCTCCGGACGTAGGCCAAGGAGCTGCTCCCTGTCCCAAAAGATCTTACTCCCAGGACCAGGGATTGTCGCCCTAGCCCACGGTCGGCCGCGGACGGGCGCAGACGGGCTCGACTTTGGCGACACTTCGGCGCGCCTTCGTCGCGCCCGCTGCGCCCGTCCGCTGCGCTTCCGGGGGAACATCCGCCCTTTGTATCCCTCAGCCCGTCTGCCTCCCAGCCACTAGACCGCTAACCGGCCCCTCGCGCAGCGGAAGTGACTGCCTCTCACCTCCACGCCCTCCGCTCAACGGTGCTAGTCACCCTGTCGGAACGAGGCGTGGAGGAAGGATGGACAAGGCAGCCGCCCCTAACTGCGTCTGGTGAGTCTGGAAAGTACGGGGGGGTAGAAGCCACAACCGAGAGGGTATGGCCCCACCAGAGTGTTCAAACAGGTGCCCTGCAGAAAAATAAAATAGATACGCTGGTATCCGACTTTAAAAAATGCACGTTTGCACACAAACAGCAATTAAAATTATTTGCACGCTGGTGCCACGCAAGCAGCTGTGAGCCCTGCCACTGCCCACTCACCGCCATGCGAGCCACTCCTCCTGTGCCTTTTGTATCCCTCAGCCCGTCTGCCTCCCAGCCACTAGACCGCTAACCGGCCCCTCGCGCAGCGGAAGTGACTGCCTCTCACCTCCACGCCCTCCGCTCAACGGTGCTAGTCACCCTGTCGGAACGAGGCGTGGAGGAAGGATGGACAAGGCAGCTGCCCCTAACTGCGTCTGGTGAGTCTGGAAAGTACGGGGGGGTAGAAGCCTCAACCGCGAGGGTATGGCCCCACCAGAGTGTTCAAACAGGTGCCCTGCAGAAAAATAAAATAGATACGCTGGTATCCGACTTTAAAAAATGCACGTTTGCACACAAACAGCAATTAAAATTATTTGCACGCTGGCGCCACGCAAGCAGCTGTGAGCCCTGCCACTGCCCACTCACCGCCACACACAATCTATTCTTTCTCAAAAATGTAAAACACATTACTTTGCCCTATAAATGTTACAGTAGTGTAATGAAAAGCTTATACATATCACCTTATCTCTGTTTATCAAATTTCATTCTAAAAAAAGATTATGAGTCCTAAGCAGGACTGCTCATGTGATGAATCCTGTCCAGGGGAGCACAAAACGTGAGGCTTCTGTCCAAGACTGCAGTGGACAGGACTAAACTGGAGTAGTGTGCAAGAAAAAGATGAGCCTCTTTTATAAAGCCATGCGTCAGTTTTGCGCTACTGATGCGTCACTTTTTGTGACGCATTGGCGGCATAAAACATGTGCCTTGTTGCACCATATTTAAAAAGTGACGCATGTAGGTAGATGCGTCATTTTTTAAACCTCTGCACCACATTATACCTCTGTCAAGTGTAATGTACACAGAGGGGTCATTTCTCCGCAAAAAGCCTCGTAATAATGACGCAGTGAAATCTATGAGATTTCACTGCGTCACTTTTAGGACACTGTTACATCAAAATCTTGCACCTGCCTCACAGCAGGGATAAGACTGAGGCAAACACTTTCACATGGAGCTTTCCCCATGTGATAGGATTCTGACACCTAAGCAGGAGTGCAGATGAGATGAAGACTGTCCAGGGGAGCACAAAAGGTGAGGCTTGTGTCCAAGAGTGCAGTGGACACGACTAAACTGGAGTAGTGTGCAAAAAAACAAAAACCTCATTTATGAGGCCCTGCGTCAGTTTTGCACTGCGGCGGCTTAAAACATGTACCTTTTTGCGCCATATTTAAAAAGTGACGCATGTAGGTAGATGCGTCACTTTTTAAACCTCTGCGCCACATTATACTCAAAAATGTAAAAGCCATTCATATTCCCCAAAATCGTTTTTGACATCACATTTAGGAAACACAGCACAGGTCCTATGTACAAGCATTCCATATCATTACTGAAACCTCACTATTTTACAAAATACAATTCCTCTATGCAAACAAACTCAATATGCTTCCCACACTGAGTTAACACAGGTAACATCATTGTAAAGAGTCAAATTGACGCCTGTGTCTAAGAGTGCAGTCGGGGATAGGCTTCATGAAGCCTAGTCCACTGCACTCTTAGACACAAGCCTCACCACCTACGCTCCCCAGGAAAGCTCAAACATGTAACTTTTTGCACCATATTTAAAAAGTGACGCATGTAGGTAGATGCGTCACTTTTTAAACCTCTGCGCCACATTATACTCAAAAATGTAAAAGCCATTCATTTTCCCAAAATCGTTTTTGACATCACATTTAGGAAACACAGCACAGGTCCTACGTACAAGCATTCCATGTCATTACTGAAACCTCACTATTTTACAAAATACAATTCCTCTATGCAAACAAACTCAATATGCTTCCTACACTGAGTTAACACAGGTAACATCATTGTAAAGAGTCAAATTGACGCCTGTGTCTAAGAGTACAGTCGGGGATAGGCTTCATGAAGCCTAGTCCACTGCACTCTTAGACACAAGCCTCACCACCTACGCTCCCCAGGAAAGCCCAAACATGTACCTTTTTGCGCCATATTTAAAAAGTGACGCATGTAGGTAGATCCGTCACTTTTTAAACCTCTGCGCCACATTATACTCAAAAATGTAAAAGCCATTCATTTTCCCAAAATCGTATTTGACATCACATTTAGGAAACACAGCACAGGTCCTATGTACAAGCATTCCATGTCATTACTGAAACCTCACTATTTTACAAAATACAATTCCTCTATGCAAACAAACTCAATATGCTTCCTACACTGAGTTAACACAGCTAACATCATTGTAAAGAGTCAAATTTATTTCTTTAAACATGCACACATTCTTTATTCCTTTTAAAAAATGTAAAAGCCATTCATTTTTCCCAAAATCGTTTTTGACATCACATTTAAGAAACACAGCACAGGTCCTATGTACAAGCATTCCATGTCACTACTAAAACTTCACAATTTTACAAAATACAATTCCTCTATGCAGTAAAAACTTTTTACCAAGCATTATCAAAAAGCATGACACAAAGCAACATTAAAAAACCACAATTTGCTTCCAAATCTTCTCCATAGAGTATACAAGTCTCTATGTATATTAAATGAATCATAACTCACCTTTACAAATGCTCTAGGAGATTCACAACAGTGTCAGATACACACACCAATATTTCTTTAGCAGAGCAAAAGGTATGTTCTCCAGGCACTGCAACCATTAATGGCACAGAAAATCTCTAAATCTACCCACATATTGCTCATGGTAACCAATCAAAACTCTTCCCTCTGTATTTTCAAACCAACACTCTTCCCCCCCCCTCAGCCCTTTCTACCTGTTACCATAGCAACTCCCTCCTCACTGAGCTCCAAGGTTTAAATGTTTATTCAACAATGTTGCAAATCACCTCAGCAAGGATGTTTGACCTGCGAATACACCAGCTTATCTGGTGCAATGTTTTTTTAAATGACTTTTTTTAACCATTCAAATTACTTCTTACACAGAACACAACCATGCACCCTAACATACAGTTTTCAACTATCTCAATCTACCAATCATTGCTTGTGATACAAGAGCACTGAAACTCCACAGTTTTTTTTTTTGCAAACTCCTACTGTTCCAACTGCCATTTTATTCCTACACTTCATCTGACTGCACCAGAACCTCCTCTACCATGTATTCTGTCTGGATTATTGGACATAGCTATATCCACTGGGCTCAAAGGTATGCAGCTACCAGAAATTTTCACAACCTTGATTTACCAAATGTGAATATTAAATGGATTCGCCAGAGAGGATTGAGATGTCACCAATTGATACCATTGGTGAAAACCTTTTTGCATTTGCCATACCCTAACCTCATAATTCTGCACTGTGGTGGAAATGACTTAGGCACTTTGACTGGGGTAGGTCTGGAAATGCTTTTAAAGGACACCTTTGAACAATTGATGACACTTTTCCCTCAAACTGCCTTGGTATTTTCCAATATATGCCAAAGGCAGAAATGGAACTGGTCCAACCAATTTTGTCCACAATTTGAGAAAGCACGGAAACATGTGAATAAATCTGTTTCTGCTTACATGAGAGACTATGGAATGGGTTCAATATACAACAACAACTTGCGTTACAACATGCAAGATATCTACAGAGGAGATGGTGTGCACTTCTCAGATGAGGGGAATAGAATATTCCTCCTGAATTTAAGACTGTGCATTGGTACCTACTTGTAGGTACCTAAATCAGCCACAGAACCCAAAAGCCCTTTTCAGGGCTACCCTATCTCTGATCACTCCAAATGATTATCTTTTTCTAACTTTTTTCACTGCTTTTCACTAAAGTACGCTCCCCGGTACGCTCCCCGGTGCGTGTACCGGGCGCTCCCCCCCGCGAAAAATATATATATATTTTTTCCCCCTATTTGGGCCTCCTAAGACCCCCTCAGAAAACCTAGAGGGTCAGGGAGTGCCTACGATGCCCCCTTATACCCATTCCCAACGTTGTTTGTCCTCCATTTTCTGTCTTAAATCTACCGAAAACAAAATGGAGGACTCCCGTAGCGCTGCCGGTACGCGTACCGGGGCGCGCACCGGGAAGCGCTCCCAAAAAATGATAAAAGTTAATTCACATAAAAACCACTGGAGACACTTTCACCAAATATAGAATAGGCCATACTACATACCAGTCCCTACCATTTTCCCAAATTTGGTGGAATTCCATTGAGTCATTTGAGCTGTAGCCCTGTCTAAATATCCTGAGGTAAATTACTTCACAAAAACACATCTGAAGTGTTAGAATTGACAACCAATTAAAATGTTACTTTCATTTTCTACTATTATTTCATGACATTTGATTGGTTATGTACCTGAATATATATATAGAAAGAGAGGGAAACACAGCCATTTTGACTACTACTTCCTGAAGTACATTTCAAGAGCATTTTCACTGACAACTTCAACTGCTTTCTCAAAGGTAAATTATTATTTTGAAAACTGAAGTATGTTGTGCACTTTAAGTTGATTTGGAAAACTTTTTCTGATAGTTATATACTATCCCTCTGTAATAGTTATAGATTGAGATAGACTTCTCTATTATAGTTATGGATGGAGTTAGGCTTGTCTTGTATAATTATGAATTTACTTAGGCTTCATCACATACACTTTTTTATTTTTCTACTTCCAGTCTGATACCATACACTGCCCAAAGATAACTTCACTGTTAAAAAATCCAAACTACCTGTCTGAACTTAAACCCAACAGTGCCCTATCTCTACTAATATATTTATTTTTTATGCAAATTTCAGCACGAAAATGGAAGGACAACAAAACATTTCCTTTGAAATTGTCCTAGAGAGCAACAATGAAGAAATTATAGAACCCAATGATAACTTGGAATTCATGGATGAATCAAGGGACTATGAACTACTACAATGTGTAGAATCAGTGGATTTGCTCATTCAAAATGAGGACATTTCTGACAGTCAAATGATAGAAGTTATGTTTAATTTGGAAAAATAATCTGAAAAATAAATTTATATTTAATAATTCTATAATTGTTTGAGACATTATTCATTTTTATATGTAATTCTTAAACTAGTACCAAATTGATTATAATGTAAAGTCAGACTTATAGTATACTGTGCAACTTTTTTATGTTACATAGTAATTTTGCTCATAGATACTTCCTTTCTCCCAATATATTATCTCCAATGTGTATTTGACATCTCTTTTTCATCTCCTACCTCCATGTTGTTTCTGCTTTCCTGACAGACTATGATATGGATTCCATATACCACAATAACTTCTGTAACAACATGCAAATTATCTACAGAGGAAACGGTGTACATTAAATTTAAGACTCAGCATTGGTACCTACATGTTGGTACTTAAAACACCCAAACAACACAACAACTCTATTCAGAGCTACCCTACCTCTAAGCACTTTAAATTATTATTTTAGTGTTTCACTGAGTTTTCCCCATGTATGGGGCGGGGAGGTGTGTGTGGGGGATGTGTGGGGTGTGTCTGTGAGGTGTGTGTGTGTATTTCTGAGGGAGGATGAGATGTATAGGTGTGTGTAGGTGTGTGGGGTATGTGGATGTTGGTGGGGATGTGGGTGTGTAAGGTGTGTGTGTGGGTGTGTGGGGTGTTTGGGTGTAGGTGGGGGTGTGGGTGTGTGAGGTGTGTGTGGGGTGTGTATGGGTGTGGGGGGGTATGTGTGTAGGATGTGTGTGTATGTGTGGGATGTGTGGGTGTGTCAGTGAGGTGTGCGTGTGTGTGTGTGGGGGGGAAGGTGTGTGTGTGGGATGTGTGAGGTGTGTCTGTGAGGTATCTGTGTGTGCGTGTGTGTGTGTTGGGGGGTGAGGTGTGTGTGTGAGTGTGTGTGTGTGGGATGTGTGGGTGTGGTTGTGGATGTGTACGGTGTCGGTGTGGGGTGTTTGGGTGTGTGTGGAAGTGTGCGTGTGTGAGGTGTGTGTGGGGAGTGTGTGGGTGTGGGGGTGTGGGGTTGTGTGCGTGTGGGTGTGTGTGGGACGTACTTGTAGGTACCTAAAACAGCCACAGAACCCAAAAGCTCTTTTCAGAGCTACCCTACCTCTGATCACTCAAAATTATTATTTTATTAATTATTTTTATGATTATATAATTTTTTTCACTGTTTTTCCCCATGGTACGCTCCCCTGTACGCTCCCCGGTGCGCGTACCGGGCGCTCCTCCCGCGAAAATCGAAAAAAAAGTAAATTTTTTTTTTGTCCCGCGGGACCCTTTTATAGCCCCCACATCAAACCTAGGGGGTCAGGGGGGGTGTACCCTGCCCCCTTTTGGTCATTTCCCCCTTTGTTTTTTGCCACCTCTTGTGTCTTGATCCTACTGAGACACAAGATGGCGGCCGCTGCGGACTGTTTCAAATGTTTACAGACACCCGAGAGCCAATCAGCTTTCCGTGCGCAAGTCGCGTGGCGCGCCCGGAGCGCTCCCCGGTGCGCGTACCGGGGCGCTGCCATAGATATATAAATTTTCTTGAACCTAAATTACTCAAAATCCTCTGGAGCACATATCTTGAGACATAGCAAAGGCACATTGGGCTACCAGTCCCTACAATTTTGCCAAGTTTGGTGGAAATCCATTCAGCCGTTCAAGCTAAAAGTGCGACCGACCACCCTATGGAAATTAACAGGGGAAAACACGTTTTGGGATCCCCCTTTTATCTCGGCCCCACTTGATGAATCCCCCCCAAACTTTCAGGGAAGGAGCGGAGCGCCGCGAGGCAAAGTTGCTGAAAATTTCAGGCAGATTCCCCAACCGGCACCAAAGTTATTCCCAATAGAATGTTGCGATTTCCCTATGGAAATCAATCCTAACTATAACTACCTACTGGCGACCGCCAGTAGGTAATAAATATATATATATATATATATATATATATATATATATATATATATATATATATATATATATTTGCACCGCAAATTTTCCTGTACTGTCTCCAGAACGGGGGGCGCGTCGTCGACTGGATCCTACAGGACGATCCAAATATTATAACAGTCCTTTTTTCACAAAGGAGACAACGCCATATACGATTCTGAATATTTATTCAGTCAGTGACCATCGGACGCGTTTCAGAGCTTGTTATGTTATGTTATGTTATCGATACTTCTATAGCGCACGACTCACACAGGGTTTGCATAGAGAAAGAAAAGGCTGAAAGATGAAACAGGAGTCAGAACAACGGCAGAATTTAAAACAGGAAGGCTTTTAGTTGTTTCCTAAAGATACTATATGAGGCACTTTCACGCA
Organism: Lissotriton helveticus; assembly: GCF_964261635.1. Lineage (NCBI taxonomy): Eukaryota > Metazoa > Chordata > Amphibia > Caudata > Salamandridae > Lissotriton > Lissotriton helveticus. The sequence goes on from NC_136065.1 coordinate 1,969,902,521, forward strand.
GGGCAATAGGTAGTTGGTTCCAGTATAGTGGAGCAAGGTATGAAAAAGCTTTACCCCCTGTGCGACTAAGACGTATTCTGGGTACCTGAAAAGGGCTAATACATTAGATCTAATGTTTCAACAGGATACGTGTTTAGTAAGTTTCTTTTGCAGGTAGTAGGGGCCTTTGCCATTTAAGGCGTTATGGGTGAGGCAGCAGATTTTAAAGTACGATCGCTTCCTCACAGGTAACCAGTGAAGCTCTCTCAGCAGGTTACCGGAGGGAGAGCCTGCTGGGCGATTTAGGATCATTCTAGCTGCAGTGTTCTGGATCACTTGCAGTCTAGCAAGCAGGGTCTATCACACTTCATCCATCAGAGTATTCCCATAGTCCAGTCGGCTAATCACCATGGCCTGGACCAGAGTTCTACGATGGTTAATGGGCAGATAAGGAAGTATCTTACGTAGGAGGCGTAGGCTATAATAACAGGAGCTGGTTGTGGCCGGAATATGGTCTTTCATAGTTAATGTCTGATCAAGTTTTAATCCAAGATTTTTTACACATTGTTTGGGGGTGGGGGCTGCTCCCAGCTGTGGGGGCCACCATTCATCTGACCAGATAGTAGAGGCTTTCCCCATTAGCATGACCTCCGTCTTGCTAGGGTTCCGCTGAAGGCAGTTCTCCATCATCCAATTTGAGATGGCAGGCATACCTGCAGAGAAACGGATTTTCTCAGCTACTAGATTGGGGCCAATTGTAAACATCAGCGGAATATCGCCAGCATATGAAATTATCTCTAAACCTAGCTGTTCCACAATTTTTGTCAAATGGGCATATAAACATTGAATGATATCGGGCTCAGGCAGGAGCTCTGGGGTACACCCTTATCCAGCCGAGTTTCCTCTGAATGGTATGGCCCTAGCATAATAGTTTGTAGTCTGTCCGACAAGAAGTTCTGCAGCCATTTTAAGACTGTACCTTGAATACCGTCTCTCCATGAGCTTTGAGTGTGAGATGGTATCAAATGCCGCAGAGAGATCCAATAGGATCAGGACTGCTGATCCTCCTGCGTCCATTACCTGCCTAAGGGAATCAGTCACGGCCAAGATTGCGGTCTCAGTGCTGAAGCCCGGACGAAACCCTGAATGCAAGGGGTCCAGAATTTTGTTTGATTCAAGGTATAGACTTAGCTGCCTGTTTATTATACTTTCCAATTGCTTACCCAACAAGGGCAGCAAGGAAATAGGCTAGTAGTTACTAAGTACCTGGGGATCAGGCGGAGTTTTTTTCAGTATTGGTCGTACGTACACTTCTTTCCATGTAGTGGGGATAATACCCGATTGGATTGAACAGTTAAAACATTTTCAGATTTCAGGAGCACAGCTAGTGGCTAGAAGGGCCATTATTTTAGGGGGGCAGGGATCCCGAGGCAAGCCGGATTTGGCAGAGACCTCATCTAACGTAATTGTTTCAAACCGATCAAGGGTGCTAGGTGTCAGCTTTCCAAATTCTCCAAGTCTAGTGAAGGTTTCTGGGTTCTGGAACACCGTAGTTGGAAAGTTAGCATAAATGTTCGCACTTTTTTCATGAAAGTGAGTCGTTAATGAGTTGCAGAGCTCTTGAGATTCTACTGGGGATTGCCTGCAGGCTTGTAGGGACACAACATCCTTAACTATGTTAAACAGGACCTTTGAGGAGTTGCTAGCATGTTCTATTTAATTTATGATGAAGGTTTGTCTGGCTGTTTTTATGTTCTGATGATATCTGGACAAAGATTGTTTGTATACCTGTCTGTCTAGGGGATCTTTACTAATTCTCCATCGTCTCTCCAATGTCTTACATTTGGATTTGTCAGTTTTTAGCTCAGAAGTATACCAGGGGGCTGATAGGGAGCCGTAGATTTTTTGAGGAATTATTGAGTCCAATGCTGTCACTAAGGCGGAATTGAAGCCTTCCATCATCCTCGAGATGTCTGTATCGTTCTCAGGTGGATTAGGACGGAATATCTCTTTGAAGGCTTCCTGAGGTAGGTCATGGTCTGCGCACCTAATTTTTTCATCCTGCGTTCCCTGCTAGGCTTGTAGTGAACGGTAATTGAGTGGAAAACATGATCATAGAATGGTCAGTCCATGTTAGGGGGTTGGGAGGGTTACAGGTCAAGTGGTCGATATTAGAAAAGATTAGATCGAGAGAGTGGCTGGCCCGGTGTGTTGGGCCTTTGACTCTTTGAGAAAGTCTGATTAGGTCTAGGCTGGATAGGGGCTTATTAACTTCTGGGTTGAAGTAATCTTAGCCATGGAAGTTAAAATCACCCAGTAAAATAAATGTATTGGATGCCAGTACGTACATGGCTATTTGCTCAATCAATTGATTAGTAAAGTTAGCTCTAGATCCCGGGGGACAATATATCAGCGCTCCATTCCAAGTGTCTGTAGGTGACATATTTATCTTGAAAATTCCCAGTTCCATGCTGTCATTACTTAAGGTGGAAATCCATTTCACATTGAGGTGGTTTTTAAAGGCTATGGCAATGCCACCCCCCATGTTCTCATCACTGTCCAGATGTATACATTTATAGCTGTCTGGAATGGCTAGATTGATCAATGGGTGGTTTGTTGGGTTTAGACAGGTTTCCGTAAAAAAGCTGAGTTCTGGGGAGAGTGAGGTGATCAGATCCCATATTTCGCTGGAGTGCTTTCCTAGAGATCTTACATTGCACAGAATGTTATTTAGACCAGTTGTAGCTTGGTCGGTTCTCTTCCTTTGATTTAGTGAACTAGTCATTGTCAAATTTCTTTGAAAAAGACAGAGCCTACAGGCTACCGGCCCCTCCAGCACATTTGGGAACTTACTTGGGCCAGCATGTATGAGCTAGATACTTAGGGGCCGATTATGATGGCGGACGGACCCGAGTCCGTCCGCCACCATAGAGTAGGAGGGACCGTCCGCAGGGGCTGCGGCGGTCCCTCCGTGCAGATTAGGATGTGACCGCCAGGGTGGCGGTCACATCCTCAATCTTTAACATTGTGGCGGGTGCAGCTTCAAGCTGCACCCGCCACAATGTTAAAGATGCATACATTGCATTTGTATGTAGCAAGCGGCAGGCACCGCGCGGTGCCTGCCGATTACTGCATACAAATGCAGGGGGGTACCATAGGTACCCCCCATGTGCACCCCCCACCCCCCCTTCACCCAGGGGGCCCGCAATGGCCCCCGCAGTGAAGCTCCGTATGCTTTTCCACGGCGGAAAACCCGCCGTGGAAAAGCATTTCTTTTCGGGAATCCTAATTTGGCTGACGGTGTCTAAGAGACACCGTCAGCATATTAGTGCTTTTCCGCCGCGGTTGTAAGCCAACCGCGGTGGAAAAGCTGCGGACGGAAACCAGGACCCACCAGCCATCCTAATGTGGCGGTGGGTCTTTGGTGGGTCCGCAGAGGATTTTCCGCATCCTCCGGGCCTGCGGTGGCTTCCGCCGGCCCGGAGGATGCGGAAAATCCTCCATCATAATCGGCCCCTTAGTTTGTTCGAGGGTTCTAATCATAAGCAAGGATTTAGCAGAATAGGTTAGGCGGCTCGGAATTGGGGAGTTTACCTTGTTTTGTGCAGCATTTCTTGCCTCTGGGCTTGGATGGGAGCGTCTTCAGTGAGCCAGCGGTGTGTCCGCTGCACGTTTGCGTTATCACAGTCTCCGGGACAGTGAAGTTACCTCCCCACCCAACACCTATCTCGGCTGTTACGGTGAGTAAAGTAAAATAGCAAGTCACAAATTAAACCAAAATTCAGGCTTTAAAAACAAGGGAACAATACGTGCAAAGATGCAAAGTGCAAAAGTGTTAAGGTTGGCTCCCGGCTTGCCGTCTCAGGAGTCTCTATGTGCTGTGCGTTCGCGTTATCATGTGCATTTATGTGGTCAGGGGAAAAAGAACAAGCCCGCTACCAATTAGATACACCCAAGATGGCGGCTAGTTCGTCCGGCAGTCTCCGGGACAGCCAAGTTACCTCCTCACCCAGCACTTATCTCGGCTGTTACAGTGAGTAAAGTACAATAGCAAGTCACAAATTAAAACAATATTCAGGCTTTAAAAACAAAGGAACAATACGTGCAAAGATGCAAAGTGCAAAAGCGTTAAGGTTGGCTCCCGGCTTTCCGCTTCAGGAGTCTCTATGTGCTGCGCGTTGGCGTTATCGTGGGCATTTATGTGGTCAGGGGAAAAAGAACTAGCCCGCTACCAATTAGATACCCCCAAGATGGCGGCTAGTTCAGCCGGCAGTCTCGGGGACAGCGAAGTTACCTCCCCACCCAGCACCTATCTCGGCTGTTACGGTGAGTAAAGTAAAATAGCAAGTTACAAATTAAAACAATATTCAGGCTTTAAAAACAAGGGAACAATACATGCAAAGATGCAAAGTGCAAAAGCGTTAAAGGTGGCTCCCGGCTATCTGCCTCAGGAGCTTCACGCTCCTTGTTCACCAATAACGAGACCATGTTAAAATCAATCTTTAAGGCCGTCATCACCACGTAGTGCAACTACAAGTGTATAGATAGTGACAACAGACTCATAGTTTTTACATGTCTAATTTCGTTGTTTGACTCTTTTGATGTAATCGTCATTTAACAGTATTTGACCAACTTTAAAATCATTCAAAGCACCGTAGATGTTATGTTAAACTCTATAACGATTTACGTTGTGGTGCATGTGATGTATAGACACTAATAACAGACTCAGGGTTCATATCATGTTAGCGTTTGCATGTTCAATGGCCTGAAATCACATTTAACATATTTGGTATCGCAAACATATTTTATGGTGTTATACCAAAGATGTTGAGATTGCCCGCCTCATTTGGCAATCTCACAACGGAAATTAAGAATATATAAATATACAATATATTCCTACAATTTACGCATTTCTCACAATTGTGCCCCAGTGGGCAATTGACCAAACCATACATGTTGGAACTAGTATGCCCCTCTAGACAAATTATCAATCATCAATGTCAGTGTCAGTGTTGGTTTGAAAATTTCCAAAAATACATCCTCAATCAGGCCCCAGTGGGCTAATTGTGTGGTCAAAAGAGTTGTCTGTTGCCTTAAATCTATAAAACATAACATGGTGAAGGGCTGAGAGTAAAAAGAAACTGCAGTGACATTGTAGCAGCAGAGAAAGAGTTTCAAATCTTGAAATCCAGATTAAGCAAGAGAGTGTACCTCAAAGAGTTGATAAATAATGCATTAAGTAAAGGTAAAAACAAGCCACTTCGGTGGCGAAACGCGGCACGGTGGGTTTATGACTGGAATAAACCCCCAACTTTATTGAACAACCACTTGCACTTTTCCGCGTCAGGTGAGCTCTGAGAGCGCAAGTGGAATTTCGTTTTGCATGTATATATATATATATATATATATATATATTACCTACTGGCGGTCGCCAGTAGGTAGTTATAGTTAGGACCTACTTTCTATAGGAAATCTGCAACATTCTATTTGGAATAACTTTGGCGCCCGTGGACGAATCTTTGCGCATTTCTTCAAGAAAATGGCCTGCTCCGCTCCGCTCCTTCCCTGAAAGTTTGGGGGTGATTCGTGATGCAGGGGCTGAGAAAAAAGGGGGGTCCCAAAATGTGTTTTCCCCATGCAATTTTCCATAGGACCTTTAGCCAGGGCTACAGCCCGAACGGCTGAACGGAATTGCACCAAATTTGGCAAAAAGGTACAGTTCTGTTCGCAGATCACGCTTTTTGTTGAATGGTGTAAATCCGTTTAGTAGTTCCTGAGAAAATCATAAGTAAAATCATAAGTATATCTATAGGAGCTTACCGTACTCTGTACTGTACTCTGTACAGTATGCTTACCTTCCCAAGCACGAACTGCACAAAACACACAAAGGGGGCAGGGTAAACACACCCTGACCCCCTAGGCCTGCTCAGGGGGTTCCACAAGGACACCCAAGGCCCCAAAATTGTAATATATTTTTTTAAATCGCGGGGTACGAAGTACAGTACTCTGTACAGTACTCTGTACGCTACTCTGTACTGTATCTGTACCTTCCCGAGCGCATACTGGAGATTCCTGGTGGGCTAGTTGGCCCCCAGGGACCCGCAGTATGCAAGGGGAATTAGTTCCCCCTATTCAAATGCCCCAGGGGGCTGCTTTGCAGAGAGGTGTAAAAAGGGCCGTGGCCTCATTACACCTCTCTGCAATGCAGCCCCCTGGCGCATACTGGAGGTTCCTGGTGGGCTAGTTGGCCCCCAGGGACCCCCAGTATGCAAGGGGAATTAGTTCCCCCTCTGCAAACACGCCAGGAGGCTGCGTTGCAGAGAGGTGTAATGAGGCCACGCCCCTTTGTACACCTCTCCGCAACGCTGCCCCCTGGCCCATACTGGAGGTTCCTGATGGGCTAGTTGGCCCCCATGGACCCCCAGTAGGCAAGGGGACTTAATCCCCCAATTTAGAACGCGCTACGGGGCGTGTTTGCACAGTGGTGAAGGTAGGGGGCAGGGCTTGAGGTAATATGTGTGTAAACATGCCCTGTGGCAAGTTTTAAGATGGGGAATTAATTCCTCTTCAATCCAGAGGTCCCCAAGGGGCCAACTAGTCCAACAGGTACCTCCAGTAAGCGCCACGGAGCTGCGTTGCAGAGTGTTGTAAAAAGGGGACGTACCCTTTGAACACCTCTCTGCAACGCAGCTCCCTGGCGCATACTGGGGGTACCTGGTGGGCTAGTTGGCTCACAGGGGACCTCAGGATTGAAGAGGAATTAATTCCCCAAACTAAAACGCGCCACAGGGCGTGTTTACACACATGTCACCTTAGGCCCCGCCGCCTTCCTTCACTACTGAGCGAAATATTCCTCTAAAATCAGCCGAACTACGAATTCCGATTTACTCACCTGTTATCTGGAGAGACCTCAGTGCTGCATCTTTCAGCTCACTACTATTCCTGAAAAGTAAATTTAACTGAACTAACAGTAATTTGAATTTCTTTCCATAGGATTTCACTGCCTGCTATATAAAATAAATATAAATTGAAAAAAATATAAAATAAAAAAAATATATTACAATTTCAATATTTGTAAAAACATTTTTTTTAAAATTTATATTAAAAATATGTAATGCCATTTAAAAAATAAAATATCTATAAATAAATACTTTAAAACAATGTAGTAAATTAGTATACAAAAAATATAACAATTAATACATTTAAAAATGATCATTTACAAAACCTTTGAAATTCCCTGAAAAAAACATAGGTTTCAGCCAGGTTATAGTTAGGAATGTCATCAGTGATGTCATTTGAGACATGAGTGATGTCACTGACCATGTCATGAGTGATGTAATATGTGACGTCATCAGCAGTGCATTGCGGGCGCGCGAGTTATAATTAGCTGAACTAACTATAACGGGGGAATTTCAATAGTTTTGTATTAGTGAAATACCAGCTAACTATAACATGTGTGAAACTTATGATTTTTTCATTGAATTTAAGAGGTTTTTTAAATGCTAATTCCGAACTATAACGTGGCTGAAACCTATGGTTTTTTTCAGTGAATTTCTAAGGTTTTTTAAATGCTAATTCCTAACTATAATGTGGCTGAAACCTATGGTTTTTTCAGGGAATATATATATATATATATATATATACACACACAGCTTACCTGAATATTGTCTGGCTGTCATCTATGGATGGTGACTTTGCAGGGGACACACTACTCAATTAGGCGGCGTGCACAATCGAGCATCGGGATTCCTGGCGATGGGGTGAAGGACCCAGGACACTGCTACCCTACTCACTTTAACATCTGGGGGGCGTTGACAATTGATCGCTCAATGCCCAAACACAAAACCGAAATTGCCATAACCATTCAAACACTGAACTTGGACTGTCTTTTTATCACTGAGATCCCGACTTGGCAGACGCTGTCCCCCCAGGCAACATTATTCTCAGGTGCGACCACTCTGACAGAAGAGGAGGTGGCCTAGCCTTGGTGGCTAGGGACTACCTTAGATGTACCTTTAGCATTGTGGAAGGTGTCCCTGGCTCTCTACTGAAAACAGCCATGTTTAGAATTAAGCCATCCGAGAACTGTAACCTTTTTAGGCATTCTGGTATATCGTCCTCTAGGGCCAGGAGCCAGGTTTCTGGAGACATGGTGCCAAACCCTAGAACCATTTGTCACCACGGCCCATTACAGCATCCTTGGGGATTTCAACTTTCATCTTGAAAACAAACAAAACTATGACTCTTCTTATCTTTTAGATCTGATGACATCCTTGGGGTTTGAGCAACTAGGCAGTTCTCCCACCCATAGTGCTGGCCACACCTTGGATGGCATTTTTGCTAAACACAATAATCTAATAATTGAGGCAGTTCAGCCTCTCAGCTGAGTTGACCACTGGATGGTTGAGTTCAAAATAATTTTTCCTCATCTCACTGAAGCGAATGAGGGTTCCCCCTAAAACATATACATTGCAGGAGACTGAACAAGGTCACAGCCACCAACTGGGAGGCCGCGTTGGCTTTAGTTTCTGATGGGAACAACATAGCTCATCCTCCCACGGCAGAGGGTTTTCACAACACCAAGGTCTTAGACATAGTTGCTCCATTCAAAAACGGTGTCATTAAAAGAGCAAAATCCGCGGCTCCATGTTTCTTGGGTGAGCTCATGGCCCTCAGGCGCCAATGCCATAGCTAAGAACAGAAATGGCGTGCTAACCCTTGCACTCAGGAAAAAGCCAAGCAGAATTCTTTTTTGTGGAAATATAAACACGCCATCTTCCAGGCCAAATCCTGTTTCCTCACAGAAAAGATTTTGTCGGCAGACAACTCCTCCAGCATGCTATGCAATGTTATAAGGGAGATTGCCGAGCCACCAGGGACACAGCTCTTGAACCCCTCCCAAGACTTCTGTGACAGAGTAGCAATCTACTTCCAGGACAAACTCCTTAAGAGCTTTCATGAGCTCACCCCAACTGTAGATGATGAACCTACCACAGGGGTAGCCGAAGTGGAAAGCGATGATCCATCTATGGGGAAACTTACCCAGGTCTTAGGAAAGTATGCCCTGTCCTCTTTTCCACAAATCACAGCTCTGCAAACCAAGGAACTCTTACTTGGCCTAAATTCCGGAGCACCTTTGGGCCCTAGTATGCCCTCCATACTCAGACTAGCTCCTAACCTAATAGCCAACTCTTTTTGCAAGGTCTTCAATAACAGTCTCCTGTCCAGCAACTACCCTGCCACCTGGAAGGAAGCAATTGTCTCACCTAGTCTTAAAAAACCTAAATCCGAGCCCTCAGATTTGAAGAACTTTTGACCTATCTCCCTTCTCCCCACTCCTGCCAAAATCCTGGAGAAATTCATCAATATTGAACTGATGAAACCCATTGAATCATAGGAAATCCTTGATAGCTCTCAGAACGGGTTTTGTGCCGGTCACAGCACAGAAACCGCCCTTGTAGTAGCTACTGACTGTATTCGCAAGCAGGTTGACCAAGGTGCATCTGCGGTGGTGATTTTGCTCAACCTTTTGGCAGCATTCAACACCGTCTTCCCACTGCGCATGGTCCAGCGACTGTGGGAAGTGGGAGTTACTGGAAAGGCCTTGCAGCTTGTCCACTCTTTTATGACCGGCAGAACACACATCGTTAGTTATGGAGGCTTCAGAGCAAAGGCCTTTGGCCTTCCCTGTGGAGTCCCCCATGGAGTCCCCCATGGATATTCGCTGAACGCCACTCTTTTTATCCTCTATGTGACTCCTCTGGCCAAGTTGGTGAGATTGTTTCAAAATCCAGGTGCTTTCCTATGCGGACGACACACAAAACATTGTTTCTATAACAAATGATTTGCAATCAGTCACACAAAAGTTTAATCGATGTATGTCCAGCATTATATGCTGGATGAAGGGCAATTCATTAAAGGTCAATGTGGGCAAACCCGAGGTGCTAATTTTTGGCCCACTGAATTCTATTTGGTCAAATGCCTGGTGGCCTGTAGACTGCAGTCCCCTTCCTGTCCCGGTTAGAACAGCAATAAATCTGGGGGTCACTTTGATGTGGGTCTGACCATCAATGCCCAGGTCAAACGTACAGTCAGCACCTGTTTCTACATCTTACAAATCCTGAGAAAGGTGCTGCTGTATATCCCATCTGAAGAGCATGGGTCCACTATCATCGCATTAGTCACCTTCCGGCTCTGTACCTTAACATCAATGCAGTATCCCTTAGCAAGCTTCAGGTGGTACAGAACGCAGCATCAAGGCTGATTCTTAACATCCCGAAGTATCAGTCAGCCAGGGAAGGGATTCGAGCCTTGGACTGGCTCCGTATCAGGAAGCGCAATTCCTTCAAGATCCTGAATATGGTATATAAGGCTATGCATAGCAAAGGCTCATTACATTAAAAAAAACATGTTTCAGTGGTACACTCCGGGGAGGACCTTGAGATCCTCCTCATAGAAAAAACAGCTTTCTCCTAGATTTCACAGGTCCAAATGGGGCTGCTTAGCTGGATGGTGGCACTTCTCCCTCCTCCCCCGTCCGTTCAGCTCCTTGACAACCTTGGGTATAAATGTGCTTTATAAATATTATCCTATCCTGCATTGTGTTCATTCATCAACTTGATACAAAATCCTTCAACAGATAGAAAGAAATACAATCAAGCCTTGATACAAAATTCTTCTTTAACAGATACAAGGAAATAAGAGCCCAGCCAACGCGTGTTTCGCAAAAAACATTTGCTTCTTCCGGGCTTTCAAAATAAATGAACAATTCTATGTGTCATACGTTCTTGTATATAGTACATCGCTCCTAATGATAAATTCTCCTTGCGGGATATTTCACAATAATTGATAAAGGCTGTAGCCTCCCTCCGGTAGGTTAGCTGCGGTCGCACCTGTATCTGTTAAAGAAGAATTTTGTATCAAAGGCTTGATTGTATTTCCCTGTATCTGTTGAAGAGGCAAATTGTGTCAAGTTAATGAATGAACACAATGAAGATGAACTCTGTGAACATGCAAGCAACTAATTTTAACAATAAATATGTTCAATGAGATATTAAAATGACCTTATGCTGATTGATGAAGGCATCTTTGAATACTGATAATGCATATATCAACTTATAGTGGTAGCTCCTATCTTCCGTAAGAGGTTATTTCTTCTTAGGTAGCAATGGCATGGTTTAGCGCATGCTAAAAGGAGGGTCTGTTGGAATAGAAATGTTTTAGCCAAATTCTCTATGTATTGTATGTCTTAAGTTAGCATCGCTGTACCATTTTATATTCCGCCGTCATTTTGAGCCATAATCGAAATTTACTTCTGTCTTTCTCTGTCTGCTCTAGCTGAAGGCGGCTGTGATAGGTTTTGTTTCTCCAAGGTTGAGCTTCGCTGTGCTAATAAATACACTGTCTTTGCAAGTACATACCTCTCCCATTAGATGGGACTGCTCCCACCCTTAGTGCGGCGGCCGTAGGCAGAGTGACCTTGATGCTGAGATAGCATGTACCCGGTCTCAGGACCTAGACCCATCCTTCTGTACTGACTTTGTTCACCAGCTACCAATTGGGAATTTCCAGTGAGGGCGTGTCTTTGTTGGTTTTGAACGGTATTTTTATGTATAGCAATGCTTACTGAGGTCAGTCCCTCTGCAGCAATTCAAGGAGGCTGTCCAGACCGGACTCCACTTGAGTGTACCTGAAATAAAATATCTTTGGTTTGTATTCTATACTGCATGAGAGGCTGAGAGGTGGTCGCGTGTGACCCGGGTGACTCTAATCAGGTCACTTCCTTCAGTTGGTGCCAGAACAGGGACTCCATCGGGTGACCCATCCTCGCCCACGGATGGGTGCGGAGGTCGGGGCCACACAGGGTCGGACAGGCGGACTGGGGATCCCTGCACAAGAGAGTCTTGAACTCGCAGCTGCCCTGTCTGTCTGACCGGGCGGTGCCTCACCCAGCGATCCTCCCGACTGGGGTCCTTGACAGCAAAACCTTGGATTTGACTGTTTGGTCTGAAGAGTCGGCAGTGGAGAATCAATTTGTTTGACGTGTGTGCACCAGGTGAGTTTGCTTTGGCTCTTTGTGGATATGGTACCATTTTGGTTTGTCTTTGGTAAGGTCTGGGGCTGATTATGAATTGTCTCTGGTACGGTCTGAGGACCGCTTTGGATACGAGGTGTTTCTGAACACTTCGTTAGGCAACATAACAAATGTGGCTTACTTTTGAAAATGCCCTTCCTAAATCGCTTCTTGGTTTCTTGTTGTCGTTGTTGCTCTGCTGATGCTCGACTGGAAGAAAGTTGCCCAGCTCCTCCGGAAAGCAATCCGAATTTTGATTGTATGTAAAACATGGCCTTGGCCCTATTCTGTTTAGTACTTTATGGCACAAATATACGAGGGACAATGCCGAGTTGCAGTGGCCATTGACGGGCACTTTTGATGACCAGAAAATAAATTTTTTATAGGAGAAATTGTTTGCAAAAAGGAGTAGGCAGTCGATGTTTGATTCCCACAGAACATGGCAAAAGGAAGCTAGACAGAGGCAAACGAAAGCAGAGAAAGAGACCCGGAAAGGGAAAATGCAGACATTGACTCAGAAAGCTGTAGCACATGATAGAGACAAGCAGGAGATAGGAATTGAACGTGAAGAGAGGGGGTTTTGACTGAGGTTTTGAAGTCTTATGGAGTCCGAGAGGAAAATTATGCTTTTGTCGAAGGCTTGCTTGATGCTCGACCCCCGCCTCAATATGCCCCGCAGAGGGTATATCCCGTTCTTCCCCCACACACCCGGCTGCCCGGTTCTTCTGCCTCTGCTGTCTCTGCTACTGTTGCTCTGTCTGCCTTGGCCACAGCACCTTCTGGCCTTTCTTTGCCTTTTTCATCTGTGGCAACTACAACCATCAGCAGTCTGGCAACACCTATTGCTTTGGTACCTCTTTCACCAGCTCTTCACCCAAGACCCAGCCAGCAGCGACGTTAATGCCCAGTACCTCTGTTATAACTCCCACTGTTTCCCTCCATTCCCTGACATTGCAGAATACTGAGACGCCAGTACGTGGCCCTGAGGATAGAGTCTGGACTAATTCAAGGACCGATTGGGGCAAACATTGATACGATCTAATGTGGGAGAGGCTGAAAAACAGGTAGTAGCTAATCAGGCTGCGCAGTGTGCCTGGAATTCTATCGATGGTGTGGAGGATGTGTGGAATGTAATGAAAGATTATGAGCCTTTCGTGCAGCAGCGTGCCCTTAAACACATGTCGGCTACTCTGATTAGGCTTTGGGAGCAGTGTTTCAATGGGGACACACCACAGATTATCTATGGTATTAAGGATCATGTTTGTGTAGCTGATATGGCGCCTGGTCAGGTTTTTGGAAATGTCACAACGTTGGCTGCTTATCGAAGTAGACTGCTCGAGAAGAGCCCAAAGATGGTGTCTCAGTTTCCAAAGCGGGAGGTTCACCCCAAATATCACCCTGAAATACCGGAGTTACGGGATCAGCATGATGTTATTGCTAGACCAAGGGTAGAGGCCCGTTTCCAAGAGCAATGGGTTTATTCTCCATGGAGAAGGAGTGAGGTTTTGTCCCTTAAGACTCAGCTACCTAACCCGAAGAAAAATCCTACTGCATATTACAAAGAGTTGACTGAGGCGGCTTCATCGACAGTAATGATGCTTGCGGATATAAAAATGTTCTTTGGTCTGCTGGTGCCTGTAGATATTTGGAGACCGGTACACAGACAGGACCATGTCATGGAATTGGGTGGTACCTGGGATCAGATTAAGGCATGGGACCAGGAGAGGAACCCTGGTGAGAAGCCTAAGGCCAAGATACTAGCTTTGCCAGGCCGAATTATCACGTATATGCATTCTCTTATTCCACCCGAAAGATTGATTGGGACAAGTTGTCGGCTTGTCGCCAGAAGAAAGATGAGAGTGTTTCTGGTTTTGTTCGCCCGCTTTGAAAGTGCGTTCCTGTATTATAGTCGACAGGACTTGCCGATTGAAGGTGGTATGCGTTTGTTTGTTTTGAATTTGCTCCCCAAGATTGCAACACGGTTACAGGCTTCCGAGAGCACCTGGTCCACCTCTTCTCCTTCTATTATCTTAAATATGGCGCAGTATTAGGAGCACAGGGAAAATGAGAAGGAGAAGGTGGAGAAAAAGCATAAAAAATTAAAGATGATGGTGTTGTTGTAACAGGCTTCTCGAGGGAATGGTAGAGGACGAGGTGGTATGGCCCGACAGCTTCCTTGTACAGGCAGGAATACTAGGCCTGTGGGACCGGACCAGTGTGCGTACTGTAAGGAGGAGGGACAATGGCGCAGCGAGTGTCCTGTTCTTTTGCAGAGTTGGCGGTTCCAAGAGGACGAGGGTCTCGTGGAGACGGTGGCTAGGACAGAACTCATACAGCAATGACATCAGAGGGCCGAACTAATCAGAATTACTTTGAGGATCCGCGGGGCAAACAGTATTACCATGATGACTATGATACAGATGAGGTGAAAGGGATGTCTTATAGTTAGGACAGCCAGGGACAGAGTGAGGGGCCAGTTCTGATACCTGTGGATCAACGTGGTCTGTACGTTAGTGCGGATGTGCATGGTTCGACTAAGGAGTTTTTGGTGGATACAGGTGCGACAAACCGCTCAATTTCTCGTTCCTTGGTCCCTGGGGCGGCTCTGTCTGGCCATATTAATGTTTTGGTAGGTTTTTCTGGTGTACTGGTTGTGAGCACCATTTCCAAACCTCTTGCGTTGACTCTTGGTCCTTTCACTGTGGATCCTCCATTATTGCTGACATCCAATTGTGGAGAGAATTTGATGGGTTTGGATTTATTAAAGAAACTGCATTCCACTATTTATTGCTCCCCGTAGGGTGTCTACATGACAGTGGGTCCGAATGTTGTGTGTGCTATGCAGGGCCTGTCTAAAGATGCGCCTCTCCCTGCTGAATTTAAAGATGTGCCACCCGCACTGTGGGTAACGGGCAACACATATATGAGCTTTGCGGATATCGCCTATTTCGATTTGTGTCAAGGAAGGTGCTATTTTATCCCGCATTCCTCAGCATAAGATACCGCAGGCAGGTGAACGGGCTTTGCTTCAGATTGTGCAAACTTTATTGAGAAAGGAGAGGTTGAAGAGACGTCTGCTAATGTTTGTAACAGCCCTAATCTTCCGATCCTCAAACTGACGCTTTCGGGTCCCTCTGAGTATCACGAAGTTGTTTACCCTATTTGTATTGATTTGCGTGACGTTAATAAAATAGTGATTCCTCAGTTTGCAGTGGTCCCTGACATTACGACTCTCTTGACGATGATTCGTTCTTCTGCTAAATTCTTTTCTGGCATCCCCATTCATCCTGACTGGAGGTACTTGTCTAGGTTCACCCTAGCTGGTAGAAGTTTTAGATTCTGGCGCGCTCCTCAAGGCTATACAGAGTCTGAGTATCTATAGTCAGGCGTTGAAAGGTCAGTTGGATTCTTTGTCGTTCCACGCAGAGTTCCAGAGTTCTGACATTAGCAGAACTCTGGAGGTACTCAGGCTGCTGTCCCCCAGGAGCACGGTTGGGAATACTAATCCCACCTCTCCTGGTCTAAGGGATATTCTCCCCTCATTTCCCACCCACCTCACTAGTTCAACCCACAATAGCTTGTCCATTTGGTATCTTAACACCTGTTCGATGTTCAAGCACCAATTAGAGATCTTTTACCTCCTAGACACCTTCAAGCCCGACATCTTACTCTTATCAGAAACCTGGCTGACAGCCGAATCTACTCCAGATATGCTGGCAGCCATCCCCGATAACTATTATGCCCTGCAGGCTAATAGACCGGGGACCAAGGCAGGGGGAGGGATTGCAGCCATAATATCACAGTCACACAAATGTATTTCTCTATCTACGTTACAAATCCCCTCTGTGGATTGCCTTCTTTTTAAGTTTGATGCAATCTCTTCTTCCTTTGCCTGTGCCTTAGTCTACAGACCCCCCAGTCACATGCCTAATTTCCCGCAAACCTTTGGAAATGCTATCGACAAACTAGCCATAAATCATGCTAGGGCACCGATTATTGGCGATTTTAATTACTGGCCACATGATGCACAAGAATGCCCCTGCTCGGTAGATTTTTCTGACTTACTGACCGAGATGAACTTTGTCCAGCACATCAAGGTAGCCACTCATATCAAAAGGCATACTCTGGATCAGGTCTGGACATCCAATTTAGAGATTACAGACATACAGGTCACTCCCTGTACATGGTCGTATCACCATTTTATTTCACTCGCCATCCCGACTACCTCTATCATTAAAGTCCCCCCCCCAGGCACCGGCCTGGCCAGGAATTGGAGCTGGGTTGACACCTCTGAGCTCTGCTCCCTTTTAGCCACTTCTAAGCCTTCAGCCTTCCTGCCCAACAGCCATCTGGCTTCTCCCCATGTCCAGGCAGAAAACATCAATGCCTGGCTGGCTGTGGCCAGAGACAGACTGGCTCCCCTTAGAAAGATCAAATGTAAGAGGCCACATGACACTCAGTGTTGGTTTACCAACAACCTCAAGGAAATGAAACTGCCTTGCACCAAACTGAGCGAAAGTGGAGACAGGACTATTGCCCCATAAAAAAATCCATCTTTACATCGGCCCTTAGAGACTACAAAGGTGCCATCCTCAATCAATCAATCAATCAATCATAACACTTGTATAGCGCGCTACTCACCCGGGAGGGTCTCAAGGCGCTTGGGGGAAGGGGTCCGCTACTGTTCGAACAGCCAGGTCTTGAGTTGTCTTCTGAAGGCGAGATGGTCCTGGGTCAGTCGAAGGTGGATGGGGAGGGAGTTCCATGTTTTGGCCGCCAGGTGGGAGAAGGATCTTCCTCCGGCGGTGGCTCTTCGGATGCGTGGAACGGTGGCGAGGGCGTGGCTGGTCGATTGTAGCTCAAAGCTAAATCAGACTACTTCTCACTGAAAGTCCTTAATTCCACCAATAAAGCCAAAGACATTTTCTCCATTCTGGATGAACTTGTCAAACCTGACTGTATCACCACCAGACCCGTCCCCTCACAACTCCTCTGTGACTCCCTTAATACCTATTTTATTGACAAAATCACCAGTATCAAAGCTAGTATCCCCAAGACCACACTCCCCACCAGACCCTGCCCATGTGCACCGTAATTCTCTTTTTTTCGACCTTATTCCACCAATCACTCAGGAGGCCTTCTTTTCCCTCCTTAAAAAGGTCCGTTCAGGTTCCCCGACAGACAGCTGTCCACCCACATTGCCCAGGAGATCTTCTTCCAACTTCCCGATCCCCCCTATCCCTCCTAAACAATTCCCTCGCCACGGGCATCGTCCCCAATCTCTTTAAGACCGCGGAAGTTACACATATCTTAAAAAAAGTAGGTGCAGACCCCCTTGTACTCAACGACTTCCGACCAATTTCGTTATTACCCCTTTTGGGTAACATTCTGGAGGCTCATTTTGCAAGCCGCTTGAGCATATTTGTGGAACAATCACATTACCCAGACCCACATCAAGCGGTATTTAGACCCGAACATTTCACCAAGTCCATCATCATTTTGACGATCCACGATGAACTCAGGAAGGGGGCGGACCAAAACATCTCGCAGGCATTAGTGCTCCTGGATCTGTCTGCGGCCTTCGACACCGTCGACCATAACTTATTGGTTGAGCGGGTCGCGAGCGCCAGCATCCGGGGCCTCCCACTAAAATGGATCTCCTCCTTCCTTAACAACCGCTATCAAGCTGTTCGCCTCTCCGGTTTCTCCTCTGAGAAAAAGAGACTCACTTGTGGGGTGCCCCAGGGCTCTTCTCTTTCCCCGCTCCTTTTTAATCTGTATATTCTGCCACTGATTTTAGATCTACGGAAGAGAGAAGTAGCCATTTTCAACTACGCAGATGTCCTCCAATTTGTTTTTACTATCGACTCGTCACCCTCCGCAATGGAGACCGTTCGGTCTACCATGACCTTCATCAGAAACTGGATGAACCGTAACCAGTTCAAATTAAATCCGGCCAAGACGGAGCTTGTCCTTACTAGGACCTCACCCAAATCTTGGAACTCCAATTTCTGGCCCCCTTCCATGGGTCTTCCACCCTCTCCAGTCAGCATGGTCAAAAGCCTTGGTGTTACAATAAGCAGCGATCTTACTCTGAAGACTCAGATTAATTCGGCGGTTTCTGCCTGCTTTTTCCATTTACGCAGGATCCGGAAAATGAGCAGATTTCTTTCTTTAGAGGCCCTTATTCAAGTCACCCTGGCCTTAGTTATGTCACGCATTGATTATGCTAATTCACTCTATGCCGGAATTCCCGCATAACAGTTACAGCAGCTTCAACTGGTGCAGAACCAAGCAGCCAGACTTGTGTATGGACAACCTAAATCACACCATGTGAAACCCCTGCTTAAGAGCCTTCGTTGGCTTCCGGTCGCCCAGCGCTGTCTCTTCAAATTGGGCTGTCTGATCCACAGAGCCCTGTCATCCCACGGGCCAGCTTTCATCGCCAATAGAATTCAGAGATATGTTCCCCCCTTGCCCTATGCTCTGCTAGCTCCAATCTCCTGACCCCGTGTTCTTTTAAACGGAAAAAACATGGTGGACTTTGGTTTGCGTTCCTGGCACCTCCGTTCTGGAACACTCTACCCCCCAAACTACGCCAAATCCATTCCTACCACCTGTTCAGGAAATCCCTCAAGACGTTGCTTTTTTCCATGGCCTTTAATTAATGGCTCTCCCGCTGCACATGTTTTACGCATTTTCCACGAAGCGCCAAGAAACCGCTGGTGAACGCCCGCTCAATAAATATTATTTATCATATCATATCACGTAGGTAATTTATTATTCGCAATATGTTTGAAACAAGAAGATCCTGAAGATGGTTTGCTGCATAATGTTTTTTACCACCGAAACGAGCGTCCACCACGTTGTATGCACTCAGCACATGACAGGATCAAGGAGACCGAGAAACATCTTTTTCTTCTGACTGAATTGTGTATGTGGGTTATATGTTAGTTTGAATGGTGTGGTTGTGAATGTATGCAATGTACTTTTGAGTTAATTTTTGTGTTGTCACTATGTAGATAGGGGTCATTAAATGTCATTGTACTATATTACAATATGTTTTAAGACATGTTAAAAAAGGAAAAAATACACATAAAATATGTATATGTTGTTGAAAAATTGTCGTAAAAAATTCTGTTTTTTATATTTTGATAAAATAAAAGAAATAAGTACATACCTAAAATAAAAGAAGGTTGATCAGAAACATAACATGTTCTAGATATGTTTTTTTGTAATTGCCAGTTTGGAGCAGTTATTGCCCTCGTTTAAAGCAAGAGGTCAAGTGGGAGGGTCCTTGTTAGTTTGGAACTAGCAGTGTGGCAAGAAAGTACAGCAAATTTGAATGAAGAGGGATGTTGGATTGATAAGTCAAGGAAGCAGAGATGGTTGTTGTCAGATCCATATGTTCTCCCTGTAGTGACAATGGCACATGACCGAGCTCACATCAGTGCTAAGGGTATTTGCAAGTTGTTAGACCCCGTGGGGCAGAATGACAATATCCCCAGGGCAGCTGCCCATTTGGTGAAATACTACATGGTGTGCATGATGCACAATCCTTGCACGGGTACCCCCACACCGCCTGGTAATTGTGCACCCCCCACTTTTCTGTTTGAAGTCCTCCAAATGTACTTCATTGAAAGGGACAGGGTCAATAATTTGAAGTATGTGTTGGTGGTCATCTGTGCGTTCAGTAAATGGGTTGAGGCCTACCACACTAAGGCAAATACAACTATTGCGACTCCAAAGATACTCCTGAAGGAGTTTTTTCCTCTCTTCAGCTTGCCCCGTTTGATTTGGAGTGATAACGGAAGTCACTTCAATGCCAAGGTTATCCAGCTAGTTTGCGAGGGATCACACATTAGGCAGAAGTTTCATGCTGCGAATCACTCCCAGTCGGCAAGTTTGGTTGAGTAGTATAACAGTACCCTCAAACTGAAATTGGCAAAGATTCAGAAGACAACAGGGTTGCAGTGGCCAGATGCTTTACCAATAGCTCTTTTGTCAACAAGAACAACAGCACATTCTAGGAGAGGATTGTCACCTCACGAGGTCGTGTTCGGATGCCCGGCGAATGTCTGGGGCGTCCTGCGACCGCGTAAGTTCTCTGAAATTGAGTGTCCCTTTTGACTGATTATTTATGTGAGTTAACAACAAATCTGTGTTCTATTCATCAACAGATATGTGAGAGTCTGCCCCTGTAACCGATGGGCCCAGGCATGATATTCGGCCTGGAGACTACGTCTTGGTGAGGAACTTTCAGCTGAAAAAAGAGTTAGGAGCCCTGTTGGAAGGGACCAATCCAGGTCCTCCTCACCACCCGCACAGCCATAAAGGTCGCCGGCTGAAAGCACTAGATTCATGCCCATCAATGCCACGGAGTACCTCCACCCTTACCCTATGACCAATGGGTGAAGAAGGGCGTCAGGTACTCAAAGTGGTAGCAGGTCCCAAAATGTATCCCCATTTCTGATGCCAAGCTCACGTGGACCCAAACGGAGGCCGACAACCATGAGGTGCTAAATGCCCCTTTTTCATCGACCCTTCAGTGCCTGAGCCCCTTTTTGCTGACTCCTCTATGCCTGGAGTTACCAGGTAAAATTTTCACCCTACAGTGAAGAACAGTGCACCAAAGGATAAGTCAGATTAGTAGGGATGGACTGCGCAAGTCAGGGTCTACTTTGTCTATAGCACCTACAGTGTTAGTTTAAGGCAAGGCGAGAGTGGTGATTTGTTCGGACATTGGACAGGATAGATCGAGTGTGCTCCCTTGGAGGGGAGTACATTATCCTGGATGACGTGGGATTCATCGCGAGCTAGGACTGAGTAGCTCCACCGCCATTGATCAAGAGCGCCAACCAGGGCACAAGTCCTAAAAAAAAGGAGTGGGGGGACTATCCAAGTTAGGTGGAGTCGCAGGAAGTGATATCACAGCAGGAAGTGACACCACAACAGGAAGTGACATCACATGTGCAGCAGATCTATCATTTGCAAGTATTGCAAGATTTACCCATTGAAGCTGCTCAGTACTTAGGCCTGTGACTTAAGGTCCCTGTGTGGAGGAATTAAGAACCCAAATGTGGATGAAATTTGTAAGCATGGGCGGATTTTGCGGATTCGCAATCCGCGAATTTGCGTATTTGCGTATTTGCGGATTGCGACAATGCGGATTAGCGTATTTTTTTGGGGTGTGTGTTCGCACGGGTTTCTGCAAGTTCGCGAGGGTTTTGTACAATTTCGCAAATTGCGAACTTACTTGTCGGGTCGCCAGTTTTGCGAACTTGTTGTTTCTACGTGCCCAGCCTGTTTGCAAGGCTTTCTTCATCACTGCCACCCTCTGTCACCACTGGCACTCTCTTTGGTCACCCATGCCACCCTCTGGCTCACCCATGTCACCCTCTGTGTCATCACAGCACCCTCTGGTTCACCAGTGTACATTATTGGGGCAAAGCAAAGCACTGCCATCCTCTGTCAACACTGGCACTCTGGTTCACCCATGCCACCCTCTGGCTGGCACACCCATGCCACCCTCGGTGTCATCACAGCACCCTCTGATTGACCAGTGAGTGTACATTATTGTGGCAAAGCGAAGCACACCTGCTAAGTGCTTTAAGTTTTGCAAACAACAACACCTGCCCTGCCCCAACTGACATTAATGAAGGCTGGCACCTGCTTGCCTGCTCCCTTTCCTTTTTGTTGCAATAACAGGATGCAATGGCATACTTGTAACTATTCTGTGACTGTCAGAGCAGGGTCACACAATAGTTGCAAGTAGGCAACCGGATTCTGGAGGGCCCCTTCAGGAAGCACTACAGGTAAATGGTTACAAATGATGAGCTTGAACTTTTGCACCTGCTCGTTGGTTTTGCTTTTGCAAAACTCGTTTTTCGGTAATTTCACCCTATTCGCGAGGCGCGGCGTCGTGCGAAATCGACCGTGGAAGCCGCGAACTCGTGCGAGTTACCCCAAGGTTGAGTATGGGCGCCGCCATTTTGTTTGCGTGACGTATTTCCGTTTCCGCCCGCTATGTGTAATCTCGCGCAATGAGCGCCTTGCGAATGCAAGTTCGCACGAGTTCGCGAGAGAAATTGCGTGCGAACTTACTTACACGCACGTGTTCGGGCCGCCATCTTGGTTTTCATTCATTCCTATGTGTCTGGGCATGGTGTTTCTATCCTCTGTATATCTTTGCCATCCTTTGCTTGTTTTAATATTTTTTTGATCTATTTAACTTTTTTTCTATCCCTCTAGTTTTCTAGGTCTATATTTTTGTGTTTTAGGCTACTTTTGTTTACTTTTCAACTACTTTTTTAAACTTTTATTTCCTTCTTCCCTACTCTTATTATTTTTCATTTTGTCTCCTTACTGCTAACACCTGCCCAGAACATGGTGAAGACAGCTGTCAAGCTGCCCAAGACGGGCACCGCAGCCCGTGCCCGGCTCCCGTGTGGCCGTTTGAGGGCGGAAATGGTGGTGCCCAGGGAGATCTTCAGCCCTGAGGAGGTGGGCTCACTCGTTTTTTATGTGCAGCGCCGTCTCCCCAGGACCATCGCGGCAGGCGGCAGGATCGCTGCTGGTTATACCAACAGCCAGGAGCGACGGAAGCGGTGGGGGCAGGTGTGCCGGGCCCTTTTTGACATCACGGGGGTCCAGCGCACCTACAATCAAGTGACCCACCGCTGGACCGATATCCTGGACCGGGAGCGCGACCTGCTAGACCTGCTGGGAGTGGAGGTCCCCGGGCTTGGTGAGTAGTAGTAGCAATTTTTTCATCACTCACTACTCTGTTTTTTCTCCTGCTCTGTGTGACTGTGTTATATTGCAAATGTTTGCTTTCACTTTTTTACAAACAGCAATAATGCTGCTGATTACATTGATAGGAGAGGTAAATTAATATTTCAAAATCTTCTGTGCATTTCAGGTGCACTGTTCTCCTTCTCTGTGGCGGTGCCACTGCTTATTTGTTTTCTATTTTGTGTTCATTTAATTGGGCTGAGTAATGTATGAGTGTACTTTACAGAACTGCGTAATGCTAGACACAAAGGGGCAGATTTACAAGCCCCTTGCGCCACGTTTACGCTGCCTTACCTGACGCACAGCGACGTAAACGTGGCGAATCCATGCAAGTCATGTACAACGAGATGCATCTAAGGAGATGCGCCACGTTAAGGCCTGGGCCTGCGCCACAATGGGTGCGTTCCCACGCAGGGGTGGGGGTGGGGGGTGGGGGGTGGCGGTCAGGCAGCTGTGCGCCTCGCAAAAGTGCCTGCGTGAAATCTACAAGATTTAACGCAGGCACTAACGCGACGCTGCTACGTCAATTCTTTATGCCTGCTTGCTTGAAGCAGGCGTAAGGACTGATGCGGTATGTTGAGTATTGGGCAGCCCTGAGCATTGCTATAGTTGCATCGCGCCTGCGACGCAACTCTAGAGATGCGCCCCTCTTTCATCACGAGATGCGTCACGCATCTGCCTACCCTTGCGCCAGGGTTTGCCGCATTGTAATTGCGGCGCATCTGCCGTGACGCAAGGTTAGTTTCGCGTTACGCATTTGTTCTGGTGCACATCTGGAGGTGTCCAGCTCAGAACTCGTAAGTATGCCCCTAAGTGTCAGATTAGCAAGTACCTGCGCATCCCTGCAAAGTGTGCGGCACGCCAGCACCACCCATGGTGCGCCGTATTTACAATGCGGCACACCATGGTCCCAAAACGTCACCGAAGCGTTACGCATCGGTGCCGTAAAGGCGGCTCATTGATGGAGTTGCGTTGCAACGATGGCGCAGCTCCAGCAATGCTGCGTCAAGCCGTAAGTCTGCTTCATGCAGGCGCAGGGTTTCAGTGACGCATCATTGTCCTAAATGACTGATTGAAATTTTATATATTCCCCATAGCCACTTTTAGCATGCGTTCCTGCGCAGGAACACCCTCCCTTGCGCTGGAACGCTCCCTTATGGCGCAGGGCTTTAGAATGGGATGCATCTCCCATATGCGTCACGTTGTTAATATACGCCACACCATGGCGCCTCTCTTGTTGTGGCGCTGCGTCACAAAAGTGACGCAAGAACGGAGCAAAAGAGCTGCAAGGGGCTTGTAAATCTGCCCCTAGAGTAGAGGCTCAGGTGCAGTCCTTCCTTTGTAGCCCTCTTTTTGGCTGAAATAGTTGGTTCTTGTTCTTTCTAAATGTTTGATTTGGTTGACAAGGACATCGACAAGCAGCAATCATCAATGTTTTCTGTTCATTCTTTCATGTTGTACGTCAGGTCCGCCCAGGGGCAAGCGGACAGAAAAAGCGGATGCAGTGGCTCCAAAGGAGGAGGATGCAGGCCAGGGCGGCGAGTGCTCCTTTGCTGGCCCCAGTAAGTTTTCATTTAAATATAGAGGACCTATTGTTGTCCAAGCGTTCCTAATTTAATTTTTTCGAAATAGTGTTTAGATAGGAGCAAAATCAATAATACTACTGTTGCAGGGACAATTCTCCACAAACCTAACTATGGACACCAAAGACCAGAGTAATAATATTTCAGAGTGGCGTGTTTGGCACACTGTATAAACCTGGTAGTGTCAGCGGCACGGACTCCTCCTTGCAAAAATTGCAAAACCTTTCGCTCAGTCACTCTAGTCTGGAGGACCAAAAACCACAGAGTCTATTCAAGTTTAAAAGCTTTATTAAAAGTTAAAGTAAACACATATATTAAAATAAAGTTAGTTGGAAATGGAAAAGTGCTTGGTGCTGAGTTGATGAGTAATGGAACACATTTCTTGTGGTCGAGCCGAGCTTTCACCTGGTTTGAAGTTGATGTTGCTCTTGTCCTTAGAAGTCCAGTTTCTGTCTGTTCAGAGAAAAATGATGTGTGTTAAAATTAATCAAGCATTCATCAATTATGACAAAAAAATGCAGCAAGCAATGCAGCTGGAAGGAGGGACATTTTTACTTTAGACTAGAGTAGACAGTCAATTACTTTTTCTGTTGTTTTCACATTCTTCATTCATAGACCAAATACTAGTGAGTGGTGTAATCTAACATTCTTAAATCTACTTTGTAGGTGGAACATCTGGTGGCGGGGCCAGCTCGGATGTGGTAATAGTGATCGAGTCCGAGGATCACTCTGGGGACGAGGCGGCGCAAGAGGACCAAGAAGTACAGACTGTGAGGAAGGAGACAGTGGTGGTGGCGGGTACAGGTAAGCTGGATCATGGTACTATCTGACTCTTAGATAGCATATGATGTGTATCTACAGAGAGTAGACGGTCACTGGATGAACTACGAACATACTATGAAATGTTTCCAGGGGGGGGGTGCAACATCATCACCATCTCCTGAGTCCTACTCCTGACATGATTGATAGTGTGGTTTGTGGCCAAGGGCCGCACCGAAGGGGGCAGGGTCAGTGGGGGAGGGGGGTGGATCTAGAGCAACAAAAAAAAATATGACCATGAAATTGAAATCATGCCCCTGCAGCGGATGCCTTCGTCCACTGAGCCACCAGACCTGGCATACACATTACACACATCTTTCTTTCTCTCTCCCCCTCCCTCTCTCTCTGTCTCCCTCCCTCATCCTCCCTCTGTCACCCTCTGGCTCCCTCCCTCTCTCTCTCCTTCTGTCTTCCTCTCTCTCTGTCTCTGCCTCTATCTGTCTGTCGGTCCCAGCCTGCTGTAATTACCATATTGTAATTTGTCACTGGGCCAGCACTGGATGGACCTGCGATCCAGGGGGGGGCAATCGCGCCCTCTCTTGCCCATCCCTGCGGACGCCCATGATATTGGCCTGAATAGTTTCTTTTGTACTGCGCTGGCTAGTTGCTAGTTGTACTGTGACACAATTTCCTGCTGAATCATTTTGTGTTAATCATATTCTTAAAGAGCATTGGTCACAGATTATGTCTTTCTTTCTTCATATAGTTGGTCATACTAAAACAAAACCAAAAAGGAGTATGCAGGCTGTACTGGCCCGGCAACGGAGGCTGGATGCAACTGTTGCCCAATATCGGCGGCTGGTGGAACTGGAGGGGGACGACACGCAGTCCAGTACTTCCAACGTGACATCTGCATCCTCCTCCGTGACCCCACGTTCTGCCGGTCAGCGCAGTGCTCCAGCCAAACGGAGCCGTGCTGGCAGACGCCACCGCCGAGCAGCAAAGGCTGCACCTCATAGTACTGTAAAGGCTCGCTTGCGCCGAGCAATCCGCAGAGTGTCGGACCTGGAGGCGGAGGTCCTGAAATGGAAAGAGTACCAAAATTTGGTGGAGGGCCTCCGTTTAGATCACGCCACCCTCCGGGAGCAATACGATGCCCTGGCCCTAAGGCATGATGCCCTGGAGGCCAAAGTTAACAACACCATGCATCCCTAGAGTGTCCCTTGCCCCTTTTTTTAGAGACTTTTGGGGGGTGGGAATTGGGAGTTGGGTTTTTTGGGGACTTTTGAGGGACTATTTATTTGTTGGGGTTAGGGAGGGTCTTGCGGGAGATTATTTTGTTAGGGATATAAAAATATACTTTTTCAAACTTTATCTGAGCATATCTTTTTTTTTACTACTTTTGAGCCTGGTGGGTGGTGGTTTTGCAGTAAGTTCGTTTTACTGAACACTGTCATCGTGTTGGTTCACGTGTAATTGGCCAAATGTTTTCCAAAGTAAATGCCTGTCACAGAGTTTGTTAATTGAGGACTTTACTACTAGTACCACTGTCACTCTCTCGCCTCTCCTAATACTCCATTATACTACCTCCCATCCAAATGCTTATCTTACCTGTAATTTGTGTTTGAGGGCTGGCTCCACCTGGAATTCACAGTGTCCTAAAGCGTTCTGCAGCAGGGCCCCAACTGTTGTTTCCCGGCGTGGATTTTCTGCAAAACAAAAGCAATCAACATTAGAAATATGGCAGCGGTGCTCACAGACCCCAAAATCCTAGAAGCCCCACAGACAGCACCCCTAAGACAGGCAAGCGAGCAATAATAACGCCTAAACGTTCACGTGTAATAGGCCAAATGTTTTCCAAAGTAAATGCCTGTCACAGAGTTTGTTAATTGAGGAGTCCTAGGACTTTACTACTAGTACCACTGTCACTCTCTCGCCTCTCCTAATACTCCATTATACTACCTCCCATCCAAACGCTTATCTTACCTGTAATTTGTGTTTGAGGGCTGGCTCCACCTGGAATTCACAGTGTCCTAAAGCGTTCTGCAGCAGGGCCCCAACTGGAGTTTCCCGGCGTGGATTGTCTGCAAAACAAAAGCAATCAACATTAGAAATATGGCAGCGGTGCTCACAGTCCCCAAAATCCTAGAAGCCCCACAGACAGCACCCCTAAGACAGGCAAGCGAGCAATAATAACTCCTAAACGTTCACGTGTAATAGGCCAAATGTTTTCCAAAGTAAATGCCTAACCAATTTCATCCCTTAATAGACCTTGCCAGCAATGGCCCAGCCAAGACCCGTAAACCCAAACGCAAAAAAGTCACACTTAGCAAAATGTATTTAAATGAGGACTCACTACTTCCAGACAGTCCCTCTTTAGGGGACTCGTCAACGTAAGTTTCTTCATTGTGCAGAATCCAGGCATCAGCATTACGGGAAATGGATAGGGTGAGTCTGGAGGAGGAGGATAGACGACCAGGACTGAGTTCTTGTCAACTAACTGTTGTGAACCTGAGGAATGCTGCGGCATCAAAATCAAGACAGTTCTGTTGATGGGCTTGTTGTTTGATTGGGTGATTACAGTTTTGTTGTGAATGTGATGAAGCACTTGCTAAAAAAAGAAAGACAGACACACAGGAATAAAAGTGAATAAGGACTAATATTAAAGTTAATGGGTCATTGACTCATTTTCAGAACTCGCTGTCAGGGAAGCAGAGCTCGTCCTCAAACTCTGCAAATTGAGTCGGTAGTACTTCTGGTAACTGAGGAGAACTTTCCTCAGGTAGGTCGGTGTCCTCGTCTTCTTCCTGCGTGCATTCTCGTACTTTGTAATCTGGTGGTATGAAGTGCTGGTTCATCTTTATCATGGTGAGCCGCTCCACATTTGCGGGCAAGAGGCGGGACCTTTTGGAAGTCACAATGCCACCAGCAGAACTAAAAACACGTTCTGAAGACACGCTTGCGAGTGGGCAAGACAAGTAATTGATAGCCAGGTTGGTGAGCTCTCGCCATATGTTTATTTTCCCATGCCAATACGCCAATGGGTCCTCAGTAATATTGACCGCTGTTGAGTCATCCAGATAGGCCTGCACCATTGAAAGAATGTCCTCCCGGATTCCTGTACTTTGCACTTCTGTGTCCTTTCTGGGACAAGGAAACCCTAGCTCACTTAGCCAATCCGCTTCAGACATATCGCCTGGGCCTGGTGCAGATGATACGGTTGCTGGTGTGGTTAACGGCTCAGAGGAAAAGTCACTCACTTCTGCCACAGGCACAGATGCAGAAGTGTTTTTTTGGGACGCCTGATGGCCTGCTGATTCACTAGTAGTACTGTCTTCTACAGTTTCCTTCCGCTCTCTTTCAAAACGAATGGCTGACTGAACTAGCCAACCTTTGTACTCTGTAACATCTGATGTTTCAAAAGGAATTATTACTTTGCCAAACAATGGCTTTTTGTAACGTGGATCCAGAATAGTAGCACAAATGTAGTGCTGTTGTTTCTTGATATTTACAAGCCGTTTATTGCTAACTAGGCGTTGTAATAATCTCTGCGCCAACTCATATGCTTCATTCTTTCCAGCATCTTTTAATTCTGAAGACACCACCTTGACTTGGTGCTCGAGCTTCAGCAACAATGGGATAGCTTTGCTCAAAGAACAGTCCTCCCTGCTGACGTCACGCGTGAAGACCTCAAAAGGACGAAGCATGTCTGTCAGGCTTTTAACTAGCTGCCATTGCTCCACCGCTAGCATCATTTCTGTCGTATCACCACCCAGGTTGTAGAAATACTCATTGACTACTGGAAACAGCTCATGCAGACGCTCAAGCATGTAGAAGGTTGAGTTCCAACGTGTTGCCACCTCCTGGATAAGTGCTTTCACTGGCATTCTACGTACATTTTGCTGGCGCCTCAGCTCCTTCCGGGCCTTAAAAGAATGGTTGAAATGTGTGCATATTCTTCTGCAGATGGTCAGTATTTTGTCGACTGCAAGTTCTTTTTTCAAGAACTTTTGCACGACAAGGTTCATACAGTGCGCCAAACACGGCACTCTGAAATAGTAACCGTTCTCCATGGCCTTAACTACATTGCTGCCATTATCAGTAGAAACATAACCAACCTTGCAATTTCTTGGGGGCAGCCATTGCGAGACCTTTTTGTTAAAGTCATCCAAAATGTTGGCTGCAGTATGACTTTTCTCCATGCCAAACATGGCTAATGTTGCATGTTTACGAGCACCCTTAAAAATCTCGGCCAAGTCACCACCTGCATTTATCTGTTTTGCAACCCCTGAAAAAGAGACCCAGTGTGCAGTGATGCACATGTAATCAAGGGCTTGGCAACTGGTCCACATGTCTGTTGTCAGGTGTATAGTGTGAACAGCACTCTTCTGCAAAGCTGCCCCAACCAACTCAAGCACCTCTTTATATAGTGCTGGAACAGCAACCCTGGCAAAATAGAACCGGCTAGGAACCTTCCATTTAGGGGCCAGTGTTGCCACGAGTTCAAGAAAACCCACACCTTCGACAAACGAAAAAGGGAGAAGGTCCACCGCTAGCATTTTAGCCAGCTTAGTGTTATACAGGCGTACAATTGGGTGGTTGCGTTGAAATTGCGCATCTGAGGAGAACATGGCTGAAATGGTGCGCTGGACAAATTTACTGGATGATGCTGATGCCTTCTTCGACCCACTTGTGCTCAGTGTTGACATTTTCCGCATTGGTGTGTCTCCCAGACTCTCAGTGTGCCTCCTATGTGTTCCGGAGGGTGTGGTGCTGCCAGGGGTACTGGGTGCAACCGGACAAATGTCTGACGCTTCTTCTACCTCCCGTCATCTTCAGATGAAACACCTAGTATGGGTATATTTTGGCCACTTGCCCTTTGGGATTGCTTTCCCTTGATGTTTGCTAGGTGCGCAAACCATACAACAGCGTGCCTTCTTTGAAGATGACCTATCTGGCCTCCGGTTCCATAGTTGGTACCAGTCTTACCACGGCTAACTCTAGTCTTACAAATGCAACAAACGGCTATGTTATCATACTTTGCATGGACACTAAAAAAGTTCAAAACTGGGGACTGGAAACTTCTGGTTTTGCCGCACGAGATGATACTGCCAATGCCAGATGAAGCAGGGGTGGATGAGCCTTGCAGACATCTACTGGGTTGTGCAATTATTGCAGCAACCCTACTTGAGGGAGTCAAGCTGGATGGAGTCCCCCTCTGGGGAGAAAATATGGGAGCTGTAGGTTTTGTTGAACTTGTTGTACTACTTGACTGCGTTGGTGGTGCTACCAGTGCCACGTCGCCAGGGTCACGCTCAGCATGATGTCGGGATAGGGTATAAATGTCTGTCTGCTGCATGGCCGGTGTGGCTGGAATGACGTGTGTGATGACTAGGTCATTGCTGTCATCCTGTTCATCAACATCAGAATGAACCACTTCATCAAGTCCGGCGTTCGGATCCATAAGTATGAGCTTTCCGGGGCCCTTCCTTTTAACTTTTGATACCTTTCGCAGCGAGTGGTGTGCCTCCCTCTCAGACGTCGGAGATGGTTGCCAATCTAGATCCAGATCATCTGATGAGGCGGGGCTTGAAGAGGAACTTCTACACACACTCCTTGATCTTTTCCTTGCTGGGGAGCTGGGAGAAAATTAATCATCTGGAGGAGTGCCTTCGTCTTCCTGACATGATACCCCGGCTCCAAAGTCAATTTCCTCCTGTGCCCCTACTCCTGGAAGAAGAACCATTGTGGGCACTTGCACCGCTCCATGCGCCGCTACATGGGCCTCTTCACTGACCTCTACTTGCAACTCTCCATGGACCTCTCCTTCTCGACCTTCTCCTTCTCGACCTTCTCGACCTTCTCCTTCTCGACCAGCTCCTTCTCGACCTTCTCCTTCTCGGACAGCTCCTTCTCGGCCAGCTCCTTCTCGGCCAGCTCCTTCTCGGACAGCTCCTTCTCGGACAGCTCCTTCTCGGACAGCTCCTTGCGCATGTACTTGTGCTTGTACTTGTGCTTGTACTAGTAGCCCATGCAGTTGTTGTTGCGGCTTTGGTTGTTGAATAGTACTTGTGAGATGAGTTACAACCTGTGTTGATGGTGTGCTGCTACTTTCTTGCGATGAGCCAACATCACTGGTCGTTGGTGATTGAACCACTAAACAGGCTACCTGTGCAGCACTCATGGTGGACTTTTGTTTTTTCCACAAAAACTTAGTGGTCGAGCCACCAGTCTCCTTGGTAAGTGGTGCCACTTGCTTCTTCTTCTCCTTAGTAGAGACATCTTTCTTGCAAGAGGAGCTACGGGCACCTCTTTTTGGAGCCATCTTCTTCAGATGTCGGAACAGCAGGCCGCAGCAGGACTTCTTCCTGGCACTGATGCTCAACGATGATGCGGAGTTATTGACTTTGTGCACCTAAAAGCAAACGAAGACAGAGGAACATCAGTAAATATATGTTGCATATGTAGCGCTTCAATAAATAGTTTGCAATTAGGCATTTATGAATACACACGTGCACACCACACAATATGGAAATTTCAAAATTAAGAATTGCTATATTTTTGGGAAACAGGAATTTAACATTGATCCAAGATAGCACACACACAGAGGGTTATAGTTTCATGTACCACTGACTCCCCCTGGGCACAATGGGTGAAAGCAAGGCAAAATGGGTGCAGGCCTATGGCACAAAGCTCACTGCCTGCCTTCAAAATGGCCGCTTGACCCCCATCCACATGGCCAGGACCATGCCTCAAAATGGCCCCCACCAACATAGCCAGCCCCCAACCCCTACTCCAAAAAGTCAAAAAACACAACACCAATCAAATCACCACAATCCAATGCCATCCATCAAGTTTCAGAAGGTTTATGCTGCCTGCTGGTGGTTTTCTGGTGCGAAATTGCAATTTTTGCAATTTCGCGAGTGCGAGATTGTTGCTTCACGACGCGAACGTGGCGAATAACCAGCAAAATCTGCGAACAGACGGATTCTGGGCCCCCTGGGCATGATAAAATCACAGCACACTGGGTGCAGGCCTATGGCACAAAGCACACAAACTGGCTTAAAAATGGCCCCTAGACCCCCACCCACACGGGACCAGGCAATGAACTGGCCCCCACCCACATAGCAAGCCCCCAACACCACCCCAAAAAGTCGTAAAAAAACACACAAAAATCACAACAATCCAATGCCATCCATGCCCTGGCCAGAATAATGTTAAAATTAAAGAAAACAGTTGTATCATGCATGCACCCATAACTAAGCCTGGTAGTTTTCAATTCATGTGCAGAATTGTAATTTTTACAATTTCGCGAGTGCGAGATTGTTGCTGCGCGGGACGCGAGCAGTGCGAACACAGGCAAAAAAAAAATTTTTAATCCGATTTTCAGGTAATCCGCGGGAGTTCGAGGCCCCCTAGGCATAATGAAAGCAATCAGAGCAGACTGGTGGGCATAGGGCACAAAACACACTGCCTGACTTCAAAATGGCCGATTGACCCCATCCACATGGCCAGGACTAGCAGGACCATGCCTCAAAATGGCCTCCCACACATAGCCAGCCCCCAAACCCACCCCAAAAATCGAAAAACACACACAAAAATCACCACAAACAAACAACATCAACTTATCAACTTACTTGTAAATCAAATTTCTAATCAAAAAGTAATCCAAAAAGCCTCAAAGCCAAATCTCCAGCAGC
Organism: Lissotriton helveticus; assembly: GCF_964261635.1. Classification (NCBI taxonomy): domain Eukaryota; kingdom Metazoa; phylum Chordata; class Amphibia; order Caudata; family Salamandridae; genus Lissotriton; species Lissotriton helveticus. The sequence goes on from NC_136065.1 coordinate 1,969,935,409, forward strand.
ATCCACAAAAAGTAATCCTTCCCAGTCAAGATCGAATTCAAAGTGGCCAGGAAATGGACTAAGCAATGGGAGGAGCTTGCTGGACAGGAAGAGGAAGTTGGAGACTGGGACACTTCCTTCACCCCTCCCCAATTGTAATTTTTGTAATTTCGTGAGTGCGAGATTGTTGCTGCCCGCGCCGCGGCCCGCGAGCAGTGCGAACACAAGTAAAAAATCCGCCGCGCGCGGATTTGCGTATTTTCGCCACATCCGCGAGAGTTCGCGGATTGCGGATTTACCGAAAATCCGAAAAATCCGCGAGTGGAACGGATTTTGCGCCCATGCTTAGAAATTTGGCATACAACTACATTAGTCAAGCCATTAAGTGCCATTAAGTGCTGTAAGCGAGGCATACTATCCTGGCTGATGAGGGCTCAAAGCCCGAAACCGGACAGTTCGGGATGGACTGTTCCCATTGTGCACAGGGTCAAGACTGATTTGCATATAGCTGGGTCCAAACTGCAATGGCATGGTGAGCAAAAAAACGATGGATTTAGGCCCAGATATCTGTCCTGGGGTAAATGTATGAAATTGTTCTGCATTCTGTCCATCAATTGTTCTTTTTACATTTGTGGGTCCAAACTGGAATGGCATGGTGAGCAAAAAGATGGATTTAGGCCCAGATCTCTGTACTGGGGTGAATGTATGACATTGTTCTGCATTCTGTCCATCAATTGTTTTTTTTGCATACTAAAACATGGCATGTCAAGTTTTCAGGATACTGATGTGTAAAGCTCCCCGTTTTTACAGTTTTCTTACAGATAAATACAGACAAAAAACAATGTGTTTTCTGTCTGCATTTATTTTTAAAAGTGGATAAATACAGAAAATTGTCCCACTTTTAAGTGACTCTCCGTGCTGTCTTTCATGAATTATAGGCCAGCAGCTGCCCTGTAAAATAAGTGGGGGGGACGCCGTCCACCCGTGTGGTCCCCCGACTCATGCCCTGGTATACATGTATGTATATGTTATTTCTATACAGTGAAGAGAGAAGCAGTGGAGTGCTGTACACCCTGAAAGACAACCATAAAGCCAACTAGTAAGTGGAGCGGAAACGGAGTTAGGGATGGTTAATACATTGTGTTCTGGTGTTCATAAAAGTGGTGAGCTTCCAACTCTTTCCTAAATTGGAGCACGTGTGGAAGCAAGCGATTTCTGCCCAACCAATGCCTGTAATCCTGACTCCCAGCATGTGGGCGGAACCAAAGCCCCTCTGTAGTCATTCCCACTTATTTTCTGCGATGGCTGCACTGTCAAGCCACACCATAAAACACACTTTAACTGCATGCGTGCAGCTGCTTTTCCAGCTGTGTGCGGCATTTTTTAAATTACCGCGATACATGACGAGCTCAGCTCGTCATCAGCGTACGGCAGGTAGCGCTGATGACGAGCTGAGCTCATCATCAGCATGGAAGGGGTTAAAATGTATTCTAGAGCTGCCTTGCTGCTCTCTTATAGGATTATTAATGTAAAGAAAGAAGAAAGGACATGTTAAAACAAATTAAGTATCATGTCAGGGCCACCGTTTTTCTCTGAGAAAGCTACTCATGCTGTGAGTCTCAGGTTTATCCTTTTACTTTGAAGCATTTCCAGTTCTGGTGGCCATCTTTTGGAACCTTCCTCTTTGAATTCTTCTGGAAATTGTTGTAGGCTATAAGGATGGATCAATGATCCACAGGAGGCCCCGAGACCTGGCTACAATACCCACTCTGAGGCCTTAACAGCCATATGTACAGCTGTTACAGCCCCAGGATAGCTCTTTCTCTCCCTAAGGTTAATTCACTTTCTTTAGGCACTTTGAGGCCTTCAAGAGTGAAGAAGCTGTAATCTCTATTCTGCTGGTGACTTTGAGACAGCACCCCCACCCTACTGTTCCTCAAGTTTAGGATAATCAGGATAATCAATCAGCAGGAAAGTCCTCTTTCCTGATTCAAGAAAAAACCCTCCTTGTCGTTTTTACTTCTCTAAACAATCGGAAAAATGAAAGGGTCCGCAGCAAGCTACATGTTTGAAACTTCCGCCTGCATTTCCAGGGTGCCTTTGCTCTTTTCCGTACTAGTAAAATGAATGCCCTGGCTGTCGAGAGTATTCCCAGGTTCTTGATCTGATTAAATGTGTGATCCTGAGCAAAGCTCTGTCCATTACACTGCCTCGTTCCCCATTTTCACTAACGTTAGCAGTGCTTTGAAGCAGGTGGGCACCTGCATTATGTGTAATAAATATTGAAAACTGTGAAGTCTGCGAAAAGGAACAAATTGATAGAGGATCGAGATGCCAAAAACATTCCTTTCTCATTAGTCCTGCACAAGCGGCTGATAAGAGGAAGCAGCCGGGCACTCGGACACTGACCCATGCGTACAGTCATGGACCTCGTGGGGGCTGACTCTTCCACCAGCAATATGCAGAGTGGAGATGCAGGGTCTCTAAGAAGGAGTGAAAAACAACAAAGCCTCATTCACAAGCAAATGGTCTTTAAAAGATCTGTGAAGTACTTGGTGCGGCTGTGTGTGTGTGCCCGGGAAGCCTTCTCAGCCCAGGCTGGTGGGGGGAGGAGGGCTGAAGCCCTTTGAGCTCAATGGGCATTGCGCGTATAGCGTGCCAATAGTAATTTATTCCGCTGCGTCCGGGCCTCCCAGTCATGGACACTGCAGAGCAGAGGGCAAAGAAGAACTTTGTGCAGAGGGGAAAGCAGAACTTTGATGGGTAGCGCATTCGCACCCTAGATTAGATGGTCCAGCTTTTGAGCGGGGGCGGGGGGGATGGCGTCCACCCTGTAAAATAAGTGGGGGGATGCCGTCCACCCACGTGTTCCCCCGACTCGTGACCTGGTGCCAACGTTGATGAACAATAAGTGCAGCACATAATTCAGTGTATAACCTGAAGGCTATATGCCTAAATTCTAGTAAATTCAAATGCGAAGGTGAACAAAATGCTCGGAGAGTGTTTATTCCCCGCCAGGCTACTGAAAGCTGGTCTGCAAAAAAACAACCAAATTAAACAAAATGCCACCATTGAGTCCGGTAACAGTGTGCAGCGCCCTGATGTCATTTTAATTTTGAACGAGCGCTATTCAACCGCAGAATGCTCTTATATGTTTGCTGAATCATGTATGCAGGGTGCATAAATGCATTTCCCAAGCATATGCCATCTTTAAACCATGAAAAGGCGGTGTAAACCAGCCTCTTAGCTGCTAAACTGCTTTCGCAGAGGCACGTGTAGTGATACATCACACAGGAAATTTGGATAATTCTTCTTTATTTCCAAAGTAAAGTTGTACAGAGAAAAATAAGGTGCTGCCAGCTTGAAGAAGAACTCTGGACTGCACATACACTCTAACACATTCACTGTGACATACATACATTCTAATACTGACATGCATTAATTCTGGATGGAACATAACTAGGTCACATACTATAAAATGTAATATGATGCAAGCATCACTACACATCCTCCTCCTTAAATAAAAAACAAAATAAACTAAAGAAAAACTAAAAACTTATTTACACACAAAATCATCTAAAAATTTAGGAGTAACAACATTTCTTCCACTTCTGGTACATGCTTGAGGTTGTACATTTTTTGAAGCAGATGGATTGACTTCGCATGAATTCTGAGGTGTACCAGAACTAATCTCTTTAGGATTATCAGACAGAGATGATGAAGATAAAGAACATGATTCTTCATTAAACAATTCTTCATTATCATTCTGAAACTCTTCAACTAACAATTCAGATCCAACTAGAGGAATTGAAGGTTGGGAGGCACCACTGTGACTGTCAAATGAACTTGTATTGGGATCTGAAGATTCAACTGGAGTTAACCACCAAAAATCACCAACATTACCCATCTCCCTTTCCTTATTTTTTGAAAAATTAGATCCTCTGGCTAAAGCAATCTTGCTCATGTGATGAATGGAACCATCGTCTAGCAACACGGTATTGCGCATCACTTTGGTAATGGTTTTTGGATCAGAGAAGCGAGGTTGTAACTTACCAATTTTCTTGGAAGACTTAACTCTAACTAATTGACCAACCTCAACTTGTGTATCCCTGGTGCCATGTTTTTTATCATAATACACTTTATTTTTGTCTTGAGATTTGCAAATATTATCACTGACACTGACAGCATTCCAAACATATGCTTTACTTCTGCCCAACCATGTGGGATTTAACTTGGAATAAGGGAACCTGCCTCTCATAAGACCAAACGGACTTTCACCATTAGTTTCATGAACCGTGATTCTGTATGACCACAACATCTTGTTAAGTTCAACAAACCAATTCTTCCTGTTCTTATTGGCCAGCTGTAGCGTGCCTTTAATGATTCTGTTAACTCTTTCAACAACTGAATTGCCTTGAGGATGATAAACAGCAGCAAATCTTTGTTTGATACCTGAGGATTCCATAAAGACCTTCATGGCATCAGACTTGAACTGAACACCATTATCCGTCAAAATGGACGCAGGCAGACCTTCTCTGATGAAACATTCATCTAAAAATGCTATAACTGTGTCAGTGCTTATTTTGTCAACCACTTTCAATTCAATCCATCTGGAAAATAGATCTACTACTACTAGAATAAATTTGATGGACTCGTCTTGCCATATGATAGGTCCCATAATATCTAAAGCTAACTCTTCCCATGGTAATTTGGGACACTTAAGTGAGGACATAGGAGGATTGAGGGTTTTTTGGCTCTTATCTGAACATTCACATTGCACACAATCACGTACAGATCTTTCTATCTCTAAATCGATACCGGGCCACCAGTACAAAGCTTTTATTACTCTTTTAGTTCTGGATATACCCGGATGTCCCTCATGTCCTAATGAAATAATTTTTTGACGTACACCAGATGGTGGTATAAGTTTGTCACCACGACATAGGAAATCATCATCCACACTAAGTTCATCCTTAATCTCCCAAAAGGGCTTAAGTTGAGTGTCAGATTTTGCTAAAACAAACCAACCTAGATTGATTTTTTTCTTGATTGCATCCAGTACTCCATCCTTGACAGATGCTGAATTCCACTCATCTTTTGATAATCCATTCGGATCAGAAAATATACCAGCAACACAAAAATCATTCCACGAGTTTTCATCAATTTCCTTCATGGGTAAGGGTAACCTACTTAAAAAATCCGCAACTACATTTTTAGCTCCAGGTACGTATTGTATGGTGTACATATAATCTTGAAGTCTCATGGATAAGCGAGCAATCCTGGCTGAAGCTCTGTACAAACCCTCCGTAGTGAGAAGTTTGGTCAGGGGTTTGTGGTCTGAACGTAATATAAATTGTTTGCCCCAAATAAATTTACGAAAATGTTCCATAGACCATACCACAGCCAGAGTTTCGCGCTCAATTACAGAGTATTTCTCTTCACAAGGTGACAAAGAGCGTGAAGCAAAAGCAATAACGACTTCAACACCCTGCTCAGAAATTTGTGAGAGAACACAACCTAAACCAACACCGCTAGCGTCAGTGGTCAAATACGTTATAGCAGAAGGGTCAAAACCTTGTAACATTGGTGCATTAACTATTGCATATTTGATTTCCCTGAAGGCAGCTTTACATTTCTCATCCCAAACAAAAGGTGATTTATTCTTCATGAGAACACGTATGTGAAACGTTTTCTGTGAAAATTGATTGACAAACTTAGAGTAGAACTCAGCTAAACCCAGAAATGATCTGAGTTCGTCCTTTGACTTAGGTTCAGGAGAGTTTACAATAGCTTCCACTAGTTTCGTTTTAGGTTTTATGCCTCCATCACAGATCTCATGACCTAAATAAGTAACGGAATTTTGCGAAAATTTACATTTACTGAGTTCTCCAACTAAACCATTTTTAGCTAGGATACTAAGAACTTTTCTTAAGAGATTGTCATGGTGATCTTTATCTTTCCCCATGATTAGGATATCATCTTGGAAGAAAATTACCCCTTTTACATGTCCAAACAAGTTTGTCATTAATCTCTGAAATACTGCTGCCGCAGATGCTAAGCCAAATGGCATTCTTTTAAATCTAAAGCATCCAAATGGGGTAGCAAAAGATGTCAAGTGTCTGCTTTCAGGATCAAGAACAACTTGATGATAAGCTGCTGATAGGTCAAGAGTAGAAAATACTTTTGCATCTTTGGTCAAAGACAACATTTCATCAATGCGTGGAAGTGGATACTGGTCAACCAAAATTTGACTGTTCAGATACCTCAAATCCACACACAAACGGGCTTTGCCATTGGTCTTGCGTGCGACGACCAATGGCGAAACCCATTCAGCTGCTTCTACAGTCTCAATAATATTAGAGCTCAATAATTTATCTAACTCAGCTTTGACTTCATCCTTGATAATCATAGGAATGTTCCTAGCTTTGTGGATTTTTGGGACTGCATTATCTTTGAGTCTAATTTGGTGTGCAAAACCTTTTAGTTTACCAATGTTACCAGTAAAAACAGAAGGAAACTCATTAATGACCCATTTTTTGGTGTCTTCACTTATACATGAAACCAAGACTTGTTCCTTACTGTTAGGATCTAGAATTATATGTAGGCTTTTTTGGTCCCTCCAACCTAAAACCGAAGGGCCCTCTTTGGAAACATACAGTTTGCAAGTGGCATGCATTCCTTTGAATTTGAAAATTAAAAGCCTGAACCCTAAAATCACAATTGTGTTGTCAGTATAGCTTACAGGTGAAATATCAGAGGGTTCCAACCAATTACCAATTTGGTTAACAAACTTCTGATCCCAAACACTCTTATTTACAATAGTATATGGTGATCCAGAGTCTGCAGCTAGTTGTGTCATGACTCCACCTAACGATACTTGACATAACGGTTTACTGGAATCAATATCAGAAATATTCAAGACTACTTTTTTTTTTACAACATTTTGCACAAGTAATACTTCTTCATCGGACGATGAGGTGCAATCTTGTGCTACTTCTTGGATGCATGCAATTTTACTTTTGGAATTTTTAAATACTTTCCTCTTACACGCATTAGCAAAATGCCCCATAACCCCACAATTCAAACATTTAGTGTTTTTGGCTGGACACTTAGGATAATGGGCAAGGTGAGAATGACTACCACATCTATAACACGCTGGTTCAGAAGTTTTCTTATAGTCAGAGCTCTCTTTTTTAGAATTGCCAGGTCTGTAGTCTTTGTTAGTTTTAATAAAGGATTTCCCTTCAGAAATTTTGTTTACCATATCAGGTTCCTTTTTGTCACTGGAAAGAGAAGCTTTTGCACAACGCTCTGAAAGTTCTGCTTTTTTGACCATAGCAATAATTTCTTTCAAAGTTCCATCACCTTCAACCCATAACTTATTTTGAATGGTTTTAGTTTTGGTATACATGACAATTTGATCACGAATAAAGTCATCATGGAGTTGAGCAAATTTGCACTTAACAGCTAATTTTCTAAGTGCTGAAACGTAGTCCTCTACTGATTCGGATTTTTCTTGCTTGCGTTGGAAAAAAGAATGTCTGGTGACAGCAATGCAAACACATGGAGAGAAATAATCATCAATATCCAATAGCGCCGAATTGAATACATCAATGTCACCTCCAGATCTATCAGTTTTGTCTAATTGATTGAAGATTCTCAATCCTTCAGGACCAAGACCTAATAATAAAATCCTTTTTTTTCTTTCAGGAGTGAAAGGTCCACTTACATCTTCCATGTTTGCAACATAGTTCAAAAAATATTCTTTCCAATCCAACCAAGCAACAGGAGGATCACCTGGAACAACTAAAAATTCCCTTGGAGCATTTAAGTTTAAACCAAGTAAAGGCTTTTCACTAGAAGTTGTAGCACTGTTAGTGTCAGGCATATTGATTGAAGTAAGATAATATATATATTATATTTGTAATTGTTTTTGTTCAAGTAATATATATTATATTTGTAATTGGTTTTTTTTCAAGTAAAAACAAATTAATTGCAGGCAGCACCTTAAATTAAGTAATCTGTACGTAACGTTCGTAATTGTAATTACTAACAGTGAAAATTAAGATAAAATGTAAATACCAGAAGATTTGTCAGTGTCCGGACCCAAAGCTGACTGAATTGCGGTGAAAATGTAAATGAACACCTGAAAAGCGATTTAAAATGGCCGCCAACGTGACCTTGCGTGGGGTCGTACCCACAATGCACTGCAATGTTTGCTGACGTAGTGAGCAGTGACGGGGCTTCGGAGAGAAGGCGCCGCGACGTTTGAATTCGCTGAGCACCAAGCCAAGATGCTGTAGCAGTTAGTCCAACGGCAAGAATCAAAAGATGAACAGCGCTGGTTAAGTCATTTGCCTGAAGTAAGAATCGCTTTCTACTTTCTTATAAATAAAATCTCACCGCAATGCCCTGAAGTAGGTCCGATGAACAATGAGGAGATTTCCTTAAAAATAACGGGTTTTTCTTGAACACGTAGAAACGCGATGGAAATCACACTGAAGCAGGATCACGAAGCAGGGTCATAGGATCACAGCAATCTTCATTATATTAATAGTTTCCCTCGTCGCCAAATTTGTAGTGATACATCACACAGGAAATTTGGATAATTCTTCTTTATTTCCAAAGTAAAGTTGTACAGAGAAAAATAAGGTGCTGCCAGCTTGAAGAAGAACTCTGGACTGCACATACACTCTAACACATTCACTGTGACATACATACATTCTAATACTGACATGCATTAATTCTGGATGGAACATAACTAGGTCACATACTATAAAATGTAATATGATGCAAGCATCACTACAGCACGCATGCGGCCTGTGGCTGCTCTGGGTCCTTCGCTTGTCTTCTGCTGAACAGTTCGATGCTGTGCGCGGAGGAGCAGGGGACTGGCAGGTTTAGCGCGCTAATCTCCGGCAGGCATACTTGTACACACATTCGCGGCCTCGCCTGCACACAGGGCCACATTAGGCGGATTAGGGCTGAGGCGGCAGATGTTCGCCGTGAGAGGGAGCTTCCAGCCAGGCGCTCTTCCACAGTCTGCGCACATGGCTGAGGGGCGCCCCTTGGAGGACAGACAACCGTACCCCTCGCCCCGCGTGCCCCCGAGAACCGAGCCGTCACTCTGCGTTAAGGAGGGGCACGTGACGAGGGCACGGGGTTAACTCAGCCATATTACAGACTGTCTGGATGGATAACCGTCCGCTGCGACACCTAGGGTCCGGGACTGTTGTCAACGCACGCACACCCACCCACGCGCTGCAGCCCACGCGCTGGAACCAAAATCAGCCCTCGACGCGTTTTTACACCAATTGTGGCTTGGACCTAGATCCTGTCCAGAAAGGAGACACAGCACTAGGCCAAACTGGACATTTTGCAACCCAGAATATAGCCATTGTTATAAACGGCAGCTCATTAACTATTTCCTAAAGTCAGCATCTGAACAGTATCCGGGAGAAATATTTTATTTGACATCAAATTGTGATTGTATCGGTTCGAAAGCTTTGTGCCCAATACAAAACCACTGGCAGCTCTGATGGCAAGCATAAGTATACCAGTAGAGAAATACAGTCTATTTGATAAAGTGTGCCTCCCCTGAAAATAAATGATCATTGAAAATCCGGGACTGGCAGAAATAACATAATGACATAATGCCAATTATAGATCCATGGCAGGCCTTTGCCAGCACGCCAGTTTACCCATTGACATTGCAGGTACTTTTTACCATGTCCCAGGATGGATAGCACCAGAATCGTGCCTTTATGTATGTTGCCAAGGGTTTGTATGTAAAGCATGCTGTGCCCAGGGCACTTTCAAGTCCCCATTTCCATTCTAGGTAAAGCGTGCCTATGCACGCAGCCTGCATTGCCATCAAGTTTAAAAAGCACACATTGCCAATGCTATTTCCACGTTGTCCTGGCATATAAAGGACGCATTATCATGTTTTCTTCTACATTTAAGTATAGTACCATTGCATTTCCACTGTCCATATTGCCCACCAGTGTGGAAATCAGGTTGGCATGTCTGTTATCACATGTAGATATATTAAATTCATCATTGCCATACCAATATCCAAATTGCCCTTCAATATAGAAAGGTCATAATGCCAAGCCACCCTAGGTTACACATTGCCTCAGCAGGCAACACACCATTAGAGTGACAGTTTCCTGACTACCGCCATTGCAGCTAACACACCATTGCAGTTACAGTTTCATGATGGCCACCATTTTGTAGAACATGCATTGCCTTTACAGTTCAAATTCCTTCATTGCCTCCATATGTAAAGTGTAACAGCTATACTTTCCTTTATCTAAGCTCTTTCACTGTGTTACTCCTTGGCTGCCATAAGGTCCTTCAGTCGGTAGGGAATCTGGAGTTGATTATTGGCTGTAATCAGTCCCTGCCCATGCTGCCATGTTGGTCCTCAATAGGTCGTAGTCCTTATCCCAAGCACGTATTAAATATATGTCTCCATTTTTTTCGTTTTTGGTGCTGTACCTCCTGATGCCACCTGTGTCCAATGAAGAAAGCTTTAGATAGCACAGCAATGTTTTATCATAGGACAGAATTGGTCGGGTAGTGCCATACTGCAGTTACCTTACATGCAGCGAGCATGTACGTCAGCTGCATAAGCTTTCTTACATGAACAGATCATGTATAGAGCACATACACATAAACACACACACATATATATATAGGCTCAAACTGATTTTGGACTAATGCGGTTGAAGCTTTGGGGACCCAGGAGGGTTATTTATTTCACCAGCACAAGTCTGCCAAGGACCGGAATCCACGTTCGCATTCTGTTCAGGGCCCGTTCAAGAACACAGAGACTGGAGGGGAGTGACTTACCGGCAAGCCGTGAGAGGTGCATGCTGGTACTTGCAGTCTGCCCACGCGGCTGCAGTGCTGTTTGTGACTCTGACTCCACCTACCTGAACATCCACCAATGGAGGAACAATTGGAACTATTTTTGCGGGTGGTTTGGCGGGAAGAGTTGTGTTGGAGTAGGCATCTGATGAAGGCACAGACCGAAACGCGTCATGCCATTGCTCCTGTGTAATAAAGTTCCTTCCGGTATTCCCCTCTGTGCCCCTCCGGCTCTTTTCAACGGGGAATCTTTTGTGGCATATTGTACACGCTAGTCCTGGGCGCGTTGGAGGTGACCTGCTTCACTCAGGGTAAGAGCCACAAGGACAGCTTCGGCAACTTCTTTTCTGGCACTCCAATATATTGGACAGGCTCTAACCCACTACATCCACGTTCAGCAAAGCGCCCCTGTGGAAAAAAAGCAGTTTGTGACTTCACCCAGGAATTGTGATTACTGAATTCACTTTTCCAGGCTCAAACTGATTTTGGACTAATGCGGTTGAAGCAATGGGGACCCAGGAAGGTTATTTATTTCTCCAGCACAAGTCTGCCAAGGACCGCAATCCACGTTCGCATTCTGTTCAGGGCCCGTTCAAGGACACAGAGACTGGAGGGGAGTGACTTACCTGCAAGCCGTGAGAGGAGCATGCTGGTACTTGCAGTACGCCCACGCGGCTGCAGTGCTATTTGTGACTCTGGCTCCACCTACCTGAACATCCACCAATGGAGGAACGATTGGAACTATTTTTGCGGGTGGTTTGGCGGGAAGAGTTGTGTTGGAGTAGGCATCTGATGAAGGCACAGACCGAAAAGCGTCATGCCATTGCTCCTGTGCAATAAAGTTCCTTCGGGTATTCCCCGCTGTGTCCCTCTGGTTTTTATCATGCCGGTTGTGGCATATTGTAGATCTATATGTATATATATTGTGTAGCATGTATTGCTGACACAATGGCTTCCATTCCACATGTAAAACTAGTCCAGCCTGGGCAGCCGCATAATCCTCCTTACATGTACAGTGTACACACACACATCTCTCGGGAGCAGAAAATGTACAGCATAAACAGAAGTTTTCCAGTCTTCTTCTACAATTGTACATGTACAGAACTGCGAGAAATTAGGTTACTGGTTGACGGCGGTGAAACCCTACTCAAGGAGCAAAAACTATCCTTATCAGTGTGAGGCACAAGCAAACCTTAAATTAAGCTATGCTCAACCCTCAGAAAGCTTGGCACAGAGTAAGCAGGCTCAACTTATAGGCAATGTATAAAGTATTTATGCAACATTTCAAACAGTAATAAAGTGAAAACAAAAGCCATACTTGACCGCTTCGGAGCTGTGTCAGGATTAGCCGTTAACACTGCAAAATCTACGGGTTTCTACTTCGGGGCACTTCAGCACCCCCTACATATTCAATTTGGCGGACACTTGATTCCAATAGCGCAGTCCACGTTTAAGTACCTAGGTATTAACGTATACAGATTGCCTGAGGATCAGATTGAGGGTAACATACGTAGAGCCATTAATGGTCTGCGCGGTAGTGTGGGATTCTGGACGTCACTACCCTTAACAGTTATGGGTAGAATTGCCGTCTCTAGGATGGTGATGCTCCCTCGTATACTATACTATTTCGTCAACCTACCAGTACTTATCCCTCGACAAGACTTCAATACGCTGAATACGCTCCTAACCACGCTGGTCTGGGGGACCGGAAGGAGGAGAATTAGTCTCTGGAAACTGCAATTGAGTACCAGACGGGGAGGCCTAGGGTTGCCGGACTTTCGGGGGTACTACTATGCGAGCCAGCTTCAGTGGCTGGCGAGATGGATTGCAGGTAGGGATCTACACGAGATTGACCTCACGTCTGATAGACTGGCACAAGCGAATTACACTCTCTGCTTCTGCCTGGAGCCAGGATCCCTCGGGACTGCCACCCTCAATTACACACTGCCCTACTGTGCTGGCGGAAAGCACTGGCGTACACGTCAGAGGCCTCGCCTTACGCTGACAACATACCTCTACTAGGCGTGCCGACGCCGCAAGGACGACTGACACGAGGCAGATTGCAACCCTGGATAGATGCAGGGGTAGACACAGTGGGTGATCTTTTTGGGGACAACACACTATTAGATCACGACTCCTTTTTGCAAATCACGGGGGCACCCCGAGGCTCTACATCCTACATGCCACAGTGTCACATTATGTACGAACTAATTGGGCCCCCCAGCGAATTAAACCTGCACAGCACGAACTGGTACACCTTCTTTATTATATGGGTAATGGGGGACGCCTGGTACACTGGCTCCACACTGGGGTTAGAGAACATGCTGCAATATCTCTTAACACACTCCGGGACTCCTGGACATTAGACTCCGGCGAGGTACTGACAGAGGGAGCTTGGAAGGTTATCCTAGAACACCCTAGAAAGGTGTCTCGGAACGTTAAGTTTAAGTTTATACAAGCCATGGTATTACACAGGGCATATCTCACCCCCCACAAACTACATAAAATGTTTCCAGACTCCCCCCACTGCTGTCCTCGGTGCAGAGCTGACGAGGCCGGCCTTCTCCATATGCTGTGGGCGTGCCCTCGGCTGCGGGGCTACTGGGGTGGGATTTGCCAGGCCCTTAGTACAATCACGGCTCTCCCGGTCCCGGAGGAGGTACTGCCTTGCCTGATTGGTCACCGGAAACGCCCTAAACACCACAAGGCCCAGGTGAAGTTGCTAGACTTATCCTTGCTGTTGGCAATCAGGGTCCTAACCATGAGGTGGAAGTCTGCCAGGCCTCCCGACCTAGAGGTATGGCGTTTTGACTTACTAAGATGGGGCGGAGCAGAGGGAATGGTTCTGCGTAGGGAGGAAGAGGGAAGACAACGGAAATACCCGATTGCGCAGGAGTGGGAGCAGATGCTACTGGAGGTGAAGGAAATGGAGGGGAAGCAGGAGCCAATTCATGCAGACGGCCCCTAATAGGGACAGAGCGGGGAGCGAGGTGGGATGGATGTGTAGCGACCTAGCCCAGATAGCGTGCAGGTTGGTCAGCTGAGCATGAATACACTAGCTGAGATGCGAATGATTACGGCCTGGGCAGCATACCAGGTACTTGAATGGACCAGGAGATGTACGAAAAGGGGTGGAGGGAGAGGGGTGGGTGGGGAAAAGACAGACTGAGAAGATCATGGACGATTGTTACATATATAAGCCGAATGCACAGCAATGTAAGAGAAACTATACTGGAGGTGAATGGAGTATACTGTTTTACGGTTTAAGACTGTGCACAAATTATACGACCGGTTAGTAACAAGCTCTTACGGCTGCATCTTGAAGGTCTGGAGTTACTAGTTATGGGAGTTAAAAGAAAAGACTGTACACTGATAGCATGTATAACTGTATAATGTGATGGTATGCAGTCGCTAATAAAGAGTTTAAAAAAAAATATTTTAAAAAAGTGAAAACAAAACACAAGAAAAATCATCCCACACCTATTTAGAAACATAGAGCAAAATGTAATAAATAAATCAAGACCACAACAACAAAAATCTAATCAGTAGAACCAGGGATATGCAATTTTACAGATGTAAGTAAAAATAGCGCCAAAAAGCCCACAGCGCCACTCGCGTCTATCTGGTTGTGCAAGACCAGGAGAAAGTCACAACTTCAGGCTGACTGCAATGGAGCATGGGTCAGATACAGGGACCAGGTTAGTCCAGCTGAAACGTTACCTTCTCAGTCCAGCGCAAAGAGTCCATTTGCAGTGAAGGGAGCCGCGAGGTGCAGGGAAGCGCCGCGGACGGTCATCGATGTAGCGCGAGAGCAGACCTGTGTCATGGACGGTCGTTGCTGTAGCATGAAGATCCTGTTGTCATTGGGAACGGTCAGGCCGGAGCTTTGCAGCAGGGCTCCCTGTGAGCGGTCGATGCTGTAGAGTGAAGGGTTGGCTTGAGGGAACTTCGCATTGGCAGGCAGTGTGAGCAACAAGGTTTTGGCACCAATGGACCTTTTCGCGGTTGCGAAGAGCCCAAAAACTTAAATTAAGCTCCACAGAGGGCTTCAAGGCTCCAGGACCTGAGGGGCACCACTTGTGGGTTAGAGGCTTACTCAAGATGGATCTGGGTTGGAGCCTGTTATGTCCCTGGAGCTCTAAAGGGGAAGCCAGCAGACTAGCTCTGGGAATCACTCTTGGAGTCCAGGCGTTTAGGTGCAGGTTTAATCCCTCTGCCTCAGGCAGGAGGGTAGCAGGGCAGCAATCCGGAAAGGCAGTAGTCCAGCAAGGTAGTAGGCCAGTAGTTCTTTCAGCAGCACAGCAATCCTTCTTCCTCGCAGAGTCATCACAGGTCCAGAAGTGTACTGAAGAGTTGGTGTCCGAGGTCCAATATTTGATTGCCTCATTTGATGTGGGACAAGCTTCTAGAGGTCTCACTTTCAAATGCACAGGTTCATGCCTCCCCTGCTCTGGCTCCAGACTAACTGCAGGGGGTATGACTGAAACATGGCTGAATGACACCAACCTCCCATCTGTCAAGATTGCGATCCCGGAAAATTATAAATGTATGCATCTTGACAGGAAGGGTAAAACAGGGGGGGGGCATAGCCATTGCCTATAAACAACACCTTAATATATCATGGGCTCACTCACATCAGGATGAGCTGATGGAAATTGGCATTTTTAAAGTAAACTTCACAGCCTCAGAGTGTTGGACGGGCGCATTAGTCTATAGACCACCTGGCCCAAAAAATGCTTTCTCGGACACACTCACAGATCTGATAGCCACATATGCCCTGGCAACAACTAAGTTTATAGTACTTGGGGATTTTAACTATCATGGGGAACAAACCTCCCTCTCAGAGGTTAACAAAGTGTTCTCAGACATGGAACAAATGGGCCTTTATCAAAGAATCTTTGGTCCCACGCATAAGGGAGGCCATACTCTCGACCTAGTTTTCACTAATATCGAGGATTTTAGAAGTGACCATCCGCAGCCTTTGGTATGGTCGGACCACCTTATGATTAAGTTCACTTCCCCCCTGCCAATCCAGGTCCCCTCTGGCTTGCCTAATGCCATGGGCCCCAAGACATATAGGCAATGGGACAAACTCACCCCTCAGGCCTTCGAGATGGCCTATCGGTTAGCAGAGGGATCAGAAGACCTGGATGTAGAGAACAGACTGTCAGAATTTAACAAGGGGATGAAGGAGGTACTGGACACCATTATCTCTCTGAAACATAAACCTAGTCCCACTCCCAGCCAAATGTCGGTTAAATGGTTCACCTCAGAATTGAGACAGGAAAAGTCGGCTTGCAAAAAATTTGAAAGGCAATGGAGACACAATAAAACAGAGCAAACAAAACACCAATATAAAGTCGCACTCGCCACATATCATCGGAACCTTAAGGCGGCCCGGTGCGCGTCCATTGCCAACCAAATTGAACAGTCCAAAAATTCGGCGAAGGCCCTTTTCGATATAGTAAAAGATTTCGTAGAACCCACGGTATGTAAATTACCCGCCATTGAGACGAAGGATCTATGTGACTCACTGGCCGAGTTCTTTCATGAAAAGATTGAAAAGATCTATGCGAACTTTTCCACGGATATCCAGGCTAGCCCCCCTGCTCTAGTCAATTTTGAGGACGACCCGGTTAGCCCTAGTTGTTCTCTTGAATACTTCGACTTTATCACTTTAGCAGAGACCCAAAGGGCGTTAACCTCTGCCAAATCAGGGTCCCCAACGGATCTTTGCCCACCTAAAATCATGTCACTCCTATCCCACATACTAGCCCCTACAGTACAAAATTTTTTCAACCTTTCCATTAGCGAGGGGGTGATCCCTGCCTCGTGGAAGGAGGCCTTTGTACGCCCTATTCTGAAGAAACCCACGGCCGACCCGGCTGAACTAGCTAATTACCGCCCCATCTCCCTGCTCCCTCTGTTGGGTAAAATACTGGAAGGCCTGATTAATAGCCAACTGAATAGATACCTGGAATCAAATAACATCTTGGATTCCTCACAGTCAGGCTTCCGCCGAGGATTTAGCACAGGGATGGCCCTCCTATCTGTGACTGACTCCTTGAGAATAAACATGGACAGAGGTGGTTCAGCCAATCCTGATTTTGCTTGACCTCTCCGCGGCCTTTGATACCATCTCTCATTCTAGGCTCGCGGAGAGGCTAAGTGCCTGCGGCATTCAGGGGCTGGCCTTCAAATGGCTTCGGAATTTTTTAGCAGATCATTTTCAAACGATCATATTGGGTCCCCACCAATCTAAAAGAACTTCATTGGATAAGGGCGTCCCCCAGGGCTCCTGCCTTAGCCCCACACTCTTTAATATCTATATGGCTCTGTTGGCTAAGGTGGTAGAAGCCCTGGGGTTTGAAATAATATCGTACACCGATGACACCCAGCTGCTTTTTAACATCGGCCAACATCCAGAAGCTGACAGAATCCGCTTTGCTAAAGGGATCTTGGCAATCGCCAAGTGGATGACTTCCAACTGTTTACAACTTAACCCCGGCAAGACGTAAGTCATGCTTTTCGGGAAGGCTGAAGCGGTTTGGACAAATGAGTGGTGGCCGTTACATCTGGGCCCCCCTCCCATTCCGAAGCCATGTGTAAACAATCTGGGCATAAAACTTAATCAGTCCATGTCTATGCATCACCAGGTGGCCGCAATATCAGGGGCATGTTATTACAGACTGAGGCTACTGCGAAAGATCCTGCCTTTTATCCCCACGGAACATCGGAGAACCATAACCCAAGCCTTAGTCATGAGCCGTATAGATTATGGCAATGCTTTGCTGGCTGATGCGGGAGCCACAGCCCTGCAAAAACTGCAGGTCATTCAGAACACGGCAGCAAGGCTGGTCCTGAACATGCTGGCAGGAACCCCCTCCCGACCACTGCTACGTCAGCTGCACTGGCTGCCGATCAAACAAAGGGTGTTTTTCAAGATCTGCTGCCTCACTTTCGGCGCGCTTCAGGGTCAAGGCCCTCGGTATCTTCAGGACAAACTAGCAAGATACACTCCATCTCGCCTGTTAAGATCTGGTTCATTGCAGCTACTTCAGGTGCCCCGCATTAGACGACAGCGATCAGGAGGCATGGTATTCTCGTACATCGCCCCTAAATACTGGAACAGCCTCCCTCAACCGCTACGAGAAATCCCTTCATATCTAAATTTTCTGAAACACCTAAAAGCATTTTTGTTTTAAACAAGCTCCTGTTCTCTGATAACTCTGCCAATGAGGTGACCTAGAGTAAAGCGCCGAGATGCCCCCCGGTGATTTGTGCGCTATAAAAGAGAGAATAACATAACATAACATATGCAGCCCTTTGTGTGGAGGTAGGATACAGCCTACTCAAGTGTAAGTAGAGCTGTGCCCAGCTTCGCCTTCCCATCCTGCCAGTACTAGCCAAGCTAGGCTCACCTAAGCTCTCTATTGTAAGTGACTGTCTAGGAGGAATACACAAAGCCCAACTGTCAGTTGCATCCAGTCATGTCACCCAGAGACAGGCTGAAGGCATCAAAAGTGGCATTTTGAAAATTGCACTTTAAAATACGACTTTACCATAAGACACCAAACTTAAACTGGTTACCTGTTCCCATTTGGAAGTTACAGCTTATTAAATGTAATAAGGTAACTCCGATGTCGTCCTATGAGAGAGGTAGGCCTTACACTGCTGAAAAAAACCTATTCAAGAGTTTATCACTACCAGGACATGTAAAACTCACACGTACATATCCAACACTTTGCAGACTGCCCTCTGGGATGTCCTTGGACTACAGTAGGGGTGATTGTATATGTATTAAAGAGGAATTTTGGGCATGGCACAAGGTTTCTTTTGCCACGTCAAAATGGCAGTTTAAAATTGCACACACCAGCTCCACTGGAAAACCTGAAACATGTTTAAAGGGGCTACTTAAGTGGGTGGAACAATCAGTGCTGTAGGCCCACTAGTAGCATTTAATTTACCAGCCGCGGCACATGTAGTGCTACTTTACTAGGGACTTAAAAATAAATTAAATATGCCAATTGGGTTTAAGCCAATTCTATCAGGTTTTATGGAGAGAGCACAAACACTTTAGTATTGGTTAGTAGTGGTAAAGTGAGTAGAGTTCCAAAGACAGCAAAAACAAAGTCAGCAAAACAGGAGGATTATAGGAAAAAAGCTAGCGAGACAACCAAGGATGCCAGGTCCAACATGAACAATACAACATGGTTACCAGGAGAGCAAATGTCCCTCACACACAGCAGCAGGACAAATATCCCCACACATAAAACATGCACTATAGTTGCAGCAGCAGTTTAATTCTATGTCAGGACTGGACCCGAGGATTATGCATGTCTTTCTACACTTTACTGTATATAGCAGTCATTTCAAGGTTCACTTCTCTAATAACAATACAACTACATTTCACAAAAACACAAGGAAATCCAAATGCAAGTAAATAACCATACAGTTTGCCAATCATGGCACCCAGTCCAATATAGTGTGCCTTGTTCCTCCTCTACCACTTTCTTTATCGCTCGTCCTTGAGTGAAGTGGATCCACAAGAGTTAATCACACAAACGTTCTCATATTACGGATACATTTTGTTGTTTTGACTGTTGATTAGATGCAGTGATGACACTTTTGTGTCCTGCAATAGCACAGGAGGCCCCCGACTGGGGAAGCCCAAGCCTCTTGTGTACTTTCTCCAGCAGCTAGTGCTGACCACCTGAGGATGATGTGGCAGCCTTGAATTTTCAGTATGTGAGGCAGGATGGGAGAGGCTGCTCCCTCTGAGCTCAAAGTATCTTGACAGGAGATGCATCTCCTTGTTAAGGCACGTGACCCAGCACCCCAAATCTAAAACACTCCCCTGCTCACGAAACACTGTGAAAGTGGTAAAGCTATAGCCAAGAGGAAGATTTTAATAAATATTCAGATTTCTGAAATTTTTAGAACCTGTGTGCAGGCTGCTCAAAGATTTAAGCTCGAGTTACATTAAGTGTTGCTGCCACACCCTCAGTACTAATGCAATCCTTCTGGTATCAAGGTAATACTCCAAAAATTAGGAGGGAGAGAAAGAGGAATGGTGCCCTCCGGGGCAAAATATTGATCGCTTTGACGAAACCCTCTCCCTGGTGGTCTAAGCGATCCTTAGGCCTATCAATTACCAGCTGCTCATGTTACCTGTGAGGCTCCCAGAATCTTCTCCCACTAGGGCAAGCCCAAGAGAAAATGAGTAACAATGATGGTAAAAAGGACAGGCAGTGGTCTAACAAGGCAACTAAAAAATGTGACATCTGGAGGGATTTGATAAATTATGGGAATGTTCCGTAAGACAGTGTGCATGTTAAAACATGTACCATCCTTGCGGGAGGCTGTAATAAAAAGGGATATTGGTGACCATATCAGTCCAGATATCAACACTATCATTGGGTCTCCCACAAAAGGGGAGGCTACACAAATGACAAAGGCACTACTTCCAATGTGAGATGGGTGGCAGTGGACCGTGGCTTCCTGGTTCTCCTCCTAGAGTTGATCATGTTGATGTAAACAAATCAAACATGTTTAAACCAGACAGCAGTAGCATCCTATGTTATAGAAATGTATTCTGGCCACTAAACTGGCAGATTACATAGCAAAATAAGAGAAGATAGCCCATATATAAATAAGTAGGGAAGAAATTAAGAGCAGGGTCACAGACCCTCCTTGGAGGGCATAGTGACCTTGTCATCCGAAATCAACACCACAATGTGTACCTCTTAGCAAAGAATCTCAGAAAAGGGATCCACAGATTGTGGAAGACCTGCCAGAATAAACTCCTAGGCTTTGTGGACCCTCTCACAAAGATACTGAAGCTTGCAGAGGAGGCTAAGGCTTCTGGCACACCTGTGCCCACTGAAATAGTGTCTGGTTGGGATCAGTGGGTACACTGTGTGTTGGTAATGCCAACTGCACACTGTTGGCTGAACTATGCAGATTCTTACTTAAACAAATCAATTTGAAACTTGCCAATTTGGACGGCAGAGATGGGGTATATCAGTCAGAGGAACTTATTTTGGGATCTCGTGAATGAACTGGGGAAGTTCGTAGCAACTTTCTCAACCTTCCATAGATTTTCCCCATCAAGAAAATCTTGCAAGGAAGGTTTTCCCAGATGCCTAACGGGGCAAGAGCTCCTCCTCCTGCCATCCCTTTCAGCTAGGTCCCCAGAAATGTTCCGTCAGAAGGAAATATAGTTGGCAGGATGGACATCACCTTATTTCCCTCAAGAGGATATTTCAAAGGCAGTGATGGTAGAGTAGAGGATATTTCAGGTCAGGATTGCGGCATACCCCCTGGGTATGCCGGGAAGGATTACCAAAGTGCAAAGAAATAACTAGTGAGCTGTGGATCCTGGAAAAGGTACAAGGTTTCCACATAGAGTTTTATGGATTGGCAACACAGACCTCTTGACCCCACTTCTAAGGTTTGCGAACCAAGAGATGGCCTGCATAAGCAAGGATTGCCAGAGATAGAAAAGAAAGGGCAGTATTGCATCCTGAAAGGTTCCTAAGCAATATTTTCCTGGTGAGGAAAAAAGACAAATGGTTCTGACCTACGATTAACGTTAAGGATTTCAGCTAATGGCCTATTACTTTACAGTCCTAAATGGAAGGTTCCATCCACTATTGTAAGTGCTCCTTACAGTAGACCGATGGTCAGTTTGTGTGAAGGGATCAAGTGTATACATTTCAATGGTTCCCTTTCAGACTATCATCGACTGCATAGAGCTTTAGCAAGCTACTATGCCCCGTGGAGAGAGTATCTGAGAACCAAGGGCATCAGACTCAATATTTATTTGGATGACCTGCTGCTTATACATCAATACCTTCACAGCTGTCTTCCAACTGATCATGGCTTTTGCATTACTACAGGACCTGGGGTTTGTGATCAACCAGGAAAGTCAAAGTTGATTCCGAGTCCGTCAGTGTCACTCCTAGGATTCATCATAGACTCAGTGAAGGTCAATCTGAGTCTTCACAAGAAGAAAATGGCTATGATAAAGGAAGCGCAGCGGACTGTCCTTTGGAAGGCCATAGTGTCGCTCAGACATCTGGCCAGAATAGTAGGACTTCTGCAGTTTTTTATTCAGGCTATACTCCCGGCCCTCTACATTATAAGGCCAGTCAAATGCTGATGGCATCTCACCTCAGGAGGGAGGTGAGAAATTCTGAGCTGATATTTATCTCAGAAACCAGGTTACAGATCCATTGGAAGCTGGATCACATGGAGGCAATGAACTGGAAGACAATCTTCACAGCTCTCCGGGACATGGAAACAGAGTTAGATGCCAACCCGTGGGGCTGGGGAGCAGAAGTGGGAGATGGACAGAGGAAGAACTCAAGTCCTATATAAACTGCTTGGAACTCCTGGCGAGCTCATTCGCTATCAAACCCTCACAAAGGTTTAAGGGGCTTATTTACAAGCTATTTAGGCAGCCTGTGCATCACTTATAAAATGGGAAAAAGTGACTTACTGGCAGCGCAAGGGGCTTATAAATAATCCCCCAAGTGTCTTACTGTGTACTCCTGAAAATGGACAACATTCTGCGGTGAATTTCACCTGACCAGGGGCACAAGATCCAAGAAATTGGCAAAAACTAGCAAAGGACTTCTGTCATTTTTGCCCTGAGCAGCAGATCTCAGTCACAGCTGAGTACTTCCCGGGCAAGCAGAGCAAAGTTGCAGACTAAAAGTAGTTCAGCTTCAGCAGGGACTCAGGCGATTCAAAAATTTAATCACAATGTCTTCAAGGTGCTGATGTTTAGATGCATCTAGGTTGACCAATCAACTACCAGTATATTTCAGGTTGAGATCAGACCCAAGAATGAGTGCAGTAGATGCATTCCTGCAGGGCTGGTTGGGAATGCATGATTATGCCTTTATCCTGTTTGCTATTATTGCCAGTGTCTTAGCGCAGGTGAGATCTGAATCAGGTGACTCCCTGTTGCAGATTGCA
Source organism: Lissotriton helveticus (assembly GCF_964261635.1). NCBI lineage: Eukaryota > Metazoa > Chordata > Amphibia > Caudata > Salamandridae > Lissotriton > Lissotriton helveticus. The sequence continues at coordinate 1,969,958,245 of NC_136065.1, forward strand.
AACATGGTTCCAGAGTCTGCTGCAGCTATAATGGGATGCCCTGACAGCATTTCTGGTCTTAGTGAATATTTTGTCTGAATGAAGAGGTCAGTTTCATCCTTTGGTCCTGGAGGGCCATCTTAGGTTGATGGCGTGGAAGATTTCAGGGGACAAACCAAGCAATTTCAGAGATCCCTAGAACTTCATCCATTGTCTGATAGAGGGTATGGTCAAGAGTTATCAAGCAGCAGGAGCAGCCCAGGTAAGAGCAGTGGGGCGGTGGAGTGGGGTGGGGGGGATTTGACAGATGACGACGAGGGAACACTAAATATATAATTAATTGTCCCTCTTCGTCGTCTGTCGAACCCCCACCCTCAACTGCCCCACTGCTCTTACCTGCACAGGCCACTCTTGTCAATCAGCTTGGAGAGAAGTTGTCAGTGTTTTGAAATTTGTGTAGGAAAGGGTATATAGGAAATTGGGTTACTGGTTGACAATTCTTGTCAGAGTGAAACACAAACAAACCTCCAATTAACCTCTGCTCATCCCCCTAGTAGCTTGGCACAAAGCAGTCAGGCTTAACTTAGAGGCAATGTGTAAAGTATTTATGCAGCACTTCAGACAGTATTAAAGTCAAAACACAACACATGAAAAATCCCACACCAATAGTGAAATTGAATAAACTATGTTACACCCAAAACACAAAAAGCAATTAGTAGAACTGAAGTTATGCTATTTTAAAGGTTTGTGAAAATCAAGCATTTGAGAAGCAAAAATTGCCAACTGCGGATTTCTGGTCGCGGTAAACCAGGTCCAAGTCACAAGTTCATGCCGACCAAGATGGAGCATTGGCCAGGGACAGGAGTGAATTCCGTCTGCTGAGAAAGTACCTTGTGGGTCTGGGCGTCAAGATGCAAAGTCCTTGTGTCAAGATGCATGGGCTGTAGCCAATGGCAGTTGACTAGAAACTGCAATGTGAACTCCTGAATCGATGTCGAAGAAGCTAGTGGAGCAGAGATTTGTGCTGTGTGAGGGGATGAGATGTGTCGCACTGGGCCGGTGTGTGTTGGTGTTGGGCTGTGTTGGCATCGAACAAGCCATCAGTGCTTGCGATGACTTGCGATGAGATGTGTCGAAGATGAGCTATATCACACTGGGTCATAGTCGATGGTGGGCAGTGTGGAGCTACGTGGAGATGTGTCAACATAGAAGAAGCCTGTTATGTCACAGTGGCTTAGAACAGGAGAGCAGCCGACTGACCCTTGGAGATTTACTGGAGCTCTGGGTCCACACAGCCAGGCTTGGCAGCCTACAGCAGCAGAAGATTCTTGGCACAGCAACAGCAGGCCTTGGCAGCAGAGCAATCCTTGGTCAGAAAAGCAGTCCTTGGTCAGCAATCAAGTGGGCAGGGCAGACTTCTCAGCCAGGCAGTCCTTCTTCCTGACAGAGTCCACAGGTCCAGAAGTGATCTGAAGAGTTGAGTTAGAGGGTCCAATATTTATACTTGGTGACAGCTTTAAAGTAAGACACATTTCCAGAGGTTTCCACAGTAGAAGTGTTTGGAAATCCCTGACTCCGTGTCCTGGCCCCAGCTTGCCTGGGGGCACAAAAGACTAGGGTGAAACACCTTGTGAGTGTGCTAAGGCAAAAACTTTGTGATTTGCAAGTGTGGTAGGTGACAATTCCACCCCACTATTATATCAGACATGGCCCATCTTACCAACAACTATTCCCCTTTTATCTCGCCGTCTGGGAGCAATACACACAGACCAGCTGCCAGCTACATCTAGTCATGACCCAGGATACTATACAGGCTGCAGGCACCAAATGGCTGGGACAAGAAAATTACAACTTTCTAAAAGTGGCATTTTCAGAATTGTGGCTTAAAATCAAACTGTACCATTAAAGACAGCTTTAAATGACAACTTTCCAGAGACCAAACTCAACATTCTCACCTGCTCCCAAGTGAAAGTTAGAACTTATTAGATGTAATAAGGTAACCCAAGGTTAATCAATGGGAGAGGTAGGCCTTGCAGCAGTGGAAAACAAATTTACTTTTTTCACTACAAGGACATGTAAAAGTTACAAGTATAAAGTTTTTAAAACACTGCACCTGCCCCATGGTCTGATTAGGGCCTACCTTAGGGGTGACTATGATATATTAACAAGGAAGGTTGAGGCTAGGCAAAAGTTTTATTACGCCAGGTCGAAATGGCAGTTTAAACTGCGCACGCAAGCTGCAATGGCAAGCCTAAGACATGTTTGACAAGCTACTTAAGTTGGGTGCACAATTGGTGCTGCAGGCCCCCTACTAGCATTTAATTTACAGGCCCTGGGTACATGTAGTGCCACTTTACTATGGATCTATATGTAAACTGAATGGACAAATTGGGTATAAGGCATTTTTTCCATGTTGTAGGGAGTGAGTACATGCACTTTAACACTGATTACCAGTAATAAAGTGCACAAAGTTCTGAGGCTCGGTACTAGGACGGAGCTAGTGGAGCGTGTAGCGGTCAGCGCTTCTCTGCTCTAACAACCTCTTGTTGCCAGAACTAAGGATATTATAAGCGTGATTAACAACGTTTTTTAACCTGTATACTTGAATACTTTTAAAACTTTCACTAGTGAGCCAATTGTTTTAAAATTGCACAGAATAACCTGTACGAAACCGTCAGCCTTTAGCGCATTTGCACAATTGATTAGGTGGGGAGTACTGGTGCCACGCACTCTAGCTGCCGGGACTTCCGGCCTAAGAGCCTATTTAGCCCTATACTGGTCTGGAAGCGCAGCGGGCGCGCCGGCGACGCGCCAAAGGCGCGCCAAAGGCAAGCCCGTCTGCGCCCGTCCGCGCCAGACCAGAGCCCAGAGCCCTAATCCCTGGCCAAATTACCACAAGTCACCCCAAATACATTTACTCAAGAGAAACACTTATGAAGTTAAGACGCACTAACTGTCTACACTCGGTGCTACTCCATGACAGCGCCACGCTACACACTTGTACGAAACCGTCAGCCTTTAGCGCATTTGCACAATTGATTAGGTGGGGAGTACTGGGACCACGCACTCTAGCTGCCAGGACTTCCGGCCTAAGAGCCTATTTAGCCCTATACTGGTCTGGAAGCGCAGCGGGCGTGCCGGCGACGCGCCAAAGGCAAGCCCGTCTGCCCCCGTCCGCGCCGGACCAGAGCCCAGAGCCCTAATCCCTGGCCAAATTACCACAAGTCACCCCAAATACATTTACCTAAGAGAAACACTTATGAATTTAAGACGCACTAACTGTCTACACTCGGTGCTACTCCATGACAGCGCCACGCTACACACTTGTAAATGTCGGTCATGTGGCGTCATGATACCACAACCATCACCAAACATGCTCAATTTAGGATCCACGGCAAATCGACCTCATCCCCCTTGTCAGCCCCCGAACTGTCATCGCAAGAAAAACACCAAAACCTTAAAAAACCTACTCCTAAATGTTCGGTCAATGCCTTAGCACAACCACGAAATTGAAGCTCTCATTACTGACCACAATGTAGACCTGGCCTTCTTAACAGAAACGTGGGCCAATGACTCATCAGGGCCTGACTGGAATACAGCAGTACCCATGGACTATTCTTTAGTACATTTTGACAGGCAGGGAGCTACCGGTGGTGGGGTAGCTATCATCCACCGGTCAATCTTTAAAATAAACATCCTCCCTCAGGCGGGAATAGAAGCAGAGGCCATATCCTTTTTGGTCAAGTACAATAAGCAACTAATATTTACTGGCCTCTTGCTCTACCGACCGCCAGGGCCCAGAGGCTCGTTCACAAACGCCCTCCTAACCTTCCTGGAATCCACCTCAGATAAATCCACCTTCACTACACTAGGGGACTTTAATTTCCACCTAGAGGACAATAACTCTATGGAAACCTCTACCCTCATAGAGAACTTCCGCAGCTATGGATTAAACCAATTAGTGGCAGGACCCACCCACACTGCCGGTCACACTCTTGATGCAATCTTCACCAACAATCACCACATTAAGATCACCTCCACTACCCTGCTCCCTTGGTCCGATCACGCTTTTCCCTTACAATTACTCTGACAAACGCAAGGAGAAAAGACCTTGTACTCCCCACTAAAATCCGCCCGTGGAAAAAACTTGAAGCCACATCCCTTGCAAATAAACTCAAAAGGGATATGCCTTCCTTCACAAGTAGCAACAGCAACAGCGGAGCCCAGAAATTCCACACCTGGCTTACCCAGGCGATGGACGAGCTAGCCCCGGAAGAGTAAAAAAAACCTAGGACTCGCTCAGCAACCTCACAATGGTATACCCCGGAGGTTAAACTGATAAAACTAAAATGCAGGAGAGCAGAAAGGCTATGGCGGAATGACTATAGCCCCCAGACCAGAAAAGAGTATACTGCAGCCCTACATGAATATAAGCTAGCGATAGAACAAGCTAAGACAACCTTCTATACAAAGAAAATCCAGGAGTCCACCAACTCCTCTAAAGAATTGTTCAAAACCATTACCCACCTAGCTAAAAGTCCCAGAGAAACAACCTTCAAACCACATCAAGAGTTTGTGGAAAATATAGCACAATTCTTTCAGCAGAAAGTCCAGACTGTCTATGACGACCTTCGTCTGCAACCTACTTGCGAGGAGCTCCCTTATGAAACAGATCAACAGGTGCCTGTCCTGGAATTCCCAAAATTCTCTCAGTTAGGCGACTCTCGGGTCACCAATTTGCTCTTACAGACTAAATCTGGCTCCCCACTAGACCCATGCCCCCCTCACATCCTACATCTGGTCCCTGATACAATTAGTGAGGCCCTCACCCCGCTCCTTAACACGGCGATCAGCTCAGGACATTTTCCCAGTAGCTGGAGGAAGGCCTGTATCAGACCCATCCTCAAAAAGGAGACTTTAGACCCCATGGAAGCCAAACATTATCGCCCGATATCATGTCTACCCCTCCCTTCAAAAATTCTGGAAAGTGCTATGAATCAGGAGCTCACCAAACACCTTGAGGACTGTCACCTACTAGACCCTACACAACATGGCTTTAGGGCCCATCACTCAACTGAGTCTGAGTCGGCTCTGATCATAGCCTAGGAGGACGTACGACAGACCATGGATGAGGGTGGAAGAGCCGCTCTGATCCTACTGGATCTGACAGCGGCATTTGACACCGTTAACCATGGGGTCCTCATAAACAGATTGAGGGGGTTGGGCATTACGGACACCGCCCTAAATCTGCTCAAGTCCTTCCTAGAGGCCCGCATCCACCAAATTCACTGGGACGGTCTCCAATCTGAGGAGTTCCGTCTACCTTGTGGCATCCCCCAGGGATCGGCCCTCTCACCCACCCTTTTTAATCTTTATGTCACCCCCCTAGCTGCACTGATAAAATCCCATGGCCTGTACCTAGTTTCCTACGCTGACGACACCCAACTGGTAGTCTCACTGGCCCAGACGGTGGAAGTCACCGCTACCAGTTTTAGAAACTGTCTGTCAAACGTTAAGAAGTGGATGAACATCCACTTCCTTAAGCTTAATACTGAAAAGACGGAGGTGATCGAGTTTGGCCAAAAACCCTCCATTTGGAACGACCTGTGGTGGCCTCCAGAGGCTGGCACCTGCCCTGTTCCAGCCAATAGGGTCAGAAACCTTGGCTTCATAATGGACAAGGACCTCACCTGTACAGCACAAATCAGCCACGTCACACCGGCCTGTTTCTTCACACTGAAGATCCTCCGGAAAATCCTACCCTATATCCCATTTTCCTTGAGGAAAGCGGTAGTAGGAGCGCTGGTCATGTCCAGGGTAGATTATTGTAATGCCCTGTACATTGGTGCAGGTGAACGACAACTTGACAGACTCCAGTCAATTCAAAATGCAGTGGCCAGAGTACTTCTCAACCTCCCCAAACTACATCCCACCTCCAAAGCCATTCGTGAACTCCATTGGCTCCCAGTCAGGCACAGAATCCGCTTTAAGGTCCTATGCCTGGCCCACAAATCCCTTTATGGGAAGATTTCCAAACAGCTCTCCAACCTTCTTCCACCATATGCACCTGAGGGCTCACTTAGATCTAGCTCTCAAAATCTATTACGCATCTTTAGGACAAAGAGAGCTCGTTGGGGCGGCAGATCCTTCTCCAATCAAGTCCCCAAGCTCTGGAATAGCCTACCATCCTCACTCCGTTGCGAAATGAGCATTGTGAAGTTCAGAAAGGCCTTGAAGACCTGGCTTTTCGCACTGCCCTAATCCTTCTCTTCTTCTCCGTCCTACAGCGCCAAGACGCCTCGGCATAAGAGCACTCTAAATATAATTCAGTCAGTCAATTCAGTCAGGCCAACAAAAACGAGATCAGCAAAAATGATGGAATAAGGCAAAAAAGTTTAGGGGAAGACCACCACAATGCTGAAAAGTCTAATGTAGTAGCAGCAGATTGACCAACAAAACAGAGAATACCTTATGGTCGGCAATTTCTGCAGGTTATAGTCAAACGAATGAGACTCCTGTGGGGGAACACCCATGAGTGTGTAAACTGATGAAGGGAATTCAGCTTTTGAAGCCTGTGGAATCTAGATATTCCAGTCTTTGAGATGTGAATAAGGTTTTGAATTTGCTGTTGTCCCGGCAGGAGAACAAGTTGCTATCTAGGAAAGAACTGTCATTTTAAAATTGGCTATGCTGTTATGGTTGGCATCATGAAGAAGGGCTTCCGATGTCATGGCATTAGATATTTCTGGGCATTGATTTACACCGGATGTGGTCACATTTACCATTGCCAGGAAAATAGAACCAAAACACAAATTCACTTCATGTTTAAAAAAATGATATGTGGTTAGATGTGTGAAGACCCTTAAGAACATAGCAGTTGAAATGAGGCTGGTATGAGAGGCAATTTCTGATAGCTCTGAAGAAACCTTTCAGGGCAGTCTCAGGTCTATCCATCGCCAGGTGGGTGAGGTGGATTATGAGGAAGTGGGTGTACGAAGTGTTAAGGCACATTCAGCAATGGCTTCTGTAGCAGTCGCAGTGGAAGGGAGGGCAACTAGAGGACAGTATGAACGCAGCAGGTGGGTCATCAAAATCAACTTCTAATACATTTTAAGTGAAGCCCTTGTCGGAGGTAGCGTCTTTGGTGGTAAGTATGATTTGAAAACGCACAATTCTCGCCTCCTGTCCTGACATAGAATGTATATTTCCTAGCTATCAAGAGGGAAAGTTTCAGTTCAAGGTTAATGGTTAATGATGTACAAGGAATTATGTTCCGCAGGATCAAAAGCTTTAAGGTTCATGGATACAGTTGATGTTATGAGGTGAAAGAACTGGATAACAGGTTTGCATTTCCTCTACTCGGCACAATGAAGTATACAAAAAGCAATGGATGGAATACTTGAATTAATCTCATTCTCTGGAAATTACTCAAGGGATTCCTGCTCCCTCCCCACTCTTCTGCCTCTCTTTACCATCCACACCTCTTCCTATACAGCAGGCCATTTTTTCCTGCCTACTAACTGCCTGATACTCCACAGAACACTTTTAAATTGTGCAAGATAATGAATCCTACTATCTTTAAGATGATTTGTCTCATTTGAACCAGCGATGTAGTAAATACAACTCTCTCCCTCTGATAGCCCTCTTCAAAAATACCATGAAATTTAGCTTCCCTGAGCATACCTGGCTATGAAATGGCTCTGTACAGTGTGTAATATTAAATGACCCCTCCTGCATTCGAGGATCGATGGTTCCACCCAGTAAAGTTAATGAAATTCGAGTTATACAGAGCCAGTGGTGTTCTAAGTAACTAATATACCTTTATTATTGAGAAGTTCTTGTATGCCATTGCAAGTTTCATTGGATGGTGCATTATACATTGTTTATTGCTGTATATTGGTGAATAAAATGCTTCCCTAAGTGTTAGAGATGTTGACTCAACGTAGTTGTTTCAAAGGAACTGACTGGAACAAACAAAAATAGGTTAGTATAAGACATGATGTTGCATGAAAAAGAGGAAGAAGGACAATCAACAGAGGACTTTGAAGGGTTATCCATGACCTGATTGGATGGACTATTGTGGCACTATTCCCAAGGGTTCATGAGCTTTGTAGTTTTCTTTCGTTAAAAGTGTTATAATATGGTTGCCGTTTCAATAAAGCGAAGAAAATACAGCATAATCCTCGCCTCCCGTCCTGATGTAGAATTTCCAATTGTTAACCAAATTGCATTACTTTTGTCCTCTTTGACATCCACATGGATTACATTCACACTATATAAACACTAAAATAAATAAGGCAGCCTCTTAATAGCCCTCGACCACATAAGAAGAAAATTGCCCAGAATGGCTGCTTCCTACGTTCCCTATCAGTAGATTTAGGAGAAAGATTACAACGCAGCTTGCTGAGGAATGTCAACCACAGAAAGAGATGGAACACTAGGAGGTCAGCTCTCTAGGGGCCCCTCTTACATACACATCCTAGAGTTAAAACACGGAACAGAATACCAATTCAAATCAATTCAATTGTACAACTTTATTTCGATCAATTTGATCATAAAAGCATTTGGACAACATCTGACAATTCATTTGTAATAAAACAAGATAAAAGAATATACAGTCCTCTTATGGCATTGAACACTAAGTACATAATACACAATTGTGAAATCTCTAATGCGGTCAGTCCTGGGTCTACAATCTGTATTTAGAAACGTATGCAAAGCATAAGTACGTTTTCATATTAACAGGGTTTTTCCCGCTCTATGCTCTATCTCTCATAACAGCTGGTCAGCAAAGACGTCTGCTTGTATAAAGTGCTTGTATCAATCAAGAGGATAATATTGCCAATATCAAAGTTTTCAATAAAGTGCTGGTGCAAGACATAACAAACAATTTATAATACCTTATTTCAAAGATATAAAATCTATATACTAAAAATTTGCTTCAATCAAAGAGAAGGCTAAAACATTATTGTGAACTCTCAGACAGCATTTCAACTTCTTAAAAATCCTGCCCTCCGAAAAAAATTTCATCATAATACTAATACATTAAAAAAATACTAAAATACACATACGATTCATATAAATTCCTTAATTTTTTAAAGGGATGTACACAAGTTTAATCGCCTTCTTTGGGGGGCATTTTTAGGAAAGCTCTACGAGTACACCACACAGCAAATAGGAAGCCTGCCACCAAAAAAGCTATGGGGAGACTAGCATCATATTTCAGTAACCTGAACGGTTCCCAAATTTCTGAATAGCTGAACCAGCCATCGTTTTCTTGTAGTCAGTGCAGAAAAAAAGCACATGATATTCAGACTCTTCTGTGCCATTACAGGCCGGGCAGCCCAATATTTGTGAGCCCGCCCATTTATTCGTAAAAGCACGCAGAGGCAGAACCCCATGTCAGTTCTTCCATTACATGCCCTAAGTGAGTGTTTTAACACAAGAGAGTTCATCTGAATTACCAGAGGAGTCCAGACTCTTACTAACGGACAGTTGGTTTCTGGTACAGCCCAGTGCGAGTCCTCGTCACAGAGGTTATCCTTATAAATACCATCTAAGGGCTCGTACTGGCAATTGAAGTCCCCTCCTACAATCAGCTGTTAGTTATCCGGATAGTAGCAAGGAATGTCATTAGCTCATCAAGTGTTTTTGACTCTTGACTACGGCTAACTGGTCTCGAATAGACATTTATTAAAGCAGCTGTGGTCCTTGGAGGAAAGTTAAGAAGGACACACAGAATGTCATTTGAGGATGTATCTAACTGTCTAGCCGTGCAGCCCAGATGAGCCCTTACCCAAGTGCAAAGCCCCCTGAGGTCCTCCTGTAACAAACATAAGTCCTTAAGTCCAGTATATGAAACAGATTAGGTTTATTGAAGATAAGATTCAGGTCAGGAAGATAAAAATAGAATAAAGTAGATCCAATAATAGGAACCCCACCAGGAGCAGTTGGACTCCAGCTCAAGTTCAAGTTCTACAATTTGTATAGCGCACTACTCACCCAGAGGTTTTCAAGGCGCTTGTGGGAGAGAGGTGCTTTACTTATCAAATATCCAAGTTTTTAGTTGCTTTCTGAAGGAGAGGTGGTTCTGTGTAAAGCGGAGGTGGGTGGGGAGGGAATTCCAGGTTTTGGCCGCTAAGTAGGAGAAGGATCTACCCCCCATGGTGGATCTGTGGATGCGTGGAATTGCGGCGAGGGCTTGATTGGATGATCGTAGTTGGCGGGGGGGTGTAGAAGGAAAGTCGCGTGTTGAGGCACTCGGGTCCTAGGTCGTAGAGGGCTTTGTGTGCGTGGGTAAGGAGACGGAAAGTTATTCTTTTGTTGACAGGGAGCCAATGGAGGTCTTTCAGGTGGTCGGAGATGTGAGCTTGTCGAGGGATGTCCAAAATGAGTCTGGCTGAGGCGTTTTGGATGCGTTGGAGTTTTTTCTGTAGTTTGGCTGTGGTTCCGGCATATAGGGTGTTTCCGTAATCCAGTCGGCTTGTGACCAGTGCGTGGGTGACCGTTTTTCTTGTTTTCGGTGGGGATCCAACGGAATATTTTTTTGAGCATGCGTAAGATGTTGAAGCATGATGATGAGACGGCGTTGACTTGTCTGGTCATCGAGAGGGAGGAGTCCAGGATGAAGCCCAGGTTACGAGTGTGGTCTGTGGGACTGGGTGCGGTTCCCAGGGACAGTGGCCACCATGAGTCGTCCCAGGCAGAAGGGGATGACCCTAAGATGAGGACTTCCGTTTTGTCCGAGTTTAGTTTTAGGCGGCTGTTCTTCATCCACTCGGCCACTTCTTTCATTCCTTCGTGTAAATTGGTTTTGGCGGTGTTTGGGTCTTTGGTGAGGGAGAGGATCAGTTGGGTGTCGTCTGCGTAGGAGATGATGTTGAGGTTGTGTTGGCGCGCGATGGATGCGAGGGGGCTCATGTAGACATTGAAGAGGGTGGGACTGAGTGATGAGCCTTGTGGTACGCCGCAGATGACTTTGGTGGCCTCTGATTGAAATGGGGGGAGGCGGACTCTCTGGGTTCTTCCGGCGAGGAACGAGATGATCCAGTCCAATGCTTTTCCTTGTATTCCGATGTTGCTGAGGCGTTGTATGAGGGTGCTATGACAGACTGTGTCGAAGGCTGTGGAGAGGTCGAGTAGGATGAGGGCAACTGTTTCTCCGTTGTCCAGTAATGTTCGGATGTCGTCGGTTGCTGCGATGAGGGCGGTTTCGGTGCTGTGTTTGGCTCGGAAGCCGGACTGTGAGGGATCGAGGGATTTGTTGGATTCCAGGAAGGCTGCGAGTTGACTGTTGACGGCTTTCTCGATGACTTTGGCGGGGAATGGGAGGAGCGAGATGGGGCGGTAGTTTTTAAGTTCGGTGGGGTCTGCTGTGGGTTTCTTCAGAAGGGCGCTGAGTTCGGCATGTTTCCAGTTTTCCGGGAAGGTAGCGGAGTTGAAGGACCAGTTGATGACATCTCGGAGGTGGGGAGCGATGATGGAGTCTGCTTTGTTGAAAATGTAGTGGGGGCATGGGTCGGTTGGCGATCCTGAGTGGATGGAGTTCATCAGGCGGATGGTGTCTTCGGTGGTGATTGTGTTCCAGTCGCAAAGATTGTTGGAGAGCGGTTTAGGTTCGGGGTAGGGTGGAGTGGGTTGGTCTCTGGACTGGTTTTCAAAGCTGTTATGTATTTCGGCGATTTTGTTGTGGAAGAATGCGGATAGAGAGTCACAGAGGTCTTGGGAGGGAGTGATGTCGTTGGTGCCGGCGGTGGGGTTAGTAAATTCTTTGACGATGTTGAAAAGTTCCTTGCTGTTTTGGGTATTGTTGTCAAGTCGATCCTTGAATGCTGCTTTCTTGGTGGATCGTATCAGTTGGTGGTGTTTGCGGGTGGCGTTCTTGAAGCTGGCTAGGTTGTCAGTGGTTGGGATTTTTCTCCACGTTTTCTCGAGAGTACGGCAGAGCTTCTTGGATTTTTTGAGGTCATCGTTGAACCAGGGGGCTTTTTTGCTACCTTTTTTGATTAAATGGTTTTTCAATGGTGCTAGTTCGTCAGCGCTGTGGGTGATCCATTGTGTGAGGTCGGTGGCTGCTTGGTTTGGGTCCGTTGATTTGAGAGGGGGGTTTTAAAGAAGCGATGTGAAGAGCTGGTCGGTGGTGATTTTGTTCCAGTTTCTTCGAGGAATCGGTTGTGGGGGGTTGTGGATCGTGGTCTTATTGTAGTTGAAGTGAATGCAGCTGTGGTCCGTCCAATGGAGAGTTGTGGTGTGGTCGAAGGAGATGTGCTTGCTGGAGGTGAAGATTGGGTCGAGCGTGTGTCCGGCAAGGTGGGTGGGGGTGTCAACAAGTTGTTTGAGTCCGAGATTGACCAGGTTGTCTAGGAGGGTGGTGGTGTTGTTGTCGTTTTTCTTTTCCAGGTGGAAGTTGAGGTCTCCCAGTAGAATGTAGTCCTCGGAGGGGAGGGCATGTGGGCTGATGAAGTCGGTGATGTCTTCGCTGAATTGTGTGCGGGGTCCTGGTGGTCTGTAGATGAGGGTGCCTCTGAGTGTGGTTTTGGGGTCGGTGTGGATCTGGAAGTGAAGGTGTTCGGCGTTAGCGAGCTTATCGTCTGAACTGGTCGTGATGCGGATGGTGTTCTTATGGACGATGGCGATGCCTCCTCCTGTTTGGTTGGTGCGATCTTTACGGATGATCTTGTAGGCGTCCGGGATGGCTATGGCGATGTCGGGTGCTGATGAGGCGTTCATCCATGTTTCTGTAAGGAAGGCGATGTCCGGCGATGTGGTGTCGAGTAGGTTCCAGAGTTCAATGGCGTGTTTGTGGACAGAGCGGGTGTTGAGCAGGATGCACTTTAGGTGGTTAGTGTCGGAGTTACGTTTGGAGTTTGTGGATTTGGTGTGGGTTCTGATGCAGCAGAACTTGCAGGATTGGCAGGTGAAGGGTCCATGGGTGTGTCCTCGTGCGGCTCGGTAGCAGGTTGGGAGTCTGCCGGTGTTAAGGGCTGCGAGCGTTGCGGCGTCGTATGTAATGCGGGCGGGATGGGATATGCGGGGGGCAGGGGGTCTGGCGTTGGGCGCGGTCCAGGCGCGGACGGGCGTAGACGGGCTTACCTTTGGCGCACCTTCGGCACGCATGGGGCGTGACCGCTGCGCGTGACCGCTGCGCGCGGAAGCATCTGTCATATGTGGATAGTGGAAGGGGGAGGGGCGAGGGAGGGTCAGCTGGGAGGCGGGAGCGGGGCGGAGTTCCGGGCAGGGAGGCACCACAACAACAACAACTAAGACAAAATGGCAGTGAGCCAAAATCTATACAGGATTGGGGCACAATCATGAATGGCGCGATGCTAACGGCAGTGGCAGCGGCACAGTCAGGCAGAAATAATAACTTTAAGCAGCACAGCACAATTGAGAACAGACTTACAGTGCACTTAGGCAGTCTCGCGCTTCCAAATGATTACGCTTAGCGATAATACAAACAGTCAGGCAACCTAGCGCTACGTTACAATATACTATACGATCTCTGGCAATATCAATAGCGGTAGTGGGGCGAGGTGGCAGGCAGCGGTATGGCTGTATAGCGCTACGATACCAGGTAAGCAGGGGAGCAGCGTGAGGAGCGGCCGTTTCTGCTGGAAGCAGGGCGGTCACAGCGTAACACACGGGGAACAAGGCTGATAGTATCAGTGGGAGGGAGGGTCAGCTGGGAGGCGGGAGCGGGGCGGAGATTCGGGCAGGGAGGCACCACAACAACAACAACTAAGACAAAATGGCAGCGAGACAAAATCTATACAGGATTGGGGCACAATCACGAATGGCGCGATGCTAATGGCAGTGGCTGCGGCACAGTCAGGCAGAAATAATAACTTAAGCAGCACAGCACAATTGAGAACAGACTTACAGCGCACTTAGGCAGTCTCGCGCTTCCAAATGATTACGCTTAGCGATAATACAAACAGTCAGGCAACCTAGCGCTACGTTACAATATACTATACGATCTCTGGCAATATCAATAGCGGTAGTGAGGCGAGGTGGCAGGCAGCGGTATGGCTGTATAGCGCTACGATACCAGGTAGAGCAGGGGAGCAGCGTGAGGAGCGGCCGTTTCTGCAAGAAGCAGGGCGGTCACAGCGTAACACACGGGGAACGAGGCTGATAGTATCAGTGGGAGGGAGGGTCAGCTGGGAGGCGGGAGCGGGGCGGAGATCCGGGCAGGGAGGCACCACAACAACAACAACTAAGACAAAATGGCAGCGAGCCAAAATCTATACAGGATTGGGGCACAATCACGAATGGCGCGATGCTAATGGCAGTGGCAGCGGCACAGTCAGGCAGAAATGATAACTTTAAGCAGCACAGCACAATTGAGAACAGACTTACAGCGCACTTAGGCAGTCTCGCGCTTCCAAATGATTACGCTTAGCGATAATACAAACAGTCAGGCAACCTAGCGCTACGTTACAATATACTATACGATCTCTGGCAATATCAATAGCGGTAGTGAGGCGAGGTGGCAGGCAAGGGTATGGCTGTATAGCGCTACGATACCAGGTAGAGCAGGGGAGCAGCGTGAGGAGCGGCCGTTTCTGCTGGAAGCTCAGCCTCAGATGTAACTGTCCCTGCTTTCCAGCATACACAATTGGAACACTATGTGACATCATAGATGCCTGCTGAGCAAGTAATGACAAACACTAAAGAAGGACAGAGAAGAAATGAAAGCAGGATGCTACACATCTTCCCCCTTGACAAAATAAAATGAGATAAGAAAACAAAAGAGAAAAGAAAAATTGATAATAGAACATATAGTATATACACAGTACATATAACTGGTAAAATAAAAGAAAGAGATAGAACATCAAATGGTGAACATAAGAAAGAAAACACAGTCACCCACAAAATACAAATCCATAAGAATGGAAATGAATGGATATGATAAATTAAATATGAATATCTCTAAAACATTAGAGTAACAAAATCCATAAGAATAGAAATGAATAAATATGATAAATTAAATATGAACTCCTAATGAATAAATATGATAAATTAAATATGAACTCCTCTAAAAACAATAGAACATTTAAAATGGTTCACATAAATGAGCAATCCACATCTTCCAACATCAAATATAGCGAACACCCGTGGTTCTACAAATCAAACATAGCGAACATCTGTGGTTCTACAAATAAAACATAGCGAACACCTGTGGTTCTACAAATCAAATATAGCGAACATCTGTGGTTCTACAAAATACTAAAACTCTTCAAAATATTGAAATTTCTCAAACATGGCTCATCAAAGCCGTAAACACTGAAATGGAATAAAGAATGGAAGTAGATTGCATTTAAATAAAACAAATGAGCACCTCAACATAAATTGAGCATAAGAATGGCTCACTTCACTGAATAACTAACACACAAGAAATCTGAATAAAAACAATTTAGCACCTCAACATACGTTGAGCATAAAAATAGCTCCCTCCATTAAAGATACTATCATGGCTCCCTCAATTAAAGATACTATCTCACTGTAGTATTATCAACTTCAGAACACACATGCAAAATTAAACACAACATAAATAACATGCACTCCTTTCAAAAGAACACATATATGAGACTCTACATCTCTTTCATAAAACAAAATACAATAAAATGTTAATATTCCTTTAAGCAATAAATGAGAAAACAAACTCCGGTGAGCGATCTCTCACCCGAGGTCCTTTTGACGTTCAGTGTAAACGGGGAAAATACTCCTTTGAAGACAAATTATCTCACGGATAATGAAGATGAAGTTCACAGCTAAAAACCTCCTCATCATCACTTGTCATCCATCGTATTCATAGATCTGTTAAAAGTCCACGTTGTGATCCCAAATTCACCTATGAAGTCTACAACGTAGTAGAGATCAACATCCAAATACCTTTGGACTTCACAAATGTCAAGTCAAAAATTGTCGAAGCAGGAAATATTTTCTGGTTTGAGGGTATGTGAAATGAAATGAAATCGAAAATGGTTGCCGGTGACACAATGACGCTACATTGCGTCGCGTACGCCACTCTGCGCACGCAACCTCGATCACATCAGCTGCTGCCATGGACGGAGAAAAGACGGAGAGGTCAACGTTGTCAAGGTGATGACCACGCTCAGAAATCGTTAGCGCACGAGCCATTGCTCGCATAAGTCGTTGTTTTTCCTTATTTCAAAATTGCCACAAGAGTTGAAATGCAAGAAACGTGCAAAAATCACAACAAAGCCTTAGAACAGTACAGGAAAAACATGGCTTCGAAACACTTGAACATCTTTTGCCGAAAACACAGCAGACACAGCACACAGTGCTCCGCTCACAGATGCCAGCGTCAAAATCACAACAGGCACCGCACTCTGTGTTCCGCTCATCAAATCCAGCGTTTGTCTTGCAGGGGCCAAAGTCCATTCTCACGCTGCTCACCCTCTTGAAGCGTCTAATACAAATGAATGCTGTATGTCCATTTACCTTAGCTGATGGCAAACGTGTGTCTCTCCCAAACATGACACCCATTTTTCCTCTTTTAAAATTTTCGACAATTTAGGCCAATCTGGTTTAAATCTTAAAAGTTTTCCCAAATTCAGGTGAAATCATGAAGCAAGAACTCCAACACCCTGGGGAAATAGGCTGTCCAGATCACAAAGGACACTGGTGGGGTTAACCAGGGTGCTCTCATTAAATGCCTTTTCCTCTTTGGCTTCAAAAAGTTATCCAGTTGCAGTATTCTTCAATTTTGTTTTCTTCACGCATAGGCTCTGTACCTCGTCACCAAAATTGTAACAAACATAAGTCCTTAAGTCCAGTATATGAAACAGATTAGGTTTATTGAAGATAAGATTCAGGTCTGGAAGATAAAAATGGAATAAAGTAGATCCAATAATAGGAACCCCACCAGGAGCAGTTGGACTCCAGCTCAGCCTCAGATGTAACTGTCCCTGCTTTCCAGCATACACAATTGGAACACTATGTGCCATCATAGATGCCTGCTGAGCAAGTAATGACAAACACTAAAGAAGGACAGAGAAGAAATGAAAGCAGGATGCTACACCTCCCCTTTCACCCCGTCGTTGCAGCTATACTGTACGTGGTGTAGCCTGATTTAGATATATCCCCCCTTGCCCATGTTTCTTGTAGCATACAGATTTCATGTTGCTCAATAAAACTCTCCCAATCAGGGTTATCCATCATAGGGAGCAAGGCCGGCTACGTTCCAGGAGAGAACTCGCAACCGTGGCTCTGGCCGACTGTTTATAACAGTAAGTACTGGGGGTGGGGGCGAGGGGGGCTGGGGGCGGAAGCTCGCCAATACACAAGTCTAGCTTCACGGAGCACTTACTGTTGCATGTATGAAATTGGCTATTTGTAGCCTATTTGGATTCTTCCAGGATACCCCTTGATACCCCTCCCGACCTCCAAATGGTCTTATCCTCTACCGATGTCATATATTGGTTTAGGGTCTCTCCTGCTTGGGCGATTTTCCCCTCAGACTCTCCCAGGTAATTAGACTCATTCAACCCATACCCTTTCAGTTCAAGTCAGTCCACTCCTTCTAGGACATCAAATCTATTTGTTGTGGGAATGCTGAAGAGTGGCTGCCTAGGCAGTGGATAATCTAAATTGTCATTTTGATAATTTTGGTTTAAAAAGCTTCCGTCCCATCCATTTAGCCTTCTTCTCTGTTGGGGTCTCCCTGGATGGTAGAAATAGCCTAGCGGAAGGGCTCTTATGGGTCCCTCCTGTCTCCAGTCATCCCTACTTAGGATTGCTCGGGCGACTAATGGATTTCTGAAGTTCATCACTACACAGTCACCCTGCATTACCTTAGATCTCCAACACACCCAGCCAACTCGACGAGTTGTTAGAATTTCTCCTGCCTCCTCATGAGGAAACTACTTTTTGTTGCTGGCTAACCAGAACATCCATTTGTTTTTTTAAATCCTGGTGTGATTCCTCTTGCCTCCTCCCAAGCTCAGGAATACCTGATAAAACATCAACATAAGGAGTTGAGGCTAGTGGTAGGTTAATACATGGCGGGGGTGGTTGTCTTTATTATTTTCAGTACTTTTATTAGGACCTACCTCCTCCCGCTGTCGACTTTCTTGGCATTGTCTGCTACTGTATGGATAAGCAGATGTTAAGTGTGCTCTGCTAGTACTTGCTGAACACAGTCTTGCTTGATCTATA
The DNA here is from genome assembly GCF_964261635.1 of Lissotriton helveticus. Classification (NCBI taxonomy): domain Eukaryota; kingdom Metazoa; phylum Chordata; class Amphibia; order Caudata; family Salamandridae; genus Lissotriton; species Lissotriton helveticus. Next base: position 1,969,976,407 of record NC_136065.1, read on the forward strand.
GCGGTAGTGGGGTGGAGGCCACTCTGAACTACGGGAGGGGCAACCTTACTGGTACTAAGTGCAGCCTGGACTTCTTGACCACCACCACCAACCTCTTCTTTTCCATTTGTTACCCCTATCCTGACCTCTAGGAGCACAGACAGCTTATCCACTCTATCAACCAGCATTTTAAGTTCATCCTTTACGATAGCCCTTACTTGAAATTGTAAGTTCACCACTAGATTTGTGACCCATCCAAATCTATCCTTTACCCTGTCGGTACTATTGGGTAAACATCCTTCCCCAATATCAATAGCATCCATGATTTCATCCGCTGCCTTTTTCTTTTTCACCCCTATTCTCACTGGTGCTTTAGGTTTTGCTTTCTTCACTTGACGCATAGGTGCCTCTGTATGGGGTTCAACATTGTGTCCTTCATCACTGTTTATCTGGGCCCTGGGGGTGTCACTAGTCAAGGGACCCGAAACTTGTGATGTATCCAAATCTATCAAGGGAAGGTCCACGTTTAGGGTGAGTGATAAACGTCTTTCAGTCCATTCTATTTCTGTTGCCACCACACAAATTGCTCTCTCTAACATCCTATCAATAGAAGTGGGTTGGACTTTAGGTTTTGGTTTCGGATAGGCCGTTTGTTTCTTGTCGGCAGTTTCGCTTGCCCATTTTGTCTTCTTGTTTTAAACTTACTCTTATTGGTATAGATGTTTTGAGATCACCGCTTGTGATCAGATTACCAATAGGGCACCTGCTCTTGTGTAGGCCGTGTTCCAATTGGACCCTGATAGAGTCCAAGTTCAGCCAGGGATAACAAGAGAGCCCGCCAAAGCAAAAAAATGTGTAAAGAGTTGTTGAGATACTGACCGTAGCCAAAACTGTCCAGGAACCACGTCCATTTGCTTCTTGGGGACAAACCAAGGACCCCCCCCCCCCCCTGACCTGGGCACGCCTGCACGCGTCCCATGCTGCGGGAGCCGCAGGATGAATTTACACGCCTCCGGGCGCGGAAAAGCAGCGACAGCGTCTCCTGGCGCTTAGGATGCTGGGGCTTACAGTCCCCCTGCACTCCCCCTCTTCTCTGATGCCGGTGGTGCTTGCTGACGTGGGCAGCCAATTTCAATAAGAATCAACTCCCAATGCTTGGAACATTTGTCATCCAGGGCTGCATCCAAGGCCAGGACATTGGTCAGTTTCAATGTTTATTTCGCCTCCTGCTGGGACATCTGTCTCCGGCAGTGACACTGGATCTCTCCCGGGGATCCGGCAAGAGGAGGGGCACTGCCAGGGATCCCCTGGGGGCCTCAGCATAGCACAGAGGGTGGCCGTAGAGCAAGTGCCAGAATACCTCATTGCTAGGTGTTGGAAAACGAGGCAGCATCTGTGAGGTCTGCACAAATAACAGGACTACATTTCTCCTTCACTGGGAACCAAACACCCAATTGTAGCAAATGACTCTCAGAGGGTAGCATTGCAGAGCAGTCTGAGGCTTACTTAAGGGCGGTGGTGTGGGCTAGCAATCACCATTTGCCAGTGCGCAGAAATAACACTCAATAATTGATTGTACAGTCTGTACTTTGCTTTATAAAAGTAAGAGTACATTTATTAAACACACACACTACTCAATACTATGCACCAATTTACAAATATACATAAGATGTTGGAATTACTTTGTGACATTGCATAACATCTCCACCCCTCCTGCAGGGGGGTGGGGTCTAGTACCACCACTCCCATGTATGCACATCATCTTGCCCCCAATGCAATTAGTTGGACATAACCTGGAGCGAGGGCCCTGCACACTGGCACCATCCCAGTGGCGTCCCCCCCCATTACCTCAACAAGCATTAAATAGGGGTACACCTGCCTTGGTGACACATGACCCTGACTGAGCATCTCCTACTGACCATATAGTATGCACCTCTACATCTTAAGGGCTAACAGTCTGGGGTCTTCACCTAAGCGCAGCAGCAAGAATACATGTTTTACGCACATTTTAGAATGACAGTACTCAGCACATTTGGATATCATTAAAAAAGCATTGCAATTACAGCCCCTAAAGGCATCACAGATGATCACAGGATTAAGTTGTAAATACCATCAAACACCCTAGCAAGAGTGTCTAGCCACTTAAATCCACTTTGCTTATGACATCACCTTACACCAATACTTCACATTGAACATCAGTCCCTCTAAAATAAATAACCATTAATAAATGCAATTACATTCTTCACCTCCAAGGGATGCCTTTCTCCAGACATCCCTAACTCAGTCTTTGACTCCTTGATGCACTTTTCAATCCTCCTCCAGCTGTAGAACAGAAGTTCCAGCCAAAGAGAAAATGAACTGGTGACTGAGCCCTTGAAGGGTTATCCTTTTTAAGTCCCCATGACACTTAGGGGGGTACTTTTCTTCTTTGGGCTGGGGGAGGCTGCGTTGCTACTGCAGCTCCCCCTGCCCCTCCTTCAACAAATGAGGGTGACCCCCCTCCTCTTGGGACCACAAGCATCCAAAACAGCAGAGTTCCTAATGCCTTGCAAGGCATTCTGGGCGCTTCATGCCAATTTCCCTGCATATTAAATGAGCGGCTCTCCCGCTGTGCCGGGGAAAGCCGCGATGTGTGCCCCACGTCGCTTCGGATGTTTGTGGGAGGGAGCCCACCCCCGGCCGATCCGCTGATTTACTGGGGCCCGGTCCCGCCCAGTCCCCCGGCACCTCTCTCGCTCCTCTTGGGGGGTTTGGACACCTCCGGGACCCCCGCAGGCCCACCCGTTGGAGGGCAGCCTGGGGAGCCCACCCCTGACTACCTCCGGCTGCCCCCACCCAGCCCCCCGCCCGGCCAGCACCCTCGCGTGCTACCGCGGGCGCGGGCCACTCAGTTCTGGTCTACCCGCTCCGGCGGGCAGACGCACGAGGCTTCCCCGGACATCAGGGGGAGTGCGGCTGCACTCTCCCGGCCTTCTCCTCCCTGTCGGGGCCCGGGGATGGGGTCCCGGGCCCCCGGACATCTTCGGTGGAGTGCGGTGCCACTCCCCCACCTCTGCCTCACTTCGGGGCCCGGAGATGGGGTCCCGGGCCCCCTACATGACTTTGGGGCCCGGGGATGGGCCCCCGGGCATCTTCAAAGAGGGCGCGACGGCGCTCCCTGCATCCCTCATCAGTGGGGGGACAGGGTGGGCTCCTGGTGCCCCCTGGGGCAATTTTCACCGGGGAGGGCGTGACGGCGCTCCCCCACCCCCTCCTTCACATCACCAGGGGCCAGGGTGGGCTCCTGGCCCCCTTCTGGCATCTTCATGGGGGGTCCGACGGCGTCCCCGGCTTTGCTTCCTCTTGGGGCAGCCCCAGGGACCTGACCCACCCCGGGGGCAGCTCTGAGACCGGCAACGGAGCCCCACGCGCTTCGTCGTCAGTCTTCTTAGGGGTCACAGGTTGCCTACCTTCCTGGGCCATATCTCAGCCCCTGGGGGTCCGGTCTGCCCCGTTTGCGCGTATTCTTGCTCCTGGTGGCGTCCCCCAGTCACTGGGAGCACTCTCCTTTGTCCTCTGGGTCTCCAAGAAGGTGCATTTTGTAGTGAGCTCAGAGAAATATGAAATTTCTGGATGACCCAAAAGCAGTACAAATATGACTTTGGACTCTGCAGAATACTTATTTTCACATCCGCTACACTGGACTTTACTGCGTGTCTGGAATGAGTAGGCCTTGTGGACGTTACTCTAGCCATGAGTTCCACCTTCCCATAAGGAAATAATGAATTAAAAAACACAGTAAAACACACTGACTTTCCCTGGCATGTTTCCTTCCAGTTCATAAAGCCTATTCCATGCCACCACCCAATTCTGCATAAATCCTGCTACACCATTCACTCTGTAGCTGCTCCTGGACTGCGCACGCTAGGAATCTACGCTGCGCAGCCCCTACACGTGTGCACACGCATGCACAGCCCCGTGTCTGCATGTAACCAGCACAGTGCCCCATAGTCCAGCTGCTGCGCAGAGGCCTAGTCAAACCAGTGGAACACCAGTAAAATCTCCATGCAGTCTCCTTCATTATGAGTTCACTGTGGGTGAGTCCCAGATTATGAGGCTCCCCCACAGTAAAAGCTCAACAATTAGGTGCTCAAAAAGCGAAAAATCCAGGCGGCCCCTAGTGTCAGAACCACCTTCTAACACTAGGGTTCTCTCCATCTGGTAAGTCACTTGAAACTTGTTCCACCTGTGGCGCTTTTTGCCTTAAGCGCAATAGATATATTTACCAGAGACACAGACGGTAGGCCACTTTCAAGACCAAAGGGTGTAGCTCTGTTCCAGTGTCTGCTTCCTCCAAAATCTCAATCAATACCATTCTGTGACAACACTTTGGGTGTGACTGTGGCTCCATAGGCTATCTACTTCTCGCTCATCTGCTAGTCCCATACTCTTACTTCACAAAGGGTCTCTGGTACCACGCCCTGTTGCATCTTTGTCTGCTCCCCATTGGATCTTAGCCAGTGCCATGCTGTAACTGCACACTGTGTAACACTGTTGCTGAATATCGGTCTTCTGCAGGCCCATAGCTATTTGTACTTTGTGAACGTGGATGGGTGTTAATACTAGGCAAAGGTAACATTTCACCTTAGGCCAGCACAATCTTGCATAATTTAATTAATTTTGCATTACCCTTGTTACACGAAATTACTGAAATTACACTTTTAGCTGCTGTTTTCTAATGATGCGCCGTTCATAGTAAAAACATATCGCAAGTGCACAGGAATAACCAGACTGCAGGCAGCTGCTGTTTACAGTGCTTGGGTTTTTCTGTGTGACTATTTACAGCCAAAAGCGCCCTCGCATCAAAAATTGATACGATTACACATTTTGCACTAAGATATAACACCAAATACTGGTTTTACATTTCGAGTAATTATGTGTAATTTTACATAATTTTCTCAAAAGTTCACACACCACTACTTACTACGTCGCTGACCCTGCTCGTAGGCAGATCGCTCCCCACGCTGCCGCACGGCCAGGTCTGACTGTCCTTGCACTGCTGTTGCTTATTGCTTCTGTACTGCTGATGTGCCTTAATTGCTGTTCCTCTCTCCCCACTGACACTCCATTCGTCTTTTCCCCCTCTGTGCCCTTGTTGCTTATTGTACTGTTGTTGTGCCAAATTGTTGTTCCTCTCTACCCTCTGACGTTCTTATAGTTTCCCCCCCTGCCTTTCTTATTCTGTGCCCGTATTGTGACGTTTTTTTTTCCTCTGGCCCCCCGCCGTACTCCTCTCGCTCTTTTTCCCGCCGCTGCGTCCCGGCGGCCCCACCCCCCCACATTCTCATTCACCACCCCGCCTCCCAGCTGCTCCTCCCTTCCACGTCCCCTCTTATGGAGGACACACAGCAGCAGCACTGCTGGCGCACCGAAGGCAGGTCTAGGATAAGCTTGTCCGCGCCCGGACCGCGCCCAGCCCCAGGACCCCTGGACCCCGCAAGCGCCATGACGCCTGCCTCCGCTACGACTCCAGCACCCTCCACGCGCTCAATGTCGGACAATCACGCACCTGCTACCTGGCCGCCCCGAAGCGCACCCAAGGACCCTTCTCCTGCCGAAACTGCAGCTTCATCAGCATCCAGCCCACCCACCGAAGAACCCAACTTCCTCAGATGCATCCTGCTCAACACCCGCTCCGCCCGCAGACACGCCGTCGAACTCTGGGACCTACTAAACACCAAGGCCCCAGACGTCGCCTTTCTGACAGAGACCTGGCTGAACCCCTCCCCGACACCCGACATCGCCATAGCCATCCTGGAAGGCTACAAGATCACCCACAAGGACCACACCAACGGAGTAGGAGGAGGAATCGCCATCATCCACAAGAACACTCTCAAAATCTTGACAGACACTGACGACACCCTGAGCACCGCCGAACACCTGCACTTCCAGATCCACATCGACCCCAACACCACCCTCAGAGGGACACTCATCTACAGACACCCCGGACTCCGACCGCAGTTCAGCGACTCCATCGCCGACTTCATCAGCACACACGCCCTCGCCTCCATGGACTACATCCTCCTCGGGGACCTGAACTTCCACCTCAAGAACAACAACGACCCCAACTCCTCCACCCTGATCGCCAACCTCGGACTCAGACAACTTGTCACTACACCCACCCACACCGCTGGCCACACACATGACCCCATCTTCTCAGCAAGCTCCCACGTCTTCTTCAACCACACCACCGAACTCCACTGGAACGACCACCGCTGCATCACTTCACCTTCCGGAAACCCACCTCACACCACCGCACCCAGCAGATGCCTCGCAGCCTCTGGAGCAAAGTCACTGAGGGCCAGCTAACTACCGCCCTCGCCCAGAGCCCACCAGCAGACCCGACCGACCCTGACACCGCTGCCCGTAGTCTCAGACAGTGGATTGACGACTGCGCCAACACCCTCGCCCCGCTCAAGAAGCCCCCTAACACCCACACCAGCAAGAGAGCCAGCTGGTTCACTGAAGACTTCCAGGCCTCCAAGCGAACCTGCAGAAAGCTCGAGAAAAACTGGATCCGTGAACGAACACCAGAAAGCTACACAGCCCACAAGAACACCACCCGCAGACACCACCATCTCATCAGATCGGCCAAAAGGGCCTCCTACAAAGACCGCCTGGACAACAACGCACACAACAGCAAAGAGCTCTTCAACATCGTGAAGGAACTCTCCAACCCCAGCGCCAACTCCGACGACATCCCACCGTCACAAGACCTGTGAGACTCGCTGGCCACCTTCTTCCATCGCAAGATCGCAGACATTCACAACAGCTTTGCCGCCGTCTCCACCCCGGCAACCGCTGAAACCCCCGGCACCACGACCACCACCCGCACTAACCGCCTGCTCGCCTGGACCAACAACACAGACGACGACACCATTAAGATCATGAACACCATCCACTCCGGATCCCCGGAAGACCGCTGCCCACACCACATCCTCAACAAAGCAGGCAGCACCATTGCACCCCATCTCCGGAAAACATCAACATCTCCTTCGAGACAGCGACCTTCCCAGAGAGCTGGAGGCACACAGAGATCACCGCCCTACTCAAGAAACCCATCTCCCTGCTCCCGTTCCCGGCGAAGGTCATCGAAAAAGCCGCCAACAAACAACTGACCAGCTTCCTCGAGGAGAACAGCATCCTGGAACGGTCCCAGTCCCGCAGCACCCACAGCACCGAAACTGCCCTCATCGCCGCCACCGACGACATCAGGACCCTGCTCGACAACGGAGAAACCGCGGCCCTCATCCTCCTGGACTTGTCAGCTACCTTCGACACAGTCTGCCACCACACACTATGAACACGCCTCTGCTATGCCGGAATCCAAGAGAAGGCCCTGGACTGGACCACCTCCTCCTCTCCGACAGAACACAAAGCGCCCGCCTCCCCCTCTTTCGCTCAGAAGCCACGGAGATCATCAGCAGTGTACCCCAAGGCTCATCCCTCAGCCCAACGCTGTTCAACGTCTACATGGCACCACTCGCCCACGTCGCACAACACCCTGACCTCAACATCATCTCCTACGCTGACGACACCCAGCTGATCCTCTCCCTCACCAAAGACCCCCGCACCACCAAAACCAACCTCCACGAAGGAATGAAGGCCGTCGCCAACAGCCAATAGAAGCTGAACTCGACCATGATGGAGGTCCTTATCGTAGGATCCACCCCTTTGGCCTGGGATGACTCCTGGTTGCCGACTGCACTAGTAGCACCCTCCCACACACCCATCAACCACGCACGCAACCTAGGGGTCATCCTCGATTCCACCCTCTCCATGAAGAAGCAGGTCAACTCCGCTTTCTCGTCCTGCTTCAATACCCTCCGCTTGCTTTGCAGGATCTTCAAGTGGATCCCCACCGAAACAAGAAGGACGGTCAACCAGGCCCTCATCAGCAGCAGACTGGACTACGGAAATGCACTCTATGCAGGAGCCCCAGCCAAACTCCTGAAACGACTCCAATGCATCCAGAACGCATCCACACGCCTGATCCTCGACATCCCTCGCCACAGCCACATCACACCCAACCTGAGAGATGTGCACTGGCTCCCCATCAACAAGAGGATAACCTTCAAACTCCTCACCCACGCACACAAGGCTCTCCACAACACCGGACCAGCGTACCTCAACAGCCGACTCAGCCTCTATACCCCTACCCGCCAGCTCCGCTCCGCAGACCGCGCCCTAGCCACCGTCCCTTGCATCCGAAGAGTAACCACCTCGCCAAGACATGGAACACTCTCCCCATCCGCCTGCGGCAGACCGAAGACCTTCTTACCTTCAGGAGACTCCTCAAGACCTGGCTCTTCGAACAGTAGCAGCTTCCCCCACCCCAGCGCCTTGAGACCCTCACTGGTATGTAGTGTGCTTTATAAATGCCATGATTGATTGTCTGTGTGCTCCCACCATGACTTCAGCAAATATCATACTCTCTTAGACAAATGTCATACAGTGTGCATGTATGTGGTATTTGTATAGTTCGAACCAAGCCGAAAGATAGCAGAGTGATATACAGGGTCAAAGGTAAAGATTCAGTCAACAAGTGATTAGAGGGGTGTCTCTCTGTGCCAGGGCTGCCTTTTACACTGCAGATGCCCTGACACCTACGTACCTGAAGTTGGGTCCTCAATAGCCCGCAAGGTAGTCACTTACCTCAGTCATTGTCAGCTCCCTCATCATAGGGCTAGAGGGGCCAACATTGAAGCTGGGGAACTAGATTCGAGACTGGCAGGTAGCTCAAACATTCTGTGACTCTGGGCAAATCACGTAATCTCCCTGTGCCTAAAAATGAATGTGTCCGTCCGTACGGTAACTGGTGCTCATGTAAAGCGCTCTGATACCTTTGGGTCGAGTTTGTGCTATATAAACTTGCAAAAAATATATATATAACTGAACATAGAGGTATCCTTTTGGTGGATACACACGTTGAGGCGCCCTCCTCTGTTTACATGCTCTCCCGCCCTCCTCCTTCCCCTCTTATGGGACCTCAGTTGGTTCTTTTGCAGGCTCTGAAGCACCACATCAGTATTCTAAGGCTCTCGTCTTTGAAATCGAGGAAGGATGTCTCCTTCATGGGAACAAGGCGCCCTACTCGCCTGTTAAAAGGGGGTCTTCGTCTGAGGGCCTGTCCTCCTGTGATCTCCAGAACAAACAGATGGGCTCTCTCTTTCTCGCGGGGCCTGCTGGGAATGGAGATGTGAGCAGGAAGAGAACGCGTTTCCGGGGGAAGATCTGGGTCCCAGCACTTCCTACCGGAGCTGCTTGCTAATTTTTTGTGGATTTCGAATACAGTGAATTACAGGTGTTGCATATATGTCAACATTTTAGAAAAGGAAAGCGGGAGATTTTATAAAAAAGAATCGTGAGAATGTATTTTCCCCATTGACTTCTATTGAATGAAAGGAAATTTGAGCCAGAAGACAGCCAAAATAAAGCCATTTTTTGCTCATAAAATTGGAAGCCTTCCGTCTGAATCGGGTCTATTGGCATTTATGGTGTTGGTGGGATTAGAGGTGGCGAGGGCTGTGTCCATATGAGAGGTCTGTGAACATGAGGATCCGTGAGCGAGCTTGTGAAAGCAAGCTCTTCTTGCTTGTGCTGCGAGCACATGCAAGAAGAGACCTGTGAGAAAGAGGTGTTAGACCTATCGTGCTTATAAGAGGCCTTCATCCCCGCGCATGCCCAATCTATGAGACAGCGAGGCCTTTGCGCATGAGAGAATCTTGAGAGCATGAAGACGAGGCAGAGATGTTTTAAGTCTTGGGCGAAGTGGGGCAATTGCCCATGGTTATGACTTTACAAGGAGCTGCCCTGGACAAGTGAGTGGCACAGCCGAAATTCCTGTCATAATAATATTGATCATCAAAACCAGCATCTTTTTCTAATTTGTCAGTCCAGAATGCCTAACAGAATCTTAGGGTCACATTTACTACGGTTTTGTCTCGGGTAAATTAAAGAAAGGAGTGCACACTTTTGCAAGATAATTTTTTTTTTCTGCTCAAGTTATTTTCCGCTGCCATCCATAGGTTTTTTCACAAAGCCCGCTCTACTAAGGCAGCCTGACTGGGCTTTGTGTAAAAAATACAATGCAGGCACTAACATGGAGAAATGTTTTGATTTTGCAATCAGTATACAGATTGCATGTCTGCTGCACTGTACAGCACGCATACTATGTGTGGAATGTTAAGGAATTTGTCATGGCATGGGATTTTGTTCTTGAAGGGTATGCGTCAAGTACAAATCCTCTTAATAGCACATGTCCACCTCTGCTCCATGATGCAAAGGGTGTTTGGGGTGCTAAGCATCCTGTTTTTGGGCTGTCACAGTGGTAGTTAGCAGCAAGATGCCATTTAATAAATACGGCTCTGCGCTGCTCTCTCTGCACCTTGTGCAATGCAGCACAGCAAGTTTGGTTGCACTGCTGCACTAAAAGAAAACAAATCTGTGCCTTGCCTGTCCATCCTTAAACCTCCCACTCTCAAGCAGTTCTGGCAGTCTCATTGAAAAATAATCTTTTCTTTTTTATTTCTCTCTCCTTACGTCACCTCACATCATCTACTTCAACCCTTTTTTTTAGCTTCTCTCTATCTATACTTCTCTATGTACCTTCATCTTCTCTATCTCAGCTCTCTAACCTCTGTTTACCTTTCCTCTCTTTCAATATACCCAAAATACCTCACTCAACTTCATCTTTCTCTACCTCTCTTTCAAGACTTCCCCTTCTCTATATGACTGTCTGTGCCTGCATCTCGACTGTTAATTTCAACACCCTCTCCCTACCTCCTCCATCTCTGCGTACTTCATTGCTCTTTTTATCTAACCCCCTACATCTACTTCACTCCTGACACAGCCTCAACTACATCTTTAACTCACCATACTACTGTACCTCTCTACCACTCTCTCATTCTTTTCTCTACCTCACCACTCCCCTCACTACTCTATCTCATTTCTGTCTCTACCTCATCTCCCTCACTACACACTCTTTCACTATCTAAACTCTCGATTTCGTTCACCAATAGTTTACCACCTCACCTTTCCACCTCCTCTTTCTCTTTGCCTCTCTCTGTTGCCATTCCTTTCACATCTCTAAATATCTTACTCCTTTCAGACTACCTCCAGTTCGCTACTGCTACCACTTTTCTCTTTCATCAATTCCTCTCTCTCGCTCTCATACAAACACAAATCTGTTTCTGGACCTGCTTCTCCATTTCAAGTCAACCTCTGCACCTCAACTGTCTCTCTCAACCTCTTTATTTACAGATCTCCCTACCTCACCAGTTCTTTCTCTCACAATTCTCCACCTCTGTATTAATCCCACCTCTATTTCTCGTATGTCTCTCAAAATCCTCGTTTTGCTATACAACACACTTCTCACTTTACCCTTCACCCCTTTCTCCCTCTTTTCTCTTCCACACTGCCACCTTTAACTCTTTTTCCCATACATCTTCTCATTTTGCGCTATATCTTGCATCTCTTTGCTATTCTTCAAGTCTTTGTCTCCCTCTATCTCTTGTTGCATTTACCTCTATCTAATTTACTAGATTTTCTACATTACTACCTCAACCCTCGGAGTACTGTACTACTCTGCTACTCTTGACGTTTCTATCTCTTTGTCTCCATGTCCCAACCACACTCTAAAACCTTATCTATTTCTCTACCAACATCTTTCTTTTTGACCTCTCTTTATCAGTCCTACTTCCTACCTCACCTTTTTCCATTTACTTTACTTCTCTCTCTACCTTCTACCTCTTTCTACATTATCTCTATTTCTACCCCTTTTGTCCCTCTACTTTATGCCTTCAGCTATACTGTTCTCTTTATAACCTTATCCACCTCCTGTATTGTTCACCCTTTTCCATTTCTCTTACTCAGTAGAGTCCCAGGTAACTGTGTAGCTAGAGAAGTGCATACATATTGTTGGAAACTCACTGGGAATTAAGATTAAACTGACAGATGAACTATTAATCTAAGGAGAGTCGGCAGGGACAGTGGGCCTCCCTATAGAATTCTTGTTAATGGTAGCGGCGGTATTTCGGATCGGAATTGCAAGGGCGTGGCTTGACAGGGTGCCCCCGACATTTCAAACATGGATAGCAAGGCTACTTTCCACGTATAATCTGGAGAAAGCTATATACGAAAGGAAGGGTAGAAGGGGGAGAGTACTGGGAGGAAGGATTTGGCAACCAGTAGACCAGTGGAAAAATAGGGCAGAATAGTGGAGGGATCTCCACTCACGGGGTGGGAGAAGAAATGTATAAAAAATTATAAAACTTTATGTACTATATGCTTTACATCAAAATATGTTTTTATTGTTGGAAAAGTATTTGTGTTTGTATGATTCTTCTTTTGAACTTTTGTGCTGTAACATGTTTTGGAAAATATGGTAAAAGGGGGAAAACATTTTTTAATAAAAAAACATTTTAAAAAAGGAAAACGAGGTAGCATCTGTGAGCCCTGCACAAATAACATGACTACATTTGGCATTCACTGGGAAACCAAACACCCAATTGTAGCGCCTGACTCTCAGAGGGTAGCGTTGCAGAGCAGACTGAGGCTTACTCAAGGGAGGTGGTGTGGGCTAGTAATCGCCATTTGCAGGTGCGCAGAAATAACACTCAATAATTGATTATCCAGTCTGTACTTTGCTTTTTAAAAGTAAGAGTACATTTATTAAACACACAAACTACTGAATACTATGCAACAATTTACAAATATACATAAGCTGTTGGAATTACTTTGTGACATTGCATAACATCTCCACCCCTCCCGCAGGGGGGGTGGGGTCTAGTACCAGCACTCTTATGTATGCACATCATCTTGCCCCCAATGCAGTCAGTTGAACATAACCTAGAGCGAATGTTCTGCGCACTGGCACCATCCCAATGGCGACCCACCCCATTATCTCAACAAGCATTTAAAATAGGTAACCCTGCCTTGGTGACACATAACCCTGACTGAGCATTTCCTACCTACCATGAAGTATACACCTCTACATCTTAAGGGCTAGCAGTCGGGGTTCCTCACCTAAACGCAGTAGCAAGAATACATGTTGGAGCATCACTTTAGATTGACAGTACTCATTACATTTGTGGATAATTAGAATGCATTGCAATCACATCCCCTAAAGGCATCTCAGATGAAATCACAGGATTTCACATGTACAGCCAGACACTCTAGCAGGATTGTCTGGCAACAAAACCCAACTTTGCATATGACATCACCTTACACAGATACTTCACATTACACATGTGACCTTCAGTCCCTCTAAAAGAAATAACGTTAGTAAACACCTTTCTGGTGCAATTATACCTCTTCACCTCCAGGGGATGCCCATCTCCAGATATCCCCAACTCAGCTCTTCACTCTTTGATGCACTTCTCCATACGCCCCCAGCTGTAGAACAGAAGTTCCAGCCCAGAAGGTGTTAAAATGCTGGCTGAGCCCTTGAGGGGTTATCCTTTTCAAGTCCAATAATACTTAGGGAGGGACTACCAGTTTCGTGCTAGGGGAGACTGTGCTTCTCAAGCAGCTCCCCCTGCACCTTTGCGCCCGTGTGGTGGTAACCCCATTCTCCTGGGGCCACCACAAGCAGAGAAACATGCTGTTTTGCCCAGGCAGGCCGGTCCTGGCCTGCAAGGCATTATGAGAGTTGTTGCATATTAGAGCAGCGGCTCCCCTGCTGCTCTGGGGAGAGCTGCACTTCGTGCCTCTTCTCCCGGCTTCGGTGGGGGACCCGGTCCCACCCGGACCCCCAGGTGAGTGCTGCAGCTAGGGGAGCCCACCAACGGCTGCTCTTGCCTGTGTTTGGGGCCCGGTCCCACCCAGGCCCCTGGTGCCTACTCTTTGGTTTTCGGGGTCCCGGCCCCACACGGGACCTCCACATCCCTCCACGTTGGAGGGCAGCCTGGGGAGCCCACCCCCAGCTGCTCCTGCCGGCTCCCTGTCCGGCCAGCACCCTTGCGTGCTGCCGCGGGAGCTGGCACCGCTCTTCTCGTCCGCCCGCTCCAGTGGGCGGACACGGAGACGGCTGCCGGCCCAGTGAGGCCACAGGGGAGTGCACTCCTTCCTCCACTCGGGCCTGGGGATGGGATCTCGGGCCCCCAGCATCCAGCGTTGGCGGGGGCCAAGGTGGGCTACTGGCGCCTCACGGGGGGGTCATCTTCACGGGGAGTGAGACGGAGAAAAATCTGGGCGGCCCATAGTGTCAGAACCACCTTTTAACACATATAACTAGCATTGGCATAGCCAATATGTCTCGCTTTTATGTTATGCAGCACAATATTCTTGGTGCAACAACAACTGTTGCATGGCTAAACACTTAAAAGGTCCCAAAGGCAAGACCTACTGGCTACGCCAATGCTTGTGATGTATAGGTATGAGTTAAATGTTTCATTGTAAATAAAATAAATATTTTTTATCTATTGTTATAGGCTCTGATGGCATCCGATATCAGGGACGAAACGCTTTGGCTATGAAATTGATGTGTTTATTGACTACAGTAACAAAGTTTGAAAGCTGGGAAACTAAAAGAAGAGGAAAGAATATCTTCCTCATTTCAATGAACTGACTAATGTCTCCTGGCCAAATAAGACAACATTATTGGAAATTGGAGTTGCCATCTCCATTGGACCTAATAGTCACAAAAAAAATTGCGAAACGGGGGAGGTTTGACTGAACACTGCCATTTAGGGCAGGTCGAGCAATTATTGAAACATGTTTTATGATCGAAAGCCCAGGAAAGAGGGCACTGCATTGAAGATTGGCTCCCTCACACCTAAACTGAAGAGTAATGTGGACACATGCCTGGGGCTTCACGACTGGGAAGGAGCTGAGATCAAAGATCCACATATAAATTGATAGAGTGGGGCAAAAACATTGAATTTTTTAAAACTGTGAAACCATCTTTATCTTGAAGGTCTTTCCAGGTGCATATTTAAATTACTAGAATAATATTCACTCAGATGGATCCAATGGCATATCCATTAATTAACTCCAAATGGATGTGCTAGGTGATCCAGCCCATAGAGCAGTGACAGAAAGGCAACTGGCAGAGTAAGGGCTCCGTGTGTATATTTTTCTGCACTTCAGTCTCAGCATTAGGCCAGTCATATTTTTCTGAACTTCAGTGACAGCACAAGTCTAGGAAAGGCTTCATGGAGAAAGAGAATGCAATTTCTAAAACAAGGAATTTAAATAGATAATCATAGAAGCGCACTAAGACAGCGACTGGAAAATATTCACTCTAGATGTCCCCCAACATGCAAGTTTTTACACATCAAATACTTGTGAGACAACAGTGTGCCCGCTGCACCCACCTTTTGTAAGAGCGATGTGCAATTGATATATATTGCTTCAATTAAAAATTGAGGCCATTACATCAGTGAGAGTTGGACTGAGTTGAGAGTGTGTTGATATTTGTTGTACCTCACTATCACACAAGGTTACTTTAAAGAACACATGGTGCCTCACTTAGAAAAAAAAAGGTCACACGTGCCAAGACTATTCCAATACATGGGCCCATTACTCACTTTGCTGTACAATCTAAGCTGCACCTCACCTAGCTATGAGGCTCAAATGCCTGAACTCTATCTTTGGTTGCTTCTTTTTCCATTTAGAGAGTTATGGCAGACAGCTTGCGCTGGATTGTTCTTACTGGAGCAGAACCACCACAGATATAGTTGAGTCCATCTGGAGTGGACAAGAAACGATGGACTTGAATGTGTATCTGACAGACTTCAGTGGATAAGAAATCAGAGTTCTCCAGTCATCGCCATTTGTTGTATTTTCAGCGGCAGATGCATCAATTCAATTCAGGATGGTCTTCCTGCACGTCCACTGGTATGGCGGATTGTATCGTGCGGGCTCATGGCATGATCTACAACTGCATTGCAACCGTTTGCTCCCGCTGGCTAATCCGATATGTGGTTTGGATGATAATGCTTATTATGGTATATTTAAACACCTGAAACATCAAGGGCTTGAACAACTGGCATAGCGCAGGTAACACTAACTTGAAGTCCACGAGACACTGCGTCAATATCATATTACTGCAAGGCACAGCTTCAAGCAGCTCTGGCATTGAAATGGCTAGGATGGGGCTCTCAGATGATTTTCTTTGTTCACTACTATCTCTACAATCAGCACCATCATGACACATAAGATAAAGGTTTCTTTAGCGACGATCAGATGATAAATGTCAATCGATGCACACTGCAGAGAGAGTTGGAAAAGGCATAATTCTCTCTATTGATATTCACATATGCATACTGAAGTGGGATTCTACCCACTATTTTTGGAACAGCACCCATTGCACAAATCAGTCTCGTGGACACAGGAGTTATTTCGGGAGGTGTCTACAACATGTCTCTAGACAGATCTGGCTGCACTTCCCGCTCTCTTACCCTACAGTGGGAAAAGTGATTTAGATTAGGGAACTCTATAGCTGGAACAGTGATAATTAATAAGTATTCTCAGTCGACGCTGTGGGTATTCTTAGCGCATTTGAACTCACTTAAGACAAAAAGTGTGTAGAAAAGCCTGCCATGTACTACTACCCCACACGAAACAAGGGAACGATAACTCCCAAAGTATCCAAAATGGGGCAAGATAAAATAAATGTGGCAGGCCCAGTGAATTTTCGTGTTACAGCATCAGGCAAGTAAAACGCACCGACACTGGCTGACATGAAAGCAACATACGCATGCCTCTGAAATGTAACAAATCCCTTACATCCATTTAAAGGGAAGCATGTCATATGTATCATTCTGAATGGATCTTTATAATTAGCTATCCTTCAAATCCTGAGGGTGGGGGTACAGCAAAACAAACAGTACACGTAAGGAATACGGATCGGGGTTACTACCTTTGGCGCCCTGCACACGCTAGCTTAATACGCGGATCACCTTGCAAATTAAACAAGCATTAGCCTCGCGGCCGTAAGAGTAACGCCGCATGGCCGCAGCTGACGAGGAGCGAGTGGGAGACGTGAGGGGGTAGGGGAGGGCATTCACACGCGCGATCAAAGAAACCAAATGGCAGCTGTGTACATCGCGCACACTCTCGTGCGCGTAATAGCAAGCTGGTGGCCGGCAAGGTAGCACTTTTAAAAGCAGCTACGAATAATACAGGGTAACATAAATTACAAGAAAGATAGTATATTTTACTCAAAGGAATGGTGAAAATTCTCAGAGCTTTGCTTTGATTTCCACTGTTGCAGCAAGAACAGAAATGCACAGAATATGCTTTTACGTAATTACGTGAAATGTCAGCAAAACTATGCGAAATGAGAATGTGCTATATACTTTAGATTAAATTGATTCCTCGTGTATGTTTTTGGTGCAAGGAAACATTTAACAAAAGCACAGCAAACAGCAGCTTCTCT
Source organism: Lissotriton helveticus (assembly GCF_964261635.1). Taxonomy (NCBI): domain Eukaryota; kingdom Metazoa; phylum Chordata; class Amphibia; order Caudata; family Salamandridae; genus Lissotriton; species Lissotriton helveticus. The sequence continues at coordinate 1,969,993,808 of NC_136065.1, forward strand.
CGCATTCTGTTCTTCCTGGCAAATGCAGTTTACTAGGATTGGCACATTTTGTCATGCATTTTTACCGCAAAGGCATGTAATTATGTGAAGTATCATAATGGCCTAATTTCTGGAATTTCACGAAACAGGTGTAACGTGAAATTCAAGTTATTACACAAATTATGCTGGTCTAATTTAACAGGCCTACTAATGATGTGGGATACATTTAAGACCACAAATATTCAGTACCTATAGCTTACATTTCAAGCTATATGTGTATTTGCCTTATTTTAATATTATGCACTAAACATCTAACAAATAACCTTTAGCACATTTTCTAATGTTGGGAGTACCAAGCTGGCTAGACACTGAGTTTCACATAAAATAGTGCTCAAAGTAAAAAAAAAAATCAAAATTACATCCAGACTCTAAAGAAGTGACTTTAGCAATGGTTGTTCAGACTTACTTTTAGTGCTATTTGGACATTAGGCAGCTTGAGTTTTCAGATGTGTTTGCATACTTTCGTTTCTTACGGTTTAAAATATAATTCAATATTGTTTGGCATCAGGAGGGCTTGAATGAGCCAAAATGCGGCAATACATTCAAAGCTGTCCCAAACAAGAGGCCTGAAATATGACTTGGACGTGGCACCACAAATCTTTAATATGTCCACAAGCCTTTCGAAAGGCCTGAACAAGAAAATGTATGAATGAACCAGAGTTCTGAAAGCATGTGGAATCTGGATCTGCAAGTGAGTGAGAGTCCTGAGGCTTCTGAGAATGAATGAGGCCTAGGACCATGGGGATCTCTAAGTGAGCAAGAACCGGTGAGCATGAGCGAGAGCATGAGCGTTTTTGTGTGAGTGAGAGGCCTATGAGTATGTGAATCAGTGAGTGAGGGATACCACTCAACTATGATACCTCTATGCAATGAAGGAATGTGACCACAAGGATCCGTGAATGAGAGAGACATGGAAGGCATTTGGACAATAGGGACATGTAAGCATGTGAATCTGCAAGCATGAAGAATTGTGAGCAAAAAAAACATGAGCTGGGGAGAGGACTAAAATCTATCATTAGTGAAGCAGGGAGCTCGTCTCGCAACCTTTTAAGTCTAGCTTGTACGCATGACCTAGACCACTCAAATGCACCACCCGCAGAGGCTTCACAACGTGGCAGTCCATCTCGTCTCATATCATGACAGCCAGAAGAGTTTTTCATTGGCTGCCAGTTAAAGAGAGGTTTAAGGGGATGCCTGGTTTTCAAATGCATATAGACTTTGTACCATTCTACCTCACCAGTCACATTCCAACCTAGACTTCTTTGATGGACCAGAGATGCATACACCTTAAATTGGCTGACTAACTATGCTTCAAGACGCCATTTAGGTCGAAGGGCACAACTTTAGAAACCTGCAGCCTCTCCATCTCAGGCAAACTCACAACCTTGTTATGTTTTGGAAAAACACTTCCAGATTTCAGGCTTCTGGATCTCATTTTAGATCAGTTCCAAGAGTCCTGCTAGGGTAGAATCACTGCATAAATATAATCTGTCAGTCAGTCCATCAGGGCTCAGACTTTGACCATAAAAACACCTGTGAGCTTGAGGATTGGAAGTAAGCACCAGAAGGTTAGATGAGTATGAGGATCTATGTGTGCGAGAGAGTTTGGCAAGCACAAACAAGTCCTCAGTCATTGATGATCTCAGGACACGTGGGATGTGGTCACAAGGTAGACATGAGCGGCAGAGGGCCTTATGAGTATGAGAGAAACACAGAGGCAAAAGGACGTGCCAACACAAGAGGCAATAGGCACAGGGGGTACCTGTGAATGAGAAAGCAGCTTCTCAGCAACAGAGAAGCCTTCGAGCATGAGGATTTGCTAGCAAGGGAAAGAACTTGCTAACATGGGCGAGGCCTGTGAGCACAAGGATCAGTGAGCATTTGGAAGCCTTAAGCATGAGAAAGGCCTTTTACAACGAGAGGGTCATCTAAGTACCTTAAAGGCCCGTGTACTTTAGGTTCTCTGAGGGTGAAGATTTGTGACCTCAAGCACCCACGAGTAGATATATTTGACAGATGGACCCTTGAACATGAATATCTGTGAGCAGGAGAGATAGCTCTTACCATTCTTGGGAGACTAAAAGAATCCTATCAGCATATCAATCAGTGCTCATGGCTGCATAACATTGTGTGCTATATACAGAAGCTGAACCTTTGGCATTCCCTACTGGTTTATCTTCTACCTTTGTGAAAAAGTGCCAGCGAGGGGCAGAGAATAGTGCAGATATGTGATCAAACTATGTAAAGATAAATTCTCGAGAGGTCTCAGCTGTACCACGCTGCAAGTGGTTTCTTTTTTCTTGAAAGTCCCCTTGCTTTGAAATCTTTTCATCTCTTAATCCCAGAATCCTCCCATGTGCCAGACATCTTTTTGTTGTGCCCCTGGGGATGAGGTCTAATTGACTCTCTCTCTTTTTACATCTGGTTTATGGATCTTATCATTGTTATGTACCCTATGTAGTGTCTTCCTTAAAACTAACGGTATTAAGGAACCTTGAACCTTGTCCTGAACCTTGAAATGCTGCACTATTTATCTATGTAATGTTTTTTATCATCTGTATTTTTATGGCTGTAATTGGCCAAATAAAGTGTTTGTGACTTACTGACTGACTCTCCCTTTATAAAATTCATTGTAGTCATCCCATGTGTGGCTGTTCTAGGAATTCTAAACTTGATAGCAGGAATGTAAGCATAACAGCAGCATTCTAAGAAGTGGTGTTGACCCTCTCCCGGTGTTGTCTATACTTGAACCACACAACCTCAATAAGAGCTCCATAATCTTTGTGTTCTAAAGAAAACGCTCTATTGAGTCAGCTTTCTGATGACACGAGAACTGGAGTCAAGTCCATCTACAGTTCAGAATATAGATGAACTTTAGACAAAATCTGACAAAAAAGCCCATGTCTGGCAGCTGAGATTACCAACACATTTGATTGGAGCTGGATCTCTGTGCATCGTCCCCAAAGTACTGAACAAATTCTGGTCCCCTTGGTCCAGCATTACAAAAATGACACCAAACCAGGAACTGGGTGCATCAGGGCATGGTAGTGAGGAAGCGGTCAATCCTCCCCAGTTGCTGTAAGCTTCAAGAAGGGCTCCTGCCTGGTTGCCAGTGGATAACCTCCTGGAGGAATCGAAAGCACCCTCAGCCCAAGAGGACCTTGGCCTCTCTGTCCAGAGAGCGTGGAAAGTTCCCTACTGAGAGACAAGTGAATGGTGGTGGAGTGGATACAATGATCCAAAACAGACCAATGATAATAATAATATTGCTTTACAAAAATGTAATGGAGTATCTCAAATCTAGTGACTCTACTTGGTGAGACAAAAGAACCTTTCTTTAAACCCCCCATGGAAGGAGACGATCCTGCACGAGAGCACCAGATGCATCCATCCAGCTAGATTTAGGCCTCTGGTTGAGATTCCCGTTGCACCTCAGTGGACTGTAATGTCTTTGAGAGACACCTTTGTCTTCTCAAAGACCACTGGCTAGCGAGGGTTTAAGTTCTATGTGCGTAGTTCCAATAGAAACCCAGCTAAGGACTTTGGAGCATATTTACAAGCCCCTGTCACCACAGGAATGTCACTTTTAGTGAACTTACTGTGGCGATATGGCGATATGGCGTTAAGCCACTTAACGTGGCTCAACCCTGCCTTATAAATAAAGTCCCCTTTCACGCTATACTTAGAGTGAAAGGGGTGGTAAATGAGTGTTGTGGAAAACGTGGTCTCAAACAGTAGCAACGAGGAGAAATGTTTCATTTCTCCTCATTTTTGTTGTTTCACAACGCAGCACACATAAAAACAGCAAAAGGCCATTGATTGTTTATGGGCAGGAAGCTAACCCTTCCTGCACATAAACAATCAATTTAAATGAATTACGTTTTACAACGTCTATGTGTGCTGCACTAAGCAGCACACACAAAAGTTTCAAAATGCCATTTCCAATTGTTTTTGTGCTGGAAGGGGCACCTTCCAGCACAAAACAGTCTTCCCCTACAATGCAGGCACCCTTGCACCATCATGCAAGGGTGTCTGCGTTGGCGATAGGAAGCTAAAATTAGGGGCAGCGCAGGGGGTGCAAGGAAATCTCATCCCTCTTCCCCATCACAGCCCAGGTCTATTCAGCCCTTTCCTGACATACCTAAACTATCAATGCCCATCGAAAGGCGCTACATTGCCAAAAGATGCCAAAGTCTCTGGATCTAGTCCCGCAAGTCAGGTGTGGTCGGGGTGCCCCGGTGCGCTAAAAGGACCTGCCGTGCAGCAAGCAAAGCTAACGCAATCTGCTTACCCCTCAGCGAGCATAAGGGAAAGGCCTTAGGATGAGGAAGCCCCAACAGATTGTGCTCAGGTGCCCGGGGAAATGTAATCTGAAAGGCATCATCAAGATCATCAAGAACCGCTTTCCAATAGCCCACCAATTTCGGGCAGTGCCACAACAGGTGCACCAACGTTCCCGGAAGGCCACACCCCCGCCAGCAGAGGCCTGACTTTGCTACATCCCAAGACTTGATGCGCGCCGGAGTATAGCACCAATAAGCGGCTACTTTATAGGCAGATTCCGCACCCGCAGTGTCAGAGGCTGTGTGGTGTGCTCGATAAAAGATATGTTCCCATTCTTTTCATGTCAAAGGGCGCCCTAATTCAGTCTCCCAGCGGACCTGTGCCTTCGTACGCTGTTTCTTGGGGCATGCCAGGATCATCGCATACAAATCAGATATGAGCTTATGGTCATCCTTCTTGCAGACTAACCATTTTTCAAAAACAGTCAAGGGGCGAGACATTGAAGCGAAGTTGGACGGTTGGGTCACCGAGTGTTCTAACTGTGAATAATGAAAAGCGTCGGACTCTGGCAGATGGAAGTAGTCCCTACGCAGCTGGGGGAAGGGGATCGAACCTTCAAGGTCGAACAGAGAGCCCACCCTTTTGCAGCCCTCCTCTCTCCAGCGGTGGAAGACTGGGGATGCGCACCCTGGCGGAAAATCGGGATTGTCAACGATAGGCGTCATAGGGGAGGGAAACGTAGTCCAACCTTTGCGCTGCGCTAACTGATCCCAAGCCTTTATAGTCGGGGACGTCACAGGGGAGGAATAAAGGCCCCACGCTCTATGTAGCTCATGCCAGATATTACAGCCTGCCACCGCCTGGTCCATAAAGTTCCAATGTTTGCTAGACATGGGTCTATTCCACTCCGTGATATATCGGAGACAGGACGCCTGATAATAAGCCACCAGCAGTGGAAAGCCCAGACCACCCTCAGCCTTCGGCGTCGTGATGAGTGATGGCACGAGAGCCTCGGACGCTTGTTGTCCCACAGGAATCTATTAAGGAGCCGCTGTAGCTACCGAAGGGTGCCTGGCGGAGTACTCACTGGTAGCATCTGAAAGAGATATAGAATACGTGGGAGCACCGTCATTTTAACCGCCGCCAGCCTCCAGTACCAGGCCAAGTTAAGGCGAGACCAGTCCGATAGCAGTTTGCCAGTTTGATCCACCAATAGTTTATAATTAAGGGAGGCCGTGTTAGCGATAGAGGCAGTCAGCCGGATGCCCTGGTATGTAATATCAGAGCGTACCCACTGAAAGGCGAAGTCCTGCTGTAGCTCCTGTACCTCCGCAGCGGGGATAGAAATATTAAGAATTCGCGATTTGGTGAAATTTACTTTAAATCCCGCAGTCCACCCGAATTCGAGGAGCTCCGTTGACAGATACCGCAGCGTGGAGTGAAGTTGGGTAAGCGACAGAATAACATCGTCAGCATACATACTAATTTTGTGTGTGTCGGCTTCAAACTTAAGTTCCTCTGTCGCAGGGTTTCTGTTCTCACACAGAACTGTGCACAGAGGAGTGGAACCTCGGCGAATTAGGGTGACCCAAAACACACCTTAGTACCCAACTCACCCATTACCGAGCTAGCTACAGTGTCTCATTGGACATATCAAACTCCCAATGTTTAGACAAACCAGAACATGAACTTACAGTACCTCAGGGTACGTGGGACTCATGAACACTCTTTCGTTATGTTATCATTACAAACCAGAACATGGAGTAAAGAAGACACATGTGCATTTGAAATGTTTATTTACTAATGCCATCTTCTCAGGCGCAGTATCTTAGATAATACAAGTATACTTATTATCAGTAGCAAAATTACCAGCATAGTTACTAAGACATAAAAAGCGAATGGTGACAGCATGTTAACTACTGTAATGAATAAGAGTTAACAACACTTATATCTCACCCACCCTAACACATATATTATATTATTAGCTAAGAAGGTCTCTTTGGGTTGTTTTAGGGCGGGCCCATACCTTAGTGTCCTAGCATGAAAGGAATCACATCAGCATACACCAGCTCTCTCTGCATGTGCACCGCATCAAGTGTGTTCTATGTGCCTCGTGCAAAGCAATATCAATCCCGCCTGAAGCCAGAGTTGGCAAAGGCTGCACTTGTGTTATTAAACTATGCGAGTTCCCATCAGTCCACCATCGAGACCGCCCTTCATCATCTGGGATCTCTGGTGCATAATTTCTGTCACATTAGCGGCTGAAAAAACCTGTGCTGGTGGATGACTAAACCAGGCACAGGAAAAACCACAACAATATTTACAGATGTGAAACAGAAAAAGCGTATCTAGATGGGAACTAAAAATAGCAGTGCGTGAGAAAAAAGTGTGTTTGTGAAAGTGAAAGAAAGATGCTCTAAAATTAGGTAGTGGTCGGGAAAACAATTTAATAAACACCCTCACACTCCTAAATCAATAAAAACAGTGCAATAGTGGTTTAACAAATAGCCACTAAAGATGAAAGGTCGACATGTTTCTGCAGACACCCGGAGTCTAGTGATCTCCTGCTGCTTCCTCGGGACCATTAATGCTACTGCTAGAAAAAATAATAATAAATAACAAGAACCATATCACCTGAAAGTGTATGTATCAACATCCTCTCATCCTAAAAGTAGGGGAGAAAATTATAGTATAAGGGTACAGAGTCAAAATCGCATCCAAAAATAACGTGCACTTTGCGTGCCATTATTATGTGCTAGACATAGGCTAATATTGCCCAGCACTCAGACTAACAAACTTAGTGGCTATTTGTTAAACCACTATTGCACTGTTATACAGGGGGCTTAACAGTAGGGTCTATAAACTTTCCCCTGGGACCTTCTTTGTGTGTAATTGCACTTGTGTTATGACTATGAAGGCGTGGAGATCAGACCTCATAACAATTCCATATCGTGTTGTTCCTGAAACTTCAGCACTCTTCGTGCAGACATAGTTTATTAAGCAAAGCTGATATCAGAGCAATAACATATTATTCTCACATACACCATGGCAAACTACTAGGTTGAAAGCTAAGTCAACAATTAAGTGTCGTGTGCAGAAGTTGCAAGAAAGAAAAATGGCGTTTAAACCTCAAATGTACCTACGCTAACTTAACACGATATAAGGACATACAGGAGCTATATGACACCCCCCCATGATCCGAGAACGGACTAAATATCACAACAGAAGTGCCATCACATGAGAGCAGAACTCAACAGTAAATGAGCATGAATCGAAACTAAACTTTAAAAAGTAATGCTAAAAAATAGCCCAAAAATATAACGTGGCTCAAGCCAATAGGCAAGTAAAATAAAAATTGCTTGACAAAAAAGTCAATAAAATCAATGAAATGCTATTAATCAGCGCGTCAATCCGAGGCAGTGTCTATGATAAAACTGTATATGAAAAGTAAGCAGCAACCGCCTCTAACAGGAATTCACTGTCCTCATCCGAAAATAGTTCAGCCATCCAATTTAAAAGATGAAAGGAACATACGTGTTCTCCCAGCACCGGATCCTCTATAACCATCAGAGGACAGCTCGGTGGGTTTTCAAGAAAACTTAGTTCCAAGAAAGTCTGTGCTGCCGACAATATATCCCAGGGACCCATTAGTCCATGCGCCACTGCTAAGGCCATAATCCTCTCGTCAGAACAAACCAACTCGTGAGCAATGATAGGACTCATCAGCTGATTAAAATCGACGTCATGAGAAACCGGTCCGCAGAGACACAAATCAATGGCCCAATGGAAATCACAGGTCAGGCAGTGAAATACAGGCTGGACACAGGTGAAGTAGGAGAATCGAAAAGATAATCCATATGCCGTGCTTAATGTCGCCAACGGCAGTGTGCCATAATATTCAAGCATGCGGTTGCGAAACCGCGTCAGTAGCTGTTGCGCGGGGTCTTGCACAGGAAGGACATCCATATTTAAAGAGACAAAAAACCACTAGCGCGCCAGCTGCTAATGCAAGTAAAAATGGGAACCCTCCAAACAAGGATGAAAAAATAGAATGGAAGAAAGCAGGGATGACTCCAAAAATCTTTTCAAAGGAAGTCACGAGACCACTGCTAAAAACTTTAAAAAAATGTGCAAGGCCTTTTGTGGAGGATGCGTTAAAGATAGTTCGAACCATCGCTCCGAAATGCAAAGGCAAATCAGTATTCAAAAGAGCCTGAACCTCTGTACGGGTGTTTGCAATGTGAAGCACGAAAGTTTCACGGGCCGAGCTCAAGGCCACCTCTTTCTGGGACAAAAGAGCCCTTATTCTTGCCATGCCGCTGAATTCTGCTCCCAAGGTTGGTATCTGTGGCCAGATGGAAGACTCCCTATGTTCACGTGTGGGAGGATAAAGCACATTTCTGCAGCAAATAACCCGCTCACTTACTGTTACTATGAAAGCTATACCTATAATTAAACCACAACAGTTTTCATTATTGAGCATCAAATAACTACCATTCTCTAATAATTTAAACGTGGGGATGATAGCAGGAACTGGCGTGCCATGTAAAACGCAACCCATATTCGGTCGGTCCTTGTTGCATGAACCGTGTAACTGTATGTGTCTACACATTAAAGAATGATCTGGCGTCTCAGTGCACTCCTCCCCTTTAATGAAATCATTCAAGTCCACGTCTGCATTTAGTTTAGAAAGGTGATCCTTAACCGCAGGTAAAGTTGAATGTTTCAGCCAATTTTGACACAATTTGCCCACAGAATACGAGGTGACAGTATGACCTAAGTCAAAACGGGGATCAGATCTAACAGTTTTAAAACCGTCAGTTAAATTCAAAAATCTATGTTGGCAAGAATCAGCACTACGGTGCCAAAGCAGCCAACCCTTAGGATTCACACTGGAAATGTTAAAGGAGGAATTAAGAAGTAGAGTCTGTAACTCTCTAATGGACAACTGAGTAAAATTACTCCAACCATCATATTCCTCTAACTCCGGGAAAGAAGGAGCGTTTAATTTTTTAGAAGTAGCCAATCCAAAGCATGTGGTCTGGGAAATTGTTTCATTCAGAAACAGCATATGATTCGGGATGAGACATGCACGGTGCAAAGCCTCAGTGCCTTGTACCTGCCAGGCCTTTGAACCCCAAACTGATTTAAGGTCTATCGTATCCTTCCATAACTCATAGCCTCCAGTAACTAATTGATCAAGGAAGGACTTGGAATATAACAATTTAGTATCGGTAAGTCTAACCTTGGACATTGGCATTTTTCGAAACTTAAAATAAAAGGACTCGGGATTGGACTGATTAAAGTCAGTGAAGTAAGTATACTTTCTCAGAAATGTTTCAGAACTCCCCTGATGAGGCGCTGGGCAATGTTCCCACTGAGTAAAGTTAACAGTATCCCTTCTGGATGTTGTTTTGTGTAAGAAGTGATTGCCATAATGTTGGTAACAGAATAATTCACCATAATTAGCAGATTCTAAATATAAATCCTCAGCATCAAATGCAGCATAGTATTGCAAATCAGAAAATAAACTTTCTACAGCATTGACATCCCAGTCATCAGAACGAATGTTTTGTTTCACCACATCCCCCATATTCACTCTAAGTACATTAGGGACATTAACGACTTCCGTTGGGCCATGAATCTGAAACCGAACTGCATCCCACACGATTCCATCAAGGACAGGCCATGCTGTGATGTTAACCAAAGTCAAGTCTCTTTTAAATCTGTGTGTAGAATGGGACGAGGAAAGCGGGGCCAAAGTTCCATTCAGATGAGTAATGCAAGTTCTCTCCTCGACATAGTGTCCATTCATGATACGAAAAAAATAAAACACAAAACCAATTGACATAAAAAGGTAAACTGAAAAAAGGACCAGCCAAATGTAAGTCCAAGGTGGTATCAAAAAATGTTTTTTAAATAGGGTAGCATAAACTGCAATTCGAGAGGGTCTCTTCGAGGCAAGGGAAGCAGAGTCAAATGAAAATCTGGATTCCGTGGCTAAACGAGCTTGCAGGTCAGGCATGGACAAATCAGTGGGGTAGGTATAGTCTATCTCATCAATGTTAGTTCCGGGTAAATTATTTAATAACGGACTGGAAACAGCAGGTAATTCGATGGCCACTTCAGGTTCAATATTAGAAGCAGTGGGCATAACTGAATTCCTCACAATGGAAGGACAGGAAACAGCCGGTGTCATGCTAAGAAGAATCGGCCACTCTGTGTATCTTGACATTGTCAATTGAAATAAACCTGTTTTCCTTACGTCCAGGAAGTGGTGGTAAAATGACTGTTCTTGTGCCTTTCACTCCAAGGACAGGAACCGGAGCTCGATAGGAAGGACCAAATTCTTTCTTGTTATCGATGTTCTCTCGAACCAGTTCGCCAACTTGGGGTAGCCAGCCAACTACCGGGATCTGCAACGCATCATCCGACGTGGAGGGCAAATGTTCCTTCGCAAGACTGTCTCTGGTCTTTTGTAGATTCTGTAAAACAGTGCAATGTTCATCTGCGTCAAAGTTAATGGCGCGAACCACACAGTCTAGACCGTCAAGGTCAGGGACGAACATCTTGATGCCAAAGAGCATTTCGTATGGGGTCCGCCCACCCAGAGACCTTCTAGGGAGATTATTAAGAGCACGCTGCACGCCATAGAGGTGAGCCAGCCAGTTTCTGCCAGTGCCTATAACTCGGGCTGTCAAAGATTGCTTTAAATCACGGTTCATTCACTCAACTACACTGTTACCCTCAGGTCTGTAGGGAGACGAAAACTTGACTTGGACCCCCAACGAAGTCATTGCATCCTTATACGCCTTAGAGGCGAAAGCCGGACCCTGATCCGAATGGAAGGTACCACAGGCAAAAATCCCTATAAAGACACGCAAATCTCTAATGACAGTCCGTGTTATAGGCACTGGCAGAAACAGGGCACAGACAGTTCTGTGTGAGAACAGAAACCCTGCGACATGGCCCCACGTTGGGCGCCATGTCGCAGGGTTTCTGTTCTCACACAGAACTGTGCACAGAGGAGTGGAACCTCGGCGAATTAGGGTGACCCAAAACACACCTTAGTACCCAACTCACCCCTTACCGAGCTAGCTACAGTGTCTCATTGGACATATCAAACTCCCAATGTTTAGACAAACCAGAACATGAACTTACAGTACCTCAGGGTACGTGGGACTCATGAACACTCTTTCGTTATGTTATCATTACAAACCAGAACATGGAGTAAAGAAGACACATGTGCATTTGAAATGTTTATTTACTAATGCCGTCTTCTCAGGCGCAGTATCTTAGATAATACAAGTATACTTATTATCAGTAGCAAAATTACCAGCATAGTTACTAAGACATAAAAAGCGAATGGTGACAGCATGTTAACATACTGTAATGAATAAGAGTTAACAACACTTATATCTCACCCACCCTAACACATATATTATATTATTAGCTACGAAGGTCTCTTTGGGTTGTTTTAGGGCGGGCCCATACCTTAGTGTCCTAGCATGAAAGGAATCACATCAGCATACACCAGCTCTCTCTGCATGTGCACCGCATCAAGTGTGTTCTATGTGCCTCGTGCAAAGCAATATCAATCCCGCCTGAAGCCAGAGTTGGCAAAGGCTGCACTTGTGTTATGACTATGAAGGCGTGGAGATCAGACCTCATAACAATTCCATATCGTGTTGTTCCTGAAACTTCAGCACTCTTCGTGCAGACATAGTTTATTAAGCAAAGCTGATATCAGAGCAATAACATATTATTCTCACATACACCATGGCAAACTACTAGGTTGAAAGCTAAGTCAACAATTAAGTGTCGTGTGCAGAAGTTGCAAGAAAGAAAAATGGCGTTTAAACCTCAAATGTACCTACGCTAACTTAACACGATATAAGGACATACAGGAGCTATATGACACCTCGATACCCGCATGGCACCGTACACGTTGGGCAAAAGGCTCCATATAGAGCGCAAAAAGCAACGGGGATAAAGGACAACCCTGTCGTGTCCCTCTAGTGATAGGGAAAAGGGCTGATATGCACCCGTTCACTCGCACCGCCGCCATAGGGGGCCGCATATAGGCATTGAACCCACCAGACAAAGTTATCACCTATCCCAAAGGCCCTCAAGACTGCAAACAGGTACTCCCAGTCCACCCGATCAAAGGCCTTCTCTGCGTCGATGGAAAGAAGAAAAGCCTTAGCCCGAGACCGGTGGACCAGGTCTATGAGTTGAAGCAGCGTTTGGTATTATCTCCCCCCTGTCGTGCTGGGATGAAGCCTGCCTGGTCCGGATCTATGATACCGTCCATCAGGGGGCTGAGCCTCGCTGCTAGGATGCTCGCAAAGAGCTTCGCATCAATGTTTAACAGAGAAATCGGCCTATACGAGCCACAGTCTCTAGGATCCTTCCCAGGTTTAAGGATGACTGTGATCGCTGCCTCCGACATGGAGGGAGTCACCTCCACTGTGTCGAGAAAGGAGTTGAAGAGTCAGGGTTAAAAGAAGAGCCAGCTCCACGCAATAGGTTTTGTAGAATATGGCAGAGAAGCCCCAGGGATTTGGCTATCTTCAACCGAGCAATCAAAGATATGACCTCCTCTATGCGAATCGCAGTATCTAGAGCGTCCGCTGACACTTTGAAGATGGGCGTAAGGTTACAGGACTTCAGGTAATCCGCCACCCTCCTAGAGTCCGTCGCCTCCCCCCTGTATAGGCCCTGATAGAAATATCGGAAGGAGTCCACAATAAGGGTGTCAGTGGAATGCTCAACTGTCAGCATCCTCCCCCCTTTGTCCCCGTTAAGGTAAAATTTGTGTCGCAAGCGCAAAAGGGCGGGTTCTGCTCTATCTAAATCAAGGTGCTTCAACATGCGTAGCTTTGTCTCTAACTCCCTCCAAACTCTGGGGGCCCCCGTCCTCTTATGTATCGCCTCCAAGGCGCCCACGTCCTTCTCCAACTCTGTCCGCAAATGACACCGTGAGCGCAATAAACTCCCCCCGCACCACTAATTTCAATACTTCCCATACTGACACTAGGGGTGTACCGGACTGGTCTTTATCTGCGAGATAGTTGGTTATAGTGTCCCAAATGCGTGTGACTACTCATTCCGAGTGGAGAAGGGAGTCACGAAGGCGCCAACCGGGCGGCGGCAGACGCTTGCCATGGGAGGTGAGTTGAACTGAGATGAGGGCATGATCTGACAGGGAGCGCGGCGTAATATCCGCTGCAGATAAATTAAGTAGGAGAGAGGATGTGGCTAAGAAGTGGTCTAAGCGTGCATAGGTTTTGTGCGCTGCGGAGTAGTAGGTGTAATCGCCCTCTAGGGGGTGCTGGACGTGCCACACATCATGCAACCCACCCTCAAGTAGCCACTGTCTCCCCCCTGCGACATCGCCTCTGTCTGGGAGGACCTTTGTTCAGACCTATCCATCCCCAGGTCCATCACTATATTCAAGTCCTCTCCCACTAAGATTGATGCATCCGGAGATGCCAAAACCTCAGAGAGGGCCACCCGCAAGAAGGGCATACAGTGACCCTATTGTTAGCTGCGCATCCCCCCATTGGACGCGGACAGCTAGAAATCTACCCTTAATGTCAGCTACCTGAGAAAGGACTTTGCAGTGTGCGCGCGCGCTAAAAAGGATTGCCACCCCATGCTTCTTAGCTGGACCTGAGGACCAGAGCTGTAAGAGGGAGCGCTTGTCTCTCATCCGCTTAGTGTCCTTAGAGAGGAGACGAGTCTCCTGCAGCAGGCACACATCACCCTCCGCGCCTTCCAGGAGGGAAAGGATGGCCGAGCGCTTAACAGGGCCATTCAAGCCCCTGACATTCAGGCTTACAATCTTTAGGTCCCTACCCATACCACCCAAAGGAGAGGCAAGAGCTATTGCATCGCCTAGCGCTGGCAGTACCAGGTGGACAAAGAGGCACTGACCGCAGACCACGTACGCGCCTGAGCTTCTGGAGAATTGATGCGGAGCCCCAAACACAACCCCCAAACCCTAACAAAACCCCAAACCCCAAACTCCAAACCATAAGACAAGAGAACACAAAAGGGAAGGACATTCAAAAATCGCACATAGCGACAACAGTCTGTCTTGGGAGTCCAACGTTCAGGGGAACATGGCGTCATCGTGAAACACATCACCCTCCTGATACAGGGCACCTCCAACTTTCAAGGCAGAGATAAGAAACAAAACCTCATCAGAGAACTGCCCGTCTCCGGCGCCGTGTGCAAACCCAACCAATGCCACTCATATGGAGCTCAGGGGACTCCATAGTTATCGGTCACCAACGCCACGGAGGTAACAGCAGCTTATCTCTCCAGCATACTCGCGGACACATCTGGTTTCACAGGCGGGGGGATTTCCCAACTCGCTGCTATTCGCAGCAGCGTCTGCGTCGCCTGGCAGGTGAGACGGCGGTTCCAAGCTCAGGTGTGGGCAGTTCCAACCCTAACATCTCAAAGGTGGCGTCCAGTAAGCGCACCTGCAGGAGCTTGCCGTTGTGCTTGAATAGGAGCCTAAACGGGTGGCCCCACGAATAGGGGATCCCTTGCTCCGGCAGGTAAGTAACAATAGGCTTAAAGACCCTATGCTTGATGAGGGTGGAGGCCGCTAGATCTTGGAAAAGCGCTGGTTGATGGCCCCGAAATTGTACGAGTTGAGGTTACGGGCCTTACGGAGGATCCTCTCCTTAATCTGGAAATCGAGGACACACACCAGTATGTCCGGCGGAGGAGCCCTGGCACTGCGCGGCAAGCCAACACGATGGACACGGTCCAACTGGATTTCTTGATCCTCCTCTTCACCCAATATCTGTTGGAAAAGCGCACCAAAATATTCTCGTAGGTTATCTCCCTCCCCCTTCCATGGGACAGCCCGGATTCTAATATTGTTCCGCCGGGACCGGTTTTCCAGATCCTCGGCATGGGCCTGGAGGTCCAGATTTTGTTCCGTGAGGCGAATGACATCCTGCTGGAGTTGGTGGACTTCATCCGCGTGTCCCAGGTCATGCTCCTCCAGGGTCGCCACTCGCTCCCCAATGGCATCTACATCGCGCCGCACCTCGCGCAAGTCAGAGGAGAGTTGTGAGCCGAGTTCCAGAATGTCTTCCTTTATGGCAGATAACAAGTCAAGCATGAATGCTTTGGTCGCTGGCAGATCTTTGTCCTCAGGCTGCAGGGATTTGATATCCGACAGCGAGGCTGGATGACCCGGCGCCTTCTGTAGGAGGTCCTTCAGGGGTTTGTCCCTTCTATTCCTTGAAGATGACATTGTGGCGCAAGCAAGGGCACGGGCGCAGGAGCTCCTGTGCAGGGCAGAGGCACAGGTAGACCCCTGGGGACGCAGCCGGGGCCCACTCATGCCGGCGCAGAGGCATAAGCGCAGTCTCCGTCAGCAGATTCTGGAAGCACAGCACTATACGGCCCTCGTGGCTATCCAGAAGAAGGGGGCTAGAGTTTGATGGGGCCACAGCCAAGAGGACAGAGGCACCGCGGTTCCCAGGGACAGAGATCAGCCCACAGCACTTGAAAGAGGACACAACAGAGAGTCCGGGCACCGGCTGTAGCAGGGCACCAGGGGCGAGGGAGGGGGGGGGTGGTCAAAGCCTCACCGCTCCATGGCTCTCCACACTGCCCACCACGGGGCCGTCCTTGATATCACCGCCCCCCAGCGCTGAGCCGCACCACACCGCCGTCCACCGTAATACGGACTGAGCAGGACGCTGTGTCACACCGCTCTCCGCCCCCAATCACGCCCGATAGCAAGCAGTCCTCTGGGCCCCACTCAGAGCAACAGGGCCCTCTCCACGCTCTCTCCACAGCTCTCAGCTAGGGCAAGGCTCAGGCCCCATGGAAGAGGCACCGCCCGCCGACTTACGGGCCGATGGTAGGCCTCCTACCCCCTCACAGGTCTCCCAGGCCCCAGCAATGCAGCAAGGTTCACATAAGAACCACTCCAGGGGAGGGCACCCGTCTCCGCCACAGACCCGCAGGCCTCACCTCTGCGAGGAACTCTCTTAGGGCAGTCACTCCATGCCTCACCCTCGACACAGGGCCGACTCCCAAGCAGGCAAAGAAGGGGCCAAGGACCACTACAGTCACCAGCACAGCTATGAAGCAGGGCACAAGGCCCTGCGCTTCCTCAGTCTGCCAGGCCTCCCGCCGTCCACTGACCCGCGGACCGAGATCAAGGTGCAGCACCAGCCGTCCCTCCACTCCTCCCCACGTCGGGTTTCAGAGGCTCCCGCTCCTCGGCTCCTCGCTGCAACACCTGCTCATCAGGGGCTCGCCTGCCTCCGCCACACCTCCAGCGCCGCGGGGGCCGTGCTACACTGGGTCGCTCTCGCTCCCAGGCTTCTCACTCCTCATGCAGGCTAGGACCTCAGCGCGACAAAATGGCGGCTGCGCCCCGGGGTCGTTACTGCTCGCCCCACTCCGCCCATGAAGGGTCCGCATAGTCTACTAAACCGCAGTCACACTTGCGCTCATCGGAGCCTCACTGAGAAGCCGGGGCACCACAAAGCAGCAGGCGGCCACCGCAACCCCGTCTAGTTAAGGCCGCCGGGCCGCAGCAAGGCCGGGGCCGGGCCAGTGCCGTCCAAAAGGGCGGAAAGCTGCTCAATGGCACCGAAATATGCACACCGCCGGTGTCAGAAATGGCAGCTGGGACAGCAGACCCCCGTGGCCAGCGCAGAAGGGCACTAGAAGGGGTGGTAGCCAAGGCTATAATCAGGCAGCGCCGGAGAGATGGGAGAGCACGTCCTACTCCGCCGCTATCTTGGCCACGCCCCAGGGAACTGTTTTTAAAGCGTATTTTGATAACTGTGGATTTTCAAGTACTGTATCTTCTATCGACCGCCCATGTGGTCCCGGAAACGGTCATGGACCCACTAACGTCCAATATAGCACCTTACTCAGGACGATATCCTTTTTTCTTATGTGTGGTTTATCTCTTGTTGGGATGGAGGGGCCCGAACTTTAATGGCCTAGTGCTTGTTGCCATACGGGGGCTGGGGAGAGGTACTTGGTGAAATGGAACTGTTGCTGTAAGTATTTGCTGGGGTTTGTCTGCCATTTCACCATGGCTGGCCATGGATATATATATTTGGGCAGTTCAGGACTTTGAAGTGTGCCATGGGGTGGCTGATTGTGTCTGGAGCTGACATGGGGGTGGGGCGGTTTTTGTTCCTATTTGTAGAACGGATTTTTATCGTTTTTGGTCTTCTTTTCAGTATATAAAAATATTGGATATTTTTCTAAACTGGTGTGGTGTCCTTTTGTAGTGCTTATACTGTATTACTGTTGGTTATGTGAAAATACTTTACACACTGCCTCTAAGATCAGCCTGACTTCTCAAGCTAAGCTACCAGGGGGGTGAGCTGGGGTTATTTTAGCAGTGTAACTCTCTTATCCTGACTAGAGTGGTGGTTTCTGCCTGGCTTTGGCACATGCCCTAGCCTGCCAAAAATTCAATTTCAAAAAGAGGCATTATATAGATCCACTTTGCTTTCAAGTGCTTGAACTTAGACTGTGGCAGGAACTGGGACAAATTTAATTTTAGCAAGAAATGTACTGGATTAAAAATGTCAGACTTTGGGGGCGTGGCCAAGCAACATGGCCGACTGCACCTGAGCTCCTTTGGCTCCTGACCGGCCGGCCACCAAATCCTGACTTATCCTGCCTGCTGCCGCCTACGGTCGTCCCCTTTGTATGGGAGCAACATTGCGCACTGTGAGGGCACCTTTGGGTGAGGGCTGGATGACGGGGGTGACCGGAGGTGACTGTGACGACCTCCCGCTTGCCAGCCCGGCCGCCTGCGGTTACATTAGGCTGGGGACAAGGCCTGAGCCGGCCGGAGGCGACAGATCACTTTCCTGAGCCCAGAGGGGAGCCCAGCGAGGAGGCGCCTCTGCCATCGGGGTCTCCTGAACTCCGCTGGCCCTGGACTCGCTGTGGGGCATTGAGGAGCTGGATGGGCCTGGATGGCCGAGTGTTGTTGCCATCTGCCGCGGAGGACCCTGTGTCGAGGCATGCTCTGACCGGGGACCTGCGGGCTGGCGAAGTCCATCTCACTTACCTAGCGCCATTGGTGGCGGCTGGGGGGCGCCTTCTGCTGCCGGGGGTCGCCTGAACTTTGCTGCCTGGAGCCGCCGGATTTTTGGTGGCTGGAGGTGAGCGTAGGTCTCGGGGACGACGGGTCCCTCTCCACTGCCCGGCGCTACCAGAAACTGTCGAGGAGGTTCCCTCTGTCAACCGGGGGCCTCCTAGACTCTTCTGCACTCGGCCTTGCTCTTGGACATTGAGGAGGGGGGCGGCCTTGTCTGCGGGCCTCGTGTGGCTCCAGGAGGTGTGCTTGGGGCTTGTGCCTGCCATCACTGGACCCGGGGGGCTTGGTGACCCTGTCGGGGGCGCTCGCTGCTGCTGGTGTCCCCCTGCCTGGAGTGTGGGCGGGCGGCCCTCTCCCACCAGGCCTGAAGTGTGCTGTTCCTCGGGGCTGTGCTGCAGAGTGAACCCGGACCGGGGGCCCTTGGGTGTTGTGTGGGCGGCGGCTGTCCATGAGGCTGTGCCTTCCCCCCGACCGCCTGTGGAGTTCCTGAGGCCTGGAGCTCGCGCCTGGCCCGACTGTCCAAGTGGGTCTGCGCTCCTGGGACGCGGCGTGTTGGCCTGCTGCACCCTCCCGGGCGGAACCATCCTGGACTACCCTTCTTGGTGTCTGAGGACCAACTGGCTGTGAAAGGTACTGGGGAGTGTACCATCGCGGGCTAGCGGTGGTGCTGTGGAGTGGGCACCGCCTTTGCCCAGTTCTTTTTGGTTGCCCCCCTCTGGGGGTTGCGGGGGTGTCCAATCCCCCCAGGGAAATCATCCAATGGACTGCCTGGCTGGAAACAGCTGTGGAGACGATCTTAATAACCGGGTGTACCCCGGGAGATCCCTTTGGTGGATGCTGGTCCGAACCATATTGCATAGGCGACAATTCTAAGGGACCCTGGGATTAGTGTTGGGCCGCCTACCTGGCCCTCCCTTAGGACCCAGCGCACTTGGGTTCCCTGATTCTGACTGGGCCCTCTCCCGCTTGCCTGGTTGCATTATGGGCAAGGACAGGCTGCCTCGCGCCTCCACCTCTAACACCATCACACAATACACTACGCAATGTCTAGCCCCGCAGAGAATTACTCGTCAGACGGGACAGGATGGGGAGGATGCTGCTGTCAATGAGCTGTCGCGGGCTGAGTTCCTGGAGGCAATACAGGGGTCTCGTACTGCGTTGGAAAAACAAATTGAGACCGTCTCTATCGATGTAAACCTCTTGCGGGCGGATTTGCGGAAGGTATCGGATAAGGTATCCATGGCGGAGGGGGATATCGTCCAGCTGCAATGGGAAGTGGCCTCATTGAAGCAACAGGTGTCTCAGCTCACCTGTGCCACTGGAGCGCATGAGCGTCGGGCGGAGGAGGGGGTGGGAAGGGCCCGTCGAAGCAACATTAGGGTCCTGGGCATCCCGGAGCGGTCAGAACAAGGCAATGCAAAGCGGTTTCTGGAGAACTGGATACGCACTAAATTATGCCCTACAGGTCAGTCGAGGATTTTTGTGGTGGAGAGGGCCCACAGGACATTGGTCCCTCTGCCGCCGCTGGGGGCGCCCCCCAGGGCCCTCATCGCCAAGATTCTGAACTATCGAGACAGGGATTTTATACTGAAAGCAGCGCACCTTTCTTTTGGTAATGTGAAGGTGTCCATTTATCCGGACTATACCCGCCAGGTGCAGGAACAAAGGAAATCTTTTCTCTACATCAAGCAGAAGCTACACGAACTACGCCTACAGTACATGTTACTGTATCCTGCGAAAATCAAGGTGATAAAGAATGGGAAGTCCCACTTCTTTAACTCTCCGGAAGAGATATAGGAATGGCTTGAGATTAGGGGAGAGGCCTTCTCCCAACGCGAACAGAGGGGATCTCGGAATGCCTGGGACACCAGACCTCCTGGAAGATGCAGGGGCAGACGCAGGAGACCACAGACGGGCGCAGCTCAAGCGGAGGGGCAGAGGATCAAAGTAGGAGACGACGGCGCCCTATGCGTGGAGTCATCGGACTCTGACGATATTCCTCCACTGCCTGTGGCGGAGACCCCCGAGGAGAACTTGATACCAGAGACTCTTCTATCGACCGCCTACGTGGTCCCGGAAACGGTCATGGACCCACTAACGTCCAATACAGCACCTTACTCAGGACGATATCCTTTTTTCTTATGTGTGGTTTATCTCTTGATGGGATGGAGGGGCCCGAACTTTAATGGCCTAGTGCTTGTTGCCATACGGGGGCTGGGGAGAGATACTTGGTGAAATGGAACTGTTGCTGTAAGTATTTGCTGGGGTTTGTCTGCCATTTCACCATGTCTGGCCATGGATATATATATTTGGGCATTTCAGGACTTTGAAGTGTGCCATGGGGTGGCTGATTGTGTCGGGAGCTGACATGGGGGTGGGGCGGTTTTTGTTCTTATTTGTAGAACGGTTATGGCCATGTTTGGGCTGATGGAACAGCTGTGCACGTCCTGGCACCAGCGGGGGAAGTGAATAAAAGTGAAGGGGTGCACTCCTAATGCTCTAGTTGAACCAATGTATTTTTTGTGGGGTGCAGCAACGCGCAAGGGTAGTCGGCCCTCGCTATGTAGTCAATCAAAATTGCAAGCTCAAGGACTTGAATGTGTTGCGCACAGTTCACCTGGTGTGAGTAACACCACTCTTTATACCTTTAATTAAATCAGTATGTTCTGATATTTATTTTTCAATTTTCATGTTTCATTGCTTGGATCATAATAAATTGTTATGCCAAAACAACATTTTTACATTGTCATGTTTCATTGCTTGGATCATAATAAATTATTATGCCAATACAACATTTTTACATTGTCACATTACAATGATTATTGCATATATACCATCATGTGCTTGAAATGACACAAAAAATTATTACAATTGCATGTATTAATTTATACAATGTTTCTTTGCCGTTGCCCAATGCATTTCGGAAGTTGAGTCAGTTCCTTCATCAGGGGATAATCTGTGAATAAAGCATATAATATATACATCAAAATACGTGTAAATACAACAGGAAACCAACAATGGTTCACAATCTCATGATTATCCTATGAAACTGACAATGAAATCCTTTTGAATGTTAATATGAATGACCTCCTAACAACCAATTAATGTATAGAATTGTTGAATCTGTATGTCCCTACCTGCCACAGGAATAAGTAGTTCTTAACCTTGTTATACACCAAGTCGACCAACTGAAACCAACAAAAACACGCTTGATATAAAACCGGTAATCACCACCTCTAAAGATGATATATCATACTGGGATACAAATGCCCTTACCTTGCGAAAACCAAAAACCACTTTCGGAGTCTGTAAGATAATATTGAACCACAAAGGCGCGGAATTATTTCACTAAAAATATATATACTGGTGAAACCATTAGCCACACTGGCTTACCTTGATCAAGTTAAATGAACTCAGTGTACTCTGTAAAACAAACAGAATACCAATAAATTCCTCTGACTGAAACCGAACACGACCTTGAAAACCAATAAAAAAAATCACCTCGATCCACTGACCTGATAATCGCGTTTAGTAGCAGCGTGGATGTGCCCGTTATTCTGTGTCAACACTTTCGTGCGGAGTGTAGGAGGCCATTGTATGCCGTGATGTTAAAAGTAAACCGGTTCCTGACTGCGAATTAACATTCAAAAGGATTTCATTGTCAGTTTCATAGGAAAATCATGAGAATGTGAACCATTGTTGGTTTCCTGTTGTATTTACACATATTTTGATGTATATATTATATGCTTTATTCACAGAATATCCCCTGATGAAGGAACTGACTCAAGTTCCGAAATGCATTGGGCAACGGCAAAGAAACATTGTATAAATTAATACATGCAATTGTAATAATTTTTTGTGTCATTTCAAGCACATGATGGTATATATGCAATAATCATTGTAATGTGACAATGTAAAAATGTTGTTTTGGCATAACAATTTATTATGATCCAAGCAATGAAACATGAAAATTTAAAAATAAATATCAGAACATACTGATTTAATTAAAGGTATAAAGAGTGGTGTTACTCACACCAGGTGAACAGTGCACAACACATTCAAGTCCTTGAGCTTGCAATTTTGATTGACTACCAGTGCGGGAAGGGCATTTCTGCATGTTCTGTTGACAGTAAATTTCTCGTGGGAGGAGGGAGGGTGTTTCAGGGGGGAAACTGTTAGGTTTGTGCAGGCATTGTAAGTATCGCATTTAGGGCTCAGGGCCAAGGTGGCTTCACGGGACATGTTTCATACAGGGATTGGACACCATACCATCCATGGGATTCAAATTTTTAAGCTGGAATGTGAGGGAGCTGGACACATGCACCAAGAGGTACAGGGTTCTATCCTTTCTCTGAAGACATCAAGTTTCTGTGGCATGTCTTCAAGAAACTCACCAAACGGACGAAGGGGGTCAAAAATTGGCGAAGAAATGGCGGGGTCAGGTATTTCAGAGGGGTCATTGTGTGGGTGGCCCCTGGGGTTCCATTTACCATACAGTACGTGGAGGCCGACATTCACGGAAGATATTTGCTACTTAGGGCAAAATTAGATGGGAGGGATGTGGCTATACTGAACACCTATGCCCCAAATGTCGATGATCCGGAATTCTTTCACTCCCTTCAGGAGGTCCTGGTGCCAGAATTGGAGGTGCCACTACTTTGGTTGGGGGATTTTAATTGTGTCCTAGACCCCGTCCTGGATAGGTACCCACCACGCACCGGAACGAAATGTAGGATGGCCGTGAAACTCAAAGAGGTCATGGGGAATATAGGAGCCCACGATATATGGCGCCAGAGACATCCAACCCAGAAAGTGCACACCTGCTTTTCATCCACTCATAATACACACAGTCGCTTAGATAGGGTTCTCCTCGCAAACCCGGATGAAGCTATGACACTTGATGTTACCCACCAGGCGCAATTCCTTTCTAATCATTCCCTGGTGGTGTGTGTGGTTGGCTGGGGAAGACCGGCACGTCGGCCGCGTACGTGGAGGTTGCCGGCAGAGATCCTTGAGGACCAGGTGGGAAAACATCACCTAGAAACTGAAATAGCTGACTATGTGGACCTAAATTTGGGCGGGACAAACTTATCACAGGCCACGAAGTGGGAAGCCCTGAAAGGAGTGGTGAGAGGGTCATGTATAAGCCTCTCCTGTGGGGTTCGCAAGCAGCTCCAACGAGAGCTGCAGGAGGAGGAGTGGCACCTCTTGGAAGTACAGACATCTGATGCCACTGATGCAACAGAGAGGGATAGGGAGCATAGTATCCGGGACGGCATTCATGACATTTGGGACAGGCTAGACAAATACACCCAGGCTAGACAAATACACCCTCACAAAGTTCAGATGTCTTCATAGGGAGGCCGAAAAATCTGGCCGTCTTTTGGCCTGGATTCTCCGTCAGGAATATGGCCCCCCATGATCGTGGCTCTACGGGAGCCCACGGGCAACATGGTGCACTCCAAGGCGGGATTATTGCGGGTCCTCAAATCCCATCTCAGCTTGGTATATGCTGCAGATCCCGCAATTAGCGAGGCCTCCTATCTCCCTTACCTCCGTGACCTGACCTTACAAACTATATCTTAACAGGCACAGAAGGAACTCGACGAGCCCCTAACACTGGGCGAGGTACACTCCGCCCTGCAACACCTGCCACAAGCCAAATCTCCGGGAAGTGATGGGTTCCCTCCTGAGTTTTATCAAGCATTCATAGGTACATTTCCCCCACTCTTGCTACAGGTTTATCTTGAGGCATTTGAAACCGGAGTTCTCCCGCCGAGCATGACACAAGGGGAAAATATGCATGATTCTGAAGCCGGGTGGGGACCCTCATGAGCCTTTCCATATCGTCTGATCACGAGGATCAACACAGATATCAAAATCCTTTGTAAGCTTTTGGCCTCTCATTTAGGCCCATACATGACTTACTTGATACATGAGGATCAGTGTGGCTTCATACCAGGACGAAACACGGCCATGAATTTGCGGCGGCTGAACCACATTTTGCATGAGGTGTGGGATCGGGAGGAACACCTAGTATTAGTATCCATTGACCTTGCCAAGGCGTTCGACATGGTGGACTGGGGATACCTTCTTGAGGTCCTGTGCGCTGTGGGGTTGGGTCCCAACTTCTGTCGCTGGATTCCAATCCTATATACAGCTCCCCGCGCAAAGGTAAAGCTAGGGGGCGCGAGATCAGAGGAATGGCAATTGGGAAGAGGCACACGTCAAGGGTGTCCTCTTTCGCCCTTATGGTTCGCCCAGGCCATAGTGCCCTTTGCGGTCCAGGTCCAGGCTATCATGAAAGACTGGGGAAATAGAGAAGGGAACACAAGTCATATTATTTCCTTATATGCTGATGACGCCCTGTTCTATTTGGCTTCTCCTCGGGAAGCCCTGCCGGTACTGTTACACCAGCTAGATTGGTTTAGAGAGGTCTCGGGACTGCAACTTAATTGCAGTAAGTCCCTGAACTTCCCGCTGGCGAGGCTGACCTCAGTGCCCCCCGGAGGATCTCCCAGACCTCGGGCTGCGCTGGGAATAGAAAGGGTTTTGCTACCTTGGGATGCAGGTGGCACCGACAGACACACAGGCGATGACCCAGAATGTAGACGGCATAATTGCTTCATTCCGGCAGTCAGTATCCTTTTGGAATACCCTGCCACTTTCATTGATGGGCAGGTAGGCCATCTCTAAGACGGTGATGCTTCCTAGGACACTGTACGTTCTCCAGAACTCATTATGTCCATTGTCGCCACGGGTTTTTAAAACTCTTAACACCTTACTTATGTCTCTGCTTTGGGCGGGCCGGCGCAGTAGGGTAGCGCTCAACACTATCGTTCGTAGCTATGAAGAGGGTGGTCTGGAAGCTCTGCGCTTCGACTTGTACTATTACGCGGCACAGCTACAACCTGCGACACGTTGGTTTTCAGACGCAGACAATTGGGAGAAACGCCTCCTCTCTGGCAGGGTAGATACTCAGGCGTCAGGCGCTCAGAGAAGCACTGATGTAGGACAGGGGGTCAGACGTGTCTCTTCCCTATGTCGTACGACACACAACTGGTATATCGCAGCGGTTTGTGGAAAAAGTCTTAACAAAGGCACCCTTTCATAGGGAGCTCCCGATCTGGATACTAGCCCCTTCATAGATATGGGAAAACACGTGTCATTTCAAATTTGGAGGGAGGGTGGGTGTGAAGTTCTTGCCGATCTTTTTCCCAACGAGACCTTCATCACTTACGAGCAGGCGGAGGAAAACTTTGGCCTTGGACAGGGCCAATTCCTACACTTCCGGGGAATACAGGATGTGATGAAGCTCACCTGGCCTCAGCACCTGGACATCCCACCTCTGACGCACACTTTAGATGTCATACTCACCTGCGGAGCCGGACGTAAATTGATTTCACTCTTGTATAAGGCGATGAAACAGGACTCATCCCCCCCGGTACCGCCATCTCGGAGGGCCTGGGAGAGGGACCTTGCAACCCAACTAGAAGAGACACACTGGGCATGCAAAGGCTCTCTCACACGCTCAGTCTCATGAACGCCAGGTTTAAGTTGATGCATTTTAACTTCCTACACCGCACTTATTTGACCCCGGTGTCCCTGAAACGCATTTCTGGTGACAGGCGAGATGGCTGCCTTAGATGTGCCGCGGAGAACGCGGGCTTCCTACATTTGGCATGGGACTGTCCACTGGTCCGGCAGTTCTGGTTGGAGGTGGTGGGTAGAACGGTGGCAGTTACTGGCCTTCAGATGACGCCTGATACCCTTGTATTGCTTGCTGGCACTGGTACGGAAACCTAAAAAAAGAAGCTTCAGTATAAACTGCTACAATTTATGCTAGTGTTAGCTAGACGTAGGATAGCTATAACTTGGATGGGGCACAGGGCCTCAGAAGTGCCCATCTGGCTTAAAGACGTGCGAGAGTGGTCCATGCCTGAAGAGGACCACATGAAACTCACCAGAAGGGACGAGAAGTTGCAAGAAGATTTACTAGCCTGGCGGGCCATGTGTGTCTCTGGGTTGACAGAGTGGGAATTGTCTACGCAAAATGTAACGGACAGCGAGGAGAGTGATTTGGATATCGGCGGTGGACCCAATCATGACAGGGAGGGGGAAGGTTGACCCTGATAATGTACGCTTTGATTTTCAGCAAAGGGCCCGGAGTTCTTCCTCACTATGATATGAGTATGAATGATTTCTCCTTTCCCATTGTGTCTTTCCCTACTGGATGCTACCTCTTGCACTGTACGCCATTAATGTTGTCAATGATATGCTTTCATATGCTGATTTGAGGCCAAATTGTTTTCTTTCTGTATTAGCATTTTGGAAAGTGAAAAATAAAGTCTATAAAAAAACTCTTAATCTGACCTAAAATGTCTGTAAAACTACAATAAAAAGAGAGAACAGACTCAGGAGGATGCAGAAGCAAATATATTGAAACCACATATTCATTTCAATTTGGGACAACCTGAGGGTGAAAGTACAGAAAAATCAGCAGACCTTTGTATCTGGAACTGTACCATTCATGCTACCCTGATGTATTGGCTCCAACTTGCTGGACTGCATCTAGAAGTATTCACCCTAAATTATCTTACCCCCTGTCATCACCAAGAATAATCTCTTCTTCCTGCACTCTTCAACATCTACCTCATCTGGCCACAAACCTCTTTCTTGCATCTACTACTACCTGGACAACACTCAACTTGTAATCCGAATCAACAATGCACCTTGTGACCAATGCTCCCTCCTCATCCGCTGCTGCCTTGAACTGGGTGAACGATAAAGAAAGTGATCATGACCTATGGCTGGCTCTTTGGTGCCACGCGTGCCCATCGGCCTACCACTCCACCATATCTACCCCAACACACGGACACTATCATCTAGTTAACTCAAATCAATTTTGTGCTGAGATCCTGCTTCTAGATGTGGTAATTTCATGCTTGGACTAAGCAAGTGTGCTATACCTTCATCGCCCAGACTACCTTCTAGGCTGTCTCCACCATCTACAAGTACCATAGTCAAGCTCCAGCTCCAACTTCACAACTGCAACCTCATCTCTTCAGTTCTACACTTCCTGTCTGGGCTCGTAGTAGCCTCAAGAGTATATTTCAATGCACTGTACATCATCTCCACCGCTACCCCCTTTTAGATTCTTTCATTACTCCCCCTCCCCCCACAGCACATAACTTGTTTCCGCAAAGAGCACGTAAGTGGAAGATACTCCTGCAATGCTGCCTCTATCTTGTGGAATGGCCAGCCAGCGAACAGCCACTCCACCAGGAACAAAGCACTGAAAATCTGTCTCTTCCCTGCCATTCATTTCAAGAACCAGAGACCACCTAATAAGACGGTAGCCCACCCGGCCCATGATCCACGCCACCTGAGATCCACCTAGACATTCACCTTCTCAGACACTTCCCACCTCTGCTGTATACAAGGCTCCCACAGCCTGCCACGTGCAAGCTCGGAGTCGTCACCCAACCAAATGGCATCCATGGACCAGCATTATTATTATTATATTTAAATTTATAGAGCGCACAGCTACCCGGAGGTTTCCCGGCACTAGGGACCTAATGAGGGAGTGTACCAGCCAAGAGACTCAAGAAGAGAGCAGATTATTGGTTAAATAACCAAGTTTTAACCTCCCTGCGAAACTTAAGATAGCAAGGTTCAGTTTGCAGGGCAAGAGGAAGGGAGTTCCATAAGGAAGGGGCCAAACAGGAGAAGGAGCGGCCACCCATTCTGACTCTTTTGATCCTAGGGACCTGGAATCTATGCTGGTTGGATGAACGAAGGGTGCGGGGCGGGCAGTACTGGTGAACTAATGATCTCAGATAGAGTGGTGCCCTGCCAGCATTGATTCTGTGCATAAAACAGAGGGCCTTAAATTTGGAGCGGCTTTCTATACGGAGCCAATGCAGGCTTCGTAAAGAAGTGGAAGTGGGAAATTTGTTAGGAAGTTTGCAGAGCAGTCGGACTGCCATATTCTGGACTGTCTGTAGCTTACGGGTCACTTCCTTGCATGCCCCCAGGAAGAGAACGTTGCCGTAGTCCAGTCTGGAAGTAACTAAGGCCTGGACCACGGTTTTCTGAGTCTCCTGAGGGAGCATCCAGATAATCTTTCTAAGCCACTTGATGATAGTGATGCATGTGGAAGAGGTTTTAATCACGTGCTGCTTCATGGACAGTTGATCGTCAAAGATGATGCCAAGATTTCGTGCTGTTCTAGAAGGGACGGGAGGTGGGCCCATTTGCGCCGGCCAGTGGTGGGGACCCCATAAGGTAGTATTGTGGCCAAACAGAAGAAGCTCTGTTTTCCCCCCGTTCAATTTTAATTTGTTTTCATGCATCCATGTGGCGATGTTGCTGAGTCCGACACAGAGGGATGATGGAGAGGAGTGATGACCCATAGAAAGAGAGTAGATGATCTGAGTGTCATCGGCATACGAGTAGATGGAGAGCCCAGCTTGCTCCGCAATGGTGGCCAGTGGTCTGACATATAGGTTAAAAAGTAGGGGGCTCAATATGGAGCCTTGAGGGACGCCATGAGCAGATTTATGAATTTGAGAAGCCGATGAAGAAGAAAAAACTTGAAAAGTACGGTCTGAGAGAAAGCTCGCAAGCCAGTTGAGGGCTGAGCCATTGATGCCAGATGACTTCAGAGCTTTCAAAAGGATGGGATGGGAAACCGTGTCAAACGCGGCACTTAAGTCTAGCAATATAAGTGCCACGGTTTCCCCTTTGTCCACTCAGCATCGAATGGTCTCAGAAACCCCCAACAGAGTTGATTCAGTCGAGAAGCCAGACCTAAAACCGGACTGGGAGTGGTGAAGAAAGTTACTAGATTCCACGTGATGAGTAAGCTGTGTGTTGATGTGGTTCTCCAAATTTTTGAGAGAATCGGAAGGAGTGAAATGGGACGGAAGTTGGATGGGTTATTAGGGTCAGCATTCGCTTTTTTTAATAGGGGCACTATCATCGCATGTTTCCATGCAGAGGGTACTTTGGCTTCACTGAGAGAGGTATTGAGTAACTCCAGGATGAGGTTAAAAGAGGAAGTGTCCAAGGCTTGTAGAATTTGTGGGGGGAAAGCATCCAGTGGGGAGCCAGATTTGATATTACCAATAATGTCAAGAAGTGTAATGCTGGTAAGGGGGTCCCAGGTACAAATCTGCTGTGAGGGGTGTATGTCCTCTGATGACTCGGATGCAGAGGAGATTGCAGGATCCGGTGACACAAAGGAAGGGTGGAGGGTGGTCGGGCCTCCAAAATCAGTGTAAATGGTGTCAATTTTGGAAATGAAAAATTCTGCCAAGGAGTTGCATTGCGATTTGTCATGGCATGGGGCTTTGGGCTCTGGAAGTTAACAACCTAGGCGGAAAATTGTTTTCAAAAAATTGCCTACCCAATGGCCACAGGACAAAAGTGAAAAAGTGCAGTTTCCAATAAAGTAGTACTATCTATATATATACTAAATAAATTTTATTTTTAAGCAAACCAATATAAAAAATGCATATATTTCAATACAATAAAATTACAATTCATAAAAAACAAATTAACAATAAAAAACACATAATGTTTTCTTTTACAAATTGCGAAAGATGGTGTGTCTAGTTGTATGTCAACGCGTTTCGGCGTCCAGCGCCTTTATCAAGACAGAAGACACTTTTCTGAAAATAAAAACATATTTTAGTACAAAATATAAACAGAGTAAAAACCTACTTCCCTATTTCAAAGTTAACCTTTATCATGTTACTACAAATGAAATATTACAATTTTTAAAAAAAGGAAACTGCAAGGAAATGAATTATTTTGTCCTGTTATAATTGGCAATGTTTTATACCTCAAAGATGAAGGCAGAAGTTAGCGTTAGCCTCTACTGTAGCTCACGAATTCATGCTTTCATAGTTTATTTTAAAAGATAATTCAAGATTTCTGATATATCATGGATGCAACCATTATGTCATATCAACTCAGGTACACATTTCATACAAGCTTTTTGATCTATCATTGATGAAACCATTATGTCATATTAACTCAAATACACATTTTCATAAACTTTTAATGCTTTCTGCCTTCTAATTATGGGAGTCGAGTATACAATAGTGATAGGTACAGTTTACCAAAGATGTAACATTGTATCAAGTCGAAGAAGGCACACATTCCACTAGATCTTCCTGTTGACATTTTGCTGCTATTTACACTTTAGTCAAGGGGAATGGATTTATGTTATTCAATCAAACCTTATGCACTACTTGCATAAAATACATATTGCTTAATGAGATTATGACATGAAGATTATAAATATTATGCCTCGAATAAGAAACTGACCAATACCTAGATAAACAGCACAATTACTCTGAATAAAGAAAACTAATGTTTAGATCAAGTAAATTGGAGATTCACTGTAACAGTATGATTCAGGTGTAATAGAACTCTCTAAATAAACAGCACAATAGCTTTCAAATAAGAAAAAAGGAAAACAGATATTTATCCCAAGTAGGTTAGAGGTTCATTGTAACAGTGTAATTTAAAAGATGGAAAGGGGCTCTCTAACTATGTTTAGCTCCATATCCGTTTGTCTGTGTAACAAGGAACTTTTTTTATGAATTTCTTCAGAGGCTGTCATTATATATCTGGTGAAAAGCACTTTTTATTTATCTAAACATTCAGGGAATCTTTCTAGTTATTTTTTGGTTCCGCTTACCTGCAGCTGTAAACTGCTCACAAAAAGTTAAAAAAGGTTGTTGATGCTTTATTCTGTTTAGGTTCTGTAAACTGGTTTAAGGATTCACGCAATATTGTCAGCCAAATTCTGCATAATAGCTTTAGCTTGATAACTCGATAAACCTTCAGGAAATAAGGAGGAGAATATTCTAAGATTTACATATTATTTTAGTTTTTGTTTCTAGACCTCTATTTGCTCACTTTTATTCGTAGACAATTTACCTGATTTTAAGGTAACCAGTATTCTACCGCCTCCACAGGATATGATGAGTCGCACTGGGTAAAAAGTTCAAACTTTCAATTGCACCTATATTGAATTTATATATGAAAAAGTGCATGTCAGTTTTGTGGATGTAAAACGGTTACAGCATGTTGTCAACGTATATGAGGCTCTTCTTACCTATTTGTTTAACTAATTCTGTTGATATATGTTTAAATGCTTCTCACGTTGTCCCTGTTATTTCAGTCGTCGGGTTGTCTTATTCCCGTTTTAAAGAAAACCAGCTCTAAATTAGGGGATAAACAAAGTTTAGTGGCGATGCCCTTAATCGGTGAACGATGCCGTTTTGACATATTTAAAGCAAGCGCTTTTCGCATCTGCAGATCGCATTTACGTACCGATATCTATTCTGATTGATGCCTGTAGGCGATTATTCTGACTTTGCTTCAAGGGCGTTGCCTCGCTGCTAACAACGGCCTGAACGGATGGGCGTTTGAAATTTGTCTATATCCTAAAAATAGAAAATTGAGTTAGAATCTTAACTAGCATACGTCTACACTAGACCTCCAGTCTATCAAATTTACGGCCGCGTTTACATACCGGTGATATTTTTCGGAGTTGCGCGTGGAGGCGGTAGTCTTCACTGGACGAATTTCTAAAAGTGTCTAAACAACTGGGTTAAGTCGCGCGCCTTTTTTATGGTAGGTGCGGCCAATTACGAGGCCTCGCTATAATGAAACGCGAAGAAAGATTGTGAGAAAGGGAACTTCTTGCGGTAAAGCAGAATCTGCTTACCGAGTGTTTAGCTAATAAAACTCGAGAAAAGACTATACGAATCGACTCAAGTACTCAACCTTCTCGGCATGTAATTGAAAAAACTCAATGTTCCATGCGATGTAAGCGTTCACTTAAATAATTTTTCTTCGCTTTTCACCATTACAAGGTTGAGTACTTGAGTCGATTCGTATAGTCTTTTCTCGAGTTTTATTAGCTAAACACTCGGTAAGCAGATTCTGCTTTACCGCAAGAAGTTCCCTTTCTCACAATCTTTCTTCGCGTTTCATTATAGCGAGGCCTCGTAATTGGCCGCACCTACCATAAAAAAGGCGCGCGACTTAACCCAGTTGTTTAGACACTTTTAGAAATTCGTCCAGTGAAGACTACCGCCTCCACGCGCAACTCCGAAAAATATCACCGGTATGTAAACGCGGCCGTAAATTTGATAGACTGGAGGTCTAGTGTAGACGTATGCTAGTTAAGATTCTAACTCAATTTTCTATTTTTAGGATATAGACAAATTTCAAACGCCCATCCGTTCAGGCCGTTGTTAGCAGCGAGGCAACGCCCTTGAAGCAAAGTCAGAATAATCGCCTACAGGCATCAATCAGAATAGATATCGGTACGTAAATGCGATCTGCAGATGCGAAAAGCGCTTGCTTTAAATATGTCAAAACGGCATCGTTCACCGATTAAGGGCATCGCCACTAAACTTTGTTTATCCCCTAATTTAGAGCTGGTTTTCTTTAAAACGGGAATAAGACAACCCGACGACTGAAATAACAGGGACAACGTGAGAAGCATTTAAACATATATCAACAGAATTAGTTAAACAAATAGGTAAGAAGAGCCTCATATACGTTGACAACATGCTGTAACCGTTTTACATCCACAAAACTGACATGCACTTTTTCATATATAAATTCAATATAGGTGCAATTGAAAGTTTGAACTTTTTACCCAGTGCGACTCATCATATCCTGTGGAGGCGGTAGAATACTGGTTACCTTAAAATCAGGTAAATTGTCTACGAATAAAAGTGAGCAAATAGAGGTCTAGAAACAAAAACTAAAATAATATGTAAATCTTAGAATATTCTCCTCCTTATTTCCTGAAGGTTTATCGAGTTATCAAGCTAAAGCTATTATGCAGAATTTGGCTGACAATATTGCGTGAATCCTTAAACCAGTTTACAGAACCTAAACAGAATAAAGCATCAACAACCTTTTTTAACTTTTTGTGAGCAGTTTACAGCTGCAGGTAAGCGGAACCAAAAAATAACTAGAAAGATTCCCTGAATGTTTAGATAAATAAAAAGTGCTTTTCACCAGATATATAATGACAGCCTCTGAAGAAATTCATAAAAAAAAGTTCCTTGTTACACAGACAAACGGATATGGAGCTAAACATAGTTAGAGAGCCCCTTTCCATCTTTTAAATTACACTGTTACAATGAACCTCTAACCTACTTGGGATAAATATCTGTTTTCCTTTTTTCTTATTTGAAAGCTATTGTGCTGTTTATTTAGAGAGTTCTATTACACCTGAATCATACTGTTACAGTGAATCTCCAATTTACTTGATCTAAACATTAGTTTTCTTTATTCAGAGTAATTGTGCTGTTTATCTAGGTATTGGTCAGTTTCTTATTCGAGGCATAATATTTATAATCTTCATGTCATAATCTCATTAAGCAATATGTATTTTATGCAAGTAGTGCATAAGGTTTGATTGAATAACATAAATCCATTCCCCTTGACTAAAGTGTAAATAGCAGCAAAATGTCAACAGGAAGATCTAGTGGAATGTGTGCCTTCTTCGACTTGATACAATGTTACATCTTTGGTAAACTGTACCTATCACTATTGTATACTCGACTCCCATAATTAGAAGGCAGAAAGCATTAAAAGTTTATGAAAATGTGTATTTGAGTTAATATGACATAATGGTTTCATCAATGATAGATCAAAAAGCTTGTATGAAATGTGTACCTGAGTTGATATGACATAATGGTTGCATCCATGATATATCAGAAATCTTGAATTATCTTTTAAAATAAACTATGAAAGCATGAATTCGTGAGCTACAGTAGAGGCTAACGCTAACTTCTGCCTTCATCTTTGAGGTATAAAACATTGCCAATTATAACAGGACAAAATAATTCATTTCCTTGCAGTTTCCTTTTTTTAAAAATTGTAATATTTCATTTGTAGTAACATGATAAAGGTTAACTTTGAAATAGGGAAGTAGGTTTTTACTCTGTTTATATTTTGTACTAAAATATGTTTTTATTTTCAGAAAAGTGTCTTCTGTCTTGATAAAGGCGCTGGACGCCGAAACGCGTTGACATACAACTAGACACACCATCTTTCGCAATTTGTAAAAGAAAACATTATGTGTTTTTTATTGTTAATTTGTTTTTTATGAATTGTAATTTTATTGTATTGAAATATATGCATTTTTTATATTGGTTTGCTTAAAAATAAAATTTATTTAGTATATATATAGATAGTACTACTTTATTGGAAACTGCACTTTTTCACTTTTGTCCTGTGGCCATTGGGTAGGCAATTTTTTGAAAACAATTTTCCGCCTAGGTTGTTAACTTCCAGTGTTTATTTCCCTGACCTAGGGGTACATGTTCTATTAGTGTAAACAGGGAGCCCTTGTTTGATGCAAGTGTATGGGGCTTTGGGCTGACATGATGCGCCCGAAAGTTCCTGTACAACCTTAAAAAGCGTTTTTGGGCGATTTTGTGCCTTGAGTATAGTTAAGTTAACATATTCGGCTTTGGCTGTATAGCAGAGTGAGTGATATTTGGCTAAGGCAGTTTTATAGATCTGCTTGGAATCTGCGTCGTAATGTATACGCCACTTGCGCTCAAGGTTTTTGCAGGTGGTTTTCTCCTTTTTCAGCGAGTCTGTAAACCATGGGGCAGGGGGGTGGTGCAGATTGTATTTGTGCTTACGCTGAGGTAGACACACGTTAGCAGCAGAAGTTAGCCAATCATGAATGACAGCCTCCTCCTTGATACTGGTGACATTTGTGAGGGGCCTGGTGTCCTCAAGATAGGAGTTAAGTTTATTAACATTCAATTTTTTCCAGTTTCTGGATATTTTTGGTTCAGTGGGGATTACTGGGTTTTTAGAAAAACGATAAATAGTAACGGAAAAATCTACCATATAGTGGTCTGACCATGAGATGGGTAAGGGCGGCCTACATGTTATCGTGTCTAAGTTGGAGAATATAGGGTCCAGTAGGTTCCCGGCCTTGTGAGTAGGGCCAGAGTTATGTAGAGTGATGTTCAATGCCGCTAAGTCCTGCATAAGATTGGTGCTAATGGAGCAGGATGTATTGTTCAAATGTAAATTCAAATCCCCGACGATCAAGAAGTTGCTGGCATTCAGGAGTAAAGGTGCTACGTGCTCAGGAAAGGCAGTGGCCCAGGTACAGGCTGGGCCAGGTGGGCGGTAGATGAGAACTCCAGAGAGGGTGAAGTTAGGAGATATCAAGAGTTTAAACAAGCCAGCTTCACTGTTTGGCATATCCAGATCCTCCCATTTACAAGAATATGTTCTGTAGAAGACTATAGCTATCCCACCACCCTCTTTTCCCACTCGATTTTTACCTATATAGGTATAGTTATCGGGGAGGGCAGATGCTATGTCGGGGGCAGAGCTGTCATTTAGCCAAGTGTCTGTAAGAAATAGAGCAGCTGGTTGGGAGGAAGTGAGTAGGTCAAAGATGTCTCTCTTGTGTTTGGGTAATGACCTACAATTTAAACTGACAAAAGAAAATTCTTGAAGGGGGTCTAAATGTTTAGACATTAAGTGACGCTGCGGAAAGTTACATGTGGCTATGTTGATTTGAGAGGGAAGAGATAAGAGGGAAAGGTTGCAGTCTGGGCAAGTGGTTGGAGCCTGATGACAACACAGGGGTGAGCTCCATAGGCAATGTGGTGGCCTAAGGCTTAATAGAGCATCTCTAGAGTATGTAAGAGTTACCCTACGATGTTTAACGGGCGAGGGATAGGCCCCTGGTCCCCACCATCGCGCCCGCTGCGCGCGTCCGCTGCGCGTCGCCCAACACATCGGTTAAGTAGGGAGGCGGCAGTCTGGAAACTAGAACGCTCCCCCCTTCCGCCGGAAGTGAGCAAAGAGAGCAAAGTGATAGAAAGAAATCCCTCCACACAACGAGCTCGGCTCGGGGTGGAACGGGGAGTGGGAGGTACACAAGCGAATCCAGTGACTGATTCCTTCCGCCCATCCTTCAACCCCAACCACCCATACCAGTAGTCAGTGCAAAGAGGCCATAACAATGGCGAGTGTACAACTTTAGAAAAGACTACTAAATCCAGTGCTGTAAGTGCAGGTGTCGCTGAGGCTACAGAGACAGGATCACTGAAGGGACCCCTCATGACATGGGACCACTTGGCTACTATGTCTGTGTGAGTGTGCCACACTGTGCAGAGATTCCAAACTGTGGTATAACACCTAGATGCAGCTCACCCAGTAGAGAGTTCTCAGGCCCTTCCATGTTAGGTGAGAGTCACTGATCCAGTCCTGATTTTGCATTGCATTCTGCTACTTGTAGTTCTTGATATAGAACAGGAAAGTGTAAACATGAACTGTAAGTCGCTGAATGTAAAGGAAGCAGAAGACCTGGATAAACTACTTAATTCCTGGTTGAATGAAAGCCTCAGAATAGATAGGATACACTGGGTGGGTTACCATGTAGCCACTTTTTTCCACTCAATTTTCAGTCATGGGCTTTTAAGATGCAAACCATGGCTTTCGGATTTCAGAGTCGAAATCAGTTGAATGTAAGTTAAACAACGCTACAATACATACTTTACATAGAATCCCTTTGGGGGACTGGGTTACATAAAACTCCAGGGCTGCAAACTGTCCCTGCGACGACATGGAATTAAGTCACCACTCACCAGCCTTAATAAGTCGGGGAATTCTGGGAGTTGTAGTATTGGTTCAGTTAAATTAAACTGTCGGATTGACACCCCTGAAATCAATAGAGAGCTAAAGACACGACACGTTGTCCTGGTGCCACCACCTGGTAAACCGACGCTGATTCTGCGCACATTTGTGAACTAAACATCTCCTTAGGGTTGTTAATGTTAATTAAGGACGCACCTGTTGGCGTTCGGCCTGGGTTTCTGCCCTTTTCCTTCCGCCTTGTTTTCTAAGTACATTTGACGGCCCCAATCCTATTTTGTTTTGTGGAGGAAGAGGAAGGGGTTTCTTTGTTGAGGGGTCCGTGCTTCAATCACATTTCAAGTGAAGCACCGTTCGTACGTGTTGCAAAATGTGCAAGGCTGGTGTAAGTGTCTCGTGCCTCGGCGCAGTCAGCAGGAGGAGGGAGGCGCCTGCCTCATCCCTGTCAGCGTTCAATCAAGGCAGATGGGTTACAGCTGTGACTGCCAGCATGGGGAACCGGCTGCTTCCAGTCACGAGGGGAGGAGCGCGAGACGGCGCGAAGGCGAGAGAGAGGCGGCA
The DNA here is from genome assembly GCF_964261635.1 of Lissotriton helveticus. NCBI lineage: Eukaryota > Metazoa > Chordata > Amphibia > Caudata > Salamandridae > Lissotriton > Lissotriton helveticus. The sequence goes on from NC_136065.1 coordinate 1,970,031,486, forward strand.
TGGAGGGGGAAATGCCGGCAGAAGGGGTGGAGTGAGAGAGCAAGAGAAGGCGAGCAGGGAGGTAAGAGGAAGGAAGTGGAGAAAATGAAAGAGAAGCAGAAGAGAGGTAAAACAGAGAATAACATGAGGAAAGAAGTAGAGTGAAGGATTGGGCTTAGGGAACGGGCAAAGGGTACAGGATGAGGAGAAAAGTGGCCGATGGAGGAGGTGACAGAAAGCGTAGAGCGGGAGAGATGCGCAAAGAAGAGACAATTATGGGCAGAAGGTGAGAAGGAAAGAGAGGGGAGAGGTTGAAGTAAAGGAGTGAAGATACAATGGATGAGAACGAGCTAATTTCACTGATTTAAATGGGCAAGTACTGTCTGGTACTGAGTACTTGTATTAGTTTCATTTGAAAGGTAGACTACCTGCACTTCTCAGCGCTTCTGCAATACATTTAATGGGAGAGTACAGACACTTCTCAGGAGCACAAAGGTGCTCCATCTAGAGAGTGCCTGCACTTCTATATTTCCATTTTAAGCACTGGCTAATATTATAAGGTCAATACCAGGTCAATATCTAACCCTGCAGAGCCCCCCTTGTGCCAGTCTACGTGTGCCCAGTTGCCAGGCTGCAAACGACAGTAGTCTCACTACAGATAGTCTGAAACTAAAGCTACAATTTTATGCGCTTTGTGCCAGTATACTAAACATTTAACAAGTGACCCTTCGCATGCTTTCCTACAATGGAAGTAACACGCTGGTAAGACACTAAATTCCACATAAAATGGTGTTGCAGGTTAAAAATTCAAGATCCAAACTCTAAAAGAAATAGCTTAATCAATGCTTGTTCAAGATTTCTTTTAGTACTAATCAGCCGGTGGGTGCCAGGTGGCCTCAGCGTTTAGCTGATTTTGAGTGCTCCGTTTCTTAAGGTTTAATTTATAATTCAATATTGTTTGGCCTCCCAAGGGCTTGGGTGAGCCAAAAAGTTTTAATAAAGTCAAAGCTGCTCCGAACACAGGCCTCCAACATATCTTGTCCATGACCCCACAAATCCTTAAGATGTCACTGAGGAGGATGGAAATATGGAAGGAGAGTGCTCAGAACAGACCAGACCCAGTCGTGCTCCAGATGTTTTTGCATATTTGTTTTTGGCTGCAAAGTGAGTTGTTCTGACTGTATGAGAAGCGTTCATTCTAATTCTATGTGGAAGAATTAATCTTAGCTTACAGCGGGCAGTATTCTCTTGTCACGCCTCCACTCTTGCTGCAAATGGTCCAGGTGCATTGGTGCAGATGTGCTCATGGTAGGCATGGAAGGCCCTGGTACCATTTAAACAGAGCTCTGAATTATAAAGGCTGTGTTTTTGCTTTGCATTTCAGCACTTGTAACACTTAAATTATAATGGTATAAACAGGACTACAAGCCCCAGAATTCAAAGCAAACCTTGGACTTTATGAGATTCTCACAAATGGACCAGGTAAACATAAGAGTTCTGTGTTACAGCGGATCAAACCAATATGTAGGGTCAAGTAAGGATCTGTTTTTGCTCCTCCTATTCTCACTGTCTACTTCGCAGACTGTGCTGGGGAGGTGGGAGGTAAATATTGTGACCTGAAGTAGGGGAAACAGCAGTCCCCCCTCTGTGTGACTGACTCAACAACGTTAAGGAGGTGGTGAACGGTATCACCTTAATTTTTGGATGCCAAAAAGCAAAGATGTGCCACCCCGAACCCAGAGATGGGGAATGTTCCTGAAATAACATAACTATAACGTTATCCACAACCAGGTTTAGGAGATAAACCCTGATATATGTCCAAGTACACTCTAGAACCTATGACTCTACCACCGTACTGAAGGATACCTGAATTTTCAGCAAAACTCAAACAAGCAGCGAGCTGTATCAATTCAACAAGTCTTAGATACCACCAAACTATCACTTATCAAACAACTGCTAGTGTCATAAAAGTGGAGGTTGGTCAGCACAAAAGACAGTGCCTCATGATACAAATGCAAAGCACAGTGGTCATAGAGGTACACTTTAAGCACAGCACAACACAACACATCTTCCCCAGTAAAAGCAACAAACTCTTGTTACAAAAAAATTAACAAAAAAAAAAAAATATATATATATATATATATATATATGTACATTCTTTAGATTATGAAAATGAATAGCATACGTTATATACATACATAATCTCAAAACTTCCTAGGCTTGCCAATAACCCTTCTTAGACCTTCCAAACTGACTTCTTCCCTTCACTCTGGCAACAATGAATGTTCAGCTTTACACTCACAATCCTCTGTACAAGGCACATCTCTATTCTGATTTTCTTCTCCTTCCATGATCAATCAGCAAACAAGCTACCAAAATATGGGACCTGCTGAGCAGTGGCGCATCAACATCCTCTTCATCACAGAGACATGGTTAAACTCCTCATTGGCTCCCCACATCGCTAAGACAATCCCAGCAAGCTACAATATCACTCGATAGGACCGTCTTCACAAGCCAGGAGGACACCCACAGATAACGCCACCTCATTCATGGAAAACCTGCACTTCAAGCTGCAAATCTCTGAAAACTGCACCTGGACCAGAACCCTTGCCTACTGATCACCTGGACCATGAGCCACCTTTACCAACCCCAACACCGACTGCATCACCCTTTTCACCATTGACTCCAAAGCTTGTATTCTCTTCGGTGACCTCAGCTTTCACCTGGAAGACAGAAATTACCTCTGCTCCACAGCACTCCTTGCGCAACATCAGACTCACCCAGCTCGTCTCGACCCCACACATACTGCACAACACACACTGACGACAGCATTAAATACACACCACAAGTAACAGCATCAAATTGAACTCCACCATTCTGGTCACACGGACCGAGCACTCCATCATCCACTTCCAAGTCAACAACCCTACGATGTTCAACATTCCAAGCTGCAGCTGAGGAAAAATCTCAGAAGCAGACTGGCTCAGTGCCCTCAGAACTGATAAACCCAGCCCCACAGATAGCTTTGATAAGGACATCAACAACTGGATCAAGAACTGCGCGGACTCCCTCACACCCATCAAACTCAACAAGCAGGTTTGATCAAACAAGAAAATGTGTGGGACACCAAACAACATAGTAAACAGCTAGAAGGAAATGGAGAGTCAGTCACGACACCACAGGCAGAACTACCTACAAGGCTGCACTCAGACGGTATAACCAGCAAATAAGAGACAGCAACAGAAAAAGCACTAGTTGACTGCATTGAAGGAAGCTGCATGGATATCTTCTCAATCGTCAAGAATTTCACTTTGCCCTCAGCCTCTATCAACAACAACTCTGCAACAATCTAGCCAACTTCTTCCACAACGCCATTGCAAACATCTACAGAAACTTCGCACATCAATCCAACCCCAGAGAACTCGTTGCTAATCTACCCACCACCAACTAAGATGGACACTTGTTGGAATGTATAACCCTCACCAGAAACAACACGGAGGCAATCATGTGGACTGTCCACTCAGGGGCCCCAACAGACCCATGCCCCCACCACATCTACAATCGGGGAACACCACCAATCAGCACCACCATGGCCCACATCATCAATACCTTCATCATATCTACCACTTTCCCGGATGAATGGAAACTTGCAGAAATCAACGACCTCTTCAAGAAGCCCACAACCGACCCGTATCAACTGAGCAACTTCCGACACACCTCCATGCTCCCCTATCCAACTAAAGGGATTGAGAAGGCAATCAACAATCAAATCACAACCCACCTCAAGCTTCACTATCTTTTTGACAACACTCAAGCAGGATTCAGAAAGAATCACAGCACTGAAAAGCACTAATCGAGGTCACCAACGACATTCAAACCATCTTGGACCAAGAAGAAACAGTAGCCTTCATCCTGCTCGCTATCTCTGCGGCCTTCGAAACTGACTCCCACAACACTCTCATCAGAAGAATCCACAAGATTGGCATATAAGGATCTGTTCTCAAATTAATCTGTTCCTTCCACTTGGGAAGAACCCAAAGGGTCAAGCAGCCACTCTTCACATCAGAGACCAAGAAACTAATTTGTGGAGTCCTGAAGAGATTGTCCCTTAGCCCCACCCTATTCAACACATATTTGACACCTCTTGCCAACATTATCCGATCACAAGACATCACTGTCATTGTAGTGTAGTTCCTATATTCCCAATAGGCTCTGCGCATTGGAATAATATATCCTGTAGTTTAGACGTAGGACTGAGGTCCACTAGGTCTCTATCGAATATATTCTACGGTTTGCAGATTTATGCAAATAATGGTGACCATAATGATTAAAACAATACATTTGTTCATAATCTGATGAACCTTCTTGGTATTCATGTTCTGTGAATTTAGCTGACATTCCTAAATCTGTAATCATGTTATTAACAGTTTCAAAGTCCCAATCATCAGAAAATGTGCTGGTGAGACAAAGTCACTCAAAGAAACCTTAAACTGGTGTAGAATCTTCAGCAGTTCCACCGGGCCATAGATGTCATAATCAGTTCTATCCCATGCTATACCACCAGGTATAGGGACGGCTGGGATGTTTACTTATAACAGGTCTCTTCTTTCACGATGAGATGATTTGTGAGGTTTCAGGAGCAAGTTGATTTTCTTACCTGCTGTGTCCATTGTTCTGTATTTTCCATCTATCATCCTTCCCAAACATAACACAAGTATGAGCCAAAGCAGAAGAAAAAGTACACCTAACACAATCCAAAACTCAACCCATGGTGAAACCAGATATGTTTTCTCAAGTTGATGAAAGAGTTCTGTTATTTTTTCTTTGAGAGTTTTATTTGCTGGCGTTGCTTCAAGTTCACTGGGATCCTCAAAGAAGGTATCAAAGTTGATGAAATAGCTAGAGGCAGTTCTGTCAATTGTTGGAATAGCATCAGGATTGTTGGGAAACGTTGGAGCTGCTTCTTCCTTTGTCATATTTGTATAGTCAGAGGCTACATCATTGTAGACAGGTGTTTCATTGACAAACTGTTATTTGGGTATCCAGAGGCACAAGTTCCATGGCTTTGTTGCTTAGTCCTTCTTTTCTTACTGCAGGTTTATCAAAGGTGATAAGTCTTTCAGTTTGAACCTCTTGGATTGTAGCAAGATTTGGTTGTCTGCTACATCTTGGGAGTCCACAGGGCCTACTACTTATTATCGGCCACATGATGTGGTTTGACCAGGACGATGGACACAACTCTGTTCTCCCTTTTACCAGCAAGGGGCGGTAGTAACACTGATCTTGTTCCGTGGATAGCTAAGACAGGTACTGCTTTTCTGTAAGAAGGCCCAAATTCCTTCTTTACCGCGACCTTTTCCATGACTAGATCTCCAATCTTTGGAATCCAGACAGGTCATGCTGGGACAGGTGGTTTTTCTTCAGTGGTCGTTTGCTTCTGCATTGTGTTACTCAGACTTCTTCTTGTTTCATTTAAGTCCTGTAAAACAGCCAAACGATCTTTGACATCAAAGGGTTTTTGTTCCACCACTGAAGTTTGACAATCGAGGTCTTCGATTATCATTCTAGTACCAAATAGTAATTCTTATGGAGTGATTCCCCCCCGAGAATTTCTTGGCAGATTGTTAAGACTACGTTGGACACTTATTAGATGTTTGACCCACCCGTCACCCGAACCTAATACCTTAGCTGTTATGGATTGCTTTATGTCACGTTTTTTTCTTTCCACTACAGCATTACCCTCAGGATGGAAGGGACTAGAATACCACAATGCAACACCCAAGCTAGCCATGGCCTCCTTGTAAGCTCGAGAGCTAAACGCAGGACCCTGGTCAGAATGTAGCGTGCCGATTGCGTATGTGCCGATAAAGACTCGTAAATCCTTTATAACAGTTCTGGCGTCAGCCGAGCGCTGGGGCCACATCCAAATAAATCTTGTCTTAATATTTGTGGGATCGCGTACGTCTATGGCGAAGTCTGCGCATAGAAAGCCTGATGCTGTCTAACAATGGTGTCTGGACTGGGCTGGCAGTACCGTAGTCAGGTACCTGGTGGTTGTCGAAGCTATGATCTTTGTAACAGGTGTCACAGTTAATTCCGAATTTGTAAACTTCAACGCTCATTCCCGGCCACCAGTACATCTCTTCTAATTCTACTAGAGATTCTAAGATCCCTTGATGTCTCCGACCCTCTCCCATATGTGCTTCGTGAACCAAAGCACCTTTCTTGTTCCTGTTTGGAATTACTCTGTCCCCCACTCCAGGGATTCGAGCAAAAGGAACAGAGTTTGCATCAATTATGTATGTATTACCGAGTGGATAGTTTACAGGTAACGCTGCATAGCTACCTTCCATTGAGGCTTTGACTGCTAGCATTGTTTCACCGTCTATTACTCTTTTTGAGAGAGTGATTGTAGCTACGGAAGCCGTTTGCACAGCTGCATTCGCGGCTTCATCAGCCAATGAATTCCCTGCAACGTGAACGCCATAACACTGATGACTCAGTGTATGAATCACGTGAGTCTTTTGTAGTTCTTAATGTAATATAACTACTTGTTCCCAAAGCATTTTATGCTTGATTGTGCCACGTTTTGTATTTTTGAAACCGTTTTGAACCCAGTTCTGCAAGTGCTTGTTGTAAGATTCAACGCAGAAATATGAATCGCACACTATCAGTGTGGGGAATTCGCGATCGGTATTTTCAAGCGCCATCTTGAAAGCCTGTAGTTCAGCTCGCTGAGCTGTACAGTCTCCGAGTGATTGAGTTTTATTGACCATAGGTCTTAATTCAACTTCGCGCCAACGACCTTTAACTATCGCGCACGCAGCACTATAGGTTTGTTTACCCCCAATTGCGGGCTGTGCTGATCTGTCTTTATAGATTTTACATCTGTAATGTTCTAGAGGCAGAATCTCGGTCGGCAGAGGACATTCGTATTGGTATTGTAGGAATTCTTGTGTCTTCAAGTAGGGGTCAAAGACGTATTCAACGTCTGTTGCAGCAAGAGAATTAACCCATTGTATCCATCTCGGATGTAAAGCTTTAGCATTGGGAATGCTTGCTTTTGTCACTGCCTCTAAGGCAGGTACAGGTGTAACGATCATTATGCGTTTACCCTGTGCGAGAGCTGTCTCTTTTGCTACTGCAGTTTGAACCGCTGTCAGAATTTTTTCTGTAGAAGTGAATTTTAATTCAGCTTGTGTGTACAAGTGTGATTTGTATGCTATTGGTACCTTTTCACCTTCATTAAAGGTCAGGTATGTGAATCCGCATCTCCCTGGGATTAAGCCTGGGCGTAGTTTGCGTAGCAGCACTACACGTAACTTCACGTAGTATATTTTAAACTTCGCTTACGTCTGCATAGTAGCTGATGACACTGTGTACTTGTCTGTACTGTGCAAAAATTGCAAAATAATAGCTAAAAGTTTCCTGTACATGACCAGATTTGATATAATAAGTATTACTATCTTTATATGCTAAAGTGCATATAGTACTTTCACATTGGTGAAACTGAAAATTTATCAAGCAGTGGGAGATGTGATGATTTTGGGAGCCTCCCTAACCTAGGGAGAGTACCAAACAGATGCCTTGAAAACAAAAAAGCACATCTTATTGAACAATTTAGTTGTGGTCCCATCCTCTTAGGACAAACCCAAACACAGTTATTGGCAAAAAAACATTCCCAACCAAAGGCCCTGCAAAGCATTATGGGATGAGATTAGCAGTGAATATTATATAGTATACAATATCAAAAGAATTCTACAAAGAGCTGCAGTTCACCTAGTTGTTACTAGATGTCCCTCACGAGTCAAATGCAAAGCATTGAAATTATTCTTACATCAAGCTGCAGTTCCACTGGTCGTCCCTAGATGTCCCTCACGAGTCAAATGCAAATGCTTGATGAAAGGGTATCAATGGTTTTGCATTTGACTCGTGAGGGACATCTAGGGACGACCAGTGAAATGCAGCTTGATGTAAGAATAATTTCAATGCTTTGCATTTGACTCGTGAGGGACATCTAGTAACAACTAGGTGAACTGCAGCTCTTTGTAGAATTATTTTGATATTGGATACTATAATATTCACTGCCCACTGCTAATCTCAACCCATAATGCTTTGCAGGGCCTTTGGTTGGTATTGTTTTTTTGCCAATAACTGTGCTTGGGGTGGTCCTAAAATGATGGGATCACCACTGAAGTTCAACAAAATTTGCTTTTTGTTTATGCTCTTTGTGTTCAAGGCATCTGCTTGGTGCTCCCCCTAGGTTAGGGGGATCCCAAAATCATCATCTCTCTCATTACCTGATGTTTTCATTGTAAAAGTTCATTTTTGTGAAATGGTTATATGCTTTTAAGCATGTAAAATTGCTTTTTCAAAGCATCTGAGAATATTGTTGATTTAGATGCTACATTATGTGTTTAAGCACAGTTTAGGTATTGTACCAAATGTTTTGCAACAGGAGTTTAAGTGTCTGTAATCCAAAACTAGACAATATGAATTGACAGGGGCATGTTTCAATCACCCCTTGTGTGAGAAAGTGCCATCTTTCTTGCCTTGGTAGGCCCCCACTTTTTTCTGAACTGCTGATGTGCTTTGACTGAGTGTGCCCTGGGTCCCTGTCCATCAGGTACCCAGGGCCTGGGTTCCTTCCCTAAAAACAAAAACTATGCAGAAATAAAATACCCAATTGGCATCTCTGGCCACCTGTTAGCCCCTAGTAAATGGTACCCGAGGTACCCAGGGCATGGTGACCAGAGAAGACCCCTGAGGGCTGCAGCACTGATTGTGCCACCCTCAGGGGCCCTGTACCCTGGCACCCACACACTGCCTTTGCAGGCTGAGTGCTTAAGTACCGAACCAAAACAAGAGTCGACATGGCACACATCCCTGTTTGCCATGCCCACAGAACCCACTGCCCTGGCATACCTCAGTCACCCCTCTAGCTGGGTGCCCTATGCCAGAGGTGAGGGCACAGGTGCATGAGCCCTGTGCCCCTACAGTACCCAGGGCCATTCCTGGGCACTGTAAGGGCAGTGATGCCATTAAGACTATATGGTGCTGGGAGGTTGTCATTACGAACTCCACAGCACCATAATGGCTACACTGAAGACTGACAAGTTTGGTATCAGACTTCTCAGCACATTAAACCTGCACTGATGCCAGTGTGGGATTTAATGTAACCTGCACGGGAGGGCAACTTAGAGATGCCCTCCAAAACCCGAACCTACAAACCACGTCTGGGCTGAGTGGCTGCAGAGGCTGCCACACAGCAGACATGTTGCTGGACCCCTGGGTGGAGAGCCCCCGCTCTCCTGGGTCTGCAACAAAGCACATCCTGGGTGAGGTGCTATGTCTCCTCTCCCAGGATGGCCAGGGGGAAGCTTCAAAGGCATACCACCTCTGAGAGCTTCTCCAGACCATTTGCTGTACCCAGCAACCAGCCCCCCACCAGTCCTACCCCCATTCTGGCGGGAAGACTGGCGGGAAAAACTACGTCAGGAAGGGGGGTGTGCCAACCTATGCCAACTCCACCCCTCAGGTGAAGGAAGCGAGGTGAAGCACGACCCTCGGGCTCCAGCCATCTTGTAGATGGGGAGTCTTGCCCAATCCCAGCTATGCTCCTGCCCCCCTCCCACAGGAGAGGAGCAGGCTAGGGGGTCAACTCACCCCAGGACAGGGACCCATTGGCCCCTGCCCTTGCCCTACCTGTAACACCCCTAAATGTAGTATTTAGGGGCTCCCTGAACCTTCCTTCCTCAGATCCCGATACCAAAAAGAAGAAGATAAAGGAGAAGAAGACCCGCCGCGCAGCTGCTAACAACAACAGGACAACAACAACTGACTTGGCCCCAGCCCTACCGGCCTGTTGATCCTGGAACCTGCTCCTGCCTAAACCCGGCAACCTCCGCGGACAGCAACCTTGGGAGACCCAGAGGACCTGCCTGCCTCGACTCTCTCGAAGATTGGGACTCCCTACAGCAGAGGCTCTGCTGCAAGCACCCATCTGGTGCCAGCCAGGAAGCTCACTCTGGTGCAGAGCCCACTCTGCACCAGCCGAGCCCGGTCCGGGCCAACCCGAACCAAGTCCACGAGGACGTCCCCCCGGCGACTGGGACCCAAAGTCCAGTGCCCAAAGACCCTCTCCAAAGAACCAGCCGACACCTGCAGACTCAGAACCAGGGGCCACCCCAACCGCGACCAGCCGAGGGTAAGCTTTTCCGACACCCAAAGACACCCCTGCACCCGGCGCCATCCAGCCCCCTGTGCCTCCCTTTGGGGTACCTACCTGTGCTCCAAGATCCCAACTTACCTCTCGAAGTGCTGGTCGCCCCTGGAGATTCTCCGAGCCTGCAACCTTTTTCCCTTTTGCAAAATCCTCATTGGATAACATTGAGCGTCCGAAGGCTCAAAAGCACCCTGCACCCATCCGCCCGAGTGCCGCTGGCTGTGACCCCTCTGTCCTAACCTACTTCCCCCCTTGCCCTGAGCAAGTGACCAGGAGCCCAGCTCCCAGAACTGCGTGGCCTGCAAGCCAGCAGCCACCAACCGGCGGCTCCCTTTCCCTCATTGGATACCATTGGGCCTACCTACCTCTGCACCCGGCCGCCCCTGTGCCGCTGAGGGTGAACCAACTGTACTTACCTGACCCTGAGGGACCCCTGAGTCTATGCCCAGAACCTTGACTTCATCAACCAAGTACTCACCTGGAAACCAGTAATTCACTTACCTGCCATTGGATAACATTGACCCATTTTGACTCGAAAATCTTGTAAGTGTGAAGTTTTGAAAATCGAAAATATTCCTATAAAATCAGCCAAAGTCCAAAATCGAAAGTACTCACATGTGATCAGGGGAGAAGCCAATACTGTACCTTTCAGCCCAGTACTGAACCGCAAAAGTAATCCCTAGCGGGTTTACTAGTAACCTGTATTTTCTCCATAGGAACCCATTGTCTGCTTTTCTATGACATTTCTTCTGAGTGTCTACTTTTGAAAACTGCAAATATTCTTTAAAAATCGTACGAAACACTGAAACGCAATTACCTACCTGTGTTTAGTTAAGCCCCCAGTGCTGGGTTACAAAAGTAACGCGAACGTACTTTACCTTCAACCTGAATTTCCTCCCATTGAATAACAATGTCAGATTTATCTTGAAAAGTTTCTAAGTGTGAACTTTTAAAACAGTTTTATATTCATGAAAATTCATCACTGTAACTAAAACGCTTTTGTTAATCTGGTTTCAGCTTAGACCACAGGACTGAATCTTAGGTCTAGTCCTGGAACTACCAAAGTAATCCGTAAAGTAATCAACTGTATTTACCTATGAAAACCCTTTGAGCTCAATGCTAGTGTGTGATTCAGAACTGTGTTGCTTACTACCTTTACTGCAACTATTGTGTACACAAACTTTATTGCTTCCTTGCAAAGTATTTATATGAGAGTACTCATATCGAGAAAAGTATATTTTTTTTATAACTGTTGGTTCTAAAAATAAAACAACTATATCTGTGGATATAAAAACAATTGGCCTGGAGTTCAGTCCTTGAGTGTGTGAAACCCTTTGCTGAATGAGTGTGTACAACAAATGCTTTACACTGTCCTCTGGTACTGCCTTAGTGCTCGACCAAGCTACAACTTTGAAGAGTAAGGTCAGTTCTGACTTTAACCTCTGTTATACCTCTGGGGTTGGTGGACTCTATACACACTGTACGTCTTTCTAGTCCAGTATATATAGAGCCACTTTCTCACACCTTGGTATTCAAGTTGATTTAAAATCTCCCTGACTTGTTTTTTAGCCTCTTGCTTAACTGGATACTGCCCTGTGCAGTAGGTTGATTTTTTAACTGGATTTTATGGTGAGTAGAGTCTTCATCCCATCCCACATGATTTTTATATAATGTTGGAGCCTGGGCCACAGCCCATTTTCTGGCATAGGTCTATTTTTTATGGATAGGAATATGATTTGAGAAGGCTGGCATAATTATCTCTTCGCCATGTGGGCACTCCCTGACAAATTCGGGTGGCCAGTCTTGTTCAGCTAGAAGAATGTCATAACCCTTAGATAGCTTCTCCTAAAAGAGTGCTTTTATTTTTCTAGGTATGTCCCCCTCCATCCGGAGTGTTATTTCATATAACTTGTGAGGTACACTAACCCTGGTGTCGGCAGTTTCAACTTGAATACATTCATTCAAGTCCACTGTCTCCAGATGATCCTTCAGGATCCTGCGAGCTATAGTCACCTCTGCTGCGCTGTCTAGCATTATCTGAACCCACTCCCCGTTCTTGAGTTGTTTCCTCAAGATCCTCGGCATGTCTGATATTTACGCTTGCTACCTTCTTCTTGGTGAATTGAGTTTTCTTATTTTTAGGAACGTGCTGATCGTCTTTGGACTTCACGCGTTCTTCTTTTTGTTCTGATCGTCCTCTCCTCTCGGATTTCTGCGAGGAAGTCTGAAAGGTACGAGAGGAACGTGTATCAGTATCTTGATATCTATCAGGTTTTCTCAAGTGATCCCTATTTCTGAGGTTATATCTTTTTTCAGAGGGCTCCCGTTGTGGAGACCTACCTCCCCGTTGGGGAGATCTTCCTCTGGACTGAGAACGCTTCTCTTTAGGAAGTGTCTGTTTAGTATTTTCCCACTTCTTTTTAGGGGTAGTGAGATTATTTTTAATAAAAATCTTTTCAGGATTTTCTGTTAGTTGGGGTTTTAATGGTTTCCCACCCAAACTATCTCTACCTAGTTCTTCATAAGATTTTTCAAAAATTCTTGCAAGCTCATATGGTTGGTCTGTTATATCTGTTTCTTTTAGCTTTTGGCGGATTGCCACGGATGCTGCTTCACTTTTGATGTTGGCTAATAGTATAGCCGAGACCTGTTTGAAATCTTTTAGTAATTTCATACCAAGATTTAAGGCAGGTTCTGGTCCGTATTCATTTTGAATGTGTCTCAGAACGAATGGTATTACTGCCATGGACGGAACACCATGTGTTTTTGTGTAGATTGAAGCAAAGACTGTACACCAAGTGTCAAAGTCCTCCACATGTGGTGCTATCCCCATTGGTAATCAGATTGTCAGAATCCTGTGTTTCTCATGAGGTGTACTATCAGGGAATACTGCCTCAATTTGAGTTATTTTTTGAGCTAACTAGAACGGAATTTGTTCCCTCTTTGCAGGCAATTTATCAATGACTGACTGTATAGTCTGTGGTGGGATTTTGTTTGTGTTCTCCTGGTGAGGGGTGTGCTGTGGAATCCTCACAGTAGGTTGGACTGTTAAGGTCCACATGACATATTGAACCAATTGTCTATGTATTTTAATTAACTGTTTTAGCTGTACTAACAGTTCTGGACCTGTCATGTTTTCAATGTCAGGATGTGGTGTATATCTGGCTAGTACCGGCCATGTCGCTCCTGGTCTACCTAGTGGCCCGAGCCTGGTTATGTGATTTTCAAGTTGTAGGGCGCCTTTAAACCAGAGCTGATGCTCTTGGTAAGTTAATGGAATTTATTCCGTTGGAGGTTCCTCTACTTTGTAGTAGTGGAACTCGTGTGTCCCTCCATCTGTTGGAGGAAAGTGAATCCATGAATAGAACACTTCTGCCTGCGGATATTCATGTGCCTCTATAACAAATATTACTTTACCACCTCTCGGTGATACTCCATCATTTATGAGTTTGTAAGTTATAGTTTTTCTTACATTTACCGGGATGATTATAGCATCCAGGTCATTCTATAGGAGATTTCTGTCTTCTAAAACTGCTTTAGCTGCAGCTGCAGCTAATTCTTTGTCAGTAATCATTATTTTACTGACTGAGGAGTTTGCAGAACAAGTTTCAAGGAAACAAAGATGAGGTGCACAATATTTTGGAAAACTGTATCCTTCAACGTTGAACAAACCAAAAACTAATTCATAGGATTTTTCGTCCTACTCAGTTTTGGCGGATATTATCCTTTCAGCCACTCCAGACGTCTATTGGAGTATTTTACGGGGAAAAAGGGGTCTGTGTGAAAAGCACGACTGAGTTACTCTAGTATCTAGCGTTAAGTTATCGCCTTACCAAACATTGGGCGCCATGTAGTGTAGTTCCTATATTCCCAATAGGCTCTGCGCATTGGAATAATATATCCTGTACTTTAGACGTAGGACTGAGGTCGACTAGGTCTCTACCAAATCGATTAGACTTAATTGTGAGTGCCAGCTAGCTCAGAGGTCACTAGAAACTTTCTCGAATTCACAAGAAGGGATTAGTGTCTGACAACCGCATAAACATGACAACTTTGTTTCCCAAGAAATCAATCTCTAGAGTCGCGGAAACAATAAATAACTATTTTACTCAGTCAATCATGCATGCTTCGTTTCACCAGAGGTGCTGAGAAAATAGAGAGACGGGTGTTTTCAATAAAAAGTATTTATTGAACAGTCTTCTTTCTCGAGCATAAGAAATGTACTGCTACAATTGTAATACTGGTTATAAAGTACAAGGCATATAATATGATAAGTATTATAAAGTAGTACTGTAAAAGCATGATATGGTTTCAAAGCCATAAAATACATACAGTGATAAAATTATGACTAAAAGTACTCAACTGGTGCTTCTAAAATACGTCTACCCCAGTGTACCTAACCTAAGTCTAGTACAAGGGAAGAAGTAAGTGAGGTGTAGCCTAAGATTACTTTTCTATTCCAAGAATTCTCTTAAGGGTCTAATCAGCTCCGTATCTTGGTTTTAGAATGAAGGAGGTCTTGTATCTCTCTCTCAGGACTCGATTTCCCAGCAACCCGCAAGGGTAGCCTGGAAACACTGGAGCTGGATTTCTCGGCAGGAGAAAATACAGCGTCTCTCAATGCGTCAGCTGGAGGGTCGGCTTCCTTCAGCAATTGCTGCTGCAGGGCATCGGGCAAGTAGTTCGTCGATCTGCTCCAAACCACCGTGTGTTTGTCTGGGCAAATGTAGGCATATTTATACTTTGAAGGTGCCGAGTTTGACGTATGATTGGACATAATAACGTCACTCAAAGACTCAGTTCTTTGGAAACTCCATGATTTCCTAGATAAATTAGTATTCAGGCGAGGGGAAGTCCCTAGCTGCTGAAGGCGGGTTTTTCTAAGAAATCGTTGTTGATTCTTGGAACTTAGTGGAAGTAGCCATGCCGTATTTGGGCTGCATAGGCTCAGTCTAAATATGGTAATGATTTCTTTGCCTATATAAGGATCGGGTAATTTATACCTATATATGGGCATGAATCGGGAAAATTACACTAGGGTCCTAGATTTCTACACAACATCATCCCCTATGCAGATGACACCTTCATACTCTTCCCTGACAGACAAGACAGCCACCTCTAGAACCAACTTGATGACCATGGTAGCAGCCTGGATGCGAACCATCTGCCTGAATCTCAACTCCGACAAGTACTGGTTTTGGCAACAAGACCTCCCCATGTGATTCCACCTGGTGGCCATCGGTGCTAGGACTACCACCTGCACCAACAGACCATGCCAGAATTCTAGGGATCATCCGAGATGACAACATGATGGCTCAATCCAATGAAGTGCTCTCCTGCTTCTACATCCTACACATGCTGTGAAAGATCTTAAAATGGCTTCCTCAACACACTAGACGGACCATCACGCAAGCACTCGTCACCAGCAGGCTGGACTACAGCAACACTCACTACACTGGAATCTTCAAACAACTCATACACAGACCTCAGACCAGCTAGAAAAGCGGTGCAAGACTCATACTCGCCTCCCACGCCGCACCACATCACAGTAAACCACAGGAAGATTCTCTGGCTCCCTTTTTTCAAGCTCAGCCAATTCTGACTTCTCATGCACATATAAAAAGTCCTACACACCACAGGACCAGAATACTTGAACAGCAGCATAAACTTTCACCAACACTCTGCCTCACTTGTGCACACTCTCTGCATCCGCAAAAGCAAAATAGGAGGTCACTCATTGTCCTACAACTCACTCAAGACGTGAAATGCCCTCTCTTAATACATTAGAGCCTCCTACTCACTTCTCAAGTTCTGCAAGAAGCTGAAGACCGAGCTCTTCGTATGAGCACCTTGGGTACTACATGCCTACACACCTGTCCGAGCGCATGGTTACCCTCTTGGATGATTAGTGCACTATACAAATCTACATAAATAGCGTATCCAGTAATAATTAGGCACTACAAGCTCACCACCCAAACCATTATAGTTGCATTTGGATAATCTACCTAAACGCCATACCTTGTCATCATTAGCTTTCTTTTAACCTTCAGGGGTTGCGTAAACTGACAATCACCCTTCCGCACATTTCCATCCTTCTTTACTCTGGCCCAATTACACATTTTCAACTTCAGCACTCTAGTACCATGCTTGAAGTTAAACCATGACTTGTATGCCTCCTATACATGGGTAATATTCATTATGACTGTCTGGTGACCATTCTACTTGTCTGGATTTAGACATCCATCCAAAGTTGTCTCTTACAAATGATACTCTACTTTTCATTACCTCAAAAGGGCAATACCCAGTAACAATCATGATATCATTGTGTAAGCATAACCCGCCCTCATCACTTCCTTCTCCCACGTCAAATTATACTTGGCTCACTGTTGACTCCCCGCTCTTCCCACCAACAGAAGCCCATCTCACCCCATGACCTACTTAATGCAGGCCGCAGTGCAACCACATCAGTAGGCACCTGGACACCTAGCGTGCCACTTGCCTGTGGCCTCCAGTTCCTGCTTGTTCCACACTGATCCACTGACACACCAGCTGCCCAAGATTCCTCTGGGGTTTTCTCAACTGGGTTTTCCCACTCACCGTTCTTCCTGCCAACAGAAGCCCCGCCCACCCCAGGACCTCCTTAAATGCAGCCACAGCGTGACCACGCAGCGGACATGTGCAACAGGCATGCCGCTGGCTCGCCAAAGGCAAGCCCCTCTGCACCTGGACAGGCCCAGTACCACGGCACTTGACCCTTCCCGCCCCCTAATATACACCATCGCCGAGCTCTACACCTTGACCCCGGATTCCACAACAAACCCTGCCACAGCACCGATCCACACTCCATGGTAGGACCTGTCACCTGCACCTACTGTCACTTCACCTGCCACTGCACACACACCAGCCCCATGCCAAACACACCACATACACCACGTGAACAAAAAAAACCCTCACATGGCCCTTCTCAATACACGCTCACTATGCAAGCATTCCACTGAATTATGTGATCTCACCGCAACCCTCGCACCCAACATCGTCTTCCTCACTGAGACCTGGCTCAAACCCACATCTGCCTCAGACATTGCCACAGTGATCCTCAATGGATATAAAATCACTCACCAGTTTGCCACCAACAAGCTGGAAGGAGGAACAGCCATCATCCATAAAGAGACCATACAGTGTACCACCACTACCGACAATACCACCACCCCCATTGAACATCTCAACTTCAAGCTCCACACAGACGACAAGACAACCATCAGAAGCACACTCGCATACCGATCCCAGGTCCGCTTTCCAGCTTCTGCAACACCATAACATACTTCATTGTGACCCTAGACTTAGACTCCAAGGACTACATCTTCTCCAGAGACCTAAATTTCCACATTGACGACCCCAACAACAAAAACACTGCACACTTCCTCAACAGTATGAGCAGCCTCGGATTGACCCAGATCGTCCTCGACCATACACACACCGTAGAACACACGCTGGACCCAATTTTCACATCCAGCTCCGGGCCAAATACAGCCATGTCATGAAACTCACATGGACCGATCACTCCATCATCCACTTCAGCATCTCCAACCCCCGCATGGCCACCACTAAGATGACCAGCGCCCCCACCAAAGGTCAAACAGAATCTCACAGACTAACTGGCCGAATACCCTCAACACCTCCAACGCTGCTACTGCCACCAACCTCAAACGGGGAGTGAAAAACGTCAACCAATTGCACAGACCGCATCGTCCCCGTTAAGAGCAACATCCAGGTAAATCCTCCTAAAAGGCCGGCCGGTACACCCAAGAACAGCAAAACGACATAATATACTGTTGGAGAGGAGATGGTGCATCAGCGAGGACACCTACGACAGGGCAGCCTTCAATACCTCTCACAACCTCTACTATCTCCTGCTGAGGGCAACATAGAAGGCAGCTCTTGCTGCACGTATCGGAATCAGCACCAACAACACTAAGGAGCCTTTCAACATTGTTAAGGAATTCTCCAACTCAGCTGCCAGCGAAAACAAGAACACATCCTCACAGGAGCTGTGCGACAACCTCGCCCACTTCCATGACAAGATCGCAACTATATACAGAAACTTCGAACCCCAACCCACGCCTACGGACCTCCTCGACAGATACGCCACCACAGTAACTGACATGAATCACACACTGACCACCTGGAACATCCTGTATACCCAGGACACCCCCTTCACCAAGAAACCCATCCACTCGGGAGCTCCCACAGATCCATGCTTGCACCATAATTTCACATCAGAAACCAAAGGATCAGCCAGGTACTCACCACCCTACTCAACACCTCTATCACCACTGCAACATTTTCTGATGCCTGGAAACAGACCAAAGTCAGACCACTACTCCAAACATCAACCCCAGCAAACTCAAAAACTACTGGCCAATCTTCCTGCTCCCATTCCCAATGAAGGTACTGAAAAAGATCATCAACAATCAACTCATGACACACCTGGAGCTGAACCAGCTACTTAAAGCTTCCCAATCCGGCTTCTGCAGCAATCACAGCACCAAAACCAACCTGATTGCAGCCACCGATGACATCTGAACACTCCTTGACTGAGGGAAAACAGCAGCTTTGATCCTCCTCAACCTACCGGCAGTCTTTGACACCGTATCCCACCACATACTAATTGAGATTCCACCTCATCGGCATCCAAGGGGAAGCGCTCAGATGAAATGAAATGAAATGAAATGAAATTTGATTTGTAAAGCGCATGGCTGCCCGAGAGCGTCCCAACGCTGCCTAACAGATAACAGAAAACTCGAAAGGGGACCAGAATTTTAAAGAGTTTTAGGGAAAAGAAAAGATTTAAGCAACTTTCGGAATTTAAGAAGGGAAGGTTCAGTCCGAATATGCCTAGGGAGAGCGTTCCAATTTTTTGCCGCATTTACAGAAAAACGGCGGCCTCCTGTGCGAGGCTTCCTTACTCTAGAAACTTTGGCAAGATTATCCAGGTCCGATCGAAGGGCCCGAGGGGGTCTGTAGGGACAAATCAAGCTCCTCAGGGTCGGGGGACCTTTGCCTTGGAGTGTCTTATGGACAATACAAGATGATTTAAAGGCGATTCGCTCACGAACTGGGAGCCAGTGGAGAGCTCTCAGCAGCGGTTTGGCAGATGCTCTTCTTGGGGCGCCCATGAGCATCCTGGCAGCAGCATTCTGCACCCGCTGCAAGATGTTAATGGTGGCTTCTGGTGCTGCCAGGAGTAGGGCGTTGCTGTAGTCCAGTCTGGATAAAATTAATCCCTGGATCAATAGTTTCCTGGACTGAAAGGGCAAAAGAGGGAGAACTTTCCGCACTGTCCGGAGCAGGCCAAAGCACACACCTGCGACTTTCCGGGCATGTGTCCTAAAGTTTAGTTCGGGCTCCAACCAGACCCCTAGGCTTTTGATTTTCTCTTTCGGTAGAGGCAGCTCGCCCATACAGGGCGGCCAAAAGGCTTTGGGCAAAGATGTAAATTGGTGGCCCAGAATCAGGATCTCAGTTTTTGCTCCGTTCAATTTGAGCTTTGAACTGGTCATCCAGGAAAAGATTCCAGTGAGACAGGCCGAAAGGTTGTCTGAGCATCCCACTTGTTGCGTCAGCGAGACGACTAATTGGGTGTTGTCTGCGTAGGTGA
Organism: Lissotriton helveticus; assembly: GCF_964261635.1. Taxonomy (NCBI): domain Eukaryota; kingdom Metazoa; phylum Chordata; class Amphibia; order Caudata; family Salamandridae; genus Lissotriton; species Lissotriton helveticus. The sequence continues at coordinate 1,970,051,348 of NC_136065.1, forward strand.
CAGATTTAATCCCGAAGGGGGCTACTACCTCCTCCAGTGGGGCCATATAAACATTAAACAGGGTAGGGCTCAAAAATGAGCCCTGGGGGACACCACACTGGAGGGGAGTAGATTTGGACATGACACCATTTTCCCAGATCCTGCATGCTCGTTTATTTAAAAAGGATTCCAGCCATCTCAGGGATGATCCTGCAATCCCTAGTCTAGCAAGACGGTGGACTAGTATTTTATGGTCCACCGTATCAAATGAAGCGCTTAGATCCAGGAGGATCACAACTGCCGATCCCCCTGAATCTAAGATGCACCTTGCCTCCTCAGCCACCACTATAAGGGCTGTGTCGGTGCCCTGTCCTGGGCGAAAGCCCATTTGAGAGTCGCTCAACAGACTATTACTTTCCAAGAACCTTGAAAGCTGTTGATTAACAATTTTTTTGGCAATTTTGCCCAGACCAGGTAGCAATGAGATCGGGCGAAAATTGGCTAGATCCGCTGTATCCAGCCCCGTTTTTTTTAGGAGTGTCTTAATTCTGGCTTGTTTCCAGCTGGGTGGGACCACCCCGTTGGTAAAGGAGGAGTTTAACAACTCCGTTGCGAGGGGGGCAATGGTGTCTGCAACTTTTTTCAGGATGTACATAGGCGCCAGGTCAGATGGAGAACCACTATTTACGGAAGATAGTGTGTTACAAAAATCCTCCCTAGTAATGCGTCTAAGAACATCCAACCGGGGGCCAGTAGTCGGGGCTAGAGGGGCTTCATCACCTGTAGCGGGAACAGTCTGTGGTAAACTATCAAGTATTCGTTGTATCTTGGTGTCGAAGAACTCTGCCAACTGATTACACCTAGCTTCAGTGCATTCTTGATTAATCGTCGGAGCAGGAGCTTTAAGCAGTTGCTTAACGATTTTGAAAGTTTCCTTCGAGGAGTTAGCAGATAAGTTAATTTGTTTCTCAAAGAAGGAAGCCTGCGTTTTCTGTCGTGCAGCTTTGTATATTCTCAGGGCAGACTGATAGGAAGCTTTGCTGTTGACTGCCCAATCCTTCCTCCAGATACGTTCCAACTTTTTACAGCCTTTTCTAAGATCTCTGAGTTCGGTGGTATAACACGGTGATTTAAAAGTACTACTTTTTTTGGTGATCATTTTAAATGGCAGTACTGCGTTCAGGGAGTCGTTAAGCCAATTCTGAAAGCTTAAGTCTGCCACCAGGGGGTCTAATTCTGCCACAGGGGCAGTTTGTTCTAAGGTAAGAGTCAATTTTTCCACCGATAGTTTTGGCCAGGCTCTCTGTAATATACGAGAGCGGGGAGCACTTCTCTCTTCTGAGCAGATTTTCCATGAAAATGGGACCATAAAATGGTCAGACCATGGCAGCGGCAATGGGGATTTAGCTATAAGCTGGTAGTTATTTGAAAAAATGGGGTCCAGCAGATGTCCCCTGATATGAGTGGCTTCTTTATTTAGGAGTTTCATTTCGAGAGCCTTAAGGTCCGGACTGAGGTCTGAGGCCACCTTATCATTAGGATCATCGAAATGCAGGTTCAAATCTCCCAGAACCAAAAAATTGGGTGACTGAGCTGCCGTTGCTAGTAAAGTTTCCAGCAGGGATCCTGCAAACTGTTTTATGTATCCTGGCGGGCGGTAGATAAGGAATCCTGACAGGGAATTAGTAGGAGTTATTTGGATACTAAAGAGGGCACTTTCTGTATCTAAGATGCCACCATCCTCAATTCTGCATGTAAAAGTGTCTTTATAAATTATCGCGAGACCTCCTCCCTTCCCTTGGTCCCTATGCTGGCTCTGAATGAGAAATCCGCCTGGAAGAGCAGTGGTGATATCAAACTCCGAGTTTGGGTGTAACCATGTCTCAGTAAGGAAAAGCAGATCCAGGTTGCTTTCTTCAATCAGTAAGTTGATCTCTACCGCGTGCTTTGGTAAAGATCTGCAGTTCAGTAGAGCCATCCCTAGATCTCTACAGACCTCCTTACCATTATTCCTAACGGGAAATGAATCGGGACAGAATTTGCAACGACAAAATTGTTTATCAAGGCAGTCCAACTGGCGGCATCGCAGGCTGCTCTTGTCTTGTAACAACATAAGTTCTTCCCTGGAGTATGCTATCTGCCGGGTAGGGTCGACAGGCATAATGCTTGGCCCTAGGCCCGGTCGGGCCTGGACGGGCCCAGCGCGCCATCGGCGCGCCCGCTGCGCCCGCCCGCTGCACGGACGGGGAATGGGTTTCATTTTATGGTGCCCGGGCCGTGATTCGCCCGAGCGCTAGTGCGCCAACCCTGCCTTTCCCCCAAGATGGCGGCCAAAGTCGTCGCCCCCGGGAAGGCTGTCTATGCCTGAGTAGAGCCCTAAATCGGCCCTTGGTGTCCTCGGCACAGATTGTATCAAGAGCCCCCAGCTGTCAGGAGCAGGTAAGTGAACACAGGAAAAAATACGCAGTGTGCGCTATAAAATTATTCCTTTGTGCAAATAGGCAGGGAGAATAAAAACAACAATTTTTTTAAAAAGCTAGCTAACTCCCGGCTTTCCGCCTCAGGAGTGTTCTGTTAAGAGCAAGCAGCGCGATTCACTGGCAGTTACCAATTTATAGTGCCCGGGCCGTGATTCGCCCGAGCGCTAGTGCGCCAACCATGCCTTTCCCCCAAGATGGCGGCCAAAGTCGTCACCCCCGGTAAGGCTGTCTATGCCTGAGTAGAGCCCTAACTCGGCCCTTGGTGTCCTCGGCACAGATTGTATCAAGAGCCCCCAGCTGTCAGGAGCGGGTAAGTGAACACAGGACAAAATACACAGTGTGCGCTATAAAATTATTCCTTTGTGCAAATAGGCAGGGAGAATAAAAACAAAAATTTTTTTAAAAAGCTAGCTAACTCCCGGCTTTCCGCCTCAGGAGTGTTCTGTTAAGAGCAAGCAGCGCGATTCACTGGCAGTTACCAATTCATAGTGCCCGGGCCGTGATTCGCCCGAGCGCTAGTGCGCCAACCCTGCCTTTCCCCCAAGATGGCGGCCAAAGTCGTCGCCCCCGGGAAGGCTGTCTATGCCTGAGTAGAGCCCTAAATCGGCCCTTGGTGTCCTCGGCACAGATTGTATCAAGAGCCCCCAGCTGTCAGGAGCGGGTAAGTGAACACAGGAAAAAATACACAGTGTGCGCTATAAAATTATTCCTTTGTGCAAATAGGCAGGGAGAATCAAAACAATTGTTTTTAAAAAAAGCTACCTTACTCCGGGCTTTCCGCCTCAGGAGTGTTCTGTTAAGAGCAAGCAGCGCGATTCACTGGCAGTTACCAATTTTATAGTGCCCGGGCCGTGATTCGCCCGAGCACTAGTGCGCCAACCCTGCCTTTCCCCCAGGATGGCGGCTAAAGTCGTCGCCCCCGGGAAGGCTGTCTATGCCTGAGTAGATCCCTAAATCGGCCCTTGGTGTCCTCGGCACAGATTGTATCAAGAGCCCCCAGCTGTCAGGAGTGGGTAAGTGAACACAGGACAAAATACACAGTGTGCGCTATAAAATTATTCCTTTGTGCGAATAGGCAGGGAGAATAAAAACAACATTTTTTTAAAAAAGCTAGCTAACTCCCGGCTTTCCGCCTCAGGAGTGTTCTGTTAAGAGCAAGCCAGATGGATCACCTTCTGCCTCACCAGAAAAACCCAAAGGATCCACCTCCCACCTTTCACCTGTGAACCCAAGGAGATCGATCGCCTGTGGTGTCAACCATGGTTCATCTCTCAGCTCCATGCTCTTCCACACATATATGACCTCCCTGGACAACATTGTCAGATACCACAGTCTTAACATAATTTCCTTAACAGACAAGACCCAACACATCCTCTCACTCACCAACGACCCGACCACCACCAGAACTAACTTCCACAGATGCATGACAAATGTCGCTTACTTGAGGAAGAATAACTGCTTGCAGCTGCATACAGACAAGACGGAAGTACTGATCTTTGACAACAGCAGCAACACATATGATGGTGGCCGTCAGACCTAGGACCCCACATCCACTCTCTCTAACCACGCCAGAAAGCTAGGAATCATCATTGACAACAAGCTCACCATGAAATCACAGATCAACACTGTCTCCTCTGCCTGCTTCCTCACTATGTGCATGCTAAGTAAGATGCTACAGTGGCTACCCCTACACACAAGACGCACCGTGACACAAGCCCTCAATGTATGCACTTTACTTAACTATAAGTATTGCAATAATATCGATCCATTTCTCTTGTATGAGAAAAGAGACTGATCAATAAATAACACCTTTTTATTGAACACGCCCGTCTCTTCCTTTTCTCTACATTCTGATGAGACTAAGAATGCACGTACTGACTGAGTAAAATAAATTGCCTTTTGTTCACACGACTCTCGAGATATACTCTTGATTAGGGGAGAGCAAAGTTGTCATGTTCTATGGTTGTCAGAAACTAAATCCCTTCTTGTCTAATCAGGGGAGTTAATTCTTTCCTGAACATTCGAGAAAGTTTCTAGTGAACTCTGAGCTAAGCTGGCAAACCCAAAACTTTAAGTCTAGTATCGACAGTAGTAGACCTAGTTAACGTCTGGTCTAGGCCTTTACTATTGTAGGTATTATTCCAATGCGCAGAGCCTATTGGGATGATAGGAACTACACTACATCATCACCTGCCAAATGGACTACGGCAATGCCCTCTATGTAGGAATCACCACAGACCTTCTATGGAGAATTCAAACCATACAAAACGCTGCAGCCAGACTCATCCTTGTCCTTCTCCTATGAACCCACATCACTCCCCACCTCAGGAAACTGCACTGGCTCCCCGTACAGAAGAGATACCAATTCAAGCTACTGATCCACTCACACAAGGCTCTACAGAACCAAGGACCCTCCTGCATTAACCACCACCTCAACTTCCACCAACCGAAGCAGAAGTGGAGGACGCTCTTTTTCCCACATTGCAGCTATGACCTGGAACAGCCTCTCCACGCACATCCGGACCATCACTTCACTTCCAAAATTCTGAATGGCCCTCAAGACCTGGCTGTTTGTTTAATCCTCTGGGATCTGCTGGCACCGGGATAGCCTATCGGGTGATTAGCAGTGCTTTATAAATCCTGATTGATTGGCTAATTGAATGATTGTTCCCTTCTGGGTGATAAATAGAAGTGGTCTTTTGTAAAATGCTGTTTGTATTTCCAAACTTCTGGACATTTTCTTAAAAGAAATTGTGAACCTTTATCACTCATGATACATCTGGTTAATCCTACACAAAAGTCTGCCTGTAAATTTAGTCAGCCGTCTGAGCACTTGGAAAAATGATCAGTTATCACAATGATATACTTAGTCTCTTTATTATCTTCGTCTATGGGCCTCATGACATTCACACTTACTTTTTCCCATGGCATTGTGGCATTAGGAATGGAAAATAAAGGAGGGCAGAATGTTACCTGAGTTTTGCCGGAATTATTGTACTACATCTGTTTCTAGTTTTTTGCGCAATCTCCACTGGTTGAAAGTGGAGAATCGCATTACATTTAAGACCTTAACTTGTATGTACAGGATTAAAACAGGCAAGGCACCGCATTATCTAAGTTCCATTGCTTAACTGCATGTCGCTTGTTCGCTCAGCAAACCAGATAAAATTTGCGGTTCCAAGATCTAGATTATCTAGGGTAGGTGGCCGATCTTTTTCCTATTTGGGCCCTACTTTGTGGAATTCTTTCTCTGTTTTTGAGGAATGAGCCTAGTTGTGTGCACTTCTGTAAACTGTTGAAAACCTGGCTCTTTAATCAATAGGTTTCCATCTTTCTTTTGATTACTGTGACCTTTTTCAGGCAGCGCCGGGAAACCCTTGGTTAGCTAAATGCCTTATAAAAGTAAATAACATAACATAACATTGTATTCAAACAACTACAATTTGTTTCTACATCCCAGTCCAACCCTAGACACCAATACAGGTTTTCACCCTACATTTGGTCTTCACAATGCATAAATGGTCTTCATGACAAATATAATGAATTCTATTTCTTAATCTTTCGGGAAATATAACGGTATTACACCTCATTAAGAGATCAATTTCTACTGTCAATTTGTTCCTCACTTCCCAAAAACATATAGCGTCTGACTGAAATATTCTACGCTGGCCCTCCCTTCCTAACACTTAAACTCACATCTTGCAATATTCCTGTCATTAATTGCCCTCTTTATTCTTCAGTAGTGATACCATGCTCTTCTTCATTCCACAACCCAGCAACACATTAATCATTCCACTCACTTTTTGTTGTATCTCATGGGCAAAGGCATGCCATGCGGGAAATCTTCTAATCTGTTTTTTTTTCTACTGGTAGATATTGCACCTCATAGTTGTAATCAAGATGTCTTACAGGCATCCAGGCTAAATTTGGTGGAAAAGCAGTCAATTGTGATAATGTTTTAATCTGTAACACAATGGTGGATTTATAAAAGCATATGCCGTTAAGAATGCTATACCTTTTTTGTCATGGGAATATATAGGGTTTGTAGGTTCTCCAAGAACCTGAAGGTACCCAGACCCAACAACTTGAGCTTCAACTTACAATGGTATTTCATTGTGTACTGCGTATAGAGACATTCATATGATAACATATATATAGAGGGAAAAATAGGTATTGAAAAGGAAACCGATGTATTTCTGACATGTACACCAGAAACTGAGTTTGGGAGCAGTGGTTATTTGTACATAGCTGAATTTGTGGGTATACATATCACCATGTAATTCTGACCACCCAGACATTTCTGATGTGGTCCGTTGGCTAGGCTGCCGACTTTGGTGCTGGAAACCAGGGTTCGAGCCTCGGGGTCGCGTCCTCATCCTGTGATTCTGGGCAAATCACTTAATCTCACCGTGCCTAAATATGTAATGTAAATACGGTACTCATGTAAAGCGCTTCAATACCTTCGGGTCGAGTTTGCGCTGTATAAATATGTACAACAAAAAAAAACGAAAACACCCCTGGGTGTCCATGTCAGTGTGACTTGTGTGGTTCTTACATGGATTTCTTACCCAAAACTATTTGCAAACCTCAAACTGTGCCTAAAACACACATTTTCCTCATATTTCAGCAAGAAAAAGTTTTGGAATCTGTAAAGAGCCCCATATTTCCTTACACCCTGCAATCTCCCACGTCTTCCAATAAAAACGATAACTCACTTGTAAGTGACCTTGCATCAGCTACAGGAAAAGGCCCAAAATGCAACATGGACAAATCAATTTTTTCCACTTAAAATCCACCCTTTTTTTTTTTTGCAACCTTGCTAGCTGTGGATTTTGGGCCCTAGCTCAGCCATAACAAAACCCTCAAATATCCGAAAACTAGACACCCAAACGAGTTCAGTGTGGTGCGCCTTTGATGGCTCCCAAGATATTTTCTAGAGAACACTGCTTTGTAAACCTCAAATTAGCGTAAAATCAAACATTTTCCTTACATTTCTGTGAGAGAAAGTTCTGGAATCTGTGGGTAGCCATAACATTTATTATCGACCAGCATTCCACCAAGTCTCCCCAAAAAATGGTACCTTACTTCTGTTGTTGGCCTAGCACCTGATACAGGAAAGGACAAAAAATGCAACATGGACCCATCAAATTTTGCCACAGAAACCAACCCTGTTTTTTGCATTGTGGATAGCTGTGTATTTTGTGTCTTGTGTCAGCGGCCACACCGGTAAACCTACCAAACCCGCACATTACAGAAAAATAGACAACCAGGAGACTCCAGGGTGGTGTGGCTTGTGTGGATTCAACAAGAGCTTCTTACAAAACATCCATGCAAACCTCAAACGCTGGCTGAATACACTCATTTTCCTTACATTTCTGTGTTTAAAAACTTCCGGTGTCAGCAGGAATCCAACTTCCTACCATGCACATGCATTGTTACCCCACTTGTCCCAATGAAAATGGAACATCACCAGTGTGGGTGGGCCAAGCACCTGCAGTAGGAATGGGCAGATAATGCAATATGAACATCACAAACTTTTCCACAGAAGCCAACCTTGTTTTCGCAATTTGGATAGCTATGGATTTTGAGGCTAGGCTCAGCCATGAAACAGGGAAACCTATCAAACCTGCACATTACTGAAATCTAGACAATCAGGAGAGTCCAGGATGGTGAGGCTTGCATAAATCATACACGTTTTTCTTACCAAGACACCCCTGGAAAACCTTAAACTTTGGCTAAAAACACACAATTTCCTCAATTTCTGTGTGGGACAGTTCCAGAATCTGCAGGGATCCACAAATGTCCTACTACCCAGCATTCCCACATGTCTCTGGATAAAAAGAGACGGCAACACAAATTCCCCATAAGCGCTAAGTGGGGAGATCAGTTATAGGGTTAGCTGCGGTTTTTGGGGCAGGGCTCGGCACCCACCCATAAAAACTTACCAATCACAGACATTTTTGAAAACTGCACACCTAGGGGATTCCAGGGTAGTGTGCCTTGTGTGGACTCCACTTACTTATAGAAACTTGCCATCACAATATTTTTGTGCTCGATATTCTCGACACAATATTTTGTTCCCTCAATACTTTTTTCCCCGATACTTTGTCTAAACACCTTGCACAGGATCAAGGACTCATTAATGGCAATATTCTTTCCAGAAGTACATGTCAGGACTGCCGCGTCGGCGGAGAGAGAAGGAACTACTAAGATGGCCACCGCCGCTCACAGATGTGCATGTGCAGGGGGAAGTCAGGTGAGGTGAAAGGCCGGCCCCTTGTGTGCGAAGACGCTTCGCGTTCCAGTTTCCGCTCACCCATAGTTCCCGGTCCGTCGCGCCCCTTCACTCCCGCGTCGGCTGTTTTTCTTTTCTTTGGCGTTCAGGATTTCTGCAACTCGTCTTCAGTGCCTGCACCTCCATGCTCTGTGTCTTCCTGCTGGCAATTGGATTAACTGTTGCGGGGAGAATAAAGACACAGACTATATGGACACAAACTCTGGAAGCTGGTATCATCGCACTCACGCAGCCTTCAGTTATTATTTATATTGATTGGTAAACCGTGGTCACGGTGCTAGCGCTTCTGCGCTGCATATTTATGTTTATTCATTAGTGGTTATGAACTTACCTGAATCAGAGAAGGCACTTGGGGTTTTGTTTCAGTCCTCTTCTCTCCTTCAGCATTACGAGGATTACCTACAGAGGACATTCAAAAGAGAAAGAAGAATTTATGTTACATGTGTTTATCCGCCTTATCACAGAGTTATATACATATCAAGAATTGTATAGGTGGGCAAGTACTATATTTTTGTGTTCAGCAGAATATTCCCAATCACACTTTTGTCCTAAGAAATTTTCCTTTACCTTTCAGCCCTACAATTCATATTGCCTCAATCAATATTTCCTTAAGAAGAAAAAGGGAGTTTTAAGGTACTGAAGGTGTTTACAGAGACATTAGAATTATAGTAATGTTAGTTGATTTCTAAACTATATCACCTTTTTCCCTACAGCTTTAAGTTTTGTCCCTGATGACAGCTTTTACGTTGCTTGATGAAGTCCTCTGAGTGCTGAACACGTCAAAGGATTTCTTCCTTTTTCCCTTGTTTTGTCTCCCTTCTTCCCCGTGTTACCTCTGTTGTCTAGACAAGGTCTAGTGGCATAGGTGATAGGGAGAAGTTGTGGACCAGTCTTCAGTTCCATGACGTTCCTGTGGAAACACAGGTGGGAGCACGACAGTACAAATCCCTGGAAACCTTGCAGCAAATGTTGAACACCCTGTCATGGGCTGAATGGTCCCAGGACAATGCAACTGAATTATCATTTAAATGCAGCATACATTGCAAGTGCAAAAAACGATCTCTGCTCTTGACAGGTGAAAAGCTTGGTGTTACCCAAACCATGCCAGTAGACCAAGTGAAGTACGTAGGACTGTACACTTGATTTGTGCACCTTCCCCATTTTGATGGTAAGGCCCAGAAATGTCTTCAACTCGCCAAGTGAAGTAAGAGTCCACTGGTGTGCTTTGGATTGAGGCCCAAGAGTGTCTCCGTGCTCCATCAGAAACTTTTTGGAACACAAATTTTCTCATGGAAGTCAATCTCCAGAAAGGGATGGACATAGTCAATAGGAAAAAAGATTGTTGAACTGACTTTACATCCAGCACCTGCAATAAATATGGGAATTTGTGGCTGCACTAAATTGGAAGGCTGCTAAGAACACTCTGTTTGTGCTTACTGCTGCATGTTCCTGCTCTCTGGGATGGTCTACTCTGCTACTGTCTCTCCGCTGCACAGATTGTGCTTGTGAATGGACATCACAGCTGCCATGAACATATTACACAGAATCACTGGAAGAAGATTCATTGGATGGAATTCCCCAAGCTGAAAAATCACTTCCAGTTCTGTTCAATGTTCCTCTCCCTTGAATGCCGTCCAAGTAAGTATCTGATGCTGCCTCAGAACTGTCCTCTATTAGTCGAGTTAGGGCCTGATCAGCAGTCATCCACTGAGACGCCACATCTGTTGACTGTGTAAAACCTTCCTTCTAAAAGCCTGTGTCCTACGTAGAAGGCAGAACTATGCTTCTAAATCAGTGAGTGGATGTGTGCATCTATGAGATATGTGTGTGAGATACAACGTGAAAAAGTAAAAAAAAATACTTAGCTTATCAATGCTGTATTCTGATGAACTCCTCTAAAGACCTTCTCCAAAGTCACTACAAAAAAGAGATAAAAAACAAAAATATAACTTCAACTTGCCACATACGTAATACCACAACCTACTTAGTGGAATGCAATGCAGCAGGCAAAGTGCTGAGCTGAGCTGCAGGCCCGGACTGGCCGTAGCGGGCACCGGGCAATCCCTCGGTGCGCCCCACGGGTGGGGGCCGGTTTTGGGGCCCTGGGGGCCGATTTTGTTACAGGGCCGTTTTTGCAGCAAATCGGCCAAAAACCGGCCCTGGCAAAGAGCTCGGCGGCCCCCCCAACCCCCGGAGGGAGAGTGGGGGCCGGCTGAGCACTTTGCCAGGGCAGGTTTTGGTTCCCAGTCCGGCCCTGCTGAGCTGTCACCTAAACGGAACAAAACTGTGTCATATGTTCTAAGAAATGGTATATTTATGCTCTCTCTATGCGCTGCTGCACTATGTGCTGCCTTGAACCAATGCAAGAACCCATGAGCCATAGTGCAGGGGTGTCTGCTTTATAGCCAGGATCGTTTTGGCGCAGGAAGAGGCCTCTACCTGCATAAAACTACATTTTTGGAGCTTTTTTTGATCTACTTATGTGTACTGGACATGTAAACATGAATTAACAAGGAGAAGTACAGATGTTTCTCCTTGTTATGTCAACCACAGGCAGGTGCGAGATTTTGACAGTAAACCATATCTACAAGTCTTCCTAGAAATGGATTTCCAGCAAAAATTCGGGTTAGATACACAGGAACAACCATACATCACCCATGGAATGCCTTCCTGATGCAAAATAACACAAGGCAGTTCAATGCGCCATGTTAATAATTTACTTATTTTAACAAACAATACAAATATCCATCTTTGTAAGTCTGGCCCACATTTCAACATTGGGGCAGTTCTGAATATGAAAATACAATCTGTATGGGTTATTTTGCCTGGTATTGAAGACTGCATGCATTTGTACTTTCTTAATGTTTAGGGTAATAATGAAATCAACACTAGAAACATACCCTTTACATGGGCCACACGCTCTCTGTATACGAGTGGAGTAAGGCCACTTTCTTTTCCAAGAGAGGGCCAGATGGTGCTCTTCTAGTGGGCGTGTTCATGCCCTACCAGGGAAAAACAAACATATTAAAAATAATGAAGCCTGCAGGGGCGTAGTCTGGTATGTCAGAAGCAGCAACCCCCATAAATTAATGTGCATTGTATGTTTTACCCCCGTGGGGTGCGATCGCCCCGCCCTCCGCTCTCCCCAGGAAAATATACCACCAAAAATAAATGTGCCCTCAGGGGAGGAACTGGGGGGGAAGGTTGGGGGGGGGGAGATCAGCCTGGATTTCAGAGGGTTTGACTCCCATTCAATATTGTGCATTTTGTTTTGTAGTTTTACATAGTATAAACGCAACCTGAAATTATAGGTATGCAGTACATGAGCAACAGTAACATTAGATAAGGCCACATTGAGGCACTCGAACTATGTTTTGCCCTGGTGAACACCCCTACCCCCCTCTCACCACTCCCTCCCCCCCCCCCCCGCTCTGGGGGGAAATATATTTTCCCCCAGGGAGGTTGACCCGCCCGAAAACACTGAGATCCCTAGTGTCTATTGCTTCTTTCTTCTGGATCGTGGCTCTCTTCCCTTTTCCAATGATGCCTCCCTCTAAGGTAGGGAGGCATCCGCACCAAGATAACACTATTGAACACAGGAGCAGAACACTCATCTGTTCGCTCCACCGCTCTGGTAGAGATTTGTGACGTCAGCGTGCCTTGTGGTGCACCACCATCACAAATAGACATGGCAAGGAGTGGGGGCTGAAGCGGTTCCGCTTTCCCCAAACCCCCACCCCAGAGGTTTAAAAAAAGGAAAATTCTGATGCAAGCAGAGGTTCCTTTTAAATCATACCCACCGTCACCCACCCTGGGGAGGTACTGCGGGCGTTGGCCTTTACCAACACCTGCACTAAAGAGGTAATTTTAATTAGCACACCATTGTCCTTCCCTTCCACCATAACCGCCTTAGCACACCTTCCTGTCATCTTTGCTTTTTAGGTCGAGCCTACCAGACAGCACCGCTGTCTGGTTGTGAAAAGACTTCTTGTGGGCATTCTGAAATCTACCCTGGGAATGCATTTAACCCATTGCTTGCCATTGGCTGTATGGTTTGTAACTCCAATTTTCTAGCTTTCTATTGGCTGGCTTTATTTGTTTTAGGCTGTCCAGCATGTTTTCATTCTTCCCGTGGAGCAAAACTTGTTCACCATCGCTCCTTGTAATCTTCCGCGAGTCCTACTTCCTGTAAACAGGTCTTCCTCATACCTGCAGTTTCGTTTTGCTTCCTGGGCTCCTGAACTGTGGCCGGGCTTGGCTCCGCCATTCCTGCTATTCCTGCTCTGAATCCGACCGGCCGGGCTTGGCTCCGCCGGCCGGACCACAACCCCCAGCAGCCTTTGGGGTCAGCGTCGACGGTTGCGACGAGCGCGCCAGGAGCCGCTTAAAGCTCCGACAGGGGGTGAGTCCCCTGTCTTCCTCATACCTGCAGTTTCGTTTTGCTTCCTGGGCTCCTGAACTGTGGCCAGGCTTGGCTCCGCCATTCCTGCTATTCCTGCTCTGAATCCGACCGGCCGGGCTTGGCTCCGCCGGCCAGACCACAACCCCCAGCAGCCTTTGGGGTCAGCGTCGACGGTTGCGACGAGCGCGCCAGGAGGCGCTTAAAGCTCCGACAGGGGGTGAGTCCCCTGTGTTCCTCATACCTGCAGTTTCGTTTTGCTTCCTGGGCTCCTGAACTGTGGCCGGGCTTGGCTCCGCCATTCCTGCTATTCCTGCTCTGAATCCGACTGGCCGGGCTTGGCTCCGCCGGCCGGACCACAACCCCCAGCAGCCTTTGGGGTCAGCGTCGACGGTTGCGAAGAGCGCGCCAGGAGGCGCTTAAAGCTCCGACAGGGGGTGAGTCCCCTGTCTTCCTCATACCTGCAGTTTCGTTTTGCTTCCTGGGGTCCTGAACTGTGGCCGGGCTTGGCTCCGCCATTCCTGCTATTCCTGCTCTGAATCCGACCGGCCGGGCTTGGCTCCGCCGGCCGGACCACAACCCCCAGCAGCCTTTGGGGTCAGCGTCGACGGTTGCGACGAGCGCGCCAGGAGGCGCTTAAAGCTTCGACAGGGGGTGAGTCCCCTGTCTTCCTCATACCTGCAGTTTCGTTTTGCTTCCTGGGCTCCTGAACTGTGGCCGGGCTTGGCTCCGCCATTCCTGCTATTCCTGCTCTGAATCCGACCGGCCGGGCTTGGCTCCGCCGGCCGGACCACAACCCCCAGCAGCCTTTGGGGTCAGCGTTGACGGTTGCGACGAGCGCGCCAGGAGGCGCTTAAAGCTCCGACAGGGGGTGAGTCCCCTGTCTTCCTCATACCTGCAGTTTCGTTTTGCTTCCTGGGCTCCTGAACTGTGGCCGGGCTTGGCTCCGCCATTCCTGCTATTCCTGCTCTGAATCCGACCGGCCGGGCTTGGCTCCGCCAGCCGGACCACAACCCCCAGCAGCCTTTGGGGTCAGCGTCGACGGTTGCGACGAGCGCGCCAGGAGGCGCTTAAAGCTCCGACAGGGGGTGAGTCCCCTGTCTTCCTCATACCTGCAGTTTCGTTTTGCTTCCTGAGCTCCTGAACTGTGGCCGGGCTTGGCTCCGCCATTCCTGCTATTCCTGCTCTGAATCTGACCGGCCGGGCTTGGCTCCGCCGGCCGGACCACAACCGCCAGCAGCCTTTTAGGTCAGCGTCGACGGTTGCGACGAGCGCGCCAGGAGGCGCTTAAAGCTCCGACAGAGCATTCGTCCCGCGAGGACGCGCGCGGGACGCGCCGGACGAAGCCCGGACTAAGGGCGGACAGTCTGCGACAGTCCGAGACTGTCAGAGACTGGACTGGGCCAGTTATTCTGCCCGTAACTCTAATTTTTAGGTGAGACTTCCTCATTACTAAAGGTCGCCTCTGGATATCTTTTTTCACTAACTGTGTATGATAAGATGCTAAGTTGCTGGTGGGTTATTGATATTGGGATACGTTGGTTTGGAGTCTGCGCATAGCTCCTAAGCGATTACTGTATTGGTGCGGCATGCCCGGTAGAAAGCATTCTCCGATAAAGAATACAATGGACAACTACCTAGTCCAGGTGGTTGCTAAAATTAATAGTGAGAGGAGATCCTCACTTGGGGTGGGTTCATCTCCTAAATTACCCTCTCCTATTGTGCCACCACCAGACCCAGCCCAATCCCCTGACCCAGATAATGGTAATTGCTCTACTGTACTAATTGACCCTGATGGCAACACTATTGCGGACCAAACAAACCGTGTAATGGAAGTTAGTGGCAGTGAAGAAGAGATTGAAATACACCTACAAGAAGAAAAATCCCCTTCCCCAGCGCCTGCACCACGAGCTACTAGAGGAGTTAAAGGGGCTAGGAGGGGCCAACCAAAGCGTGGCGGGCTCCGTTCAAGTCGGAAGAAGCCTGCCTCTCCAGTCAGTAACACTGTGGTTGAGGAAGCTGGGTCAATAGATGACGCTTGTATGTCTTTAACCAACGAGCAATTTGAGAATCTGTTGGGTTTGATAGATATTAAGATCAAGGGAATTGTAAAGCCGTTGGTTAGCAGGATTGATAAGCTTACTAACGAGGTTAATCGACTAGGAGGTCTTTTTAGCAAAACTTTGAAAAAAGTAGAGAAACTGCCTGAAGAGGTTGTGAACAGGGCTGAATTAAAGATGGTAATCCCTAGATCCGAGGATGGTGGAGGTGTAGGTACATTGCCTAATCATCTTGAGGCACCACAGTTAGTTGAGGTAGAAGGTGAGCATGGGGCTGTACTCCCTCCAGTGGTCCCCCTGGCACAAGGACCTGAGCAAGGATCAGTTGAGCTTATTGTTGAGGCTTCTCCCCTAATCCTTGTCTTGGCTAATGTTCCTAAATTGGCCTCTGGACAGGACGAATCCTCTACATCATTAATGTCCAAGGCCCTACACTGGCTAACTAATAATATGGTGATCACCCCCAGGGGTAGGCAACAGCTAGCAAAGGAATTAGTCATGGCCAGGCGGGTGGAGTGGATTGGAAGCAGTCCAAAAAAATTTAGCGGTGATTGTGTCATTTTGAACTTTTCAGACCCTGAGGTTTTAATTAACATATTGCCCAACCTCCTACCACCACAAAGAAGATTCGCCGACATTATTCCACTTACCCTAGACTTCTTCTATTACCGGAGAGGGAAGGGGCCCAATCGGTGCACATTAAGAACTAAATGGAATGTGGTTTCTGCTAAGGGGAGTAGTGCTGCCAAACCCAGTGAATGGGGTCTAGACCTTGAGAACAGGTACGCGGCCCTCTCCAACCTGAATGACTGTGATTGACTCCCTGGGGGTGAAAGCCCTTTGCTACCACCGGAAATAGACCAGAACCTATGTGCCTTACCTGTCCATGGTAATATGAATGATGACGATCAATCGATCCTTACAAGTGTTGTAGTTCAGATAAACCCAACAGCCCATATAGCGGAACAGTGCTCGTTTGGGGTGGGAAATTTAATTTCTTGGAATTTGGCAGGGCTGTGCTCTAAATTAGATTGTGGGGACTGGCTTGGCTTTGTCAATTTATATGATGTTTGTTTATTCCAAGAGACCTGGGCCTGTGAACCTGTTTTTGTGCTAGGTTATTTAAATTTTTCTGTACCAGCAATAAAGGGGTCAAAAGGTAGACCAATGGGGGGTCTTACAATCTGGGTTAGACAGACCCTTAAACTTACCATTAAAACTATAGAGACTAGCCATAAAGATATCCAGCTGATCAGGGTAACTGGTGCTACAGAGGGGTCACTTGATATATACAACGTATATGTTAGAAGCGCTAAAGGTGGGCGATCTGATGTTATATCTGCTTTGTCCAACTTCCTTGATAAATTTTCCATTGGTAATAAAATTGTGATAGCAGGCGATCTTAACAGGACTTTTGAGCCTCTGGTTAGGTGTGAGTTATCTGTTGGCTCAGAAGAGGACTCCCAATGGGGTATTCCGGTGTTAGATCTGAAGCCAGTAACTCGCTGGTCTGAAGACATCATAGATCTAAATGCTATGTGCCTAGAAAAAGGTCTAAGAGCCTTGAATGGCCCGACAGCCTCGGATAAAAATGGCTCTATGACCTTTGACAATGGAAGACACAAAAGTAGGATAGATTATGTTATTTGTAGCCTACTTCTGTGGCCATCTATCTGTGATATGGAGGTTGTCACGAGACCTGAGAGCGATCATAACCCCCTATGTGTAGAGCACAAATGGTGGTCTGGGGTGTCAGATCTAATTTGTTCGAACGCTCTTGTTCCACCTTTGGTCATCCCTGAAAATAACATGCGTAGGCTTAAATGGGCTAGTGTATTATCTAACCAACAGGCTATTGATAACATCAACTATGAAACTGATAAAGCTATATTAGCCTTGGAAACAATTAGTGCTTCCCCCTCTGGTTTGGGTGAGGTGGTCGATCTACATGATACCCTTTTTTCTAAAATCAAAACATTCTTTTTGAAACCAGTAAGGAGTAATGTAGTTGGAGTTAAAAAAGATGCAAAATGGTTCAATGCAGAATGTAGGGCAGCACGTTTATCATTGGGCCAGGCCATTAAAAAGAGGGAGGTTGAAACTATTCGTATAGCCAGAAAGAGCTACAAAGCCTGCATTGTGAAAGCGAAAAGAGCGTGGGGTGAGGCTCACTGGTGTAAATTGAGGAAAGCCAGTGATAGAAAGGACTCAAAAGCGTTTTGGAATATTGTTAAATGGGGCTGTGAAAGAGTAGAGGAATCGCCAAACAATAACGTGCCCCAGGAGGCCTGGGTAATTTTTTTTAGCTCACAGTATGCTTTTAATACTCAGATTGCTGGTGAGGACAGTTTAACTATGTCTTTTTCCCAGGGTAATCTTTTTACTGATAAAGAAATTATGATTGCTATAAAAGCTGTGAATAGAGGACGTGCCCCAGGTTCAGATGGCGTCCCTGCAGACATTTTTTTAAACGATAAGGAACAGTGGGGTAAATATATCTACCTACTTATTAATTCCATTGCTAAGGGTGCTGAGGTCCCGGTTTCCTGGAGAGGAGCAGTGATCATTCCGGTGTACAAAAAGGGCGATCGAGCTCAGCCGAATAACTATAGGCCAATAAGCCTGATCGACACCGTACAAAAAATAGTCGGACGAGTGGTGGTAAATAGGCTCCTTGATTGGGCAGAAGAAAATAATATTTTATCACCCTATCAAGCGGGATTTAGAAGGGCAACAAGCACGGTGGATCAAGTCTTTAGATTCCAATTGCTCCAATGGAAGACTGTGGTCCTGGGAGGAGGCAGCCTTTATGCGACATTTGTCGATTTGAGGGCTGCATTCGACCTGGTGCCTCGGGCAAAATTGTGGCAAGTTCTACATTGTCTGGGGGTCCCTGAGGATCTACTGACTATGGTAATGCGACTGCATGAGTCTACTTTTGCTAAAATACAGTGGGGCGGTCACGATAAGGTCACAGAGGAATTTCCTGTAGAAAGAGGGGTGCGACAGGGATGTTCAATTGCTCCTACCCTGTTTACTTTATACATAAATGGTGTTGTCCCACTTATGTTAGCAGCCCAAGTAGACGCTCCATCCCTTGCAGGTTTAAAAATCCCCATACTAATGTTTGCGGACGATACGTTGATCTTGTCCAAAACTCCTAGTGGTCTACAACGTGCCTTGACCATCTTTGAGTCCTTCTGCGGGGACCATGGTCTGGAGGTGAATGCCACCAAAACTAAGCTTATGACCTTCAAGCCTCATTCAAGCTTTAAATCTAAGATTCTAATGAGTGGACGACCCCTTGAGGTGGTAAACTCATTCACATACTTGGGAATTCTTATTGCAGACAATAGTAGGTGGAGTCAGCATATAAATATTGCTACCCTGCGACATAAGCAAATAGCGGGTGCCATTAATTTGGAACATAGGAAGTCTTTGACCAAACCCGTTAAGCCAGCCCTGCTGGTATATGAAGCCAAGGCTATAGGGTCTGCACTATAGGGAGCTGAGATGTGGGGTAATGAAAATTTGAACTCGTTACAAGGGTCAGAGAACAAATTTTTAAGGCTACTTACTGGTACCCCGAAAAGTACCCCACTTCTACCATTAAGATATGAGCTCGGTAGGAAACAAATTAAGGATATAGCCAGATTACGACCAATCTTATATTCGAGTAGACTCTGGACCACCCCAGAGCTCGCGCATTATGCTGAAGGCTTTATCGATGTCATCAAAGCGGACTGCTTCCACAAAATTAGCTGGCTCAAGTCATTAAAGGCTACATTGTTCGAGCTTGGGTTAAGTTCCCTATGGTTTGACCCTCTAGGTGCATTATTTCCCTCTAAAACAGTTCTTAAAAATATATTCTGGAAATACGTTGCGAGCAGGAGCTTATGTAATGTTAGCAATGGGTCTATGTCTGAGGGTTTCCTTGAGGTAAAAATGTACCCGGTTTTGGAGTTATATTGGGATGTCATCCCTAAACCGGGTGCCAGGAAGCTCTTATTTCAATTAAGAGCTGGAGCCCTTCCCTTAAGAACATTGACAGCCAAATGGGGCTCTGGGGGGTGTGACATCTGCCCCTCATGTGGAACTGGGAAGGAAACTCTTGGTCATTTTTTGTTTTCCTGCAAAGCATACTGCGCTCCAAGACGGGTCTGGTTAGCACCTATGTGTAGGAATCTGGGAACTACTTGCAGTTCTGTTGCATTGCGCATTATCTGCTCAAGCCCTCTTTTATGGATAATGATAGCCACAGCAAAATATATTTCTTCGGCTTGGGTGATACGGCAGACACTGCTAGTTAATTGACTATTCTCTGTATGTAAAATCTATTTCTATGAAATTGTTCTCTAATGAGTTTGGTAATTATACAGGGACTGCTAGTTAGTTAACTATTCTCTGTATGTAGCTTTTGTTCTTGTGCAACTGATACCATCACAGAGACTGCTAGTCACTTGATTATTCTCTGTTTGTAAAAATGGCTTTTATTACCCTGCTTTTACCGTTTTTAGTCTAAATGAGAAATCTGGTAGTTTTATAGAGACTGCTAGTTTACCGACTATTCTCTGTATGTAATCTTTTGTATCATGGAAAATTATATTGCAGCTTTTCTGAATTGTAATTATCTTTTTTAACGTATTAACTAAATTTCTTTTTTCTAAAATATTTTATCATACTGTGAGAATCTTTTTATTGAACACATTTTTATCGATCAAATTAGTGCTTTGGTATTGTTTGTAAATTTAATTCTATCTTAATTCTGTAAATATCTGTGTGTGTCATGCTTTTATGAGTAATTACTCGAATAAAGCACTTTTTGAATTGAATTGTAAACAGGCCTTTACATTTTGTTCTTATCTTGTCACATTTGCCGTGCATTCAAAGACATAGGTCAAATATTTAGCCCTGTCTTGAGAGGGAGCTTGGTGTTTACTTTTCTTTCTCTGACTTCAAAGTGAGAGGATTTATGTGACAATCTTGCTGGGTACTGACTGGAAAATAAACGTTTTTTTTGCAGCACAAATCAAAATGTAAATGTCTGTAAATGAACTATGGAAATATTTCAGAATATATCAGAATTAGGAAAGCACAGATGAAGCACATTTTGTTTGTAATTCGGAAGTGTGGTGGAAACAAATATTTTAATACCACCAAAACAAATCAGTACACTAGGTGATGCCATTTCCACACAACGTTTGTGAACTGTTTTCTGAGTAAAACTGTTTATCGAACTGTAGTGGTCATTCCAATTGAATAAGTGTTGTATGTAATGGTAATGCACTAACACACTATGCAGACTTCATTCTTAGCCACTCCACTCCACTCTACACCACTGTACTCTACTCGACAACACTCTATTTCACTCTGACATGACACAGCACTCCACCACATTCCACTCCACCACAATCCACCCTACTTTACGCCATTTCACTCTAGGCCATTCTACGCCTCTCCAATCTATGGCACAACACTCTATTCTACTGTATGACACTCCATGCCATTTTACTCCACTCACTGCTATGCCACTCCGCTTTAAATAAATAAATAATACCCTATTTTTGACTAGACATATATCATAACAGATAGCTCAATAAATAAGAGTCAAGATTCGAGGTAGTAGGAGTTTTTGCAGGTTTAATACAGCATAAGGACAGGAACAGGACAACCTGCATAGGAATAGGATGGCAGGGCCCAGCAGCTGCTGGGGCTGGATCTGGGATGAGCGCGCTGACTTTTAATAACAATACATGAGCATATATACATAACGCAAACACATAGCATTACATTGCAGTAGGCGTAGCAGTGGGTGGAGCAGAAGGCGTGACGCGTAGCAGTCGCGAAAGATAAGGGGGAAAAGAGGTGTAACAGGGCGTATACATAGACATGTGATGCAAACGTAACAGAATATGTCATGAATGGGGCGGAAACCATGGAGGGGGCTACCTAAGGAGCCGGGACCTCTAACCTGATGGTGCGCGCAAACTAGCAATGACGTATCACTAGGAGAAGCTGGGGGCTATGAACTCTGTGCTAGGAGCAGAGACTGAAGTCTGGAGAGTCAGGGCGACATGTACCTAAACAGTATCTAGTATCTGATGTTTAGAGAACATGTTGATATAAACTAGAAGTCAGGAGGGGAAAAGCTAACTTGATTCTAAGACTGGACCATGTATTCTTCTACATGTAGTGCGTGATGAAGAATATTAAATGACCATTAAATGCAGTATTTCTCTAACGTGGAGACGTGAAGGCTAGACAATGACGGAAACTATTGATGCAGTTCAGTAGCTTAGGAATGCAGAGAAGGAGGACTGAACTGATAACTGGAATCATAACATATTCTTGGCAGACTCAGAGGCAGAGCCAGGCTGGACCGGGCACTGCAAGGCAGGAAGTAAGTGAAGGGTCGAGGATACAGGTGGGGGCTGTATCGCTCCTCAGCGAGGCTTTAGGAGACAGGAGCTGAATCTGGTGTCCAGGCCCTTTTGAGGCCTAGAAACGGGGACTTTATAATAGAATAACGTGCACACTGAGAAACGTGGCAACGTAGCTTTACATAGGCCTGATATTCGTAGTATTCACGAGAACTGGAAACTGGCATACTAGAAGTGGACACAACTGTAATTGCGTCATTAATCGGACATGGGGAGTACATATGCATATTTAATCATGCACACATAACATATGATGGATGACACGTAGGGACACAGAACATGGCAAAATTTACTTTTCCACATTCCCTCCTTGTCACTACGTTTCCATCAGGAAACATCAATTTTCATGATACCATCTATCATTTCATACAGTATCATTTGCTCGTCTCGAATTATCCTGGAACGGGATTTAGAACGGGGCTTGGGACTAGGAATACAAGAGGTAGCACAAATGCCGCAAATCGCAGGGCCACATTGTATACAGAGGCAGCAGCTGAATATGATCGCTGCTGCAATACCTAGAAAGGACAATATTTTCCATCCCCAGGCGGAAATTATATTCCAGAACCAACCGGACCATGTCCAGGTGCCTGGATCTTGGTGTATCAGATGGGCAATTTTATGGAGTCTGGTTATAGCTGAATAAACAGACGGCGCGTTATTTGGAATGAAAATGCAGCAACTAGATCCGATGACTCTACAGGCCCCGCCCCTATCAGCCAGTATGACGTCAAGGACGAGACGATTCTGTAAAACGACAAATCTCATAGCAGATTGCTCTTCGGTTAAGTTACCTAGAGCAGAGGCAGTCTCATTTACTACAGCTTCGAGGGTTCTGGTTAACCTACGGATTAGCTTACTATTCTGGATAGGTCCTATAAAGAAAAAGAAACCTCTGTTGAAATCTGTATACTGTTCTAGAGCAGTTTCAGTATAATCGACAATTGGGGACTCCCTTTTATGTCTAATGTGTACTAGATGTGTGTTTCTATGATAATCAGGTGGGGCTAGAAAAACTGGTGGCAGTAGGAAGGCAATGTAACAGGTTCCCTCCCAATCGAGGGGCAAACGAACATATGCGGTTTGACCACAAATAAAATAAGAATGACGTGAAGCTTTGAAAATAGATTTCCCACTGTCACTATACTTGACAATAGTAGTACAATCACTATGTCCTACATGTACGGAACCATAATTACGGACACATAATTCGCCTTTGACTGGTAGTACTGAAATAGCAGGTAAGTCTGGAGTAGTATCAGACTGAACATTCAGGACCATGAAATTCGACGAATAATTACCTAAATTATACACTTCATTTTCTAGATCTAAACCTGTTCTGTGGGGAAGACCTTGCTTGTCTGGAAAACATGTACTGTTAAGAAAAGACATATCTGTTGAGGATGACGTTAACGTGGACCATGCTCCACACGAACCATTATGTGAGAATGGATAAGGAAAGAGTGGCAGAACTCCCTTCGGTGTCTGGAAAGGGGGGAGTCGACCACACACCCAACAATTAGTGGCATTGCTGGTCTGGTGTGAGTAATGTAACATGCGGATAAATGAGTTATTTCGCATGGCGAGGCGGTAAGAGAGTTCATGAGGAGGCAGATCACTAAACGTGTGCTCTATTGTAGCATTAGCAGACTTATTTACATGAAGAACTGGGAAGTACAAGAAAAATGCATAACTGGTGCAGGAAATCATAAGGCTGAGAAATAATATGAAACATAGAAAAACGATACATCGGATTGAGTTTTGACTAACTCTCTCACTATGGGGGTCTATTTTATACATGTCAGAAACAGTCTAACCGTTTCACCTAGGGGAGGACTTAGACAATCAAACTGACTGACTTATTTTACTAGACCGGAGTTTTAGCTTGTACTCCTGTTGTGGAGTTTTCTCTAACAGGGGAGGGGTTGTAGCAATGTCTTTTGCGGGACAGTCCTTGAGAACAATGCTTTGGCAATCCTTCAAATCCTGGGAAATGTTCTTTAAGACGGGTTTCAGTCCATTAAAAAGTTTAACATGAGAAAGGTGTACCCAGCCTTTGCGTCCTTCCAACTTCACGGCTGTACGGGTGGTGAGGAGGACCTGTCGGGGCTCTTTCCAACGAGGCTCCAGCGGACTTGATCTGTCAAAGTTGCGGACCATCACCATGGATCCTGGAACGATTTCATGCGGTGCCACCTCGGTATTGTCTGGAAATGCGGCAGCAACCTGTGAACGACATGAGTTGAGGGCAGACATCAAGGAAGCTAGGTAATCTGTCAGCATATTACTTGAAACATCGGTAATACTTCGGGGTCTAGGAGTACCCCACATGTTAGGGGGGCGGCCGAAAACGACCTCATACGGGGACAGACCTGATCTGGAATGTGCGACCATGCGCATATAAAATAAAGCGACTGGCAGAGCTACTAGCCAGTCCACACCTTTTTCTTTACACACTTTTGCAATACGGATTTTTAGAGTCTGATTATGTCTCTCTACGAGACCGGCTGCCTCAGGATGGCGTACACAATGGAACTTCCACTGGTACCCTAGCAAAAGGGAAACATGCTTCATGAGTTCAGATGAGAATGGCTGGCCGTTGTCAGAATATACGACTCTAGGGAGTCCATAACGAGGGAAGAACTCACGAACCAACTGCTTGGCAGTGGTCGCGGCTGTGTAATCTGGAACTGGATATGCTTCTGTCCACCTGGACAAAGCGCATACAACTACAAGGACATACTTGAAACCTCGACATCGCTCCATCTGAATATAATCCATCTGGAGGACTTCAAAAGGGTGGTCAGGGGGCTGGAATCCACCTTGTTCCACCGGGACACTTTTACCTGGATTAAACTGACAACATATCATACAGGTACGGACTTTCTGCTTGGCTGCAGCTCGTAAATGCTTGTTGAACCAAATGTTCTGGATACTGTCTAACATAGCTTTTTCCCCTAGATGTGCTGGACTATGTGCGGTATTAATAATGACTTGAACCATAGAGTCGGGGAGAAACCATGTGGCTCTACCCTTCGTTAACCATCCTTGATCTGTCTGGACCCCTCCTTGTTCGGACCATTTCTTGATTTCTTCAGGAGTAGCATGTAACTGGATATCTATGACATCTTGTGTAGGGTCCTTAACTGTCATACATGTAATCGGACCTGGAGTGTGTGTCTGATTAACTTGAATGTCTGGAGTCTGTGCTGTAAGCTTGGCTGTGCGATCTGCTAGATCATTACCTTGAGAAATAATGTCAGTAACTTTCGTATGTGCTTTGCACTTCATGATGGCAATAGATGTCGGCAAATGTATGGCATCTAACAGAGCTTGAATAAGGAGGCCATGCTGAATCTTGGTTCCATGAGAAGTCATGAAACCTCTTTCCTGCCAGAGCACTCCGAAGTCGTGTACAACTCCAAATGCGTAGCGTGAATCTGTGTAAACATTAACTTTCAAGTTCTTGGCGTGTATACAGGCTTGTGTCAGAGCAACTAGCTCTGCTGCTTGAGCGGACAGGGTATCAATACGGTGTGTTTCAATAACTTCAGTGTCAGTAGTCACTGCATACGCGGCGACTAGTTCTCCTGTACTTGTTCTTAGGCATGAACCATCCACATAAAGTGTCAGGTCGGGGTCTGGTAACGGAATATCTATCAGATCTTGTCTTGGCTTTGTCATAATGTTAACTACTTCCACACAGTCATGTGTGGCAGAATTTGAATTAACTGATGGTAACAGTGTAGCAGGATTCAGGATGTTGCAGCGTCTGATTTCTATGTGTGGCTGGAACAGTGTCAATTCATAACCTGTTAAACGTGCAATCGTCAAGTGCTGAGTTTGTGTTCGGTTTAAAAGAACTTCCACGGAATGTGGAACTTGTACTGTCAAGGTATGTCCTAAGACTATGGAATCACTTTGTCTGATAGCTAGTGCTGTGGCTGCAACTGACTTGAGGCACGCAGGCAGAGCCTGGGCTACAGGATCTAATGTGCTCGAAAAATAAGCACAGGGCTTGTATTGTCCTGCTTGATCTTGTGTGAGAACAGATAATGCTGTACCTTCGCGTTCAGTGACGAAAAGTGTAAAAGGCTTACTGTAGTTCGGTGTAGCTAGAACTGGAGCTTGGCATAGGGCTTTCTTTAACTCATTGAAACTAAGTGTATGTTCAGATGTCCAGGGGAGGACAGTCGATACGGCTGCCTCCTGTGTCGTTAACTGTATCAGTGGTTTGGCTAGAAATGCATACTGGGGAATCCATTGTCTGCAGTAAGAAGTAAGGCCGATAAAAGCACGTACCTCCTTCTGGGTCTTGGGCTGGGGAAGACTCGCTATTAACTGGATACGGTCTGGTGTCAACTGCCTACCCCTCTTGGACAGTAAGTGTCCTAAGTAGACCACTTGCTGGACACAGAATTGAAGCTTAGAAGGGGACACCTTGTGCCCCATCTCGGCTAGGAAATACAGAACTGTAAGGGATGCTTGCTCGCAAGCACGTTCAGAACGGGCTGTGATCAGTAGATCATCGACATACTGGAGCAGGGCAGTGTCAGTTGGCATGTGAATGTTGTCTAGTTGTCTCTTGAGTGCTTGACTGTAAATACTAGGACTTTCTGTGAAACCTTGAGGAGCTCGTGTGAACATATAGCTCCTTCCATTTAAACAAAATCCGAAAAGGAACTGGCTGTCTGGATGAATAGGGACACTGAAAAATGCGTTCTTGAGGTCTATGACAGTGAAGAACGTGGCTTCGGAATCAATGGCCGTTAATAGGGAAGAGATGTCTGGGACAACTGGGTACTGAGGAATAATACATTTATTAAGCTCTCGTAGGTCAATCACTAATCGATATACTGGGGGTGCATTTGGATCCGTACGTTTCATGACTGGAATGATCGGAGAATTACATACATTGGAGTCAGTTTCTACAACCACTCCTTGAGCAATAAGCTCGTCAATAATTTTGGATAAGGCTGCTACAGCCTCAGGTGGCAATCTGTACTGTCTGATTCGTGGTAACACTACACCTGGCTTGAGAGTCACACGATAGGGTGTGATTTGCATGTAACCTACATCAGTTGGACCTTGCGCCCATAAATGCTGCGGAACATTAGACAGTCTTGAATCAAAATCTCGTAATACATAGTGACCCTTGAAGTCACGTAGGAACAATCGTATTCCCTCTGGGGAACAGCATATAACTGCACCTAACTCTTTCAATGTCTTAATGCCTAGTAGGTTTTCTGGACATGACTTGGTAAGTAACAGATCAGTAGTGCGGGACAATGGACCTACTTCTAGAGTAACTGGCTTTGAAATCTCATTTACGATAGGTTTTCCTGAAAATCCAAGGGAAACATTTCTTGAGCCTGAGAGCGGAGCCCCTGGAACTTCGGCGTGACTAATTGTGGTCCTACTTGCCCCTGTATCAATCAAAAACTTTCTGTCTTTCCCTAATACTTGACTGTGAACATAGGGACCTTCTTGATCTACAGGTATCTCGATGAGAGGCAAGCCTACCTCCCTCTCTAGGCTGTTTCATGAATACTGCTGGTACTCTGGATACTCAGACTGTGCATACTGGTACATCTGCGATGTAACGTGCTGTGTTGCAGCGATAGGCTGCGGTGCTGGAACTGTCTGTGGTGCATTCTGTGGCTGAGGAATCTGTGAAACTTGTTCTTGTCTAGGCGGACGTGGTCTTTCTTTAGTCTTACCAGTAGCTATGTTGTGTTTCAGAACTGCACACTCATTTATAAAATGACCTGGCTGTTTACAATAATTGCAATTCCCTTTAACGGGAGCTGCAGGATGACTGGCTTGATTCGGACCCCTCTTCTGACTGTCTTGAGGAACAGATTGTGCAACTAGTACTTTCATTTTCGTGTCTTTCATACGTTTTCTTTCATGTTCTTGCTCTTCCCTGATTCTGTTCTGGTGGTATTGAAGCATTTGCAACATCTGGGACGGGGTATTAGCTTGCCAGGTACTTTCGACTTTCAGAACTCGATTTTTAATTTGTGGACTTGAATTCTCGACTAATTTAGTAACAAAAAGGTGAGGGTATGACTCACTACTTGTCTTGAGGCCACTGTTGATACTAAAACACTTTTCAAATCTAGAATAAAAATCACTAATATCCTCATCTTGCTTTTGTTTACAGGCTGAGATTGCATCCCAGTCTTCTTTTCTAGTTGTCAATAATCTAGGTAAAACTTGTATTAATAATTCTGGTAATTCTTTACATTTATCTCCAAGACCGGTACCTGGTACTCGTGCCTTGTCTTCAGCTTCTAGAACTGCCCAATCGATCTTTTTCTCTCCCACCTCCCATTCTTTTTCCTTGAGCTTTTCATACACCCCTGCGGGCAGCAGAACCTTTAACATTTTAATTATATCTGGATATGTGTATTCTCCCATACGGAGCATGTCTTTTAATTCTCTATGGAACCCTGCTGGATCTTTGTCATGACAGGGAATTAATTTCTTCATCTCGAGGAGTTCCATCTTTGTTATTGGAGTGTAAACAAACACTCGCTGCATTTCGCCACCCGTTCCTTTAACTGGGTGGACTTCTCGTAACGGATTCTGTCTCTCCATGTAAAATGGTTTACTTTCTGGGGGTGAGGCATGAACAAAATGCGGGTTCAGAAACGTTCTATATTTGTGACGCTGTTCTAGAATGACACTAATTAAATCGGTACCTAGACCTTTCCATCTATACTGGAGTAACTCGTTCAGGATATCATGTAACGGACCTGGATCAGAGTGCTGACCCTCATACAAAGTAATGAGGTGCTGAATCATATACATACCCGCCAGTCGTTGTTCGGCTGGGGGCATTTTCAGAAACATTTGTGCCACTATTTCGTCTGGAAAAGTGGTAGAATCAGTAATCCATCGGACTGCTGATCGGGCTAGTTCTTGTTCATGCATAGTACTTAACTCACTGTAACCGATTCGTGATTTCAGAATGTGGTCGGTAACTTGAAATACTTGTTCTAGTGAACCTTGTTCTGGTGCTGGAGAATGGAAAATAGACTTGTGTTCTAGGCGTAAATGGCGATCTGGAAATCTAGATTTTCCTACATACGCTATTCTGGCGGGATTCTCGTCCTCTACCTCTTCAGTATCAGAGTTACTTTCTTTCTCGCTTACTTGTGCTGCTTTACGCTGTTCGTGTAATTTTATTATTTCTCTACGGATTTTCTTGTACATACTCTCCATAGCACCGACGATCTTGTGCTTACCCTCGGCTATATTATCACTCCACCTTGTCAGGATTTTCATTTCGGCCGGATCTTTAGACGGATAATCTTGTTCTCTTATTAGACAATTGATCAGAAACTTTAATATCATGAGCTGGATCTCGGCTTTCCTTTGAGACATGGCCTCGCTAATACTTTCTGGATCATCCCCTGTACGGATGAAACGATATATTCTGTCTAGATCTTCTTTCATATTCGGTAAGGTGACTAGATACTCGGCCACCTTTCTTACGCGGAATGAATATAAAACCATATTATCCTCGCCTGGGACTGGATCATAGCCGCATTCGGCAAGGGATTTTCTTATTTCTGCTACAGTCTGATGTCTGGGCGTACGCTGTGACGCTTGTGCATGTAATTCGGCTAACGTTAAACGCTTGTGTGGCGGCGGGGTTTGAGGAGGACCTCCTCCTGCGGCCCCTAAACTGGAGTCTAGGTCTACTGAGGCTCTTCGTCCTGGCAGAGTGGGAAATGGAAATGTAGGCTGGACTTGTATGGCGGGCTGGACCGGGGGTACCGTAACGGGTACTCCGGTGTCTGGAGGAGCGGGAAGTGCCTGATTTACAGGGACTGGCGGAGCGCGAACAGGATTTGCATATTCTGGGACTGTGTCGTCCAAATAGGACGAAATAAAAATGTCAGCTGCGGTCTGTTTGTGACGTAGCTTGGTCGGAACTAATGGTGGTGGGAAATTACTGGATGCCTCTGGGGTCGCTTTTGGCAAGCCCTCGGCAAGAAGAGGATACATACCCCTAATAAGGGCATGCCTCTGTCTGTCTGACTGTTCGACTTTGACTTGTTCACCTATCTAGATTAGTTCTTTTTCTTGTGCTCGTTCTAAGGATTCTCTACTTAATTCTGACTTTCTGATTTCCTTTTCAGTTCTTTTATGAGCTTCTTTACGCCATAACTCGATGGCATCTTTCTGTGACTGTCTGGCTTTCTTTTTCCATAATGCTTCTTCTACTCGCATGATGCATTCGGCATCCCATGTACCCGATACGGGCCATCTATACTTTTCTTCTAACTGTTTGGTATACTCTACCCATAAATCTAGATACAATATGGCGCTTATGCCATGCTTCTGATACATAAAGTGACCTGGACTGTCCCTCGGCGGAACAGGAACTGCTTCTTCTAACAAACCCTTTCTAGTTTTTAGCTGACGTAATCTCGAAAAGAGAGACATTGTAAACTTGAATCGGAACACAATACAATACACGAGAAACAATAACAATTTAGAGAACAATTCAGGCATACCACGACATTGGAAATACATTGAACAACATCATAACATAACAGTTCGGACAGAATATTACCTGGAATACTGAGAACAGAAACACAAGAATTTCTCGAGAACGGAACAGACTAGAGTTACTGGATGCACTGCTGAAACAGTACGGAACATACCGGTCCCATAAAGGGACGCATCAAGACCCGTATCCACCTAGGTGAACACTTCGTTTGTGAGTCTGTGTACCACCAACCCACGGACCAGAGTCAATTTAGATTGACCCTGTCTAGATACTACCCCAGTAATGGTACTCACCGGGCAGCAAGAACGGAAAGCCTCGGATCGGACTGGACTGCTACGACGACGGACGACGAACTTCGGACTTCAGTTACGGGTGGGCCTCCGGATACCTCGGACCTTGGACTCTTGGCTTGGGCTCTGGTCGGGACTCGCCGCGTTCCTCCACCGTCTCGTTTGGATGCTGGACCGCCTCCTCCGTCTCCTCCGTGGGCCTGAGGGATACTTGAAGCAGAAATATCTGCCGGTGCACAGAAGAGTTCCGTCACGACTGCAGAGGGTCAGGGGGTCGGCGTGGCTTCACCGACGCGTGGGGAAAGGGCAAGTCCCTGTTCGGGCGCCATTATGTGGTAAATAAATAAATAATACCCTATTTTTGACTAGACATATATCATAACAGATAGCTCAATAAATAAGAGTCAAGATTCGAGGTAGTAGGAGTTTTTGCAGGTTTAATACAGCATAAGGACAGGAACAGGACAACCTGCATAGGAATAGGATGGCAGGGCCCAGCAGCTGCTGGGGCTGGATCTGGGATGAGCGCGCTGACTTTTAATAACAATACATGAGCATGGGGAACATCCATTACAACGCAACTATTACAACGTAATGCTTTTACAACGCAGGTATTACAACGCTAATGCTATTACAACGCATGTTTTTACAACGCATGGTGTTACAACGCTAATGCTATTACAACGCATGTATTTACATCGTATATTAATTTATATAATTTATTTTGGGTATTTAGATAGATATTTATTTATATAATTATTTTATAAAAATATTATAATTTTAATAAAATTAATTATAATACTTAGTGATTATTTGTAGATTTTTGAATTATTTATTTATTTATTTAATTATTAATAATTGATATATATATATATATATTAAATTAGTGTATTAGTAAGTAGGAAGTATTAATATTTAGGAAATTATATAATATAATAACATCATATATTAATTTTTATAATTTATTTTGGGTATTTAGATAGATGATTATTTATATAATTATATTATAAAATTATTATTATTTTAATAAAAATAATTATAATACTTAGTTATTATTTGTAGATTTTTGGAATTATTTATTTATTTATTTATTTAATTATTAATAATTGATATATATATATATATTGAATTAGTGTATTAGTAAATAGGAAGTATTAATATTTAGGAAATTATGTAATATAATAAATAAATAAGTATTAATACTCAGGTAATTTTTATTTATACTTAGTTATTATTTGTAGATTTTTGGAATTATTTATTTATTTATTTATTTAATTATTAATAATTGATATATATATATATATATTGAATTAGTGTATTAGTAAATAAGAAGTATTAATATTTAGGAAATTATGTAATATAATAAATAAATAAGTATTAATACTCAGGTAATTTTTACAAGATAAATATCAAGTTAGTTATAATATAATTTTTTATTGAACTTAATTATAATAGTTAATGATTATTAGTCTATTTTGGGTATTACAGATTTATAGATATTTAAATATATATATTTTTAAAATAATAAAATTTATGGGGGTATTAAAATAAACATTTATTTTTTATAATTTAATTAATTGTTTTAGAAAAATATATATAAATATATATATATATATATATATATATATATATATATATATATATATATAATTAGTCTATAAATATTTTAAAAATATAGGAAGTATTAATATTTAGGTAACTATTTATTATAAATTAAATTTAAATTTAAGTATTAATACTTAGGTACTTTATACAAGATAAATATCATGTTTGTAAATATTATATTTTTTGATACTTTAAATTAAATATTAAATCATTTAAAAAAGTAAAGAAGATAAAAATATCAAATATTAATATTCAGGTTTTATTTAAAAAAATAAATTAATATTGTTAAATGTTACATTAGCAATAAATAAATCTATTTAATAATGTTTAGTGTTTATAATTTTTTAAATGAAATAATAATATATTTATAATATTTATAG
The DNA here is from genome assembly GCF_964261635.1 of Lissotriton helveticus. Taxonomy (NCBI): domain Eukaryota; kingdom Metazoa; phylum Chordata; class Amphibia; order Caudata; family Salamandridae; genus Lissotriton; species Lissotriton helveticus. The sequence goes on from NC_136065.1 coordinate 1,970,083,803, forward strand.
AATCATATTTATATTTTTTCCCACGCTTTTGTATTGATTTCAATGAAGCGTTTTGTCCTTCATTTATTTCGTTGACGTCTTGAATGGGATCCGCGGGATATTTTGCTATGCTTTTAAAACAACGGATGCAGCGGGGAGAAGAAGGAAATAAGGGTAGACAAATGGTAAGTGATAAAAAACATAATTTTTAATGTGTGTATTGAAATTAATAACATTTAAAATAAAAATAATAAAAGTAGAAACCATATATTGTACGAATACATTTTTTTTATTGCTGATATTAAATGTAAAAATATATATGTATTTTTATTACATTTGCAAATATTTTTATAATTTTTTTAATTAACAAAAATAGATTATGGAAAAAATATAAACATATAATAGATTATAATGTAATTGTCCATTTTCTATTTTGATGTTTTTGGATGACGTCTTCACGTTAACGTCGACGCAAGCCGCCATCTTGGATTTTCCGATTGCTGGAAGTAGCTGGAAGCTGATCTGCGCTAAAGGTAGGAAACTTTTCTAACTTATTTTATACTAAAACATATTTAAAAAGATATATATAATGTAATGAGAGGTTAAGTAGAGGTTGCTTATTAAACTAATAGATGTTATGATTATATTACAACATGTCGCCGAACATTTCACTGTTATATGCCATTGTCGGGTTATTTTTCGGGGGAAAAAAATGATTAAATATATTTAAAAAAATAGAGTGATGATTTATATTGTATACATTTTGAACGTAATATGTTTTGTGTAGTGGTAGAATAGTTTGGATTCTTTTCATTAGATGAACACAGATAGGAAATGTTAGAAACAATTTTTTAGAAAACTGATTGCATTTGGCTTGTTTTGTATAAGAGAAAACTGTTTTTTTTGGGATTAAAAAGACAGTTCGTTGTTTAATTACCATGCAATGTTTCGTTTAATTGCTTTTTAGAGAATTTACAAAAATGTTCAAAATTGGTTTCTTTGGTTACATTTTGATGATATCTATTTGTTTGAGAAAGTTGATTTCGTGGTCGGTTTTTTTTGAATGGAATTGTTTAATATTGGAAATAAAAGGATTTTCATTGAAAGTAGTAATTATTTTTTGAAAAAATGCCAATTTGATTTTTTTAGTTAGTGAGAAATACTGCAGTTAGGTTGTTTAGTTAGCGAGAAATACTGCAGTTAGGTTGGTGTGAAATAAATAATGAAAAAGTGAAATTATTTGGGGTAGATCTGACAAAAAATGCTTCAAACTTAAGATTAGAAAAAAAAAATATCTTATCTTTTACAAAAAATATTTCTGTTTGAAATAGCACAGAAATGTTAGAAAAATATAATAAAGAAACAGATATATTTTTCTATATTAATACCAGTTTATTAATAATTTTTTTCACAAGCCAGCATCAATTTTTAAAAATAAAGGGGTGTTATTTTGTATAGTATAAAATTTATTGGTACGTTCAGAATGTTTACAAAATTGAAAAAAAAAATGGAATGCAAATTATTTCCATTTACGTTTTCATAATGATTTTTAATAACTATTATGTTAGGGTTTTCTTCTTTTCAAAAAGATAAGAAAAATATTTTTTTCTTAATTTTAACAGGTGTACTTTGAGAGAAAAAAATTTAATAAAGATAAGGGAACCCGACAAGTAATAATTTAAAAAAAATTTAAATTTTTCCAAATGAATTAAAATATAGAAAAAATAATTTAGGGCAAAGCAGGAAAGTAAGTTACATAAAAAATAGTTAAAAATGTAAAATATTAGCAACATTCTCTAGATAATCCAAAGCCACACACAACGAAAATTGTTGTAGTACACCCAATAGTCTCTCAGACATTTCCTTTGTTTGCCTTGAAGGACGTGGGTTTAGAATACCAGACAATGCTTGAGCAAGTCTCATTTCTTGAAAACTTTGCTCCTTCTTCAAAGTTTTCAGGAAAGAGTAGAAATTAGGATGGTGTTTGCCAATCGTGTGACTGAAGGAGTTATGCCATCCCTCTATGGCATTATTTGTTTTTGCACCACCTTCTAAGCAGGTTGAGTAGCAATTCCACCACTCCACATGGTAACGTGGCTTCCTCCTGCGACCCGATCTGCCTAGACGTCCAATCCATGTGTCTTCGAAATAATTTAAAATGGGTGCCAATTTTTCCTCATGTTCTACAAAATATTCTGACTCTGAAATTGCTGTGTAGTAGTCATCTACACTATCAGGTGGTACAAAACAAAGTGCAGTTAATTTTTTTAGTTCGACTTGTAATTTGCTATCAGACGAGTAATCAGCAACCAGGGATGTTTTTTGAAGCTTACGCCAATATGCCTGGGAAAAATGAAAAAAACATCCCTGAATTTGGGTATCCGTGTACAATTTGTTGATGACATTCATCATTGTCAATTCAAAATCTAATATGATTTTCCTAGGACTGATTCCAGAAGTTTTTTCTTTAATAACTGATAAAAACTCAGTATAGGTTGCTGATTGCTTATCTGGTAATAAACTGTATACTAAAGGTACTACATTATTATTAATTTGAGCATGAATACTGTAAATTTGGGTGAATGGATGGGGCGTACTTTTAAACGTCCCATCCATCATCCAAATTTCTGTATTTTCTAATTTAAAAAGGTTACGGGGAGTGCTAAATATTAACATGCGTTTCAGAGGGTTTTGGTTATCATAAAGTAGAAAAGGTTCATTAGAGAAGGAAATAGTTAAATCATGAGGAATTACAATGTCAGAAAAAGTTTGAGGAGTAACAGTTTGGGTGTTACTTGCCTGCTTTTTTCTTTGAATAATTCTACGCAAATTTGGGATTGTTGGCATATTACAAGCAACATGTCCAGGGACATGTTGAGCAACCTCTCTCAAAATCTGACCAGGAGTTTGATTGGAGGTGGATGCAATATCTTTCATTTCATTGATAGTATCGCGTATTTCAATCTCCATAGCAGAGGCAGAGTGGTTATGTTCTGTGGTTCTCACCACTATCTCACCAACAGTAACCGCTCTGCCGCTGCAACGGGCGGTATAATATTGTACACACCTCCAATGTCTCCTGGGTTCACTTAGCCTCTCATTACAGTATATATACCCACAATGTTTCAGGAGTCTGTTCCCTTTTCGAGATTTGGTGTAAGTTGCAGTATTTTGACTTGCCATTTCCTGTAGAGAAAAAAAAATTTTTTATATTATATTTAAGATACACACATTTTTGATTTTTTTTATTTAAACATAATTTAAAAAATATTTATTTGCTTTTACTGTATAGATTTTAAGTATAAATTTGGATTAGTAATTGGAACTTTTTCACTAACCAGCACTTTCTCTGAATATGCACTCATTTGGAGTTAGAATAATAAGTGGCACTTGGACAATACCCAGCACTTTCCCTACTCATGCACTTTCACAGAGTTGGAATAGTAATTGGCACTTTTTCACTAACCAGCACATTCTCTAAATATGCACTCACCTGGAGTTAGAATAGTAAATGGCACTTGGACACTATCCAGCACTTTCCCTACTCATGCACTTTCACAGAGTTGGAATAGTAATTGGCACTTTTTCACTAATCAGCACTTTCTCTGAATATGCACTCACCTAGAGTTAGAATAGTAAGTTGAACTTGGACACTATCCAGCACTTTCCCTACTCATGCACTTTCACAGAGTTGGAATAGTAATTGGCAATTTTTCACTAACCAGCACTTTCTCTGAATATGCACTCACCTGGAGTTAGAATAGTAAGTGGCACTTGGACACTATACAGCACTTTCCCTACTCATGCACTTTCACAGAGTTGGAATAGTAATTGGCACTTTTTCACTAAACAGCACTTTCTCTGAATATGCACTCACTTGGAGTTAGAACAGTAAATTGAACTCGGACAATATCCAGCACTTTCACTACTCATGCACTTTCACAGAGTTAGAATAATAATTGGCACTTTTTCACTAACCAGCACTTTCTCTGAATATGCACTCACCTAGAGTTAGAATATCAAGTGGCACTTGGACACTATCCAGCACTTTCCCAACTCATGCACTTTCACAGAGTTGGAATAGTATTTGGCACTTTTTCACTAACCAGCACTTTCTTTGAATATGCACTCACCTAGAGTTAGAATAGTAAGTTGAACTCGGACACTATCCAACACTTTCCATATTATTGCACTTTCACAGAGTTGGAATAGTAATAGAAATATTTTACTACTTATTATTTTGCACTTATAATGTGTTTCACAATGATTTCTAATTGCTTTGAAATATGATACTCAGATGTGTTTATTTAGGAAAATTACCTTGGGTTTCGGAAGAATCTATTAGAAAAACTGTTGTATATAGTTGTGGAATAGACTGGATTTTTGTGGATATCTGCCTTGCAGTGTTTTATTGTAGGCTGTGAAGAAATAAAGTTGAAAAGGTGTTCAATGCTTAGAAAATGTATTATTTTTTTGGTTTCTCTATATATATGTGGGAGAAAAATCATTTACATTTATGCATGTTTATAAATATGACACATGTTATCATTAAAATGCACTTTATTTCAATATGCAATGATGTGATGTTTAAATAGTCAGAGGCAATTTAAAACTATTATGCACTTTCCCAACACATGCACTTTCACAGAGTTGGAATAGTAATTGGCACTTTTTCACTAACCAGCACTTTTTCTGAATATGCACTAACCTGGAGTTAGAATAGTAAGTGGCACTTGGACACTATCCAGCACTTTCCCTACACATGCACTTTCACAGAATTGGATTAGTAATTGGCACTTTTTCACTAACCAGCACTTTTTCTGAATATGCACTCACCTGGAGTTAGAATAGTAAGTGGCACTTGGACACTATCCAGCACTTTCCCTACAAATGCACTTTCAGAGAGTTGGAATAGTAATTGGCACTTTTTCACTAACCAGCACTTTACCTGAATATGCACTCACCTGGAGTTAGAATAGTAAGTGGCACTTGGACACTATCTAGCAATTTCCATATTCTTGCACTTTCACAGAGTTGGAATAGTAATAGAATTATTTTAATAGTTATTTATCTGCACTTATAATGTGTTTCACAATGATTTCTAATTGCTTTGAAATATGATACTCAGATGTGTTTATTTAGGAAAATTACCTTGGGTTTCGGAAGGTTCTTTTCGAAAAACTGTTGTATATAGTTGTGGAATAGACTGGCTTTTTGAGGATATCTGCCTTGCAGTGGTTTCTTGTAGGCTGTGAAGAAAACAAGTTGAAAAGGTGTTCTATAATTAGAAAATGTATTATTTTATTGACTTTTCTATATATATGTGGGAGAAAAATCATTTACCTTTATGTATGTTTATAAGTATGACACATGTTATCATTAAAATGCACTTTATTTCAATATACAATGATGTGGTGTTTAAATAGTCAGAGGCAATTTAAAAATATTCTGCACTTACCCGACACATGCACTTGCACAGAGTAGGAATAGTAAGGGGTACATTTTCAGTATCCAGCAGTTTTTGAGAATAGGCACTTATCTGGAGTTAGAATAATAAATGGGACTCGGACACTATCCAGCACTTTCCCTACTAATGCACTTTCACAGAGTTGGAATAGTAATTGGCACTTTTTCACTAACCAGCACTTTCTTTGAATATGCACTCATTTGGAGTTAGAATAGTAAGTGGCACTTGGACACTATCCAGCACTTTCCCCACTCATGCACTTTCACAGAATTGGAATAGTAATTGGCACTTTTTCACTAACCAGCACTTTTTCTGAATATGCACTCACCTGGAGTTAGAATAGTAAGTGGCACTTGGACACTATCCAGCACTTTCCCTACACATGCACTTTCACAGAATTGGAATAGTAATTGGCACTTTTTCACTAACCAGCACTTTCTCTGAATATGCACTCACCTAGAGTTAGAATAGTAAGTGGCACTTGGACACTATCCAGCACTTTCCATATTCTTGCACTTTCACAGAGTTGGAATAATAATAGAATTATTTTACTAGTTATTTTTCTGCACTTATAATGTGTTTCACAATGATTTCTAATTGCTTTGAAATATGATACTCAGATGTGTTTATTTAGGAAAATTACCTTGGAGTTTCGGAAGGTTTTTTTCGAAAAACGGTTGTATATAGTTGTGGAATAGACTGGATTTTTGTGGATATCTGCCTTGCAGTGGTTTATTGTAGGCTGTGAAGAAAACAAGTTGAAAAGGTATTCAATGCTTAGAAAATGTATTATTTTATTGTCTTTTCTATATATATGTGGGAGAAAAATCATTTACCTTTATGCATGTTTATAAATATGATACATGTTATCATTAAAATGCACTTTATTACAATATGCAATGATGTGGTGTTTAAATAGTCAGAGGCAATTTAAAACTATTCTGCACTTACCCGACACATGCACTTGCACAGAGTAGGAATAGTAAGGGGTACATTTTCAGTATCCAGCAGTTTTTCAGAATAGGCACTTATCTGGAGTTAGAATAATAAATGAGTTTTGGACACTATCCAGCACTTTCCCTACTCATGTACTTTCACAGAGTTGGAATAGTAATTGGCACTTTTTCACTAACCAGCACTTTTTCTGAATATGCACTCATTTGGAATTAGAATTGTAAGTGGCACTTGGACACTATCCAGCACTTTCCCCACTCATGCACTTTCACAGAATTGGAATAGTGATTGGCACTTTTTCACTAACCAGCACTTTTTCTGAATATGCACTCACCTGGAGTTAGAATAGTAAGTGGCACTTGGACACTATCCAGCACTTTCCCTACACATGCACTTTCACAGAATTGGAATAGTAATTGGCACTTTTTCATTAACCAGCACTTTCTCTGAATATGCACTCACCTTGACTTAAAATAGTAAGTGGCACTTGGACACTATCCAGCAATTTCCATATTCTTGCACTTTCACAGAGTTGGAATAGTAATAGAATTATTTTAATAGTTATTTATCTGCACTTATAATGTGTTTCACAATGATTTCTAATTGCTTTGAAATATGATACTCAGATGTGTTTATTTAGGAAAATTACCTTGGAGTTTCGGAAGGTTCTTTTCGAAAAAATGTTGTATATAGTTGTGGAATAGACTGGATTTTTGTGGATATCTGCCTTGCAGTGGTTTCTTGTAGGCTGTGAAGAAAACAAGTTGAAAAGGTGTTCAATGCTTAGAAAATGTATTATATTATTGGCTTTTCTATATATATGTGGGAGAAAAATCATTTACCTTTATGCATGTTTATAAATATGATACATGTTATTATTAAAATGCACTTTATTTCAATATGCAATGATGTGGTGTTTAAATAGTCAGAGGCAATTTAAAAATATTCTGCACTTACCCGACACATGCACTTGCACAGAGTAGGAATAGTAAGGGGTACATTTTCAGTATCCAGCAGTTTTTCAGAATAGGCACTTATCTGGAGTTAGAATAATAAATGGGACTCGGACACTATCCAGCACTTTCCCTACTCATGCACTTTCACAGAGTTGGAATAGTAATTGGCACTTTTTCACTAACCAGCACTTTTTCTGAATATGCACTCATTTGGAATTAGAATAGTAAGTGGCACTTGGACACTATCCAGCACTTTCCCCACTCATGCACTTTCACAGAATTGGAATAGTGATTGGCACTTTTTCACTAACCAGCACTTTTTCTGAATATGCACTCACCTGGAGTTAGAATAGTAAGTGGCACTTGGACACTATCCAGCACTTTCCATACTCATGCACTTTCACAGAATTGGAATAGTAATTGGCACTTTTTCACTAACCAGCAATTTCTCTGAATATGCACTCATTTGGAGTTAGAATAGTAAGTGGCACTTGGACACTATCAAGCACTTGCCCTACTCAAGCACTTTCACAAAGTTGGGATAGTAATTAAATAATTTTACTAGTTATTATTCTGCACTTATAAAGCGTTTAACAATGTTTTTAAATTGTTCTGAAATATGATACTCAGATGTGTTTATTTAGGAAAATTACCTTGGGTTTCGGAATGTTTTTTTTGAAAAACTGTTGGCTGTCTTTTTGCGGATGTGTGGCTTGAAGTGCTTTCTGGTAGGCTGTGAAGAAAAAAAATAGAAAAGGTGTTCAATGCTTATAAATTATACTATTTTATTGGCTGCTATATATATATGTAGAGAAAAAAATTTACTTTGAAGGATTTTTAGATATATGGTAAATGTTATTATTATACTGCACTTATAATCTTTACGACATTGCTTTTTATTTACTATGACATCTGTAAATGCAATATATATATTTATGGAAATTACCTTGGTTTTTTGAAGGTTGTTGTTTTAAAATTCTTCAAAATATTCTCGATTTTGGTTGATTTTTCGACGTTCTGTGACTTTTCCAATTTTTTCAGTTTGGCTTAAAAAAATACAATTTTTACCGGTTTAATTTAAATGTGGTGTTTTTTAATCATTTAAAAATTAAAAAATAATATATTACTACACATTATCGTACGATTTTGTATTAGCTTTTTAATTTTTTCGGATGGAATGGAACCTTATTTTTTTTAACATATATATATAAACTTTTTAAACTGTATTTCTTTTATCGTTTAATCATAATTATTTTTAGTATTACAGGTTATTTACTGATCTGAGTGGGGGTATATACACGGTTCGTTTTTGTACGTGCTATGTTATTTTTGATTAAATAAAATAATTTAAACAAACCATTTATAATAATATAAGCAGTTATTTGATAACGATTTTTTTTATATACATTTAATGTTCCAATTATATGGTAAATATTTTACAATAATCCTCTTTATTTAATGCAAATATCAATTTTTGTTTTCCAGTTAGGTCTGGATGAGATAATATTTCAGGAAACTTTTGAAATGGATTAATAGTTGCGTTGTAATGGATGTTACCCTTTTGAAATATATGTATTATTTACAAACAAATAGTTTACCATGAATTTGGATGTACGAATAAATAAATATTATTTTTAAGCCATTTCTCATTAGTTTAGAAATGTTGGCGTTTCTATAAATAAATTTTTAAAAAGTTTATTACTTCAAGAAAAAATTTAAAGTTGTTGAAATAAATATATTTTGTTTATCGTTCATTAAATACATTTATTTCTCTTAAAATAATTTTTTACTCTTATTACCATTCACAATGTTAACAAAAAAACCAATAAACCTGACATATTAGGTTTTAAGTGTTACTAAATTAATGTATACTACTATTTTAATTCACACAAAATTTAAACAGTTTTAGGAAATATTACGCTAATAATATGTTAACCTAAAATAGTTTACCAAATCGTTTTAAATATCTTACTGTTCTATGAAATAGAAATGCTTCTACGGTCGCTTTCGTTGATATTTATCTCAAGAGGTCAGAGGGTCAGGTTTTCACGTCTGATTAGTCTGCAAGTTGAAAATCAACTGTTTTCAAAATGGTGGGATACGTCTATTTATAACTTTTTTTAAATAGCATTATATTTTTCGTAAATTATATTGATTACTTTCATAATATTTGGGGAATAATTTCATGAGGAAACATATAAATTAAATTGTTTTACTTAAAAGTAAGCTCAACAAACTTTCGTTCCGTTTTAACATCCATTTTGAATGTCTTGTTGACATTGGAGGGCATTGAAATAGTAGATGGACATTATTTTTCATTGCAGTGTTTAAAATGGCGTTCATTTCTTCGTAAGGTCATTATTTTTGTCTATCGAGTATTGGAAACACTTATTTATCCTTTATATTCTTAAAATATATATATTCTTTTGCGTTGTTAAAGAATTTCATGGTACACAGTATTTTTATAAGTAATCGAGTATTAATTTATTAAAGGTCTAAATTGGTATCGTGTTATTATTATAATTTTTGAACCCATTTTTAAATATATTTAGCCACCTCTAACCTCTATTTTCCATGTAAGCCGTTCTACTTATTATTTAATAAACTTTATGTATTTTTTTGTGTGTCATTATAGTAATCGATGTTAAATAGTATTATTTTTTTATAATTGGGTATTAATTTATTAAATATATAAATCTGTTTTTTAATACTCGGGTATTAATTTATTAAATAAATAAACCGAATTCGTAATATTATAATAGTTAAATGACCCGTTTTTTAAAACACTTACCCACCCAAAACCCCTAATTTTCCTGCATCCCGTGCCAGATTTTATTTTACAAAAAAAAAATTTTTTATATGTAATGGTATGCTTTGAAATATAATATTTTTTAATACTCGGGTATTAATTTATTAAATAAATAAACCAAAATCGTAATTTTATAATAGTTTAATGACCCGTTTTTTAAAACACTTACCCACCCAAAACCCCTAATTTCCCTGCATCCCGTGCCAGATTTTATTTTACAAAAAAAAAAAATTATATATGTAATGGTATGCGTTGTAATAAAATGCGTTGTAACAGTACTTTTGAATCAGTAAAACTATTTTACGATGTAATAGCATGCGTTGTAAAAAAACGCGTTGTAATAACAGTTGCGTTGTAAAAAATGCGATGTAAAAGCATGCGTTGTAATAACATGCGTTGTAATGACACCAATCCCCAGAGCATATATACATAACGCAAACACATAGCATTACATTGCAGTAGGCGTAGCAGTGGGTGGAGCAGAAGGCGTGACGCGTAGCAGTCGCGAAAGATAAGGGGGAAAAGAGGTGTAACAGGGCGTATACATAGACATGTGATGCAAACGTAACAGAATATGTCATGAATGGGGCGGAAACCATGGAGGGGGCTACCTAAGGAGCCGGGACCTCTAACCTGATGGTGCGCGCAAACTAGCAATGACGTATTGATAGAGAGCGGTAATTTCTTCTGGTAGTTTCTCAATGCAAAACCCTCATGCTACCTCTATTTTACCGCTCAAAAGGTGTTGGGCCCTTCACACCATGTATTACCATCAGGAGAAATTTAAATAAAGATGAACAGTCAAAATGCAATTATTATTGTAAGCCAATAAAGAGAGTTGTTGATTATTTTAAAGGGTTTTATTTTCTAGTCAAAAAGTTAATTTTTCTCTGACCCTTTATTCATTAGTAAAATATCAATTAGGTTACAGAATTTTGGAAAACAGGAAAAATATCAATAATACAGAACACATTACAGTCTGCATATAAGCATTACATGTAGTTATGAAAAATGTGGTGCAAAAGTCTTAAAGAGTTTCTAAGAAAAATAGTCTTGCAAAGCTAATCAGTACTTATAAAAGTTTGCAAAAATATGCTATTAAGAGAAATAAATGCATAAGACAAATAAATCTTTAGACCTAATTAATTAGTCAAAACATATTAGCATCTAATCCTATCCTGATCCACTGCACTCTTTGTCTGTCTGTGTCTAAAGAGGAAAGCAGCCCGCCCTTCACAGGCCTCAAAGGAATGTGGCAATGAAGTGCCAAGATATGACGTGGAAGCAAGAAACCTCCCCCTGACACTCCTCGGACGCAATCTCCCGGGACGTTTCTCGTACCTAACCCATAGAAGCCAGCTGAGCTGAGAAAAAAAGGAAGAAGTGGCTCCCATCCAGAGAGGACAGTATTTATACCATAATTATTGGCAGAGTACACAAAGATGTAACATTTTTCAGGAGAACCTTACGTGATTGGTCAGTCATAAAGGCATGAGGTCACACTTCCCTGACTCATTCTAAAAACCTGACTTCACTAGTCCTAACAAAAGAAGCATACATGAATAAATACATTTATAAACATTTGCAACATTTACTAGGAAAAATGTTTCAATCTAATTCATCCTTCTTCCTTCTCAGCGCAGTAGATGGATACTTTTAACTAACTGGTACATTGGCAGAATGACAAGAATGTGCAGTTCACGCTGTTCTTGTCATGAGGAAAGCTGCCACAGTCTGCGCATGCTCCCTTCTCATTAAATTGAAAGTCAAAGCCTTGATGGATTCACAGGCAGCCATGTTTTGTGTAGGCCCCAAAAATAAAACAAACACAAAGATAATATTAATTTCATGTAAATCAGTCCGTTATGTGTCCCAAGTGCATTATTAATTCACACACATTATAAAAAGAGGTGTTATTAACTGAAAATGTTTATCAAAATATGCAACAAGTCAAAGTCTATTAAGACAGGAATAATACATTTAGTTTACATGGATGTGCTGGGAAGAGAGAAACACATTCTATTAAAAATCTTCAAAGGTAAAAAGGCCACTTTTCTCTACATTGCAAAAAAAAAAACACATGTTAATTTAATTCAGCAAAAGCATTTTCAGTCTGAAGTGAATAGGCCTCACTTTTCATGTTTTTCATGTGCCATGTTTTTAACCTGCACCAAAATGTGCGTGGCAATTTTAAATGCAGCCTGTCTGAAGCACAAATAAATAAAACAATGCATGACTGCAGATGAAATCTGCTCCATCAATCCACCCTCTTGATAATTCAAATCATCATAATAAAATGATTTATAATTAATCACACATATTTCATTTCATAAGTGACAATTTTTTTTTTTTTTATTTTTTTTTTTTTTTAAATTGCAAAAGCTGAGCATATAAGAATGTTACTTCTATTTCTAAGGCAAACACAAGTTTGGTCTGTAATCAGATCATATATAGCCAAGTTCAATTGTTTTAGTGCAGAGTTCTGTAAGTAGCTTCTTGGAACAGTTAGTCTTCTTTAAAATAAGTAACTAAAATAATAAAAAAAGGAATTCAACATGACAGTTTCAGCATTTCTTTGCTCTGTGTCATCAGCTTGCCATCAGAATGTCTCATAAAGTGTGGCATTCTGTACTTTTTCCATGCAAATTAGACTACTTAGGTGCTGAGAAACTCTGGCAGAGCACCATCAATCCTTTGCACTTTTTCAACCAAGGCCTTTCACTCTTATTTTCACTTTGATCAGATTCAGATGTTTCACCACAGCATCTCTCAGATCAAAACCGTTGCACCATCCATTATGCAGATCTTGTGTAGCAGCTGCAATCTGGTGAGAAACTGCACACTGTACATCAACCAGACCTACACAGCAATGGCTAGTGTTCTCCTCAGTGTTTTCCACAAGTGCATTTGCATATGCATTTTCAAGCCACTTTAGTGTTGCTGAAACACAGTCTTTTGCAAAAGGTAACTCTGTGCTGCCATTGTGTTGCTTTATTATGCGTGACACTTCAGGCAGATGGCTACAATCCATTTCTTGTCCAATCTGTTGTTCTGCACTCATTATCTTTGAGACCACATTATGATCTGATTTCAGAGAAACTGGCAATCTATACCTGGGCATCAGTCTTTGCAATAACACATTTGCCACTTTGCAGTTGTCATTTTTCTCAAAAACAGTTCTGATACAACCCTGTTGTGCTGCTTCAAAAACATTTTCTTGAGCCTCTTTAAATTCATCTGTGAAGATTCCATAGAATGTATATGCTAACAGAACACAATTTTGTGCAACTGAATTAGCATTTCTTTCTCCCATGACAACAGTGACTCTCATTTGAGCAGATATACTGCATGTTATGGTAAGGGCAATCAATTTCGAATTTTGGGCTGGGGTAATTACTAAAAGCCATGAAGCTTTGACAACATCATGTATAAGGAGCACAGCATGTGCTGCTTTTAATGTGTCACCTTTCAAACATGAGCCATCTACATAAAGGACACTGTTGGGCTGACTCAGATGTTCATCCTTCAAGTCTGAATTTGGCTTTATGCATATTTTCATGATATTTAGACACTCATATTCATTTTCATCATAATCCAATTCATTTGCTGACATTTCTGTGAAGTTAGGGTCAAGGGTCATTGGGCAATACATCACAGACCCTTGAAAACATTCATCTTTTTGAATAAGCAATGAGAGAGCGCAGCCCTCCCTCTCACTGCAAATTAGTGTATTTTCTTTCAAATAAACTTTCATTCCTAGTGCTGGGGCGCGCCATTTTTTCTCTTTCAACTCTAGGAATGCTTTTGTGCAATTGTTGTCCAATGGAAGCGGATCAGACACACCTGAGTGTGTCAGCCTCAGTAAAGGCTTAGCCACTAGGGAAAGGTTTAGTAACCACTCTCTACAGCAGCTAACCATTCCCAAAAATCTCCTGACTTCTTTCTGAATTTGAGGTGGATTCATCTTGGAAATTATTTCCACCTTCTCTGGTGACACCTTTCTACCTCCCTTTCCAATTTTGTGTCCCAGACATTCATCTTCTTTTTGACAGTACTCCTGACTATTCTCATGCAATGGCACTGTGACATGAACTTGGCAAAAATCAATAAAAATAAGCCATTCTTCACCACATGGAATGTGAAAAAATATATTGGCTGGATTCGGTACCACAGGACAACATGGAAAAAATATGCTTTTAATCTCCTGCACTATTCTGTTCTTTTCATTTATTTTCTGTGAACCTATGATCAGAAAGTTACACAAACTTCCAATCAATTCCATCAAAAATCCTTTTATTGGTAAAATTCCTGCAACTGATTGTGTTCCTGAATACATGTCATCTGGTTCAAATTTTAATAAGACATGTTCTGCACACGTTATTAACCTGGCATCCTTCTCTGTGAACTCTCTTATTTCTGTGTTTATTATTTTTTCCAAAGCAGAAGGTAATTTTTCAACTGTCTTTTCTGAAAACAATGCTACAACTGTCTCTTGTTGGGCCATTTTAAAATGTACATCCTCATCAGGAATCTGAAAAATAACATTATCTGGGGTACAGTAATCTGAGCAGCTTAATTTGGAAAATAATTGTTTTCCTGCTAGGCCTGAGTCACAGACAACAGTTTTGCAATCTTCCTCAAATGGGCCTAATTTTGGTGCAACCTTTTCTAAAACTGGGTTTGTAATTTCTTTGTTTAAAACTCCTGCAACTAAATCTAGACTTTCCATTGCCTTCACAATGGAATTGGTAAATTCAGAATTGTGAGTGTTACAACTCTCATTTGCAAACAAAGCAACCTGTTTGACTGGGTACTGTTTTTGTCTCTGGAAACAATTCACATTTACTCTGGGCAACTCATTTAAATTAATTTTAGCATTTTCCATATTTTGTGGGACCATTTGTGCTTGGAAAATTCCTGCCATAGGTACCTGTTTCTGAACTGACATTTGCATCTGCTTAGCTGGCATATTTTGCACCTGCATTTCTCCATGTTTTTGTGCATCATGTTTAAATTTAGTTTTCTTCTTCCAATGCTCAAATGTGTTATAAAGATGGCAAATGGACACATTTTCCAGCAGTACAACATCCATACCTGAATTTGCACTAACCAAAATACCTTTACTTCCATCCTGTGCTCTTTTAATCTGTACCCAATCAACATCCTTTGCTGGCACTCTGCCCTTCAGGAAAATAATCACTGCTATATTTTCCTCCATAACAACAGAAAATGATGGTGCATTCATGCAAACCATTTTCACTGTCTCCTCACCTGGCCCTTGAACAACAACTTTAGATTCAAACCACAATTTAGTCAGCATGGCAATATAAAAGAACATTTCCAAATTAATGCACAACTCTTTCAATATTTCATCAAATCCATCAACTTGTGGGTACCACAGCATAAATGTGTCTCTCAATTGTGGGATTGTGTTCAGAAATGCTGCAAGTTCACTTTTATTCTGTGGCATATGAACATGCACTTCTCCCACCATTTCTCTCAATGAGTAAGCAAAAGCTTCTCCCTCATTCTGCTTATTATTTTTCTCAATTATATCTGGTGGCTTCTTTTCCTTAGCCATTTTCCTTGCTAGATCTGGTGGTTTCTTTTTTTTCTCATGTTTTCTAGCCCACTTGTCTCCTAATTTCTCAAGCTCATTGCATTTAAAACCATATTTTATTTCTGCAATGTGCAAATGCATTCCTGAAGAACACATTTTCTCATTTGCTTCATCATCCATGTGTACCCTGAAACCTTTCTGAAATGGAAAACTTCCTGAAACATCATTTTCATATTTTTGAGCCAAATCTGTCAGTCCATTATGTGTAGTTAATGCACATGCAGCTGTTTCCTTACTCAGGGAAATTAATTCTCTTTCCTGACACTGGTTCACATTTTCATTATTAAAACAGCAGAGACTGTTAATTTCTCCATGTTCAAATGTTGAATTTAAAACACTAAGCTGTTTCTCTTTTTCAGGGCCTGTGTTAATATGTTCCCCCATGTTTTCTATATTTTTAATCACTGCTGCTTCCTCAGAGCAGGTTTGAAAAATCCCATTTTCAAATATATTTATTTTATCCTGGGCTGCAGATGTTGTAAATACCATTTTTCTCTCACCTTTCAGTGCTTGGTGTACTTTCTGTTCAATAATCTGTGTGTTCTTAGTTTCTGAAATAAACCCTGGCAAAATCACTGATTCTGCAGCTCTTTGAACCTTTTCAGTAGGGACCATATTAATTGGGACAGTCATAATTTTTCTAGGCATTATCTGTGCATCTGCAGTTTGCAATTCTTTGACTGAATCAGGCACATTTAAAGCAGTAACACCTGGAGGTATCACTGTCAGTACTGAATCAACAGGTAATGGTTCAATATAAAATGTCTGCACAGTTCTCTCAGTCTGTATTTCTCTCTGTTCAACAGAAGCAGTAGCCCCTGTAGTATTTACTGGTGCACTATTTTCAGTATTTTTCATGGGAACCACATAAAGTGGTGGACACTCAGTTAACAATGCATCCATTATTTCATCCCCTGAATTATTATTTATTTGAAGCTCTTTTTCAGCATTAATTCCCTTCTCCTGTATATGGTGCTTTACCTTTTCATCCTCACTTGCTTTCTCTCTTGCTGCTTTTTCCCACAGGCTTAAGGCCTCAAATTGTGCAGCTTTAGATGGTGTCTTTATTTCACATAACACTTCCCTTAATTTGTCAATAATTTGCAATTCAAAAGTACCATCTTTTGGAAACCTCAAAGCACCCTCTTTTTCAGTAATCTTGCACCATTGTTGAACCCACATACATGTGTTTTGTCCCAAACTGGTAGACATAAAATGCACAGGTGTTCCTTCAGGAGCATCACCAATAAAAAACGATTTTTTCACTTTACCTCCTAACAGCTTCTTTAAACCTTCAAACAGTTTCATTTTTGCAATAGTTCAATGCAATTTCTTTTCTCCAAAGCTGTCAATCTAAATTTCAGTCAGTTTTACTCCTACCACTGACCCTCCACAAAATCTTAATGCAATATTTTCTTAATCAATTACTCTGTTAGTAACAACATAAATACATTCGCTACTCTGTCTGTTGTGCTAAATAAAGGATAGATTTATATTCACTGCGAGTAACACATTCCGCTTACCCTTCACAAAGTAAGACCTTCCGTTTACTCTTCAAACACTACAGGTAAATCCCTTCCGCTTACCTTTCAATCAAGCTCAGAAGAACCTGCTACTCCTTTGGACTTATCCTTCAGGATATATCTTAGTCCAAAGTTTCACCAGCGAACCCTTTTGCTATCAATCAAGCTCAGAAGAACCTGCTACTCCTTTAGTGTGACCCTTTCTAGGTGATATCAGACCAAAGTTTCACCAGCGAACTCTTTGCTATTAATCACTCACACAGAAAATAGTCCCTAATTTAACACTGCCAGCCCTACCTAGCTTCTCAGTGTTATTCCAACAGACGAGTAACCTCAGTGCAGTGTGGCTTCCATTTACCACCCGCTATTCCTTCCCGGGATTCCACAGGTGTGCATACCTGCGTGTTCCAGACAACATAGAACAAGACACTAACTTAACATGAAGAGTTAAAACATGTAATCAATAACCAAAAAAGTATGTCCTCTGAAATTACCAATATAATCAATAACACCATCAATTCAAAATGAGCAAAATGTCACCAACAGTAAAAAATCCTTACTATTTTCAACACTTCAAAAAACATGCTAGCATATTAACAACATTTCACAACCCTATTGATACTCACACCTCTTCTTTCATCACCTGCCAGTACTGCTTTGCCAGTCTTCAGGTTCTGAGCATTGGAGTCAGGAATCAGGACTTGGACATTTATCTAACTTGGGCAATTATTTTATTTCCCTCTTAAGGTCAATGATCCATTAGTTGAGTAGTTGATGGTGAAATCAATAATTACTAATCACCAAACTAATCAATAATGACCATCCTCTGCTTACCAAAAACTGATAGAGAGCGGTAATTTCTTCTGGTAGTTTCTCAATGCAAAACCCTCATGCTACCTCTATTTTACCGCTCAAAAGGTGTTGGGCCCTTCACACCATGTATTACCATCAGGAGAAATTTAAATAAAGATGAACAGTCAAAATGCAATTATTATTGTAAGCCAATAAAGAGAGTTGTTGATTATTTTAAAGGGTTTTATTTTCTAGTCAAAAAGTTAATTTTTCTCTGACCCTTTATTCATTAGTAAAATATCAATTAGGTTACAGAATTTTGGAAAACAGGAAAAATATCAATAATACAGAACACATTACAGTCTGCATATAAGCATTACATGTAGTTATGAAAAATGTGGTGCAAAAGTCTTAAAGAGTTTCTAAGAAAAATAGTCTTGCAAAGCTAATCAGTACTTATAAAAGTTTGCAAAAATATGCTATTAAGAGAAATAAATGCATAAGACAAATAAATCTTTAGACCTAATTAATTAGTCAAAACATATTAGCATCTAATCCTATCCTGATCCACTGCACTCTTTGTCTGTCTGTGTCTAAAGAGGAAAGCAGCCCGCCCTTCACAGGCCTCAAAGGAATGTGGCAATGAAGTGCCAAGATATGACGTGGAAGCAAGAAACCTCCCCCTGACACTCCTCGGACGCAATCTCCCGGGACGTTTCTCGTACCTAACCCATAGAAGCCAGCTGAGCTGAGAAAAAAAGGAAGAAGTGGCTCCCATCCAGAGAGGACAGTATTTATACCATAATTATTGGCAGAGTACACAAAGATGTAACATTTTTCAGGAGAACCTTACGTGATTGGTCAGTCATAAAGGCATGAGGTCACACTTCCCTGACTCATTCTAAAAACCTGACTTCACTAGTCCTAACAAAAGAAGCATACATGAATAAATACATTTATAAACATTTGCAACATTTACTAGGAAAAATGTTTCAATCTAATTCATCCTTCTTCCTTCTCAGCGCAGTAGATGGATACTTTTAACTAACTGGTACATTGGCAGAATGACAAGAATGTGCAGTTCACGCTGTTCTTGTCATGAGGAAAGCTGCCACAGTCTGCGCATGCTCCCTTCTCATTAAATTGAAAGTCAAAGCCTTGATGGATTCACAGGCAGCCATGTTTTGTGTAGGCCCCAAAAATAAAACAAACACAAAGATAATATTAATTTCATGTAAATCAGTCCATTATGTGTCCCAAGTGCATTATTAATTCACACACATTATAAAAAGAGGTGTTATTAACTGAAAATGTTTATCAAAATATGCAACAAGTCAAAGTCTATTAAGACAGGAATAATACATTTAGTTTACATGGATGTGCTGGGAAGAGAGAAACACATTCTATTAAAAATCTTCAAAGGTAAAAAGGCCACTTTTCTCTACATTGCAAAAAAAAAACACATGTTAATTTAATTCAGCAAAAGCATTTTCAGTCTGAAGTGAATAGGCCTCACTTTTCATGTTTTTCATGTGCCATGTTTTTAACCTGCACCAAAATGTGCGTGGCAATTTTAAATGCAGCCTGTCTGAAGCACAAATAAATAAAACAATGCATGACTGCAGATGAAATCTGCTCCATCAGTATCACTAGGAGAAGCTGGGGGCTATGAACTCTGTGCTAGGAGCAGAGACTGAAGTCTGGAGAGTCAGGGCGACATGTACCTAAACAGTATCTAGTATCTGATGTTTAGAGAACATGTTGATATAAACTAGAAGTCAGGAGGGGAAAAACTAACTTGATTCTAAGACTGGACCATGTATTCTTCTACATGTAGTGCGCGATGAAGAATATTAAATGACCATTAAATGCAGTATTTCTCTAACGTGGAGACGTGAAGGCTAGACAATGACGGAAACTATTGATGCAGTTCAGTAGCTTAGGAATGCAGAGAAGGAGGACTGAACTGATAACTGGAATCATAACATATTCTTGGCAGACTCAGAGGCAGAGCCAGGCTGGACCGGGCACTGCAAGGCAGGAAGTAAGTGAAGGGTTGAGGATACAGGTGGGGGCTGTATCGCTCCTCAGCGAGGCTTTAGGAGACAGGAGCTGAATCTGGTGTCCAGGCCCTTTTGAGGCCTAGAAACGGGGACTTTATAATAGAATAACGTGCACACTGAGAAACGTGGCAACGTAGCTTTACATAGGCCTGATATTCGTAGTATTCACGAGAACTGGAAACTGGCATACTAGAAGTGGACACAACTGTAATTGCGTCATTAATCGGACATGGGGAGTACATATGCATATTTAATCATGCACACATAACATATGATGGATGACACGTAGGGACACAGAACATGGCAAAATTTACTTTTCCACAGCTTTATGACACTTTACTCCACTCTAAGCTACGCCAATCCAGCCTACACACCTCCACTCAATGGCACTCTACTTTACTCAACTCTTTTCCACTGTTCGACACTCTTCTACACTTCTAAAACCACCTGGACCATACATCTCTTGTACACTGTGGCGATATATATAACAAGGAACCTGTGACTCCTTTTGATTGTCCCTTTTAGGGAGGATAAAATATTGTAATATTATACATTCAAAGATTTGTAGTTTATGGTATGGAATTATGTGGTTAAGGAGGTTGCATTTTGTTTCATGCTATTGGGGTGTATGGTTGTTCATTGCTCAGCATCAAGTGGTTGTTAGGTTTTGAGCTATCAGTGCTAATTATGTTGTTTCAATGGCATTTTATATTTTTGAGTGTATATATGTTCGTGGGTGTAGTTGGTTTAATTTTACTTTTTCATGATGGCTCTGTAATTTATAAATATAACCTGAAAAGATGTACCATTGAGGGAGTAAACTTCAACCTAAGTGTCTGGTTTGGAGCAACATTCTGCATATGATAATGACAGGAGTAGTATGTAAGATGCACTATTGTGTAGGGTCATGCGTAAGCGATGCTTGCTATGGAGGTGGTGTTGAAATAGCAAACACTTAGCCAACCGTATGGCTTGGAGACATTTTATGTGCATGATGATGATAGAAATTGTGTCTTATGTGTACTGGTGCTGTACGGTCATATGTAAATATGGTTTGATCTAGAATTGATATTGAGCTAGCAAACGGTGAGCCAGCTGGATGACTTGTAGCTTATTTATGTGCACAATGGTCCCTGAAATTCGGTCTATACACCTGCTGGCAATGAAGATGGCATGAAACAGGACACCATAATGCGCTATTTATAAGAGCATAACTTGAAGGGATATAATGATAGGAAGGGTAGATGAGGAGGGACGAAGATCAGTGACACTTAGTACAAGTCAAAATAAAGCACCACCACTGCCTTTACAGCAGATGATATGGGTATCTTGGGCAAAGACAAAAGAAACCTGCAAGTGAGGGTAAAGGGCAGAACTCAGGACAAGTACTCTAATCGGATGTATTATACATGGCGAGAGAACCAACCACTCGCCTCACTCTAACCAGATTTGTTTTAGAAATGAATTGAACCATCCAGACTCTGCACAGACCTACCCTCGCTGCTACAGGAATGTGATCACATGCAGCCTCCTTTTCCCCACACTACACAGATGAGGCTTAACAGAGGGAATGACACAAACTGCACAGGTAGGCCAGACAAGGAACCCGACCAGGTGGCACTGGAGAAACATGGCTGTATGTAATAGCAATAATACTAACCATTTATATCATATTATACAAAACTGTTTTTATTGCACTTGGTGGTGTTATAACTGCGTAACCAAACCAATTTTGTCTGTTTTAGAAAAATGAAAAATTGAGCAAAAACCTGGAGGCTTCAGTTTATGCCTTAATTGATACATGCAGATGTTTGCTTGCAGTTGATGCATAACTCACTAAGCTATTTTACTATCATTGTAACTTGTGACCTAAAGGTTACATAAGGATTTCTGTAACAAAAACATTAACTAACTGAGCTATCTCACTTACAATACAAATCAGAGATTCAACATTACATGTACTCCAGTCCAGGCACATAAACCCTCCAAGCTGGTGTATGAGGATTGAAACTTTGACCACAGATTGAACTGGCCAATATTTTACTGCTACTTCAGGAATAATAACCGAAATATAAACTTAGAGCACAAGCTACAACATTAAAACAAATAAAACGTATGATTATTGTAAATTATTTTAATGTGAATGTAGGCACACTGATGTTTAAAACGAATACTAAAATGTATACTTACACTAGTATTTAAGTACATCTCATGGCCCCTCCAGAACCCCAAAATGTGCACAAATGTCTGTAATTTTTCTCTGACAAGGGCAGCATGTGTCTACTCCTGCAGATCATCAAAGAAGATGGGAACACTCACTAGATGCATGACACATATACAAAATCACAAACATATAAAGTGATCACTGCTGAGGGTGTCTGCTCTAACGCCCTCTCTCACTCTGCATACAAGTCATATGCAGGTTTAGCAATTTAGGCCTAAGAGATTACCACACGGTGGCGAACCTGAGCCGACGGCAATTGGCGGGCTGTGGCTGCAACGATTCGTGCACTTCCAGGCAATTGCTGACCGCATTCTGGCTCAGCTGTACATGCCTCCTCTGGGCTGTTGAGGAACCGGTCGGGTCCGGTCCCGGAACAAATTTACTGCGGTGCGAGCTCAGAAGCTCTGCGCAGCTACCATGTTAGTAAGAGTACAAGAGCACTCACTGCAATTCAAATCAGCCACCTGTGCTGGTGGGCTCTAATCTCATCAACATGTACGCGGCAGCCTTAATTAACAGATTGCAACTTCCGCCACTGAGCGCTCGCGCTGCAGGCGGCAGATTCTCATTGGGCACTGATTCCTGACGTAATTCCCCGCTGTCGGGTCATTAATGTTTAACATTGTAGCAGCGCAGCAGAGCTTTCAGACACTAGGGTGCATTATAGCAGCCTCCAACTTGAAAACTGCACAGGGACTATAATGCGTGACTATGCATTTCAGTGTGGTGATGCGGATTACCACACTGAAATGCGTTAGTCTAACACCTGTTGCGTGATACTTGGCAGGGTTGTATTACTTACAATAATATTCCCTCCATTCTTCACATCTCATACTAGGGTGTCCTTGAAAAGGCAGGAAGGGTTGAGGAGGTGTAAGAATTCAGCGTGTTCGTAGCGCAGGTACTGTCGTCAATACGCTAATGTAAAGGAAGAGAACAATTAACCGTTTTGAATTTCACTGGTTGTAGAGAAAATTACATCCAAACACAAGGAAAGAATGAAATTCTTAAAGTCCAACTTCAGACGTGGTATAGCGATGCCATTCAAAATAAACAACTTCTGTTACAGAAGTGAAACACTGACATGGGGCCATTGAATAGCCGAGGCGGCTGTTTAGGCTCCAGCTCTCTTCCCCCCAAAAAACCGGACGCCTGACTAGATAGTTCACTGCGGCTTCAGATGAAGTTTCCTGCATTTTATCGTAACCTCGGTGCCCACAACAAAGATGGCAGCCTGTAAGGTCACGTACGCGTGACCCCAGAGTTCATGTTGCCTCACTCACGGAGTGAGACCGCGCAGCTGAAGGAGAAAGAATGTTCGAGGCTTCAAACAAAGGCAAATTTTGAAGGTAACCGCTTGAAAGGTCCATCATTTAAATCATGTATTAATTATTTCTCAGGTACTGGAAAGGCAAGGCATAGGACTGAAAATCTTTATGGAGCTCAGTGAGACCAGGAGCTAAAACTTATGAATGCTACTAATATCTGTATTCTTATTGTGATGTATGGCTGTTACTGAGAGCCAGTATTTTGAGCATCAGATTTATGCTCTACTACGACTACCAGTGGTGGGTAACAAAGGTTGTTTTCTATCGTTGCTACATCACATAACAAATTTACAGGTCACACTGGTGATTACTCTGAGAGCTTTCAGTGCAGCGCTGGTGATAGTGAAAAGGCTCAGAGGGTGCCGGTAGATGCCAGATGTTTTATTTTTTTTAAACATTTGAGACAGGGAGAAAAGGCCATGATATGTATTGGTCCCTAACTTGCAACTCTGCATTAGCAGTTGAAAGCAGGTCAGATGATTTTGGGTGCCATACAAATTATAGATGGGTAAAAAGTAAGCAACCAGTATTGTTTTTCACCGCATGGTCCTGAGTGAAATAGACAACACGAAGTTCGTTCGTGTTGTCTAGTTAATGTCCCTCAAACCCTTTGGTGAAAAACATCCCCCTGCAGTTTAAAGTATAAGCAAAGTATTGTACGATGGTTTTTCTTTTTAATGACCTATGTTTCATGTAATTGGGAGCGCATATGTGATGCATAGAATAGCTTTACAGATTCAGCAACTTAAATTTACATATAACAATAATTCTAGCGACACGGGTAGGAATTCCACCAGGTGCACCCCTGAAAGAGGAGCTTATTGTAGCTGCTGCTCCTGGTTGTTTGAATTTGAGTTATATAAATGGAAACATATTGAGCTTTAAGCTTGGTCTATGTTTTCTTTTCTCATCAGTGCTGAATCTTGCTTTGCGTGTTGAATGTTTAGGAATTAAACGAGGAATGCAGTCAAACAAAAGTCTAGAAGAAACATTTGTCTTGCTCTAGCTCCCTCTTCAGCCTCTCCGAGGCGCATACCTGTCAATAGTGCATCAAGTGCAGTGGCACTGGGACCCAATTATGCCTTTCTCTTACTACCCTATTAGGCAAATGTGCAGGATACCAAGAGACCTAGATTATGTAGTATGCATGTTACAAATGTAATCAATCACTCAGGTGGCACCTCTAACAGGTGGTCTCAGAACCCTCATCCCCACTCTCTTGGTCTTTTCATGTTTGATGGGCCAGGGCAGTTGGCATTCTTGAGAGTGGCTCACCTATATGGATTCAGTAGAAAGCATGTCATTGAGGTCAGTGGCTGCGCTTTAAACAGGAAACATAAGGCTAGGCTATACCAATTTGGCACGCTCTGTTAGGATTCCTCCCTTTGTTTCACTCCAGATGGCTCACCTGAGAGGGAAATGTCAATTTGCATCTGGAATTTAGAAGATTCTACGTCGATGCCTTTTCTTTCTCCTCTGGGATTATGAACTGACCGCCATGGTTTTCAGGGTTAGCAATTACTACCCTATCAGCCTTGTCAATTACCTTAGATCGAAGTAGTACCTGTCGTTCGTCCGATTCCTCCTAACTTTAAATTAGTTTTTAATACAAAGAGAAAAGAAGGCATGATACTTATAATGATCTAAGCCAGCCCCTGGAACTTGGGTGCTATCCTTGTCAGAGCTAACCATTGATGAAGATACGCCACAATCTGTTTTATATATGTTCACAGGTGCTATTCAGTTGATGCCTGCAACAAACCAGACTGTTTAATAGTTTCAACAGCTTTCTGGTGCCTTATATCATAACTGTCAATTGGTTGTTTGTAGCACACCAGTCCACTCATTGAAGTGTGTGAAATTCGGACTTTAGTTATTTTCTTCTTCCATGCTTTCCCTCTTTCAAAACAGCACTAGTACCTGAAATGTGCTACTTAAGAGGATAAAGGCCGAATCTTCATGAAATATCTACCATTTGAACTCCAATAATTCCACCATTGGTTGTTAGTTGAAATCCAACTGAAAAGGGTCCTAAACCTTGTCCTGAAGAAGTCTCTCTCAAAAATTATTGAGTTGAAACACATCACAGATCCATGGTGCATGATCTTCTAAAATATTTTCTGTTCATGAAACCTGCCCCCTAAAGCAAGAGCAATATTTCTAAAATATGATAATCCATATCCATAAGGGATGCCTGCTACTCTTCAGTTCTCTGGAAAGAAGGAGATGTTGTGCCCCTAGCATATTTTTTTGATTCTGTTTGTCTAAAATAACGCTGCTTGTTGGGATAGTATGAAGTGTCAAACTCCCCTTTCCTTTCATGGATAGTTGCTCTGTGTTCAAGCCATTCCTCCCATGTTATGGGATTTTGCAAAATTTATAATATATTTCTCACATTTTCAACCTTTTGGTAAGTGCACTATTTGATTAATCAGTTATAATCTCTTGGATACGTTATCCTATGCATCAGTGTTGAAGAATGTGTGATTTTGATGTATAAATATATTCACATTACCAAAAAGGAACTCTTAGTGTAATTGACTGGAGAAAGTAGATTGAAAGCACCTAAAAATAAATAAAACGCAACAATTGGAGGAAATCTTTAGAGTATTTTTTACTATTTTATTTTTCTCCACTCTCCAAAAACATACCCGGTTCTTACTGTTTAGAACATATTTGTACTAATAATAATAATAATAATACCGATATTTATATAGCGCGAACAGCTACCTCGCGTGGAGGTGTCCCGGCGCTGAAAAAGAAACCGCAGAACCCAAGAGGAAATGCAGGGAGAGGTGCTAAGCTTTCTGCGCAAAGAGCCAGGTCTTTAGGAGTTTCCTAAAGATGGCTTCTGACGAGGCAGATTGGATGGCAGAGGGTAGGGAGTTCCAGAGCTTTGCAGTACCTACCGAAAACGATCTGCCTCCGAGTCTCGCCCTTCTCGCTCGTGGTACGGCCAGTAGGATCTGCGAGTTCGAGCGCAGGTGTCTCTCTTGGTGGTAGCGGGGGAGTCGGAGTTTAAGATTATTGGGACAGTTCCCTTTTTGTGCTCTGTACGCTAGGGTGAGCGCTTTGAATTTTACTCTGCTCGCCACTGGGAGCCAGTGCAGCTCATGAAGATGCGGAGAGATGTGATGTTTAAAAGGCACGTGTTTTATCAATCTCGCAGCCGCATTCTGCACGCTCTGCAGGCGTTGTGTCAGATATTTTGGAAGGCCAAGATAGAGGCCGTTAGAATAATCCAGTCTGGATGTGACTGTCGCGTGGACCACCGATTTGCGACAGTCAGTTGGTAAAAGGGAGAGGAATTTTCGGAGGTTGCGGAGTTTATAGTGGCAGCTAGAGGTGATATGTTGTATGTGGGATGAGAAAGAAAGCTTCTCGTCCCACCACACACCCACATTTTTTGCCTTGGTGCCAGGGGTGGGAGCAGGACCCATTTCAGTGGGCCACCAGAGGTCAGGGGGGGGTGGGGTACTTTTCCCAAAGAATAGGACCTCGGTTTTGCTAGCATTCAGTTTTAGCTTGTTAGTGTTCATCCATCTGGCAATGTCACTAAGACATCCTTTTATTTAGCTGAACGCTGCTTCTGACACCTCAGCGTATGGGAAGACTAGTTGTGTATCATCCGCCTACGAAATCGCCTTGACCCCCCATTTGGCGATTAAGGTAAAAAGTGGGGCCAAGTAAACATTGAAAAGTAGCGGGCTGAGGGCGGACCCTTGCGGGACGCCACACCACAGATGTTTAGGTTCAGAGGAAAAAGCGCCCAAAGCTACTTTCTGAGAGTGGTTAGTCAGATAGGAGTGCAACCAACTTAGTGCCGTGTCCTCTAGGCCAGTATCCTTCAGTCTGAGCAGCATTCTATCATGATCCACAGTATCGAAGGCAGCAGATAGATCCAGGAGCACCAGCATAGCCGATGCTCCTGAATCCAGTGACCACCTGATTGACTCAGCCACCTCAATGAGGGCCGTTTCAGTGCTGAAACCGGCCCTAAAACCAGACTGTGTTTCGTGTAATATGCCTCTTTTTTCGATGAAACTATTGAGTTGGCGTTGGATGAGTTTTTCAAGCATTTTTCCCGGGGCTGCTAGTAGGGAGATGGGTCGGAGATTACTCAGATCATCCGGGGCGCCATTAGGTTTTTTTTTCAATGGAAGAAGAGTGGTATGTTTCCAGCAATCGGGGAACGTGCCAGTCTCGATAGACGTGTTCCAGATGTGTAGGAGTGGCCCTGCCGTGACGTCCGACATCGTTTTCCATAGTTTGGGGGGACAGGGATCATCAGGAGCACCTGATTTGCATTTGAGTAGTTCTTTCACTGCATCCTCGTGGGTGATTGGGAGGAACCGAGTTAAGGGAGGGGTCGCCATCTCAATGATATCATGGTCTGTCATAATTGTAGGTTCGGAGGGGGTGAAGGAGTCATAGACCTTCAGAATTTTTTGGTCAAAGAAATCCGAGATATCCTCACAAAGTTTACTAGAGGGAATAATTTCAGTTTCAATGGCCTTGGGTTTGAGGAAGGACTGAACTATTTGGAAAATCTCTTTGCTGGGTTGTTCCGCTTGTTGAATAGAGGATATAAAGAATAGTTTTTTTGCTTTTTTTATGGAGTGATGAAGGCTGCGCAGGGCTTTTTTATAGCAGATTTTTGCAGATTCGGAGTAGCTTGCCCGCCACTGACGTTCTAGTCTTTTGCAATTGCTTTTCTCTGCTATCAATTCTGCAGAGAACCAGGGAGCAGACGGGGATTCTCTTCGAGAAGTGGCCATTTTGGGTGGAGCAATAGAGTCTACTGTACTGCTAATCCAGTGATTCAGTAGTATTGCATCAGAGTTCACATCTGCTGATAGTAAAGGGGGGGGGCAGCTGTGAGCGCGGGACATAAGGTCTCGGAGGATAAGTTGTCCCAGTTCCTGCGCACATATGTGCGTTTTCCTGTTGTTCGAAAACAAACAGGGAAGGAGATTAGGAAGGGGACGAGAAAATGATCTGACCAAAGAAGTGGTAATGGGGGTTTAGTTGTGGTGTCCGGAATGTTGGAGAAAATAAGGTCCAACATATGACCTGCCTGGTGCGTGGTACCGGCGGTGATTAAGGCTAGGTTTGCAGATTGAAGTGTGCTAATAAATTGGGAAGCCAGAGGGCAGTCAGATCTGTCAGCATGAACGTTGAAGTCACCAACTATTATATAGTGTTGGTGAGAGAGGGTGTTTTGGACTATGTAGTCCATAAGTTCATGGGTCTTGGATGGAGAACAGTCCGGGGGTCTATATATTATCAGGCCAGCTAGGGACGTTTGAGGGTTAATTTGGAGACAAAAGTGTAGTCCCTCTATGCCTGCGAGAGTAGTAGGAGTGGAGGAGGACAGAGTATATTTATCTTTAAAGATAATCGCTACTCCGCCGCCTCTTCTATTCTTCTCTCTATTAGAGAAACTTAAAGTAAAGCCGAGCGGGACAGCTAGAGCAATGGAGGCAAGGTTTTCTTCGTTGAGCCACGTTTCGGTGAGAAATAGGGCGTCCCACTCGGAGTCAGCTAGCAGCAGATAAATATCATCTGCATGTTTAGGAAGGGATCTGCAGTTCAAAAGCACCGCTCTGAAGGGGGAGGAGGGAATGGTGGCTGAGCGATTGTGCGATGCTTTTGGGTAAGACTTTATTGAGGCTGAAACGTCGCACAGAGGCTTATTACACCGTACGCAGGAGGGGGGAAGGGCCATGTTGGAAAGGTCGAGCCTGGGAGCCTGACAAAGATTGGCAGGGTTAAGTGATAGAAGTTCGCTACCAGACCAGACTATCCTTCTAGTATGGGACAGGTCACTAGCAGCGTGGCCGGCGCCGGGCGTGTACCGGTCGCGGACGGGCGCAGACAGGCTTGCCTTAGGCGCGCCTTCGGCGCGCAGTCGGCGCTCCCGCTGCGCTCGTCCGCTGCGCTTCCGGGGGAGGCACATTTTTATAGAAGGAAGGGGGGGGTGTGGCCAGATGGGGTGGGCGTGAGCGCTATGGATTCCCTCAGCTGGTGTCAATGAGGGTGTGTTCCCCTCGTCAGCGCTGAAATCCGCTGAGCAGGAGAAGGCAGATAGTTTTTAAAATACACAGTATTAGTCACAGGTAAAGTTTAAAACATTGAAAAGTCAAGACAAGGTTTCTCCCGGCTTCCGCCTCAGGAGCATGCAATTTCTTAAAGACGCGCTCGAACTCAGCGCGGGGTTTAAATACTCTTGCAAGGGGGCGTGGCCAGATGGGGTGGGCGTGAGCGCTATGGATTCCCTCAGCTGGTGTCAATGAGGGTGTGTTCCCCTCGTCAGCGCTGAAATCCGCTGAGCAGGAGAAGGCAGATAGTTTTTAAAATACACAGTATTAGTCACAGGTAAAGTTTAAAACATTAAAAAGTCAAGACAAGGTTTCTCCCGGCTTCCGCCTCAGGAGCATGCAATTTCTTAAAGACGCGCTCGAACTCAGCGCGGGGTTTAAATACTCTTGCAAGGGGGCGTGGCCAGATGGGGTGGGCGTGAGCGCTATGGATTCCCTCAGCTGGTGTCAATGAGGGTGTGTTCCCCTCGTCAGCGCTGAAATCCGCTGAGCAGGAGAAGGCAGATAGTTTTTAAAATACACAGTATTAGTCACAGGTAAAGTTTAAAACATTAAAAAGTCAAGACAAGGTTTCTCCCGGCTTCCGCCTCAGGAGCATGCAATTTCTTAAAGACGCGCTCGAACTCAGCGCGGGGTTTAAATACTCTTGCAAGGGGGCGTGGCCAGATGGGGTGGGCGTGAGCGCTATGGATTCCCTCAGCTGGTGTCAATGAGGGTGTGTTCCCCTCGTCAGCACTGAAATCCGCTGAGCAGGAGAAGGCAGATAGTTTTTAAAATACACAGTATTAGTCACAGGTAAAGTTTAAAACATTAAAAAGTCAAGACAAGGTTTCTCCCGGCTTCCGCCTCAGGAGCATGCAATTTCTTAAAGACGCGCTCGAACTCAGCGCGGGGTTTAAATACTCTTGCAAGGGGGCGTGGCCAGATGGGGTGGGCGTGAGCGCTATGGATTCCCTCAGCTGGTGCCAATGAGGGTGTGTTCCCCTCGTCAGCGCTGAAATCCGCTGAGCAGGAGAAGGCAGATAGTTTTTAAAATACACAGTATTAGTCACAGGTAAAGTTTAAAACATTAAAAAGTCAAGACAAGGTTTCTCCCGGCTTCCGCCTCAGGAGCATGCAATTTCTTAAAGACGCGCTCGAACTCAGCGCGGGGTTTAAATACTCTTGCAAGGGGGCGTGGCCAGATGGGGTGGGCGTGAGCGCTATGGATTCCCTCAGCTGGTGTCAATGAGGGTGTGTTCCCCTCGTCAGCGCTGAAATCCGCTGAGCAGGAGAAGGCAGATAGTTTTTAAAATACACAGTATTAGTCACAGGTAAAGTTTAAAACATTAAAAAGTCAAGACAAGGTTTCTCCCGGCTTCCGCCTCAGGAGCATGCAATTTCTACTATTTTGCTAAACATCCACATTTGTTGCTGGAGTTATTATATTTTTGTCATGTTGTTGATTTGTTGTGCAGCTTTTACCTGTTGCATCCCGAGAACAATCTCTACTGTTCTTTCCAGCAATAAATTACATTTTATCCGTAGTTGCATGCTTTTTTCTTTAAATCTTCCAGTTCCTGGATTATCGAAATGCAACTCTCAAATGCAATTGAAAAGCCTGTCCTACAGGTATCTAACCTTGCAGAGGTGCAAATTACTGACTTCTTGGAATTCACTAAAGATTTGCAGGTAACTCAGGAAACAGTTGCATACCCCCGGTATACTACTATAAAAACGGTGTACTGTTGCAAGAAAGAAAATTAACATGCATATTTTTGGGACGAAAAAAACAAGCAAATTAACTTGATATTTTCTTTAATATTTTTTCCCGTCCATTCAGGAAACGTGTTTTCTGTCATCGAGGAACTCGTTTTCTATTGCACCATCACTTTTCGGGCTGTTACATTCCTCTTCCGACACTGGAAAGGAATTTACACATTCCTTTGATAATCTCTAACCATTTCCAGGAGGGGCAGGGTTTGGCGGTTCGTTTGTGAATACCCACAATGTGGATGTTTGCGAGTGTTCATCTCTGAGCCCTGCTTGTAGATTTAGTCACTGAAAGTTATTTTACCCAGGTAAATCCAATTTTTGAGACCAGCAGATTGTTTTCACTCATGAATAGGCCTATTTGCAATTTTTTTAAATCCAACATTCGTGCCCAAATCATTTAGAGAACCTGGTTCATAGTATGACGTTGATTTATTTAATTTTTTCTGCATGGACTATCAATGGTCCAAGCAAGTTTTGATGCCAAGGAATCTGCCTTTGCTTGAAAAGGCATCTCAATCCTCCAGGCTCCTAGCAAGGAAGTGCCTTTTGCAAACATTTTCCTCTGTAAACTCAGTGTAGCAAAATTTCCGATGGAAATGGGTAAAAAATTCTTGGAGCGAATCCTGAGAAAGTGCGGATATGGGGCCGATTATGGTGGCGGGCGGACAGTCCTCCCGCCTTCGCAGTTGTACATACATATGTAGGGGGTACCATAGGTACCCCCCACGTGCAGTACCCCACCACCCCACCCCCGCCGGGGACCCGCAATGGGTCCCCAAAGGCATTCACCACCTGTCTTTTTTCGGCGGAATCTCCACCCAAAAACACAGGCATGCAAATGCACACAGCGTTGCCTGCATGGCACCGCTGCCATTGCCCCATAGTACCTTGTCCCGCAAGGCGGGAGAAAAAGGACCGCCTTGCGGGACCACGGCAGACGCTCTTTCCGTCCGCCGCGGTACCTTTCCCATTCCCACCTCCATCCTAATTTGGCGGTGGGAATATTCAGGATGATGGCGGGAAGTCCGCCACCGCCGGCCAGGCGGTCTTGCCACGGAAAGGCTGCTTCCCGCTGCCATCATAATATGGATGGTGGTGTCTAGCAGACACCGCCACCATATCAGGCCCCTTTTCCACCCAGTCACCTGTGTGACCTACGGAAAACTGGCAGACGGTCTTTCCGTCCGCCGGGGTCCCCCGCCATACTAATATTGTGGGGTGAATTGGCATGCGGGCGGAGGAGAATGTCGGGCGGATCACCACCGGCATGCAGACGGTGGCGATCCGCCCGACATTCTTATAGACCCCTAAGTCTCCTCTTTTCTTGGTTTAGGTTTTGATTGAACCAGGGGTGTGATAATTTGTTTTGATTTTGTATTTTTTAAGGCAGAGTGACACTACCATCTCTATTATATCTGGCATTTATTGGTTATAGTGCTCAGTAAGTTCTTGTATGCATAATGGTGGGAGGTTCTTCTGATATAGGGAGGTCAGGTTCTCTTCCTATGTTTCTAGTGTTTCTTACAAAGTGTTTGGGTTTGATACCTTGACCTCATGCTTTCTGTGTGCATGTGATGTAGAATATGATTTGGGATTGTATGAAATTGGGTTACTGGTTGAAGGGGGTGAACCCGTATTCAAGCAGCAACCACAATCGTTGTCAGCAACCACAATCGTCAGCGTGAAGTCACAGGCGAACCACAAATTAACCAGTGCTCAACCCTCTGGTAGCTCCCTCGCCCCCTCCGCGCAATGCCAAGAGCTTGTTGTTTACACACAACATCCCAGCTGCTTTTGATCCGGAATCCGCTCCCCTGCCGCGCAATGCCAGAGCTTGTTGTCCAGCAGATCACTGCAAGGCTTTATCAAATACCTTCCTATAACAGACATCCTCTGGTCGCAGGCAAGGAGAATAAACGTAAAATCTGTAGTGTGAGTGAACTGGCCACTGATCGGTTTACACTTTGTTGCAAGCACATACTTTGACGTTTTCAATGTATGGTAATGTGAAGATACATTCTTGCGTCTTCTTGGTGAATTAAGGAAGTGTAATGAACAAGTTATCTTAGATAAAGGACCTCCTTAACACTCTCTACACCCCTCTCTCTCTACACCCCTCTCTCTCTACACCCCTCTCTCTCTCTACATCCCCCTCTCTCTACATCCCCCTCTCTCTACATCCCCCTCTCCCTACACCTCCCTCTCTCTCTACACCCCTCTCTCTCTACATCCCTCTCTCTACACCCCCCTCTCTCTACACCCCCCTCTCTCTACACCCCCCTCTCTCTACACCCCCCTCTCTCTACACCCCCCTCTCTCTACACCCCCTCTCTCTACACCCCCTCTCTCTACACCCCCTCTCTCTACACCCCCTCTCTCTACACCCCCCTCTCTACATCCCCCTCTCTACACCCCTCTCTCTACACCCCTCTCTCTACACCCCTCTCTATACACCCCTCTCTCTCTACACACCCCTCGCTCTCTACCCCTCTCTCTACACCCCTCTCTCTACACCCCTCTCTCTACACCCCTCTCTCTACACCCCTCTCTCTCTACACCCCCTCTCTCTCTACACCCCCTCGCTCTCTACACCCCCTCGCTCTCTACACCCCGCTCTCTACACCCCTCTCTCTACACCCCTCTCTCTACACCCCTCCCTCTACACACCCCTCTCTCTCTACCCCTCTCTCTACACCGCTCTCTCTACACCCCCCTCTCTTCCACACTCTCTACACCCCTCTCTACACACCCCCTCTCTCTACACCCTACACTCTATCTATCGCCCTCACTCTATCGCCCTCACTCTATGTATCACCCTCACTCTATCTATCTATCGCCCTCACTCTATCTATCTATCACCCTCACTCTATCTATCTATCACCCTCACTCTATCTATCTATCACCCTCACTCTATCTATCTATCACCCTCACTCTATCTATCTATCACCCTCACTCTATCTATCACCCTCACTCTATCTATCACCCTCACTCTATCTATCACCCTCACTCTATCTATCGCCCTCACTCTATCTATCTATCACCCTCACTCTATCTATCACCCTCACTCTATCTATCTATCACCCTCACTCTATCTATCTATCACCCTCACTCTATCTATCTATCGCCCTCACTCTATCTATCGCCCTCACTCTATCTATCACCCTCACTCTATCTATCGCCCTCACTCTATCTATCGCCCTCACTCTATCTATCGCCCTCACTCTATCTATCGCCCTCACTCTATCTATCACCCTCACTCTATCTATCACCCTCACTCTATCTATCACCCTCACTCTATCTATCACCCTCACTCTATCTATCACCCTCACTCTATCTATTCATCACCCTCACTCTATCCATCGCCCTCACTGTATCTATCGCCCTCACTGTATCTATCGCCCTCACTGTATCTATCGCCCTCACTCTATCTATCTATCACCCTCACTCTATCTATCACCCTCACTCTATCTATCGCCCTCACTCTATCTATCTATCACCCTCACTCTATCTATCACCCTCACTCTATCTATCTATCACCCTCACTCTATCTATCACCCTCACTCTATCTATCTATCACCCTCACTCTATCTATCACCCTCACTCTATCTATCTATCACCCTCACTCTATCTATTCATCACCCTCACTCTATCCATCGCCCTCACTGTATCCATCGCTCTCACTGTATCCATCGCCCTCACTGTATCCATCGCCCTCACTGTATCTATCGCCCTCACTGTATCTATCGCCCTCACTGTATCTATCGCCCTCACTGTATCTATCGCCCTCACTGTATCTATCGCCCTCACTGTATCTATCGCCCTCACTGTATCTATCGCCCTCACTGTATCTATCGCCCTCACTGTATCTATCGCCCTCACTCTATCTATCGCCCTCACTCTATCCATCGCCCTCACTCTATCCATCGCCCTCACTCTATCTATCGCCCTCACTCTATCTATCGCCCTCACTCTATCTATCGCCCTCACTCTATCTATCGCCCTCACTCTATCCATCGCCCTCACTCTATCCATCCTTCTCCCTCACTCTATCTATCCTTCGCCCTCACTCTATCCATCGGCCTCACTCTATCCATCGCCCTCACATCGACCTCACTCTATCCATCAACCTCACGCTATCTATCCATCGCCCTCACTCTATCTATCTATCTATCTATCTATCTATCGCCCTCACTCTATCCATCGCCCTCACATCGACCTCACTCTATCCATCAACCTCACGCTATCTATCCATCGCCCTCACTCTATCTATCTATCTATCTATCTATCCATCGCCCTCACTCTATCCATCGCCCTCACTCTATCCATCGCCCTCTATCTATCTATCGCCCTCACTCTATCCATCTATCGCCCTCACTCTATCCATCCATCGCCCTCACTCTATCCATCGCCCTCACTCTATCCATCCCCCTCACATCGACCTCACTCTATCCATCGACCTCACGCTATCTATCCATCGCCCTCACTCTATCTATCTATCTATCTATAGCTCTCACTCTATCTATCTATCGCCCTCACTCTATCTATCTATCGCCCTCACTCTATCTATCTATCGCCCTCACTCTATCTATCTATCGCCCTCACTCTATCTTTGACCCTGCGTGCAGGCAGGTCGCTCCCCACACCACCGAACGGCTGCTGCTGCTCCTTTTGCCTCATTATCCTGTTGTTTTCTTTTTAGCTGCCTGATACTCCTTCTGTGACCTCGCCTCCTGTTTGCTCCTATCTTTCTCCCCAGGTCCTCCACCGCCGTATTCCCGCTGTTTTTTTCCCGATTGCCGCCGCTGCGTCCCTGTGGCCCCGCTCCCCTGCAGCCCCATTGGCCACCCCACTCCCGCCTCCTAACTGATCCTCCCTCCCTCTACCCCTCTTATGGAGGACGCGCTGTGGACGTGCGCAGCCGGCGCGCCGCTTGTGCGCCGATTGCGCGCCAAAGGCAAGCCCGTCTGCGCCCTTCCGCGCCTGGACCGCGCCCAGCACCAGAACCCCTGGCCCCCGCGACATCCATGACGCCAGACTCCGATATGACAGCACCAGCGGCTTCACAAGTGACAAATCCACCAAACCTCCAGGGACCGGACCAAACCACCTCGGCTGCATACTCCTGAACACCCGCTCCGCACGCAAACACGCCGTCGAGCTCTGGGACCTGCTCGACACCTCCGGCCCATACGTCGCCTTCCTGACCGAAACCTGGTGGAACAACTCATCGGCGCCGACAACGCCATAGCCATCCCGGACGGCTACAAGATCACCCGCAGGGATCGCGACAACGGAATCGGAGGAGGCTTAGCCATCGCCACAAGTCCACCCTCAAGGTCCACACCCACGCAGACGACACCCTCAACACCGCCGAACACCTGCACTTCCGGATCCACACCGACCCCAACATCACCCTCAGAGGAACACTCATCTACAGACCCCCCCGGGCTCAGTTCAGCGACTCCATCGCCGACCTCGCCAGCACCCACGCACTCGCCTCCACAGACTACATCCTCCTCGGAGACCTGAACTTCCACCTCGAGATCAACAACGACACCAACTCCGCCACCCTAATCGACAACCTCGCCAACCTCTGCCTCAGACAGCTCGTCACCGCACCCACCCACGCCGCCGGCCACACACTCGACCTCGTCTTCTCCGCAAGCACCCACGTCGCCTTCAAGCACACCACCGAACTCCACTGGACCGACCACCGCTGCATCCATTTCACCTTCAAAAAACCAACCACGCACCACCGCACCCAACAACTGCCCCACCGCCGCTGGAGCAAAGTCACCGAAGATCAGCTGACCTCCACCTCCACCCTCGCCCAGAACCCACCCACAGACCCCACCAACCCGGACGCCGCCGCCCACAACTTCAGACAATGGATCAACGACTGCGCCAACACCCTCGCCCTGCTCAAGAAACCCTCCAACAGCCACTCCAGCAAGAAAGCATCCTGGTTCACTGAAGAGCTCCTGTAGGAGACTAGGGTCTGCAATCCTTTGGTCACCCCAGATTTTTTGCTTTTTGCTTCACTGGTTTACGACTTTCCCTGGCTGTGGGCCTGCTAATCAGACCCACAGCCTAGCTGTTCTCTCTCTAAATTGACATCCATGTACTTTAGGTGCATTTACCAATTGGTATTGGGACCCCTTATCAGCCCCTGTACAGTGTACCGTAGGTACCCAGGGTATAGGTGAACCCAAGGCCTACCAGGGGCTGAAGCATGTATTATGCCACCCCTGGCTGGCCATCTAAACAGACACAACTGGCTGGTAAGACAGCTGGGGCAAGGTGGTGTAATCACCCTTTGCTGTAGATATAGTATACCTATATCTAACCCCAAAATGGACACATATATTCCTATCAGTCACTCCTATGGCAGGCCTTATCAATCCTGAAGGCAGAGTGCTTCGAATTATGTGAGATGGTGCTCTAGCATGAGCTGAGCCTGTCTGCAGCTTGCGGAACCAAGTCCTTATAGCTGTTCCATGATAACGCTATACCATATACTCTTAAGTGCATTATAATCCTCGTGGTTATTGCTAACTTTGGTATAGCCTTATCAAAACATGTCGAGTAAGGTGTCATACAAATTGGAATACTACCCCCTCGCCAGTTCTGGCGACGGGGGTAGCATTCCACCCTTTTAGAGGGACATGACATGTATGTAATTGTGAACCCCGGTTAAAGTTAACTCGAGCCTCAGCATCACAAAATGGATGCTGCCACAACAGACACAAGTCTGACCTCCTCCTGCTGGGAGTCCTTCCAGCGAGGGAGGCCTGGACAAAGGGTTTCCTGCCTTGGGAGGTGCTAGCACCACCCCAGACAGGATTTTGTGTATTGAGGTAGGGAGGCCTGAAAGGAATGAGACATGCCTGGGGCTCACAAGGTATACACCGGTTCAAAACAGTTGCTGGGGCACTCCAGCCCCAGCTCTGGCGCGAAACCGGACAAAGGATAGGGGGTGTAACCAACCTCCTTCCTGGTCCCACCCATAGGAGGGACCTAGTCGTAGTACAGCCCCCTTTAGCAGGATAAAGGTAGGAGCTGGTCCCATTCCAAGTTAGATTATCCTGATTGAAACTTTACAAGAAGAAACTCTGGACTTCGACGTTCTGCTCCACAGAAGACTGAAGAATCTCCCTTGTGGGCAAGGAGTGTCCACCCTGCAACTGCAGGCACCATCAAGCGTCCTAGCGGTCCACTTTGTCATCCTTCCTGCCGGATCCAGACTTCAGAGCCCGACGAGACCCGGACTCCCAGACCTCTCCGACCTCTACTCACATCTGCAGCACAGCTGAGACCCGTGGGTGCGACGAGACACGTGGGACCGGCCATCTTGAAGAGACTACACTTCGCTTCCAGCACAACTTCGGAGGCATCCTCGAGAAAGTGCTTTGGGGATTGAGAAGCCCCAGCCCCGAGCAGCTCCTGCACCAAAGACCAGCCCTCCAGCATCCACGAGATCTGCGTGGGGCCCTTTTGCTTCATTGCTGCTCGACGCGTTGTCTGGTCACTTGCCGGCTGGCTAGTGACCTCCTAGACGACGATCCAAGAAATCTACACTGCTGGTCTGGTTGCTCCAGGCTGGCCCTTTCTCCCTTCCAAAAGAGGAGCACTCTGGACCCTCCTGGTCCACTCCAGACGCCGTTTCCACTCACCGCGTGGGTTGCTTTTGCCAAGGCCTGCGTGGGACAGCTCGTGCCTCCATCCTGGTCGTCGAAGATACCTCCTGATCCACGTGGCTGCAGAGACCAGCGTCCACTCTTCACCTGATCGCAACGACAGCACCTGGTTCCCTCCTGGTTCCACACCGGTCACTGGCTAGTGACTTTGAACACTGTCCCCTCTGCTTTCAGGTCCTCTTCTTCCTCAATCCACCTGTGGATCGCACCGGACATCTTCCTCCTGGTCGCCTGCGGCATCTTTCTTCAAGGCTCCATAGACTTCGACGCGGAAACCCGACACACTTTGACAACCTATGCACCCGCAGCCCGTGGGTGAGGTAACAAGAGCATTTCGGTGCTCAAGGGTAGATTGATTCTCCTAGTGTCCAGGTATCCTGTCGTTTTAGTCGTAACTAGTAGGAACTGTCTTTTACTTACCTTTTCGTAATTTGTTCTGCCCATTGACTTTGTTCCGCATCCCCCGTGTGAGTTCACACTCTGCACACGCGTCCCGTGGGCCTCCTGATACTTACCTAAGGTTAGGGTAGGGTAGTCCCAGTGAACCTACAGCCTCTGGGCATCTTCATTTTCTAACCGTTCTACTTAACCCATTTACTTAGTATATGGTTTGCCATGCCCCTAGGGCACCATTGTAATTTTGTGCAACTTATCGTATTTTTCCTAAGAGATTGTCATGTGCTTAGCCCTCTGATCTCATAAAGAGTTCTGAGGTGTTTGTTATTAATAAATATACTGTTTATTTTTATAACAACCTGTGTGGTGTCCTTTCATCTGGTATTCAAGGGGTTATATGTGGTAAAACAGCTGGCTTCACATGCCAAAAGAGTTTAGCCTAAGACTGCTTTGTCCATGCTACCATTAGGATAGCTGGTCTATAAGGTTGACTTACAACCAATCACCATAAGGGTTGTTTGGACTGATACAAGGTGATCACTAGAACTAGTGAGCATCATGTATCAGGCCAACTTCTCACAGCTCCAGACCTCCAAACGTACTTGCCGGAACCTGGAGAAGATATGGCTTCACGATCGTACACCAGACAGCCGCGCAGCCCTCAAGGACACCACCCGCAGACATCACCAAGTCATCAGAACAGCCAAGAGTTCTTCCTTCAAAGCCCGCCTGGACATCAACGCACACGACAGCAAAGAGCTTTTCAGCATAGTGAAGGAACTATCCAACCCCAGCACCAACACCAATGACATCCCACCCTCACAAGAGCTGTGCGACTCACTAGCCACCTTCTTCCACCGCAAGATCACTGACATCCACGACAGCTTCAACACCACGACTGCCCCAACTACTACTGTTTACAACCCCCCCCCGCCGCAAACACCACCTGCACCAACGGCCTGACCTCCTGGTCCCACGTCCACGACGACAAAACACGCAAGGTCATGAACTCCATCCACTCAGGATCTCCGTCAGACCCCTGCCCACACCACGTATTAATCGCACCCCAACTACGGAAGGTCATAAACATCTCCTTCGAGACGGCGACATTCCCGGAAAACTGGAAGCACGCCAAAATCAACCCCCTCCTCAAGAAGCCCAAGGCGGACCCTAAGGACCTCAAGAATTTCCGGCCCATCTCCCTGCTCCTTTTTCCGGCGAAGGTGATCGAGAAAATCGTCAACATGCAACTGACCTGCCACCTTGAGGACAACAACACCCTAGACCCGTCCCAGTCCGGATTCAGACGCAACCACAGCACCGAGACAGCCCTCATCCTCCTGGACCTATCAGCCGCCTTCGACACTATCTGCCACCGTACACTAGTGACACGCCTCCAAGAAGCTGGAATCCAGGAGAAGGCCCTAGACTGGACTACGTCCTTCCTCACCGGCAGAACCCAGAGAGTCCGCCTCCCACCTTTTCTATCCGAAGCCACCGACATAATCTGCGGCGTTCCCCAGGGCTCTTCCCTCAGCCCGACCCTGTTCAACATCTACATGGCCCCCCTCGCACAAGTGGCCTGCCAACACGACCTGAACATCATCTCCTACGCCGACGATTCCCAGCTCATCCTCTCCCTCACCAAAGACCCGCACACCGCCAAGACCAACCTCCACGAGGGAAAGAAGGCCGTCGCTGAATGGATGAGGAGCAGCCGTCTAAAATTGAACTCGGGCAAGACGGAGGTCCTCATCCTCAGCCCCACCCCCTCTGCCTGGGACGAATCCTGGTGGTCGACCGCACTGGGAACAGCACCAACACCCACGGACCACGCACGCAACCTAGGATTCATCCTCGACTCCTCCCTCTCCATGGCAAAGCAGGTCAGTGCCGTCTCCTCCTCCTGCTACAACACCCTCTGCATGCTCCGCAGGATCTACATGTGGATCCCGACCGAAACTAGAAGAATGGTGACTCAAGCCTTTGTCAGCAGCAGGCTAGACTACGGCAACGCACTCTACGCAGGGATCCCGGCCATACACCTACGTCATCTGCAACGCATCCAAAATGCCTCTGCCCGACTGATCCTCAACATCACTCGCCGCAGCCACATCACCCACCTGAGAAACCTACACAGGCTCCCCGTCAACAAGAGGATATCATTCAAGTTCCTCATCCACGCACACAAAGCACTCCACAACACCGGACCAGCCACCTTACTATTCTCAATCTGTAGATTCTGGTGGTCCCGGGCTCTCTGTAGTATAAAGTCTCGATCCCTGTAGTGCAGTAGTCTCCCCACCAAAGGGCTGGTGGAGCACCCAGTTTCGGCACACGAGCCGGAACCCTGTGTGCACGTTCCAACGCATAAAAGGGTGATAAACCCTCTGGTGCCACCTCCGTTTTCAGCCAGGTTTCCAAAAACTGAACGGCGTCAGACCCCTCCTCAGGCTCCGGAACTCCCATGATACGGAGGTTATTTTGTCGTGAGTGCCCTTCATTGTCCTCCGCCCTCATCTCCAGCACTTTGACCCTATTCACCACTTCTTTCAGCGAGGCTTGAAGGTTGGCTACTGTGTCCGGCACATCTTTCATGTTAGTTTCGTTGGTCCCTTCTCTCTCTTTGAGTTTTCGGTGATCGTCTTTCAATAGAGTGAGATCCGAGCCAATGGGCAGCCATCCTCGCCTCGAGCGCCTCGCGTGAAGCGACAATGGCCTGTATAATATATCCTAGTGACGGGTCTCCAGTTTGTCCAGGCCCTCTCCCCCCAGTAGCAGTGTCATCGTCATCTGTATGTTGTTCTGTCTCCTCTATCCGCAGGACCACAAAGCCCTTTTTTCTGGACACTCTGCCCATCTTGGAGTCAGTGAGCAACAGAAGCCAGCAAAATAAAGGGGCTTACGAGCCTCTCCTTCCCTAGACAGGCGGCTCAGTATCTGTACTCCCACCAAGTCAGTGCCACCCATGCCTCGCTAGAAACCCGTTGGGCCGCT
This sequence comes from Lissotriton helveticus, assembly GCF_964261635.1. NCBI lineage: Eukaryota > Metazoa > Chordata > Amphibia > Caudata > Salamandridae > Lissotriton > Lissotriton helveticus. The sequence goes on from NC_136065.1 coordinate 1,970,126,464, forward strand.
GATCTCTCCTCACAATGACTCCAAGTGTATTCCCTCAGAGTCTCAAGTTAATGGGGAGCATAACCTTCCAGGGCAACCACCCCCGCCGGTAGATAGGAACAGCACTGTTAAAGGCCCAGCTTGCCCTCTCCACGCTTGGGCAGGTCTATGTGCTCGCCCCAGTGGTGCGGTGCGCGCTCTGTCACATCATCAGGTCGCTCCCATGCACCTGGAATTCCACACTAGCTGCAGTCCAGCCCAGGTCTTCACTTATCACAGCACTAGGCCTCCACACTGTCAACGCAACATTTCCTACATAGCTCTCCCCCCTGACTTTTAACTCTGACATACACGAGAGCCTGACCATATCTCATTACATTCATAGGCTGTCCTAATAAATACCAGTCCTGATGAAGAACCGCCTTCAAAGCACATAAATCAGCGCATCATACATAAGGTCAAAAAGTCGACGTTCTATCTATATATTCGTCTGTACAGAGTCCCACAGAACCAAAGAATTAATTCATCTTCCTGAGACTATTGTGCTTTACAGATGATATTTCCTGATGTACTGTTTTGTTTATATTTATGATTTACTCTGTGTTTGGTTAAATATTTGGAACACTCGGTCACCAGTCATGACTCACTCACTGTATGCATTCTTAGTCTATGTTTTATTTGTTTTTGCACAGCTGGTCTAAAGTCATTTTGAATTCAATACATAAAAAGGTTGAATACTAAAAATGTAACTTTTCCCCCTATGGTCAGTGTCAGTTCTTCTGATATTTCCTTCATTGAATATATTGTTTCTTTGTATGTAGTCAGTACGTGTTTCAAAGTACTTGTGTTCCCAACAGAACCATTGTTGTTGTTTAATTACCCACCCAGGTTCTTGGGTTACTGGGTTACCCTATTATTGTAATGGGGTCCACACCGTCAGCAGCGCAGACCCCAACGCAGGTCTCCGCATCCAAACAGCAGTCCGCTCTCCCGGTTAGCGTACAGTCCAAAAAAGCTCAGATGCGGTTTGCCCAGGGTCTACCAGCAGCCCCCTGCGCTGTGTCACGCAACATTCATAGGGTCTTACCAGGTCGCAGGCGCTCTCTCCTCAGTGCCCTCAGTAAAGTCTCAGGCAGCGTTAGGCCATCCAGAGTTGCTCACCAGACCCCAGGCCTTTGCTCGCTTTGCGTTCCGCCTCCCTGCTGGGCTCAGGGGTGCACAGTCAGCCACAGCGCCTCTCACCTCGCTAACCCTCCGATCCTTATCAGTAATGTCACCGGGTGCCGTCCACGTATCCGCACAGTGCAGCAATCACCTCCAGTCAGCTCTGTTGGGCCCGTATAGCGTTAGACTCAAATGCGGAGGGTCTCACCCCAGTGTGGGCGATGTCCCGCTCGCCGCCATTTTAAGACCAGGCAATCACCACTGGCTGGTCATTTATTTATTTATTTATTTATTTATGCATTTTTATATAGCGCGGACTTTACCCGAAGGCGTCAGAGCACTTCACATTAGGAACAGACATGAAACATAATGAGAAACATTACAAAAGAACAGATTGCAAAAACATACGTTACTTACATAAGGTAATAGTGAGCAAACAAAATACATGAGGTAGTAAAGGTAATAGTGACAATCGTGAGCAAACAAAATACTTGAGTAAAAATTGTGAGCAACCAAAATACATGAGGTAGTAAAGGTAAAAGTGACAATCGTGAGCAAACAAAATACTTGAGTAAAAATTGTGAGCAACCAAAATACATGAGGTAGTCAAAAGTGCACAAGAGGAAAAGAAAGTGACAAGTGTGCAGTTATAAGAGAAAACAGAGTATAATTAGAGGTATAGTCCTGCAATAGGTGCTAGACACTCAGGATCAGGAACAAGCGTTACGTGGGCCAGGTGGCACTTGTGCAAGTATCAAGGGTAAAGACATGAGAGAGGTAGCAGCCGTGTGTTGCAAGGGCAGAGTGGTGTGTGCATGTTACAAAAGGGCACCGAACACCAGTACATGGAAAATACTGCAAAAAGGCAGACCCTCCAATCACAGGCATACACTGGGAAGGCACTTCCATGGTCATGGAAAGTAGAAATTATCAGTAGTGGGAAGTCTTCCTCACAAATAGCAAGAGGACGTGAGTTACTTTTGGAGGTGTCTCTGGAGGAGGAGAACTTTGAGGTCCCTTTTGAAGGCCTGGGAGGAGGCGGTGGTCCGGAGCTGAGGTGGAAAGGAGTTCCAGATTCTCACTGCGTTGCCTGAAAAGGATTGGGCCATTGTTCTTTCCTTCTTGAAAGTGGGAGGTTCAAGCAGTAGATTCTCCGCATTGCGTGAACGTCTAGAGCCACCAGAGAGTTTCAGTTTATTCGCCAGGTAAGTGGGAGATGAGGAGTGCAAGGCTTTGTGGGTAATGCAGGTAGTCTTGTAGATAGCTCTAGCCTCGAAGGGAAGCCAGCGGAGGGTGGATAACATCGGCGTGATGTGATCGCTTCTTTTGGCCCCATAAATGAAACGAGCTGCTGAATGGAAGACAGACTTAAGTGGGGACAGGTGAGATTTGGGGAGGCCAGTAAGTAGAGAATTGCAGTAGTCTAGTCTAGAGAGGACCAGCGATTGCATCAGGGTTATAAGGTCCTGCTCCGGGAAGAAGCGACGGATTCCCCAAAGAAGGCGCAGTTGGTAGCGAGCAGATTTTGCAATAGAGTTGATGTGGGGAGTTAGATTGAGTTTTTTATCAAGAATGACACCAAGGGATTTTGCACTGTCGACAATGATGGGTTTATTGTTTAGTAGATTCATCTGATCCATCCATGATTGAACCGGGGGAGGAGAGAGTGAGGAGGAGAAGAGGAGGAATTCAGTTTTGGAGGGATTCAGAATCAATTGATGAGTAGACATCCAGTTTTGAATGGAGTCAAGAGTAGATCTTAGGATGGAGAGATCATGAGTGGAGGCAACCTTGAGGTAGAGTTGAGTGTCTGCATAGAGATGATAGTGAATCCCAGATTTGCTTAGGAGGTTTCCCAGTGGTTCTAAGTAGAGATTGAACAATGTTGGTGCTAGTATTGATCCTTGGGGAACACCTTGACCCACCGCCACAGGAGAAGAGAGACTGTTCGCCATTTTGATCATTTGAGATCTGTCAGAGAGGAAGGATGCAAACCACTTAAGCACAGAGCCCTCCATGCCCATTCTCTGTTGAAGAATATTGAGGAGGGTGTTGTGATTAACAGTGTCGAAGGCTGCGGAAAGGTCAAGGAGAATTAGCAGACAGGACCCCCCTGAGTCGAGTATCCTCAGCGCATCATCAACCACTTGCAGAAGGGCTGTTTCAGTGCTGCAGTTTTGGATGAAGCCGGACTGACAATTGTCAAGAAGATCATTGTCCTTGATATGACGAGAGAGTTGTTTTGCTACACATCTTTCTGTGATCTTCGCAAGAAAGGGAAGGTTAGTGATGGGGCGGAAGTTGTTGAGGTCATTCGCATCAGCAGTGGGCTTTTTAAGCAGAGGGGTGACCTGCCCAGTTTTGAAGGAGACAGGAAGGGAGCCTTGCCAGAGGGAGAGGTTGATCAGGGTAGTCCAATAGGAAAGGGAATGGGTATAGAAGTCCAAGGCAATGGCACTGGGGATAGGGTCAAGAGAATGGTTGGAGGGCTTTGTTTCCCGTATGCACTTGAGAAGGGCATCTTCAGATATGCGGTCAAAGCTCTGCGGTCAAAGCTCAGATATGCGGTCAAAGGTCAGGTATCGTGCGCACTCTCCCGCTGCTCTCAGCCACAGACCAATCGGCAAGGGTGGCGCTACCACCTCCCAGCCATCAGCTCTTCAGGCAGTGACAGTCTGGGTGCACTCACTCTCAGCAGCCGCCGATCTCTCCCTCCGACGTCAGCTCCGCTGTGTGGGCCGCCATTTTGTGTCACAGTCAGGCAGACTTAAGCAGGAGGGAAAAACCCTGTTCGGCTCCCCTCTCCGACCTTGCCAGCGTCTCTATTTCGTCACCAGTTAGGCAACAGCTGTTCCGCAAGCAGTTGCCGTGGTGGGACCCCTAATTAATTTGCAGGATCAATGATTTCAGAGGGTGGCCGCCGAGGAGCTCTGTGGACCGCTGCTGTTCACATCAGCGCTCAAGTCACGCCCCCTTCATGTCTGTTGTGAATCATGTGGTGTTACAGGGTAGGAAATAAAAAAGATGACATTTATGTAATAATTAATGTTTTTGATTATGAATAATTTCTATTAAAAACAGTTTATTTGTTTGTAATTTATTTTCACATGTTTAAAAGAAAATCTTTCTAGGTATTTGTTAGATCTTTTTAACATTATAATATGTTTTTATCTTTTGTAAATTATTAATATATTTATGTTTTATTTTCAAAATCTTTTGTGTTGTAGTTGATATTTTGTTTGTTTTTAATTTTGAACTTACTCCAATGGTAATATTAATTTTTACCCCTCTACTATCCAACACTTTCTCTACTGTTGCACTCAATGGAGGTGCAAAATGTAAGTTTAAAGACTATTAAATATTTTAATGTTTTAATTTATAATATACATTCTAAGTATTTGTTAGATTTTTTTAACATTATATGTTTTAATCTTTTGTAAATTATTAATATATTTCTGTGGTATTTCTTTGTTATTAATAATCTTTTGTGTTGTAGTTGATATTTTGTTTGTTTTTAATTTTGAACTGACTCCAATGATAATATTAATTTTTACCCTTCTACTATCCAACACTTTCCCTACTGTTGCACTCATTGGAGTGGGAATAGTAATTGTTACCCCTCATTTTTATCCAACACTTTCCCTACTGTTGCACTCACTGGTGTGGGAAAAGTAATTTTTACTCCTCCGCTATCCAGAACTTTCCTTGCTGTTGCACTCAATGGAGTGCAAAATGTAAGTTTAAAGACTATTAAATATTTTAATATTTTTATTTGTAATATACATTTTTATTAGGTTTTATGTTATAGGTGTATGTACATGTGTATATGTTATGTTATATTATGTTATAGGTTTGTTGAAGCGCACAGCTGTCCCAGTTAAGGGGCGTCCCGGCGCTGACTGTTCCATTGTACAGGAGACTGATAGGCTGAAACAAAAGGAACCTTAGTTCTGAGGAAAGAGAAAGGTCTTAATGGCTTTCCTGAATAGTAGAAGTTCGTCAATGCAGCGAATAGATGTAGGAAGAGAATTCCACAATTTGGCCGCAAGTAGCCGGAAAGAGCGGCCACCAACACGACAAAGTCTAAACTTAGGTATAGTCACCAAACGTTGGCCCAAGGAGCGCAGGTTACGTTGGGGAATGTAAGGAGTTAAGAAAGGACAGAGAAGCTCAGGGCTAGTACCTTTAAGGATCCTAAACGCCGAACACAGCGTCTTGAACTGAATTCTTGCTTGGATCGGTAGCCAGTGTAAGGCACTAATAGTAGCTCTAGCAGAACATCTACGTGGGAGTCCCACAAGAGCACGAGCTGCAGAGTTCTGGACCCGCTGAAATCGTGAGATCTCAGCTTTATTAGCGCCCAGGAGTAAAACACTGGCATAGTCAAACGCGATAAGATTGTAGCCTGGATAATGAGCTGTCGGACGGGCGCATTAAAGAACCTCAGAATGGGGCGGAGGCCTCTCAGCAAGCCTACACAAGTCGCTGCCACCTTCTTCGTGTGGCACTGAAAGTTAGGGTCCGCATCCAGCCAAACTCCCAAGTTCTTAACCACTGGCTTTGATGTAGGTATAGCGCCTAAGGAGGCCGGCCACCAGTGTTCGCTCCAGAGGGAGATGTTCTTCCCTACCAACATCACTTCCGTTTTTGTGGCATTCAATTGTAAACAGTTGTCAGCCAACCACTGAGCAACTGCAGTCATCCCATCACTGAACCTTGCGGCAGCAGCAGAAGGGCCCTCAGCCAAGGTGACAACCAGCTGAGTATCATCAGCATATGATACCAGTGTTAGGCCCCACTCTCTAGCTACAGCCGCAAGAGGTTGAACATAGAGGTTGAACAACGACGGGCTCAACGCAGATCCCTGCGGAACCCCTTGACGGATGGAATGAGCTTGAGATAAAAAAGGCGGTGCCGACACCGGAAGGATCTGTCAGACAAAAAAGCACGGAACCATTCCAGAGCTTGGCCCGTGATCCCGATGGTCTCCAAACGGTACAACAGGATGTCATGGGACACCGTATCAAAGGCAGCGCTGAGATCTAATAATATAAGCGCTGCACTCTGACCGGCGTCAAGAGTAGCTCTTAAGTACTCGGTGGAGGCTAACAAGGCCGACTCGGTACTATGACCCGGTCGGAAACCATTTTGCGACGGGTCCAGGATGTTATTGAGGGTCATGTGCCGAGATAACACCTCGTTCACGTGGGCCTCTGCCAGTTTGGAAACCCATGGGAGCAGGGAAATTGGCCTAAAGCTCTCAGGCAAAGATATATATATATATATATATATATATATATATATATATATGTAAATGTGTATATATTTATAGAATTTTAAATTAATAAAATTAATAGTTTATTATTTGTTTTAAAGTAAAAACATATGTATGCATATATGACATTTTATATATGTATGTTTAAGTTTTTTTAACTACATTTATTTCTCATATTTGTTAAAATGTATATTAAATCCAAATAATTTTATAAGCTAATTTTATTATTTATTATAGTTAACATTATTTTTTACATATATATAGAAGTCAATATTTTGTACATCAATATTTTTTACATCGATATTTTTTTCTCTATTTTTATACTTACCATTATAAATATAGGATGTCAATATTTTTGACATTGATATTTATGACTCGATTTAGTGTATGGGGATATTTTGGCTGTCGATATCCTATCCGTGAACCCTGCCAAGCCGGGTCCGCACTGGACCGGAAACAAGCATCCTAGGAATGGTTTCAGGGTATCACCCCCACCCCTCACTTATATCTGTTTTACACATTGGGTTGAATGTACATGTATATATTACTTGTATATTTACTACATCTAGATGTAACTCTACGCATGTTTGCTACATGGCATTTCAGAGCAAAGAGTTACACCTAGGTGTAGGTTTACAGTTTCAGCCCCCCTAAATTGAGACGGAGGATTTATGAGTTACTACTAGTAACTTTGTACATATAGGTGGAGCACTCCTCCACTGAAATATCACATGAATATGTACTGTAACTGAGCTCTCCATATGGAAAGTTTAGGGAAAATTAATAAAGTGTATTATTATGTAAACAAATTAGGGAAAATATTTTTTTTATAAAATATAAATGTAAGCTAATTTTAAACATTTATTTTACATTTAAAACTAATGTTACAGGACATTAATTCAGGAAATTAGATACATTCCTACCTTCACTAGCATTTTATTTGTATTAAATATTTAGTAAATGTTGTTAAAATTATGTATTTGCGTTAAATTATTATATTTGTTCAATCTAATTGTAAAAGTTGCTATATTTAAATTAGGCTTAATATTAACATAATAAAACAATTACTTGTTAGTTGTTTTTTTGACAAAGATATGTAATAGTTGCTGTTGGTGTGACCGCCCAATAATTTGGTGGTACTGTAATATACTTATGCTTAAATGTAAAAATATTTTATTTTATCATTTATTCCTATGGGGTATTATTTTATGTTCCTGTCTCCATTTTTTTCAATGATAAGAGTGTTGCAGCACCCTGTAAGCGAAGCAAAACCAAAGGGGTTTCATCCATCATCATTCTTTACTTCACTCCGCCACCCCATTTCAGACATGGCCATATGCAATTCAGTCTGACCCTGTGCCTCATGGGAACAGTCCAGCCCGAACTGCCAAGCCATGTCTTCCCTGGACCGGAAACAAGGATACTGGGACCGGTTTCTGGCTGATCTCAGTTGACTGGGGGTGACCCTAGGTGTTATAGACCGATATCGTTACTTGATTCGTCATTTAAGATTCTTGGCAAGGTCATTTTAAATAAAATTAACATGTGGGAAAAGGAAAATGAAATTTTATGCAACACCCAATATGGATTCAGAATGTGGAGGGGCACTGAGGAACAGTGTCTTAATTTACACATGACCATTTGTAAATATACTGTCGCTGCTAGGGGGTCGGTCCATCTGGCTTTTATGGACTTGTCCACAGCGTTCGACCTAGTAAATAGGTCGAAGCTGTGGACGATTCTCTCAGAGTTGGGTTTGGACCCTGCACTGGTAAACTTTTTAGCCTACCTGCACAGTGACTTGACTGCATCAGTGCGTATGACAATGGATGGTAAATGCACCGCTGGTTTTAGATCAGCAAGAGGGGTTAGACAGGGGTGCATTTTGGCCCCCATGTTATTTTCATTGTATATCAACTCCCTGTATTCAGTTTTATCAACAGCTACTCCAGATATACCTAACATGGGTGGGTCACCTCTGCCTGTACTGATGTATGCCGATGACACGGTCCTCATTGCCAGAACCCCTAATGGTTTACAGTAGCTTCTTGATTCTTTTGGGGCTTTTATGTTAAAACTAGATTTGGTTGTAAATATGGAAAAGTCGCACGTTATGTCTATAGGGAAAGGAAAGAAAACTACAAAAACCCTGCGATGTAATGGAGTGATATTGACCAAAGTTAAAACATTTACATATCTTGGTGTCATTTTTGATGATTTGGGCACCTGGACCCCACAGATTGTAAATAAAGCGATGGCTATTCGAAGGTCATTTGCAGCCATATTGGGCTTTGCAAAGAGATTGGGGGGGAAACCTACTGAAGCCATACTCACCCTGTATAGAGCCAAAACCCTGGCTCTGGCTAGATACGGGGCTGGGATTTGGGGATATAGGGACCTAGTCCCGATACAGAAAGAAGAGAATAGGTCCATGCGCTCTTTATTGGGTCTACCACAGTCTACACCCACTTTCTCCGTTCTGTCGGAATTAGGGCAAGGATACATCGAGGACACCCTTAACCTGGCCCCACTACTTCTTTGGGTGAAACTATGGCTGAACCCCAGCTTGACTCTAAACCGCCAAAACATCAGGGACTGCATGGGGAGAGACGGAGTTAAAGATATAAAATGGCTGAACTATATCAAATCTGTTGCTACTCAATTGGGCCGTACTGAATTGTATAGTAATCCGGAAAAGCTATGTAAAGATGATGTTACATGGATTAAAGCTCACTTTCCAAAATATAGAAACATGCAACGTGAAGCCCAGGAAATTGAGAAAAACACTGTAAGGGCTCACTACATTTTACTCTCAACTATGTCCATTCAGCCTTATTTGATGGTAGTAAACAGGCCATATCACCGGTGGCTTCTCACGAAATTCCGTTTCAATCAGATGCATCTCCTTCTGGGTGAATACCCGAAATGGAATAAGCCAAGGGATCACGCTCCATGCAAATGTGATGCTTTTACAGACCAAGACCTGACTCATTTTGTGTTTTTCTGTCCTTTTTTCGTGGAGGGGAGAGAAAAATATATTCTACCACTTTTGAGGCACAGGGGATTTATGCAAGTGAAACCCGCCCTGTTGTTTCTACAACTTATGGAGACCCCTATTGTAATGTTTGGGGTTGCCAATTTTTTGGTAGCAGCAATGAGAGCCAAACGGCTTAGATTATTGAATACTTCATTCATTGAATGTACTCTGTAAATAGCAAGGTTTAGATCAACCTTTTCCCTTATGTGTCGTACATTTTTGTTCCCTGAAGAATCAAAGTAACAGGGGAATGATAATGAAATTATCTACAGAACCAAAAGTGATGGATTAAATAAGGTACATGATCTATTGTTTACAAGAAAAAAAAGTAATAATCGAACCTGACTTTTTCCCTGCATAAATGTTCTTAACCGTTTTTAATGTTTTTAAAATAGCGTGTTTTTGTATTGAATAGTATTGTCTTATAAATGTATGCATGTTTTTTATTTTTAATTTTTTGTGCCTGTAGTATACTTTTATGATTTTAATTAATCGAATAAAGTATTTTTGACTCTGACTGGGGGTGAGTGCTTGCAATGTTCAACACTCCGTCCATCATCCCCTTTGGTTTTGCTTTGTTCGCCCTGTTGGCAGGGTATGCCCAGACGTGGGTCTCTTGTGCACTTTGCCACTGGATTCAAGCTAGCCAGGCAGATGACGGCTAATTAGCCAGAAACCGGTCCCAGGATGCTTGTTTCCAGTCCAGGGAAGACATGGCTTAGTAGTTCGGGCTGGACTGTTCCCATGAGGCACAGGGTCAGACTGATTTGCATATGGCCATGTCTGAACTGGGGTGGCGGAGTGAGCTAAAGAATGAGGATGGATTAAACCCTAATCAGTTGACTGGGGGTGAGTGCTTGCAATGTTCAACACTCCGTCCATCATCCCCTTTGGTTTTGCTTTGTACCCTGTGAGTGGCCACGCATGGTGCTTGACTCCCTCCATAACTGGGCTAGAGTACATTGAACCTATGTAGACACATTTATGGCAGCAGTAACTTTTGAAATGTAGTTTGTGAATAGCATGGTTTAACGAGGGGGCCCTTAAAACTCTGTGAAAGATACCTTCCGCAGACTATGTCATATACAAAACGTCTGACTATAAAATTAACAGATGAATGTCTAGTGACAATAGCGAGCTTCCAACAAAATGTAACTTTTTAAGGAAGTTATTGATTGGAAGGTCTCATGGTTTGAGGATAAAATTAACCAGATTGTACAATGTCTTAAAGTTGTCCTGAAAAGGAAGGAAACTAATTCTAAAAATATAAGATCATCTCTCAGAAAGCAAGCAAGCTGGTTCGATCCTGTGTGTAGGGGAAAAAAAAGGTTAATAAGGAGAGCTGAAAGGTCCCTACGGCAAAGGTATGATCAGGAGGGTGTAACTAAATTAAATAAATTAAAGAAAGAATATAAAATACTTGTAAGGACTAAGAAGAGAATTTTTAAAGAAAAATGTTGGGAGAATTTATTAGAAACAAAAAATGTGAAAGGGTTCTGGAAGCTGATCCAGGACGCCTCAGGTCGGATCCCTGGAACCCTGAGCTGTGTAGTCGACGAGGCAGCCTGGGAGGAGTATTTAGGCCAACTACATATGGCTAGTCATGTGCCAGTAATAAATTCCCTTACTTATTACCGGCCCATGACTAGCCATATGCCTGCCCTTAGAAGAAGGGAGGCAAAAGAGCTAATGTCATCCTTCTCGGTAGAAAAAGTCAAGGAAACTATCAGGGAGTTAAATCTAACTCGCGCCGCAGGGCTGTGATAATTAAAACTCAGATTGGTGGGCACAATTTTTCTCTCTGATGTTTTTAGCAGTTTTAGACTCAGGAATTATCCCAAAATCCTGGAGGGGGGGCGTTATTAGGCCTCTGCACAAGAAAGGTGATAGGAATGATTCTAAGAATTATAGATTAATTAATCTGCTAGATATTGGAGTGAACGTATTCTCGAAAATAATACTTGTTAGATTAAAAGACTGGGTGGATTCACATTCGATCGTACCGGTCGAACAAGGAGGCTTCAAAGTTGGCAATTCAATGATAGACCATTGTTTTGTCTTATGGGCATTAGCAAGTAAATCCATGGAACAGCAGGGTAGATTATACTGCTGTTTCGTTGACTTCCGTGCAGCATTCGACCTTGTGGATCGGGAGTGCCTTTGGAAGTCGCTAAGAAGCCATAATATTCCGGAGGATCTCCCAGCAATATTTCAAGAGTTGCATAGACCGAACTGGGCACAGGTCATTAAAGACACAATAGGGGGTTTGACCCCGGAAATAGCTATAAACAATGGACTCAGACAGGGTTGCGTATTAGCCCCACTTCTTTTTTCAATCTTTCTCACAGACCTACCATCTTCCTTGATTACCGATAGAAGTGCAAGTCCAAAAGTAAATGGGAAGCACTTATCCTGTTTATTGTACGCAGACGACTTAGTAATATTAGACCAAACTGAGTTGGGTTTGCAAAGAAAGCTAAATGTGTTTAACACATATTGTGCATCTAAACGCCTTACAGTGAATATTGATAAAACGAAAATTCTGTGCTTCGGGAAGAGAAATCAAAAGTTGTGGGGAAAATAAAATTTGAGATTGTCAACCAGTATAAATACCTTGAAACATGGTTTGACAAGTCTCTAAAATGGACTACACACCTGGAGGCCCAGAAAGTTAAAGCCCTAGCTTCAGTTTGGGCTGAAAATGTTCAATCGTAGCTATGGTGACATGTCCCATAGACCACTGCTGAAGGCCTTTAATGCAATGATCCCCCCACAAATGCAGTACGGTGCAGAAATCTTATGTTTAGGAGGGAAAATTACTTGGGACAGAGAAGAAGGGAAATGTTTAAAAGCACTGTTGCCATTACCCAGCTCATCAATGTTAGTCAATTAGATTAGAGCTAGATGTGACCTTGTGGGATGTCCAGGTACAAGTGGGTTCGTTAAGATTCTGAAAACAGTTAGGAAAAGGAGAAGAGATGAAAGTGTCACAATGGTGTATGGAGGAGATTCAGCAGAGTGAACTTAGGTGGGCGAAAGAAATAAGAAAGACACTGTATTACATCTGTGATCAGCTAAAAGTGGAAATGGATCCGCAGTCCCTGTATATTGCTGAATCAAAAAGTGAGCTCAAAAACCTAGGGAAGGAACTATCTAGACTGAATGATATGGAGTATCTTTTAAAAAAAAGTGTCGGTGTAACCCATTATAAATAGCTGGAGGAAAGAAAACTGGTAATACTACTTAGACACCCTACCATATCTGGGGCTTAGAATGGAACTTTTAAGGGTGAGAATTGGGATCAATCCAGCTCGGTCAAACGACAAAATAAAAAAGGAATTGATAGGTCCAGATAGCAGATGCACATGCAGGATGGGTTTGAAATGTAATTGCTTGCATATATTAATGGATTTTCAAAAATCAGTAGCCCAGCGAAAAGTTTTTATGACCGATTTTTCATAAAATATAGTATTAGGTCCCATCTGCAAGCAATCGAGCTCCTCACTGATATGCATCACCTTGATATCGCCATAGCTGTGGCAAAGTTTATCCAGGCTGTTAAAAGGTTGTACATGGAATAGGGACTGGAGGGATAGATTGAGTAATGAGGAATAGAGATTGAAGGTTTATCCTTTTTAACATTTTAAAAGAGGTTTTAGTGCAAGCGATTTTCTTATAGGATAATTGAATGTTTTTTAGCTGCTGTATGAAATTGTTTTCTTATATCTATGATGGAGGATATGAAAATCCATAGATTTTAATGGAATGAAATGTTTTTGTAATTATTTTAAGAATTTTAAAAAAATGTGTATTCTTTGTGGTTTAAAGATCAATGATCTAAATAAACGTTATTCTGTCTGACTGAATAGCAATAGTTTTACTCTTTATTGGGCATGTGTTTGTTTTAGCATGCCCTTTTCTAAAATCCTCTTTAAATTTCCTTAAACCCCTCCCATCTAGGAGCAAGTATTTACATTTTACAACCACTCCTCCTTGTCCCTCCCACATTTACTACTTAAATGTACACCGGGCAGAGATCCCTGCCATCATGGCAGATATCTCCATAAAGAAACAATGGAAGGAATGTGGGTGAGATCTCCACATGTAGGTTTGTGAGCAGCATTTTGTAGTACATGACTAGGCCTACTGTAGTACTACTTTAAGTACCACAAAACACAGTTTGTTAATAGGACCCATAGTTGATATTTAGAATAGTCTGACATGGTGTAAACTTCAGTATGGCAACTTCAGACATTGTATCATAGTGATTTATTATTACTTACATAGTCAAAATAAAGGCATGGTGAAACATCTTATGACGTATTCAGCGTATTCAAAAATCCAATCGACTACTCGTGGCTCTTACACTAACAGGATTACTCCTACTCTGAGTCTTTGTGACTTCTCCGTCAATTTCTTCTTTGACTCAAATCTACTGCTTGGCAGAGATCAGCTTCTTTATTCTCTGACCACATGCCAACTTGACTAACATATACCTGTGTTATTTATGAAATTCCGTCTCTCCAGATGCCGTCATCGAGCTGGCCAAAAGCATTTACCTGTTCTCTTCTGATCAATGTTTGCTTTCTATTTTGAATATTTTTTTGCCCAATATCGGTCCTATTCTGGCCAATATTTGTAGGTTGTTCATGACCTCTGTTGCAGCCTCACCACGTGGAAACAATCAATGGGGGTTCCTGTGCTTAAAAAGACTTCTGCTGGGCTGCAGATTTTGTGCAACTACAAACCTGTGCCTCTGCTGTCTTTCTCTGCTAGATTTAGAAAGAAGCGAATAGACTACTGGCTTCCGTTTTTAAGTCTCACTCTTCTTGATCTGGTACAGGCAGGATTTACTCTTCACTTAGCAACACAGTTGCCCTTATAGCAGATGACCGACTATCTAGACTTGACCATGGTGGTAAAACTGCACATAATGATGCTACATTTTTTTGTCCGGATGAACTACTAAAGTCACAAAATAAACCAGTGCTTAACACTGTGGTTGCCTGACACTAAGCAAGCTTAACTCAGAGGCAATGTGTAAAGTTTTTATGCTTCACTCAAATAGTAATAAAGTGAAAACACGCACAAAAAGAAATCTCAAACCAATTTAGAAAAATAGACATATTTTAATAAAAACGGACACCAAATTGACACATATTCAATAAGTCAGACCAGAGTTATGAATTTTTTACGTTTGATTTAAAAATAGTGTTGAAAACCACAAAGCGTCGCAAGTATCTGGTCATGCTAGTCTGGATCAGCAGTAAAGGCTGCCGGCGATTGAGTGCTGGTTGGATACAAGGACCCTATACATCCCAGTGGAAAGTTAGAAACATTACTGGATAGAAAGTGGTCTTCAACCAGCCATCAGTAGGGCAAGCTGGATCTGAAGTGGAGCTCGACGACAGCAGGTTGCTGATGAGTGGGGTTCTGGTGCAGTCGTCAACAAAGACCAGAAAGCTCTGACCTGGCGAAGTCCAAAGTCAGTGCCCAGTAAGGCCTCAACAGCAATCGGATTCTTCTCTGCGTCGGTTCTGATAAAACCTCTATTTTGAACTTGGAAATTTTCTGTAAGTTGGATCTTCTTCAGTGGTGCAAACCTGCAAGTTGATGCCAACTGGCAATATGACGTTGACTGCTGCGTCTTTGATGGTGATCCCGATTTCTGTGAGTTCTCCAGGTAAAAAGCTGACAAAAAGTTCCTGAATCTCACTTCTTGTAGTTTGGGGGGCAGGGGTAGTACACATCAACAAAAGCCAAGGGTCCTGGAGCTAAAGGGCACCACACAGGAGTTCGAACTCACTCCAACAGAGGCTAGCAGCAGAGTCCCAGGCATGTCCAATTGGAACTGTTGAGTTCCAGGGAGAGAGGCCTGTGGAAGCTCGTAGTGTTCCTGTAAACAGGGGGTCAGCCAACTCAACTTTCGTGTCACACTTGAGATCGTGGCTGCAAGATAAACTACTCCAGTTTTCCTTCAGGTGTACACAGGGGGTCAGCGAGCTGAACTTTCAAGTCACTCTTTGGATCGTGGGTTCCAGGTAAACAAATCCAGTTTTCCTTCCGGTTCTTCAGGCAGCATGGCAGCTCTTCTGATTCTTCACAGGTCCAGGAGTGTTATGAGGAGAGGTATGTGGGGTTCACTGTTATGCTCAGTACCAACCAGTGGGTGAAGAGCAACCCTTTGTCCACCCTGCAAACAAGTTATGGTCAGTAGCTCCCCTCTCACTGGGTTTAGAGCCAACCTGACTAGAGAGACAAAAGGGAGATTGCATCTGCCAATGATAAGGTAGGTATCTTTTGAAGCTCAGGAAGGAGCTGTGCACAGGCCCCAGGCCTTCTTGTCAAGGGTGCACATTCCCTCCCCATGCCCAGAACACTTTGTAAACCAGTGTTGGTAACCTTTCCACTGTGAAAAACTACTTTGGAGGTTTTTCACTGCCAAAACATAACCAACATTAAATCGACATGTCCTACTTGTAAATACAATGCTCTGTGCCTTATGGGCTTTTAAGGCTTACCTTAGGGGGTGTCTTATATGCGTTAAAAAGGAATGCTTATGGCTGGCAAAAGGTTTATTTTGATAGGTCGAAATGGCAGCTTTAAACTACACAACTAGGCTGTAGTGGCCATCCTGGTGACATGTTTTGCTTTGCTACTTTAATGGCTGGCACAGTGTAGGAGGCTAGCTCTGTATATACCATGCCAAAGTAAGGTATAGTGTGCACAGAGTCCAGTAAATACCAGAGGCTTAAAGAGGCTCAAGCAGATAATGCTAAAAGCTCTAATTGTGGTAGTGAGATCGAGCAGTTATGCTTATCAGAGGGTAGTGTTAAGGATTTATTGCACACACTATGGCAAGAAATGCTAGCACACACTCAAAGATGAATACAGACCAATTGTTTTTTATAAAAAGTTATTTTGCTATTTTAATTCTAGAACAAAGAGGAACTTCGTTGTAGGTAAGTAACCGTTTTAAAAGTAGTAATACTTTTCAAGTACAGTAAGAATTGCTTTGCAAGGCAGTAGAAAATTCTTTACATTATGGGAAATAATTTTGTAGAATCAGACTGAACAGTAGAACTTTGCAATAGAAGCAGATAGACTTTTGTATGCAACAGGCTTTGCAAATGTAATGCAGACCTATGGGAGGAAGACAATGTTATGCATTAGCAGGTAAGTATTTGACTTACAATTCCAGTCTTTGGGGGTTTTGACCAACTGTGCAAGGTTCAGGTTCAGGCAGGGTACTGCACCACCAGTGGCACTGGGGCATACGGGTGCAGAGGTAGGTCAATGGAGGCTTGGGGTACCTTGAAGAGGCATGTTTGCAGGTAAGTACATGTGGTTAAGTGCTCAGGCCCCAGGGGTGAAGATCAGCTTAGGGGGACACAAATCAGCACCAGAGCTACACCACCACCGGCATAGGAGCGGCCGGATACAGGGTTCAAAATCAGCGTTGGGCACCCAATGCGTTTCAACGGAGGTTGCTGGTCGCATAAAGAGGCTGCAGGCTCGGACCAGGTGGCTAGAAGAAGATGACCACCGACTGGGCAGGTAAGTAGGAGGGCTGGGGTAGGTCAAGGCACCATTGGTTGAGCTCCCCAAGGCTTGAGGGCTGAGAATGCAGGGGTACCTTTTGGTGGCTGATCTTCTAGGTTGGAGCTGGTCATGGTCAGGGGTACCCTTCCTGTAGAGGCTGCATCCGACTTTGTGGGGTGCAGGAGAGGTCATCCACCAATGGAGATGAGGTCAGGATTGTCTGATAGACTTCACCGGAGAAGTGAGCCACTCGAAGTCCGGCCGTGTGTGTCGGGTGCAGAGTGAGCACGGATCTGCCTGTATCCGGAATCCTTGCTGTTGGGGTTTTCTGGACAGTGCTAATGTCCTTTGGAGATCTGTTCTTTATTGAAGGGTGGTTGTCTTCCTGGGGTTCTTGGAAGTCGATGGCCACAGGACAGGAGTCGTCTTCTTCACCGGCTCAAGAAGCAGGAGACAGGCCGGCAGGGATGGGGCCAAGTCCAAGGCAGTAGGTTTCTTCTTGCTTTGCTGCACAACGACTTCTTCATCCTTCTTCTTCTTAGGTTGCAGGAATCTGGGAATCAAGGTTGGGGGTGCCCCTAATTACTGAATTTAGTGGTGTTACGGGACTGCAGGGGGTAGGAAATGGGCAACTTAGGATAACTACACCCTTGGAATGTCCCCTCCCTTTTGTATGGGGGCATCCCCTTAACCTGATTGGGTTGAATTCTTCCATTCAAGATGGAGGGTTTCCTAAGGAGGGGATAACCTCGGTCCAGGGCACCTTAGGGGTGGTCCTGGCAGAGATGATATACACCTCTCCTGACTACTACTTTTCCCGCCGACCTTGCCAAAAGTGAGGACTGGTCATGAGGGAAGGCATCTTTACTATCTGGAGAGGCCATGGCTAGCATATCAAAGGGCAGGAAGCCTTTGAGGCTCACCGCCCTGAATGCTTATCCTGCTTGGGGGTAGGTGTGAAGCATCTCTACCCGAAGAAGCCTTTTTCCCTGACACACGAGAGCACAAGGGCTCCCACCTCAGGGGGGCAGAAACATGTCTATGTCTGTGGCCGGCTAGTGCAAGCCAGTCAGCTGGACAGGGAATTGGTTGTTTTTCGGTGGAAACTCTACAATGCCCTCTGAGTGCATTTTGTAATAAACTCAACACTGGCATCACTGTGGGTTTATTGTGCAGAGGAGTTTGATACCATATTCCTTAGCATTCAGTAAAGCCATCATGAAGCTGTGGAGTTTGTAATGACAAACTCCCAGCCCATGTACTCTATATGTCTCCACTGCACTTACAATGCAGGTGAATGACACAGACACTGTAGGGGCACATTGCTCATGCAGCTGTGCACTCACCTGTGGTATGGTGCACCCTGCCTTAGGGCTATGAGGCCTGATAGAGGGGTGACTTACGTATGCCACAGGCAGTGGTAGGTGGGCATGGCACACAGTGTGCCATGGTGACTTACGTTTTGTCTGCACCAAAACACTCAATATGTAATGGCAGTGTGTATGTGTTTGGGTGGTAGGCCCCTGAGGGTGGCACCATATATGCTGCAGTACTTACAGACTGCCTCTGGTCACAAGGCTCTTGGTACCACTGATACCTTTACATGTGAGCCAGAGGTTGTCCCATTGTGAAAACAATGCTGCAATTTTGGGAAAGAACCTGATTGGCATGGACCCAGTGCATATTCAGTAAAAGCGCAATCCGATATCGGGCAACAAACAAGTGGGGGTAACCATGCAAAAAGGGGAACTTTCCTACACACAGTGAGTGGTGAGGCCCACTAACTGCATTTAATTTGCAGGCCCTTTGTACAGGTGGTACCTTATACTCTAGACAAGCAAATTGCAGTAAAAAACACACAAAAAAGATTTGTTTGTAAATCTAAAAAAGGTTGTTAAAATTATTTTATAATCGAATAATACATGTTCCTATTTTTAGATTTGTCTTACGTTGATTTATATTTATTTCAATTTTTAACTATTTCAAATATGTTAATTTAACATTATTTTCTCGGGGGTTTGATTGTAAGTCCATACCTACATTGTGGGAGGGTGCTGCAGTAGCAAAGGCCTTCTGTAGGTTTTGTATTGTATTGTATTGTATTGTATTTAATATTTATACCGCGCATCTGTCACCCTATGGGTATCCTGGCGCCAGAAAGGAAAAATCAGATGGAAAAAACAATACAGAAATGTTTATGTCAGGTGGAAACGACAGTCAATACTGTTTGATGAGCCTGAAGTAGGTCTTTAGGTTTTAGCAAAGAGCCATGTCTTTAGACTCTTTCTAAATTCTAGCAGGGTATCGGTCAGTCTAATATTTTGAGGCAGTTCGTTCCACAGCCTTGATGCCGAAGTACAGAAAGCTCTACCACCTAGCCTTGACTTCCTAATCCTGGTGGTTACTGCCAGCCCCAGGCTGGCGGAACGCAGAGACCTGGCTGGTTTGTACCAGGTGAGCCTTTCCTGTAATGGGATAGGTCCCGTGTTGTGTAGTGCTCTGTAGACAATGCAGAGAGACTTAAAAGCAACTCTGCTCACAATTGGCAACCAGTGTAGTTCTCTAAGTGCCAATGTGGTGGAAGAACTACGGGGTCTGTTTAGAGCTAGCTTGGCCGCCATGGACTGGACTCTCTGGAGCCCTTGTAAGATGTAAAGAGGAGCTCCCAGGTATAGGGAATTATAGTAGTCCAGTCTTGCCATGATCACACTTCTGACCACTAGTGGTCTAGTCGCATCGGGCAGAAGAGGCAAGATCTGTCTGAGCGCCCTCAGTAGGCCGCAGCAGACACTGATGGTTTTGTTTGTCTGTGAGGTCAATTGGAGATCGTCATCCAGCATAACTCCCAGGTTACGCACGGTCTTCACTGGGATACAAGGCTCTGCTCCCGGTGCGAGCCTGATCTCACAGGACGGCTGCTGGCTCATTTTCGGTGTTTGGCAATAGACTACCTCAGTCTTTCTCAGTCTGACTTTAGTAGCTGATGCATCTTTCAGAAAATCGAAGGATCGGAAGGCTTAATAGAGCACATCGTGAGGAGTGATTTTAGTTTAAGGAATTTATAAAAATCTATTTGTTGTAGACCGTGTCGAGACTGAAGCACAGAGAAAGGTAGGGGGAGGGTCCCTGTGAAAATGTCTTTGACTAGATTTATACCGCTTTTGGACCAATGTTCCCAATGGAGCATCCCTTCATCAACCTTCAGGTTTGGGTTGGGTCAGAGAGAGGTCAAGTTGGATTTGTTGGTTTTTAGTGCGGAGAAGTGTTCTAGATGTAAAATGGCTCATTTAGTTTTGAGCAAAATATATTTTGAATGAGGGATGGAAGATCTATCCATAGTGAGGAGAGCAGGCAAAGGCATATTGTTGATGATTGATTTTTCAATGTCCAACCGGACTGGGGTGTAGTCCACCTGGGGGAACAGCCAGTTAGATCCCTGTTTACATAGAAATGCGGGTTGATAGTTCCTAAAGTTCGGAAGACCCAGACCACCTTTTTCTTTGGGCAATTGAAGTTTTTTATTGGATATTCTGGTTCTCTTACCATGCCAAAGGAATGTGTTAAAAAGCTTATAGATCCTATTCAGGAAGTCCGTATTGGTGACCAACCATCTAATAGTGAATAGATTTTCTTGAAGAGAGCATTTTCATTAATCTGAAGGGTGGTATCAGATCTCTCGTGAAGTCTAAGCCAAGGTATTTGAAGCAGTTAGGTTGCCATAAGAGACCCGAATTGCCAATAATTTCTTTCGCGCCAAGATTGTTCAGGATTTTTATTTCAGTCTTGTCCTTGTTCAATTTATAACCAGATACTGCAGCAAATTTATCTATTGAGGACATAAGTGCAGGGATAGCAGCTTCCTCGTTCTTGGAAACAACTAACATGTCATCCGCATAAGCAGTTATTTTGACCTTACAGCTGTTGAAACGTATCCCTGTGATCTGTTTATTATTCCTAAGTTGATAGAGGAAAGGTTCAATTGCATGGAGGAATAGAGAGGGGGAAAGAGGGCAGCCTTGCCTTGTTCCCTGTTCTAATTTAAAGGAAGATGAGAGGCAACCTCGCGCTCTGACCCTGGCTGAGGTGATAAAATATAGAGCCATAATAGAGTCCACCATAATGAACGGATATTCTAAGATCCATTACGCCTGTGCCTGAGATGGCCGCCACCCATGAGGAATAATCTCACTATAGAAGATCTATGATCCAGATTACCACTCCGTTTGTAGAGAGTGAGCCCTAAACCTTAAGGCCTCTTATTTCACCTTAACTGACAAATCCCTTACAGCTGGCCATAACCAAATATCCTTCAGCATTCCTCAGGGCTCCTGGACTAAATGGAATTACGGGCATTATCTCTGTCATTTCTGTCAGTGGTCATCTGAATACTGGGTCTTTGGTCTCCTTTTTGTTAAGACACTGCAACAAACATCAGACGCCTGTGTTCCCCTGTGTTCACCTACACCTGATCTCAACACATGACCAAGGGAGAAGGAGCTCTGAAACCAAGCTCCCGGACTCTGGGTCCACCACTATCGCAGTAAAACCGACACCGACCCCCGCCCCCACCCCCTCCTCCCCGCCTCCAGCTGCGAAGCTCAACAACCCCTAAAGAAGCTGGACGACTGACCGCAACAATCCAGGTTTTGAACAGAGTGAAGCAGGCCAAACGGACATGCACGGTGGAATCGTCCCTCGCCCGGTGCCTCCATGACAGCAAGCAGTCCGATGAGGATCCCATCACGAAGGAACCCGACAAGCGCTTTCTGTTTAGCACCTCATTTGTCGGACAACAGCTCCACAGTAGACGACTGCTCAGCCCTGGGTACGGCCTCCAGGACAAAGACCGGATCGTCCTTTGAGATCCCTCTGACTCCTTTGGTGGCTATGTGATCCTACGCCGCCTATTGCTTTCTCCACTACTCAGCGGCCCCCTACCTAGCAGTCCCTCGTCTCCCATGGCTGCGATCGACCCCACGTGCATTCCAATCTCATGTAACCCAACAACGCCACGTGGTACCCCAAACCCTGTTGACGCTCACATGCCGACCCACACGAAACAGCATGGCGTGAACGCCTTCGAAATCAGCTTACCCCCAAGCTCTCCATCAAAGCAAGGAGAAACTTCAAACATAGTCTTATCAGACAACACCCAGAAACACTTTTTGTAGACACCTACCACTGCTCTTCCAAAGGGAAGGTGAAGATGGATCTCATCATCCATACGGATAGACAGGACAATTGGACCACTACACAACTCCACATATCCAAAACGAGGACCACGACACATAGCTGTAAATTTACGACCTCCCTTCCGAACCAGGCGACTAGAAATGGGAACATAAGGTTCTGTAATTCTCGAGCCTGACTCCATTTTGTGTTGCCCTCACGTAGGCCTTGTGAAAGAGGCCCGGCAAACTAGTGACCTGGCCTTCTGAGTTCATGTATACATTAACTCTGTTTCTTTCGACTCTGAAAGAACTGCAGAGAAAATGACCTCTTCACCTGAAACTGACCTCGCAAAGCTAATTTCCCTTGGTTTGATCCTTGTCTAAGATTGCCACTAAATGTTCAGGACCTCGTTAACCTTTAGTTTCCTTGCCATGTTTTATCTTGTTCAGCATCTATTACTGTTTCCTTTATGTTCTGACATTACATGGGTTGTGCGTTTCAATTATAAATTTGTCCGGCTTGCAAAGATTGAATTTGGGACATTCCTAATAATTAACTTTTGGGTTGGGTTACTGTAAATTGGGTTTTTGTTAATGTGATACTCGGTTAGAAAATGTGCCCTATTGGTTAGAATTTTGCGCAGTGGGTGTACATTTATAATGAGAATATGGTGTATAAAAGGAGATGTCTTGCCTTAGTAATTTGAACAGTCTCCTAGGAATAAGCATTGTGATGTATTGTTGGGATTTCTGTTACTAGCTGCAGCTAATAAACTTGGTCTCTGACGCCTCCCATAAGTGTTCCGTGTCCCTGTATACCAAGACAGGTAGAACTCGAAGATTTCAGGTGTTTCCCTGGCACCGCTGGGTTCTGACCCGGTTCTTCAACTGGCGCCCAACGTGGGGCGACTTCAGCGGTACCGGTCCAAGCCTGAAGATTGTGAGGAGCCCCTGAGGAAACTCTGGAGGAGGGCCCCCACTCCATCGACCCCTGAATGTCGAAAAGTGGACCGAAGGTCTTTTCTGCAAGGCTTCCCCTGTGATGTATTCTTATAGGTTCTGTATCGATCCCCCTATTCCTGACCCTGTTCTGGTTAACAAGTTAACTAGCAGCCATCCCATGATGCAGAAACCGTTATCTGATTAAGCCACACCACGGCACAGGAACGTGTTATCTGATTAGGTCATAACGCTTGCCATCTAATTAGACAAGCGATATTCCTCCAGCCCCTGATAAGGCATACGGAGTTCTCAAAACAAATCAAACCTATGACAACCTGGGAAAAACCCTGCGGCCATTGTTTTGATTTCATCGAGAACTTCAGCAAAAGAATGTGCTAACGACCAAGTCGTATGACATCCTTATTGACGTATCTATGTCCATTCTTACGTCAATCTCGGCACCTTACAGGTATAAATATTACCGGTATTGCCTTAAGCAAACACACGCGGTGGTGACGAGATCGGAGCAGCCAGACTTGCCGAAGCCCAGAGCAGAGCAGACCCCGCTGGCGCAGCCCCGCCTTCCTGATGAGCTGAGAACGAGACGCTGCTTTCTCCTGCCGAGAAATCCAGCTCCGGCGCTTCCGGGTAGCCCTCGCAGGCAGCCTGGAATATCGAGACGAGAGATACCATCCCTCATTCATCCTAGATTCAAGGTACAGAACTGAATAACCCCTTGCAGAGAATTCTTGAGTCAGTCACTTGGCAAAACAAACTTAACTTAAACTGCTACTTTCTATTCCCGCCCACGTATTAGGCTTAGGTCAGGTACACCGGGGTAGGCGTAGTTAGAAACACCAGTTGAGTACGATTAGTCAAATGTATATGTGTATGTATCTATTTTATCCATTTTAAACCACCTTATGGCTTAGAAACCATATAAATGTTTTTACAGTATTATTTTATACTTCTGCTTTTATTGTATGCACTTTACTTAACCATAAGTATTGCGATAATATCGATCCATTTCTCTTGTATGAGAAAAGAGACTGATCAATAAATAACATCTTTTATTGAACACACCCGTCTCTTCCTTTTCTCTACAATCTGGTGAGACTAAGAATGCACGTACTGACTGAGTAAAATAAGTTGTCTTTTGTTTTCACACGACTCTAGAGATACACTCTTGATTAGGGGAGAGCAAAGTTGTCATGTTCTATGGTTGTCAGAAACTAAATCCCTTCTTGTCTATCCAGGGAGGTTCAACTCCTCCTTGCCTATTCGAGAAAGTTTCTAGTGAACTCTGAGCTAGCTGGCAAACCCAAAACTTTAAGTCTAATATCGACAATAGAAGACCTAGTTAACGTCTGGTCCAGGCCTATACTATTGAAGGTATTATTCCAATGCGCAGAGCCTATTGGGATAATAGGAACTACACTACATGGCGCCCAAACGTTTGGAAAGGCGATAAAACTAACGCAAGACATTAGAGTAACTCAGTCGTGCTTTTTCACTCAGACCCCTTTTTTTCCCATAATACTCCAAAGACGTCTGGAGTGGGTGAAAGGTCATATCCGCCAAACCTCGCAGGAGGAAACTCCTATGTATGGTTCTTGGTTTAGTCAACGTTGAAGGATACACTGTTCCAAAATATTGTGCATCTAATCTTTGTTTCCAAAGAAACCTGATCTGCAAACAAACAAAATAACCTTCCTGACAGTAGAATGTCAGACACTGAAGAAGAAAGAGAGATAGCTAGAGTAGCAGCTGAACTCGTAGCAGCTGATAATACTATGCAAGAAGCAGACCCGGATTTAATACACATCCCGGTCAACATAAGAAAATCTATAACTTTAAAACTTATAGAAAATGGACTGACACCTAGAGGTGGCACAGTCATATTCGTAATAGAGGCACACGAATATCGGCAGACAGAGGTATTCTATTCATGGATAAACTTTCCAGCAGCAAACGCTGTAACAAAGTACTTCCACCATTACAAAACAGAGGAACCTCCTGAAGAATACACTCCTTTCGAGGAGGTGGAAGTACCACTTAAATTTCAAGAGCACCTGCTCTTGTTTAATGGCGCCCTAAAACACAACAATCACATCACCAGGCTCGGTCCATTAGGTAGACCAGGAGCAACGTGGCCGGTCCTAGCCGGATACACACCACATCCAGACATCGAAACTGCAGCAGATCTTCTAATACAACTAAAACAATTAATAAAAGTACATAGACAATTAGTCCAATATGTAATGCGGACTTCAACAATCCAACCAGCAATTAAAATTCCACAGCTGACCCCTCATCAGGGGAACACAAATAAAATTACACCACAGAACATACAGTCCTGCCTAGGTAAAGTACCAGCTAAAAGGGAACAAATACCATTCTGGTTAGCACAAAAAATCACCCAAATAGAGGCGGTGTTTCCAGACACCACCCCTGTGGATAAACACAGGATTCTGACTATCTGTCTTCCAATGGGAATCGCACCACACGTGGAGGACTGTGACACTTGGGGTACAGTCTTTGCTTCCATTTACACAAAAACGCATGGTGTACCATCCATCTCGGTAATACCAGATGTGCTAAAACAAATTCAAGACGAATACGGTCCAGAACCCGCTTTAACTCTTGGTATGAAATTACTGAAAGACTTCAAGCAGGTCTCGGCTATATTACTAGCCAATATAAAGGGAGAAGCAGCAAACGTGGCGATCCGCCAAAGGTTAAAAGAAACAGATATAGCAGACCAACCAGCTGAAATTGCCAGAATTATAGAAAAATCCTATGAGGAACTAGGTAGAGATAGTTTAGGTGGAATACCAGTAAAACCCCAACTGATTGAAAGTCCTGAAAAAATATTTATTAAAAATAATCTAAACAGTCAAAAGAAGAACTGGGATGGAAACAAACAATCCTATCCAAAAGAAAAGAAATTCCAGTCCAGAGGAAGGTCTCCTCGGCGGAGGGAAAAATCTCCGGACCAAGGACCTAGGTCTCCCCAAAGTGAGCCCTCTGTGAAAAAATACAACCTTAGAAATAGTGATAATATAAAGAAACCGGATAGATATCAAGATTTTGATACACGTCCCTCTCAATCTTTTCAGACTTCCTCGCAGAAATCGGAAAGAAGAGGACGATCGGAACCCAGGGAAGGGCACGTCAAGTCCAAAGACAAGGAACCTGCTCATCCAAATAAGAAATTACAATTTCCAAAAAAGAAGGTAGCCAGTATTAAAGTAGTTAACAATGCCGAGAATACTGAGGACACAACTGAAAAACGGAGAATGGGCTCAGACAATGCTAGACAGCGCACCAGAAGTGAGCATAGCTCGCAAAGTCCTTATGAATCATCTGGAGACAGTGGACACGAATGAATATCTTCAAGTGGAAACTGCAGACACCAGATTTAGCAAACCTCACAAAATATATGAAATAACTTTACGTATAGAAGGGGATAAGACTAGAAAAATAAGGGGACTATTTTGGGATAATCTCTCCAAGGGCTATGACATCCTTCTAGCTGAAAAAGACTGGCCACCAGAGTTTGTCAGGGACTGCCCTCATGGCGAAGAAATAATTATGCCTGCCTTCTCAAATCATATCCCAATTCATAAAAAATACACACTTGCTAGAAAGTGGGCAGTAGCTCAAGCTCCTGCTTTATATAAAAATCACGTAGGATGGGATGAGGACTCTCCTCCTCACAAAATCCAGTTAAAATCACAACCTACTGCACAAAGACAGTACCCAATTAAGCAAGAAGCTAAAAAACAGGTAAAAGAAATCCTAGATCAACTAGAATACCAGGGGGTGATTGAAACTTGCACCTCACAAATGAACAACCCTTTGTTTCCTGTTTCCAAACCAGACAATTCATATCGTCTAGTTTTGGATTACAGACACCTTAACTCATGTTGCAAAACTTTTGCAGTGCAAAACTCGCATAGTGCAGCACTAATGAATAACATAGTGCGCAAAAAATACAAAACAACATTAGACATCTCTAATGGATTCTTTTGTCAAAATATAGCACCAGAGAGCAGATATTTGTCTGCGTTCTCAATAAATGGCGCTCAAAAACAATTCTGTCGGTTACCCCAAGGGTTCAAGAACAGCCCAGGATTATTCTCAGCGAGAGTAACAGAGTTACTACAAACATATGATGACGAAGCATTATCTTATGTCGACGACATATACCTAACAGATGATGACTTGGATACTCAATTGAAGAGAGTGAACACCATAATACTTGGGTTCGCAGCAGAGGGTTACAAATTCAACTTTAAAAAATCTAGAATTGCCCATCTAACAGTCCTGTTCTTAGGATATGAATTATCAAGTGAAGGCAAAAGCCTGGCTGACAATTTCCTAGAGAAATGTGCCGTACTCCAAGCACCTAGAACACTAAAAACCTACAGTCAATTCTAGGCTTCCTAAATTTCGGAAGAACATACATTGCAAATTACGCAGAAAGGGTCAAACCCCTTTATGATCTAATAAAACCAGATTTTAAAAGAACCAATTGGACTCAAACACACACAGAAATTCTGAGATCCTTACAAACAGACATGTTAATTAAAACAAAATTAGAAACACGTGATAACACACGCAATCTTGTGATTCGAGTCATCCCAGGAAGATGCGGATTCACATACCTGACCTCTAACGAGGGAGAAAAGGTACCAATTGCATTCAAATCACACTTATACACTAAAGCTGAAATGAAATTTAGCCCAACGGAAAAAATTCTTA
Source organism: Lissotriton helveticus (assembly GCF_964261635.1). Lineage (NCBI taxonomy): Eukaryota > Metazoa > Chordata > Amphibia > Caudata > Salamandridae > Lissotriton > Lissotriton helveticus. Next base: position 1,970,154,341 of record NC_136065.1, read on the forward strand.
CTGCAACACAGACAGCTATAGCAAAAGAACGAGCCCTGGCACAAGGTAAACGAATAATAATCGTGACACCGATACCAGCCTTGGAGGCGGTAACAAAGGCAAGCATTCCGAATGCTAAAGCACTACATCCAAGGTGGATACAGTGGGTTAATTCTCTTGCTGCAACAGACGTGGTATACGAATTTGATCCCAATTTAAAAACACAAGAATTTCTCCAATACGAATTCGAATGTCCTCCGCCGACCGAAATTCTGCCTCTAGATCATTACGGCTGTATAATATATACAGACGGATCAGCACAACCCGCAGTGGGGGGTAAACAAGCTTACAGTGCTGCGTGCGCGATTGTTAAAGGTCGCTGGCACGAAGGAAAATTTAAACCAGCTATCACCAAAACACAATCTCTGGGAGACTGTACAGCTCAGCGAGCTGAACTGATAGCATTCAAGATGGCGCTTGAAAATACCGATCGAGAATTCCCCACACTCATAGTGTGCAATTCGTATTATTGCGTTCAGTCTTACAACGAATACTTGCAGATCTGGCTTCAGAATGGTTTTAAGGATGCAAAAGGAGGCACAATCAAGCATAAAATGCTCTGGGAACAAGTAGTACTTTTACAGAAAGAACTACCAAAGACTCACGTGATACATACACTGAGTCATCAACGTGATGGCGTTCACGTTGCAGGGAATTCATTGGCTGATGAGGCCGCGAAGGCAGCTGTGCAAACGGCTTCCGTAGCTGCCATCACACGGTCAAAAACAAAAATAGACAGCGAAATATTACAGGCTGTCAGCGCTACAGAAAAGGATTCGATAGAAACACTCCCGAAAGGCTTTCCAGTAAAATACTCATACATAACTGATGCAAACAATGTTCCTTTTGCTCGAATCCCTGGAGTGGGGGATAGGGCAATTCCAAACATGGAACATAGGTTAGGACTAATAATAGCGGCACACGAAGGGCTCGCTTCTGTACATGCTGGCGTCTCAGCCACAGTATCATTGTTAAAACAGAGATACTGGTGGCCACAAATGAGAAGACAAACAAGGAACTATGTTTTAGAATGTGAAATATGTCAAAGAATGAAAGTATCAACGGTGAGACGACCAGCGCAGACGCCCCTTCTAATCTCAGATAAACCATTAGCCTGTGTCTATCTGGACCACTGTGGTCCCTTACAAAGGGATGGTAACTATAAATATATCCTGGTCGCAGTGGATTCATGCACGAGATTCATATGGATGTGGCCCCAGCGCTCGGCTGACGCCAGAACTGTTATAAAAGATTTGCGGGTCTTTATCGGCACATATGCAATTGGCATGCTGCATTCTGACCAGGGTCCTGCTTTTAGCTCTCGAGCTTATAAGGAGGCCATGACCAGCATGGGCATTGCATTGCGGTACTCTTGTCCATTTCACCCTGAGGGGAACGGAATTGTAGAAAGAAAAAACCGTGACATAAAGCAATCTATAACAGCAAAGGTATTAGGTTCGGGAGCTGGGTGGGTCAAACATCTAATAAGTGTCCAACGTAGTCTAAATAACCTGCCAAGAAATTCTCTGAAGGGATTCAGTCCGTACGAATTATTGTTTGGAACTAGGATGTTAGTCTTAGATCTTGACAGTCAGACTTCAGTGGTAAAGGAAAAAAGCTTTGATATCAAAGATCGTTTGGCTATTTTGCAGGACTTAAACAAAACAAGAAAAGACCTGAGCAACATAAAGTTGAAACAGCAGCCAACAACCACTGAAGAACCACCACCAGTCCCAGCAAGACCTGTCTGGATTCCAAAAGTCGGGGATCTAGTCAGAGAAAAGATCGCGGTAAAGAAGGAATTTGGGCCTTCTTACAGAAAAGCAGTTGCTGTCTTGTCTATTAACGGGATAAGATCAGTTGTACTACCGCCGCTTGCTGGTAAAAAGGAGAACCGAGTTGTATACATCGACCTGGTAAAACCACAATCATGTGGCCGATAACAAACAGTAGGCCAAGTGGACTCCCAATAAGTAGCAGAACACCAAGGTTTGCTACCAATACAGAGGTGCCAACTAAAAGGCTAATCACATTTGAAACGCCTACAGAACAACAAAAAGGACTATGCAACAATGCATTGGAACTTAAACCTCTGAAAACCCTAATAAAAACATTTAGTAGAGACACACCAACCTACAATGAAGTAACAAACGAATATGCAAGAAACAGTAATCCTGAAGCAATTGGAACAATTGACAGAACTGCATCCGGCTACTTCATAAACTTCGATGATTCCTCTGAAGACCTAAGTGAATCAAAAACACAGCCATCAACAAAAACCTTTAAAGATAAAGCTAAAGAACTTTTGAAACAGCTGAAAGAAACATATCTGATTTCTCCATGGATTGAATTTTGGGTGGGCTTTGGTGCATTTATCCTCATACTTTGGCTCATCATGGTACTAACTTTGGGACGCTTCATTGAGGGAAAATATGCTAAAATGGACACAGCAAGTCAGAAAATACACTTGATCCTCAAACCACACACATCTTCACACGTCGAGAAAAGAGAACTTTCTTCAGTCAACTTCACAGCCAATCCTATACCGGGTGGGGTAGCATGGGACAATACTGACTACGAAATTTATGGTCCAGTCGAAATCCTGAAATATCCACACCAAATCAAGATCTCATTGAGTGACTTTGTAAAACCAAGCTCATTTGCTGATGATTGGGACTTTGAAAGTATAAATAATATGATGTCTGACCTAGTGATGTCTGCTAAATTTACCAAACATGATTATTTGCAGGGTTCGACTAATTATGATAGTATGTACTGTTACAACCACTATGGTAACCATTTTTTACATAAATCGGCACAACCTAGAAATGTTTTAAATTATAATCAATGGGAACATTGTGCAACCCCTCCAAAAGGAAGCTCAAGAACCTTTTATGACAAATATTCATACTTTTCAGGGTTCAACACAAGTAATGCTGAAACATTTTATTTCAAACTGTCAAATAAGACGGGGACAAAGACCATGCTTACAAACACGAAATTGATATATTCAGACTCATTTTTTGAACAAATGAATACTTTTGGTTTTGATTATTGGGACAAAAATGTTGAAGTAAAAAGTGTTTGGGGTACAAAAGAATGGCAAGTACAAGGTATAGAATCATTGTTTAGAGCCTGCATGATCCCAGAACAAATTATATTTTTAAATGACACTGTTCAACAAACCACCTGTCTTGGCTTAGCCAAAATCAAAGACTTAAATAAACCGTCTATTCCAAAGCCAACAATGAACAGCAATAGCTCTACAGATGAAGAGATAGACGTAAACTATATATTAAACCAAAACAGAACACATCCTGATTGGAAACAGTGGTTGATCTGGCCAACAGATACTAATAACTGTCAAGACAGATTCCTGAACAAAAAACAGGGGTTCAAATTGACCAGGCCAGACCCTAGATATTCCCAAAGACAACACCCAGGGATAATAACCACCTACAGTGTGGGCAAATTATGCCTTCAATGGCTACAAACTTCCACACTGACAGAAATTAAGCAACACCTAACTTTACTTACTGATGGTGCTGACTTGCGTGATTTCATTATGGGACCGCGCAAACAGCGTCAAAAACGCTTCATAGCAGCCTCTATATATGCAGCTTACAACGAGGCCTGGAAGGTAACTCAAATTGAGACAGCAGAAAGTATACGGGAAATTGACCGTATTAATTTGGAAAAATCACTTTCTGTAGTGGACAATGGGTTAATGACTCTGTCCTCCAGAATTTTTTCTTTGGACAGCATTGTGTCTTCAGCAATCGACATAATATCGCAAGACTTACTGTTGTTACAACACGGTCAGTCTCAATTGCGTTCTATTGTACAGCTTGGCTGGACGTTACAAAATCTGCGTTCAGGCTATGTGCCTTGGCGTTTAATCAACACAACGTCACTATTCAATATCTTTAACCTTACTGATAAACAAATCAGTATGGCACAAAAGGGTGCTGATTATACAATCCTGAGCATTGAGAAACTCGAGAGATTACCAGTGACAATGTCAGAACGACCTGTCAGTGAATGGATAATACATGGGATAATTAATATTCCAATATCAACCTTCAGGTTTCAATACTGCCAAAAATATATACAGGCTGGCATGTACGAAAAATTGGGAAAAGGGTACATTAAGACAACATGGAACTTGCCCTATTCACATGCATGTGTCAGTAATAAAGGACAGAAAGTGTTTCTTAGTGGCAATAATTGTGCGATGTCACTAAGCGGTACACTTCTGTGTAATGGAATTAGTTTGCATGGAGCGTGTGAAGGGAACTCAAATAACCTTTCATGTCACCAGCTAGGCACACCTGCAACAGAGATAGAACCATTTTTTCAAAGACTCTATAATGGGAGTTACATTCTAATTGTGGACCGCAGATGTTGTAGTCTTATGCCCGGGACTCCTTATCTCGTAACTACGACTGCGAAGGTCAAGTGCTGTGGACGCTTATTGTTCCCCAGCTCCTTTCCAGACAGGGAGGCAAGGGCATGGCCTAACTTGAAAATTACTTCTATTCGAATAGATACTTTAAGCAGAATGAAAACAGTGCTTCTTCAGACGCCGACCAGGATCACGTCATCAAAAGAAACGTATGATCTCCTAGTCGCAAGGACGACTGCAGAGATTCACTCATTGTTATCAACTAATTCCCCCATACATTTCGCGGAAATCCTGAATGAAATCTTAAATATTTCTGATACCAGTGGAGTCTCAAAAGTATTTAAGACAGTATTTTCAATGGCATTAACACCATTCAAAGCCATACTGGGTATTTTTCCAGACTTCGTCCATTCGATTTTTGGCGGACTTCCCCTCATTTTGGGACTAATTGCAGGAATCCTATTCTTGGTCCTAATATTTCGTTATGGCAGACCATGTCACAGACAAAACACCTGCGACAAGGGAAGAAACAATCCGAGCCATTGGATACCGGGACCGGATATCAAAAATCCTGGGACTATCCCGGCTTAGAGACCTGAACATGACTTGGTTTCTTTCATTTCGACCAATGTGGCATCGATGTGTTTTACCTGTATTAAGGTGCTTGCTGTGCGGAGAAGAATGCGTGTTGGACACCTGTCTGACGCTACAATCAGATGCGCCAATGGATGCAGAAACATTGTTGAGTCCAATAACGGCTCATGCTTTGTGCTGCCCTCAACGGCTGCCAATCCTGATGACGGCATTCGTGGAAACTTCACCACTACGATTAAGGGGTAGTGGAGTTCAAGATGAAAGCAGCATCGATCAGGTACGACCTTCTGTCAGCAATACTAATCGAAACGTCAATGGAGACAATCATGCGCACGAATGCATGGTTACATCTTTTTCCGAGTTAGTGGCCTTCAACTTTAATGATAAAATTACATGAACAATTTTCCCTCCAGTTCACGGACAGCGATTTTTTCAGCAGCCCCAAAATATTTTTACGATTTTTCGGGACACTTATCTTCTGCTTAAAGTAAAAACTATTCTTAGAGAACTAAAAATTCCTATTTTTAGAAACTTTATAGACATTAGCTGCCCGCTGGTATGTTCATAATTATTTTTATTCTGTGATGAAATGGTCTCGAACCTTTTTTCTTCTGTATTAAGAGCCATTTCATGTGTAAATTCTCATATACCATTTAGAAATAATGTATACATATGCGTGATTACTTTAGCATTATTCTACAGCTTGAGTGCATATAGCACATGTGAATATTATTTCCGTATATTACATTATTCGAAATGCATTATATGTATTTTGGGGTGGTAAGGTATACACGATACTCTACAGTATGTTTTACTATGCCTAGATTTGTAAACATGGCCATAGTTAGCGTGGAGTGGGTGTGATGTATTCTTATAGGTTCTGTATCGATCCCCCTATTCCTGACCCTGTTCTGGTTAACAAGTTAACTAGCAGCCATCCCATGATGCAGAAACCGTTATCTGATTAAGCCACACCACGGCACAGGAACGTGTTATCTGATTAGGTCATAACGCTTGCCATCTAATTAGACAAGCGATATTCCTCCAGCCCCTGATAAGGCATACGGAGTTCTCAAAACAAATCAAACCTATGACAACCTGGGAAAAACCCTGCGGCCATTGTTTTGATTTCATCGAGAACTTCAGCAAAAGAATGTGCTAACGACCAAGTCGTATGACATCCTTATTGACGTATCTATGTCCATCCTTACGTCAATCTCGGCACCTTACAGGTATAAATATTACCGGTATTGCCTTAAGCAAACACACGCGGTGGTGACGAGATCGGAGCAGCCAGACTTGCCGAAGCCCAGAGTAGAGCAGACCCCGCTGGCGCAGCCCCGCCTTCCTGACGCGCTGAGAACGAGACGCTGCTTTCTCCTGCCGAGAAATCCAGCTCCGGCGCTTCCGGGTAGCCCTCGCAGGCAGCCTGGAATATCGAGACCAGAGACGAGAGATACCATCCCTCATTCATCCTAGATTCAAGGTGCAGAACTGAATAACCCCTTGCAGAGAATTCTTGAGTCAGTCACTTGGCAAAACAAACTTAACTTAAACTGCTACTTTCTATTCCCGCCCACGTATTAGGCTTAGGTCAGGTACACCGGGGTAGGCGTAGTTAGAATCACCAGTTGAGTACGATTAGTCAAATGTATATGTGTATGTATCTATTTTATCCATTTTAAACCCCCTTATGGCTTAGAAACCATATAAATGTTTTTACAGTATTATTTTATACTTCTGCTTTTATTGTATGCACTTTACTTAACCATAAGTATTGCGATAATATCGATCCATTTCTCTTGTATGAGAAAAGAGACTGATCAATAAATAACATCTTTTATTGAACACGCCCGTCTCTTCCTTTTCTCTACAATCTGGTGAGACTAAGAATGCACGTAATGACTGAGTAAAATAAGTTGTCTTTTGTTTTCACACGACTCTAGAGATACACTCTTGATTAGGGGAGAGCAAAGTTGTCATGTTCTATGGTTGTCAGAAACTAAATCCCTTCTTGTCTATCCAGGGAGGTTCAACTCCTCCTTGCCTATTCGAGAAAGTTTCTAGTGAACTCTGAGCTAGCTGGCAAACCCAAAACTTTAAGTCTAATATCGACAATAGAAGACCTAGTTAACGTCTGGTCTAGGCCTATACTATTGAAGGTATTATTCCAATGCGCAGAGCCTATTGGGATAATAGGAACTACACTACACCCCTTTCCGACGGCTACGAAGGACTGCTGCCCTGACTGTCGCCCTGTCTTGGACCCTCGTGTGACGATTTGTAAGGCGAGACGTTAGACGGTCTTCTGGTGGCGTGACAGACATTTTGGATAAGTATAAGTGGGTCGCTCCCACGACTTTGTTTTGTTTCTTGGGTTTTGATTCGGATATTGCAATAGTCGAAGCCGAGGGGTTCGTATATTTACGAGTGTATCATTTTTTGATACCCTTTGAAGTTTGAAACCAGACTAGTGAGCAAGATGCCTGGTCTTGGTAAACTTGGTAAATGGTTTGTTTGTGGTCTTAATAGGGATTCCCGATTGGAGGATTCGTGTCCGATACCTCCGGTTGGAACTCCAACTTATGAGCTTTATTCGAAACATGGCGTGGGTCCCAATACCTTTAATGAGGTTTGGGTTTGCTACACTAGGAAGGACGGTGTTTTACGATGGCCCCCACATAGTAGTTTTGAAACAGAGATTTTAGATAACTTAGAAGTTGCGCTATTTAGGAAGAAAGCCCGGCCGGCGGTGTTTGACTCTTTCCGCCTTTGGCGTAAGGCAGCCAAACAGCGAGAAATGAAGCAAGCGAAAAGAGATAGGAAAGAAAGGAATATGTCAGTAATGCAAGCCGCTATGCAGTTTAAGGACGATGAAGAAGATTGTGCGATTCTAGTGTCAGATAGACAGCATTGCATGGCCATTGACAAATGTTATCCGGCTTTGCCACCTCCCCTTTCAACTGTGACTGAAGACCCTGAAAAGGATCCTTTGATGTCGCATCTACTGAGATTACCACCCCCTTATGCGCAGAGTGCTGCAGCACCTCCGTTACCTCCAGTTGTTGCACCCCCTGTTGTTGTTCAACCCCGTGCTGTTGTTCAGCCATTTGTTGCTCCACAAGTGGTTCTTCCTCCGGCGGTGCAGCCCCCTCTAGGGCCGCCAGCTTTGTTACCAGCCTTGCCTCAAACTCCTTTGACTTACACTGCCTTATCTTCGTCTTCTCTTACTTCTGTCCCTATGACTCCTATTCCTCAGACTACTTTGTCTCCTGTCCTTATGTCAGCTTCTTCTCCTTCTGCTCGACAAAGAATGACTGAAACTGTCACTAGTCTTTTGTCTCCTCTCTTTGGGTCACTGAATAGGACCCCTGTTTCTGAACGTAAGCAGAGACGTAGTCAGCTTCCTGGTCCCAAAGAGCGGGCAGTGTTAGATCTCCTTGCTCGTAGCTGGGTTTCGAATGCTTCCAGGTACGGTTTACAAGCGGTTATGGATGTTTTTCTACAGTGGGAAGCACCAAAGCAAAGGTATGTTTTTGATGTCATGTGTACCTTTCTTCGTCAGGAGTGGGAAGATAATGAGTTGGGTCCAATTCCGTTGGACTTGATTAATGTTCAGTCCGAATTTGCTAAGGGAACGATAGTGGGTTCCGATGTTGAGGTAGCGGTAGAGACAATACTTACTTTCAGGTCTAGACTTCCACCTCAGTCATTGTTCGAACCTGATCCTTCTGTTAGGAGAAAAGTGAAGCAGTATCCTATGCAAGAGGTTCCTCCAGTATGGAGAGAGGCAGTTGAGGCTGACGTTCCTAATGGTGTTTTGGCTGCACCAGCACATTTTCAGCGAGTGTGGGTACATGTTCCTTGGAAGAGAGCAGAGGTTTTGGCACTTAAGCAGACATTGCCTGACTCTCGTAAAAATCCTGCTGGTTATTACAAGGAGTTGTCTCTGACAGTTGATGCGTGTGTTATGAATTTAGCTGACATCGATATGTTGATATGTAATGTAGTTCCTCAACCTTTGTGGGCGAAGATCCGCCACGAGGATCATGTGCAAGAGTTAGGAGAAACATGGGTTAATATTACTGCTGCAGATGGTAGACAGGTAGGAGGTGCTAAACCTGAGCCTCTAGTTGCAGAACTACCTGGTAGGATTGTTAATTTAATGAAAACTATGATGCCTCGTTTGCGAGTGAATTGGGACAAGTTAGCAGCATGCAAACAAAAGAAAGATAAGAGTGTGTCCGATTTGTTCACTAGGTTTGAAGAAACATTCATTGATCATATTGGTCAGGACATGAGTACAGAAGGTGGTCAGAGGTTGTTCGTAGATAAATTTGTTTTTAATTTACTCCCCGAACTTTGTAATAAGTTAAAGGACTCTGAGAGTTCATGGGCAGTTTCTTCTTCGGCCCAGATATTGGCTACTGCACAATACTATGAGAATAGAGACAAAGATGAGAAGGATAAAGTAGAGAAGAAGACTAAAGAATTAAAAACTAAAGTTCTTTTGCAACAGGCTTATCCGCCTCGCCCTAATCTCGGTCTTGCTACAACGTGGGAATGGTATGTCTGGTCTGAGAGGTCGTGGTGGTTACCAACAAGTACCTAGGGGTAGGGGACGGTATACGTTTCCTCAGAATGAACGTTCCTTTCCCCCCCAGAATTCTGCAATTTATTTTGACCGACAGAATGTTCCGAACGTCCAGTCTGCTCAGTACTACACTGATGATTATTATGTTGGAAGTGAGAGTGCTGGTTTTAATGATAGCTAGGACAGCCATAGACAAAGAGAGGGAGTAGTGTCCGTTCCAGTAGACCAGAGTGGGCCTTATGTTGAAGTGATTACATCAGGTGTGGCAGAACCTTTTCTTTTGGATACTGGTGCAACAAAGAGTTCTATCATGCACTCTAAACTCCCTGGCGCACCTTTGTCTGGCTTGACAAATGTTTCGGTAGGATTTTCTGGCGCCCAGTTAGCAACCCGGTTTCTAGTCCTTTGCCCCTTTCTATTGGTCCTTGTGAATTGGAGGCTCCCCTTATTCTAACGACTGGTTGTGGTGAGAATATGTTGGGTTTGGACTTGTTGTAAAGATTGCATGCGACATTATATTGTTCTCCGTTGGGAGTACATCTTACCTTGGGTAAGAAAGTGATCTCCCCGATGTATTTGTCTAAGGATTGTCTGCCGATGGAATTGCGTTCTCTCCCTGATACACTTTGGGCTACGGGTCCTAATGATGTTGGTCTTTTGCAGATTCCACCCTACGTTGTTACGCTTAAATCAAATGCTAAATTGCCACGCATTCCTCAGTACAAAATTTCCAGTGATGGTGAAAGAGCTCTTTTAGCGATTATTTATGATTTGGTTGAGAAAGGTGTGGTTGAAGAAACGAGAGGTAATGTGTGTAACAGTCCTGCTCTGCCTATTCTTAAGCGTACTTACTCTTCTCAGCCACCTGTATCGATTTGTGATCGACCTTTGAGAGGTCAATAAGATTGTTGTGCCACAGTTTCCTGTTGTTCCGGACATTACTGCTTTATTGACTATGGTCCCTGCCTCAGCTGCTTGGTTTTCTGTGACTGATCTGAAGAATGCTTTCTTCAGTATTCCGATCGCTGAGGAAAGTAGGGATATTTTCGGCTTCTCTTTAGGAGGCCGCAGCTTCCGGTTTAAGCGAGCTCCTCAAGGTTATTGTGAGAGTCCCTCCATTTATAGTCAGGCTTTGAAAACTCAACTCAATACTCTTGTGTTGCCTTCTGGTGCTACTCTTATCCTGTATGTTGATGATCTGCTAGTGGCTGCTGATAATGAGGAGATTTGTAAAGAGGTTACTCTTTCTTTGCTACGACATTTGTCTGACCTTCATCATAAAGTTTCCCCTTTCAAGTTGCAGTATTGTCGACAAGAAGTGACCTACTTAGGTCATCTCTTATCGAAGGAGGGAAGACGATTGACCCCAGAGCGTATTCAAGCGATTGTCCAAATGACTGTACCATCCACACAGAGAGAAGTGCGTGCTTTCTTGGGTATCACCTCGTATTGTCGGCAGTGGATCCCGAACTAGTGAAACCTTTGTTGGCACTTACTCTCAAAGATACACCACACCCTCTTCCTTGGTCTGATGAATGTCAGAAGAGTTTTTCTGAATTGCGTGATGCATTGTGTTCTGCTCCGGTGTTGGGTACCCCTGACTATAGTAAACCTTTTACACTTTATGTGCACGAGAGAGAAGGTTGTGCGTTGTCAGTGTTGACACAACAGTTTGGAGACAAGCAGCGCCCATGTGCGTATTTTTCGGCTACTTTAGATCCGGTAGCTGGGGCGTTGCCTGGTTGCCTAAGAGCTACGGCAGCAGCAGCTGTTTCTATCCGACAGTCTGCTGGTTTGGTATTGGATAATACATTGATTGCGATAGTCCCACATGCAGTGGATACCTTATTAAACAGGACGAAGACTCAGCACCTTACTAGTGCACGTCTGTCAGGTTACGAGTTGACGCTTTTGGCTAGTCATGTGCACATTAAGAGGTGCAACACATTGAATCCAGCTACATTGTTGCCGATTTGTGTAGAGACAGATGATCAAGAACAGCATGATTGTGTTCTTAGGACAGAGGAGGAAACAAAGGGTAGAAGTGATTTGAAAGATACTCCTCTTTCAAACCCTGATGGTACCCTATGGGTAGATGGTTCATGCTTTAAGCTTCCGAATGTAGAGACAACTGCAGCATATGCTGTCACAACTTTGCACACGATTGTTGAAACAGCGCGTATTGCACATAATTCAGCTCAGGCAGCTGAATTGATAGCCTTGACTAGAGCGTGTGTGTTGTACGTGGAGAGAGATTACGGGAATGTTGGATTCAACAGGCTGTTGGGTTGAGTTGTCAGAGCATCGGCGATGGTTGTTGCCAGATGCGTATGTGCTTCCAGTGGTTACTATGGCTCATGGGATGGCTCACATCAGCTCAAAAGGAATATGCAAGTTGTTGGCTCCGGTATGGCAGAATAGTGGAATTCCCAAATGTGCTGAGAATTTGGTTAAACACTGCATGATTTGCTTGATGCATAATCCTGGCAAGGGAACCCCAACTCCAGTGGGTCATTTTGCTCCTCCAACGTATCCGTTCGAGGTGTTGCAGATAGACTATATTCATATGGAAAGATGCAATAATTTGAAGTATGTCCTTGTGGTTGTTTGTGCCTTTTCCAGATGGATAGAGGCCTACCCCCTGAAGGATAATACTGCCTTGTCTACAGCCAAGGTTTTGCTCAAAGTGTTGTTCCCTAGGTATGGATTGCCGAGGATGGTCTGGAGTGATAACGGAAGTGAATTCGTGGGTCAGATTATGCAGAAAGTGTGTGCGGGTTTGGGAATTAGACAGAAGTTCCACGCAGCGAATCACCCCCAGTCAGCAGGCCTGGTCGAGTGCTATAACGGCACGTTAAAGCTGAAGTTGGCCAAGGTGCAAGCGAGCTCTGGTCTCACATGGCCCGATGCTCTACCATTGGCACTTTTGTCCACAAGAACGACAATACATTCTCGCGTGGGACTTAGCCCATACGAGATTGTTTTTGGACGCCCGGCGAATGTTTGGGGTGTGCCGAGGCCAAGAGAATACAGCGATATTGAGTACCCTATGTTGGTTGACTATTTACATGATTTGACTGCTAAATTGCGTGTTCTTCACCAACAGGTTCATGATACCTTACCTTCAGCTTCTGTTGACGCGGGACATGCGATCCAACCCAGCGACTGGATTCTGATCAGGAACTTCCAGAGGTCCAAGAACCCTTCAGCCGAGGTGGACTGGTCCCTATCAAGTGCTGCTAGCAACGAGGAGCGCTGTGAAAGTCTTCGGGAAAAAGAGTTGGGTGCATGCCACCCACACGAAAAGGATACCTCTGCCCTTACTGTATGATCAGTGGGTCCGGGAAGGTGTTGCCGATTCTGAGACTGAAAATGTCCCGAGATTTGTGCCTTTTAGTGATGCTCGTTTGAAATGGACTCAGTCGGAACATGCGGATGATGAAATTTTGCAAGAAGCTTTGCCGCCGCATTTGAGACTGGACACTACGCATCCGGAGATTGTTTTTCAGGATCAAACTGTGCCAAATAAAGAACATTATAGTTTAAGGCCGAGGTCTAAAAAAGGACAAATAAAGTAATATTTTTTTGTGTATTGTGCTCCCTCAGACAAGAGACTATTTTTCTTTTTGCTTTTTCGAACCACCATCCGGGTTCAGCTGCAGGGTCGTGGTATAAGACTTAAGTGGTGAACCGCGAATTGACGAAAGGTCTGTGGTTCTAGGTTGTCCAGGACGCCTGGACGCACACTTGAGTGAAGAAGGAAAATTGCCGCGAGCAGCACGTTGGAGGATGGAGTCTTTTGTACCTGAGAGAGATGTTGAGAAAATAGACCTTAAAATGAAATTCTGTACATTGATACGTAGCAAATGTTTTATAATATCATGTTTGTTAATGTTTTTAAGTATTACGATAGCTTATGTGGGATGGATTGTCTATGCTACACAACAGACGTTTGCACCCACTTCCCAACCTATGCTTTCTTACACTACTGTTTCTTTGCATCAGTTCTATACGTTGCCTGAACATGAACAGACAAGGAGGTCAGAATTTGTCAACAACTCGTTCATACAGTTGTTGCATCAGCATCAGTTAGTAGTGAATACCACTAACTGTTGGGTTTGTGGTCTTATGCCGCATACGACCGATAAGGGTATGCCATATTTGGTTTTGCCTTTTTCTTTTAATGGGTCTGTGTGGGCTTTACAGACTATGTTTATCTATGCAAATGAGATACGCCCTTCACGTTCCCTTAAGGATAACTCCAGCAATAGTGCCTTGATAAAGGGAATAGTAGATATGATCCGAGATATCGATGCATATAATGCTATCCCTAAAGATGAGATGCAGGCTTATGTGGTTGGAATTTGAACGGATATAGTACCAGCTTGACTGAAGGAGAGACGAAAAAGGTCTCCCCCGATTTGGATTGTGCCCCATCAAGGTTATTTTTGTTTGCAAGGCACTGGTCGAAATCCGAAAGCTTAGCTAGGCAAGAGTGTGTGTGTTCACACCTATGTCTATTCGTCCCAGACTTCTCCACCGTTCGTACCAGCTAAAGGCACATATTTTGTTTGTCACGACAGAGCCTATACATGGTTGCCACCTGATTTTTCAGGTACATGTTATGTGGCGTTTTTGCTTCCCCCTACATATACTACGGCTCCGGACTATCATAGAACGAGATATGGTAGAGGGGTCTTCGATAAGGAAGATACTGCAGGACAAGAAGCAGGAGATTTCGTCAAGGGTTTCCTGCCCTTTTGGGGTCCTATGATCAATAGTGGGCATATTTGACAGCTCGTCCGCGTTGTTGAAGCTACTATTAACGAGACAGCAGGTGCTCTTAGTAATGTTACAGCTGAGTTCAAGCGGACCGCCTTATGACGTTGCAGAATCGTATTGGTTTTAAACGTCATACTTGCAGATCGAGGTGAGGTATGCAAATTGATCGGATCTAGTTGTTGCATTTACGTACCAGATAATGCTCCCACAGTGTACCAAGCCATCTCTAGGTTACATAAGATCTCTGAGTCTATCCATGTAGACAAAGGAGACTGGTCATTGATGGGATGGTTTTGGGAATTGCTGTCTAAATGGGGATGGAAGATTTTGACATTCCTTGGTATGGTTTTGGCCATCCTTTTCTCTTGTCTTTGCATCCAGTGTGGTCCCGCCATTTGTAGTCTTTGTGCTACTATGTGCGTTAGGAGACCTGTCCCGAGAGAAGTAGAGAATAATAGGATGATGCTACAGCAACACTTAGATGACCTAATGAAGATTGATATGGACCTAGATTCAGATTAACATGAGTTTAGGTTATTGCCTACGTAATGGCAAAAGGAGGGTCTGAGGTTCTATAAATCTCGAGCCTGGCTCCATTTTGTGTTGCCCTCACGTAGGCCTGTGAAAGAGGCCCGGCGAACAAGTGGCCTGGCCTTCTGAGTTCATGTATACATTAACTCGGTTTCTTTCGACTCTGAAAGAACTGCAGAGAAACTGACCTCTTAACCTGAACCTGACCTTGCAAAGCCAATTTCCCTTGGTTTGATCCTTGTCTAAGATTGCCACTTAATGTTCAGGACCTCGTTAACCTTTAGTTTCCTTGCACATGTTTTATCTTGTTCAGCATCTATTACTGTTTCCTTTATGTTCTGACATTACATGGGTTGTGCTTTTCAATTATAAATTTGTCCGGCTTGCAAAGATTGAATTTGGGACATTACTAATAATTAACTTTTGGGTTGGGTTACTCCACCAGAGGTCACAAATACCTACTCCCATCCTCCTGTGAGACCCACCAGCCTACCAGCTAGGAGCCCCTCTCACTTCCTCATTCCTACTAACCGCAACCATCAATCTCCCGAGGTTCTTCTTATCCCTACACCCCCTCAGACTCAGTCGCCCCAACATCCCTTCACCTTCACTCGAACTCGGCCTTCCGACCCCCTCTCCACTCCCACAGAACTTCTGAGGAAGAGCTCGCAACCCGACCCCCCTCCGAGGGTCATGAACAGCGGCTATCTAGGCGACCCAACCAGCATTAGACCCCACAATTCGATCTTGCCCACCACCTCAAGGGCCGTCCTGACCCACAATGACATACCTCCTCCCCCGGAAAACATGTTGCACCGACTGATCTTATTAGAGAATCAGTTACAAATAATATTCAGAGGCCTTGGAGAAATTATAACCAACCTAGACAAGGCTGATATGCCCGAGCAATCCCCTACTAGGGCCTCTCCTCCAACCAACTCTAACCTTCTAAATTCCCAGTCCAAGCCCTGTCCCGCTTTCGATCTTCGGCCCCTGAGGCCCAATAAAACTGTTGTGGAGACCCCGTTACAGACCCTCTCTCGAATGCCCGAGCAATCCCTTACAAGGGCCTCTCCTGCTACAAATTCTAACCTCCCAAAATCCCAATGTGAGCCCTTTCCCGTCCTCGATATCCGGCCCCGAGGCTCAATAAAACCGTTGTGGAGACCACGGTGCAGACCCGCACCAGAACCAAATCCCCCATGTCCATGCTACCGAGTCCCCCAAGTATGGTTGGAATGTCCCAGACGCATAGACCCTCCAGGCCCAAAGCAGCAATGTCCGAGGAAGAAGCAGCGATCCTAGCTGCCACCTACGACTTTCCTCCCACAGTCTCACTTGAATCCAAAATACAAGTGATCACAGGCTTCAGAAGAGAACACCCCCCCCCTAAAGCTAAAAGACCCCCGCCCTCCCTCTCGTCCATACCTAAGGCCCCACCAGGAAAGTACCCTAGCAAAAAGAGTCTATCCTCTAACTGTTTACTCATTAATTGTATATCAGCTTCCAAACACGCAATGGAATTAGCAGAAACTATGCTCTCCCATGACCTAGACATTGCGTTCGTCACAAAGACATGGCTAAAAGAGACCTTCTCCCCCTGTTTAGATATGCTTGTGCCTCCTGGCTACTCCATCATCAACAAAGATAGGATAGATCAACGAGGGGGAGGTATAGCCATCATCTACAGAGACGACGTAGACATCACTGTAACTGACTCCTGCAAGTAGAGCTCATTTGAATGTCTTTCTGTGAACATTAAGACTAAAGACATCAGCCCTATAGTCTGTCATCTTCTCTATCACCCCCCAGGCAACATCCCCACATTTGGGGAACACTTATCCGACCTAATTGCCCAGTGTGCACTCAAAGACACCAACTTCCTAATCCTGGGTGATCTCAACCTACGTTGGAATGAGACCAACAACTTTCTAATTCAATCTCTCAACAACCTCCTCTCAACAACCTCCTCTGTGACAATAATCTTTCCCAACACTGTTCAGAAAAAACGTACAACAAAGGTGCAACCCTGGATGCCATCATCGCCCACCAGGATGCAATTACGATCGACAATATTCTTCCAGTGGACTGGTCAGATCACCACATGATCACAAATCTGCTCCTACCTAGTGACTTGGAGCTCCCCACAACTGAGCTCATCTCAGCTCTACAACGCGAACATGGTAACCTTGCTTGACCAACTTGCTCCCCTGAAATTAAAAAATAAGTCGTCCTATTCCGTCCAGATCATGGTTCGACTCAGACATCAATGATGAAAGGAGACAACTAAGAGCTACAGAAAGACGCTGGAGGACCATGCTCAGCACCACTCATCGCGATCAACTTAGAACAGTCCGGAAGAATTACAACAGACATATCAAGAATAAAAAATCGGTGTATTTCCGCTCTGCTCTTGATAGCGTAAAAAAACAGACCCAAGGAGCTCTTTAATATCATCAGGCGTCAAATCTCCAAACCTGATACGTCCTTAGGGCTGGCTTCCAAAGAACAGTGCGATAACTTCGCCAACTTTTTCAATGATACAATCTCCAATATCGAACGATCCCTCAACACCAATCATGCCTCACTTCCCTATAGCAGCCAAGGTGAGGTGTTGGGGAGCGCCCCCTCTCTTACCTCTAAACCCTGGTCTCTCTTCCAGTCCATCACAGAAGAAGATAGTTAAACTCATCTCCACCTCCAAACCCTCTTCACATGGCCTAGACCCCCTACATGCTCAACTCACTAAAAAGCTGAAACTCTCTCTAGCCCCTCTCTGGTGCAGGATTATTAATAGCTCCCTTAAAACTGGTATCGTTCCGGATTGTCTGAAAGTGGGACAAGTCACCCCACTGCTAAAAAAACCTGGCTTAGACATTAATGACTTAAACAACTTCAGACCCTTCTCCAACCTTCCTCTTCTCTCCAAAATCGTAGAAAAATGTGTACTCCAACAACTAACCCAACACCTGCACCACACCAATCTTCGCGACTCCCATCAGTCGGGATTCAGGAAAGGTTGCCGCTCTGAAACCGCAATCCTTAACATAATAGATGGCATTCACAAATCATTGGACTCAGACCAATTCTGCCTACTTATTCTCCTAGACCTATCGGCAGCATTCGACACAGTAGATCACAAACTTCTCCTCAAGGCCCTCGAAGAAAAGGCTGGTCTAGACGAGGTGGTCCTCAAATGGTTCTCCTCATTCCTCCACAAGCGCTTCCAGAGAATCAAAATCAAAAGCTTTGAGTCCGACCTCCATCCTGTCAACAGGGGAGTTCCCCAAGGATCAGTGCTCTCCCCTCAACTCTTAAACATCTACATGGAACCCCTCACCACTCTCCTCAGAAAAGCTAACCTCCCTTTCCACTTATATGCAGACTATACTCAAATTTACTTGGAAATCTCGTTGGCCAGACATTCAAAGACTCAACGAGTCACTAAGAGAAGTACAACTGTGGCTGTCCAATGATCACTTAAAACTGAACCCGGACAAAACCGAACTCCTCCTCATTTCGAACAAAGAAGAAAATTCACAAATGGTCGAGTGGATAAAAGACATTGATGCGCTCAAAGGGAACTTCACCCTGGCTGATTCTGTTAAATCTTTAGGCATTACACCAGACTCCAAACTTGACATGACCAAGCACATTAAGATCTCAGAGAAGAGGGCCTTCCTCATCCTGAAGCTTCTAAACAAAATAAAACCTTTTATCCCGCCCAAAGATCTTAAACAAGCCACCCAAGCATTGGTGCTGTCAAGACTAGACTATGGAAACGCAGTACTCTCCGGTATAGCTAAAACACATCTTGCTCCCCTGAAAACAACTCTCAATGCGGCTGCCAGAATGGTCACTTGAGTAAAGAAATTTGATCATATCTCTCCTGCTCTCAAAGAACTCAAGTGGCTTCCTATAAAACTGCGGGCGAACTTCAGAACAGCCTGCCTCACCCACAAAGCCCTTCACACAGGCAAACCCGAATATCTGGCGGCCAAACTCAAAAAAGCTTGCCAGAACAGGACTCTCAGAAGCTCCAGCACCTTACTTCTCATCCTGCAAAAATCACGAAAACAGAAAACCGCTGCCAGGTCCTTCGCCGGCAACGCGCCTAAAATCTGGAGCTCTCTTCCCCCTCACATCAGAACTATTCCGTCCTTCGCTGCATTCAAAAGTCAGCTCAAAATCCATTTCCTTGACCGATCCCTAACGAACAGATAGGAGCAGCTGGAGCCTTGAGATTCACACTTCCCTTCCCGGATTCGATGTTAATCAAGATCTTGATATGGACCCTCCACCACATTGTCATTGTGATTTTTATTGCTGAACTGTCTTGCCTTACTGTATTTTGTGCTGCTATCTTTTCTTCTGCTATGTAACCGATGTGAAGCGCTCCGATACCCCCGGTCAGGCTAGCGGTATATCAAACTTCTTAAATAAATAATAAAATAAAATAAATAAGAGCCATTACCATGCGCGTAAAATTCTCACCCAAGTTAAATTTATCAAGTGTTTCTTTCGAGTAGGTCCAATCAACTTTTGTCCATTTTGTTGTGATCCACCTCCCTTTAGTATCAGATCTGCTTGTCACCATGTCAATGTTTGATTTTTTAGCTACCAAAGTCAGGACACTGTTTTTCTCCAGTATTAGGGTGTCTTTCATAGATTCACATGCTTGAATATTCCCCGTCGTCAAAGTGGGAGCCCAACGGTAAATAAAATAGCAATAAAACCAATCATATATGTATATAAAAACATAATTACATACATCCTAAAACCATAAATACTCATAAGTACCCAGGTTAGCATTAACACACAGAACTAAGTTATCCTCTGAGCACTCGAATTAGAGACATGAGATTGATATGACGCTTATGAACATGTAACAAGATGGCGCCTGTTTCTGTTTTATACAACGAGACACTCCAAGATGGCGCGGGTGCTAGGCGCCGGGAGGAAAGAGCGAGGATAGTGGTTGTCTGGGAGCAAGGTAGATAATATTCTGTTGATATACAGATTGATGAGGAAAGGTACCAATAAGTGATAGATTTTGGTGACATCATCAGATGCAGGCGTTGGATATGGCATTTATAAACACGTTACAAGATGGCGCTTGCATTTGCCTGAAATAAAAGGACATTCCAAGATGGCGCTGGTGCTAGACGCCGGGAGGAGTAAGCGAGGATAGTCGCTGCTCGGGAGTGAGGTAGACTATATTGCTTTGCGTGGAGTATTTTGGGCTGTATAATTTGGTCGTTACGATGGTTTTTGTAACACTGCCTTGTATTTGAAACTTTGAATAGGAGGAAAATTCAACTACATCTGGAGGTCGTGATGCTATCGATATAATGGATACTTGGTGAGCAGTAGTATCGTATTAGATCTAAGATTTGATTGTTATTGTAATATGTGTTGGGACTGACTTTAGTTACTCTTCTTTATCATATTTATAGTTGAAACTTGGTATCGAATGATATTAACGACCTTCACATCCACAATTGTGATATATTTATTGTGGGTGAGTGTACACTATTTACTTTATATATAAGTTCTCTGCATATTGGTAGGATATACGGTTATAGTGAGTTTCTATTACATACTTTAGGATATGAACGACTTGCAAATTACATAGAAGGGGATTTGTAGGTGAATAGAATTACCGAATAGGTGAGACATTTTTTATATATTTAAGTGAAATTCACTTCGCGATTAGTTAATGTAGTACTTGCCTATTATACACTATGGGCTAGATGTAGGTAAATTATATTTACCGATTCATAAATACCGAATTTTACCGATTCGGTATTTATGAATCGGTAAATATTAAGGGGGGAGATGTAGGTATTTCCAGAGGTGGAAATAACGAATCGTTAAAATTCGGTATTTACTGATTCGGTAAATACCGAATCGGTATTTCCCATTGATTCCTATGGGCTGTGAAGCCCATAGGAATCAATGGGAAATACCGATTCGGTAATTACCGAATTGGTAAATACCGATTCCAGCAAGGGTGCAGGGGGTGTCACTTTGACACCCTCTGGCACCCCAAAAATAGGCATGTACGCCATGTGGCACACAGACATGCCCTAGGGGCATATCTGTGTGTCACATGGCACAGGCGTGCATGCACACATGTGCATGCACACCTGGATTCGGTATTTTACCACCCAATTGGATTGGGTGATAAAATACCGATTCTTAAAGCCCTGTGGCACTCTGACATGTGCCAGCTACATCTGCATTTACAGAATCGGTATTTTACCGAGTCTGTATTTACCGATTCGGTAATTTTACCGAATCGGTAAATACAGAATCGGTAAAATGCCGATTCTGTAAATGCATGCCCTACATCTGAAAACCCTAATACCGGTCGGAAACGGCCAAAATCGGCCGTTTCCGACCGGTATTAGGGCTTATGTTCTTTATAGGTAGTACGAGATACAGATTGGGCAATATATGATATTTTCATTCTGAATTTAGTATATATGGATGGTGAGTCTCTTTTACTTTCCTTACGATAATGAGGTATAACTAATTAGAAATATCGTAAGTTAATAACAAGTAATAACTATCGTTGCAGTATAAGGACAAATGAAACTATCAAGATGACAGTATATTGACCCCAGTTCTACTATTACTGGGTAAGTGGTTTGCAGGGATTAATATAAATACTGCACTGTTGATATGTGACAATAGTACAAATGATATGTATATTTACCTACAGACTCATGCTGTTTTATTGGAAGGAACGACAGAGAATCGGTTATAGAAATTTTGAACGGAAGTGAATATAAGTAATTCTCTTCCTTTCTATTGAAATATAAATTGGTGAGTTTTGAGAACTGAACTTTTTGTCGCGAACCGGGGAGTACCTCCTTCCAGATATTTCGTAACTATTTATTGTGTCATTTAGATGGATTGGATTATTTATTTTCATTAGGGTTTCTCTTCTAGGGATACAACTCAACTTGTATATTGGACAACTTTCGAATTTTGAGAAACTGTTGATATGGAGGTGAATATAGGAGTCATACAGCCTGGAATATAAGGCTTCTTTTCTTTTCTTTTGTATCTCTTGGTTTTGGATCTAAATTAACTGCACACGATAACGGTGATAATTCCTTATGGAGTGGAACTGTTAATTTTCCTTTCTAACTTTAAAACCTACACACTTAGTGGGCTTCTTTTACTATGGACAAGGTGGCTAGTACTGTTCTTGCCTACTATATACAAGTCACAACTAGTACGTGTAATAATTGTGACCAATATCCATTTGATTACAGCCCTGAAGAAGTCAGTGTGTTATACTGTACACGACGAAACACGTGTTGGCTGTTGTACCGCTATTAACATTGAAGAAAGAAAATAAACAACAAGGAACTTCTACCTTTGATTTATGGACATTTCAATTTGCGAAAAATAATTTGTTGACTCACTTGACTCTTGCCTTATAACTTTGGTCTAGTTACAAATATAATGGGACTTCGAGTGCTCAGAGGATAACTTAGAATCTGTTGCTTTGAATTGAGAGCTGGAGATGTTGGATACGCATCTTTTCTCTAAAGGCACCAATTAACTATACCACTCATACTGTAACCCTGATACTATTTGGTTGAGCGCCCAGGAATCTGTTAGTATCCTATCGTTATTTGTATAACACACAGAACTACATTAAAAGAAAAAAGGCACTTTAATAGCATATCCATGTCGTTATGATAGTCCAAACTACAGCCAATCAGGCGCAAGCACCCTCTAGAACCTTCTCCCCAGAGGCTCAGGCCCTCAGATTTTCTACCACACTTCGTGTGAAGGGAGTCTCCCTGAGTTCTGCTCAGTTTTCTACTTCTTTTTGGATTTCTACAGCTTTAAGGATGTCTTCAAGTAAGATATCTCTCTTTCGACCATGTGCTTCTTGTGGAAAGTTGCGGCTTTTCTCAGAGGACCCTCACAAAAAGTGTATTTACTGCCTTTATCCAGAACATGAGGTAGGCAAGTGTAAAATTTTCCGGACTTTTTCAACCAAGACTCTTAAGGACAGAGAAGGGCGTCTCCTTCTGTGGTTACAGAGGCTGAAGGATAAGGATTCACCTCTTTCTGATGCAGATAGCCTTGCGTCTGGGTTGTCTAAAGCCACTTCCAACTGTAGCTGTGTGCAGGACTTACCCTCTCCTTTCCTTAAAAAGAGGAAGCTTCCGTCCCAGGGGGCTCCTGCAGTGTCTCCACCTCTTCCTGCTACGCCTACGCCCCAAGATCTGAGTCTCAGGCGTCCACGACTCCTTCAATGCATGTTTCTGCCAAAAAACGTGCCAATCCCGTCGACGATCTGTCCGACGACAAGATCTGCAGTTTCTGGCTCTTTAACGACGACAGTGACGACGACTTCTGCAAGCAGGTCGTCGATGGCGGATGCGTCGACGTCTTCAGCGTCGACGGTGGTATGTGTGAGGCTCAAATCAGTCTCGTCCACGATTCCTATTTCCTCGTCGACATCAAAAAAGGGAGTCTCGTCGATGTCCAAACCGTCGTCGTCGACGTCTTCTGTGAAGAGAGCCTCTTCGTCAGCCAGTTCTCCGTCTGCCACGGCTTCCTCGGCGGTGGCCTCGTCGACGTCGGCCCCGTCGACGGCGGTGGTCTTGTCGTCGACGGCTTCCCCGACGGTAGTTTCGTTGGTTGTCCCGTCGACGGAGTTACTATCGTCGACGACTACTTTCGCATCACTGTCTCTGGTGCAAGTTTCAACGTCCAGCTCCATGACACCTGCTGTTGACCCTCTGTTTCAGCGTCGTCCGGTGTCTTTGGATCAGCTTCCACGACACCCTCAGCCTCCATCACCTCTTTTTGCCACGGGTTCAGAGCATGACTCTGGCTCTGATGAGGAGGAAGATGATAGATTCTGGGCAGCTCGAAGTCCTTCGGAGCTGGTCATCAAGTGTCAGGATTATGAGGACGATCAGGAGGATCCTCACTTTCATGCCGAGGACCTTTCTACACAGGTTCCCACAGCATAAATACCGCTCTCCCTCATTTCTAATCTCCAGTACATGTTGGAGGATTATAATAGACTTTTTCCACCGTCTCACCATGGATCTCCTCACCCTAGGGTGCCGGCCGCTACAGCTGCTCCTTCGTCTCCTGGACTGCCGGGGCCATCTGCGCCTTCTGTTCAGATGCAGGCAGCTGTCTTACAGAGGAAAGTCTTCCTACAGAGGCTCCGCTTCTAAGAAGCAATGACTTGCCTTCCCCTCTCAAAGTTGGAGGTCAAATCTCTCTTTTCTTTTCCAATTGGTCTCTAATCACTTCGGACCGTTGGGTGTTAGACATTGTATCAAAAGGCCATGCTTTGGAGTTTGTCAGGTTCCCTCCAAACACTTCTCCAACTGGTCCACCTCCAGCTCACCTCAAGGAGCTCTTTCAACAAATTCGACTCATGATTCAGAAAGGTGCCATTGAAGTGGTTCCCAAATCTCAGAAGGGGATGGGATTCTATTCCCGTTTTTTCCTGGTCCTCAAGAAGTCCGGCGAATGGCGTCCGATCCTCGACTTAAGGGCCCTAAACAAGTATCTGAAATGCCAATCCTTCCGCATGCTCACGCTCGCGAATATCCTCTGCCTTCTCTCGAAGGGCGACTTCCTGACCACCATCGATCTCCAGGACGCCTATTTCCACGTGCCGATACTTCCAAGGCACTGGAAGTGCTTGCGCTTCCGGGTAGGGTGCAGAGATTTTCAATTCAAGGTTCTACCTTTTGACCTTTGTTCAGCCCCTCGCGTTTTCACGAAAGCCCTGGCCCCAGTGGTGGCATATCTACGTTTGAGGGGTGTTCAAATCTTTCCCTACCTGGACGACTGTCTAATCAAGTCGCAATCTCGTCATCAGGCATCTCTGGACACTCGTTTCTGTCAGACTGTATTTCACTCCCTAGCTGTGTCCATCAACACCGAGAAGTCTCAGGTCAATCCAGCTCCCTGTAGAACCTTTCTAGGCGCCACTCTGAATACTTCGCTGGTGAAGGCATTCGTGTTTCACGAACTTCAACTGCTAATTCTACGCCTAATGGCTCTCATCAGTTCAAAAGGGTCCGTTTCAGTTCGTGTGTTAAAATCTTTTCTCGGGATGGCGTCCTCCTGCATATCTGTAAGAATGTCTTACAGCTGTAAGAATGGACCCTTGAGCACACCTATAGGCAAAATTAATTGAAGGGTAAACAAACGAGTGCTCAAATCAGTGGTCAAAGTTTTATTCACTTTGAGCTAATAATTAACTTTTCTTCATAAGTTCAAAATTATAGTATCCAAACCATTTTCAATATATATGCTTCAAAACGATAGCTAACATAAGCGTTGGTCTTCAAACAATGGCATATAGGTATATCGATCACCCCGATGCATTTCGACCCGGTGTGGCTCTTCTTCAGGGGGTTGAGATCTAAAAGGAAAAAAGAAGAAAGGAAAGCTAATACTCAGGGCCCGAGGTAAGTAACTGGAGCAGAGAATAGTATAGGAGGGCCGGTAGCAAACGATTGTGAATGTTCAATGGTAACACCTCAAAATTAGAAAGTACAATAACCCCACGTGTCAAAATTCGCGATACGCGTGATAGAAAATGTGAAATAGTGAACTGGAAACCAGAGCGTTAGTTTTGTGTGAAAAGGATACGGGTGCCGGGTACATACTACACAAAACGGTGCCGTAAATGCAAAATGAATCGAAATATGAAGTGTGAAGGTGCCAGGTGACCTTGGAATTAAGAAGGCGTGCCGGACTCATGCTATTAGACTGAGCTGTGTGAGACGAATGTACATGCAAGATACATGCTAGGCAGACGTAAAAACGGTGGTAAAAAACAAACCGAAATACGGACTGCTGAGGTGCCAATGGATTAAAAAGTTAAACAAGCGTGCCGGGCTTGTGCTGTAAAAACAGGCTGGGAAACAAACTTACCATGCCAGTAAGTTGAGTGAGGATCTAAGCGTTAGCTCCGAGAGGAAACCAATCGCGCATGTGAAGGGGAATCAGAGCGGGTACACGAGCATGCGTATATGTGTAGAATGAATAAGCATCGAAAGTGGACTAGGTAAATGCGGTCTGAACAGTCAAAGTTCTAAGAAAGTTCGGCAAAAAATCTGCGGGGCACATAAAGAAGTTGATGTAGAGGGCTTGAAAATAAACTGGGAAAACAAAAGAAAAATGAAAAAATGAAAAAAATATATACGTACTGAGATACATATTCTGGCAATGTCAACACTTCTGGTGATAAATTCAGGCATGAATAAATAAACAAACATAATAAAGAGATTAACTGGAAGAATTAGAAAGAATCAGTGTGCAAGTATAATAAAAAAGGTCTCAGATCAAGTTGGTAACAGAGGAATAGAAAGAACAGCACACCAGAGGGTGAGATGTCTAGCAAAGTGTACTGAAATGGTCAGGTTGAAAGGAGGTGCAACAAAGATAAAACAATAGCGTCTCTGTTAAGGTTTCCCGAGATTAAGAAAGAGTGGAAAAGAGGAGGTGATAGTAACAGGAATACCAGAGATGAGAAAAGGATGAAATGTGGAAAAATATACGTCAAATGTGTTTGAAGAAAACACAAAAAGGTGTACAGAGAGTGGACTGAAGAGGAAAAGCGAAGATACGCTAAAGAAGTGAGTCTGGAAATTCTGGAGGCAAGGAGAGAGTAGGCCAAGGTCACAGAAAACTACTGAAAACAACGTTCTTGGCACATCAACAGACTGGAACTAATGGCCATTTTTCTTGCGCTAAAGTCCTTCCGTTTTCTGCTTTAGAGAGAATCAGTGCTCATTCAAACCGACAATACCACCAGTATGCACTATTTAAACAAACAGGGTGGCACCAAGTCACCGCTCCTCTCTCAGCTGGCACAGAGCATCTGGGATTGGGCACTCCGTCACCAGATTACCCTTACAGCGGTTCATCTCCCAGGCATCTCCAACATCCTGGCGGATTCCCTCAGCAGGTCCGTGTCATCTTTCGGCTGTGGGGACTCCCAAACCTGGATCTTTTTCGCGAGCCCTGTGAACCGGAAATGCCCGCCTTATGGAAGCTGGCTTCCCCACCGCGGGTCGTGCGGGAATGCCCTTTTGATGGACTGGTGCAATCTATTTGCCTACGCTTTTCCGCTGATCCTGCTGGTTCCTCGAGTGTTGTGGAAAATGCGGAGACAACCGTGCCACATTCTCCTGCTCGTTCCCAGATGGCCTCGACAAGCGGGGTTCTTGGAACTGCTGCTCCTCTCGCAGTGCGAACCCATCCTCTTTCGTCCTCGAGCGGATCTCCTCACGATGGACAAAGGTCAGATCTGCCATCCGGACCCCTTCTCTCTCAAATTATCGGCCTCGAACCTGAGCACTTTGAATTTGCCCACTTGAATATTTCGCCGGCATGTAGAGACGTTCTTGCCAATGCGAGAGCTCTGTCCACAGCAAAGACTTACAAGCTAAAGTGGAAAAGGTTCTGTCACTGGTGTGCATCTGCCAACATCCACCCTGTGCACTCTTCTCCTGCTCAGCTTCTGCCGTTCTTTCTGCAGTTGGTACAATCGGGACTTTCCCACTCCACTTTGAAGGTCTTCCTAGCGGCAATATCTCGTTTTCGGCAGGATGGGTCTTCCTCTCTCTACTCTTCCAGAGTCATTCGCCAGTTTTTCAAGGGGCTATTCCGGATGTTTCCGCCCATTCGGCGTCCTCCTCCTACCTGGCATCTCAATATTGTTTTGGCTCAACTGATGAAGGCGCCTTTTGAACCCATCCACAAAGCGGATTTGAAATTTTTGACCTGGAAGGTTGCCCTCCTTCTCGCCCTGACCTCATCACCTCACGTGAGTGATATCCATGCCTTTACCATTCAGCCTCCTTTTCTTCAATTCAAATCGGACTGTGTTGTACTTCGCACCAACCCGGCATTCATGCCTAAGGTGCCAACTGATTTTCACCTCAATGAACCAGTGTTCTTAAAGACTTTCTTCGCTAATCCCCAATCTCCGGCGGAGCAACGTTTGCATTCATTGGACGTAAAAAGATGCCTTAAATTCTACATCGGTACAAAAGGGGTGGTAATGGATGGAGCATCTGAACCAATCAAACACTCACACCCAGTCAAAAGATCTGGGTTTAATCCATCACCGTTCTTTAGCCCACTCTGCCACCCCAGTTCAGACATGGCTATATGCAAATCAGTCTGACCCTGTGCCTCATGGGAACAGTCCATCCCGAACTGCCAAGCCATGCCTTCCCTGGACCGGAAACAAGCTTCCGAGGACCGGTTTCTGGCATTACAGTCGTCTTCAGCCCGGCTTGCTTGAATCCAGTGGCAAAGTGAGCAAGGGACTCAATTCTACATCGACAGAACAGCACCCTTTCGTAAGTCTGATCAACTGTTGCTTACGGACGCATGCATAAGGGGCGTTCTGTTACCAAGCCAACTATTGCACGTTGGGTTTCCTCAGCAATCTCATTCTGTCATCAGAAGACCAGCAAGCCTCTTCAATCTACAGTAAGAGCTCATTCCACCAGAGGTCATCCTCTACTGCTCTGTTTGCTGGTGTGCTGATTCACCAAATCTGTCGTGCAGCTGCGTGGTCCAGCAGGCACACCTTCACAAAGCACTACTGCCTAGAGACGATCAACGAAGCTGATACAGCAGTGGGCCAAGCGGTGCTTCGCAATGTTTTTAAATAAGGTGAGCCTCTTTCCTTCCCTCCGCCTGTATGGTTTGTTATCTGTCTGGCAGTATTATGTTATTTCATTGCATTTTATGCCACTGCACTGCTGTTTTCTTGCGGCTAGCTATTACTGCTCACTATTTTATTCAAGCATCTGAATCTATGAAAGACACCCCAATACTGGAGAAGAAAAATTGTTACTTACCTGTTAACTGTGGTTCTCCAGTATTGGTGTCTTTCATAGATTCA
This sequence comes from Lissotriton helveticus, assembly GCF_964261635.1. Classification (NCBI taxonomy): domain Eukaryota; kingdom Metazoa; phylum Chordata; class Amphibia; order Caudata; family Salamandridae; genus Lissotriton; species Lissotriton helveticus. The sequence continues at coordinate 1,970,183,219 of NC_136065.1, forward strand.
CATACGACCCACCCACCTCCCCTCAGACGCTCTCTTCTCCTCCTAGACTCTTTTGTCACTCTTGTGCTACGAACATCTGAGGGCCTGAGCCTCTGGGGAGAAGGTTCTAGAGGGTGCTTGCGCCTGATTGGCTGTAGTTTGGACTATCATAACAACATGGCTATGCTATTAAAGTGCCTTTTTTCTTTTAATGTAGTTCTATGTGTTAATGCTAACCTGGGTACTTATGAGTATATATATTTTTTTTAATCTTTATTTATAAAGTTTTTCTCGGTGAAGACCACAAGAAGAAACAACCCAGTAGGTTACACAGGTACATATTGCAATCATTTGACCATCATATAGGCACTATATACGTGCTGGTGGTCAGCTCGGGCAGGAAGCATTCATATAGCATAACTTATTCAGTACATTGGAGCAGACACTGCACAGTAATAAATAGTAATTGACATTCATATAGACATTTATCACGGGTAGTAGTATCAAGCAGACAGGAATTTGTTATACAGCATTTCAAATCCAATTCAATAGAACAGTTTCCGTACAATACCAAGACAGGAAGACTGTAGAGCGTACAAAACCCTGATTTGCCTCCTAGGCGAACTACGATCTAGAATGGGCCATCCCCGCCCCTTAACCTATTCTCTATAGTGTCCCGCACCGGTGTACACTAGTGTATCTCCTGGAGTGTCAGTGAAGAGGGTCAGGTATGGGTGACAGCTATAGCCTTTGCACTCGACTGTCGTCATCTGAGTCTGTGGATGTTGCTGCATTTTGTAACAGATATACCTGCAGTGGTCCCCAAATATCTTGTGGCCTGCTCCGTACAGGTACCATATCGGCATAAATATTATTCTGATCCTGACAATAAACCAGGTCATCAATCCATTCCTTAAACTTAGGAGCTCTCCCCCTCCCCCAACGACATGCAACTCGTCTCTTAGCCAGTAATAGTGCGACATCCGTGAATCTCCGAATAGACTTAGGCACATTCCGAGTGTATCCCAATAGCATAAGTAAGGGGTCTCTGTCAATCGCCCCGGATGTCATAACCTGTAGAGCATCCTGTACCTGTGACCAATATTCGTAAATTCCTGGACACTTCCAAGCTAAGTGGAAGAATCCCGCCCCTTCTACATTGCAGCGATCACATCTATCGGTATCTGCCAAGTGAAAACGTAGCTTTCTCACAGGTGTATAATAGAAACGTTGTAAAAATTTAAAATGAATGATCTTTAACCTACTGCTAGACGAAATATTAGCTGTGATAGCACAACAATAGTGCCATTGGTCGTCAGTAATTTCCCGATCTAAATCCACACTCCAGTGGCGTCGGGCCGAACTCTCAGGCCCCTTGCGCTGTAACCTAATGTTATTATATAGTCTAGAAACAAGATGTCGGCCGTCTGACAGAAGCATGGCATGCAGTGATAAAACTACATCCGGTTCATCCGGAAAATTGGGCAACACTTCCCTCAAGCCCTGTCTAAGTCGGATGTAATAGAACACCTCCAAAGGAGTAGGTGTAACTTCCTGAAACAGCTGTTCCCTGGTACGGAACCGTCCGTTGACGAACAGGTCCCCCCACATGGCAATTTTCGTGCGTTTACACATCAACTGAAAACCCTTCTCCTGCAAGAGCGATATGCGAGGGTGATATGTAAGAGGGAGTACCGGGGAATATAATTGCAGAGCACCGACGATCCCTGCTATCCTACTCCACGCGTCAATGGTACAAGTTACCGTAGTAAACGGTGTTTCTATGTCCTTAACCGTACCCAGTATTAGGCCATTAAGAGGAAGAGGGCGCGCAATCCAGTCCTCTGCAGCGATTTGTGGCATGCATGGTGTGGGTTTTAGCCAATAATAGGCGTATTGCGCTTGGGCAGCGACATAATAGAGTTCAAAGTCTGGCACATCAAAACCACCCTTCTCATAAGGCTGGGTAAGGATGGTCCAGCGCAACCGTGGTTGTTTGCCCCCCCCAAAAGAGACGAAGGAGTTCCGACCTTAACTGTTTAAAGAAAAAAACGCCGGGGAAGTATGGCACATTTTGGAATAGGTATAAGAATTGTGGTAGTACCACCATCTTTATAAGCGACGCTCTTCCCGCCATCGATAACGGCAGAGCCTTCCAGCGTGTGACATTATCAGCCAATTTCGTGATGGCCACCCCATAATTTGATCTGAGTGTCTCGTCCTTGTCCAGGGATATCACTATTCCCAGGTATCGAAGATCTGTATCACACCATTCAAGCGGATAATCCAGCTGGAATTTCATAACGGCACTCGTGAGCGGGAAAAACTGAGACCTCTTCCAATTTATGTGCACCCCCGACAGCCTACCAAAGACAAGGAACTCCCGTAAAATAGGATTAAGGTTGGTTTGAGGAACTTATGAGTATTTTTGGTTTTAGGATGTATGTAATTATGTTTTTATATACATATATTATTGGTTTTATTTGCTATTTTATTTACCGTGGGGCTCCCACTTCGACGACAGGGAATATTCAAGCATGTGAATCTATGAAAGACACCAATACTGGAGAACCACCGTTTACAGGTAAGTAACCATTGTTTTTTTTACCCACTGCATCCGATCCCGCAACGTCGCTATAGAACCTATTTCTAAGTGAGTTTAATTGTTTTGAGTCAATCTTCGTCTCTTGTAGAAGGAAAACATCACCTTTCTGTTTATGGAGATAGTCAAGGATCTTTCTCCTTTTAATGGGGTGGTTTACGCCTTTAACATTCAATGAGACAATCTTGAGATTGTTATGGGCCAAATAGACCATATCACCTGGGGAAATTTGCGACATCATTGGTGCGTTATAAACATTGTCAGTAATTCTCTTACTAAGGAGTTGGTTTTGTACGGTAAACACACTGTATAAGTTGAGTTTGTAGCATCATTTCATACTTGCGATAAAGTTAATGGACATAGTTGTGTTGAATTGACAGGCAATGTGTACATGTCATGCATGTGAAGCTTGCCACTCGAAGAGAAACCGCCTCTGTAGACGAGGTTCGCCCTACAACACATTTGACATGTGAGAAAAAACATGGCCCTTGAGAGAAAAAACATTGTGATTGAGTAAAGAAACATGGCACTTGAGGGAAGAGACATGTCACAAATATGGCTCTTACCACACATTGAGGTAACACCTGTATATACAGGGTTATTACTGCAACACATTACATTTGAGTGAGAAAACATTGCACTTGAGTAAAGAAACATGTCGCACATATAAAGAAGATCATTCAATGAGGTTTTCCCCTGTGTGAACAAGGTTGTCACTGAGAAAAAAGTCACTCGAGAGCAGGGACAAGGCACTTGAGTAAATAAAACAACTATAGAAAAATAAAAGGAAATGTAAAATGAGAAAAACAAGATCCAAAACCCTAGCCTACCCCCCTCATCCCTAACCCTCCCATCCAACCCTGAAGATAGATAACTGGCATGGTGATTAGGGAAGAAAGCTCCCCTCCCATGGGAACCAGATAAGAGAGCCTTGAACGCATAAGTCCAAACTGCGGCTTACCTACCGAGAAATAAAAATCAAAAACTATGAATTAAGAATTGACTGTGATTAGAGTGTGATATGGATTATCGCCAAACATAAATCACTATTGGTCTAAGTATTTTAGGCATGTTGACCATATAATGCAAGTGGAGCAAGTATTGGCCATTTAAAATAGAGATCTAACAATATCTATTGGCCAAAAGGGCAGTTGGACATCAAACCGAGCCTGGTCAGTAGGCAAATTCGTAGCACGTTTCACAACAAATTGTCAATGGAGCCCACATCGTTGTCAAAAAGCACAATAGTGGACTGCAAGGGCAAGCTAACTTGCTTAACATTAACAAATTAACACATTACCTGATGACCTACAGTAAGGACATAGGATGCAGGCCAGGTTCATTAACAGATTTACTAGCTTAAAGAGACATAAATGAGGACAAGTGAAGGACAAGAGAGTTCATCTCGTCTGTCAACATACATTTGAGGAGAAAAAATACAGAATTGTGACCTGTGACATTGATAGATCAAGTTAGGTTAAAGCATCTTGCCTGAAGAACAGCCGATGGTCATGCGAAGGAGACCAAGACAAAATATATTGTCGCTATGCAGAACATATGTGGAGGTACACCTGTTGAACCAGATGAAGACCACGAGAGATCAAGTTATCATTGTGCCATTCGCTGTGGAGATTCACCACATTTTCACAGTGAAAACTGACCCTTTTTTTTGCAAAGTGCCTAGCTGTAGATTTTGAACCCTAGCTTTGCCGGCACCTAGGGAAACCTAACAAACCTAGACATTATTGAAAAGTAGACACCCAGGGAAATCCAGGATGGGGTGACTTGTCTGGCTCTCACTAGGTTCTGTTACCCAGAAACTCTTGCAAACTTTAACATTTGTTAAAAAAAATCAAATCACATTAGCTTCAAATTTCTGTGGTGATAAGTTCTGGAATCTGCGTGGATCCACAAAATTCCATCTACCCCGCATTCCTGATAGTCTTCCGAGAAAAATGGTACCTCAGTTGTGTGGGTAGGCCTAGCGCCCGCGACAGGAAACAGCCCAAAACGCAACTGGACACACCACATTTTCACAGCGAAAACTGACCCTTTTTTTAAAAAAAAGAGCCTAGCTGTAGATTTTAAACCCTAGCTCTGCTGGCACCAAAGGAAACCTAGCCAACCTATACATTTTTGAAAACCAGACACCCAGGGGAATCCAGGATGGGGTGACATGTCTGGCTCTCACCAGGTTCTGTTACCGAGAAACCCTTGCAAACCAACATTTTTATTTAAAAAACACACATTTCCCTCAAATTTCTGTGGTGGAAAGTTCTGAAATCTGCGTGGATCCACAAAATTCCACTCACCCAGCATTCCCCAAAGTCTAATGAGAAAAATGGTACCTCACTTGTGTGGGCAGCCCCCCACCCGACCTTTGGATAAAAAAAATCTCTTGTGGCTAGTGTGCTTCCTGCCCCCCAGGGGGGAGATAAGGGGCTATTACCCCATATGCCTCCCACGGGGGGCAGAAAGACTGCACCATGTGGGTGGGGGCATAGGCATGCCCATTCTGAGCAGCCCACACCCCAACATATATATAAAATAAACAAATCCCTTGGGCCTCTGGGCTTTCTGTCCCCCTGGGGGGCAGATCAGGGGCTATTGCCCTCATCTGCCTCCTGGGGGGCGCAGAAAGTATTGTGCCTTCTTTGGGGGGTTAGGGTGGGGGCATTGGCATGCCCGTTCTGGGCAGCCCCCACCCCTGATATAAAAAAATCCTTGGAGCCTAGGGTGCTTTCTGCCCCCCACACCCCAGGGGGTGGCAGATTGGGGGGATCAAAGGCCCTTACCCAGGAGGCCGTTCCTCCCTCCGTGGTGGCTAGTAGCAGGATCCCTGCTTGGGGATCGCCCTCCTGGGGCGATCCCCATGCAGGGATCCACTAGGGAAGGGTACCATTGGAAAGCTACCCTTTCCAACAATACCTCTCCCATGTTTTTTGGTGCTCAGGGGGCTCAGATAGCCCCACAAGCACCAAAACTGTAAAATTGAAACTAAGTTTCAATTTCGTTTTCATTGTAATGACAACAGAAGTCCAACGCGCGCAATCGGCATTACAATGAAAACAGCCAGTATGCTTTGGGAGGTTGGGAAAGCTCTTCCCCACCTCTCAAAGCATTAAAAAAAGGGAAATCCTTCTGCTGTTTACAGCAGAGCGATTTTTTTACTGTGTGCTCATGACCGAATGGTTCCGTCATGAGCACACTGGCATTTATGTTCATGACGGAACAATTCTGTCAATAGATTAGAAGGGGTTAAACAAATGACATTAAACTACATTTATTTATATTCTTAATTTACTTTAACATTATGTCCTATGTTTTTTTTCAAGTCCCTATCTCTATTATTTTCTATGGGAGGGTGTTGTGGTACCAATGATTGGTCATGTGTCATGCTGGACTTACTTCAGCTCTGAGCTGGAGTAATTCACTACTGTTTTGGGTCCTGTTTGGTTATAGTAACTTTAGAAATGCAGTTTGTGAATAACAGTGGACTCATTTTTTTGTGGCTGGGTGCATGTCTCTCTGTAAACCCTTTCCTAACCCTACCTCAACCCCTCCCTAAACAGGTGCTTTAAATGGGTGGGTACTGTATGGTACTGAGTACAAACACTTCTGTAATATAAAAGGCAGAGTGCCTGCACTGCTCAAAATTGCTTTAGTAGAATTAAAGGGAGAGTAGAAGCACTTTTGAGGAGCAAACAGGTACTATGTATAGTAATTACTAGGACTTCTTTATTTCCAATTAAAGCACTGCCGTAAACCTCGACCATTTATTCCCTTTATCTAGCAACTCCCCCTGGTCGCTTCCACATTTAATACTAAGTAGTCAACTTACATGTGTGAGGATATCACTGTACAAAGACCTACAAGCTGCACTTGTAGGTCTTTGAATCGCATTTTGTAGTACTTGACCCTGGAGTATGGTTGTTAACCTATGTTCCAGCAGCTGCAAGGTCTCCTTCCTTGTTCTTCAGTCTGGAGCTCTCTGACTACCCAATAACAGCATCCCGGTTTTAAGAGAGAGTAATCAGAAACAAGAAGTTGAACTGAGGCTTAGGCAGAGAAATGCCAAGTATTTTTATTTTTCAAGAATATTAAAGAGCATGGACTCGCATCCAGTCACAGGACAAATGATATTCAAGGGCCACTGAAATTCAGTGATTCTGCACCTGCTGTGTGTCCTGTATAATTATAGGGTTGCTGCATTGTGCATATAATTCGTAATCTACTGCATAATTTGTAGATTTCACCAAAAATATTTGTTTCAAACTCAAAGGAATCAAAAGTTACTTAAAAAAAGCCAAAAAGTTGATCCGCCCAATAAAAGATTCTTTGCAAAGGTTAACCAATGATTGTTAGTTTACTAACTGCTATTTTTGGGTGTTATACAGGTACTAATGAGGTGCACCTTGCCCAGACATTATTATTAGCCATTCAAATGACAACATAATAGAATAACACTGTCACTGATTGTGTGGTGCTATGCTGCATAATTTGCCTTTTCTGTATAAGTTTGCCAGCTCTGCTGCATAATTCCAGTGTCTTTGGGTGTTCCAGTGTTTGACTCTGTCTATTCCGAAAGTCAGGAATAATAATGGAATTAGAAGAGGCAGATTGAAGCAAATAGCTAGGAATGTAATGGATCAGCTGTTGGAAGACTTGTAAAGATCGTGCTCAATGCACAGCGCTGTAAACAAGGAGTGTTTCACCACAGAAAGCCAGTGAAAAAATAACATGCTTTACAGGAATCTTTCATTTATGCATTAGAGCGGATCAAAGGATTATCCTTGTGATCAAATGGAACTTGATGTCACTTCCCTGGAACTTTAGTGAATTGACCCCTGTTTTGGTAGCCCAGTTGGGTAAAAGCAGTGCTCTTGTGGTCTCCAATCTGCAGTATGCCTGCGCATCACTTACCAGCAGCCAAGGTCTGCTATGTGAGAAAAATGTTCCGAGTCAAACCTGCAGCACGCTTTTGTACTTCCGCTGCAGTGTTTTTGAGATGCGGCTTTTCAATGGAGTCCCTCCAATCCAGAATGATTATGTGGAAATGAGGGTGGATCTTGGCACTTTTTGGTCCAGTGCAAGTACCGTGGCATCCTTGCTTGTACATCACTGCATCTTGTAGACCCAAAGGACATAAGAGAAACTCCTGCATTAGTGTGAGTGCCCCAGTTACTTACCGGTAATCTTCATTACCCTTAGTTCATCTCATCCTCATCACAGTCGTTACGTAATGAGATGTTGTCACCTCATGACTGGGAAAAAAGCAGGATCCTTGAAGACATGTCCCACCAACCCCACCTGGGTGCATAAAGATGGCTGACACTCCTGGCTCCTCCTGTAAATACTTGAAAACACAAATTGGAGAAGGGCCCAAGGGGAATTTATTTTTATAGACCTCAGGGTATCTTGTCCCCCAACTAAATCATGAAACACACGGAAGGTACCGAAGGTCTTACCCTGTTCCAAACTTCATGCAGAGCCTATATAGTGTTCTACAGAGGTAACTGGAACCATGAGTTTATTCTACTAGAGGAGACAGGAAAAAAGAAGTGAGTATACAGATATACAGTTCAAAGTAAGAACTAAGTCCAGAAAGAGATTATGAACCCATAAAAGTACCCATCAGCCCACTCAATAGTGGAACTTCGTCATCTGGGATTTTGAAAGATGGTGTCCAATCCGCCCTTCCTCAGATGAAACTTGAGGCTAGCTTAGGACCCAATGGTTGAACACTCAACCAAAAAGGATGACAGAGTGTAGAGGCTGATAGGGCTTAGTTGCAGTGTTTAGAAAAAGTGAAAGAGAAGAAAATAGTACTCCAAGTGATTAAAACTACCTATCTTGATGTCAATAAGAAAACTTTATTATGTGTGCCCATCAAGATGGTATAGTTAAAAGCAGAGTGAAAATAGCAGTAAAAATATTTGCTATTTACCATAGATGTTCATTGGTCAACATGTTTCAGCCTCTCCAGGCTTTCGTCAGGACCTATAGTTCACTACTGCAACACTTACTTTATTATGCTGTGAAGGACAGACTACAGATATTCTTTACAATTTGTCTCCTGTAGAATAACACAAACATAGAGAAAGCCATACAACAACAGGTTATGGTAATCTCAACGATAATCATTAGTTAGTGTGTAACATACATGTATATAATATTGTATGATTTATGACTTACCCAATATTATGGGATGACAGACCTCGCCTCACCTGGCAACGGCTCAGGATAAGGAGGCCACGCACTATGAAAGATTATAGAAAAAAGAGGATATACTCAAGTTCATCTTATTGTTGATTCATTTCAGTTCATCTCATCGTCTTGGTTGGTGTAACCAGTAAAGCGTTCTAGTACAGACACAGATGGCATGAGAGAGGGCCAGAGGCTTGGATAACTTTACGTATATGATGTTAAAAATCCAAGATTCAGAATTAAACATTAGAAGTGACAGAACATGTCGTTGATTGCCCTGAATGTTACAGGCACGTTTGTATCTTAAAGCGTTTAATTTACATATAGGTTAACATCTTTGCTGGAAGGTCTGATGATCTACATTAAAAAGAACGATCCAGTAAATCAAACACTGTTCTAGCTTCAAACTGGTCTTTCTTGATCTAAAAGGAAAGTAGCATGGATACCACCCGCTTGTGGGGCAGAGACTAGACCGCGAGACCTACCGCCATCCGGAGCAGACTCACCTCTCCGTCGTTACCTCGTGCTTCTCCGAGCCGAGGGGGAGGTGAAAGCCCGGTGCGGTGCGCTCGATTATACGCGCGGCCAGCGGACCTTTGAGAGAACTGTCTGTCCTCTTACTCTGATAGGCTCCTGTACTGGGCCAATCAGAATACGCCTTTCGACAGACCTGTGTGGTTTCTATTGGTCGGAGATGTCTTTCTGTTTTAACACGATTAAGTGTTGTTTAAGCAAGGCGGTACGGGAGACTCTGATAGCCGAAGGTAATTGGTTCAACGGCTTGAAACAGGAAATACATCGAGGGCCAATAACCTCATCGTATTCTTTGCTTGGAGTCTCAGCGCTAATGACTACAAAAAGCTATAAAAAGCTAAAGGGACACAGATGACCGAAGCTGATTAGCTCTGCGGTTTAAAACAGGAAGCAAACACGGGGCCAATGTCCTTTTCGTGTTTGTTTATCCAAACCCTCAGCGCTCGTTCTTGAGAAAACACGAACAGACCTCCAAGTCCCTTCGTTGATTGAATTTATATACACTCATTATAAACCAGGATGAAGTATTATGGGGTGTATTCGTAGTCATAGACCGAGCTTATTAACATTAGTATATAATCCCTTTATTAGTGTTATACGTCTCGTATGGGATGTATTCTGACGAGACCTAGATTGTATGGAAGGAGGGGTTAATGTTGTTTAATCCCTTGTCGTAATATAACATAACCTGATTATATAGAAAGTCATCGTACAGAGGGGAGCATACCCCCTTCACGTCTCTCTTACAGGACCAGGGTGCAAAACGTTTATAGTTGTTTTCACAGGCATATTCTGATAGGGAAGTGAGATAACCCAGTGACTCATAGACAGAAAGAAGCATTTCCCATTTAAGGCATCGTTCAACCGACATATGTATTTCTTTTAAGTCAAGTTATTGCTACAAGTGCCATGAATTGTTTTCATCTTGGGAGCATATTTACAACTGTATCCAGGGAATTTCATCGTTTAACCCTTCTGTGTCGCATTTCAATTTGTGAACCCATCTCTGTTCCTTCCTCAGGAGAAAGTGGGACACATCGCTGACATGTTGAGGTATATAGGGTTGCTCTAGAACCACCCATCGTATCTCATCTGCATGGTGTTTAGCGGTGAGAAAGTGGGAAGTAAGGCGGGTCGCCTGCTTGTTGCGCCTGATTGTGCTTTTATGTTCTTGTATGCGCAACTTAATTTTCCTGGTCGTCATACCTATGTACCTCAAACTGCATGGACAGGTGATTAGATATATAACTCTCTCGCTGTTACAATTAGTGTGACGTTTCAGCAACCATGGTCGCGTAGTACCAATGTCGACATTCAGAGTTCTTTGAGTTTGGGGACACACTGAACAATTGCCACACGGGTGATGGCCCTGAACAGGAGGGAGATTCCATAAAGTGGTGATGGATTCCTCAGTAGTGTGTCGTGGTCTTGTGTGCACCAGTTCATCCCTTAGATTATTTCCTCGCTTGAAAGAGAAAAGAGGTAGAGGAATGTTCTCTCCGGCACTGTTCAAAATCCTCCATCTTTGTCTTATGATTTTCTGAATCTTGGAAGATGAGGTATTAAAAGTAGTGACACATGCCAGTCTACCCAGAGGTGGTTTGCTGACTGGGGGTGCCAAGAGTGCGTCACGGTGGTTGTTTTCTGCCCGCTTAAGGGATTTCTTGACCAGCGTACCTGGATATCTCCGTGTTTTCAATTTCGCTGAAAGGTCTTGTGCTTCCAATTGGAAATCTGCTTTGTCTGAGCAGTTCCTGCGAACCCTCAGGAACTGCCCAAATGGCAGATTCTCTCGAAGAGAGCGAGGATGATGGCTGTCGAATCTCAATAAGGAATTTCGCGCCATGGGTTTGCGGTAGAGGGTACTTGCCAAATGTCCATCTTGTGGAAAAATTAAGAGATCAAGAAAAGGAAGTGTGGTTTTGCTGTGATCCAAAGTAAATCTGAGATATTCATTCTGGCTATTAAGCCAACCTTGAAAAGATAGTAAAGATTGTTCATCTCCTCGCCAGACTATGAGAATATCATCAATGTACCTTCTCCACATCATCAGTTGATGATGGTGAGGGTTGATGGTATTAAGGACATGATGGGTCTCAAATTGATGAACATAGAGATTCGCCAGGCTGGGAGCGAATTTGCTGCCCATCGAGGTGCCAGACACCTGCAGATACAGGTCATCTTCAAATGCGAAGAAGTTTTCTGTCATAGCAATTCTTGCTAATTCCATTATAAAATGGATAGGTGTTATGGTGTCTGGGGCAAAGTCCTCCAGAAGTTCCCGAACTGTTTCCAGGGTGTCTGCTTGGGGTATACAAGTATACAGAGATTCGACATCAAGACTAGCCAAGATATCGGAGTCCGTGTCGAATTGTACCTCTGGAAGTAAGCGTAGAACATCTTTCGTGTCTTGTAAGTACGATGGCATCGTCTTGACCAATGGACTCAAAAAAACCTCCACAAATGCAGACAAGGGTTCTAATAGAGACCCTATGCCTGAAATGATGGGGCGGCCTGGTGGTGGTCTGGTTGGTTTGTGAATCTTTGGCAAAGTATAGAAGTACGGAGTTATTGGAAATTTTGTTACTAGAAAGGTTGCCTCCTGTGTCGTGATCCAGCCTTCTGTGCTGGCCTCTTCTATTAGGTGTTTTATCTCACCCGTTAGTCTCATTGTTGGATTTTCATCTAGACGTGCATAGAACTGGGTGTTTCCTAATTGTCTTAGACATTCAGTCCGATATGCAATAGTGTCCTGGACAACTATGGCTCCTCCCTTGTCCGCTGGTTTGATAACTATATTGGGGTCTTTGGACAGGGTGTCAAGTGCATTTCTCTCTGATTTCGAGAGATTCTGATAGTTATCTTTTTTGTAGAGATCCAGCGATTTCAAATCATTCAATACAGCTGCTTCAAACGCACCTACTTTGGGTGGTACTTGATTGAGCAGCGGCATGAAAGTAGACTTCACCCTCAAACCTGTATTCCTATCTACATTCTCTTCTCCTGAATCTTTGTCTTTGAAGAGGTAGTGCAATCTCACGGTTCTGAAAAATTTCTCAATCTCCCCTCGAACTTGAAAAGAGTCTCCACTGTTAGTAGGCACAAAACCAAGACCTTTGTTGAGTACCTTTTGTTCTTTGAGGGTCAGTGTCCGAGTGCTAAGATTCACTACAAGATCTTCTTCCACTTCTGGGACAGTAATAGCTGGCCTCATTTGTTGCGGGCTGTGGGAAGTTCCTGGTTGTCCGCCCATTGGACTTGACCTTGTCCCCGCCGTCTGCCTCGATTCCAGCCTCGGCCCTGTCCTAAAAAAGACTGATTATCAAAGTATTGAGGTTGCATTGGATAGTGCCACATGGGAGGAGGGAATTGAGGATATCCCCATGGGGCTGGAGGCCACCATGGTCCTGACTGGTACATGTTGCCTCGCCCATTGTACCTGCGGTTTCCTCGATTTTGGCGACCTTTCCCCCTCCATTGGTTGGTACTGTTCTTATCAGTGTCTGAAGAATCAGAGTCTGAGGAGGTAGCATAGGAAGAGCCATGTGTTTGTTTCTGTTTGTTAGAGTCAATAGGGTTATAATTCTCACTTGTGTAGGGGTATGTTTTTTCATGCGAGAATTTCTCTAAGTCCTTTTTAAATTTTTCTATTTTTGCAAAGAATATTGGATCCCTATATTCTTTGTTTGCTTTGTTGGAATCTTCCTGCTGTTTTTCAATTTTTTTTGTTGTTAATGTAGTTTTGATTTTTCCTTCAAGGACTTGGATTTCGACTAGGATGGCATCTGCAATTCTTTTAGCTGTTGTGATTATTAGAATGAGCCAGTCTCTAGTGCAGCGCCAGGCTATTAGTGACCAGTCTTTTATGAAGGCTTTGTCTGTCAGAAAAAGTCTTGGCGCATTTGTTACTATAAGCCCTGTGGGTGCACACTTCCCATGTAAAGATTCTGCCATTATTTGGCCATGTACTGTTGTGCGAGAGAGACTTTTCTTAAGGTTTAGTACCGTTTCCCAGTCCCCTACCACTGCTGTAGTTGTGGGGGGGATCTGGTCCAGCATGCTTGGGTTCTCACTCAAGATGGAAGATAAAAACTCGTCATCAAAACCTAGGCCACCAAAGTCTGCCATTGTGTCACTAGAAAGAGAGATGAACCTAACAAAAAGATGAACAGAAAAGACAAAAGTTCATGCGCCATTAGATGGAGCCATTGTCTTATAATGAGAAGCAAGAGAAGGGGGGCCCGCAGCCGTAGCTGCTCAAAATTACTTGAAAACACAAATTGGAGAAGGGCCCAAGGGGAATTTATTTTTATAGACCTCAGGGTATCTTGTCCCCCAACTAAATCATGAAACACACGGAAGGTACCGAAGGTCTTACCCTGTTCCAAACTTCATGCAGAGCCTATATAGTGTTCTACAGAGGTAACTGGAACCATGAGTTTATTCTACTAGAGGAGACAGGAAAAAAGAAGTGAGTATACAGATATACAGTTCAAAGTAAGAACTAAGTCCAGAAAGAGATTATGAACCCATAAAAGTACCCATCAGCCCACTCAATAGTGGAACTTCGTCATCTGGGATTTTGAAAGATGGTGTCCCGTACCGCCTTGCTTAAACAACACTTAATCGTGTTAAAACAGAAAGACATCTCCGACCAATAGAAACCACACAGGTCTGTCGAAAGGCGTATTCTGATTGGCCCAGTACAGGAGCCTATCAGAGTAAGAGGACAGACAGTTCTCTCAAAGGTCCGCTGGCCGCGCGTATAATCGAGCGCACCGCACCGGGCTTTCACCTCCCCCTCGGCTCGGAGAAGCACGAGGTAACGACGGAGAGGTGAGTCTGCTCCGGATGGCGGTAGGTCTCGCGGTCTAGTCTCTGCCCCACAAGCGGGTGGTATCCATGCTACTTTCCTTTTAGATCAAGAAAGACCAGTTTGAAGCTAGAACAGTGTTTGATTTACTGGATTGTTCTTTTTAATGTAGATCATCAGACCTTCCAGCAAAGATGTTAACCTATATGTAAATTAAACGCTTTAAGATACAAACGTGCCTGTAACATTCAGGGCAATCAACGACATGTTCTGTCACTTCTAATGTTTAATTCTGAATCTTGGATTTTTAACATCATATACGTAAAGTTATCCAAGCCTCTGGCCCTCTCTCATGCCATCTGTGTCTGTACTAGAACGCTTTACTGGTTACACCAACCAAGACGATGAGATGAACTGAAATGAATCAACAATAAGATGAACTTGAGTATATCCTCTTTTGTCTATAATCTTTCATAGTGCGTGGCCTCCTTATCCTGAGCCGTTGCCAGGTGAGGCGAGGTCTGTCATCCCATAATATTGGGTAAGTCATAAATCATACAATATTATATACATGTATGTTACACACTAACTAATGATTATCGTTGAGATTACCATAACCTGTTGTTGTATGGCTTTCTCTATGTTTGTGTTATTCTACAGGAGACAAATTGTAAAGAATATCTGTAGTCTGTCCTTCACAGCATAATAAAGTAAGTGTTGCAGTAGTGAACTATAGGTCCTGACGAAAGCCTGGAGAGGCTGAAACATGTTGACCAATGAACATCTATGGTAAATAGCAAATATTTTTACTGCTATTTTCACTCTGCTTTTAACTATACCATCTTGATGGGCACACATAATAAAGTTTTCTTATTGGCATCAAGATAGGTAGTTTTAATCACTTGGAGTACTATTTTCTTCTCTTTCACTTTTTCTAAACACTGCAACTAAGCCCTATCAGCCTCTACACTCTGTCATCCTTTTTGGTTGAGTGTTCAACCATTGGGTCCTAAGCTAGCCTCAAGTTTCATCTGAGGAAGGGCGGATTGGACACCATCTTTCAAAATCCCAGATGACGAAGTTCCACTATTGAGTGGGCTGATGGGTACTTTTATGGGTTCATAATCTCTTTCTGGACTTAGTTCTTACTTTGAACTGTATATCTGTATACTCACTTCTTTTTTCCTGTCTCCTCTAGTAGAATAAACTCATGGTTCCAGTTACCTCTGTAGAACACTATATAGGCTCTGCATGAAGTTTGGAACAGGGTAAGACCTTCGGTACCTTCCGTGTGTTTCATGATTTAGTTGGGGGACAAGATACCCTGAGGTCTATAAAAATAAATTCCCCTTGGGCCCTTCTCCAATTTGTGTTTTCAATTAATTTTGAGCAGCTACGGCTGCGGGCCCCCCTTCTCTTGCTTCTCATTATAAGACAATGGCTCCATCTAATGGCGCATGAACTTTTGTCTTTTCTGTTCATCTTTTTGTTAGGTTCATCTCTCTTTCTAGTGACACAATGGCAGACTTTTGTGGCCTAGGTTTTGATGACGAGTTTTTATCTTCCATCTTGAGTGAGAACCCAAGCATGCTGGACCAGATTCCCCCCACAACTACAGCAGTGGTAGGGGACTGGGAAACGGTACTAAACCTTAAGAAAAGTCTCTCTCGCACAACAGTACATGGCCAAATAATGGCAGAATATTTACATGGGAAGTGTGCACCCACAGGGCTTATAGTAACAAATGCGCCAAGACTTTTTCTGACAGACAAAGCCTTCATAAAAGACTGGTCACTAATAGCCTGGCGCTGCACTAGAGACTGGCTCATTCTAATAATCACAACAGCTAAAAGAATTGCAGATGCCATCCTAGTCGAAATCCTAGTCCTTGAAGGAAAAATCAAAACTACATTAACAACAAAAAAATTTGAAAAACAGCAGGAAGATTCCAACAAGGCAAACAAAGAATATAGGGATCCAATATTCTTTGCAAAAATAGAAAAATTTAAAAAGGACTTAGAGAAATTCTCGCATGAAAAAACATACCCCTACACAAGTGAGAATTATAACCCTATTGACTCTAACAAACAGAAACAAACACATGGCTCTTCCTATGCTACCTCCTCAGACTCTGATTCTTCAGACACTGATAAGAACAGTACCAACCAATGGAGGGGGAAAGGTCGCCAAAATCGAGGAAACCGCAGGTACAATGGGCGAGGCAACATGTACCAGTCAGGACCATGGTGGCCTCCAGCCCCATGGGGATATCCTCAATTCCCTCCTCCCATGTCGCACTATCCAATGCAACCTCAATACTTTGATAATCAGTCTTTTTTAGGACAGGGCCGAGGCTGGAATCGAGGCAGACGGCGGGGACAAGGTCAAGTCCAATGGGCGGACAACCAGGAACTTCCCACAGCCCGCAACAAATGAGGCCAGCTATTACTGTCCCAGAAGTGGAAGAAGATCTTGTAGTGAATCTTAGCACTCGGACACTGACCCTCAACGAACAAAAGGTACTCAACAAAGGTCTTGGTTTTGTGCCTACTAACAGTGGAGACTCTTTTCAAGTTCGAGGGGAGATTGAGAAATTTTTCAGAACCGTCAGATTGCACTACCTCTTCAAAGACAAAGATTCAGGAGAAGAGAATGTAGATAGGAATACAGGTTTGAGGGTGAAGTCTACTTTCATGCCGCTGCTCAATCAAGTACCACCCAAAGTAGGTGCGTTTGAAGCAGCTGTATTGAATGATTTGAAATCGCTGGATCTCTCCAAAAAAGATAACTATCAGAATCTCTCGAAATCAGAGAGAAATGCACTTGACACCCTGTCCAAAGACCCCAATATAGTTATCAAACCAGCGGACAAGGGAGGAGCCATAGTTGTCCAGGACACTATTGCATATTGGACTGAATGTCTAAGACAATTAGGAAACACCCAGTTCTATGCACGTCTAGATGAAAATCCAACAATGAGACTAACGGGTGAGATAAAACACCTAATAGAAGAGGCCAGCACAGAAGGCTGGATCACGACACAGGAGGCAACCTTTCTAGTAACAAAATTTCCAATAACTCCGTACTTCTATACTTTGCCAAAGATTCACAAACCAACCAGACCACCACCAGGCCGCCCCATCATTTCAGGCATAGGGTCTCTATTAGAACCCTTGTCTGCATTTGTGGAGGTTTTTTTGAGTCCATTGGTCAAGACGATGCCATCGTACTTACAAGACACGAAAGATGTTCTACGCTTACTTCCAGAGGTACAATTCGACACGGACTCCGATATCTTGGCTAGTCTTGATGTCGAATCTCTGTATACTTGTATACCCCAAGCAGACACCCTGGAAACAGTTCGGGAACTTCTGGAGGACTTTGCCCCAGACACCATAACACCTATCCATTTTATAATGGAATTAGCAAGAATTGCTATGACAGAAAACTTCTTCGCATTTGAAGATGACCTGTATCTGCAGGTGTCTGGCACCTCGATGGGCAGCAAATTCGCTCCCAGCCTGGCGAATCTCTATGTTCATCAATTTGAGACCCATCATGTCCTTAATACCATCAACCCTCACCATCATCAACTGATGATGTGGAGAAGGTACATTGATGATATTCTCAGTCTGGCGAGGAGATGAACAATCTTTACTATCTTTTCAAGGTTGGCTTAATAGCCAGAATGAATATCTCAGATTTACTTTGGATCACAGCAAAACCACACTTCCTTTTCTTGATCTCTTAATTTTTCCACAAGATGGACATTTGGCAAGTACCCTCTACCGCAAACCCATGGCGCGAAATTCCTTATTGAGATTCGACAGCCATCATCCTCGCTCTCTTCGAGAGAATCTGCCATTTGGGCAGTTCCTGAGGGTTCGCAGGAACTGCTCAGACAAAGCAGATTTCCAATTGGAAGCACAAGACCTTTCAGCGAAATTGAAAACACGGAGATATCCAGGTACGCTGGTCAAGAAATCCCTTAAGCGGGCAGAAAACAACCACTGTGACGCACTCTTGGCACCCCCAGTCAGCAAACCACCTCTGGGTAGACTGGCATGTGTCACTACTTTTAATACCTCATCTTCCAAGATTCAGAAAATCATAAGACAAAGATGGAGGATTTTGAACAGTGCCGGAGAGAACATTCCTCTACCTCTTTTCTCTTTCAAGCGAGGAAATAATCTAAGGGATGAACTGGTGCACACAAGACCACGACACACTACTGAGGAATCCATCACCACTTTATGGAATCTCCCTCCTGTTCAGGGCCATCACCCGTGTGGCAATTGTTCAGTGTGTCCCCAAACTCAAAGAACTCTGAATGTCGACATTGGTACTACGCGACCATGGTTGCTGAAACGTCACACTAAGTGTAACAGCGAGAGAGTTATATATCTAATCACCTGTCCATGCAGTTTGAGGTACATAGGTATGACGACCAGGAAAATTAAGTTGCGCATACAAGAACATAAAAGCACAATCAGGCGCAACAAGCAGGCGACCCGCCTTACTTCCCACTTTCTCACCGCTAAACACCATGCAGATGAGATACGATGGGTGGTTCTAGAGCAACCCTATATACCTCAACATGTCAGCGATGTGTCCCACTTTCTCCTGAGGAAGGAACAGAGATGGGTTCACAAATTGAAATGCGACACAGAAGGGTTAAACGATGAAATTCCCTGGATACAGTTGTAAATATGCTCCCAAGATGAAAACAATTCATGGCACTTGTAGCAATAACTTGACTTAAAAGAAATACATATGTCGGTTGAACGATGCCTTAAATGGGAAATGCTTCTTTCTGTCTATGAGTCACTGGGTTATCTCACTTCCCTATCAGAATATGCCTGTGAAAACAACTATAAACGTTTTGCACCCTGGTCCTGTAAGAGAGACGTGAAGGGGGTATGCTCCCCTCTGTACGATGACTTTCTATATAATCAGGTTATGTTATATTACGACAAGGGATTAAACAACATTAACCCCTCCTTCCATACAATCTAGGTCTCGTCAGAATACATCCCATACGAGACGTATAACACTAATAAAGGGATTATATACTAATGTTAATAAGCTCGGTCTATGACTACGAATACACCCCATAATACTTCATCCTGGTTTATAATGAGTGTATATAAATTCAATCAACGAAGGGACTTGGAGGTCTGTTCGTGTTTTCTCAAGAACGAGCGCTGAGGGTTTGGATAAACAAACACGAAAAGGACATTGGCCCCGTGTTTGCTTCCTGTTTTAAACCGCAGAGCTAATCAGCTTCGGTCATCTGTGTCCCTTTAGCTTTTTATAGCTTTTTGTAGTCATTAGCGCTGAGACTCCAAGCAAAGAATACGATGAGGTTATTGGCCCTCGATGTATTTCCTGTTTCAAGCCGTTGAACCAATTACCTTCGGCTATCAGAGTCTCCTGTACCGCCCTGCTTAAACAACACTTAATCGTGTTAAAACAGAAAGACATCTCCGACCAATAGAAACCACACAGGTCTGTCGAAAGGCGTATTCTGATTGGCCCAGTACAGGAGCCTATCAGAGTAAGAGGACAGACAGTTCTCTCAAAGGTCCGCTGGCCGCGCGTATAATCGAGCGCACCGCACCGGGCTTTCACCTCCCCCTCGGCTCGGAGAAGCACGAGGTAACGACGGAGAGGTGAGTCTGCTCTGGATGGCGGTAGGTCTCGCGGTCTAGTCTCTGCCCCACAAGCGGGTGGTATCCATTCTACTTTCCTTTTAGATCAAGAAAGACCAGTTTGAAGCTAGAACAGTGTTTGATTTACTGGATCGTTCTTTTTAATGTAGATCATCAGACCTTCCAGCAAAGATGTTAACCTATATGTAAATTAAACGCTTTAAGATACAAACGTGCCTGTAACATTCAGGGCAATCAACGACATGTTCTGTCACTTCTAATGTTTAATTCTGAATCTTGGATTTTTAACATCATATACGTAAAGTTATCCAAGCCTCTGGCCCTCTCTCATGCCATCTGTGTCTGTACTAGAACGCTTTACTGGTTACACCAACCAAGACGATAAGATGAACTGAAATGAATCAACAATAAGATGAACTTGAGTATATCCTCGTTTTTCTATAATCTTTCATAGTGCGTGGCCTCCTTATCCTGAGCCGTTGCCAGGTGAGGCGAGGTCTGTCATCCCATAATATTGGGTAAGTCATAAATCATACAATATTATATACATGTATGTTACACACTAACTAATGATTATCGTTGAGATTACCATAACCTGTTGTTGTATGGCTTTCTCTATGTTTGTGTTATTCTACAGGAGACAAATTGTAAAGAATATCTGTAGTCTGTCCTTCACAGCATAATAAAGTACTGCATAATGAACTATAGGTCCTGACGAAAGCCTGGAGAGGCTGAAACATGTTGACCAATGAACATCTATGGTAAATAACAAATATTTTTACTGCTATTTTCACTCTGCTTTTAACTATACCATCTTGATGGGCACACATAATAAAGTTTTCTTATTGACATCAAGATAGGTAGTTTTAATCACTTGGAGTACTATTTTCTTCTCTTTCACTTTTTCTAAACACTGCAACTAAGCCCTATCAGCCTCTACACTCTGTCATCCTTTTTGGTTGAGTGTTCAACCATTGGGTCCTAAGCTAGCCTCAAGTTTCATCTGAGGAAGGGCGGATTGGACACCATCTTTCAAAATCCCAGATGACGAAGTTCCACTATTGAGTGGGCTGATGGGTACTTTTATGGGTTCATAATCTCTTTCTGGACTTAGTTCTTACTTTGAACTGTATATCTGTATACTCACTTCTTTTTTCCTGTCTCCTCTAGTAGAATAAACTCATGGTTCCAGTTACCTCTGTAGAACACTATATAGGCTCTGCATGAAGTTTGGAACAGGGTAAGACCTTCTGTACCTTCCGTGTGTTTCATCCTCCTGTAAATAGCCACGCCCTCGCCCATGAATCGAAAGCAGGGTGAGTGGGATGTAATGACTGTGAAGATGATGAAATGGACTAAGGGCAATGAAGATTACTGGTAAGTAACCAGGGTTTTATCCCTTTGTCACAGTCAACTCAAAATGAAGTATACCAAAGCCAAAGTCCTTTGTTGAGCTACCAACAAATGAAGAGAATGACCATGGAAAGTATGCAACACCCCAGGTTTAATGCAAGCCAAAACCACAATCCGAAATGGAAAAAGAGCAAACTATAAAGCAGAGTTCAAAACATCTGTACCCAAACTCAGGTGCAAATTATAAATATTATTAAGGCTTAACAAATATTTATTTATTTATTTGAAAAGTTTTATAAAGCGTGAACATGACCTATGAGAGTATCAGAGTACAAAGGAGCAGAAGCGAAAAGGAGGTAAAGGCATAAATACAACAACATAAAGGAACTTAAGAAGCACAAATTCCAAACAAGAACAGCAACCCACCTTGTGGGACATGCAAAGTAACAAAAGAGCAACCAATCTTATGGTGCATGTAGAGTCACAAAAATTGCAACGTTGAATGAGATATTAAAGATATCAACAGGAAGTAAAAGTTAGTTATGGTGGCTTCAGGATTATTGCTGTAGATGGCTATTGAGGAGTAACCATTTGACTAGTTTTTTGAAGGAGGAGGTAGAGAGGTTAGATCTGATGTCGGGCGGAGTGTTTTTTTTCTGGAGAGTCACAGTTCATTGAATTAGAGGGAGCCAATAGCTTTTTTTCGAGCTTTGAAGTTGTTTCAATGTCTCCTGTTTCAGAGGAATGTGTTAGTCAAGGCAGACAGCACATGGACGGTTTCTTACATCACTTATCAAGGCAGCACAGGTTCTATATCTCTTAATGCCATTGCAGCCCAGTTACGTACTTGGATGGAGTAAAACTTAATGAGTGTCCCAGCAGTTCACATCAAAGAAACTGACAATGTGGTGGGCAACAGTCTGAGAAGGAGGTTGCCCACCTCGCAGGAGGTCACATTATCCAGAATGACTTTTCAGACAATCTGTATAAGTTTTAGGAAACATTTTCTTGATCTCTTTGCAACAAGAGACAATGCACAGCTTCCCAGTTTCTGCTTCAGGTTTCAGAAAGAAGGAGCCAAGGGAGTGGGCATGGGGAATAACTGACCACAGCATCTTTTCTATGCCTTCCCTCCCATCCTGTTGATTCAGAGGGTTCTCGCCAAACTGCAGCAGGAGAAGGGGGACCTGATTTTGGTTGTACCAAGTTGGCCACAGAGATTGTGGTTTCCTCTTCTGAAATCCCTGGTGCTGCTTTCTCTTTGGGGTTTTTCAAAGCGACCTCCTATCAAACTTTCTGCACTGTCCTTCCAACTTCAATTGACCCTACTGGTTTGAAGGTTAAGAAGTTTGGTCTTCTAGCAAAGGGTCTGTCCCCTTCCTTGGTGGATGTAATTCAGAGCTCTAAAAGACCTTCCACCTTATAATCGCACTCAAAGCACTGGGTCCAGGGCTTGGAGGTCAGCTGTGGTGTATCGTCGTGAGGTCGAAGGGCTAGTGGTCTTGGTGTTGGCCATGGTTGAGGCATAGGCGAACATACCTTTGGTGCGGCTTTGGTGCGGCTTTGGTGCCTCGCAGCAGAAGGCTGCAGCTGGCTCCATTAAGTATGTCTTGGGAGGAGGGAGGGGCACTGGGAGGTGGTAGGCAGGGCTAGACTGGAGTGGCAAATGGGAAAAACAATGTAAAAACAAAGCAGAAAACAGGAGGAAGCACTTAGAAAAACTGGGGAAAGGAGGGAGGAAGCAGTAAAAACGAGGCAGAAGCAGGAGGAAGCACTTGGAAAAATGAGGGGAAAGGAGGGGAAACGCGGTAAAAACGAGGGAGAAAGCAGGAGGAAGCATTCAAAACAAGCATTTGCAATCCAATAGGGCTCGCATTTATGTGAGACCTATTACATTGCAAACGCAGAGTGTGGGCGGGCCATGGGAGGCGAGAAGGCACGGACAGCAGGAGTGCAGGGGGGTGCAAAAAGGCAAGGACAACAGATTATGGCGGGGAGTGGGGAAATAGTACTTCTAAATAACACCTACGGTACAGTGTAACACTCAAAGTAAAGGGGCCAATAGGCATGGGAGGGTACAAATGACGACATGGCCATAATAAGGCGGGACTAACAAGACTCATAATCAATAAGAAGACAGAATTTACGAAGGACAAAGTCAGAAGCCAATGAAAAATATGGGCGGAGAGTGAGGGCAGCTTGTTTCTCATACTCTACTACTGCATGCCTCGTAGGGCGAGCAGCGCATACGCGCTGCCCCGAAAGCTCAACCTAAAAATGGGGGGGAAGAAGGAGAAAGCAGTAAAACGAACAGGGCTTTAAGTGGGATGAACAAACTGGGGTGGTCTCTCAAAGAGGCGTGACCAGTGTAATTGAGGATGTGGCTTAAAAACATGTACGCTAAAAATCTGTGCTTAGCATAGAGTACCACCTGAATTGTATTTTGCTGTTTCTGTCATTGCATCCAAATATTTGACACACGTAACGTCACACCTACAAAAAGACTGGACTATTGACATTGCATAAGATAAATAAGCAGCAACGATGGCTTGTATATAATATTGAAAAAGCTTCCAGTTAAATCCCTGGTGAAACCACGACATGTTGCTGCTCCTGAGTTTCAAAAAGAGATGAGAAATCCAGAGAGAAAATGACTCTCTTTAAAGGATTTCCCTTCCCCTACAACGCTCACCTAGCATGAGGTCAAGCCGTAACTTCTCCACTTGTGAGAAGTGAATAATTTGAGCAGTGATGTGCCTGCTGTCACAGCAGGCCGAAAAAAACTGGGCTGCCTGTGCGAGGGCACAAAACAGAGCTTGATAGAGACCCTGTTTCGAGTCCCACTTAAAAAACTGCTGGTGCTCAGACCCGGTGAGACCCTGCCCACTTAAAAGCCCTGAAAATGAAGCAAAAGTAGGAGAGAGCAATGAAGCAACACAGGAGAGCACGGGAGAGCGGGACCTGGGACCTGCTCCTATCAGTAGCAAATTGATGGATTGGCAATCCCATATCAGAGGTACCTGGCTTGATATGGGCTAATAAGTATGATACCACTTCTTTAGAAATATATTTTCCCTTCAAATTAGAGGGATTAGGGCTTCATCCAAACTGGCAGAATCCTCTGAGCCTAGACACCCTCCTGCTCCCTTCTTAGAGTGGCTGGAAGGGGCTGCTAAAGTCTCCAAAACAATCTTGCGTATATTTCTTCCTCCCCCGGCCCCACTGTGCTTCTTCCTGCATTTAGGGGAAACAGAATGGTTTGATGATACAGATGAAACAGAAGGGGATGGGGAAGTATACCTAGACTGCTAAATATTGGAAAAAGGCACGCTCCCCTTCGTGCATCCAAAGTGAAAGGATGCTAATGAGGAGGACGCCCTGTTCCAAAGCCCACAAAATCTCAAGAGGGAGGCTAATGTATGCTATTGCAGGAAAGGAGGAAAACAGCAGCAGGGACCTTCTGAATCTGCACCCACACTGGAGGTCACCACCCATTCAGGCCCAGCAAGAGAAGTAAGCAGACCTCTATCGAGTCCTAGCCCTACAGGAATCCACACGTTCTTGTCCCAGTTACAGGAAACATAAGACAGGAGGAGCTAGGAGTGCTGGCCACTTTTATGGTACCCAGTTACTGTGGGTGTGGCTAGCCTTCACGTATCCTCCTAATTTTAGGTCTCGCCTGGCAATAGCAGCGCGCATGTGCAACACAGCCATGTGAGGGCTTCTTGTAGTCGATACAATTTTTGGAAGTGGAGTGTAGGCTCCGTCCACTGTTTCCATTCGCTAGCGTCATCGCACATGCTAAAGCCCATTGTTTGTGAGGCTGTTTAGTCCCTCCTAGTTACCACCCTGTCCAGTTTTATCCCCGCCCACCGGACGGGATGCTTTTCTGGTGGCGCGACACTCTCTCCTTCATTAGTCGGTACGCACTCTTTTCTTCTCATTCGGCTTTGGCAAAGTCAGCTGCGTGTTTATTTTTGTATCACGCAAGAATAAACACGCGGCTGCCTTTGCGGTACCGTGCTTGTTATATTTATGTATTTGATTGTGACCGTGTTAATCCTGTTATCAATGCCACTGCTGCTAGTCCTACTCTTCCCAAGCCGCCCACCGACTATACGTTCATAAATTATCCACTTTTTGCAGTGAGGCCGAACGTGATTAGAACAAACTCTGAAAATCCTGGCATTGTCCAAACATGCTCTGTTGGAACATTTGCCTTGAATGTTGTCGACAGACACTCAAGCTGGAGAGATCATCGGATCTGCTGATCCCTTTGTGACCACGGGAGGCCGAAGTGAGCCGTGCACAGACGGGTGGTGGCACTGCCCTGCAGCAGAGTTCACCGCCTGCCCTGGTGCAGACCATGTGTACTGGCAGCCAGCGCTCACGACCTGCATGTGTGTGCACACTGCAGCCACACTGGTGCTCGCTCAGCCTTGCACAGGTGGCCGCAGCCCTTCCCTGTCGCAAGAACAGGCGTGTTACACCAGCATTAATGCTGAAATGAGGAGCATCTGTTACACCAGCATAAATAGTGAGATGGGGAGCATCTGTTACACCAGCATTAACCCCTTCGGTGCTGATGATGGCTCTCGGCCGTCATGAGTCAGGGTGAGCGTGTGCTGATGACGGCCGGGAGCCGTCATGACCACGCCCACGATCGGAATGTCCAGCACCGGCGTGGAATTCCAGACGCGGCCAAGGTATTAATTCTGAGATGAGGAGAAGCAGTTACACCAGCATTAATGCTGAGATAAGGAGAAGTATTGCACCAGCATTAATGCTGAGATGAGGAGCATCGCTTCACGGTTCTCTTTGTTCGGGAACTTGACGCTTTGAAGCCTCTTCAAGTTTCCATCTGCTTTTCTCTGTTTTCGCTTCTTTATCCTATACATTCGGACTTTCTCGCTCCACTCTTGTCTCCCTTCACTTGGACAACATTTATTCCTAAAATGCTGACTATTCTTTATTTTTTTTTGTTACGGTGAAATCACTGCACGATGAGTGCACACAATTATTATTATTATTATTATTATACAAAATTTATAGCGCACTTAGTTACCCAGGAGCATCCCGGCGCGAGACAGAACAAGGAGGAACCTCAGCTCAATCGCTACACTGGAAACAAATGAGTCTTCAGAAGTTTCCTAAAGAGTAAAATCTCGGGCTCTGAACGGATCTTAAGGGGCAGGGAATTCCATAGAGTCGCCACTTGCACTGAGAAACGCCTGCCCCCAGAGCGAGCCTTCTTTACTCTAGCTGACTGCAGACGATGTCCTTGATCCGAGCGCAAAGGACGTGTGGGCTTGTAAGGGCGTGCCATAGTGGAGAGAATGGGGGGGCCCTTACCATGTAAAATCTTGTGGGCCGTACATAACGCTTTAAATTTCACCCGCTCCTTAACGGGGAGCCAGTGCAGCGTTTTCAGGGCCGGGGCAGCTGCATGTCTTCTGGAAACATCCAACAACAATCTGGCGGCTGCATTTTGTACTTGTTGGAGAGTTTTAAAAGTCGCTTCGGGAGCACCGAGAAACATCGCGTTCCCGTAGTCGAGCCTCGACAAGATTAAACCGCGAATCAGTAGCTTCCTTGCTGGATCAGGGAGCAGTGGCAACACCTTGCGAGCTGACCGCAATAGCCCAAAACAGACCCCCGCGGTCTTCCTGGCGTGGGTCCTAAAGGACAGATCTTCCTCCAACCAAACTCCCAAGGTCTTGATCTCCTTCTTGGGAGATGGTGGATCACCCAGAGACCGGGGCCAACAGCTCTCAATAATAGAGGGACTGGATTTGCCTAAGAGCATCAGCTCAGTTTTTTCCCCATTGAGCTTAAGGGCAGAGTGGGACATCCAACGATGGGCATTTGCAAGGCAGTCATGCAAAACTTCAGGTTGTTCCACCAGCTGGGTGAGGCCTACCACCAGCTGAGTATCATCAGCATAGCTGATAATCTTTACTCCTGAAGGAGCGACCACTCTTTCAAGTGGAGTCATGTATATATTAAATAAGGTAGGGCTCAAAGATGAGCCCTGCGGGACTCCACATTGAAGAGGGAACAGGGTCGACTGCTCTGCCCCTTCCCAAATTTGGTAGAAGCGATCAGAAAGGAAGGATTCCAGCCATTTTAGGGCCGTCCCTGCCACACCCACCTCTGACAGGCGTTGGAGGAGCACCTGATGACTTACGGTGTCAAAGGCAGCACTCAAGTCCAGGAGGATCACTGCCACTGACCCTCCTGTATCAAGAATGCTCCTTGCTTCCTCCACTACTGCCAGTAGGGCTGTGTCCGTCCCCTGACCGGGACGGAAGCCAGTCTGGGAGTCTCCCAACAGGTGATGTGACTCTAGATGACAGGAGAGCTGGCGGTTAACCAACCTCTCTGCGACTTTTGAGATAGGAGGTACGAGCTACAATAGGAGGTACGAGCTACTGTGAACCCATTGTAGGTTTTATAGTGTAGTGGTTATCGCGTCTCCTTTACATGCAGAAGGTCCTGGGTTCGATCCCAAGTGGAACCCAATAGCATTTTTTTTGCTAATTTTATACATTTATAAATATAAAGCACAGTCGCTCACGCTGGAAAATATATCACTAAAAGACATCTGAAGTAATAAAAGAATAAGTACATCGAACAACCATAAAGCAATGGAGCAGTCGGTCTTTTAATGTGGAGCGGTTAAGTGATGGGGTGGGGGCTAGAAGTTAAATACCCGAGGGGGCCTTGATAGATCACTAATCACTGAACCTGTTTTATGTATGTATATATATGTATAAATATATATATATATATATACATACATATAATATATCCAAAATTCACAACTCCGCGCCGGAGCACTAAAATCGCCTATCCTCTTCCTCTTACAACTGCGGTCCGCGGCGAGGAGGCGAGCCTCTTAACACTATATATATATATATATATATATATATATATATATATATATATATATATATATATTACAGCTCCACACATCCACGGACTGTCCATCCAAAGGAAAGCAGCACACACAGGGGGTAGTTCCACTGCAAGTTTATTCGAGGAACTAAACAGCAACGACGCGTTTCGCCATAGGGCTTCGTCAAGTTGTGCAAAGAGCAAAAACGCTTGTTTTTTTAAAAACTCATTTTTTTAGGAAGTACGTCATTTCGCATTATCAGGAGCAAAGAAGGACTACAATTTTTTAGTCATGAATGGCCGCCATCTTAGGACGGTCATCTTCATCATAAACAAGGCATGCAAGCATACAAAATTATGAGTTTAGATAACAAATTAAAGCATGACTCAGTCTAAAACCAAAACCAAGTTACACAGATTGTAACATTATTATAATAATTATAATTCAGCCCTAGATGAGCAAATTAGTCCAACTCTATTGCTCGTGACAACTCAAGCCCACCATGGGCACTCGTCTAGGCATTTCATATCTAATACAGAGAGAACAAGATAGTTCCAGAACATTGCTGGGATACAATCCCGTCATAAATGATGAACCTCGCATGTCCTGTCTATCCCATATAGAGAGCACAATAATAATACAATTACAATAAATCAACGCCCAAATGATAGCGGTCATGTATTCAAGCTGTCTCTCTCTGAATATATGAAAAAATATGGAAAATCTCGCCCTGGATGGGCATGAATTCAATGCCTACAAAATATTATTATTCACCTGCAGCAAAATGACATCTCTACATAATCAATATATTAGACAAGTCGAATGTTCAAATTCATAAATACAATGATTCTCAAAATTGTTTAAAGCTAGAAAAACACGATGAAGATGGTGCAATACATATGTAAAATGTGCAAAAACAGACAAAATATATATACCTTGTAACTGATCCAGTTTATTTACCCCAAGTGTACCGATAGCTCTTCATGCATATTAAGGCCTTTAGGATGTTTGCTCTGTAAATCGATAATGTACCTGGATTCTAGCCGTCTAAGTTTTAAAAGACGATCACCTCCTCTGATATTAGCCGGGACACTATCAAGACAGATGTAAGATAACAGGTCCCTGTTACTATAATGCATCTTCTCGAAGTGCCTAGCTACGGGATAGGTTTCGTCTTTCTTGGCAATGGCACGCATATGCTCTAAAATTCTAAGTTTAACTGCATTGGTCGTGCTGCCAATGTAGTTCAAACCACAGGGGCAGGTGAGGCAGTAAATCGCATACGGCGTGGAACATGTCAAGAATTTGGTGATTTTTTTGGGGATGGCCAGATCAGGTATCTTAAAAGTAAGCGTCCGCTTACTATATTTGCAGGCCTTGCAACGGCCACAGGGGTAAAAACCACTGAGTACTGGTAATTTCGAGATTCTTTCAGGGGCAGAGTAATGACTAGAAACCAAATGATCCCTAAGAGATCTCGCCTTCCTAAAAGTGACTAATGGGTTAGTCGGGAGGTCAGCTTTGATGATGTTATCAGACATCAAGATATTCCAGTTCTTTTTGAATATCCTCTTGATATGACCTGCATTTTGAGAGAAGGTAGTAATGAGGCGAAATGATCCATTACTCGATTTACTAGTCTGTTTAGGTTTCAACAGATCTTTTCGTTTCATTTTTTTAACTCTCTCGTAAGCACGGGCTAACACACCATCTCTATACCCTCTTATTCTGATTCTTTGAAGGCTGGCATCAGCTGCCTTCTGAAAATCATCATCATTGGAGTTATTCCGCCTTAACCGAAGGAGTTCTCCGTAAGGGATACTCTCGGTCTCTGTGTTCCTGGTCCGCACCAGGAACACAGAGACCCGGGAGAAACGATTATAACGAGACGCCATCAGACACCAACCGCCACGAGGCCATAGAGCGACCTCTATCAGCTTCGGTGAATGTTTCGGATACCGAGGGTAACGGCACCGCTCAATTGCTAAACTATCTCCCGGGTGATTCAAAGAGCGCACTACGCTCGTAAGTTTAACAATACTACTTGACTATTGGAACTTCTCATGGTTTTGGGC
Organism: Lissotriton helveticus; assembly: GCF_964261635.1. Taxonomy (NCBI): domain Eukaryota; kingdom Metazoa; phylum Chordata; class Amphibia; order Caudata; family Salamandridae; genus Lissotriton; species Lissotriton helveticus. The sequence continues at coordinate 1,970,213,352 of NC_136065.1, forward strand.
CCATCCGGGTTGGAATCATCACCGGAAGAGCGACCTCCTGGTCCAAGCACAACCGTTTAGAGCCCTGAAGATTCGCGTGATGCGATGAAACACGTGTCGGCTGGTTGTTTTCAAGCTGTGATACATTAAACAAGGAGACCACGACGCTGTTGTCACCATATGTTAATTTATTTCCTCATTCGTATATCACTTTGTATCACATTGTTGTTTCTCTGCACTTAATTGTTAAACTAGAAATGGCCACACAGTGACCTTTTTACTTACTAAGTGTGTGCATAGGGTATGTCTTCTATAATTATTATAATAATGTTACAATCTGTGTAACTTGGTTTTGGTTTTAGACTGAGTCATGCTTTAATTTGTTATCTAAACTCATAATTTTGTATGCTTGCATGCCTTGTTTATGATGAAGATGACCGTCCTAAGATGGCGGCCATTCATGACTAAAAATTTGTAGTCCTTCTTTGCTCCTGATAATGCGAAATGACGTACTTCCTAAAAAAATGAGTTTTTAAAAAAACGAGCGTTTTTGCTCTTTGCACAACTTGACGAAGCCCTATGGCGAAACGCGTCGTTGCTGTTTAGTTCCTCGAATAAACTTGCAGTGGAACTACCCCCTGTGTGTGCTGCTTTCCTTTGGATGGACAGTCCGTGGATGTGTGGAGCTGTAATTTTGTAACGGGCACACCCCCGTTGTGTGTGCACCCGCTCACGAGTGCTACTGGCTGGTGTTTTGGAGCATTGGATATATATATATATATATATATATCTTTATTTAGGTCAGGCCAGGGGCTTGGTGGGCCAGATGACCCAACAAGCATTGGAATTTTTTTATGAAAGAGGTGGGGGTGTTGTTTTATAATTTATTTGAAGAGCGCTTTGTATGAAACAGCTTCTTGGCGCTTTATGAGGACACAATCTTAAAACCGAATAATGACCAGCTGGAATATACTGAATTATTAAGAAGTCAGGTTTTTAGCTGGAGTATAAAACAGAGTAGAATTGTCCCTGCTGCAAACGCAAACCATGGGAGCTCTACCGTTCAGCGGCTGAAGAAAAGTAGGGTCTCCATAGGGTCCTAGTAGAGACAAGCTGGCATTGATTAGCTGGTCTGAGGGCGCGGATGTCCAGAAAGGAGAGTGGTCTTAGGTGTAGGACTCTGTAGACACTTGTCAGTGCCCTAAGACCGGATGAGAAGCAGTGGACAGAGGGCAGCCCGGGCAGTGTTTGTAGCACATGCGCTGCTGGATCTAAGCGAGCTGCAAGCAATGAAAGGTTTAGTCTGGAAATTTAAGGTAGATTGACAGGGCCCAGTCAAAAGGGGATCGAATTATAGCGGTTGCCACCGGTGCATCCAAAGAGGGATCAATAAAGGAGAGAATCTTTTTTAGAAAATGAAAGAGGGTGGATCTGTAAGAGGCCACATTCTTGGACTGGGCTTGCAGATGCTGGGTGCTGTATGAAAGAACTCCTACGCTCCACACCTCTGTCGACGTTTTTAGGAGGCTTCCCATAATATCTCCCAATCTGGTACAGATGACGCAGAGGCATCTGAGCTCAGTTTTAGTTGGGGGTATCTTCAGGAAGTTGCTGGCCGTGTATCTCCCAATCGTGGTGAGGGCTCTAAAGGTCTCGTGGTCTAATTGGGAGACTCTGGCGCACTAGGCAGGTTAAAAATAAGCTGAGCATCCTCTGTGTACATATAACTCAGTGGAGCAATTGGACATGGAGCCGCATGTACACATTAAATGTAACAGATAAGGGGATTGGCCCTTGTGAGACTCTTCAGTCCATGTTGTCTACCTTCAAAGAGTACCGGAAGGAGTGACCTCTTCTGTTCTTCCTGAAAAGTAAAAAGTTCCCCACTGAGTCCAGAGCCTTCTGGTGATGGTCCGAAGCAGGGTGCTGTGGTTAATGGCAGCAAATGCGGTCAAAGAGTCAAAGAGAACTGGCATAGCCAACATTGACAGTGTCAAAGATCCCTGTTACTTCAGCTGTGATATAACCGGTATGCTAATAGCAACCGATGGAACCTATTCGGCCTGTACTACCTGCTCGGGCTAACCGGGAGTCTTAGTGTGATTTGTTTGCACAATAGTGTACATGGCTATTCAAGGCAGATTGCTGCATTAGAGTGAGTTTCTCTTTCTCTTAAGCAGTCAGGTTGTGGTGTAGATGTTCAGGTGGAAGTGAAACCTGACTTTGTTATGATGACCTCTGTCAATGTCGGTTCAAGGCTAGAGGTGTACAGAATACTTACTGAGAATCATATTGCTCCCTTTTTTCCTTCTACCAGAACCTGTACAAGGTCTAATAATCCATCCAACTGCAAGAACTAATAGCTTGAGAAGCCTCGCACCCCTCTTCACTCACCAGGTAGCCTACAACATCCTGGAATGATGTGATCAACATGCATATCCTGGACTGACTAGTGCGCCGGCAGCCCAATCCAAGATGGCCAATATGCAGAAAGAAGAGGAAGCAACCAAACACCCTCTGCATACCAGTCCACTGATGTGCGCCATCATTTACAGCCCCGCACCAGAGAAAATTTTATACTAAAACAGGAACTTACCCCCAAACTCAGATAAGAAGGGAGTGGGGCTGGTTTGAGCATTTTAGCCTGGCTACTTTTAGTTTTCAGTCCCAGTGTTTAATTTAAGCTGGTGGTTGAGAGTGAGGACTACAGGCACTTAGTTTTGGGGATCTTCAATTATTTTTCTTCGTCAGACATTTGCTGAGAGCAAGAAAGAGCAACAAGCATTGGCATAGCCAATAGTTCTCGCTTTTGGGACCTTATAAGTATTTAGTTATGCAGCATAATATCCTTGGTGCAACCACATCAACTGTTGCATGGATAAACACTTATAAGGACCCAAAGGCGAGACCTATTGGCTATGTCAATGCTTGTTCTGTTCCTGTCATGAGGTAACAGCACCTCATTTTGTAATGACTGGGACGAGGACCAGGGACGTAGGGTAATGAATGTTTTTTATCATAGAAAGGAAAATAAACTATGAAACGAGACACTCATATTTTCGACTCGAGGTGCTTTGCAGCAGCTTGGCTTTCGCTGCCATGGTTGCCATCTGTTTCTGCTAGTTCTTGCCCTAGGAATGATTTCTCTTTTCACGTTTAGATATAAGCACTTTTAGCCATTCTAATTATCGCATATCAAGTGGAATCGGCATTTACAGAAGGATGTGTAGCAGAGGTCTCACCAAAGCTTTAATTTTGTTGCATTGCTGAGAACCTTTTTGAAAAAATATTCTCCAAAAAATGTGCTCTCATGTGTCATGAATCTGACTGAATGGGAGCTTTGGGAGGCCAGAGATTTAGCAACTATTCATTAAATATGACCGGGGCCAATGACGGTTTTTTCGCATAATTCTAGAACTGCCACATAATCCATCATCTGCTGCATAATCTGCATATTTATACCCCCAAAAAACTGTTTCTTGCTTAAACGGATCAAAAGTTACTAAAAACTTGGTGGCGTGTGTTCGCACATAGTGGAAGGCCCTCAGCAAAGGTTAACTGGTCAAATTTCAGTTGCTTATTTCACATTTGGGTGTCGAACTGGTAATATTGGTTGAATCTTTCCTCAGGCAGTATTACGTGTCTAAAACTTATAAAATAATTTAAAGTATTTCTATCAGAAGTTTTGCCGCATTATCACATAATTTGCCTTTTCTTGCTCCATAATTTAGGAAACCCTACTGCATAATTTTGTGCTCTAATGCTGCCTAATCCCATTGCCTCTTACTATCACCTTCCAACCTCCACCGCTGTACTTAGACTCTGGGCTTAGATCCGCTTGCAGAAGAACAAAGGTTCCCAAATGAAAACAAGCAGTGGCAAAGCCAATAGTTCTTGCATTTGGGACGTGGTGGCAATGCCAATGCCAATGCCCTTTGGCTATGCTGTACGCCATCAGCAGGATGTTATGAAGCATGGTCAAAAATAAAAATAAATAAATAAAAAGCTATGAAGGTTTGGCAGCTTCATTTTGTAGGCACATGCCTGCGTGATGACTTCTGTTCGTGCATGCATCATTACTACGCCTGGGCGGTAAATTCCTTTCCGCTCGTGTAGTTTGCCGAATATGGGTAATTTCGCGTTCCGTGGAGAACGCGGAACTGCCAAAAATTCCACGATCCGTGGCTTCACAGAATTTTTTGCTTGTTTGCGTTTTCAAAATGTGTGTTTGCGAGATTCCGCCCTCCAAATGCAGGCGCAATTTTTTTATTTTCTAATCTAAGATGGAGTGGTAATTAAAAAAATGAAAAAAAGTTTTGCAAACGCATTGTTCTTTTAAGCCAGAGTAACAAATACCGATTTGCTGCTTGGTCCTCCCAAAAAAAGACAAAAAAGTAAAAGTGGGCGTGCGACCAACTGTGTACTGCCTGGGGGAAGCAATGGGGAGTTGTAGGGGTTTGGGAAAAGCACACAGGAGCTCGGAGAAGCACATGAGCAAAAAAAGCAACATAGAGCATGTGGAAGGCAGGTACCTTCATGGAGGTATGCAGCACGAGGAAGACAGACACTGGAAGCGCTGGTGCTGATATTTAGTGAGGTAGAGGAGACACACATGGTGAAAAGAGCTGGAAAACACATGTACTCATGGAGTGCGTGCTTGAGAAAAAAGAAAAAGTAGTTCCTTAAAAGTGAACAATGAAGGATAGAAGTCAGCCATTAAGAGCAATGGTAGATGTTTGGGTATGCTCCGGGAGAGAGTCAAACAAAAGATGGACCAGACGGTACAAGATAAACCATCCAATAAGAAGCAAGTACATGAGAGTTGCAGTAAAGCCAACTAATGACGGTCTCTAAACCACTTTAAGTACTTGGTAAACCCCCAATCTGTGGTTTGTAACCAAAACTAGTAGGCGAGACGGAGACATTGAATTAGGTAACTTTTATTGCATGCCAGAGCGCCATATGTAGGGCTTCACAGAGATGTAACAACAACAGAATAGTTTCGAATAAAGCACAGACCTTTTATTTTAGTGAACCACTTGGCTTTAAATGAGAACTGGGTTACTTTCTGGTTTTGGGGTAGATATTCTATTTAAAATGGGAAGAATAGGGCACACCAAAGACTAACTAACACTCTGCGATTGTGTTATTTATTTTGACATTTGCCTCCACCCTGTACTTTCAACTCGGAAGATAATGCCGAAAATCCCAGGAAAAGATCCATGCGTTGTATTGACTGTAACCTATTAGATGGCACCTGGCAGTAAACATTGCGCACCTTTTTTTTCCAGATAATCTTAATGACCTGACCGCTGAGAAAGGTTCGAGCGCGAAACAACAGAACGCGAAGCCAGGTGATGTATAGTGGCCAACGCATTGGCGCGACTGTGACTTCTCCCGGGGGCCTGCGGGGCTGTCGGAGGGGGAGCCGGCAGAGCACCCTTGTGTCGAGACGCAGATCCTGCTAGAGCTGCCCCCCGCAGCCCCCTCCTTCATTAAACGCCCCCATAAAAAGCGCCCGTTGAGTGAATAAACGTCGCAGATTAAACGGCTCTCCGATTTATCGCTTCAAAATTAATCCATATAAAATGCCGTAAAAAGGCGTCGCCTAATAAATGTCACTTTATAACCGGCAATTTCATGTCAAAAAACAGGGGGCCGGACTTAAAATCCAGCGGGGACCATTTCTACCCCCTCGTCGTCATTTCATCATTCTCAATCAGCAAACTAATGGCCACAATACAAACCACAATATGAATATTTTAGGTTTTTGAACTCGCCCACTCATTTTTGAACGGCAGGGAAGGGGAGCACATTTTCCTATTTTTTTTTCATAACTAAAGAATATCAGACGCAAAGGTTATAAGAATGTAGATATGCATGCAGACTGTTAGGGCCAGATGTAGAAAAAGTAAGAATTGCGATCTCCTAATTACGATTCTACTGAATCGCATTTAGGGAATTGCAATTCCTAATGTAAGAACACTTGCAACTTGTAAGTAAGTAAGTAAATTCCTTTATTCGGAATTATTTACAACACCATAAAAGTACATGTATATTTAAAGAAAAAAACAAAGGAAGAAATGGACGACACTTCAGTAATTCATTACAAAATCCATGACAATTACATTCAATAGCTTAAAAAACACAACAGTAAAATGAATTTCATTTGGGTTAGGGTAGACCCATCTCCTTCCCGCCTCAGTTATCCTGTAAGCATCTTGTCTCTCTTAATTTCAGTGCTAACCTAAGAAAGCTAGTTATGGCAAGGAGGGTAAGAGGGTCCTGTGCTAATTTTAGGTATAGAAGGGCTACCCTGGCGTGTCTAAATTTCATTTTCATTAACCAGTTTTTTAAAAACAAACGCCTTGGCAATTGATAATATGGGCAAAGTTGTACAAAATGAAGGGTGTCCTGCGGAGATCTATGTTCGCAGCCGCAGGGCCCCTTTGACTCTCCATGATTTATAAAACCAGCTGGTTCAGCTAATAAATATTGTAAAATGTTGAGTCTAAAACGTGTCATTAAAAATCGGTCTTGAGCGTTATGTATAAGTGCCAGTTGCGGTTCCATATTTTCACTAGACCTTACCTGGTTATAAGATCTCACTGACTGTTTCCCCCATTCCTCCTCCTCTCTGACGGCTATCTTAAAATTAAAAAACTTCTTCACGCTAGCCTTGTCCCGGACTATTCCCCTCGCCGGTTCTGGGAACAGGTCCTTACAGTCAATCTTCCCGCAGGTTACCTTATTTATTTTATTTATTTATTTAGGAAATTTATAAAGCGCATGGTTACGCGCACCGGCGTGTCCCCGCGCTGAACGACCTTAATCGACTTGAGCCAGGGAATGTCCAGTCCCTTATCCCTTCCGAGACAGTTCATTATAATTTGCCTGGTCAAATCAGCTTCAGGGTTTTCCCATATCTTGAGCCATGCTAATAATGGCCTAACCTGTATCCTGTCGTCCAGAAAGAGGGCCCCCAGCTCTTCATGAACAATATAGGCAGGGACGCCCTTAGGGACCCGCAACAGCCTTCTCATGAACTTATTCTCCTCCACCTGCAACTTGTCCATATCGGAGAATTCCCAGAGCTCCGCTCAGTATGCCACTTTAGAGTAGCAGATGGAGTTATATAACGTCATAATTTGCTCTGGTGACCACCGGCCCAGTCTACGGCCAAAGTTCATTATGGCCCCTGTACTTGACAACAACTAAGAACAACGCTCCTCTAATAAAACTTTAAAATGTAAACGCCCATCAAGCAATATTCCCAAGTACGAAAAGGATTGTACCTTTTTAATTCTAAATTCTCCTATACTGTAATTAAAGCTTGCCCTCTGTCTTTTTCTCACTTCCATGACATAGGACTTAGATAAGTTAGCTAGCAAATTTAGGTTACCCATGAAAGTCACAAAGCCATCTATCATGGTTTGGAGGCCCCTCGGGGTACGGGCCAGCAAAACTGCGTCATCCGCGTAGAGTAGGACTGGAATTGCTCTTCTAGCTATTCTTGGTGAGTCCACCTGTAGTTCTAATAGCGCTTTCTCCAGACCGTTTATATATACCGAAAAGAGGAAGGGTGCTAATATACATCCTTGCCGCACACCGCTTCTGCAAGCAAAGGACGCAGTGCATCCGCCCTCCATATTGTATCTTACATTGGCCGTGGTACTCCAGTGCAGGGCTTTTAAAATATTTATGAGGTTCTTATCTGCACCTAAACTATCTAAAAGGTCCCACAGCTTCTCTCTATTTACGCAGTCAAATGCTGCCGTGAGGTCCATAAAGGCCAGATAAACCGTTTCTGCACCTGCAATTGTGTACTTGGACACCAATAAATAGAGATTCAGGCACTGATCAGAGGTGGATCTGTTAGCTCTAAATCCGTACTGGACATCAGAGATAATTTGCTGATCTTCCGCCCAGGTCATCAGACGGTTAAGTACTACTCGTCCCAGGGTCTTTGCCGTAACATCTATTAAAGAAATCGGGCGATAACATTGGGGATCGTCTTTGTTGCCCTTTTTAAAAAACGGCACAATTGTGGCAGGCGACCATGACCGGGGTAGCCCTGAGGCTATTGCGGCATTCAGTGTTCTAGTTAGAATTGGGGCCCACAACTCTACTTTACTTAAGAATAAGTCCGGCGGTATCCCATCCGGGCCTGGTGCCTTGTTCTTTGTAAGGCCCTGGATGCCCACCGTGACCTCCTCCAGTGAAAACTCTAACGCTATATTCCAATGCCCATCACCTTCACACATGTTTGTGTGCCCCATGTGGTTCCTATTATAAAGGCCAGAGAAACACTTTGTAACTTGTAAATAGTGAATCCTAGTGGGTCATGAATATTAATGAGGTAGGTTGGTTTAAAAAAGTAGAAAATGAAACTATTATGTTTCATTTTTTAGGAGCAGGCAGTGGTCCCTGCTCCTAAAGAATTTTTTATTTTCATTCTCAAAGGCTAAGAGGTCCCATGGTGACCCTTTCTCATTTATAAATGGTTCCCACTACCTATTAGTAGAGGGTAAAAAATGATTCTTTTGCGACCATAGTTCAGTCGCAAAACATTAATACATAACACTGCAATTCAGTAGTTGGAAGGGACGCCTAAACACTCTTCCAAATACCGAATCGCTAAATCAAATTGCAGTTCATTAACAAGTTAGTGAATTGCAATTTACCATTTATACATTACAAGATGCTTTTTTGCGGTTGCAAACAGGCCAATTCTGCAATTCGGCCTGTTTGCGACTGCAAAATAGTTTGGTGCATATCGTCCACAGTGCCCATATTGGTTGCCTGACTCAGAAGTTGCTGTGGGCTTGTTGTAAGTCCAAATGTTTTTTCCTGTTTGTGGAAAGTTAAAATAAATATCTCAAAAAGAATTTAGAAACTTATGTTTGTTTTCTCTATTTCCCTAGCAGTTCATTGCGTGTGTGCGTGCGCGCAAGCATGCATGTTAGTGAAAATAAATGTGGCCCAATAGCACACACCCACACTCACACAAAAGTATAGCATTTGAGTTTATTCCCATAGTACAGCAAAATAGACATGAGAAAGATATTTTAACTGCCTCACAGAATGCATATAACAATTATCTTACTCAGGCAGCAGCTCTCCTAATAGTCAGGAGATCTCTTCGATGAGATTTTAGCATACTGCACAAATGTAAACCCTTGCATCCTAGTTTTGGTTAAATATATTTTGTTTAGATAAGTACCTGTGAAAATATACCATGACATTCACCATATGTGCATATTTGCAGAGTATTATAATGCTATTTACTTCTATTCCCCTTCGGAGTCATGGCCCAAAATCAGCTATGGTGTCTTTATCTATCTATCTATCTATCTATCTATCTATCTATCTATCTATCTATCTATCTATCTATCTATCTATCTTGTATGTTTGCACATTTGCCATATTAATGTTATGTTAAAAATTAAATAAAGCGCAGCAGATGCCCAAGGTAAGACGCATCCCGGCGCTAAGCAGCAAGAAAATAGCACGCATAGAAAGCACAGGAGGGCTACAAAGAAGCGAAAAGAAATGTTTTAATGGCTTTCCTGAAGTGAAGATAATTAGTGAACCCTCGAATGTGGGCTGGCAAAGAATTCCACAGAATGGCGGCTCTACTACAAAAAGAGCGGCCGCCGGCGCGAACCCTTCTCACACGAGGGATCACTACCAGGCATTGTCCCATGGATCGAAGTGATCGCGTGGGAGTATAAGGTAAAAGAAAGTCAGTCAGAGTTTGCAGGGATGCCTGTTTCAAGATTTTGCAGGCTATACACAGAGCCTTGAACTCAATTTGCCTGCCCACAGGCAGCCAGTGGAGGCGATGGATAGCACTAGTCACTGCACAGGTTCTACGCAGGCCCAGGGCAGATCTTGCAGCTGTGTTCTGGACTCTCTGTAGCCTCTGTATTTCGGACTTCTCTTCCAGGGGATCCTCATCAATAGTCATTAGCACAAGAATATTCCCGCCCATGCGCGGGACCCCGGAAACACAATCATATATGTGACAAACATATATGTATCTCCATATATATAATAAAAAAGCAAATGCAGCCTTCCATACACTAGAGCTGAATAATGCTATAAGGACTCCCCTGTATATCATAAATAATACATTAAAAACCAGGGAAAAAAACCAGCAAAGCCTGTTTGAAACTGTTTTAATGCCCAGCACTCAGCACAAACCCATAGATAGGACTGAAAACATTGACAGTTCACAGGCTGCATTGCAGAAACCTAGCCCAAAAAGGTTGAAAAGCTAACTCATAGCAACATGGCAGTAAACTGGCACCCTGCCTTTAAGGCAGCCAGGACCCCTAGCTTCCCATCATGCCTCAGGGGTGACCGTTAGATCAGTTGTTCTTTCCGGTTCCTTAAGGAAGGACCCTGGTTACACAGCTCCACTTCTTTCTGATTTGTGTCAGTAATAATCTCTGCTTTTCTGGAAAATTTTGCCTTACTTCGACTTTTTACATCTTATGAAGTAAGGTTCTGTCTTTTTTTGACAGGATTCGACCCCTGCCCTTCTTGTGGAAAAAAGAAGGCTAGGTCAGACTCTCATGAAGTCTGTGTTCTTTGTCTTCCTAAGGACCATGTTCCCAAGACTTGCCCTCATTGCCAGTCTTTATCCAAGAGGACTCTGAAAGACAGAGAAAGAACTAGTTTTTTTGGACTGGCAGAAAAAGAGAAATCTTCTTCCAGAGCCAGGGCACCGGTGAGGAAAGGCTCCAAGAGGACTAGATCTCCTTCTAGGAGTAGGATTCATCACTCTTCCTCTTCAGCGTCGGGCTTGGCGCTGAAAAAGCTACCACCGGTGGGTCATATGTCCAAAAGAAGACAGTCGACGGCGGGCTCGCCGTTGAGAGAACACTGACATTTAGGTACGTCAAGGCATTCACTGACGACGTTGAAGAATCCTCCGCCATCGTCAACCCATCGGGGAGCGGAAGCCCTAAGCCGTTGTCTACTCGGCGACAATCGGCGCCAAGGAGCAGTAGTCCTCCGCCGTTCCCAACCAGGCGACGATCGGCGTCGAGGATTAGGACCCCTCCGCCGTCGTTGGCGTCGAGGATCAGAAGCCCTCCGCCGTCGTCAACCAGGCGACGATCGGCGTTGAGAGGCAGAAGTCCATAGTCATCCCGGCGGTCGACGTCGAAAGTCCCTTCGGCGTTGAGGACTCCTCCGCCGTCGTCAACTCTGCGACAATCGGTGTCGAGGATCAGAGGAGCTCTGCCGTCGTCATCTCTATGACGATAGGCGTCGAGGATAGAGAGACCTCCGCCGTCGTCGACACGGCGACGATCGGCGTCGAAGAGCAGAAGTCCTCCGCCGTCATCGGCGCCACGACGTTCGGCGTCGAGGCACAGGGATACTCCGTCGTCGGCGAGACAATCGACGTCGAGGAACAAAGAATCGACGTCGAGACCGGTTACAACACCTGGCCGAGAATTGATGTCGAGAAGGAGGTCAAAGTCGGCGTCAAGGAAGGCTCCGTCAGAGCAGGTCATATGCTCAACGTCGAGGCCCACATCAGTAAGGTCTAGAGAGGGCTCTGTGGTTTTGGTGACGGAATCAGCGTCCCAGCACTCATCCTCTCACTCCTCGAGACGCCCTTCATAAAGACATACGCCATCTGCATCCCCAGAGCGTCATTCAGAGAGGTCACGACAAAGATCACCTTCACGTCACACTTATCTCCGAGATGACTCCTTCCCCTTCATCACTGGAGCAAAAATCCTAAAGGAGCATCTCGACGAGAAGAGGAATACACCAGTCCTCTCCACAGATCGCCTCTGCAGTGATTGGTGCAAGAGGTGGATAGATCACCTTCAGCCAGACGTAGGGACCATACTGGCAGATCGCGAGAGCGCAGACCTTCCAGTTCCCATCACAAAAGGAGACGGTCTCCTACATGGTCTTCCTCCTCCACTCGCTCCTCTAAAAGGGACTATTCACCACTCTTATCAGATAGTTCTCTAGCAAGAGTGTCTCTGATAGATGACATAAATACATACCACGATGTACTTCAGAGAGGAGCTCAAAAACTGAACATTGAGATGTCAACTCCTCAGGTTGCAACAACTGTGATTTTTGAGACGTTGCATCAAAACTCTGCGTCTCAGCCATTGCTCCCTCTGGTCCCTGGTCTTCTGGAACCAGTAATGGACATTTTTCTAACTCCGTCCACCATTAAGTCTGCACCTGCTAGAATTCAGAAGAAGTACAGGCTGGCGGGTACACACCCTGTATTCTTGAAATCAGATCCGCCTGCGGACTCTGTTATCACCGCAGCGGCAAGAAAAACGCACACAGTGGCGGCGTCTTCATCAGTTCCTCCGGACAAAGAAAGTAGGTCGCAGGACTCTTGGGGACGGAAGGTTTGCGGGTCTGCAACATCATCGCTAAAAGTATCTAGCACAGCAGCTTTATTAGGCCGCTATGAAAGAGCCTTATGGGACTCCTTGGATCGTTTCAAGGGGAAACTCCCTAAAGAAGATCAGAAGGATTTTGAGGAGGTCATCACAGAGCGTTCCCTTGTGGCCAACTAGATGATCAGCACGGCAGCGGATGGTGCTACTCTGTCGGCACATTCGTATGAGCATGGGATTTGCGCTAGGAGGTCGGCCTGGTTAAGACTGACAGCTCCTAAACCAGATGCACAGCAGAAAATTCTGAACCTTCCTTTCTCGGGCTCCTCCCTGTTCGGCACCCACACCAATGAAGATATGGCTAGGATGAAAGCTGTAAATAAACAATAAGATTCTATCATGTGTATATTATTTTTGAATTTGAAAAAGCTTTTTCCTAGAGATGTTAGGGAGAAGCACTATGTGTTTTTAAAATACCCCTCACACACTATGAATCCCATAGTGTCATGCTTCATCATAGGGGTCTTCCCGTCTCTCTACGGGGTGGGGCATCCTACGACTACACAGGAGCACTTATTTTATGTGAATAGACTATGTGTGTGGTGAGTTGTGAGAGTGGTATGGAAAGTGAGGATTACAAAAAAGATAAAAAATGTCCTGGCTAGTGGAAAAAATACACTTAATTCAGTTCCCTAGCTGGAAACCTTAAAAAAGGGGAATGGAATAAGTGGGGGGTAAATATTACTCCCTACTTGGTCGACATGTTTCGAAAGCAGTCCCAACTGCTTTTCTCATCAGGACCTAAATACGATCCCTTCTACACTCTGCGATATTGATGTGGATATATAGTATGCCTATTATCACACGATGCCTGACCGAAAAAATAGACTGGTCAGTTTTAAAACAGGGGTTGAATAGCCCCTAAAAATTACCAAATTGGTACCTGTGAAGGAAGGAGAAAAAGAGACAAAACACACATAAATATACAACCAACTGGTTGTTTGTTGCATAACACATCATCATAGTGTGGATTGGTTCTTAGCATGTGTATCGAAAGATTATTTCAAGAACTGTGATATATTTTTCTCAGTTCGATTCTATGGCTGTGAATACCGCCATTACTTTCTGTGAAGAGCATTTCCTTTTGTGAACTAGACTGAACGTCAATACACACACACGTTTGTACTTGCCGACATGCATTCATACACACACTCTCGATGTTATGTTACACACTCTATGTGCGAAAGTATTTTCATTCAAATACATGATAACGACAATCATTTTGGTTATGATTAAAGAGAATACATACTCTTTTTTCTGGTCGATATGCCACATGAGCTAGCACCGGGGGGGGGGGGGGGGGGGGGAGGGTTCCTTTAAAAAAATTAATATTTTCCATTCTAAAACGAAATAAAATAACATAGCATGTGGAGTTGGGTGATTAAATCAAACAAGAAAGGAACTTGTTCGTTAGGAGAAGGAGGGCGAGAATCGTTTAGACAGTGGTTTTAAAGTCTCGGCACAAGTCTAACTTACGTAAAAGCAGGTAATCCCTCGTCCGCTTCATACCTCCGTGCTGCTCCGTGGTTCGTGTGCCGCATACTGGGGATCCGCTATTTATGCCATGACTAATTGCCGTTGCTACCTGATTGGATTTTCGTAATGCCATACACCTGTAACTTGATTCACCCGGAAGAGATTTGCCGGCTATGAGAGACTAGTAGAAATAGAAAAAGGGGAGCTAATCCCGACCATTCAGTGGTCGCTAGCTTCTCCATTCACCCGGAAGAGTGCCACTGGCTCCTGGGAACTAGTATGAGAACAAAAATGGCCACCCTGTGCGGGACCATTGTGATAAAGATTTTGACCCAACTTCCTGATTCGCTTAAAAAAATGATTGTTCAGGCAAAATACACTCTATGGGCTAGATGTAGGTAAACTAAATTTACAGATTCTAAAATACCGAATTTTGCTGATTCGGTATTTTAGAATCGGTAAATGCCATGTAGGTAATTAATCGGTAAGTATTACCGAATTGGTACGATTCGGTATTTACCGATCGGTAAAAGGCGGGAAACATTCAAGGGTGGCAGGGTGTCACTTTGACACCCTGTTGCACCCCTGAATTGGGCATGAGTGCACATGTGGCACACATACATGCCCTACGGGCATGTATTGAATTAATCAAAAGAAAAGAGGACACTTGTAACAATTCTAAACCAGTGGTTAGAAATTTGGAGCGTCCTCAAAAACTCAATGTAAATCGGAACAAGCGGTATATGTGTTTCATCCGCCCCGTATTGAAGTTGTGGCAGTTATCATTGGGCGCTCCAAAACGTGCTTGGTGCCAGCCTCAACCTGAGGCACCTCTGGTATTTGATTGCAGTGTCCAGAGATTGTGGGTTACCCACACCAAAAAAGTGACAAAATGTTGCAAAAGTGTATTAAAAAAGAGAAGATCACCCTCGTGTTTTTTATTGTGAGGTGAAGTTCACTGTATCTTAAAAATAATGTGATACTACAGCGAGATCGAGTTACTGGATCTCTCTAGTATTCCAGTTGGCTTGTCGACATGTTTCAGCTCTTTTTGGCCCCGTAGGGTCTATAGAGCTTTCGTCAGGACTTACATACACATAAGTTTTTTCACTTACACAATTCGTGCAGTAAACTCTGAGTGTACCTTTTCTGGTCCTCAATGTGAAAGAATTTCCTCTCCACAATCTGAAATGAGAATAGAAAAGACAAACAACATATCCAAATAAATTTTATATTGTGTTTGTGGTGTGGGTTTTCATCAAGGTGGAAAATTAACCTCCTTGTAGGTTATTAGCTACTTATTCGCGCTAATATGTTTGTTTTCGTTTTAAAGCAATGAACAGTGGATACGGCATGGGATTAAGTCGTGCAGGTATCTTTACACTGAAAAACAAAACAAAATGGGGTGTGCTTGATAATCACATCACAAACTACTTATAGGTTCATTTATTTCCCATTAAAGTAAGTGTCAGTGCCCTCATGTACGCCTGGGTTGTATATGAGAGGTATGTTTACTCCTCAGACTTGAAGACATTATAGACATTGTGTATGGCAGTGGCAGAATTTTCTTACCTATTGTTGTAAGAGACTCCGTCTTCAACGTGGGTAGTGTCGCTTCTTTAAGCGCAGAGCTGGTGATAGAAAACGGGGGGCATTAACAGCGTTGCTACCGCTTCTTACCGCATGCATTTGGGAACTGGGAATAGGTTTCGCCATTACCCGCGTGGTACGTCCTTCACCGACTTGTGCTGACTCTGTCCCCGGAAGTGGGAGATTCCGAGTTTCGATCTTATTTAAAGGGGCCGTGGCTTGGTTGGTGTAGACACTCTGTCAATATAACTTTATGTGTCTTGATTCGAACAGACAGTTGTTATGTCTGCTAAGAAAAAGAGTATGTAGTATATTTTGAACATCATAGCAGATTGTCATTCAAATTTCGATCTACGTGACCTCGGACAACTCATGGTTATTTTCTGGTGTATCATGGTATTACGTTATTGCACGGGCACCTAAATTGTATTGATTATAAACAGGGTATTATTCATGTGTTATTTCGCATGTTAGATTATTTACAGAATTCTACTCATGAGGATGTGTGTAGAAGGTAGTGATTCTTCTGACAGGTTATAACTCCAGTTCAATTTTAGCCATTTTTGGTGGGGCATATTATTTCACGAAGTAATGCCAGGCGACATTATCATTAAGACCCTGTTGGTAAGTTTTGAGTCGATTCACCCCCCTTTGTTCCTTCTCATAGAGTATCTTTTCAGGGTTCTGTGGCATGTTCGTTAGCATTTCTATCACTGTCCAGTGTAGTTCATCACAGGAGTGGTTCATTTCAATATAGTGAGCACAAAGTTTAGTAGTGTTCTTTTTCAGTCTTATGTTACTTCTGTGTTCCCCAATTCTTGTTTTCACCTTTCGACACATCATACCTATGTACTTTTTCATACACGGACAGCTTATCATGTAGATTACATGGGTTGAGTTGCAGTTCGTATGCTGCCTCTGTGTCCATAGTAGCGTTTCTGATAGTTGTAGTGTTTTGGATGCTCTTGTTGTTTTGCATGCAACACAGTTACCACATGGATAGTGTCCTGTTACGGGTGCCATTGATACATTCCTTATTTCTGTTGTTTGATTCTTGTTCGTAGGTCTTGTATGTACCAACACGTCTTTCAGGTTTTTTGTTCTTCTGTTGGCAAACCTTGGTTTTGAGCAACAATAGATTGCACACGGTTCCCCTGAGGATGAATGATGGCGTAGTGCGATAAGCTGTCTTCCTCTCTACCTCATGTATGAGGTGTTTAACGTGCCTCAATCCAGCAGGGAAAGGTATCCCTTGTCGGAACTAGGGATGCCTCACACAACAGACTGGTTTTACGGCTGTTGTCATGTCACCAGTTAGTCATATCGTAACATCATCGGCTCCCTGCTCCTGCGTCAAGCCGGCGCTGCAATGCCTGACGGGTAGCACGGAGTGCTACACTCTTGCGGAGATCTTTTGTTCCTATGCCGATAGGTGTAAGGGTGTGAGGGCCCTAGTAGGTGAAGTAGTGAGCGTGAGTGAGGTGAATTAAAACAGGTTGGTGTAAACTACGGCTTAGGTTTTATTCATGTAGTACACCACCTGAAGTAAAAACGTGTGAGGGGCAGTGGGGCTGCAGTAGCTACGAGGAGTCAGTCCCATTCAACCCTCAACTGTGAAGCGGTCAACATGTTTCATGCCTATAGTGGCAATTCTTCAGGACCAGACAGAGGTGCTCATAAACTTAGTGATTGAACTGGAAGCCCCGCATAAGGCTGAGGCTTCAGTAGTATACAACCTGTTGGGTTGTTGGATCCAGCCGGAGAGGGGTTCCTGCGTCAACGGGATACCCTGTAGGAAGAGAAGTAGAGTTCAGCTCGTGGATCAAGTCCCCCAGTAGACAAATCAGGGGGGTGTATCTTACTTCCATACCGTGAAGCAGTGTATGATGAGGTGGGGAAGACAGAGTAAAGAAACTACGCATCAAGGGGATAGTGAGTCTCACTTAACAACGTTGCTGGGTAAAGGTTTCCAGCAGACATGAAGTGTATCCATAAGCCAGGTAGGTATTTAGAGGTGTAGGAGTACACATGATGGTAAAATATTAATAAAAATACAAAATACAAAAGACCAAAGTGACAGGATATCACGCCAGCCGGCGTGCCCCTGCACGTTGTGATGGCAGTGCCTCAGGGTATATTAGAAAAGGACTATTAGAATCAATGGAAAATCGACGGAAAGTCGAGGGACTTACCCTCACTGGTGGTCGTAAAGGCCCCAAGGCTGCTCCCGTGGGGTCTGTGCAGGTAGGGCAGTAATCTAGAGGGTTTGAAGCAGATGGTTATTAATTTATATGGACAGATGGCATCTGGGAATGGGAACGTTTCCGAGTGTCCCAACACTGGGGACAGCAGGGGGGAGGGGTCGGTCAAGGTATCAATCCGTGGCGGGCCCCCACACAAACACTCCCGGCGTACTCAGGACAGTCACACCACCCAGGGCGGTCGCGGTCCGGGGGAGCACCAGGGCGGGGCCGGTTTGGCTCTCCTACTGGCATTGGCCGCTGACCGGTCGGCCGGCCGCCCATCACCGCCAAGCGTGGTAGGGGATATCGAGGGACGCTTTGCGGAGGGGCCGAGTCAACCCCCAGCCCAGCGGTCGGCATGCCCGTTGTGACGCCGCCCGGTGCCCCACCAATACCGACGGCCTCGGAGGGGGCCGACGCCTGAGGTCCCTGAGGGGTGTCAGAGAGAGGAACAGCACCGAGGACCCCACCATCGTGACCGGGCTCCTGGCGGTCCATAGAGTTGCATCACCGGAAAATCCCGGTCCGGAGACCTTACCTCTGTAGAGCGGGCTGGTGAAGTCAGTACCTAGTCCCACGTCCAGGCGCGCGGAGTCGCCAGAGACAGCCGTGATTGTAGACTGGTTGGGCGCCCAGATAAGGAGTGGAAGCCGGAGGCGTGTCAAGAGGGCGGCTGCGCGGCGCACCGGTGTGACGTCAGAGCGTCAGAGTGTCGGTGCCTGCCGCCATGTTGGAGAGGGAGAAAGGGAACGTCACGGAGGTCGCTGGTGCTGCAACCATCTATTGTTAGCACAACGAGAGATCACTCCTGGCTCGCTGTATAGGGGACAGGGTGCACTGTGGGGCTCTCAGAAGTTTAGGACAGCCGGGGTGCACAATAGACGGTAGTGACTCAGTGCGAAACCCTTCGGAGTGCACACAAGACGGTAGTGACTCAGTGCTAAACCCTATCGAACAGCAGTAGTGTGGAAACCATGTGGTAGATGGTATAATACATAACGGGGAGCCAAGTGGCCTATGGTGACGCCCTGTGTAGTGTGAGACTGTTGGTCAGGGGATAGATACAGGCAATGGTCCTGCAGGGGTTGGGGCGGGGACAAGGAGAAATGTGGGCCCAGAGCTGGTCGATTGACTGCTGTCATCTGCTCGGTTCTGCTCCTGTGGCAAAGGTCTACGTCTGTAACGAGTCTCAGAAGGCCAGCATTAAACAGGGGACCAGTTGAGTATGAAAGTAGACCCTGGGTAAGCCAGAAGGCAAAACTCTGATTGGCTGAAGTATAAGTGGGTCCCACTAGTAGTGAGGACCTGTAAGAAGGATCACGAATAGTAGATACAACCGTGTATTGAGTGCAGTGTGCGATATGACTCTGAAAACCGTCAGTACCAGGGTGAAGGAATAATGATAATGATAACAATGATAACAGTCAGGTTTAAGAGCAGATCCGTGGACAGGGCGTCTATCTAGACAATGTGTTCCACGGGACAGAGTCATTCAAACCCTCAGTGTCTAGACGGAGACGGTGTACCCATCTTTGCTCCAATCTAAAGAGGGCCTGTTGTTTTAATGAAGGATGCCATTCTAGCACAACCCATTGAATGTCCTCGGCTGCATGCCCCTTCTCTTGACAGTGAGCATATAGACGCGTTTGTGTCTTTCTACAGCGTACGTTGCTGTTGTGTTCCATGATGCGTGTTTTCACAGGGCGGGTCGTCATCCCAACGTATTTGAGTCCGCAAGGACAGGTGAGTAGATAGATGCAGTTGCTGCTATTGCAATTGGTGTGTCGGTTTAAACACCAAGTGAAGGTATCAGTTAGTTTGACAACTGTCGTTTTGGTTGTTTGCGGGCACACCACACAGTTGCCACATCGGTGATGTCCCACCACAGGGGGCAGGTCCCACAGGGTGTTCTGCGGACGGGTAGTGGTGTTCTTTGGTCGGGTGTGGACAAGCTGGTCCTTCAGGCTGCTGGTTCTCTTGAAGGCGAAACGAGGCCGTGGAATGTCTAAGGCCACAGAATTCAAAATCCCCCAGTGTGTATTCACTGTGCTCTTGATGTAGGATGAGTTTTTGGTGAAAGAAGTCACACACGTGATTATGTTCTCACTTTCTTTGCTGTGTGTTTCCAGGAGGGATTCTCTATCATTGTTCCGGGCTCTCTTCATGGAACGTTTCAGAAGTCTGGTGGGATAGCCCCTGTCTTGGAGTTTGTGCTGCAGGTATCGCGCCTCCCGTTGGTAATCGGAGATGGCAGAACAGTTTCTCCTAAGTCTGAGGAACTGTCCAAACGGTAGACTGTCCCTCAATGCCTTGGTGTGATGACTGTCATAGAGCAGGAGGCTATTCCTGTCGGTCTCCTTCTTGTAAAGGGTAGTGGTTATTCCCGTGGGGCCCAACATGATCCTCAGATCGAGGAACGGTATGGAGTCCTCGGCGATCGTCCCTGTGAATTTCAGAAAGGGATCCTGTTGGTTAATCCAGGAGCAGAAGGCATTGCAGCTCGATCGATCCCCCTTCCAGAAGATCAGGATGTCGTCTATATAGCGACGCCAGAAGGACAAATTCTCGAGGAACGGGTTGCGCTCGGGAGAGTAGATGAAGAAATTCTCAAACGTGGCCATGTAAATGCAGGCCACGCTCGGAGCGAAAGTCGAACCCATCGATGTCCCCCGTATCTGGTGGTATAGTTGGGTGTCATACTTAAAGAAATTCTCCGTCAGGGCTATGTTGGCCAGCTCCATGATGAATGAGATGGGGGTATGGGAGGTCCACTCCTCTAATCTCAGGGTGGATTCCACTGCCTCTAGAGTGGCCTGTTGTGGTATGTTAGTGTATAAGGCTTCCACATCTAGGGTCAGGAGCAGGTCCACGTCAGTCCTACCATCCATCTCATTGATGAGGCGGAGGAC
The DNA here is from genome assembly GCF_964261635.1 of Lissotriton helveticus. Lineage (NCBI taxonomy): Eukaryota > Metazoa > Chordata > Amphibia > Caudata > Salamandridae > Lissotriton > Lissotriton helveticus. The sequence goes on from NC_136065.1 coordinate 1,970,233,998, forward strand.
ATCCCGGGTGTCTTGGAGGTATGACGGTATCTTCTTCACTACCGGTTGAAAGAAAAAGTCACAAAACTGTGACAGTGGTTCCAGGAGGGAGCCAATGCCAGAGACGATGGGTCTCCCGGGGACCGGTGTGGTACCTTTGTGGATCTTGGGGAGGGTGTAGAAATATGGAGTGATGGGCTCCGGAGTTATGAGGAATTCCGCTTCCTTCTTGGTGATCCATTCATTGACCTCTCCTTCGATCACTAGACTCATTATAGATGTTGCCAGGCGTTTAGTCGGGTCCACAGAGAGGGGCCTGTAATGAGTGGTGTTCGAAAGCTGGCGTCTGCACTCTAGGTCAAAACCTTGGTTTTGGCCAGTCAAATTTCCCAGTGTTCAGAACATGCCAATTTTTATGTACTAGTTTTTGAAATCCATAGGTAGAGGGGCAGAATGTGGTCACACAGGTAGTTAGGTTAGGTGTTTGTTCTTTTGGGTGAATCTGCAATAAACATTCTCTAGGCTGGTTACTTGCTCTTTTTTTGCATTTGGAGATGGTTCTCTCAGTGTAATCTCTGTTTCTCAGTTTTTCGCTCAGTTCCTGGGCCTGTTTTTTGTAGTCCTCTTTCTTACTGCAGTTTCTTTTCAACCGTAAGAATTGGCTGTATGGAAGGTTTTCTCTTAATGGCTTAGGGTGGTAACTTTTGTAAGATAGGAGGCTATTTTTAGCAGTAGGCTTTGTGTAAGTTTTAGTTTGCAAAGTGTTTTCTTCTACGAAAATGGTTAAATCCAAAACATCCAATTGTGTGTTGTTGGCAGTATAGGTGAATTTCAGCCAAGGATTCAAACTGTTCAGCCAGTCCATAAAGCTTTTTAGGTCCTGTTTGGTGTCCCAGATTAAGAGGATATTATCAATATATCTCTTCCAGTATAAAATACTGGAAGAGAAAGCGTTTGTATCATTCAGGATATATTGAGTTTCAAATTGGCTTACATACAGACCAGCCACTGACGGTGCGAATGCACTCCCCATGGAGGTACCATGGGTTTGAAGGTACAGGTCTCCATCATATTCAAAGAAATTTTCTTTGAGTGCTAATTTGCAGCATTCAAGAATAACATGTCTTGGGGTATTGTGTTGCCAGTCTTCCATATAAAGAACATCCTCAAGCATCTGGATGGTTTCTTCTTGGGGCAGGCTGGTATACAGCGATTCTATATCAAGACCCACAAGGAGCATAGAGTCAGGATCAAATGTTTTGTTTGAGATCTGTAGCAGTAGGTCACGTGTATCTTTAAGATACGGTTGTGTCTTTTGTACAAATGGTTTAAGATACTCGTCTGAAAACTTCAATAGGGGTTCTAAAATCGACCCGATGCCTGAGACTATCGGTCGTCCAGGTGGGGGGGATCTGTTTTTGTGGGTTTTCGGAAGCGAGTAAAAATATGGGATCTTGGGTTCCTTTGCTTGTAAGAACTCAGCTTCTTTTTTGGATATCCACATATTAATTTCTGCTTCGTAGATCATTATTGCTATGGTGTTCATTAGTCTCTTAGTGGGATCCGTTGTGATCTTTTTGTAAAATTTTGTGTCTGATAGGAGGGTGAGACATTGTTGGTTGTAACTCTCCTTACTCAGAATTACAATCCCTCACCCTTTGTCCGCTGGTTTGATTATTATTTGCTCATTCGATTGCAGGTCCTTTAAAGCCAGGCGTTCTTGTCTACTCAGATTTTGGAAAGGTTTCTTCGTATTCATTTCCATAATGTCTACTCCTTTTAGGAGTGCTTGTTCAAAAGTGTGAAGTTCTGGAGGGACACTGCCAGCTGGAGGGTTAAACGACGACTTATTTCTGCAAAGAGTATCTCCTTCTTGTGGTGAAGTCACGGTGTTAGAGAAGAAGGCCTTCAATTTTAGTACTCTGCAGAACTCAGCTAATTCACACTTCAATTTAAAAGTGTCAAGCGGTGGGGTTGGTACATATCCTAAACCTCTGTTGAGGACCTTAGTTTGATCTTCAGAGAGTACAATGTCTGTCAGATTAACTATCAGTGATTGTTCTTGCTGGTTGTGGGTTGCGCTGCTGACATACTCCTTGTTAGGATATTCCTTTGTTGGTCTTGCCATGTTAAGGACTTTTTTCTGCCACGAGGTTGATTTTGGCCTCTGGATAAAAAAGGTTGTTCCTGTTGTTGGTGGTTTTGTTGTCCTGTCATTTGCTGGTTACCTATCGATGGTATTTGTTGCATCCCTTGACTGAAAGGATCCATCCATCCCCCAAAATGTGGGACGAAGGGTTGGTAATACGGTCCATTAAAGTTAGGATAGTACGGTCGCTGCCATCTATTGCCTCTCCTAGGGCGTTGATATCGGTAGTTGTTCCGACCTCTTCTGGGAGTATAGTCTTCTGAGCTGCTAACGGAATTGTTGGAAGAATTATTCCCAGTAGACTCATTATCCGAGTTCGGGTCTGGGAAGGCATAGTCTTCCTTTGTATACGGATGCATCCGTTCTTGGCTGAACTTTTTTAAGTCTTTTGCCAATTTTTGTAATTTGCTTTGCATCAAGAATTCTTGGGTTTCTTCCATTTCTTTTGTTATTTCTTCTAGTTTCTTTTTATAAACTAGCGGATTGATGCCTTTCCTCAGTTCGTTCTCACAGGCCTGAATTTCAACTAGAAGTGCTTCAGAGAGTCTTTTTGCTGTCTTTACGATGAGTACAAGGTAATCCAGGGTACATTTCCAAGAAATGGAAGACCAATCTTTTCGAAACACAAGGTCGTGTAGAAAGATTCTGGGGACATTGTTGACCCATAAACCCCTTGGTGCTATTTTTGATCTCAGATATTCTGTCATCATGATCCCGTGTATTGCAGTTCTTATTTGTTCTCTCTTTTTTTCGGTTAGCGTGTCCCAACCATCCGTCTGGGCTATGGCCTCTGTTAAATCTGTGTTCTGTAGAAGTGGTTGTGCTGCCAGTATTTCATCAATGTCGCTTGCATCAAAACTTAATCCCACATTGCCTTCCATTTTCCTGCTTTAAATTTTGTTTACAGAATTCTAGTTGAAACTGTTTGTCTCACTCGAAGATTCCCGCAGCTGCACGCTGCTTGAATAGTAATTAATCAACTTGAGGGAAAAGGAAATGATTGTGTCCAATTTATTTCCCAAAATAAGTATTGAATTAATCAAAAGAAAAGGGGACACTTGTAACAATTCTAAACCAGTGGTTAGAAATTTGGAGCGTCCTCAAAAACTCAATGTAAATCGGAACAAGCGGTATATGTGTTTCATCCGCCCCGCATTGAAGTTGTGGCAGTTATCATTGGGCGCTCCAAAACGTGCTTGGTGGCAGCCTCAACCTGAGGCACCTCTGGTATTTGATTGCAGTGTCCAGAGATTGTGGGTTACCCACACCAAAAAAGTGACAAAATGTTGCAAAAGTGTATTAAAAAAGAGAAGATCACCCTCGTGTTTTTTATTGTGAGGTGAAGTTCACTGTATCTTAAAAATAATGTGATACTACAGCGAGATCGAGTTACTGGATCTCTCTAGTATTCCAGTTGGCTTGTCGACATGTTTCAGCTCTTTTTGGCCCCGTAGGGTCTATAGAGCTTTCGTCAGGACTTACATACACATACGTTTTTTCACTTACACAATTTGTGCAGTAAACTCTGAGTGTACCTTTTCTGGTCCTCAATGTGAAAGAATTTCCTCTCCACAATCTGAAATGAGAATAGAAGAGACAAACAACATATCCAAATAAATTTTATATTGTGTTTGTGGTGTGGGTTTTCATCAAGGTGGAAAATTAACCTCCTTGTAGGTTATTAGCTACTTATTCGCGCTAATATGTTCGTTTTCGTTTTAAAGCAATGAACAGTGGATACGGCATGGGATTAAGTCGTGCAGGTATCTTTACACTGAAAACCAAAACAAAATGGGCTGTGCTTGATAATCATATCACAAACTACTTATAGGTTCATTTATTTCCCATTAAAGTAAGTGTCAGTGCCCTCATGTACGCCTGGGTTGTATATGAGAGGTATTTTTACTCCTCAGACTCGAAGACATTATAGACATTGTGTATGGCAGTGGCAGAATTTTCTTACCTATTGTTGTAAGAGACTCCGTCTTCAACGGGTGTAGTGTCGCTTCTTTAAGCGCAGAGCTGGTGATAGAAAACGGGGGGCATTAACAGCGTTGCTACCGCTTCTTACTGCATGCATTTGGGAACTGGGAATAGGTTTTGCCATTACCCGCGTGGTACGTCCTTCACCGACTTGTGCTGACTCTGTCCCCGGAAGTGGGAGATTCCGAGTTTCGATCTTATTTAAAGGGGCCGTGGCTTGGTGGGTGTAGACACTCTGTCAATATAACTTTATGTGTCTTGATTCGAACAGACAGTTGTTATGTCTGCTAAGAAAAAGAGTATGTAGTATATTTTGAACATCATAGCAGATTGTCATTCAAATTTCGATCTACGTGACCTCGGACAACTCATGGTTATTTTCTGGTGTATCATGGTATTACGTTATTGCACGGGCACCTAAATTGTATTGATTATAAACAGGGTATTATTCATGTGTTATTTCGCATGTTAGATTATTTACACATGGCACTGTTAATAAAAGCAAAAAATTGCTTTTTTTTAGAGTTTTCGAAATTTACCACCAACTTGTAGTTGGTGGTAAATAACGAATCCTGAAATGGGAAAATCACTCATTTGAGTGCTCCCTACCTTGCGGATTCGGTAATTTACCGAATCGGTATTTTAAGGAATCGGTAATTTACCGATTCCTTAAATTACCGATTTGGTAAATTACCGAATCCTTAAATAGGGCCCCTACATCTGAAAAGCCTAATTCCGGTCGGTAACGGCTGAAATTCGGTAATTTCGGCCGTTACCAACCTGAATTAGGCTGCCTACATCTGGCCCTATATCGTTTAATTATTGTCACTCTTTAAATTACGAGAAATGTATGAACACCATTATTCATTTTCGTTTTTGATATACAATTTTTAGGGCAACAACCTCGGTTCTTTGCACAAAAGCAACATTAAATGCAAAAGAAGTACAACCAAAATGGCGGCACATTTCTTGGAGAAAGGTCATAACCCTAATGACATATATTGGACAGTGATAGAGTAAGTAGCTAATGAGAGGAATCTTTTTGAAAAAGAGCAGCGTTGGGTGCACCGTCTCAGGACTAATGAAAGAGGTCTCAAAGATGAGATCCCCTGTAGCCAACTGTAAAATTCCAATAAGTGTTACAGTTATGCCAGTTTGACTCTAAATTCTGAATCACTGCTGTTGCGCCACCTATGAACAATCAGAATGCAATTGCAGAGACAAAAAATGCATACATTAATTTAACTTAACAGTAAAATGTAACAAAATATAGAAGGCGATATGAACCCACTGCATGAACCACTCAGATGATTTACAGAAACCAACAGCACAGGACTTCTGCGTGGGTGTATCTATGTTGTAGAGTTATGTACTTCTAAGGGTCTGTAAACACAAAACTCACTGACCTTCCAGACCGTTTGAATATCCAGGACCATTCACTATGGTACCAATGATAAAGACGTCCAATATGTGCTTTTATGCGCCCATGGAAATTAAACTATAATGAGCTCATCATATAAACAACTTTGAATCTATGGTGTAGAGCTATGCACATCTAAGTGTCTGCAAACAGAAAAACTCACTGAGCTTCCAGACCGTGTAAATATCTTAAGACCATCCACTATGGTATTAATGACAAAGATGGTAAATATCCTAAGACCATGAGATGTCCAATATGTGCATTTATGCGCCCATGATAAATGAACTATAATGAGCTCATCGTATATAAAAAACCCTGCAAAGAACCGAGGTTGTTGACCTAAAAATTCTGTATCAAAAACAAAAATGAATAATAGTGTTGATACATTTCTCGTAATTTAAAGAGTGACAATAATTAAATGATATAGAGTGTATGTTGCCTGAACGATCATTTTTTTAAGCGAATCAGGAAGTTGGGTCAAAATCGTTATCACAATGGTCCCGCACAGGGAGGCCATTTTTGTTCAAACACTAGTTCCCAGGAGCCAGCGGCACTCTTCCGGGTGAATGGAGAAGCTTACGACCACTGAATGGTCGGGATTAGCTCCCCTTTTTCTTTTTCTACTAGTCTCTCATAGCCGGCAAATCTCTTCCGGGTGAATGAAGTTACAGGTGTATGGCATTACGAAAATCCAATCAGCTAGCAACGGCAATTAGTCATGGCATAAATAGCGGATCCCCAGTATGCCGCACACAAACAACGGAGCAGCACGGAGGTATGATGCGGGTGAGGGATTACATGCTTTCACGTAAGTTAGACTTGTGCAGAGTCTTTAAAACTACTGGCTAAATGATTCTTGCCCTCCCGCTCCTAACGAACAAGTCCCTTTCTTGTTTTGATTTAATCACCCAACTCCACATGCTATGTTATTTTATTTCGTTTTAGAATGGAAAATATTCATTTTTAAAAAGGAACCCTCCCCCCGGTTCTAGCTCATGTGGCATATCGACCAGAAAAAAGTGTATGTATTCTCTTTAATCATAACCAAAACGATTGTCGTTATCATGTATTTGTTGGAAAATACTTTCGCACATAGAGTGTGTACCATAACATCGAGAGTGTGTGTATGAATGCATGTCGGCCAGTACAAATGTGTTTGTGTATTGACATTCAGTCTAGTTCACAAAAGGAAATGCTCTTCACAAAAAGTAATGGCGGTATTCACAGCCATAGAATCGAACTGAGAAAAATATATCACAGTTCTTGAAATAATCTTTCTATACACATGCTAAGAACCAATCCACACTAGGATGATGTGTTATGCAACAAACAACCAGTCGGTTGTTTGTTGCATGCTCAATATACTGCGCAATGGATACGCACTATGTTTCCGTGTGCCTCCAAAGGACATTCCTCCGAAAAGATCTCGTCCTCACCAGCTAGAGCTACTTCGGCAGGAGGGATTATCCCTTCTACAGAAGAAGGCCATCGAGGAGGTCCCTCCCTCTCAGCGAGGGAAGGGAGTTTATTCCAGGTACTTTCTTGTGCCAAAACAAGATCTGGAGTACAAATTCAGACCTATCCTGGACCTTCGATTGCTGAACAAAGCCATCTTGAAGGAAATGTTTCGCGTGTTGGTGCTTCATCAAATATGTCCACAACTGCAAGCAGGAGATTGGATGTGTTCGATGAACCTCCAAGATGCGTACTTCCACATACCTATCGTGCCACGTCATCGCAAATACCTATGATTCGTAGTCGGCAGCAAGCATTATCAATTCAAGGTCTTGCCCTTCGGGCTGAAATCTGCCTCAAGGTTCTTTACCAAGTGTATGGCAGTGGTGGCGGTGGCTCTGCACAGAAGGGGTCTGTTTGTTTACCCTTACTTGGACGATTGGCTCCTGAAAGGGCCATCTCCTCAGAAAGTAAGAAACGATTTTCAAGTCTGCCAGGCTGGGTCTTCATGTGAATATGGAAAAATCAGTTCACCGGCCTACCCAGACAATCAATTATTTGGGCTCCACTCTGGATTCAAAGGAGGGGCGTTTCCTTCGGAGGAGAGACTTTCTTCGATGCAACAGAAGTGCAAGACTCTTCTCCAAACAGATCACCCAACGGTTCGGCAAGTGGCATCTCTGCTAGGATCAATGGCCTCTTGCATATTTCTAATTTCCAACGCCAGGCTGAGGATGAGGCCTTTGCAACAGGACCTGGAGGACAAGTGGAACCAGGCATCGGGTTGCTGGGAAGATGATATTGTGCTTTCTCAGATAGCGAGGTCGTCCATTCTATGGTGACTCGACCGAAGAACCTCTTGGTGGGAGTCCCCTTCCATTAACCAATTCCGGCGCAATCCTTGATAACGGACACATCTCTTCAAGGATGGGAGGCGCACATGGATTGCCTACAGATGCAGGGCCGGTGGTCCTTCAAGGAGCAGTCCTATCACATAAACATGTTAGAGTTGCGAGCAGTACACCTAGCTCTGTAGGCTTTTCAGCCCTCAATCAAGGCCAATTCAATTCTGATCCAAACAGACAACACGACCACCATGTATATCCTGAGACGGCTCCAACGCATCCAGAACGCCTCTGCACGCCTGATTCTCGACATCCCTCGCCGCAGCCACATCACACCCCACCTGAGAGACCTGCACTGGCTCCCGGTCAACAAGAGGATAACTTTCAAGCTCCTCACCCACGCACACAAGGCACTCCACAACACCGGACCAACGTACCTCAACAGACGACTCTGCTTCTACACCACCACCCGCCAGCTCCGCTCTGCCGACCTCGCCCTCGCTACAGTCCCCCGCTTCCGAAAAGCAACCTCAGGCGGAAGATCGTTCTCCCACCTCGTCGCCAAGACCTGGAACACCCTCCCCATCCACCTACGGCAGACCCAAGACCTGCTGACCTTCAGAAAACTCCTCAAGACCTGGCTTTTCAAGCAGTAGCAGCATTCCCCACCCCAGCGCCTTGAGACCCTCACGGGTGAGTAGTGCGCTTTACAAATGATGTGATTGATTGATTGATTGATTGATTGATATTACCTCAACAAACAGGGTGGTACGCATTCTCGCCTACTGTCCCTGGAAGCTCAAGCGATTTGGCACTGGCTCCTGGTCCGAGGCCTCTCCATCACAGCAGTGCATTTACCAGGTGAGAAAAAAGTGCGGGCAGGCTCACTCAGTTGGCACTTCGAAGATCAGCCAGACTGGGTGCTAAACGACGAGGTGGTGGCAGATATTTTCCATCAATGGGGTCAGCCTTCCATAGATTTGTTTGCAGACGATCAAAACAAAAAATGCTACGCCTTCGCATCAAGGTTCCACCGTCCAGGGACAAGGGGAATGCGCTTTTGATGGATTGGTCTGGAATCTTTGCATACGCCTTTCCTCCTGTCTCTGATCCCGAAGGTGGTGTCCAAGATACTCCCGCACAAGAGGCAACCTTGCAGGCCGGACCTTTTGACCAAGATGGACGGGAAGATTCTCCAGCCCAGCATTCCCTTGCTGAACTTGGCAGCATGGCTCCTGATGTCTTGCAATATGGGCAAAGAGACCTTCCATGAGGGCATTGTACTCTTTTAAGTGGAAGAGATACAATTTGTGGTGTATGCGTAATCATTTTAATCCTGCAACGGGGCAAGAAGAGGTGATTCTTTCTTACCTCCTTGATTTAGCCAAAACAGGTTTGAAGTACCCCTCAATCAGAGTGCACTTGGCGGCCATTACGGCCTACAGAAAGTCTCCCTACCAGCCTTCCTTTTTTCAGCTACAGGTGGTTAAGGATTTCCTACAGGGGTTGAAGAAAGTCTATCCCCCTGTTCGGCCTCCTTCTCCTCCTTGGGAGTTAAATTTAGTTCTTTCTAAATTAATGGGTCCTCCATTTCAACCCATTCATAAGGCCACGTTGCAGCCCTTGACGTGGAAGACCGCTTTCCTAGTGGCAATAACATCAGCGCGCAGAGTAAGTGAGATCCAAGCGCTATGTGCCACAGAACCATATACTGTTTTTCACCACAACAGGGTAGTGTTAAGGACTCACCCTGGTTTCTTACCTAAAGTTGTATCTGATTTTAGTCAGTCAATCTCCCTTCCGTCCTTTTTTCTCAATCCTTCCACTCCTGCGGAAAGGTCCCTTCGCTCATTAGACCTTAAGAGAGTACTCAAGTTCTATTTGGAGGGAACAAAGGCCATAAGGAGATCAGATCAATTGTTTTTAAATTATTGTTCCATGAGGACAGGCTATCCAGCTTCCAAAAGGTCCATTTCAAGATGGATAGTGTCCTGTATAAAATTGGCCTACCAGTTAGAAAATAAACCCCTATTGTTGTCACCTAACGCACACTCCACTATGGGGAAAGCGGCTACAGTAGCCTTCTTGCATGATGTTCCAATGGCAGAGATCTGTAAGGCTGCAACTTGGAGATCGGTGCACAGTTTCACAAGTCATTATTGTCTTGATTCCGAATCCAGGGCGGATACTCAAGTAGGCCAAGCCTCCTTGAGGAATCCATTCAGATAATGAGATATCTGTGTTTTTTCAAGTTTTAGTTATCTGAGCTTGATTATTAAGTGCCTTTTTCCCCTTTGCTTGCAGGTGGAAGAGGTGAGGCTTGCTATTCTATTCATGTACTTATGACTATTGATGAGGATCCCCTAGAAGAGAAGGATTAGTTACCTGTAATCCTAGTTCTCTTCCAGGGCTATTCTCATCAAATTCATAAGCAACCGTCCCGCCTCCTCGGGCAAAGGATCCTTGTCTTTTTAAGAAATTGTCAGCTCTTTGTGCCATGGCTTTTAAGTCTCCGCAAAGAACAACTGACCGAACTGTCACCCCTGAGGCATGATGGGAAGCTAGGGGTCTTGGCTGCCTTAAAGGCACAGTGCCAGTTTATTGCTATGTTGCTATTAGTTAGCTTTTCAGCCTTTTTGGGGTAGGCTGCTGCAATGCAGCCTGTGAGCTGTCAATGCTTTCAGTCCTATCTATCGGGCTGTGCTGAGTGCTGGGCATTAAGACAGATTCAAATAGGCTTTGCTGTTGTTTTTCCCTAGTTTCTAATGTATTATTTATGATATACGGGGGAGTCCTTACAGCATTATTCAGCTCTAGTGTATGGAAGGCTGCATTTGCTTTTTTATTTTATATATATATATATATATATATATATATATATATATATATATATGTATGTGAGTGTGGGTATATGTGTGTGTGTGTATATATGTGTGTGTGTATATATATATGTGTGTGTGTGTATATATATTTCTCCAGTATTAGGGGTGTCTTTCATAGATTCACATGCTTGAATATCCCCCGTCGTCGAAGTGGGAGTCCCACGGTACATAAAATAGCAGTCATATATGCATGTATACATGAAAATTATAATAAATAAAAATATACATACATATAGTGCAATAAATTGTAAATTCTAAAAGTACCATAGAACATAATAGGCCCATTGAAAAGCCTAAGGGAGAACTCACTTTAGTAGCTTATCAGTGTCATTATGTGTTGGTCCACATTCCAGTCAATCAGGCTGTAGCCTCCTCTAGAACCTTCTCCTCAGAAGCCCAAGTCCTCAGATTTTCTACCGCACGTCGTGTGAAGGGAGTCTCCCTGAGCTCTGCTCAGTTTTCTTCAACTTTAACTGTTCTTTTCATCAGAAAATGTCTTCAAACAGGAAATCTTTGTTTAAAGCCTGCCCTTCTTGTGGTAAATTACGCCTTTTCCACGAGGATCCACACAGTAAATGCATTTACTGTCTCTACCCAGACCACAAGGTGAAAAACTGTAAGTACTGTCGTACTTTCCCTCCCAAAACTCTGAGGGACAGAGAGGCCCGTCTCCTTCTGTGGCTACAGAGGTTGAAGACTTCGGACACTGCTCTTTCTGAGGTAGGCAGTTTATCTTCTGGCATTTCAAGATCCTCTCAGAAGCGTGGGTCGTAGACTGAGGTTCCTTCTCCTTTTCTTAAGAAGAGTAGACTGTTGGAGTCCTCTAGGATTGTCTCCCCACAGGATTTGCTTCAGGGCACGTCTACGGGACCTAGTTCTCTGACGTCTGCGCCCAAAACAGTGCCTTCCATTAAAAAATCTGGTTTTGGCTCGTCGACGGGCTCTTCGACGCACCCGTCGACGTCTTCGGCGTCGACGAAATCAGTATCCGCCATCTCGACGTCGACGACAACATGTACGATGTCGACCAGCGCTACGTCGCCGACGATCACCTCGTCGACGATGACCAAGAAGGTGAGACCTATCTCTTCTGTTGTGAAGATCTCGTCGACGACCGTCAAGGAGACACCGTCGACGACGAGGTCATCGTCGACGCTTCCTTCGTCGACGCGAACACCGTCGACGAAGATCAAGTCTTCTACCAGCACCTCGTCGACGGCCCCGTCGACGGTTGTCTCGTCGACGGCCCAGCCGTCGACCATCATCCCATCGTCGACGGCTTCGACGACGGCTATCATCCCGTCGACGTCTCCGTCGTCGTCGACGACAAAGGCTCCAATTTCGTCGACGGCCCCGTCGACGGCTCCGTCGACGGTGAAGAAATCCTCGTCGGCGAAGAAAAATCCTTCTATTTCGGCGCCGATTTCCTCCGTGGTGACGCCGCAGCCGCCTCAGGCTATTTCTGACACTGCCACACTTACGCCAACGGGCTCGTTGACGTCTCGACAACCTTTGCCGAAAACAGCTGCCATCTATACAGTGGTTACTGCTTCTTCTTTGCGGACAGTTCCTCTCATCCAACTGAGTCCAGTGAGAAGCGGCACTCGTCTTCCAGACCAATTGTTCCAGTCTGGTGCGGAAGAATCCGGAAACGATTCAGAGGTAGAAGAATTTTTTAAACAGGCTACCAGTCCTTCGGATTTAAACATTAAGTGCCAGGAATATAGTGATGAGGGTGATGTGGTGGACAATGTCGAAGATGGGACTGAATTGTTTCCTGTTGATGCGTCGGAACCAGTGCCTTCGGAACCAATCACACAGATACCTCTCTCTTTGGTCATGAACCTACAGCACATGCTGGATGACTATAACCGCAGGTTTCCGCATTCTACTCCTGTCTCTCCAGCATCGCAACCTCCTCTGCAGCCTCAACCTCAACTTCCTCCAACACCTGCACCAGTTTTACCCGTGTCACCGGGTGATGCCCGTCCTGACACTGGCGACGAAGATCCAGATCCTCACGATACTGATGACGACGTTAATGACGTCGACATGAATGAGTGGGACAATTACAGGGCTCAAACACCTTCCACTCCGCCCGCCTCACCTCTAGCGTCGCCTCCAGTGGGCATCGCAAATTTTCACAATTTAATGATCCGTGCTGCAAAACGATTTCATCTCACGGTCGAAAAACATCAGCATAAAAGTGAATGCTTCCTCTATGATTTTAAGGACCTATCTCAAAGGCAATCCCACACTATACCTATCGTGGATTATATTTGGAAGGAGGGCCTTAAATTGATGGAACGTCCAAATTCTGTACCTGCAGTTTTGCCCAGATTGGACAGGAAATACAAAGCTCCACCATCTTCCCCGGCCTGTTTAGTGTCTCAACCTAAAGCAGATTCGGTAATAACTCAGGCTGCACAGAAAAGATCACGCAATCCTGCTACGCCACTTACATCTCCTCCTGATCAGGAAGGCCGCAAGTTGGATTCTATAGGGAAGAAATTCACAACCATGGCGGCTACTACGGTGAGGGCGGCTAATACTCTGGCTATTCTAGGCCGTTACGACCGCCAGATGTGGTCCGAAGTTGCTGCATTGATTCCTCAACTACCTGATGCAATACGTGCAGAAGCACAGGCAATTATACAAGAGGGGGAGTTGATTTCATCCGAAATCATTGATTGTGCACTCGACATTTCCTCAACGGGTTTTCGTCAGTTGGCTGGGGCTGCAGTTTTGAGGCGTCAAGGCTGGTTGAGGTCTACCACCTTCCGTCCAGAGGTACAAGCACGAGTCCTTGACTTGCCGTACGACGGAGAATTATTGTTTGGCAAACACGTTGATGATGCCCTTGAGGCGATCAAAAAGGACACCGACACTGCGAAGTCCTTGGCTACCCTCCAGTACAAGAAGCGGCCCTTTCGGGGGGCACGAGGTAGAGGCGGAGGTTCCTCTACTTTTCGAGGATCAAGTCAATATCGTTCGTCCAACACTTATAACGATAACCGATAGAGGGGTTCCTCCCAATCCCAAAATCGTCAGTTTACAACCAGACCCTACCAACGGAAAACCACCTATAGAGGTGGTTCAAACAACAAAAAGCAGTGACGGTCTCCGTCCTTTCCTTCTGCCGACTGTAAATCTTGGAGGTCGCATCTCAAAACACTTTTGCAAATGGTCCGACATCACCTCCGACCAATGGGTCCTGGACGTTATCTCCAAAGGACACACCCTTGAATTCACAAAATTTCCTCCCACTCGTCCACCTTCGGGGCCACCCTCTCCCCATTTCAAGGAACTTCTGGCTCAGGTGAAATTAATGATCAAAAAAGGAGCCCTCGAAGTCGTGCCGCAAGGTCAACACGGCAAGGGCTTTTATTCCCGTTTTTTCTTAGTCAAGAAGAAATCGGGGGAATGGCGTCCAATTTTAGATTTACGAGCCCTAAACAAATTTATCATTTCAAAAACTTTTCAGATGCTAACCCTGCTTCAAATTCTGAATTTTCTCAATCCAGGGGAATTCTATTCACTCATCGATCTCCAGGACGCTTATTTCCATGTGCCAATCCACCCCAGACACAGGAAGTATCTACGCTTTACAGTCGGACAGCTGCACTTCCAATTCAAAGTTCTACCATTCGGCCTACGATCAGCACCGATGGTCTTTACCAAGATCTTAGCCCCGGTAGCTGCCTTCCTGCGTCTCCAAGGTATCCAATTTTACCCATACATGGACGATTGCCTCATCAAAGCAAACACTTTCCACCTAACGGAGCAGCACACTCAAGTCTGCGTCTCCCTCTTCCAAAGCTTGGGGCTTTCAATCAATTGCCAGAAGTCACACTTTCAACCATCGCAAAGGAGAGATTTTCTCGGAGCCTTGCTAGATTCTCGGCAGGGAAAAGTGTTTGTTTCCCAGGAAAGACAGGACCGCATGATAAAGATGGTGCGGTTCCTCCAATCAAGACTGTACGTTTCTGTCCGAACGTTCAAGTCATTCCTGGGCATGACTTCCTCGTGCATCCAACTTATTCCAAATTGCAGACTGCACATGAGGGCTCTAGAAGAGGAATTGGACAGGCAGTGGAAACAGGTGTCACGGTCGTTCGAGGACAAGGTTCATCTAACGCCTCGCATCCAGACAGCGTTGGAGTGGTGGGCTCACCCTCCAAACATATCTGCGGGCCGTCCATTCCAGCACGAACCTCCAACTTTGACACTTACAACAGACGCGTCTCTCGAAGGATGGGGAGCGCATCTCGACGGCATGTCTGTGAAAGGGAAGTGGACACCAACCCAACGAACTTGGCACATCAATCGTCTGGAACTCTTGGCGATTTTCTTAGCCCTGAAATCCTTCCAGAGGTTAGTGCAGGGACACACTTTGCTGGTAAGGACAGACAACACCACCAGCATGCACTACCTCAACAAGCAGGGTGGCACAAGGTCTCTCCTGCTTTCACAACTGACACAAGAGATTTGGAATTGGGCGGTTCAACGTCATATTCATCTCACAGCCATTCATGTGCCGGGTGTGGCCAATGTCCTGGCGGACTCACTCAGCCGGGCATCGTCGGACAATCACGAGTGGGAACTCAATCAGCCGACGGTCGACTTCATCTTCCGGCGGTGGGGCCAGCCACAAATGGATCTATTCGCGACTGCTGCCAACAGGAAATGCCAACGCTTTGCAAGTCGGCATCCCCACAGAGAGTCGAGCGGAAATGCATTTTTGATCAATTGGTCGAACGACTTCATCTATGCTTTCCCTCCGCTTCCTCTGATCCCTCGCCTGTTACACAGGATGAGGTTCCAACCTTGTCACATCATCCTGATTGCGCCCAAATGGCCGAGACGTCTATGGTTCACGGACCTGCTCCTCTTCTCGCAGTCCGATCCATTGCCACTCCATCCTCTCCCGCATCTCCTCACGATGCAGCAAGGACAAATCTGTCACCCGGATCCGGCATATCTTCAACTCCATGCCTGGAACCTGAGTACAACGAATTTGCACGTTTAAATATCAACAGGGACTGCAGGGAGGTATTGGCGCGGGCTCGCGCTCCCTCCACTATAAAAACATACCAATTAAAATGGAAGCGTTTCTGTGTCTGGTGCCGCACTAAGGATTTGGACCCAATGACTGCAAAACCTGAACAAATTTTGCCTTTCTTTTTATCCCTGGCAAAGTCGGGACTGTCACACTCAACTCTTAAAGTATTCCTGGCGGCGATTTCCCGTTTCCGCCATGATGGTTCCACATCTCTATGTTCTTCAAGGATCATTAAGCAATTTTACAAGGG
Organism: Lissotriton helveticus; assembly: GCF_964261635.1. Classification (NCBI taxonomy): domain Eukaryota; kingdom Metazoa; phylum Chordata; class Amphibia; order Caudata; family Salamandridae; genus Lissotriton; species Lissotriton helveticus. The sequence continues at coordinate 1,970,250,023 of NC_136065.1, forward strand.
CCTTTTTAGGATGTTTCCACCTATCCGTCGCCCTCCGCCTGCTTGGCGCTTGAATCTGGTCTTGTCTCAATTACTTCTACCACCATTTGAGCCTATTCACTCTGCAAACCTTAAATTTCTCACGTGGAAAGTTGCTCTCTTGCTCGCCTTGACATCCTCAAGACGTGTCAGTGACATCCAGGCTTTTACCATACAGCCTCCTTTCCTGCAATTCTCCAATGAGGCTGTGACATTACGAACTAATCCTAAATTCATCCCAAAGGTTCCCAGTGACTTTCATCTCAACGAACCTGTCATCCTTAAAACTTTCTTTCCTGCTCCACAAACTCCAGCTGAGCGGTCATTACATTCATTAGATGTCAAACGTTGTCTAAAATTCTACATTCAACGTACCGCACCTTTCAGGAAATCAGATCAATTGTTTGTGGCATATGGTACAACTTGCAAAGGGCAACCCGTTACCAAACAGACTATAACCAGGTGGATATCCTCTACCATATCTTTCTGCCACCAACGGGCTGGAAAGCCCCTTTCTGCTCCAGTTCGTGCTCATTCGACTAGAGCAATGTCTACTTCGGCTGCCCTTTTTGCAGGGGTACCCCTACGACAGATCTGCAGAGCTGCTACTTGGTCGAGCAGCCATACTTTCACTAAGCACTACTGCCTGCAATCAACAGATGCCGCGGATGCGGCAGTGGGTCAAGCGGTGCTGCGGAATCTTTTCCAATAAAGGTGAGCCTCTGTTGCTACCCGCCTCCAGTCATAAAGGTTTATTATTGATAATGTTTGGTATTTGTTGCATATTGTCTAAATATGTTTACCTTCTTTGCTTGATGTATCACCTTTATGACTTTTGTGATGAACTACTGCTTTCTACTCTATTCAAGCATGTGAATCTATGAAAGACACCCCTAATACTGGAGAAGAACAAAAGTTACTTACCTGTAAACTGTGGTTCTCCAGTATTGGTGTCTTTCATAGATTCACATGCGACCCTCCCATCCTCCCCTCAGAGGCTCTCTTCTCCTCAGGCACTTTTATTTACTTGTGCTGCGAAAATCTGAGGACTTGGGCTTCTGAGGAGAAGGTTCTAGAGGAGGCTACAGCCTGATTGGCTGGAATGTGGACCAACACATAATGACACTGATAAGCTACTAAAGTGAGTTCTCCCTTAGGCTTTTCAATGGGCCTATTATGTTCTATGGTACTTTTAGAATTTACAATTTATTGCATTATATGTAAGTATATTTTTATTTATTATAATTTTCATGTATACATGCATATATGACTGCTATTTTATGTACCGTGGGACTCCCACTTCGACGACGGGGGATATTCAAGCATGTGAATCTATGAAAGACACCAATACTGGAGAACCACAGTTTACAGGTAAGTAACTTTTGTTCATATGTGTGTGTGTGTATATATATGTGTGTGTGTGTGTGTATATATATATATATATGTGTGTGTGTGTGTGTATTAATATATATATATATATATATATATGTTTGTCACATATATAATTGTGTTTCCGGGGTCCCGCACATGGGCGGGAATATTCATGTGCTTATGACTTTGATGAGGATACCCCTGGAAGAGAAGTAGAATTACAGGTAAGTAACTAATCCTTAATAGCTCCCAAATACAGCGAGCAAGCGTAATCAACCCTAGACAGAATCAAGGCCTGAATAATGATCTGCCTAGTCGTGGCATCAAAGAAGGCCAGGATAGGTTTGAGCCCTCGCTGCAGACCAAAACAAGTTCTGCCACCTTTTTAGTCTGAATCTGAAAATTAGGTGAGGTGTCCATCCAGACCCCCAGGTTCTTCACTACAGGCTTAGGGACGGGAGCCATACCTAGACTCTTGGCCCGCCACAGCTCGCTCCAACAGTCATGGTTCCCTCCCATTGACTACCATTAAGACTATGCTATTGGTTCAATAACACTGATGGAATGAAGTTGCTCATAGAGAGGGAGGCATGTTTCTGCCAGTGCTATTCATATAATATGTCGAGCAATCAGATGCTGTAGAAAATGACGGCTAAAATATATATTTTTTAAATGTTATATGTTGACACTCGCAATCTTGTTTCGCTATCAATAATGGATGCGTTTATCTTTAGTCCCTTTTCTATGTTTTGCTTTATGGAATCGAAAACATCCGGGTGTACCGGAAGTAGCCGTGTGGCGTGTGACGTAATTGCCTGCGGTCTTTTGGTATTTAAAAGTGGTGTTTTTCACTTTTTATACATCAAAGGAGGCGTTTGCCCTGAATGTCCGCGGTTCATGTTTTGATGCAGGTAATAAACCGAGATTAGCTATATGCATTTTGAGAAAGAGAAGTTGGGATTTAATATATTGATCGTCCTAATTCTCTGCAACTTGTTGTTTGTACGCAGATTGCGGGCGGCTCTGCTTTTTAAATACGTCGGGATTACGAAGTAACCCGTGATGTTTGAGTTCTTTGGACTGGGCATTTAGGAAGAAAACCTACCGTATTTTAAGGTATCTCTTATCCTTAAAGTTTTTTTAGATTTACGGGTTAGGAAGTTTGATCTAATATATGTATACTCTCTGCCTGTGAAGGGCACTAACACTATGTGCGTATTGGTCATGCACAGAGCATGCTGTGGGCTTTAGGGTAGAAATGAGGGCTTTTCTACCTGGAATCTAATCTTAACAGACCGTGAGGGCTTCTGGTAAATAATTAGAATGTGATACTCTTTATGTTCTAGATTGTTGCTGGTGCTCCTTGATGCATATACGATATCTGACGAATTACTACATACGTGAAACAAAGCAGTGGAGCAAGCAATCAGAAGTAAGGTGTGTTTGAAAATAAGACACAGTTGTTTTTGAGTTCCTTATAACTATTGGGCCATATTAGAATTGTGTTTCTTTGTTGTTTTTTATACATAGAAGCCCATACAGTATTCTTTTGAAGAACATAGACACTGTAGACTGGAGGCCCATCAAACCCCATACGGAGGTAATTAGAGGTTTTATCATTATCAAGGAATATAATGTAATGTTCAATTACTTACCGGTAATCTTCATTACCCCAGGTCCCGTTGTCCTCGTCCCATTCATTAAAAAGTGGAGATAACCATCTCCCGACAGAAAAAAAGAGCAGAGGCATGCTGGGACCCTAATACTGCCCTTCCCACCGGGAGTACATAAGCAGTACTTACCCAGCATCCCGTCTGTACAACCAAGCCCAGACAGGAAGGCCGGCCGCCCGGGAGGGAGGGAGGGGCGCATGAATGGGACGAGGACAACGGGACCTGGGGTAATAGAGATTACCGGTAAGTAATTGAACATTACCCCCAGGTCCCTTATGTCCTCGTCCCATTCATTAAAAAGTGGAGAATACCAAAGCAGAAAACCGGCCTTCCGCCCCCACAAGCACACCCAGGAAACCACAACAAAAGCAGCAACCAAGGGAGCACCGAGAAGGAGAAAAAGGGAACCGCAGGAAACAACCGGTCCACAACCCAGAACAGGACAGCAGGAGCAAAACAAGGACCGGAGACAACCCAAAAACAGAAGGCCAGAACCTCCAACAAGGAGGCCGCCAACCAGAGAAACCCGGAGACAGAGCAACCGGAACCAAGACCCGAAGGACGCGGCCAAGCAACCCACCAGACAAGGCCGCCCAGCCCCGAACCAAGGCGAAGGCCAACAGGACATGCCTGCCACAAAGGCACGGATCAAAAAAGGATGAGGAAAAACAGGCCAGAAACAGGCACGCCCCGCCAAACCGAACGACGCAGCACCAGAGAGACCAGAGCAAGAGCGGAGCAGGAGCGAAACCCCAACCAAACAGAAAGACAGGGAAGTGGAAAACACGCAAAAACCCAGGAGGCCAAAAATCCCACAGGGGAGGAGGCCCCCAACCAAACCAGGAAGGCCACCGAACCCAAAACAGCAGGGGAAGGGAAGGCCAACCCAAAGACCACAGGCCAGAGACGCCCCCAGAAGCACCAGCCGAAAGCCGACCAACAAAGGAGAGGCCAACAAGACCGGAAAAACAAACAAGCCCAACAAGGGTGGGGACAGAGCCACCGGCCACAGCCCACAGAAACCCCCAACCCCAAAAGGAAGGGAAACAAACAGGACCGGAGGCCAGAGCAACCGAGAAACAGCCAGTAGCCCCCACACCAGGCACAGAGGGCAGAAAAAAGCAGGTGCCAACACAGCAGAGGACCGCACAGGCACCCGACACCCAGGCCAAGCAGGAAGCACGGGCAGGAGCAGCCGAAAAACAGCCACAGGGGGCACAGCACCCAGACCAAAAGCCCACAAGGCCCGACACCAGCAAAGCCGGGGAGCGGCCCAGAAAACAGGGGAAACCCATGGCAACAAACACCATAGGAACCAGGAAGCCAGGACCAGAGCCAAGCAACCGGACCACGCAGGCGGACCCGCAGCCCCAACAAAACCCCGGAAGGAGCCCAAGCAATGCCCAGGCCACAGCAAAAAGGGCAGGGAAGAACAGGGAACCCCCAGCACACCACCGCCCGACCACTCAGAAGGCCGGAACGAAACATAGACAACCGCCAAAGCGGAAGCCGGAGGAAGGAGAGAAGCAGAGGGCCAGGCAGCAGGAGACCCCAGACAACCCGCAGCCAGGAGGGAGGACCCCACCGAGGCAAGAACACCACGGAGGCCAGCAACCACAAAGCCAGGGACACGAAGAAACCAGCCTCCCAGCAAGCCCGGCAGGCCAGGAGGCAGGACAGCAGACACCCCGACCACACAGCCAGGCAGCCGGACGGAGCGGGAACCAAGCCGGGAGCAGCAAGGGAGCCAGAGGCGAACCAGGACACCAAAACCAGGAAACACACCCAAAAACACTCCACCGAGCAGGCAAAAACAGCCAGGAAACCCAGGAGACACAGCCCGAGGACAACCAGAACAAGCAGGAAGCCCGGCAGACCACCGGAGCCATAGGACCCCACAAAGGCCCCAACCCAGGCGAAAGAAGACCGGGAAGAGAACCGCCGGCAGGAAAAGGCCACGAAGGACCCACCAGGAAGCGGCCACAACAGCAGAGGGCCCCGCCAGGACACAAAAGAGAGCCCAGACAAGGACACAGAGCCCAAAAAGAAGACCAACACGCAGGAGCAGAAAGCCCCAGCAGACACCCAGCCAGAGCAGAGCGGGAGCACAGCCACAGGCCACCAACCGGGAGAACCGGAGACCAAAAGAGGGGAAAACAGGCGCCCCGCCAAGGACAAGGCAACCAGCAAAGACAGCCAGGCCCAAACAGCAGAGGCACGAACCCCAGGGCCCAAAAGGCGAACCACAACCAGGAAAACAACCCGGCGGGAGGGAAGAACCATGGACAGGAAGGGCAAGCGCCCAACAACAGCAGCCCGAGAAGCCGCACCAGGCACCCACAGGAGGCCCCAACCGGGAACAAACCAGGCAGGAACACAGGCAGTACCAGGAAGGGCAGGCAGGAAACACCCAAAGCAAGCCAAAGGCAGGCACAGGGAGAGCCAGGGCACGAGCAAGGAAGAACAGAAGCAGCCAGACCCCAGAAGCAACCAAGCACAAAGAAGGCCCAGGGACAACACCCGAAGCCCCAGGCCGGAGCAAAGGAGAACAGAACAGCCACATCCAAGGCAGGACGAACCACCGAGGCGCAGGCAGAGTGCCCCAGAGAGCACCAGGAAGGACACCAGGAGGCCGAACAAGGACCAGGCGCCCCCCAAGGGACAGGAGAAACAAAGGCACGAACCAGGGTCCCCCGCGCCCCACACCCCGACCAACCAAGCCAAAGCCAGGAAGCGGAGGGGCAGAGCCAGCAAGCAAGCGGAGCACAGGCCACAAAACAACAGCCAGCCGCAGTGGAGGCAAGGCGGGAAAAAACGCGGACGCAGCACCACCAAGGTGAGAATATGACACCCACACCGGCGAAACCCCGAGAAGGAGGCACGCAAAGGGATACAAAGAAAAGCCGGAAAAACCCGCGGCAGGCAAACAGGAAACCAGGGGACCCAACAGGACCCACCCCCATGCAGCCCCCCAGGAAGCCAGAACACCGACCTACCAGCAGCCGGGGTCAGGGAGCCGCAGAGGAACCGGAAGAAGGGGAAACAGAAGCGCAACCCCAATAAACCGCCGCAGAGGAAGCGAAAGGCGACACCGAAACGCGAGCCGCAGAGGGCAAGGCGGAAGCAAGCAGGCAGGAGAGACCCCAACACCGGGAACCCCAAGAGCAAGCACACACGGGGCCAGGAAAAAAGGGAAGCAGCCACCGCAGAGGCGACAGGAACACACGCCAAATCGGGGCAGGCCACCAAACGGAAAGAGCGAAGGCCAACAACACAGAGAAGCAGCCAACGCCCGCCAGGGAGAGGATGACCCCCCCCCCCCAAAAGCGCCCGAAAGAAAACACAGGAGCACGAGCGGACAGGAGCAGAGGCACCACCAGAAGGCAGTGAACCAAAGGGAGAAGCCCAGCAACAGAAACACCCACCACTCAGACCAAGGGAGAGGAGCACAGAAAGGAGGCACCGCAGAAGGGAACCAAAACCCTCAATCCCAGGCCAAGGAAGCCAGCGCCAAAGCCAAAGGCAACCGAGGGGCAGGTGAGGCCAAAGAGCACCGCACCCTGAAACAGGCCAGCACCCCACACCAGAGGCCAGCCGCGTGAAGGAAGGAGCACGGGCGAGCAGCAATAGAGCAGGAGTCCCCCTCCATACCCCAGCCCACATAGAAGGGGAGCCAGAGAAGAGGAAAGAACGGGAAAAAAAGAGCCCCAAAGCATGCCAAGAGCAGAACCAGGCACCCGCAAGTGACCCAGCAGAAGGCACAGCCATCAACGCACCTCAACTCCGGGAGAGCGACGCAGCAGGCCAGCCCGGAGGAGGAGGAAAGCATCCCAGACAGGAAAACCCAGAGCGAACACAGCCCTCAACCCGCAAGGACACGGGCACCACACACAATGCAGAGAAAGCGAGTCCACCCCAACAGACTCCAGGCCAGACACCCCAGCACCGAAGGCGGGGGCGAGTGCAGAGAGCCACAGGTGGGAGAGCACCAAGGCCGCAGCAGGCAACCAGAGAGGAGGAGAGGAGCCCCCACAGGAAGCCCCCATCCCGGGTAGCCAACAGAAAGCGCACACACAGGAAGTGAGACCCAATCCAACGCCCACGACCAGGACAAGGAAACCCAGGAGCAGCGAGGGGAGCCCACCGGGTCAGCACCAGGACACGCAGACGCGGACACAAGCGCAGAAGCAGCAAAGCAGCAGAGCGCAGGCATCGCATGCAAGAGGCCCCAGGGACAAACCCCTGCAACCCCAGGAGCCTCCGGCGTGCAGCAGGGCAAAACAAAAACAGCCACAGCAATAACCGGCATCCCCACAGAAGAGCACAAGGAACATGAAACCGTCCCAAAGCACCACTGCACATCCCAGAGCATGACGGATGGAAGGAGCCATATCAGCCAGTCACACTCTCCCAAACAGCGGAAAGAGAGAAATGCCCAGACAGCCACGGAGGCCTCTCCAGAAGCACAGGAAGCCGAGGACCCCCGGGCCATGCAGGAACACGAACAGCCGGCAAATGACCCAGCAGCGCAGAGGAGCAGCCCCCAGCACCAACAACGGCAGCCCACAGCACACAATATAAAGTAGCAAAGAAGGGTAAAGAGAAACCGCTACGCGAAACTTACCCGGGAGAGAGGCCGCGACACAAACAAGGGTCCCTCTCCCCACCAGCCCAAGGAGCACCACCAGAACCACGCCAGGGCCGGGCAGGCAGCCGGAGGCAAACGCAGCGTGTCTCCCCTGCATCCAGGAACCAGGAAGACGCACCCCCTGACCTGGAAGAGACCCGGAGGCTGGCGCACCAGCCGCAAAGGGCCGGCCCGCATCCATAAAGCCAGGGACAGGAAGAAACCAGCCTCCCAGCAAGCCCGGCAGGCCAGGAGGCAGGACAGCAGACACCCCGACCGCACAGCCAGGCAGCCGGACGGGGCGAACCAAACAAGGTAAGCCACCCAAGCCCAGCAGGAGCAGCACCAGCAACCAAAGCAAACTTCTGTCGACAGACAGAAAAAAAGAACAGACGGAGTGCTGGGTAAGTACTGCTTATGTACTCCCGGTGGGAGGGGCAGTATTAGGGTCCCAGCATGCCTCTGCTCTTTTTTTCTGTCGGGAGATGGTTATCTCCACTTTTTAATGAATGGAACGAGGACATAAGGGACCTGGGGGTAATGTGAAAGACACTGGGCAAAGGCTGCCATGATGTTCTGATCTATCAATGACCGTTTTTATATATATTTTCATCGGTTCATATCTTCAGTACACACAGAGACATAAATATTGCTCATGATACATAGAGCTATATAAGTGCTGAATTTGCTTGGAGTCATATTATGATGCAGGATAGATTTCTCCTGTGCCTGTATCCAATAACGATTATGTCCGTGATATAAACCCATTGTGGGCATTTTGTTAGTTACTGGATCTTAGTAATTAGTGCTATGATCCTTATTTTATGCTACTACATGGATGCCGATTTCTCCCTATGAGGGGTTATGAAATATAATGAATGATTGTTAACCTCATCTGGGCAAGAAATGTATAATCAAATACCTTCTAAAATCTATTTAAGGGAGTATAGGTTTCTTAACCATAAAACATTCATCTGTATTAAGTATGAATTTCAAGAAATAATAGTATGTGTGCTACATTTATGACAGGTTACTATTAATATACAGGGATTGGAGCATTGAGGATTTGTAAAATTATTAACAAATGTTGTATCTGTTTTGAATATAGTTTTAATTGTGTAATATATGTATTTTTATTGTTCTTGTATTTCAGATCTAATATATGAATGAATGGCTTTATTTCGATATGAAAATATCATAAAAGCAGAAATACAACAATTTTAAGATCAATAAGAACAGTCACATTCTATTTACACAGATAAAATCATGTAAAAACAGATAATACAAGCATGAAATAGTCCAAGAAAGCCTATTCAAACAAATCAACCATGACCATTTGAAAAACTTAGACAATCTAATATATGTATGTGGGAACAAAATACTATTTCCTAAAGAAGGTACTGGCTACTTAATAATCTGCCCATGAAACACGTCGATGCATTTATAGGAGGAAATTATGCTAAGTCTGGGGAAGCAACTACTCTGACCACAATTGTTATATGTATCAGAGCTGATTACTGTTTGACTACTGTTTTCCTCTTTGCTCTAATAGGAACTAGCTTTCCTTATTGTGTTTCCCATTTTCTTGTGTGTTTTTAATTGTGTACGCCCAACATATCTGTATATTTTATTGATTAATATTGTATTCATGCTAGGATTGTATTGGGTTTTTAATACTTATTTGAATAAATTGTATACTTTTTTGTGAATTTATTTTTACTATTCCTATTTGTTCATCCCTGTATGCTGTGATTTTGGTGGAATTAATATAAGTATGCGTGGTGTTTACTCCATCCAAAGGGGAATTTTCGTTTGACATTTGTCCCTCCCGCCAACAGCACCTCTGACTTGTTGGTATTCAGTTGGAGACAGTTGGTGGCTTTCTTCGAGAGGCCGAGGTGTGAAACAAAAATGTGCAAACGACAGTGCCATCTCCCAGTCTCGAATACACAGACATGCACCATTTCCCAGATTTCCCCTTGTATGGAAGCCATTTTTATGCCTCATGTTTTTGCCTCAGAAATCAATTTCTTTGTAAAGAAAACACTGTGTTCTATTTGTGTCACCCCCATTCACGTTCTTCATTCTTGACATTTATTTGACACCCACTCAGACTCGCTACTGCAGGGGCAATGCTGAGTGACGTGCGTCAGACAGCCCTTCCAGGGGGCTAAATAGATCTCACAGTGGCAGGATGACCAGCTTACTTGGCCCTGACGGTGTCACTGCCTCATCTCCTCTCCCTGATACTGCTCTGTAATAATCCCATATCATATTATCACACTACCGTAGATTGGAGGTCAATAGGGAAAGTTTATAGATCAATAGGTATACATTCCCTAGTACCTATTCAACAACATAAGGTATACCTATAGTCTAAATAAATGTGTGTCGATAAGCATAAGTGGTGAGTCTCTCAAAATTAACCACAAGTGAATCCAAGAATTAAGGGAGAAGAGGAGACATCCCTTAAGGATAAGGACCCTCACTCACCCGAAGGTGACATGCTTCATCATTTGGGTCCTCCTTACCAATGCTGAAAACCTAGTCAACACTGGGAGCTACTACTTCAGGGAGAGTTAAGGAAGGAGCTCAGAGATGTTTTAATTGGTAAGGAATAGGATGATAATCCCAAATGAGAGCTACGGTGTAGTGAGGTGTGCAGCGCTGTGAAAAAGGTGAATGGTGACGTTAAAACTATCTAGGTAAAATCACGAAAAAAATACTTTAATGATGTGTTATACCTGACAGGGTTAAAAAGAGAACAGCACAGTGGTATAGATTTAGAACCACTGTCACTAAGTGGTCGACATGTTTCAGCCTATTGATCACTACCCGTGTATCAGCGGCTTTCTTCAGGACCAGATTGACTGTATGATTATGCTGCTTCACTGTTAAGTGAAAAACCATTTAAAGTGATAATAAAGATTATTTATACAAAACCGGTATTCCTGCTTGTCTTTGTCTGTCAGGTCATACCCAGGTATCCTCGAGTGTAGGATAGTCCTGCCTCACCTCTACCTGGCAGACTGCTCTGGAAGGAGGCCCCGCTCTATCCGTCGGTACCCTGACACCCACGAGAGCCAGCCGGGACTGGCTCTCGCACCCTTCCGGCCTCCTTTAATACTCCCCCAAGCCACTTCCCCCTGCCCTCGAGTAACTCTAAACCAAGTTCTGCTTTCTCGCCGTGCAAGAAGGCAGAAACAAATGGTGGTTATAATTATAAATAACTACCATTTGTTTCTGCCTTCTCGCACGGCGAGAAAGCAGGGGGGGCGGCGCCCAAACGCCCCCATGGAGGAATCGCCACTGCGCAATAGGGTTGTTCTCGAGACAAACAGCCCCTTCAGGGCAGTGTCATCTTTACGATTTTTAGAGTGCCGATCACAGCATATTTTGGGGATCCCTTTTCAGTACAACTTTGAATGTATTACCCTATTGCAAACCTCATAATCACAAGCAATATTGCACTATATGTTAAAGTTTCAGAAACGGGGATGTAAAAACTGCTGAGAGCTCACAATTAAACAAATAGAAACTAAAGAAAGCTAGAACTACCATTGATGAAGCCATTTATTTTTGATCTTTCATCTAGAGTTCTTGTCTTGTAACTACAATATTTTATTTGGAATTCAGTGGCCCGTTCCCCCAAGTTGTAGGAAAAAGAGGGTAACGGTACTTTGTTGGATGTTTAGTGGACTAGTGCATATTATTAAAGAGCATATATGAAGGTTGCACTTGAATTGTCTATTCGAGTGCCGGATATTTATACTAATCCTGTGTGGTGAACTTTGCTCAGTTCGCAGAGTTTTCCGCACTCTGCGCTGCACGGAGTTCCTAGAGACTGCGGTGCAGAGGTTTTTTTCCTCGCTCGCGCTCGTCATTAAGTTGGCGAGTAATGAAAATTCACCTCCTGGGTAGACTTTACCTTGCTTGCGCTCACCAAGGTCAAGTTGGCGAGCGAGGAAAATCAACCTCATGGCGAGATTTCTCAATGCTGGTGGTCGTATTTTTCAACGCGCGTTGTTGCAGCAGGTTGCAACCACTTCACATTGAGAAACCTTCCATTCACATTGAGAAAGCTGCCACTCGAGTAGAAAATCTACTCTAGCATCAGAAAGGAAGCTGCTCCCTCTTTCGCTGCGGTTGGTGCAGTTCGCGATAATTTTACAGCGCGGGACAAACACCTGGAGCTCAAAATCACAGTGAATGACATGACCCTAACACACTGCGCACTTCGGAACTCCACGAACTTCACCCACAAATAAACCAACTTCACAACTGCCATTCTCACTAAACAGAGATAATCAAAGCACGCTCATAGGATTTCCACCATTACAGTAGATAAAATATGATAATTTTCTCCTTAATTAACTTTCCTGCTTCTTCTCTTTCTACATATACATTTCACTGGCTGGACAGTGGCCTCTTACTCCGGTGAGTAGGAGAAATGGTGGAGGAGGCCAGGAGACAGTAGAAGAGCAGAGAAGTTGCAAAAATAGTAGAGTGAGAATGAGGGAGGAGAAGGAAGATGAAAATGGAGGAGAGCAGTGAGGTGAAGAGAAGGGCGTGAGCTGCAGAGAGAGTGGTAGAGATGTAAAGGTATTCAGACAGAGAGAGAGAAAGAGAGAGAGAGAGATGTGAGGTCATAAGAGAGGTAGTGAGAAATGAGGACAGAGAGGTGTAGTTAGAGATGTGAGTTAGACATTGCTGATATAGAGAGATCTGAGTTACATAGTGGGTAGGTACATGGAGACCCAGAGAGAGAGGTAAAGTAGAAGAGATGAGGTTGAGTAGGGAGAAAGAAATATAGTATTTTTAACTGTAATTTCCAAAATCAACTTAACAATGCAAGGGTTAAAGTTAATCTAGCTGGGTATGGTCAGCAAAGGTTGTGGAGGGTGGGCACGCTCAGCTATCAAATTGAAAAAGATTCTGTTTTTATACTCATCATTATCACTTTACTTGTTGGCTCAATCAATCAATGAGGGAATTGTAAGCGTACTACTCACCCTTAAGGGTCTCAAGGCGCTGAGGGGAGTCCACAGATCTGTTTAGTCAAAGAGCCAGGTCTTGAGGGTCTTGCTGAAGGTGTTCAAGGAGGGGGCGCGTCTGATGTCTGCCGGTAGCTTGTTCCAGGACTTGGCTGCAATGTGAGAGAAGGATCTTCCGCCTGCTCTGGCTCTGTGGATGAGCGGTGTTTCGTCCAGTGCGAGGTTGGAAGATCGGAGGTTTCTTTTGGGTACGTGGAAGTTGATTCTGTCGTTGAAATATTTGGGTCTGTGGTTTTGTAGGGATTTGTAGGCATGAGCGAGGATTTTGAAAGTGACTCTTTTCTCCATGGGAAGCCAGTGGATACTTTGTAGGTGTTGGCTGATGTGTTCGTGTCTGGGGGTGGCAGGGACGAGTCTGGCGGCGGTGTTCTGTATTGTTTGGAGTTTGCTGAGTAGGGACTTGTTGATGCCGGCTTGGAGTGCGTTTCCATAGTCCAGTCTGCTGGTGATGAGTGCGTGGGTGACTGTCTTCCTTGACTCAGTCTAGTAAATGAAGGAGGTCCTGGGCAATTACCCACTTTCTCCATTCCCACTGTTGTTTCAAGAAATATTGGGACTTTTGACTAGAGATATTTTGGGGCCTCCATTCAGAACAACTTTAATTTTATTACCTGTTTTTAGCTAATTGAAGCCCATATTATGCATATTGAATTACAATAAAAACTGTTAGAAGCAGGCGCATGCAAAAACTGCTGAAATCTCAAGCCATCCGGTATCCACCAGCCAAATAGTGTCAAGCGAAAGCTTGAACAAGCATTGATAAGGCAATTTTTTTGCCTTGCAACAGTATGTTTCCAAGGATTCCAAGGCCACACGTATCAACCTATTTTGCATGAGCAAATGGTGCAAATCGCTAATTTCGGCCGTTTGCGAATGCAAAATAGACTTTCAAGATGTATGAAAGGTTTTGGCAGTACTTTTTAGATAATCAGAATTTTTGGGAATTACCTAAAATTGTGACTACAAATAGGGAATCTCAATTTGCGATTCTGTAATAAGCATATGTATCAAGATTTTTCTAAATGCAAACTGTGCATTTAGGAAATGCTATTACCACCAACTCCAAGTCGATGGTAACCATGTGCAGTTTTTAGAAAATGCACAAAAAATGCACTTTTCAAAGTGCCATGTAGCGTGGCATGTGTACGTGTTACATGTGCTCATTTGTATGTCTCGCCTACGCAGGGCGCATGCGCTCCATAGGAGGGCCTTTAGCCGTCTCTCTGATCATTTTCAAGCACTGCACTTGTGCTTGTGGGGGCATCCATCTTGTGGGAAGCATGAGTGCAGTGCTTGAAAATGAGCAGACTGCTTTCCCAAGTGCGCTCGCGGGCTCACGCGCGGATCTCTTGCGGACTGTGTATTTCTACAGCACTCTCGCTCAGTCTCTTACAAAGCTCACTCACCAATACTCCCTGGTCACGCATACACGTCACTTTCACTCAGGTTTCTCTCTCAGAAGCTTCTCAAACGCAGCTCACTAACATCCCACACGATGTTTGTTATACACGTGACGCTTATCTACAAAACATGCACAGCTCACACACCCTCAAAGTGCACACACTAACAGCCCCTGTGCCCCCGCGCGCCTCACGCACCCCTGCGCTCTTCACCGCATCTCCTTCTCACACATCCCATCTTGTACTAGCAACCTTTCATTCTCCGACTCCCTTCAGTGTAGTGCTGCGTTTTTCCGGGCACGGGGCTTGATGGTAGTGCAGCAGTGGGTTCTGCCTGGGTCATGCGGTAATGTTGGCTGAGGCTGTCAAGGTAACAGAGGATCGCCGCCCCCTGTTTTCAATAGAGCTGTGAACAGCTGACCCCATAACATGTTTGTCGTATGGTCGTATGGTTTCTGGGCTTGTCACCACTTCTAACCAATAGCAGGGCTCACTGGGCAGTACAGTCACGAAGGCCCACCCATAGCCATCTCTCAGCCTATCAGTTTAAAACTAGACTTCTGATTACATGTCTTCGGGTACTTTTGAATGGGACTTGTTTGGCATTGGAAAGTGGATACAAGAAAATGTTTAAGGTCCAAACTCTGGAGACTGGAGGTAAGTCTATATTCCGAAACCTGCCTCTTGATTTGGGAATGCTGAGATAGGAAATATGCTGTTTTATAACATAAAGACAGGTTCACGTAAGGTTCTTAGTTAATATATTTTCTGATGTCCACGTACTAAACTAATGTGTTTTGTATCGTGGATGATGATTACTCATTGACAATGTGAATGATAGTGGAAAGGCGCAGATGCAATTAGTCTGAATGTTTTGTTACAGAAGACATGAGATGGCAATATCCTATTTTCTATATAGCAGTTCTGTAGCGAAGTGCTGGCACTGTCCAGAGCAAAGTATGGCAACGCTGCGGAAGTCATCAACGACATAGATAACACCTGAAAACGGTTTTGAGCGTCTTTGGTAACTTGACATGTTTATAGTTTTGTGAACTCTAGGGTGGTGCTACTTTGATTTTGTATCTCTTCGGTCCTGTTTAGCAAACATACACTAAATATAACAAGCATTGACATAGCCAATAGGTATCGCCTGTGGGACCTTATAAGTGTTTAGTTATTCAGCACAATATCCTTGGTGCAACAACATCAAGTGTTGCATGGCTAAACACTTCAAAGGTCCCAAAGGCGAAACCTATTGGCTATGCCAATGCTTGTTTTTTTTGTGGGGTTCTTTAGGAGGACCATAGACCCCTGGGCACCCTTGGTTTTGCATTACCTAATTTGCGATTACCTATTCGGTAATGCAAAATCATTCGCACCTATAAGAACGAATGGAGTAGTATTACCTAAAAGCGATTACCTAATTGTGAATCTGTTGTGTCATGTGTTCTGTACATGACCCATTGTAGTGTTCCCTATGTTAGCCTAACTGTGCATGACATAGGCCGCATTAGCTTTTCACACGTTCCTATATAAAAATATTTGCTTTTGTGCAACATTATGTCTTCTCACAGAATCTGCAGTTGTTTTCTTGTTCTGTTCTTTCCTGGGATTTAGTCTGAACAGCAGATAAGGTCAAACAACAATGTCCCTTGTTGTTTTATTCTGGTCAGGCACTCGCACCTAGGCACAACACAGAAATGCAGCTGTTGTTTATGAACATGTAAACCTTGTCATACTGCAATGTAAAACAGATAGAGAGCGAAAGACATTTTCTGAGAGAAGATCACAGTTTTATCTGAGATGTAGAACATCCATCTGTGTGTGCTAAGGTATGGGGTCTGTTACTAAACCCAGAGATTTTTTTGCTATGTAATCAGTTTGCTTCTGTAGAAGGGGAGGGGTTTAGTTTAATCTGTCTCATAATATGACAGGGCGTTTCATAATATACAGTTTGATGACTATGCTGATGGTATTTTTGCTAGACAACTGTTTCCTGATTGTGGCACGTTTACTGCATTCTAGAGCACGTGTCTCTATCATATCCCATTGTGGGCAAGTGCAAGTGTGTGAGCGAAAGGGGGCTTCGTGTTACCAGGATCCATTAGAGGGTCGGAAGTGTTATGTTCTGGGCTGTCAATTTTCTTGTCTCTCTAGAACTGAGTAAGAGAGCTAGTGAGACTCTATAGCTATTTGGACCCATGCAAAGTTCTGTTCCTGAGCAGAATCCCTGCAACAGTAGGAATAGCTATTACGCTACTAGGTAATTGCTATTGTCTTACATACCATTTTACATTCCTTAAATAGCGATTACCTAAAATTAGCTTAATAGGGAATGCAAAATGGAGTTTTGATACATATGGCCCTCCGTGTCTATCCAGCCTGTTTCTCTCATTGCAGGAAACACACAGTGAGGGTGAATTGGTGCGTGTTGTGTGTACTAGTGCATAATATTAAAATAAGACATTAGTTTAGCTTTAATTACCAAATATTTGTAATCACAATTCCCCTTCACAAATTGAATTTTCACAGTAAGCGGTCAAATAAAAGCAGTGTCCTGAAGATTTTCATAATGCCATCAGGTGAAATCTCATATTTTACTCATTAATTCTCTTCCCTTGAGTTGTACCTCCTGCCCTGTTTCTGTTTGTACACTTCTCTAGCAAAACAGTGATGTCTCCTCATCTGAGTATGAGATGTATGAGGGACAAAAGAGGAAAAATCAGAGTGCGAAAGAAAGAGGTATAGTGTTAGGTAAAGTAGCCGAGGTAGAGGGGAGAAAGATGGACTCTGTGAGATTGGAGCAAGATGGACTCTGTGTGATTTCCCGCCGCAGCGCTGCCTATGCCTCGGGACATTTTGGCCATCCACTATGCGGCCTGACCTCGTGACCACGCGGCGAGATCAGACTCTGTCAGTGCTGACGCTGGCAACTAGCTGTTGTTAACGGCGCTCCAGTGGCTCCTTTTTTCTTCAGTTTAAAGCACCCCGAAGGCTTCCGAGGTCCCTCCTGAAACTTCGAGGGAAAGTGTTTGCTTCAAGTTGGGGGGAAGCTGCAACCTGGATTGTTGTGAGAGCGTCTTTGAAGCGCCGTGGCTGCTGGTTTTGCTGGCCCGGCTTTGCCGCTCTGTTTGGACTTTTGTGTGTCTGGCTGGCTGGCTTCATTTGATTCACGTTTGAACTCCTGTTCTAACACACCGGACTCAGAGACTTCTGCAACGGATCTTGGCAATTTTGATCTGGACTTTGGCCTGTGTACTGGTGAGTGGGGTATTGCCTCCCGAGGGGTTGGGGGGGGTCAAAGGTAAAACAGTTGCTACCTCTAGCGCTGCTGCTACTGCCGGTCCCACCTCTGTCGCTATAGAACCCACTCCCAAAAGTAAAAGAGAGACCTTGGGATCTAAAAAGTCTCTGAGCAAACCTAACCTCGGGGGGCCCCCAAAGGATGGAAGTATCTCACAGCCTTCGGTTGCCAAAATGTTTTCCCTTTGCTGGGACGGGCTCAGGAAACGGGTGAAGTCTGCATCTAACCCCCATACAGAAAGCAGCCCGGCAGCTCCTGCCATAACTGCCCAGACTGGGCCCCCATATCCACACATGTATTTATCCTCACAAGCAGTTGAGACTGGTGAAATAGAAAACATGCAGCCGGCTCCAAGTCAGGGGGCTATACTAATGGAAAGTATTACGCCTAACATGAATAGTGAAGTCTTAATCCCTTTCTCTCAGTCTGACAACAATTTGACCCCCACTGTAAGCGCGACCCATGATCAAAACGTCTGGGGCCCCTTGCCCACTGATTTAGATGATCTTAAACTCCAATACACAATGGCTCACAAATCCTGGCTCCCCCGATCCAATGGGAGAATATTTTTGTCATTGTCAGATGGGTCAAACTCTCCGGCAGAAGCAAGCTCTGTATCTACCAGTGATAGCGATATCTCAGAATCTAACTACAGCACTGCATCAAAAGGGGGGGGAATACAGTTCGCAAACAGAAATGCCAGGTGGTAAAGGGTAAAGGAAAGAGACACGAGAAAAAGGATCATCTTAAATGGGATAACTCTGGGACCCAGCTTTCTTTCTCCCAGACTGATGAATCCAAGAAATCGAACTGTGCTTCACAAGCTGCACTCGAGCACTATGTAGAACCAAATTTAGCTGCTATCCTGGCATCCATTAAACAATTTCAGGAGGAAGCTCGAGCTGATAATCATCAGGTGAAGAGTGCGGCTAAAAAGCTGCAGGGGAGTATCCGAAAGTTTAATAAAACCTGCACGGATGTCTGTGAGAGAAGGACGATGGTAGAAGCTCAAACCGAAAGTCTCGAAACAGACGTCGTGCAACTTAAAAGTCAAAGCATTACCCAAAGTGATCGGCTATCGGACTTTGTATGGAAACTGGAAGATCAAGAAAATAGGCAACGTAGAAACAATCTCCGCCTCCTCGGGATCCCAGAAGGGGTTGAGGGGGAAGATCCCCAGCGTTACATCATAAGCTCCTAAAGGGGGCCTTCCCCGATCAGACCGAGTGATGCTGGGAGCATGAAATTCAACAAGCTCACCGCTTCCCCCTTATGATGAAAAAACAGTCAGGCATCTCTACTGACTCTGGAAGACCACAGGCGTTCCTGTTTTTTTGGGGAATTTTCTTTTAAGACAGCTAATTTTTGACCAAGCCAGGCAATACTCCCAGAAATCTTTTGAAGGGGTTTCCTTCTTTGCCACACCAGATTTTTGTCACTCCACCGTGGAGTGAAGGTGGCAACTTCGTCAGCTAATTACCCCCTTCCAACAGTTGGGGGATCAGGTTTTCCTCATGAACCCTGCTAAACTGAAGGTTATTTTTAACGGCGCTTCACGATTTTTCAAGTCAGAGATTAAAGCACAAGAATATCTGTCAGAGCTTAAAACCAAAAAAATGCTAAAATAACTACAATTGATATTGGGACGGGGACAGTTGAACTTTCAAAGTGCACTCAGCCTAGTACAGGCATATTTATCTCCTGTTTTTGCTTTACCTTTTGATTTTCTATCTCTTCTCTTACGGTTAACTCTATGTAAGCCGCATGTTCTTTTTTCCTCAATAGTTATTTCCCTTGGCGCGGTTACGGTGGCGGGGTCTTATGTCAGGGTTCATCATTCAGGCAATTCCTGATTGCTCGTGCTTGGGGAAGGAGGGTGGGTGGGGAGGGTGGTCTGTCAGGGGTGGGATGGGGGGGTTGGTTTCTCACGAAAGAAAGGCAGAATCCGTGATAGCTGTTTATATTTCATTAACTGACTTATATTTTAACAATGTGACTTGTGCTTCCCAAAGGCTCATTATGTGGAGGTTGTTGATATGTTTTCTATCCTCCTTATTCACAGGAATTTTTGATCTACGGATTAATGTTTCCACATTTTGATGAATACCACAAATCTTAAAATGTTATCTATGAACATTTGTGGGCTAAACGATACCCGAAAAAGGCAAAGGTAGCCCAAAGTTTACGGCTATCAGGGGCTAATTTAGTTTGTCTCCAAGAGACACACATAGAAGGGTCACAATTGTATCTATTAAACAGCTTAGGATATAAGGTTATCGGGGGAACTACACAAGGGACCCGTACCAGGGGTGTAGCTATTCTAGCCCGGTATAACTATCTCCCTCAAACTATTAGAACTAAGTCAGATTCTCAAGGGAGATGAATGCTTACCGAATGTCGTATCACACCTACATTCTTAGTTACCTTATGTTCCATCTATGGGAGTGTTCTAGATGACCCTACGGTGTTTAATCAAATATCCGCCGAATTGGCTCATTGGCCCTTTCCTACCATCCTGTGTGGTGATCTCAATATTAACGTACCTGCGAACTGGGGAGATAACCCACAATTCTTTCAGACCTTTCGCAAATCTAAAGTGCTTTTGGCTTTGAAGAATCTTTTACACACCCAAGGGCTGGTTGATGTATGGTCCCATCTCTAACCCAACATACCCGGTTACACATTTTTTTCTGCTCCCCTCAAATCTTTTGCACATTTGGATTTTTTTCTGGTTTCTTCATCCCTCAATAATTATAGCAAAATTGAACTACTCTGCCGCATTCTTTCTGATCACAATCCCCTAAGTCTCAACATCCGGGGGCTGATTACACGTAAGGAAACTTCTTCCTGGAGCTTTGAAAGAGCACTCCTACAGGATGAAGGTTACCAGTCCCAT
This sequence comes from Lissotriton helveticus, assembly GCF_964261635.1. Lineage (NCBI taxonomy): Eukaryota > Metazoa > Chordata > Amphibia > Caudata > Salamandridae > Lissotriton > Lissotriton helveticus. The sequence continues at coordinate 1,970,270,366 of NC_136065.1, forward strand.
ATGAAACACTGGATAAAGTCTTTTCTTGACATCAATCTTGGCACAGCCCCTACCATGATAGTTTGGGACACTTTAAAAGCCTGTGTTCGTGAGGAATCTTTACAATACTCACTTAAGAAAAATAAACTAGAGAAAGCCCATTTGATGGAACTACAAATAAAACTAGCTAAAATGGAGGAAAACCTTATCTCAGTCATTCAGTCTAGACCGACCCGGCACAATTGTCGGTTGCGGCTGCCAGGGCAGAGATTTGCTCAATATTAGCCGATAAACCCGCTTCCAAATGGCCTGCGGCTCATGAGAAAACATATGAATGCAATGAAAGAATTTGCCTTCAGCTGGCTATGAGAACTGGGTTACAGGTTTCGGCCAGCGAAATTTAAAAAATGTAAACACCTGCAGGAACGATCACCAGCGACCGTGAAGAAATTCGCGCAGCCTTCTGTAAATTCTTTCAAGACCTGTATTCCGAAAGTGTGGATGAGCAATTAGACCTTAGCTGCCAACTAGATACTTACTTAGATTCAATTTCTTTAGCAACACTGAGTAGTGAAGAGCGAGAGCTACTTGAAATTGCTCTTTCCTGGAAAGAGATTGCTAGAGCTTTGCTTAGCCTGCCAGACAGGAAAGCTGCTGGGCCGGACTGTACCCCAGTGGAATTTTATGAGGTTTTTCTCCCACAAATTAAAGTTATTCTCAATGAAGTAGTGACTCAAATTTTTCAGGGTGTCTCTCCCCCTCAGTCCTGGTCTACTGCCAAGATTATAGTGTTCCCCAAAGAAGATAACCGCCAATTGAGATGGGCTCATACCGGCCGATCACCCTAATTAATGGTGACTCCAAAGTGTACTCTAAATTTCTTTCCTTGCGGCTCTCGGCTAGAATTGAAGGGCTAGTATCTAGATGGCAGCATGGCTTTATCCCTGCTAAAGGTACAACCGAACATACTCGCAGACTCATTACTCTGCTTGACACCTCACAGGTTTCGGGAGACCCAATGGCAGCAATCTTTTTAGATGGTGAAAAAGCATTTGAAAGGGTCTCCTGGAGTTATTTGTGGGGCATCTTGCAGAGAATGAACTTTGGGTCCAATGCCATTCAAGTTATTAAGGCATTATATATTACCCCCACGGCCAGGGAATCTATCAATAGGGGACTGACGGAATCGATTAAAATCATGCGGGGGACCCGTCAAGGTTGTCCCTGTTCCCCATTGCTCTTCGCCATCTATATTGATCCTTTTATTAAAAAACTAGAAGCCAACCAGGCTATACCATCTGTGAGCAGATTCGGCCTAGATTCTAAAATCATTGCTTATGCCGATGATCTGGCCTTGGTTACACCGGACCCAAAGAATGCCATCCCTGTAATCGAAACTGAGGCTCATTTATTTGGCTCCTTATCTGGTTGTAAATTAAATAAGGGAAAAACTCAAATTATAATCAACAGTAAGGTCATCTGGGAGGATGAAAGGGTAGTGGCTAAAGCCAAATATCTGGGCATTAACATCTCAGCCATTATTGACCTTATAGTAAGCCACAACACCGACCCTCTCATTGCTGACTCAAGGAAAGCCCTGAATCGCCTTAACAATTTACATCTTTCCATCGTTGGGAGTTGCAATTTGCTAAAAATGATTTTCTTCCCAAAAATATTATATCTTTTCAGGGCTATAGCCTTAGAGTTTATTAAGCAGACTCTCACAAATTTTGAAAGGTTATTTTCCCAATTTGTATGGGCATTCTCTCAACCCAGAAGGGCATTTAAATTCTTGTCGCTACCTCAGGATAGAAGGGGTGTGGGGGCCCTCCCCAACTTAAAACTCTATTATTGGGCTACAGTCCTACACACGTGCCCTATATTATTACAAGATTTCCCCCCTTTGCCAACTATTGGCTTGCCCTCACCTTTTGAACTCTTGCTCGGACCCGATACTTGGGGCTGCCTGTGGCGCAGCTAGAATTGGGTTACTGGAAAAGGGCGAAATTTAAGTCTCTTCTAGGGGTATTTAAGGTTTTTTCAGCCATACACAAGTTTTTTGGTATAGGTAGACTAAACCTTTACACCCCTATTAGAAATAATTCTAATCTCCTGGATATTTTTAGCTCATTTAGGGCCAGATGTAGGTAAAAAAAAATTCCGACTCCTAAATACCGACTCATACCGAATCGGTATTTCAGAATCGGAAACCATGATGTAGGTAAAAAATCGGTAAAATTTACCGATTCGGTATCACTCGGAATTCAAAATCGGTATTTACCGATTTGGTATTTTCCGAATCGGTAAATACCGATTCGGTAAATCCCATTCATTCCTATGGTCCTCCTGGGCCATAGGAATGAATGGGTTTTACCGAATCGGTATTTACCGATTCGGAAAATACCGAATCGGTAAATACCGATTCGGAAATTTGAAAATAACAAACATGTGAGCCTGTGACCCAATCAGGAACACTCACCACACCCCACAACATAGGTACAGAGGAACCAACCAATCAGAATCAAGCACCCCTCCCCAGTACCTGGGAGTGGCCACACCCAGGCAGGTGAAGCCCAACTGAACTGTTTGGAGGGCAGGAGGAAAGATAGAGGAGCAGGCTTCCCTAAGCATACCTGAGCAGCATCATGGAGACCCAGGATGGCCAGAAGGATGCAGCAGAGCGCAGGAGAAAAATCTAATTCAGCCCTGCAGAACTGCAGGTGCTGGTTGAGGAGGTGGTGAAACACCACAGCAAAATTGTTGGAAAACAGTCTCTGCATGTTCCGGAGTCTGTGAAACACACTACCTGGCTTGACATCCAAGCCACGGTCAATGCCATTGGGGTCACCCACAGGGAAATAGATGACCTCAAAAAAAGGTGCTATGATCTGCGTATCATTACGAAGAAAAAAATAGCTGCACACAGAAAAGAAGCTGCGGCAACAGGTGGGGGAAGACAGAGCACCAAGCCTCACAGACCTTGAGGAGCTTGTGGAATCCACCCTGGAGCCGGAAAGCATCCATCTCATTGGGGACGCAGACAGCTCTGCCAGAGCTGCAAAGAAACAAGGTAAGAATCATGGCCAATAATCCCTACCCATTTCCCATTCCCCACTGTGTGTGCCTGCATCACACTCAAGAACAGGTTTAACTAATGTGCAGCAATGCATCACGGGAGACGTAGTCATAGGTAGATACATCAATGCAGTCACCATAGAATACAGCAAAGCATGCGACACACTACTTCCAGAAGCAGATGAGGACCAGGCAAATGTGTGATAGTAATGTGATTTAATCATGACACACAGGTGAACTACTCCACTGACACAATGTCCATGTCTGTCCACAGCAGAGTCATCGCGCAGCACAACACAGGAGAGGGAGGAGAGGGCACTGACAACAGAGAGGAGGGAGAAGAGAAGAGAAGGAGCAGGTCCCAGCACAGTTCAGCAAAGGAAAACCACAGCGCAGGCAGCCAAGACACCTGAGCGAACAAGCACACCACAGCCTCAGTCACCTCTGTTGTTTGGGGCTCAAGACTCAGAAGCAGCAGCACTTTCCCCCACACCAACATCACCGTCACCTGTGCAGGGAAGGGCAAGGCGGCTTGATGTGCCCCCTCTCCGGATTCTCGAATTATCAGAGGAGGAAGATCAGGAGGGTGACATGCCAAACAATCCACCTGTGTCAGACAACGCTGTGCAGCAGCCCACTCCAAGGGCTGTGCGGGCCAGTGTCCGAGGCCGAAGGGCACGGGAGAGAGGTGAAGGCCAGGATGTTGAGGGGGTCTTCTTCGGTCTGGAGGCCACCATGGTGAAGGTACAGCGCCTGCAGGCAAAGGATATGATGGCAGTTCACAGGCAGATGCGCAGTATGAACAACAAGATGGCAAACATCGACCAGGGCATAGGGAACAATTCGGACAGCATGCAGTCGCTGGCAAATGGGATGACAGACATGACCCAGTGCATGACTGTCCTGTGCGACAAATTAGATAGGGACCACTTAGAGAGGCGCAGGGATCGTCTGGGTATGCGGCAACAGACCAAATCATTGAACCGCTTTGCCACTGCAACCTTCCTGCTGTGCCGACGTTCTGTTGCTATGCAGGATGCAATTGTGCACTGTTGCACCGATTTGTCTAGGGGGATGGGTAGAGTCACCTCTGCCATGGAGCTGATGCTCACGCAACAGGCAGCCACTGCTGGAGACACAGGTGTGGGGGAAACGGATGAGTCCACCAGCAGGAGTGTCTCGAGCACTCCTGTTCCTGAAATGCGTAGGGGGAGCAGGCGACAATCTGCAGAGCCAGGCACCACCGAAAGCCTTGCCACCCAGCCTCGTCCATCCCGCACTGTACTGCGTGGACGCAAATGTTAAAATGCCCTCCACCCACAGGACAGGTCACGGTGGGGTTAACTGTGACCACCCAGTCATGATAATTGACATTGTAATACCATGGTGTGGTATGATTTGAATGCCGTAGTGACAATTAAACTACGTACTTCATATAGTAAGCCTGTCTGTGTCTCATTACTTACTTAGAAATATTGGCGTGTGATCTCTGCCCATCTCAGTCTCCCATCTGTTGCTGGTGCTGCTCCTGTTGCATAGGGCTCTGCCTGTTCTGTGTCGTCATCAATGTCCTCATGATGTGTAACCTCCACCTCTGTGCCTTCCTTGGTGGCAAGATTGTGCAACATGGCACAGGTCGCTATTATTTTGCAGCACAAGATTGTAGTATACTGGCGTGCACCTCCGCTCTTGTGGAGGCAGCGGAACCTGCTCTTGAGGAGTCCAAATGTGCGTTCCACAACCTTGCGAGTAGATCTGTGAGCCACATTGTAACGCCTCTCACTCCTGGTAGATGGATTGAGGTAGGGGTGAGCACAAAGGACCGGAGGGCATATGCGCTATCGCCTAGGTGGAAAAGAGAATGCCATTAGTTACATACTTATGATACATTCATCTGCTATCACTGTCAGGGTGTGTCAAAGTCATTTACCTAGCAGGTATCCGTCCCCAAATTCTCCAGCGACTAGGCGTGTGTAAATCTCACTGTTCTGTAATATGTACGAGTCATGGGTACTCCCAGGGAATTTAGCCACAATGTCTGTAATGATGTTGCCAGCGTTGCATATCACCTGCACATTGATGGAGTGCGTTGACTTCCGGTTCCTGTATATGTGTTCTGTGGCTGCAGGTGGGCAGAGTGGGATGTGGGTGCCATCTATGCAGCCTATCACGTGTGGGAAGTGTGCCAGTTGATATAAATCTGTCTTGGTCTTTACAAGTTCCGCAGGTGTGTCAGGGAAACAAATATAATGATGCATCCTCTGCATCATGGCCTCAAGGAACTCCCTAAAAAAACGGGACTGGCAGCTCTGGGACACACCACCTACTGCAGCAATCGCACTTTGGTAACTCCCAGAGGCAAGCAGGTGTAGGCTACACAGCACCTGCACATGGGGTGGGATGGCGTGCGCCCTTGGTTTTGGGTGCTCCAGGAGTGGGTGCAGGTCCCTGATCAGGTCCAGGATGGTTTGGGGGTGTAGCCTGTACCTTTGCAGTATCTCTGGCGCAGTCAGTTGGAAGAGTGTTATCCTATGCCTGTACACTTGCTCCTCCCTTATCCATTCCCTCTCTCCAGCTGCCTGTAGCCGTAGCGGCCTGGCTATGATGTAGAAAGCCGCCATTCTGGTTACACTGTTGCATTTTGGGGCCTTATTTTATAGCCTGCACCTGGTTACCACCTGCTTTCAATCCATGGTAAATACCGACTCTTAAATACAGAATTTCATTGAATTCTGTATTTTTTCGGTTTCCTACATCTCCATTGGCATTTTTTACCATTTCTTATTTACCGATTCGGTAAATAAGAATTTGGTAACTGAGGATTCGGTATATTGCGAATCGGGAAAATACCGACTCATATTTTCCGAATCGGTAACATTTTTACTCCTACATCTCATTTTCTACATACCGGTCTATAACGGTCGAAATTACCGATTTTCGGCCTACCTACATCTGGCCCTATATCTCCAAAATTGGATAGAAAAAGGTGTAAACTAGGAGACCTTTGCTCAGCTGACGAGATTCTGGCGTTCGAAGATCTTCAATCCCTAAATAATCTAGAAAAGAGGGAATCTTTTAAGTTCTTAGCTGTTAAATCTTTCTTTTTACGAAAGACTGGGGGCCCGTCAGGTTTCACCAAGTGTAATCTTATAGAGAAGCTTTGTGGAGATTCGATACCTCGTATTGGAGTTATCTATAATATATTTAAAAACTTGATGCCTGATGATCTGCTTTTAACATCCACTAAGTGGCAACAGAAATTAGACATCACTAATAATGCTTTCTTACTTGCAGTTGAATTCACACAAAGCGATTTGCTATCTTCTAACCTTCAGGCACAGTTTTATAAGACTTTTTATTTTATATTACACTCCTAGTAAGATTGTAAAATGGGGCTCAGGTAAAGGAACATACTGTCCTCGCTGCTCTGAGTTTAAAGCTGACTCAATCCATGTGTTTGCCATTAGTTAAACTAGAACCATTAATAAACAAAATCCAACACTTTTTGGGACAGGTGCTATTTTATAATCTGGTGCTGGTTCCCTCTACGATAATGTTGGGTTTAGCGGATTCGATTGATCGAAGAAAGGGAGAAGCACTAATATTCATCACTATGGCTGTTCTTAGGTTATGCATAGCTTCTTCCCGGTTTGGATCCTGACCCCCAATCTTTACACATTGGCTAGCTCATTTTTACTCAATTCATTCATTAGAGAAGGCAATATATGCAAAAAAGGGACTCAGAACTTAAAAAAGGGACTAGTAATCTGGGGTCCCCTTTCTCACTGGTTAATCCACCAAGGATAAATGTGGGATAGCCCACAGAACAAGTCATCGCTCCCTACATATATGTATATGTCAATTTTTTTTAGCTTAGTATGTTTTTTTTCTGTGAAACTCGATAAAATATCTATCCTGCAGTGACGCCCTACTTTGTTACTATGGTACTGTTGCAGTGGTCACTTTATTGATTTTTTCTATTTAAAGTTGTGAAAATTAATTTTCTCTTTCTGTCTTAAAATTATTGTTGCTGTGGGATAAAAACTTCCAAAACGGACTTTTGCTTGATGTAATGCTCAATGGGATATTTGTGATAACGTAGTATTTTGTTACTATTTTGCTTCCTCAGAAACGGCCTTCTATATTTATATCTATATATATTGTCTACCTCTTCATGTATTGCATTCGTTTTTTTCACAGCAATTGAAAAATAAAAATAAAATTTTAAAAAGGACGTAGAGGGGTGGAAGAGGCAGTGAGCAACATAAGGTAAAGAGAGAAATGTGAAATAGTCAGAGAGAAAGCCTCACAGATATAGAAGTGAAATGGGAGGCTGTAGGTAGGGAAAAATGTATTGAAGGATAGCTAACGCTTTGGAGTATGGAAGAGAGGTAAAGATCAGGTCAAAGAAGAGTGACAGGTAAAAAGAAAGTGGTGTGTAGATAGAGGTGAAGGAGAGAAAAACCGATGAGGTAAAGAAAGAAATATTTATTTATTTATTTATTTATTTAAGTAGCTTATACAGCGCGCAGCTACCCCCAGAGGGGTGTCCCAGCGCTAAAACAGAAACTCAGGAAAGAAGGAGAGAATCAAGCTGATTGCAAGACTGGAGTCATAATCGGGAGAACAGCCATGTTTTTAATTTACTACGGAAGATGGATTCAGATGGGCAGAACCTGAGGTCGAGTGGGAGGCAGTTCCATAGTTTAGCAGTAATTACGCTGAACCCTCTGCCGCCCATTCTGGAACATCGAAAGCGAGGAGCAATCAAGAGGCGTAAGTTGTTAGATCTCAGTGATCTGACAGATTGAGATATTGCCACTCGCTTTTTCAGGTATCCAGGCCCAATGCCGTTGATAGCTCGAAAGGCGAGGGTGAGGATCTTAAATTGAATGCGGCTTGCAATGGGGAGCCAGTGGAGCTTTTTGCAGTAGGAGGCAACCGACTGACGGTAGGGGATATTTCTGATCAGTCTGGCTGCCGCATTCTGAACGATCTGAAGACGATCGATCAGATATTGAGGGGCACCGGCATATAAGCTGTTGGCGTAGTCTATATGAGATGTGATGAGGGCCTGAGTGATCGTTCTGCGGGCGTCCAAGGGAAGGTAAGGAAAGATCTTTTTAATCATGCGAAGCTTCGCGAAGCAGGCAGAGGTGACCTTGTTGATTTGCGCTTTGCAAGAAAGTGAGTCATCGAATTAAAAGCCCAGGTTACGTGCTGATTGAACAGGGGTAGGCGCAGGGTTAAGTACTGTGGGCCACCACAGGCTGGGGGATATTGGAGTTTTCTGGTTAAAAAACAGGACTTCTGTCTTGTCAGCATTAAGTCTAAGGTGGTTGTTGGTTATCCTGGCACAGATGTTGTCCAGACATTGGCGGAAGTTGGCAAAGGTGGAGTCTGAGTGGTCTCTAAAAGAGAATATCAGCTGAGTATCATCAGCGTAAGAGACCACGCTGACTCCACAAGACTCCACCACTGCGGCCAAGGGTGCGAGATAAACGTTAAAAAACAGAGGGCTCAGGGCAGAGCCCTGCGGGACACCACACAGCAGGGGTTTACCCTCTGATTTGAAAGGCTTGAGCGCCACCTTCTGAGTTCTGCCAGTGAGGAAGGACTCAATCCAGGCGAGAGCGGAGCCACCGATTCCGACCTGCTTTAGGCTGTTTAATAGGATTTTATGTGAGACCGTATCAAAAGCGGCGGATAGGTCGAGGAGGACCAGCATGGCCTCCTCGCCCCTATCCACACACTCACGGATAGTCTCATCCACTTCCAAGAGAGCAGTCTCAGTGCTGAAACCTGCTCTAAAGCCGGATTGGGAGTCGTGTAGTAAAGAGTTATTTTCCAGATATTCTGTTAGTTGCAGCTGCACGGCCTTTTCCAGAATTTTTGTGGGTTTGGGGAGGAGGGAGATGGGGCGATAGTTGGAAAATTTTGTAGGATCGGCATCAGGCTTTTTCAGAATGGGGACCAGCAGAGCTTCCTTCCACGTATTAGGAAAGATGCCATGATGGAGGGAGGCATTCCAGATAGAAAGAAAAGGGCTAGCCAGTGAGGGGGCCAGGTCACCCATGGTCTTGGCAGGAATTGAGTCGGAAGGCGAACCAGATCTGCACTGGGTGAATAGCCTGAGTGCGGTCTCAAGAGTCAGCTCGTTATAAGACTGTAAGGAGGCAGATTCCGGGGCCATCACAGGGGGGACCAGGGGAGATTCCATAGTAGGAAACGAAGTTCTAATTTTATCAATTTTTTCAAGGAAATAGTCAGACAGTCCATCGCATAGTGCCTGGCTAGAGGGGTTCTGCGCGGCCCTGGCGGGGGGATTTACAAATTCTTTGACAATATTAAAAAGGGTTTTAGAGGAGTTCTTAGCGTTGGAGATTTGTAATGAGAAGAAGTCTCTCATGGTAGCTTTTTTTTGTTTAAGAAATTTTTTCAGAGCGGTTTTGTAAATTGCTTCGGATTCAGGGTCATAGTTCTGCCGCCACTTGCGTTCAAGTAATTTGCAGCGGCTTTTTTCCTCACGGAGGGTTGGAGAGAACCAAGGGGCAGAGGGGCGTGTTCTAGCAGAGGTGATAGGTTTGAGAGGGGCGATGGAATCCATGGCAAGGAGCAGTGCGGAATTGAGTCTGGACACATTTTCATCAATGTCACTAGACAGAGGGTCCGGCTGATAGTTGAATAAAGGGTCTAAGGTTGCACAGGTAACTTTATGCCACTTTCTTCCCAGCTCTTTCCTGAGGACAGTAGAGGTGGGTCTCGAACTTAGCTCTAGGTCAAAAGGGACAAGATGGTGATCAGACCAGGTGAGAGGAAGGGAAGGAAAGACTGTGATATTCGAGAAATTAGCAAAGATAAGGTCAAGTGTATGCCCAGCAGTGTGTGTAGGGCCCTTGACTAACTGAGGCAAGTTCAGGCTCTGCATCGTTTCTAGCAAGTTGTTAGCTTTCGAGCAGAGAGAGTTGTCCACGTGGAGGTTGAAATCTCCAAGCAGCAGAAAATGTTGGTGCTTGAGGGAGAGATCAGCCATCAGGTGGGTAAATGCCGTTAGAGAGAGAGACGAGGCAGTAGGAGGGTTATAGACTAAAGTACCCGCCAATACTACTGCCGCGGTATCCGAGATAGTGAAGTACATAGCTTCAATCATCCCGATATTCGTCAGTTTGGTGATAGACAGATTTGGAGTTGGGATTTTAGGATAATGGCAAGGCCGCCTCCTAATTTGCCCCCTTCGCGATTGATGCCCTTTAAGAGATAGCCCGGAGGGGTAGCAAGGTGGATATCGGGGGTAGAGGTATCTCTAAGCCAGGACTCTGTGAGAAACAGGATATCCCAGGCGTCCGAAACTATAGACGTCCAGATTTCGTTGGAATGGCGGGGCAAGGAACGGCAGTTAATCAGACCTGCTTTCAGCGTCAGAGGGTGGGACAGGCGTTTCGCAGGCTGAGGCAGGAAGAGGGGCGAAGGCTCCAAGGCGGGAGGGTAAAATTACATTGAAGGCAGTGGAAAGGGGCATCCTCCAGGTGACAGGGACTACAACGTGTAGTGGACAGGCAAGTTGTGGGTTTTAGAAGGAGGAGCTGGCATCTGGTCCAGCAAGTACGACCAGAAACAGCCCGACAGCCAGGGGGATTGGCCCTAGGCACGGGCCAGGCGCGGACCTCAATATGAGGTTGATATAGTGAGACAGAAGGCAAATTAGAAAGAGTTGTGAGGCAGAAAAAGGTAGAAAAAGATGTACAAAGAGAGAGAGGGAAGTTGAAATGGAGAGGGGTTTACAGACAGAGATGACAGAGAGAAAAAAGGTATAGAAGAGAAAATAGGTGTATAAAGAAAGAGGGTGTGGCCTAACGGCTAGGGTGGTCGACCTCAAATCTGGGGAACTGTGTTCAAGTTCGAGTCTCGGCAACTTTGCTCAACAGGCTTTGATTCTGGGCAAATCACTTAATCTCCCTGTGCCTAACAAAAATTAATGTGTCCTTATGTAATGCATCTGGTGCTCATGTAAAGTGTTCTGATACCTTTGGGTCAAGTTTGCGCTATATAAAACCCTGGAAAGAAAAAGATAGTGAGAAACTAAGGTAGTGAAAAATGTGAGAAGGTGAGAAAAGAGGCAAAAGGAGACTCAAAAGGTGGCAAGTTGAGGTTGGAAAATGAATAATGAGCTAAATTGAGAGGTTAGATGGTGAGAAAGGTTCTTTTGGAAGAGATTATGGGTCAAGAGCAATGTGAAGTACAGAAATAAGGTAGAGAGAGTAGTTAGAGCTAAGTGAGAGAGATAGAGAGTTGAGCTAGAGAGATCAGATTTCAGAGTAAGCTGATGTAGATGGACTAGAGATAACGTAGATTAAGGAGAGTTGGGAGAGGTAGAGATGCAAAGGTGGCTACACAGTGGTAGGGAGAGGTTTTGAGCGTAGTATAGAGATATGTTTATTGAAAGAAATGTAAGGTAGACAGACAAGTGAAGTAGAGTTTATAGATAGAGAGATACGAGAGGTAAATGGAGAAGTAGAGGGAGAGAGGTAAAAAGAAGGATGAGAAAGGAGAAGGGTTGAGGTGAAGTAGAGAGAGGGACTTGAGATGGAAAAAGGGTTATAGAAAGAGGTGACAGTTATCACAGGCACAAATATTGAAGCAAGTTACAGAAAATAGAATACACCTAGTGATCAGTGACATAAAGAAAGATGAGCTACAACAAGATAAAGAGATAAAGAGTTAAAGAGATGTAGAAAAGAAAAGGTAGGCCAAAAGAGAGGGGAGAGGTAGAGGGGGGAAGATTATGTTAGAGGGAGTCTGTGAAAGAATTCTTCATACAAGTCAAAATACAAAGTGAAAAAATGAATGCTTGAATTAATCACCACTTGTGCCGCAAGCCAGACTTTCCTTTTTTGCCCACTATGCCACTCAAGAAAGAGGCCCATCATAAGCAAATCAGCCTTTGTCCTGCTCCAATAGTCCACCCTGAATTGTGTTGAAAAGACACTACTCCACATGTCCGGTAAGATAAGTATTTATTGGGAATAAAGGTTCCACATTAGAAGCGGCACAGCGTGCACAAAAACATCCTATCTCAACTGACTACTACACACCGTCCCACCAAGAACCGCCATGCCAACCACCATTCCAAGTTCTACTCCCCCAACATTATATTCCCATTCCATGTTCTATCCCCCCAACATAACAATACAATACCAATCAGCTTCTGCCTTTAGACAACACCAAAAATAAATACATACAATTAAAAATTTGCACTTACAATCCATCAGAATGTCACTATTCGCCAAGGGCTACAGGATGCAACTATGCCCAGGGACAATTATCCCAACTGGTAATCCCCTAGATGAACGGGAAGTCTCCTCATCCTTGACCCCGTCGTATTCCGAGATCACTCCCAGCTCTCCATGCCTTCCACTCACATCACAACCACCACCTTCTACCGCACCCCCCTTTCTCCATGAATCGACCACAAAATCCTTTGCCAACGTATAACCATTTTCCTCACCCGGCTCACCATCCCCCCTTTACACAACGTGACACCACCATCCTTAACAATGCACAAACTCACTTGACGTAGATTCAACCATCTACCATCCTCCAACTCCACTACCCATCACGCTCCTCACCGTCAATGGTTCTGACCAAAATGCAGCACCCTACACTACACATCTGGGGTTTTTCATGCATGCAAATTGACCCTCCTTAACCACAGGCCACCTCTTTTTAGACGTTTGTTTCTGTACAGTACAATCATGTAGCTTCTCTACCCTAATAATTAGATCACTCCTTATTCTCCCATTCCTTCTCAGTAATTATCAAGGAACCAATTTTGTAGACAGTTTCCTTCCTGTCAACAATTTGAATGGTGTTTCCCCTGTCACTGAATGCAGGGTAACCCTATAGGATAACAGTCTATCCTGAAAATCCCCTTTCCACGGTAACCCAGTAACAAGAGCCAACTGGATGGTTTAATTTACAACCCTATTAAACCGCTCAACCTGACCATTGCTTTCTGAAAGCGCTGTTCTCACATGTTTGATTATAGATTCCGTCAAGAATCTCTGCATTTTAGTGGAGGTCAACTGCACCCCATTATCCAATACCAACACCTCCGGTACACGTTCACACAAAAATACATCCTCCAGGAATACAATCACAACATCTGCCGTCACATTCTCTACCATCCTTACTTCCGGCCATTTCGAGTAATAATCCACTAGTATGATAGCATACATTTCCTTAGATGAAAAGGTAGAAAAAGGACCCATAAAATCAACAGCCAGTTTCTGCTACAGACCCTCAGGCAGTGCCACTCTCGTCATAGGTACATTCAAAGATTTAACCACCTTGTCTCTTGAGCTGCAAGACTTGCAATTCCTAACCCAGTGATCCACCATGGTATCCAATCCAGACCACCAAAAATGTTCCTTGATTCTTCTTTTAGTAATCAACATACCCTCATGCCCTTTAATGACCAATGCTTACAATACACTCCCATACCCCAATAGGAGGTACAATTCCGGCCCCTCTCAATAATACCCCCTTGGATACTGATAGCTCATCCTTCACCTTCCAAAATGCGCTACACTCTCGTTGTAACTGTCCTTCTCTTAGCCAACCACTCACCACATACCTTCCCACAGCCTCTAAAATCACATATGTTTCCACAAACTTTCAGTCGGTAACTGTTCACTTTCTTTAACCTCATCTCCACCACTCACCACATCCTCATAGGTAAATGCTACCTCACCCTCCATCATTCCTGGTTCAACCATAACATTGATGCTAGCCTAGCCAATATTGGTGTCAAGTTCTTCCCTCCTTCCGGGTTCAAAATATTTACCAACAGTTTGTGATCAGTGCAAATTTTAAATTTCTTTCCCCAAACATACACGCAGAATCGTTCGGCTGGCCACACAGCTGCAAGAAATTCTTTTTCAATGACTGAATCATTCCGTTTGGATTGCGATAGAGTGCGAGAAGCATATGCCACAATCCATGAAGCATTTGTACTTTTCTGTGAAAAAATAGTCCCATTACCATATCCACTTGCATTCACTGATAACATACACTTACTCCACTTTTTCGAATGACTTTAAACATGGTGCCACAGATATCTTTCTTAATCGCATCAAAACACTGTCTGCTCCCCCGACCAAACAATTTTTGCATTTGTTTCAATCATTTCTGTAAAGGTTCTACTCTAGATAAATAGTGCCCCACAAATCTCGAATAAACTTCAGTGAGACTCCAAAACGACATTAACTGCTCCTTGTTCATGGGCTCTGGTGCAGCCACAATAGCTTCTACATGATTAATTGTTGGTTGAATCCAATCATTCGAGATTACATGACCCAGATATTCCACTTGTTGCCTACCAAACTCACACTTGACTTTTTTCACAGAAAGCCCATTTTCTCTGAGCGCCAGCAAGACCTTATGTAATACTTCATTTTCGGAACACTTGTCTTTACCAAAAATTAAAATATCGTCCTAGAACACTTTGGCTCCATGTATTCCACTGAGAATTCTGGTAATTTCTCTTTGAAAACCCCTGATGCACTTGCTAGTCCAAATGTAATCCTGCAGTACTGGTACAATCCTTCAGTTGTAATAAAAGCTGTACAATGTCTAGGGTCGCACTGGCTAGGTCAATTTTTAAAACCAAGTAGCACTTCCTATTGATGAAGTAAGTTCTTGCAAATTCAGTAAGCGGTACGTATCGACCAATATCACCTCATTTAAACACCTTAAGTCCACACATAGGTGTAAATCCCCATTAGCCTTAAGCTAAATTACAACCTGTGAAACCCAATCAGAGCTTTCTACTCGCTCAATTATCCCCTTAACACATAAATCCCGCAAAATCCCTTTCAACTTCCTCAGGTAATTCACTGGCACATTTCTTAACTTCTGTCTAACAGGTATAGCCAAGTGGATTTCTGTGCATTCAGTTGGATTTTCACGCTTCCAGTGCGTTGAAGCCTCACGCTGATACGCACAGCTGGTACACTATCATTTCATTTGTAAAAAGCTATGTGTATTAAAGTTTTATCATCAGTGTACCATTGATTGTTTTAACTAATAAGGTAGTAGTATTGTAGGTGTTGTGTTTGAAGTCTTAGTGTTTTTTTCTCTTTTTTCGCCATTTGTTATAGGTTTACAAGACGGGGAGTATTCAGCCTCCCCATTCTTCTTTGCGGAACCAGGAGAGACACTTGTACCATGGGATCTATGGTTACATTTATTTGAAGCATATGTAGAGGTTCTAGAAGAGGACAAGTGTTCTGTGGAAAGACTCTGAGGACACCTATCATTGCTGAAAACACGAATAGGCGGCGCTGGAGTTCCATGTCATGTACTGGGAGGTGTGCGAGCCATTCAGTACTTGTTCTGGGTGCCGAACTGAAGACGCTCGACCCATCATCGAGTGGGGCTGAAGAGTAGAGAGCCTCAAGGCATGCAGTGCTTTCATTCCAAATCTGTGAGTTCTCTTGTTTTGCTGCTGTGGGTCCTTCGACTTGGCTGAGCACTAGGCAGTGTTACGATCCTGTTGTAATAATGAAAGGTTTTTACCACAGATGTCCCAAAGCTTCACCTTACTGTTTATCCCCGCTCCAAGAACACCACCCAGACACTCAGGGGAATGAAGGTGAGCAGTCCAAGGCCCACTCAGCCAGGTGGTGAGTGTTTGAAACTTAAAACTGAGTGAAACATTCTAAAAGCCAATACATCTTGTGTCCAGCAAGTGCTTCAACTTAAAAGATAAAAAGTACTGTACTTATTTTACTTTCAACACGTAGCACAATAATATGCATACACATCAGAGGACATCAGTATGGTAAATAGTCTTCCAGGGAGTAACAACTGTGCAAGGGACCCTGTTGATGCTGACTGAGGATATGCCCATTGGCAAAGTAGAGACAATAAGTAGCAAGGTAGGACACAAACTACCATCCGAGTGATTAAAAGTGCTTTCAGTTAATTCTGTTTTCAGTGTAAATAAGAGGTATTTTAAACAGCAAAGTGTAAATCATGTAACACTCCTTATAAAATAATGGAATAAACAATGTATCATAGAGCAAGTGTGAATACTATAAATACTATCTAAATGATTAACATGGATGATAAAGGCAAGGAAAAGGAAAAGGTAAAAGGAAAATGCAGGCATTGAGATAATAATAAAATAAAAAGAATGATATCCTGAGGCGAATAAAAAGATGAAGGTCTTAACTCGCCCAGAAGCTGATGCACCTTTTTCTCAAGGATCCAACCCCCCAGCAAAACAATCCTCCAATGCATCCACCTGAAGCATGCAGTCTATAATCTGTCACTAATCATCATTACCTCTACACTGTATTGGTATTAAGTATTTTTACTTTGACCAATGACTTCCTCTATGCTCTATTGTATGTTTTCCTTTTGGTCTTTGCATAACCTCTAAGGCACTCTGATAACTTCGGGTCTAGATAGCGCTATATAAAACTCAAAAGTAAATAAAAAAATATATAACAGCAGTAACAAATGTAAATTATACATGAAATACTTATAACAAGGAAATAGAAGTCTTAGGGTTGCCGAGCAATGTGAGACTGTACAGAATTGTCAAGAAAAATTGTTATTAGTGATCACATCAGGACATATAGGATATACAAATGCTCTGTCTAATCTATGCAGACAGCATACCACCATTCCTTAAATAACTGATTAAAATCCTTCCAGTGTTTTATAGCTTGTTGGAATGCAATTGCTATTAAACTAGCAAGTATGGGACTTTCCATGGAAGTATCTTCGCAGTCAACAGACACAGTGCCTAAAATATTCTTATAAAATTAAAGGGTATATATGAGTAGATAGAAGAGAGAATGATTCTTGGACAAAACCTTTTGCCAAACTCTTGAACAAGATGGCATTAAAAAAGTAAATGTGATATATCAGCAAATTGGGTATTTCATTACCAACATGAATGAAAAATATCCTAGCTATTGTAGCGGAAAGTTTCCATTTTATTCAGGACTAGGAGGCAAGGATTATGCTTTACTCCAGTATTGGAACTTTCATAGATCCCCATAACTTTCATAGATTCCCATAGCTTGTATCATTCCCCGTCATCGGAATGGAAGCCTCGGTAAATAAAAAATAACATAGCAGTAGGTACAAAAGAGAAAGAAAGACCTAGGCCTCATCTCATTTTGTAACATATCCACCTCTTTTTGCAAAATAGACCAAAAACATACAACCACCAATCAGATTAGCCTCACCCCATAGAACCTTCCTGAGAGAGCCTCCGAGCCTCAGATTTTCTACCGCACATTGTGCTAAGGGAGTCTCCACAGAACTCTGCTTAGATTTCTCTAAAACTTTTGGATTTTAACTTTATTCTCTTCAGGATGTCAGATAAGGAAAAGAAAGCTTTGTTTAAGGTCTGTGCGACTTGTTCTAAAAAAAAGCTTTATATTGAAGACAATCATAAAGACTGCATTTATTGCTTGTACCCTGATCACAGGGCCACTGATTGTATGATCTGCAGGACCTTCTCTACCAAGACTCTGAGAGACAGGGAAAGACGTCTTTTGACCTGGTTACAGAAGATGAAGTCACGTAAGGAAGTAATTTCTAGTGACAGATTCTTCCTCAGCTACGTCTTCAAGGAGGTCTAAAAAGAGGGGTAGGTCTTCCCCTTCAACGTCAACTGAACCTCCTGCTAAGGCCTTACAAAAGACCTCTGATAGGTCTGACAGGCCCAGTCCCAGTCCCAAAAAATCATCTCACCGAGGTGTAAAGGAGAGGGAGGTACTTGCTCCTGAGGTACTTTCTACTCAGAAGGTGAGTCATGGACCTTCTATTGCCTCTCCACCATCTGAAAAGGCAAAACTGTTCAAGAAACCAGCATCTGTACCTCGGGAGGGAAAATCTGAGAGGAAAATCCGTCCGTCGACGTCAACCGCATCAGGTACGTCGACAACGGCATCTAAAAGTCACCAGGCGTCGATTCCAGCTCCGCCCGTCGTCGAGAGCTTTGCCGACGACAACTTCGCCGATGACTTTGTCGACGCTACAGGTACCTGTTACAGTGTCTTCGACGATGTTGACTACGTCGACGATGATGACGCCGACAATGGCTTCGATGGCAGACGATGTCGAAGACAACAGCTAAGATGGTACTGACGTCGAGCTCGTCGACGATAGCGTCGACGATCAGCCCTTTGTCGTCGACGATCCTTTCTCCGTCGACGATTCCTTCGACGATACAAAAAGTCCAAATTTCTGTAAAAAGACGCCAAATCACACCGGAAATTACATCTCCGCGTAGAGTGACACCATTACCTCTGGCATTGCTTTTGGATGAGGAATATTCTGAGAATGAAGAAGGTACTTATGGGGTTGCGTACAGTCCATCCCAACTTCAAGTAAAATACCAGGGCTCTGATTCTGAAGATTATTACGAGGATCAACAACAATCGTCTTCCCCTATTAGTGACTTACAAATTATGTTGTTAAATCATAAGAGGAGATTTCCATCTCAGACCTCTGATCAACAATCAATGCAACCACCACCTCCACCTCCGGCCTCTTCTTCGGCTACAGTGGTTCAACCTCCGGAGCCGCAACCAATAGAAAGCCAACAAGACATTGTCACTGTGCAGGATGATGAAGATTCATCAGATGATGACTGGAATGTGGAAGATGTCCCAAATCCAGATAGGGAATGGGACGATTATATCATCCCTGATCCAGCTTCTCCATCACCGGATCCTATTGATTCCCCTCCAGCAGACATTGGGGGTTTCCATAATCTTATGCAGAGAGCTTCCAAGAGATTTGTCCTTCCTATTCCATTGGTGCAGTCGGAATACTTTCTTTATGGTTTTAAGGAGCCTTACAGAAAATCCATTCGATCTAACCCGATAATAGAACATGTTTGGAGTGAGGGGATAAAGGTGATGCAGTCTCCAGCTATCATCATCCCTGTTCTTCCGTGGCTGTCGAAAAATTACAAGGCTCCTGATGATAGTCCCGCTTGCCTGGTTGGTCAACCGAAGCCAGACTCTGTTATCTCTCATGCGTCCTAAAGAAAATCGAAGAATCCATCGGCGCCCCTTACTGCACCACCAGATAAGGAGGGTAGGCGCCTAGACAATGTGGGCAAGAGGTTTTCCTCTACGTCCAGCCTCCTTGTTAGAACTGCCAATGCACTGGCAATTTTGGGGCGATATGATTGCCAAATGTGGTGCGATGTATCTACATTAGTAGATCAACTGCCAGACGGTGCCAAGGCTGCCGCAAAGCAGATCCTGGAGGAGGGAGAGTGGTCTTCTTCGGAAATCATCAATTGCGCAACGGACATTGCCACGACTACTTTTTGCGCCTTGGCAGGTTCAGCTGTTCTAAGACGCAAAGCTGGCTTCGGGCTACCTGTTTTGCCCTATTTGATGGAGACATGCTTTTTGGAAAGCATGTGGATGACGCTCTACAAGACATCAAAAAAGACACAGACACAACAAGGTCCTTGGGGACATTGCAATACCGCAAAGTGCTTTTACGGGAGGGAAAGAGGGAAAGGTTTTTCTACTTACAGAGGAGGATATCAACAGCGCTACACCTCCTATTCACAATCGTATAAACCTCAGTACTCTCAACGCCAAGGCCAGTCGGCGTCTTTCTCTTGCCAGCCTTCAAGAGGACGACAGGGGCGTCAGGGGAGAGATGCCCGTAAACGCCAATAGCGGCTTCCCAGCTCTGCCTACTGTTCTTTCACCCCCTGTATCATCAGTAGGGGGCAGGATATCACAATGTCTCCACAGCTGGAAGATCATAACATCAGATCGGTGGGTCCTCAATATCATTCGGTTTGGCCACACTTTAGAGTTCCAACACCTCCCACCTTTAAGGGCCCATCGCGCCACCGAATCAAAACATCTACATCTTCTACGTCTTGAAGCTCATCAACAGCTCATCACAGGAGCAATAGAGCCAGTACCTCTATACCAATGAGGAGAAGGGTTCTATTCCAGGTTTTTCCTGGTTCGCAAGACGGAAGAAAAATGGCCGCCAATCTTAGACCTGAGGGAGCTCACACCTATCTCATAAAACTCTCGTACCGGATGGTATCTCTTCAGGATATCTTGCGTCTCCTGAATCCAGGCGATTACACTGCAACTCTACATCTCGAGGACACATACTTCCACGTTCCTATCCACCAGGCCCACAGGAGATTTTCACGCTTCACAGTAGCCAAGAGCCACTTTCAATTCAAGGTCATGCCTTTCGGGCTCAGATCCGCTCCGCAGATATTCACAAAGGTATTAGCCCCAGTTGCAGCGTTTCTCAGAAGACAATCTCTACCGGTTTTTCCCTACCTGGATGATTGGTTGATAAAGGCTCCATCTTCTCAAGCAACTACAAGGGCAGTCGACAGTTGCATTCAACTTTTCAGTCATATGGGTCTTCAACTCAACAAGGACAAGTCAGTCCTTCTTCCATCCAGGTCGGCCAAGTTTCTAGGGTCCTTTCTGGATACGACTTGCTGCAAAGCCTTCCCATCAGAGGAAAGACAGAAAAAGCTTATTCTTTCTGCCCGTCAATTGCAAAGAAATCGATCTCTGTTGGTCCTTCTATACAAATCTCTCCTAGGATGGATGTCATCCTGCATACCCTTAATTCCGCATTGCATCTTCCAGGTACCCTCAACACAACTGCAGATACATTGAGTCGTCTGAATTCGGTCTGTCACGAGTGGGAACTGGATCAGGACACTCTCTACAGTGTTTACGCACGTTGGGGCACTCCGTACATAGACCTGTTTGCTACCCCAGACAACAGGAAATGCCGGTTTTATGCAAGCAGGGATCGCCATCAAGGGTCATTGGGGGAATGCTCTTTCGATGGCCTGGTCAGGCGCATTTGTTTCTGGCTTTCCGCCAATTCTCCTGCTTCGAAGATTACTCAGAAAACTCAAGACGGAACCCTGCACAATGATTTTAATAGCATGGGCGTGGCCACTCCAGTTCTGGTTCACAGAGCTTCTCCTGCTCTCTCAAGATCAGCCGATTCACTTGCGTCCCATTCCTTCTCTATTGACGATGTCCCAGGGCCAAGTGGTGCATCCGGATCCGAGCTCACTTCAGTTGACAGCGTGGCTCCTGAGCACGGAGAGTTCCAGAGTTTAAATATTTCTCAAGAGTGTAAAGAGGTTTTTAGCTCAAGCCCGTGCACCAAGTACGAATAAGACTTATCGCTCAAAATGGAAACATTTCTGTTAGTGGTGCCATCAAGAAAACCTTCATCCGTTCTCTTCTGCTCCTCATAAAATATTGCCCTACATTCTATCTCTGGCCCAGTCAGGTCTTGCACATTCCTCCATCAAGGTATACCTGGCGGTCAAATCCAGATTCAGACGGACAGCCTCTGGCCCTTCCCTCTGGTCTTCAAGGATTGTCAAACAATTCCTGAAAGGACTCTTTAGGGTTTTCCCTCCAGTTCGGCCTCCTCCTCCAATGTGGCAACTCAACTTGGTTCTAGCTCATCTCATGAGGCCTCCATTTGAGCCTATTCATAGAGCGGATCTTACATTTCTGTCATGGAAGGTGGCCCTCTGTAGTAAATGTCCTCTCCACTGTTCTTCTCTGGATAGACTGTACTATGATATCTGTAACATCATAGAATGCCTGGGTGTCCCTCTGGCTCACAGTGCCTCTTTCTAACTTACTGTGGCAGTTGGTCATCTCAGGCTGAGCTGCTAACAGCTGGCTCCTGGTGGGGTTTTGTATTTTGCCTATCGTTCTTTATTCTGTTCTTGTTCCATAAGGGAAGAGGATGTGTAGTAAATGTCCTCTCCACTGTTCTTCTCTGGATAGACTGTACTATGATATATGTGACATCATAGAATGCCTGGGTGTCCCTCTGGGTCACAGTGCCTCTCTCTAACTTACTGTGGCAGTTGGTCATCTCAGGCTGAGCTGCTAACAGCTGGCTCCTGGTGGGGTTTTACTTCTGATCTTGACCTGTCTACCTGACTTGGAAGGAACTTACAATAAAGGATCTTAACTTACACAGTGGACTGTGCATCTTTCATTTACCACACCCTCCTTCTAGCCTTAACGTCAGCCAGGAGAGTTGGAGAACTTCAAGCTCTCACGATTAAGAAACCTTTTTTACAGTTCAAAAATGGCACTCTAATTCTAAGAACAAATCCAAAGTTAATTCCAAAGGTCCCTTCAGATATTCATTTGAATGAACCGCTCGTTCTAAAATCTTTCTTCCCTCGACCTACGACTCCACTCCAGCAGAAAGGTCTCTTCATTCCTTCGATGTCCAGAGATGTCTAAAATTTTATCTTGAGCGCACAAAGGATGGCTATACAACTTACTGGTCACCGGCAACATCTTCTTCTATGGGGAGGGCGAAGGGTGGGTTACTGACCCTGATTTCTTTGAAAATTTCTGGCACTCATACCAAACTGGAGACATAGTCTGGCAGTACAAATTGTGACCACTGATCCTGGCATTTGGCTTATTGTAAATTTTTATAATTCATTTGAAAGACCATTTATTAATGAACATTTAGCCAGTCTATATCATTTTCTCGAATCATATGGCGAGAAAAATACTAAATCTTATTCGGTTATTGTTTTGGGTGATTTTAATGTACACTGTTGTAACAAAAATTGTCATGTTTGGGATATTTTAGGACCGGTTGACCAAGAAAACACCCATTTTGAACATTCATCGCAGGGACTCTATGTGGAGGAACTCGTGACAGATAACGACCTGATTTATCCGAAGTCAACTGATGGGGGTTCGACGGTTCCAACCTTTAAGGGCAAGGGCACTGGGTCAACTATTGATTACATTTTTATTAGTACAGTATTGACCAATAGGGTAAGTGGGTATACTGTATCCTGGTCTACGTTTAGTGACCATAATCCTGTTACATTGACCTTGTCGGATGACTTAAAGAAACCAGAAAATACTAATGGTACCATGGGTAAATTAGACATTCGGCCCACAGACCAAGCCCGCAGAATAAAATGGTGTTGGGTGGTACCCCAGGATTTCCATGCTAACTTCCTGGCCACGGCCGGTCATGAGATGTCTATCTGCATAAATGAGGGAAATGGGGATGAGGATGTCTTGGTGGCTTATACTAAAATCTGTGCCCAGATTGCCTCGGATCTCAAACGGCCATGTAAAAGTCAGGATATGGTAGGGGAGAGATGGTTTGACCATAATTGTTCAGTAGCCTACCGCAAGCTGTTGGCTGCTTCAAAATCTAATCCATTGGATAAGTCAACCATAGCTGCATTAAGGAAAAAGTATAAATTGGCCCTATTAAACCGGAAAAAGGAGATCAGAAAGGAGGCCTGGAATGAGTTATTATCCACTGATGTCATCAATAGTAGTGCTAAATTTTGGAATGTGGTTAATAAGCCCTTCTTTCAGGACTCCTTTTATAGTCGGCTTGACTGTGGCATCCAGGAGCAGGCCTGGCACAATCATTTTAAACTAGTATTTGATGGGGAGGATATTTGTGTCAATCCTGATTTCAGGATTGAGGCATATATTTTATCCTTTTCAGAGCTAGAGGTGTCAGGGGCAATAAATCAGATGACGAATAATAAGGCCCCGGGACCGGATGGCGTGCCCGCTGATCTTTTTAAATCTGATATCAAGACATGGTCTAAAATATTGTGTAATGTTTTTAACAAGGCCTGTCAATCGGGTTTACCTTACACGTGGCCGAAGTCTGTAATTGTACCTATTTTTAAAAAAGGTAATAGAGGGGACCCTAGTTCTTATCACCCGATCTCCATCATTGATTCAGCAGTTAAGGTACTTGGAAGGGTGGTGCTTAGTCAACTCACGGGATGGCTTGTGGAAACGAAAATACTTTCAGATCTGCAATATGGCTTCAGGAAGCGTAGGGGTACGTCAGATCAATGCCTCAACTTACATCTACTGATTGGGAAATATACGGTTGCCAAGAAGGGTGCACTCTTCCTGGCATTTATGCACCTTTCCTCTGCCTTTGACTGAGTGAATAGGTCCAAATTATGGGTTATGCTCCAGAAATTAGGAGTTGATAAAAACATTGTTTATTTCCTTGCAGACCTGCATAGGGATTTATCTGCCACCGTGAGGTATGACCAGATGGGCAATTGTACTTGAGGAATACGTATTGCCAATGGTGTTAGGCAGGGGTGCATTTTGCCCCCTTGCTTTTCACCCTCTACATTAACAATTTGGACTCTGTTTTATGTGAAGCTTGTAAAGATATCCCGCGTGTTGGGAAACGCCTGATCCCAGCGCCAAGACGCCTTCGGGTATATGCTGCGCTTAACAAATAGCAATAAATAAATAAATAAATAAATCCCGACACTCCTCTATGCGGATGATGCCGCTCTTTTAGTACGAACTGTGGTGGGGTTACAACTACTTTTAAATTCCTTTGCGGCCTTCATGAAATCCCTAGACCTTAGTGTCAACTTCTCCAAGTCCCATATAATGACAATTGGTTGTAAAACCAAAAGGGCTAAAACCTTTCTTTGCGAGGGGAACGTATTGTCTAGGGTATCTACCTTCCCGTATTTAGGAATCATATTTGACGATCAAGGCTCTTGGACACCACAAATTCAAGCTAAAAGAAATGTCCTGGGCAGATCAACGTCTGCTGTTTTGGGCTTTTTTGGGTAAATTGGGGGCTAGACCTATGCAAGCCCTCTTGAAAATATACGGAGCGAAATGCATCTCGCTATGTATGGTGCTGATATTTGGGGAATTAGGTATGCAAATGCTATTCAGGTAGTTGAAGATAAGTTTTTTTAGAAATATTGTATCTGTCCCACAATCTACAGCTGGCTATATTGTTCATCAGGAGTGTGCAGCTGGTTTTGTGGAGGACTTAATAGCCATGGCACCTCTTTAAAAATGGATCTTGACCTGGTTGAACCCGGAACTAGAGCTAAATCAGGAAATTCTAAGAGACTGCTTAGCCCTTGACCATGGAAATCGTATCCCCTGGCTCAGATATGTTTATAACTTGTCTATGAAATTGGGCCGACCTGATATATATAATTCGCCTGATAAGCTGTTGAAGGGGGACGTCAAGTGGGTTAAGGACTCATATCTATTAATGGCTGCCATGGCTAGAGAAGAAAGGGAGTTGGCAAAGCCGACGGTAAGGGCTCACCAATTGCGGAAGACTATCCTGACTATTGAACCATATTTGGTTATCGTCACAAACCCCAATCATCGATTCTTTTTTTTTTTTTTTTTTTTTTAAAAACCTTTATTCGAGCAAGCATAGGAAATTACAAGAATGGGCCTACAACCTCACGGGCTGGCCGCTAATAGTAAGGCACAATGAAAGAGGTAGAAAATCACTCCCGTGGTCAGGCACAAATCAGGTACCAAGCATTACTCCAAACATAGTACAGAACATATTAATTTTCTGTTTTATACATAAAAACAACAAAAACTGAAAAAAGGCGAATGCACAGTAATCAAGGTCAGCCCAAATAGCGGAGGGGATGGCCAAGAATCAGGAGAACATAGCACGAACCATGGGACTCTGACAGGGCCGGGGGTGGGGGGGAGCAGCGGGGAGAACCGGAAAATCACAGAACAGTATGAAAAGGTTTCGGGAACGCCAGCCTAGGGAGATAGGGTAACATCAGTAGTGTCAACCATGGGAGGGGTACAGATATCCCCACGATATTCATTCCACTGGCCCCAAATCTTCGTCCACGCCCTGGGTCTGCCCCTGGCCACATATACGGTCTTCTCACGAAACATGGACCAGTCCATGTTATCCTCCCATTTCGAGACCTCAGGGGGTCTGGACGCGCCCCAGAGTTGCGCAATATCCCGTTTTGCAATCATATATCCCAGGGTAGCCCATCTGGTCTGGGCAACAGAGTAGTCGGTGGGTTCCCACACATTCAACAGACACCTTCGCGTCTCCGGCCGCAGGGCCACACCAGTCACAGCAGTCATCACCGCAAGCACATCAGTCCAGTAGGTCGCCACCACTGGGCACTCCCAAAGAATATGTAAAAAAGTAGCACTCGACCCACAACCACGCTTACATAACCCATCCGGGGAAAAGCCCATTGTCACCAAACGCGGACCAGTGACATATACTCGATGGAGGATTTTAAGTTGAACCAAACGGAGACGGGCAGGGATGGCTACCTCTTTCGGAGAAGAGAGTGCCGACTGCCAATCCTCATCGTCCAATTCCATCCCATCGCCGACCCAAACCTCCCGAAGTCGGACCAATAAGTCCGCCCGATTATTGATCAGTTTTTTATAAATCAGGGAGATGGTGCTATCAGGCAGGTGGCCATCAAGGATACGATCTTCGAGGGGGGAAGACTCGGGCAGGTTCTCATCAGGAGTGAGGACTGAGGCGAGGGCGTGTCGGACCTGCAGATAGCGAAAAAACTCTCTACCATTCAAACCGTATTCCGCCTGAAGGGTCTGGAATGACTTCACACTCCCCTTCGAGCAGACATCACCCACCTTACATATCCCAATCACGTCCCAGCGGTCGAAGCCCTTAGTAGACCAGAGACACCCCAAACGTTCAGAGGCATAAAGCGGCGTCGCAAGTGTCATTCGATCCTCCCATCCCAAACTCACATTCGCGGCTCGCCACACAGAGACTGCAATCCTGGACGGGCCCACGAGATGGCGCCCGGCCGATCTAGAATAAAGCGCTCTATTAAAGTCCCCACCCGGCAGCTGGAGTCTATCCATCTCAAAAGCAGGATTACGACCCGGTGAAAACATCACGTGATTAATGGCAGACAACTGGGAAGCCCAATAATATCTCTTGATGTCGGGGAGCGCCATGCCCCCGTCATACCAAGGGACGGTGAGTTTCGCAAGGGCAATACGTGGACGCCCGTCCCAGATCAATTGCCGTTGAAGACTCTCGATCTCCCGGAAATAGGTCTTGGGGATGTCGTCATAGGAGTTCTGGAGTGCATAAAGGAACCGCGGCAAGGACATCATTTTAAACAGAGCCGCCCTGCCCAGAGGAGACAAAGGGAGCTTACGCCAACGGGCCACAACCAGTCGCAATCTAAGCAACGGGGGGAGGAGATTACGCTCAAAGCGGAGTGAGGAGTCCAACGTAATGAAGATCCCTAAATACTTGAAGCCGGACTGGACCACCTGGATAGGAAGTCTGCTCGGCAATGGGGGCAAAACACCCGAAAGAACATACACGCAGGACTTGGCCCAATTAATAACGAGGCCTGAGTTGGCACCAAATGAAGCAAGAACATCAAATAAAACAGTGAGAGATTTACGCGGGGAGGTGAGATATAAAAGAATGTCATCCGCGTAAAGTGAGACTCGGTCCTCAAAATCCGGCGACCAACGGATCCCTTTAAGCGAAGGCTCCCATCGAAGCCATGCAGCCAACGGTTCCAGGGCAAGTGCAAAAAGCAACGGAGACAAGGGGCAACCCTGACGGGTTCCCCTGCCAAGGTCGAAAGGGGCCGAAACTCTACCGTTTACCACCACTTGTGCTAAGGGTTCAGCATATAATAACTTCACCCAACCGATAAACTCAGGCCCGAACCCAAATTTCTCAAGAGCCGCCCAAAGATAAGGCCATTCCACAGTGTCAAAAGCCATCGAGGCATCCAACGAAGCCAAAATGGCCGGCTCCGTCAGAAGCCCCGCCCTCGCAATCGCACCGTGGAGACGACGTAAGTTAAGAGCCGTGTTGCGATGCGGGATAAATCCGGATTGATCTGGATGGACCAAGTCATTAACGACCGTCAGGAGGCGGGTCGCTAGGAGCTTAGCCAATACCTTGGGCTCAACATTCAGCAGGGATATGGGTCTATAAGATGAATAAAGGTCCCGCGGTTTGCCATCCTTGGGGATGACAACTATTGTAGCCAAACGCTGATCATAGGGGAGAATACCCCGTTCCCGGGATTCCAGAAACATATCACGAAGATAGGGCGCCACTCTGTCGGGACGTAGCTTGTACAGTTCAATTGGCAACCCGTTCGGGCCCAAGGCTTTGCCCGAACGGAGTGAACGGATGGCAGTAGCAATCTCGTCAATAGTAAAGGGGGATTCCAACGCTATACGATCTAAATCGGAAACACTGGGCAAAGCTATATCGTACAACAGAAGGCGAGAGTCAGCCACATCCCTCACAGACACAGGGGTATAAACCACACGAAAATACTCAGCAAAACATTCAACTATTCCACTCGGGTCCGTCACACTCGCACCATTCGACGATTGAATCACGGGCACCACACGATTAGCTCTCTCCTTCTTATCCAACCATGCCAGTAGCTTACCCGCTTTGTCCCCCACATCATACAGACGACCCTGTTGCTCCCGGAACATCAATTTGGCAGCATCCGTGACCATAGACTTATAGGCAAATTGTTTCAGACCCAGGGCGTGGAGTTTCGGAGACGTGACACCAGAATCCAAAGCAGCCTCCAGTTCAGAAATCTCACTCTCAAGGTCCACCACCTCCCGATTCCTCGCCTTCTTAGCTTCAACAATAAGGGAGAGGGCCTGCCCACGAATCACCGTCTTAAAGGCCTCCCACAGGGACACCGCGGAGGAAACCGACCCCTCGTTATCCAGAAAATATGAGTCCAAAGACTTAATCAAAAGGCTGCGGGTCTCGGGGGAGGTAAGGTACCATGGATTGATAGGGGCCACCCGGCCCACTGCCTCCACTCCAATCTCAAAACGGAGCCAGAGCGGAGAGTGGTCAGAAATGCCCCTGGGGAGGTGTACAATCTCACGTACCGCTGGCGACTGTGCCGCAGGCATCAGGAAATAATCCAGTCTAGACAGACTCCCATGGGCCCCAGAGTGGAAAGTGTATTGAAGCTGAGTGGGATGCATAAGCCTCCAGCAATCCACCAAGCCAAACGTGTCCAAGAACCCACCCAACCACTGTTGGGCCGCAGGAGTATCTCTAGGGGGGTGGCGGTCGTGTAAACCGGAGAACACAGAATTAAAATCACCTGCCAGAAAGAGAGTACTATCAGGGAGGTCCAACAACACACGGCCCAAATCGGAAAAGGTAGAAGTCTGCAGGCCGGGGGGCACATAAACAGTAAATAAGGAGAGGGTACGACCCTCATAGCGACCCACAAGGAAAGCATATCGCCCCCGATCGTCTAGAACCACATCATCAATAGCTAGGGGGAGGGAAGCCCGAACAAGGATACCCACACCCCTAGAACCTGAGGTAAACCCCGAATGCGCTGCGAGGCGATAGCCCCACCTATTCATCGCATGACAAGTATTGCCCACCAAATGAGTCTCCTGCAAGAAAACAATATCTGGAGATAAACGTCGTATACATTTCAACACCACACTCCGTTTGATACGATCCCCCAGACCGTTAACGTTCCACGAAACAAATCTCAACCCGCTACCCCCCATCCCACCCAGCAACGCCAAAACCCCCCATCAATGAGCATGACACAAGAAACATCATCAAATACAGGATAGAGTCGCCTTGAAAACAAAACACACAAACAACGAACTTCCCAACCACCCACCCCCCAACAGACAAAAGAACACCCCCCACCCTGCACCCCTGCAAAAAGCTAAAAAGCCACCCCAACCTGCAGTGTGCCTGTCGCCCAAGAACCCCCATTCTACACAAAGACCCCGGAGGAGGAAAGGCTCCGTCCCACCCGCCACCCCGAGCAAGACCAATAACGAGGAAAAACACACAACAAATCACATAAACAGTAGAGGCACGTAGGCATACAATCCTGGAAAGAGTTACTCAAAACAAGGCCCCAGGCGTAGACGAAATGTTCAGCTCTCCACACCACCTTCAGCACCGCCCGGGTGGGCAGTGGACTCAGTCTCAGGAGGTCGGTCAGGCAGAGAGTCCAGCCAGTCATTCACAGCATCCGGCCGATCAAAGAAAAAGGTTCGGTCATTGTACTCAACCCGCAGCCTAGTCGGAAAAAGCATAGCGTAGCGCAGCCCCAAGTCCCTAAGACGCTTCCTGGCACCACGAAATCCCATTCGCTGCTTCTGGACCTGTTGGGAAAAGTCCGAATAAAAGTTCACTGTGGCATTCTCAAAGGCCACCGGGCCCTTCACACGAGATGCTTGCAGGATAGCGTCCCGATCCCTATAGTGGAAAAGCTTTGCAACAATAGGCCTCGGCGGGGCACCTGGCTTACCCTGGCCCCCCGGAACACGATGTGCACGCTCCACTGTGAAAAATTTACTCAGTCCAGATGGAGAGAGGTGGTTTTGGATCAGGTCCTCAACTAGGAGATCAACCGAGTGGGGTTCTGAATTCTCCGGAACACCAACCACGCGAACATTACAGCGACGTGCCCTGTTTTCAAAGTCTTCCAAGCGCCGGGTCATGAAATAGTTCACCCTACGGAGATTGCCAATCTCCATCTGTATCTCCGAGACGTCTGCCGTGAGGCTGGATGACTTGAGGTCCAATGACTTCACCTTCTCATTGGTTTTCGAGGGATCGGCTCGAATTAAGTTCACATCAATGGCCACGGTGTCAATTTTGTGGGCCAAAGTTTCATATTGTTGGCCTATCGTCTCCCTCATGCCAGAAATGGCGCCCATGATGTCTTGCAGGGAAGGCTCCGTTGACTTGTCCACGATGTGGTTAGACGCGCTGGGACCGGGCAGGGCAGCTCCGGGGGATCCCTTCGAGTGGATATAACGGTCCATAACGTTAGATTGGATCGGACCCCCGCGCAGAGGCGTCTTCGTCTTCCGTGTCTCTCGGTCCCCTCTGCCCGCCATTTTGGAGACTGCGTCACAAGGAGATTCACCAGGTTCAACGGACCGGGCACCAGAAAGTGAGGCCTCGGGACCCAAGGGCCGCAACTAGGGTACCACTAGGATAGAGCCAGCCAAATAGGAGAAAAGGCCAGCCAAAGGCCCGACAGCCGTCTCGTGTCCCGGACCCAGCCCTGGCCAGACTCTCTTGCCGATGTCTCAGTCTGAGGCAGAATCGAAACCGAAACTTAAGAGGGGGACCCTCAAGTCCAATCCCCCTGCCGTTGTTGTTCAACTCCAAGACGGCCACTGAGCCTCACCCAGTCCCGGGCGCACCTCAAGGGCGGAGCCCAAAAGTTCGAATCACCGTAACTCCGGCACCCGGTGTCGAAATCAAATTCTGAAAGGTCCAGGTAGATCAGCCCAACGTCCTCTACATAAATCCTCGTGAAAAATCAGGATTAGTTCAGGATATTATGCCGGGAGCGGCGGGGGTACGGGGAGCGCTGTGCTCACGCGGCCATCTCGGATGCCCGCCAAGCTCCTCCTCCCAATCATCGATTCTTACTGACTAGATTCAGACTGAACCAATTTCATTTCCTTCTTGCATAGTCACCAGGTTGGAAGAGGGTAAAAGACCTTGTTCATGTGATAATTTCTCTGTACAGGACACAACGCATTTTCTTTTCTTTTGTGAGCACCTTATTGAAATTCGGAAGCGTTTCATCCTGCTAATTCTAGCTAACAAAGGCTTTTTTCAAGTTAAGCCAGCTCTTCATTATTTGCAGTTATTATCAAATGTGTGGGAAATTTTTAATGTTGCTAGTTTCCTTACGGCGGCCGTTAGAATCAAGAGGAAAAAAAAAAGTTATGTATAACCTATCCTAATGCACCAATCTGAATCAATTGAACGTTTGGATGCCTCAGTCCTGAAATGTGGTTCTATGTAATTTACCCAAAATGATTTGATTATGTGCATCGTGTATTTAAAGTTTTGTATATTGTTCATATATTTTTAATGTAATTCATGGTTTTATAACTTTCTGGTATAAAATGTTTTAGCATGCTTTTTATGGTTTTAACACAGTCTGAATGAAGTACTTTGACTGACTGACTGACTGAATAAAATATCTATTTGTGCATGGGGCCGTTGCTTCATAAATCTACTTTTTATGTCACAAAATCCACTTGCTTTTTTGGTGCCATGTAGTGCAGCGACAAATTATGGCAGCAATCTCATTATAGAAGAGCTCTGATGTAGCCTCTCTGGTTATGCCATGACTCATGCCATGGTAGTGTTTGCATGCTTGTAAACCCCTTATGTTGCCATGTTTCCATAGATCTACATACTTGGGGTGAAAGTAGTGGTAAGTAATAGTGCCAGGGTCATAAGCCCTTTTGAGTCTGTGCAAACATACTAACATGCATGTTTTTAGGTTTTTCAACAGCTCTTCTCTAATCTTTTCACATACTGAGAATTGTTGGAAATGTACTGACATTGGCAGATGTAAACCTTCTTCCAGAGTTGGGAAAAAGTGGTTGAGGGAAAGTGAACTTGCAAACACTCGTTATTCACTCGAGCAAATCTACACATCCATATTTGCTCTTGTTAAAATGCAGTTCACAAATATTATCTAGGAGCACTATTTCTTGCTCTACTTCTGTAAATTCTTGGGTATTCACAAAAGCAGTATAGCTGCACTTAATGCAAGGACATATACCATGGGTGTACTTTTGAGACTTCCTTTAATAATTAGGTCCCTAATTTGGTCTGGTGTTGACCGTGACCTTTTGTGCTTATTAAAATTCTATCTCTCTCTCTGTATTGGCTGGCTTCAGAGTGACAGCATTCTGCTCTTTCACAAGGAGCATATCGGTACACAAAGTAGTTTTGTTCAGGGCCAGTAACCATTTAGGCAGTGTGTGCTTTTGAGACCCCAAACATTTTTTTGCTTTTGCCAATGTTTGTTATAATGGTGAGGGCCCGACAGCTCCCACACCAATAAGGTTTTGCAAAAACAATCCCAAAACAAGTCACACATTGAGAAAACTAAAAAGCTGACCACCAATTTCAGACCTACTGGCTTTGCCAATGCTTGTGTATTTTTGTTTCCCATAATCTTAATGAAACTGGTTATACTGATTTTCCATTACAAATATTTTTGGGAAATGCTAGCATGTATCAACACGTTACTTAATGATGCTGCAAAGAAATGATACCTGAAATGTTATGGTAGTTTGGCATAATGTTTTTTTTCCTGCTTTCATTTTTATGAACATTTTATTTTGTAAGCAAAGAATCATTAATCTTGCTTTCAAGCTTCTGCAAATGTTTGCTTAAAATCAGAGCGCATTCTGGGAGCATTATACGTAGCCTCATATTGCTAAACTTTTTTATACTGGAACCACTGTCAGTAGTGCAGTTGGAGCTTACAACTTTGTCTTAGAGCACTCACTCTAACAATAAAAGTTTTCAATTAATGAACTTTAAATGCAAGTTTGAACAGCATTAACATATGGACAAAAATATTACCTTAACTGCAGACAGTGCCCTTCCCTGATCCATAATGTGGTACTGCAAACTGGCAACCAAAGGGTTTGTACTGCAGGGGTTTGGGCCTTCTTGTCCCAAAGACAAAATATAGATGAAAATGTGTTGCCCGTTACCCCCAACAATATATCCTGGGGGTGGGTCTATAGGAATTCTAAATCCCTGTCATTTAAAAGAAAACAGATAACATAGATTGCCTTTTTTTTTGTAACATACTTTATTAATTTTCTCAAGACATAGAAAAAAAACATACGCTGAATCCTGTCTCTCTAGACAACTTTAGACTTCTATCCAGTATCCTACTCCTAGCTAAAGTTCTGGAGATATGTGTGCAATTGCAATTGAGCCAACACATCACCAACTTCAACCTACTAGATGATTTCCATTCCGGGTTCAGGCCTAGGCACAGCACTGAAACTACCATTCTCCACATCATGGATGATGCCCTCGAAGCCCTTGACCAAGGCAAAACCTGTCTCCTAATCCCTTGGAATAACCCTAGACTGCAGCTTGACTATACGTGACTACATCAACTCGATGGCCAAAACCGCCAGGTATCACCTGAGCTCTCTAAGAAAACTAAAACCTTTCCTTGACACTCCAGGCCTAAAAATGGCAGTCCAGGCACTGGTTCTATCCAGACTTGAATAAGGATGTTCTACCCACGATCTTCCGGGCCCCCTTAAAAGCCTGCCTAAATGCTACCGCCAGGCTCCTAACAGGTTAAAAAAAATTCCACCACATCCCACCACATCTGAAAGCTCTGAACTTGCTTCCTCTTGAGGCCAGGATCCAACTTAAACTGGCATGTATTACTCACAAGTGTCCTGACCTGACCTAGTCAGTCTGGTCGCTCCTCATGCCGCGTGGCCACCCCGAGTGTGCCCGATCTCCTCCCGCTGCCGCCGCCGCTGCCTGGTCAAGACTGCCCCTGTCTTGGTTTGGCCCCTGTCCCTGACTGTCCCCGTGCCTGCTTGTTGTAAGCTGTTTTACGTTGCTGCCATTTTTCGTTTTTGTAAATTGTACTTTTTTGCTGCTGTTCTCGTTTTCTCTTGTTGCCCTTAAGTTCTCTCCCTTTGTCCTCCATTGTTCCCCACCCCGCTCCTTGCCGCTGCTCCCCTGCGGCCCCACCCCCGCTCCCTCCAGCATCCCCGCACGCTCCCCCCCACTCGCCACCCCGCTCCCGCCTCCCAGCTGCTCCTCCCTCGCCCCTCCCCCTCCCCCACTCTCCATTTATGGCAAAGTGCACGCGTACGCGCAGCGGGCGCGCCAATTGCGCGCCAATTGCGCGCCAAAGGCACGGCAAAGGCAAGCCCGTCTGCGCCCGTCCGCGCCTGGACCACGCCCAGCGCCAGGACCCCTGGCCCCGCCGATGCAAGACAACCTGACAGACCTACAACGCTGCCGCCCTCAACGCACTCAATGCCGGCCGGAACCCCGCCTGCTGCCGGGCCACCCCGAAACGCATCCACGGACCCTTCACCTGCAAAACCTGCAAGTTCTCCTGCCTCCGAACCTGCACCGCACCCACCAAGCCAAGCACCAGCAGCAACCACCTCAAGTGCATCCTGCTCAACACCCGCTCCGTCCACAGACACGCCGTGGAACTCTGGAACCTCCTCGACACAACATCACCAGACATCGCCTTCCTCACGGAAACCTGGATGAACGTCTCCTCAGCCCCCGACATCGCCATCGCCATCCCGGACGGGTACAAGATCATCAGGAGGGACCGCGCCAACCAGACCGGAGGAGGCATCGCCATCGTCCACAAGAACACCATCCGCATCACGACCAACTCCGACGACACCTTCGACGCCGCCGAGCACCTCCACTTCTAGATACGCACCGACCCAAAGACGACCCTCAGAGGCACCCTCGGCTACAGACCCCCGGGACCACGCACACAATTCAGCGAAGACATCACGGACTTCATCAGCCCGCACGTCCTCCCCTCCGCCGACTACATCCTCCTAGGGGACCTCAACTTCCACCTGGAAAACAACAAGGACCGCAACACCGCCGCCCTGCTGGACAACCTCGCCAACCTTGGACTCAAGCAACTGGTCAACACCCCCACCCACTACGCCGGCCACACGCTTGATCCCGTCTTCTCATCCAGCAAGCACATCACCTTCAGCCACTCCACCGGACTCCACTGGACTGACCACAGCTGCGTCCACTTCAGCTTCAGAAGAACCACAACCCACCACCGCCCGCAACAGGTTCCTCACAGGAGCTGGAGCAAGATCACCGCCGACCAGCTCACCACCTCCCTCAGCCAGAAGAACACAGAGACTCCGCCTTCCCCCGTTTCGATCCGAGGCCACCAAAGTCATCTGCGGCGTACCGCAAGGATCGTCACTCAGCCCCACCCTCTTCAACGTCTACATGAGACCTCTCGCAGCCATCGCACGCCAACACAACCTCAACATCATCACCTATGCCGACGACACCCAGCTGATCCTCTCCCTCACCCGAGACCCCGACACCACCAGAACCAGCCTACACGAAGGGATGAAAGACGTCGCCGAGTGGAGAAAGAACAGCCGCCTGAAACTGAACTCAGACAAGATGGAAGTCCTCATCCTGGGACCATCGCCCTCCGCCAGGGACGACTCCTGGTGGCCCCCCGCCCTGGGCATCACTCCCAAGCCAACAGACCACGCACGCAACCTGGGCTTCATCCTGGACTCCTCCCTCTCGATGACCAGACAAGTCAACGCAGTCTCATCATCATGCTTTCACACCCTTCGCATGCTCCGCAAGATCTTCCGATGGATCCCGACCGATACCAGGAAGACGGTCACCCAGGCACTCGTCACTAGCCGACTGGACTACGGGAACACCCTCTACGCAGGAACCACAGCCAAACTACAGAAAAGACTCCAACGCATCCAGAACGCCTCCGCCCGACTCATCCTGGACATCCCCCGACGCAGCCACATCTCCGGCCACCTGAGGGACCTGCACTGGCTCCCCATCAACAAGAGGATCACGTTCAGGCTCCTCACCTACGCACACAAGTCTCTCCACGACCTGGGCCCCAAGTACCTCAACGACCGCCTGACCTTCTACACGCCCACCCGCCAGCTACGATCTACTAGCCTCGCCCTCGCCGCTGTACCACGCATCCGAAGAGCCACCGCCGGAGGCAGATCCTTCTCCTACCTGGCGGCCAAGACATGGAACTCCCTCCCCATCCACCTTCGGCTGACCCAGGACCATCTCGCCTTCAGTAGACAACTCAAGACCTGGCTGTTCGAGCAGTAACGGACCCCTTCCCCTGCCCAAGCGCCTTGAGACCCTTCCGGGTGAGTAGTGCGCTATACAAGTGTCATGATTGATTGATTGATTGATTGACAAGGCTCTATTCACTAAATCCTCTGCATTTTTCACCCAGAAACTCATGGTATCCGGAGGAGCCAGAAACTCCCGGTCCGCCAGAGACATCATGCTCCAGCCTCCGCGCTTTCGAAAGGAAAAAACGTACAATTGTGCATTCTATAGGGCTGCACCAAGAATATGGAATTCACTCATGCCCGCTATCCACCCAGCACCTCCGGGCACCCCACCCGTAGACTCTTGGACCTTCGTTCTTGTAAAATGTGTGTACTTGTTTTTATCCCAAATGTTCCACCCTCCTACATAAGTCTTGTGTATACAACCTGTTAACCCTGTAAAGCGCTCTGATACCCTAACGGGTCAAGTCCGTGCTCTCTAAAACAGAAATAAATAAATAAAAAATATAACATTGCACCTGATATGATTCTTATTACATACAGCTTATTGTTTTCCCACAATGGGTAGAATAGTGTTCCAAGATCCAGCATATAAAATACAGTCTAAGGCAGGGTAGTCCAGCAAAGTGACATTCTGATGGATACATTTACCTGTGGATTCTTCACCTTATGAATATCCCCTGAGCCAGCATTCCGCGGAAATGTTTACTAGCTCCCCGCGCTGACGAGGTCGTCATAGTGTCATGGTTCTGCATGACGTCACCGGAGCCATAAGAAGAGCACCTCCACATGATGACGTCAGTTCCCTTTTTTCCGCGCTGTCGACGCTAAGGTTTTTTTTCTGGGACTCTCCATACTTCGTTTGGATACTTTGTATTTTTGATTGTATCTCTTCCTTTCTTTGTCATGTCTGCTCCGAGGAAGTCAGGGTTTAAACCTTGCAGAGAATGCAGTAAACATATGTCAATTACTGACCCGCTTGAGGATTGCCTTTGGTGTTTATCTTCAGACCATGACGTCGAGGGATGCTCTTCGTGCAGGAAGATGAATCCAAAGGCGTTAAAGGAGCGAGAAGCCAAGTTTTACATGGCCAAAGCAAGAAAAGAAAAAAGGAGTTAAAAATGGTCAAAGTCTAGTTCTTCCACGTTGCGCGACTCCAGGAAGAGGCATAAGAAGAGAAGACATGCTTCTCAACGCCGATCTTCGAAATCTGTGGTGTCGAGGTCACCTTCTCCTGCTCCTCGATGTCGAAAAAAGGACTTTGTTTCTCCTTCACCTTCAGTGTCTCCTTAGGTGACTCCGGCTCATTCTCCTTCCTATAACGGGACTCCAGAGCAGGCAACGATGCCGAGATTCTCTCAGTCGAATCCGGCTGATGATGAGGTTCCTTTGGCTTCAGCTGGTCCACCTGTGGCTGCAGTGGCTCTGACTCCAGCGGTACCTCGATTGGATCCGGAACTGGCTTCTTACCCTCAGTTTCCGACGCCGGGTTCTGATCCCTCGCATTTTTTAAATGCGATGTATGGTGTTTTCACCAGGGCCTCGTACCCCTCTGGAGCACCTTTGGGTCCCATGGGTCCTTTGGCATATAATTTGGGTGTGCCTCATCAGTATCCTCAGGCCCCCTTTATGCCGTTCATGCCAGTGAAGTTGTCCTGGACTTTTCCGGCTCCGAAGATGTCAACGCCGTATGGGCAGTCTCCAGCTCCATCCCGTGAAGCTTCTCGGATTTGATTGGTGCCGGTTATCCTCCTTCTACGCCGCTTATGGAGCCGTCAACGCCGCGTGTGGCACTGACAAAGCCGCAACTGACGATGCGTTCGAGGAGAGAGGCGCAGAGGTTATTGGAAAAGGAGCAGTACCAGGCTGAAGAGAGGGAGGAAGGAGAGGTGTATGACACAGAAGATGTGTTTGAAGACTTGTGTGAAGCAAGCGAGCTTGATTCTTCTCCAGAGTGGGACTTTGTTTCTCAAAAGGCTTCTCCCTCTAAGGATGTTGCTCCATATCATATAGTTATTAGGAAGGCTGCAGAACTTTTGGACTTGCAGCTTCCTGTGGCGGAGTATAAGCCAAATCTCACTGAAGTGCTTCATTCTTCTTATTCGGTGGTTGAGCCACTTTTGCCATTTAATGATGCTCTTACTGAGCCAATACTTGATGTGTGTTGCAATCCTCTTTCGGCTCCTTCAGTTTCGAGGTCAGTCTCAAGAAGGTATAGACTTGATCCTGGAGATCCGGTTTTCCTTTCCTCTCCCCCCTCTCCTGAAAGTCTGTTGGTACAGGCTTCTTGCTCGAAGCAGTCATCAGGGGCGTTTTCGCAGGCTCCGGCTGACAGGTATTCTAAGAAGTTGGAGCAGTCTGCGAAAAAGGTCTTTTCTTCGGCCAGTATTGCATTAAAGTCTACCAACGCCACTTGTGTCTTGGGCAGGTACATTTATGCTTTAATGGACTCTGTGAAACAGCTTCTCCCTAAGTTATCTGAGGAGGACAAGGGGAATCTGAGTGAGGTGTTGGTGGATGCTCAAGCGGCTGCTCGCCAAGTTATCCAGTCTGGTCTGGATAAAGCGAATTCTGTTGCCAGAGTCATGGGCTCGTCTATTGCGACAAGGAGGCACGCATGGTTAAAATCTTTGGGGATCTTTCCTGACGTGCAGGCTGCTCTTATTGATTTGCCATTTGATGGTTCCGAGCTTTTTAGTGGAAAGGTGGACTCTGCCCTGCAGAGGTCTAAGGTAGGGGTGGGCGGAATTTGCCTAATCGCGTTCCGCAAATCTCTGCGAAACGGTAAAAAATCTCCGCGAACACGCAGAAATTCCACGGAATTGCTTGTTCACGATGCTTTTTTACTGTTCGCAATCGCTGTTTGCATGCTCGGGGAGAAATATCTCACGAACACGCATTTGAGAACGAGAACAAGCAAAAAAATTCGTGAAGTCGCAGAATTTTGGGCAATTTTGCGTTCTCCGCGGAACACAAAATTACCCAAATTCTGCGAGCCGAAAGGAATTTACCGCCCACGCCTAGTTTAAGGACAGTAAGGCAATGGCAAGGTCTTTGGATCTGCAGACTCAATCAATAGGCTATGGATATAAAAGATACCGTGGCTTTGGGAAGTCTTCCTTTCATGGGTCCAGTCAGCAACAGCAGCAAAACCCCTTGTATAAGAGCTACAGGGGTAAAGGCAGGCCTTTGTGGAGCCGGGCATCAAACCTCTTCCTCCTCTACCTCTCTAACCCCTCCTGGTAATGCCGGAAAGCAGCCCTAGATATGCCATTCTGGATCATGTAGGTCCCGTGGGAGGCCGGCGTACCCATTTTCTACAAGATTGGAAATTAATCACTTCGGACCTTTGGGTTTTAGATCTTGTGGAAAATGTGTATGCCTTTCCCTTCAGGGAATTCCCTCCTCCTTACCCTCCTTGCCAGGGGGTTTGCACGGAGGATCATTTTCTTCTCCTTCTGAAGGAGGTTCTTACCCTATTACAGAAAGGTGCGATAGAGGTGGTTCCAGAGCAGGAAAGGGGTCAGGGATGCTACTCCCGGTAGTTCATGGTTCCCAAGAAGGATAGCAGGTTACCTCCTATCCTGGACCTCAGAATATTGAATCTGTTTCTCAAGCAGGAGAGGTTCAAGATGCTCACCCAGGTTCTTCAGGCACTGCTACAAGAGGACTGGATGATGTCCATCGACTTACATGATGCGTATTTTCATATCCCAATCCTGAAGTCGCACAAGAAGTATCTACGTTTTACGGTTGGGTCGCAACATTACCAATTTGCAGTCCTTCCGTTTGGTCTTACTACTGCACCTCGAGTCTTCACCAAGGTGATGGCTGTGGTGGCTGCCCACCTCAGGAGGTTGGGGATTCCTGTTTTCCCCTACCTGGACGATTGGCTATTGAAAGCAGAGTCGCCAGAAATGGTGCGTCATCTTCTGCAGGTTACAACCCAGCTGTTGTACAAATTGGGTTTTTCGATAAATGTACCCAAGTCTCACCTGGTGCCCTCACAGTGCGACCTCTTCATAGGGGCAGTTCTGGATACTACTGTTTGTTGAGCTTTCCCGCCTTCGCAAAGGATTCTCGACATTCAGGAAATGATTCCTCTGTTTTACAATGGAGTGGTTGTTCCAGTTCTGAAGGTCCTTCGCCTGCTCGGTCTGTTTGCTTCTTGCATCCTATTGGTCAACCATGCACGCTGGCACATGAGGGCGCTCCAGTGGTGTCTCCGCATGCAGTGGTATCAGCACAACGGAGATCTCAGGGAGTCTGTAAGGATCTCCAGAGAAGCTGCAGCAGATCTGTCTTGGTGGAGCGTGGAGGGCAATCTGTCTAGAGGGAAGCCCTTCCATCTTACTCCATCGGTGGCCACAGTGATAACGGATGCCTCTACCCTAGGGTGGGGTGCTCATCTGGGGGATCTGAGATCAAGGGTCTTTAGTCTCCAGAGGAAAGGTTACTTCACATCAACCTTCTGGAATTGCGGGCGATAGATTTGGCGCTCAAGGCCTTTCTCCCTTCCCTTTGCGGTCAGTCGGTTCAAGTCCTGATGGACAACACTGCCGCAATGTGGTACATCAACAAGCAGGGAGGAGTAGGGTTGTACCTTCTCTACAGAGAGGCATTGTGGCTCTGGTCCTGGGCTCTGGACCAGCGGATTTGCTTGATGGCAAATCAGCTGGCCGGGTTGCTGAACGTGCGTGCGGACAGTCTCAGTCAACAGTTCTCCACCGACCACGAGTGGAGGCTTCGTCCGGAGGTAGTTCGACACATCTTACAGACGTGGGGAACTCCTCGGGTAGACCTGTTTGCCACTCTCAAACGCGCACTGCCTGTTATTCTGCAGTCTCCAGTTTGCGAGGCAGGGAGCATTGGGGGACGTGTTTCATTTGAATTAGAACTCGCAACTCCTTTATGCGTTTCCTCCCATAACCTTGATTCCTCGGG
Source organism: Lissotriton helveticus (assembly GCF_964261635.1). Classification (NCBI taxonomy): domain Eukaryota; kingdom Metazoa; phylum Chordata; class Amphibia; order Caudata; family Salamandridae; genus Lissotriton; species Lissotriton helveticus. Next base: position 1,970,311,933 of record NC_136065.1, read on the forward strand.
TTCTGAAGAAGATTCTCCAAGACCGGGCCCAAGTTATATTGATCGCCCCGGATTGGCCAAGAAGGGTGTGGTACACGGACCTTCTTCACCTCTTGTCGCACCCTCAGCTCCGTCTCCCTCTCAGGGCAGACCTCCTCTCTCAGATGGAGGGGAAGGTTCTACACCCCCACCTTCAGAGCCTGCACCTTCATGCCTGAAGAATGAACGGGGCAACCTGAATTATTTTTCTCTCCCGCCTGATGTGGTGGATGTTATTTTATCAGCCAGGCGACACTCCACCAAGTCTACCTACTCCTACAGGTGGTCGAAATTTGTTAGATGGTGTGGGGAGAAATCTATTGATTCTTTGAAAGTGCATCTTTCTGATGTTCTTTGTTTTTCACTTCATTTGGCTCAGCAGGGTTGTGCTGTGGCTACTTTTAAAGGATATTTGTCGGCTTTGTCTGCATTTCTTTGCCAGATCAGCCTTCTCTTTTTTAAGTCTCCAACAGTCTTAAGGTGCTTTAAGGGGCTTACTAACATGTTTCCGCCCACTCCTTTTATTATGACCCAGTGGGATTTAAATCTGGTGTTAACCTTTTTTATGGGTTTCACGTTCAAACCTATGCATAGTTGTCCTTTGAGACGACTGACGGTCTTTCTAGTGGCTATCACTTCGGCTAGGAGGGTGAGTGAGCTCCAGGCTTTGAGTTCATAGCCTCCTTTTCTGACCATACATGCTGAAAAGATGGTTCTCAGGACCAGTGCTGCTTTTCTGCCTAAGGTGGTAACTCCCTTCCATCTAGGTCCGTCCATTACCCTCCCTACTTTTCATCCTCCCCCTCACCTATCCAAAGATGAGGAGAGACTTCATCATTTGGATCCAAAGAGGGGCGATCAGCTTCTATTTGGATAGAATGAAGGACTTCCTTCAAGATGATCAGCTCTTTGTTGGATATGCTCATCCTATGAAGGGCAAGGCAGTGCACAAGTGCCATTTATCCAGACGGATCATCTTGTGCATTAAGATATCCTACTCCCTGGCTGGTAAGGAGCCTCCTGTAAGCATTAGTGCTCATTCCACCAGGGCTAAATAGTCTACTTCTGCTTTGTCCAGGGGTGTTACTGTTTTGGACATCTGTAAAGCCGCAACTTGGGCCTCCCTTTACACTTTCGCGAAGCATTACTGCTTAGATTCCGAGGTGAGGAGGGACTGCCATTTTGCTTGCTCTGTTGTACAAGATTTTTTGGTATAAAAGGGTGGACACCCTCCTCCGGGGGTTGGACTCCTGTGGGATTCTATTCATAAGGGGAGGAATCCACAGACAGATGTATCCATCAGAAGAACAAGTTACTTACCTTCGGTAACGCTTTTTCTGTTGGATACAGTATCTGCCTGTGGATTCTTCACTGACCCACCCTCCTCCCCGTTGTCCACCCTTTTATACCTTAAAAGATGAGGTATTGGTTATTTGAGGTGTTTGTGTACTCAAGACTTTATTACCTCTATGTGTTTATTGTTGACTTATTTGAAATGTAAGCTTTCTTATTTCAATATACACTGAGTGTATTTGTGTGAATTCTGTACGCCATGTATGCATTGTCTCTATGGTCGGTCCGCCCTTTTTGCCTCAGTGGCACGGAAAAAATGGGTGGAACTGACGTCATCACGCTGACGTGGTCTTCTTATGGCTCTGGTGACGTCATGCGGAGCCGCATGCTGAGCCATGACGCTATGACGACCTCGTCGGCGTGGGGAGCTAGGAAAAATTTCCACGGAATGTTGGCAGATGGGATATTCATAATGTGAGGAATCTACAGGCAGGTACTGTATCCACTAGAAAAAGCATTACCGAAGGTAAGTAACTTGTTCTTTAGCATTCTAGCCTACAATTGGTGCCATGTGGCAGGTGCAGGTTGATAGACAATAAAAACAGTGAACCATGACTACCCCAACTCTCCCGTCCCTCCCCTTGCTTGGCTCACCTCAGGTTTGGCCCACTCGGTCTGGAATCTGGCTCAGGCTGTGTGAAATCTCCATGCAGAGGCTTAGAGGCGTATACAGAGCCCCTGAACAGGCCGTGTCTCCAGTGGGCACCGGGGGGCTGAGTGAGGCCATGGGCTAGGGGGCGGCTCACATCCTGATATGAGTTATAATGTTAAGGGGTCAGTAGTTTTAAGATTTTCCAGCATCTTGTCCCATTCCATGGATGTGAGTGTTTTCCGTAACCCCTTGTACTCCTCCCTACTTATAACTGCAATTTCTGTTCTACCCCATCGTATCAACTCTTCCTGCCAACCCTGCACTGTTGGGGGCGGGCCAATACCATCTCATGCTGATTGAACGCTTCACTATGATTAAGGTCAAATCAGTAAACCTGAACTGTACCTTCTTTGTCTTAGGGTGTCGGCACAGCCCCAGTATGCATCACTCTGCTGTGTCCCAGCCAGGGCTCCCTGTCATATTTCCTTTTATAGTAGCAACCCCAGCCCAGAAGCCGACCAATCGCGAGCACGTCCATGTCATGTGTAGTAGGTCAGCATCGTCTGTGTGGTATCTTGGCCAGTGTTCCTGCGCCTCCAGGTACATGCAGTTTAGGCAGTGGGTGTAAGTAGGTCCTATGTAGTATCATATACTATTTGAACTTGAATTCAGCATTGCAGGATACCCTCTTAGGGTATTCAAGGAGAGTGGCCCAGTCCTTGTCTGGTATGTCTTTTCCAAGATCTGTTGTCGTGAGGGGAATCCCTGCGTGCGAGCGGATACCTCTGTAAAGCCATCTTATCAGGTGGCGACCCTCTCCCATCAAGTAGAGAGCATGGACTAGGTCATGAGTATGGGTTTCTACACTGCTCAAAGTCCAGTGTTTCTTCACATATTTAGTGATGGCTGCATGTAGTATGAAAAAGGATCCCGGGACACCTTGCTCCAGAGCAAAATTCTCATGGTCCATAAATGCACCATCCATAAACATCCCCCTTTTCCCATTCCTTATGCTCTGACTAGTTACCAACCCTGCGGGCATGAGTATCCCAAGCAGCAGGGTATTAGGGGAATGTGGGGCCCATTGCCTCGTGTACTGAAGCGGTCATCTCCAATAGGTGAGGACTGTTCGGAGCAGAAAGGGGACTGTACTTGGAATCCGACACTGGGGTAAAAGTAGTGCATGAAGGGTGTCTCGGGCCAGCGATTGCGGTGTGTAACCCAGCTCAATAAGCAAGCCATTGCAGCTGACTTGCGAGACAATATGCCCGAAAGTCTGGAGCCCACAAGCCCCTTCCATCCATCCCTTGCTGCAGCTTTGCCAATCTCACCTTTCTCCGTCCTTTCTCCCAGATAAGGTCCGACAAGAGGGTATCTAGTGTTCTAAAACAGGAGGCATCGATCAGTACCAGGAGGTACGTAAAGAAATATAGCAAGAGCTGCAGCATATCCATTTTGGAGATGGCCACCCTACCTGCCACTGAGAGAGGTAAGGATGCCCAGAATGAAACCTGCGTGCAGAGTGACTTGACTGCTCTCAGCAGATTTCCTTCCAGCAAATCTTGAAGGGACCTAAATATTTGGATGCCCAAACATTTAAAGGTAGTCAGCGCCACCGGGAGAGTAAGCATCCCGAATCGAACTGTATCAGAGTGGGCACTGGGCCGTAAGAAGAACGCGTGAGATTTGTTCTCGCTTATGGCAATTCCCGATAGTTGCTCAAATTGTCTAAAGATGTGCTGCATCAGCTCCAGGTTGGCTTCTAGATCCTGTATTAAAAGATGAGATCATCCTCATACGCTGACAATACGTGCACCTTGTTACCAATCCGAACACCTTTCCCAGCCGCCACCATCCAAAGCTTGATTGTCAGGGGCACAAGTGCCAGCACAAACAGGAGGGGCGATAGAGGGCAACCCTGCTATTTGCCTCTGCACACTCAATATGGGCGCGATACGTGCGCTCCTGTGCGGGATCTTGCCATGGGCAACGCGTAGAATAGGTTAATACAGCATACGAATGCAGAGGGGAGACCAAATTTGCTAAGGGTAAATAGCAGGTACTCCCAACTGAGGGTATCGACGGCCTGGTGCAAGTTAAGAGAAATGCACCCGGCCCCCAGACAACCCTTAGAGGTGCCTTCCACGACGTGGTAGAACTGCCTGATACTCTAAGAGGTACTGTGCGCCGGGACGAAGCTGCATTGATCCGTGTGTATAAGTTGAAACAGATATAGAAACAGGCGAGGGCGGCCGGTAGCCCGAGATTTCAGTGGGATCCCTACCTGGCTTAGGGAGAGAAGTGACTAGGGCTTGCATTGTGGTAGGAGGCACGTTGCCTGATTCCAGAGCTGATCGGTAAAGGCGGTCCAGGTCAGGGACTAATTTGTCTGAGAAGGTATAGTAAAATTCAATGGGTAGGCCATCTAGACTTGGTGCTTTGTTATGTGGGAGTGCCCGGATGGCTTCTTTAATTTCATTTTTAGAGATGGGACAAGCCAAAGCCTCTCGGTCCGGCAAGCATAATTGGGGGCAGCAGAGGTAGCGCAGTGAAGATTCTAATGGAAGTGTTTTGTAATATTATCAGAATGCTTCATTGATGTCCACTTGTGTAGTCGCTGCTGTACCACTGGCTGAGACTATCTCATGTATAGGGGTGTGGGACGGCGCCTCGCGCAGTAATCGTGCATGGAGCGCACACGATGTGTCAACTTCCTCATGTTTGAGTTGGGTTGATTGGTGGTCTATTATGCAAAAGCACTCTAGAAGTTCTGCGTGCTGAATACCTGTCTCCTGCAGCGCCTCCACTTTTGTAGCGTCGGTCACCGCATCCTGCTCCAGGATGTTCAGCTTATTTTCTACTGTCTGTAGGCTGTTGTGAATCTCCTGCCGAGCCCCTAAAGTGGCACTAATGACTGCCTCCGTACGACAGACTTAAACCCCTCCGATTCTATAAGCGGCGAGGACGCCAAGCGGATGTTCTCAGCAAAATAATTGGCAATGGTTGTGGCCGTAGAACCACAGAAAGCAGCACCTTCTTGCATTTGTGGATGCAGCATCCAGGTGGGAACTGGCGTAGGCACTCTCCCCCAGGATAGTGTAACTTCCAGGGGGTTGTGATTAGAGAGAGTCTTCCCCAGATATGTGGCATGCGCAATCTGGGCTGCAAGGGTGAAAGAGCAGAACTCCCTATCCAGCCTCGCGTGAAGCATGTGGGGTGGTGAGTAATACGAGTATTCGCGGCTGTACAGATTGTTTGAGATGCCATACGTCTGTCAGTGACCAACCCTCGGCCCACCTGCGGAAGGCGTCCACTTGCTTCACGGAGGCTGCTCCCTGAAGAGAGGGGGGTGAGCGATCTAGATGTGTGTCCAGTACCGTGTTATAGTCCCCTCCCAATATCCATGGGTATCCCACCAACCCAGCCAACACTGTGTTCAGGTTTACTAATAATTTATCCTGATCATAGTTTGGGGCTTTTATGCTGCCTATAATTATGTGTGCACCATCTATCTTGCCATGGATCAGAACATATCTGCAGTTTATGTCCACTCGCTGCTCCACTGCCTCAAACGGGACACCATGTCTGATCCAGAAAGTAGCCCCCCTCCCAAAGGTGGAGTATGAAGTGGTATGTACCTGCCCTTTCCATTTCTTGCGTAGCTTAGCAGCCTCGGAATGGGTAAGGTGTGTCTCCAGCATGAGTGTAATTTGTATTTTCCTTCTATTAATTGAGCATGTATTCTATGCCGTTTATGCACCGAGCCCAGATCCCTAACATTCCAGGTAATGATTGTGTTCTTCTGTAGTGTGGCCATAGTTGTTCTGTGTCCTGTCTACTCATGTGAAAGGAGCTCTGCATGCTTGTGGTGAGGGGTGAGCCAGATAAACAATAACCCATGTAACCACCCAATACTAGGTCCAGCCAGTTAACAGTGCTGGACCAAACAAACAATCCAAACTGTAATGTAAACAACTGGAATCGGCTTGCAGTTGCTTCGGGGTAAGTGGATCCTGTGCCAAACAGAGCACTCGTGGTTTGATTGCAGTTCAGTTGACCGGACAATGGTCGTTTGCAAAGTTTATAAGATGATAGGAGATGGGCAGACTGCCTAGATCTGTAGGCCACGAATAGCTAGACAATCGGCGCTCCTGCCGAATCATCCAGGGTGGGAACGCTACCGTAGATAACCATTCGCCATTTGTGGAGTAATGGAGGGGAATAAAACAAGACTGTTTCAGAGTCTGACCTCATGTTAGTTTCCTCCAAATAGAGAGTCTCTGAACATTGCTGCAGTGAGAAGCGCTGCCTCACTGCTCCCCAGAACCTGTACCAGGGATGGACTCTTGGCAGTGGAGTCCTGGATACGGTGCTGTTTCCATTTCGGTGCTGCCTGCGTTTCTGGGGTTGTATTCTGCATGGATCTCTCTCCCCTTCGTGAGGGGAAGGTCTCCGCTACCCAATCCGACACCTCCCCAGGGCTGACAAAAAAGTAACGACTTTTGTTCATGCAAGATCTTTAAGTGGGCGGAAAACAGCAGGGCATATTTAAGATTCAGTGCTCTGAGTTTTTTGTCACCGCTTGGTGGCCATCTGCCGCTGAACGAGAATTGTGAAATCCTGGTTCATTGAGATCTGATGGTTCTCTTACAGTATGGGGGATTTCTCTCGCATGACGGAGCAGTGTGTCCTGATCCTCATAGTTAAGTATTCGTGCAATCATTGGGTGAGGCGGTGCATCAGCAATCGGCTTTCTCATGCGGATCCTGTGTGCCCTTTCCACACAGAAAAGCTCAGATAATCCCTCCGGAGCCACCTGCTCTCGTAGCCATTGTTCTGTAAAGCGAGTGGCATTGGGACCCTCACATCGCTCTGGCAGGCCAACTATACAGATGTTCTTTCTACGCACACGGCCCTCTGCATCGTTGACTCTATCCTGTAGATAGTAAACCTGGCACTGTAGCTGTACTATTTGTTCTGTACGTTCTCTGTGCTTGGGTAGCATTTCTGTGATTAATGATGAGTTGTTTTTCACCTTGGTGGCCAGCTTGTCCTGGTCTGCCATGAGTAGCGTGAAGCCAGTTGTTAAGGAACCTATTTGCAGCTCTATCGCCTTATGCGATTCACAAACTTCTTGCAAGATTAAGTCGAGTTTGTCCAGAGTAGCTTCTACGTTTGTTGGTGGACAACAGTCTGTTAGAGGCAGCTGAGTGGTGGTTTTGTGTTCTTCTGGATTCATAGTGCCGGCAGAGACTGACTCTGGCTGCTTCACTTTCGTGTGCCCCATCATATACTGCCAAGTAGTCCTGGAGCTGGCTGCAGCAGATTGGGGCAAGGGCCAGTAGTGTCCCCCTGCAATAAATCTCCTGATGTGGTTGTGCGCTCTGAGCACGTCTTACTCTTGCAAGCCCCCCAACTCACTCCAAGTATCGGGCTTGGCAGACAGCGTAAGCCCAGGTTCAGCGCCTTTGTGCTGTATTGCAGCGCTAGGCAGTGTAGCTAACCTCAGGGGCGACGGGCCACGTTGACTGGGGGCAATGTGAATCCGGGTCTTGGAGGTGTAGCCCACCTCCCCCAGGCAGTCCACTAATCCCCAGGCCAGAGCTATGTTGCAATGCCCCAATCAGGCCCAGTCCAGTCACAGTGCAGGTGCATCACCCCACCAGACAGTACACACGGCAGCCACACCACAGCAGTTGTAGGCAGTAGCACCCGTCCAAACAGCACCAGCCCCCCAAATGTGGAGGAGGGGGTTGGAGGAAGCACCAGTCACGCTGCTCCTCGGGCTCCGGTCGAGCTGCAGACTGCCTGCATCAGCCCTGGCCAAGCCTCAGTTCTCCTTACTGCCGTTCACCATCTGATCCTCAGACGCTCAGGTCGGGCCAGTCCCAGCAGGACACACAGTGGATTATGGCAGCGCAGGCGGCCTTCCCCATCCAGGGCCAAGGAGGGGAGGATAGGCCGCTCCCTTTGATCACTACACTAGGCGCAGCTCCTCTGCACCAACTCTAGGTAGGCTGCTGCATGCTAATCTTCAGCAGCGGGTGATGAATTCCGGTGTCCGCTGCCTTCCACGTGGCCAATAAGCCCAACAACAGTCACTCTGAACAGAAAGGGGGAGGAGGCACGCAGGCAGGCTCACTCTGCTCGGCCCAGGCACAGGTCACCTCCACTGCCTCGCCCCAGCGCTTCCGGCCTCTCACAGCACCCTCTCTCAGCCTCAGGCAGGTCTCCAGCCCAACAGCCCGGCCGCGCTCTCATCTCAGGGCATCTGTGTTGAGCGGCTGCACTCCCAGGGGCATCGCCACATACGTAGGCTGCACCGGGGCTCCGCAGTGCAGGGCGCTGCAAACTTCCAGTGCCCTCTTGGTCCACCACGGCAGGCTCTGCCCGGCACTTACAACATGGTGGCCATCCGCGCTCTGCCTCAGCCAGTGGCTCCCATCGGGGCTGCCGTGCCTCAGTTTGCTTGTCCTGCAATGTCCGCACGTAGTATGGCAGAGTATTGTTGCAGATGCCCCCACCTCAGTGCAGATAAGTGCCTGATTCACTGGTCCAGACACGGAGTGCTAGAGCACGTCCGCCATGTTCGGCAGTTGGCCACGCCCCCTCACAGAGATAACATAGATAACAACTGAAAACACAATGCCAGATAAAGAGAAAAGAGGGCCACTTAGCATAAGTACCAAAGGGTAATACTAGGAAACAACATACTTACAAAACAGACAAAAATATGAAGGTATTGAAGCCTTACATTAGGGATGAAAATGTCAGTGCACCACAACAGTCAGAAGAGAACAACATCATACTGAAATAAACTCATGAAAAGACTCGAAAGTAAATTATCAAAAATTCATGATAAATAAAACCACATAGTGCTAAAATCAAAACAATAATGGAAACACATTACACTTTGATAAGGAAGAGAGAAAATGACAAGAAGACCTCACAAATCAATATATTTAGATGCCAGTAGATCTAGATGTTTCTACGCACTAACTTCTACAATTTCCAGAAAAATCTTTTATTTTGTCTGGATCCTCATATATCTTTGTTTTGGTTTTATAAGTCACTTTCAAGAGGCAAGGATGAAATAGTTCACATCTTGCGTTAAGAGATCTGAGAGCCGATCTCATGCTCAAAAACTGTTTACGTTTGCTAGCTGTTCTTTTTGCATAGTCCTGTGATAAATACAAAACATTTCTGGACCAACACTTTTTCTTTTTGATTTGACAGTTACTACACCTTTATCTAAATCAGTATATGAAAAAACAAAATTAGACCTCCTTTCGGTTTGATGGAAAAACAAAATGAAAATGGTAACTAGCCCAATCAGTATGCCCATTGAATTGAAGGGATAATGAGTCAGGCAGATCAAGAACTTTAGGGATTAAGGAACAAAAGAAGGCAATCAAAACACTGCCCTCTGAGTTTTCTGAAAAGCCATAATTTCATATATTATTACCTCTCTTTCTGTTCTCAAGATCTTCGACTTGTTTCTAAAGAAAATAGATTTCTGAGTGAGGTGATTTACTTTTATTGGAGAGTCTTGCAAATATGAGACTCTTTGTTTAACTTCTGACCTTCTGGCCTACATAAGTGACCATTTATCAGCCAACTTTGTATCCTTGTATTTTTATTTTCGATATAAGGCCTTAGACCTTCAATTTCCTCAGAAGCACTTCTAAAAAGTTAGATGTTTCTTTCACAGGAGAAGGAGTGTCTTTTTTGGCCTTTTACTAGTGGACAAATTAGAAGTATTGGATATTTAAGGATTGACTGACGACAATAGTGTGCAGACAGAGTTTGCCTTTAGTCTAGAGAAGAAGCACTCAAAATTTTAGAAGAGGTGTTATTTTCAATTTCAGAATGACTGTAGTTCAAATTGCCAGAAACTTTATCAAATGTACAAGTCAAGCATGTTTGAAATAGTTTCAATATTCTGAAGGTGCTTGTTTCAAAAAATTGATTGGACCACTAAATGTGGCAGAAGAGTTTCAAAAAATGAAATTATTTCTTCAAAAACAGAGAGCACAACTTTTAAAGTGAACAGCTGAATGCTGATGTTGTGGAGCAAAACATCTATACGAAGAGCATTAACTCCTACACAGTTAAAATAATTGCAGCTAGATTGAAAACCTCAAAAAAAGAAGAGGACAGTCAAAATGACCCATTAAAGATGAGTCATGTAGCACTAAATATTTCTATATAATATGTCGAGTTGCTGACCCCTCAGCATGGAAGTTGTTTCTAAGATGCCATGTGGACTGAAGCAAAATGATTGCAGTTGGATAGAAATGCGTTCAGTAAACAAAAAAGAGGCTTCTAGCTGTTTCAGCAATTTTCCTGAATGTCAAAATGCATTTAGCTATCAATGCTTACTTTTTGGTATCATCTAGCAGTCTCCTTTTTTGATGCCTTCCATTCGACCTTGGACCGCCACAGAGCTTCAGGTCAGAGCATCCAACCCTCGACTGGCCCAGACCATGCCCTTCTCACAGTTGGTTCTGACTACCCCTAAAATCTCTACATTCTGAGATTCAAGCAATTAATTAAATGCATATTAGAATGCTAAAACCCACAAATCCTTTTCTCTCCAGCTTCACTTTGTTATTTTTAGAAGACCTTTAGAATTCCTTTATCATCCTGAAATCTGGAGCACCTGTGAATCCTTGCCTGCTGTGGTCTTAAAACAAATATAGGGTTGTTCACTCAAATCTTTGAAACTAATGCTTAACATCTTATTAAAACAAGGAATTGTTCCCAAGGCTTTTACGACTAGAGCAGATTCCGTGATAATGAAAAACTTTCGTTTCACCTCCCTACTGTGGCCAACAGCGAAAAATGTTGAAATCATATGGATAAATGGTTAAGCAATCTTTAGGTTTCGAGTGAAATTGAAATTACGGATGCATAATTCCCTGAAGTTGGGAAATTTCAAGTTTCACTTTTTATGAAATTCACAAAATTATGCCATTACGGGGTTTCCGTGATTGGGAAACATCATTAACAACGCGGTCAGTACACCGCAATGCTGTTACAACGCGGTCGCTACAACGACCGCATGTATCAACGCTATGCCATTACAACGCTAGTCTTTACATCGACTTGCGCTAGATGTCGTGCTAACATTAAAAATGGTGTAGTTTACTATCCCAACACCTTCCCTACTGATAAGTGGACTGGAGTTGGAATGGTAAATTACACTTTTTTAATGTTAGCACGCCACCTAGCGCAAGTCGATGTAAAGACTTGCGTTGTAAAAGCATAGCGTGGTAAAATGCAGTCGTTGTAACAACTGCGATGTAACAGCATGCGTTGTAATAACACGCGTTGTTACATCTTACAACCGTGTGATTCATCAACGGAGAGGAACATGGCGGCGGGCTGACACCGGTCGCAGGAGCTCCCGAGGCTGTGAGGCAAAACCAAGTATGCAGAAGGAAAGAAGCGGTTTAAAGTTAATCTAAGGGTAAGAAGGACGCAGCTTGCCTAAAAAAAAGGATATTGTTTCGATTTTGATTGTTTTTCCTTGTGTTTTCCTTACCGACGGATTACGGAGCCGGGAGCCGGTTTCTAATTCTGTCCGGCGGAGTGCAGCGCGTATGGGGCTGGAGGCGGAGCCGGAGGTGTACCACGGGTTCGGAGATCGCCGAACCAAGTTGTGGCTAAAGGTTCAAGCCGCGGTTGTCAGGATTAATTTCTGAGGCTCGGAGAGCAGAGACGGCGCAGTAAAGCAGCGGGCGGTTTCCCTGCTGAGAGGCTTCGTTGTGCATAATTCCTTCGGTTCCCTCGGTGAACTGGTAAGATGGGAGTCCGGTGGGGGTGAAGCCCAGCCCATGGATAAGGATCTTTTTGTTCCCCGTATGGCCCCCATTTCTGGTCTCCCGGAGGATACGGTAGTGGGTGAACAGGGTGGTAACAGCAAGTTTGCTTTTCCAGATAGACAACCAGTGCAAGGGCGTGCAGCCAAGCCCAAACTTTCAGGGGGGCGGCACTTCCCATAAAAAACAGATACCAGCTGCGCTCCCATATTGAGGCCAAAAATAAGGATAAACAAGTAGATCTGGAGAGGTTTGTGGGAGGTGTGCTCCGGTCTACAACTTTGGATTTTTCTGAAGTTGTTTTTCTATCAATACTACACTGATGGACATACTGCAACTTCTCCTGGGCAAGGAGAGCCCAATGATGTAGGGCAGTACCGGGCGGGAGCTGATGGGCACTTTTTTCAAATATGAGAATTTTAAGTGCAGCATGACACATAGTCACATTAAACTGTTCATCTCATAGCACTCTATTTGATGTTTTCAAAGTAGGTTTGTAGTTTCTCTCTGACCCCCAGAAACTTCTTTCGTTTGTAAAAGTGTTAACAGGGCATGTGTCTGTTGGGTCGTTAATCTAGCCCTAGGACCCTACTTTAACGTTGTTTTTCTTAGATACTTGGTCTTAAACAAAAGGGGGGTCTGAGAAGGTGGACGTCTGAGAAGGTGGACTCTTGATAGGACTATGTTATTGAAAGAGGGAGTAACGTTAGAGTTTGAAATAAAAACGGATGAATACTTCAGGTTCAATATAGGTACTGCTAAGGATCAGATTATATGGGAGGCCTTCAAGGCTTATTTAAGAGGGCTATTAAGCTCTACAATGATTAGCAAGAGTGTGGGTTGTCAAGGGGTCTCCACGCCAGCTGAGCTCTTCAGCTCCGCTGAGGCGTTCTCATCTGTCTCCTCTCTCCTGTCTCCTGTTTAGCGTGGCGGCCGGGCTTTGCTCCGCCGAGTAACCTGCACTGGACCTGCACTGGACTTCCTGACTGACCGGGCTTGGCTCCGCCGGTAAGGACTACACCTCCCACCAGCCTCGTGTGCAGGACGCCGCCCATCCTATCACACAGCGCCAGGAGGCGCATAAAGCACTGCCCACTGCCGAGGACCTAGTGTGGGCTGTCAAGGGGCTCCACGCCGGCCGAGCTATTCAGCTCCGCTGAGGCGTTCTCATCTGTCTCCTGTCTCCTGTTTAGCGTGGCGGCCGGGCTTTGCTCCGCCGAGTAACCTGCACTGGACCTGCACTGGACTTCCTGACTGGCCGGGCTTGGCTACGCCGGTCAGGACTACACCTCGCACCAGCCTTGTGTGCAGGACGCCTCCCCCCTCATCACACAGCGCCAGGAGGCGCATAAAGCACTGCCCACTGCCGAGGACCTAGTGTGGGCTGTCAAGGGGTCTCCACGCCGGCCGAGCTCTTCAGCTCCGCTGAGGCGTTCTCATCTGTCTCCTGTCTCCTGTCTCCTGTCTCCAGTTTAGCGTGGCGGCCGGGCTTTGCTCCGCCGAGTAACCTGCACTGGACCTGCACTGGACTTCCTGACTGGCCGGGCTTGGCTCCACCGGTCAGGACTACACCTCCCACCAGCCTCGTGTGCAGGACGCCGCCCCCCTCATCACACAGCGCCAGGAGGTGCATAAAGCACTGCCCACTGCTGAGGACCTAGTGTGGGCTGTCAAGGGGTCTCCACGCCGGCCGAGCTCTTCAGCTCTGCTGAGGCGTTCTCATCTGTCTCCTGTCTCCAGTTTATCGTGGCGGCCGGGCTTTGCTCCGCCGATTTACCATGCACTGGACCTGCACTGGACTTCCTGACTGGCCGGGCTCGGCTCCGCCGGTCAGGACTACACCTCCCACCAGCCTCGTGTGCAGGACGCCGCCCCCCTCATCACACAGCACCAGGAGGCGCATAAAGCACTGCCCACTGCCGAGGACCTAGTGTGGGCTGTCAAGGGGTCTCCACGCCGGCCGAGCTCTTCAGCTCCGCTGAGGCGTTCTCATCTGTCTCCTGTCTCCTGTCTCCTGTTTAGCGTGGCGGCCGGGCTTTGCTCCGCCGAGTAACCTGCACTGGACCTGCACTGGACTTCCTGACTGGCCGGGCTTGGCTCCGCCGGTCAGGACTACACCTCCCACCAGCCTCGTGTGCAGGACGCCGCCCCCTCATCACACAGCGCCAGGAGGCGCATAAAGCACTGCCCACTGCCGAGGACCTAGTGTGGGCTGTCAAGGGGTCTCTACGCCGGCCTAGCTCTTCAGCTCCGCTGAGGCGTTTTTATCTGTCTCCTGTCTCCTGTTTAGCGTGGCGGACGGGCTTTGCTCCACCGAGTAACCTGCACTGGACCTGCACTGGACTTCCTGACTGGCCGGGCTTGGCTCCGCCGGTCAGGACTACACCTCCCACCAGCCTTGTGTGCAGGACGCCGCCCCCCTCATCACACAGCGCCAGGAGGCGCATAAAGCACTGTCCACTTCCTCGTCCCGCGTGGACGCACGCGGGACGCGCCGGGCTAAGCCCAGGCAAAGGGCGGGCCTTCTGTGGCACGAGGAGGTCGGGACGGGGCCACTCCCCTTGACTCCATTACTTCGCTAAGGTAACGACCTTTTCCCCCCTCCCAAATTTCTGGCAAGGGACTACTCCACTGGACATTAATCGAAAATTCCTATACATCCCCAGATTGTCTTGTGGCCTTGCTATACTCTATTAGTAGCACACTCCATGATGACTTGCAAGGGGATTACTAATATACCTCCCAGCCAAAGAGGCTTACGTTCTGGGTCACAAGAGCTTTGTAGGGCATCTCTGCCCATTGCTATTACGTATAAACCCTGCAAGACACTAGATAGCACAGTCACCAACCAATCACCCGACCCAACAAATGATATAGTGCAACATCTCTCGCTGTTGGACGAGTTAAATTCCATTTGCAGAACTAGGTATGTCACTGTGGAAGTTAGAAATGAAATTAAAAGTACCCCTACTTGCCCCGCGAAACGAATCAGTATATCAACTCCAATTGTCACCTCACTGGAATACCCCCCATTACCCAAAAACGCAAATACCCAAAATATAGTACTTCCCCAGTCCCTATACAGTAAAAGGAAGTGGGATGGGGTCAATCCCACAGGGAACAAGCCTAAATTACAAAAAGTGTGTTCTAGCTCCCCAATGACTGTAACTAACCCCCCCTAAATTTGGAAGGAAAAATAGACCAACTGTCAACCTCTTTCAATCAGAATTTTTTGTCCCAGATCGAACAATTGGTTAGATCACTCATTTCTCCACTGATTGACAAAATCACCACCCTAGAGGATAGGCTGTTGGGAATAGAGAAAAGTATTAAGGCCAACCTAACTCCCATTGAAAAATCTGTAACACCAATTTGTTCCAACCCACCTGGTACAATTAGTAACAATCAAACTCATCCTCTAGTCTCTACCTTACCACCCCTTATCGCCCCTAAAGTCCACTCCAAATCTGGTCCTTTACAATACACTGCCACAAGAGTAGAGCCTTATAATACCACTCACATACAGCTACCTCCGGAGGCAGCACCCTTCGTGTGTGTTCTTGCGGAAGTCCCAGCACTTAAACCTGGAAAAACAGAGTGGGAACAAGACCTACTAAATAAAGTCACGTACTGGCTAACTAGAAATAGGCCCTTGCCCCTAGATCTTGACGGCACAATCATGTCTGTTAGAAGGGTGGGCTGGCTAGGCCCCCTACAAAAGGATATTGCCGGCGACCTAGTTCTAATAAAATTTAGAAGTAGTCTAATCGTTCCCTACCTACAAAATTTGGACCCTCGTGAAGGTGATGGCCCTATATCCATCTGGGATCTACATGATTTTTATCCAAGCAAGGCATACACATCTAGACTAAAGCCAAAGGCAGAGACAACTTACTCGAGGGGTAGAAACATCCGTGTACTGTGTGGCCGCCGTTTTCCTGCCTTCAATCACCCAGTAACAACGCACATTGGCCATAGGTATGGATAACTATGAATTCTCCTATAAAACCAAGGAACTTATTCCTGCAGCTTGGACAATTGTCTTATCTTCTTGCCATTTTGTGTTTTTGAATGTAACTTTTATTATGATTGTTTTTAATTGTACGCTTTTATGATTTTAACCACTACAGTGCTAGCGGGTTTTCCCGCTGTGCGCTGAAGGTTCATAAATCACACTTTACATGACAAAGCCAGCTCGTCATGAGCGCAGCGCAGGTAACGCCTATGACGAGCTGGCTTTGTCATTAGCGTGGAAGGGGTTAAACCAAAATCGAATAAAGCTAAAGAACGAACGATTAGCAAGAGGAAATCCATGAAAAAGGCTGAAGCTGACCGGCTTGTTAAGATAAAGGAGAAAGAGACAGAATTACAGAGGGCCTCTTTGGTCTCTCAAAATCAAGTACCGCAATTGGAAAAAGAGCTAGGGGGTCTCCAGGCAGATTTCCAGGCCAACTTAGATAAGGTCCTAAAAGATAGGTGGGATGTCAGTAAGCTCCGACACTTTGCCTACGGCGAGAAATGCGGATCGCTCCTTGCTTGGAAGACTAGGGCTGATAGGGTGAGAAATGTGATTAAGAATCTAATCCAAAGAGGGTCAGGAGTTATTTTGCATGATGATGACAAGATTCGGGAGGAGGCCAGATTCTTTATGTATAATTTATATAAGGAAGATATTCAATCAGGGCCAGAGAGAGCTAAGGAATGGCTTAACTCAATAACTCTCCCCCAGCTGACCGAAGAGCATAGGCATTTTCTGCAAGCAAGTATAAAGGAGGAAGAGGTCAGAGTACAACTTAAAAAAAATAGCTTGGGCTTCCAATAGAGGTATACTTGGAGTTGCTGGATAAGGTGGCGCCAGTTTTAAAAAATCTGTTCAATAAGATATATATCCAGGGAGAAGGCACTCCAAGTTCTTCGGCGGAAGCAACAGTGACCCTAATTTTAAAACCGAATAAAGACCCACAAAAAATCGAGTCTTATAGACCTATATCCCTGTTAAATTCGGAGCATAAGGTCTTTGCAGGGATATTGGCAGCAAGGTTGGCGAAAGTAATTAAGGTTATAGTGCACCCAGACCAGAGGGGTTTTATACCGGGCAGACAGCTTAATGAGCTCACTTTTCAAGCTATAGGGGCAATCGATGTTGCAGTGGATTAAAAGGCCCCTCTCACGTTAGTTGCAATTGATGCCGCAAAGGCTTTTGGCCAGGTGAACTGGTCATATCTCTGGGAGACTCTACATAGCTTTGGTTTTCCGAGTAATTTTGTGCAGGCTGTGAAATCTCTTTACTTTAATCCTAAAGCAAAAATTTTAGTCAATGGAGCATTGTCTGACTAGTTTAGAATATCAAGAGGTACTAAGCAGGGGTGTCCTTTGTCACCATTATTATTTAACCTATATATCGAACCCTAGTTTGCTGGCTCAGAGCTGATCCAGATCTTAATCCTTTTAAAATTGCAGAATTAGAATTGAAATTTGCCCTGTATGCTGATGATCTGCTCATGTTTACATCTAACCCAGCAGAAGCTATTCCAAGGTTGTTTGAGAAGGCAGAAAAATTTGGTGAAGTTGCAGGATATAAAATTAACAAGGATAAAACTGAAATAATGGAATGGAATCAAGTTAATGGAACGCAGGGGTTGAAGACCCAAATGAGATATCTTGGGGTCCACCTAGCCCAGAATGTAGAAGACATTCCAAAAATTAACTGGAAGAGGGTTTCCAAAGAGGTTAGCAGTCTCTTAACACGCTGGGTAAACCTCCCTTTAAATATCTATGGGAGGGTTAACCTCCTTAAAATGATAATCCTCCCTAAAATAACTTTTTTGTATAACTCGATTCCATTATCTTTTAGCGTGAAGGATATCGCTAAATTACGGGGTAAGATTGGCTCTTTCATATGGGTGACTAAAAGTTCTAGAATCGCATGGAAAAAGCTTAGGAGAGCTCTTAACATTGGAGGCCTAGCTCTACCAGACCTACTTACCTATTATTATGCATTCCTTTTAAAAGAATGTAGGGTCTTGGCCAAGAAAATTGATTCTTGTTCATTAGATTTATTATTTGGAGCAATGTTACAGGACGTGCAGCAGGGGCAGGAGTATTACCTTTACAAGTTTGGAGATCCTAAGTTCTACAAAAAAGTTAGACTCAAGATTCTGGGAGCAGCGCTAAAGAATTGGATGATCATTAGGAGGGGTCTGAATATCCTGTACTATGACGTACCGGCTCCAATCTGGGACTCTCCCGGGACTCCCGAATGTTTGCAAGACCAACTTTCTCAACCTCTCAAATTGGCTGGTATCAGATTTTGGGGTGATCTCCAAAAGGATTCACAGTTGATCAGTTGGGAGTCAATATCCAGTTTAACACGAGGGACTCTAACTAGATTTAAGTTCTATCCGTTATTCGCCTGGTGGGCAACAAAGTCCTGGGATAATGATGAAGCAAATTCGAAATTTGACTCTGTCTCTAGAACAGGTATATGGAAAAGGGAAGTTTCTTATTGGTATTGGGCCCTCGTGGAAGCCGGTGATGTGGAATTGGAAGTCAGAAAGCTCTGGGGTAGTGATTATGGAGGTAATGAGCAGGAAATATGTAAACTCTGGGGTGACTCTTTTTCCATACTGCAGGCAGTAGTTAAACCAGCCGCACTTAGGAGAAACCATCTGTACACGGCTCACAGATTTTATTGGTCTCCAAAGAAACTAGCCAGAGTGACTGGGAAGGAGTACAACTGTCCCAGATGTAAGTACCCCGCAGCAGATGACATCCATATGTTTGCGGATTGTCCAAGAATCAAGCAATATTGGTCTGAGGTTTGCTGCATCAGCAGGTCGAAGTTAACTTTAGAACAATCTTTTTTGGTCTCCCGACAAATTATCGTATGAATGCTCCTGCCTCTAAGTTGTTGTTTTATGTAATTATCCTTGCAAGGAGGGAAATTTGTAGGGCTTGGAAGTCTGAAACCACTCCGACCTTTGCTGAATGCCTGAAGTACATTATCTATACCAGCGAATCTGATATGGCTTGCGATAATACAAGTATGAATAAAATATGGGCGAGTCTAGTGGTCTGGAGGGAGAAGTAAAGCTGGTCCTATGATTATGCCAGGGCACCGTCAGTCCTGTCCTCCTTAGTAACATTGGGTCCTCCCTTCGATGTGAACAGGAGTGGGAAAAGGAAACAGTATCATCTAGTAGGTAGAGCTCCTTTTCTCTTTCCATATGCCTCACCTAAGGGTCAGAACGGAATCAGATTGTATAGATTGATTGGAGGTATCCCATCAAGAGCTTCCCTTAAGGCATGTATGAGGACAATCAAAAAATGTTTTTTTTTTATAAATGATGCCATTACATTCTTTTGCATAATTACGTGGCGCTCACAGTAACATTTTACAGCGAGTGCACAAGAATAACTCGAACACAAGCAGCTGTTGCTTGCCCCACTCGTAATTTTCCAACTTTTTTTATCATAAACTGCTCCTTATTTTCAAACATTGACATGACAAGGCATTTTCCCCAAAATATTGTGCTAAATGAGGGATTTACATTTAATGTAATTACACATCATTTTGAGTGATTTTCATGAAATGTTACATAATTCTGCTACAGCAAATTGCGTGAATTTTCTCACACCCCTAGTAATTATATACAAGCCTCAGACAAACTTAGGCTCGATTCACAAAGGTAAACTGAAACGTTTGGTCTAAACTTAGACCAGATGTCTGAGTTTATGACTTTGGTAATTCACAAAGGGCATTAACTAGTAGTATTTTTATGTCTGCACTGGTTCCGGATCTCCACTAGTACTCATAAATGCCCTTAGTGAATTTCCAAAGTCGTTCAGTTAGGCGTGACATTTGGTCTAAGTTTAGACCAAGCGTCTAAGTTTACCTTTTGTGAATCAGGCCCATAGTGTTAGCCAAGCCGGCTGTCGTTTGGCTCGCAGCACAGACTCAGCCTTATTACCTGTGTTTCATGACCTTTGGAAGGAGGCAGACCTTGATTGGATCAGTGCACTGCTATTACTTGATATAGTTCACGACGAATATATGATGATACAACGAATTCCGTTGCAACGCATGCCTTTACCACGCATGCGTTACAACGGAATTCGTTTACCACGGATAAACTTTTCCTCGAATAATTGCGTGGTGACGTCATACGTCGTTAAGAGAAAACGGCATTTTTTTCCGATTTCTCTTAAACGACGCTGACGCCGACGTGACATATGGTGAGTTGTTTTATTTGGGGGGGAGACCCCCCAAGCCCCCCTTTTTTTATTTTTACCTTTACCACATATGCCTTTACTACAAACATCGTAGTAAAGGTATGCGTGGTAAAGGCATTAGTGGTAACCACGCATGCGTTGTACTGCATGCGTGGTTAAAGATTTCGGGGAAACGGCTTCGTTGTAAAGGCCGTTTCCCGGTATCTTCCTATATTGCTTAGAGGCTGTAAGCATTGTTGAATCTACCTTGGCTTGGTACACATCACTTTTGATAGAGAGCATTCAATCTTTAATATTGCCATTTTACATAGTCCATAATCTGCCATTAAAATATGTGTTACGCCTACCATTTCACTCTGTGTTGGCCCGTTAGCTAAACTGTTTTGATCCAAAAACATTAACTGCTATATGTTCGCTCACTACACACATTTGTAAGTAAATGGGTGAGGTTAGGACTTGACATCAGACACTTATTCCCAAGAATGAAAAGCATTTGGAAATGGATGGGCAGCAATCACCTCAGGTTAAAGCAGGTGATGTGTGGTCAGTGGTAGAGACCACTTTTGGTTATGCTCTTATTGGAGCAGGAAATGGGCCCTATTCCTGCCTCTGTAGAACCTTCCAAAAGCCTGCATGTCAAGATCGATTCTTCTCTATCTTTCCAACCAGGTACCTGCTTCAGTCACCACGTGTATGTACCATATGAAAGCATTAAGGAAAATCAGACAGTCCATGTCGGTTACTATTGGCTCTAGATTAGACTGTGCTCATACCTGGGTGTGTCCGACTTTCTGCTTCATGGATTGATTGTAAGTCATCCAGAAACAGAAAGCACACCAGCCCTTTCTTTAGCCATATAGTTCAATATACTAGGCTCTGTACACAGAGTAATATTTGGATTCTCTTGTCCATAACATAATGAATCAAGATCTATTAAAGCGTTATTTGCTCCTCCACGGTAACCTCAGAATTTATCAAAAATCAGAAGCTTCTCTATCTGTGCACCTAAGTTGTGGACTGCATCAGTACATCTGAGGGTAATTTTGACCTTAATCTTTTTTAGGAGCCTTTTAAAAACATGGCTATTTTCGCAAATGTTCTAATTCCTCCAATTTGTTCCTCTTCTTTTCTTAGGTTCTTGTTGCTCAGGTCAGGAAACCTTTGGTGTGTGAGAGCTTGGCTAATTCGGATAGCATAGAGTTCTATTGACCACTCTGGGAAAATGGCAGGTAAGGATTTCATGACTCCACTATGGGCTTCCCGTCAACCCCCAAAGTGATTGATTGTGGATAGGTATCTGGTAGATTATGAATTGTTCAAAAAAAGTTCACTGTTCTTTCCACAATGCTTCAATCTTGTCCTGTATCGTTCAGTTGTTCAGTCCTCATTGGCAGGGCCCACTTCTGCTAATTATCTTTTGGGTCTGTGCCACACCCAGTGGTTGTGGTCCCACATGTCCCCCAGTGAGAGACAGCACTAACTGTGTTGTCCCAGGCACAAGCGTCTTGTGCAGAGGCACTTGTCTCCAGATGGCACAGGTGGGGCTATGCAAACATATGGGGAGGCAAATCTATGCTAAGCTCTCACTCGGTGGATCTTCATTTGAGGATATTCCCTAAACACTACCCCGCCACTAAAACAATTCAAATAGTCCACCATGTATTGCAGCGGTGAACAAAATCAGAGGTACAGATAACTGCAGACTGTGACTTTGATCTGGCTATAAGGCCAGTTTTCCGAAGGCACCTCTACTAGTAAGGTCACTGAATGCACTTACGATCTTTCTGTAGTGCGTTGATGCCCGATGAACTTCAGCTTCTGTTGTGGGATCTCCAAATCTGGTTACAATTCTTCATCAATGTCAAGTTGTCACAGGCTCTTCTGCTTCTCAGCTCCCCACAGGTACCTTGGTCTGAAAGCCTCGCCTCAATGTCCGGTGTTGTAGGTTGCAGGGACCGCTTTCATTTCTTCCAACCCCAGCTGATCGCACTTTTTTAGGCAGCATGTCGTTAATACCTGCTCCTTGTCTCAAGGCAAGCTCAAACTACAGGAAGCTTATGGAGCAGCTTCCTGGGCATGTCCAACAGTGCCCTGATGAAAGCAGGGGAAGCTACAGGCATCCTTGGGGAAGGCTTATAGGTTGGGAAGTCACTGCCAGTGACAGTCTGAGAGTGCTATAGGTTGCTGCAAAAACACCCGAACAGTCTAGGGTGTCTTATAAAATAGATCTAATGGCTTTGTCAAAAAATCCCCAATCATTATTATCAAATGTATATTTCATAACTTCAGAGATAAACATGTCTTTGAGTCTTTTTTGAACATGTTTAGGCCGCAGAGTGCATTCATATAACCAACAACAAGGGGTCCTTGTTCTCCAGCTGAACACCATACAACTATAGCATGGAGTGCTTAAAAAATATGGTACGTTCTCTTCGGTCATGGATTCAGTGACTTAGGAAACTTTCTATGTTTTTCTTCACTGTTCCTAGGAGCCTGTTGTTCTCCGTCAGCACTCCACAGCGTAAGAAACATTGAAGGGGCAGGGCACCACCAGGAAGTATAAACATAATTCAAAAAAGGCCTCAGGGGGCTTTATGGAGCGGTCCTAGTACGCAGCAGTGAATAACAGATAATCATTCGGGTCCTACCACTTATTTAATATTTGATTTGTATATCTTTTTATGAATGCCCACAAGGGGTGCCCACATTTTCGAACTCTTTTTTCAAAAAGTTGGGAGCCATGGGATGGACCAAGGGCCCCCATTGCCCCTGCCATCTCCCCAAGCAGCAACATGATGGGAGCTGGACATTTTTTGTTGTTTTTAAACATGGCTACACTGACATCTTTTTTCCCCTCTAGGTTTGGGTCTGCCTTGGGGGGCAGCCTCTAAGACCCTCTTTATTTTTCTGCCACCTCCCCAGCCAGCACCCATCCTGGGTGCCCGTGTGAGCCACTCCTTTCTCCTTTGCTTCCAGACGTGATGTAGCAGCTTATTTCGGTGCACCTGCCCAGGAGCAAGTTAAGTTGTGTTTTCTGCCTGAATACGGGCAGGGAATACAGTTTACATTCCCAGCTCGCACTCTCCCGCTCAGGGAACACACCTGTGTCCCCTGGGATGGGATTCCCGGGACAGTGCTTTTATCATGCCCCTGAGATGTGGTCCCAGGGGCCGATCTATGGCTTGCGTATAGGGGGCTAAGGCCCCCCCCCCCCAAAAGAAACACTGACCTAGGTCCTGATGCTTCCCTAAGGCTCGGGAAATGGGCTACATGCACAGTTCCCAAAATATCATTTTCTGCCCTGAGGGATGCTGTCCACCTGTGCCTTATAATGGCTTGATGGAGGCCATATGACCCCTCCACTAAATATGTATTCGGCCCCAGTGGATGGGGTCCCCAAGGCCTCCGAAAGGCTCAAGGCGGGGCTGCATGCAACATTTCACCGAACCCCTGAACACTGACCCACTCCGGGAAGCTTATATTTTGAAAGTGCAGTAGGCCACTTTTTTAACTGGACCATGGATCCTATAAATTACGCTTTTGTTCCCTTTGGGACTGCCACACCCACCAGGCTTAGGGGGGCAGGGTATGCATACCATGCCCCCTATATTTTCTTTACTTATTTTTCAAGACAAGCGACTGAGTTCCGATTCCTAAAATGGCTGCGCCACATCTTGATTGATATGGTGGCAGCCAATCAGATCTTACCTTTAGATCTGTCGGCTCTGTGGATCCTCCACGACATGAAATATACAAATATTTTTAACCTTAATTTCTCTAAAACTTCTCACCGGATTTCTGGACCAAGATCTAGCTTTCTTCTTAACCCCTTCCATGCTCATGACGAGCTCAGCTCGTCATTCAGTACACTGCTTGTGTGCTCATGACGAGCTGAGCTCGTCATGAACAATGGGATTGATCAAGCCTCAGCACAGAGGATTAATCCCTGTAGCATTGATGGTGTTAATTTGGTGTCATTCCGTTCAGCCATTTATGCAATATCGCTGTTCAATTTTCCTATGGAAAATTGCATCGCAGTGTAGGAAAGTAGGATCTTTCTGGCATAGATACCCCCATTTTTTGACTGGTTTCAGTGTGTTTTGACTGTAGTTCACTTGGATCCTCCTAACCAGGACTCTAGTGACAGTGCTCTCTCCTCTAAATTTACTGGCAAGTACATTGTACACCCCACAATTGACATACTGGTTATTATTATAAGTCCCTAGTACATGGTACTGAGGTACACAGGGCATTGGCTCACCAAGGGTCTCTTAAGGGCTGCAGAATGTATTGTGCCACCCATAGGAGCCCATGCAAACTGTGTCTGCAGGGCTGCTATTACATTCTGCATGACCGGGTGCATGCATCCTTCCCTTATAGCCCAGTCGCTGCACTTAAAAACTGTAAGTCACCCCTAAGGTAGGCCCTTCAGTCCAAGGGCAGAGTGCATGTTTCTAAGTGTGTGGACACCCTTCCATAACCAGAGTTGCCCCTACAAACCCTGGACTCAATTTTCTGTGTTTTGTAAGTGCGGTATTATCATTATAAAGTATGTAGTAGACACTGGCAAGTCAAGATGTCTAACTACATAATGGCTGCCCGAACCTGGTCATGTTTGGTATCAAATATGCTAGAATCATACAACTACACTGACTCCAGTGTTAGTTGCATGATACCATGTACTGGGGGCTTCTTAAGAGGACCCACCAATACCTGCCAGTGTAGCCTTACAGGGTCTGGCTGTCAGCCCGGGCTGCTGCCGTCCTTAGACAGTGTTTAGCACCTCTGCTGACAAGCTTCACTCTGGCAGGTGAAGCTGTACAAAGGATTTCCTACGAAGGAGAGGTGTGACCACCTCTCCTTTAGAATTAGGTAGGGTGGTGGCTTTTCCGAGAGCTACCAGACTGTAATGAAGGGCACATGTGTTGCCCTCCATGCATAAACCAGTTTTACTCAGTTTAAGAGCCCTCGGCTCTCAATCTGGCACGAAATTAGACCAGGGACAGGGGAGTGACCACCCCCCTGTCCAGCTCCTCTCTAGGGAGGTGCCCAGGAGCTCCTCCAGGTGGCCACTTGATTCTGCTATTTTGAATCTTAGCCCCTGGGAGTATCCGACTGGCTAGGACATGTGAGTAGCATCACTAACCCCCTCCTATAGGGTGGGCACCAGAGAAGAGGCCCTTCACTTTTTAGGTTACTTAAAGGCTCCCCTGAGGGTTTGTCCTGAGATTCGTCCCGACAACATCTTCTGGAATTGACTGCCTGTTGCTGAAGAATGTTCAAATTTTCTTCTGCTGGTGGACACTAGAACTCTGCTGTTCTTCAAGCCAGGACCCACGACAAGACTGCTCCCTGTAGGAAGAATCCTGCTGCATTTTCGTCCCTCTGCTGTTCCAAAGATCTGCAACTCCTTGGCCATGCTTCCCCCAAGTCACCAAGGACTCAGCCTGCATCCTAGCGTGAAGGAATCTCCCTTGAAGTGAAGGAATCACTTCCCTGCATCTGCAGGGACATAAACTTTGATGACCGGTTTGCTGATCATGTTGTCCCACTGACAAAACCCTGCTCTGCAACACAGGTGGTGGTGTTTTGGTTTTCCAGAGACCTGACCAGTCTTCCCTCCCAGTTGGGAGACTGTAATCCCTCTGCAATCAACATAGACCCACACCCTGTGCATCGCGTCTGCTTGTCGTCAGCAAGGTGTGTTGGCTCTCTTCACTGAGGATCTTCAAGCTCCAAGTAGCCCCTGCCTCCAGCTCTATACAGCTCCAAGTTCATCATCCTCCCTGCACCTTCTGCATCGTGGATCTTTGTCTCCTATGTGCTGCTGGGCCTTCCTTGTGATCTTCTGTGCCTGCTGCCAGAGAGTCCTCTACCGGGCTACATCAATTTCTGCTGGCTCTCCTACATTCTGAGGGCCGGCCCAAACTCAGCCTAGCTGGGTTAGTCCCACAGAGCTTGCTGGTCTGCAACCAAGCATCGCCTCCCACTAGCCAATGTTTGCGTTTGCCAAGGCTTGTTGGTGGTCCTGCTGGCCACTGACCTTCCTGCACTTGCTGACTGGCGTGGGACTGCTTGTGAAAGGGTCCTGGGCTTCTGCAACATCACCTGGTTTCCACAGCTGCAGCAAGAACCTTCAACCAGGGCTGGTATTGAGGTCCTGTGCCTCCTGGTCACCTCCCGGTGGATTGGACTCTGTCCCCTCTGCTTTCAGGTTCTTCATGTCTGGATTATTCATCCTGGTTCCACCGGCCTGCTCCATGAGACGCTGTAGCTCCTGAACTTCCACGACCCTCCATTGGCATCTACGGAGGTTTCAGACACCACTTCACCCCATGTACCCGCTCTCCCTGGTACAGGTATCCGTATCCTCTGGGTATTCACGGGTGGGGTGACTCTCCAGTCTTCCTTGATCCAAGTGCATCCTTGGGGGTCCTTTGGGAAGAATCCTAGAACTCTAATTTTCCTACAGCAACTTACCCTGTGTTGTCATATGGACATCGGACCCGGTGTAACCACGCTGCACCTGGGCGCCTTGTGGTCCCTGGCTACTCCCCTTGGGTGGTTCATTGCTCCCGCTGGGGTCCTCCAACCTTGGGTACTAGTCCTGTTTTGGTAACCATTTCGAAATCCACTATTTTAGTACATTGTTTTGCCCCCCCCCCCCCACCACGCCCCCCGGTGGGCCCTATGTTTTTCTATGCTACTTACCTATTTTCTAAGTATTCCTTGTGTGCAATTGATATCTCCGAGTAGGAGATATACCAAGTTAGTGTCCAGTGTGTAGTAATAAATATAAAGTATTTTTCTACTTACCTTGTGTGGCTTTTTCTTGTGCGAAAAGCTTACTGACCGACTATAGCGGTACATGCAACTGCTTTACACCACTTCTGGATAAGCCTTAGCTGCTCTTCACAGCTACCCCATGAGAGCTTTGGTTTTCAGTGACCTGAACACTGTCACTAAGGGATGCCTGGACTCAGTGCACAGTGCCTCACCGTAGGTGGACACTATATACTGATCCAGACTCCTACCTTGTTGGTGCTGCATTTGGGATAAAGACTTGCATTGCTTTATCACTTTGTCATCTGTAAGGTTTCCATACGAAACCACTAATACCTTTGGTAATTACACAATACTTGTAGGTAAGCTTGTTTTTTGCTGAACATTTAGGTAGGTGTCAAGGGTCTAGCGTAGCCCTTTCTCCAAACCTTTGGAAGTATAGATTGCTCGAGTAGGGTACTACACTAGCACCATGTTCTCTACTGGGGAATCTAGCAAGACTGAGAAGTCTAGGTGCAGTGCCCTTACGTTTCAGGAATTTAGGATTATTTACAAAGCTAGAGGACTTACAGTGGGTAGTAACCCTGATAGGTCTTTTCTGTTGGTATTACTCCTCCAAGAAGACATACAGAATCCTGAGAGGTCACGGGAGGAGAAAGGCCATGGTGAGGGGCATGACCTTGAAGAGCAAGAGGTACGTAGTAGTGCTGGCTCTGTCAATTGACATGTTCAGGAGGATCCTGAAGAGACTCTTCTGACGGACCTTACACCTGTAGAGGGGGTACTGATGGTACTGGAGGAGGTTCATGTCAGCAGGCCCACTTTCACTCCGCCTGGGTTGATTCACAGGATTCCTAGGAAAATTAGGTCTTCCTCATCCTCATTTTCCCCAGCATCAGGTGCTGGGTTTACTCACTCTAATTTAGATGAGGCCATCCTAGATAGGGGTACAATTTGTTTGTACTTGAGAAGGTCAAACTGAAGCTGAAGAGAGAGCAGTTGGGCCTTGAGAAGAAAGTCCTAGAAGCGGAGAAAAACAGGAAGAATTTGGGGTTAGACCCCAATGGTGGCAGCACTAAAGAAACTAGACTCAGGGAGGAACACTTTGACTCTCGGAATCTTAGCAGGATAGTGCCCTTTATTAAATATGGGGATGATATCCACAAGTTGATTACTACTATGGAGAGGGCCTGTAAAGTCCATAAGGGCCCCCAGAAGCAGTGAGCAGCCATGATGTGGCTCTCCTTTGCAGACAAAGGTAGGGACAAACTCCTAGCAGTAAGGGAAGAGGATGCAGACAACTATGAGGTTTTGAAAGTAGCACTTATTGAAGAGTTATGGCTTACTTGTGAGGAATACAGGATCAAGTTCAGGGATACCCAGAAGACCTCTTCACACAACTGGGTTGATTTCAAAGTCTGTGCAGTTAAGTTTCTGTAAGACTGGTTACATCGTAGTAATGAACATGACTATAATGGACTGTATAATTTGACCATGACAGAGCACATCCTTAAAAACTGTGTGTCTGAAAAACTTCACCAATACCGGGTGGACTCTGATCTGACCTCTCCCCAAAGGCAGACAAATGGGTGCGCACCAGGGAGAGCAATAAGTCTTATCGTGGAGGTGACCAGAAAAAGAAAGACAAACCTAAACCCCAAGAGAAGGATCTGAGGAAGCATAAAGAAAACAAAAAAGGGTCTTCGACAGGTCCACAAAAATCTTCCTCTGGGGGTGGGTCCCACTTCTCTTCTTCCACTAGTAACACACCTCCATAGGACAAATTATTTCAGTTGTCCTAAGAAAGGCACCCAAACTGCTACTACTGCCACTAGTGCCCCTAGCAATAGCACTAGAAGCAGTAGACCTCCACAAGGTGTAGCTGGGTTCACTTTGGAAACTGCAGTGGGCTCTGGTCTAGTCAAAGAAGTCACTGAGTCTGTCCTGACATCAGAGAGTGGCATTGATCTTGCCACTTTGGCTGCCTGTCCTCCTAATATGAGGACAAACAGGCAATTTTCCCTACTAAATGGTATGGAAGCAATAGATTATAGGGACACAGTTGCCAGTGTCACAATGGTGACTTGAAAACTGGTGTTACCGGAGTAGTACTTACTTGGGCACATTTACCAAGTAACCAACGCAGAAAATATCACGGATAGCCACCTCATGAAAGTGATCAATCTCAGCTGGGGGAGGTGGGTTTTTTTTTAACCAATTTTATTGTTTTACAAAAAGGAAAAACAAGCACCAGCAATATGACATTAAATAGTACCAGTAGTGATGCGAGACACGTAAAAGAACAAATACATCACTTTTAACCCGCCATGCAGCAGTGGATACAAACGTCCTGTATAGAGTTCAAGCTATACCACGGCTCCCAGCCATTTGCCCCAGACCCTCCGGTATTTCTTAGGGCACCCCCGTGCCTCATACAAGGGCTTCTCCTGCGCCGCACACCAATCCACCTCCCTTCGCCATTTCTCAGATCCTGGTGGTGTGGGTAGCTTCCAAGAGGTGGCTTTGTCCCGCTTGGCCACAACCATGGCTGTGCTGTAGAATAATTTCTTGTTTCTGGACCCGTCTAGCCCGTCTGTAATCCCGAGAAGGAAGTGACGTGGATCATGAGGGACCACCCACCCCAGGACCTTGGTCAGCTCACCTTCGATCTCGATCCAGAATTGAGCTAATTGTGGACACGGACACACCATGTGGAAGAAGTCGGCTGGGTCTTGACCGCGCTTTGCACACGAGGCGGATGGGGAGAGGCCGGCTCGGTGTAGGCGTTTCGGGGTTAAGAAGGCAGCATGCAAATAGTATAATTGGATCAAGCAGAGTTTAGCGGAAGTGGTGATCAATCTGGGTGTCATGAGGGCATCCCGCAAATTCTCCTCGTCCAGAGGACCTATCCACTCCTCCCATTGGTCCCTGAGGTGGTCTAGTGAGGTCAAGGTGTTGTTGACCAGTGCCCGGTAGATGCAGGAAATACCCCCCTTCCCCAAGTCGCCTAGCATTGTCTGTGCTTCAGGGGGACTGTATTCAGGGATCCTGGTATCAGCCGGTATGTGTAAATAGAGGGTGTGTCTTAGTTGTAGATATTTATAGAATTGGGATGGGACAGGAACAGACTAATTTGCATATAGCCAGGTTCTGAGCTGGGATGGTGCAGTGAGCTAAAAAACGGTGATGGATTAAAACCATGATCTCTTGACTTGGTAAGAGTATTCTGCATCATTCAGAAGCTCTGTCCATCACCACCCCCCTTTTCCAAAATCGTTTTTATCCACACTATGTGTGGGAGGGTATACTCAGACGTGAGTCCCTTGCTCATTGCACCATCAGGATTCAAGCAAGCCGGGCCGAAGAAGGCTGTGATGCCAGAAACCGGTCCCCGGAAGCTTGTTTCCTTCCCAGTATAAGAATTGGCTTGGTAGTTTGGTTTGCCCTGTTCCCATCATGCACTGGGACAGGAACAGACTAATTTGCATATAGCCAGGTTCTGAGCTGGGATGGTGCAGTGAGCTAAAAAACGGTGATGGATTAAAACCATGATCTCTTGACTTGGTAAGAGTATTCTGCATCATTCAGAAGCTCTGTCCATCACCACCCCCCTTTTCCAAAATCGTTTTTATCCACACTATGTGTGGGAGGGTATACTCAGACGTGAGTCCCTTGCTCATTGCACCATCAGGATTCAAGCAAGCCGGGCCGAAGAAGGCTGTGATGCCAGAAACCGGTCCCCGGAAGCTTGTTTCCTTCCCAGTATAAGAATTGGCTTGGTAGTTTGGTTTGCCCTGTTCCCATCATGCACTGGGACAGGAACAGACTAATTTGCATATAGCCAGGTTCTGAGCTGGGATGGTGCAGTGAGCTAAAAAACGGTGATGGATTAAAACCATGATCTCTTGACTTGGTAAGAGTATTCTGCATCATTCAGAAGCTCTGTCCATCACCACCCCCCTTTTCCAAAATAGAATTGGGATGGGTGCAGGGAATATCTGGACTGAAGGTCTTTGAAGGAGCGCATGTGGCCCCCTGCCCACACATCACCGAGCTGGGAGATCCCTATTAGATCCCACGCTCGAAACCCCTATAACCCACTGACCTCCCTGAGCCATGTACCATGCCATAGAGGCGTGTGCTGGGAGAGTTTGTGTGTCCACTGGGTGTGTCTTAGTGCAGCCCTCCAGGCTAAGAGCGCGGAGCGCGTGACGTCAGGCAAGGTGGATGGGATGGGTTCCCCGTATAGTAGGGATTGGATTCTGGGCAGGCCGAGCTCACTTAGTTCAAGCCTATAGGCTGGATCAGACCAGCCCCCTTTGAACCAGTCATGTCTACTCAGCAGACGAGTCGCCAGGTAGTTTAGGTATAAGTGTGTCATCCCCATGCCGGCGTCAAATGGTGGAATCCGGCAAGTGTTTAACGCCAGCTGGGCCCTCCCTCCCCCACAGAGGAATTTAGTAGCCATAGTTTCTTGCTCCTGAAACCATGTCCGTGGGAAACAGAAGGGGGTGTTTTGGAGGACATAAAGAAACCTGGGAAGGATCATCATTTTAAACAAGGTGACCCAGGGGTAGTATCTGCCATTTGTGGAGATCTGCCTTAGGTTTTTTCACGAGCGGGGTGACATTAAGGGACCATCCCAGTTCTGGGAGGAGAGCAACCCAGATCCCAAGATATTTAAAAGACTGACGCTGAAGCGGTATCGTGGACTGCCAGTCGGAGCACTCTCTGGAGAGATGGAGTGGGACCAGGATCGACTTATTAGAATTAATTCGGAGGCCGGAGGTTTGCCCGAAAGAACGCAGGATCTGAAGACAACGAGGACCAGAGTGGGCGGGGTCGGTTAAAAAGAGCAGGACATCGTCCGCTTAAAGAGCGATCTTGTCCACCGCGGAGTTAGGCCATTACCATCCTCGAACGAGACTCTCGGACCGAATCAAGGTTGCTAGAGGCTCTATTGCCAAAGCAAAGAGAAGGGGCGAGAAGGGGCAACCCTGTCTCGTCCCCCTTTGAATGGGGAAGGCGTCGGAGAGAACCCCATTGACCAAGACGTGCGCTTGTGGCCGCGTGTACAGAATCCCGACTAGCTGACGGAAGCGGGGGCCGAAACCCATTGCATTAAGCACGTCGTCTAGGTATATCCAGTCCACAGAGCCAAACGCCTTCTCAAAATCGGTGAGAAGGAGCGCCGGGTAGGGGGAAAGCACCTGGCGGTGAGCCAGGGGCAGGTGCAGCCGCCGGAGGCAGTGTCTAGTGCCTCGCTGGAGCATGAATCCGCACTGGTCCTGGTGGACTAACGTGGAAAGGTAGGGCTTCGACCGTTGGACAAGGATTGCGGCGTACAATTTAATGTCCGTATTAATGAGGGAGATGGGACGGTAGTCGGCGCAGTGAGGGGATGGCGGTTGCGACTTCGGTAGGACCACGATGGTGGCCATATACGTCTCGGGCGGGAAGGAACCTTTCTCCAATGCCTCGGCATACAAGTCCGCAAGGCGAGGCACAAGGGCTTCTCGGTACGCTGCAGGGAGGCCACCCGGGCCGGGAGTCATACCTGACGAGGTGAAAGCAATAGCCTCATTAATCTCGTTGTGGGAGTTTGGGCGTTCAAGATCAGCTTGGGCAGTATATTCCAGCTGACGGAGGTAGGCACCCCCGGCGTCCAACATTTCGCTGAGCGACCGCACCGGATTTCGTTTGGCATAAAGGTGACAGTAGAAGGTGGCAAAAGCGCCGGCCATAGCCACCGGGGACCGTTGTGTCAACCCCTCCTGATACAATATTTCTGGGATGATACGGTTTGCTCTGGGGTACGTGACGAGCCTATGAAGGACTGTACCGTTTTTGTCACCCCAGCCATAGACTCTGGCAACGGAATTTCTCAACAGGAGCTTAGCGGCCCCCAACGAGAGCTACTTGATTTCAGCTCAAATGCTCACGAGGCGCGGTGCCTGCGCCTCCAGTGAGGTAATGTGCAGCATTTGGGCCTGCCGCTGACGTTGGATGTGGCCTTTGGCATAGCCACGAATAGTGGCCTTGCCCGCCTCCCACAGGGTACCCGGGGAAGAAACCGACCCTGCATTGGTGGTGAAGTGCTGCTGCAGTTCTGATCCCACCACCGTCTTGAATTCCTTGTCTTGAAGGAACCAAGCGTTCAACCGCCCCACTTCGCGCGAGCAAGGGGAAGGAGCCCTGTACTAAGGAGCAGCGGGGAGTGGCCGGAGATACCTCTTGGTAGTATTTAGACGTCTTGTATCGTGGTGCAATCCGTAGATGCAATGAAAATGGCATCTATGCGCGGTTGCGTGTGGTGTGCGGCGGAGCTGTGCGTGAACTGCTTAGCGTGTGGGTGCCAGATTCACCATGCATCGCAAAGGCCGAGGGATTCAGCCCAGCTAGTGAATTGTTTTGCTTGCGCCAGCCTGGAAGGAGATGGAGAACCTGTTGTGTCAAGAAACGGTGCAGAGACCGTGTTAAAGTCGCCCCCAATAACCGTGGGCCCCAGGAGGAGGGTAGACAGCAGAATGGTGGATTGTTTTAGAGTCGTGGCGAGCATCGAGGGGGGTGAGCACAAGGACACAAGATTAAGGGGCGTGCCCCCTAGTGTGCCGCAAACAATCGCAAATGAATGATGCAGGTCGTGAATAACTTGTGTGAGTACAAAGAGTAGGGTGCGTTTCAATATTATGGCCACACCACGGGATCCTTGAGCGAAGCCCGAGTGCCAAACCCTATCATAGCCATACCGCCCCAGGAAGAGGCAGTGATGCCCCATCAAGTGCGTCTCCTGATGCAGAAGCGCCCCTATATTGAGGCGCTGTGCGTAACGCAGGACGGCCGTTCGTTTGTGGTGGTCTAGTAGGCCATTAACATTCCATGATAAGATATGGAGGGCAGCCTTCGGAAATGGTGCGTCAGTCATGGGGGTTGGAGATCGTTGCAGTGTCCCGCCAGGCCCTGGAGAGCCAACGGCAAATGCTGGGCCCGGAGCAGGTGCAAAAGCGTGCTGGTGGGAAGGACTATGGATAATGGGCCGAAATAGAAGTGGATCTGAGTGACGTGTGGGTGATGGCGCAACAAAACAACAATAAACAATAAGAAACCTTGGGAGCAAACATTCCCTACCCCCTCCCCCGCCCCTACCTCCACCCTATACTTCAAGAATAGAAGCATCTGTCGACCCCCAGAACCAGTAACCAAACGAAAACGCTCAGGAAGACAAAGACTCAGAGCAAACAGTCTGCCAGAACCCCAGATCATCCCAAAGTCGGGGCACGTTCCTCGGGTGCCAGCAGCTTCAGCGGTCGGTCATCAGTACTTCACAGGTTTGTGCTGCGTGAAAGGTCAGTGTCCGTTCCCGGGAGGCCCCGCTGGCCCGGAGACGGAGGGTCCACCATTGGACGATCAGAAGCGTGGATTCTGAGACGCGGAGGGGAGGCTGAGTAGCCTGATAAACTTCGAGGACCATGGGCCGTTAGGCTGGAGGATCTGTGGGGCGCCACCTGGGATCGGCATCTCCTGTTGGAATGTGTGTGCCACAGACGCTGGCGCCCCGGCGACCGGGGCCGTGCGGGGACGGAGCCCGGCAGACCAGGGGGACGGGATGTGCCGCTGCCGGAGGGGCCACTCCTCAGTCAACCAAGTCCAGGTCGCCTGGGGGGAGTCGAAGAAGTGGGTGGCGTTTTGGAAGATAACCCGTAGGCGTGCCGGGAATCGCAATTGGTATTGGAGGCCCAGAGATCTCAGCTTCTTCTTGACCTCGGTGTAGGATCGATGTTAGTCTTACACTTCCTTGGTGTAGTCCGGGAAAATCATAATGGTGTGATTCTGAAATTTCAACGGGCCCTGGGAACCTGCTACACGCAAGATTACATTGCGATCCTTGAAGTTGAGGATCTTCAGGATAAAAGGGCGGAGGGAGCCCCGGCCGGTGGCCTTGGGACCAGGGATCGGTGGGCCCTCTCCACTACAAACCAAGCATACAGGGAGTCCTTCGGCATCCAAGAGGTAAAGCAAGCCTCCACAAAGGCAGCCGCCTGATTCTTCTCAACCCCTTCTGGGAAGCCCACCAGTCGGAAGTTGTTGCGGCATGCGCGATTTTCGGTGTTTTTTGCACGCCGGTGAAGTTTACTGGTGCGGGAGCTCAGGCCAGCCACTTGGTCTTTAAGTTGGCGAATATCGTCCTCCGCTGTCGAGATTCGGGACTCCGCTTCGGCGATCCAGGTCGTGGTGTTGCGGAGATCTTGCCGGAGAAGAGACACATCCACCTTGATTTCTCCTATCTTCCCCCTCCATCGAGGCCTGCAACGAACTGATGGCCTGCAGGATAGTCGCATGGTCGGTGCCTGAGGAGGGGGGAGCACCATCTGCTTGGCCAAGTAGGTCAGGCCCTTGGGTGGTGAAGCGGTCAATTTTAGTTTGTGTGGGGCAGTCGCGGACTTGGGGGCCCTATCTCTCCCCATGTTCCACCTCCAAACTGGATCCGCACGGGCAGGAGTTGGAGGAACTGCAAATCCGGCCAACAACCAGTCGTGAGGGCGAGAGTCAGGATGGATGACTCTGTGACAGGGTGGTCACATTCAGACGTCGGGGAGACCAGTGACGTGCCAAGCCGCCCGACACCCCTGCAACCGTATGTTACTGGCTGGGAGAGGGGGAGGATGGATGCCCTAGGTGCCCCCAGTTCGTCGTACCCACTTCCCTCCGCCCGGAATGGCGGCCGACAAGTTTGTATATTGGGAATGGCTGGCTCAGGTCTCGCGGTTCCAACCGGCCAGGGGCATTCCATGCCCAGGCACAGCACCCTGCCCGGCTGAACCTCCCCACATGGCAGCAAGGGCTAGAATGGAGCAGGCTTGTTGGGTGTATGGCGCTATCAAAGCTCCCCAAAGCTCCTCCAGGCAATAACCAGGCATGGTGCCACAGGCCTCCCCGGCACCTCGGGCGAGAGGGGGGCAGGAGGGGCACCCACGGGAAGGCCCAACTTCGACCTCCCAGCCTGCTGCCCGACCAGGCAGTCGGTCCCCCGCTCACATACCGGTGTAGTTTTGTGTGTACAGGTTGGTCCGCCTCTGTCGTGGAAATGGGGCCCAGGGGAGGCCAGGGGCAGCCCAGTGTTCAGCATCGGCCGCCAGGTACTGGGGACGTTGTATAATGAGAATGGCTGGCTCCAGTCTCGCGATTCCAACCAGCCAGGGGTATCCCAGGTCCACGCACCGCACTCCGCCCCACTGATCCTCCTCACCGGACGGCAGGAGCTAGAATGGAGCATGCTTGTTGGTTGTATGGCGCTAGTAATGCTCCCCAATGCTACAACAACCAGGCGCGGTACCACAGGCCGCCACAGTGCCTCGGGGCACCCACTGGAAGGCCCAACTTTGACCTCCCAGCCCGCCGCCCGACCAGGCAGTCAGTCCCCCCGCTCACTCACCGGTGGAATCCTGTGTATGAAAGGCTGGTCCGCCTCTGTCATGGAGATGAGGCCCAGGAGAGGCCAGGGGCAGCCCAGTGCTCAGCGCCGGCCGCCAGGTGCAGGGGACAGGCCGGACTCAGGGCGCCCGTTGCCCAGCCAGTGCGGCCGGTGGGCCCCTCAATTACAGCACCTAGGGCGTGGGCAGCTCTCAGGGCCAGGGTACAGATGGGGGGACCACAGTTCCCGGGGCCAGGATACAGACGGGGCGGCTACAGTTCTCAGGGCCAGGATACAGGAGTTGAGGCCCGCTCACACCCGCACTGCGCCGCCCGACGCGGCGGCCGCCACCTCCAGCGCAGCAAGACCGGCCACCCCAGGGATGAAAGGGAGAGGCTCCAGGAGGGCCGGGCTCCGGCTCCGATCCCACTCACCCACCCCGCTACCCGGTATGGCAGCCAATAGAGGAAGCGCTGCACCAACGGCTCCACAGGTCCGCAGCTGCTCCCCCGCCCTCGTTCCCGCTCTGCCACCCGGTATGGTGGCTGATGCCCAAGGCTCCAGCCGGACCACGGCCCCTTGTCCGCCAGCTCCCAAGCTCGCCCCAGGACCGGCGCCAGGCACGGGCACCAGCGGCCGCCCCACCCCCAACGGGGAAATGAGGGATCCAGGAGCTTTTCCGCCTGCTCCAAACTCGCCGACTCACCAGACGCTGCCTCTCTATCCCTATGAAGCAGCGCAGGTGGGGGCCAGCCAGGCCGGTCTGCCGCAGCAAATTCTGATGATTAGAAGGGACCGCAGCTGGATCGCCAAGCCCGTCACCAGGGCGCGATGTAGGCTGCCATTTTGTCGCCCAAGGGGCCCAGAGAATCCAGGGCCAGCGGGACGCCCCAGAGGGCCAACACAGGGAACAGACAGCCTCCGGAACAGCCCCATGCTTCAGGACTCCAGGCAGGCAGGTAGGGATGGTGGATTAGTGCCAGAGAGCACAGGATGACGGAGGGGTCCAGGAGCACTCTTAGAGTGCGATCACCATCTTGACGCCTCGGCCACGCCCCCTGGAGGTGGGGTTATGGTCCTAAAAAGGTTGTGGTATCTTCTAACATTTCTATAGAGAGTCTTATGGGCAATTATTTGGAAACGTCAGCATGAGTTGACGTTTAGTTGAAGACTCAGGCAGCCATACTTTGGATCTCTTAGGCAGTGTTTATGATGACTAGAGTACAGGCCAAGAAACAGAGAGCTCAAGGAGCAGTGGAGCCTGGAAGAATGGCCTAGACTGCTACCAACAAGAGTGGTAGGAATGGTAAAAAGTTTTCCTTCCCACAGGTTTCATGTGAGTGTCCCTCTTTTGAGAGCCTTAGTCAGCATGCTGCTACAGAGGCAGGGGATATCTGTGTAACCCACAGGGTCTTTTAGGAGTATGGACTTATTTATTCTGAGGCTAAGGACCCCAAGCCTAGTGCCACCAGGAGGTAGGTTGTTCCTCAGAATTTTAGGGAGTACCTTTTGACCCTTGCACATGACATGTCCCTTGCAGGGCATGAGTCTTGTCCTACACTTTCACTGACCCCATATGTCTGAAAATACTAAGGAGTTTTGTCACTCGTGTCACATGTCAAGCGAGTAGTAAGACATGTGCCACTACGAAGGCCCCCTTAATCCCACTACAAGTGGTTGGGGTTCCCTTTGAAAGGGTAGGGTTGACTTTGTTGGTCCCCAAGACCCTCCGGGAACAGTTATATCCTGGTGGTTGTGGACCATGCCACCAGATACCCAGAAGCTTTTCCCCTTAGGTACACTACAGCTCCTGCAGTGGCCAAGGCCCTCTGGAAAGGCAAGAGTGGGCTTTCGTAAGGAGGTGGTGTCACACAGAGGTGCAAACTTCATATCTGACAGCCATGTGGAAAGTGTGTGGAGTAAATTACAAATTTACCATACCGTACCATCCACAATGCAATGGGTTAGTTGAACGGTTCAAAAAAAACCTAAAAGGTATGATTATGAGACTATCTGACAAGCTCAGGAGGAGTTGGGATGTCCTACTGCCTTATCTTCATTTTGCTTACAGAGAGGTTCCACAGCAGGGAGTAGGGTACAGTCCCTCGAGCTTCTGTTCGAACATCCTCTTAAGGGTCCACTTGCTCTAGTGAAGGAGGGATGGGAGCAGCCTCTCAACTTCCTAAGCAAGACATTGTAGCTTATGTGTGAGACTTTCGTTCCCACATGGCTGAGTACATGACGAAAGTCATCAAAAACATGGAGGCCAACCAAAAACGTCAGAAGTTATGGCATGACCAAAAGGTTGTTCTGACTGTTTACCAGCCAGGGCTGAAAGTATGGGTCTTGGAGCCTGTGGCCCCAAGAGCCATCATAGACAAGTGGAGTGCCCCCCATAACATCCTGGAAAAGAAAAGTAAGGTCACCTACATTGTGGACCTAGGTATTCCTAGAAGCCCCCACAGGGGGCTTCATATGAACTGCTTTAAGCCTTACTTTGACAGGACTGACCTGAGATTGCTCATGGCTACTGATGAGGGATAGGAGGATGAAAGCGACACTCTCTGTGATCTCCTCTCACACAACCCTGTTGCGTTGTTACTTTTAGCTTCTAACTCTTGTCGTTCATAATACTGAGCCTTAGTTAGGAGTGAAACCGGAGAAGAGGTAGTCCACAAACCTTCACTGGCCTTTAGGCGACTAGCTATTCCTGGCAAAAGGTTTGCGACATATTTATCGACAAACAGATGCCTACCCGTGTCATCTGTCAGTGACTGGCCACTAAAATCATGGAACTCTTCTTCAAAGCGTTTGAAGAAGTCAGAAACTGATTCATCTACCTTTTGCTTGCAAGACGCTAACACTGTCCAATCTATCTTTTTAGGGGGAATAATCGTCTTTAACTTAACTAATATAGCTGCTGGAAGATTTAAAATTAACTGACATGGTTTCTGTGCAGGTTCTCTATTTTCATCTAACTGCTCTCGATCTTTCCATAATGCTCCAAATGTTGCACGATCATAAACTTTACGCACAGTTCTCCACATATCAGGCGGTAATATTAGTCCAAAAAAACAAATCAATATCAGGCAAAGTCATAGTACAAGAACTAATGGCACCCATAACTTCCTCATAAAAGGCTGCTGGATTCTTTCGCGGATCAGGCAATGCATTTTTAAGGGCCATTACATCTGCTATATTCCAAGGAGTGTAAACCCAATAATTA
Source organism: Lissotriton helveticus (assembly GCF_964261635.1). Taxonomy (NCBI): domain Eukaryota; kingdom Metazoa; phylum Chordata; class Amphibia; order Caudata; family Salamandridae; genus Lissotriton; species Lissotriton helveticus. The sequence continues at coordinate 1,970,351,373 of NC_136065.1, forward strand.
AAAATAATACCCTTTAGCATCTGTAGAAGTCTTATCACTTGTACCCGTTCATTTAGGAGTAACATATAAAGGCGCGGCTTCCCGCATGGGTTTCACATTAATTACAACATTCTTATCTGTTTCAGGAGTAGAAGTTCGTGCCATGTTGATTCGGGATGTTTGTGCAGCTGCGTCTGCTGCCTTTTTCTCCTCTCGCAAACGGGCTGCGTCAACACGCAGTTTAACCAAGCGTCTGATCGTGTCAGCCACCTGGGAGAAGACAAAAAGACCTTCACGTAGTTGTTGACAATCAGTTGCTACATCATCTGGCTCCATTTCTTCCAAATATTTCCTATACCGTTCAATAACCTCTGCGGCAAATGTATCGGTAAAATATATTTGCTCCCTTTCCTGCCAATCTTTTATACTATCTAAAAGTTCAGAAGCAGCTTTAGTACTAAGAACGGCTTTACACGCAGCAGATCTAATCTCAGACGCACGCTCAGCAGATAACATTGAGCGAGTTTCTCGAGCTTTGTCCTGGTCTGAAGAAGAGTCCTCATCTGAACCATGAGGAGAAGAAGGAAGAGTATACGGAGGTGTACAACGATCTAATAAGAGAGAATCATCTTGGGGTTTATTAACAATAGGATAAAGAGGTCTACGAACAGCGTATTGGCCATTTACCTGTAAATGACGCTCCCTATCGTCCCTCTCTTTAATTTCGTTAATTTCCCTATTTTTCATTTCAAATGCTTTCTTACGTTGTTCTTTTTCAATCAACGCTTGCTCATGCTTCATTCGCTCACGCACTTCTTTCTCCCACATTCGTACACAGTCAAACATATCTTGCCTAACCTTTCACTTAAACATTCGTTGCTCCACATACTGAATCTTTCGCAAATCAAATAACCCATGCATAGGCCAATGCAACTCAGGATCTTTAAGAGTGTATTTGTTTCATAACGTGCTTTACATTATGGAAGAAATACCATACTTGATATACATGTCCCTATTAGGCGTCCCCTCCGGGGGTCTTGTTGTGCTTCGTCAAGTCTCAAATTGGTACCACTACAAAAGCAACACATCCTACGAAGTGTGCTAGAAACAAGCATGCCAAAAATTGTGCAGAATATGCAGTATTATAATCAAAGTAGCGCTTAAGGTACTCTTCGTACGTTGTGCCGTTCAAACAAATTCAAATAGAGAAAAATCTCCTCATTACCCGCCTATATGAATTGCAATGCATATATAATTGTCAAACAAATACTAATATTGGCCAATCTTACAAACAAAAGCAGCAGTAAGTGTTACTAAACTACCTTACCAATCAAAGGCATAGAGTCAAAGTAAGATAGGAATAGCCTTTCCATATGTGACATTGTAGTTAGTAGTTGATTATGAGTATTTGCCATTCTTTGAACTTGATTTTTAAAGTGGAGCTGTTTCGCTGCTGTCTTGCCTGAGCAGAGAGGGAACTGTCCTGGGATTCTATGGGGAATGGTTTTCTGCAGTGAAGGTCCTGTGGTTTGAAAGCTAGGATCTAACCCACCAGGTCCTACATTGCACATGGTAGCCTAGGTTGTGTGGACACTGGGGACTAAGACCTATCTTCATTTCACAACTTATTCATGCCATTATCTTTTATGCTTTTGGCCAGTTCTTTTAAAATTGTTAGCCATACAATCTGCAGGAACTACCTAAAGCCCCATGTTGGGTGCCAATTTGTGGTGGTGAGCCTCAGCAAGGCCTACCAGTGCAAGGGATTCGCCCTTCTCTGCACAGAGTCCTCAGACCAATAGGAAGAAGTTGGCACAGAAACTGGAATAGAAAATACAGAGTTTATTAAACCTCCTGAGGTCGAACTACATTCACACAACACCCTACGGTAATGTATGACGTAGCACACTGAATGGAAGGAGCTTGGTCCTTTTATACACACACAGGGGCTCAAATGAAGGCAGTACAAGTACAAAATGCTAGTTTTAGGTACATATAAGGACATACAGAAAATGCACAGTCAACAAGTGGGAGGAGCTAACAGTTGTTAATTCTGTTGAACACATCCTGACAGTTACAGACTGGGGGCAGCTGCAAGGACAGCTGCAAGCTCAACTGAGCATGTGCGGAGCAGAAAAGGCTAAATCTATCTCATCTCTAGGCAGATTTCAAGAGCAGTTAACACGAAGCTAGGACAGAGCACATGTCGAGCACATGGTAGCACATGGCAAACAAAATGGCTGACAGAAATACAAAATGGATTCCACGAAACGGAGAAGATAGTCTCTAAATGCAGGATGGCTTCTGCTAATGCTAACCTAATCGCTGCCAAATTACAACACGAAGGCGTCACTTTAAAAGCAACAATTGATAACCTACAACATAATTAAAGTGCAAACAATTCATAATTAATTAATCAATCCATTATGGCCTGTCACCTGATCTTTTTTCCAGCTATAAATCGGGGCCTGTGAGAAGCTGGTCTGGTATATGATGTACACTTATGTAAGTGGACACCCTGCACCAGTCCAGACAACCCTTATGGTGATTTAGAAGGTCTTGGACAACCATAGAAAGCTCTCTAAGTGCTAGCTGTGGGGAGCAGCCTTCAGGCTTAGTCAAGAAAGAGTGTAAAACAGCTTGTTTTACCAGAACACAATCTTATTTGTATTGATCAAGTGAAAAAGAATCACACAAGCTATTTATAAAAATATGTATTTATTATAAAATGCTCTCTAATACATTTAGATATCTAGTACCCGGAGATATGAACAATGGATGCAATACTTTGCATAGAAATTACAGTAAATAGCATGAAATTCACAGTGGACCCCAGAGGTGTACCAAACCATATACTAAGAAAGTGGTATAAGTACCGAATGTATGACGTTACAATGCATACATTTACAATGCATGCCTTTACAACGCAGTTTTTACATCGCAACATCCTTTACAACAAATTTTTTTACATAGCATGCCATTACATCGCATTTTCAGAAACTACCTTTACAACGCATTCCATTACATCGCATTATGCCTTTACAACGCATACCATTACAATGCATACCATTAAATTTCATTTAAGGTAAGTGTTTTATAGTATAGGGGTAATAATTACTATTCTAACTCTAGTGAGGGCAACAGTAGGGTAAGTGTTTGATAGTGTAGGGGTACAAATTACTATTCTAACTCCAGTGAGTGCAACAGTAGGGTAATTGTTGGATAGTGTAAGGGTACTTTGCGTTGTAATGACTTGCGATGTAATGCCTGCGTTGTAGTGACATGCATTGTAATGACATGCGTTGTAGTGACATGCAATGTAATTGCTGCGTTGCAATGACATGCTATGTAAATGTTGTTCCGATGTAATGAGTGCTATGTAAAGGTAGTGCAATGTAATGACTGCGTTGTAAAGGTTGTTTCTCATAAGAACCACAACTCGGATCAAAACAACTTCTAGAGGACGTAGAAGTGCCAGGTTCCCAAGGAACCACCCAAGGTGAGTAACTATGAACCCGACGGAGATTGTGTGTAGTGTGGGAGAATGACTGTGGTCTCCGTACAAGTCAACGTGTAAGTTGCGGTTGGATTTTTAAAGATTAAGCACCCTTCGCAGTGGACCCTGAAGAAACCCAGTGGAAAACAGAAGGTTGGAGAGCCACCCCACCCGTGGATACCCTAGTTCCTACAGCACGGAGTCGGCCCTTCTTGAAATGGCAGACTCGGTTAGGTGGACGCTCGACCGAGGGTCTAGGGCGGTGTTAGTGCTGCTGGATCTTTCAGCAGCATTTGACACCGTCTCTCATGGGATTCTGCTGAGGAGGCTGGTGGACCTGGGCGTAGGCGGCACTGTGTTGAATTTGCTCACGTATTATCTCTCAGACCGTACACAGCAGGTCTTCACCCCCCCTACACTTCCACAGCCAGACCACTCAAATGGGGAGTCCCACAGGGCTCCTCCCTCAGCCCGCTCCTGTTTAATGTTTATTTTACCCCCCTGGCAAAACTGATCGCTCAGACTGGGATCAAATCCACCTCCTACGCTGACGACATTCAGCTTCTTTTCACTTTTGACTCCCCCACTTCCTCTGCTTTCGACCCGCTAAAAACCTGCCTTAGGGACATCTCCAAGTGGATGGATGCCAACTCCCTTTGACTTAATGCAGGAAAAACGGAGATTTTGTTTTTCAACTCTCCATCCCCCCTGGACTCCAACCTATGGTGGCCAGCAGATCTGAGCCAAGCCCCCACGCCGAAAGATTCAGTAAGAAACCTTGGGGTCCAATGGGATAACCACCTCAGCTTCAACACCCAGGTACAAACAGTGACAGCCTCCTGCTTTGGCAAGATCAGGACCATCAAATGGCTTATTAAATATCTACCCGCGGACTGCCGTAAAACAGTGATCCAGGCACTAATCATTTCCCACCTTGACTATGCCAATGCCCTGTATTTAGGTATCACAACAGGCCAATGTCAAAAACTCCAGATGGTCCAAAACGCCGCCGCTCGGCTAGTGGAAAGGATCCCTTTCAGACACCATATCTCTCCCCACCTCCGCAAACTTCATTGGCTGCCCATAGCCAAAAGGTGCATTTTCAAAGCTATGACGCTGGTCCATCGCGCCTCCCGGGGCTTGGGGTCCGCCCACTTGAAAAACACCCTGCGGCCGTATATCAATCAAAGGACACTACGGTCCAACTCTCTACTCCTCCTGGAAACTCCACGTTTTAAACGTTCACGAGCAGGTGGAAAAACCTTTGAGGTCTGTGCTACTCAGCATTGGAACAAACTTCCGTTGGTCCTACGCTCTGCCCAAACAGAAATGTCCTTCCGCAAGTCCCTGAAGACCCACTTATTCTCCCTTTAAACATACTTCTGTGGCCTCTTCTTGCAAAGTTCTCAGCGCCGGGACGCCCCGTCGGGGCAGCTGTGCGCTCTATAAAATACACAAATAAAATAAATAATAAATATGTTACCTACACCAGGGAAGTCGGGTGCGTAGGTGTGAAGTGGTGTCGGAAACCGCCGTCGAACCCAATGGAGTACTTCAGGAAAGTGCGGCTGCTGACGAAGGAGAAAGTGCCCAGTAGAATCCAAAGGTGGATTCTAGATGAAGAGGTACCTGCAAGCAGATGGGACAGAGTCTATGTCACTCAGAAGGAAGACGAATTCCCAGCAATGTCGGGAGTTGCAGGAGAGCCGACAAGGACCTTGACTCTACAGCTGTGAGGACCAGGCGACACAGAGGAAGACCAGGAGCCGTCAACGAGCTGTTCCACGTCAGATGTCAATTACTGAGGTGTCGGTTTCTGGCAGGAGTCGAAGAAGGTGTAATATCGGGACCAGCAAGGTCCAGGGGACTCACCACAAGCAGGGGAGTCAGGGAAGGCCCCGAGCAATCAGGGGAGCCCAAAAGAAGCAAAGGTGACCATCAAATAGACCCTCAGAACGGATCACTGGAGTCGCGAAAGGACCTCAAGCAGCTCAACAAAAGATGCAGGAAATGATGCAGTGTGGCCGAAGATTCTGTTCAGTGGAGATGCTCGAGGTTGGGGCTATTTGGAGCCCTAAGATCTTCTTGGAAGGAGGCCAACAAGCCTTTGCAACTGCAAGTTGACGCAGGGCACCGGGGTTCGATTATTGCAGCTCCCACGAGGGATACTGGCCTCAAACCTTTCGGAGTCCAGAGAAGCTCAGTATCAACAGACCGGTCAACTTAGTTGCGGTGCCTGCGAATGCAGGGAAATGACTCCTTCACTTCAAGGGCGATTCCTTCAAGTGTCTTTGATGTCCACATGCGTTGGAAGGTTCCTGTATGGTGCACAGGCACAGAGGATGCAGCAGACTGGAAGGGAGAAGACGTCGAGCCCAAACGAAGTCCAGTGAAGTCTAGAGTGCCCAGACGGAAGAAGTGGTTTCTGATCTGAATATTGTCCGAAGATCGAATCTAGGGACCCACCCAAAGGTAAGTCCTTAAATAGCCTAAAGAAAGGGTTGGGATGATTCCGGGGACCAGCCCAGGGGAGGGTCTGGACAGTGGGGAGGTTACTCCCATGTCCTTTGTCCAATTTCGCACCAGAGTGGGAGCCAACGGCTCCTAGGACTAGTTTGAACTGGACTATGCATGGGGACACCAAATGTGCCCCTCATGCAGACTGAGTGGTGCTGGCAAGCGCACCCACCCTGCCCCAATACACTAAATCCTGTCTGGAAGGTGGTCACACCTCCCTATGACAGAAAGCTTATTGTTCTGCCTTCCCCTGTTCGAGCTTGGTTCAGCAGCAGGAGGGCAGAATCGTGTCTCTGGTCGGCAGCAACCATCTTGTGCTGTCCGGGTCTTGAAGACTGGTACCGGGGACATGGAGAGCCTAACGGAAGGCTCTTCCAGTGCTGAGGTATGACTCCAACATGTTTGATACCAAACTTGATAGGATTCGTTGCAGCCAGTTTCAAGATGGTCATTGTGTAATTACGCAGTGCCCCTCTATATGGTATATGGCTGCTTCACTTATAATCTAGGAGAATGGACTCTGTAGGCTGTAGGGGTGTCCTGCTCATGCAGGGGGCACCCTTCCACTAAGAACCAAGCACCCTGCCTTCAGGATTACAAAGGCCTACTGTAGGGGTGACTTATAGGTTTAAAGTCAGTGACCCTAGATATAGGAAACCTGTATCTTTAATAAGTGGTGCTAGCACCAGTATACACAGGCTGCAATGGCAAGCCTGTAGTTGCAGTTTGAATGGTCTTCCATTGGTGGCATAATACATCAGCCAATGGGGGACCTCTGGGGTAACTATGATCTGGGTACCTTAGTATCATATACTAGGGACTTATAAGGGTACCTCAGTATCCAATCTGGGTTGTACCTAATTACTGAACATGACAATTTAAGGGAGAAAGCAGAGAGATTGGTGTCCTGATTATCATGATCCCAGTCAGAACAGCTTAGCACCAGGCAAAAAGTGGGGATAACCATAAAAGCAGATCCTACTTTCCTACACAACCTCCCACTCCCCCCAAACGTAAGGAGATGAGACTAACTTGCCCAGTTGAGTCGTCATTTTCTAAGTGGAAATATCTGGAGAGTCTTCGGCATTGGCATGGTTACTCCCACGTCTATGTTCCACTGTTTAGTCCATCCCCTGTAGTGAAATGGACCACTTAAAAAGTTAGGGCTTTCCACCTTTCATCTGTTTACGCCATAAGAGGGGCGTATGGTCTGTCTGAACAATGAAGTGAGTGCCAAACAAGTATGGACTCAACTTCTTTAGGGCCCAGACCACAGCAAAGGATTCCCTCTCAATAGCTGGCCAACGTTTCTCTCTGGAGGTCAACCATCTGGTAATAAAAGCTACTGGTTGATCCTGGCTCTCTTCATTCAGTTGTGATAACAAACCCTCTACCCCCAATTCAGATGCATCTGTCTGGACACTGACAGTATTAGCGTAGTCAGTACTTTGCAGAATGGGAGCAGTGCACATGACCTGCTTGAGATCATCAAATACCTTTTGACAGCTTACTGTGCACTGAACTTTCTTGGGCATTTTCTTAGAGGTCAGATCATACAGGGGAGTCACTATGGACCTATATCCCTTCACAAATCTTCTGTAATACCCAGCCATGCCCAAGAAAGCTCTGACCTGAGCCTGGGTAGTTGGAGCAATTCATTCCATTATGGTCTGGATTTTGCTCTGTAGTGGTTGAACTTGACCTCCACCTACCAGGTGGCCCAAGTACTCAACCTTGTTCTGTCCTATCTGGAACTTGGTGGCCTTGATAGTGAGGCATGCTTTCTGCAGAGCCTCCAAAACATTCTTGAGTTGGACCAGGTGATCCTCCCAGGTGGAGCTAAAGACAGCTATATCATCTAAATATGCTGCACTTTATGCTTCCGGGTCTGTGAGAACTTTGTTCACCAATTAATCAATCAATCAATGCATTTATATAGCGCACTACTCACCCAGAGAGTCTCAAGGCGCTAGGGGGCGGGGGGGGTCCGCTACTGCTCGAACAGCCAGGTCTTGAGTTGCTTCCTGAAGGCGAGGTGGTCCTGGGTCAGGCGGAGGTGGTTCGGGAGGGAGTTCCATGTCTTGGCGGCGAGGTAGGAGAAGGACCGTCCCCCTGTGGTGGCTCTTCGGATGCGGGGGACGGCGGCGAGGGCGTGGCTGGTCGATCGAAGCTGGCGTTTGGGAGCGTAGAAGTTGAGGCGGCTGTTGAGGTATCCTGGGCCCTGGTTGTGTAGGGCTTTGTGTGCGTGGGTGAGGAGTCGGAAGGTGATTCTCTTGCTGACCGGGAGCCAGTGCAGGTCTCTCAGGTGTCCGGAGATGTGGCTGCGACGGGGGATGTCCAGGATGAGTCGTGCTGAGGCGTTCTGGATCCGCTGGAGTCTCTTCTGGAGTTTGGCGGTGGTTCCGGCGTAGAGGGAGTTGCCGTAGTCCAGACGGCTGGTGACGAGGGCCTGGGTGACCGTCTTCCTGGTCTCGGTGGGGAACCACCGGAAGATCTTCCGTAGCATGCGCAGGATGTTGAAGCACCACGAGGCGACGGCGTTGACTTGTCTGGTCATGGAGAGGGAGGAGTCCAGGATGAAGCCCAGGTTGCGTGCGTGGTCTGTTTGTTTGGGTGTGCTGCCTAGGGCGGGGGGCCACCAGGAGTCGTCCCAGGCGGAGGGTGAGGATCCCAGGATGAGGACTTCCGTCTTGTCCGAGTTCAGCTTCAGGCGGCTGTTCTTCATCCATTCGGCTACCTCTTTCATCCCTTCGTGAAGGTTGGCTCTGGCGGTGGCGGGGTCGTTGGTGAGGGAGAGAATCAGCTGGGTGTCGTCGGCATAGGAGATGATGTTGAGGTTGTGCTGGCGTGCGATGTCTGCGAGGGGGCTCATGTAGACGTTGAAGAGGGTAGGACTGAGCGAGGAGCCTTGAGGGACGCCGCAGATGACTTCGGTGGCTTTAGATCTGAACAGGGGGAGGTGGACTCTCTGTGTCCTTCCGGCGAGGAAGGAGATGATCCACTCCAGTGCCTTCTCCTGAATTCCGACGTTGCTGAGTCGCTGCACTAGTGTTCGGTGGCAGACAGTGTCGAAGGCCGCGGAGAGGTCTAGGAGGATGAGGGCTGCTGTTTCTCCGTTGTCAAGCAGTGCTCGGATGTCATCGGTGGCTGCGATCAGGGCGGTCTCGGTGCTGTGGTTGGCCCGGAAGCCAGACTGTGAGATGTCGAGGGATCCGTTCGTCTCGAGGAAGGCGGCCAGCTGCTTGTTGACGGTCTTCTCGATGACTTTTGCAGGAAACGGGAGCAGCGAGATGGGGCGGTAGTTCTTGAGGTCGGTGGGGTCGGCTGATGGCTTTTTTAGTAGAGCGCTGAGTTCGGCGTGCTTCCAGCTCTCCGGGAAGGTAGCGGTGTCGAAGGAGGTGTTGATGATGTCCCGCAGGTGGGGTGCGATGACAGCGTCGGCCTTGTTGAAGACGTGGTGAGGGCAGGGGTCAGTAGGAGATCCGGAGTGGATGGAGTTCATCGTGCGGACGGTGTCTTCGGTGCTGATCGGGGTCCAGGCGCGGAGGGTGGTTGTGGGGGGCGGTGGTTCGGTCGTGGCGAGCGTCGGTTGAGTGCTGAAGCTGTTGTGTATGTCCGCGATCTTGTTGTGGAAGTAGGAGGCGAGGGAGTTGCAGAGGTCCTGCGAAGGGGTGATGTCGTTGTTTCCGGCGTTGGGGTTGGAGAGCTCTTTGACGATGTTGAAGAGTTCCTTGCTGTTGTGTGCGTTGTTGTCCAGTCGTTCCTTGAATGCGGTTTTCTTGGTGGCGTGGATGAGTTGGTGGTGTTTTCGGGTGGCGAGCTTGAGGGCAGTCATGTTGTCCGGTGTTGGGTCTCTGCGCCAGGTTTTCTCGAGGGCTCGGCAGTTCTTCTTGGAGCTCTTGAGTTCGCCGGTGAACCATGGGGCTTTCTTGCTACCGGGTCTGCTGGGCGGGGTCTTCAGGGGGGCGAGGTCGTCTGCGCAGTTGCTGATCCACTTCGCGAGGTTGGTGGCCGCCTGGCTTGGGTTAGTTGCGCTGGTGGGAGGGTTCATGCTCAGGGAGGTCGCGAGCTGGTCGGCTGTGGTCTTGTTCCAGCTCCTGCGTGCAACCTGTTGCTGGTGGTGGTGGATCGGGGTCCTACTGAAGCTGAAGTGGACGCAGCTGTGGTCCGTCCAGTGGAGTCCGGTGGCGTGGCTGAAGGCGATGTCCTTGCTGGATGAGAACACGGGGTCGAGTGTGTGTCCGGCGTAGTGGGTGGGGGATGGTCTCCAGCTGCTTGAGACCGAGGTTGGCGAGGTTGTACAGCAGGGTGGTGGTGTTGCGGTCGTTGTTGTTCTCCAGGTGGAAGTTGAGGTCCCCGAGGAGGATGTAGTCAGCGGAGAGGAGGGCGTGCGGGCTGATGAAGTCGGCGATGTCTTCGCTGAATTGTGTGCGTGGTCCCGGGGGTCTGTAGATGAGGGTGCCTCTGAGGGTGGTCTTGGGGTTGACGTGGACCTGGAAGTGCAGGTGTTCGGCGGGTGCGGGGGTGTCGTCGGTGTTGGTCGTGATGCGGATGGTGTTCCTGTGGATGATGGCGATGCCTCCTCCGGTCTGGTTGATGCGGTCCCTCCGGATGATCTTGTAGCCGTCTGGGATGGCGATGGCGATGTTGGGCGCTGAAGAGGCGTTCATCCAGGTTTCCGTGAGGAAGGCGACGTCTGGTGAGGTTGTGTCGAGCAGGTTCCAGAGCTCAACGGCGTGTTTGTGGACGGAGCGGGTGTTGAGCAGGATGCATTTCAGGTGGCTTCTGCTGTTGCTCGGCTTGGTCTTGGTCGGTGCTGGAGTAGTGCAGGTCCGGATGCAGGTGAACTTGCAGGCGTTGCAGCAGAAAGGTCCGTGGGTGCGTCTCGGGGTGGCTCGGTAGCATCCCGGGATTCGGCCGGTGTTGAGTGCGTTGAGGGTGGCGGCGTCGTACGTCCGGCGGGTGGGCTGGGGTCTGCGAGGGCCAGGGGTCCTGGCACCGGGCGCGGTCCAGGCGCGGACGGGCGCAGACGGGCTTACCTTTGGCGCACCTTCGGCGCTCAGTCGGTGCTCCCGCTGCGCGCGTCCGCTGCGCGGTCGCTCTGGGGGCGTCATAAGAAGGGGGACGTGAGGGCGGGTCAGCTGGGCGGCGGGAGCGGCTCGGCCAATGGGCCGGTGGTGGGCGGGGCCTGTGGCGAGCAGCGGCGGGAACTGGCGAGCGGGCGGCTCTGCTGTGGCTGGGCCGTTCGGGGGACCAGGGGGGCGTCGGCGGCGGAAAAAATGCGGCAAGGCTGGCTGGCAGGTGCAAGGCTGGCTGGCAGGAGCAGGAGGCGGCAGGAGGAGCAAGGGGGTGACCCGGCCTGGTGAGAGGCGCAGCGGTCACTCCTGAGCACTCTTAGCTGTCCCCTTAAGAAGGGGGACGTGAGGGCGGGTCAGCTGGGCGGCGGGAGCGGCTCGGCCAATGGGCCGGTGGTGGCCGGGGCCTGTGGCGAGCAGCGGCGGGAACTGGCGAGCGGGCGGCTCTGCTGTGGCTGGGCCACTCGGGGGACCAGGGGGGCGTCGGCGGCGGAAAAAATGCGGCAAGGCTGGCTGGCAGGAGCAAGGCTGGCTGGCAGGAGCAGGAGGCGGCAGGAGGAGCAAGGGGGTGACCCGGCCTGGTGAGAGGCGCAGCGGTCACTCTGGAATGTGGCAGGTGCATTCTTCAAACCAAAGGGCATTACAATATTGATAGTGCCAACTAGGGGTTGAGACTGCTGTCTTCTGCTTGGCATCCTCGGCTAGTGTGATTTGCCAGTAGCCAGCAGTCAGGTCAAATGTACTAAAAAACTTGGCTGAGCCCAGAGTATCAATACGTTCATCTACCCTGGGGGTTGGATGAACATCAGTCCTAATGACTGCATTAAGACCTTTGTAATCTACACATAACCTCATTTCTTTTTTCCACCTTTGGTGTGAGGTTTAGGTACCAGGCCTACTGGGCTAGCCCAATGGCTATCTGAAGGTTCAATTACTATCAACTCTAGCATCTTTTGTACCTCTGTCCTGAAGCAATCTCTGACACGGTCTGGCTGCCTGTAAATTTTATTCTTAACAGGCAGACTCTCACCTGTATCCATTTCAAGAGTACACCAGGTGGTTTGACTGGGTTTAAAAAAAACATATGCCTGAATTCATTGAGGACTCTCCTGCAATCAATCTGCTGTTGATCAGTGAGGCTGCCTGCCAAGGCCACTCCATCAACTGATCCCTCATCAGGGTTCTGCGAGAGGAGATCAGGGAAAGGGTCACTCTCTTCCACCTGTCTCTCATCAGTTGCCAAGAGCAAGCCCATGTCAGCCCTGTCCACAAAAGGTTTCAGCCCGTTCACATGAAGCACCCTATGGGGGCTTCTTGGAGTGCCAAGGTATACCACGTAGGTGACCTCACCCTTTTGCTAAACTATAGTGTGAGGTCCATTCCATTTGTCTTGGAGAGTTGCTGGGGCCTCAGGCTCCGACACCCACACCTTTTGACCTGGCTGGTAAACAGTCAAGACAGCCTTTTGGTCGTGCCAAGATTGTGGAAGTTCTTGGCTGGCCTCCAGGTTTTTGCTTACCTTCTTCATGTAGTCAGCCATGCGGGAGCACAGACAAGTACATAGTCCAGTATGTCCTGTTTTGGAGGTTTGAGAGGTAACTCTCATCCCTCCTTCAGCAGACACAATGGACCCCCTAACTGGATGTCCAAACAGAAGTTCAAAAGGGCTGAAGCCAATCCCCTTCTGAGGAACCTCTTTGTAGGCAAAGAGAAGGCAGGGTAGTAGGACATTCCATTTTCGCCTAAGCTTTTCTTGGAGACCCATGAACATACCCTTTATGGTCTTGTTGAACCTTTCAACAAGCCGATTGGATTGAGGATGGTAGGGTGTGGTAAATTTGTAATTCACTCCAAACTCTTTCCACATTGCAGTTATGTAACTTGACAGGAAGTTGATACTTCTGTCAGTTAGAATCTCCTTAGGGAAGCCCGCTATGGAAAACAAATCCCAGGAGTGCCCTTACCACCTCAGGAGATACCCAGAAGCCATTCCTAAGGGGAATGGCTTCTGAGTAGCTAGGGGCATGCTCCACCACCACTAGAATATAACCGTGCCCGGATGATGTAGGAAGGTTCATGGGACCATCAATGGCAATCCCAACCCTTTCAAAGGGAACCCCAGCCATTGGAAGTGGAATTAAGGGGACTTTTGTGACACCACTAGCTTGGCAAGTGGCACAGGGGCGACAAACTTCCTTTGTGTCCTCAAACATACGGGCCAGTGAAAGTGAGGAATAAGCCTGTCCAAGTCTTATTTTGACCTAAGTGTCCTGCTAGTAGAATATACTGTGCAAGGGTGAGCAGGAAACCTCTAAACCTCTGAGGTATGACCAACCTCCTGCAGGCACCAGCCTTGGGGTCTCTACCCTCTGAGTAAAGAAGTCTTTCATCCAAATAGATCCTATGGGACCCACTGATATTCCCTGTAGCCTCAGCATCAGCTTACTGTCTGAGGGGTTCAAGAGAGGGGCAGGTCTGCTGCTCCAAACTCAAATCTGCCCTGGAAGAGCCCCCTGCCCCAAGAACTCAGCCTGTTCAGGCCCAAGTTCCTCTGAGGCAGTACCTTCACAGGAACTGAGATCGTCTCCCTCAAGAGACTGATCTTCACTATGCGTCTGTATGGAGGGCAAAGCCTTACCCTTCCAGCTCCTTCTCTTGGAAGGCACCTGGTCCATTGTTCCAGGATCCAGGGCCTCTTCAGTGGTAAGATGTTTGGCCTGAGCCCTTGTCGCTGCAAACACACTTGCAGAGATGCCCAACATTTCTGCATGAGTCCTGAACTCTACTTCAGCCCAGGCTGAAGTTTCCAAATCATTGCCCAGCAAACAATCTACAGGTAGGTCTAAAGATACCACAACCTTCTTAAGTCCAGGTACCCCTCCCAGGCTGAGATTCACAACTGCCAAGGAATGATCATTGCTGGCATTGCTAGCATTGGTCACTTGGTACACTTGTCCGAGTATGATCTGGTCAGGAGACACAAGGACCTCTGTCACCATAGTGACACTGGCTCCTGTGTCCCTGTAGGCCATGGGCACTCATAAACTTTCTCTCGGGGGCCAAATTTACAGTGTGGTTTGTGGCTGAGGGCTGCATCGGTGGGGGCGGGGCTAAAGCAAAAAAAATTGTAACCATGAGGTTGAACACAGGTCCCTGCAGCAGACGCCTTCGTCCACTGAGCCACCAGACCCGGAATACACACATCTCTCACTCTCCCTCTCTCCATCTCCCTCTCTCTCCCTTCCTCTCCTCACTCTCTCTCCCTCTGTCTCCCTCCGTCTGTCTCCCTCCGTCTGTCTCCCTCCGTCTGTCTCCCTCCGTCTGTCTCCCTCTGTCTGTCTCCCTCTGTTGCCCTCCCTCTGTCGCCCTCTCTCCTCTGTCTCCCTCCGTCTCCCTCTCTCTCTCTCTGTCTCCCTCTCTGTCTCTGTCCCCCTCTCTGTCTCCGTCCCTCTGTCTCCCTCTGTCTCTGTCTCTCTGTCTTCATCCCTCTGTCTCTCTCCACTGTCTCCCTCCCTCCTCTGTCGCCCTCCTCCCTCTGTCGCCCTCCTCCCTCTGTCACCCTCCCCCTTCCATCGCCCTCCTCCCTCTGTCTCCCTCCCTCTGTCTCCCTCCCTCTGTCTCCCTCCCTCTGTCTCCCTCTCTCTGTCTCCCTCTCTATTGGACTCTCTCCCTCTCTGTCTCTCTCCCTCTCTGTCTCCCTCCCTCTCTGTCTCTCTCTGTCTCCCTTCCTCTCCCTCCCTCTGTCACCCTCTGTCTCCCTCCCTCTGTCTCCCCTCTGTCACCCTCTGTCTCCCTCCCTCTGTCAACCTATGTTTCCCTCTGTCTCCCTTCCTCTGTCTCCCTCCCTGTCTCCCTCCCTGTCTCCCTCCCTGTCTCCCTATCTCCCTCCCTGTCTCCCTCCCTGTCTCTCTCCCTGTCTCTTTCCCTGTCTTTCTCTCTCTGTCTCACTCCCTCCCTGTCTCCCTCTCCCTCCCTCTGTCTCCCTCCCCCTCCCTCTGTCTCCCTCCCTCTCTCTGTCTCCCTTCCTCTCCCTCCCTCTGTCTCCCTACCTCCCTCTGTCACCCTCCATCCCCCTCCCTCTGTCTCCCTCTCTCCGTCTCCCCCTGAGTGCCTCTCTCTGTCTCCTTCCCTCTGTCAACCTCTGTCTCCCTCCCTCCCTCTCCTTCCCTCCCCCTCTGTCTCCCTCTCCCTCCCTCTGTCATCTTACCCTGTGTATGTGTCAGCCCTCAGCCCAGGCTGAGACAGCTTCCCCGCGCACACACACAGCCTCACCCGAGCACTTCACAGGTCTTTAAAAGACCATTTACATGTTAATTAAGCTTTGTTGTATTTCACCTCTTGGCGCCCCTGCATCTCCACTCTGACAATCACTGGAATCCCCCGGCCCCCATAGAGCAGAGTCTCTGAGAGTCCGGACTGCTGCAACCGGCAGTGTTTGCTGACACTATTTTTTTTTTTTTAATAACACAGGTACGATGTCTGCAAGGTCCGCGGGCCGCCAAGGAAGGCTTGCCGGGCCGTACTATGAGTACCTGTGCTGTAGGCCATGGCCTCTTTTCCATTTATCAAAGGCTGCTGCCAGTACTTGCCCTAGTTAGTGAGACTTACCAGTAAAGTGGCAAGATCTATGCCACCATCACAGATAAAAACAGCCTCAGCTGGAGTTCTGACTAATTCAGAACCCACCTCAGAACCCAAGGTTAACCTCACTAATCCCTTGTTTCCTGTACCACAACTTGTATATGTGCTAGGGGGGAGCAGGTGCCTTAAAGGCAGTGATGGTAGTAGTAGTCTCCTTGGCTTTTGGACAGTCAGCCTCCTTTGCCCAATGGGGTTTCCCCTTACAAAAGTAACACCAAGGTTTCCTCTTGTCTTTCTTGGATGTTTGTGACTCCCCCAAAGTGTAGGTTTTTGGGGCCTTAGGGAAGACTTAAAAAAAATTAAGAGTTATATAGGTCGAACTAGACCCGAGAGATCTGGTATCAGAGCGCTTTACATAGCACCAGTTTCGTTACAGAAGGACATATTAATTTTTGTTAGGCACAGGGAGATTAAGTGATTTGCCCAGAATCACAGGATGTTGAGTGTCGTTCCCCAGCTTCACGGTCAACCGCTCTTACTGTAAGGCTACATCCTCTCCGAACCTTATCTTTGCCCTTGTGCCCACCCTTATCTTGAGTTGTAGAAGAATATTGCTTCTTCTGGTCACCACCATAAACCTGGTTTTTCTGCTTTACCATGGTGCAAACCCATTTCTCTGCCTTCTTTCCCAGTTCTTGAGGAGAGGTCAGATCAGAGTCCACCAGGTACTGGTGCAAAAGCTGGTTCTGATAATTATTAAGGATCTGCTCCCTCATAATCAAATTGTACAATCCTTGATAGTGCTGCACTTTGCTGCCCTGAAACCAACCTTCCATAGCCTTAAAGGCACTATCTACAAAATCTACCCAGTCCTGGGTCTGTGCTTTCTGGGTGTCTCTAAACGTAATCCCGTATTTTTCAGTGGTTAAGCCAAACCCATCAGTGAGAGCACTCTTCAACACTGAGTAATTATCAGCATCCTCTTCTCTACCATTGAGGAGCGTATCTCTACTTTTGTCAGCAAAGAAGAGCCACAAGATAGTTGCCCACTGCTCTTGGGGGTCCTTTTGAATTTTACAGGCCCTTTGCAAGCCAGTTATCCATTTGTGGATGTCATCCCCAACATGGTAGGAGGGACTATCTTGCTCAGGTTCCTATGGCCATGAGAAGTCTCTCTAACTCTAGTGACACTGTTGCTGCCACCATGGGACTCTAGTCCCAATTTCTTTCTTGCTCTAAGGACTTCCATGGACTCTTTATCAAGGGCCAACTGCTCGGCTAGCTTTCTCAAGTTTAAGAAGTTGGTATTCCCTATCAAAAGAGTGGTCCCCCTTGCTAGATACAGAGGTCCCTACTGACTGTCCTGGGGCATTGGTCTACTCTGCACTTTCCCAGGAGGAGCAAAGGGGGCTCCCTCCTGCTTTATCCTCTGGGAGATCTAAGTTCTCCAGGTGTGAGCCATGAAGCTCCTCCTGGTCAGGGTTAGATTCAAGGTCTTAAAGGGCTTCAACAGCTGGCCTACCCCTGGTCCCCGCCCACCCACTCTTTCTTGCTCATCTACCCCACTGGCTTTCCTTAGGTCATCTAACAGTAACACCTCCAGGACGCACTGAGTGTTGGCACTTTTCCCTGCCTTCAGCGTCCTAGCGGCACACAGGGCTTTCAATTCTTGGAATGAAAGCTCACTGTATCTTGTAGACAGAGAGCGACTGGCATTTCCTTTAGTGGACATACTAAGTGTGGTGAGGTGTTGCACCTACCTAACCGTGTGGGAACTAAACTATCTGAGGTTGGAGAAAGGGTGTAATAGACCCTTGGCTACCCAACCCTAAGTTCAGTAGAACTTACTATTCTAAGCTTGTATTATTTGTGCCTAGTATTAGTGATAGTTTTTCAATGAATCAACACAAAGATTTATCTGGTAAGTCAATGCAGGCTTGAATCCCAACCGCTGCACACCAATATGAGAAGTTTGCCTGGCGTATGATGTACACTTAAGTAAGTGGACACCCTGCACCAGTCCAGAAGACCCTTATGGTGATTTAGGAAGTCTTGGACAACCATAGACAGTTCTCTCAGTGGTAGCTGTGGAGAGCAGCCTTCAGGCTTAGTCCAGAAGGAGTGTAAAGGAGATTGTTTTACCAGAACACAATCTTATATGTATTGATCAAGTGAAAAAGAACCACACAAGGTATTTATAAAAATATGTATTTATCATATAATACTCTCCAATATGTTTAGTTTTCTCCTACCTAGAGATATGAACAATGCACACAATACTTTGCATAGAAATCACAGTAAATACACAGTGGACCCCAGGGGGGACCAACTTATATACTAAGAAAGTGGTATAAGAACCACAACTCAGATCAAGACAAGGTATAGAGGATGTAGAATGGCCAGGCCCCCAAGGAACCACCCAAGGTGAGTAACTAGATACCCGACTGAGAACGTTTGCAGTGTGGGAACATGACCGCGGTCTCGGCACAAGTCAACGTGTAAGTGGCGGTTAGATTTTTAAGGATTAAAGACCCTTTCCAGTGGACCCTGAAGAAACCCCGTGGAAGACGGAGGTTGGAGAGCCACCCCACCCATGGATACCCATGTACCCACATTACCTACACCAGGGAAGCCAGGTGCATAGGTGTGAAGTGGTGTCGGAATACGTCGTCGAACCCAATGGAGGACTTCAGGAAAGTGCCGCTGCTGACAAAGGGGAAAGTGTCCGGTGGAATCCGAAGTAGGATTTTAGATGCAAGGTACCTGCAAGCAAAGGGGACAGAGTCTATGTCACTCAGGAATGACCAGGAGACCTGGAAGACTAAATGGACCTCAAATGGACCCTCAGGCTGGAGGCACTGAAGTCGCGAGAGGACCTCAAGCAGCGCACCAAAAAATGCAGGCCACAATGCAAATGATGCAGAGTGGCAGAAGATTCTGGTCCCTGGAGATGCTCGAAGTTGGGACTGTTTGGAGCCCGAAGATCTTCTTGGAAGGAAGCCAACAAACCTTTGCAATTGGAAGTTGACACGGTGCACAGGGGTTTGGTTATTGCAGCCCCCACGAGGGATACTGCCCTCAAACTTGGTGAGAGGGCAGGGCAGGCCTCGAAAGCTGTGGAAAACCACCACCTGTGTTGCAGAACCTTTCGGAGTCCGGGGGAGCTCAGGATAAGCTGACCGGTAGCCTTAGTTGAGTTGCCTGCGAATGCAGGGAAGTGACTCCTTCAGTTCAATGGATATTCCTTCAGGTGTCTTTGATGACCTCAGGCCTTGAAAGATTCTTGTATGGTGTACAGGCACAGACGATTCAGCAGACTGGAAGGGAGGCAAAGACTAGAGTGTCCAGACGGTAGAAGAAGTAGTGTCTGATCTGAATCTTGTCCCACGACGAATCTAGGGACCCACTCACAGGTAAGCCTTTAAGTACCCTTAGGAAAGGGTTGGGACGATTCAGGGCACCCTGGTTTACTCCCATGTCCTTTGTCCAGTTTTGCGCCAGAGCAGGAGCCAACGGCTCCCAGGGCTGGTTTGAACTGGTCTATGCGTGGGGACAGCAAATGTGCCCCTCATGCAGTATGAGTGGCACTGGCAAGCGCACCCACCCTGCCCCAATACACTAAATCCTGTATGGGAGGTGGTCACACCTCTGTGTGACAGAATGCCTATTGTTCTGCCTTCCCATGCTCAAGCTTGGCTCAGCAGCAGGAGGGCAGAATCGTGTCTCTGGTCGGCAGCAACCATTTTGTGCTGCCCAGGTCTGGAAGACTGGTACCAGGGACATGGAGAGCCTAACGGAGGACTCTTTGCTTGGAACCCTACCTCCCACATCGTTTACGGTGTGGGTGGTATGATTCCAACATGTTTGATACCAAACATGATAGGATTCATTGCAGCCAGTTTTGAGATGGTCATCGCGTAATTACATGGTGCCACTCTATGTGGTATATGGCTGCTTAACTTACAACCCAAGAGAATGGACTCCATAGGCTGTAGGGGTGTCCTGCTCATGCAGGGGCATCCTCACACTTAGAACCAAGCACCCTGCCATCAGAATTGCAACAGCCTGTTATAGGGGGGACTTACAGGTTTTAAGCGCAGCTTTAGTAAGTGGTGCTAGCACCAGCTTTACACAGGCTCCAATGGCAGGCCTGTAGTTACAGTTTGAATGGTCTTCCATGGGTGGCATAATACATGCTTCAGCCCTTGGGGTACCATAGTACCATATACAAGGAAATTATAAGGGTACCTCAGTATCCAATCTGGGATGTACCCAAGTACTGAACATGACAATTTAAGGGAAAAACAGAGAGACTGGGGTCCTGATTAGCAGGATCCCAGTCAGACTAGTCGAAAACTGCTTAGCACCAACCAAAAGGTGAGGGTAACCATAAAAGCAGATCCTACTTTCCTACAGGGCCCATATACACCTTAGTTTCCTTGCCCTCTGGCCCTTCCTTTCATACACCCCCTTTTCTAGATTAAAAATAGATAAAAGCCACACAAGCCACTGTTGAGACATTGGTGCGAGTAGGCCCAACCAAGCCAAAGAAATACAGATTCTAACCACTGCAATGGACAAAACCAAAAATTATTGGTGTGTCCCTGTCGTCCCATCGCTACTGACCCCTTGCAGCATTAGTTCTGGTATTAGGGTTACTTATATTTTCAGGATTAATCTAAAAAAATTCTGTATCCCTCAAGATGATGTCAAGCAATGGACAAATGTAAATGTAAATGTGGGTGTACTTGTAAAGCGCACTGCGACTCCATGGAGTATCCTGGCGCTGAAGACCGCTGGGGAACCCGTCCTGGTTTTCCCTGTGAGATGGTCCCTTTCTGGGTATCTCCAAGGTGAAACCAGGCATCCCCGGCGTCTGTGGGGGGCCGTTGTAGAGATGAGGCAAGCTTAATGCCCAGAGTTGCCGAGTGAGTTCCCTGGTTAGAGTAGGCACCGAGGCGAGAATTATCGAGTCCGTTTTGACCCTGGTCCAGGACCCTGCCGCGTCGGGAATTGAACCCTGGTCCCAAGACGTTCTCTGCTTACGGGTCTGCCGCCTCAACCATTGACATTGTTCTACATTCTGTCCATCAACTGTGTTTTTTGCAATTTTCACCCCGAGTGGGCTGGGTATGCTCAGACGTGAGTCCCAGGCTCTCCACACCACTGGAGTCAAGCTATCCAGGCTGAATGAAGGCTGATAGCCAGAAACCGGTCCTTGGATGCTTGATTCCGGTCTGGGAAAGACATGGCTTGGTAGTTCGGACTGGACTGTTCCCATGAGGCACAGGGTCAGAGCTGATTTGCATATAGCCAGTGTCTAACCCAGGGTGGTGTGGAGTGCAAAAAAACGATGGATTTAGGCCCAGATCCTTGTACTGGGGTGAATGTATGACATTGTTCTACATTCTGTCCATCAACTGTGTTTTTTGCAATTTTCACCCCGAGTGGGCTGGGTATGCTCAGACGTGAGTCCCAGGCTCTCCACACCACTGGAGTCAAGCTATCCAGGCTGAATGAAGGCTGATAGCCAGAAACCGGTCCTTGGATGCTTGATTCCGGTCTGGGAAAGACATGGCTTGGTAGTTCGGACTGGACTGTTCCCATGAGGCACAGGGTCAGAGCTGATTTGCATATAGCCAGTGTCTAACCCAGGGTGGTGTGGAGTGCAAAAAAACGATGGATTTAGGCCCAGATCCTTGTACTGGGGTGAATGTATGACATTGTTCTACATTCTGTCCATCAACTGTGTTTTTTGCAATTTTCACCCCGAGTGGGCTGGGTATGCTCAGACGTGAGTCCCAGGCTCTCCACACCACTGGAGTCAAGCTATCCAGGCTGAATGAAGGCTGATAGCCAGAAACCGGTCCTTGGATGCTTGATTCCGGTCTGGGAAAGACATGGCTTGGTAGTTCGGACTGGACTGTTCCCATGAGGCACAGGGTCAGAGCTGATTTGCATATAGCCAGTGTCTAACCCAGGGTGGTGTGGAGTGCAAAAAAACGATGGATTTAGGCCCAGATCCTTGTACTGGGGTGAATGTATGACATTGTTCTACATTCTGTCCATCAACTGTGTTTTTTGCAATTTTCACCCCGAGTGGGCTGGGTATGCTCAGACGTGAGTCCCAGGCTCTCCACACCACTGGAGTCAAGCTATCCAGGCTGAATGAAGGCTGATAGCCAGAAACCGGTCCTTGGATGCTTGATTCCGGTCTGGGAAAGACATGGCTTGGTAGTTCGGACTGGACTGTTCCCATGAGGCACAGGGTCAGAGCTGATTTGCATATAGCCAGTGTCTAACCCAGGGTGGTGTGGAGTGCAAAAAAACGATGGATTTAGGCCCAGATCCTTGTACTGGGGTGAATGTATGACATTGTTCTACATTCTGTCCATCAACTGTGTTTTTTGCAATTTTCACCCCGAGTGGGCTGGGTATGCTCAGACGTGAGTCCCAGGCTCTCCACACCACTGAAGTCAAGCTATCCAGGCTGAATGAAGGCTGATAGCCAGAAACCCTTCCTTGGATGCTTGATTCCGGTCTGGGAAAGACATGGCTTGGTAGTTCGGACTGGACTGTTCCCATGAGGCACAGGGTCAGAGCTGATTTGCATATAGCCAGTGTCTAACCCAGGGTGGTGTGGAGTGCAAAAAACGATGGATTTAGGCCCAGATCCTTGTACTGGGGTGAATGTATGACATTGTTCTACATTCTGTCCATCAACTGTGTTTTTTGCAATTTTCACCCCGAGTGGGCTGGGTATGCTCAGACGTGAGTCCCAGGCTCTCCACACCACTGGAGTCAAGCTATCCAGGCTGAATGAAGGCTGATAGCCAGAAACCGGTCCTTGGATGCTTGATTCCGGTCTGGGAAAGACATGGCTTGGTAGTTCGGACTGGACTGTTCCCATGAGGCACAGGGTCAGAGCTGATTTGCATATAGCCAGTGTCTAACCCAGGGTGGTGTGGAGTGCAAAAAAACGATGGATTTAGGCCCAGATCCTTGTACTGGGGTGAATGTATGACATTGTTCTACATTCTGTCCATCAACTGTGTTTTTTGCAATTTTCACCCCGAGTGGGCTGGGTATGCTCAGACGTGAGTCCCAGGCTCTCCACACCACTGAAGTCAAGCTATCCAGGCTGAATGAAGGCTGATAGCCAGAAACCGGTCCTTGGATGCTTGATTCCGGTCTGGGAAAGACATGGCTTGGTAGTTCGGACTGGACTGTTCCCATGAGGCACAGGGTCAGAGCTGATTTGCATATAGCCAGTGTCTAACCCAGGGTGGTGTGGAGTGCAAAAAATACGATGGATTTAGGCCCAGATCCTTGTACTGGGGTGAATGTATGACATTGTTCTACATTCTGTCCATCAACTGTGTTTTTTGCAATTTTTACCCCGAGTGGGCTGGGTATGCTCAGACGTGAGTCCCAGGCTCTCCACACCACTGGAGTCAAGCTATCCAGGCTGAATGAAGGCTGATAGCCAGAAACCGGTCCTTGGATGCTTGATTCCGGTCTGGGAAAGACATGGCTTGGTAGTTCGGACTGGACTGTTCCCATGAGGCACAGGGTCAGAGCTGATTTGCATATAGCCAGTGTCTAACCCAGGGTGGTGTGGAGTGCAAAAAAACGATGGATTTAGGCCCAGATCCTTGTACTGGGGTGAATGTATGACATTGTTCTACATTCTGTCCATCAACTGTGTTTTTTGCAATTTTCACCCCGAGTGGGCTGGGTATGCTCAGACGTGAGTCCCAGGCTCTCCACACCACTGGAGTCAAGCTATCCAGGCTGAATGAAGGCTGATAGCCAGAAACCGGTCCTTGGATGCTTGATTCCGGTCTGGGAAAGACATGGCTTGGTAGTTCGGACTGGACTGTTCCCATGAGGCACATGGTTAGAGCTGATTTGCATATAGCCAGTGTCTAACCCAGGGTGGTGTGGAGTGCAAAAAAACGATGGATTTAGGCCCAGATCCTTGTACTGGGGTGAATGTATGACATTGTTCTACATTCTGTCCATCAACTGTGTTTTTTGCAATTTTCACCCCGAGTGGGCTGGGTATGCTCAGACGTGAGTCCCAGGCTCTCCACACCACTGGAGTCAAGCTATCCAGGCTGAATGAAGGCTGATAGCCAGAAACCGGTCCTTGGATGCTTGATTCCGGTCTGGGAAAGACATGGCTTGGTAGTTCGGACTGGACTGTTCCCATGAGGCACAGGGTCAGAGCTGATTTGCATATAGCCAGTGTCTAACCCAGGGTGGTGTGGAGTGCAAAAAAACGATGGATTTAGGCCCAGATCCTTGTACTGGGGTGAATGTATGACATTGTTCTACATTCTGTCCATCAACTGTGTTTTTTGCAATTTTCACCCCGAGTGGGCTGGGTATGCTCAGACGTGAGTCCCAGGCTCTCCACACCACTGGAGTCAAGCTATCCAGGCTGAATGAAGGCTGATAGCCAGAAACCGGTCCTTGGATGCTTGATTCCGGTCTGGGAAAGACATGGCTTGGTAGTTCGGACTGGACTGTTTCCATGAGGCACAGGGTCAGAGCTGATTTGCATATAGCCAGTGTCTAACCCAGGGTGGTGTGGAGTGCAAAAAAACGATGGATTTAGGCCCAGATCCTTGTACTGGGGTGAATGTATGACATTGTTCTACATTCTGTCCATCAACTGTGTTTTTTGCAATTTTCACCCCGAGTGGGCTGGGTATGCTCAGACGTGAGTCCCAGGCTCTCCACACCACTGAAGTCAAGCTATCCAGGCTGAATGAAGGCTGATAGCCAGAAACCGGTCCTTGGATGCTTGATTCCGGTCTGGGAAAGACATGGCTTGGTAGTTCGGACTGGACTGTTCCCATGAGGCACAGGGTCAGAGCTGATTTGCATATAGCCAGTGTCTAACCCAGGGTGGTGTGGAGTGCAAAAAAACAATGGATTTAGGCCCAGATGCTTGTACTGGGGTGAATGTATGACATTGTTCTACATTCTGTCCATCAACTGTGTTTTTTGCAATTTTCACCCCGAGTGGGCTGGGTATGCTCAGACGTGAGTCCCAGGCTCTCCACACCACTGGAGTCAAGCTATCCAGGCTGAATGAAGGCTGATAGCCAGAAACCGGTCCTTGGATGCTTGATTCCGGTCTGGGAAAGACATGGCTTGGTAGTTCGGACTGGACTGTTCCCATGAGGCACAGGGTCAGAGCTGATTTGCATATAGCCAGTGTCTAACCCAGGGTGGTGTGGAGTGCAAAAAAACGATGGATTTAGGCCCAGATCCTTGTACTGGGGTGAATGTATGACATTGTTCTACATTCTGTCCATCAACTGTGTTTTTTGCAAGCCTCAACCAGTGAGCCACACCACTTGTTTTATTTTTATTTAAGAAGTTTTATATAGCGCTAGCCTGACCGGAAGGTATCGGAGCGCTTCACAACAAGTAGAAAGCAGTGCAAAAGAAAGCAAATATAATACAGTCAGCAAGACATTCAGGATACGAGTCGTAGTAGAGAGGGTGCTGACGAGTTACAAAAACAGGTCTTGACAAACCGCATCATAGAGGAGAGCAGTGGCGTTTTAAACACTCCGAGCAGTTCCTTTCTGTTCGATAGGGAGCGGTCGAGGAAAAGGATTTTGAGCTGGCTTTTGAATTTTGGGAACAAAGGAATAGTTCTGATGTGGGGGGATAGAGTTCCATATTTTGGAGCATTTCCGGCACAGGACCTGACCGTGGTTTTTTGTTTTCGTGCTTTTAGTGGGATAAGAAGTAAGGTGTTAGAGCTTCTGAGAGTCCTGTTCTGACCCGATTTTCTGAGTTTGAACGCCAGATATTTAGGTTTGCCTGTGTGAAGGGCTTTGTGAGTGAGGCAGGCTGTTATAAAGTGCGCCCGCATTTCTATTGGTAGCCACTTGAGTTCTTTTAGTGCCGGAGAAATGTGATTATATTTCTTTATTCCAGTGACCATTCTGGCGGCCACGTTGAGGGTTGTTTTCAGAGGAGCAAGGTGAGTTTTGGCTATTCCCGTGAGGGTAGCATTTCCATAATCCAGTCATGACAACACCAATGCTTGGGTGGCTTGTTTGAGATCTTTGGATGGAATAAAAGGTTTCATTTTGTTTAGTAGTTTCAAGTTAAGGAAGGCACTCTTTGCCGAGATCTTGATGTGTTTGGTCAAATCAAGTTTAGAGTCTAGCGTGATGCCTAATGATTTGACGGAGTCAGCCAAGGAGAGGTTCCCATTGAGTGCATCAATATCTTTTAGCCATTCGATCATTTGTGGGTTTTCTTCTTTGTTCGATATAAGAAGTAGTTCAGTTTTGTCCGGGTTGAGCTTTAAATGGTTGCTTGACAGCCTACGTTGGACATCCTTTAGTGTTTCATTTAGTCTATGGATGTCTTTAGAAGAGGAGATTTCCAGGTAGAGTTGTGTATCATCAGCGTAGAGGTGAAAGGGCATGTTAGCTTTTCTGAGTAGGTTGGAGAGGGGTTCCATGTAGATGTTGAAGAGTTGTGGGGAGAGCACTGACCCTTGGGGTACTCCCCTTTTGACTGGGTAGCGGTCGGATTCAAAGCTTCTGATTTTGATTCTTTGGGAGAGGTTGTGCAAGAATGAGGAGAACCAGTTGAGGACCACGTCGTAGAGTCCGGCCCTTTCCTCCAGAGCTTTGAGGAGAAGAATCTGATCGACCGTGATCGGTCTAGGAGAATGAGGAGGCAGCAATGGTCTGAGTCCAGTGATTTGTGTAAGTCATCAATTACGTTGAGGATTGCAGTTTCTGTGCTGCACCCTTTCCTGAATCCCGATTGATGTGAGTCGAGTAGGCTGGTATTGTCCAAGTGCCGAGTTAGTTGGTGGAGAACACATCTTTCTAGGATTTTGGAGAGAAGAGGAAGGTTAGAAACGGGTCTGAAGTTGTTTGTCATTTCTGTCCAGGCCAGGTTTTTTTAGTAGTGGAGTGAGTAGTCCCACTTTCAAACAGTCTGGGACTACTCCAGTTTTTAGGGAGCTGTTGATAATCCTGCACCACAGTGGGGCAAGGGAGAGTTTCAGTTTTATGGGGAATTGAGCTGGAAGGGGGTCAAGGGTGTGAGATGAAGGTTTGGAGGTAGCGATAAGTTTGACTAACTCTTCTACTGGAATGCGCTGGAAGAGTGACCAGGGTTTAGTAGGGGGAGGGGAGCGCTACCAAGCACCCCACTGTGTCTGCTTTAGGGGGGGAGCAGTTGGTGACCAGAGAGTGCTCGATCTTGGAGATCTTATCAAAGAAGTTGGCGAAGTTGGCGCAAGACCTGGGAAATCCCCCGCAGCTATTGTTTTGATTTCGCTCGAGAACTCCTGCAAAGAATGTAAGAACGACCAGTCCTTATGACATTCTTGCTGACGTCTTATGTCCATCCTTACGTCAAACACGGCACCTTTCAGGTATAAATATACCGACGCTGCCTTAAGCTAAGACACGGTGGTGACGAGCTTGGAGCAGCGCTACTTGCCGGAGAGCCCAGCTGATGCAGAAAAGCCCACGGACGCTGCCCCTCCCTTTTGACGCGCTGAGAGAGACGCTGCCTTTTCTCCTGCCGAGAAATCCAGCCTCCGGCGTTTCCAGCCGCCCTCGCGGGTAACTGGGATATCGAGTCCTGAGACAGAGATACCAACCCTCCAGCCTTCTAAGTCCCAGGTACTGAACTGACTAACCCCTTACAGAGAATTCTTGAGTCAGATTCTTGGCAAAACAAACTTAACTTAAACTGCTACTTACTTACTCCCTCCCAAGTATTAGGCTTAGGTCAGGTACACCGGGGTAGGCGTAGTTAGAAGCACCAGTTGAGTACGATTAGTCAATGTATATATGTATGTATATCTTTTATCCATTTTAAGTATCATATGGCTAAGAAACCATATAAATGCTTTTACAGTATTATTTTATAATTCTGTTTTTACTGTATGCACTTTAATTAACTATAAGTATTGCAATAATAGCGATTCATTTCTCTTGTATGAGAAAAGAGACTGATCAATAAATAACATCTTTTTATTGAAGCACGCCCATCTCTTATTTCTCTACAAACTGGTGAAACTAAGAATGCACGTACTGACTGAGTAAAATAGTTGTCTTTTGTTTTCACACGACTCTAGAGATATACTCTTGATTAGGGGAGAGCAAAGTTGTCATGTTCTATGGTTGTCAGAAACTAAATCCCTTCTTGTCTATCCAGGGAGGTTAAACTCCTCCTTGCCTATTCGAGAAAGTTTCTAGTGAACTCTGAGCTAGCTGGCACACATAACTTTAAGTCTAATATCGTCAGTAGAAGACCTAGTTAACCACAGTCCTACGTCTATACTATTGAAGATATTATTCCAATGCGCAGAGCCTATTGGGATAATAGGAACTACAATACATGGCGCCCAACGGTTTGGATAGGCGATAAATCTAACGCAAGACATTAGAGTAACTCAGTCGTGCTTTTTCACACAGACCCTTTTTTCCATAAAACTCCAAAGACGTCTGGAGTGGGTGAAAGGTTAAATCCGTCAAACTTAGTAGGAGGAGACTCCTATGTATGGTTTTTGGTTTATTCAACGTTGAAGGATACAGTGTTCCAAAATATTATGCATCTAATCTTTGTTTCCTTGAAAACCTGATCTGCAACAAAAAACCTTCTTGTCAGTAAAATGTCAGACAATGAAGAAGAAAGGGAGGCAGCTAGAATAGCAGCTCAACTCCTAGCGGAAGACACAAGTCTCCTACAGCAAGACCCGGGTGCAATACTCATCCCGGTCAGCATAAGAAAAACTATAACTTTAAAACTTATAGAAAATGGACTAACACCGAGAGGTGGTACAGTCATATTCGTAATTGAGGCACACGAATATCGGCAGACAGAGGTATTCTATTCATGGATAAATTTTCCAGCAGCAAACGCTGTAACAAAGGAGTTCCATTATTACAAGATAGAGGAACCTCCGGATGAGTACACCCCTTTCGAGGAGGTGGAAATACCACTCAAATACCAAGAGCACCTGCTCTGGTTTAAAGGCGCCCTAAAACATAATGATCACATCACCAGGCTCGGTCCACTAGGTAGACCAGGAGCAACATGGCCAGTTCTAGCCGGATACACACCACATCCAGACATTGAAAAAATGGCAATACCAGAACTTTTATCACAGTTAAAACAACTGATTAAAATACACAGACAACTAGTCCAATATGTAATGCGGACTTCAACAGTCCAACCAGCTATTAAAATTCCACAGCTGACCCCTCATCAGGGGAACACAAATAAAATCACACCACAGAACATACAGTCCTGTCTAGGTAAAGTACCCATTAAACGGGAACAAATTCCATTCTGGTTAGCACAGAAAATCACTCAAATAGAGGCGGTATTTCCAGATACCACCCCTGTTGAGAAACACAGAATTCTGACTATCTGTCTTCCAATGGGGATCGCACCACATGTGGAGGACTGTGACACTTGGGGTACAGTCTTTGCTTCCATTTACACAAAAACACATGGTGTTCCGTCCATGGCGGTAATACCAGAGGTGCTAAAACAGATTCAAAATGAATACGGTCCAGAACCTGCTTTAACTCTGGGTATGAAATTACTGAAAGACTTCAAGCAGGTCTCGGCGATATTACTAGCAAACATAAAAGGGGAAGCAGCAAATGTGGCGATCCGCCAAAGATTGAAGGAAACAGATATAGCAGACCAACCATTTGAACTTGCCAGAATCATAGAAAAATCCTATGAAGAACTAGGAAGAGATAGTTTGGGTGGGAAACCAGTGAAACCCAAACTAATTGAAAATCCTGAAAAAGTATTTATTAAAAATAATCTAAACACTTCAAAAAAGAACTGGGATGGAAATAAACAATCCACTCCCAAAGAAAAAAGATTCCAGTCCAGAGGAAGGTCTCCTCGGCGGAGAGAAAGATCTCCGGACCAAGGACACAAGTCTCCCCAGAGGGAGCCCTCTGAGAAAAAATACAACCTTAGAAATGGGGATAATTTGAAGAAACCTGATAGATATCAAGATATTGATACACGTCCCTCTCGATCTTTTCAGACTTCCTCGCAGAAATCGGAAAGAAGAGGACGGTCAGAACACAGGGAAGAGCACGTCAAGTCCAAAGACAAAGAACCTGCTCATCAAAGTAAAAAATTACAATTTCCAAAGAAGAAGGTAGCCAGCATTAAAATAATCAAACATGCCGAGGATCCTGAGGACTCAGCTGAAAAACGGAGAGTGGGCTCAGACAATGTTAGACAGCGCAGCAGAAGTGAGCATAGCTCGCAAGATCCTGATGAATCATCTGGAGACAGTGGACACGAATGAGTACATTCAGGTGGAAACTGCAGATACCAGAGTTAGCAAACCTCATAAAATATATGAAATAACCTTACGTATAGAGGAAAATAAGACTAGGAAAATAAGGGGTCTATTTTGGGATAATCTCTCCAAGGGCTATGACATCCTTCTAGCTGAAAAAGACTGGCCACCAGAGTTTGTCAGGGAGTGCCCTCATAGCGAAGAAATGATTATGCCTGCCTTCTCAAATCATATTCCAATTCATAAAAAATATACACTTGCAAGAAAGTGGGCAGTAGCCCAGGCTCCTGCATTATATAAAAATCATGTGGGATGGGATGAGGACTCTCCTCCTCACAAAATCCAGTTAAAATCTCAACCGACTGCACAGAGACAGTACCCAATTAAGCAAGAAGCTAAAAAACAGGTCAGGGAGATCTTAGATCAACTTGAATACCAGGGGGTGATTGAAACATGCACCTCACAAATGAACAATCCTTTGTTTCCTGTCTCCAAACCAGATGATTCATATCGTCTAGTTTTGGACTATAGACACCTTAACTCATGCTGCAAAACATTTGCAGTACAAAACTCACACAGTGCAGCACTAATGAATAGCATAGTGCGCAAAAAATACAAAACAACATTAGACATCTCTAATGGATTCTTTTGTCAAAATATAGCACCTGAAAGCAGATATTTGACCGCTTTCTCAATAAATGGCTCGCAGAAAAATTTCTGTTGTTTACCCCAAGGGTTCAAGAACAGCCCAGGATTATTCTCAGCAAGAGTAACAGAGTTACTACAAATATATGATGATGAGGCATTATCTTATGTTGACGACATCTATCTAACAGACGATGACTTGGATACTCACTTGAAAAGAGTGAACACCATAATACTTGGGTTCGCAGCAGAGGGTTACAAATTCAACTTCAAGAAGTCAAGAATTGCCCATCTGACTGTCCTATTTTGAGGATATGAATTATCAAGTGAAGGCAAAAGCCTGGCTAAAGATTTCCTAGAGAAATGTGCTGTAATCCAAGCACCTAGAACGCTAAAAAACTTACAATCAATTCTAGGTTTCCTAAATTTCGGAAGAACTTACATTATAAATTATGCAGAGAGGGTTAAACCCCTCTATGATCTAATAAAACCAGATTTTAAAAGAATCCACTGGACTCAAAAACACACATAAATTTTGAGATCTTTACAAACAGACATGTTAGTTAAAACAAAACTGCAAACCTGCGATAACACACGCAACCTTGTGATTCGAGTCATCCCAGGAAGATGCGGATTTACATACCTAACCTCTAATGAGGGAGAAACGGTACCAAAAGCATACAAATCACACTTGTACACAAAAGCTGAAATGAAATTTAGCCCAACAGAAAAAATTCTGACCGCGGTACAAACTGCTGTAGCGAAAGAAAGAGCCCTAGCACAAGGTAAACGAATAATCATCGTGACACCAATACCAGCCCTGGAGGCGGTAACAAAGGCAAGCATTCCGAATGCTAAAGCCCTACATCCGAGATGGATACAGTGGGCCAATTCCCTTGCTGCAACAGACGTGGTATACGAATTTGATCCTAATTTAAAAACACAAGAATTTCTCCAATATGAATTTGAATGTCCTCTGCCTACTGAAATTCTGCCTCTAGAACATTACGGCTGTATAATATATACGGACGGATCAGCACAACCCGCAGTTGGGGGTAAACATGCTTACAGTGCTGCGTGCGCGATTGTTAAAGGTCGCTGGCACGAAGGAAAATTTAGACCACTGGTCACAAAAACGCAATCTCTAGGAGATTGTACAGCTCAGCGAGCTGAACTACTGGCATTTAAGATGGCGCTTGAAAATACCAATCGCGAATTTCCCACACTCATAGTGTGCGATTCATATTATTGCGTTCAGTCTTACAATGAATACTTGCAGATATGGGTTCAGAACGGTTTTAAAGATGCAAAAGGTGGCACAATTAAGCATAAAATGCTCTGGGAACAAGTAGTTCTTTTACAAAAGGAACTACAGAAGACTCACGTGATACATACACTGAGTCATCAACGTGATGGCGTTCACGTTGCAGGGAATTCATTGGCTGATGAAGCAGCGAAGGCAGCTGTTCAAACGGCTTCCGTATCTGCCATCACCCGGTCAAAAACAAAAATAGACAGTGAAATACTGCAGGCTGTCTGCGCTACAGTAAAAGATGCGAAAGAAACACTCCCGAAAGGCTTTCCAGTAAAGTACTCATACATAACTGATGCGAATAACGTTCCATTTGCTCGAATCCCTGGAGTGGGGGATAGGGCAATTCCAAACATGGAACATAGGTTAGGACTCATTATAGCGGCACACGAAGGGCTCGCTTCTGTACATGCTGGCGTTTCAGCCACGGTATCATTTTAAAACAAAGATACTGGTGGCCACGAATGAGAAGACAAACTAGGAACTATGTTCTAGAATGTGAAATATGTCAAAGAATGAAGGTATCAACAGTGAAACGACCAGCCCAGACGCCACTTCTAATCTCAGATAAACCATTAGCTTGTGTTTACCTGGACCACTGCGGTCCCTTACAAAGGGATGGTAACTATAAATATATCATGGTCGCAGTGGATTCATGCACGAGATTCATATGGATGTGGCCCCAGCGATCGGCTGACGCCAGAACTGTTATAAAAGATTTGCGAGTCTTTATCGGCACATACGCAATTGGCATGCTACATTCTGACCAGGGTCCTGCTTTTAGCTCTCGAGCTTATAAGGAGGCCATGACCAGCATGGGCATTGCATTGCGGTACTCTTGTCCCTTTCATCCTGAGGGAAACAGAATCGTGGAAAGAAAAAATGGTGACATAAAGCAATCTATTAGGTTCGGGAGCTGGGTGGGTCAAACATTTAATAAGTGTCCAACGTAGTCTTAATAATCTGCCAAGAAATTCTCTGAGAGGTCTCAGTCCGTACGAATTATTGTTTGGGACTAGAATGTTAATCCAGGACCTTGATAGTCAAACTTCAGTGGTTAAAGAAAAATGCTTTGATATCAAAGATCGTTTGGCTATTTTACAGGACTTAAACGAAACAAGAAAAGACCTGAGCAACATAAAGTTGAAACAGCAGCCAATAACCACTGAAGAGAAACCACCTGTCCCAGCAAGGCCTGTCTGGATTCCAAAAATCGGGGATCTGGTCAGAGAAAAGATCGCGGTGAAGAAGGAATTTGGGCCTTCTTACAGAAAAGCAGTTCCTGTCTTGTCTGTCAACGGGACAAGATCAGTAGTACTACCGCCCCTTGCTGGTAAAAAGGAGAACCAAGTTGTATCCATCGACCTGGTTAAACCACAATCATGTGGCCGATAACAAGTAGTAGGCCAAGTGGACTCCCAAGAAGTAGCAGAACACCAAAGTTTGCTACAAACACAGAGGTTCAAACTGAAAGACTAATCACAATTGATAAACCTACAGTAAAACAACAAGGACTATGCAACAAAGCCATGGAACTTAAACCTCTTGAAACCCAAATTAAAATATTACATCAAGAAACACCAGTCTATAATGATGTAACCACAGACTATGCTAATGAAACTAAGAAAATTCCAAAAACGAAAAGGAATCCAGAAGCAATTGAAACAATTGACAGAACAGCATCAGGCTACTTCATCAACTTCGATGATTTTTCTGAAGATCTGAGTGAACCAGAGGAACAGCGGACAACAAAAACTTTTAAAGATAAAGCAAAGGAACTCTTTCATCAACTAAAAGAAACCTATCTGATTTCTCCATGGATTGAACTTTGGGTGGCACTAGGAGTATTCATCCTCATACTTTGGCTCATCATGGTACTATGCTTGGGACATTTCATTGAGGGAAAATATGTTACAATGGACACAGCAAGTCAGAACATCAACTTGGTCCTGAAACCACACAAGTCTTCACACATCGAGAAAAGAGATCTTTCTTCAGTAAACTTCACAGCCAATCCTATACCCGGTGGGGTAGCATGGGACAAAACTGATTACAATATAGAAAAAAATATAGAAAAAAATATAGAAAAAAGCCGCTGCACTCCAAGGTAAACTGCTTACGAAATATATGGTCCGGTTGTGCTCCTGAAGTATCCTCATCAATTCAAGATTTCATTAAGTGACTTTGTAAAACCAAGCACATTTGCTGATGATTGGGACTTTGAAAGTATTAATGATATGATGTCTGATCTAGTAATGTCAGCTAAATTTACAGAACATGATTATTTGCAAGGTTCATCTAATTACGATCAAATGTTTTGTTACAACCATTATGGTAACCATTATCTGCATAAATCTACTCAACCTAGAAATGTTTTAAATTTTAACCAATGGGAACATTGTGCAACTCCACCAAAAGGCAGTTCAAAGACATATTTTGATAAATATTCATACTTTTCAGGGTTTAACACAAGTAATGCAGAATCATTTTATTTCAAATTGTTAAATAAGACAGGAGTGAAAACCATGCTTACAAACACAAAATTGATATATTCAGACTCATTTTTTGAAAAAATGAATACATTCGGTTTTGATTTCTGGAACAATAACATTGAAACGAAAACGATCTGGGGCACAAAAGATTGGCAAGTGCAAGGTATAGAATCATTATTTAGAGCCTGCATGATCCCAGAACAAATTATATTTTTGAATGACACGATTCAACAGACTACCTCTCTTGGCCTAGCCAAAATCAAAGACTTAAACAAACCGTCTATTCCAAAACCAACACCTAACAGTAATAGCACTACGGAGGTTGAGATAGACGTATCCCATATTTTAAACCAAAACAGAACACATGCTGATTGGAAACAATGGTTGATCTGGCCCACAGACACAAATAACTGTCAAGACAGATTCCTGAACAAAATACAGGGGTTCACATTGACCAGGCCAGACCCAAGATACTCCCAGAGACAACATCCAGGGATTGTAACTACTTATAGTGTGGGGAAACTCTGCCTTCAATGGCTACATACATCCACACTGTCAGAAATTAAGCAACATTTAACTTTACTTAAAGAAAGTGCTGACTTGCGTGATTTCATCATGGGACCACGCAAACAGCGTCTAAAACGTTTCATAGCGGCCTCTATATATGCAGCTTACAACGAAGCTTGGAAAGTAACTCAAATTGAGACAGCAGAAAAAATACGGGAAATTGACCGTGTTAATTTGGAAAAATCACTTTCTGTTGTGGACAATGGGTTAATGACTCTGTCTTCCAGAATATATTCACTGGACAGTATTGTATCTTCTGCAATCGATATAATAGAACAAGACTTACTGATGTTGCAACACGGTCAGTCTCAATTACGTTCTATTGTACAGCTTGGCTGGACGTTACAAAATCTGCGTTCAGGCTATGTGCCTTGGCGTTTAATCAACACAACGTCACTATTTAATATCTTTAACCTTACTGATAAACAAATCAGTTTGGCACAAAAGGGTGCTGACTATACAATTCTGAGCATTGAAAAACTTGAGAGATTACCATTGACAATGTCAGAACGACCTGTCATTGAATGGATAATACATGGGATAATAAATATTCCGATAACAACTTTCCAGTTTCAATACTGCCGAAAATATATACAGGCAGGCCAGTATGAAAGGTTGGGTAAAGGATACATTAAGTCCACATGGAACTTGCCCTATACACACACATGTGTCAGTAATAACGGACAGAGTGTATTTCTTAGTGGTAATAATTGTGAAAAATCACTAAATGGCATACTTCTGTGTCAGGGTATTAGTTTGCATGGGGCCTGTGAAGGGACTTCAAATAACCTTTCATGTCACCAGTTAGGCACACCTACAACACAAATAGAACCATTCTTTAGAAGACTTTCGAACGGGAGTTACATTCTAATTGTAGATCACAGATGTTGTGGCTTGCTGCCAGGAAAACCTTATCTTGTAAGCGTGACTTCCAGGGTCATGTGCTGTGAAAGAGTATTGTTCCCGAATGATGCTCCAGACAGGGAGGGAAGGTTATGGCCCAGTTTAAAAATCTCTTCTATTCGAATTGATACTTTAAGCAGAATGAAGACTGTGCTCCTACAGACGCCAACCCAGTTAACGTCATCAAAAGAAACGTATGATCTCCAAGTTGCAAGGACAACGGCAGAGATTCATTCAATGTTATCAACAAATTGCCCCTTACACTTCGCAGAAATGCTGAACGAAATCTTAAATATTTCTGATACAAGTGGTATCGCGAGTGTATTTAAGACAGTTTTTTCAGGCGCTTTAACCCCATTCAAAGCGATCCTGGGTATTTTTCCAAATTTCGTCCATTCCATCTTTGGCGGACTTCCACTCCTGTTGGGACTCGTAGCAGGCATTTTATTCTTGCTACTATTGCTTCGTTATGGCAAGGCATGTCACAGACAAGACTCCAGCAACAATGGAAGAAACGATCCTAGCTATCCGCTACCGGGACCGCATAACTAAAGTCCTTGGCTTAGCCCGGCTACGAGATCTGAATATGACCAGGTTTCTTTCATTCAGACCCATCTGGCAGAATTGTGTTATGCCTGTATTAAGATGCATGCTATGCGGCGAAGAATGCGTGTTGGACACCTGTCTTACACTACAATCAGAAGTACCATTGGATGCAGATACTTTGTTGGGTCCAGTAAAGGCTCATGCATTGTGCTGTCCCCAGCGGCTACCTATCCTGATGACGGCATTCGTGGAAACTTCACCACTACGATTGAAGGGTAGTGAAGTACAAGATGAAAGCAGCATCAACCAGGTACGACCTTCTGTAAGCAGTTCCGATCAAACCATCATTGAAAGCAATCATGGGCATGACTGCATGGTAGCGACATTTTCGAACCTATACAAACTTTCACCAGAAGCTGTAGACTGTTTTTTCGAGAGTCTGTCTGAAATGATGTTTTCACCGGAACAGACAGAATGATTTTAAACAAACTTTCACTGAACTCTGAATTTGGCCTTCAGTCTTTTGAAAACAAAGGGACTGTGAACTATTTTTTCTCTTCTCCCCTGAATAGCGAAAACTTTTTTCCAATTCCAAAATATTTACCTTTTTGGCACTTATCTTCTGCTTAAAGTAAAACTATTCTTAGAGAACAGAACTTCTATTCTTAGGAATACTAGAGACATTACATTACCTCAACCTCTAGTTTATATGCAATTAAATGTGTTTATATGTGATGAGATGGTCTCGCAATTTTTTTCTGTATCAAGAGCCATTTCATGTGTCATTTCGCAAATCATTCATGCTGATATAAAGTATGCATCTCCCTTATTGAATGATTATACTGCTTGAATGCATACAGTACCTATACTCATTTCGTGCATTTCGCATACACCATTTTTCAAATACAAAACAAAAAAATGTTTTTGGGGTGGTTCGGTATACACATGCACTGTTAGTTATGTTTACTATTGCTTAGGTTAGTAAATATGTACATAAAATCGTGGAGTGGGTGTAGTGTGTTTATCTAGGTACCTATATTGATACTCCTATTTCTGACCCTTGTCCGGTTATTAATTCACTAATGTCCATACACCGGCACAGAAACCCGTTTTCAGATTAGGTCATAACGCATGCTGTCACATTAAGCAAGCACTATCCCTTCAGCCCCCTAGAAAGCACACCGAGTTCTCAAAACAAATCAAACCTCCAACAGACCTGGGAAATCCCCTGCAGCTATTGTTTTGATTTCGCTCGAGAACTCCTGCAAAGAATGTAAGAACGACCAGTCCTTATGACATTCTTGCTGACGTCTTATGTCCATCCTTACGTCAAACACGGCACCTTTCAGGTATAAATATACCGACGCTGCCCTAAGCTAAGACACAGTGGTGACGAGCTTGGAGCAGCGCTACTTGCTGGAGAGCCCAGCTGATGCAGAAAAGCCCACGGACGCTGCCCCTCCCTTTTGACGCGCTGAGAGAGACGCTGCCTTTTCTCCTGCCGAGAAATCCAGCCTCCGGCGTTTCCAGCCGCCCTCGCGGGTAACTGGGATATCGAGTCCTGAGACAGAGATACCAACCCTTCAGCCTTCTAAATCCCAGGTACTGAACTGACTAACCCCTTACAGAGAATTCTTGAGTCAGATGCTTGGCAAAACAAACTTAACTTAAACTGCTACTTACTTACTCCCTCCCAAGTATTAGGCTTAGGTCAGGTACACCGGGGTAGGCGTAGTTAGAAGCACCAGTTGAGTACGATTAGTCTATATATATATGTATGTACATCTTTTATCCATTTTTAGTATCATATGGCTAAGAAACCATATAAATGCTTTTACAGTATTATTTTATAATTCTGTTTTTACTGTATACACTTTACTTAACTATAAGTATTGCAATAATAGCCATTCATTTCTCTTGTATGAGAAAAGAGGCTGATCAATAAATAACATCTTTTTATTGAAGCACGCCCATCTCTTATTTCTCTACAAACTGGTGAAACTAAGAATGCACGTGCTGACTGAGTAAAATAGTTGTCTTTTGTTTTCACACGACTCTAGAGATATACTCTTGATTAGGGGAGAGCAAAGTTGTCATGTTCTATGGTTGTCAGAAACTAAATCCCTTCTTGTCTATCCAGGGAGGTTAAACTCCTCCTTGCCTATTCGAGAAAGTTTCTAGTGAACTCTGAGCTAGCTGGCACACATAACTTTAAGTCTAATATCGTCAGTAGAAGACCTAGTTAACCACAGTCCTACGTCTATACTATTGAAGATATTATTCCAATGCGCAGAGCCTATTGGGATAATAGGAACTACACTACACTTAGGTGTCTCCTTTCTTCATTAATGTCAGAGTCGAACCAGGATCTGGATGGGATGGCTCGCTTTTTTTTTAGTTTCAAGGGTTCTTGTTGGTCAAGAAGGGATCCCAAATTGGCGTTGTAGAGCGAGGTCAGGTCGTTTGTGGAGAAATCTTTGTCATTGGGTAGGAGCAACTTCAGTCTCTTCTCCATGATGTCCAGGGGGATCTGGTTTAGATTTCTTGACCATTTGGGGGGATCTTGAGTAGGAGACAGGGATAGGACTCTTTGGTTGATGTGGAATAGAATCATGTGATGATCAGACTAGTCCACTGGGAGGATGTTGTCGATCGTGATTACGTCTTGATGGGCAATGATGGCATCCAGGGTCGCTCCTTTGTTGTGGGTTTTTTTCAGAGCAGTGTTGGGAAAGGTTATTGTCACAAAGGAGATTGTTGAAAGATTGAATTAGTGGGTTGTTGGCTTCGTTCCAGCGTAAATTGAAATTACCTAGGATTATGAAGTTAGTGTATTTGAGAGCGCAGTGGGCAATCAGGTCAGATAGGTGTTCGCCAAAAGTGGGGGAATTGCCAGGTGGGTGATAGAGAAGGTGAACAACTAAAGGGCGGTTATCCTTGGTCTTGGTCTTGTATTAGATCTGCCGCTGTGCTACTGCAGCAAGGACAGCAAATCCCTGTGTGACCATCCCATTGGGCTATCTTGGCCAGGGTATAATACAGCTAGAAAATGTTCTTCTAGTGTTGTGACTGTAACCCGGCCAAGCACAGAATAGACTGTCCTAGTTTCAAAGAGTCTAGAAAGTTGACACAGTTTGTACCTAGCTTACATTCCATTTCTCCACTTGCTTCTCAAGGTCGTCCTGCATCAACTGGATCAGCCGCCCGTATATGTGATTGATAGTGCATCCCTCGCAATCCCTAACCACCTCCATAATAGAGTCTTCACAAAATCCCTTTGGCCCCGTTTTCTTATTAGCTACAAAGCTCCGCATTTGCAGATATTTAAAAATGTCTTCCCTATTGACCCCAAAATTGATTTGAACTTCCTCAATGACTAAATTCCATCTACATCCGTAAGTTCCCCCATCCTCCTGATTCCCAAATCCTCCCAGAGTGACATAGCCACATCATGGAAAATTTCAGCAAGTGCTGCGTTCCTGAAAAGCAGAGTGTAGAAATTAATCCTGGTGAGCTTTATTTTCCTCTTTAATGCCACCCATTCCTGAAATGCAGCTGATAGTTTTAAATCTGAGTCTCTTGAAATAACTGGGTTAATGATATTTTAGGAACCAATTGTGATCCTCCTCTCCTAATAATAGTTCATATGTATCAGGTGTCCCCCACCTACTCCATCGATCCGCAC
This sequence comes from Lissotriton helveticus, assembly GCF_964261635.1. NCBI lineage: Eukaryota > Metazoa > Chordata > Amphibia > Caudata > Salamandridae > Lissotriton > Lissotriton helveticus. Next base: position 1,970,391,512 of record NC_136065.1, read on the forward strand.
AGTTCCTCCCCACGAGACCACGCATATACTGTAACACTGTGGCCCAATGGTACATTCTTAAATCCTGGACAGCCTATCCCCCTCTAGTGTCCTAAACCTCAGGGCTCTCCTTGTCTTCCTGGATGCCCAAATAAATCTATTGATCATGTCTTCCATCCCCTTAAACCAACGTTTTTCAATTTCCAACAGTATTGCCCCAAAGAGGTAGGGGACTTTAGGTAGAAAAATCATCTTAATTATATTACACCGGTTGATAATAGAGAGATGAAAGTTATTCATCCTATCAAAATCCTTCTTCCCTTTCTGGATGACCAGGGCTAAGTTCAGCTCCACAATTTGTTCCATCTCTGAGGTTATATTTATCCCTAGATAAATTGCTGACTGCGTCACCTGAGGCTCATCCAGATATACCATGCTATTTGTGACTATTTGCATTTTTGGGTGGTTGAGTGAATACCCAGAAATCCTCCCAAACAGCCTGGTCTCTTCCTTGATTTCCGCAAGCACTAGCTGGGGGTCAGATGTTACAACCGTCAGATCATCAGCATAGCCCAGAATTTTGGTGTGGCGCCCTTGTAAAGACATAGGTTTGATGCTCCTATTGGCCTCAATTTTCTGAATCAAGGGATCTATGTAACATGCAAACAAAAGAGGGGAACAGAGGCAACCCTGTCTTGTCACCGTAGTAATTGAAAGTGGTTCTGTATGGCCCCCGTTCAGGTGAAGCCGGACATCAGGGGCCTGATACATTACCTGTATTGCATTAAAAAAACCTTTACCTATAATGAACCATTCTAGGGCAGCCCAGAGGTAATTCCAGGAGACCCTATTGAACGCATTTTCGACATCAAGCAGGATCAATGCCATACAGTCTCCAGTGATTGCGGCTACATCAAACAGTGTAACCACCCCACGTATGTGATCAGTGGTACCTCTGCCTGGTATAAAATCGTGCTGCCAGGGGGAAACCACCTTACCAATGATAAGGCGGCTTACCCAGGCTAATACCTTTGAAAATATCTTTGTATAACTGTTCATGAGCGTTATGGGTCTATAGGACCCAGCTTCGGTTGTAGGCTTCCCCTTCTTCAGAAAAATATTGATGGTGGCCCAACCCCTTGACTCTGGGGAAGAGGGGCCCTTTTGTGCCTTGCAAATCGTATTAACTAGATTGGGCCCTAGGGTAGTGAGAAAGGTTTTATAAAATTCCAGAGGAATCTGATCAGGTCCCACAGCCTTTCGAGGAAGGAAGATCGCTGAGTGCTCTATGTATTTCTTCTTTTGAAAACGTAGCATCTAAGAATTCAGCTTCTTCTGGAGAAAACTGCTCCGGTTGAATAAAACTTAAATAATCTCTGATTAGGCTCTCCTCAGAACGCTGAGCCTCGCAGTATAAATTGTCATAATACTTGTGGAATTCCTCCCGTATAACTATGGAGCCAGTTACCAAGTTTCCCCTCTCGTTTTTTATTCTGAGGATCTCACCCCTGACTACTTTCTATCTAGTCTGTACTGCCAGTTTATGTCCGACCTGTTCGTTATACTCATCTTGCCGTCATACAAGGTAATTTTCAACAGCTCTTGCTACTGAAATTTCTCCTATTGCGGCTCTTGCCAGAGCAAGTTTAAGCAATATATTCTCTATACATACCCCAGAGGCTATAGCACCAACAAGTTCCTCCTCAATATCTTCCAGTGTTTTGTATAATACCTTTAGGTACTGGATTTGCCTCCTTTTGCGGTGCATGCTAAAGATAAATGTCTCTGCCCTTAACCCTGCCATAAATGAATCCCAGACCATACCACTACCGGCGATGCTTATATTAATTTCCATTAATTTTTCAAATCCATTTGTTTATGTGTGTTATATAGCCCTGATCCTGCAACAAACCCCTTTCAGATGTCCAAGTATATTCAGTTAGTTCCACCCCAGTAAAGGTAACTTTCAAAACCAAGGGGTTATGGTCTGACATGACTTGGGGATATTTTTCAATGCTACATCTTGCGAATAATTGCTGTGTGACTAAAAAATAATCAAGGCGCTACAGATTTATGAGGGGCTAGAAAAGTGTGCTTCCTGGGTCAAGAGACCTTAAATGTGGCCAAACGTCGATATGCCCATTGTTTACTGTCAGGCGTGTGAGACCCTTGAAACCCTTGTTTTTCCGACCTACATAATTACTAGTGTTGCTGCTCCAAAGCCCGCCCATGCCATTGATGTTCAAGTCAATGTGGTTGGCCAAAGCGTTAGCTCAGTATTGAGAAATTCCAAAATATCACAGTTATCTCTAGTAGACCCATATACAGAGCAGATGGTACATACATGTTTAAAATAATAGCATTCAACTTTCACCCAACGCCCGTATTTATCCGCCAAGCGCCTTTTGAATATTATATCACCTGTCCGAGAAAGAATAGCCACCCCTCTGGTTCTGGTTTCTTGAGTAGTGTTAACAGTAAGGTTAAAACCAATATATTCCATTAACTTTTTCCTTGTGGCCTCGATATGGGGCTCTTGTAAACATAAATAGTGGGCCGAAAGACTTTTAAATCTTCTACAACTTTCCGCAGTTTAACATGATAATTTATGCCACATATATTCAGTGTTGCTATTCGAATTCTAATCATCTTTGGCAGTAAAGTTTATTATCAATACGGACCCCATCGGCTAAGCGTACAGTTCCAGCTCCCATCAGCATCTTCCCCATCCTTCCCCACGGTTTCTTAAATCTCCTCATGTACCATTGTTTTCCCCTTAGGGGATGAACGTTTCAGTGGAACTTAGACCTGGAAGTAACATACCAATACAGATGGACTTTCCAGATATTTCCACTTAGAAAATGAAGAGACAACTGGTCAAGGTTAGTCTTATCTTCTTTCGTTTGGGAGGGGGTCATGTAGGAAAGTAGGATCTTTCTCGGATAGATACCCGAGATACCCCCACTTTTTGCCTGCTGTCAGTGTGGTTTTACTGTAGTTCACTGGCATCCTGCTAACCAGGACTCCAGTGACAGTACTCTCTCTTCTACATTTACTGGTAAGTACTTTGTACACCCCACAATTGGCATACTGGGGTACCATTATAAGTCCCTAGTATATGGTCCTTAGGTACCCGGGGTCTTGGTACACCAGGGGTTTCCTCCTGGCTGCAACATGTATTGCGCACCCATGGGAGCACATACAAACGGTGTCTGCAGGGCTTCCATTGCAGTCTGCATGACAGGGTAAATGCACCCTTAACTTCAGATATAAAGTTTCACTGATATCCCAGTCACTGCACTTAAAACCTATAAGTCACCCCTAAGGTAGGCCCTTCAGTCCGAGGGCAGATGCATGGTTCTAAGTGTGCGGACACCCCTACATGAGCAGAGGTTCCCCTACAAACCTCGGACTCCATTTTCTTGGCTTTGTACGTGCAGAACAGCCATTATAAGGTTTATAGTGGACACTGGCAAGTGGGGATGTCTAACTACAAAATGGCTGCCACGAACCTGGTCATGTTTAGTCTCAAACATGTTGGAATCATGCAACTACACTGAAACCAGTGTTAGTTTCATGATACCATGTACTTGGGGGCTCCTTTGAGCCTAATTACCCCAATTACTATGTGTGTAGTCTTACAGGGTCTGACTACCAGTCTGTACTGCTGCCAACCCTAGACAATGTTCTGCCATCCTGATGATGAGCTTTCCTGAGGCAGGGGAAGCTGAACGAAGGATTTCCTGCTAAGTAGAGGTGTGGCCACCTCTCCTTTAAAATTAGGTAGGGTGGGAGTGCTTCTGAGTGTCACCGGGCTGCATTGAAGGGCACATTTTTTTTTTTTTTTTTTAGTTTTATATAACGCGAACTAGACCCAAACCGAATCGGGTATCAGAGCGCTTTACATAGCACCAGTTACGTTACATGAGGACACACATTCATTTTAGGCACAGGGAGATTAAGGATTTGCCCAGAATCACAGGAGGTTTTGGCAATCTCACCGAGACTCGAACCCAGATCCCCAGGTCCGAGGAAGAGCGCCCTAACCAGTTTTGCCCAGTTCAGGAGCCCTCAACTCCCACTCTGGCGCAAAACTACACAAAAGACAGGGGAGTGACCACCCTCATGTCCAGCTCCTCCCTAGTAAGGTGGCTACTTTATTCTGCCATGTTGAATCTTGGCCCCTGGGAGCATCTGACTGGCTACGACATCTGGGTATCGTCCCTGACCCCATCTGATAGGTGGGTCGCCAGAGCAGAGGTCCTACCTCTTTTTAGGGTTACTTAAGGGCTCCCCTTAGGGTGAGTGCTTAGATTTGTCCCAACAACATCTTCTGGAACTGACTGCCTGTCGCTGAATATTGTTTAAAGACTCTTCCACTGGTGAACCCTGGAACTCTGCTGTTCTTAAAGACAGGACCCACACAAGACTGCTCCTGATAGGAAGAATCCTGCTGCATCTTCGTCCCTGTGCTTTTCCAAACATATACAGCTCTGTGGCTGTGCATCCTCTGAGTCACCAAGAACTCAACCTTCATCCTAGCCTGAAGGAATCTCCCTTGAAGTGAAGGAGTCACTTCACTTTATCTGTGGGCACCTCGACGTCAGCGACCGGTTTGCTGATCCTGTTGTCCCACAGTCATCGCCTGGCTCTGCAACACCGGTGGTGGTTTGTTGGTTCTCCAGAGGCCTGCCCAATCTTCCCTCCAAATTGGAAGACTGTAATCCTTCTCCAGTCAACGTAGCCTGCCTCCCTGGGCACCGCGTTTGCTTGTCGTCACCAAGGCTTGTTGGCTCTCTTCACCTAAGATCTTCAAGCTCCAAGTAGCCCCTGCCTCTAGCCCTGCATAGCTCCAAGTTTGTCATCTTACATGCATCGAGGACCTTCGTCTCCTGTGTGCTACTGTAGCTTCCTTGCGCCCTCCTATGCCTGACGCCAGGGGGACCTCAAGGGGGCTCCATCGATTCTTGCTGGCTCTCCTGCATGCTGAGGGCTGGCCCTGGCTCACCCCTGCTGAGTTTGTCCCGACTCACCCTTGCTGGGTTAGTTCCACAGACCTTGCTGATCTGCAACCAAGCATCTTCTCCTTTGAACTGTTGTTTGCGTTTGCCAAAGCTTGTTGGTAGTGCTGCAGGCCACTGACCTTCCTGCACTCCTCGACTGGCGTAGGCCAGCTTGTGAAAGGCTCCTGGGCTTCTGTAACACCACCTTGTCTCCTCAGCTGCTGTCTTCTCTTCACATTGCTACAGCAAGAACCTTCAACCAGGGCTGTATTGTGCTCCTGTGCCTCCTGGTAACCTCCAGGTAGTTTGAACTCTGTGCCCTTTGCTTTCAGGTTTTTCTCCTCTAGATTCTTCATCCTGGCTCCACCGGTCTGGTCCACGATATTCTGTAGCTTCTGAACATCCAGGACTCTCCATTGGCGTCTACGGAGATTTCCGACACCACTTCACCCCTATGCACCCGAGCTTCCTGGTACAAGTATCTGTATCTTCTGGGTATCCACAGGTGGCACGACTCTCCAACTTTCCTTGATCCAAGTGGTTCTTTAGAGGTCCTTTGTGAAAGGTCCTAGAACTCTAATTTTCCAACTGTGACTTATCCTGTGTTGTCCAATGGATGGCTGCCCTGACATAACTACTCTGAACACAAGCGCTTTGGGGTCCCTGGCTACTCACCTTGGGGGTTCCTTGCTTACCCTGGGGTCTTCCAACCTTGGGCACTAGTCCCGTTTTGGTAACCATTTCCGTCTCCACTATTTTAGGGATATGGGCCGGGGGGGGGGGCATATGTGCTTTTCTCTTCTACTTACCTGTTTTCTGAGTATTCCTTGTGTGTAATTGATATCTCCGGATAGGACATATACCAAATTAGTGTCTAGTGTGAATAATAAATGTAAAGTATTTTTCTACTCAACTAGTGTGGTTCTTTCTTGTGTGAAAAGCTCACTGACCGACTTTAGTGGTACTTGCAACTGCTTTACACTCCTCTTGGATAAGCATTAGCTGCTCTCCACAGCGACCCCTTGAGGGCTTTGGTTTTCAGGGACCTAAACAGTATCTCTAAGGGTTTCCTGAACTCAGTGCACTGTGCCTCACCATAGGTGGACACTATATGCCGAGCCAGCCTTCTACAGTAAAATCACTCCAACCTTTTCGGTCCTTTTACTTTATTTTTTTTCAAACAATGTTCTTTTGCACCATGATGAGTAAAGGTTGGCGGCAGCGAATTTATTTGGTGACTGCAGCCAGTCATAGCTCCACAGATGCATGAATCTTCAATAGATGATGGGAGAAAAAGCTAATTACTCCATTGTTGAGCCTGTATTTTTTTAATTTGGCTCCTGAACCCTCTGTTTCCAACGGACGATCCATGAATTAATGGGCCAGATATCTTTAAAATGTAACCTCTTCTGGCCCGCCCTGAGCACCTATATATACGCTCGTGAATGCATCTCCTATCTTTTACATGTTGAGGTCTTTGCCACTTGTGTGGATATCACTTCACATGCAGATATACATTGAAGTAGTTAATGTAAGAGGAAACTGACGGAGCAGATGGAAATGAGAATACTTAGTACTAGATAGGAGAGGTTTTGAGAGAGTAAGTAGGGGCTGTGGGAGGTGTGGGGAGTCTTTAGAGAGGAGCCTGCAAATTCAAACACCCGCCACAAAATAGTAAGCCAATTGCTATTTATAAACAACACTTCTAAAGTTACTACAGTCAAAAAGACCCAAAAGAGTGGTAAATGTACTAATGTACTCCAGCCCAGCCTTGGATTAAGTTGAGAACACAAATGACCACTTGCCGATATTACAACACACTTCCATAGAGAACAATGGTGGCAGGGACATAAATTAACATTCAATGGGAAATAATGTCAAATAAATATAATTATTTTGAATTTAAAGTTGCATAGATATATTTTAAATGTAAAAAGTTATTTTGAATTACTAATTTTAATTCATTTGAACTTTTTATTTAAAAACAGTAAAAACATTTAATATAAAAATTCAAATGAATTAAAATTATTTAAACAAATACATTTTAATAAAATGTACTAAATAATTAAATATAAAAATGCTTGTGAGGATGGGATTATTTTTTTATTTTTTTTGAAACTTTTTATTAATTTTATAAATACAAACACAAACAATTTGCAAGGAATAAAGAGAAAGAGAAGACAGCAATATAAACAACGTTGCATTAAATGGTGCGGGAGCGGGAAGGTCAACCAATGAGCGTATGTTCTATCAAGAAAGAGTCTCGCATGGGGGGGGCAGATGGAACAAAATGAACCCTCGGGTTACGGGGACGTAGGTGCAACATCTGGGTCAGGGAGAGGGGGGGAACATATATCGCCACGGTAGGTGTTCCACTGAGTCCATATCTTCCCCCATTTTCGGGGGGTACCCCGAGAAATATATACAGTTTTTTCCCTGAACATGCACCAGTCCATGTTTCGTTTCCATTTCCGAATCCCGGGTGGTCCCTGAGCGCCCCACAGTTGCGCAATGTCTCTTTTGGCGATCATATTGCCCAAGGTCACCCATCGAAGCTGCGAAACGGAGTAGTCGTTCGGTTCCCATACATTCAGCAAGCATCTCCTAGCCTCCGGCATCGATCGCACCCCCGTAACCTCACTCATCACCTCGTGCACACGGGTCCAGAATCGCACTACCTCAGGGCACTCCCAAATGATATGGAAAAAGGTGCCCAGGAGACCGCATCCACACCGACACAAACCATCCACAGAAAAGCCCATGTGCACCAAACGGGGACCAGTCACATACACTCTATGCAGGATTTTAAGTTGCACAAATCTAAGGCGCGTCTGGATGGCCACCTCTTTAGGGGAGGAGATCGCCGCCTGCCAGTCCTCATCGTCCAGCCCCAGCCCATCACCAATCCAGACCTCTCTAAGGCGAAACAGGAGATCAGACCTGGAGTTGATCAACTTTTTATAAATAAGCGAAATCGTACTATCAGGAACATGTCCGTCCAGTACCCTGTCCTCAAGCGGGGACGACTCCGGAATCGCCACACCCGAAGGGAAGACCGAGAGCACCGCGTGGCGGACCTGCGCATAGCGAAAAAATTCGCGATCGCTCAGAGCGTACTCAGTTTTCAATTCCTCAAACGTCTTCATTCTCCCCTTAGTCCAAACATCATCAATCCTGCTGATACCTATCAAGTCCCACCTATCAAACCCCTTCGACTGCCAGAGAGAGCCAAGTCTATCAGATGCATACAGTGGGGTGGCACAAGTTAATTTATCAGTCCACCCAAGCGCCATGGAAGCATGTCTCCACACCTGGACAGCCGTCCTAGTGGGGCCCGTTACGTTTCGAGGGGTGAGTCTCGAGTAGAGGGCTCTATTATAGTCACCCCCCGGCAACAACCATTTGTCCATCTCGAAGGCCGGATTCGGCCAAGGGCCATACATGCAATGATTTATTGCCCCCAATTGAGACGCCCAATAATAGCGACGGATATCAGGCAAAGCAATTCCACCGTCGTACCACGGGAGCAACAGTTTAGCGATGGCGATCCGGGGCCTACCCCCCCACACCAGTTGTCTCTGTAAACTCTCAACCTCACGGAAATATTTAGCCGGGACAACGTCAAGTGTGTTTTGCAATGCGTAGAGGAAGCGGGGCAGTGACATCATCTTAAACAATGCCGCTCTACCCAGGGGAGAGAGAGGGAGTTTCCCCCAAGCAACAACATCTGCCCGAAGGCGCTGAAGAGGGGGCAGCAAGTTCCGGTCAAACCGCAGTTCAGGTTTCAGAGTGATAAAAATGCCTAGGTATTTAAATCCATCTCTCACAATCGCGATAGGACAACCACTTGGCAGAAGAGGGGCGTCTCCCGACAGGACGTATACACAGGACTTCGACCAATTGATGACAAGACCCGAGTTTTTGCGAAAGGACGTTAAGACATCGAACAATACAATGAGGGATTTACGGGGAGATGTGAGATACAGCAGAATATCATCAGCATAGAGAGATACACGGTCCTCAAACTCCGAATTCCATCTAATGCCCTTCAGGGACGGCTCCCACCTCAACCAGGCCGCCAGCGGTTCCAAGGCGAGAGCAAACAACAAGGGGGACAGGGGACAGCCCTGTCGCGTGCCCCTGCCCAGTGCAAAGGGTGCAGAGACCCGACCATTGACCACCACCTGAGCCATGGGACCGGCGTAAAGCAATTTGACCCACCGAACGAACTCCGGACCGAAACCAAACTTGGCAAGAACCGCCCACAAATACGGCCATTCTATTGTATCAAACGCCATCGTAGCGTCCAAGGACGCCAAGATGGCAGGCTCACGCAGCGTCTCGGCTCGTGCCAAGACGCCATGCAACCGTCGGAGGTTAAGCGCCGTGTTGCGATGCGGTATAAAGCCGGATTGATCAGGGTGAACCAGGTCCCCAATGACAGTCGCCAAACGTGTCGCCAGCAGCCTGACCAAGATTTTAGGCTCCGCATTAATCAACGAAATGGGTCTAAAAGAGGCACAGCGATCCCGAGGTTTACCATCTTTGTGGATGACGACTATAGTGGCCAGTCTCTGGTCTGGTGGGAGAGAGCCCACCTCCAAAGACTCGAGAAACATAGAGCGCAGATGCGGAGCCAGCGTGTCCGGGCGTAGTTTATATAGCTCAATGGGGAGCCCATTAGGGCCCGAAGCCTTGCCGGATCGGACCGAACGGACAGCAGCGGCAATCTCGTTCACAGTAGGCGGCGCATCCAGAGCATCCCTATCAATGTCAGGCAATCGGGGAAGTGCAATATCCCGCAATAGCAGGTGGGAGTCCTGCTCAGATCGATCAGACACCTGGGAATACACCTCGCGGAAGTAATCGGCAAAACATGTAACAATATCAGCAGGGTCAGTACAACACTCTCCATTCTCCGCAACAATCACAGGGACGACACGACTTGCATTCTCCCTCTTATCCAGCCAAGCAAGTAATTTCCCAGCCTTATCACCCACATCATACAGGCGGCCCTGCTGTTCCCTTCCCATTTCCTTAGCAGCTTCCGTGACCAGAGCCCTGTATTCATGTTGTTTCAACTCCAATAGATGTAACCCCTCAGCGGTGACCCCAGATTCCAAGCACCCCTCCAGGGCTGTGACCTCCCCCTCCAGGCGAACCATCTCAGCACGGTTGGCCAACTTCACGCTACCAATCAACGAGAGGGCCTGGCCACGAATGACAGTCTTGTAAGCTTCCCAAAGTAAACTTGGGGAGGAAACAGAGCCCACATTTTCCGCAAAATAACAATCGTGTGTTTTAACCAGCTCAGCCCTGACCCTGGGGTCCTTCAAATACCAGGGGTTAATCGGAGCCACTCGGCCCGCCGAACCCCGCCGTGCATCAACCACCAGCCAAAGCGGAGAATGGTCCGAGATACCCCTTGCCAGATGTTTAACTTCCCGTATGAGGAATGCATGGGCCGAGGGCAATAATATATGATCTAGCCTCGAGAGACTACCATGAGCACCAGAATGATAGGTATATTGCAACTGCCCCGGGTGAAGCAAGCGCCAGCAATCAGTGAGCCCCAGCGTCTCTAGGAAGTCACTCAACCAAGTCTGGGCCTTCGGCAGTTCCCTGGGAGGGTGACGGTCAAACATCCCCGAGACCACCGCATTAAAATCACCCCCAACCAAAAGCAGACCCTCGGGGAGACCCAGGAAAAGTCCACTCAGATCAGCTAATGTGGTGGCTTGGAGGCCCGGGGGCACGTACACGGAAATCAGAATAAGAACCTTCCCTTCCCAGCGCCCCACAATGGCGGCGTATCGTCCCTTATCATCCAGTATGACATCATCAATGGCCAAGGGGAGGGAGGTCCGAACCAGAATGCCCGCCCCTCTGGAGCCCGAAGTGAAACCCGAGTGCGCCACAAGGCGATAACCACGCCTATTCAGGGCGTAGCACTTGTTGCCGAGCAAATGAGTCTCCTGCAGTAAGACAACATCAGGAGACAAACGTTTCAGCAATTGCAGCACCACCCTCCTCTTGATCCCGTCCCCCAACCCGTTCACGTTCCAACACAATATCTGAAGTCCCCTACCCCCCATCCCCGAATTCAGCCCCTCCCCCGCCCCACACCCAAAGCAACTGCAAAAAACAGGAGTTTGCCTTTCCTTCACCTTGCAAATAACAATAAAATTCAAACCAACAACCCTGTCCCCCCAACAATGCCAAAACAACTATACCCCCCACCCCGCACCCCTGCTGAAGACCAAAAGGCCCCATAAACTTGCAGTGTGCCTGTCGCCCAACCGCCCAACTAATCTACGAAAAGAAAACCCAGGAGGAGAAAGGACCCGCTCACCCCCTACCCACCCCCAAAAGGACTATTAATTGCAAACATTAATGACACAGCATAGCACAGTTCAATGCCAACGTGAAGGGTACGGGGTCAAAGTCGACATCTATTCCTGCTCCGTCGGGCCACCGTCCGCCCGATCCGATCTGCCAGAGTCCTCAAAAGGTTCTTGATCCGCAGGCAGCGAGTCAAGCCAGTCACTCACGACCCCAGGATGGTCGAAAAAAGTACGATCCCTATGAACCACCCGCAAACGGGCCGGGAAGTGCATGGCATATTTCATAGACCTTTCCCGGAGTCTCTTCTTGACCCCTTGAAACCCCAGCCTCTGTTTCTGGACCTGTTGTGTAAAGTCCGGATAGAAGCTGACAGTAGAGTTCTCAAAGGCAATGGGACCAGACTGCCTCGGAGCCTGCAGGATAGCGTCTCTGTCCCGGAAATGAAAGATCCTCGCAATGATGGGTCGTGGGTTAGCACCCGATTTAGGTGTGCCGCCGGGGATCCTATGTGCACGCTCGACAGCGAAAAACTTGCTGAGACCCTTGGGCGCCAAGTGATTCAGCACCAGGTCTTCCACCAATAAGTCCGTCGAGGCAGCAGTCGATGATTCCGGGACCCCAATCAGGCGGATGTTATTGCGCCTGGCACGGCTTTCATAGTCCTCTAGGCGCCCAGAGAAATAGTCATTAGCTTTCCGCAGATTCCCGACTTCAGCCTGTAAGTCAGAGACGTCAGTGACCAGGCTAGTGGTCTTGAGATCCAGGGATTTGACCTTTTCGTTTGTCTTCGCCAAATCCGCCCTGATCAAATTGACATCAATCGACACAGTATCCAGTTTGAGAGTCAAGGCCTCATATTGTTGCCCCAATGAAGCCTTCATACCGGTAATGGCGCCCATGAGATCCCGCAACGAGGGCTCTTCCTCAATCGATGAGTCCTCCGGCATTGTTGTCGAGGGTTTAGATGCTGCGCCCGGCGATCCTTTAGTAAGGGTGTACCGGTCCATAATGTTCGTTTGCAAAGCACTCCCTCGAACGCCCGGTTTAGTCTTGCGCCTCTCACTCTCTGGCTTGGTGGCCATCTTAGATCCCGCACCCGTACGGGTCGCCTGTTGTCGGGTGAAAATGATGACTGCGGTGGCAAATGCAGGACCAAAAGGGCAAAGGTTGGGCCTGTCTCAGAACTGAAAGCCACGACAGATCGGCATCAGAAGCGGATAGACCAAAAATATAGGCACGTCCGGCCGTCTACGTAGCTAACAAAGTCAGGTTGATCTCCGGACAGGAATCGATACCAAAAGCGGTCGCCAGCCCATGCAAGTCCGGCAGTCCGTTGTTGTTCACTTACTGGACGGCAGGCCAGACAAGATAGCTCGGGGCGTCACCTAGGAGCAGGCCAGAAAACTGCGGCGATCTGTAGCTCTGGACCCCGAAGTCCCCAAAAATTTTTGGGAGCAGATAAATGATCAGTAGAACTACGCCAATAAACACCCGTCGTCAGAACCAGGATAAAGTACAGGATAGTCGATGGAGGTGGCGAGGGTCCGGGAGCCCTGTGCTCACGCGACCACTTGGGTGCGCGCGAAGCTCCTCCCTGATGGGATTATTTTTAATTATTTTAATATATTTTAATTAAATTGATATATTTTATGTTTTTGATAATTTATTAAACATTTAATTTGACGAATCGCTGTGATGAAACATTTTATTTTTATATGTGGATAAAAACATTTTATTTTTAAGTTCTAGGTTAAAAATAATTATTGTGAGTTCATGTAGATATTTATTTGATCTTAAAATATATATTTTTTTTATAATCACTAAACATTATTATTTTTTCCTAAACTTTATCATAAGGAGGCCTCCTCCTGGTGGTGGTTGACTCCTGCGTGTGAAAAGTTACCAGTAGAACTTTACACTTGTAAATCCTGGTATAGGAGGTGCCACCAGGGGCGAAGTCTGCACCTATGAGCAACTTTACAATCAGAATTTGTGAGGAGCAAAAAGTGGTAAATTTACTCCCATGTGAATAGCAAAAAGCAGTACATCTATCCACATGTGTAAATGTGGTAAAGTTACTCCTACCTGTAGCAGTAAGTTCACACGTGTGTAAATCTACATGTTTAAATTTACCTTTGTGAATAGGTTTCAATTTGATGTTAACAGTGCAGTTTTCTCTTCTAAAATTCTAAATTGGCTAATTAAGTATTGTTTTCTTCTTTTCACAGAAGACAACCAAAGAGTATAGCCTAGTGTTTTACTTATCTTTTGCAATAGTGTACTTGGGAAGTCAATAAAGGCCTTCTTCTCAGCTCCATTGCCTCAGGACGTTTTTCCTCTTTCATGCTTTATAAACCAACATAAAGATTTTTTTCTTTATTTCACTCTATCCTGAGTACGGCCATTCCTTCCTTGTGGAAGAATACCCCTAGTACAGTGGGGGAGCTCTGTAACAAGCAGCGGCACGGCATCTGAGTGTTGTGGACTTTGACACAGTGTTTGCCTTGAATTACTTCGCCCCTCCTTCCATTGACTCCCTGGTTCTCTTCAGAGCTTTGTGGTTGTGGCCTACGGGGGACTCGCGCTTTTGTGGACATTACTCTTTTTTGATGTGGAAATTTGTGAACTCGCCCATTTGTTACTGTTTCCCACCTGATTTGGAAGACTCGTTCCTGTGTTAGGCATTTTCTTGCTGTGTATTTGTAATTTTGCTAATCACAATCGTTTTATTGATTTTAGCGAATGGCTTTACTGTATTCCTTACTGTTTGTAAATAGTTGTGATGCCTCGAGGCGTCTACGCGTGATATAAAACATGCACTTCAGAAGTACAAAAAAAAGCTAAATAAATAAGCGGTCTGCCTTCCCCCGTGCCCATGCGCTTTGTTTTCCTTTTCTCCTGTGCCCTCTGTCCCGTGTCCGTGCACTGTTGTCTGTTGTTGACCCTCTGTCTCTGCCGTCTTTGCCCGCCTCCTTTGCCCGAAGGCTGCCGTGGTGCAGCAGCCTGGCTGAGCCCCCTTGGGCATGTTTGGGGCATTCATGGACCCCGAGGTACCAGCCCTCCCTGCTGCCAGCTCGTGCCACCCGGCTGGCAGCTATTTAATATTCACAGCCATGGCGGGCGCAGCTGGACGGTTTTTCAAGTCTCTTCCTATGAGGCCTGTCAGCTCAAAGCCCAGCACATATGTGCCATGTGTGTGCATCGGTGCGTGCGCCATGTTTTGGCATCAGAGCCTGCGCCATGTATATGCAATGCAGGGCCTGGACATGTGCCCAATGAGGGCAGGAGGTCATGCATATGCAGGACAGGATATGGGCGAGTACCATGTGTATGCAGCACAGGGAGCGGGCATGTGCCATCTGTATAGAATATGTCGTGTCTCCTGTGTATGCCACGTGTGCCCGGTGCAGGGGATGGGCCTGTGTCAAATGTGTATAAAAGGCAGACGTATAAAGGAACGTGGCACGCACTTTTTGCTGGCAGTAAATGTGCAGGGCACGTACTATGCAGCACAGGGGCTAGGCATGTGCCATCTGTGTGCAATATATCTTGTCTCCTGTGTGCAGCAGAGTTTATTCTAAGCGTGCCCGGTGCAGTGGCTCAGCATGTGCCAACTGTGTATGTAAGAACGTGGCACATTCGCCACGGATAGGGCCTGCCACTTGTTCAGGTGCGAGGCACGTACCTTCTGTGCAAAATACATGGGCATGGCATGTGCTACGTAGTAGGGTTAGTGTCCTCTGTGTGCACTGCAAGACGCACATCATGCGTGTGGAATTCCAATACTGAGCAAATCCCATATGTGTAATCGGCTCCGGAGCACGGTGTCTGCAGTACATGTGCAATGCGTTGACTGTACGAATACTGGGCAGGAGCTGGACACTCACGTGTGTACATGACATGTACCGTCTGTGCGGAGGGCAGTGGCAGGACGTATGCCATGTGTATGGCGCACAGCACAGGACATGTGCCATGTATAAAGTCCCAGCGGCAGGAGATGTGCCACGTGTGTGCTGTAGACGAGCGGGTCATGTGCCATATATTTGCAGGTCAGGACATTTGCCTTGTTTATTCATTATTACAGAACCAGGGCTCGTATCACGGGTGTCCAGCTCAGATACGTCACGTGCGCAGTGTATAAAGGCCAGGGGCTCGAGGTGTGCCACGTATGTGCAGTACAGAGCAGAACGTGTCACGTTTGTGCAGTAGATGAGCCTCGTATGTACAGTATAAAAGATGAACATGTGTCGTGTGTGCAGGACTGTGACACCCGGATAGATGTCTTGAACAAACCCGAGTTTGAGAAAGAACGACGAGTTGCTCGGTTTTATGACACTGTCCGTGAGTTTATGAGGCGGAATATTAGAAACAACGCAAGTTTCACAAAACAGCAATGATATATTATATAAAATATATGTGTGTGTATATATATATATATGTGTGTGTGTGTGTGGGTATATATATATATATATATATATATATATAAATATGTGCGTTTATATATAAAAGGATATATGTGTCTATATATATATATATATATATATATATATATATATATAAATATGTGTGTGTTTGTGCGCCTGTATGTATGTATATAATGAATTAACATTGAATTAAAATCGAATGTGATAACGTTCTGCTTCGGCGATATATGAACATTCATATAAACTCATTTTTCATACCGTTTCAACCCGTGGCGAGAACATGTCTGTTTTGTTAAGTATAATTCAATATTATGCATTTAAGTTTAAGATGTCTGTTCTAATTACGTCATTGCCAGAGAAGCTCCAGCTTAGAAGCTGTGAAAATATTTAGTTCAGATTTTTTTTTCAGTTATTTCCCTTTTTGTACGAAGCTACCAGCCCGCTGCCATCAAATTTTATGGTATCTGCAATTCTGGCAAAAATCTGTCTTTAATTTAGCTGTCCATATAAAATTCCACACTGTATAATAGTGAACAGATGTCATGGAATTTAAAGTGTACCGGGGGCCCCTCCTCGCCCCCTCCCTGGGCTGGCACGGGGCTGGCACTGGGCACGGGTGCCAGGGCTCTGCGACTGCCCTGCGTGCACCCAGGGGTCCTCTGCAATACGGGCAAAGGAGGGGGCGCCACTTCTGATGTCAAATACACACAATTTGGACACCCCACCCCCCCTCCGCCACCACCATACCATTGAGGAGGGCGCTGCCTGGATGCCAACGTGCCCGCTTCCAGACATGACACATTGTTCATTGTTTGCATGAAAGCATCAGGACCAAGTACGCTGAATCCACACGTGACCCTCTCTCCATCACACGCACACACAGACACGCACTCAAGCTCACTCTGTACAGATATTGCTCTCTCCTGCGTTAGCCCGAGTAATGTGCAAAAAATTAACATTTTAATTTATTTTATTAGGTCTGGGACCGTGTGACTTTTCGCCGTGTCCTTCACTTTTACGTGTTCCAACCTTTTCGAACTGCCGTATAATGTTTCTTGTAAAATGAATATTATACTATTTTTACACATTACGAGTTTTGTGATTTATGGCTATGCACATGCGAAAACTCTGGCCAGAATGTTGATCGCAAAATTGCGACATATACAATGTCAGTCATAGGAATGTATATTGACACACACAGACAGACAAACGCGCTCGCACACAAAACACTCACATATATATGTGTATATATATGTATATATACACACACACACATACGCATATATAAAAACACATGTGATACACATAAATAATACCATACGTATAGAAATATAGATATGTAGTCATACACCCCGTTATATAATGCTATAAATTAATATATATATATATATATATACATATATATATATATATATATATATATATATATATATATATATATATATAAAACAAAATACATATAAGTGCATACAATGAAATATATTTGTTATATATATATATATATATATATATATATATATATATATATATATATATATATATATATATATATATATCTACACACACGTATATGTGTATTCGAGTTCCGTGTAGACAGTGGCTCTTCCCTGGTCTTTACCGTCCGGTGCTTACATGCCATGGCACTTTGAACACACACTGTTGAACCCTCAAACTGTGTGTCCCCCGGGGCGCGGTGTTCGCGTAGTTCGAGTGTTGGAATGCAATCAAAGTCGTCCTTTCGCACGTTTTTTTTTCGCCTTCTTCTGTCCCGTCGCATTCTCTCCCATCTTCCTCCCTTTTTTGCATTGATATTTCTCCTGCGTTTTGAACAATCAGTTTTTTTATTTTTATTTGTCACGTTTTTGTTCTTAATTTCTCGACAATGCTATTCGCTATTCCTTTTTCGGCTGTTTCTTTTCTGTTGCTATTGTCTATTTTTTTCTTCTGAGTTTATTTCTTTTCTTTCTTTTTGTATAACTCCATTTTATTGTTTTAAATATGTTGAAATGTTATCGTCTATTCTCTATTGTGCATCCTCTTTCGTTTTTGCTTTGTTTTCAAGTTTCTTCCTTAAATCTCTGTTTCTTCCTTGAATCTCCTATTTATTTCGTATTATTTTTCCGTTTCTGTTGTTTTTTAATATAGGCTTTAATGTATGGGATATCTTTGGCGCTTTGAGTCTCATCTTCTTCCCTCACTCGTCCCCGCTATCTGATTTGTTCGCCATCCCTTCTTCTGTATTCCCATTTCTTACATTTTCTCCCTTCTTATCTTTATGTTTCAATTCTGTTCTTATTTTGCCGCCTTTTCCCGCCGTGCCCGCTAACTCTCGCATTCCTGCCTTCTCTGGTGACTTTCTGTCCATATATTTTCCCAGTCCCTGGGCCTTTTCCGTGTAAAGTGTGTCTATGAAGAACAGATGTCCTGCCCTCCCTCCCCCCCACACACCCCACCAAGCATCCCTCTCCCCGCCATGCCCTCGGATTGCAGTTGGCACAGGGTCCAGGTTGGCACCGCATCGCCTCAAGAGGGACTGCGCGTGAGGCAGCAGAGATGCAAGAGAGAGTGCGGTGACAACTGGCAAACCAGCAAACACAACCCACCCCCCAAAGAAACATAAGGGTGAGACCAAATAGGAACAAGAAAATCGAGGGGTGCAAAAAGGGATCCCCAGAAAAAAATGGGGCAACTCGTTGAAACCCAGTAAAGAGAGTGAACCATTGCTAGAAACCTGCAAAGATTATAGGAAAACATGTTGGATCCGGAGGAGAACAAGGGCACAGTCGGAGACCCCTGGGAAGAGAACGGCACTGCCCACCGTTAGACCTCTGGGCGAACAAACCACAGCTAGAGACCAGAAGTAAAAAAAAAGGGGAAGTAAAGAGCCCCCCACCCCTATCTCATCAACGGGAAACTAGGGCACAGCCAGGGTGCGCCGAGAACAGACGAGCACAGGCAGGCCCCCCCTAGAGGAACGGAGGGGGGGAGAGGTCAGATATCACAAAGAGCATGGGGCAAACTTCCCAGGAAACTGCGGGGTACCCCCCACACCCAGATGAGCCGGGCTCCCCAAGGAACTGGCAAAACACACGTAGACACAGACACTCCTGGGATCAAAGTAAGGTCGCCTCAGAAAAACGGGCGCGCCAGGAGAACCCTCAGAAATATACGGGAAACCCATAGAAACCACCAGAAAAAAACAGGGACACATCCAACCCCCAAAACCTGGGCAGACCGAAAGAACCCTCAAAATGCAAAGGCAATTGGTAGCAGCAGCCCTCGTGTTTTGAAAATACAATTTGCAAGAAAAATCATTTAAAATCTAACATAAAGAGGAGATTTTGCTGGTTTGCATCTCGCGCCGGGTACAAATTTCGCTAATATACCCTCCTCCTAAAAAAAATCGTAGCAGTTCGGCTACCTTTGGGTTAGGGAGTCGCCGCATATAAACATAGTGGCCCGGTTGCAATCAGAAGCACGTGCCATTATAACCCCCAACCCCTCCCCATCCGCCCCCTACCCGGTCACCTGTTGCTGCCTGTTACTCCCAGAGCCGGATAACTGCCCCGACGCCCTTGTATTTACCCTGAACTGGCTAATTGGTTGACAGGCGGCGACATAATCTGACCTTCGGGAATTCGGCCACGGTACGGAAAAGGCGCCGCATTTTTCGTCCTTCTAGAATAAATACAATCCTTCGCCAAATCGACAAATGTTCATTTTAATAGTTTTTAAACTGACATTTTGAGCTCGTTGTCAGAACGCTGGAAATTCAGAAATTTTCGCTGGTAATGTGTGGAATTTTGTTTCCTAACCTCCCCGACATTTCATCCTAGGCAGACGGTTCGCACTCGGGGACAGTGCGCTGTTTAAATACGATGTAGTGTTTTTGTAAGGGTGTAGCTAAACGTCAACGGTGGGCTTGTAGCTGTTTGAAGTCTGCGGCTGGGGCGCTGCCAGGGCGGCCCTCACCCGGGGCTGGCCCGGGTCTGAATTATTCAGCTCGCAGTTTATGAAATATGCAGCCGGTCAGGGGGAAGGAGCCCGGCTTTTTAGTGCAATCTGTTCGAACTTCACTGAGGGAGAATGTGGCTCAGCGTCTGTTTTTAGGCTCAGAGGGAGCTGCGCAGGAGAAGCCGCCTCAGGTCCGGGATTGCAATGCAGCCGGGCACGAACGTTAACTGTCGGGGTCTGTGCGGGACAGCGGTGGAGGGCAGGGAGCGCAGGTACAGAAGTGTGGGGCATGATGTACAAGGCCGTGAAGGAATGCAAGGAAGAGGTGTGCAGGGAACAGGTGTGTACGACAGGCGTGTTGGCGTGCAGCACGAAAGATGCAGGGATGCTGGCATAGGAAAAGTCTGCAGGGTAGGACAGGGGCGCGGAGACATCCAGGGGACACACGCATACAAAGTAGAGGCATACACATAAGAGGAGCGTGATGTCTGTCCAGTCAATATGATGCAGAGATTGTGGGGGAAGTGAGGGATTTGGGTAAATTATGTTAAATTACGCCAAATTACTTACTCATTTAGGACTAGAGCAAAATGTGTCCTTGCACTATTTTTTTTTGTACAAAATGCTGGTGTACTCGCGAACATTTCCCCAAGGGCCATAACGTTTGGCTCGTGATGTGACAGAGGTTCGCAGTGATGCTAGCAGGGTGGTGGTCCGGTGGGTGTGGGAGAAGCAAAGAATATACATCTGGTGGCTGAATTGCACAATGTGAAACCAGAAAACCTGGGATTAATCCCAGCTTTCCCACGTTACTCAATTGTGTGATCCTGGGCAATTGATTTATTTTACTTTCCCTCCTTTTTCTTCTTTATCACATAGAAGAGGACCTCGAAATACAAGATTTCGGGTTGTGCACTGTGTAAAACCTTCGTATGTGTTTGTTTGATTTAATAAACCATAATGTTCATGTGTAATATGAATCTTGGCCACCCTGAGTGCACATAACTGATGTGCCTCTTAGTTCACTATTGGCATTGTTGTCCTTTTTTGGGGGGGGGGGGAGGGAGGGAATTAATGTTTCTAAATTCATTAAATTCATAATTGAAAACTATCACTTTTAAAAAAGACATCTCAATGCACTTATATTATTATGTGATATACTAACGTGAAATGACTGCATGTTAATGAAATACACTTTTTGATTTTGAAGAGACCTTATCATATTTTTACACTTTTGCTGCAAGATAGCTTTGAAAATGAAGATGTTCCTAAAGTTAAGTGGTGCAGGACAACCCATTTACGTCCCTTCCTTAACTTCAATTACCCTTTAAATAAAGGCTTCCTTCTTTATTTAACATCTTTTAATGTTCATGCTTAGTCGAGTGAACAGCTGCCCTGTGCTGCTGTTGATAAGGGGGGCAAATGTAAAGGTGCATGCGGTCCCTGGACCGTACCTCAAGTATCCCTCGTTTAGGATGTTAGGCGCATTTTGGATTCTGTTCGTTCACATTGCTGTCATCTCCCACAATATCATTTTTGTCTGAATGACATCGCAATTCCACGATGTGGCGTAATCGTGTAATCCCAAGCATCTCACATAATGTAGAATGCTGGGAGTTATGCGAGATTATGCAGGAGTAAACAAAATGTCACCTGTTTTTTAAAGTGATGCAGCAAGGAACAACAGGCAAAGGTGAGGAGCAGTACATGGATGCAGGATGCCAGGAGGTGGAAGTGCAGGCCTTGGTGAACAAGCTGTGCAGGGTAAAGGGTGCATGGCTAGTGCCCTGGCCAGGGGTCCAGTACATTTCTAATCCTAGGCCAGTATTAGCTCTAGACTAACTCCATCCCTAAACCAGTCCTTGTTTTTGCGACATCTAGGCCCCAGATTAAGTGGCATCTCAAACCATCCAGCTAGGGATCCTAGGATATCATGACAAAGAACGTACCTGTGTTTGTGTGAGCTCTGAATACAAAGCATGGTCAGTCAGGATTGGAGAAGGACATTTCTGCCCAAGCAATAGTCCACAGGCTGCTGTTTTACTTATGGGTTGGGGGTGTGAGAGCAGACCCACAGAACTGCAGGAGCACTCCGGCGTGGACGTCTATAAAAATCGACTTGTCCATGGGATGGGAGGATTCTTAATCTACTTGGCCTGTGAACGAATCCTCTTCTCTCTTTGGTGCCATGCAGCGAGGTGACACATCATGACAGCGTTATCATTATATTAGAACTCTGATAGTAGCCTCTCTGAATATGCTAAGTTTCATATAATAGGAGTGTCTGGAATCTAGCAATGCCTTGAGTTTAAGACCTTTCTGTAAATTTACATACTCGGACTAGAAGTAGCAGGAACAGGTGTTTCCATTGTTGCCAATCCTCTGAGTCTGTGTACAAATACAACTCAGATGTTGGTTTTTTGTGAACTCTTATCGAATCTTATGAGGCATCAGCCAGTAGCATCATAAATAGTACCACTAGTTAAATTGCTTCTGAATTTGTCATCTATCTGCAGTGTTTTGGTTTGCTTTTGGAACTGTTGCCTGCCTCTCCAGGGGCCTCTGTTTTAAATAGACGAAGAGCATTGTGGTACATATGGGGGTTAAGTGTCGATGCTGGGGATAAACCGACATGCTGGTATTTGTGCTAACCCATGTGCTGCCACTGTCAATTGGTCATGGTTGTCTTCTATTTTATGGTTTTGTTTTGGGTGCAGGGCCGTAGCCGAGGGGGGGAGGGGGTGGAGGGAGGATTTGAGGGCCGGGCTAGCCCATGTTAATCACCAGGCCCCTCAAATGACAGAGGCATCTGCCACAATATTTATGAAAAACTCAGTTTAAATTCAGTTTATTTAAAGAAACGGTATTCACATTTGAATGCATACAGTCTAATTGGAAAGGAACATGCTGAAGTTCAGAAGGTAAATGAACAATTAAAATGCCTTTTTTATCTTGTTAGTTTTGCTGCATTGATTCCTTTCCTTTTTCTTTCTGCAAAGCAACAGATTTTGTAAAGTTAACTATGTTACTACTGTAAAAGCAGGGCCACTAGAATTATGCAGCAGGGAGGCTCAAATTATGCAGCAAGGTTGACTAAATTTATGCGGCAACAAAACACAAATTCTGAAGCTTTATGGAGCACAATTTGTGATGGTATTACTTCATTATTTTGTACTTTTTACGCATGTTCTCACTGTCTGGGCAATGGTTTCACTTAATTAGTCCCAGTTCCACTCTCAAATACAGCTGTAAGTAACAGAAGGATGACTAGTCAACCTTAGTGAAGGATCTACTACTGCACAACAGTACATATTGCAGCGTTTTTAGTAACTTTTGATCAGTTTAAGCTACACACATTTTTTATTTAAATATTCAGAATATGCAGCAGATGATGGATTATGTGGCAAATGCAGCAAATTCATAATTATGCATCAGAATCGCATAATTCCAGTAGCCCTATTTACGGGCACTGTGAAAAGAAAGACTAAGATGTCAATTTCATACACAAAAATAGGTAAATGCCTGTGAATTAACTATCCAGATATTTCAACATATATCAGCAGTTATGAAAGCATGAATGAATCCCATTTTGTTTTGTGATTCTGAAGTGTGACGGAAATAAAAGGTTTTAATAGGAACAAAACAAATCTTGGTGAAGCACAAATTGATAAAAAATGTATTTTTTTGTGATGCAGCATTTGTATGGTGCTTACTACTCCAGTGCATGGCACTGAAGCGCTTATGTACATGGGCAGCAAGCTACACCATATAGGGTGGTGTGCGATTGGAAGGGTGTTGTCTTTGTTTTTTGATCCCATGTGGTAAATGTTCCGTGTTGTGCATGATGACCACAAAGGTGCAGTTATCATGCATGTTATGGAATGCAGTGCATACCAGGGAGGTACATTTTGCAGTGAAAGACACACAAACTCCAAATTTAGGGCTTTTAGTATGCTAGCAAACTTAATCAGCTTTGCTTGTCCCTTAATGGTATTTCTTAAGGGTGTAGTCTGCTTAGCTGGTTACTCCATTACATTGTACAATCAGAAATGTGTGTATAGTATGGGTCAGAGCTGTCATTGTTGGAGGGAGAAAGAAGGGGCAAAATATGCTAGGATGTACATTGTTACTATCATCCCATATCTGAGTGTCATTGTGAGATGCTAAGAAGCGGTCTTTGTGTAGATATTATAAACCTGCAGTTGTGGACTAGATTAAAGTCCCCTGATTGACCCGAAGTGTGACAGATCTTTTCAGTTACTCCGTGGTAGTTAATTTTGTGAAGGCTGGATTATTGGTTGCTCAGTAATGGAGATGGGCAATCCTTGCAGCATATATGTCCTAAGTGGAATTCAGAGGTGAAAGTTAAAATTGGCTGCAGACAGCTGAGTATTATAGTATAAGTGTGAGCTAGAAATGTTATATATAAAATTACATACTATATAATACCTTGGTGAACCATAGGTTAGCCCTCCGTAATATACCTGCCTATCTAAATTAGTTTGCTGGTTGTTTCCAATCTGTACATTGTACATTGAAGATTGAGCTTAAGGTTGTGACTACCTTTCTAGGTTCAGTTGCCGGAATCTGTGGTTGTTTAGTTGTCTTGGAAATCGCCATCTTTTCAACTGTCCTTGAATGTGTAAATGGTCTTGGATGCTTTGAATTCTGGCTGGTAGTGAGTTCCAGAACTTGGTAGGTAGTACTGAGAAGCAGTGCCTCCTGTGGATTTCTTATAAGGTGGTGCAAGCCTGGAGCACAGTGTCTTGTTTTGTTTGTATTGCTTAAATTTAGCTTGTAGATATAGCAGTCTTTCCCCTCAGACGCTCTGTCGATAATGCAAAGTGCATTGAACATTGCCCTACCTGCTATAGGTAGGCAGTGGAGTGATTGGAAGACTGGAGTCATGTGTTCTCTTGGTTGAAGGTAGAGAAGAAGTCTTTCAGTAGCATTTTGGATGAATTGTTTTTTGTGTATGATCACTAGGGGTGCACCAAGGTATAGGCTGATGGCATAGCAAAGGTTGGAGATTTCCAGTGTGAGGATTGTTTGCAGTTTCTGTTCATATCCAAGGTATGGGAGGATGTAACTTAGTGTTTTCATTGTGTAGAAGGCACAAGGGTGATGTTATTAACACGTGGTATCAACTATAGGTCGAATCCAAGGTTACAGCTAGGTTTCTGACTCCTATTGACCTTGTTGGAGAGACCCCATGTTCCTTAGACCATATGGTGGTAGGCTGTGTTTTTTGTCATTGTATGCAGGTCGCAACCTCTGTCTTTGTGGTATAGATGGTTATTTGTCATCCATGTGTTTATGGCTTGAAGGTAGTCATAATGATTTAACGTGTAGAGTTCTTCCTGACAACCCATTTAAAAAAGGATTTTGGTGTCATATGCATATTTGTAACACATGAGGTTGAATGATTTAATCAGGCTTGGTAAGGGGGTTAGGTAGATGCTGAAAAATAGAGGGGATATGATAGGCCCCTGAGGGACGCCACAGTGTCATGTGTGAAGGGCTGATGTGAAAGCTAGTACCACCACTAGTTTACAGTATTAACTTAGAGACTAAGAATTCAATGGGCATTGGCTGAACTTTCTTCCCACCTTTCACATATTATGTGTTGAACAAGAATTTGCTATGTGAAAAAACTTCACAACTGCACTTCCTAAACCTAACAGCCATTCAGTAGCAAAGTTAAATTGGGATGAAATTCTAGATTCCAAAATAGCATAGGGCTTTGATTTTCTGTTGTGCTGGGGCTGGTGCTGGGGCTGGGCCTGGGGCTGAGGCAGGGTCATCACAAGTCAGACACGAGTTAAGTTTGATTTACATTGTTCCAGAGAAATCTGTATTTTATTTGCAGGACTCTGACAGTTTGCTAGGTTAATGTACCTGCTGCAGAGGACTGCTAATACGCTAACTACCAGTATTACGAAAGTGAAATGACCCAATATAGCCTGCCATGTCACAAAGGGCTGCTATAACAGACTATTTATCTTTGAAAAATAGCTTAATATCTAGATAATCCTGTCAGGGTCAAATGCTGAGTATTCATCTCTTTGAACCAAATATTGTGGAAACCATAAGCAGGGCATCTGAGGCTGAAAGCATTGGTATTACAATTGAACTCTCAGCAGAATATCAACTACAATTTTCAGATTATTATGCACTGGGATTTTAGAGCTGTGTAGTATGAAACTGCTTTTTGAAATGTATTGACTCCTTTGCAATTCTACTTTATCTTTAGCTAATTTATGGTCATGGCTTATAGACTGCTGCTATGAGGTCCTATGTAGTTAATGTACTAAATGCATAGGAGTTGGTAAACACGATCGGTATCGTTTTTATTGGGAGAAGTGTGGGAATGCTAAGTAGTAGGTTTTTATGGATCTTCGCAGATTCTGGAATTTTTCTCCTCAGAAATATGGGGAAAATCTGTGATTTAGCCAATGTTTGTTGTTGGCAGAGCCTTCTGGGTAGTAAAATATATTGGGATCCATGTAAGCCACACCACCCCAGACTACTCTAATTGCCTTCTCTTCAGCCGCATTCGCTGCAGGTAACAGCGGTGGGGCCAGGTGAGTGGGGATTTCGAGAGACGACCACGAGGGGAAAATACAAAATTAATCTTCCCTTGTGGCCGTCTCTCAAAATCCTCCTCACCTGGCCCAACCGCTCTTACCTGCAGCGGCCAGGGCTGCTTCCCTTCAGAAATGTCTGGATCTGGCAGGTGTCCTTGTGTGCTGACTGAGTCTGATCTAAATACCACAGCTACCGACATTATTAGGATAGGTGAATTTACAAGGCAACATCTTGATGTTTCCTTGTGTGTTAGAGGGCTGAGGAAGGCCTTTGTTTCTTGGGTGATAGCCCAGTCACACAGGTGGGGTACTATTGTTATCAAGAGAAGTATAGAGATGCTTTGTTATAGGACATTTGTGCATACCTGCAGATTCCATTAGTGTAGTCTGCCTTCACTTTTGTTTTATTGGGCAATGTCAGTGCACACAGCCTGCTGCACAATACAACAAAACAAAAGATCCAACTCGGGACTCATGGCAAGCGTTTCCCTCACCTCCCAACTTTTAATTTTTGAAAAGAAAATGTTTCTGAAGTTTTTACCAGAATTTTTTTCCAGTACAGTGGATGACCCATTGATGTCCACTGCTTTCAAGGTAATGCGATGGATGTCAATGGGTCAGCTGCCCTAAAGCAGTTACAATCCACCAAATTTATGCAGCCTGATGTCCTGTCTAACAAGAATTGACAACAAGCTGCAGGAATATGATGGTCACATTACACCAATTTCTTTGTTCCATGGTTGTAGGGGACTTCTCCAGTTCTAGGAGGCCACCAGAATGGTAGGCTTATGGACTGAAGAACAGCGAATGGCACAGTGGTTAAATAAATGTGTAAGGTGCTGCCAATGGCCATGCACAGTCAAGAGAAAGTTTCAATTACCATACCTGGTCTGTGGAGAAGAGGGCTAGAGAGAGAATAAACAAATATTGAGAAGTACACCGTAAATAGCACAGAATATAGAGCGAAGAAGTTCTAGAAAAGGAATAGACGATTGAGAGAAAGAAAAGAGAGTACATGGAAAAAGCAAGAGAAAGCAGGACAGACAGAAATGGGAAGATCGATGCAGCTGAAAACAGAAAGGGTTGAGAGAGGCAGTGAGGACAGAAATTAGGAGATGGGAGGCCATTGAGAAAGTAAGAGAAAGTCTAAAGAAGGGAAATGGGCGCTAGATACAATTGAAGAAAAGGTGATTGGAGATTTTTAATGGCATTTATAACTTACTGTGTTTTGGCCAATGCACATGGCCCACTGTGATGTCAATGCACAATGTTGCATGGTATTTTCTAAAAGGGATCTTAGTTTAAGCTCCCCACATCACCTAGCATAGTGGGCTTTAAAGTCATAATAAGGTCTAATCATTGTTACCTGATCAACAGTGCATTTTGCAAAATGCCCAATAATGGCATCCTCTTGTCATGTGTTATTATATGCTCATGATGAGAGTGAAGTAATTATACCTTCTGTTTTAATGCATATCACCCATGTCTAAATTTACTGTATAGTTGCTGGAAAGTACAGCTTATTTGCTGAGAAGTCTAAATTCTATCGAGGAGGTGATTTGGCTTTCTAGTGTAGATTGAAATATGGGAGCCTCTTAACTGTTTCATAACTCAAATCTTACATTTTATTGTATTGTATTGTATAGAGACTTACATAGTGCTCTGTCACCCTAAAGGTATTCTGGCGCTGGAGATTATCCTACAGGAAATGCAACCTGTAGGTATGCGGATGTAGCTAAGTGCAATAACTAGGCCAACTTAGTCCATAGGAAAGAGCCAAGTTTTTAGCTTCTTTCTGAATTCTCGCAGGTTCTCGATTTGTCGGAGAGCCAGCGGAAGTTTATTCCACAGACGCGATGCTGCAGTGCTTAATGCTCTGGCTCCTAATCGGGTTTTCTTGAATGTAGCTGTGCACACCAGTTTGGCAGATGATGAATGGAGGTGTCTAGCTGGTGCATACCATGAGAATTTGCTCTGCAGTGGTATAGGCCCCAGTCTGTGGACTGCTTTATGAACAATACAGAGCGATTTAAACGGAACTCTTTGTGAGATTGGTAGCCAGTGAAGGTCCTTCAATGATGAAGATGCTGAGGATCTACATTGTCTTTTCAAAGCTAGCTTGGCTGCTATTATTTGGATCATCTGCAATCTTTTAATCAGAAACATTGGTGCTTCTAGTAGCAAGGAATTGCAGAAATCTACTGTACTCAAGATGACGCTCCTCACTACCTGTGTCCTAGCAGACAGTGGTAGCAACTGAGTTATCTTCCGTAGGGCTCTAACCAGGTACCAGCAAGTACTGAGTGTTCTGTTTACTTACGAGTCTACCTTTAAATTACTGTCAAAAAGTACTCCAAGATTGCATACTGTCTTTGATGGAGTCAGTGGAGTATCTGTTGTTCAGCGCCAGGATGCCTTTTTTGGTGGTAGTGCGCTCTATAAGTTAAATAAATAATAATGTTGGGAGAGGCCAGAAAGTGCAGGGAGAGGGCAAGGTGCCTTATTCGTTGTGTAGTGTACAATCTCAGTTTTACCCCCATTAAATTGCAGAGAGTTGTTCCCAAGCCATTTTGAGGTTATTTGCATGCATTCATGAAATTTTGCCAGAGATACTGCCTGAGAGCCTTCTAGTGAGAAAATAAGCTGTGTGTCATCAGCGTACTCCACCACTTTTATTCCAAAAGATTTTATAATGCAAATAAGAGGGCGCATATAAATATTAAGTAGGATCGGACTTATTGCTGATCCTTGCGGGACTCCGTGTTTCATAGCTTTATTTTTGGAGACAAACGGAGGGATTGCCACTGCTTGCTGTCTATCTGACAGGCACGATTGAAACCAGTTAAGAGCCGTCCCTCGAATTCCAAATTTCATAAGCCTTACGAGTAGGATCTCATGGTTTATCGTATCGAATGCGGCTGACATATCCAGTAATACTAGTATAACCACTTGACCGGTGTCTGCACGCATTCTCATCTCATCCAGGACTGTTACCAAGGCTGTCTCCGTGCCGCGGGCGGGCCAAAACCCGAATTGGACTTTGTCTAATAAGTGGTTTTCTTCTAAAAATTGTGAGAGAGCTTTACTGATTATCAATACAATCAAGGCCTGGCTATTACAGAGAGTAAATACTTTTTGATCTCAAGACAAGTTTCTGACGTGGGGATATCTACCTCCAGCCAGTCTCTGTCAATGTGTCCAGTTTTAATCCAATCCCAGAACTCCCAATTCAAATGTCTTAAAAAGAGAACTGCAGACAGTCAATACGCAAGCGTATATCCTACCCCACAACATGGGAGTGAAGAACACTCAAAAATAAGTGAAAGAGTAAGTGGGTAACTCACGTACGCAACACCAGGGAGGCTACTGGCAGGTTCTCACCAGTATGCCCACGTATATCATCATCGGTTGCCCACTTACTGAAAAAACAGAATGGTGTCCAGTAGAAAGACAAAAGAACAGAAAGGAAGAATTAAATGTCCCAAAACAAAGAACCCAGTGATTCACAAAGGACCATGTGTTCTATATAATTAAAATTGAGATAAGACTCACTGTTAAATTGCGCTCTTTATTCACAGTCGTGAGCTTACTCAGGTTCAAAGCACTGCATGTTGCTATCCTATTCAAAGTAGGCCAACATGTTTCATTACTATAGCTAATGTCGTGGCAAAGGTTCTTTTTTTCGCCTCACTGGACATTAAATTTTGCGTTGCGGATTGGCTGATAAAACAAACAGAATAGCAGTTCTTTATTAAAAACTGACGAGAACATCTAACGAGAAGCAACAGAAGTTCTTTTCTAATAGGGTTAATTGTGATGAACAACAACCCCTTATGGTATGGTGGAGGCTGGTACGAATGCCCTTAGCCCACACCTGGTAAATACATATTAAATAAGCACATGGCTGTGCGATGTATACTATTTCTGTGAGCGCTTTCGCTGGTATTGTATGTGGTTGGTCAGTTTTTAATAAAGAACTGCTGTTCTGTTTGTTTTATCAGCCAATCCGCAACGCAAAATGTAATGTCCAGTGAGGCGAAAAAAAGAACCTTTGACACGAAATAAGCTATAATAATGAAACATGTTGGCCTACTTTGAATAGGATAGCAACATGCAGTGCTTTTAGCCTGAGTAAGCTCACGACTGTGAATAAAGAGCGCAATTTAACAGTGAGTCTTATATCAATTTTAATTATATAGAACACACGGTCCTTTGTGAATCACTGGGTTCTTTGTTTTGGGACATTTAATTCTTCCTTTCTGTTCTTTTGTCTTTCTACTGGACACCATTCTGTTTTTTCTGTTAATGGGCAACCGATGATGATATACGTGGGCATACTGGTGAGAACCTGCCGGTAGCCTCCCTGGTGTTGCGTACGCGAGGTGCCGACTTACTCTTTCACTTATTTTTGAGTGTTCTTCACTCCCATGTTGTGGGGTAGGATATATGCTTGCGTATTGACTGTCTGCAGTTCTCTTTTTAAGACATTTGAATTGGGAGTTCTGGGATTGGATTAAAACTGGACACATTGCCAGGGACTGGTTGGAGGTAGATATCCCCACGTTGGAAATCTGTCCTGAGATCAAAAAGTATTTACTCTCTGTAATAGCCAGGCCTTGATTGTATTGATGATTGATGAGTGGAGGGCGACCTGGTGTGTTTTGTTCCCTCTAAAGCTCCTTGCTGACAAGTCTTTCCACTATTTTTACTGGATAAGGCAGCAGCGAGATTGGTCTGTAGTTGGCTGGGCATAGAGGGTCCAATGTGGCCTTTTTCAATAAAAGGGGTCACCATCTCCTTCTTCCAGCATTCAGGGACCATACCACTACTCAGGGACTGACAACAGATTTGATGCAGCCGAGGGCATAACTCTGGATAAAACTCTTTCCATAGTTTGTGCGGAAGTGGGTCCAGTGGTGATCCGGAACAGATACTTAGGGCTATTTTGTTAAAATCTTCCTGTGCGGGGATCTGCAACTGTGCCATAGTACCAGAGTGTTATCCTCCACTCCCTCATTCTGTTTTTCTAATGTCACCGGTTCTGAATAAACATTTGTATTATTCATCCCATTCCCCTTGTTATGTTCCAGACCAGTAATGATTTTGTTAATTTTCTCCTCAAAGAAGACTGCCAGGTCATCGCATAGCTCTTGGGTGGCTACAGTCTTATTTTTCGTACGGTCGGGGTTGGACAAATCCTTCACAAAGTTAACGATTGTTTTAATCCTATCAGGTGCCTGGAGGATGAGTTTCTCATAATATGCTGCTTTAGTTTTAGCAATTGTACCCATGTAGGTATTCATTTCTTTTTGTGAGACTAGTTTATCTTTTTCCTCATAAAGTTTACGTCATTTTCTCTCTGCTTGCTTACAGATTTTCTTTTGTTCTTTTTATTCCTCGTTGTACCATGGGGTTAAGGGTTTATCCTTATTTTTTAGCTTTTTTGTGGGTACCATCTGGTCGAGTGTGTAGTTGATCTGACCACAGAGGTTAAGATAGTTTACTTCCACCGTTTTGTTAGTGTCAAATAAGCTCTCTCCAGACCATAGTGGAGAATATTTCATTTTTCTCAGCTCGGTCCAATCCCTTCCCCTACGGTAATTACTGGATGGAGTAGTTCTATTGCTCAGTTTAGGAGGTGTTAGCATAAATTGAATTAAAAAATGATCAGTCCAACACGTTGGCACTATGGGCCAGATGTAGGCAGCCTAATACCGGTCGGTAATGGCCGAAATTACGGAATTTCGGCAGTTACCGACCGGTATTAGGCTTTTCAGATGTAGGAGGCCACATTTCAGGATTCGGTAATTTACCGAATCGGTAATTTAAGAAATCGGTAAATTACCGAATTCTTAAAATACCGATTCAGTAAATTACCGAATCTGTAATGTAGGGAGCACTCAAGTGAGTGCTACTTACATTTAAGGATTCGGTATTTACCACCAACTATTAGTTGGTGGTAAATAACGAATTCCTTTTAAAAAACAATTTTTTGCTTTTTATTCAGTGCCATGTGGCAGACATACATGCCCTTAGGGCATGTATGTATGCCACATGTGCACCCATGCACTATTCAGGGGTGCAACAGGGTGTCAATGTGACACCCTGCCACCCTTGAAAGGGTTCCCCCTATTACCGATTCAGTATTTACCGAATCGGTAATTCCCATTCATTCATGAATGGGAATTATTGAATCAGTATTTAACGATTCGGTAAATACCGATTCTTAATTACCGAATCTTACCGATTCGGTAATTTTTACCCAAAAAATTATCAACATCCCATTTACCTATTCTTAAATACCGAATCGGTATAATTCTGTATTTAAGAATAGGTAAATTGAGATTACCTACATCTGGCCCTATATCTCCTACCGTTACTTCCATATGGTTTGCGAATTTTAAATCTAAAATATTGCCGCCCTGATGTGTTGGGTGTTTCACCAATTGTTGAAAGATTATATTTTCACAAGCTTGCAGTAATTCTTTCAGAGCCGAGTCAAGATTCCTGTTCTCCCGGGGGTAAAAATCTCCTACGATGACCATTCTGGAGTGGGTAAGTGACATATTGTAGATAGTGTTAATCAAAGCTTGTTTTTGTAGGTTTGGTCCTCCTGGGGGCCTGTAACATACTGTGCCTGAGTACAGTTGCTCTTTGGTATCCTTGAGGGAGAATCCTAACGTTTCAATGCCTTCTGTTTCATCGACATTTACAGTGGCAAAATTCCACTTATCCTTATGTATCACTGCCACCCCACCTCCTCTCCCGTTTAATCTAGGTTCGTGGAATATTTTATAACTTGGTGGGCAGGCTAGTCCCAATTCGACTTCCGAGTCAGCACGTGCCCAAGTTTCTGGTAAAAATAATGCGTCAAAGTCATGGTCTTCTAGTAACGTATAGATCTCCTGACAGTGTTTGATTAGGGATCTTACATTAATCAGACCGCATTTGAGGCTATCTGGTGTGGACTTTGATGAGGAGTCCCTGCCATCTTTCAAGTTTCTCACCTTTATAGAACACACCACCTTGCTTGCCTATTTCCAGTATTTGCTTCCTTGAATAGGTAAATCTCTTCTCCCCACTTACCTGGAGTTTCTGTTTGGCAGCATGGCTGGCGCTGTGCGCGGTCGGTGCATATACGGCCCCAGACGGGCTTGCCTTAGGCGCGCCTGATACGCGCCTGCTTGCATATTCAAAAAGAATACAACCCATCACCGTACGCAACAAATCCCCCACAGATGCTGGAGCAAAATCACCACAGCCCAACTCCTCTCATCACTAAGCCAGAACCCGCCAGCCAACACCGCCGACACCAACGACGCAGCCCACAACTACGCACAGTGGATCAGCATCTGTGCCAACGACCTCGCCCCACTGAAGAACCCCCAGGCACGACCAGCAACAGGAAAACCTCATGGTTCAGAGACGCCCTCAAAGAATCAAAGAAATCCTGCACCTCATGGTTCAGAGACGCCCTCAAAGAATCCAAGAAATCCTGCCGAACCCTCGAAAAAAACCTGCCGCCACGAACGGACAACAGAAAACATGACAGCCCTCAAGAACGCCACTCGCGAACACCACCAGCTGATCTGCACCACCAAAAGGTCATCATACAAAGAACGGCTCGACAGCAACACCCACAACAGCAAAGAACTCTTCAGTATCGTCAAAGAGCTCTCCAACCCCAGCGCCAGCAACAACGACATCACACCGTCACAAGACCTCTGCAGCTTCCTCGCCACGTACTTCCACTGCAAGATCGCAGACATACACGACAGCTTCGGACCCCAGACCCCACCTCCAGTCACCGAGCCAACGAACCCCACCACCACCCTCAGCGCCTGAATCCCCATCAGCACTGAAGACATCACCCACATCATGAACACCATCCACTCTGGCTCCCCCTCTGACCCATGCACCCACAATATCTTCAACAAAGCCACCATCATCATCGCACCCCACCTCCGGAACGTCATAAACAACTCCTTCACGTCAGCCACCTTCCCTCAGAGCTGGAAGCAAGCAGAAATCAACGCCCTTCTGAAGAAACCCACAGCGGACCCCAAAGACCTCAAGAACTTCCGCCCCATCTCTCTTCTGCCCTGCCCGGCTAAAGTCATCGAGAAGACGTCAATAAACAGCTGATTGCATTCCTCGAGGCAAACAACTCGCTTGACCCGTCCCAGTCCAGATTTCGAGCCAACCACAGCACCGAAACCACCCTCATCGCAGCCACCGACGACATCAGGACCCTGATGAACAACGGAGAAACAACCGCTCTCATCCTCCTAGACCTCTCGGCAGCCTTTGACACCGTGTGCCACCGCACCCTAATAACCCGCCTCTTCAACACTGGGATCCAGGGAAAAACCCTGGACTGGATCACCTCGTTCCTCTCCGACAGAACCCAGAGAGTCCACCTCCCTCCCTTCCGCTCAGCGGCCACCGAGATCATCTGCGGCGTACCCCAAGGCTCCTCGCTCAGCCCAACCCTCTTCAATATCTACATGAGCCCCCTCGCCGCCATCGCACGCAAACACAACATCAACATCATCTCCTACGCAGAAGACACCCAGCTGATACTCTCCCTCACCAAAGACCCAGCCACCGCCAAAACCAACCTCCAGGAAGGAATGAAAGACGTCGCAGAATGGAAGAAGCGCAGTCGCCTGAAGCTGAACTCAGACAAGACGGAAGTCCTCATCCTCGGACAATCCCCATTCCCCTGGGACGACTCCTGGTGGCCGACAGCGCTGGGCGCCACACCGACCCCCACAGACCAAGCACGCAACCTGGGATTCATCCTGGACTCCTCCCTCACGATGACCAAGCAAGTCAACGCCATCTCGTCATCCTGCTTCAACACCCTGCGCATGCTCCGAAAAATCTTCAGGTGGATCCCCACAGAAACCAGAAAGACCGTCACCCAGGCCCTCGTCACCAGCCGACTGGACTACGGAAACGCCATATACGCAGGAACCACTGCCAAACTTCAGAAACAACTTCAACGCATACAGAACGCCTCCGCACGACTCATCCTCAACATCCCTCGCCACAGCTCCACGACATGGGCCCCGAATACCTCAACAGCCGCCTCTTGTTCTACACCCCCACCCGCCAGCTCTGCTCCGTCAGCCTCGCCCTCGCAGGCAACGAAGTTTGGTCCGATGGCAGGCAGGATAATGGCGCTCTTGTCGGCGGTGCGGCTCTAGGCGGGACCACGCCTAAAACATAACAACAACTATGCATATAGATATATATATATATATATATATATATATATATATATATATATATATATATATATATATATATATATATATATATATACGTGTTGAGGAACCAGAGATGTCATTGGCTGTCATCTGAAGAAGGTCTGGGATAGACCGGAATATATTAGGAAAGGAAAACGCCGAATAAAATCATTTCTTCCACCACCCTCCACGAGTGCAGCTCAACTTTGTTCCGCTGGTGCATAGTTGTTGTTATGTTTTAGGCGTGGTCCCGCCTAGAGCCGCATCGCCGACAAGAGCGCCATTATCCTGCCTGCCATCGGACCAAACTTCGTTGCCTGCGCAAGCATATAGGGCAGTGGGCTGCCACCAAGGACCGGACTTTGGCTCGGTCCCGACGCAACATGAAAGGCTGTTTGCTCGGGGTGAAGGTGGAATGGAAGTGCACACATCACCCACGGAAGGGTAAGGACTGTGAAAAGCTCAGCGCACCACCATTACCAGCATGCCCCACTTCCACCAGTAGGAGTCCACCAGGGGGCGCTATAAACTTTTTAACACTGTGAGCATATGTGGTGCGTGTTGAGGAACCGGAGATGTCATTGGCTGTCCTCTGAAGTAGGTCTGGGATAGACCGAAATATATTAGGAAAGGAAAACGCCGAATAAAATCATTTCTTCCACCACCCTCCACGAGTGCAGCTCAACTTTGTTCCGCTGGAGCATAACTGTTGTTATATATATATATGTATGTATGTATGTATGTATATATATATATATATATATGTTCAAAACAGAAGCCAGACGGTAGCCCCGGGTCCCCAGGGCCGAACAGACGACTCAACGATTCCAATATGAGGCAGTTGAAATTTTAATGAGCAAAGCTGAACAGAAGCAAAAAACTGACGCGTTTCGGGCGGATGCCCTTGATCACAGTCAAATTTTAACCCATCATGCCTGAACTTTTAAAGTGCTAGTGCACAACATGTGATAACAATAGAAATGGAGAAAATACTGCTACTACGTATCAATGGCATGGATTTGAGGCAGGATGGATTACAATCACTATACACAATGTAAGTCTCCCACACACCAAATAATACCTGAATAAATTCATTGATGTGTAAAAACAAGATTGCTTCTGCATAAATGCTTATAAAATGGAAAAATGGTAAAATACAAATATGTATATTTTTTATATATAATTAAACGTACTAGCAGCTTGCAAAATGAATACATACTAACTTCCATAAAACTTGATACGGAAAGAAGCATATGTAAACAACGTAGTGATGCAGAGCACACATACTATATCACTAAAAGGTATTGTTATGAACAAGCGTTCTAAAATACATTATATACCTGTACAATATAAATGATATATTATGTGCAAGAATTGCCAATAAATACTATACATACATAAAAAAAACATAAACCATATTTACAATCTTGTGGGGACATCTAATTTTGATGGCAACCCCAACTTGGTGCTAATATTAAGGGGACATCTGAACATGATGGCAACCCCTCCTTTTTCAAACCTATTTCCTACGTCTGGTAATTAATCTCCAAATTTTGTGAAATGTGTGCCCAACATCTAATAAGTGAAATGAAAAAAGAAGAAAAGAAAGAGTTTTTCTATATAAATCTATTTTTTTGATATAGCCCAATAAGGACTAGTTATTTGTATTCACTCTTAAGTTCAAAAAATGAAAAATTATATCCAGGGTAAATGAGGAATAAATAAACAATAAAGGAACAAAAAATCTAATTTTGGGTTGCGAGGAAAGTCAATATGATATCACATAAGCGGACTTGTAATCCAAAATATATAAATATAAATATATATATATATATATCCAAAACCCCTCCAGCATGCCGAAGGAAGAGGCCACACAGGGAATCCAGGTAAGTGCTTTCATTTGACAGCATACAGGCGTGATGCATTTCGGCCGTGTGGCCTTCCTCAGACGCGCTGCAAACAAAAGACACCTTTAAATGGTCCTGCAGTCCTCCCATTGGTGGGAGCACCTTCCTTCCCCAATCATGTGATCGCCCACCGAGTGCAGCGCTGTGGGCAATGCATCTCCCAAGATGCAACATTGTCGGGCTGGTGGTGCGTGGGGAAACTCAATTATACCCAAAGTGGCTGGTGTCCTGCAGGGTGAGGAGCGGAATGCTCAGTTTTATAAAGTCCAAAAGCCTCCCTGGGTCCCTGCATACGTTTCAACCACGCTAATGGAAGTTCGTCAGGCTGCAGGCTGATTGTAATAAATCAACCTCGCTTCGTGTAGTCCTGTGCTGCCGAATATATATATTTTGGCCGTTACTTACCTGTTTCGGTGGCTCTTTACATCTACATGCAACTTTTGTTGGGATTATTTGCGGCTTGCCTGAGCCGCGTCGAGAGCCCCGGTGCCGCTGGCACTCCAGCGATGACACCACATGACGCCGTCGTATTGGGAGACAGAAGCCGGCTGTTGCAAGATAAGAAACAAACATCAGCAACTTGAGCTTGGTTTCACTACCCACTGTGGCTCAATTTTTCAAAATTGCGGAGTACAATTATGGCTCTCACTGAAGGAAGAGAGCGCACTACAAGGACCATCGGGCCTCGCTGAGGCCACACCCACTGGTTCATATATACCAAGTGGTGCCTCTAAATCGCCGTGATTCTACTTCGTGTCCAGTGTCCATGAAGAAGTGTGCGAGAACACGAAACGCGTCGACTTGCTGGACTTTACAATGTGAAAACCTTGCTGATGGTCCCTGATGCTTCATGCAATAAATATTGTGGCCAATACTTACCTGTTTCAGTGGCTCTTTACATCTACAGGCAACTCTTGTTGGGATTATTTGCGGCTTGCCTGAGCCGCGTTGAGAGCCCCGGAGCCGCTGGCACTCCAGCGGCGACGCCACATGACGCCGCCGTATTGGGAGACAGGAGCCGGTTGTTGCAAGATAAGAAACAAACATCAGCAACTTGAGCTTGGTTTCACTACCCACTGTGGCTCAATTTTTCAAAATTGCAGAGTACAATCATGGCTCTCACTGAAGTAAGAGAGCACACTACAAGGACCATCGGCCCTCGCTGAGGCCACACCCAC
This sequence comes from Lissotriton helveticus, assembly GCF_964261635.1. Taxonomy (NCBI): domain Eukaryota; kingdom Metazoa; phylum Chordata; class Amphibia; order Caudata; family Salamandridae; genus Lissotriton; species Lissotriton helveticus. Next base: position 1,970,430,143 of record NC_136065.1, read on the forward strand.
TGGGGCGGTGGTTCATATATACCAAGTGGTGCCTCTAAATCGCCGTGATTCTACTTCGTGTCCAGTGTCCATGAAGAAGTGTGCGAGAACGCAAAACGCGTCGACTTGCTGGACTTTACAATGTGAAAACCTTGCTGATGGTCCCTGATGCTTCATGCAATAAATATTGTGGCCATTACTTACCTGTTTCGGTGGCTCTTTACATCTACAGGCAACTCTTGTTGGATATATATAAATATATATATATATAATATATACACACACACACACACCGTGGAGACTGTACCACCTGTGGATAATACGGGGACTATGGAGACTCAGAACCGAGCGAAGGCTTCAGCCAGTGTTACCAGCCACAGGGAGAAAAAACACTCAAATTGGCAACTCTTTTGAATAGGAAGCCACTGGAGTGCTAAGAACAATATGGATAAGGAAAATGTGACCGCAAAACCCACTGAGGGAAATAACAAACACAAGGGTGCAAGTAACCTACGAAAGGACATTACTACTACAAGTACCAGCATGCAATAATGGCTAATTTATCTGCCGCTCACTGGAGGGTGTAATAAATGACATGCTGGTAACAATGCCTCCTTGATTGTTTGCGCTCTCATTTCGAATTGCCTGTGATCAAGGAGCAGCCACTCTCCGAAACACATAAGGCTTAATTTTAATGTCCAAAAAAAGAGGAGCCTGGTGCCGTCAATGGGCTGGTTTTGAGTACGTCTCTAACCGGAGGTCGTTTTGGAATACAAAATAATATGCAGCAGACCAAGCCGCGAAGACAGTACCACCTGTGGATAACACGGGGACTATGGAGACGCAGAACCGAGCAAAGTCTTCAGCCAGTGTTACCAGCCACAGGGAGAAAAAACACTCAATATGGCGACTCTTTTGAATAGGAAGCCCACTGGAGGGCTAAGAACAATATCAACAATGAACATGTGACTGCAAAACCCACTGAGGGAAATAACAAACACAAGGGTGCCAGTAACCTACGAAAGGACAGTACTACTACAAGTACCAGCATGCTATAATGGCTAATTCATCCGTCACCCACTGGAGGGTGTAATAAATGACATGCTGGTAACAATGCCTCCTTGATTGTTTGCGCTCTCATTTCGAATTGCCTGTGATCAAGGAGCAGCCACTCTCCGAAACACATAAGGCTTAATTTTAATGTCCAAAAAAAGAGGAGCCTGGTGCCGTCAATGGGCTGGTTTTGAGTATGTCTCTAACCGGAGGTCGTTTTGGAATACAAAATAATATGCAGCAGACCAAGCCGCGAAGACAGTACCACCTGTGGATAATACAGGGACTATGGAGACGCAGAACCGAGCAAAGTCTTCAGCCAGTGTTACCAGCCAAAGGGAGAAAAAACACTCAATATGGTGACTCTTTTGAATAGGAAGCCCACTGGAGGGCTAAGAACAATATCGATAATGAAAATTTGACCGCAAAACCCACTGAGGGAAATACCTAACACAAGGGGGCAAGTATTCTACGAAAGGACAGTACTACTACAAGTACCAGCATGCAATAATGGCTAATTCATGTGCCGCTCACTGGATTGTGTAATAAACGACATGCTGGTAACAATGCCTCCTTGATTGTTTGCGCTCCAATTTCGAATTGCCTGTGATTAAGGAGCTGCCACGCTCCGAAACGCGCAAGGCTTAATTTTAATGTCCGAAAAAAGAGGAGCCTGGTGCCGACAATGGGCTGGTTTCGAGTAAGTCTCTAAACAGAGGTCGTTTTGGAATATAAAAAAAATATATACATATATATTCTCGAGTCGTTTCTGCACTTGCACGCTGTGCTCCAAACCAAAGGGTGTGTGTTGTGGGGATCTTTGCAGCAAAATCCAATTAATTACAGGAATCTTTTAAGAAGGAAGATGACGCCATGTGCGATTAAATTTAATTTATTTGTCAAACCGCCATCGGATGTGTTTCGTCTGATCCCAGCCTTGCTCACCAATGGCGAGGTCGCATTTCCGTCATTCTGTTAACTGGCACCACTTTCAAAAATGTAAAACTACAAGTGCATAAACGTAAACAAAAGAAACGTAGTTTTACCAGCAGATCAACATTTGCCGGAGTTTAAACTACAAGTCCATAGTCATAAACAATTGAACTGTAGTTAGTTATAAATCATAGGTTAAATCCACGATTATGTAGCAGCCACTTAAATTCAAATTGAATGATTATTGTTTGACATTTAAAGTGCCCATTATTTTAACACATAAATATTCAAACATTTCATCACATTTCATTATTGTGTGACGAAAAGTTGGTCCAACATTTTCTGAATATAGCCCTAGTGGGCAAAAAATGGCAGCTTATATAATGTACACATTATCTGACTGGTTCTCTGTGTCTGTCACCTACAGATATTTGCTTGTTGTGGGTGAAAGTTGTTCAGAACTTATCTCTAAGTGCCTGTGTCATTACATACAAGTGAATTAAAACTTTTGTTTAAAAACTCCATTAGCAATTACACTATTTGCGATGTATGAAGGCTGAAAGGACGAGGGATTCCGCTAAGCCCTCACTGTATTTCATAAATGTGTATACAGGCCTTCCCCCTATATTGAGACCGCTCGGGCTCTTTGTATATAATTCGATTATATACCTGGACTCTAACTTCCTCAGTGCTTTCACTCGATTACCGCACCTTTCTCTTACGGGCACTGAGTCAATGACATAGTAAGTGAGGCCTTTGGCATCTTGATTATGCTTTTCTCCAAAATGACTTGCTACGGGGTAGGCCTTATCCCCATTTTTAATAGCACGTACATGCTGTAGCTCACATTTGTGCCCCTCTAATGTTGTACTGCCCACATATTTTAACTTGCAGGGACACTGCAAGATGTAGACTGCATGGTCAGTTTTACATGTATATCTCCCCTTAATTTTCTTAGCTCTCTGGTTGAGTTCTGTCGTGTATGTTTCCATGTTTTTGCCAAATTGACAAGCTTTGCATTTAGAACATTTTAAAAAACCTTGCTTTCCGTTCAGCCATGTTATGCCACTGATAGTCTTAACTTCTTTAAGTGTGTTGCTCACTAAACTGTGACCATATTAGGAGCCCTTCTAAAAGTTATGGCTGGATTACGTGGTGCCCATTTGCCCAAAATGGGGTAATTACATATCAACTATGAATATTTGCTTATAATTCCTTTTATATTGACTTGTTGCAGACTGTATGTAGTTATCAATCTGAATTGTGACTGTTGCTCTTCTTTCTGACTTTTATTCTTTCTTTTGTTCTGTTTAAAGAGTACTTGCTCCTTACCTTGTTTGTCTACCTTTGCTAGTGCAGTATTTACCCATTCTTCAGGATAGCCTCTTTTGCGGAATCTGGTCTTAAGAGTTTTAATTTTCTTTTGCACTTCAGCCTTTTTGTTACAATTCCTTTTGACCCTTAGGCCTTACCCATAAGGGATACTTCTTACTTGACTTGTTGGGTGAAAACTAATTGCATGCAGCAGGGTGTTTCCCGAAGTTGGCTTTCTGTACAGCTTGGTTTCTAGACAACTGTTGGCTACATATACTGGTAGATCTAGGACATTTACACTGTGTGGGCTAATCGTGCTGGTAAAATGCAGATTTAAATTATTGGTCTCAATCATTTCCAAGAAATTTTCCGCTTCTGCTTCAGTGCCCCTCCAAATAACAAAAAGATCATAGATATATTCAATTCAATTCAAAATTCCTTTATTCTAATGTGTGCAATACAGTCATAAAAGTACAATAAAAAGCATATATATACATAACAATATAAAAAAGACAGTTCATCAAGAGCAAGGAATCACAAGAGGACATATAATTTCTAATACAAAGGTGACTATACTATTGATCAGAGACATATTTACAGGGGGGAAGTGATTCATATAGCGGTTAATCTTCCATACTTTTTCTAAATTTCAAGGCTGTTTTTAAAAAGTTACATAAAAACAAGGTGCTTTCACTGTGCAGCATTTGGAGATAGAGTAATGCAGGCCTTATTTGCACAAAATTCAATTGTTTAAAAAGCGGTTTTAAAAACATTTTTCGTGGTATCGAATAATAGGAGCATACAAATAAAAAGTGTGCCAGATCTTGCGGAGACTTACTGTCGCAGCCGCAAGCTGGCAACACTTGTCCCTTGTGGGCCCCACTAGGTACAGCTAGCAACAAATGAAATAGATCAAAGCGAAATCTAGACAACAGGAAGCGTTCATGTCTAGAGATGGGCCAGGATAGATATGGTTCAATTTGCAGACATGATTTTGTTAAAACATGCATCCTCACACTTCCCTTTTTCAGCTCTAACTCTTCCCTAGCAAGCTGTCGTTTCAACAGAAAAGTGTCCTTCACATATGTTACGTCATGTTTGGATACTTGCTGTGGTGCTAGGAAGAGTTCCAGCCGACCCAAATCATGGAGACAGTTTCTGATATATTTTAACCAGGGTATCTTAAATTTCCCTTCCCAGTTAAGTGCTTCGAGGAGAATATTTTGTGTAAATGGTATTTCATTATTCATCCAGCAATTTAACCAACACAACAAGGGGTTTACAGCAATCTTGTCCCCTATGTAAGGCATACCCAGTTCCTCATGAGTAGAAAAGTTGGCTGTGCCTTTGGGTAGACATAAGACTTGTTTTAGGAAATTGTTTTCGATAGTTACAAGATCGCCCACTGGGACAAAACCCCAAAGATCACTCCCATAACAAGCCAGAGCAGTACTCTTAGCTTGGTACAATTTCATCAAGGCAACCACTGGTGTGTTTCCCATTTTACGCGCAAAATCAATTATCGCAGCGTTGGTCCTTACTATTTCTCCTTTCTTCTTTCTTACTGCAGGACCCCATGTGAGTTTCTGGTCAAACAATACCCCGAGGTATGAAAAAGTCTTAGTTATTGGTATTTTTTCCCCATTAACGGAAAAGGGATAAGACTTTTTTGAGCCAGATCCTAACTTCATAACAAATGATTTAGTATTGTTGATGCACAGGCCCCGTGATTTCATAAATAGGAAGAAAGAGTCAAGTAGTATTTGAAGGCTTAGTGCGGTTCTGGAGATAAGGACGGCGTCATCTGCGTAAAGCAGAACAGGAACGCCCTTTCTCCCTATGTATGGATAGTCAGTTTTTGTTTTTAAAAGATGCTCCTCAAGACCATTAATATATAAATTAAAAAGAAAAGGTGCTAAAATACAGCCCTGCCTAACCCCCCCGATTTATCTTAAAATCACTGGTTACTTTCAGATCTTTAGTATAACGGACATTTGCTCGCGTGTCACTATGGAGGTCGGCTAAAAAGTTGATCAGATTCTTCTCAACCCCCATTTTTGATAGGACGTCCCAGAGTCTATTTCTATCAACACAATCAAAGGCCGATGAAAGGTCCATAAAGGCCATATTTAAGGATCCATTTCTAGCCAAAGTGTACTTGCCACTGATTAAGTATAAGTTCAGACATTGAGTTATTGTTGAGTGTCCTGGTCTGAAACCGTATTGAACAGGCGACATAACATTGTTGTTTTTAGCCCTCGTGGTCAGCCTATTTAAAATTATCCCTCCCACTACTTTGGCAACTGAATTTATCAAAGAGATTGGCCTGTAACATGTTGCATTGCTTCTGTCGCCCTTTTTATAAACGGGTACTATAGTTGATGCCCCCCAGGACTTTGGGATCCCGATTACAACTCCAGCGTTGACAACCGCAGTGAGGATTGGGGCCCAAAGTGAGATGTTTGATTTAAATAAATCAGGGGGAAGGCCATCTGGGCCCGGGGCCTTATTACTAGTTAAACTACGAATCCCCTTTTCGACTTCTTTGACTGTAAAATACAGGGGTGCTTCTTCTTGAAATTTGGTTGCTTGTGTCATCTGAGGATCATTGCTCTTAAAGATTTGACTGAAATGGGAAACCCACTCATTCTCAGGTATATTAGTTCCAAGGCTAGCAGCATTGGGATCATCAAACATCGGCTTGTTAATTATGCTCCAAAACTTGGAGCTGTTTCCCAGGATTGATGGGTCAAGCAAAGACTCCCAGATATTTGCTTTTATGTCCTTTTTGCGAGATGCCAAGGTAGATTTATATTCAGATCGCATGATTTTAATATATGCGGGGTCCCTTGGCTTTTCCTTGAGAGCCATTTTCAAATTTCGGCCTGCTGCTGAACAGGCATGATCAAACCATCTTGGCTGATAGTCAGTTCGGCCTTTTATTGGAACAGTTAACAGTTGGTCAATCCTTTGAACTACCACAGCAAAAGCAGATAAAATATATTCAGGTGATGTGGACTCAGAGACACAGAGATTGAGTTCCTTTTTACAGCTCAATTCGACAGCCTTATACAGAGAATCACTGTTTATCCTGGACCATTTCAAACGGCGATTACTGCTGATCAATTTTAAAGACCCGTGTCTTTATAATTTTTCCGTAGTTCAAAAAGACCCTCACCTAGTTCCACTGAGATTGGATTGTGGTCACTAAAGATGCTTTCATGTATTTTAAAATTTAGGGCTAAATTTGCCAGATCAACAGAAAAAAGTATATGGTCAATGAAAGAGCCGTACTCAGAGCCTTTGTAAGTTGGTACTTCAAAAATAAAATCATATCTATACCAATGAACAATATTGTTTTCCCATATTTCTTGATACTGCGATTACATCACCTGCTCCTCCCACCGGCCCATATGCAAATTTGCATAGCTGGCGGCGAAGCAGTACAGCATCTTTGGTGAAACAATTCAATATTAAAAATAAAATAATGATTTTTAAGACAGATTTCCACCATTCTAGCCAGCATCAACGTGTGGTGCCAGAGCTTCAAAAATCTACCATCCAAAAAGTGCCTGACTGCATTAGGACCATCAGAATGGGCAATGTTCGTATACAATGGTGATACATCAATTGTTAATAATAACAAATCATCTTCCCATGGAAAATCAAAAATTCTCTTCAAGAAGTCTCTCTTATCCTGCACAAATGACGGTAATGTTTTGACAAATGTACTTAAGAATGAGTCGACATACTTGGAGGTGTGATCAAAGGCACTGCCTATTGCTGATATTATCGGGCAACCTGGATGATTCTCTAAATCTTTATGCAACTTTGGTATTAATTGCATAACTGGGATTATTGGTGCATCTATTTTAAGATATAGAAACTCCTCCTGGCTGATTAGGCCTTGCATTCGCCACTCATGCAATTCTATGTTGTATTTCAAGTGGGACTCTATCATACTTTCTTTGGTCGCTCATACATAGCATTCAATGTTATTCAATTGGGTATATGCTTTTTTGGGCTATTTTTCCCTTGACCAGAGGACTATGTTGCCCCACCTTGTCAGAGTTCCTCACTATACATTTACCATCACTTGATAATTTGTTAATCCGAGCTGAATAGTCCTTTTGTTGCTGCAAATTACTTTTGCAATGTTTTAGTATTTTCATATAAACATTTATGTTCACTGGTCACCAAATCATTGTGTACATCAATAGAGTCTCGATTTGTCACTGGCTTATATCTGGAAGTTGGTCTAAAATGTGTTGGTTCTAATCGAAATAGATCCACACTTTGTTCTGTTGCCATAACAGCTGCGTCACTGGAGATGGGTGTCCCTCCTTCGGTTTCACCTTCTAAATCTCACAGACCTAGTAACGGTCTCATATGACGCATTTGCAAACTATCCTCTTCTGCAGTAGTATCGTAGCTGGTAATTTGTGACTTAATTTGTTGTGTCAAAAAATGTTTTTTTAGTTTGAGCACTCTCATGAATTTGAATAAATCAATTCTAGTTCGCACGTAGTTCATATTTGATTTGACGTTATACGATAGTCCCAGAGATAGAATCTTTGACTCTTGCTTAGTGATGACAATATCAGTCAGATTAATTACAGTGTTGTCACTTACTGCATCCTCTTTGCTTTTTTTCTTGCTCCTTTTCTGCTTCTCTGTTGGCATTTCTGCTCCTTGCCCCCTGCCGCCTCTTCCGCCTCTGCCTCTTCCTCTTTGAGGTTTTCGGTTTAGCAGCGGTTGCCATGGCTTTAAATTGAAACGCCTCTCTTCGCGTAAAAACCCAAATCTTCGATTTCAGATGGAGCTGGACCCATAGCTTACTATGTCATTGACTCAGTGGCTGTAAGAGAAAGGGGCGGTAATCGAGAGAAAGCACTGAGGAAGTTAGAGTCCAGGTATATAATCGAATTAAATACAAAGAGCCTGAGCAGTCTTAATATAGGGGAAGACCTGCATACTCATTTATGAAAGTGAGGGATTAGCGGAATTCCTCTTCCTTTCAGCATTCATAAATAGCAATAAGTGTAAGTGCTAATAGAGTTTTTAAACAAAAGTTTTAATTCACTTGTATATATTGACACACGCACTTAGAGATACGTTTTGTACAACTTTCACCCGCAACAAGCACATATCTGTAGGTTGCAGACATAGAGAACCAGTCAGATACTGTGTACATTATATAGGCTGCAATATATTTGCCCACTATTCAGAAAATGTAGCATTCCGTAAATGTTAATAATGTTGGACTTTAATAATGTTGCGCCAACTTTTTGTCACACAATAATGAAATGTTTGAAAATTTATGTGTTAAAATAATGGGCACTTTAAATGTCAGGGAAACTGCTAATGGAAAACCACCAGTATGCCAGGTGCACAGCTAATGTAAAAGTATTGTAGATTTCAAACAATTATTACAACAACGCTTGTGAAAAACTTTATCAAAAAAACTGATTCAACGCTTTCTAATTGACTTCAAACCACATTTATGTGAGATATTCATTTAGGTGAAGGTGCATGGGTGATTGGTTTTTTGACTATCAGGGCACTTTATTTTTTTCATTGGCCACATAAGTTATCTGCTGAATTCTTCGTTGTTTTGCCTTGGACCCACTGGGCGTTGCTACATTATAGTACATTGTTGTTCATTCTTCATTTGGATTTCTCAGCGTTCTCATCTCATGTTTATATGTATTTTCCTACAGTGCCCCAGAAGAAGGGTTCTTTTCCCTAAATGCATTGGGCATGAGGGCATGCCCGAATTAATGTTTGCTCGAACAGTCTATTAATTTAAAATGTTGATATATTACATTGTGAACAAAGTTAATGTTTGCTGAAAGATTTTTTCATTAACTAACAATGTATTACAATTAAGTATGTTTCAATTCATCTAAATGAATATCTCACATAAATGTGGTTTGAAGTCAATTAGAAAGCGTTGAATCCGTTTTTTTTAGAAAGTATTTCACAAGTGTTGTAATAATTGTTTGAAATTTACAATACTTTTACATTAGCTGTGCACCTGGGATACTGGTGGTTTTCCACTAGCAGTTTCCCTAGTTACAGGCTGGCAGCCTTTCCACCAGGTAGTACGCACTCTTTGTTTAGTTTAACTATATATGAGAATTCCTTGAACAAATAGGGGGTTCGCAGACTTTTCCATACACTTTAAATGTCAAACAATTGGCTGCTACATAATTGTGGATTTAACCTATGATTTATAACTAACTACAGTTCTGTTGTTTATGTCTATGGACTTGTAGTTTAAACTCTGGCAAAGGTGGATCTGCTTGTAAAACGACGGGTCTGTTTAGGTTTATGCACTTGTAGTTTCACGTTTTGGAAAGTGGTGCCGGTTAAAAGAATGCCAGAAATGCTACCTCGCCATTGGTGAGCAAGGCTGAGATCAGCCGAAACGCGTCAGATGGCGGTTTGACAAATACATTACATTGAATCGCACATGGAGTTGTCTTCCTTCTTAAAGGATTCCTGTAAAAAAAATATATATATATATATATGTGTGTGTGTCTTGTTTATTCAAGTTATGTAGATGTTGAATTAGGAATAGTAAATATTAAATCTATACTTCCCTATATGGGCGTACTATGCAAAACTCTGTCCTCGATAGTCTTGTAATATGATAATCTGGGTGTTGATCTTTAGTAGTACAGCCTGAATTTGGTAAATAATGCTCTTATGTTTGGTCATAGCTGAGGGTCATTCCCCCCTAAAAATGTACTTCTGGCTACTGACCTGTCGGCGGTGCCCATTGCTCCACTCCAGACAGAGAACAGTCACCGTTTCTTCTTTTCCTAACAGGAGTATTATAGCACACACTTCCTGGCTGCTTACCTCTGAACAGGTAAACTAGCAATCCCAGATGCAGCAGGTCTGAAACCATGACCCTCCATCCTATAGATTCCTATATGAAATTGAAATTTGGGGCCGGGGTATTTATTATAATTTGTGACTTGGGAATTCATTTTGCCTACAAGCTATTTGCCTTACCCAGAATTCATCAACAGCTTTGTAGACTTAGTCACAGTATACACAACAGGCATGCCATTGATTCTGGGAGACTGACTGTACCCTCATTCCTCATCCAAGAGCTGAGATGGACACTGGTAAGTAATATTTCTGACTTAAAGGGAGGGTTTCAGCTAGCCGGGGGCATTTTTCTTTTACATACTTAAGGGTAATCTTGTATAAACCTGTAAATACCAAATGTTACGTTTCACTCATTTCACATCTTTTGCATAATGTTCGTTTTACTTTCCCTTGAGCTTTTAGCACGTAATTTTTGCCTTTGGGAGACTGTTCGTGGTATAAAATGTCTTGCAAGAACTGTGAAACAACATGTTTGAAGTGGCTTCATGTGCTCCACTAGCAGTGACCACTGCATGGCTTTAAAAAGTGTAAGGAGAATACTTTTAGAAGGTATCTCATGCGCCTTTTGTATACAAGGATGTATATCATGCAAAATTTTCACCCAGCGTATTCACTTAATGCATGGATTTTTCACAAAATGAACTGTATTTTGCCCCTCCTCAGCTAAGGAACTCAGCTCAGGTTAGAACTATGATGCAGATCCTCAAGCAGGAAAGAGCCTTAACTGGGTGTGGCCTGAAGCTCAGCTGCATGAGTTCGACTCACGGTAACATGTGGTATGTCAGACTCAGCACGGGTGACTTTGGCCGCACTGTGCGGAGTGGGGGGTTGCCTACAACCCTCCGTGTGGGGTGAGGGCTCTTGCTTCTGCTAACATTTCTTTAAACTCAGTACATTTTATTTCTTTTCCATCAGTCTTTGAGGTCTGTCAACAACCACATGCATTGCTTGTCTGCAGCATTAAGTGTGCCATATTACTTGCACTCCTTAATATTCAGCAATGTTACAAATGAAACCCTCCGATAACACCCACATATCAATTTGCTGCCTCTCCCTTTCTCATTCTATCCCATGTCTCTCTTCTCTGTTAATATCCTAACTTTCACTGCCTAACACTGTCTGTCTTGCCCTCTCTGCCTCTGTTATCTCTTGTCCTTTTTTTGTCTGGGGTTTATCACTCTGGAGCTCTGGGCCTTTTTTGTCTTTCTTCTTTTTATTCCCTTTATCTACCTCTCTATCTCTCGCTCATCTTTCTCACTTCACAGTTCTACCCTTCATTCTGGCTTTCTCTGTAATGTGAAGTGCTTTTCTTACCAGCAGGCAGAGTTCCGTGAAGCTGTCTCAGTCCAAGCAGATAGGGTCCTGTGGAGAGGTATCCATCCCAGCAATTGGACTCCTGTGAAGAGGCCTCAGTCCTAGCAGCTCGCTCCTGTGAAGAGGTCTAGGTCCCAGCAGTCCAAGTCCTTTGGAGAAGTCTCAGTCCAAGCAGCCCGAGTCCTTTGAAGAGGTCTAAGTCGGAGCAGCCCGAATCCTCTGAAGATGTTTCAGTCCCAGCATCCAGAGTCCTGTGAAGAGGTACTAGTCCGAGCATCCACAGTCCTTTAAAGAGGTATCAGTCCCTGTAACCAGAGCTTATGAAGAGGTTTCAGTCCCTGCAGCCAGAGTCCTGTGAAGAGGTAATCGTCCCCGCAGCCAGATTCTTATGAAGAGGTGTCAGTCCCAGCAGCCACAGTTCTGTGAAGAGCTCTCCATCACAACATGCAGAGTCCGGTGAAGAGGTAATCGTCCCAGCAGCCAGATTCTTATGAAGAGGTCTCAGTCCCAGCAACCCAAGTCCTGTGAAGACTGACAAGGTTTCAGTCCCAGCAAGCAGAGTCCTGTGAAGAGGTAATCATCCCAGCAGCCAGAGTCTTATGAAGAGGTGTCAGTCCCAGCAGCTCAAGTCCTGTGAAGAGGTCTCCGTTCCAGCATGCAGAGTCCTGTGAAGAGGTAATCGTCCTAGCAGCCAGAGTCTTATGAAGAGGTCTCAGTCCCAGCAGCCAAAGTCCTGTGAAGAGGTCTCAGTTCAAGCAAGCAGAGTTTTGTGAAGAGGTAATCGTCCTAGCAGCCAGAGTATTATGAAGAGGTCTTAGTCCCAGCATCCCAAGTCCTGTGAAGAGGTCTCAGTCACAGCAAGCAGAGTCCTGTCAAGAGGTAATCTTCCCAGCAGCCAGAGTCTTATGAAGAGGTCTCAGTCCTGGCAGCCCAAGTCCTGTGAAGAGGTCTAAGTCCCAGCAAGAAGAGTCCTGTGAAGAGGTAACCGTCCCAGCAGCCAGATTCTTATGAAGAGGTCTCAGTCCCAGCAGCCAAAGTCCTGTGAAGAGGTCTCAGTTCAAGCAAGCAGAGTTTTGTGAAGAGGTAATCGTCCTAGCAGCCAGAGTATTATGAAGAGGTCTCAGTCCCAGCATCCCAAGTCCTGTGAAGAGGTCTCAGTCACAGCAAGCAGAGTCCTGTCAAGAGGTAATCTTCCCAGCAGCCAGAGTCTTATGAAGAGGTCTCAGTCCCAGCAGCCCAAGTCCTGTGAAGACTGAAGAGGTTTCAGTCCCAGCAAGCAGAGTCCTGTGAAGAGGTAATCATCCCAGCAGCCAGAGTCTTATGAAGAGGTGTCAGTCCCAGCAGCCCAAATACTGTGAAGAGGTCTCTATCCCAGCATGCAGAGTCCTGTCAAGAGGTAATCTTCCCAGCAGCCAGAGTCTTATGAAGAGGTCTTAGTCCTGGCAGCCCAAGTCCTGTGAAGAGGTCTCAGTCACAGCAAGCAGAGTTTTTTGAAGTGGTAATCGTCCCAGCAGCCAGAGTCTTATGAAGAAGTCTCAGGCCCAGCAGCCCAAGTCCTGAAGAGGACTCAGTCCCAGCAAGCAGAGTCCCGTGAAGAGGTAATCGTCCCAGCAGCCGGAGTCTTATGAAGAGGTCTCAGTCCCAGCAGCCACAGTTCTGTAAAGAGGTCTCAGTCCTAGCTCTCAGAGTCCTGTTAAGAGGTATCAGTCACATCAGCCCGAGTCCTATGAAGTGGTTTTAGTGCCACCAGTCCGAGTACTATGAAGAGGTCACAGTCCCAGCAGCCAGAGTAGATATGAAGAGTCCCAGTCCCAGTGCTCTAAAAACGTCTCAGTCCCTGCAATCTGAGTGCTGTGAAGAGGATGCAGTCTCAATAGTCAAAGCCCTGCAAAGTGGTCTCCGTCTCAGCAGTCAGTAGCCTGTGAAGAGGCCTGAATCCTATAAAAGTGGTCACAGAATCAGTAACCACAATCATCTCAATAGGACTGAGTCCCGGCAGCCCGAGTCCTTTGAAGAGATCGTAGTCCAAGCAGCCAGAGTCCTGTGAAGAAGTATCAGTCTCAGCAGCTGTAGTCTTGTGAAGAGGTCCCTCACGATAGTCACCCCCACTCTACCTCCACCAACGGACACTAAACTAAACTGCAGATCGGCTGTTAAACAAGCTGCTGATATTGCCGATCTCATCCTTGGCCAGGATCTTGATCTTGTAATTTTGACCAACACCTAGCTAAATGACTCAGCTGCTCTCATCCTGGACTTTCTAAACCCTCCCAACTTTGATATCATTAGGTTGGACAGTGCTAGTGGTCACGGGGAGGCATCGCTTGCGCACATCGTAGTAATCTAATAGTGAAAGTCATGCATGCCGACCTCCTGCCCTCCTGTGAATACCTATGCATTGAAGTGACGGGGGCAAAAATTACTCATGCAAAGTGCACACGTTCTATCACCCCCCTCCTGACAACCTTCCCTTCACAGAACAGATCATGGACATTATTTCGGCCAACGTGTATTTCCGGGGCACTCAGATCTTCCTGGGTGATTTCAACATCCACTGGAATGATGAAAACAATGTGCTGGTCAATACCCTTAAATCCTTCCTACTTGACCTTAACCTTATCCAAATATGTGACAGCCCTATGCATATCATAGGAGCCATGTTAGATCTTGTCATTGGTAAGCCCAACTCTTTCCGCCTGGAGTCGACCCTCCCAAACAGTTGAAAAGATGTTTATGGAACATCAATTCGCAAGACCTGATGGAGCTCTGTGATAACATCTTGCCCCCCCTACCCCCATGAACATGTCTGATGTCCATGACCTGACGGCCCACTATAACCACGCAATGCTTAATGTTCTTGACTCAGTAGCACCATTTCAGCTTAAAAGAGTATCTGATAAACTCTCCAAACCATGGTTAAATGATAGTCTTAATGCCGAAAAAAGAAATTTAGGACTTGCAGGAAGGAAGTAGAGATCTTATCTCTCCTTTCAACATCTTTGTCAGCTGAGATTCTTGCGAAGCATTTACAATAAACGCATCAGATGCTCGAAGGCCACCTTCTGTAGAACTCAACTAGATCAAGCAAAAAAAATCCGATAAAGCTGTTCGAACTCATCAAGTCCCAATCCAATAATCATCCTATCCTCTCAGCTCCGGGTCAAGGGACACTGCCGGACTGTGAAGAATTCACTGTGTTCTTCAGTGATAAGACTACCAAGATTGAGTCTGACCTACGCTCGGCCCGTGATCACCTCTCGAGTGATCCTTTCAACACACTATGCCCCTCTGAGTCAAATATCACTGAACCTATACAGCCCTTCTGCCCCAAAAACAATGCATCTTGGAGTCTGTTCCAAACCATTGATGAACCCACTATTCGCAAAATGTTGTTGACCTTGACCCATCACTACAATGACCCTCTGCAATCGAATTTGTTCCCGGAAGTGAGATCCGCCTTACTAACACGAACGTCAATGCTTCTCTTATGCAAGGTGCTATTCCATATTGCCTTAAATCAGGTCAGGTTACCTGATCCTAGGGAAACTAAATGCGGATCCCACGGACCTTCTTAACTTTCGCCCAGTCACTAACATCCCCACCTTGGCAAAACCATTGGGGAAATGTGTGCTCGCCCAACTTTGTCATCACATTGACCATTTTTCAACTCCTGGACCAATGCCAATATGGTTTCCGCCCAGGTCATAGCACAGAGCCGGCGCTAACATACATCGTGAATGATGCACCTAGAATGCTGGTTCACAATCAGTCGTGCATACAGATCCTTCTGGACATTTCGTTAGCGTTTGAAACTGTCAAACATGATCACCTAATTGACCACCTGGAACACAGGATGGGCCGGTATTAAGCTGGTTCTCTTTGTTCCTTCAGAACAATCCTAAAGTTTCAAGGTAGACCCATCCCTGTCAGACCCTGCGCCAGTCACCTTGGGGGTTCCACAAGGTTCAGCATTGTCCCCCACGCTCTCTAACCTGTTCTTGGAGCCTCTGACAGAAATTCTAAAATGATCCAGCATTCGCTATCATAGCCCAACTATACCTGAAGATCCCCTCCCCCGAAGACATTCAGTCCCTCAACTCAGTCCTGCTGGATACACAAAGCTGGCTGACCTGAAGCTTAATGCTCTTAAAATGGAATTTTTACTGATCTCACCCCACAACCAATCCCTCGTCACGGAACAATGGTTGAATCAGCTGACTGCTCTTAACTGCAGACCGCACCTCGTGGACTCATCTTGGGGTATCATTCTAGACAAAAGCCTGAACATGCAGAAGCACATCATTTCCCTCACTAAAGGAGCTAACTTCCAACTCAGCTTGCTTAGGAAACTCAAACCCTTCCTCCCTGCTCTTGACCTCAAGGTTGCACTACAAGCATTAGTGATCCCAAAGCTGGACTATTGTAGTGCAACACTTTGCGGCCTGCCTAGAGTGAGGGCGGCTCCTCTTAGGGCTACCCTCAAATCCGCTGCTAGGCTCTTAACTGGCACAAAAAATTCCACTGCATCTCTCCAGTCTTGTGGGAACTGAATTGGCTTCCATATGACGATCGGAAACAGTTAAAATTGCATGCATGGCTCACAAAGCCATCCACTTCAAGACGCCGCTGTACCTAGCACAGAAACTGGAACTCTTTGTGGTTCTAGAGCCTCCAGAAGCGCCAGCACCCTTTTGCTTAAACCTCAAAAATGCAAGAAAAAAAAGACCTATAACCGAGCCTTCTCAAAGATGGCTCTGAGGATCTGGAAGTCCCATCCCCCTGAAGTCAGGGTGAACCCTTCTACGGTCTTCTTCAAAAAAGAGGTCAAAGGGCTCCTGATGAAGAAACTTCTGCCTTAGCCTGGCACCTTCATTGCATTCTGGGTCCATACCCGTTGACTCTGGCCCACCTACCTTGTTCACGATTAGGTCAGGCAATTCTAGACTGTGATTTTGCCTGTTGGTGTGTTTACTTTTCCCTCACAAGATTGTTGGACAATTTTAGTCTTTGATTTTGTCGCTTTTTTAATTCTGTTTTGTATGCTTATACCCTTGTGATGCATAATCTGTATTATACACTTTGATGCATAATTTGTAAAGCGCTCTGATACCCTCGGTGGTCCTGTTCGTGCTATATATAACTTTCAAAATAAAAATAAATAAGGTCTCAGTCCCTGCAACCAAAGGCATCTAACAGGTCTGAGACCAGCATTACAAGCCCTTTGAAGAGGTTCTAGTCCAAGCATCCAGAGTCCTGTGAAGAAGTATCAGTCCCAGCAGCCAGAGTCCTGTAAAGAGATCTCAGCCCCAACTGCTCGAGTCTTCTGAAGGGATCTCAATCCCAGCAGCCCGAGTCCTATGAAGAGGTCCCAGTTCCAGAAGCCAAAGTCCTCTGAAGAGGTCGTAGTCGCAACTGCAGGTAGGCGAGACACTGAAAGCTTGAGCCAGGCTCCAGCCTGGAGCCTGGCTCTGGCTCAGTACTTGGTCCTATTGGAACCTCAAGCCCATAACGAGCCACACTTTCATGTGGCTTCTGCTTCCCTCCCTCCACCCAGGATGTTGCATTATGGTCAGAGCAGCCAACTGTGGAATTAGGGAAACGGGTTTGAGTCTGCATCAGCCCAAATTACTGTGATTCTGGGCAAATCACTTAATCGCTCCATGCTTATAAACAATGCACGTGCCCTTGTGTAATGTGACTGGAACTCATGTAAAGCGCTCCAATACCTTCCTACAGGTTGGGTTCATGATAGATATTAAGAACTGCAGATAAAGGCACTGAAAGGTAAAAAAAAAGCCTTGACATTAGGAAAGACAAAAAGATACCCATTTACAGCCTGATTTGTACAAAGAGAAACCAGAAAACCTGAATAAAGCCCTGCTACCCTGCTTAAACTATGTGATTTTAGGCAAATACTTAATTTAAAAAAAACTCTATGTTCTTCATTAGAAAGTTTGAAAGCACTTTCAAATACATGAGTTCGGACTACCAGTTATACAAAACTATCAATTTTAATAAGTACTTTTCTGTGCAATGCTATAATGTGCCCTATTAATGTCAAAGCTTCTACATGTTAAAGAAATGCCCTTTAAACAAAATTGTGAACAGGCTTTATCATATTTTACGTGATGTTTGCTGTATGATTTAAATAGCAAATATTTTCAGGGCTTGGCTTGTGCATGGGCTCTAAAATCTGAACCAGAACCTTTGCTCGGCTCTGGCTCAGTTATCCAAGTTTATTTATTTATTTAAGGTTTTATATAGCGCTGGCTAGAGCCAGAGGTATCAGAGCACTTTACAGGCGCAGGAGCAAGGCAAATACCAATAAAAGCAATAGTTACATGCAAACCACAAATAGGAACATTGAATCATATCATTGAATTAGGAGAACGGCAAAAAACGTAGGATTTGAAGGTTATATACAGTTAAATAAAATACAGGAGGTTTAACCTAGGAGTACACATTAAAATATAACAAGGAACGTTTGTAGTGAAAAGAGGGAAAGGGAAAGCGAGGAAAGGTCGAGACAAGTTAACAAGAGAACAGGGGAGAATGGCAAAAAAAATGTACAGCAATGTAATGAGAGCTGACATAGTACATGAGCGACCAAGGAGAGCAAGGGCAGGAATAAACAGTAGGGAGAACACAGGGCAAACGAAAGGTCCACAGGTTAGCTGAAAGAAGACCGATACAGGAGATCCAAAGATAACAGGATCTGAAAGAATGATGTACTCCAGTATTTATTGAGGAGATGACGTTTTACGTCTCCTTTAAAGCCAAGGTAGGAGGGGTTGCAGCGAAGGTCCTTCGGGAGGGCATTCCAAATGGTAGGCTCATTTCGTGAGAAGGAGCAAGTCTGGGTGGGTTTCTTTTTTAGTAGTAGGGGAACAAGGAAAAGAGCATTAGAGCTTCTCATCAGTCTGGTGCAGCCCGCTCTTTTGAGTTTATTTGTTAAGTAAATCGGAGATTGAGATTGAAGAGCTTTATGGGTGATACAGGCAGTCTTGTAGATGCATCTTCCTTCAATGTGGAGCCATTTAAGGGATTTGAGGGAGAGCGAGATGTGATCAAACCATTTGCAATCGGTAATAAGCCTGGCAGCCATGTTGAGCACGGCTCTGAGGGGGCCAGGTGAACTTTAGGGGCTCCAGTGAGAATACTGTTGCCGTAATCAAGTTTGGAGAGAACTACTGATTGAATGTCCCCTTTGAAGTTGTCTTAAGAGATAAAGGGTTTGATTTTTTTTAGGTGTTTAAGAGTGAAAAGAGCTCCTTTGGAAGCGTTTTTGATATGGTCCTTCAGTGCCAAGTGTTTGTCCATGATGAAGCCTAGGGATTTTGCCGAGTTGGAGAGAGTGAGCGGATAGTTGAGGGCGTTGAGGTCAGCGATCCAGCCTTGGATAGGGAGACAGTTGCTTTTAGGGGAGAATAGAATGATTTCCGTTTTATTAGGATTCCATTTAAGGTGGTTGGAGTAAAACCAGGATTGAATCTTGATTAAAGTGTTATTAAGATGAAGGACTGTGTGACGTGATTTTGTAGTAGAGTTGGGTGTCATCAGCAGAAAGGTGATAATTGATCCTGGCTTGTTGTAGAATGATAGTAATGGGTTCCATGAAGAGGTTGAAGAGATAGGGGAAGAGAATTGAGCTCTGGGGGACACCCAGGGGGACAGGTGTAGGACTGGAGAGGCAAGAGTTGATATTTATTTGTTGTGTTCAGTGTTGGAGGTAGGAAGTGAACCAGTTAAGGACAGTGCCATTGAGGCCAGAGCGAGACTTAACCCCTTTCCCCTACGGTGCGGGCGGTGAGCGTGGCGCTACAGTGCTCGTGACGAGACCAGCTCGTCATGAGTCACGGTGGAGCTGTGCTCATGACGAGCTGGTTTCGTCACTACCCCCCCCACTGATTATTTCATCCACACAGGCGGGGAATCAATCGCGCGTGGGCGGAGCAGCGCTGTGATGACGAGACCAGCTCGTCATGAACACAGCTCCACTGTGACTCATGACGAGCTGGTCTCGTCATGAGCACCGAAGAGGTTAATAGATTCCAGTAAAGATTCTCTGTATCAAATGCTGCTGAAAGGTCAAAGAAGATAAGAAGGCACGCCTCTCTCCATTCTCTAGAGAATGATGACTGTTGTCTGCAATGTTCAGCATAGCGGTTTCGGTACCACAGATTTTCCTGAAACCAGATTGTAATGAGTCAAGTAAGTTGTATTTGTTTATATGTCTGTCGAGTTGAAGTAAGGCACATTTCTCCATCGTTTTGGCTAGGAGGTTAGAGATGGGACGGAGGTTATTAAAATCATTAGAGTCTGCCTTTAGGTTTTTAAGAATGTGAGTGATTTGCCCAAGTTGAAGGGAGTCAGGGACGCACCCAAAAGCAAATGAGGTGTTAATGATATTTCTCCAGCATGGGGCAATGATATGAAAAATGAAAAGGTTTTTTATATAGCGCCTGGCTACCCGGGAGCATCCCAGCTCTGAAGCGGCCACTATAGAAGAACGAGAACCCCAATGGAAAAAGCCAGGTGTTCAGCTGTTTCTGGAATGTGACATGGTTGGATTCCCTAAGAAGATGCAGCGGGAGGGTGTTCCAGAGTTTCACGGCATTGTATGAAACACGTCGACCGCCACCTCTGGCTTTCTTAATACTGTGAACTACTACTTGATGAAGCTCATTTGAGCGGAGTCTTATGTTAGCCTTATGAGGGCAGATCATAGATTTAATAATAGGAGGCCCAATCACTCCCAGAGGCTTATGGGTAACACGGAGGGCTTTAAAGTTAACTCTCTCTTGCACCGGTATCCAATGGAGGCCGCATAGCTCTGGATTTGCTGAGCAGTTGTTGTGGGTTCCCATGCCCAGTCTTGCTGCAGAGTTTTGTACGATCTGTAGCTTCGTGATCACTGCGTTTGGGGCTCCCAAATAAAAGGCGTTGCCATAATCAATCCTGGAGAGAATTTGGGCCTGGACCAACCGTTTTTTTGCTTGATCAGGTAGGAGAGGGAGCACTTTGTGAATCATTCTTAGCATGCCATAACATGATGCAGCAGACTTCCTGGCTTGAGCTTTGAATGGGAGGTCTTGATCTAGCCAGATGCCTAGACTTTTTATTTCTTTTTTTGGGGTTGGTACCGGGCCCACACATGTTGGCCACATGGTACTTGATTTTAAATGTAGATGGTTACCAAGAAGCATGAGCTCGACTTTATCACCGTTGAGTTTTAAATGGGACAGACTCCTACACTTGGTAACTTCCTCAAGACTTCCATGTAGGTCAGTGGGTATCTGGTCAACCTGGCTCAATGCGACAACCAACTGTGTGTCGTCAGCATATGTTACTATATGAATCGCAAAGGGGGATATAATATCCGCCAGTGGGGACATATAGACATTAAAAAGAGTCAGGCTCAGGGATGAACCCTGAGGGACTCCACACTGAAGGGGGATAGGTTCTGAGAAGGTGTCGCCCTCAAAAACCTGGAAGAACCTTTCTTCTAGGAAAGATTGGAGCCATAATAGGGCCTTGCCAGCCACTCATATACTCCTGAGACGGTGAAACAAAATTCGATGGTTCACCATATCAAAGGCTGCGCTCAGGTCGAGGAGGATTATGGCCGACGAACCTCCTGCTTCTTCCACCACTGCTAATAATACAGTCTCTGTGCCTTGACGAGGGCGAAAGCCCATTTGTGAGGGGTGGTTATGGTTAATTTTATGTACTAGGTTGGTCGGGAGTGGGTCTTTGGTGTGCGAGGTTGGCTTCAATTTTACAATATATCAAAGACTTCGAGCTAAGTCATGAATTTGGAATGAGTCTAGGTGGTGTTATTTTTCAATTGTGTGTTGGAAAGGATAGCTCCAGAACTGGTAGAGGTAGATTGTTGAAGGAAAGGATTAGGAAGGTGGGAAGATGTGGGAAAGGGGGGCTGTCAAGAGAAATTTGGGGGCTGGGCGAGGCCAATATTTACGGGAAGGATTGGTCAATTTTAGCAATTGTTTCAGCAAAGAAATTGGCTATTTCCTCACATCTTTTATTAGAGGCTGTAAGTTCAGGTGGGGCAGATGAAGTTTGTTTTTTGACAATGTTAAAGAGTTCTCTGGGCCTATTTTTAGCTCGATCCAATTGGGAACGAAAGAAAGATGCGTTTTTCCATGAAAATGTGTTTCTTGTATGTTGATCTAGTGGATCTGAGGATGGCAAAACGAGAAGACGAGGGGTGTTGTCTCCTTGTTCTTTCTGCTAGTCTAAGTTGTCTTTTTTCATTATTGAGTTCAGGATTGAACCAAGCTTTAGATTGGATGGCTCTTTGTTGTTTTAGTTTAAGCAGTGCGACTTGGTCAAGGACATCAGAACTAGCCTTGTTGAAATGTTCAGTAAGCTCATTAGCGTTTTGGGAGTGTGGTAGAATTTGCAATTGAGCTTGAATTTTGGACCCAAGTTCAATAGGGGAGACATGTTTGAGGTTTCTGGTCAACGTCATGTGTTTGTTATTTTACTACAAGGGGATGAACGACACTGGTTAAAATGTTGAACAAAATGAGACGGGTGTCTGACCAGTCAATGGGGAGGATGTCAGTAAGGGAGACCAGATCCGAGCAAGTGATGGTTGCGTCATGGTTGGCCCCTTTGATATGGGTAGGTTTATTGCAGAGTTGTTTTAGATAATTAATCTCAAGAAGGTTAACGAGGCGCAACAGTGGGATCAGCTGCATTATTCCAATGTATATTGAAATCTCCTAAAAACAGGTTCTTTGAGGCAGAAAGGGAGAAATGAGTAAGAAGATCGGATAATATGTCAGCAAAGGGAGGTAGCTCACCCAGAGGGTGGTAGATAATATGCAGTCTGATAGGAGGAGAGCCTTTGATAATGAGTTCAACTGCAAGGTATTCAAAGGTCAAGTATTCCGTTTTCTTCAGGCGGGAGAGTTGTAACTCAGTTTTGTGGATTATGGCTAGGCCACCACCTGTTCTGTCAGGTCTGTCCTGTCTAATGATGGAGTAGCCAGGAGGAGTGAGTAGGTCAAGGATGGCCATCGAGTGGTCATTGAGCCAGGTTTCAGTGAGGAGAGCAATGTCAATAGCCTCACTGAGGATGGTTTCAGAAATCTCAATTGCATGAAGTGCAGCAGATCTGCAGTTAACAAGCATGCAAGAAAGAGGATTAGGGTTATTTTTAGCTAGTTTGAGTGTGTGGATGGTGGTGAGTTGCGCAGGAGGTCTATGCGAGGTGAGAGTTGAAGGGATTCGGTTGACTCCCACTATTACTGGGATGTTGGAGTAAGGGAGATGATCAGTCGCCTGGGACTCAGGGAGATAGGATTTGCTAAGGGCGTTAAGGTCAGCAGTAGAGAGAGAGCAAACAGCATGGTAAGGCCTGTGAGCCCGTCTGCAAAGGGGGATGGTCGGCCACCGGGCATGTTGAGAGAAGTTGGGAGAACTTGTGGGAGAAGTATCAGAGATGCAGGGGCGTGTCTGGGAGTTAAGGTTAGAGAGATCCCCTGTAAGAAGGGTTAGTTCTGTGGCCAGAGAATTAAGTTTGAGTTCCATTTTATTCAGTATCTGGGCAATAAAGTTAGGGAGGAGTCCCGCAGTTAAGGTGGCAGTTGGTACTGAGTTGACTGGAGAGGGAGGTCCCACAAACTGAGGGTGATCAGAGACGGGTAGTGAACCAACACATTAGGCAGGTGGACAATGACATTTGGACAAGTATTTAATAGGCTCGCTTCGTAGGTGGGTGGGGTTGGCATGGGAAGGAGGCTTTTTTACGATTTGCTTTACTACAGCAGTCTCAGCAGTTAGTGTGTTGGCTCGCCCACCTTTAGTCCTAGCAGCCTTAGTCCTGTGAAGAAGTCTCAGACCCAGCAGCCAGAGTCCTGTGAAGGGGACCCAGTCTCAGCAGTCCAAGTCCTATTGAGACAGGTCAGTCCCAGCACCCCAAATCCTATGAAGAGGTCTCATTCGCGGCAGCAACCCAAGTCCTGTGAAGCGGTCTAAGTCCCAGCAGCCATCGGTTTTTGAAGAGGACCCAGTCCCAGCAACCAGAGTCCTGTGAAGAGGTTCTAGTCCCAGCAGACAGAGTCCTGTAAAGAGGTCTCATTCCCAGGAGTATGAATCCTGTGAAGAGGTTTCGATCCCAACAGCCAAAGGTTTTTGAAGAGGAACCAGTCCCAGCAGCCAGAATCCTGCGAAGAGGTAACAGTAGACAGAGCTGTAAAGAGGGCTCATTCCCAGCAGTCGCCCAATTCCTGTGACAAAGTCTCAGTCCCAGCAGTCTGTGTTTTGTGGAGAGGTCTCAGTCCCAGAAGCCAGGGTCCAGTGAAAATGACTTGTCCCAGTAGCCAGAGTCCTGTGAAGAGGTCTAAGTCTCAGCAGCACGATTCCTATGATGAGGACCTGTTCCCAACAGCCAGAGTCATGTGAAGACACCCCAGCATCCATCATCCTTTGAAGAGATCTCATTCCCAGCAGCCAGAGTTTTGTGAAGTGTCTAATATCAGCATTCACTGCCCATATAAAATGTGTCCAGTACAGTGTAGGTCCTAATCGGTGCACTGGAGTGGATCAAGATGCAGGGAATTGTGGTGCATATTTGGGTCAATGCACTAGTAAACGGGTGAAGGTAGGTACGGTTATTCTTTCCCCATGCGCCTGAGCCGGTAAATGGAATGGTTGATACACCTGTAGGTTGGTTCACAGGTTATTGTGTGAACACAGGTTGGGCTGGCCTGCATTATGTGTGATCCAGTTTTTTTTCCACAGTGGCTAGCAGTGTGCTGGAATTCACCAGGTATGTGGCATTTTTCCTTTGCAACTGAAGAATGCACTCGCAGTGTTGTTGCCTCACTGTAATCATGCGCTCTGTGTGCTGTGGTAGTGTCTCATTTATGGAAGGATATGTGCATCATTGTGCGCTTGGAGTGCTGGGTTAGAGTCTCATTGACTGAGGGATGTGTGCATTACTGTGCGCTCGGAGTGCTGTGGCACTGTCTCATTGAATGAAGGATATGTGCATCACTGTGCGCTTGGATAGCTGTGGTAGAGTCTCATTGACTGAAGGATATGTGTATTGCTGTGCGCTCGGAGTGCTGTGGTAGTGTTTTATTGACTGAAGAATGTGTGCATCCCTGTGTGCTAGGAGTGCTGTGGTAGTGTTTCATGGACTGAGCAGGGCCGGTTCTATGATTTGCCAGGCCCTGGGCCAAAAGTGAATGCGCGAGGCCCCTCTAATTTACTAGAGAGAATGAGCGAGGCCCCTCTAATTTACCTAAGTGACCTCTTGCAAGGAAACTATTCAGAGACACAGCGGGAGGCCCATTGTACAGGATTTTAGCGCTCCCACAGTCTCTGAATGGGTCTCCTTGCAATTGGTACAAGGGGAAGCGTGTCCCTCCCCTAGGCCTCCAGAAACCATCCCTGAGATGCCCAGGGAGGGGACCCTCCCCGTCCCCTCCCCCCCCCCTCCATAGACCCTAATTGCAAGGATACAGGGAAACAACAGGGCACACGATCGGTTCGGGCCCCGTGCTGGTGGGCTGAGTGCGAGGCCCTGGGCAGCTCCCCACGCTGCTCATGCCTAGCGCCGGCCCTGGACTGAAGGTTGTGTGCATCACTGTGCACTCGGAGTGCTGTGGTAGTGTTTTCTTGACTGAAGCATGTGTGAATCACTGTACGCTCGGAGGCCCATGGTAGTGTCTCATAGACTGAAGGGTGTGTGCATCAGTGTGCGTTTGCAGGGCCGTGGTAGTTTCTCATTGACAGAAGGGTGTGTGCATCAGTGTGCGTTTGAAGAGCCGTGGTAGTTTCTCATTGACAGAAGGGTGTGTGCATCAGTGTGCGTTTGAAGGGCCGTGGTAGTTTCTCATTGACAGAAGGGTGTGTGCATCAGTGTGCGTTTGAAGGGCCGTGGTAGTTTCTCATTGACAGAAGGGTGTGTGCATCAGTGTGCGTTTGAAGGGCCGTGGTAGTTTCTCATTGACAGAAGGGTGTGTGCATCAGTGTGCGTTTGAAGGGCCGTGGTAGTTTCTCATTGACAGAAGGTTGTGTGCATCACTGTGCACTCGGAGTGCTGTGGTAGTGTTTTCTTGACTGAAGCATGTGTGAATCACTGTGCGCTCGGAGGCCCATGGTAGTGTCTCATAGACTGAAGGGTGTGTGCATCAGTGTGCGTTTGAAGAGCCGTGGTAGTTTCTCATTGACAGAAGGGTGTGTGCATCAGTGTGCGTTTGAAGAGCCGTGGTAGTTTCTCATTGACAGAAGGGTGTGTGCATCAGTGTGCTTTTGAAGGGCCGTGGTAGTTTCTCATTGACAGAAGGGTGTGTGCATCAGTGTGCGTTTGAAGGGCCGTGGTAGTTTCTCATTGACAGAAGGGTGTGTGCATCAGTGTGCGTTTGAAGGGCCGTGGTAGTTTCTCATTGACAGAAGGTTGTGTGCATCACTGTGCACTCGGAGTGCTGTGGTAGTGTTTTCTTGACTGAAGCATGTGTGAATCACTGTGCGCTCGGAGGCCCATGGTAGTGTCTCATAGACTGAAGGGTGTGTGCATCAGTGTGCGTTTGAAGAGCCGTGGTAGTTTCTCATTGACAGAAGGGTGTGTGCATCAGTGTGCGTTTGAAGAGCCGTGGTAGTTTCTCATTGACAGAAGGGTGTGTGCATCAGTGTGCGTTTGAAGGGCCGTGGTAGTTTCTCATTGACAGAAGGGTGTGTGCATCAGTGTGCGTTTGAAGGGCCGTGGTAGTTTCTCATTGACAGAAGGTTGTGTGCATCACTGTGCACTCGGAGTGCTGTGGTAGTGTTTTCTTGACTGAAGCATGTGTGAATCACTGTGCGCTCGGAGGCCCATGGTAGTGTCTCATAGACTGAAGGGTGTGTGCATCAGTGTGCGTTTGAAGGGCCGTGGTAGTTTCTCATTGACAGAAGGGTGTGTGCATCAGTGTGCGTTTGAAGAGCCGTGGTAGTTTCTCATTGACAGAAGGGTGTGTGCATCAGTGTGCGTTTGAAGGGCCGTGGTAGTTTCTCATTGACAGAAGGGTGTGTGCATCAGTGTGCGTTTGAAGGGCCGTGGTAGTTTCTCATTGACAGAAGGTTGTGTGCATCACTGTGCACTCGGAGTGCTGTGGTAGTGTTTTCTTGACTGAAGCATGTGTGAATCACTGTGCGCTCGGAGGCCCATGGTAGTGTCTCATAGACTGAAGGGTGTGTGCATCAGTGTGCGTTTGAAGAGCCGTGGTAGTTTCTCATTGACAGAAGGGTGTGTGCATCAGTGTGCGTTTGAAGAGCCGTGGTAGTTTCTCATTGACAGAAGGGTGTGTGCATCAGTGTGCGTTTGAAGAGCCGTGGTAGTTTCTCATTGACAGAAGGGTGTGTGCATCAGTGTGCGTTTGAAGGGCCGTGGTAGTTTCTCATTGACAGAAGGGTGTGTGCATCAGTGTGCGTTTGAAGGGCCGTGGTAGTTTCTCATTGACAGAAGGGTGTGTGCATCAGTGTGCGTTTGAAGGGCCGTGGTAGTTTCTCATTGACAGAAGGATGTGTGCCTCACTGTGTGCTCGGAGTGCCGTGCTATTTTTTCATTGACGGAGGGATGTGTGCATCACTGAGAGCTCGGAGTGCTGTTATGTAGTTTTTTGACTGAAGGATGCGTGTATCACTGCGCGCTCGGAGTGCTGTGGCAGTTTCTCATAGATGGAATGGTGTGCTCATCACTGTGTGTATCACTGCGCGCTCAGAGTGCTGTGGTAGTGTCTCCTTGACTGGCGGATTCGTGCATCACTGTGCGCTCGGAGTGCTGTGCTAGTGTTTTATTGACTGAAGGATGTGTGTATCACTGTGGTCTTGAAGTGCTGTTGTAGTGTTTTATTGACTGAATGATGTGTGTAGCACTGTGTGCTCGGAGTGCTGTGCTAGGGTCTCATTGAATGTATCTGCACTACGTGTGTGAAGGGTGCATGCACTAAGATTCAATGAGTGTGTTGCTTGGCAGAAACTGAATGATGTCTGTATTAAGATGCAATTAACGTGTTTCTTGGCGTAATCTGAATGCTGCATGTACAAGTGTGAGACGGGTGTGTTATTGTATTATCTCACAGTGGCTTGTCCAGGTGCACCTGGCTGCACAGTTTTTCTTGCTGACGTGTTTCCATCTCGGTTGGAGCTGCAGGACCCTGGACAGCTCGAGCCCTCTCTCAGCAAAAAGCAGGCACAGAATGTAATTCGCGGGGAGTGGGGTGGGGGGAGGAAGGGGGGTGTTAAGGGCGGAGGGGGGAACGATGTACACCTGTATTCTTTTCCCTTTGGAAATACAGCATACCAGCTTCTATACCAGGGTCACAACAATAAGTGCATGTCTCCAAAGCCCCACACCCCCCCTCCCAAAACTGGGCAGCATTTATTCAGCTGATGTATGATATTTTCAGTGTGATTTATAGTCTGTAAGCGTTGTAAACAGCGGTTATTACCATTACCACCTTTAATGGTCCACAATTTACTTGCATCAGAAGGATGGAAGACTGAGTTACGAATGGGGTTTTATTCTGAGCTGCAGATGACCACATTATCACTGAATCCTCCTGTATGCTTCAGTATCCATCCTATATGCTATAAGGATACTGCAAGCCAAAAAGGTGTTTGATGATCATGTAGTGGAATAAGGCATAAGGCTGCGTACCTTTATATGGCCATAGATCTGTGAGTATTCTGAGACCACTTGAAACATCCTAACGAGCTTTAGAGGGTACTTTATTCCTTATAGCATGGTAACTTTTACACTCATGCTTACCCCTCTTTCAAATCATTGGGGCCAGACAATTGCACTGTCCTGGCCTACAATCAAAACGAATGTGCTTTCTCAGGTACTTGCCCTAACTCTCCGAGGTAGGTCTCCAATGGGGAGAGTGTTGTACAGAAATATGATTTGAACGAGAGTCATGAAAGCGCAACAACTGCCCATAGGCGTCAAGGTACTGTAGTTCCTCTATGCTGCTCAGCAATATGCTGGTTCCAAAAGATTCCAAAGGAAATAGCTCTTCTTACAAGGTAAAAAGCCAGGTCTTTAAGGCTTTCCTGAAGGGATAGTGTAGCTACAGACATGTGGAGTGACGAGAAAGAGAATTCCAGAGCCTTCCCCCTGCGACTGGGAAAGCTCTGCCTCCCCATCTCCTCTTTCGAACTCTGGGTACGGTTTCCCAGTTATGATGTGCCAAGCAGAGATTTTTTGTAGAGGAGTACTACTGAAACATGACTTTTATGCCATCCGGACTAACAAGATAAAGGGCCTTATGCACAATACTAAGGGGCGCATTACGATGTCGGACGGATTGCCACCGCCAGGCTGGCGGTAGCCACCGCCGGCCTGGTGCCTGCCGCTTTGTTTATGCAAATGTGCGCATTCATTTTTAACAATGTGGCGGGCGGTGCAGTGAGCACTGCCGCCACAATGTTAAAAATGGGGGATGCACCCGCCACTGTGGCAGGCGCATCCTAATGCAGACATCGGGACCCCCGCCCTTAAATCGGGCGGTCCCGTTTACCGCAAGGGTGGCGGGCGGAGGCCCTAATTGCCTTGAACAGAATGCTTTTTTTTTTACCGGCAGCCAGTGCAGTGCATGTAATCCTTAAGACACCAACTGATGTGTAGGGATATCCAGGGTAAGCTTGCCACTGCATTCTGCACTAGTTGCAGCTGTGCGTATGTGATCTTGTTGGTCTCCAAGTAAAGAGTATTGCAATAATCAATCTTTGAAGAGACAAGCGCAACGGCTATTTGTTTGTGTGCCAGGAAGGACATACATGGAAAGATTTTCCTCCTTATTCTGATGATCCAAAAGCATGTTGTCACAGTCTGTTTGACCGGCCAGTCCAGTGACAACTCGCTATCCAAGGTGACACCTAGATTCTTTGCCATGTCTGTTTGAATAGTTAGAGACCCCAACATATCAGACCACCAGTTGTTGTTCCAAATAGTGGATTGGGTTCCAGAGAAAAGCACCTCAATCTTCTCCCTATTTAATTTCAAATTCTTTTTTTCCCATCCACCAGGCCACTGCCATTATACAGTGGTTGACTTTGACTGCAGTGGCATCTGTGACTTTTGGAATTGACACAATTATCTGAGTGTCATCAGCATATGATACAGCTTGGATACCAAAAGAGTGTATGAGCCTGGCCAGTGGGGAGATGTAAAGATTTAAGAGGATGGGGCTCAGAGATGAGCCCTGTGGCACCCCACATGGCAGGGAGAATGTGTCCCGACTCTAAATGGATTTATGGACCCCCTTTTTGAGCTATCTTATTAGAAATGAGGTCAGGGATACATACTGCTTTATTATGGTACTGTGGGGCTCCCACTTAGACAACAGGGAATGATTAAATCATGTGAATCTATGAAATATACCAATATTGGAAAACTGCAGTTACAGGTAATGAACTTATCGTCTTGTGGATTCCTCTGGAGGGGACCAAGAAAATAGGCAAACTATAGCCACATTTTGAATTTTGGGGTAAAAATAGGAAACAGTGCTCAGGATAAAAGTGTCTTGTTTCCCCCCCCCCCCCTAAAAATGGCATCAACAAATGTTTTGCTGTGCTGAAGTCACCATTATCCAAGCTTTCAGGACCATGCACAGATAAATAAAAAAAAAACAATTTTTTTTACCACAGTTTCACAGTTTTTGTGTGCTCTCAACCTACTTTCGGTTTGTGGTCGAAACTACTGTGGTACCCATGGGTGATTTAATAAAGCTATATATTTCTGAAAAGTAGACAAAATTCAGAATTCAGTAAGGGGTCATATGTCAAACTGACTGTTGAAATAAAGGAATATTGTGTCACCATGGCTGAATTCTAAAAGCAATATACCATTATGTCCACTAGACCCTTCTGGTTGTGGTGATACACAGGGTTTGTAGGTTCTCTTAGAACCCCCAAGGTACCCCGAGCCAAGAACTGAGCTGCACTATACAATGGTTTTTCATACTGTACCACATTTAGACCAATTCAGGTAATGAGGCAGAATATTGAGGGTTAAATATTCGACCTACCATAATATTGAGTTAAAAATATAGTAGAAAGGAAATATCGAGTACAAGAATATCATTGTCAAGAAAATCATTTTGAAGGTAATATCGATTTAAAAAATATAGAAGCTATTACTATAGATTGCAAAAATATAGTTGTTTAAAATATCAATTTTCTAATTGGTGTTATGTATTTTAGTATTGTTTATGTTTTTTAATATACGGTTCAAATTTTTAGCAGTTATACATTTTATTTTAGTTAAATAGTGCATTTTAGTACTGTAAGTGAGTGGCGGAATAATAGAGTAATAGGGTGGGAAGTAATTTAATTATAATAAATGAATATTTTTAATTTGTTCATATTTATTTAATTGATATTTTATAATGTTAATTGTGTTTTTGATTTGATTTTTTTGGGTATATTTTAGGTGCGGACTGTGGGATTTATAGAGGTAAAGGGTTTATTTTTAATTAATAATTAGTTGTTAATTAACCTTAATTTATATATAATTCCGGTAATTGTTTATTTTTTGTTTGTGGGTTGAGGGTGGGGAGTAAATACATTTTACTTACTTTATAATTAGGTGTTAAATACTATTAGTTTTTAAAGTGAAACAAGTTTTAATTGTGTAATTGTGTAATTAAATCTTTTACAGTTTTTTTTAGCTGTGGGTTGTGGAAATTATAGGAGTAAAGTGTGGAAAATGAATTAATTTTATGAGTTTTAATTAGTTTTTTTTATTAATAATATTTATTTAATTGGTAAATAATTATGTCACTTATTGAAGTAAATTTTATTTTTTAACCCCTTGCATGCTCATGAGCCACGGTGCTCCTGTGCTCATGATGAGCTGAGCTCGTCATGGCCTTTAGAACGCTCGCATACTGGGCTAATTCCCCTGCTGTGCGAGCTTTCTAAAGAAACGGGTGTGGTCATGACGAGCTCAGCTCGTCATGAGTATACGAGCACTGTGCCGCATGACGAGCTGAGCTCGTCATGAGCACCTGGGCGCTGCGCGCGCCCCCCTCCCCCAGCACAGCGGGGGAATGTGCCCAGCAGGGAAGGGGTTAATAGAGGGGGTCATTATGATGGCAGACGGACTTGAGTCCACCCGCCATCGTAGTGGGGACCGGGGACACACTCCAAATTAGGAAGGGACCGCCACCATGGCTGTCGCATCTTGCAATTTAACATTGCGGCGGGTGCTGCGGATTGCAGTACCCACTGCAATGTTAAAAATGCATGTGGTGCACCAGCACCTCCCCCAACACAAGCGGGGCCCGTCGAAACCAATCCCGCCTGCCTTTCCATGGCGGTTTCGACGCCATAGAAAGGCTGGCTGAAGCCAGTATCCTAATTTGGTGGGCGGTGCATGCTACGCACCACCACCATTTTAGGGATGCAGACCGCTCCACCAGGAAATCGGAACGATTGCCTGTGTCAGTTATGTGGTGGACGGTCTTTACGACCGCCGCGATTGCGGTCTGGATCCGCCCGGCATCATAATCTGGCGGGCGGTGAATCCACGGTGGCGGGCCTTCCGCCATCATAATGACTCCATTAGATGTGAGTTGGGAATTGCGTGGTGTTATAGGGTAGGAAATAAAAAACAATTATGTAATAATTAATGTTTTTGTTTCTAAATATTTTCTAATTAAGAATGTTTATTTGTTTGAGAATGATTTTATAGTTTATTTAATATAATATTTGTAGGTATTTGACATAATAATTTAACATTAGAATATTTTTATTTTTATATTAAATATATTTGTATTTACATTTTTAACATTTTTATATTTTTTGTTTTTTAAAAGATCTTTTTCTTGGTAATATGTTGTTTGTTTTTAATTGTGAACTGACTGGAGTGGGAATATTGATTGTTATCCCTTCAAAATCCAACACTTTCCCTACTGTTACATTTATTGGATTGGAAATAGTAATTTTTACCTCTTGGCTATCCAACACTATCCCTATTGTTGCACTCACTGGAGCAGGAATAGTAATTTTTACCCCTCGGCAATCCAACATTTTCCCTACTGTTGCACTGAATGGAGTCGGAATAGTACATTTTTTCCCTCCACTATCCAATACTTTTCCTACTGTTGCACTCACTGGAGTGGGAATAGTAATTTTTATCCCTTCGATATCCAATCCTTTCCCTACTCTTGCACTTATGGGATTGGAAATAGGAATTTCTACACCTCTGCTATCCAACACTTTCCCTGCTGTTGCACTCACTGGAGTGGGAATATTTATTTTTAGCCTTTCGCTATCCAACACTTTCCCTGCTGTTGCACTGACTGTAGTGGGACTTTTAAATAATTTAATGTTTTCATTTATAATAGGATTTTTTTATTAGATTTTATGTTATTGGTATATATATATATATATAGGTGAATGATTGGTGAGCAAGGCAGGGATCTGCCAAAACGCGTCCGATGAAAGCAGTCTGACAAAATAGACACTGGATATATCGCACACGTCTTCGTCTTCCTTTTTTAAGGATTGTTTTGGATGAATAAGGATTTTGCTGCAGAGATCCCGTGACGACGCACCCTTCATTTTGGTGAATAGCGAGCAAAGTGCAGAAACGGAATTTGAAAAAAAAAAAAATATATATATATATTTACTTGTACATATTTACATCATTTTAAAATTAATTAAAATGAATAATTTACTAATTGTTTTAAAGATATATATTATTAGGTATGTTTGTTTCACTTTTTTATTTCAATTTATTTGTTATTTCTGTTTAAATGTATAATAAATTAATTTTTTTTAACTAACTTTATTATTAAATATATTTATTATTTTATTTTATATATATCAAAATCTATATTTTTGACATCTATATTTATTTTCAGATTATTTTTGCTTACCTATTTAAGTATAGGGAATCGATATTTTTGCATTCTATATTTTTACCTATATATTTTTTTCATCTATATTTTTGAGGTCGATATTCTGTCAGTGAACCACCAATTCATATGGTGAAATATGTAACTAAAAAACGTATATCAAGGACACAAATATATTTCTGAAATGGGCACATGATGTGGTGTTTAGGCGCAGTGGTTATTTGTACCTCTCTGAATTTTTGGTACCCTTTTTAGCATGTGATTTAGAGGGTATTTTTCAAAATGTCTTCTTTCTTATACACTGGCTTAAATTTAGAAAGCACAAATGCAGCAAAATCCAGTTGGAAATAACACATGTTCTAATATTCTATATGGTACCTTACTTGTGTGGGTAGGCCTAGTGCCCATGACAGGAAATTGGCCAAAACACTGCTTGGACGCATCACATTTTTCTGCTGAAAACGAACCCTTTTTTTCAATGTGGGTAGCTGTGGATTTTGGACTCTTGCTCAGCCGGCACCTAGTGAAACCTAGCAAAGTTGTACATTTTTTAAAGTTAGACACCTAGGGGAATCCAGGATGAGGTGACTTGCTTGGCTCTTACCAGGTTTTTTAACCCAGAATACCTCGCAAACCTCAAGCTTCAACAAAAAGCATATTTTACTCAAATTTCTGTGATGGAAAGTTCTGGAATCTGTAAGGTGCCACACACTACCTTCCACTCAGCATTCACCCAAAGTCTAACGATAAAAATGGTACCTCACTTGTGTGGGTAGGCCTTTCGCTTGCAACAGGAAACAGCCCAAAATGCACTATGGATACAGCACATTTTCCCGCACATTTTCCAGCTGAAAACGGACCCTTTTTTTGCAAAGTGTGTAGCTGTGGATTCTGGTGGATACATCTGCCTGTGGATTCCTCACCTTTTGAATTACCCGCCTTGCGCAGCATTCCACTGAAACTTTCTTCATAGCTCTCCCACGTCGACAAGGATGTCATAATGGAACGGCTCCACATGTGACTCTGCGTGACGTCATTGGAGCCATAAGAAGGCCTCGTCGGCATGCGATGTCAGTACCCTTTTTGCCATGCTGTCGACGCTTAATGGTTTTTCTATGACTCTTCTATTCTTTGCAGTCAACATTGTTAGAGTTGTCTAAAAACTGTTTCTGTGCAATGTCTACTCACAAGAAGCTTGGATTTAAACCCTGGAAGGAATGTGGGGGGCCACGGAACTCCACAAAGATTGCCTTTGATGCCTGTCGTCTGACCACCACGTCGAGGGATTCTCTTTGTGTCGTCCGATCAATCCGAAGGCCCTCAAATAGAGGGAAGCGAAGTTGTTTGTTTATGGCCAGGCAAAGAATGTGAGGAGAGGTCAGAAGAGGACAAAGTCGAGGTCGAAGTCACCTACTCCACACACATCAAGGTCATCCAAAGATACAAGAAGAACTGGCGTCATGGGTCCAAGTGCCGCTCTACGAAGGACAAGTCCCCGAAGTCTGTGTCCCCTGTCCTGCAGCATCATAGGAAGCATAACGTCTCGCCTTCTCCTTCACCGCAGGTAGCTCCGGTGTATTCTCTGATACCAAAAGACTCTCCGGTGCACAGGGAAGCATCTTCTTCGGCTCCGGTCTCCCCGATCCCGGCTGTGGTGTCTCTGGCGCAGCAGCCAGAACCCGCATTATGACCTCGGCCTGTTGCAGATGTGGTTCCGGATCCGGATCCACCTCTCCTGGCTCAGGGTGTGGATCCATTGCCTTTTCTTAATACAATGTATCACATTTTTGTTAGGGCACTTAACCCATCCAGCATGCCTGGTGGTTCCATGAGAGAGCTTTCCTAGAATATGGGTGTTCCCAAACATTATGCCCCGGAACCCTTCATGCTTTAATTTTTATTTATTTTTTAAATATATTTTTATTGGCATTTCAAAGAGTTGTATATATACCACATCATGGCGCATATCAACATTATACAGTATTGTATGCATGTCCGGCTTCAGCTTATACAGAATAATATTACACGTCCCTATAATTTCAGCCGACATCTTCGTAAGACATCATGAAATATCTCCCTTGAAGTTACCAACAAGTAAGGCCACATTTTGTAAAGATAAAGAGAAAACATGAACCAATGAACTCAAAACCCCCTTCCTTTCTTCCCATTTCCTTCCAAATAAATAAAATCCACTTACTACGATTACCAGTATTCCTGCCATATCTAAGTTAATCAGGAGTCGCTTCGTGGCTATCCCTTGTACCTCTGGGATCAGCTGCTGAAGTGGACCCCCCCTTTATGCTGTTGTGTGATCTGTTCGCGATCTGTTATCATGGTTGCCCAGGCAAGTCTATTGTCCTCAGCTTTTTCATCCTTCCTCATAAATTTCATCTGGACCAGCTCTGCTCTCGCCCACTCATTTGTATCCCGTAACCAGTCTGAGTTCTTCGGAAGGCGTGGCTGCATCCAAGCAAGCACAATACATCTCTTGGCCAGCACCAGTCCCAGGTTTGCAAAACATCTGCTCAGTTGCTTATTTTTAGGCGCTGGTCCCTTCATACCTGTTATGCCAATGACTCCGTCTTGGCCTCTCCTGATGCTAAGGTACTCAACGCCGATCCCGTCCCAGGAGGGAAGGATGGACTTTTCTCTGGCGCCATTGTGCTCCAGTTCAGGACCAACTCGACTCCATGCGGTGCCGTCCGCCACTCCTGAAGGGCCTCCATCGATGCGGGTCCGAGGTCACCGGCACCGCGTCTGCTGACACCGACTCCAAAGATTTGTTCGAGAATGGAGGCTCAGAGGCTTCTGGAAGAGGAGGAGTTCCAGGAGCAGATGGAGCAAGCTGAGGAAGGATCCTATGGATGACTTTTAAGGGCTTCAAGAAGCCCATGGGCTGGACACTTCACAAGAGTGGGAGCTCTCTTCTCCCAAGGCTCTTCCGTCTCAAGAAGTGGCCTCATAATGTTCAGTTATAAGGTAGGAAGCAGACCTCTGGATTCTCAGTTGCCCACTGTGGAGGTCAAGCCTAACATTCTGACTGAGGTACTCGCCTTCATCAGCAGTGGAACAATTGCTTCCGTTCAACGAAGCCTTGACAGAATCCATTCTGGAAGTTTGGCAGGGGCCAATGTCTGCCCTAGGTGTATCCAGAATGGTGGGGATCCAGCACTTTTGTCGTACCACCCTTCACCAGAAAGCTTCTTGTTCGTCAAACAATCTGCAGGTTCTTTTCCCTCCCCTCTGGGGGATAGAGATTCCAAGAAGTTAGAACAATCTGCTCTTTTCATCGGCCAGCATGGCTTTGAAATAAACCAATGCCATGCGTCTGCTGGAGTGATACATCCATTCATTTATGGACTCAGCTAAGGAAGTGATACCAAAGTTGCCAGAGGATGTCCGGGGTCACTTCGCAGAGGTGCTATCAGACACTCAAGCTGTGGCCCATCAGGTGATCCAGTCCGGTCTCGATATGGCTGACTCCATTGCAGGGTGATGGGCTCTTCTGTGACAACTTGGAGACACGCATGGTTGAGGGGATCAGGATTCTCTCTGGACGTTCAGGCCACGCTATTGGATCTTCCTTTTGATGGCTCTAGACTCTTTGGGACCAAGGCGGATCAAGCTCTGCAACAATTTAAAGATAGTAGAGTTACCGCTAGATCCTTGGGCTTGCAATCCCAGCCCAAGGGTTCTGGATACCACAAATTTCGGGGCTTTCGTAAGACTGCTCAATTTTGTGGTCGACAGCAGCAGCAACATCAGCAACAACAAAACCCACTGTATGGGTTATACAGAGGGAAAGGAAAAGGTAGTCTGCGAGGGACTACTTGCGAACAGGTCTCCTCTTCCTCTTCCCCTAATCCCCACCCCCTTCCCCACTGGCTTCACAGGGAAGATCCCCCATCTTGGAGCATGTTGGACCCATGGGAGGTCGGGTGTCCCATTTTCTATCAAAATTGGAAATCTATTATGTCAGATCTTAGGGTTTTGAATCTTGTAGAAAATGGGTATGCCTTTCCTTTCCAGGAGTTTCTCTCTCCTTTTGCCCCTGTCAGGGTTGGTGTTGGGAGGACCATCTCTTGTTTCTGTAGCAGGAGGTTCTGTGTTTGCTTCAGAAAGGTGCTATAGAGGTTGTTCCGGAGCAGGAAAGGGGTCAGGCATGCTACTCCTTGTATATCCTGATTCCCAAAAAGCACGGCCGTTTGAGGATGATCCTAGATCTCAGGATCTTGAATTTTTACCTCAAACAGGAGAAGTTCAAGATGTTGACCCTAGCTCAGGTTCTACTGGCGCTGCAGCAGGAAGATTGGATGGTGTTGATCGATTTACAGGATGCCTATTTTCACTTTCCCACCGTGACGTAGCATAAGAAGTATCTCTGTTTTATGGTGAGGTCTCAGCACTACCAGTTTGCAGTCCGTCCATTCGGTCTTACTTCAGCACCATGGGACATCACAAAGGGGATGACAGTTTTAGCGGCACATCTCAGACGGTCAGGGATTCCTGTATTCTCCTACCTGGACAACTGGCTGCTCAAAGCAAGGTCACCAGAGATGATGCTGCCTCATTTGCAAGTGACAACAAGACTATTGTTTGACTTGGGTTTTTTGAAAAATTTACCCAAACCTCCCCTGATGCCCTCTCAGCGCAATCTGTTCATAGGAGCAGTACTGGATGCTACTATGAGTCATGTCTTCCCGCCTCCTCAGAGGATTCTGGACATACAGGCTATGATTCTACTGTTTCAAAATGGAGCTGCTGTTCCAGTCCTGAAGGTGCTACGTCTGCTTGGTCTGTTTGCTTCCTGCATACTGTTGGTCAACCATGCACACTGGCAGATGAGGGCACTCCAGTTGTGCCTCCACAGGCAGTGGTATCAACACAACAGAGGTCTCAAGAAAGGAGTCAGAATCCCCAGAGACACTGCAGCGGAGCTGTCTTGCAGGAGTGTTCCAGGCAACCTGTCTCAAGGAAGCCTTTTCAACCTCCTTCTCCGGTGGCCCCAGTAGTAACGGATGCCTCCACTCAAGGGCGAGAAGCTCATCTGGGGGATCTGGAGATTAAGGGCCTTTGGTCTCCAGATTAAAGATTGCTTCACTTCAATCTACTAGAGATGCAGGCTATACGCTTGGCTCTTAAGGCCTTTCTTCCCTCCCTTCGCGGTTAGTCAGTTCAGGTCCTGACGGACAACACTACCACGATGTGGTACATCAACTAACAGGGAGGAGTAGGGTCATATTGTCTCTGCAGAGAGGCTCTGCGGCTCTGGTCCTGGGCTCAGGACCACGGATTTGCATAATTGCCAAAAATCTGTCCGGGTTGCTGAATGTGCATGCGGACCGTCTCAGTCTGCAATACTCGGCCAATCACGAGTGGCGTTTTCATCCGGAGGTGGTCCACCGCATTTTCAGGATTTGGGGTTTCCTTGGTTGGACCTATTTGACACTCACGAGAACACGCACTGCCCGTCGTTCTGCAGCCTCCCTTATCCGATGCGGGAGCATTGGGGGGATGCGTTTCAACTAGATTGGAGCTTTCAGCTACTTTACACGTTTCCTCCCATACCCTTGATTCCACGGGTTCTGAGGGGTGGGCGTAGTTCGCGAAGTAGCGCTACGTGAAGTGCATTTCGCACTACGCGAGCTTCGCGTAGCACTACGCGAACTCCGTAGTAGCATGTTCGCACTGTGCAAGATGTCATTTTCAATGATTGCACAGTGCGGACAAGCATCCGGCACTGTGCAATCATTGAAAACGGCATCTTGCACAGTGCGAGATGTACTTTTTTGCCGCTCAAGTAGATTTTTACTAGAGCTGCAGCTTTCTCAACGCAGACTGGTAGTTTCTCATCACGAGCGGTCGCGAGCATGCGCGACCACTGGCAATGAGAAACCTGACCTCCCCACGTTGAGAATCTCGCCTGAAGGTTTATTTTCCATGCTCGTAATCAACAACTTGATGTTGCTCATCGCGAACAAGGAAAAAGTCTTGCGAGGATGTCATTTTGCTTGCTCGCGGTCGCCAACTTGACGTTGAGGACCACGAGCAAGCAAAAATTACCGCTGCACTATGCTATGCTACACTACGCATGTTCACCCTGTGCTACGTGCAGTTCGCGTAGTGCGAAGTTGCGCAAACTTTGCAAAATACGAGTAGTGCTTTGCCCAGAGTTAGTTCTGAGGAAGATTCACCAAGACTGTGCCCAAGTTATATTGATCGCCCCAGATTGGCCAAGAAGGATGTGGTACACAGACCTTATTCACCTCTGATCGCACCCTCCGCTCCATCTCTCTCTCAGGGCAGACCTCCTCTCGCAATTGCAGGAGCAGGTTCTACACCCCCACCTCCAGAGCCTGCACCGTCATGCCTGGAGATTGAATGGCGAAACAACACCAAGGGTTTGGCTTAAACGCAGCAAGGCCGCACCATTACGTGAAGAAACAAAGCAAATGCCAGTGCTGCAACAATGATATAGCTCAATACTGAAAAGCAATGATTAAAACAATTGCTCTCAAGAAACCACTTTTTCCGTTTCATACAAAAGTCAAAAACTTTATTTATTTTTATTTTTACTTCTATTCTATTTCTTTAGAATGTATTTTTTCAATTTTATATATGTTAAAACATAACAAATTTTTCTTTTTGTGTTTTTTGGAAGCCCCTTTAAACACTCTCAAACATACAACCTCTTCTAAAATTCTAGAGAACAACAAAAATCATACTGTGTCAGAATCATTCACCTATTCTCTTCATCTACACACCCAACCAATCACCCAATCACACTTCACTCATACGCTGCCCACCCTAGTGTCCCTTATTATAGAACAATTATTCTTTTGGTGAGTCAAAGACAAAACTACATATTT
The DNA here is from genome assembly GCF_964261635.1 of Lissotriton helveticus. Classification (NCBI taxonomy): domain Eukaryota; kingdom Metazoa; phylum Chordata; class Amphibia; order Caudata; family Salamandridae; genus Lissotriton; species Lissotriton helveticus. Next base: position 1,970,470,386 of record NC_136065.1, read on the forward strand.
TCAAAAATCTACATACACAAACAATGTATGTACAAGAACATCAGGCCGTCTGAACTATTTCCTGTAATTGAAACAAACACAAGCAAAACAATATGATTTGAACACAGATAGGCCTGAACAAGAATCATCATAGCGTTTCGAATCCCCCTAAATGTGGGGATTCTCATCAGGACCCAAAGTTTCTGAAAGACAAAAGAATGGAAACTTGTCTTACTTTGTTTACTCTCAAAAATCACACTCAACTGCTCGACTCTGTGTCCATTAGTGTCTTACCTTAGCGTTCATACAGGCAAACTCTGTCAAAGTCTGTTGGTAAAAGGAACTCATGAGAAGGATGTCGAACTAAATCACTTTTATACTGGCTAGAAAAAGAAGAAGAAGGAGGTCTTATTGGAGATTGAATGGGGCAACATGAGTTCTGTCTCTCTCCCCTCAGATGTGGTGGATGTTATATAATCAGCCAGAATACACTCCACGAAATCCGTCTATTCCAGTAGGTAGGCCAGATTTGTTAAATGATTTGGAGAAAGTTCAAGTGATCCTTTGAAGTCCCAATTGTCTGATATTCTTAGTTTTTCTCTTTGTTTGGCTCAGCAGGGTTGTGCTGTAGCGACTGTTAAGGGCTACTGGTTGTCCTTGTCAGCATTTCTTTGTTTGAATTGTTGTTTAAGTCTTCCATTTTCATGAGATTCATTGAGGGTCACACTAATAGATTTGCTCCCACTCCTTTTGTTATGCCACAATGGGATTTAAATTTAGTTCTTACGTTTTCTAATGGAGTCTCCAGTCAAGCCCCTACCTAGTTGTCCATTGAGGCTTCTCTCATTCAAAACAATTGATTTGATTGCGATTACCTCCGCCAGGAGAGTTAGGTAGCTACAGGCTCTTAGTTCAAAGCCTCCTTTCACCACTATCCATTCAGATAAGATGATTCTTTGGACCGGGGCTGCTTTCCTACCAAAGGTGGTTACTCCTTTTCATTTAGGGCAGTCCATCACTTTATCCACTATCTTCTCCTCCTTGGAAGGGTGAGGAGGAGGATAGAGACTTCACTGCATGGACCCTAAGAGGGTGGTCAGCTTCTACCTGGGCAGGACCAAGGACTTAAGGCTGGTCGACCAGCTCTTCATTGGTTATGTGGGAAAGATAAAGGACAAGGCTGTCCACAAGCGAATGCTGTCCAGGTGGATCATCCTGTGCATCAAGATCTGCTACGCCTCAGCAAGAAGGAGCCGCTTGAAGGTATTAGAGCTCATTCCACTAGTGCTAAGTCTTTTGCTTTGGCTAGATGTGTCCCTGTTGTGGACATCTTCAAGGAGGCAACTTGGGCCTCCCTCCACACTTTAGCGAAGCATTACTGCTTGGACTCAGAGGTCAGGCGGGATGGCCACTTTGCACGTTCTGTTCTGCAGGATTTTTTGGTGTAGGTAGGGGGGCACACTCCTCCGGTAGCGGGACTGCTTGGGAATTCAATTCAAAAGGCGAGGAATCCACAGGCAGATGTATCCATCAGAAGAACAGGTTACTTACCTTCTGTAACTCTTTTTCTGGTGGATATATTAACTGCCTGTGGATTCCACACTGACCCACCGCCTCCTTGTTGCCTGTCTACTGACACCAAAAAGATTGTTATTTATGAAATTCTAATATTTCATTGTCATTCATGATGTTGTGATGTTTTTTACTAGGAAATGTCTGTTCTATAGAATTTCCAGTTTCCTCTCTTCTCTATTTTGGAGTTTTTTGAATACTTGAAAGTTGTGTATACGTTGTATACTTGTGTAAATGTTGTTGGTTCACCCATTCGCCTTGAAGGCATGGAAAACATGGGTGGAACTGACGTCAGCACGCCGATGAGGCCTTCTTATGGCTCTGATGACATCACACAGAGTCGCATGCAGAATCATTCCATTGTGTCGTCTTCATCGATGTGGGATAGCTATGAAAAAAGTTTTCGTGGAATGCTGCGCAAAGGGGGTAATTCAAAAGGTGAGTGTGAGACCCGGGATCCCTGCTTGGCTGAGGTAGGTACCTTAGGCCAAGTAGGGACCCACTTTCCAACTTCAGGGAAAGGAAGGTCACCTTCTTAGATAGCCCCGCTCACCCCCTCCGTAGCTTGGCAAGAGCAGCCAGGCTTATCTTCAATTTATAAAAAAACAATGGTGTTGACCCTGTGTCCCTCAGAACCTGGGTAATAAATGATTAAGAAAAAATTGGTTCTGTCGGGTTCAAAACTGGATGTATTTTGTTTATATCACATGTTCACTATTCATTATTGTCACAATTTCTTGCACTATATTTGATATATTGACAGTTGTTGTATATAATGTACAGAAATGACTTTTTGACTCAGAGAATTGTATAAAGAGAATACAAAGTAACATGCAAGATTTCCTTTTTCATTTATTGTAAGGAATTGTCTTGATTTCAATTTTTCAGAGGAGGGTTGTTGGTTCAACTTGGAGCATTGCATAAGAAGATTGACTGGATAAATCACTGTTGTTTGAACCCGACAGAACCAATTTTTTCTTAATCAGGCTTATCTTCAAGGCAAATGTGTAAAGTATTCGCAGCCACCCCCACAATAATCCAATGATGACACCACAAATTGACTCCACACAAGTTTTATAAAACGAATATAAACTTTATGTAAAAAGATATACGATAAGACCACACGATATAAAACCAGCATATGCGGTTGTGTAATATTTCTCCTGGCCAGTTGCTAGGCCAGCCAGCCCTTATAAGTCTGGCGATGTCAATGAGCACTTCTAAACATTCTCCTGAACTCCTAATCACATATCATTCAGTTCGTAATGATAGAATCAGGTACTTTTGCAATGTAAAAATATTTTAATGCGTAACGTAGCAATCAGACACTCTGCAATGAAAAGAATGCAATGCGTAATGCAACAAACAGGAACTTTGCAAGGTAAAACAATGCAATTTATAATCCCACCACCATATATGTCGTTCTGCAATAATAAGGCAATGCGTATACACTAATCAGGTAATTTGTTATGCAGGAATAATGCAATGCGCATTACGCTAATCAGGTACTTCGTTATGCAGGAACAAGGCAATGCGGCATACGACAATCAAGTAGTTTGTTATACAGAAATGTTGAATGTGTAATACCTCAGTCATGTAATCCGCACTCAGAAATGGAATACTACATAGTACACCCAGGCACTTAGGGCCATATGTATCAAGCCAAATTGAATTAGCAAACGCCGAAATTCGCAGAATTTCGGCGTTTGCGAATGCAATTTGGACTAATGGTATGCATCAAGCAAATGTGCTTGAAAAATAAGGAATCGCAAAATAGCGATTCCTTATCTTGCGATTGCATTTAAGGAATCGCAAATTTTGCGATTCCTTAAATGCAATGTAAGAAGCCAAAAAAATTAGCAAATTGGCCTTAAGGAATCGCAAATTACCACCAACTTCTAGTTGGTGGTAAGTTGCGAATTCCTTTCAAAATGCATATTTTTAAAATTTTCTAAGTGCCATGTGACGCACATACATGCCCATAGGGCATGTATGTGCGCCACATGTGCACCCATGCCGATTTCAGGGGTGCAACAGGGTGTCCTTTGGACACCCCTGCACCCTTGAAAATATTCATAATTTGCGATTAGCAAATTGCGATTCGCAAATTTCCCCTTCATTCCTATGGGCCTCCTGGCCCGTAGAAATGAATGGGAAATTATTCCTTAATTGCGATTAGCAATTTGCTAATCGCAATTAAGGAATTTTAAAAAATCGCTAAAAAGAAGCTGATTTCTACATACATACCATTATGCGATTTCTAAATAGCGATTCCTTAAAAATCGCTATTTAGGAATCGCTAAACGGAATGTTGATACATATGGCCCTTAGGGCCTCAGGCGGTCTCTCCACCTCCTCTTCTGACCTTCAGTCAGCCTTTCAGAGTTGCCCCGGACACAGTACGATGTAATTCCAAAATGCAGCTTCGCACTCAGGCCCCTGTACCACTACTCCCTTTGGCAATTCAGACCACGAAATGAGCCCAAGCAGACGCTCGCGCTGCCAACGCGAGAGAGAGGCCGAGAGCGTCTCCCTCTGAGCCCTCGCCCCGCCCCGCCCCAGGAGTCGAAACACGTTACCGGGGGGGCACAAACCCACTCAACTCTCCTAGTCCAGAGGTTGGGCCTCCAAGCAGCTTTGTGAAATGGCTACTCCGGGACTGCCGGTCCGGGCCGCTTCACTTACGAAGATCTCAGGGTGCCTCAAAGCTCACGCACACAACGTCGCTGAGTATTCCTTCCCTTCGGGGGCACGATCACTGAGCACTCCACACACGGGTCTCAGGCTGCACAAAAATCACACGCACAGCGTTGCTGAGACTCCCTTTACTCCAGTGCACACAATAACACTGCGAATCCTCATGAAAGTCTCACAGTGCACAAAGCACACACTCCCAGCGTCGATGAGACTCACTTGGATTCCGGTGCACAAGATAACAAGGCAAATCCCCACAAAGGTGTCACAGTGCACAATGCACACGCTCACCGCATCGATGAGACTCACTTGGATTCCGGTGCACACAATCACTGGACAATCCTCACAACAGGGTTCAGGTTGCACAAAGCACACGCACACAACGTCGCTGATCCTTGCTTGGATTCCAGGTGTCCCCGATCACAGGCCGATCCTCCTGAAGGTCTCAGTGCTGCACAGAGCGCACGCACCCCGCGTCACTGTGACTCACTTGGACACCAGGCACCCACGATCACAGGCAGTTCTTACGAGGGTCTCCCACTGCAACAGGCCCGCTCCCACCGCACTACTGAGACTCTCCTGGAAACTTTTATGTTCCTGTGTTTCCAAACAGGGAGCCAACTCACCTCAGGCCTTTGGGGATAGTTACTTCAGGGCATAGCACACAGCAAAGTCCTTCAAGCAGGGGGACAAACTCCCTTTAGCCTTTCCTTGGTTGAAACAGCAAACTGCAGGCCAGCCCCAGATCACACAGCAAGGGTCAGTCCTATCCTTCAGTCTCTTCAGTTGCTTCTTCCTTGGCAAAGGTCTTCTTGATCACGAAGTAGCTCCAGTCTTTTTCACACTTGTTCAAGCCATTTTCCAAAGTTCAGGGGCTTCAGCTCTCATAGTTATACCCCTCAATGGCTTTGAAGTCTTTGTGCTTCAGGGGGCCCTGACCCCTGTTCAAACCAGTTCTGGGTGCCTCCCTGCCAGTGACACCTCTCTTCCTTTGATAAGTGGGGGTCTGGATTCTCAATCACTCGGCAGGATATGAGCCAATTGTTTTATAGCAGCAACCCAGGCCTCTTCACCTCTAAGGGCGTCTCCCCCCCTACAGTCAAGATGCAGGTCAGCCTGTTGTTGTCTCACCTCCTCCCCTGGGTCAAGACATTCCCCAGATCCTATCGCTTTCAAATCCAGACAGTCAATCCACAGCCAGGCAGAGACGCACAGAAATGTCAGAGCACAAAACTCAGCCACTTCTAAAAGAGTGGCTTCTGAACACACAATGCAAAAACCACCTTCATAAAAATATGTTTTATTACATTGTGAGTTTAGGAATACTAAACTTCACCTTTCCTTCTTCAGCCCATGGGAAGATAGGCTGGAAAACATATTACACAGCTTCCCATTCTATCCTATGGGCAAGACGGCCTTTCAACAGTGAAAAACGCATATGGAGATTATTTCACTGTCAGGACATGACACACACCTTAGTACATGTCCTACCTTTCACATGCACTGCACCCTGTCCAGGGGGTACCCTAAACCTACTATAGGGGTGTCTGATGTACACAGAAAGGGATGGGTAAGGTCTGGCAAGTTAATGCACTTGAAAGAACAACATGGCAGTTTAACAAACTGCGCGCAGGCCCTGAAATGGCGGGCCTGAGTTCGCTTTTTAAGGCTACTTGTGTGGGTGGCACAAAAAAATGCTGCAGGTCCACCAATTGCAAAAAACACAGTTGATGGACAGAATGTAGAACAATGTCATACATTCACCCCAGTACAAGGATCTGGGCCTAAATCCATCGTTTTTTTGCACTCCACACCACCCTGGGTTAGACACTGGCTATATGCAAATCAGCTCTGACCCTGTGCCTCATGGGAACAGTCCAGTCCGAACTACCAAGCCATGTCTTTCCCAGACCGGAATCAAGCATCCAAGGACCGGTTTCTGGCTATCAGCCTTCATCAGCCTGGATAGCTTGACTCCAGTGGTGTGGAGAGCCTGGGACTCACGTCTGAGCATCCCCAGCCCACTCGGGGTGAAATTGCAAAAAACACAGTTGATGGACAGAATGTAGAACAATGTCATACATTCACCCCAGTACAAGGATCTGGGCCTAAATCCATCGTTTTTTTGCACTCCACACCACCCTGGGTTAGACACTGGCTATATGCAAATCAGCTCTGACCCTGTGCCTCATGGGAACAGTCCAGTCCGAACTACCAAGCCATGTCTTTCCCAGACCGGAATCAAGCATCCAAGGACCGGTTTCTGGCTATCAGCCTTCATCAGCCTGGATAGCTTGACTCCAGTGGTGTGGAGAGCCTGGGACTCACGTCTGAGCATCCCCAGCCCACTCGGGGTGAAATTACAAAAAACACAGTTGATGGACAGAATGTAGAACAATGTCATACATTCACCCCAGTACAAGGATCTGGGCCTAAATCCATCGTTTTTTTTGCACTCCACACCACCCTGGGTTAGACACTGGCTATATGCAAATCAGCTCTGACCCTGTGCCTCATGGGAACAGTCCAGTCCGAACTACCAAGCCATGTCTTTCCCAGACCGGAATCAAGCATCCAAGGACCGGTTTCTGGCTATCAGCCGTCATCAGCCTGGATAGCTTGACTCAAGTGGTGTGGAGAGCCTGGGACTCACGTCTGAGCATCCCCAGCCCACTCGGGATGAAATTGCAAAAAACACAGTTGATGGACAGAATGTAGAACAATGTCATACATTCACCCCAGTACAAGGATCTGGGCCTAAATTCATAGTTTTTTTGCACTCCACACCACCCTGGGTTAGACACTGGCTATATGCAAATCAGCTCTGACCCTGTGCCTCATGGGAACAGTCCAGTCCGAACTACCAAGCCATGTCGTTCCCAGACCGGAATCAAGCATCCAAGGACAGGTTTCTGGCTATCAGCCTTCATCAGCCTGGATAGCATGACTCCAGTGGTGTGGAGAGCCTGGAACTCACGTCTGAGCATCCCCAGCCCACTCGGGGTGAAATTGCAAAAAACACAGTTGATGGACAGAATGTAGAACAATGTCATACATTCACCCCAGTACAAGGATCTGGGCCTAAATCCATAGTTTTTTTGCACTCCACACCACCCTGGGTTAGACACTGGCTATATGCAAATCAGCTCTGACCCTGTGCCTCATGGGAACAGTCCAGTCCGAACTACCAAGCCATGTCTTTCCCAGACCGGAATCAAGCATCCAAGGACCGGTTTCTGGCTATCAGCCTTCATCAGCCTGGATAGCTTGACTCCAGTGGTGTGGAGAGCCTGGGACTCACGTCTGAGCATCCCTAGCCCACTCGGGGTGAAATTGCAAAAAACACAGTTGATGGACAGAATGTAGAACAATGTCATACATTCACCCCAGTACAAGGATCTGGGCCTAAATCCATCGTTTTTTTGCACTCCACACCACCCTGGGTTAGACACTGGCTATATGCAAATCAGCTCTGACCCTGTGCCTCATGGGAACAGTCCAGTCCAAACTACCAAGCCATGTCTTTCCCAGACCGGAATCAAGCATCCAAGGAACGGTTTCTGGCTATCAGCCTTCATCAGCCTGGATAGCTTGACTCCAGTGGTGTGGAGAGCCTGGGACTCACGTCTGAGCATCCCCAGCCCACTCGGGGTGAAATTGAAAAAAACACAGTTGATGGACAGAATGTAGAACAATGTCATAAATTCACCCCAGTACAAGGATCTGGGCCTAAATCCATCGTTTTTTGCACTCCATTATCAACATAGTGTGTGCTGGGACTGGTAGTCTTTCAATAATACCCCAGTGGGCTTTCGTGACTATGAACTATTTGATTGAGACAACTGCAAGCAGCCCACTGGGTATCCAGTCCCAGCACACACTATGTTGATATTGTTCACTTGTGATGAAAATAATCAGGTGATCTCTATGGTGCAGAATGGCAATAAATAAGGGACTAAGATACTGGTTTGTTTTTTGCTTGCAGTTACTCAATTTGCAGACAGCCTATGAGGAAGAGTGGATAACTCGAAACGCGTCAGGCTCTGCTGGCGCTGATTGCATCTGTAAACCCCCCCTTACTGGAGAAGGCAAGCAGGGAGTGCACTCTGCTTTTTGGGCACCTTGTGGAACTTCATATTTACGGCCGACCCGGCCGGGGAGAGCACCGCCGTACATTGGAATGGTTCCGCTGCTGGTACAACTATCGGCAGGGCGGATCTGGTTTGCCGATAATTTGAACGGGGAGGTTATCATGCAAGTGCTTTCGTGACTATGAACTATTTGATTGAGACAACTGCAAGCAGCCCACTGGGGTATTATTGAAAGACTACCAGTCCCAGCACACACTATGTTGATATTGTTCACTTGTGATGAAAATAATCAGGTGATCTCTATGGTGCAGAATGGCAATAAATAAGGGACTAAGATACTGGTTTGTTTTTTGCTTGCAGTTACTCAATTTGCAGACAGCCTATGAGGAAGAGTGGATAACTCGAAACGCGTCAGGCTCTGCTGGCGCTGATTGCATCTGTAAACCCCCCCTTACTGGAGAAGGCAAGCAGGGAGTGCACTCTGCTTTTTGGGCACCTTGTGGAACTTCATATTTACGGCCGACCCGGCCGGGGAGAGCACCGCCGTACATTGGAATGGTTCCGCTGCTGGTACAACTATCGGCAGGGCGGATCTGGTTTGCCGATAATTTGAACGGGGAGGTTATCATGCAAGTGCTTTCGTGACTATGAACTATTTGATTGAGACAACTGCAAGCAGCCCACTGGGGTATTATTGAAAGACTACCAGTCCCAGCACACACTATGTTGATATTGTTCACTTGTGATGAAAATAATCAGGTGATCTCTATGGTGCAGAATGGCAATAAATAAGGGACTAAGATACTGGTTTGTTTTTTGCTTGCAGTTACTCAATTTGCAGACAGCCTATGAGGAAGAGTGGATAACTCGAAACGCGTCAGGCTCTGCTGGCGCTGATTGCATCTGTAAACCCCCCCTTACTGGAGAAGGCAAGCAGGGAGTGCACTCTGCTTTTTGGGCACCTTGTGGAACTTCATATTTACGGCCGACCCAGCCGGGGAGAGCACCGCCGTACATTGGAATGGTTCCGCTGCTGGTACAACTATCGGCAGGGCGGATCTGGTTTGCCGATAATTTGAACGGGGAGGTTATCATGCAAGTGCTTTCGTGACTATGAACTTTTTGATTGAGACAACTGCAAGCAGCCCACTGGGGTATTATTGAAAGACTACCAGTCCCAGCACACACTATGTTGATATTGTTCACTTGTGATGAAAATAATCAGGTGATCTCTATGGTGCAGAATGGCAATAAATAAGGGACTAAGATACTGGTTTGTTTTTTGCTTGCAGTTACTCAATTTGCAGACAGCCTATGAGGAAGAGTGGATAACTCGAAACGCGTCAGGCTCTGCTGGCGCTGATTGCATCTGTAAACCCCCCCTTACTGAAGAAGGCAAGCAGGGAGTGCACTCTGCTTTTTGGGCACCTTGTGGAACTTCATATTTACGGCCGACCCGGCCGGGGAGAGCACCGCCGTACATTGGAATGGTTCCGCTGCTGGTACAACTATCGGCAGGGCGGATCTGGTTTGCCGATAATTTGAACGGGGAGGTTATCATGCAAGTGCTTTCGTGACTATGAACTATTTGATTGAGACAACTGCAAGCAGCCCACTGGGGTATTATTGAAAGACTACCAGTCCCAGCACACACTATGTTGATATTGTTCACTTGTGATGAAAATAATCAGGTGATCTCTATGGTGCAGAATGGCAATAAATAAGGGACTAAGATACTGGTTTGTTTTTTGCTTGCAGTTACTCAATTTGCAGACAGCCTATGAGGAAGAGTGGATAACTCGAAACGCGTCAGGCTCTGCTGGCGCTGATTGCATCTGTAAACCCCCCCTTACTGGAGAAGGCAAGCAGGGAGTGCACTCTGCTTTTTGGGCACCTTGTGGAACTTCATATTTACGGCCGACCCGGCCGGGGAGAGCACCGCCGTACATTGGAATGGTTCCGCTGCTGGTACAACTATCGGCAGGGCGGATCTGGTTTGCCGATAATTTGAACGGGGAGGTTATCATGCAAGTGCTTTCGTGACTATGAACTATTTGATTGAGACAACTGCAAGCAGCCCACTGGGGTATTATTGAAAGACTACCAGTCCCAGCACACACTATGTTGATATTGTTCACTTGTGATGAAAATAATCAGGTGATCTCTATGGTGCAGAATGGCAATAAATAAGGGACTAAGATACTGGTTTGTTTTTTGCTTGCAGTTACTCAATTTGCAGACAGCCTATGAGGAAGAGTGGATAACTCGAAACGCGTCAGGCTCTGCTGGCGCTGATTGCATCTGTAAACCCCCCCTTACTGGAGAAGGCAAGCAGGGAGTGCACTCTGCTTTTTGGGCACCTTGTGGAACTTCATATTTACGGCCGACCCGGCCGGGGAGAGCACAGCCGTACATTGGAATGGTTCCGCTGCTGGTACAACTATCGGCAGGGCGGATCTGGTTTGCCGATAATTTGAATGGGGAGGTTATCATGCAAGTGCTTTCGTGACTATGAACTATTTGATTGAGACAACTGCAAGCAGCCCACTGGGGTATTATTGAAAGACTACCAGTCCCAGCACACACTATGTTGATATTGTTCACTTGTGATGAAAATAATCAGGTGATCTCTATGGTGCAGAATGGCAATAAATAAGGGACTAAGATACTGGTTTGTTTTTTGCTTGCAGTTACTCAATTTGCAGACAGCCTATGAGGAAGAGTGGATAACTCGAAATGCGTCAGGCTCTGCTGGCGCTGATTGCATCTGTAAACCCCCCCTTACTGGAGAAGGCAAGCAGGGAGTGCACTCTGCTTTTTGGGCACCTTGTGGAACTTCATATTTACGGCCGACCCGGCCGGGGAGAGCACCGCCGTACATTGGAATGGTTCCGCTGCTGGTACAACTATCGGCAGGGCGGATCATGTTTGCCGATAATTTGAACGGGGAGGTTATCATGCAAGTGCTTTCGTGACTATGAACTATTTGATTGAGACAACTGCAAGCAGCCCACTGGGGTATTATTGAAAGACTACCAGTCCCAGCACACAGTATGTTGATATTGTTCACTTGTGATGAAAATAATCAGGTGATCTCTATGGTGCAGAATGGCAATAAATAAGGGACTAAGATACTGGTTTGTTTTTTGCTTGCAGTTACTCAATTTGCAGACAGCCTATGAGGAAGAGTGGATAACTCGAAACGCGTCAGGCTCTGCTGGCGCTGATTGCATCTGTAAACCCCCCCTTACTGGAGAAGGCAAGCAGGGAGTGCACTCTGCATTTTGGGCACCTTGTGGAACTTCATATTTACGGCCGACCCGGCCGGGGAGAGCACCGCCGTATATTGGAATGGTTCCGCTGCTGGTACAACTATCGGCAGGGCGGATCTGGTTTGCCGATAATTTGAACGGGGAGGTTATCATGCAAGTGCTTTCGTGACTATGAACTATTTGATTGAGACAACTGCAAGCAGCCCACTGGGGTATTATTGAAAGACTACCAGTCCCAGCACACACTATGTTGATATTGTTCACTTGTGATGAAAATAATCAGGTGATCTCTATGGTGCAGAATGGCAATAAATAAGGGACTAAGATACTGGTTTGTTTTTTGCCTGCAGTTACTCAATTTGCAGACAGCCTATGAGGAAGAGTGGATAACTCGAAATGCGTCAGGCTCTGCTGGCGCTGATTGCATCTGTAAACCCCCCCTTACTGGAGAAGGCAAGCAGGGAGTGCACTCTGCTTTTTGGGCACCTTGTGGAACTTCATATTTACGGCCGACCCGGCCGGGGAGAGCACCGCCGTACATTGGAATGGTTCCGCTGCTGGTACAACTATCGGCAGGACGGATCTGGTTTGCCGATAATTTGAACGGGGAGGTTATCATGCAAGTGCTTTCGTGACTATGAACTATTTGATTGAGACAACTGCAAGCAGCCCACTGGGGTATTATTGAAAGACTACCAGTCCCAGCACACACTATGTTGATATTGTTCACTTGTGATGAAAATAATCAGGTGATCTCTATGGTGCAGAATGGCAATAAATAAGGGACTAAGATACTGGTTTATTTTTTGCTTGCAGTTACTCAATTTGCAGACAGCCTATGAGGAAGAGTGGATAACTCGAAACGCGTCAGGCTCTGCTGGCGCTGATTGCATCTGTAAACCCCCCCTTACTGGAGAAGGCAAGCAGGGAGTGCACTCTGCTTTTTGGGCACCTTGTGGAACTTCATATTTACAGCCGACCCGGCCGGGGAGAGCACCGCCGTACATTGGAATGGTTCCGCTGCTGATACAACTATCGGCAGGGCGGATCTGGTTTGCCGAAAATTTGAACGGGGAGGTTATCATGCAAGTGCTTTCGTGACTATGAATTATTTGATTGAGACAACTGCAAGCAGCCCACTGGGGTATTATTGAAAGACTACCAGTCCCAGCACACACTATGTTGATATTGTTCACTTGTGATGAAAATAATCAGGTGATCTCTATGGTGCAGAATGGCAATAAATAAGGGACTAAGATACTGGTTTGTTTTTTGCTTGCAGTTACTCAATTTGCAGACAGCCTATGAGGAAGAGTGGATAACTCGAAACGCGTCAGGCTCTGCTGGCGCTGATTGCATCTGTAAACCCCCCCTTACTGGAGAAGGCAAGCAGGGAGTGCACTCTGCTTTTTGGGCACCTTGTGGAACTTCATATTTACGGCCGACCCAGCCGGGGAGAGCACCGCCGTACATTGGAATGGTTCCGCTGCTGGTACAACTATCGGCAGGGCGGATCTGGTTTGCCGATAATTTGAACGGGGAGGTTATCATGCAAGTGCTTTCGTGACTATGAACTTTTTGATTGAGACAACTGCAAGCAGCCCACTGGGGTATTATTGAAAGACTACCAGTCCCAGCACACACTATGTTGATATTGTTCACTTGTGATGAAAATAATCAGGTGATCTCTATGGTGCAGAATGGCAATAAATAAGGGACTAAGATACTGGTTTGTTTTTTGCTTGCAGTTACTCAATTTGCAGACAGCCTATGAGGAAGAGTGGATAACTCGAAACGCGTCAGGCTCTGCTGGCGCTGATTGCATCTGTAAACCCCCCCTTACTGGAGAAGGCAAGCAGGGAGTGCACTCTGCTTTTTGGGCACCTTGTGGAACTTCATATTTACGGCCGACCCGGCCGGGGAGAGCACCGCCGTACATTGGAATGGTTCCGCTGCTGGTACAACTATCGGCAGGGCGGATCTGGTTTGCCGATAATTTGAACGGGGAGGTTATCATGCAAGTGCTTTCGTGACTATGAACTATTTGATTGAGACAACTGCAAGCAGCCCACTGGGGTATTATTGAAAGACTACCAGTCCCAGCACACACTATGTTGATATTGTTCACTTGTGATGAAAATAATCAGGTGATCTCTATGGTGCAGAATGGCAATAAATAAGGGACTAAGATACTGGTTTATTTTTTGCTTGCAGTTACTCAATTTGCAGACAGCCTATGAGGAAGAGTGGATAACTCGAAACGCGTCAGGCTCTGCTGGCGCTGATTGCATCTGTAAACCCCCCCTTACTGGAGAAGGCAAGCAGGGAGTGCACTCTGCTTTTTGGGCACCTTGTGGAACTTCATATTTACGGCCGACCCGGCCGGGGAGAGCACCGCCGTACATTGGAATGGTTCCGCTGCTGGTACAACTATCGGCAGGGCGGATCTGGTTTGCCGATAATTTGAACGGGGAGGTTATCATGCAAGTGCTTTCGTGACTATGAACTATTTGATTGAGACAACTGCAAGCAGCCCACTGGGGTATTATTGAAAGACTACCAGTCCCAGCACCCACTATGTTGATATTGTTCACTTGTGATGAAAATAATCAGGTGATCTCTATGGTGCAGAATGGCAATAAATAAGGGACTAAGATACTGGTTTGTTTTTTGCTTGCAGTTACTCAATTTGCAGACAGCCTATGAGGAAGAGTGGATAACTCGAAATGCGTCAGGCTCTGCTGGCGCTGATTGCATCTGTAAACCCCCCCTTACTGGAGAAGGCAAGCAGGGAGTGCACTCTGCTTTTTGGGCACCTTGTGGAACTTCATATTTACGGCCGACCCGGCCGGGGAGAGCACCGCCGTACATTGGAATGGTTCCGCTGCTGGTACAACTATCGGCAGGGCGGATCATGTTTGCCGATAATTTGAACGGGGAGGTTATCATGCAAGTGCTTTCGTGACTATGAACTATTTGATTGAGACAACTGCAAGCAGCCCACTGGGGTATTATTGAAAGACTACCAGTCCCAGCACACAGTATGTTGATATTGTTCACTTGTGATGAAAATAATCAGGTGATCTCTATGGTGCAGAATGGCAATAAATAAGGGACTAAGATACTGGTTTGTTTTTTGCTTGCAGTTACTCAATTTGCAGACAGCCTATGAGGAAGAGTGGATAACTCGAAACGCGTCAGGCTCTGCTGGCGCTGATTGCATCTGTAAACCCCCCCTTACTGGAGAAGGCAAGCAGGGAGTGCACTCTGCTTTTTGGGCACCTTGTGGAACTTCATATTTACGGCCGACCCGGCCGGGGAGAGCACCGCCGTACATTGGAATGGTTCCGCTGCTGGTACAACTATCGGCAGGGCGGATCTGGTTTGCCGATAATTTGAACGGGGAGGTTATCATGCAAGTGCTTTCGTGACTATGAACTATTTGATTGAGACAACTGCAAGCAGCCCACTGGGGTATTATTGAAAGACTACCAGTCCCAGCACACACTATGTTGATATTGTTCACTTGTGATGAAAATAATCAGGTGATCTCTATGGTGCAGAATGGCAATAAATAAGGGACTAAGATACTGGTTTGTTTTTTACTTGCAGTTACTCAATTTGCAGACAGCCTATGAGGAAGAGTGGATAACTCGAAACGCGTCAGGCTCTGCTGGCGCTGATTGCATCTGTAAACCCCCCCTTACTGGAGAAGGCAAGCAGGGAGTGCACTCTGCTTTTTGGGCACCTTGTGGAACTTCATATTTACGGCCGACCCGGCCGGGGAGAGCACCGCCGTACATTGGAATGGTTCCGCTGCTGGTACAACTATCGGCAGGGCGGATCTGGTTTGCCGATAATTTGAACGGGGAGGTTATCATGCAAGTGCTTTCGTGACTATGAACTATTTGATTGAGACAACTGCAAGCAGCCCACTGGGGTATTATTGAAAGACTACCAGTCCCAGCACCCACTATGTTTTTTTTTTTTTTTTTTTTTTAAAACCTTTATTGGAGTAAGCACAAAAAATACAAGGATGGGCCTACAACCACACGGGCTGGCCGCTAAAGAGGAGTCGAAATACAAGATACCTGCCCGCATAGGCAACAATCGACCAACATTGCAATACTCCCCACGAAATACAGGACAAAACAGATTTTATTTTATATGAAAGAACAAGCACACAAAAAGGCGAAAATATAGTACTGTCAGTCAGCCCAAAGGACGTAAAGGGGGGGGTTATAGCAGCAGGAGAACATAAACGGAGCTCCAAGCTCCGAGGAGATCGGGGGGGGGGGGAGGGGCGAGGAGATCAGAGGGGAGGACCGGAAACACCAGTACAACCCCTATATAAAAGGTTCCAGGAACGCTCGCCTAGGGAGACAGGGTAATCTCAGCAGTGCCTACAAGGGGAGGAGTACAAATGTCGCCACGGTAGTCATTCCATTGACCCCAAACCTTCGTCCACGCCCCGGGTCTGCCCCTGGCCACATAGACAGTCTTCTCACGGAACATGGACCAGTCCATATTATCCTCCCATTTCGAGGCGTCAGGGGGCCTAGAGGCCCCCCAGAGTTGCGCGATATCCCGCTTCGCAACCATATAACCCAGGGTGGCCCATCTGGTCTGGGCCACCGAGTAGTCGGTGGGTTCCCAAACATTCAAAAGACAGCGACGAGGTTCCGGACGCAAGGACACACCTGTCACCACAGCCATCACTTCAAGCACAGTCGTCCAATAAGCAGCCACCATCGGGCACTCCCAAAGAATATGCAAAAAAGTCGCACTCAAACCACAGCCACGCTTGCATAACCCGTCGGAGGAAAAGCCCATCACCACCAGTCGCGGTCCCGTAACGTACACCCGATGAAGGATCTTAAGTTGAACCAGACGGAGACGAGCCGGAATAGCCACCTCCTTCGGGGAGGAGAGGGCCGATTGCCAGTCCTCATCATCAAGTTCCAACCCATCGCCCACCCACGCTTCCCGAAGTCGGACTAGTAGGTCGGCCCGATTATTAATCAACTTTTTATAGATCAGGGAGATAGTACTATCAGGAAGATGCCCGTCAAGGATACGATCTTCAAGGGGGGAAGAATCAGGCGGAATCTCACCTGGAGCAAATACCGAAGCAAGGGCGTGTCTGACCTGTAGATAACGAAAGAACTCCCGACCATTCAGGCCATAGTCAGCCTGGAGGGCCTGAAACGACCGCACAGAACCCTTAGAGTACACATCCCCCACCTTACAAATCCCAATCATGTCCCAACGGTCGAAACCCTTGGTAGACCAGAGACCGCCCAGACGTTCCGAAGCATAAAGCGGTGTCGCCAACGTCAAGCGATCTTCCCATCCCAAGCTCACATTCGCAGCGCGCCACACAGTCAAAGCAGTCAATGTAGGTCCCACAAGATGGCGCCCGGCGGAGCGAGAGTAAAGCACTCTGTTAAAATCACCTCCCGGAAGCTGAAGTTTATCCATCTCGAACGCCGGATTACGACCCGGCGAAAACATAACGTGATTGATGGCAGACAGGTGGGAGGCCCAATAATATCTCTTAATGTCGGGGAGCGCCATGCCCCCGTCATACCACGGGATGGAAAGTTTCGCGAGAGCAATGCGCGGACGCCCATCCCAAATAAGCTGTCTCTGAAGACTCTCAATCTCCCGAAAATAGGTCTTAGGGATAGGATCATAAAAGTTCTGGAGAGCGTAGAGAAATCGCGGCAATGACATCATTTTAAACAGGGCCGCCCGACCCAGAGGAGATAAGGGAAGTTTACGCCAGCGGGCAACGTCCAAACGTAATCTAAGTAACGGGGGAAGGAGATTACGATCAAAGCGAAGGGACGAGTCCAAAGTAACAAAGATCCCCAAGTATTTAAAGCCATCCTGGGCCACCTGAATGGGAAGCCTACTCGGCAACGGAGGCAAGACACCAGATAAAACGTATACACAGGACTTGGCCCAGTTAATTACAAGGCCCGAGTTAGCACCAAAGGACGCGAGAACGTCAAATAAAACGGATAAAGACTTACGAGGGGAGGTAAGATACAAGAGGATATCGTCCGCATAAAGCGAGACACGGTCTTCAAAGTCCGGGGCCCAACGAATCCCTTTAAGGGACGGTTCCCACCGAAGCCAGGCTGCCAATGGTTCAAGAGCGAGTGCAAACAGCAGCGGAGACAAGGGGCAACCCTGGCGGGTGCCCCTACCCAAGGAGAAGGGAGCCGACACCCTACCATTCACCACAACTTGCGCCAGAGGTTCCGCGTACAACAATTTAATCCAGCTAATAAACTCGCACCCGAATCCGAATTTCTCAAGAGTCGCCCATAAATAGGGCCACTCCACAGTATCGAAGGCCATAGAGGCATCCAAAGACGCCAAAATGGCCGGTTCCGTCAACAGCCCCGCCCTCGATATCACGCCGTGAAGGCGACGTAAATTCAAAGCAGTGTTGCGATGCGGGATAAAACCAGATTGATCTGGATGGACCAGGTCACCAAGAACCGACAGAAGACGGGACGCCAAAAGTTTCGCCAAAACCTTGGGTTCAACATTTAACAGGGATATAGGCCTATATGAGGAACAAAGGTCCCGCGGTTTACCATCTTTGGGGATGACGACTATCGTCGCCAGACGCTGATCGTAGGGAAGGATGTTGCGCTCTCGGGACTCTAAAAACATATCGCGGAGATACGGCGCCATCTTATCGGGACGTAACTTATACAACTCAATAGGCAACCCGTTCGGGCCCAATGCTTTGCCCGAGCGGAGCGAACGGATAGCAGTAGCTATCTCATCAGCCGTAAAAGGGGAGTCCAAAGCAATACGGTCCAAGTCGGAGACACAGGGCAGAGTTATATCACGCAACAGAAGGCGAGAATCAGCCACATCCCTCACAGACACGGGAGCATACACAACACGGAAGTATTCGGCAAAACGGTCAACAATAGCAATCGGGTCAGTCACATTCTCACCACTCGCAGACTGAATCACGGGCACCACACGATTAACTCTTTCTTTCTTGTCCAACCACGCTAGGAGTTTACCCGCTTTATCACCCACATCATATAACCTGCCCTGTTGCTCTCGAAACATCACCTTTGCAGCGTCCGTGACCAGGGATTTATAGGCAAATTGCTTCAAACCCAGGGCGTGAAGTTTCTCAGGTGTGACACCCGAGTCCAGTCCGTCCTCCAAAGCCGAAATCTCCCCCTCAAGGTCTACCACCTCCCTTTTCCCGGCTTTCTTAGCTGCAACAATCAAGGAAAGGGCCTGTCCACGAATCACCGTTTTAAAGGCTTCCCACAGGGACACAGCCGAAGAGACCGACCCCTCGTTGTCCAGGAAATACGCATCCATGGACTTGAGCAAGAGGCTACGGGTGTCAGGGGAGGAAAGGTACCATGGGTTAATGGGAGCAACTCTGCCCGCCGTCTCCACCCCAACCTCAAAACGAAGCCAGAGCGGCGAGTGGTCAGAGATACCCCTTGGCAAATGCAAAATCTCACTGACCGCCGACGACTGGGCCGCGGGCATCAGGAAATAATCCAGCCGAGACAAACTGCCATGTGCCCCAGAGTGGAATGTGTATTGAAGCTGAGTGGGATGCAACAGGCGCCAGCAGTCCACAAGGCCAAAGGTATCTAGAAACCCACCCAGCCACTGCTGAGCAGCCGGAGTATCCCTAGGGGGATGGCGATCGTGAAGGCCGGAAAGCACCGAATTAAAATCACCGCCAGGAAGAGAGTACTATTAGGGAGATCTAACAAGACGCGGCCCAAATCAGTGAAAGTGGAAGTCTGCAAACCCGGGGGGACATAAACATTGAAGAGAGATAGGGTGCGGCCCTCATATCTACCCACCAAGACCGCATATCTCCCTCGGTCATCTTGAATCACCTCATCAATTGCCAGGGGGAGGGAGGTTCGAACAAGGATACCCACACCCCTGGAACCAGAGGTAAACCCCGAGTGCGCCACAAGGCGGTAGCCCCACCTATTCATTGCATAACAAACATTTCCAATCAAATGAGTTTCTTGCAGGAAAACAATGTCCGGTGATAAACGTCGTATACATTTCAAAACCACACTGCGCTTAATACGATCTCCCAGACCGTTAACGTTCCAGGAAACGAATTTTAACCCTCTACCCCCCATCCCATCCACCCGATCCAAGACCCCACGTCCATGAGCACGACATCAGAAACAGCAGCAAACACAGGAGCAATCCGCCTTGAAAACAACACACAGAAAAGACAGAACTTCCCAACCCCCCTCCCCCAAACTGAAAAGGACCACCCCCCACCCTGCACCCCTGCAAAAAGCTAAAGAGCCACCCCAACCTGCAGTGTGCCTGTCGCCCTAGGACCCCTATTCTACACAAAGACCCCGGAGGAGGAAAGGCCCCCGTTCCACCCGCCCCCCGAGCACACCAAGAACTAAAGGGAACAAACTAAAGACAAAATAATTATGTTGTAGAGGAACGCCGGCCAACACTCCTGAAAACGTATTCAAAGTAAGACATGAGAGCCGAACAGTCAGATCTCCGCACCACCTTCGGCACCACCAGGGTGAGCGGCGGGCTCAGTGTCAGGAGGACGGTCAGGCAAGGAGTCCAGCCAGTCATTAACAACATCTGGTCTATCAAAGAAAAGGGTACGCTCGTTATACTCGACCCGAAGCCTGGTGGGAAAAAGCATAGCATAGCGTAGGCCCCGGTCCCGAAGACGTTTCTTTGCACCACGAAATTCCATCCGTTGTCTCTGAACTTGTTGGGAAAAGTCCGGGTAAAAGTTCACCGTGGCATTTTCAAAGGCCACCGGGCCCTTCACCCGCGAAGCCTGCAGGATAGCGTCCCGGTCTCTATAGTGGAAAAGCTTCGCCACAATAGGTCTCGGCGGGGCTCCCGGCTTACCTTTGCCCCCCGGAACACGATGTGCACGTTCCACTGTGAAAAACTTAGTAAGACCAGAAGGGGCAAGATGGTTCAAGACCAGATCTTCAACCAGGAGATCCACCGAGTGGGGTTCTGGGTTCTCCGGTACACCAACCAGACGAACATTGCAGCAACGTGCCCTGTTTTCAAAATCCTCCAGGCGTCGGGTCATGAAGTCGTTCACCCGACGGAGATTACCAACCTCCGTCTGGAGCTCCGACACGTCCTTCGTGAGGCTGGACGATTTAATATCCAATGATTGTACCCTTTCATTCGTCTTGCCGAGATCAGCACGAATCAGATTCACTTCAATAGCCACAGTGTCAAGTTTATGGGCCAGGGCCTCGTACTGTAGGCCGATGGATTCCCTCACGCCCGAAATGGCGCCCATAATGTCCTGCAGGGAGGGCTCCGCCGACTCCTCCAAAACTTGATCGGACGCTGCAACAGGAGCAGGCAGGGCAGTTCCGGGGGACCCCTTAGAATGGGTATAGCGGTCCATAACATTTGATTGAACCGGAGCTCCGCGCAAAGGTGTTTTCGTCTTGCGCGTCTCCCTGTCCCCTCTGCCCGCCATTTTGAAGATGCGTCACAAGGCGAGCCACCAGGGTCAACGGGCCCGACACCCAAATCGCAGGATCAAAAGTTCCAAAAAGGGCACCACACGGGTAGAGGTCGCCAAATCAGCAAATAGTCCACAGGAAGGCCCAACAGCCGAGCTGCCTCCAAGTATCAGTCTCTGTACGACACGCACACTGTCGGCCCAAGTCGAAACAGAATCGAAACCGAAACTTAGGAGGGGGACCCACAGGGCTAGTTCTCCTGCCGCTGTTGTTCAATTCCAGGACGGCCACAGAACCGCACCCCGTCCCGGGCGCACCTCAAGGGCGGAGCCCAAAAGCTCAGATCACCGTATCTCAGGAATCCAATGTCCAAATCGATTTCTGAAAAGTGCCAGGGTCATCAGCCAAACGTCCTCCACATGAATTCTTGCAGGAAATCAGGATTCAGTCAGGATAAAATGCCGGGAGCGGCGAGGATCCGGAGAGCGCTGTGCTCAAGCGGCCATCTCGGATGCCCGCCAAGCTCCTCCAGCACCCACTATGTTGATATTGTTCACTTGTGATGACAATAATCAGGTGATCTCTATGGTGCAGAATGGCAATAAATAAGGGACTAAGATACTGGTTTGTTTTTTGCTTGCAGTTACTCAATTTGCAGACAGCCTATGAGGAAGAGTGGATAACTCGAAACGCGTTAGGCTCTGCTGGCGCTGATTTCATCTGTAAACCCCCCCTTACTGGAGAAGGCAAGCAGGGAGTGCACTCTGCTTTTTGGGCACCTTGTGGAACTTCATATTTACGGCCGACCCGGCCGGGGAGAGCACCGCCGTACATTGGAATGGTTCCGCTGCTGGTACAACTATCGGCAGGGCGGATCTGGTTTGCCGATAATTTGAACGGGGAGGTTATCATGCAAGTGCTTTCGTGACTATGAACTATTTGATTGAGACAACTGCAAGCAGCCCACTGGGGTATTATTGAAAGACTACCAGTCCCAGCACACACTATGTTGATATTGTTCACTTGTGATGAAAATAATCAGGTGATCTCTATGGTGCAGAATAGCAATAAATAAGGGACTAAGATACTGGTTTGTTTTTTGCTTGCAGTTACTCAATTTGCAGACAGCATATGAGGAAGAGTGGATAACTCGAAACGCGTCAGGCTCTGCTGGCACTGATTGCATCTGTAAACCCCCCCTTACTGGAGAAGGCAAGCAGGGAGTGCACTCTGCTTTTTGGGCACCTTGTGGAACTTCATATTTACGGCCGACCCGGCCGGGGAGAGCACCGCCGTACATTGGAATGGTTCCGCTGCTGGTACAACTATCAGCAGGGCGGATCTGGTTTGCCGATAATTTGAACGGGGAGGTTATCATGCAAGTGCTTTCGTGACTATGAACTATTTGATTGAGACAACTGCAAGCAGCCCACTGGGGTATTATTGAAAGACTACCAGTCCCAGCACACACTATGTTGATATTGTTAACTTGAGATGAAAATAATCAGGTGAACTCTATGGTGCAGAATGGCAATAAATAAGGGACTAAGATACTGGTTTGTTTTTTGCTTGCAGTTACTCAATTTGCAGACAGCCTATGAGGAAGAGTGGATAAGTGGAGAAGTGTGGCTCACTGGTTAGAGGAGGCAGACCTGGAAGCAGAGGTCAGCCCGGGACCAGGGTTCAATTCCCGGCTCGGCGGGGTCTTGAGTCCTAAAATGTCCATGGACTCGACAATTCTCGCTCCAGTGCCTACTCGATTCATGGCTTCACACTCTGCGACTCTGGGCAATAGCTTGCTTAATCTCCACAACGGCCCCTCGCGGCGGGATGCCTGGCTTTCACCCTGCGGATACCCTGCCGGGGTTATCTCACAGGGGAATACCAGGACGGGTTCCCTAAGCAAGCGCTTAGAAACCGCTTGGTGATTTGCGCTATATAAATTCCTGTACAACTCGAAACGCGTCAGGCTCTGCTGGCGCTGATTGCATCTGTAAACCCCCCCTTACTGGAGAAGGCAAGCAGGGAGTGCACTCTGCTTTTTGGGCACCTTGTGGAACTTCATATTTACGGCCGACCCAGCCGGGGAGAGCACCGCCGTACATTGGAATGGTTCCGCTGCTGGTACAACTATCGGCAGGGTGGATCTGGTTTGCCGATAATTTGAACGGGGAGGTTATCATGCAAGTGCTTTCGTGACTATGAACTATTTGATTGAGACAACTGCAAGCAGCCCACTGGGGTATTATTGAAAAACTACCAGTCCCAGCACACACTATGTTGATATTGTTCACTTGTGATGAAAATAATCAGGTGATCTCTATGGTGCAGAATGGCAATAAATAAGGGACTAAGATACTGGTTTGTTTTTTGCTTGTAGTTACTCAATTTGCAGACAGCCTATGAGGAAGAGTGGATAACTCGAAACGCGTCAGGCTCTGCTGGCGCTGATTGCATCTGTAAACCCCCCCTTACTGGAGAAGGCAAGCAGGGAGTGCACTCTGCTTTTTGGGCACCTTGTGGAACTTCATATTTACGGCCGACCCGGCCGGGGAGAGCACCGCCGTACATTGGAATGGTTCCGCTGCTGGTACAACTATCGGCAGGGCGGATCTGGTTTGCCGACAATTTGAACGGGGAGGTTATCATGCAAGTGCTTTCGTGACTATGAACTATTTGATTGAGACAACTGCAAGCAGCCCACTGGGGTATTATTGAAAGACTACCAGTCCCAGCACACACTATGTTGATATTGTTCACTTGTGATGAAAATAATCAGGTGATCTCTATGGTGCAGAATGGCAATAAATAAGGGACTAAGATACTGGTTTGTTTTTTGCTTGCAGTTACTCAATTTGCAGACAGCCTATGAGGAAGAGTGGATAACTCGAAACGCGTCAGGCTCTGCTGGCGCTGATTGCATCTGTAAACCCCCCCTTACTGGAGAAGGCAAGCAGGGAGTGCACTCTGCTTTTTGGGCACCTTGTGGAACTTCATATTTACGGCCGACCCGGCCGGGGAGAGCACCGCCGTACATTGGAATGGTTCCGCTGCTGGTACAACTATCGGCAGGGCGGATCTGGTTTGCCGATAATTTGAACGGGGAGGTTATCATGCAAGTGCTTTCGTGACTATGAACTATTTGATTGAGACAACTGCAAGCAGCCCACTGGGGTATTATTGAAAGACTACCAGTCCCAGCACACACTATGTTGATATTGTTCACTTGTGATGAAAATAATCAGGTGATCTCTATGGTGCAGAATGGCAATAAATAAGGGACTAAGATACTGGTTTGTTTTTTGCTTGCAGTTACTCAATTTGCAGACAGCCTATGAGGAAGAGTGGATAACTCGAAACGCGTCAGGCTCTGCTGGCGCTGATTGCATCTGTAAACCCCCCCTTACTGGAGAAGGCAAGCAGGGAGTGCACTCTGCTTTTTGGGCACCTTGTGGAACTTCATATTTACGGCCGACCTGGCCGGGGAGAGCACCGCCGTACATTGGAATGGTTCCGCTGCTGGTACAACTATCGGCAGGGCGGATCTGGTTTGCCGATAATTTGAACGGGGAGGTTATCATGCAAGTGCTTTCGTGACTATGAACTATTTGATTGAGACAACTGCAAGCAGCCCACTGGGGTATTATTGAAAGACTACCAGTCCCAGCACACACTATGTTGATATTGTTCACTTGTGATGAAAATAATCAGGTGATCTCTATGGTGCAGAATGGCAATAAATAAGGGACTAAGATACTGGTTTGTTTTTTGCTTGCAGTTACTCAATTTGCAGACAGCCTATGAGGAAGAGTGGATAACTCGAAACGCGTCAGGCTCTGCTGGCGCTGATTGCATCTGTAAACCCCCCCTTACTGGAGAAGGCAAGCAGGGAGTGCACTCTGCTTTTTGGGCACCTTGTGGAACTTCATATTTACGGCCGACCCGGCCGGGGAGAGCACCGCCGTACATTGGAATGGTTCTGCTGCTGGTACAACTATCGGCAGGGCGGATCTGGTTTGCCGATAATTTGAACGGGGAGGTTATCATGCAAGTGCTTTCGTGACTATGAACTATTTGATTGAGACAACTGCAAGCAGCCCACTGGGGTATTATTGAAAGACTACCAGTCCCAGCACCCACTATGTTGATATTGTTCACTTGTGATGAAAATAATCAGGTGATCTCTATGGTGCAGAATGGCAATAAATAAGGGACTAAGATACTGGTTTGTTTTTTGCTTGCAGTTACTCAATTTGCAGACAGCCTATGAGGAAGAGTGGATAACTCGAAACGCGTTAGGCTCTGCTGGCGCTGATTGCATCTGTAAACCCCCCCTTACTGGAGAAGGCAAGCAGGGAGTGCACTCTGCTTTTTGGGCACCTTGTGGAACTTCATATTTACGGCCGACCCGGCCGGGGAGAGCACCGCCGTACATTGGAATGGTTCCGCTGCTGGTACAACTATCGGCAGGGCGGATCTGGTTTGCCGATAATTTGAACGGGGAGGTTATCATGCAAGTGCTTTCGTGACTATGAACTATTTGATTGAGACAACTGCAAGCAGCCCACTGGGGTATTATTGAAAGACTACCAGTCCCAGCACACACTATGTTGATATTGTTCACTTGTGATGAAAATAATCAGGTGATCTCTATGGTGCAGAATGGCAATAAATAAGGGACTAAGATACTGGTTTGTTTTTTGCTTGCAGTTACTCAATTTGCAGACAGCATATGAGGAAGAGTGGATAACTTGAAACGCGTCAGGCTCTGCTGGCGCTGATTGCATCTGTAAACCCCCCCTTACTGGAGAAGGCAAGCAGGGAGTGCACTCTGCTTTTTGGGCACCTTGTGGAACTTCATATTTACGGCCGACCCGGCAGGGGAGAGCACCGCCGTACATTGGAATGGTTCCGCTGCTGGTACAACTATCAGCAGGGCGGATCTGGTTTGCCGATAATTTGAACGGGGAGGTTATCATGCAAGTGCTTTCGTGACTATGAACTATTTGATTGAGACAACTGCAAGCAGCCCACTGGGGTATTATTGAAAGACTACCAGTCCCAGCACACACTATGTTGATATTGTTCACTTGAGATGAAAATAATCAGGTGATCTCTATGGTGCAGAATGGCAATAAATAAGGGACTAAGATACTGGTTTGTTTTTTGCTTGCAGTTACTCAATTTGCAGACAGCCTATGAGGAAGAGTGGATAAGTGGAGAAGTGTGGCTCACTGGTTAGAGGAGGCAGACCTGGAAGCAGAGGTCAGCCCGGGACCAGGGTTCAATTCCCGGCTCGGCGGGGTCTTGAGTCCTAAAATGTCCATGGACTCGACAATTCTCGCTCCAGTTCCTACTCGATTCATGGGATCACACTCTGCGACTCTGGGCAATAGCTTGCTTAATCTCCACAACGGCCCCTCACGGCGGGATGCCTGGCTTTCACCTTGCGGATACCCTGCCGGGGTTATCTCACAGGGGAATACCAGGACGGGTTCCCTAAGCAAGCGCTTAGAAACCGCTTGGTGATTTGCGCTATATAAATTCCTGTACAACTCGAAATGCGTCAGGCTCTGCTGGCGCTGATTGCATCTGTAAACCCCCCCTTACTGGAGAAGGCAAGCAGGGAGTGCACTCTGCTTTTTGGGCACCTTGTGGAACTTCACATATATATATATATATATATATATATATATATATATATATATATATATATATCCTTTCCAACACAGCCCACTTTCTGGCCACTGGGCGCTCTATGGCGGTGTGTCCGAGGTATGGCAGAGCCTCGTCATAAATCAATTCTGTCTCCTCTCCCCGTAGGGCATTCCTCGCACACTCCCGGAGTCAAAGTAGCGAAATCCACACAATTCATGTAGTTCAAGACGTTTTAATGATAACAGCCAAGCCAGCAGCACAACTCTACGCGTTTCGGTCTCTGCGGAGACCTTGCTCACGAGACTGCTTACGACCACATTGTTTTCTTTTAGTGTGTTATTTAAATAAAATTGGATACACTGATGACATCACTTCCTCTTGGGGACAGCTAAGCATTTTGGGACATGTAGTACAAACACTTAAATCCAATTATAATCAATTTGTGAAATACGACATTTCTTGACATGTTAGTTTCTAATTACTTCAGATACAGTGCTTTCTTTTCGCATGATGTTTTCTTAATGCCCTGACTGGTATTTAAATTCGGTTTACTCAGTATTTAGAGTTACCCCAGTATTGGAACTTTCATAGATTCCCATGCTTTTGTGTCATTCCCCGTCGTCGGAATGGGAGTCTCGGTAACAAAAATAACATAGCAGTAGGTACAAAAAAGAACGAAAAAGGCCTAGGCCTCATTCCCTTTTGTAGTATATCACCCTCTTTTTGTAAAAGAGACCAAACTTTGGCATCAGCCAATCAGAAGAGCCTCACCCCTTAGAACCCTCCTAAGGAACCTCAGAGCCTCAGATTTTCTACAGCACGTTGTGCTTAGGGAGTCTCCTATGAGCTCTGCTCATTCTACTCTTCAGGAGTTTTTCTCTTCAAGATTTTACTTGAGGTTTTTCTTCAGATTGTCTGCTGATCCTTCCAGGATGTCTGACAAGGAGAAGAAGAAGGCCCTTTTCAAGCCATGTTCCACCTGTGGCAAGAAAAGACTTTTCATTGAGGATAAGCATAAGGATTGCATCTACTGCCTCTATCCTGATCACAAAGCTGTGGACTGCAAGATCTGCCGCACTTTTTCAACCAAGACCCTCCGGGACCGTGAGGAAAGGCTTCTGACTTGGCTCCAGAAGTTGAAGTCCAGGAAGGATACTGTCTCCTGTGACAGTGAGGACTCTGCTTCTGCGTCTTCAACAAGAAGGTCAGTGAAAAGGGGTAGGGGTTCTCCTTCTCCTTCTGTGGAGCATCCTTCTAAGGTCTCAAAAAAGACCCCCAGAGAGTCTGAGAGCCAGGGTCCAGGAGAATCTCCTCACCATGGTGAAAAGGAAAGGGTAGGACCATCTATACCGTCTAAGGGTGTTAAGACTGATCCAGCCTTCAAGAAACCCTCTTCCCAATCTTCTGACAGAAGTTCCAAGTCGTCGACGAAGAAGGCGTCGTCGACGGAGGCTCCGTCAACGAAGAAATCAAAGCCAAAACTGAATCTGGTTCCGTCGACGGGCTCGTCGACGGGACAATCGACGACGGCGGGATCGCCGACGAGGATGGATTCGTCGACGAGGGACTCACCGACGACGACATCGTCGACGGGGGTGTCGACGACGATAACGTTGATGAGGATGTCAACGACGACAGTGTCGACGATGAGGAGTTCGTCAACGGTGGCGACGACGACAGTGTCGTTGACGAGGGCCTCGACAACAGCAACATTGACGACGACGACAACGGCTGGGATGTTGACAGTCTCATCGTCGACGACGCCCATCTCGTCGTCGAGTGTTCTTGGGTCGACGAAGAATATTCCGTCGACGAAGCCGACGACGGCTGCATTCTCAATTCCATCGTCGACGATTTTGGCTTCGGAAAAGAGAATTACTATTTCCATGACCAGAATTACGCCGGACATGACGTCTCCCAGGAGGGTAACCCCCTTGCCTCCAGCTCTGCTGTTTGATGAGGATGAGTCCGAAGGGGATGATCTGGACTCGTATGGCTATGCTAACATCCCCTCTCAACTTCTGGTCAAATGCCAGGAGACGGACTCGGAAGGAGGAACAACCACAGCAATATTCTGGTCAAGAGATGGTTTCGGTACCATCTTCTTTCCTGCAGGACCTGCACAAAATGCTGCAAGATTACAAGTCTAAGGGTGCAGGGCCCGCTCCGGATCCAGTTGCGCATGACTAGCCTGTCCCGGCGCCAGCCTCGGCGGCTGTTCCTGAATTATCAACTCAGGTGTCTCTCCACAGGCATCAACTCCACGGGAGCCTTCCAGACCAGAAGAAACTCATGATTTTTCCTCGGATGAGGATCATGATCCGGAGAATGGAGCTGATCAGGCCTCTGAGTGGGATGAATACGTCATTCCGGACCCTCCATCTCCGTGTCCGGATCCGGTGGATTCTCCGCCCGCATATATAGGAGGTTTTCATCAGCTGATGGAAAGAGCGACTGGCAGGTTCAAGCTAACAATGCCTGCGGTGGCCTCCGAGTGTTTCTTGTACGATTTCAAGGAACCTTACAGGAAGACGACAATGTCCATACCAATAGTACAGCATGTCTGGGATGAAGGCCTTAAGGCTATGAAAAATCCAGCGACGGTGGTCCCTGTGATACCACGTCTAGATAAAAAGTACAAAGCACCTGATGATGGTCCAGCTGCCTTGACAGGCCACCCAAGACCGGACTCAGTGATTTCCCAAGCGGCGCAGAGATAATCCCGCAACCCCTCTGCTCCTTTAACAACTCCTCCGGACAAGGAGGGAAGGAGATTGGACAATGCCGGGAAAAGATTCTCGTCCATGGCGAGTATTCTGGTGCGGGCAGCTAATGCCCTAGCTATATTGGGCAGATACGACCGCCAACATTGGTGTGATGTCGCACCGTTCCTGGAGCAGCTTCCGCCAGAATCAAAAGCGGAAGCAAGAATGGTCTTGCAAGAGGGGGAGGCGACATCAATTGAGGTCATTGACTGCGCCATGGACATTGCCACGACGGCGTTTCGTTCTTTGGCAGGAGCGGCGGTCCTTCGTCGCCAGGGGTGGCTGAAAGCGACCTGGTTTCATCCCGAGATCCAGAATAAGATCCTGGATCTTCCATTTGATGGAGAGGCACTGTTCGGAAAATTGATAGACGACACTCTCCAAGACATCAAAAGGGATACTGAGACCGCAAGATCCTTGGGTACGCTCCAGTACCGCAAACCTTCTTTTAAAGGGTCCAGGGGCAAGAGTACAAACTACAGAGGATCTTACCAACAGCAAAGATACTCGTCCTACGGATCAAGTTCTCAGCAGTACCACCAGCCTTACCAACAAAGGCAGGGCCAATCCTCCAATTATTCCAGGCCTAACAACAGAGGAAAGCAGGCTCGCCAGGGACGTGATGTGTCCAAGCGCCTATAGCGGCCTCCTGGCTCTTCCTACTGGACCCTCCTCCAAGAAGTCATCAGTTGGAGGCAGGGTATCCAAATACCTTCAGAATTGGTCCAAAATAACATCGGACCGTTGGGTGCTCAACATCATTCGAAAGGGCCATACTTTAGAATTCACTCAAATCTCACCACCAAAGCCCCCTGCAGCCATTCCATCAAAACACCTACGTCTTCTGCAGCTCGAAGTTCATCAGATACTCCTCAAGGGGGCCATAAAGCCGGTTCCCTCCGACCAAAAAGGACAGGGATTCTACTCCAGGTTCTTCCTGGTAAGGAAGACGTTAGAGAAATGGCGCCCCATTTTAGATCTCAGGGAGCTCAACACCTATCTCATCTCCCTGTCTTTCCAGATGGTTTCTCTTCATGACATCCTGAGGCTGATCAATCCGGGGGATTTCATGGCCACACTCGATCTCGAGGATGCATACTTTCATGTACCAATTCACCCAGCACACATAAGGTTTCTACGCTTTACAGTAGCCAAGAGCCACTTTCAATTCAGGGTTTTACCCTTCGGACTTCACTCAGCCCCAAGGATTTTTACGAAGGTGCTGGCGCCGGTAGCGGCATTCCTGCGAAGAAATCAGTTTCAAGTCTTCCCTTAACTGGACGACTGGCTGCTGAAGTCTCCATCCAGGGAAGCAGCGCGGGACGCTGTTCAGGCTTGTACAAACCTGTTTCAGAATCTGGGACTCACGTTAAACAAGGACAAATCATCTCTGGTCCCATCCAGGAAGGCACGTTTCCTGGGGGCCATCCTGGACTCAGAACTCTCAAAAGCTTTTCCAACCATCGAAAGGCAGAAAAAGCTGCAAACCATGGCTCTGGACTTACGAAAAAGAAGGTGTCTTTCAGTACGCCGCAACAAGTCTTTGCTGGGGGTAATTTCGTCATGCATACCCCTGATTCCTCACTGCAGACTGCGAATGCGTCCCCTTCAGGAACAACTGGACATTCAATGGAAACATGTTCACGGATCATTCGACGACAGGGTGACCGTCACTCTGACAATGAAAAGAGCGGTCCTGTGGTGGACGGACCAGAGAAACGTGTCCCAAGGTCTATCCTTCGTAGGCGATCCGTTTCCTCAAGTAGTGACAACGAATGCGTCAATGGATGGTTGGGGAGCGGTGATGCAAGACCTGCATGTCAGTGGCCATTGGTCTCCTCACGATCGTCAGCTCCACATCAATCTACTGGAGCTCAGAGCGATAAAACTAGCTCTACAAGCCTTTCTCCCTCGCCTAGGAGGTTCACGAGTTCTCATCAGGACGGACAACACCACAGCCATGCATTACGTGAACAAAGAAGTAGGAACCAGGTCTCTCCCGTTGTCACAGGAAGCTCAGGAGATCTGGGAATGGGCTATCCTTCACGGGATGTCACTGCAGGCAGAACACTTGCCAGGAGTTCTAAACGAGAATGCCGACAGACTGAGCAGGTTATCTTCAGTCAGTCACGAGTGGGAACTAAACCAACAAGTTCTAGAAGAAGTATTCCGCCAGTGGGGCAAGCCGGCGATAGATCTTTTTGCCACACCGACCTACAAGAAATGCTGGTCTTATGCAAGCAGGATTCACCACCAAGGATCATTGGGGAATGCGCTTTTGATAGCCTGATCAAGGACATTTGTTT
The DNA here is from genome assembly GCF_964261635.1 of Lissotriton helveticus. Classification (NCBI taxonomy): domain Eukaryota; kingdom Metazoa; phylum Chordata; class Amphibia; order Caudata; family Salamandridae; genus Lissotriton; species Lissotriton helveticus. Next base: position 1,970,502,229 of record NC_136065.1, read on the forward strand.
ACGCCTTCCCCCCCATTCCACTGATCCCAAGGCTTATCAGGAAGATCAAGGTGGAACCATGCTGGATGATCCTGATAGTTCCTGCTTGGCCGAGACAGTTCTGGTACACGGAACTCCATCTGTTGTCGCTAGCTCCTCCTCTTCCCTTGGGGACTATTCCAGACCTTCTTACAATGTCCGACGGACAAATTTGGCATCCGGATCCACAATCATTACACCTGACAGCATGGCTCCTGAGCAGCGAGAATTTATGAATCTTCCCATCTCGAACGAAATTAAGGAAGTCCTCTCCCAAGCGAGGGCTCCTTCCACGAACAGAACATATCGCCTTAAATGGAAGAGATTTTGTAGTTGGTGCACAAGAGAGAAAATTTACCCCTTTTCTTTGAAACCTCATCAGCTTCTGCCTTATCTCTTATCCTTGGCTAAGTCTGGGCTGGCCCATTCATCTATAAAAGTACACTTGGCAGCAATTTCAAGATACAGACGGTCTGAGTCTGGACCTTCGTTGTGGTCATCCAGAATTGTTAAACAATTTTTAAAAGGCTTGTTTAGGGTCAATCCACCAGTGAGGCTTCCGCCTCCTACTTGGCACCTAAATCTCGTCCTCACTCAACTCATGAAATGCCCGTTTGAACCAATTCATCGATCAGACATGAAGTTCCTGTCATGGAAATTGGCTATCTTTCTTGCCCTCACATCGGCAAGGAGTATTGGGGAGTTGCAGGCTCTCACAATCCAGGAACCTTTTCTACAATTCAAAAGAAACACAGTCATCTTGAGAACTAACCCAAAGTTCATACCGAAAGTACCCTTGGACTTCCACTTGAACGAGCCGGTTATTCTTAAGTCTTTCTTTCCTCACCCGGCTACACCAGCGGAGAGATCGCTACATTCTCTGGATGTGCAGCGATGTTTGAAATTCTATTTGGATGGCACCAAGGGATTTCGAAAATCCTCCCAATTGTTTGTTGCTTTTGGTGGTCCGAGCAAGGGTCTCCCTCTGTCGAAGCAGGGGATTGCAAGATGGATTACCAGTGCCATCCTACAGTGCCATTCTGCAGCAGGTAAACCACTGACTGGCAGGGTTCGAGCACATTCCACAAGATCAGTGGCGTCTTCAACAGCCCTCTTCGCGGGTGTAGGAGAGTAGGGTCTGCTATCCTATGGTCACCCCAATTTTTGCTTTTTGCTTCACTGGTTTTCGACTTAATGTGGCTGTGGGCCTGCTAATCAGACCCCCAGCCTGCTGTTCTCTCTCTAAATTCACAGACATGTACTATAGGTACATAACCAATTTGGTACTGGACACCTTGTCAGCCCCTATCCAGTGCACATTTGGTGCCAAGGGCATAGGTGCATACAAGGCCTACCAGGGGCTGCAGCATATCTTTTGCCACCCCTGGCTGGTACTTAAATCGACACAACTGGCTGTTACCACAGCTGGGGCAAGGTGGTGTAATCACCCCTTGCTTAGATGTAGTATACCTATGTCTAAACCTATATCTGGACACATCTATACCTATCAGTCACTCCTATGGCAGGCCTTTACAGTCCTGGAGGCAGAGTGCATGGTTTTAAGTGAGATAGTGCTCTAGCATGAGCTGAGCCTGACTGCAGTGTTGGGACCAATTCCTTAATGCTGTTCCAGTGATACTGCCATACCATATACTCTTATGTGCATTATAATCCTTACGGTTATTTTAACTCTGGTTTGGCTTTATCAAAACATGTCTTGTTTGGTGTCATACACATTGGAGTACTATCCCCTTGCCAGTCCTGGTAATGGGGATAGCATCCCACCCTTCTAGAGGGTGCAGGTATGTTACTTTACTAAAACGCGGTTAATCCTAACCAGAGCCCCAGCATCACAAAATGGATGCTGCTGCCACAGACACATGTCTGGCTTCCTGCTGCTGACCGAAACTCGGCAGAGGATGCCTGGACAAAGGGTTTCCTGTCACAGGGAGGTGTCACACCACCCCAGACAGGAGATAGTGGATTGTAGCAGGGAGGGTTGAATGAAACTAGACACTGCCTGGGGCGCACAAGGTGTCCCTGGGCAGATTCCAGTCAAACCGGTTCTGGGCTATGTTCCCACTAAGCCGCGCGGCCGCGCGGCCGCGCGCTTCTGTAGCCCCGAGCGCGCAGTGCCATGTGTGGAGCGCGCACACACCGTACATCCCGCAAGAGTTTTCGTGCCGCCGCTTTTAAAAGGCGAGCGGCGCGAAAAACGAGCATTTCCTGATTGCGGTGGACGGAAGACTTTCCTGATTGCAGTGGACGGAAGATGGCGAAAGTGATCACCTTGAAGCGGCAGGTAAGTTTTACTATCTGGGCACTTGCTTTTGTTGCTCCCCCCAGCAGCGAGACCTGCCGCCGGCGCTTTTGGATTCAGCTGAAGCGCACGCACTGTATTATTTTGATTAATTGCAACTTTTGCGGACAGGGTGCCAGCCGTGCGGTTGAAGGCACTTCTTGAGAATTCTTACATGTGGCTCTGAGGAGGAGAGCCTTGATTTATTTATTTTTCCCAGTTATATAGCGCGAAATCGACCCGAAGGTATTGGAGCGCTAGCGCTGTACCCGAGCAGCACTAAAAACAAACAAAAAAACACTGCATAATGCATTTTCGGGTTTTTTATTGACGGCCTGCTTTCTGCATTACATTTGAGCGCAGGCAGGACCGGGTCTGGTAGGAGCATGAAAATAACAGTAGTAGTAGTAGTAGGAACTAGGAAGCCATCTCCATCTAAGAGGTGACGCCGCAGCCGAGCTCAGTTTACACTTGTAATTTCTTTCGCCGACGAGCCCCGTTTACGTTGTTCATTTCCTTGCTCTAACCAGCTGCTGCACAGTGTCATGCATTTGGTAGCCCACGTTGCAAAATACATATGTTGTCTATATAGCATTTTGCTAATTACATATAGTGGTCTTGTCATTTATGACAACATTTAATTTATATAAATCAAAGTCCAGCGGCCGTGAATGGTGACGAGTTAAATAGCGCCGAGCAGGCTGAGGGCTTTTAGCACTCATTACTGGCAGGCATGCAGGAGGACACGGGACAGCGGCGGGTGGGGCCGGGGGTTTTGGGGGGGAGGGAGGGGGGTACTTTTCCTTACCCCATCAGGCATGGCTTTTTCTCTTCCTGCTAAACTGCCACATATGGGATCTCGTTGCTTCCTGCTATCTCCGCTAGCGCCAAGAAGCCTTTTTTGGAATTCGAGCGCTTTAGAAGCACACCCAATATAATATATATAACCAAAGTGTGACAAATGACAAAGATTTCAATGAAAAGAAAGCAACGGCAACGAAGAGGGATACATGAGGGAGCGCTTCCGGAAGCCTTCCGTTTTCCGTCTCATCTGCTGGTACCGCTGCAAGGGCTCTTCATATCAAGGCATTAAACGTGATAACTATGATGCTGTTGAGGATCGCGCCCATGTGGAGATTCGTTTGCTCTTTCCTTCTTTTTCTGGGTTACGCTGTTGCCTCGGAGATTACGTTTGAGCTGCCTGACAACGCCAAGCAGTGTTTCTATTAAGATATCGCTCAGGACACCAAGTGCACTCTGGAGTTTCAGGTGATCACTGGAGGCCACTATGATGTAGACTGCCGTTTGGAGGACCCTGATGGCATAGTGCTCTACAAAGAGATGAAGAAGCAGTATGACAGCTTTTCATTTACTACATATTGGTAACATGCTTACCTTTTTATCCCGAATTTATATTAAGGAATACAGCAGCTCTATAAAAGTGGTAAAGGGGACTTTTTATTTGAAAGATTTGAACACAAGCACATTTCGTTATGTAAAAGCAGACGGCCCACTTGTTCATTTTTATGCCAAGATGTTTGTGTTAAACTTTATCAAACTTTAGTTTGTTATTTTGCATATACTACGAAACAAAATCCAGAGTAATCTTCATGCACTTATGTAAGTGTCCAGAGTCCAAAATCGAAAAAAGTGCACAAATTGACATTTTTAGGGACTAGAAATATTGATATTTTCCAAACAGGTGAATGTTTTCTTATTAAGCAACTAATTGGAATTTACTTCAAATACAATGTGTACATCACTGGTAGACCAAAAAAGCCAAATTATCTTATTTTTTTTATTTAATATTTTTGTCAGGTTACACTGGGAAAGGTCCACATCTGGTTCAAAGGCAATCTGGGTTAGTTTAAGGTTTTTATATGAATTAATTTGACCCAAGTTTGTTTGACAGGTTTTTCACCTATCCATTTACAACTAGTTTCATTAAATCATAATTTACGACCAATAAACATCCCGAAAACAGCAAAAAATTATCAAGTGATTTGCTGTGAACAGTAATTGATTGAATCGGTGTAACATTCATACCGCAACTGGATTTATTTACTAAGTTTTTATTATGTAGCTTCTCCCTTCTCCCCCAACTCCCATCTGCTGTAAGAAATTGCTTATTTTGCCTATTTCTGTACAGTCCTAATTTGCACTGTATTGTCTCCCACAGGACAATTGTTCAGCAGCATGGTAACAAAAGATATTTAAGGGAGAGATGTATATTTGGGGAGAGGATGTAGCCTAACGGTTAGGGCGGGCAACTTCAAATCTGGAGAACAAGGTTCAAGTCTCTGCAATGACGCTCAACATCCTGTGATTCTGGGCAAATCACTTAATCTCCCCGTGCCTCACAAAAATGAATGTGTCCTCATGAAACGCAACTGGTGCTTATTTAAGCACTCTGATACCCGATTTCGGGTCAAGTTTGCGCTATATAAAACTTCAAAAGAACAAGGATTGATGGCAAGTCATGTCGCTTCCAGGCTTCTGTTCCTTATGGTTTTTCACATGGTGACTACCAGGCCTTTGCCATTTCATATCCTCACAACCAATCTTTCTCCCTTTGTAACTCCCTAAATGAATGCAGTCATGCTTTACGCTGCAAACACAGCAGTGTACATTGTTCGATCATCCAATGACTTCACATTGTCAGAAAATATTGCAGGAGGCCGTCATAATCTCCCATTGGACTACAGACTCTCTCTGTACCAGGGCGTTCCTCACAGTATGACAGCAAGATTACAGGAGGTGCAAAATGCTGCAACTTGGCTGATCCAAACAGGCTTTTTAAGTGGGATTAAAAGACGGTTGATTTTTTGGCAGTGCTGTTTGTAAACGTGTTCACAGTGGAAGGTGAAACCCATCTAGATATCTTTTGGATTTATAACATTACTTCCCAAATCCAAACCTGCCATCCACTGCCTATTGCTTAATCTGTAACTTGCCTGGAAGTTTAAGTAACCCAGAAATTAGCAGTGAGGTGGTCTTTGTGGTGCAGCAATGCCCAAAGTGAAAGGGGGGGGGGCAGGGGTGGGAGAGTGAGCACATTGAGTACCACCAAAATGTGAGTTGTGCTGTATGGTTACAGACAGACAGACAGACACACACAGACAGACGGACAGACAGACAGACAGACGGACAGACAGACATACACAGACAGACAGACACAGAGACATACACACACACAGACAGAAATACACACAGACAGACAGACACAGACAGACACACACAGACAGACACACACAGACAGACACACACAGACACACACAGACAGAGAGACAGACAGACAGACAGACACACACACAGACAGCCACAGACAGACAGAGAGACAGACACATAGACAGCCACAGACAGACAGACAGCCACAGACAGACAGACAGACACACAGACACACACACAGACAGCCCGAGAGGGCCGACCAAACAGTCATTGGGCACTTTGGTGTGGGCAAACCACTCCTCCCCTCATCGGAGAGCAGCCCAGTCCACCCACCAGCCGCAAAGCAGCCGGACACGTCAGGAAGCATAAAATGATAATAACTTAAAAGTTATTATCATATTATGTTTCTTTTCTATACACTGCTTAAAAGCAGTGGGGGATGCTCCACTGCCATAGAGGAAGAGCTGCCCCTGATCAGTACAACAAGAAACAAGAACAACCACATTCAAGGATCCTTTCAATCAGGATATAAAGCTCATCAGAGCACCAAACTCCAGCCCAATCAAAATTGTGGGTGACTCCTTGGAGCTCGATTTACACATCACAGAAGGTGTAACACATAATGCAGATTTGTAGACCAGTTTAACGGAATGAATGCTAATAATGAAGCACATGGGCACATGCCTATTTGCCTAAACTGGAATCCCAGGTAACTATTTGGTCGTTTTTCCTATTGGAGTATTTGGCCAGTCCCATTCATTGTTTGTAACTCGTAGAGCCTTTGCTAACCATCTTGTTTTAAATTGCAGGTTTGCAGTCTGCAAGGTATTTGGATTTGAATGGTCAGGCGTGAGTACCCACAAAGACAAGGTAATTCTGTTTATGTTCCACATTTGGTTTTGGGGGGTGCTGGGTAAATAGATTCACAATCTGCACCCCATTTCTTTTGCAGGTTTGTGAGACCGTGCTACAAATACAGTTGTACAGGGAGACGTGAGTAGAGGCAGAACAAACAGGTAATTGTTTGGTAGAGTTAAACTGTGGTGCAGCTTGTACATTGTAGCTTAACAACATACCTTACCTATGTTTTCTTCCGTTGCAGGTTCCGCAGACTGTACCCCACACATTTGAACGGGCATACGTGAGTACAAGCACAACAGGTAATTGTTTGGTAGAGTTAAACTGTGGTGCAGCTTGTACATTGTAGCTTAACAACATACCTTACCTATGTTTTTTTCCGTTGCAGGTTCCGCAGACTGTACCCCACACATTTGAACGGGCATACGTGAGTACAAGCACAACAGGTAATTGTTTGGTTGAGTTAAACTGTGGTGCGTCTTGAACATTGTAGTATAACAACATACCTTACCTTTGTTTTCATCAGTTGCAGGTTTCGCAGACAGTTCCCCACACATTTGAACGGGCATACTTGAGTACAAGCAGAACAGGTAATTGTTTGGTAGAGTTCCCTTATGGTGCACATGGCATATCACTGTATCACAAATTCGCAATGTACTGAAATAATCTTTACTTCTATTGTAGGCTCTACGGACAGTGCTACATTTAAGTTTGGCAGGGCAGGGCAGTGAACAGAAAAATCCAGGTAATTGCACTCTACGTTTTGCCGGCAAAGCCTCAGTACTATGTGAAACATTGCAATCATGAGCATAGGCATCAACTTTAGCCATGTTCCTTTATTTTGCAGGCTTTGTGGCGTAGCAGGCTAAACCCAGTTCTCACAAATATGTTCAAGCGCAAAGCTGTACCTTCTGCAGAGTGCGATGCTTCACCACAAAGGAAGAAATGTTGCCTTGTATTCAAGGAAGAGTGGATGAAAGAAATTGTGGAGGCTGAGACACAGAAATCACGAAGCAAGGTTCGCGTCCAACTTGGGGAACTTTTTCAATACAGTCCAGACGTGGGATTGATTTGCAAAACATGTGCCGAAGCCAAGATTATTGGGGACTTTTCTACAGGGAAGAAATGGAGTGATGGCTGGAAACTGGATTACCTGAAACGCCATCTAATTAGCAAAGTTCATGAGTCTGCCATTGTGATATTGAGAAACAGAAGTGCTGCTGCCAGGTTTGGTTTTGGAGTGCGGGCAATGCTGACAGAAACTGCCACTGACAAAGCAAATAGAATAGAAGTAGTTGAACGACAAAGATCCCTGCCTGATGAAATAAAGATCCTCATCAACAACGTGTTGCTGGCAGTCAAGATGAACACTTCAATGTTATCTGTACAAGACATCCATGACCACCAAGCTTTGTATGTGAAAATACCAGACAGCTGGCGGAGCAAGAACTATGCCTTTGAGTTCCTTGAGGCCATCAATAGTGTGATACACTGTGAAGGTATGGCAGAACTTCGTAACGCTTTATATCACACACTGATAATTGATGAAAGCACAGATATTTCTGTTACAAAAATGCTCATCCTGTACTTCAAGTTCCGACCTGTAACCTCAACAGAGCACAAAACACTTTTTGGGGGCATAGTGAAGCTGACTAGTTGTAATGCTGAGGCTATCACTATTGCTGTGAAAGAATTCTACACTGCCAATGAACTGGACCTCATGAAAATGGTCATGTTCACATCCGATGGTGCGTCTGTGATGCTGGGTAAAAATAATGGTGTTGCTACTCGCCTTAAACAATCCATTCCCCATCTAGTTGAGCAGCATTGTGTCGCTCATCGTGAAGATTTGGGAGTTGATGATGCCTGGAAGAGGGTTCCAATGATTAAAGAGATGGAGACATTATTGAGGACTGTCTACACTGTGCTCTCCAGATCTCCTGCAAGGAAGTCCAAGCTGGATGAAATGGCATCGGTCACTGATTGTGAAGTGGTCTCTTTTCGACCATTGAATGAAGTCCGGTGGCTTTCACGCCATTTTGCAGTTGGTGCACTAATTCGGAATTACGAGGTTGTTCTTAAGTACTTTGAGCATGAGAAAGTTGAAGAGAATGATCCAGTTGCTAAATATTGTCACAAAAAGCTATCTGACTCAAACTACCATATTTCCCTTGCAGTACTTAATGATATTCTGAGTGAATTTGCATCTTTGTGCAAACTGTTCCCAAAAAGTTATTTGACTACTGTAGAAGCTGTACAGTATGCAAGAGCAAAGATTGGCCAAATTAAAGAACAGTATTTGGGGGACACTGTCTTTTGGAGCAGCAATGTAAAAGATCTGATGGTGTTGTACAAGGAAAGGCAAGAGTTTGACAGTGGGCCTATTTTGTCTTTTGTTTCCCTTCTTTGTGAGCACATGCAAAAAAGGTTCCCTGAAGATGTACTGAAAGAATGGGCAAGTTTTGAAATCCAGGCAATAGCAACACAATCCCATTTTGATTTTGGGACTGAAAATATACAAAGACTTGTTAAAAAGTATAAGAATGTCTTGGTCCTGGGTGATTGTGAGACACCAGAAGATGTTGTACAACAATACAGAGACTATAAATATGTGGTGGCAGAACATGTAAAGGGTGGGTTATTTACTACCTTTCAAGACATGGTGAATTTCACTGTACGCAATGCTGCTCAGTATAGTGTGGTGTCTCAGCTTGTTGATGTCTGCGCAACATTTCAAGCTTCTAGTGCTGATTGTGAAAGAGGATTCAGCCTCATGAATACTATCAAGAGCAAAGCGAGGAATAGACTAGAGCAGAATCATTTGGATATGCTGATGAGGACAAAGGCCTACCTCCTGAATGGGAAAGTTGACCTTGATAGTGTTTATCAGCACTGGAAAAATTGTAAGGATCGCCGTGAGAAGCAACCCTGTCACCCATCTAGTGATGCCACTTGACATGTTTGAACGGCCCTCTCCCACAGTCCAACGTTTGCCTGGATGTCAGACTTTTACAAACTATGTGTGGCGGGATAGCCCAACATTACTCAGTATATGGCGGGATAGCCCAACATTACTCAGTAGATTTCACTTCAAATTGTAAATATGTTATGTAATTTTTGTAACCTATTGTGTATATGTGATATTTTATAGGCTCTCGACACTTCCCCACCCAATGAACAGTGCTCCAGTTAAGAATATTTAGTAAAATCTTATGATGATACCATTGTTGGAGTCTTGTGCTTTTCTAACCATTAATTGTACTTGCCTGTGTAACCAGTTCATGTTATGGCATGTATTTCCAATTTGCAAACCGGCCTTAAAACCCTTAACGTGGCGCTGTATGTGTGAAAAATGCACCGTCTTTTCACTTTTTTAAGTAAACGTTTGGGGTGACATTTGGCGCTGCACTCGCGCGGTCTGGCTCCTAGCGCACATAGCCATGGTTGCAGTGCACAGAGACCCTCCACTGCCGCACACAGAGGAAAAAAATTAGAGGGAACATTGGTTCTGGGGCACTCCTGCCCCAGTCTTGGCGTGAAGCTTGACAAAGGGAAAGGGGTGTAACCACCCCTCTCCCAGGTCCCACCCATAGGAGGGACCTAGCAGGTAATCCAGCCCCCAGATTTGGAATATAGGTGGGAGCCGTGCCAATGCACATCAGATTATCCTGACTGAAACCTATGAAACAAAACTCTGGACCCTTCGACATCCCACTCCTCGTGGAAGACTGAAGAATCTACCTTGTGGTCAAGGAGTGACCACCCTGTGCAAACAGGCACCATCCAGCACCTCGATGTTTGCTTTGTTGCAGTTCCCGCCGGAACTCGAGCGACAGAGATCAACAAGACCCAGCGTGCCTGCCTTCTAACAGCCCGATCCACAGTCCCTGCAGAGCTGAGACCCGTGGAGGCGACCTGAAGCGTGGGAGCGGCCATCTTGGAGAAACAACAAAGCGCTGACCGTGCAGCATCCTAGACCCCCTCGAAGCTGTGCATTGGAGTCTGAGAATTTCCAGCCCCAAGCAGCTTGTGCACGGAAGCTCACCCCTCCACACTCGACGAGTGCTGCGTGGGGCCCTTTTGCATCTTTCTGCTTGATGCGTTGGTCCGGTCGCTTGCCTGTTGGCTAGTGGCCCCAGTACAGACGAAACCTTAAATTTACACAGCTAGTCTGGTTGCTCCAGTCTGGCACTCGCTCCACTGAAAAGGAGCACCCGCTCAGACCTTGCTGGTCCGAGTGTTAAGCCATCTTTGAATCCTGCGTGGGTTGCCTTTGCCAAGGCTTGTTGACTCCGATCTTGAAGCTGACACCGCCAACAGAAAGAACCTTTGTGGGACAGCTCGTGATTCACTCCAGGACATCCTCGGTGCCCCAGAGACCACGTGGCAGCGGAGAGAAGCTACACAACATCGACCTGATTGCGCCCGACATTGCCTGGTTCCTTCCTGGTCACTGGAATTTCCCATAAGAGATAATTTTAATGAGACTTGCTTGGTGAAAACTTTCAGCATGCAACACTGCATTGGTGGCCGTGCCTTTGAGGTGCAGAGTTGTTTGTACTTCGTTATTCAGGTTGTAAATGTCAGTGTCGAGAAACACCACTCTGTCATCGCTGATGTCATATGTGAGTTGTTTAGTATTCATCAAATTCTTCTGTGGTTCCATCCCATACTATTAGCAGGTCGTCAATGTACCTTAACCATGCTATAGTCTTGCTTGTATATTGATCATTCTCATTACTCCATGCCCAGGTTTTCTCCCATAGTCCCATGGTCAGACAAGCATACGATGGACTAAAAGAAAAACCCATAGCAGTGCCTTTCACTTGGCAGAAGATCTCTTCCCCAAAAATGAATGTATTCTGTTCTAAGCACAGGTGAATCATTTCTAGTAGCGTGTTATTATGATCAGTAAATTGAATGTTCCTGTCTGATAGAAAATTTTCACATGCTCTCAAGCCAATATCATTCTGAATGTTGGAATACAGTGATATTACATCCATAGGTATTAACTTGTATATGGCTTGCCATGGAGTTTCCTGCAGATGTCTCAACAGATCCCCTGTATCTTGTAAATACGATGCAAGTCCCTTTACATATGGTAGCAAAAATACATCCAGATAATTTGCCAAAGGTTCCAATAATGCCCCCTTAGCCGAGATTATAGGTCTTCCTGGTCGCTTCGTGGGATGTTTATGCACTTTAGGAAGAAAGTATATTGCAGCCAGTTTGGAATGGGCTATTTTTAGGTATTTTACTTCCTCTTCGTAAAGCAAATTCCATTTCAACCAGCAGTCCAATTTCATATCCCGTTCTTCTTTCAATTTCTTTGTGGGCTTTGATTTCAATTTCTCGTAGTTCTCCTTATTTTTTAGCTGAGAGTATGCCTCTCGCATGTAGGCTTCTTTTTCCAGGATGGCGACATTTCCCCCTTTGTCCGCATTATGATCTCAATGGAGTTATCATTTCTTAATTTGTTTAGCGGCTCACGTTCTTTAAAGGAGAGATTGTCTTTATTTTTCAGATGCTTAAGTTGGTAAAGATCTTTTATCACACATTCGTGAATTACATCTATCTTGTTCCCCGGAGCTAGTTGTGGGTAGAATTTAGATTGTGGTTTTTTTGGACTGCTTCCAGCTCCCAATTGTACGCAATGGGTATGAATCTCTCCCCTTTGGCAATCTGGGTTTTGTTCGAGTTCCATTATGGTGACAAAGTGTTTGGCATCTTTTGCCAATAATTCCATGTCCGGTGCTAATGTCTGTTTCCTATGTTTAGCCATATCCTGATTTTCCCCAAATAATTTTGCCAATTTGATTTTACGGATACATTTAAACAGATCTATCCTCGTTTCTGCTAGATCTATACTGTTCGTTTGACAAAAGTTTAAACCACGTTCCAGGATTCTCAATTCCATATCACATACTTTTTTTTTGGATAGATTGATCACTTGCAATTCTTGATAACGACTTGTTAGGGACGTGTCCACTTCTAGGTTATTATCTTTTGAGGATGTTTCTAATTCCATTTCTGCCACATACTTCTCGTCATCGTTCCCACTCGATTTGCACCAAAACTTTGGTCTGTGTTGCCGCCTGCCTCTTCTTGTTGGTTTCTGCAGGCATTTCCACGGCCTCTTCCTCTTCCCCAGGTATTTCCTGCTGGCGGACCTATTGTTTTCTCCAAATGTTTCTGTTGTAGTGCCAGCTTCATCTCGTCTAAAAAAGAGCAGTTTGATCTCACCTCTCTTTGTTTGACCTCCCCTTCACTCACACTGGCATCTATTGACGTGAGTGAGGACAAACTTCCATTATTGGTTGGCAAATCTGTTTTTTCATTTTGCTTAAATCTATCATATTTTCTTCCATATGTGAATATGTGACCTTCCTGGTAATCATCTTTGTCCCTTTGGAATTTGGACTATTTTCTCATGCGCACGGATTCCTCGTATTTCTCCATATAGTGTTCAAGTTCCTCTTTAAATTTTACTAATTCCGGATTCATATCCATAGTTGACAATTCTTTCTCCATTTCCTTCAGTTGTTTGGTGGTTTTATCCAAGGCTATTTCAAGGTGTCTTACTAGGATTTCCTTTAGACCCAGTGATGATTTTAAAATGTGTTTACCCCATTCACTCAATAGATCATTACTGGTGTCTTGGTGGTTGGGCATCAAATTTATACGCAGTCCCCGCGGAACGCGTTCAACTTCCAAGTACTTCTTTAGTGATGCCACCTTCCACCATTTATTAATCTCTTTTCTCGACAATTTCTCCTGTGCGTGTAATTTATTCTTCAAATCAGGCCTGCGTGCACTGCTCGAAGCCCCATTTGTGCGGGGCATTGCTCCTTCTTCAAAGAAAGCCTCTATTAGGGCATTTCTGTTAGCCTCCCTTGTTTCCATAGTGTACTGGCTTTATAATCCTTCTTGCTGTATATTAAGACTTTCCCTTTAAGTTGTTTCACTTCATTACAATCGCTTATACTTCCGGTTCCACGTGTATTGCTTATTCTCAAAACAAATTAGAAGAATCAGTTCCCCGAGTGCCCTGACTCGTTTATCTCCTTGAGTGAGCAACACGTCTTTGGAAACCAACCGGCAATTACTTTACTTTGATACAAAGTTGAAAGACGAAAAACGTTTTCTCCAGTTGGTCCTCATCAGAACTGTTTCGTTTCATGCGGAGAAGTTCCCCATATGGAATAATTTTCTTCAATTGTGGAGGATGAAAGCTAGTTCCATGTAGGATACTGTCTGTTGAGGTCGGTTTCCTGTGAACTTTGGTTTTCAATTTGTCATTTTCAATATACACAGTAACATCCAAAAATTGAACTTCTTGTTGCTGACGGTATGTGTAAATTGTAGGCCAATGTCATTGTTGTTCAACACGTTCATATATTCGATGAATTCCTTCTGGCTGCCACTCCAGATTATGAATAAATCGTCTAAAATTTTAACCAGATTTCTGTTTTGGCATTGTACTCTTCGTTCTCATCTCTCCAAGCTACCAGTTTCTCCCACCACCCCATGGTGAGGTTGGCGTAGCTTGAAGAGAACGACACTCCCATCGCGGTCCCGCATGTTTGGGAGTAGATTTGGCCATTGAAGATAAATATGTTGTTGTGAAGACACAGCTCTACCATTTCCATGAGCATTCTAGTATGTTTTAAATGATGGATGTTCCGTTGGTTAAGGAAGTATCCTAAGGCATGTAGACCCACCTCATGGCTAATCGAGGTATATAACGAGACTACATCGATTGTAGCTAGAAAAAATCCCTTCTGCCAGCCAGTATTGGAGAGAATTAGCAAAAAGTCACCCGTATCCTGTATATACGAGGTTAAGTTCCTGACCATCGGTGACAAAAAATAATCCACATAGTCTGATACATTCTCATATAGAGAATTACAACTCGACTTTATTGGTCTCACTGGGGGATTGATTAGGGTTTTATGAACTTTAGGAAGAAAGTACATAGTAGGAACCATAGGGCTGTCATTCCTCAAAAACATGCTTTCTTCCTCTGTTAGCAAGCCTTCCTTTTGCCATTCATTCGTTCTTCTTTCTAAATCAATGGTGAGATCGTTCATCGGGTTAGTACTCAATTTATAGTGGTTCTTCTTATCATCGAGTTGTCTCATAGCTTCTCTTATATAGTCTTATTTATTCTGAATGACTATATTCCCGCCCTTGTCCGTGGGCTTTATTATTAAGTTGTCATTATTCATAAGCGAATCAATTGCTTCTCTTTCTTTTTTACTGAGGTTCTCTCTTTTATTATCATGGTCTGTTCTTTTCAAAGATTCTAAATCATTTACCACTAACTCGTGGAATGTGTCAATCTTATTTCCAGGACTCAACACTGGACAAAATTTAGATTTAGGCTTAAAGCCAGTCCGTTCTCTTATATTCATAGGCATGTCCAATTCTTCCATAGCTTGCAATTCAGTAATGAGCTAAAAAATAAGGAGAACTACAAGAAATTGAAATCAAACCCCACAAAGAAATTGAAAGAAGAACTGGATATGAAATAGCTTTCACCCTCCACAATTGAAGAAAAGTATTCCATATGGGGAATTTCTCTGCATGAAACGAAACTGTTCTGATGAGGACCAACTGGAGAAAACGTTTGTAGAAACTTGAACAAGATTTCAAAAGAGAGGTTGCAAAGAAAAGGATATCAAATTGGGAGAGAACAGAGCAAGATCTATTCTAAGAGCTAAAACCTTAGAAAGGAAAGAAAAGAATATTGAAGATCCAATCATTCGTATGGTACTAACTTACAGTAAAGAAAATTACCAAATAATTAACATCCTAAAAAAACAGTGGAATGTTTTGAAAAAAGATCCTGAAATTGGACAGAAATTGTGTGATCAACCGAACATTTCGTATCGAAAGGTCCCTTCTTTTAAAGACAAACTGGTGAATAGCCACTTAACATCCTCCAGAACTGAAAAAACAAATTGGCTATCAAATCAGCAAAATGGATTTGTGCCTTGTAACAAATGTAAAGCGTGTAAATGTGGATTGCATATGAAAGAAGTGAAGGATGCCATGGGGAGTATTTTCAGAATCAAGGAAAGAATAACCTGTGAATAAACTTATGCAGTGTATGTCATCGTATGCCATTGTGGACTCAGGTACATTGGCAGTACGATTTGCCCCTAAAGAAAAGAATATTGGAACATCTACGTGCAATTAAAAATAATGACACAAATTATGCTATTGTAAAACATCTAAAAACTCATGCAGATGGAGACAAGAAGG
Organism: Lissotriton helveticus; assembly: GCF_964261635.1. Lineage (NCBI taxonomy): Eukaryota > Metazoa > Chordata > Amphibia > Caudata > Salamandridae > Lissotriton > Lissotriton helveticus. Next base: position 1,970,517,839 of record NC_136065.1, read on the forward strand.
ATATCAAATACTTTGGTTTGATAACAGTCCCCAAAGATGAGCGAGGAGGGAATAGAACACTGAAGTTGCGAAGATTGGAGTTGCGAATGATTATAACATTCAAGACCAAGACCCCATTTGGATGAATGGGGATGAAGAACTGAACAGTCATTTGTAGTTTCTGAATCAGAGGACTACATTTAATTTGTAAACCTTGTTGGTTCCAAATGAAATGAAAAAGATTTGAAAAGAGAACTGACATCCAGTATAAAAACAGAGAAGGAATGGAAGACAGCAAGTACATGCTGAGCAGACATGTTGTCAAACATCAAAGACTGAAATACTAAAGCCTGAGCACTCAGCCTTTTTTAAAAAATGAAAGAAAAGCTGTGAAGGAATTAAAGGCACTAAGCCAATATGTAATATCTATACAATACGGTATACATGTCATGCTACTGAAAGATTGAAAAACTGGATGATGCAAATACAGTCAATGTTTGAAATGAATTGGAATTTCATGGACATAAAAAATGAGAGCACACATTGTATGAACTAAAAAGATATGTTTAAAAAAAAATTCCTTTAAGAATTTGGTAACATATGATTTGAACTACATATCCCACAATGCCTCCTAATGGGCATCAGAGGGAGTCTTTATAAATAAGAAACTAAATTAGGACTCACATACCGTGAGCAAGACCAATTGTGGTTGAAACGCGTAGGTGGTGGTCAATGGTGTTTGTTACTGCACAGAATAAATCACTGTTAATTCTGATCCTGTTGGAGTGTGGTGTTTTCCTTGAAAAGGAACATTTGGTGAAAAAAAAAATATATATATATATATTCTGCTCCCAATTCCTTCGTTTATGAAAGAAATTTCCGCACTCACGGGGGTAGATTTCATGAGGTTGTTTATTTGCCACAAATAACAGACAAACGCATTCGCGTTTCGGCGAAATGCCTTCTTCGATGTCATTAGCAATGGCGGTACCACATAGTTGTTGATATAAGTCATGGTTGAAGAGGAAGATGTTCCTTATGCACACTTCAATCATTGTTAGTAGCATGGCCGAATATTGAAGCTCAGTTATGTTTCGTTGCTTCAAAAAGTGTGTGCAAGCTTCAAGGCCGATCTTATGTTCTATAGATGTGTATAACAACAGAACGTCTATTGTTGCCATTATATAGTTTGAGTTCCAGGTGGTATCTGCCAAAATGCGAAGGAAATCTCCTGTATATCTTGTACAAGAGCTTAGATTGTGTACCATGAGTGCTAGATAGTCGTCCACATATGTAGAGATACTTTTGTAAAAGGATTCACAGGAGGATACAATGGGTCTTCCAGGGGGATCACAGAGAGTGTTGTGAATCTTAGGCAAGAAGTATATGGTTGGTATGGTTGGTTGCTCTTTAAACAAGAAGCGTAGCTCTTCACCATTGATCAGGTTCACAGCATGCCATTCATTAGGTTTTGTCTTCAGATCGACGATCATTTTATTGATTGGTCCAACTTCTTATATTTAGTTCCATCATTGAGTTGTCTGTATGTCTCCTTTATATAGTCTGCTCTATTTTGCACAACTATATTGTCCCCTTTGTCTGCCCGTTTAATGATTAAATTGCTGTTTTCCATCAATAATTTCAGAGCCTCATGTTCTTTTTTGGAAAGATTCTCCCGTTTATTGTTAGCTTCGACTCTCTAATTGCTCTAGTTCTTACATGATTGCTCCTGAGAAAATGTCAAATTTATTCAGAGGTGAAAGTGATGGATAGTATTTGGATTTGTTTCTCAATCCACTTGGGGCATGTTTTAAGCATCTAAATACAGCTTCTCCAACACTTGACTCCGTTACTTCGTTTCCTTCTAAATTGTACATGAGATTGAATATATTTTTCAGGGCCGTAATATGCTCAATGGTCAAATTTGTACCTTCTTCTAGTTGATCTTCCGATCCTTCTTCCATTGTAGATGCTGTATTTGTTGTCTTCAGTCGATTGGCATGCATCTTTGCCAATTTTAGTTTGCGTACATACTTGTAGATGTCTATATTCGTATCTGTGTTATCGAAGTGTTTTTCTGGGCAGAAAGATAGTCCTTTGTTTAACAGAGTTTGTTCATCTATAGTCAGCATATGATTTGAGAGGTTGACAATAATGTTTTTTTCTTCTTTTGTTACTTTCATTTCCTTCTCGTCAAATTCCGCAATGGGTATTGTTTTCTTTCTCCTTGATTATCTTGTTTTTCTGCTTCCTTTGAAGATTTTGAATCTCCTCTTCCAGTAACTCTGCCTCTTGTTTTGCCTTTTCCCTGACCCCTCATAATGGTCTGATTCAGATGCATCAACCTCATCGCCTCTAAAAAAAAGTAAACCCTTTTGAGGAGCATGCAATATGTGTTTCTTCATTTTCGCTGACCTCTGATTCGCTGGAATTTCACCTGTGATTGTAGGTGTTCCTTTTGCATGATTTTGTTTCAAAGCATCAAATATTCTGGCAAAGGTTAGAATTCTCCCTAGTTTATAGTTGATCTCATCTCCTATAAACGTCCTATGTTTCCGCTCTTGGATTTGTTGTGAATAATCAAGGGCCATTGGTTCGGCCTTACGTCTGCCCCTGCTGCTGTGCATGCCAGCAGGAATCCCATTGTTTTTCTTATATATATGTAACTGAGTTTAAAAGTGGAAGTATTGGTGAATGAGTCCCACAGGACATTTGTTTGACTTATTACACTCACTCTGGTTCTCGTGGGTAATCAGGGTGGTCCTTCTGTTGTATTCATATGTTCCCTAAAAATCATTTCAAACTCTAGTTAAGACTAGAGGCCCGATTCCGATCTCGCTAGGAAAGCCCTCCATACAACTCGGATCCTGAGGGTTTTCCTAGCTAATCGTGCTGTGCGAGTCCAACTGATCAAGTACGATGCAACCTTATGCTGACGGACTCGGTTCACTCGGACTCTCATTGTAATCTATGGGAGCCTATATACCATTGGGTACACCGGCTCCCATAGCAAAAAAGGGGTGGGTGGGGAAAAGCGTACACCCCATGGTGCCCACCACACTGTGCATGCTTGGGCCATGGGGACCCATGGGTAGCCCCGTGACCGTTTCAGAGGGCGCCAAGTGAAGGGGGGCCTTTTCCGGCTCCCCAAAGTCCAATTCCCACAGCCATTTTGTCTCGCTAAGATCGAGTCGATACGGTTGTCCAAATCGTGCATTGTACTTGCTCGTTCAGAAGCCGGGTCCATTGCATGGCACAATTCGGCTCCAGATGAGTTGGATGGACAGATTCGAGTTTGAAAACGATTCGGTTGGCGCGGATGAGATCTTCGCATCGTACTTCGTCGTTCGGAACAGAGGGTTGATCCGGTCGGAAACATAGGCTGCGAATCGGGTTTGCACGTTCCAGAACCAGTTTGGAGGCCTTCCTAATGACATCAGAATCAGGCCCTTAATGTTTGTGCCACACAGGTTACTGCATGAAAACGTTGTTTATGTTTCAGCCGCCATTATGTGCAGTCTGGGGAGTATAATGCACTTGTCGATCTGTGAACATAACATCTTCCACATTCTGATGTCAGGCAGAGGTGTAGAGCAGGCCATAAGCAAGTCACTGCTTTTCTTGAGTAGAGAAAAAGCAATTATATGTCTGCTTTCCTAGTGAAGTAGTGGCCCATGGAAGGTAGGTATATCGTGTGGTAGCTCCACTTCAGTCAATTTTCCAATACTTCTCTTTTGTATGGTACTACATAAATCAGGTAGGAAAACACAGGGCTGGCTGAGATGGGCACTGGAGACAGTAGCAACGCCCCTCTTACCTATTTCCTTGGTTAGAGCAAACTCTACAATGACAATATAGTCAAGTCTTTTTAGCTGTCTCAGGAATGTTGTCATGCAAAGTGCCAATTCTGCAGCCTTGCCATGTCCTCCAGAGCATATGAAGTGGGGGCTACTGTTTCTGTAGCAGTAAGACTATCAATGACGGTCAACTGAAAGTCAAGGAAAGACTTCAGTCTTCCCCTGGTGTTGATAAACAGCATGTGCTATGCTGCCATCTGGATCAGGTGGGTAAACAGCTTTATATACCAAGTGCGTGTTATATGACATGCATTGTATGATTGAAGAACCTGGTCATTCTCATCTACTCCGTCCATGTACTTGTTGTAATCAAGTATGCAGGTGGGCTTGTAAACTTCAGCCACCTGACCCCAAACCGTGACTGTGAAGTGCTCTCATAATAAATTGCAGTGAGCAAGCACACATTACATATATCAGAGAACTTGAGCAGTTCGTTAAAATGCAATGCAGTGCTCTGGATTTTTGGTGCTTTGTACTAACAGGCTCCTGTGGGAATCCTTTGCAGCGACAACACACTGTACCCTATGCCACAGTGCCAGCTTTGTACAGCTCACTGAACAGCTCTACGTCTGTATAGAAGTTATCCACATAAAGGTTATAACCTTTGTGAAGGAGTGGCTGGACAAGCTCCCCTACAATCTTACCCGTGATTCCTAGCATGAGAGGGAAACCTGCATGGTTTAGAGTGGAGTACTTCCCTGTACCCACTTTCAAGCTGTACAGATGCCAGTAGATCTTTCACACAGCATGTACATCTTGATACCGTAGTAGTCTCTTTTGCTTGCAATGTACTGCCGGAACAGCAGCCTCCTTTTTACAGGATCATGGACTCATCAATCACTATATGAATTCCAGGAGTATATAGCTTTGTAAACCAACCAGACAAATGTACCACGACAAGCCGAATTTCGACCAACCTGTCATGGTCTGGATGGTGTCTACACTAAGGTGGTAAATGTTCCTCTTAAGTCAAAAGAAAGGTAAACCAAATTTTGGTTTGTAAGGAAGAGAGGTGATAGAGAAAGATAAAATGCTTGTTAGTCATGTTCTTGGTTGGTTGGTGTTAAGAAGTGTAGTGGGAGAGTTCCTCCTTTTGTCTATAGTGCCGTAGACACCCTTGTGAGTGTCATGTATCATCATAGGGCATTGCGCCTCGTGTGGGTGGCGCTGCAGTCCCTCACGGGCCCCACTAGAGGGCTCTTTGGAGGGGGGTCGGAGGCTGACGTTGAAGCAATTCTGCGTCTCCCCAGCCCTTTACTTTAAAAAAAAAAGGAATCCTCTCTCTGGTGCAATCACCAAAGGATTATCTTCAGCTCTCCCCAGTGTTCGCCAGTGGCCAACAGACGCACTGGGGAGTGAGTGCGGCCATCAGCCATTGGCTGATAGCTGCACGTAAGAGATTACAGATTTGCGGAGCCATGGGCAAATATATATTTTAGGGCCCCTTGTTTGGAACAGCTTTGAATTTATGACCACTTTTTGGCTAATTCAATCCTTGGTGATGACAAACAATATTGAATTATGTGTTGACCTTTTGAAAGAGCTGAACACTCAAGCTGTCTGACATCCAAACTAAAAAAAGCTTGAACAAGATTTGATGAAGCAATTTCTTTTAGAGTTTGGATCTAGATTTTTGTTTAAGTTGCAGCACCTTTTTATGTGGAATTCAGTGCCTAACCAGCTTGTTACTGCCACTGTAGGCAAATATACTACGGGTGAACTGTCAGATGTTTAGGGTAGTGGTGCATCAGATTCAAATAAGACATATGCACATAGCTCTTGAAATTGTAGCTTTATTTACAGAATATTTGTAATTACAAATATATCCCATCATGACTGGTGCTCTTTCTGCTACAGTGAAATTCAAAGCGCAGCTCTGAGAATTTTCCCCATTCGATGAGTTAAAATCCAATAACTTTCTCCTAATTTCTCTTCCCCTACTTGTTCCCGTCTTGTGCACTTCTCTGACTAGACAGTTATGTGTGACCCAGCTGAGTAAGATAAATGGGAGAGTGTAGTGTACAGGAGATGGACAGAGAGAAATAGAACAATATAGCAAGCGCCATGAAGTAGAGGGATTAAATGGATAGAAATAGAGATGATGTAGGAAGAAATGTGAGGTAGGGAGATAAGTAAAGTAAACAGAGAAAGGTGAGGTAGTCAGAAGAAAAGATGAAGAGAAGTAGAAAGAGGCAGATGTAGTTAGAGAAAGAGAGGAAGAGAAAAAGGCAATATTTCAGAATACATTGGAGTGATAGGGAGAAGGAAACCTAGACAGAGGCAGAGAAGTACAGTGCTCCAAGGAGTGAGATAGTGAGAGATGTAATTCAGAGAAAGAGGCAAATTAGAGATAAATACAGTGAGAAGAAGAGTTTGGCATAGACTTGAAGAAAGACAAAGAGATGGAAGTTAGACAAAGCAAAATGAGAAGATATATAAAAAAGAGAAAGGGTAGTGGGGAAGATAGAAAGGTAGAGAGAGTAGCAAAAGGTAGACAGAGACGTGCGTAGAGTGAAATGACAATGATAGACATACGTAAAATAGAGAAATAGAGGTGAGGTTTTACAGAGGTGAGGGTTGTGGGAGCAAGAGATGTTGAGGGTTTTTTTATTTATAAAGAAAGGTTGAAAATGATATTTGAGATGGACAAATGGGTTGAAATAAGGAAAGAAGTCCAGACAAGAAGTCCAGACATAGATATGTGTTTGAGAGCGAAAGATAGGAGTTGAAAATAGTAAAAAAAAAAAGGGGTAGAGGTAGAGAAATGGTGGTAGCCAGTAAGGAGTAAGATAGTGGGGGAAAGGAAAGGAAATAGAGGTAGGTAGAAACCAGAGGTAAAAACCGAGAAAGGGGAGCTGGAGAGGTGAATTGGTAAACTAATGGTGAGTGACATTGAGAGTCTAGGTTGTAAGAGAGAGCGCAGTGAGTTAGAGAGAGGTGAGGTGGAGAGGGAAATGTAAGGGAGAGAGAGAAATTAGATAAGGAGGTGAGGGGAGTAGTGAAGTAGAAAAAGGGAAGAGAGAGGTAAGGAGATAAGGTAGTATGATGAGGTAAAACTTGATATGATGTTGTGTGAAAAGTGAAGTAGAGGGAGAAGAGATGTAGGCAGGCGGATAGATGAAAAAGTCCAATGAGGCACAGAGAGTTGAGGTAAAGGGAGGTAATCGAAAGTGATAGCTATTAGTGTAGGCATAGAGAATGATATGGCGGGGGCAAGGTCATGAAAGAGAGGTAGAGAAAGACGAAGTCCAGTAAGGTATATTGAGAGAGATGAGGTAGACAAAGGTGAGAGAGCTGAGATAGAGAGGATGAAGGTACAAAGAGAAGCATAGATCGGCTCTGAGAGGTAGGAGTTGGTGGTTCGGCCCTCGGACTCCTTAAGTCATTTCTCCATGTCAGGGAACATGTAATTGAAATAGTAGGTTTTACGTCAACATGTTTAAGGCTTCCATAAGGGGGTGAACCAAGGGCTCATCCCTGAGCCCTACACTTTTCAACATTTACGTCACTCCCCTGGCTCGTATGATCAAACCTCATGTCTTTGAATTGGTATCATACGCAGATGACACACAGATTATCATATCAATCTCTAGCAAAAAACTTGATACCTCCTTGAAGTTTAAGGAGTGCATTAGAAGTGTCAGCAAATGGATATCTGAAAACTGCCTTAAGTTAAACTCAAATAAAATAGAGGTTCTACTTTTAGGCAAAGATACTACACCAATTCTAATGGCCACCAATCTGAGGACCAAAATGTTGTATCTTTGCCAAAAAGTAAAACCACTGCGAGATTGCACTTTGGACTAGCCAAATATTCATCAGCTAAATATGCCATCAACACTCTGCACTGGCTACCTATGGAGAAGTGCATATGGTGTAAAGCCTTATGCATTGCCTTTAAAGCATTACAAAATTCAGGCCTTAGCTACCTGATAAAGCACTTTAATTGGCATATTTCTGCTTGTACACTTTGGTCAACCTCACTCAAGTTAGTAACCGAGCCTACTTTCCGTCTTCAGAGATGGGGTGGTAAAAGTTACTTCAGTATCACCGCAAGATGGTGGAATAAGCTACCATTTATTTGAGGAATGCTTCTGAGCTGCTGTCTTTTAGGAAGGGACTTAAGACATGGCTCTTTACTCTATAACCCTGTGCTTGGACTGGAAATATGACATTTAGCGCGTACACTAAATGTCATATTGAAGAATAGGCACACAGCACACTGTGTGCCTATTCTCCAAGCGCCTTGACGCCCCTGGGTAGTAGTGCGGTATATAAATACTTAAATAAAGAGATTGAGAGAGAGAGAAAGGCTAAGAGAAAGAGTTATGGTTCAAGGCATGAGGTGAGGAGAGGTGATGTAACACTCCTATGGCAGTTGAGCGATTAATGATTCAGAATTATTATATTCAAATGCTTGAGATTGTGAGAGTTAAGGCTGGCCAGACTAGGTATGCAGAATGCATACTAAGGCGCAAATATATTACTTTTTAGCATAGCGAAACAACCAAAGTTGCCATGCTGTATTGTGCAATGGGGAATGGGGAGAGAGAGTGCAGAGCCATGTTTATGAGCTGCCTGCTGCGAGCTAAACCAGTGACTGAGCACAAAGAGAATGGCTTGCGCCACGGCCAACCTTTACACCATGGTGCAGAAGTGTGGATGTGCTGTCTAATATAGTATCTGTACTTAAAGCATGCACTTACAGTATAACATCCTATGTCTAATTAACTCCTAAATATTCCCTACGTTGTACATGTGCAGTACAGCGCAGCAGATTTGAAATGTGTGGAATGTGGAATGTGTTAGTGCCTGCTTCAAAGAGGCATTACTTTTTACGCAAAGTCCAATCAGGCTATCTTAGAAGATTGGGTATTGTGTCAAAAGCAATTAGTGCTTGTGTAGATCTGTCCAAGTTATACCCTCATGTTGCAAAGCAGCGCAAATTGCTATTGGTGCAAGACAAAAGCACCTTGCCAGCGAAAAATACCTATTGTGTAGGAATGAAAATATTCTTGATAGAGTTTGTACAGCTTTGTATAACTTTGCTTGACTTTGCCCTATGGCAAACCCTTACTAAATCTGGTTGTGTTAAGCATGCTGGGCTGACACATTTTGAAAAAGACTGATCAACATTAATAAGACAGGAATTTTGGCTGACACACTCCCTTTTTCGGGGGGGGGGGGGCGGGTGCTTTGGCATTGGGGGCCATGGGCAATTTCCTTCATGGGCTGTGCCTTAAAATGCCTCTAGGGATAATCTCTCCAAACAACAGATGCCTGTCCAAACCATAATCACCTCTCGAAAACTCAATCACCACTCCAAACTGTGATATTCCTCTCAAAACCTTCCATCACCACTCCAAATTGTGCATACTTTTAGAAATCTCAATCACCTCTCCAAACTGTGTGCACATTTAGAAACCGCATTCACCTTTCCAAATCGCCACTACCTCTCCAAACCGTGTCTCGATATTGCGATCACCTCTCCAAGGCCTTATCCTCTCTCCAAAGGACAACAATCAGAGAGAACCTCACAACCTTAGACATCAAATATGCCATAAATGCTGCTGTACTGTCAATTGTTAACGACTTATAGACTAACATAAAAGACATAGGACAGCCATGGCTCTTTTGGTAAACTCAGAGTGCATAAAAAATTGTTCAGGATCATAACTGCAACAGATAGGGTTAGAGAGCTCTACCTTTAACCTGTGCATAAGTGCAGAGGAGTTTGCCTTGCAAATGGCAGGCTCTGCTATTTCTCGCTGCAGATTCGGAAGTCACACTGAGTAGAATCATCTTACCTTGTTAGTTCGAGCCTACAGCGCATGCGCTGTCTGCAAGACCTGTTGGATTTAATAAACTACTGCAGTCCCGCCTGCAGCTTATGATAGGTTCAATCATGCGTTGCTCAGCTTTACTCCCTTTGTAATCATTTTGCAGCCGATAGCTCACTTCAGTTATTGGCTGAGGAGCACCGGCCACGTACAGTTGTCTTGCACTGGAATTGCTATCGGTTGTTCTGAAGAACTCCTTTTCCTCTGCTGCCCTTCTCCGAGCCGTTAGTGTTCAGGTTTTTTGTTGCACTCCAAGGGTTCGGCAGTTTTGGAGAGCCACCCTTTTGTCACTATCTTTTTTCCCTGACCATGCACCAATGTTCTAAGTGTGAGCGCGAGTGATAAAAAGGCTTGCACTGACGTCACCGGTCATCCATGAAAATTGTTTACCAACAGCACTGCTCTCAGAAAGTGCCTGTGTACTCGCGTCAGACCGCGACTACCGCACTGCACGCCCCCTGTACGAGAGCTCTTTTGCCAGGGCTTGCCAGGAGGGTCGGGTTACTGCTCACATGGAAAACATTCCCGATGTTGACAGCCGTAAATTACTCTCTACTCCTCTGCCCTCTTCAAGAGCCTCACTGGCAGATTGAAGCTGATACCCCCCAACAGAAACAGAACATCAAAATTGAGCCGTTGTTGCCCATGTTACTGTGTAGCCTGATGGTTAAGGCATCTGACTTCCAGTCAGAAGATTGAGGGTTAGAGTCCCTCTGTGGACAGGCTCTTTTTTAGCAATTACAGAAAGTACGTTTAAAAAAAATCAAGGATCCGGGGTGTGGCTTGAGCCGCTGCAAGATGGCTGCGACTTGGGGAAGCTCCACACTTCGACCGGGACTATTTCCCATTCGGAGCTACAGCACACATCTCTGGACACCATGGAGTGGAGGCCTTGAACGCACAGATGCGGGGGCTCATGTAGCTATTTTTTCTTTTTCTTTCAAGAAGCCAATTTTCATCACTGTTTCACCCGCACAGCGTTCGCCTCAGAGGGGCCGGTTGTGGCCGCCATTTTGCCAACCGCGGGATGCGGCAGTGAACCGTTCCTTCATGTGCAATCCTGGAGATTAGGGTATGCCCTAAATCCCACTATAGGAAGGCCTTAACTATCTTCTGGCGGCGCATTAGCTTAATTAACCCTCTTTTTGACGTCTTTAAAGCCTTTCAGTTATATTAGGTTATCAGAGGTGCTTTTTCATAGACCTCTTCTGCTTTTTTCTGCCTTCCACATGTTTTAAAAGATAAAATTAAAAATGTTTAAAAGTCATTATTTCTTCACAAGTGTTTCCAATTCGGTTCCCTATTTGGTTTTTGGATTTCCTCTGGTGGTTTCTTTTTACTTGATAACTGAGTGACGTTTGAGGCTTTGGTGCATTAGTGGCTTATCTTGTTTTTGTCTATACATGGAGCCTCCTTCCCCCTTCGGTCAAAAAGGTGCTTCTGTGAACATGTCTTCCCTCCGCAAAGACTCCACAGTTGCTGCATCAAAAAGCCAAAAGAAGGAGCCATGTTCTCCTACAAATTCTCCATCACCCATACCATAACGCTGAATGACCTCATGGAGGAAATAAAACTTCTGAAACCCTTTGTTATTGACACCAATGCTACTCTTCAGAGATTAGAGGAGAACTAGTCTAACTTAGAGCCAAGGGTGTCGGTGGGGGAGCAAAACATCAGTGATGCTCAGGACATGATCCCTAAAGTTGATGCTATGACCAGGGAAATAGCTATTTTTAAACTACAAACGGAGGACTTGGAAAATAGCAACAGGCGCAACAACCTTAGAATTTATGGTATTCCTGAAAGGGAGGAGGGGACTGACATGTATGCCTTTCTTAAAATTCATATTCCTAAAATAGTTGGTCTCAAGGAAGGCACCAATCTTAACCTGCAACGTGCACACCGCATTGGACCCAAACTTGGAGGGTCTTCTTCTGCATCGTCAGCCAGTCGCTCCAGAGGGATAGTTGCCCTTTTTTTGGAATACCCTGAATTGTTAATGGTTCTGTCTGCGGCAAAGCAGAGAAAGCAAATGTTATGGTCTGGCCAGAGAGTTTTCTTTTCTCAGGACGTGGCCCGTGCTACCGCCGCTCGCCGTAAGGAATTCCTTTCCTTTCGTCGTGCTCTTGGTTCCATGAATGCCAGATGTGGTCTAGTGCATCCTTGGTTTTTTAACCCCTTGGGCGCGGCCGCGATTCTGCGCCTGTGCGGCCGTTTTTAAGAGTGGGCGGGATCATGACGGCCCTCAGCCGTCATCAGCACACGCCCACCATGATGCATGACGGACAGGGGCCGTCATCAACATAGAAGGGGTTAAAGTCACTTACAAGGAAAGGACTCACTCATTTGTTTGCCCAGAGGATTTAAGACAGTTTATTTTTTAGCCATAAAGGAGAAGAAATAGACTTTGGAAAATCATGAATATTGACTTTCTTAACAAGTCTTAGGGGTCCATTAGGTTAGCGGGTGGATCGCCACCGCCTGTATGGCGGTGGTGATCCACCCGCTAAAAACCACCACCCGCCCTGCATTTCCCCCCGCCATGGGGGGGGACCCCGGCGGACGGAAAGACCGTCCGCCGGTTTTCCGCCCGGTCGCCAACCGGGCGAAAAAGCAGCTAGCATGGTGGCAGTGTCTGGGAGACACCGCCATACATATTAGCATAAATTCGGGGTTGTGCCTTACCGTGGCGGCTGCCGCCACGGAAAAGCATGTGGTTTTTGCCCCCAGGGATTCTGGGGGGTGCTACCCCCCTGCAGTTCCATGCACAACATGGCAGGCACCGCGCGGTGCCTGCCACGTTGTGCATGGAAGTGCACAACATGCCTTCTTGGCAATGCAGGATGCACCCGCCAGTGTGGCAGGCGCATCCTAATGTCTGCAACGAGACCCCCGCACCAATGGCGGGCGGTCCCAATCCTCAAAAAAATGGCACCTAATGACACCCTTAGTTCCTATTTTGATTACATTTCTTTAATTAACAGGTTTGGTGGTTTTAAGCCTTAATTCATTTTTACCCTGTGGTTGTTGTCTGTCTGCCCTCTCAGGTGGCTATTACCTAACAAAATTGTGTTTTTTTGTGTTTATTTTTACAGATGTCTCTTGTCTAGCACAGACAGCCTTCCCCAATGTTTCCTCCTCCCTGTGCCTCCCTTCCCAATCCTAGTGTTTATAGTTCTTCTTCATATGTTGGAAAGTGTTACTTCCTCCATTAAATATGCTTGTTTCTTATGTTTGTCCTTTATATTATTTAGTTCTTTATTTTAATTTTGTTTATCATCTATCTCCAACTGCTGCCCCGTACTCTACTCATTTTCATTGGTCTGTTTAGTGGTCTTCGTAGTTTCTCTTTGACTTCGCTGACTCTGTCGTCTGTCTTCCTTTTCGCAGTTCCCCGCCTCTTCATGCTGTTTTCTTGGCTTCCTGTCAACATATCTTCTTCTATCATTCACACTGTCTTGTCTTTCCTTTTTCATTTCCTTCTTTATCCTTGGTCCTTTTTTTCTTATTCTTTATTCTTTGAATTGTGGTTCTTCTCTTCTCTCTTTTTCTAATTTACTATCAAGTAATTTTCATTGGTTTTTGGTTTCTTGTTTTTTACCTTTTTAACATCCATTTCTTCTACTTTTTATTATTGCACACTTTTTTTCATGTTGGCCTAATATTTTTGCATGCTTAATTCATAATATTGACAATTTTAGAATGCCCATGGTTGCGCTTACTGCTGCTCCCTCCTCATTATGACTGATAATGTTCATATTGTGTCTTGGAATGTGAAGGGTCTGTGTAACCCCATTAAGAAACAAAAAGTACGTACTCATTTATCTCGATTACATTGTAAGATTGCAATGCTACAAGAAACCCATCTTAACAAAAATGATATTAGCTCTCTTAAAAAGCACTGGGTGGGACATGTGTATTGCTCCCCAGCTAGGGAAAAAACGGAGTGGTGACACTGTTTCATAAGTTCCTTTTCTTTAGTATAGAAAAGGAGGAGAGGTACGCCGATGGCAGAAAACTTCTTCACCTAGTTATTAATGGTTCCCCTATTTCTCTCCTTTACATCTACGGCCCCACTGGTACTGATTCACAGTTCTGGCAATCCATGGTGCATGTCTTCCATTCCTGTTCTAATTCCAACCTCCTGGTGGGTGGAGATTGTAATCAGGTTGTTGACCCCTTCCTTGACAGGAAATCCACATCTAGATACATCCCTAATAAAATGCAAAACACCTTTGCGAGCACCATCCATTCTAGAGGTTTGGTAGATGCATGGAAGATATACAACCTGGACAGTTTAGAATTCACCTTTTACTCTCCCACACATAAATCCAAATCGAGAATTGATTACATTTTCTTGACTCCCCATCTTCTCACTAACCTAACTCACACCGAAATTGGATGAGTACTTATTTCTGACCATGCACCTGTTTTTATTACTTTAGATCTCCCTTCTGAACCCTCCAAACCCCGTAGATGGTGCCTTAACAACTATTTACTTTAAGGTCCTATTTTTATAGAACGCTTCAAAGCTTTTTTATCAGACTTTTTTATCACTAACACCAGCCTGGACTACCTTTCCATACCATTTGGGATGCCTTTAATGTGAAAGCCAGAGGTTTTATTATTGATTACGTGGCTGTTAAGAAGGAAAAAATTCTAAGGGAATCTGCTTCCTTATTATCTTCTATTAAGCAACTCGAGCATGCTTACTATTCCTCTAATAGTAGAGTTACTCTTAAACAACTTGTCCAGGCTAAATTAAATTTTTATAGGAAATCGAAGGAGGAAGCCTAAAGGGAGTTACTCAAAATTAACTCCAAATTCTACGGTGGCGCAATAGAGCTGGTAAATTGCTAGCAAACTATTTGAAAGTCAAATCTCAAAAATCTAAAATAGTTTAAGTCATTGATGATAAATGTATTAATCATTTTACAGATGAAGAGATATTAAAATGCTTTACAGATTATTATAAGAATTGATATACCCCTGAGTCTTCTCCTTCAGACACTGCTTTGGATTCGTTTTTCGATTCTTTGCCTCCTTGTTCCTCTCCTTCCCGTGATTTTTCCTTTTTGAATAAAGACCTATCCCTCTCCGAAATTAAGTTAGCGTTACTTCAGCTACCTAAGGATAAGGCTCCTGGCTCTGATGGCTTTACTGCCGAATTTTACTCCTGCTTCTCACAGATTCTTCTTCCGTATCTCCTATCTCTTTTTCTGTATTTTATTTCTCATAATGAGGCTTGTGGCACCTTTCTAGAAGCCATGATCTGTTTAATCCCAAAGAAGGATAAATACCCTTCTTCTTGTGTCAACTATCGCCCTATTTCTCTAATAAATCTAGATTGCAACATTTTTGATAAAGTGCTGGCTCTTCGTATAAATCAGGTAAATCCAGATATGATCGGTTCCGAACAGACTGGTTTTGTTAGGGGCAGAACCTTGGCTGATATTTTAAGAACCTTTTTAAATAATATTTATCTTGCTTCTAAGAGTTCCTCACCTTTATCAGCCATCACCTTAGACTCTGAGAAAGCCTTTGATCTCCTTCACTGGCTTTTTATGATGAGGGCACTAAAATTGCATGGTTTTTGCCCAGTTATTTTGTCTCTTATAAGTTTGCTCTATTCTTCCCCAACTACCTCGGTTTTTGTTAATGGATCCCAATCCTCATATTTTACCCTTCAAAGTGGCACTCGTCAAAGCTGACCTCGTTCTCATTTATTTTTTATATTATCTCTTGAACCTTTTCTTCATACTTTATGACATTCTTCCTTATTTCGGTGTTTAATTTACAAATCCACTGAAATTAAATGTACTGCTTATGCAGATGACATTCTGTTATATATCTCTGATCCCATTATCTCTTTACCTGCTTTTAAAGACATTTTATCTTCATACGCCACCTTGTCTTGCTATAAGCTAAACTTTACTAACCTTGGGCGTAGCGGGCATAGTGCCTCTACATGTATTTCCACGGAGTTTTAAAAAAAACTCAGCGGAAATATGCTACGCTCCCTCCCTCCTCCCAAAGTCTTTTAAAATGTAAACAAGATGCTTCTTACCTGTTGTCTGCTGCCTCCCCTGCCTAGCCACTCTCCGTCCTGGTCCGCGCGTCCCCTTCTGTAATTAAAAAAACACTATATTGTAAGTCTGATGCGCGCACACATGCACGTCAGACGTACAACGTAGTGTTTTTTTAATTACAGAAGGGGACGCGAGGACCGAGGAGCAGGATGGAGAGCGGCCAGGCAGGGTAGGCGGCAAACAACAGGTAAGTGGCTTCTTTTTAAAAAAAAATTAAAGACTTTGGGAGGCGGGAGGGAGCGCAAACTCCGCTCCACCACAGAGGCGGAGTTTTTTGTCTACTCCACGTTAGCCACGGAGTGCGGAGTAGGCAAATCTCTGCAAACTCCAATGGCAGAGCGGAGTTACCCGCAAAGGGTTAAACTTTACATAATCTCAAGTTCTTCCACTAAACAAATATTGTTTAAAAAATATGTTCAAAGGTACGGGTTTCAAATGGACCACCCATTACATTACTTGCTTGAGGGCCAAATACTCCTCTTCAATTGACAAAATGGTTGAACTTAACTTGGAGGATGGTTTATTGAAAGTGACTCACACTGCAGGGAAATGGTCTCCCTTACATCTATCTTGGTGAGGTAGGTTAGACACAATCAAAATGATGATGCTACATGTTATTGACTTTTATTTGTCCATGTTACCAGTGAGTCTTCCATTAACATTCTTTAAAACTCTTAATAACACTTTAAGTAAATTTCTATGGAATAACCGGAAAGCCCGCATTTCTTTGTCTTCTTTATCTGCACCTAAAGATCGGGGAGGTGTTAATTTTCCCAACTTCCGACAGTACCACTCCTCTTTTCTAATTCGTCAAGTTTTACCATATCTATCTCCCTCGGTAGCACCCTTCCTATCGGTCTGGCATAGATTGGAGGGCTCCCTTTTCTTTTTCTTTGCTAGTTAATTTTTCTCATCCTCCTCGTTCATTTAAGTCCCTACCATTTCACAATTTATATCGACCTTTTACCTGGTCCTTACCAAATCTTTTATCTCTGCAAGTGTTCCTTGATTCCTCTTTATAGCATAATAAGTCTATTAAACTTTCCAACCATACTATTTTCTGGAAGGACTGGGCTGCCAAAGGGATAGTCCACGTTAGACATTTAGTTTAAGGTGCGCACTTTCTTTCTTCTCAGGTTGTCCAATCCAAATTTGGCCTGCCGCCACCTCCTTTCTTAAGTGCGATTCTTTAAGAATGCTCTTAATTCAACAGTTCTCTCTTCTTTCTAGATCTTCTTCTACTTCATTAGATCCCCATTAGAACCTTTAACTACCTCCTCTTCTGTTCGGGCCTCACATATCTACAAATATCTTCATTTTTCTCTTCCCAATCACCCAAGAGTAAAACTGAACTTTTATGGGAATCGGATTTGCAGCACACTCTTTCTGTACACACATGGAACTCTTTCTGGACACAAATATAAAGCACTTCTTATTATGCCAGCACCACTCAAACTCTATATTACTTTTAGCAGAGGTTGTATTTAACCCATTTTCTATCTCCGAATATAGCACAAATCTATCCCCTAATTGTTGGACCTGCATAAAAACCCCTGGCACATATTTACATTCCTTTTTCCTTTGCCCTAGCATTACCTCTACCTGGACAAAGGTATGTAAATCAATCTCCTCCATTTGCTCTATTAACTTTCCTTTTGAGATCTACTCCATATTTTTGGGTGCAACTCTGCAAATTTGTTTGAAGCTCACAAGCTGGGCTTGTTTGTGGATTTGTTACTTGCAATTTGCTTTCAGCTTATTACCTCTATTTGGAAGGACGCCACTAAGGTCACCTTTTCTGGCTGGTGGAATCTTCTCTGTTACCTTCATAGGCTGGATAGAGCCTCTGCCATTACCTCTCAACAACTTTTGCGAAAGGAAGCCTTTTGGTCTCCTCTCACCAACTATTTATCCTCACCTGTAATGCGTAACAAAGACATTACTTTTGTTTTTCAGCCGCCAGGAGTATTGTGATTTATTCTTTTTACATTGTTCATATTAAGCTACTATACTATTATTACTTGGTTATCTGTACATTTATAGTGCTCGTTATCAGATTTTCCTGTTCAGTATATTTGGTACGGATGTTAATTTCTTTTTGATTTCTTTTTCTTTTCTTCTCTCTTTCTCTTTTCTCTCATAATTTATAAAACTTAAAATGCTAATTCAGTAAGGTAACTAATTCTGTATTACTGTTCCTAGTTTTTGGTTTAGCTTTTTGACAAATAGTAATTATATCAGATTTTCATTTTACTATGGTTATATATATTGTATGCTATATTTTGTAACTTTCTCATAATCGTGTTGTAATGTTGTTCCTTTGTTCTTATTTGCTTCAATAAAGCTCTTTAAACTCAACACAAAAAATAAAAATATCTAGAACCTGCTCCACATTTCAATGTTCTTAAACCTATGCAGGATGATGCTAAAGAGGTGGTGATTCTAATAAATGCAAAGGTAACATTTGGAAGATTTTGATTTAAATGAAAAACAGATACATTTTAAGCAGCACTATCAAGTACTGTTATGCATTTTTTTAAAGGGATTTCTTGTACTCCTCTTCATGTTTTGTCGTCGTTATTAGTTAGGGCCTAGGGCATGTATGCATGCGAACATTTTAGAAGAGGAAAGTGGAATGTTTAAAAAAGAAATAATCATGAGAATGTCTTACCCCATTGATTTCTAATGAAACAGAGGCATTTTCAGGCTAAATGTTAAGAAAGGCCATAAAACAATTTAATCTGCCTCAGTAGCACCCCCGCTTAAACTGGTGCCAGAGTGCCCGTTTTAATTGAAATCTGCACTCTCTAATAATAATAATCCACATTTGTAAATCGCAAACAATCACCTGTAAGGGTCTCTAGGCGCTAGGGGCCGTCGGGAAGATTAAGCAAGCTATTGCCCAGAGTCACATGGTGCTGGGCTAACCTGCCGCCGGAGCCGGGGATCGAACCGTGATTCCAGCGTCAGTCGCCCTGGCCGCGGTGCCACACATCTCCCACCCACCCCCCACACTCTCTGGCATCAGACATCCCTCTTTCAGCTCGGGCTTGATGGGCAGTGCTGGTTGGCTGGTTGGGTCACAGTATTTTTGGGACAGGCACGTAAAAATACCGCAAATGTTGCTTTTTTGGCTGTAAATTAATTGTTTTGCGACCGCAAAATTTGGTAAACCAGTCCAAGATGTCATTGGAGGTCTGCCTCGAATTGGCCTACATCCGAGGGAAATTAACTATGCAACAGCAGACTAGGGAAAAAGAATAGAAATATTATCGCCACTTAATTTCTGTTTTTTAACCTAATCAACTTAGATCCGAAATCGGCAAAACGTGTACTAGCAGCTATTTCTTCTGAAATCATCCCCCAATTTTTTCCACAAGGTGACATCAGCTGCATCGTATGTACTTCTCAATCCTATGTTTTATACTTTCCCTCTCAGCTTCACACACTGGTTTTGCCTCTCTAGCTCGTTATGGTCTTTCCCGCTGCCTATTTCCCCACGAGGTTGTTTCCTACTCACTTCCTTGTCCTGTTTACTTTACCTCTTTTACTCCTCCATATTTTGCTTCCTCATCTACTGCTCCCAAAATCACTGCCTCTCACACAGTTGAGTAAATTACTAAAGCTGTTACAGATGTGTAACCATGCACATTATTGGTCCTAATCCTTATTATGGGGTTGCTAAAAGACGGAAAGGAATCCTCTGAGTAGCACAGACATCTGACGTTGAATCAGGTCAGGGCTGGAAAGCTCACTGTGTCATGTATTTCTCTTTGCAATCTGGGACGTAGAGTATTTTTTACAACTAGTTTACATGAACCAGAATTCAGAGAAAAAAGCAGAAGCAGACAAGCAACAAATAACAGAAAAGGCATGGCAAGGTGAAAGAGTGAAACAAGCATTTGCAATGCAATAGGCCTCCCATTTTCCAGACTTTAAGCTATTGCCCTTGTAAATGACAATGCCTTTTATTTACGTTTTAAAAACCAATACGTAAATAAAAGGCATTGTCATTTACAATTCCAGTTGATCAAATTCTCACACATGCAAAACCTATTGCATTGCAAATGCTTGTGTTTTTAGTCTCTCTCTGAGACACTTTGCAATTAGGAGTGAGCGAGGTTGGGAAACTTTGCTTCCTCAAGCTTCGGAAAATTTTATTCGAATGTAAACAACTTCAGGAGTTCTGAAAACTTGGCAACGTTTAAAAGGTACTAATGAAAGATACCCCACATGTAAAGGATGCTGCCGAACAAACCCCACAAAATAGCCTTTTCTAGGAGAATCCTGCAAAATAAATAAAATATATATTTAAGCAGAATATCGCACGAAAACAAATGCATCGGACAATTGCATACAATGCAAGTTAATAACGTTGTGGAGTTGTTAACCCTAGCCAGCAGAAATGTTAGGGCATTCATTGGGATATTTTGTTTAGCTAGAGTAACATGCTTGGATCCACCTGGCTCTATGTACGATAACATTATTGATATGTGTAAGGGATGATGCCTGGGGCATCTTTAAATGAGGTTCTCAGATTTGGCCTCTTTTGTGCGTCCCAGTTGATAGTTTCATCTTTTATCCACCATAGCTCTAGCTGGGGCTGTTTTGTACCAAGCCGTTTTTTAGTTAAATTTTTTAAAAACGTAGTAACTTAATAGGTTTCGAATTCATGAGTTGCAAACTCTTTGCTAATATTCAATTTCAGACCTTAATCCACGTGTTAGAACCCCCGCACCAAGAGTCCCTTATCAGTCTGCCTATAGAGAAGAAAGACATCTCATATGTACTACATACCTCACAATTATTCTTATCTTTTATAAGAGGAGTCCGATAGATAGTTTGCATGAGTACATCGGTACTTTAGTTCAATTCAAAATATATCAATATTAAGGCCTACAGTGGCTCGGGGTTGCATGTGTGATGGACAGGAGAGAAGTGGAACACCCTCGGATTTATATTCTATCAACGGGGACCGTGTCAATTCAAAATCATACCCAGGAAAGCCTCTCCATTACTCGTGTATTCCAGCGGCTATAAAACGACGAGACCGGGGGAGGGTGGAGAGGGGGGTTGTCTTCGACTTCTCCAGTATGCCGCCAGTGATGTCTTATCTGCTCTCAAGCACTTCTACTTTATTTAAAGGTAGGATAATGTTTGGTATCTAATAGTATGGGAGCAGTGGCCCAATAAAACAAACTCCGGAGTGGCCGTCATAGCGTAAACTAACATCTTTTCCATGAAGTCAAGGATTTCGTCCCAATAGGATTTAATATGAGGCCTATCCCACTAGATATGCCTGAAATGCCCTCCAGCACTGGGGGTTAGACATAGCATCGAGTTTAGTAATGTTTGTTGCATTTAGATACCAATCAAATATAACTTTATAGTGGGCCTCTCTCTGTCACTGAGTGAGTGTACCTCTCTTTGTCCCTCCATAATGTCTCCCATTGGTTTCCTTGACTATCAGGCACATGCATCAACTATTTTTGCGAGTGCAAATGGTGTGATTCGCAAATATCGTCCGTTTGCGCCCGCAAAAAGGGCATTTGTGATGCATCAAGGTTCAAGGCACTCGCAAATTGAGAATTCGCAATTGTGATTTCTCAAATTGCGTTTGCATTTAAGGAATTCTTTTTTCTGGCTACTTCAGGCAGGGTCTCTGAACACCTCGGTTGATTTCTTCACCCATGAGCTTTGCAGAATTTTTTTTCCGCTCTTTTAAAATCTTACTACTTGGCAATTCAACCATCCTTCTGTCAAATAGTTCCATTTTTGGGAATATTTTGAGAGATTTTCCTGTCAGCATGCCATCTCTTTTCACTAAATGTCCTTCCTGTATAGAAAGAAAGCAAGTTTTGATGCCCATAGCGTATGTGTAGTGTGTTTGTCACCT
The DNA here is from genome assembly GCF_964261635.1 of Lissotriton helveticus. Lineage (NCBI taxonomy): Eukaryota > Metazoa > Chordata > Amphibia > Caudata > Salamandridae > Lissotriton > Lissotriton helveticus. The sequence continues at coordinate 1,970,539,500 of NC_136065.1, forward strand.
CAACACCTCACTAAGGGCTGGGACATTTTCTGCAAAATGTCTAAAAGACTCCTACGGTCATCATCTTCACCTTCCAAGGAGGGCTAAACGACAACGGGACTACATTACTGTCACCGTTCGATGTTTAAATCAACATCAAGGTTGCGGACGACGCAGAAGACTTTGCGACATCTCACTCAAGATCGAAGTCTCATGAAATCCACGCCAAGGTCACATCGGTCTACATCAAAGGCCCATTATTCGCCGTCAAGATCTCACAGTTCCACTGCGAGATCTCACCACTTGGCGTTGAAACTAAAGACCCTCGGCGTTGAAGAGACATATATCCTCTGAAGACTTCAGCTTTGACAAAAAAGAGGCGCACAACGTTGATAACTCCCTCTTGACATCAACAATCTCTCAGGTGAATGTTTCATCCTCATCTCATTGGTCAGGATCGTCGCAGCATTCAGAGGCTCCATCTCATGAACCAGAGATTGGTCTTCCTCCTATCAGACCTATAATTCTGGACTTTGACCCTGTGTAGCATCATCATTTACAACCTTAACAGATGTCTCCAGTACAACAGTGTTCACAGGCAACTTCTATGTCTCCAATTCAGTAATGGAAACTTCCATCCAGAATTAGTTCGCCACTACCACGATCACGTTCTCATACACAATCTTTGAGCTCATCATCAAGATCAACATCCCCTGATACGACTTCTAACACATCGTACACTCCTACTGCTCTAGCTCAGTCTCCAGCCAGGGTCTCACCACTCAATGACATCATCACGTTCCAAGACGCCGTGGTGAGAAGAGCATCTAAATCTTGACACCCCTCACCCAATGGCGTCAGTGATCTTGTAGAGTCTACAAACGAGCTATTTCAAGGCATCTTCTCCCTCTTTTTCCAGGTCTCATAGACATTGTAGATGAAATATTTCTGACACCAGCACAGCAAAATCAACAACACCTAGGCTGTTAATACAAGCCTACCCAACAAAACTCTTATTTTCCAAAAGCTGATCCAAAAACAGATTCTATCATTGCAACAGCTGTAACGGAAAGATATGCTTCGGCTCTGGGAACCACAGCACCTCTGGACTGAAAAGGTAAGGGAATGGATGCCATTGGCAAGAAAATGTGTGGTGCGGCCTTGATACATTTGCGAAAGGCCAATGCAGCGGCTTTATTGGACAGACGCCATCGTGAAATTTGAGAGGGAATGATACCCTACTGTTGGCTAAAACGCCAACGGGCCTGCAAAAATTGTTGGATAAATTCAGCCTGTTTTGCTATGAACGTGGACTTACCATCAACACGACTAAAACAAAGTTGATGGTGTTACCCCCCCCCCAAACAGGGAAGGAAACCCCAGATTACCCTTAAAGGATCTCCACTTGAGGTGGTGGAGGAATTTGACTATCTGGGAATTAGGATTAATAGTAAAATGAGGTGGGACTCCCACATAGCCAAGATGTTGCTAAACCTTAAGAGAGTCTCGGGTGCCATCCTGAGGAGCCAGCGATTATCAGTTAGTAGACCTATTGCCCCGGCTCTTGCTGTGTATGAAGGAAGGGCACTGCCTTCTGTGAGATATGGGGCAGAATTATGGGGTGGAGAAAATGTTCAGGTCTTGGCCAGAGCAGAGAATACATTTATAAGGGAATTAGTTGCCTTACCGGCCTCAACCCTGCTAAAATCACTGTTTCTGGATATGGGCAAACGCTCTATCTCGGATGTAGTTCTTTTGCGCCCGCTGCTGTTCTGGGTGCACATAAGGAGGACCCCAGAGCTAGCAAACTATGCCCTGGTGTTGGATGAATTGATTACGCTGAACACCGGTGGCAAAATACAGTGGGTAAACAAACTGAAACAGATGGTGTTGAAGTTGGGTTTGATTGAATCTTGGACTTCTCAGTCCCCACCCCCAAAACAAGTAATAAAGAAAATTTATTGGGAGTGGGTGGAGGCAGAAGAACAGAGGAACCCAAGCTGGGGTACTTTAAATATGCAGTTCATAGAACACAAACCAATCAGGAAGTTGGAACCTTTTTTAGATCTCATCAGAACACCTAGAGACAGAGTGATCTTTTTAAAGATGAGGTATGGAATTTTACCACTCAACTATTTCACTAAAGGTTGGAAAGGCTCAAGGGTCCCTAATGGTGCATGCCCTTGTTGTCCCTGCAAAACAGAATCCCTGCCACACTTCCTGTTTGGTTGTAAAGCTTATAAGAGGGCAAGACATAGATGGCTGAGACCAGTTTGTAGGGAGCTGGGGGTTAAAGATTTCCGGGTTGCCCTCCGCATTATTACAACTAATACGTCTCCCCTTTTTATTGTTTGTGGTGTGGCAAAATACTTGTCAAGTGCTTGGTTTATTCGCATGAGGATATGTAATGCCATTAATCCTTAGACCTCTAGATACGGTTACCAATTAATAACATTTTAATATTGATATATTTAGTATTGTCATGTAATCTGGTTATGTATTATGTTTTTAAATGTATATAGTATTTTTAGCAGTTTTAACATGAAATGTACATTTTTAGCTTCAGTGTTTTATGAATTAATGTACTTTTATGATATGACAATATCGAATAACGTATCAATAAAAAAAATAAAAAAAGAAATCATTCATGGATGAATTGCCAAGTCACAGACAGCAAGAATTCCTGGAGATGGTCATTGAAGTTTTCCTTATCTCCAACCATTCCATTGGTGCTGCAATTGAAGCTTTCGGCCACGCCTTTCTGTCATGTTATCTCCCTGAGGTTAAGCATTTGACTTGGAAGAACAAAAGATGGCTTTTAAACAGCAGAAGAAGCCTACAGAAAGGTGATACTAATACCATGGGGGTTCAAACATCTAGGTGGCCATACCAGTACCCGCAGCAACAGCGACAAGTGCAAAGGCCTTTCCAGAGCAGGTACCAGAGAAGAAAATCCTCTCCTCACAAACCTGTGCAACCCAAGGCAAGAGCTTTTCTCCATCTAAACAATGAGAGACACACCCCCTTTGCAGTTTCTACCGCCTGAGGGGGCAGTGGTGCAATTTCTTCTGGGCCAGTGGGAAAAGATAACATCAGACAGATGGGTGTTGAACGTAATTCCAAATGGATATGCATCCTGCTTCACAAACAATCCACCGTCATAACTTCCACAACAATCCACAACGGCCCATCTTCACAGTCTCAAACAGGAAACGTCCATTCTCCTGAAAAAGAAAGCATGCAAAACTTCCCACTGAATCAGATGTTATGTTATGCTAATTGATTTTTATATAGCGCTAATCAACAACGGGTCTCTAAGCGCTGTGAGAGAGTTGCCAGAGAGCATAAATGGGTGCATGGATGCACAGTGAGGCACTTTAAACAGTGTCCAGGGCCTCCCTGAACAGGAATGTTTTAAGTTGTTTCGTGATTGGGAGGAGAGCCGATCCCTTGCACAAGTAATCAGGCAGTTGGTTCCATAGTTGTGGAAGCTGAATGGAAAAGGATCTATCCCCTTTGGATGAGGTGTTACATCCTGGGGTGGCCAGGCGACAGGTTTCAGAAGACCCCAATGTGTGGCCCAGAACATAGTTCTTCAAACGTTCCTTAATATAGGCAGGGCTTTGTCGTAGATCGCTTTATTGGCAATGCAGAGACCCTTGAATTTAGCTCTTTCTTTGATGGATAGCTAGTGCAATTTGCACAGCAGAGGGGAAGCGTGGGACTGTCATGGCAATCTACAGATCAACCTGGCTGCTCCATTCAGTACCACCTGTAATTTATTGATGAGCTTTTGAGGAAGGCTGATGTATAGGGCGTTGCCATGGTCTAGTCTGGAGACAATTGTGGCCAATACGATAGTTTGTAGAGCGTACCGACCACTGTGGTGACTTGGCTAGCCATGGAGAGCTCAGAATCAATTTTAATGCTTAGGCTTTTCACGGCAAGGGCTGGTGTTGGGGTGGCACCCAGCTCTTGGGGCCAAAAATGATCGCTCCAGGGTTTGTCTTTTGTAGGGATAACAAGAACCTCCGTTTTATCAGGGTTGATTTTTAATGCGCGGATAGTCATCCAATTCACTGTGAATCTGAGGATGTTTTGTGCCACATCCTGTGCATAGGAGGAATTGTCAATCCAGAGGATGAGCTGGGTGTCATCCTGTCATCCGCATAGTTGAAGACACAGCAGTCCACGTGAGCTCAGGCTGTCACCGGAGGCGGTAAGTAGATGTTGAAGAGGAGCAGGAACAATGCGGATCCTTGAGGGATGCCGCAGGTGAGGATGCCTCTGCAGAGGGGTCTACTCCAGATACTTTCTTGTTAAAGAAGAATCAGTCGAAACAGTTTCGCCCTATCCTGGATCTCAGACTACTCAACAAATGTATTCAAAAAGAGAAGATCCAAATGCTATCACTCCATCTAACTTTCCCACATATAAGAAAGGACAATTATCTTTGTGCAGTGGACCTCCAAGATGCATATTTTCATATTCCAAAAACTCCCTGTCACAGATAGTTCCTAAGATTTGTAGTAGGAACAAGACAATTATCAGTATGCTGTACTTCCTTTCAGTCTGAAATCAGCCCCTCGATCATTTTCCAAATGCATGACAGTAGTAGCAGCACATCTCAGGAAAAGAGGTATTTTGGTACCTAGATGACTGGCTGATCAGGACAGACTCTCTGGACAAAGCACAGATAGATTATGATACCACAACAACTTTTCTCGCAAAACTGGGGCTACAAGTCAATGCAGAAAAATCAGCAACCAGTACCTCACTTTTCTGGGGCAACATAGAAACAAGAAGAGCAAAAGGGTTTCCTACGGAGGAGAGAGTATCCTCAATCCAAAGCAAGTGTACACAGCTTCTAAATCATACCAATCCAACTGTCCATCAGGTAGCATCTCTTCTGGGATCAATGACATCCTGTATCTTCATACTCCCATTGTCACATCTCTGTTAATGAGACCTCTCCGAATTTCCCTAGAGGATCAATGGTCACAAAGGATGGGAAACTGATCGTCCTAACTGAGAATGCACATCACTTTCTCTGCTGGTGGACCAAGCCAAATAATCTTCTAACAAGAGTTCCCTTTCAGAAGAAAATCCCAAATCAAACCATCATCACAGACGCCTCAATGACAGGATGGTGCGCTGATATGAGCCACTTTATCATTCAAGATCTTTGGTCTCGGAAGGAGAAATCATATCACATAAACATCTTAGAGCTAAAAGCAGTACACCTAGCTCCCAAGGCTTTTCTTCCATCTCTCACATCAAATGACCTTCTGAGCCAAACGGATAACACCACTACAATAGTATATTGTTGGAAAGTGGGTTATTGGTAGAGGGTAATAAGTCCACTAACATGGGAAAGAGCCCAGTAAAGGTCTCAATAAATTAGCCCCTTGCTCAACCTTTGGTAGCTGTAACCAAGCAGTCAGGCCTAACTTAGGAGACAGATATGTAAAGCATTTAAAAACACCAATCCATCAAATAAGGACGACACAATTCACAATAAAAGTCTCACACCAATTTATAAAACTAGTAAATATTTTGGTGAACAAATTGACACAAAAATGACACTCCAATGTAGGGAACTGGACATATGAATTTTTAAGGTTTAACCACTTTATAGTGCTTAAAAACATAGATCGGAGGGGGTTCGCTGGCTTGACCTTGAGGGAGCACCTAGTCAAATCCTGGAAGTCGGAGCTCCGGAACATTAACGGGACGAACCTGAAATCTTGGCCAGGTCACGGTTGAAGGTGGCCGGCTGAACTCTCACGGTCGGGTCGGCCACTTTATAGAGCTTTTTCCCAAAAGTCATCCAAAGTTCTCCAAACTTCAGGAGCTGGTTCCTGAAGTCCTCCTTGTAGGTTGAAAGTGTCCAAAACACAAATACGAAAGCTTGGAATCTCCTGGATGTTCTCTGGAACGTCTGTACCATGACGGGGACTCTTGTGGGCTCTGTTAACCTGTAGCTGTAGGGAGTCCATTCCTTAATACTTCTTGAAGCAAGGCACAGTCCCCTAGGGCTGTAGTACCAAATTGTGCAGCAGGCACAGTCATTCAGAGTTCAGACTTTGGGTGCAAATTCAGATTCCAGCAGGTCAGTCCTTCTTTTCCTCGAAGTTTCAGGCAGCAGAACTGAGAGGCTATGCACTTCTCACATATTTATTCTCAGCTTCTGGGCATCAGTAGGGGTGTGCCCCTGACTAATGGGATGCAGGGTGCCACCCTGATGCATGACCACTTCCTCCAAATCGAGGCATCTTCTTATCCCAGAAAGCACAATTCTTCCAAAATCCATGATGTCCCAAATTTCAGCAGAGCAGTAAGAGTTAACTAAACCAACTCTCAGTGTGGTTCATTTCCAAACGTTTCCTCCTGCTAACATCTGCAAATTCCTTCTTTAAACCTGCTATCTGGCTAGGGCACAGGGGACTGGAGGTAGGGGATAGGTAGGTCTGGCATTCGCTGCCTGTCCTGTCCTCCTTTAAAGCCTCATGCTTTATTACCCTTCCTCCCTGCTCTGGCATTCCTGTGTAGATGTAGAGCTCTCTCAAGCAGATAGCCTCTCCCCTGGATATCCACTTAACACCTAATCAAAGCAGCTTGGCTGGCCCTGTTAGCACTGACCAATCAGGGAAGGCTGCAGGAAAGTGGGATGTGTGGCTTATAGACAAAGTCTTATAACTTATTTTCTGTACAAGTTATGAAAAATGCGGACAGGGCAATCTGTTGGATTTATCAATACCATTCTTCTAAGTCTTTGCTAGGAAGTTTGATGGTTGTGGCTGTTCCACTCCAAGTCTGACCTGTATGTTTCACGTGCAATCTGATGCCATTTGTTGTCTGGAGGTGTATGTTGCAGCATCTCAGTGATTGTCACCATAATTATGCTTGCATACAATATTGAAATGCAAGCCTATGGGCTAAGTGGAGAAAACCTAAAATGGGCAGATTCCTCTCATCAGGATTTATAAAACAGCTTTTATAAGGACTCTGATTATAGTTACATGACCCCCACCCCTGGGACACCTAGGGGAGAACTATGGGGGTACCTAATATGTAAATATAATGTAGATAATCACTTCTAAAGTGCCCATAACACCATAGTCGAGTTTGCTGTGAATTTACTTTTAAAAGAAAAGACCTCAGGCACTCAGCAGTGCACTCATGAACGTGCAAGCACAGCTGTTGGCCTCTAAACTTCCATGCCCTATTATATACTTGTATCTTACAGAAACTTTCAATCTGATGCCCTATTATCTATTAGGGGATTAAAGGGTAGGTAATTTCAATTGTAAGAATTTACGTTTAAAGGCAGTCTGCAAGGCAAGGCTATATTTAAAATGACACATGCAAAGTGTGTAAAATCTGCTGGGCTTCTAAACCTTCATTCCCTATTATTTACTAGGGGCTTATAGGTAGATTAATCCCCCTTGCCCTAATACCTAGTAGGCAAGTTTAGGGTCTGCCAGGCCAATTGTATGTATAGTGTAACCTATACATTTGTTGTTTTGTAAACATAGCACCGGTTGAAGTCTGTCAGCAGAGCTCAGAGTTAGAATCAGCTATCACCAGTATCATTCAGCTATAAATGGGGGTGAACAGGGCAAAAGGTTGCCTTTCTAACATACATAAACAAGCAAGGTGAAACAAGGTCAAGACCATTATCTCGCCAAGCTCTACGCAGGATTCTCAGCCAAACACCTACGACGACTACAACACATCCAAAACGCCTCCGCCCGACTGATCGTCAACGTCCCCCGCCGCAGCCACATCGACCCCCACCTGAGAGACCTACACTGGTTCCCCGTCGACAAGAGGATCATCTTCAAGCTCCTCACCCAAGCACACAAAGCACTCCACAAAGCCGGACCAGCCTACCTGAACAGCTCCGCTCCGCCAGTCTCGCTCTCGCCGCTGTCCCCCGCATCCAACTAACAACCTCTGGCGGCAGATCCTTCTCCTACTTTGCCACCAAGACCTGGAACACCCTCCCTACCCACCTACGGCAGACCCAAGACCTTCTCGCCTTCAGAAGACTCCTCAAGACCTGGCTCGGAAGCTTGTTTCCGGTCCAGGGAAGGCATGGCTTGGCAGTTCGGGCTGGACTGTTACCATGAGGCACAGGGTCAGACTGATTTGCATATAGCCATGTTCGAACTGGGGTGGCAGAGTGGGCTAAAGAACGGTGATGGATCAAACCCAGATCTTTTGACTGGGTGTGAGTGTTTGATTGGTTCAGATGCTCCGTCCATCACCACCCCCTTTTGTACTGCTTTGGCCGCCATAAGTGTGGCAGGGTATGCTTAGACGTGAGTCCCTTGCTCACTTTGCCACTGGATTCAAGCAAGCCGGGCTGAAGATGGCTGTAATGCCAGAAACCGGTCCTCGGAAGCTTGTTTCCGGTCCTGGGGAGGCATGGCTTGGCAGTTCGGGCTGGACTGTTCCCATGCGGAACAGGGTCAGACTGATTTGCATATAGCCATGTCTGAACTGGGGTGGCAGAGTGGGCTAAAGAACGGTGATGGATCAAACCTAGATCTTTTGACTGGGTGTGAGTGTTTGATTGGTTCAGATGCTCCGTCCATCACCACCCCCTTTTGTACCGCTTTGGCCGCCATAAGTGTGGCAGGGTATGCTCATACGTGAGTCCCTTGCTCACTTTGCCACTGTATTCAAGCAAGCCGGGCTGAAGACGGCTGTAATGCTAGAAACCGGTCCTCGGAAGCTTGTTTCCGGTCCAGGGAAGGCATGGCTTGGCAGTTCGGGCTGGACTGTTCCCATGAGGCACAGGGTCAGACTGATTTGCATATAGCCATGTCTGAACTGGGGTAACAGAGTGGGCTAAAGAACGGTGATGGATCAAACCCAGATCTTTTGACTGGGTGTGAATGTTTGATTGGTTCAGATGCTCCGTCCATCACCACCCCCTTTTGTATCGCTTTGGCCGCCATAAGTGTGGCAGGGTATGCTCAGATGTGAGTCCCTTGCTCACTTTGCCACTGGATTCAAGCAAGCCGTACTGAAGACGGCTGTAATGCGGGAAACCGGTCCTTGGAAGCTTGTTTCCGGTCCAGGGAAGGCATGGCTTGGCAGTTCGGGCTGGACTGTTCCCATGAGGCACAGGGTCAGACTGATTTGCATATAGCCATGTCTGAACTGGGGTGGCAGAGTGGGCTAAAGAATGGTGATGGATCAAACCCAGATCTTTTGACTGGGTGTGAATGTTTGATTGGTTCAGATGCTCCGTCCATCACCACCCCCTTTTGTACCGCTTTGGCCGCCATAAGTGTGGCAGGGTATGCTCAGACGTGAGTCCCTTGCTCACCTTGCCACTGGATTCAAGCAAGCCGGGCTGAAGACGGCTGTAATGCCAGAAACCGGTCCTCGGAAGCTTGTTTCTGGTCCAGGGAAGGCATGGCTTGGCAGTTCGGGCTGGACTGTTCCCATGAGGCACAGGGTCAGACTGATTTGCATATAGCCATGTCTGAACTGGGGTGGCAGAGTGGGCTAAAGAACGGTGATGGATCAAACCCAGATCTTTTGACTGGGTGTGAGTGTTTGATTGGTTCAGATGCTCCGTCCATCACCACCCCCTTTTGTACCACTTTGAGGAGTATGCAGGCATTTGAAAGCAGAGCAAATAATATATTGCTAAGGGGCATTTTGGCGCTTAAGACGCAGACTTCCCTCAAAGGCGACAATGTAAAATCCTGCAATACCATTAATGACAAAGTCACCATAGAAGAAAGGTTTGGAGGCTCTTCTCAAGATTTGAAAATGCAAATGTGCATGAAAGTTTGGGTCTTCAAAGAACAGAGTGATCTGCAGCCAGACTGCTTATGCATTATCCTGGGCACCTCTTGTTTTCTTTTCAGAGGGATTTGACAGGAGCATAAACCCACATATACAGTAACTCCGCTCCCACCACCGTAATTCCTTTAATTGTGTGCTCACGGTGTAAACTGCTCAATTGTTGCTCCAAGTTGAGATACACGAAACGTGGAGGAGAAGAGGGGGGAATATGATATGTACAAAATGCACCACTCAACGTTCTTCATACAGGATTGCAACCTATTCATGAAGTCCTTCCGCAATCAAATGTAATACAGCCTTGTAGGAGAGTAGGGTCTGCAATCCTATGATCACCCAGATTTTTGCTTTTTGCTGCACTGGTTTACGACTTTCCCTGGCTGTGGGCCTGCTAATCAGACCCACAGCCTAGCTGTTCTCTCTATCCAAATTGTACTCAGGTACTGAATTGGCACTGGGCCCTCTCCAAGTCCCTGTACCCAGGGCTGAGGTGTACCCAGAAGTCTCCCAGGGGCTGAAGCATGTATTATGCCACCCCTGGGCTGACTAACTAAACTGACACAACTGGCTGCACGACAGCTGGGGCAAGGTGGTGAACTCACCCTTTGCTTTAGATATAGTATACCTATATCTAACCCTAAAATGGACACACAGATTTCCTATCAGTCACTCCTATGGCAGGCCTTAACAATCCTGAAGGCAGAGTGCTTGGAATCGTGTGAGATGGTGCTCTGGCATGAGCTGAGCCTGTCTGCGGCTTTCGGGATCCATCCCTTAGCCGTTTCCATGATATCGCATACCATATACTCTTAAGTGCATTATAATCCTCGCGGTTATATGCCAACTCTGGTATCGCTTTATCAAAACATGTCGAGTAAGGTGTCATACGAATTGGAATACTAACCCCTCGCCAATTCTGGCGACGGGGTTAGCATTCCACCCTTCTAGAGGGACACGACATGTATGTAACCCCTAACCCCGGTTAAAGTCAAACAGAGCCTCAGCTCCACAAAATGGATGCTGCCACCGAGACACAAGTCTGCCCTCCTGCTGCTGGGAGTCCTCCCAGAGCAGGAGATAAGGACAAAGGGTTTCCTGCCAGGGGCGGTGCCAGCACCGTCCCAGACAGGGTTTTGTGTATTGTAGGTAGGCAGGGCTTTAGAGGAAGGTGACTGCACGTGGCACCCCGGTGCTCACTGTGCATAGGCTGGCTGGAACCAGTTCCAGGGTCACTCCAGACCCTGTGCTGGGGAAAAGCCCGCCAAGGAAGTGGGTGTAACCACCCCCCTCCTAGTCCCACCCCTAGGGCAGGACTTAGTCGCGTGCCAGCCCCTTTTTACAGGATAAAGGTAGGAACTGGCCCCCTTCCAAATCAGATCATCTTTGAATCCTGAAACTACTTTCCACGAAAGGAACTCAAGACTTCTTCCTAAGATTTCTCCCTTGTGACTAAGGAGTAGTCACCCTGCATCCGCAGGCACCATCTTAAGAACACTGCGGTCTGCTGCAAGTCTCTCCTCCGGATCAAGACTGCCCAGCTCGACGAGAACCGGCTTCCCTGGCACCTCTGACCTCTACCTGCATCATCAGTCACGCTGAGATTCGTGGGTGTGACGAGACCTCGAGGGACCGGCCATCTTCAAGACTGCACGACTTCTTTCCAGCAAGCCCGCCGAGTAATTTCCTGGTGAGTGCTTTGGGGTCCGAGAAGCCCCGACCCTGAGCAGCTCCAGCACCGAAGTGCAGCCTCCCAGCATCTCCACGATCTGCGTGGGGCCCTTCTGCTTTTTGCTGCTCACCGCGTTGTTTGGCTACTAGCCCGCTGGCTTGTGGCCTTCTGAACGACGCCCGACGACATTTCTGCTGCTGGTCTGGTTGCTCCAGGCTGGCCCTTGCTCCCTTCCAAAAGAGGAGCACCCCGGACCCTCCTGGTCCACTCAAGACGCCATTTTGAGTCCACCGCGTGGGCTTGAATTAGCCAAGGCTTGTTGCCCAATCCTGGGTAACTTCGACGCCGACAGCTTCATCCATCGTGGGACAGCTCGCCTCTCCATCCTGGTCGCCGACAACGCCTCCTGGTCCGTGAGATCTGCAGAGCCAGCGTCGCCCACTCACCTAGTCGAGGTGACTTCGCCCGGTGCCATCCTGGTGCCCACTTAATCACTGGCTAGTGATTCAAGAACTTGGTCCCCTCTGCTTTCAGGTTTCTTCTTCCTTGATCCAGGCTTGGATCCATCGAACTTTTCTTCACTGGTCGCCTGCCAGCAACTTCCTTCTTCCAGGCTCCTGGTCCGGCAACGAGATCCCCGACGTCTTTTCAGACCTATGCAGCTGCAGCCCCTGGGCTAGGTAACTTCGGCACTTCGGTGTCCCAGCATAGCCTCACTATCCTAGGGTCAGGATCCACTGTCGTTTTCTTCCTACCAGGTCGGGTTCGCCCGTGAACACTAACTTTGCCTTTACTAGCTTCCATAGACTTTGTCCCGCATCCCGCGTGAGAGTGCACACTCTGCACCCGAGTCCCCTGGGCCTCCTAGAAGTAATCTAACGATTCTATAGTCAAGTCCTAGCGAGTCCAAAGCCTATTAGTACTGTACTTTCCTGCTAGTAATTTCGCATTCCACTTTTAAAGTATATGGTTTTTCGTGCCCCTCGGGCATTTGTGTATAACGTGCTAACTTAAGTATTTTCGTAAGAGTTTTGTTGTGTGCCTAGCACCCTGTCCTCATAAAGAGTACAGGGTTGTTGTGATTCTAATAAATACACTGTTTATTTTCATAACACTTGTGTGGTGTCCTTTCACTGGGTGTTCAAGGGGTAATGTGATGGTAAAACAGCTGGCTTAACACGCCCTCTAGAGTCTTAGCCTTAGACTGCTCGTATCCATGCTACTAGGATAGCTGGTCTATAAGGTTGACTTACAACCAATCATCAATAAGGGTTGTTTGGACTGATATATAGTGATCACTAGAATAGTGAACACTGCACATCAGGCCAACTTCTCACATTGGTGAGCAGCGGTTGGGATTTGAGCTTGCTGTTGTTTTACCACACATGCCCTAAGAATATCTTGTGAAAGATCACATAAGTACTAAAGGTACATATAACTTAGCTTAGAATACTCTGAGTTCTACTGAACCAGCTGTTGTAGCTCCTAGGGCCTAGCACACCCTAAACTACAACTCTAGCAAGGGATCAGTAGGCAAACATATAGTGTAGGTAAGTGCACCACTTACACCTCACTAGAAAAGCATGTCTACCCAGGGAGATTCTACTGAGACTCCCCTGGTCAGTGTTGACCCTCCACAGGTCACTTCAAGATATGCAGCTCTCAGTTTCCAGGAGATGAGACAGATCTGTGTCTCCAGAAAACTGAAGCAGGGGTCTAACCCCACCATTCCCTTTCTGATAGGTCTCTTAGAGACATATGATGCCAGAAAGCTTTCTCAGTTACATGAGAACATGCCAGCCTTAGAGGGAACCTCTGGGGATCCAGACCTCCCCAACATTGCTACTGCAGTTGAGGAGGAGGATCAAGAGGAACTCTCTGGGGATGAGGTAGACAAAGGTCTTGAGGTAGTCAGAAGGCTAACCAGGGCCAACTTAGACTTACTTGGGCTAGGATCTGGGGGACCCCCAGTACTAACCCGAAGTGGGCCTAACCTTGGAGTTAGGAGAGATAGATCTCTTTCTAGGGACTCCAATAGATCTCTGCACTCTAATGCCTCTTCTCAGGGGAGAAGGAATCCTCCACAGAGGAGATTTACTTCCCCTCAGAGAAAAGAGCATGAAGCTAGAATGAGACAAGCTGAACTGAGGATTGAAAGGGAAGAACTTGCCCTGGCCAAAGAGAAGCTTGCCTTTGCTAGAGAGCAGCAGATGAGTGGGCTAGCTCCCACTGGTGGCAGCAATCTCCCAAGAGATAGAGAGAAGGGTTTAGATACTAAACACCTGACTAAAATAGTGCCCCCCTTTAAGCAAGGGGATGATATCCAGAAATGGATGGCTGCTCTGGAGAGGGCCTGCACTGTGCAGTGCATTACCCAGAGTCAGTGGGCAGCTATACTGTGGCTCTCCTTTGATGGTAAAGGTAGAGATAAGCTCCTCACTACAAGAGTAGAGGATGCTAACAATTACCAGGTCCTGAAGAATACACTGGTTGATGGGTTTGGTTTAACCACTGAGCAGTACAGGTTGCTGTTCAGAGACACCCAGAAAACTCAGTCTCAGGACTGGTCTGACTTTGTGGATTGTGCCACTAAGGCTTTGGAGGGCTGGTTGCTGGGTAGCAAGGTTACAGATTACACAGGATTGTATAATCTAATGATGAGAGAACAAATTTTAAACAATTGTCAGAACCAGTTGCTGCACCAGCACCTTGTTGATTCAGATCTGACCTCTCCCCAAGAATTGGGAAAGAAGGCAGACAAATGGGTCAGGACAAGGATCAAGCAGAACCAGAACCAGAACCAGGGTGGTCAGAAGAAAGCAGACCAGAAGGGTAATGTTAAGAATGAGCAAAATGACCAGAAGTCTTCACCAAGTCCCCAACAAACCAAAGAGGGTGGGGGTCAGGCTTCCCAGAAGAAGAAGACTCAAGAAGGCCAGTCAAAAAGGTGGTGCCAGTACTGTAAAAGTAAATCTCACTGGTTTAGTGAGTGCACCAAAAGAGGAGGACAAACTCCTGCCACTACAGCCCCTAAGGCAACTGCACCCCCTAGTACAGTCAGTAGTGGTAGTGTACCTCCCAAGGCATTAGTTGGGTTAACCTTGGGTACTGAGGGGTCTGACAACTTAGTTGGCACACTCACTCAGGCTGTCCTTGTCTGTACAGGGGATATGGATATGTCCCCTGAGATAAGTCCCAATACTTTGGGCAAATACAGGCAGACACCTTTGATAAATGGCAAAATGGCTCAGGCCTATAGGGACACTTGTGCCAGTGTCACCATGGTGACACCTAACTTTGTGGACCCTGGACAGATCATGCCAGGTACTGATTTCCTGGTGACCAATGCCAGCAATGTCACTACTAGTCATAGTGTGGCAATTGTGGCTTTCTCCTGGGGTGGAGTGAAGGGACAAAAGAAAGTTGTAGTCAGTTCAGACCTCCCAGTTGATTGTTTGTTGGGCAATGATTTGGAGTCATCACAATGGTCAGAAGTGGAGCAGAGGACTCACATGGAGATGTTAGGCTTGCCAGCACATGTGCTTGCTGTGACTAGGTCACAGGCCAGAAGATGCCCCACTGAACAGGTGCTGGATCCTGAAATTATGGACCAGACACCTTCCAAGAAGAAGAGCAGTAAGGGTAAGGCTTTGCCTTCCCCCTTGCCCCAGGTTGAGGATCAAGTCTCTGAGGAGGCTGATCTGGAAGAGCTGAGGGAAACTGAGCCTAAAGAGCTTGAACTTGATCAAGTTGAGTTTCTGGGCTCAGGGGGACCCTCCAGAGCAGACCTGGGGAAGGAACAGTTGAGCTGCCCTTCCCTTGAACCCCTCAGACAGCAGGCTGCTGCTGAGGCTGCAGGGAATGCCACAGGTGCCCACAGGGTATACTGGGAAGATGGACTCCTGTACTCTGAGTCAAGAGACCCCAAGCCTGGTGCAACCAGGAGGCTGGTCATCCCCTTGTCTCTGAGAGGTTTCCTTCTCACCTTGGCCCATGAGATTCCCCTTGCAGGTCACTTAGGTCAGACAAAGACTTGGGACAGGCTTGTCTCACACTTTCACTGGCCCCATATGAATGAGAATACCAAGGAGTTTTGTTGCTCCTGTGTCACTTGCCAAGCCAGTGGTAAGTCAGGTGGCACAACAAAGGCCCCCCTCATACCACTACCTGTGGTGGGGGTCCCCTTTGAAAGAGTGGGGATTGACATTGTTGGTCCAATGGAACCCCAGACAGCATCAGGGCACAAGTTTATACTGGTGGTGGTGGACCATGCCACCAGGTATCCTGAAGCTATTCCCCTGAGGACCACCACAGCCCCTGTGGTGGCAAGAGCCCTAGTTGGAGTGTTCTCCAGAGTGGGTTTTCCAAAGGAGGTCGTTTCTGACAGAGGTACAAACTTCATGTCAGGATATCTGACTGCCATGTGGAAAGAGTGTGGTGTGAACTACAAGTTCACCACACCCTATCATCCACAATGCAATGGGCTTGTTGAGAGATTCAACAGGACCCTCAAATGGATGATTCATGGACTACCTGAAACTCTTAGGAGAAGATGGGATGTCCTGATCCCCTGCCTCTTGTTTGCTTACAGAGAGGTCCCACAGAAGGGGGTTGGCTACAGCCCTTTTGAGCTTCTGTATGGGCATCCTGTAAGAGGACCCCTGTGTTTGGTGAAGGAAGGATGGGAGAGACCTCTCAAAAAGCCTGCAACCAACATAGTGGACTATGTACTTGGTCTCCGCTCCAGGATGGCTGAGTATATGGAAAAGGCATCTAAAAACCTTGAGGCCAGCCAAGAACTTCAAAAAGCTTGGCATGACCAAAAGGCTGTTCTGACTGTGTACCAGCCAGGACAGAAGGTGTGGGTGCTGGAGCCAGTGGCCCCAGCAGCTCTGAAAGACAAATGGTCTGGGCCCCACACCATCATTGAGCAAAAGGGAGAGGTTACCTACTTGGTGGACCTTGGAACTCCCAGGAGCCCTCTCAGAGTGCTCCATGTTAACAGGCTCAAGGCATATGTTGACAGGAAGGACATGAGCTTGCTCATGGCCACAGATGAGGGACAGGAGGAAGAGAGTGACCCTCTCCCAGACCTGCTCACTCAGAATCCTGATGATGGATCAGTTGATGGTGTTGTCTTTTGTGGCAGCCTCTCTGAACATCAGCAACAGGATTGCAGGCAAGTCTTGCAATCCTTCAGACATATGTTCTCTCTGACACCCAGCCAAACTGATTGGTGTACCCATGATGTTGACACTGGAGACAGTCTGCCTGTCAAGAGTAAAATCTACAGACAGCCTGATCATGTTAGAGACTGCATCAAAACTGAAGTGCAGAAAATGTTGGAGCTGGGAGTCATTGAGCCCTCAGATAGCCCTTGGGCTAGCCCAGTAGTTCTAGTACCAAAGCCTCACACCCAGGGTGGTAAGAGAGAGATGAGGTTTTGCGTAGACTACAGAGGCCTCAATGCAGTCACTAAGACTGATGCCCACCCAATACCAAGAGCAGATGAACTTATAGATAAATTGGCTTCTGCCAACTTCTTAAGTACATTTGATTTGACAGCTGGGTATTGGCAAATCAGGTTAGCTGAGGAGGCCAAACCCAAGACAGCATTTTCTACCCCTGGAGGGCATTATCAATTTGTGGTAATGCCCTTTGGACTGAAAAATGCACCTGCCACCTTCCAAAGGTTGGTGAATCAAGTCCTCACTGGGCTGGATGACTTCTGTGCAGCATATCTAGACGATATTGCTGTCTTTAGCTCCACCTGGGAGGATCACCTGGTCCACCTGAGGAAAGTGTTAGAGGCCCTGCAAAAGGCAGGCCTCACTATCAAGGCCACAAAGTGCCAGATAGGGCAGACACAGGTTGTATACCTGGGCCACCTTGTAGGTGGAGGCCAGGTTCAGCCACTGGAGAGTAAGATACAGGCCATCAAGGACTGGACTCCTCCAATCACTCAGACTCAGGTTCGAGCTTTCTTGGGCCTGACTGGGTACTATAGGAAGTTTGTCAGAAATTATGGGTCCATAGTGACCCCTCTTAATGACCTGACAAGCAAAAAGATGCCAAAGAAAGTTCAGTGGACAGCAAGCTGTCAGAAAGCATTCAATGACCTCAAGCAGGCCATGTGCACAGCACCTATCCTAAAGAGTCCAGATTACTCCAAGCCATTCATTGTCCAAACAGATGCTTCTGAGTTGGGTGTGGGGGCTGTTCTGTCTCAACTGAATTTTGATGGTAATGATCAGCCTATTGCTTTCATTAGTAGGAGGTTGACACCCAGAGAGAAAAATTGGTCAGCTATTGAGAGGGAGGCCTTTGCTGTGGTCTGGGCCCTGAAGAAGCTGAGGGCCTACTTGTTTGGCACTCACTTCACCATTCAGACAGACCATAAGCCCCTCTTGTGGCTAAATCAGATGAAGGGTGAAAACCCCAAACTGCTTAGGTGGTCCATTTCCCTACAGGGGATGGATTTTACAGTGGAGCATAGACCTGGTACTGATCACAGCAATGCTGATGGGCTCTCCAGGTATTTCCACTTAGAGCAAGAAGACTCACCTGGTCAAGGTTAGTTTATTGTCCCAAAGTTTGGGGGGGGGTCATGTAGGAGAGTAGGGTCTGCAATCCTATGATCACCCAGATTTTTGCTTTTTGCTGCACTGGTTTACGACTTTCCCTGGCTGTGGGCCTGCTAATCAGACCCACAGCCTAGCTGTTCTCTCTATCCAAATTGTACTCAGGTACTGAATTGGCACTGGGCCCTCTCCAAGTCCCTGTACCCAGGGCTGAGGTGTACCCAGAAGTCTCCCAGGGGCTGAAGCATGTATTATGCCACCCCTGGGCTGACTAACTAAACTGACACAACTGGCTGCACGACAGCTGGGGCAAGGTGGTGTACTCACCCTTTGCTTTAGATATAGTATACCTATATCTAACCCTAAAATGGACACACAGATTTCCTATCAGTCACTCCTATGGCAGGCCTTAACAATCCTGAAGGCAGAGTGCTTGGAATCGTGTGAGATGGTGCTCTGGCATGAGCTGAGCCTGTCTGCGGCTTTCGGGATCCATCCCTTAGCCGTTTCCATGATATCGCATACCATATACTCTTAAGTGCATTATAATCCTCGCGGTTATATGCCAACTCTGGTATCGCTTTATCAAAACATGTCGAGTAAGGTGTCATACGAATTGGAATACTAACCCCTCGCCAATTCTGGCGACGGGGTTAGCATTCCACCCTTCTAGAGGGACACGACATGTATGTAACCCCTAACCCCGGTTAAAGTCAAACAGAGCCTCAGCTCCACAAAATGGATGCTGCCACCGAGACACAAGTCTGCCCTCCTGCTGCTGGGAGTCCTCCCAGAGCAGGAGATAAGGACAAAGGGTTTCCTGCCAGGGGCGGTGCCAGCACCGTCCCAGACAGGGTTTTGTGTATTGTAGGTAGGCAGGGCTTTAGAGGAAGGTGACTGCACGTGGCACCCCGGCGCTCACTGTGCATAGGCTGGCTGGAACCAGTTCCAGGGTCACTCCAGACCCTGTGCTGGGGAAAAGCCCGCCAAGGAAGTGGGTGTAACCACCCCCCTCCTAGTCCCACCCCTAGGGCAGGACTTAGTCGCGTGCCAGCCCCTTTTTACAGGATAAAGGTAGGAACTGGCCCCCTTCCAAATCAGATCATCTTTGAATCCTGAAACTACTTTCCACGAAAGGAACTCAAGACTTCTTCCTAAGATTTCTCCCTTGTGACTAAGGAGTAGTCACCCTGCATCCGCAGGCACCATCTTAAGAACACTGCGGTCTGCTGCAAGTCTCTCCTCCGGATCAAGACTGCCCAGCTCGACGAGAACCGGCTTCCCTGGCACCTCTGACCTCTACCTGCATCATCAGTCACGCTGAGATTCGTGGGTGTGACGAGACCTCGAGGGACCGGCCATCTTCAAGACTGCACGACTTCTTTCCAGCAAGCCCGCCGAGTAATTTCCTGGTGAGTGCTTTGGGGTCCGAGAAGCCCCGACCCTGAGCAGCTCCAGCACCGAAGTGCAGCCTCCCAGCATCTCCACGATCTGCGTGGGGCCCTTCTGCTTTTTGCTGCTCACCGCGTTGTTTGGCTACTAGCCCGCTGGCTTGTGGCCTTCTGAACGACGCCCGACGACATTTCTGCTGCTGGTCTGGTTGCTCCAGGCTGGCCCTTGCTCCCTTCCAAAAGAGGAGCACCCCGGACCCTCCTGGTCCACTCAAGACGCCATTTTGAGTCCACCGCGTGGGCTTGAATTAGCCAAGGCTTGTTGCCCAATCCTGGGTAACTTCGACGCCGACAGCTTCATCCATTGTGGGACAGCTCGCCTCTCCATCCTGGTCGCTGACAACGCCTCCTGGTCCGTGAGATCTGCAGAGCCAGCGTCGCCCACTCACCTAGTCGAGGTGACTTCGCCCGGTGCCATCCTGGTGCCCACTTAATCACTGGCTAGTGATTCAAGAACTTGGTCCCCTCTGCTTTCAGGTTTCTTCTTCCTTGATCCAGGCTTGGATCCATCGAACTTTTCTTCACTGGTCGCCTGCCAGCAACTTCCTTCTTCCAGGCTCCTGGTCCGGCAACGAGATCCCCGACGTCTTTTCAGACCTATGCAGCTGCAGCCCCTGGGCTAGGTAACTTCGGCACTTCGGTGTCCCAGCATAGCCTCACTATCCTAGGGTCAGGATCCACTGTCGTTTTCTTCCTACCAGGTCGGGTTCGCCCGTGAACACTAACTTTGCCTTTACTAGCTTCCATAGACTTTGTCCCGCATCCCGCGTGAGAGTGCACACTCTGCACCCGAGTCCCCTGGGCCTCCTAGAAGTAATCTAACGATTCTATAGTCAAGTCCTAGCGAGTCCAAAGCCTATTAGTACTGTACTTACCTGCTAGTAATTTCGCATTCCACTTTTAAAGTATATGGTTTTTCGTGCCCCTCGGGCATTTGTGTATAACGTGCTAACTTAAGTATTTTCGTAAGAGTTTTGTTGTGTGCCTAGCACCCTGTCCTCATAAAGAGTACAGGGTTGTTGTGATTCTAATAAATACACTGTTTATTTTCATAACACTTGTGTGGTGTCCTTTCACTGGGTGTTCAAGGGGTAATGTGATGGTAAAACAGCTGGCTTAACACGCCCTCTAGAGTCTTAGCCTTAGACTGCTCGTATCCATGCTACTAGGATAGCTGGTCTATAAGGTTGACTTACAACCAATCATCAATAAGGGTTGTTTGGACTGATATATAGTGATCACTAGAATAGTGAACACCGCACATCAGGCCAACTTCTCACAAGCCTAAACAAGAAAACCGAGGACACCGGGTTAAAGGCCTTTTCGGCATTAAAGGCCAGAAGTCACAAGAACTCACTAGTAACTTGATGTAAAAAACGAGTATTATTCATTGACAGCCTTGGTTTAATAAAGAAGTCAAAGAAAGTGTGAGTATCATTATACTTGTGGGTGATTTCCTAGCTTCTCTTAAAGCCAACAATGCCTTAAGAGCCAGACTGAAAACAAGCTGGTACACGGAAGAGCTCAGACTCACCACATTTTCGGCAAGCAACTTAAATGCAGATGGAGGCAAAGTCAGAACAACACCAACAAGAGCACCTACAAATCACTCCTCAGACGCCACCATCAGCAAATCATAGACACCAAATGCTCCGCACTCACCATCCACACCGGAAGCAGCACCAACAGTGACAAGGACATCTTTTCCATAGTAGAAGACTGCACCTTGCCTGCAACAAGCTGTACCAGTGAAACCCACCGCACAGGACCTCTGCGCACAGCTGGCCCTATTGTTCAGCAACAAGATCGCCAGCATGTACGAAACCTCCGCACCCCAACCGGACCTTTCTACCCTTTCAGCCCTAGTGCCTACCTCTACCAACACACGGAGGACCACCCTGAGTATCTCTGGCCCATCGTCACCACTCAGGAAAACACAGTGTGCAGTCCATTCACTCCGGAGATCCTGCGGACCCCGACCCTCACCACTTTCTGATCAAAGGACTGTACCCCATCAACACAGTCATCACCCCGATCCTGAATGATTCAATCACATCCACCTACCTGAATGCCTGGAAATACTCTACAGTACTCCCTCCTAAAGAAACCCTCAACAGATCCAAAGATGCTACCTAACTACTGGCCTGTCTCCTTGCTAACCTACCCGGCAAAATTGATGGAAAAGATGATAAACAACTTTCTGGACACCCACCTCCTCAACACCTCTCAATCTGGATTCAGGCACAAACACAGAACAGACTGCCCTCTTGGCCGCCACAGACCATATCCAGATGATCATGGACAGAGGTGACGCTGCGGCCCTAATCCTACTCTTATCTTTCTGCAGCCTTTGACACTGTCTCACCTCATTCTTACCTAACAGCTGCACAAAACCGTCATCGAAGGTCACGTGCTTGGCTTAATTTGCCCTTTTCTGAAGGCAGCATCCACTTGGTCACCCTAGTCCCCTTCACCTCGGATGCCGTCACCTCATCTTTGGAGTTCCACTGTTCAATGCTTACATGATCCCCCTCGCCAGCATCATCTGTGCCCATGGAATCCTCATCATATCCTATGCTGACGATACCCAGCTCATACTCTCCCTCTCCAACAAGATGCCAAACACCCAGACATGATGTTGTGGTACTCATTCCAGTTCCACAAGTACATCACTTATACATCCATATTTCTGTCTTAAATAAGGGAAGGGAGGAACCATGCAGATGGAGTTTCCTGTGTTCATTTGATATAGCTGATTATATAACTTGTTAGGGGCGCAAACCATAGGGAAAAACAGTTGATCAGCACAGGTGTTATGATTCCAGCCAGGGGTAGAATGTGGAAGGTTGGCATCTGCTGGGCTCTAGGGGGGACTGTTGGAGGGCGGTGTGCTTGTGGTCGCTGGATGTTTTCTTATGGGAGTATATATCTTACCGGAGAATAAATCATCACTTACCTTCCACAAACTGATGCAGCTTGTTGTACAGTCAACACAGCTTCATCCTTTTAACTCGCAAATGAAGCAGTCAGACCCTCTTTCTTCAATATCTGCAGGCCAAACTACCTTACCTTACTGAAGGTGCAGGCATTTGTGTTTACCCCTCTCACCATTCCCACTGCAAACCTGCGGGACAAGACATTTGCTGCGGATGAATGAAAGGGTTACACTACCAGATGTTTTATTACCTCTCCATACATTATGTTCATTGAAAAGTGGATCCTACAGTCACAGAAAATAATTGACAATTAAGTAGGCCCCATGAATGTCATAGCTGTCTTTGTGAAGCCTGATCTGTAGATGGGCCAAGGGCTACGTCAGTAAATCAGAGCAAATTTGAAGGCAATCTGTTTCCACCTCTGCATTTGTATCTTCACAAAATTAGAAAGCAGAATCCATTTTAGATAGTAACGGCAGGGACCATACATGTGAAGAGACCATGTTCAGTTTTCTTGACATGCACTACCCCGATTCCCATCTGTAGCTGCAAAACAGCCTCTGGAGCATGGTTTGGTTTGTATTTATTTATTGCAAAAATAGTCAGGTTTAAGGCAGGATATTTGCACAGGAAACTACGGCTGCATGATGCAGGGGGCAAACAAACTTTGAAACATCAAAAATATTAAAATCAGTGACAGGAAGGGATGATGAGGTGGACTCTTACATCCCACACTCACATCTGACCAGGTGAATCTCCCAGCTGGCATGGCAATTTTTAATTCCTCAAATCGGTTGTGGAACTAGTATAATGTTTGTTTGCCGATTTTATAAAGGGCTAGGCTACTATAGCCCCCACAGGAGTATCCTGGCTCTGAAACCTAATGCATTAGAATTCCAATGCTTGAGTATTACTTCTTGCTTTATGAGCTATGTTTGTGGTTAGACTTTTTTTATACCAGGCTATTTCAGTGGCTTTGCTTTCTTGCCTCTCATTATATATTATATACAAACAAAGGAACTCAATCGGATTGGTATGGGAACTTGGGTGCAGGTATATTACAAACACAGTGGTCCCTCACAAGAAGGATAAGAGAGAAGCAATAACTATAGAAATACAATGAAATCTATATTGTGTTGACCAGCCGGACAAGAATACTTTGAATATTTTGTGAATTGAGACAAAATAATAAAGTGGAAACAAACTCTGCAACAATAAAGGCATGAAAAACAAAGGCTCAGGCAAAGCTTAATGCTTGGAAAGGAATCATCAAATTGGTAAACATAAAGGAAGAAAAACACCATAGCACATTGATATGATACATATGATTATGTTGAGGTGTCAAAGAGTCAACGACATTTCGATCCCATACATGTGATAATGGGATCATCATCAGGACATAAAGTTACATGCCTGGTCTAGAACAAATGCTTAACACACAAAAAAAGGAGCTCTAGAGGGAACAACACTAAGGGCGCCCTCCACTCAAAGTGTCATTCAAAACGAAAGCCCTTGGTGTGGCACATTCATCTACTATATCATATAATACAAGGGGTCCCACTAGTCTATATTTAGTGCGGGACTAGTTCTAGTATTACTCTATGAACAACACCTGTGACTGTGTTACGTTTTTAGAAAAGCAGGTCCAGTGACAAGGGATGGAAAAAGTACAAGTGGAAAGCTACTGTTGGAAATGGGATCCCTGGCTGGCCAGGGCTTTCGCCAAAGTCAGTCAGAGACCACCACACCCAAGTCAGGGCAAGGGAGTTACACGCCAAGATAACCCCTACTCACCCTCTAGGTAACGTGGCGCGAGCAGCAAGGCTAAACTTGGAGGCGATGTAGGCTAAGTATTTGCGCACGCACCCCAGCAACAACAACCAAAGGCCCACCACAAAGGAAACTCCACACAAGGTTATATAAAAATAGCCTTTGTATTACACCAAAACACATTAGATAAAACACACACTTTACAATGTGCCAGAGGCACGGGCAGAATTTACAGGGGATATTGTACAAGACAGGGCCACCTGGACCACTGTCAGGAATCAGAAGTAGCACTTTCAGAAATAGCACTTAGTACATAGAATATAGCACAAAATAGCACACAACCAGTAATCACTGGTAACCAGGACCTCACTAGCACCACCTGCACTAGGGAGAAAACAACCACCTATGTATCACAATACCTGTAGGGGTGTAAGAGGAAAACACATGATGCAATGCATAACATTCATTCAGAGGTGTAAAGGCACATGACGCATAAACAATACATTCAGAGGTGCATAGAAAGTACAATTGCGCCAAACTCACGTAAGTCACCACCTGTGACTGTCCCTAGGCCCTCTGGCCTTGTTGGGGCTAGGACGCCCTGTGTCCAAAGTCAGGGTCCTAAACGTAGCAGTTGCCCACAAAGTGCTGGGCAACTGGTGTAGGGAAAGTTAGGGCAACGTTGGAGCCTCTCTGGGCTCAAGAACCACCACTGTGGCACTGCGGGGCCTCTCTGGGCTCCAGACAAGAAATGGCCCTCCTGAGCCTCTCTCAGGCTCTTCCACAGAATGGGCACTCGAGCCTCTCTGGGGCTCGCAATGCAGAAGGGCTGGAGCCTCTCTGGGCTCCACCACGAGGGAATGGCACCCTCAGAGCCTCTCTGGGCTCTTAAACAAATAAGGGTACTGCTGAGCCTCTCAGGGCTCCAGCAACAAAGGTGCAGCCTCGCTGGGCTGTGGGGTCCTTCTCTGGGGACCCAGGAACACTTCGGGCGCTCTGAGCCTCTCTGGCTCGCCAAACCACTGCGGCGCTTTGGAGCCTCTCGTTGCTCCAACACTAAGGTGCCCCCTGAGCCCTCAGGCTCAAAACAAAGAGATGCTCTCTTGAAGCCCTTGTGGCTTCACTCCGCACTGTAGCGCTATCTCGCGCTACGAGAAAGAGGGGGGGGGGGCGGACACCGACAATGTGTCCCGGCGCCCCTCCCTCCAGCACTGCCACACTCACCGGCTTCGCGCTGGGTTCCAGCGAAGGCGGGTCTCTCCCTCTGGTCCCGGGGCTCTCCTCCGGACGGGTGGGGCTCTCCTCACTCGCCGCTCCGCTCACCAGACGCTTAGGCGGGCTCTCCCCCTTCTCAGGAGAGCCCTGCTGGAACCAGCGCTGGCGTCTGGGCACTTCTTCTCCCTTCTTGCACCGGAGCACGGGGTGGGCTCCCGTCAGCTTCCGGTTTGCCTCTATGTCCTGTCCCCGGCCCGCCTGACTTCCGGGTCGCGGGGGCGGGCTTTCCGTCCGGGCCGCGCTCGGATTGGCCGGCCGGCCAGCCACTTCCGGGTCGTCGCGGGCAGCGCGGCGGCACGTTCCAGGCACTCGTAGGCGGGGGATGAGTTTACCGAGGAGTGGGCTCCCTCGAGGTAAACTTAAAATATAGCGGCAAGGTCCCTGGCAGGGTGGGCACCTGCCAGGGGGCAAATTAACCAAAATAAGCGAGGTGGGCACTCGCTAGGCAGGCAAAGCGCTCCTCAGCGCTAAAAGGCAATTTACAGCGCTCCCTGCGTTAAATGCCAAATACAGCGCTCTCAAGCGCTAGAGGACCAAAATAGAGCGCTCCCAGGCGCTATAAGTAAAATAAAGGTCCAGCAGAGTCCTTCAGCAAGGCAGGGGGGCAGGGCTGGGCCCAGAGCCAGCACACTGGGTCTCCAGGCAGGGAGACAGCCCAAGTGGCGGTCCTCTGGCCCAGCAGCAGCAACAGCCCCCTCAGGATCCTGGAAGAGAACAACTTCTGTGGGGACACAGCCCCATTTTTATACAGTGCATTCCTTTGTTCAAGGGTGTAGAGTGGGGGCGGAACCAGTCGCAGCTGGTTCTTGAGTACTCTGTTTACCTCAACCACCCTCTCTATTCACTGGCAGGGCTTGGGTCATTAGACACACCACAGGGGGGCGGAGCCAGCATTGTGTGGGGAAAACCCAGCCCATCCAGGACACAGGTACACTCCTCCCACACATCACTCATGCTAATCTCCCACTCACCACCGGGCAGACCCATCCAGACTTCCTGGAGCCTGGCATGCCAGCCAGCTCCAGCCAATCACACGCCAGCACCCTCACAGCACACGTACAGCCATGTCTAGAAATGGCGCTTCGCTACTAGACACATACATGCTGCATACACCATCTCGCAGCATTCACTCTCACGAGTTCACACATACCAGACTCAAGCCTGTACACCCCACGCATCAGGAACTACCAGGGACACATACATTCCCCATGCATTCCTATGGGCGGGCAGGCCTAGCTCAGCACATGCACTCAGAGTGCGCACGCACTTTCCACTGGGACACAGTGAAAGTGCGCACAATCCAAAAATCACCATCTCCAGGTCACCATTTCAAGCAAAAAGTCTAGGGGTGAACCTGCCCTAAGGGCCAAAGTCCAACATAACCCCCTTCCAGCCAAAACGCAGGGGAGACCAATCACCACCGTGATGGACTTCCCTGCTTGGGGCAATAGAACACGGACGCGGGCCCACAACTGCAGGGACACCCTCCTGTTCTACGCCAAAGGTGAACCCATGGGATTCCTTCTAAACACACTGTCTGGACCAACTGGGCTACCCCACTGGTACTCCCAAGTTGTCCGCGGCCAGGACCAGGCCCTGGGCCACCCAGGTGCCACTGGTCCATGCCAATTCGCAGAGCGGGGGGTAGTAACCCCTGGCACATAGGAGCCATTCTCCACTCTTCCTGTCTGCAAGACAGGACTAGACTGCCACTGGTTCTCCAGCCTAAGGCCTACAACCTCAGGCGGACCAGGAGTCTCGGGGAAGGCTCTCCTCCCCCTACCTCTTCTCCTAGGGTTCCTCCTCCCTCTGCGAGGGGTACCCCTAGAACGCCATTCCAACCCAGGACTTATCCACTCAGGTTGCACCGTGGTCAGAGGTGGGCTCTCCCACCCTCTGCACCCCCTTCCAGAGGTCTGCCCTCTCCCACCTGGAGAAGTTCCTCTGGACGAAGAACCGGTCAGGACACTGGTTACAGTCGTCCTACCCTTCAGGTCAGGCTGATCCTGAACCTGGCCTCCCAACCTCTGGTCTAGAACCTTCGGTGGAACAATTGCCTGGCACTCCAGGACTTCTGGGGATTCACACGCAATCCCCCTGAGGCTAACAAATGTCACATCTGTTGCGTGACTGTCTGTCTGGCGCAGATCTCCCGCCCTCTGTCCACCTGACAGTGCGTGACGATCCCCCTGACCAGAAGTGGTGTTACCATGGTCACTACACGGGAACCTAGCCCAACTGGGTAGTCCCTGACCCACTGGTCCTTCCACTGGGGAACTCCCCCAATCACTCCTCACTCTGGACTCCTGTACCCTCCCTATCGGAGCGGTACTGCCAGACTCTAGAACCACAGGAGCTCTGGTTACAGACGCTCCAGGTCCTCTACTCACTAGGAGATCCTCCTCAACTGGGTTAACAGGACAGCCTAGGTCCCCAACCTGGTGTTCCCTCAAGAAACCACCCAGGTTCTGAGACAGGGCTTCGGGCCTCTGGGGGCTCTCAGCCACCCACTGACTCCTGCTCCACTGAGCCAGGCAGTCAGCCCCTCCACCCTTCTCACTATACTGGGACCTCGCTGGGCTACACTGAGCCTCTTCCACCACGCTGGGCTGGAAGATCCCTGACCCACTACTTTTGGAGTCACTCACCAATGACTCTACAGAACCTCTGGTCCCTTCCCAGCGGTCTGCTTCCTCTGCCAGCTCACATGGTTCAGACAATCCACACCCTAACAGGTGTTGGCGCAACCCTGGTGAACAACAACTGAGCAACTGCTCTCTGAGAAACATATCGAGCAATAGGTCCCAATCACATTTCGTGGGCTCCCGTACCCAATCACACAGGGCTCTACAACAGTCATCCTCAAAGTCTTCCCAAGACTGATGAGACGGTTTCCTAAGGTTCCTAAACCTCAACCTATTCTCCTCCTCTGGGGAAACAGGAACCATACTCTGGGAACTGGGACTTTCTAGACTGAGATTTAAATAGCTGCCACCACTGGACCCAACCCTCCCTGGGGGATCCAGAAACTCAACACTGCGCGCAGGAGATAGTCTACCCTTCAGAGCTACTTCGCCTCTGGTGGAGGCCCTCTCAGCCTCCTCTATCCTTTCCTGCGCTAAGACCCTCTCGGTCTCTAGCTGTTGCTTCTTAACCTCCAGCTGTTGCTTTCTAATGCCCAGCTGTGCCATAGCCTGGGCATGCTCCAACCTGAGCTTTTCTAAAGCCAGCTGGTGCTCCCTTTCTCTCCTCCTATCTTCCAGCTCCTCTGGGGACAGGAAAAGGGATGAGGCGCTGCCTCCTACGCTGGACCCAGCAAGGGACTCCCTACCTATGGGGTCCTCACTATCTGCTGGCGTCCCTGTGCTATCATCTTCTTCCTCCTCCTCAGACTCTTCAGGGCTCCCCTCTGACCCACCACCCTCATGGTGTGAGACCCGGGCCCTCTCCTCACTGTGCTCACGCTCCCAGTCCTCCTTCTGCCATTGGATTAGGTTACCCCTAAGTTGGGACTGGGTGTCTGACTCATTCACTGCAATGTCTCTCTCCTCGCAAAACTCTCTCAGTTCATGCAAAAACAGACCCCAGACATTAAAAGCAGACTCCATCTTGGCAAGATGCTTACAGACACGTGCAACACAGGGGACTTAACAATCTGAAGTAAGAGTACACAATTCCAAAACTTCAACAATCTCCTTATCAAAGAGAACTCATACTCATGCGTCCAGGAAAACACACCATTCATCCACACACACCCTCCCCTCGGATCGGTAAGGCAGTTTCTACCACCCCTGACTTCTCAACCTGACCAAAAGCGACACAGGTACCAAACTCTGGAAGCAGGGCGGGGGACAAATGTACTGAACACAATCAAATGACACTCTTCAGGAGAAGAAACTAATGAAACTTCCAAAACAATCCCCTAAAATGTGGTCATCTAAAATGCAGAGTTTTGTGGTGCAGCCAGCCGCTACTGTGGTACAACGCAAACACAAATCCTTATCCCACCGCTTGCCGCCAATGTTGGAAATGGGATCCCTGGCTGGCCAGGGCTTTCGCCAAAGTCAGTCAGAGACCACCACACCCAAGTCAGGGCAAGGGAGTTACACGCCAAGATAACCCCTACTCACCCTCTAGGTAACGTGGCGCGAGCAGCAAGGCTAAACTTGGAGGCGATGTAGGCTAAGTATTTGCGCACGCACCCCAGCAACAACAACCAAAGGCCCACCACAAAGGAAACTCCACACAAGGTTATATAAAAATAGCCTTTGTATTACACCAAAACACATTAGATAAAACACACACTTTACAATGTGCCAGAGGCAGAGGCACGGGCAGAATTTACAGGGGATATTGTACAAGACAGGGCCACCTGGACCACTGTCAGGAATCAGAAGTAGCACTTTCAGAAATAGCACTTAGTACATAGAATATAGCACAAAATAGCACACAACCAGTAATCACTGGTAACCAGGACCTCACTAGCACCACCTGCACTAGGGAGAAAACAACCACCTATGTATCACAATACCTGTAGGGGTGTAAGAGGAAAACACATGATGCAATGCATAACATTCATTCAGAGGTGTAAAGGCACATGACGCATAAACAATACATTCAGAGGTGCATAGAAAGTACAATTGCGCCAAACTCACGTAAGTCACCACCTGTGACTGTCCCTAGGCCCTCTGGCCTTGTTGGGGCTAGGACGCCCTGTGTCCAAAGTCAGGGTCCTAAACGTAGCAGTTGCCCACAAAGTGCTGGGCAACTGGTGTAGGGAAAGTTAGGGCAACGTTGGAGCCTCTCTGGGCTCAAGAACCACCACTGTGGCACTGCGGGGCCTCTCTGGGCTCCAGACAAGAAATGGCCCTCCTGAGCCTCTCTCAGGCTCTTCCACAGAATGGGCACTCGAGCCTCTCTGGGGCTCGCAATGCAGAAGGGCTGGAGCCTCTCTGGGCTCCACCACGAGGGAATGGCACCCTCAGAGCCTCTCTGGGCTCTTAAACAAATAAGGGTACTGCTGAGCCTCTCAGGGCTCCAGCAACAAAGGTGCAGCCTCGCTGGGCTGTGGGGTCCTTCTCTGGGGACCCAGGAACACTTCGGGCGCTCTGAGCCTCTCTGGCTCGCCAAACCACTGCGGCGCTTTGGAGCCTCTCGTTGCTCCAACACTAAGGTGCCCCCTGAGCCCTCAGGCTCAAAACAAAGAGATGCTCTCTTGAAGCCCTCGTGGCTTCACTCCGCACTGTAGCGCTATCTCGCGCTACGAGAAAGAGGGGGGGGGGGGCGGACACCGACAATGTGTCCCGGCGCCCCTCCCTCCAGCACTGCCACACTCACCGGCTTCGCGCTGGGTTCCAGCGAAGGCGGGTCTCTCCCTCTGGTCCCGGGGCTCTCCTCCGGACGGGCGGGGCTCTCCTCACTCGCCGCTCCGCTCACCAGACGCTTAGGCGGGCTCTCCCCCTTCTCAGGAGAGCCCTGCTGGAACCAGCGTTGGCGTCTGGGCACTTCTTCTCCCTTCTTGCACCGGAGCACGGGGTGGGCTCCCGTCAGCTTCCGGTTTGCCTCTATGTCCTGTCCCCGGCCCGCCTGACTTCCGGGTCGCGGGGGCGGGCTTTCCGTCCGGGCCGCGCTCGGATTGGCCGGCCGGCCAGCCACTTCCGGGTCGTCGCGGGCAGCGCGGCGGCACGTTCCAGGCACTCGTAGGCGGGGGATGAGTTTACCGAGGAGTGGGGTCCCTCGAGGTAAACTTAAAATATAGCGGCAAGGTCCCTGGCAGGGTGGGCACCTGCCAGGGGGCAAATTAACCAAAATAAGCGAGGTGGGCACTCGCTAGGCAGGCAAAGCGCTCCTCAGCGCTAAAAGGCAATTTACAGCGCTCCCTGCGCTAAATGCCAAATACAGCGCTCTCAAGCGCTAGAGGACCAAAATAGAGCGCTCCCAGGCGCTATAAGTAAAATAAAGGTCCAGCAGAGTCCTTCAGCAAGGCAGGGGGGCAGGGCTGGGCCCAGAGCCAGCACACTGGGTCTCCAGGCAGGGAGACAGCCCAAGTGGCGGTCCTCTGGCCCAGCAGCAGCAACAGCCCCCTCAGGATCCTGGAAGAGAACAACTTCTGTGGGGACACAGCCCCATTTTTATACAGTGCATTCCTTTGTTCAAGGGTGTAGAGTGGGGGCGGAACCAGTCGCAGCTGGTTCTTGAGTACTCTGTTTACCTCAACCACCCTCTCTATTCACTGGCAGGGCTTGGGTCATTAGACACACCACAGGGGGGCGGAGCCAGCATTGTGTGGGGAAAACCCAGCCCATCCAGGACACAGGTACACTCCTCCCACACATCACTCATGCTAATCTCCCACTCACCACCGGGCAGACCCATCCAGACTTCCTGGAGCCTGGCATGCCAGCCAGCTCCAGCCAATCACACGCCAGCACCCTCACAGCACACGTACAGCCATGTCTAGAAATGGCGCTTCGCTACTAGACACATACATGCTGCATACACCATCTCGCAGCATTCACTCTCACGAGTTCACACATACCAGACTCAAGCCTGTACACCCCACGCATCAGGAACTACCAGGGACACATACATTCCCCATGCATTCCTATGGGCGGGCAGGCCTAGCTCAGCACATGCACTCAGAGTGCGCACGCACTTTCCACTGGGACACAGTGAAAGTGCGCACAATCCAAAAATCACCATCTCCAGGTCACCATTTCAAGCAAAAAGTCTAGGGGTGAACCTGCCCTAAGGGCCAAAGTCCAACAGCTACATAAAAAAGGATACAGCCTATCTCATGTATGTAACCACCAAGGAGCCGTTGGCAGGTTCTCACACATTTGCTCACTTTATCATCATCAGCAGCTTTACTATGTATAGGAAGGAAGCAACACTTGAATAAGTTCAGAAGCATGTTGTGTGTATAGTTATCTACCTTAGAGAGAGGAGAACATTCTTCCTCACAAGAAAAAGGCTAATAATGAGCTGTATAAGGCAATAAGCAAATGTCTTTAATTATTAACGTCCACTCTAATGATTAAAACAACATACCATGTTTAGACCATTTTAAACAGAACGGCCGACATGCTTCATTGCCATTTTCTACTTACTGGAAATTTCTTCAGGGCAAGAGGACCACAATTTCACCCATAAGTGCACCGGGCCTGTATGTTTAAAAGCAATAAAAAGAAGAACAAGTAGCATGAAAGGCAGGTGTTATACAGAATGTGGTATACAATTACCCAGACCCTGCACTCCAAAGGGCATATTTACTATATGGGCACCAGGTAAGTGCGTACCAGTAGGCCACAGAAAAACAGGATAACATTCTCAAAGAGTGTTTGATCGCCTGAAACAAAAATGGTATACGTCCGTTCAGACCCACATAAGGCCTGTCTTTTTTGAAACGTTGAGCCATCAAGCAATTTATATGGTAAGACATGAGGGTGTATTCTTACACCTACCCTCCACATACATAGGTATGTATGAGCCCTACCCGCTATCTGTCCATTTGGAGACCACAATACAGCCTACTAAGGTCACCAAAGCGTCTCTACCCCACTTGAGGGCCACCAACCTCACACATGGCTTGTGTGTCACTAACCCCGCTTTTAATATACTGTGGAATGCTTAAGAAAGCTCCCACTTGCAAATTCCTATCCAGTGGAACGCATCCACGCACCTTGTCTAATGCAGCCTTAATCAAGGTAAATGCCTAAAGCAGCGTTCCCCAATTCGGGAACGTCCCCTTATTGCGCGGCCCAAATATCCTAAAACAGAAGGGATTATATACTGTTCACAAATATTACTCTCGATACGTAAATCAAAGTTCAATCAATGATTTTATTGGTTTAACTATAAATATTCTGTTGGGTATTCTTCATCCTCCCCAACTTTGAAATATGTTTGTATCACAACAATGTTCTCTTGAATTCTCTTCATAGACAAATGAAAACTATCCTATCCCAATGCATTTTGGTCTGCAATTGCTCTTCGAAAAAGTATGTGACAAAATATGTACATGAAGGTTAAAACGAATGCCGACCAACTGGCCAAACGAAATTATTAATCTCTCTATAACCAACAATTATGTAAAGCATTTTCTGCCTCATACCTAGATATAGAAACTGTGATCATTCCCTCATCCCTGGGGGTGCGAACCATAAACCATTCATATGTACCATGTATTGCCAATAGGTGAACCAGCGCAATCAGAGTAAAAAGTTAAAAAAAAGAAAACCATAAGTCATGCATTAACAAACTGCTTATACTCGTAACAACTGGTGCTCAATGCCTATTCAACCCTGCTACTACTAGTACAAGATGTTAATCCTGTTCAAACAATAGACTTTCTAAGAGACGAAGGAAAGGTAATAACCATAACTGCGCATTCGCCCGATAACAGTGAAAATTAACAGGAGTGCATAAAGTAAAAAGTAAGGTGAATGCCGAGTTAGACACATGTGGTGTAATGTGCCCCTATGTAGATTCCTATGTTAAAACACGTAGCATACCCGCGTAGTGATGGTGAGAATACAGAGTAGAACGCATGTGATGCAGTACTTAACTGCACTATGCCGTTACTAAAATGCAGCGTGCCAAGAGAGTTCAAGTAAACAAGTTGAACGTGGTGAGCAACTAAGTAAAACCGTAATATGCTGTAATCATAAAAATTATTGTGCCCAGTTTAAAACTGCCACGGTGTTCTGAACGAGTCAGACGATAAAAACGTA
The DNA here is from genome assembly GCF_964261635.1 of Lissotriton helveticus. Taxonomy (NCBI): domain Eukaryota; kingdom Metazoa; phylum Chordata; class Amphibia; order Caudata; family Salamandridae; genus Lissotriton; species Lissotriton helveticus. The sequence goes on from NC_136065.1 coordinate 1,970,573,721, forward strand.
CTGTAATAATCTGATCCTTAAAGAGGCATAAGAACGCTTCACCCAGTCGAGATGAACTAGCCGAATGACCGTGAAACCTTAACCCAGCGAAATTTAGAAAACCTAAAAGTAGGACTGTCGTGAACCAATAGTTTGGGGGCGATCTTGAAATGGCGTGAGTGATGAGTGTGAGCCATCATAATGGATATCTAAATCAAAAACAATCAGACAAATGAAATATACGTATGAAAGTAACCAAGTCTGAAAAGACCAAACCTACAGTAAATAAGTAAATCTTTCCAATAACCCAATAACGGCTAAAGGAAAGTGATGTGAGCTCAAGAACAGTAGAACCATGATGGTAATATTCATGCCTCTCAACACACATAAGTAAAGCTGTCAAACAGTAAAACATAAATTTAAAAAAACGGACGGGGCATCTTTAAGTGTATATTAATACATGGGTAAAGCAGTACAACCGTAGAACCACTATGACTGTCTGGAGCCATCTTTAACTGTCGATTTACCCATGAGGAAAAAAACAGTAAAGTAACAGAAAACAAGTAACTCATATCCAAACAGTGAATAATAGAAAATCATACACTGATAACCAATACAAGAATCGGTTAACCTACAAAGATAAGAACCAAGAGTTAGAAAACAAAATACAATAATAAACTTAAAATGAAAAAGGTATGACCTAAGAACTGGTGTATGGTACCAGTGCTACATACGTCAATCCAAGACAGGTTAAAGATAACCGCTGAACTCCACCCTGTCATTCAAACAATGAGTGTCTCAAGTCTTTTTATCCAATAGTTCTCTCTTTGAAGGAGATTTGCAATTGTTTGTCCCCTCCTTTATACCAGCTGTTTCCAAGATCATGAATTTCAATTGAACGAATGTTATGGCTAGATTCCAAAAAATGAGCCCCAGTTACAGATTTCAGATTTGATGCCCTTATGTTGCTTTAATATTTGTTAAACCTAGTTTTCAATTGTCATTCTGTTTTTCCAATATAAGCCAATCCACATGGGCATTTGAGAAGATAAACAACATTCATAGAGTTCTAGATTCCAAAAAATGAGCCCCAGTTACAGATTTCAAATTAGATGCCCTTATATTGCTTTTATATTTGTTAAACCTAGTTTTCATTTTTGATTCTGTTTTTTCAATAAGCCAATCCACATGGGCATTTGAGAAGATAAACAACATTCATAGAGTTGCAACTGGCTGTGACTTTTGAGTTGAATTTTGTTCCCCTTTCTGGGATTGCAAATCCAAGCCCCTTTGATGACGCTGTTACAATTATTGCACATACGGCAAGGCACAGTCCCTTTATATATCTGGTTCTTAGTTTGCAATGGTTTTTGAGTAAGTAATTCTCTGACATGTTTGCCTCTTTCATAAGCATAAGTATTCTCTCATGCATTGAATTGAGATCTTTCAAAGCTATGTCTGTTCTTCATTCAATCCTTTCCATAAAGTAAAAATGTCATCAATATACCTCACAAAAAGAATTGAATTTTTTCTCCTGGTGTCTTTTGTAAGAATATGGTCCATTTTGAATTCATGCATGAACAAATTAGCATATGCTGTAGCTGAACAATTGACCATTGATGTACCTGTGAGTTTTAAATAAAACTGATATTTCCAACGAAAATAGCTATGATATAGTGTAAATTGTAGAAGTTTGATCAAAAATATTTTGAAGTTGTTATCCAAGTCAGAATTCATTAAAAAATGTTCACCAGCTTCTATACCCAAATTGTGAGGAATTGAATGGTTCAGTGATTTAACGTCGATTGTACATAGTAATACATGCTCATGAATTTCAGTGGTGATTTGGTTGATTTTTAATCAAAAAATCTGTGGTGTCATTAATGTAGGTGGTCATATTCTGGACATAAAGTTGTAAATGTCTATCCAAACATTTTCCAATAGGTTGGAATGGAGGGGTGTTCAAATGTTTGTGAATGTTAGGTAACATGTTCGAGTGAAATTTGTTTTACGTATCGAGAGTAATATTCATGAACAGCATATAATCCCTTCTGTTTTGGGAATTTATGGGCAGCGTAATAAAGGGACGTTCCCCAATTGGGGAACGATGCTTGAGTTATTGGCCTCCTACACTCCATGATCAGAGAGTGATATCTTGCTGCACGCAACAACTTGAGTAAGCTTCGAAGTATTTTAAATAACTTGGAGTGCATGATTCACTCAATTTGAGAATCTTCATCTTTTCTGATCTAGGAACACTGCAACTGAATAACAATTTACTAAGATGTCTTACAATGAAATTTCGAATTAGACCAATTCAAGAGTGGATACATTTGTTTTTTAGAAATGAAGCGTTGAGGAGATATGCACTAATTCATGAGGAATAAACAATGCCCTCCAACACAGGTAAAATACATAAACAAACTCAAATAATTGATATAGCTTACCATGAAGGAAATTACCCAACAGTTACATGCTAGTATATTAATCAAATACCACCATGTTCAACGTATCCTGAGAGGTTTAAGGATCCCAGTGAAACCATCTCTGTGTGACTTGATACTCCTAATTGTAGAGGAATTATCCAAAATTCTGGAGGATCTTACTAAAGAAATAGTAAAAATAAAAACTGAATTATCAACAAAAATGAATTCTAAAGAGTGGTCCAAAACATTGACCGATATTAATCTCCAACTAGCCAGGAATACCCAAGAACTCAACGATCGCAAAATCCGAAAGTTCGAACGGGATACAATTGATTACAAACTTGGAGATATATATAACTGGGCAGAACTTTATGACAAAAAAAGAAAAAACTAAGCCTGGGCGGATTTTGCGAATTGGCAATCCGCGAAATTGCGTATTTACGGATTTGCAATCCGCAAAATCCGCGAACTCTCGCGAATTTTGCGGATTCCTTTTTTTTTGTGTTCACAAGTGTTTCTGCCATTTCGCAAGGGTTTTTTACCAGTTCGCAAACGCGAACTTACTTGTCGGGTAGCAACGGTCGCGACCATGTTGTTTCTACGTCTGGTTCATCACAGCACCCTCTGTTTCACCACTGCCACCCTCTGTTTCACCACTGCCACCCTCTGGCTCACCCATGCCACCCTCTGGCTCACCCATGCCACCCTCTAGTTCATCACTGTAGATTATGGGGGGAAAAGCACACTTGCCCTGCCTCAACTGACATGAATGAATTAGGGGCTGATTAATGTGTCACTGAATTTGAACTTCCAGGCTGGCACCTGCTTCCTTATCTGTAATTGCTTTCTGTTGCTGTGTAATTTTTTTAACAGGACCTTTGTTGTATACTTGTAGCTATTCTCTGAGCCTGCTGTGAGGGTCAGAGCAGGGTCATAGAATAGTTGCAAGTAGGCAACTGAACTCTGAAGGGGCCCCTCAGGAAGCACTACAGGGAATGGTTACTAATGATAAGATTGAACTTTTGCACCTGCTGAGTGCTTTCAGTTTTGCAAAAATCCAAATATCCAGCAGCATCCACAAAAAGTAATCCTTCCAGGCACTACAGGGAATGGTTACTAATGATAAGATTGAACTTTTGCACCTGCTGAGTGCTTTCAGTTTTGCAAAAATCCAAATATCCAGCAGCATCCACAAAAAGTAATCCTTCCAGGTCAAGATCCAAATCAAAGTGACCAGCACATGAAGAAAGCACTGGGAGGAGCCTGCTGGACAGGAACAGGAAGTTGGAGACTGTGGGGCACTTCCTTCCTCCCACCCCCCCCCCCCCAAATGGACTCCTTGCAAAAAAAAAGTGCAGGCAAATGTCAACCTGAGGAGTTATTCTGATCAAAATCATAATTTTCAAGGTTTATGCTGCCTGCTGGTGGATTTCTTGTGCGAAATTGCAAATTTTGCAATCTTGCAATTGCGAGATTGCCGCTGCCCGCCGCATCTACGTGTTCGCAAGTGTTTACTCCCGCGAAATTGTATAGTATTCTAGTTGGCAAGTGCGACCAAGCAAAAAATCCGCTTCGCACGGATTTACGAATTTTCGGCAAGTTCGCGAGAGTTCGCGGATTGCGAATTTGCCGAAAATCCGCAAAATCCACGAGCGGAACGGATTTTACACCCATGCTTAGAAAAAACAAACCATACAGTCAAACCGCTGACACTGAGACTACCTCTACCAATAGCAAAATCAATCAGTTTCACAGTAGAATTGAGAAATTTTCTCAACATAAAACAAATAAACAACCGAGCAACCAGAGTACAGAGCATCCTATACATCCTAGACAGCTTTTTTAGAGAGCAGCTCAATGGCCAACAACAAACTCGGAGGGGGAAAAGAAAGCTAAGAAACAGAAGCTGGCACAATGTCGACCAAGAGGTCTACAAGCAGAAAAAGAACCTAGACCAAAAACAATTTGATTTTAAACAGATCTACTCAACAATTCAGTCAGGTGGAAATTAGGACTCTGCAAGTAGGTACATCTTTTGTTCCCACCTATTATACCTACAGTCTTGAGTTAGAAATTAGCTTATTTATGTTATGCAACATTTACGTTTGAGAAACTTTTTTGAAAATACTGTGGTTGACCAACCAAGACGTAAAGAAACAATCCTGAAGGATTTGAAACCGAAAGGTATATTCATGGCCCCAGTGAGACATAAGATCTTGGATTCTTTTGAAAACATAGTTAAACAAGAAATTCAACAATTAAAGTTTTATCATTGCAAACTTATGGGAAACAAAACGTGGAATACGTAAAACATTGCATGGAACCCAGGCATTACTTGTCAGAAAGCTGATAAAGAAGAGCCCTCGTAATCATGGATGCCTTGTTTTATAAATAAAGTGTATGATCACCATGTTGCTGATACTCCATACATATTCTAAATTGAATCACAACCCGACCACGATTTTTGCTAAATTACTAAAGAACAACTTGGACAGCACCTTAACAACAGCACTATTTCAGAAAAAAATAGTCTTTTTTTAAACTCAGGATAAACTTAGAAGCCCTGACATGTACATGTTACCTAAGACTCACAAAACGTTTAACACCCCTCCGTTCCGAAATATTGTGTCAACCAAGGGAAGCATACATGGACCTGTGGGAACATTTTGGGATAGACATTTACAACTTTGTCCAGAATATGACCACCTACATTAAAGTTTTTGATTTAGATATCCATGTATGATGGCTCACACTCATCACACACCTTTTTATAATTGCCCCCACACTATCGGTTCATGACCTACTTTTAGATTTTCTAAAGTTTGTGGAGTTAAAGTTTCACAGTCATTTGGCTAGTTCATCTCAACTGGGTGAATCATTCTTACGCGTCTTTACAGGTCAGATTACTATCCGTAAATTTGTATCGGCTGACTTGGCACTACCTGTTCAGTACACCGTGGGAGTTTTAAACTGGGCAGTATCATTTTTATTATTACAGTTTGTTGCAGTTTTACTTAGTTACTCACAACATTACACTTGTTTATGTGAATGCTCTTGGCACGCAGCATTTTACCAACGGGATCGCCCAGTTAAGTATTGCGTCACATGCGTTCTGCTCAGTATTCTCACCATCACTATGCCGGTATCCTACGTGTTTTCAAATAGGAATCTACTTAGGGCACATTACACCACACGTGTCTAACCCACCATTCACGTTACTTTTTACTTTATGCACTCCTGTTAATTTTCACGGCTATTGGGCGAATGCGTATTTATGGTTCTTACCTTTCCTTCGTCTCTTAGAAAGTCTATTGTTTGAACAAGGTTAACATCTTGTACGTGTAGTAGTGGGGTTGAATTGGTGTTTGAGCACCAGTATTTAACAGTATAGGCAGTTTATCAATGCATGACTTATGGTTTTCTTTTCTTTTACTTCTTAGTCTGACTGCGCTGGTTCACCTATTGGTAATACGTGGTACATATGAATGGTTTTATGGTTCACACCCCCCAGGTATGAGCACTGTTTCCCCATCTAGGTATGAGGCTGAAAATGCTTTACATAATTGTTGGATGTGGAGAGATTAATAATTACATTTGACCAGTTGTCTGCATTCTTATTGACCTGCAAGTACATATTTTTCCACAGATTTGGCATCCCCTGACAAAGGGCAATTCTAGCCAAAATGCAGTGGGATCGAATGGTTTTCATTTGTCTATGAAGAGATTTCAAGAGAACATTTTTATGATACAAATATAATTCAAAGTTGGGAAGAATGAAGAACACCCTACAGAATATTGGAAGTTAAACTAATAAAATAATTGATTGAAATTTGATTTACGTATTTATTTCTTTGAAAGGTTTTATATAGCACTGGCTAGACCCGAAGGTATCAGAGCGCTTAACAAGAGCAAAAGCAGTCCACAAAAACAAAAACATTAATTCAGAGCACGGAGAAAGGCAGTCACGAGAGAGGGTTCTGGATGATTCACAAGTTAAAGTGCATATAGAAATAGAATGCCGGTAACGACTTAAGGCAGACGGAAAAGTAACAACAGGGAGAAAAGAAATTGAAGAGGAGGAGGGCAGGGGAATTCGGGAAGCAATGGACAAGGACAGGGGAGGGTGTCCTCCGACAGCAGGCAGAGCATAAGTTAGATCTGCTAGGATAGGAGCGGGGTGGGGGTGTGCAAGGCAGGGGTACACAAGAAAGGAAGAGAACAAAAGGGAGAGCGAAAGGTCGAACAGGTTAGCAGAAAGGCAACCAATACACAGGAGACAGTTTGCCAGGTCGGAAGAGAAATTATAGACTCTAGTACTTGTTGAGTAGGTGACATTTAGGTCTTTTTTAAAGCTGAGGTAGGAGGGGTTGCAACTCAGGTCCCCCGGGAGGACATTTCAGATGCTTGGAGCATTTCTAGAGAAGGAGCGACTTTGGGTGGCATTCTTTTTAGTAACTGAGGGACTTGGAGGAGTGCTGTGGAGCTTCTCATTGGTTTGGAGCGGCCAGCTATTTTGAGTTTGTTTGTTAGGTATGAAGGGGATTGTGAGTGGAGAGCTTTATGTGTGATGCAGGCAGCCTTATAAAATCATCTACCTTCAATGGGTAACCAATTTAGGGATTTGAGGGCAGGAGTGATGTGGTTAAATCTTTTGCAGTCAGTAATGAGCCTGGCCGCCAGGTTGAGCACAGCTCTGAGAGGGGCAAGGCGTTTTTTTGGGGTTCCTGTGAGGATGGCATTGCCGCAGTCAAGTTTGGAGAGTACTAATGAATGTACTACACATTTGAAGTCGTCTTGGGGGATGAAAGGTTTGATTTTTTTGAGGTGTCTGAGAAAGAAAAGTGCTCCTTTGGCCGAGTTCTTAATATGGTCCTTCAGTACCAAATTATTGTCACAAGTGAAACCTAGGGATTTCGCTGAGTTGGATAAGATGAGCGGACAGTTGAGGGCATTGAGGTCAGAGACCCAGCCTTGGATAAGGAGATGGGTACTTTCAGGTGAGAAAAGAATAACTTCCAATTTGGTAGGGTTCAGTTTAAGATGGTTAGAGTAAAACCAAGATTGTATTTTGCTCAGGGTATTGTTTAAATGTAGAACATCAGTATGGGATTTGATCTTATAGTAGAGCTGGGTGTCGTCGGCATAGAGGTGATAGCTGATACCGGCTTGTTTCATAATGAGAGTAAGGGATTCCATAAAGAGGTTGAAGAGAGAGGAGGAGAGAATTGAGCCCTGGAGTACCCCTGGGTAGACAGGGGTGGGATTGGAGAGGCATGAGTTTATTTTTATTTGTTGTGTTCTGTGTTGGAGGTATGAAGTGAACCATTTCAAGGCCGATCCACTTAGGCCCGAGCAAGCTTGCAGTGATTCCAGTAAGGAAGAAAGATTGACTGTATCGAAAGCTGCAGAGAGGTCAAGGAGGATATGATGGCAGGCCTCTCCATTGTCCAGGGAGTGGTGAATGTCATCAGCAATGTTCAGCATGGCGGTTTCTGTGCTACAGCCTTTTCTGAAACCAGATTGGAAGTTGAACTTGCCTATGTGGTTATCCAATTGGAGTAGAGCACATTTCTCCAGGGTATTGGCCAGAAGGGGGAGGTTGGAGATAGGATGCAGGTTGTTAAGATCGTTAGGGTCAGCATTAAGGTTTTTTAGAATGGGCAAGATTTACCCAAGTTGGTGGGAGTCTGGGACACAGCCACTGGCAAAGGAGGTGTTGATGATGTTTGCCCAACATTGAGCAATGATTTGGTTAAGGTTATGTACTAGGTTAGAAGGAAGAGGGTCTTTTGTGTGTGAGATCGGCTTTAATTTAGAAATGGTATTAAAGACTTCAAGCTCAGTCACAGGCACCTCTGTAGTGGGTTGGGGGCAGGACAGGGCCAGCCTTTGAGGGAAGGATTGATCAATTTTAGCAATTGTTTCGGAGAAGAACGTGGCAATTACCTCACATCTGTCAGTTGAGGCTGTCAGCACTGAGGGGGTGGGGGCAGATTAATATTGTTTTCTGACAATGTTGAAGAGTTCTTGGGGCCTGATTTGACCCAATTTAGTTTGGCACGAAAGAAGGATGCTTTTTCATTAAAAATGTGCTTTTTATGAGATGATCTTCCAGATCTGAGGAGCGCAAGATGGGAGGATAAGGGGTGTTGTCGCCGTGTTCTTTCAGCTAGTCTGAGTTGCCTTCTTTAATTTTTGAGACCGGGATTGAACCAGGAATTGGATTGGATTCTTCTTTGTTGTTTTAATTTGAGTGGGGCAACTTGATCCAGGGCATCACTAATGGCCTTATTGAAATGATCAGTGAGCTCATTAGTGTTATGGGAGAGAGGGAGGAGTTGAAGTTGGGCTTGGAGTTTGGACTCCAGTTCACTAGGGGGAATTTGTTTAAAGTTTCTAGCCGGTATCTTTGGTTTAATGTTAACTGGTTTGGGGAGAAGGGGGGTGGTTTAGATGTTGAACAGAATGAGATGCTGGTCAGACCAGTCGATGGGGGTGATGTTGGTAAGGGAGACCAGGTAAGAGTTAGAGATGATTGAGTCAAGTGTGGCCCCTTTGATGTGGGTAGGATTGTTGCATAGTTGCTTAGGATTATTCAACTCAAGAAGTTTAATGAATCGCTTAACTGTGGGATCATTGGCATTATTCCAATGGATATTAAAATCTCCTAAAAACAGATTTTTAGAGGCAGAAAAGGAGAAGTGAGCGAGGAGGTCAGATAATTCTTAAGCAAAGAGGAGGGACTCATCCTGAGGGTGGTAGATGTTATGTAGTATAATCGGAGGAGAGCCTTTGACTTAGAGTTCAACACCTTGGTATTCGAATGTCACATGATCAGAGTCCTTCAGAAGTGAAAGTTGCAACTCTGTTTTATGGATTAAAGCATGTCCGCCCCCTTTCTGTTGGGTCTGTCCTGTCTAATGATGGAGTAGCCAGGGGGGTGAGTTGATCTAGAATAGCTGTTGAGTGGTCATTGAGCCAAGTTTCGGTAAGGAAGGCAATGTCAATAGCCTCACTGAGGATGGTTTCTGAAATCTCAGTAGCATGAAGAACAGCCGATCTGCGGTTAACAAGCCTGCAAGAGAGGGGATTAGGGTTATCCTTAGCAGGTTTAAGGGAGTGGATGATGGTGCGTTGTGCAAGAGGTCTAGGTGAGGGGGGAGTAGAAGGTACTCACAATGGCACCCACAATGACTGGGCTTGAGGAATAAGAGAGATGATTTGTCAGCAGAGGCTTAGGGAGATAAGAATTGTACAGGTCATTTAGGGCAGACATGAAGAGGGAGCACACAGCACGGCGAGGCCTGAGTGCTCGTCTGCAAAGGGGTATGGTTAGCCATTGGACATGTTGGGGGAGGTTACAAGAGGAGGAGAGACGAGTATCAGATAATTTGGGGCAAACCCGGGCGTTACGGGTTGGAGAGATCTCCTCTGATACAAGTTAGCTCAGTAGTCATAGCATTGAGTTTACTTTCAATGTGGTTGAGTGTCTGTGCAATAAAGTTGGGGGGAAACCCGCAGAAAAGGGATCACTGTTGACAGAGGAAGGCAATCCGGCGAATGGGGGGTGAGCAGGGACGGGGGAGGGAATAAAAGGGATTGGACAGGTATTAAATAGATTCTGCAAGGAGTGATTTGGGACAGTCAAACAATCAGGGGATGTAAGGGGTGGGAGAGAGAGGGTTAAAGGAAAGCACCAATCATCTTGCTTGTGGCCCTTCCTCTCTCACTTAGATCAGAGCCCAAACTACTCGCCGTCCGAAAACTCCTAAAAACCCTGCTCTTCAACAAACCAGAGTAGCTTTCATCGGTTCTGTCATGGGCATGACCTCTGCATCGCTGGGACGCCTAAGGGTAGCCATCGCGCTTTACAAATTGTCTTTTCATTCAGAATGTCAATAGGAGTCGGGTGCTTGGACATAGCGGAGAGAGAAGGAGTTCCAAGGGAAGGAAGGAGGGAGGTAGAAGAGTTGGAAGGAGAATCTGGGTAGATGGTAGAGACAGGAGGGGAGGGATCGAAGGTAAGAGAAGGAGAGGGATCATACGGTCTAGAAAGAGCGAGGGGACTTCCGCAGAGGCGTGGGGCCTCGTCAGCCATAATAGTTGCAGACGGGAAGGGAAGGGAAGGGGAGGGAGGGCCTGACCAGGGTAGAGAGACAAGGGAGCAATACAGTTGGATTGCTGAGGGATTAATGTCCAGTTGAGATAGTTGATAGGACATAGTACTAAAATAACTGTCAAAAATGTTGAGGTGATGTTCCGATGCTTGGATAAGAATGTTGCCCGTTCTACTCGATTCGATAAATGGGACAGGATCGGTATCTCCACGGTGGAAGATATGTGGATTAAGAGCAAGAAGGCCTCATTTGTAGAACTCCAACTCAAATATCAGCTAGCACCATCAGAGCATTTCCGATATCTTCAGATTAGCCACGCCATAGACTGCACCCTTCCTACAGGCACACCCCTCTCAGAATCCTCTCCCATGGAGGACAGGTTGTTGTTGGACCCAATGAACAGCAAGGCTGTCTCCCTAACGTACAAAAAACTTACCAACAACAGGCCTGATCCTATGCTGAAATTGCAGACTAGTTGGGAGGCGGACCTGGGTGTTATAACTGAAGAGGACTGGATCGAAGCGATGTCCTCCCCACGCGAGGTAGCCATCCCGATGCGACTCCGGCTGGTCCAGCTTAAGATTTTACACTGTGTATATTTCGATGCTAAACTATTGTTTAAACTAGGCAAAAGACCCGATGCAAATGGTCTTTGACACTGCAATCAAATAGGCACATTTGTACACATCATATGGGAGTGCCACCACATACAACGATACTGGATAGACGTTACCCGGCAAATGCCTCCTCAATATTTGGGAGGCGACGGACCTCACTCAAAGTGAACAACAGTGGGCCACCATGGGGTGGAGCATAGCGAAGATAAATATTGCCCAGAAGTGGGGGGCGGATACTTTACCACAATTGTAGAATTGGGCTAGGGACATGGACCATGCTATGGTTACGGAGAAGACTGTATATAAAGGTAGAGGCTGCCCTCGAAAGTGGGGGCGTTGGAATCAATATGGGGGAAATCTGCATCTCTCCCACGGTGGACCTGCTACGGGAGAGAGGGGACTGACACAGACGTGACAACATAAATCCCTGTGCCGACAAAAGTGAGCAGAAGTGGTGACTCTCAGTCCTGACAAAATAAGTTTTACCCTCTTTACTGACTACTGTATTGCTCTATGTTATGGGTGATACGCTGAAAGGTTAATGCATAATTTACCCGTACTAGAATGCAGGTATCATCAGCTGAACTGCCAATGTAATGTCTTTACTTCTGCTATTTTTGTCTCTAATAAAAATTGTTTAAAAAAAAAAAGAATGTTGCCCATTCTGAATATGGATACATCGAATTCCCCGTTGAAGGAGAGGGAGGGGGTAGTTGACACTTTTAATCCATACGGGATTATGGTAGATTTAGTGATAGGATGGTGGCGAAGGAAGGTGTTTTTCCATATTGTGGGGCATTTGGTGTGAAAAATAAAGTCCGTTTTCACTGGACACGACAGGCTGTGGTAGGTGTCAGCAAATGTTTTTGGGTAAATTTTCAATAATTTGAGTTTGAACATTTTCTTAGCGATATTAGGCGGATACAAGAGGCTCCATGGTTAGGGCCATGTCTCTTGAGAGCCAGATCCGGAGGATTCTGAGGGGGCTTGGGGGAAGACATGGTAAGAAGCACAGTAAGAATAGAGGTAGTCAAGGAAGAGGAGGGAAGATTAGAAAAGTACTATGTAGGGAGAGAATAAGAGATTGAGTTTATAAGATTAGAAACATTCACAGTGGCAGAACATCTATGTTGCTAACAAGAACAATACGATTTGAAAAAGGAGAAGTGAGAAGTTCAGGATTAAGCAGATACCCTAAAAGGAGGGCATCCACACAGGTTAAGGATCGGTAAGGGCTTAATACACAACAACATCAACATAAACAACATCAGTGAAAGAAAATAGACTACAAAATTTGTAAAGAGGGTTAACTGAGTAAAGGGCAAAATAGGTGAGGGCATAATACTCTAAAACTTCAATAAAGACGTCAAAATTAGAAATGGAGGTCAACCACAACTGTAGAGAGAAAATACTAAGATAATATCAACATTCAGAAAACACAAGCATCAAAAATATGCGAAGCGCTCCATTTGGGAACCAATTCTACTGGGGGGAAGGTTTTTTACATTTTTTAATTTTTTTATTAAGCCAGAGAAACTAAGGCAGGTTAAAAACCAGATAACATCTAGGCAGTCCTAACTCGGTTACCGCAGAGATCAGAGCAGGATGAGTCCTTTAATCAAGTCAGTCAAGATTTCGGATACCATATTGGGAAATCACTAGAGATAGTGGGGAGAGAGAGGCACACAAAATGGAGGGCAGAGGCCCAAAGTAAAGTGCATAATCACAACGGGCAATGCATAGGGCTTGGAGGGAATGGAGAAGGGTGATTAAGGAAGAAAAACTAGAGAAATTATACCATTCCAAGATGGATGCCCCAGCAACAGATCTGGTCCTATTTAAATGTCTGAGTGAATTTAAACCTAGGAGAATACCTATGAGTCCTTTTATTTTGTTTATGCCACTCCCATGTTCCCGTGTTAGTTGCTGAAGTGATTTTAAGCTTTAGAAAATTGTGACCACCATTTTAAGTGATTATATTGGTGCTTCAGAGGTTAATATTTGTCAACAGCGTATAATCCCTTCTGTTTTGGGATATTTGGGCAGTGCAATAAGAGGACGTTGCCCAAGTGTTGTACCATGATTTACTGCAAACCAACAGCAGGTAACACAACGTTACATGCTAACAGCTCACATCCACAACCACTTAAGAATAGCGTCCCCTTCGGTGAGCTATTAAGGGCTAAAATAATCTGTGGCTCTAACAGGGAATACGAGCAGGCAGAAGAAAAAAATTGTACCAGATTTAAAGCCAGAGGATACCAAAGCCATATCTTAGAACATGCTAAACTTAAAGCTAGCAATGTGAGAAGAATAGATCTCCTATTTAAAAAATCAGAAGAAGAAGGGAAGGCGAAGCCTGTTACAAGGTTTATCACCACCTATAATGTGCACCATAAGGAGTTGAGGAACGCTTTAAAAAGGCACTGGCTCGGAGGAGCTTCGCGCGATTCCAAGATGGACGCGTGAGCTAAGGGCTCCCGATACCCCTTCCGCCTCCCGTGACTTTCCTGTGCAAGATCCTGATTTTGACGATGGGTGCTCTTTATTGAAGCCCTGCTGATGCCAGCGTTCTTTTCAGAAATCGATTTGGCCGTCGGATACTGGACCTGCTGCACTTTGAACTTTGAGGCCTATATCGTATGCCAGCCGGGGGCTTGAGTCCCCGAGGTACCCAGGTGGCAATCGAACAACAACGGCTGATAAGCCACGCCCGCTGCCCCTGGTGTACTTTCGGTTTCGTTTCTTCTCTTTGTTATGAACGCTCACTTCCAGATCCGAGTTCCGATTCTGCTATCGCTGCCAGCCTGCTGCTTATGCTGTGCCCTTATCCACTCGCAGTTCAGAGCCTGCCACGACGGAGTTCGCTTTGCCTTGATTCTACAATTCCCGTTGGAGCTCCTTCCACGACATGACGGGCAGAACAGTCGTTGAGAGGCGCGGCAATAGAGGCTCGTCCCGAGGGGGGGTCACCCAATCTCAGACCATTGATCGATTTACTCGACCACGGGGCTCCCTGGGCGGATTGAGTGGTGCCCTGGAAGAAGCTGGGGATGGTGCTCCTGATGACGAGGAGCCAACGTTGAAGGATGTTATGGGCGCTATTGCGAGTGTCCAATCCGCCATGGGTCAGCAATATGAAACTCTAGCGGCTAAGATTGATACGGTGGCGATTGATGTCACCCTCATCAGAGCGGACCTTAGGAAAACGAATGAGCGTGTCAAATCTCTCGATCTCAAGACTGCTAGTTTGACCACGGATGTCTCGGACCTTCAGACCACGGTCCGCCATCTTAGGACTACTTGTGACCTGTTTGCCAATCGGTTGGAAGATTTCGAGGGCCGGGCCAGGCGCAATAACGTCCGCATTGTGGGTGTCCCGGAGACTTCTGCTGACATGCCTGTTGATATCCTGGTGGAGGACCTCGTGTTGAAGCATCTGGTGCCGAAAGGCCTCAGTAAATTCTTCGCTGTGGAGCGCGCCCACCGTGTTCCGGGTGGCAAGCCAAAGTCGGGAGCCGCTCCGCGGCCCATAATTGCTAGACTTTTCAACTTTCGTGATAGGGACGCTATCCTGCAAGCTTCGCGCACCAATGGGCCCACTAAATTTGAGAACGTTTCAATTAGTTTTTACCCTGACTTAACTCAGGCAGTTCAGAAACAGAGGATGGGCTTTACGGGTGTGAAGAGACGACTCAGGGACCTGGGACTGAAATATGCTATGCTCTTCCCGGCCCGCCTGAGAATCGAACATGCTGATCGTGTATTCTTCTTTGACCGCCCTGAGGTGGTTAGTGAATTGTTAGACACTTTGTCGACGCATCATGAGGGCCCGGAGGACTCGAGAGGCGCTGAGGGAGGCGTGGAGGGCCAGGAGCAGTGAGTCTACATCGGCGAGCCATCATCCGCTGCAGCGGCTTAGAGACTTTGTTTCAAGCATTGTGTGAATGCCCGGGGGTGGGGGGGTTTGGGTATCTTCCTCCTCTGGGGACTTTTTCTCTCTTTCTGTAGATTAGTTCAATGGGGCGACAGGCACACTGCAAGTTGGGGTGGCTATTAGGTCTACCGCAGGGGTGCAGGGAGGGGGGTTTGACTTTGATGGGTTCCTTGGGGGATGTGGTGGGGTTCTTTTCTTTTTGTTGGTTTCGAGGCTGTGCTTTGCTTTACAATTGCTTTCATGTGTCTGTTTCGGGATGGGTGGGGCGGTCGGTCTTCTTCCGGGATGGGGGGTAGGGGACTCAGGGTGTTGAGCTGGAATGTTAACGGTCTTGGGGACAGGATAAAACGTGGGGTTGTGCTACAATATTTGAAGAGACACACCCCAGATGTGGTCTTGCTTCAGGAGACCCATTTGGTGGGCAATACTTGTCATGCATTGGATAGAAGAGGCTATCGATTGGTGGCACATTCCGGCTTTACTTCGGGATCAAGAGGGGTTGGTATCCTGGTCAGGAATTCCCTTCCCCTGGAGATAGATAGCACGGTGCTGGATGACAGGGGCCGCTATGCTGGCATTACGGGGAGATGGGAGGGGAAATTGATTTCCATAATGTCTATTTATGTTCCGCCTGGGCTGTAATCTACCACATTCACCGACTTGGGTGAGGTTGTCCTTGGTTTGCCCGATGGCTTATTGGTGTTGGGTGGGGATTTTTACTCTGTGGCGAATGGAGAGAGTGATCGTAGCCCCCCCAGGCTCCTCCCTGCCTCGCAGTTGTGGTTGGGGAAATTCTTGGATTCCTTTGGTTTGGCCGACTGCTGGAGGCAGCTGCACCCTGGCCGGCTTCAGTACACTTTCCACTCGGGGGCTCATGGCAGTCTCTCAAGAATTGACTATTTCCTCGTGCCGGTGGTGCAGTTGCTCTCTGTGCGTGAAATTAAACACTTGGCTAGAGGGATCTCAGACCACTCCCCGATATGGCTCCACTTGGATATCTGTTTGGGGAATGGGGGCCGAATTGCCCCGATAAATCCATGGCATTTTCAGGAACCTAAGATCAGAGCAGAGGTGGTCAAATGCATGAATTTTTATTTTGCTGAAAATGAGGGATCGGTGTCTTCCCCGGTCTCCTTATGGGAGGCCTATAAAACTGTTATCCGTGGTCAGACTTTATCCCTAATTGCTGACAAGAAGCCGCGCACACAAGAAGAGGTGGTGAGATTGGAGTCTGAGATTACTGTGTTGGAGGAGCGGTTGGAAGCTGAGGTTACGCCTGAGACGCTGCATGTTTTGGCTCTTAAGCAATCTGATTACAGAGCCTTGGTTACTACCTCGGCTGAGGCACTGCATCGTATGCAACAGGGGCGTCTGTACGACGTGGGTGACAAGGCGGGGAAGTTGATCGCATGGCTGGATAAGCGAGACAGACTGAATCATGTGGTGCCTGTGGTTGAGAGAATTGATGGAGTGCGAGTCGTGGACCCGGTTGAGATAGTTGAGGTGTTTGCCCAGCACTTTCAGGTTGTGTATGCGCCGGTTTCGGGCTTGCCGGAGGAGGACTCGCGCTTGCTACTTCGTGATCTTGAGCTGCCCAGTCTCGCGGAATCGGACGGGGTTTTAATGGAGGCTGATTTCTCCGTCGACGAGGTCGCGCTCGCTATTCGCTCTCTTCGTTCAGGAAAAGCTTCAGGCCCTAACGGCATACCGGTCGAGCTGTATAAGCTATGCCCGGATAAAATGGCACCGTATCTGCTGCGTATGTTTGCGGCGTCGCGTGACCTCGGCTGTCTTCCTAGAGACCAGAGGCTAGCTTCTATTGTGGTCATTCATAAAGACGGCAAACCCCGTGAGTGCTGTTCCTCGTATCGCCCGATTTCGCTTTTGAACGCGGAACCCAAGATATTGGCGAAACTACTGGCAAACCGACTAGTAACGGTGATTAGCGGACTGGTTCACCCTGATCAGTCCGGTTTTATCCCCCGGCGTAATACTGCACTCAATCTTCGTCGACTGCATGGCGTCATAGCGAGGGCGGGATCTCTTGGTGAGCCGGCCATCTTGGTTTCTCTTGATGCTTCGATGGCTTTTGATACGGTTGAGTGGCCATATTTGTGGGCTACTCTCGCCAAGTTCGGTTTTGGCCCGAAATTTATTGCATGGGTTAAACTCCTGTATGAGCAACCGTTGGCGCATGTTGTGGTAAATGGTAGAGCTTCAAGGCCCTTCACTCTTGGGCGAGGCACGAGGCAGGGCTGTCCTTTGTCACCGCTGCTGTTCGCCCGCGCGCTCGAGCCGCTGGCCGCCTGGCTCCGGTGGGAGCCCTCCTTGAAGGGTATTCGGTGGTCCCCTGATTTTGAAGACCGTGTCTCATTATATGCCGACGACATTTTGTTGTACTTGACGTCCCCCCGTAAGTCATTGGGAGTCCTCTTTGATGTCCTGCGTTCCTTTGGACGTAACTCCGGGTTGGTTATCAACTGGTCCAAATCCTGTATTTTCCCGCTTACCTGTGACCCTCTCTCTTTGCCCCGAGTGTGCCCGATCCCGGTCCGCACCGAGGGTTTTAAGTATTTGGGTATTTATATTTCGCTTGACCCTGTGTTGCGCTATGATCGGAATCTGTTGCCTCCACTCGCCCGACTTCGGTCGGACGTTGCGGCTTGGTGTAATCTGCCCTTATCCCCCCTGGGTCGGGCGGCCCTGTTTTAAAATGATGTCTCTTCCCCGGTTCTTATATGCTGTGCAAAATACACTTGACCTAGTGCCGGCTAGCTATTTCTGCGAAATTGAGGGCCTCCAAAGGAAGCTGGTATGGGCTGGCCGGCCTCGTATTGCGTTGACTAAGCTCACGTTACCCTGGTACGATGGGGGCATTGCGTTACCTGATATACGACGGTATTATTGGGCATCTCAACTGAGTGCTGTGAATCATGCTATGTATGGTCCAGTTCCGAACCCTGCTTACGAAATGGACCGGTGGCTCTTGCCCGGGGGAAATTATTACAGGGCGTTCTATTCTCGGGGTGCTAGGAAGAACTTGACGGGACCCACTGGAGTGGCGGTGCGGGTATGGGGCAGCGCGACCGCGGCTACCGGATGGACAGATAGGCTGACCAGAGCGACCCCTCTATTTGCCGCGGAGAGGCTGGGTGAGTTGTGGACCTCAAAAGGGTTTGATAGATGGGACCTCATCGGGATCAGTAAGTTGGATGACCTCTGGGTTAAGGACAGGGTTAAGTCCTTTGCTGAATTGCAACAGGAATATTGATTGTCTGATTCGGAGTTTTTCCGGTACCTTCAGGTTCGTCATGCCATTGGGTCGGTTTTTCCGGCTGGGTCTGCCATCCCGGAGAGCTCCCCCCTGGAAGACAGGGTGCTGGACGGACTTGTGCCGGACAGCACTATCTCTCTTATATATAAGAAGCTTATTAATACTCGGTCGGATTTGCTGCTTCATCTGCGTACTTCCTGGACTGATGACAGACTGGAGCTGGATGATGAGGATTGGCAGGCCGCGATATCCTCTCCTAAGGAGGTTGCGATTCTGGCGCGTCTGCGACTCGTTCAGCTGAAAATTCTACACCGGGTCTATGTCACGGGTCCCCGACTGATGCATATGGGTTTTTCAGAGGATGGATTGTGTCGGCGGGGCTGTGGTATGCTTGCTACCTTCCTCCATATTATATGGGAGTGTCCGGAGGTTGTATCTTTTTGGAATGGAGTGTATGCGGTGATGAGTGAAGTTACGCAAGTTCAGTTGCTGCCTGAAGCCCGGCGTTGTCTTTTGAATGTATGGGAGCCGACTGATTGTAATGTTGCTCAGACTCAATGGGTGACGCTGGGGACAATGGTTGCAAAGAGGGACATTGCACAATTGTGGGGATCTCAGAGGGCTCCATCGGTCTCCGGGTGGGAAGATAGTATGGACTGGTGCATGTTCAAGGAAAAGATTGTGTATGTCTCCCGTGGCAGGCCCAAAAAATGGGGTAGGATATGGGGCCAATGGAACTCGTTCCGTGGGGATGTCTGCGACCCCCCTTTCACTGATCCCCCTGATATTCCTTGTTCCCCTTAGCTGTGTGTTTCGGCTCTTTCTTGTGCTGTATTTTTGTTATACCGCTGGCGCTGGGTCCCCCCTCTCCCCCCCTCCCTTTTTCTTTTATCCTCTGTAGATTCTCCTGTCTTTCCCTGCTGTTTTAGGTCTGAGTCGCCCCGCATCTCATGACACAGACGTAACAATTCGGGCATAGCCTTGTCTTTTTCTTCTTCGTTTGTTTAGTTGTTTTGAAAAATGAAACCTTTTTATATCCTGTCGTTTTGTGATTGATCGATGTCATGCACCATGGCTGCCGGACCCCTGGTTGTCGGCTGATGAGCTGTGTACCTTAACGTTGTTTTGAGATGCTGCATCGGCCGGCCCAGAGGGTTGTAGGCACATCTTTGTTTCTATTTGTCTCTTGCAAATAAAGGTTTTTTAAAAAAAATAAAAAAAAATAAAAAGGCACTGGCATCTGATCAAGTTAGATTCTGTGATAGGTAAAGACATCTCGCAAAGCTGATTTGACATATCGGCGCTCCCAGACAATAGAAAATAAACTAGTTAACACCTACACTATCACACAGCAACTGGTGGCTTAAACCCAATAAATGGTTCAGGAAATGTACAAAATGTAAGGCCTGCTTACATGGCAAAAATGTCACAGAGGTAACAACTCGTTTCGGCGAACACCTACAAATTTTGAAATCCTTGAATTGCAATTCCGAATATATGTGGTCTATTTGTTTGAATGTCCATGTCCTAAAGGTTATGTCGGAAGCACCAAGTTAGAGGCACAGAAGCGAATCTTACAACAACAGCGTGCCATTAAGAATGCTGACATAACATACCCAGTAGCACGTCACTTCATGGAATACCAAAATAGGGATCCTTCTAAGTTGACCTACTGTATCCTAGATCCAGTTGTCAAAAAATTGAGAGGGGGTGACAGAGAGAAAACCTTGAGACAGCTAGAATGTAGATACATATTAAGAATGGGTACAATGAAACCGTTAGGCATGAACATTGATGAGGAGATGTACACATTTCTATGAACTAGCTTTTTTTAGTTAATGTTGCTGATTTTTTACTTCAAATTTAGAAATCAGTTGTCTTTGAACACTGTCTCTGGATTTTGACATTGAATGGTCTGTGCATTTTAGCAATATGCCCTTTAGAGGCATTTTAATAGTTTAGTTTCTTATTTGCTTTGTTTTTCACCAAGACTAGATTAATTTATATGTCTTCTTTATCTTTATTGTAGATTATCCAGTTGGATTACCAAGAATTAACAACAAAAGAGCTAAGATATCTAATTTCTCATTTTATTGTATTCTATTATTTTCTTATCTTATGGTTCACATGCATGATATTGTAGCGCATGTGGTATCCTATTTGGATTAATTTATACAACTATGGTCAGAATTTGTTTATTATTGGTAGCAGTTGTTTGGTAATTTCAGGAGATGATATCATCTATGTATGCATGGATGATTCTGCCCACTAGGGCTAAAATTTTAATTTGATTAGGATTTTAACTTGTCATTATGGTTATGCATCTAGATTTTCATTTTCCATTACCATTGTTAGTAGAATACATAGGACAAATTGTCCGAGAACTATGCATTGTGAGGAAAGCTCACTTGGGCTCAATTTTCTTTACTTTGCTGTATTATGTTCAACATACTATGCTTATATTTACAGTTAATGTGCAAGAATCAGTGCAGATGTATGCCTCTTTCTATGACCATCATGTTCAAAACTTTATTTAACACTTGCCTAGTGAACATAGCAGCGTCGCGAATAAGGTTTCCAGCCGAAACGCATAGACGTTCCCTGTCTTTGCTTTGTGTTTAATAAAATCATTTTACATGTCCACGGAGTGCCATCTCCTGCCTTAGATTGATGAAGTTGTCCTATATATATATATATATATATATATATATATATATATATATATATATATATATATATATATATATATATATATATAAAAATATATATTACACGCTGAATCCTGACCGCCAATGATGACGGTACCAACAGGCGTGGACCTCGTCTTCGATCAAGTGTTCAGTTAAATGGTAAACACACAAAAAAGCCACATCACAAGAGTCATTGCCAGCAATCCATTTAATTGCGTTTAGAGTGCAAGAGCGAGTGCCCTCCCTGACGCGTTTCGCTCCGCAGGCGGAGCTTGATCACATGACGCGTCAGGAGTAGGACGTGCATTAAATTAAAATTAAAAGCCCAAGCGCCTAAAAAAACAGGACGCAAGGGTTGCAATAAAGCAAAAAGGCAAACAATTTGTGATTGAAATAATGATGCCATTCGAATTGTGTTTTTACATATATGTACATGGGGACAAATATAAGAGCATAGTGCTCACATATCATGTCAAGAACTGGACGTTGCATAAATCAGTATAATGAATAATCAAAGGGAGTAAAAAACAAATTATGTATTAAACTTATCAACCTAAGGACTATAAAATGAAGATGTAAAAGAATGTACAGCACAACTGATACATCACAAATGGAGATAAAACAGTGTGTTTAAACAATCAAATGCAAGTGCATCCGAAACATTCTATTTATCCTCAGTCACAAAAGAGCTGATTATATTTTCACTGAGCAAAGTTATTGACAACCCCCTGTCAAAAACAACAATATAAGTCGAGTGACGAGAAAAGTGCCTTAGTGCTAAAGTGTAAGTGCTTTAAAATCGATTTCATAATCCAATGAAATACATTTTACTAGCTGCGGAAGACCTGATTTGAAAACTATAAATGTAAGCAAGAAAGATACAATAGAAACACCTCAAAATATCCCGCCCTATAGTTAAATCAGGAAACAGAAACATTACGCGAAATGTCAAAAACTCGAAAAAGAAATTACTCTTTTCACACATAGCTGGGTCAGATAAATACAAATTATAGAAAATGATGTAATTCATCAAAAGCATTGAGCCCATTAGGGGCCCGGGTTTTAAGCAACAAAATGAAAAATGCCTCTTTTTGACGAAGCAATTTTTCACGATCACCACCTCTACCTGGATTAGCTACGGAACACAACAGAGTATATTTAAGATCTTTTAGTTTCTTGTCGTGTACCGCTTTGAAGTGGCGAGCCACCGGGTAATTCATATCTGAGTTAACTATAGCTCGGATGTGCTGCAGAATACGCTGGTGTGCAGGAAGTTTTGTACTTCCAATATATGACAAAGAACATGTGCAGGTCAGCTGGTATACTACATAATCGCTGCGACATGTCAAATGTTCTCTTATTGGGATCAACCTGTCATTAAAAGCTGATGTATAAT
The DNA here is from genome assembly GCF_964261635.1 of Lissotriton helveticus. Lineage (NCBI taxonomy): Eukaryota > Metazoa > Chordata > Amphibia > Caudata > Salamandridae > Lissotriton > Lissotriton helveticus. The sequence continues at coordinate 1,970,596,157 of NC_136065.1, forward strand.
GGGTCCCATTCACAGCAAATGTGCAAGCACGGCACGAGGTGCACCTAAAGAAGCCAGATTTGTTCAGCCAATTAATTTTAGGGGGCAATTCCGGTTGGGTTCTATCAAGTGCATCTTTCATAGAGGGAGCCCTCCTAAAAGTTACGGCTGGTGATTTAGGTAAGAATGGAGCTAGGATAACATCAGTTAATACAATTGGCCACTCCGATCGAATGATGTTGCTGATCTTGGATGACTGGGAGCAAAAGGTGGTAATGAATCGAACAGAGCCCTGTTCAGTAGATTCTGAAATCTCCCTAATTTTTGGGATTAAAAGATCATCGCGAGAGCGAGCACGTACCTTAATCATTGCCTGATCTAGAATGGCTCTGCTGTAGCCCCGGCTGAGGAATCTAGACCGTGATTCCATTAAACATTGATCTAAAATGTCGGGGCTGCTACAGATACGTTTAATCCGAATTAATTCACCCAAAGGTATGCTATTGATGGTATGAAGTGGATGAGCACTGCGGGCATGCAAGATGGAATTACCCGCAGTGCTTTTTCTATGGAGTTTAGTCTGTATGGTGTCGTGGTCAATGTAAATCTGAACATCCAAGAATTCAGCCACATCAGATGTGATATTGGCAGTAAACCTTAGATTTCTGTCATTGACATTGATATCACTGACGAATGACGCTGCTTGTTCCTTTGTACCTCGCCAAATGATGAAAATGTCATCAATAAAGCGCCAGTAATGCACTAGATGAGGGAGCCAATGTGCATGGGTGACCCCAAGAACATGCCTCTCCCACCAGCCAACGTGAAGACAAGAATAGCTGGGGGAGAAGCATGAACCCATGGCCACCCCGCGTTCCTGGTGGTAGAATTCTTTTCCAAATTGGAAATAGTTGTTAAAGAGGCATATCCGTATCATTTCCACAAGCATGAGGTTATGATCTCTAAATCCTGCCTCACGTCCATCCAGAAAATATTTGACTGCCTCAAGGCCCTGGTGGTGGTTGATGCTGGTGTACAGTGCCTCAATATCCATCACCAGGAAACAAAAATCAGGACACCAAGTGATATGACTGACCTTAACCAAAAAATCAGTAGTGTCTTTCAGAAAAGAGGGGAGAGAAAACATATGTGATTGAAGAAAAAAATCAACATATTTAGAAATGTTCTCATTCATGCTACCCTGAGCAGAAATAATAGGACGGCCCGGGACAGGAACAGTGCATTTATGGATTTTGGGTAACAAATAAAACAATGGAGTGATGGGATGTAAAACATTCAAAAACTTAGATTCTTCTTTTGTTAGTAAGCCATTTCTAAACCAGAGATTGATGTTTTTTCTCGTATTTTCATGACTCTTTAACATCACAAATTTAGTGCATTTTGTGTAACAAAAGGGATCACACAGTTGCCTGTTCGCTTCAGTGATATAATCTGTTTTAGCCCATAACACTGTGTTACCCCCCTTGTCGGCACTTTTCACTATAACCATGTCATTACCCTGAATTCTCTTCACAAGTTTGGTATATTGTGTATTGTTAAAATCAACCTGTTTTTTCTTTTTCAGCCCTGTTCTGTTAAGGGACTTCAATTCTGTTATAATCCTATCACGAAAGACATATATATATATATATATATATTACCTACTGGCTGTCGCGAGTAGGTAGTTATAGTTAGGACCTAGTTTCCATAGGAAATCCGCAACATTCTATTGGAAATAACTTTGGCGCCGGTGGACGAATGTTCGCGAATTTCTCAAATTAGATGGCCCGCTCCGCTCTGCTCCTTCCCTGAAAGTTTGGGGGGGATTCGTCAAGCAGGGGCCGAGATAAAAGGGGGGGTCCCAAAACGTGTTTTCCCCATGTTAATTTCCATAGGGCGGTTGGACTCACTTTTAGCCCGAACGGCTGAATGGATTCCCACCAAACTTGGCAAAATTGTAGGGACTGGTAGCCCGATGTGCCTTTGCTATGTCTCAAGATATGTGCTCCAGAGGATTTTGAGTAATTTAGGTTAAAAAAAAGACATATATCTATAAGCGCGCCCCGGTACGCGCACCGGGGAGCGCACCCGGCGCGTAACGCGAGTTCGCGAGCGGAAAGCTGATTGGCTCTCGGGTGTCTGTCAACATTCCAAACAGTCCGGAGCGGCCGCCATCTTTTGTCTCTATCTATCTATCTAGCCATGTCTCGGGCGATATCCAAAAACCCAGGACATGTATCGGGTCTAGAGATCATCAGTCCAACAAGTACCCACTTGCACCCACATGGGTGAACCACTCAAGAACTCCATGTACCAGAGTCCTGAGGGGCGATCCGGAGGAGGGGCTAGCGGTGTGCGGTCCATTGCGATTGTTCTACAAATTGGCTCCCTTGAGCTTTGAGCCGACGGGCTCCTGGACGACGCACCTGCGTGCCGGTTCGGGCATCGAGGCCTTTGACGGTTGTTTGGCGACCTTCTCTTCCACCCCTAACTATTTTCTCTACTGATGAGGGAAGTTATCCCGAAACCCGAGCCATGTCTCGGGCGATATCCAAAAACCCGGGACATGTATCGGGTCTAGAGATCATCAGTCCAACAAGTACCCACTTGCACCCACATGGGTGAACCACTCAAGAACTCCATGTACCAGAGTCCCGAGGGGCGATCCGGAGGAGGGGCTAGCGGTGTGCGGTCCATTGCGATTGTTCTACAAATTGGCTCCCTTGAGCTTTGAGCCGACGGGCTCCTGGACGACGCACCTGCGTGCCGGTTCGGGCATCGAGGCCTTTGACGGTTGTTTGGCGACCTTCTCTTCCACCCCTAACTATTTTCTCTACTGATGAGGGAAGTTATCCCGAAACCCGAGCCATGTCTCGGGCGATATCCAAAAACCCGGGACATGTATCGGGTCTAGAGATCATCAGTCCAACAAGTACCCACTTGCACCCACATGGGTGAACCACTCAAGAACTCCATGTACCAGAGTCCCGAGGGGCGATCCGGAGGAGGGGCTAGCGGTGTGCGGTCCATTGCGATTGTTCTACAAATTGGCTCCCTTGAGCTTTGAGCCGACGGGCTCCTGGACGACGCACCTGCGTGCCGGTTCGGGCATCGAGGCCTTTGACAGTTGTTTGGCGACCTTCTCTTCCACCCCTAACTATTTTCTCTACTGATGAGGGAAGTTATCCCGAAACCCGAGCCATGTCTCGGGCGATATCCAAAAACCCGGGACATGTATCGGGTCTAGAGATCATCAGTCCAACAAGTACCCACTTGCACCCACATGGGTGAACCACTCAAGAACTCCATGTACCAGAGTCCCGAGGGGCGATCCGGAGGAGGGGCTAGCGGTGTGCGGTCCATTGCGATTGTTCTACAAATTGGCTCCCTTGAGCTTTGAGCCGACGGGCTCCTGGACGACGCACCTGCGTGCCGGTTCGGGCATCGAGGCCTTTGACGGTTGTTTGGCGACCTTCTCTTCCACCCCTAACTATTTTCTCTACTGATGAGGGAAGTTATCCCGAAACCCGAGCCATGTCTCGGGCGATATCCAAAAACCCGGGACATGTATCGGGTCTAGAGATCATCAGTCAAACAAGTACCCACTTGCACCCACATGGGTGAACCACTCAAGAACTCCATGTACCAGAGTCCCGAGGGGCGATCCGGAGGAGGGGCTAGCGGTGTGCGGTCCATTGCGATTGTTCTCCCCATAGCAAAGTAACTTATCGCAATATCTGCATTTAATAACGCCTTTATTAAAAGCAGGCTGGATGTTGGGAATCTGTTCTTGTGATTGCTCCCTCCCTGATGCAGTTTGTCCTCCGGTTGAAGTAGAGGCCCCATCACTGGGAGCCTCTCGTGCCAGAGCCCTGACACTCTCCCGGGCAAAGTTCTGGGGGTGCCTCCTCTCGACATGTCGAATCACCGTCGAGTTTCCAAATGAATACTTCTTGCTGGGGTCACCCCGTGACAGGACAGTTTTACAAATCCTGCACTCCACCTTTGGAGCATTTACTTTTTTCTGATGAGGTGGAATGGAAAAAAACTTCCATATGAAGTGTTCTTTTATTTTTGGCTGAGGAACCTCTTCGTCCAGAAATCCGTCTGACTCATCTTCACTGCTGGATGCTCTGGCAGCCATGGTAATGCAAGATATTAATTCAGCAAAGAGCTGACAGCAAAAAGAGAGGTCTTGCAGTCACAAAAGTGAAAGAAGAAGTGAAGGAAATGGGTGGGGATTTCATTCCTTCTTAAAAAAAACTGTTAGCAAACAATGAAAAGAGTTATTTTCAGGTCACATGACCCGACGCGCTTACGCTACGTGCCCCGGTGCGCGCCCGGCGACGCTTACGTTGCGCGATCGTATGCGCTCGGGCGCTTCCGGGTGCGCTTACGACGTGCGTCACGATGATGTTTTCGTTCGCGGCAATAGCGCTAACGGGACGCTCACCGGTACGCGCTCCGGTGCGCGCCGCAACACTGCGCTTACCTGTGCGCTCACCGGTACGCGCACCGGGAGCGCACCAAGGCAAAAAAATATATACATTAAAGAAATTGTATTACATAAATATACAATATAGTATTTATTATAAAAAATATTATATTTCATAGCTATAGAAATTAGCTATTAAAAAACCTATGAAATTCACTTAAAAAAACAAAGGTTTGAGGCCCTATATATAGTTAGGAATTAGCTTTTACAAAACCTATGAAATTCACTGAAAAAGCATAGGTTTCACACCGGTTATAGTTAGGAATTAGCATTTAAAAAACCTATGAAATTCACTGAAAAAAACATAGGTTTCACACCAGTTATAGTTAGGAATTAGCATTTAAAAAACCTATTAGATTCACTGAAAAAACCATAGGTTTCACAACAGTTATAGTTAGCTGGAAATTTTACTCGCATAAAACCATTGAAATTCCCACGTTATAGTTAGTTGGACTCACTATAACTTGCGCGTGCAATGCACTGCTGATGACGTCACATATTACATCACTCATGACATGGTCAGTGACATCACTCATGACATCACTGATGACACCATCCTTGTGACAGAGTGACAGACCTCCTTTCACTGTAATGTAACCCTTGAAACACATATTCAATAATAGAAAATAAAATTTTCAAAAAAATGGAGATACCCATACCAGTTACAACAACCAATTCAATAATTCCACCATCTATATACACATCCACTCATTCACCAACAGTTGTATATAGTCACTCATACATATACTCACTCATCATATGTAGTGATACACCTATACATCCTGTTACACACCGACAGTCATCCAAAAGATACTCTCACACATACTCACACATGCAAATAAACTATTGAACATCCATTTATTTGCATATACAGCTATACACACACTACCACCTTACTTCTAAGGAAACTTACACATACTTACTCTCTTAAACAAGCACTTATAGAAACACATACTTATTTAAACAGGAACTCTTACAATCCCTCACTCTCACATATACTCACTTATATACATCAATATTCACATATACTAGATTAAAACATATGTAGTTACTGATAAAGACACTAGTGAGACAGTCATTCACTCCCTAACACACACATATACACACTCATCCACCCATACAGTCCTGCACATATACTGTCTTCAAAACACATACAAAGAGAGAGTCAGTCATTCATGCATCTATGTGCTAAGTAATACCCCCACCAAACAAAGTTAAAAACTTTTTTGTTTTAGTTGGTCACTGTTTCTGCTCATTCCTTGCTTCAGCAATTACCTATCTTTCTTCTCTAGTCTGTCCCTGGCGCCGGGAAACCCATTACGGGTAGCTGAGCGCAATACAAATTCAATAAATAAATAAATAAAATAAACCATACAAACACTCATACTGATACTAAGAAAAACATCTAATAACCCATATACATACACATGTAGCTACTCACCAACCCATGCAGCCACTTATACACAAAGTGAAAAACTAATAGATATATTTAAATATTTAAACATTACTCTAATATATGTATTCACTAAGATACACTTAATAAACCAGTTAACCAATCAATTTTTTTTTTAAAACATCCATGTAAACACTTATTTAAACATTTATTCTTCCATCAACTTTTACATATACATATATAACACATATTTATTTTTTAAAAAGACACACATTCACTGAATGGTATCATCAGTGATGTCATGAGTGATGTCACTAACCATGTCATGAGTGATGTAATATGTGACGTCATCAGCAGTGCATTGCACGCGCAAGTTATAGTGAGTCCAACTAACTATAACGTGGGAATTTCAATGGTTTTATGGGAGTAAAATTTCCAGCTAACTATAACTGGTGTGAAACCTATGGTTTTTTCAGTGAATTTAATAGGTTTTTTAAATGCTAATTCCTAACTATAACTGGTGTGAAACCTTTGGTTTTTTCAGTGAATATATATATATGTGTATATGAATACCACAATCCTGAAGTTTGTGCAGACGCGCAGAAATCAGGTACGGACCACAAACGTAGATGCTGCAATAAAGTGCTTTATTCCTCGAGGGACAGCAGCATGACGCGTTTCGACCGGGTAAACCCAGTCTTGATCACATGACATGCTAAAAAAAAAAACACAGATTAAATACTGTTGAGTTGTTCTAAATCGCCCCACCCCCTTGATCATAGGCATAGAGAAAATACTACAAATGCAGTTAACATAAAAATGCAGATCAAGACACATGGCAGAAACTTCAGTATATGCAAGAGAGAAAAATTCAATCTCAAGTCAACCACCAAAATACAAATCTGTTCCAAAGATAAATTTACAAAATGTAAAATGCTATCCATGCTAAAATAAAACTGCAATAAATTGGCAATTGATCAGAAAATTGGTGGTGTATGACTAATAGAGGACAAGTGCCCTTGCTGTCTAGTTAAAACCAAATTGTCTTAATACTAATACATCAGATCTCTATCAAGGCTAATAATAGGGGCAAATGAAGAACCAAAAACAGTATAAATATATAAAGTGCAAAGTGTAAAATGTAATCCATATTGGCCTCATAATAGATTGCTAAGAGCTAAAATACACATGAAGATCATATGTAATAGATAGCAGACGCTAAAAAGGATAAAGTGCAGAGTGCTTTAAAAAAGTGCATAAAGTGAAAAAACTGAAGTTTATATTCAGTTTCAGTTAGCAGCCTAAGAATTGATATATAAAGTGCAAACATGCTATATACAGTTATCAACCATAAACATTTGGCACAATATACAGGTTCAATTTCAAAATACTCGAATGCATAGAAAGGAAGGATCCAACAGACTAAAGGGATACTCAACAATCAGTATAAAGTTGAATATATGCCAAACTTATAATCAAATAAAGTTAACCCGATTCCTATACCCTATTCCCATCATGTCAAAAACCGGTAAAACCGAAGAATCCAGTAAAACCAGTTAAAAATCACGACTAAGAACAAGGCATAAAAGAATACAGGTAAAATTCACCGATTAAAAGTGGCCCAGAATTCATGAAAATACAGTAGCAGCATTCAGAGGAAGATTAAAAGTAGATAAATATGGCTCCAATATGGTAAACTACAGTAAGGATGGCTAAAAGGGACAAGCCTGTAAACTAAAAGGATGTGCAAAAAACAATTAAACCCCAAAAATTAAAAATTCTATCTAAAAGGTTATAAAAAGTTATGTAAGTTCTCCCTCATGTTAAGACCATTCGGAATTTTTTTGTGTCGAGAAGTAAAATGTAGTGGCTCTCCAATTCTCATAATTTCCTTTCTCTATCACCACCCATTTTGGAGAAAGGAACCGCGTCAATAACAAAAATATCTCAAATCACTGAGATTATTGTGATGAACCAATTTAAAATGACGCGCCACAGGTTAGTTGGAGTCAGAATTAACTATTGCCCGAAGATGCTGCAGGATACGATTGAACACCTGGAGCTTAGTGCTCCCAATGTACTGGAGATTGCAAGTACATTGCAAAACATAAACAGCATAGTCTGTTTTACAGGTGAAAAAAATCCTAATCCTGCAAGCATCTTGGGAAAAGGCCTCAAGATATTCCGTGATATTGACTCCAAACTTACAGGCCCTGCAAGAACTGCATTTAAAAAAGCCCGATCTGTTGGAGAACCAATTAGATTGTTTAATGACTTCAGGACTGGTCTTAACAAGGGCATCCCTCATAGAGGGAACCCTTCTAAAAGTGATAGCTGGAATTTCACTAGGCAGGGGAGCTGATGTAATATCCGTTTTCAAAATGGGCCAGTTAGACTTCAAGATTTTTCTGACTTTCTTCTCTTGACAACTAAAAGTTGTAATAAGTCTAACCTCTGTTTTGTCTTTTTTGATAGAACTATCCCCATTGGATATCACAATATCAGAAGTAGCCACCAGAGTGGGATTTTATCGATTTAAAACCACTTTGTTCATTGAATTTTGTAAATCATTCTTATCATAACCTTGAGCCAAAAACCTTTACAATAGATTCTTCCAAACAAACTTTAAGATCATCTTCATTACTGCAAACTCTTTGAATTCTTAAAAACTCTCCATAAGGAATGCTTTTTATAAGGGGGCGAGATGTGCACTATGGGCATGGAGAGATGAGTTCCCAGCTGTGGCCTTCCTATGCAACCTAGTTCTGATTTCATTTTCAACAATATAGATCTCAACATCTAAGAATTCAACTTTTTCATTATTGATGGTGGCTGTAAATTCAAGATTAAGCTCATTTATGTTAATCTCAGCAACAAATTTTTCAGCAGACTCTCTAGAACCTTGCCATATTATAAAAACGTCATCTATAAAGCGCCACATATAAACAATGCCTATATCCTGGTTCTCAACAACAGGACGGGGGTGACCAAGAACATGCCTCTCCCATCAGCCCACGTGTAAACATGCGTAGCTGGGGGAGAAGCATGCTCCCATGGTCACACCCCTCAACTGTTGGAAAACTTCACTGTTAAAAAGGAACAAGTTATTATGTAAGCAAAGTTCAATCATTTTGATTAACGTTTTGCTATGTTCATTGAATCTTATGTCTCTATCAGATAAAAAATATTCAATAGCATTCAGGCCATCAACATGATTAATGGAAGTTGTCAAAACATTGAGAGGGGGTGACAGAGAGAAACCCTCGAGACAGCTAGAATGTAGATACATATTAAGAATGGGTACAATGGAACCGTTAGGCATGAACATTGATGAGGAGATGTACACATTTCTATAAAATACCATTTTTCAGTTAATGTTGCTGATTTTATACTTCAGATTTAGAAATCAGTTGTCTCTGAAACCTGTCTCTAGATTTTGACATTGAATGGTCTGTGCATTTTAGAAATATGCCCTTTAGAGGCATTTTAATAGTTTAATTTCTTATTTGCTTTGTTTTTCACCAAGACTAGATTAATTTATATGTCTTCTTTATCTTTATTGTAGATTATCCAGTTGGATTACCAAGAATTAACAACAAAAGAGCTAAGATATCTAATTTCTCATTTTATTTTATTCTATTATTTTCTCATCTTATGGTTCACATGCATGATATTGTAGCGCATGTAGTATCCTATTTGGATTAATTTTTACAACTATGTTCAGAATTTGTTTATTATTGGTAGCAGTCGTTTGGTAATTTCAGGACATGCTATCATCTATGTATGCATGGATGATTCAGCCCACAAGGGCTAAAATCTGATTTTTATTAGAATTTTAACTTGTCACTATGGTTAGGCATCTAGATTTACATTTTCCATTACCATTGTTAGTAGAATACATAGGACAAATTGCCCAAACTATGCAGTGTGAGGAAAGCCCACTTGGGCTCAATTTACTTTACTTTACTGTATTATGTTCAACATACTATGCTTTTATTTACAGTTAATGTGCAAGAATCAGTGCAGATGTATGCCTCTTTCTTTGACCATCATGTTCAAAACTTTATTTAACACTTGCCTAGTGAACATAGCAGCGTCGTGAACAAGGCTTCCAGCCGAAATGCATAGACGTTGCCTATCTTTGCTTTGTGTTTAATAAAATCATTTTCCATGTCCACGGAGTGCCATCTCCTGCCTTATATTGATGAAGTTGTCCTACATATATATAGATATATATATATATCTATATATATATATTATATATATATATATAGATATATATATATATCTATATATATATATATAACTTCACTTGGCAAACAGTTATTATGGCTTGCAGCAATGAAAGGCACACACGGAGTAGATTATAAAGCTGGAAATGCATTATTCGGTGCTTAAGCCCTCTCCCCTTCTATCGACAGACGCGTTTCGCCTCGCGGCTTTTTCAATGTCCCAAAAAATATATATATATATATTATATATATAATATATATATATATATATATATATATACTTTTAACCCGTTCGGTGCTGATGACGGCTCCCGGCTGTCATGAGTTACGGTGGGCGTGTGCTGATGACAGCCGGGAGCCGTCATGACCACGCCCGCGATCGGAATGTCCCGCACAGGCGCGGAATTCCAGCCACAGCCAGGGGGTTAAACAGTGGGGAGCTCCGACAGCATCTAAATGGTATTCCAGGAGGCCTGTTCACTTTCATTAGCAGTTAAAATATGCTGATTTCACGAACAACTCTAAATGCTCAATGATATGTTGGCAGTGTGATAAGTTCAACGCACTACATATTGGGCTGCCAATCCCCAAACTCAGCAAGACTCACCTTGATGCTGTGTGTGTTAAACTACAGTTGATTTCATGCTTTCATGTGTGTCTTTTTATGTTTTTACCTCTACAGGTCACATATAAAGGATCCTCACAGTGAGACTACATTTGATACATTAGTTTAATATGATATGTGTTTGCTATATCACAGTGATGGTGTAATTTATATCCACTCAATATTTCTGACTAGGTTCTATTTTTCGGTCCGGGTGAATTGCCATTGACTCCTTCGTGAGCCGTTTCAGGCAAGAAACATGTAGACCTTCCCTTAAACCCAGGATTCATTGGTTTCCCTCAATTTAAAAACTTGTTTTTATACTTTGCATGAGTTCTCAGCTGTCCTAATTAAACGTTTTTCCTTATTCTAAACCCATAACCAGTTTTAAACCACTGACATTCCCAATCTACCACTTCTTTAGCCCTCTCTCCAACTTAGTGCAGGGCATTAGCCAGATTTTCTGGGTGATGAAAGATCTTCAGCAATGAGCCTCGTCGTAGGGGTCCGCTGCGCATTGCAGCTCCCGCCTAGCAAGGGGCAGAGCCCTATAATGAAGGATTCCACTTTGGTGGGTGAGGGCTTGTGTTGCTGTTAAAGAATGCTTACTCCTTAGCAACTTGTGAAAAATATAAAATCATACATAAAGAGCCTATCTGGGTTCTCTGTGAAAGATCTTTTACACTTACCATAAAAATACCACCTTCAGGGATCTTTTTAACATAAAATTGTTCTCCGAACAGCACATCATTTTGTGATCCTCTTGTGGGCCAGCAGGGTTTTCTCCTCTTCGAAGGCAAGGGTCAACTTTTTCTCTTTCAATGCAAGGGTTGATACTGCCATTCTCTTATCAGTGGCTAGAGCTACAGCTGCCTTCTTCTCCCCAACATCCAAAAGCCAACTTTTTCTCATCAAGAGCAAGGGTAGCCAGCTGCATTTTCATTGCTCTCTTCACCTGTCTGTCCTCCAGCTCTGATTGAGGCAAACTTTGAGAGGACACTAATCCCTGCACTAGAATCAATGGAGATGATGCTGGCCCTTTGGGAGATCACTCCCTGGCACTGAAGCTTCCACAATGTCATCCGCATTTCCCTCCTCAATTTCATATTCTCTTCCACCGAGGTGCACTCTATCTCACTGACTTTCTCTGAAGCTCTGAGGGCAATGTGGTAATCCTCTTTCTTGGACTGCTTGTTCAGCTTTACTTACACATACCCTCAGTTCTTCCATGCCAAAGCTCTCCGCGTTAGTCAGATCTCCCTCTATGTTCCCATAAACTTAAGGTGTGAAAATTGAATGCAAGAATGGAGTAAGGATCAAATATTACCCAATAATTAAAAGCTAAAAGTCAATTCATATTCAAAAAAGTCAATTTTTGCTGTCAATTTAGAGAGAGATTTTTTATTTCAACTTAAATTGCTTTGTGGTACTGCAAAACTCAAGTCCTGTATCTAAGACAAATATAAGGAACTGGATTATTATTTGGAGTGGGCGACTGTCCCTTTCAAGGAACAATCACAACTCTTGTCCCATGAACTGCCCATGTCACTAAACTAACCTAAGCTCGAACCCCTGGAAGCTATGGCAAGGATCAGATAGACATATTTTAGGAAATTGTGTAACGCAATTTTGCAGTACCAAAACAGTAATAATGTCAAAATGCTGGACCAAATTAGAAAAACTGAGTAAAATGTGATAATCAAAATGATACAAATCCAAGACGAGGAACCATAGATGCAAATTTCTAAAGCTTTCAGTAGAAATATCACCAAAAAAAGTAAAGCACCTATGATAGTCTATGTTCTCAGTAGGCCAGGACCTAGCCACAGTTTTAGGCTGACCGGGATGGACCGCAGGCCGGGTATGATAGTCTATGTTCTCAGTAGGCCAGGACCTAACCGCAGTTTTAGGCTGATCGGGATGGACCGCAGGCCGGGTATACCCACCAGGTTTGCTCTGGTCAAAGATTTTGTATTCTGACTTAGGGCCAGATGTAGGTAGCCCAATACCGGTTGGTAACGGCCGAAATTACCGAATTTCGGCCATTACCGACCGGTATTGGGAATTTGTAATGTAGGAGCCCAAAAAATGCCGACTCAGTAAATACGAATCAGTAAATACCGAATCGGATGTTACCGATTTGATATTTACCGAATCGGTAGATGATATGTAGCAAGCACATCTAAGAGTGCTCATGTGTATTAAGGATTCGGTATTTACCACCAACTAATAGTTGGTGGTAAATATCGAAAACCTTAAAAAAAGCCATTTTGTGCTTTTTTCAACTGTGCCATGTGGCAGACATACATGCCTTCTGGACATACCCTACCCAATGGGGTGAAAGTTCCTAGGACCAACCCTTCCAACTTTTTCTGCAGTTTCTGTTTACCTAACTGCAAACATGCCTACGCATTTTCAAGATGGCGAAAGTCTTCGACTATACTAAACTTGGGCTCTGAGGGATGGGGTTGTGTGTGGGGAGTGTACTATGGTAATCCTAATGCCCTTCCACATTAACGCTAAAATCCAGTTACTCTGCCCACAACAAAACCAGAGACAGACGTCCGGTAGAACAATCCCAGGGAGAGAAGTCTGGTAGAACAGGAGGCGGTTCTTTCAGCAATCAGACAGGGGCTCCACGTGAAGTGTCTTTGCATCCTGTTCTATGCTTTTTAAGTGTGCCCCAAGTGTTAAATGTGGTTTAACATAGCTGCCGTGCAGGATTTGACATTGTTCTGTCAAAAGTAGGCCCATAACACCCATTCAGGTGAATGTGCATCCATGCACCCTGTTTTGTGGTCTACAAGGCCTGCATAGGAGTGACTTACTAATATTTAAAAGGGAGGTTATACCTGTCAAAAAGGTTATTTAACTGGTCGCACTGTACGTTTACACTGCAACAGTTGGGCTACACAGTGTGGGCCTGGAGCTATATTTGCACTGCCACTACAGTGGATGTCAAAATAGGTTCTACAGTCCACAAGTGACATTTAACTTCCAGGCCCTTGGTGCACTTTTTACACCATATACTATGGCCTTATGGGCAAGTTAAATGTACCAATCCGGAATAAGCCAATTTAACTATGTTTAATGGGGGCACAGACACTTGACTCCTGCTTAGCCTGGTTAGCAGGGGTTAAGTGCACAGAGTTCTAAAGCCAGCAAAATGTAGTGTCCAACAAAAGGCGAAAAGCCTGGGGGGACTGTGCTGAAAAGGCAAATTTCCTACACTGACTAGTTTCCTGATCGCCATCCATTCCCTTCTGATCCATTCCACAGCTTTTATGCTGTTCTCCTTCCTAGCTACTAAGTACTCTCTTGTAAATGTTAAATCCATTCTCCTTCTTGAGTTCCCGGGGCCGACAAACAGGAAGCACACACTTTTACCTAGCTTAGACCCAAACTCTGCAGTATCCATGACAATAGCACGTCTTGCCGAGGTTCCGAAGGGCTTTCAGTGGACGGGTAGCACACTACACAAGAGCTCAGTAGGAGGTGTATGTATTTTCCCTACCCCAGACAAAAAAATAAGGCCACTGCAGGCCCCTCCACATGCAGCTCTCAGCCCACCTCTGAGTCATCCAGGAAGGGCTAGGCACACCTCTACAGTAAGTGCACATCCCCAGCCACAGTCACTTCAAAACCAGACAGTCATTCAACAAACATGCAGAGGCACACATAATGGTTAATCAAGAAAATGCCTACTTTCTAAAAGTGGCCTTTTCAAACACACAATTCCAAAAACCATTTTTACTAAAAGATGTGGTATTAAATTCTGAGGTTAGAGAGCCTATATTTTATTTCTGTATCTTGTCCCAATGGGGAGTTATACATGTAAGATGTTACAAAGCATTTCCCATTTTATCTTGTGGGGCAAGATAGCCTTTCAATAGTGAAAAACGATATTGGCAGTATTTCACTATCAGGGACATGTCACACACACCATTACGTGTCCTACCTTTCACATACACTGCAGCCTGCCCAGGGGGGTACCTTAAGCCTACCACAGGGGTGCCTTCCGTGTAAGAAGAGGGAAGGTGAGGGCCTGGCAAGTGGGTGCCTTTTATAGGTCGACATGGCAGTTCAAACTGCGCACAGACACTGCAGTGGCAGGTCTGTGTCGTGCCTGTAAACAAGCACACAGTCGTGGTTGGCAAAATACCACGGAGGATGGTTGGCAAAAGAAAGAAAAGCCCAGCGAGACGCATGCGCCGGAATTAACGCATGCGCAGTACGATGCTATGTAAGCCCGCCTCGCGCCCTCGGAAGTGCTTCGCGTTTGGATTAGTTTCCAGCATTCGTTCCGGGTCACGGTGAAGGCGTCCGAGGAGGTGTAGGCGTTTTGTTTATCTTTCGTGGTGTCGAGGCTTCGTCTGGGGCTATTTTCCATGGTTTGTGAGTACTGTCGGGTTCTGTCCGACTTCCTAAGTTTTCCTTAATTTTGCCGACGCTAGTATTGTAACTAGGGTGTCGACCTTCATTTCTATTGCTGTGTTGTTAGGGGCAGGGTTATTGTTTCTGTGCCGGCTGACCAGATGGCCTGAACTACAGATTTATGTAGCTTTTGTTTATTTATAATTTATACCCTTTCCTTGAGGATTCCCAGGGAATCTGAGAATCTATCTACATGCGGAATAAACACATGTATTGAAAACCACTCCGTGGTTACTTTAAAAAGGTTTGTGATAGTTCAACAAATCTTTCAGAGAGCGTTTATTGACCTTGCTGTGTGCAATTACTATACTTGTGTTTTTTCCTATGTAGGTGAGCCTTTTACTACTTAAGAGAAATTCAGACATAACTCATTGGCCCCAGTATAATATCTTTTTGTCTTCTCATTGTAGAAATCCTACTATCACTATTCTGAAACCCACTTGTGCAGTATTCAGATATCAGAGGGAATCCTTAATAGTAGATGTTCTCCTTGAATCAGGTAGCTTAATAATCACGTTATATGATAAAATCCCCATCGAGCATAGGGAGGGTTTGATATTAATTACGTGTGTTCTCTTTACACAGCTACCCTGTTTTCCTGAAGTGCAGAACTCCCGATTTCGCTGAAGACTGCTGAAACCTTGTTTTCTCCCTATTATCCTTGTTTTGTTTCCCTCTTTCCCCCTGGTCACCATACACTGTGTTGGTATTGTAAATAACACATGTTGGTGATAGGGTGAAGGTGTGGAATTCCCTTCTGGATTCTGTGACGCTCCTGAGACAACTAACCGAAGCATTACAGTCTGAAATACCTTTTCAGGGCTACTCATGTGGGTGGCACAACCAGTGCTGCAGGCCCACTAGTAACTTTTGATTTACAGGCCCTAGGCAACTTAGTGAAGTTTACTAGGGGCCTAAAACCACGGTTCTCATGCACAGTAACAGTGGCCACTATACACAACGTACGTACACAAGCAAGCGGGTGCATTAATACTATTAATGGTGTACTACACGCCAAGGGAAAGCTCCAGCTGTCTACACTATCTCGTTAACATATGGATACATTACAAACAAATGCTTTTTATAACACAGGTGACTTCACACACATTTAATGTCCACAAGTGGAGTCCATTGCTCACAGGCCAGATTTCTAAGGAGGGCGAGCAAAAGGGTCAATGAAAGAAATGAAAAGGGACAGCAATTAGGATCGGAGAGAAAGGTTATAAAGGCTAGAAAGACACAGATGAGGGGAAGTGAGAAAGAATGAGTAAGGGGCTAGGAAGGAGAAAATGAAAGGGATGAAGAAGACGAGAAGGAGGACGTAAGGAGAAGGGAAGATAGGTGAAATCAGGAACTTGGACATCCGTAAGATTAGTGCAGCAGGTGCAGTGACTACATGGCCTAGGTGTGTGCCCAACCCCATTATCTCTATTTAAATACCAGCCTGTTGTTATAAATAATGATGCACTCTACCGATTTTCTGTATTTGATGAGTAATGCTCTGCAGGCAGATCTCTATTTTCTTATGAAAATTGGTGTGCTGCACACTAATCTCACTTCTAGGAACAGCGACATAAATATTTCATTATCTGAAAGAAACACGTTAGTTAGATTCCTTACCTTAGAATATCCCCAAGCGTCAGGCTGGATCCGGAAAGTTTTGCGTAGCAGAACCCCTGCGCGTCGGTTGGCGTCATCTGCGGCTCCGCGTCCGTCGTCGGCGTCGTTGGCGCTGGGATGACGTCGACGGAGTACTTAGACGCCGCCCTCGCGCGCTGACATCAGTTCTTCTTTTTTTCGCGCCAGCAAACGCAGGTCTGGAAAAAGCAGTACCTTAGTCACTTTTTGACTAAACTTTTTCGATCCTTTTTGATTACTACTCGAGTCTTTACGACTCTCGGTGACGGTAGGGATGCCTGGGTTCAAGCCCTATTCCGACTTCAACCGACTGATGTCGGTTACCGATCCCATGGCCGGTGCCTCTATTGCCTCGGGCCGACGACGACGGCCGGTGGTGCCCCGACTGCCGGGCCCTGACGTCGAAGGCGAGGCGGGAGCGGTCCTGTAAGCGCCTCGAGCTCCAGCAGTCAGCCCCGCGCCGCTCCGAGGTCCCGGTCGAGGAGGGGGTCGAGGGACCGGTCGCGGGGCCACAGTCATCGAAGCTCGGCGAGTCGTCACCATTCGTCAGGCTCCAAGTCCTCAGGTATGAGGCACAAGAAGTCGAAGAGACAACATCGCTCTTCCGACTCCCCCCTATGAGGGCGGGGGTTCGGGTGACACCACCTCCGCGGCTCCGCCGTAGTCGCAGGCACCGCAGCCCGCTACATACCTGCCGGTCCCTGGTCTGAACGCGACGCCGCAGGAGATCGAGGCCCCGGCGCCGTCGGCGACTTTGGTCCCGGTGCCGCAGGGGCCTCCTGGATCCGGTTCCGGATCCTGGGTGCTGCTGGTTGACCTTACGACCCCACCGGCACCCTCCCCCAGGGTGTCGCCCCCGGCGCCGTCCCCACACAGCGCCTTCCCTGATCCCTCCCTCGGTCCGGATCCGGCATCGGACCGGCGTCGATCGACGCCACATTCGACGCCGGCTGAGGAGCAATTCTTCTTTGATCAGGCTCCATCCTTTGACCCTGAATTTCAGGAGATGGAGGACAAGGGGGATTGGGAGGGGTCTGAGGACCCTTTGACACAGGAGTGTCAGTCATTTCAGGACTGGACAGACAAGCTAGGAGAAGCCAGTGGTCCTGACACTTCACCTGACACTGGCTTTGTCTCCCCTCCTACCGTGGCTACGGAGGAGGGGGCTGCTTATAGTGGGGTGCTGACGAGGGCGGCCAAGGCATTGGCGCTTACGCTCCCTGTCGCAACTGTGAGGTCTAACATCCTCACTGAAGTCCTTAAACCGCAGACAGGCTCTCCGGAGCCTCTACTTCCGCTTAATGAGGCTCTCATGGACGTCCTGTTGGGCACC
Organism: Lissotriton helveticus; assembly: GCF_964261635.1. Classification (NCBI taxonomy): domain Eukaryota; kingdom Metazoa; phylum Chordata; class Amphibia; order Caudata; family Salamandridae; genus Lissotriton; species Lissotriton helveticus. The sequence goes on from NC_136065.1 coordinate 1,970,614,265, forward strand.
TGGTCCAGGCCTGCTACAGGTCCCCCTGTAGATAGGAACGTTGCCAGGCACCACCGCCCAGCTCCGGGCAACCCTAGCTTCCTGTCCATCCACCCCTCCCCCGAGTGCCTGGTTATCCAGGCCTCTACTTCCCAATCCGCATTCCCGACTTCACCCCCAGATCGGGAATCCAAAAGGTATGAACAGTTTGGCAAGAAACTGTTCTCCTCCTTCAGTTGTGGGTTGCGGTCAGTCAACACCGCTTGCCTTTTGGGCCGTTATTCCCACTCTCTGTGGGATACAGTTGCTGCCAGAGTGCCCGGAGGAGGCCTGGGCGAAGCTCGCTCAAGCCCTCGTGGAGGGACGAGACGCAGCACGGTATTCCATACGATGTGGGCTGGATACCACGGACTCGCTGGGCAGGGCGATGTCAACAACGGTGGTGGGTCACCGCCACGCCTGGCTGAGGTCCGCCAACTTCTCGGCTGATCTCCAGAACACCATCATGGACATGCCGTTCGATGGCAGCCACCTCTTTGGTGGCAAGGCAGATCATGCGCTTGAACGCTTCAAGGACTCCAGGGATACGGCCAAGTCCTTGGGCCTCTCTGGCCAGCGTCAGCAGCAGTCTGCCTTTTGCTCCTTTTGTGGCCAAGGAAGGGGCACCCCTTCACATCCTGCCAGCCACGGGCCGCAGTCTAACATTCAACGTGGCGGCGGACGTGGTAACCGCCGTGGCGGTGCCAGGGGACAATGGTGAGGCCAGTCCACATCCACCCCCGCAGCATCTGCCTCAAAGCCTTCTTAGTCCGAGCTTTCAGGCCCATTCGACACCAGTGGGGGGCAGGGTCCGCCATCACCTCCTCCACTGGCACACCATCACATCGGACAGGTGGGTGCTGCAAATCGTCTGAAGGGGCTACTCCCTCCCCTTCGAGGTGACCCCCTCCAGCCATGCCACTGCAGTACCACCGCGTGTCGGGGGATCACTTGCAACTTCTGCAAGAGGAATTATCGGCCCTCTTGGCCAAGGGGGCCATTGAGCGCGTTCCTGGGCCGGAAGTAGGTTGTGGTTGTTATTCCCACTACTTTCTGGTTTTCCATCAATGTGCCGAAGTCACACCTGTGTCCCTCTCAAAAGATCCTCTTCATCGGAGCGGTTCTGGATTCGGCGCAGTTTCGGGTTTATCCTCCCAAACAGCGGGTTCGGGATATTCAGGCTCTGATTCCGATCTTTCAGCCTTTATCCCGGGTCTCGGTCAGGTTGACGCTGCGGCTTCTGGGGCTGATGGCCTCCTGCATCCTTCTGGTGCAGTGGTTCCCAAAGTGTGCGCCGCGGCTCCCCGGTGCGCCGTGATGATATGCAAGGGGCACCGCACAGGATGTGGGTCGTGGAACCTGCAGGCTGGGAAATGTTCCATCCCTTCCCCTGTAAAGTGTGGCGTACGGTGCACCCCGAGTGTCTTGATTAGGCCATAGTACAAGATTATTGCGAGGCAAAACGGCCTGACAAAAGTAAAGCAGATGAATTATGGTAGAAATACCGAGGGGGACACAGGCTTGGGTTAGGTTATATTTTAATATCAGAGAAGCTCAGGCTTGGTGTGCAGATGTATTTAAAGTTCCGAAAGCTAACATATTTTGAAAAGTAAAACGAGTCACAGAAGCACGGAAGTGCTAAAACATAAAAGGAAATAGTCACTTATTCTTGTACAAAATGTGCAGAAATGATTTCCTGACTTTCTCATATGTACCAGTGCATGGAAATCATGAAAGGCTATTGTTGCAAAGGTGCTCAGAAGTGCCAGAAATCTCCCTTCTAGAGCAAAGAATTGCAGGTAGCCGGTATCAGACAGGACCTGCCCCTTAAAAAAGCTTCAATTAGAACATCTGTTTGCTTTTACCGCAAAACATTATAAACATAGTGGCATGCCAGTTGATTGCCAGGATGTAGCCTTCAGTCCATCATTAGAGCAGTTGCCTTTGTATATATGGGTTGATATAGACCAGTGGTTCCCAAAGTTTGCGCGGCGCCCTGGTGATCCCCCCTACCGGTAAAAAAAATGGTGGGAAGCCATAGCCAACTGCCAATTAGGTCAGGGGAGCCACGGGTCAAGAAAGTTTGGGAACCACTGTTCTGGTGCATCACACCAGGTGGCGGATGCGGGCTCTGCAGTGGGACCTGAAGTTTCAGTGGGCCCAGCATCAGGTCAACCTGTCCGACCGCGTCCTGATCTCGGAGGGCACTGCGAGACAGTTGCAGTGGTGGCTCACGGACCGCGATTAGGTCAGCGGCAGATCCCTCTCCCTACCCCAACCGGAGCACGTAGTTGTGACGGATGCGTTCCTCCCTGGGCTGGGGGGGGGGCACATGGGAGAGGCAGAGATCAGGGGCCTCTGGTCTCCGGTGGAGTCCCGGCTCCACATCAACCTTCTGGAGCTGCGGGCGATCCGGCTTGCACTGAAGGCTTTCCTTCCCTCTGTCCGGGGCAGTGTAGTGCAGGTGTTCACGGACAACACCACCGCCATGTGGTATTGCAACAAACAGGGCAGGGTGGGGTTGTGGACCCTGTGTCAGGAGGCTCTGCGTCTCTGGACATGGCTGGAACGTCACTGCATTACCTTGGTGGTTCAACGCCTGGTAGGTTCTCTGAACGCCAGGGTGGACGAACTCAGCCGACGGTGCTTGATGGATCACGGATGGCGTCTGAACTCGGACGTGGCGCAAGGTCTCTTTCAGCAGTATGGAGAGCCTTGGTTCGATCTATTCGCCACCGAAGAGAACGCGCAATGTCATCAGTTCTGCGCTTTGGAATTTCCAAGGCGGCACTCGCTATGAGGCGCTTTTCGTCACGAGTGGATCTGCGGTCTGTTGTACGCCTTTCCGCCTATACCACTTCTGCCCAGAGTGCTGAAGAAGATCAGGCGTGACCGGGCCCAAGTCATCCTTGTGGCTCCGGACTGGGCTCTTAGATACTGGTATCCCGAGCTACTCAGCATGTCAGTCGATCCCCCGATTCGTCTGCCTCTTCGGGAGGACAGTCTGTCGCAGCAGCAGGGGACGGTCCTCCACCTGAACCTGTCCAGTCTCCACCTCCATGCGTGGAGATTGAGCGGCGACAGTTGAGGCCATTTGACTTGTCTCCTGAAGTCTGTGATGTGATTCTGGCAGCCAGGCGTCCCTCCACAAAATCGGTATACGCCTGCAAGTGGAATAAATTTGTGGCATGGTGCACAGCAAAGGCTGTGGATCCCCTTTCTGCCCCTCTTTCAGAGGTTCTCCTCTTTCTTCTTTCTCTTGCCCAGCAAGGCTCTGCTCTGGGCACTATCAAGGGCTACCTTTCTGCCAGTTCGGCCTTCTTAAGGCTTCCTGATCAGCCTTCTCTTTTCAAGTCCCCTGTTGTAAATAGATTCTTGAAGGGCATCACTCACATGTTTCCTTCTGTTCCTTTCGTGATGCCTCAGTGGGACTTGAACCTTGTTCTTACTTTTTTGATGTGCGCTCCTTTCGAGCCACTTCACAATTGCCCTCTTCATCTTCTCACTCTTAAGACTGCATTCCTGGTTGCAATCACCTCTGCCAGGAGAGTGAGTGAGCTCCGGGCTCTTTCTTGTAAGCCTCCTTTCCTTTCTGTCCATCCGGATAAGGTTGTTTTAAGAACGCGTCCCTCTTTCCTGCCCAAGGTAGTCACAGCCTTCCACATCGGGCAGTCTGTCACCTTGCCCACCTTCTTTCCGCCTCCGCATCCCTCGAAAGAGGAAGAGAGGCTCCACCGTCTGGACCCAAAATGTGCGTTCTCATTCTATCTGGACCGCACATGCCAGTTCCGGGTGGATGACCAGCTCTTTGTTGATTACGTGGGTGCTAAGAAGGGAGGGGCGGTGCACAAATGAACCATCTCTCGGTGGGTCGTCTTGTGCATCAAGGTTTGCTACTCCTTGGCGAAAAAGGAGCATCCTGTTGGGCTGAGGGCCCATTCCACTCGGGCCACGGCGGCTACTACTGCCCTGGGTCGGGGAGTCCCCTTGCAGGACATCTTTCAGGCAGCTACGTGGGCCACGCTGCACAAGTTTGCTAGACACTACTGCCTGGACAGCCAAGTCCGGAGAGATGGCTTCCTTGGCCGTTCCGTTCTCCAGGACTTTCTGATGTGATCTTGGTTCACAGACTCACCACCGGGGTTGGTATTCCTGGGGTATCTATTCTAAGGTAAGGAATCTAACTAACGTGTTTCTTTCAGATGAACAAGTTACTTACCTTCAGTAACGATATATCTGTAAGAAACGTTAGTTAGTTAGATTCCTTACCGCCCCACCCATCCTCCCCGGTCTGCGAACCGATATCTAGAGTTAAGGTACATCCTTTGAGGGTCCTAGTTTCATGGCACCAGTGTCGGTTTTTATCATGGCTCTGTGTTTTTTGCGCGGAAAAGCTGTGTATAAGAACTGACGTCAGCGCTCGAGGGCTGCGTCTAAGTACTCCGACGACGTCATCCCGGTGCCGACGACGGACGCGGAGACGCAGATGACGCCTACCGACGCACAGGGGTACTGCTACGCAAAACTTTCCGGATCCAGCCTGACGCCTGGGGATATTCTAAGGTAAGGAATCTAACTAATGTTTCTTACAGATATATCATTACCAAAGGTAAGTAACTTGTTCATTAGGACTATCAATGGACTAGAGATATTTAATTATCTATAAACAGCAGTGTAAGGTGCTATTTCATGTCTTAGCACACTGGTGAGAATTGTTATTATGCTCAGTGTTACATACCACACACGTTTTCAGGAATAGTGGTTCACTGCACACACTTCATTGATGTGAATAGTGGTGCACTGCACATATTTCATTGGGATGTATGACGGTACGACGCGTACCGTTACAATGCGTCCCTTTACGATGCAGTTTTAACAACGCAAGTCTTTACAACAACTTGCGTTGTGGGCGCTGATAGTGAATAGTTTAATTTACTATTCCAACACCAGTCCCCGTGTATAGTAGAGAAGGTGTTGGATAGTAAATTAAACTATCCCGTATCCTAGAGCGCCCTCCAGCGAAAGTCGTTGTAACGACTTTCGTTGTTAAAGCTGCGTCGTAACGCAACCGCGTTGTAGCGGTTGCTTTGTAAAGGATGTTCCCCATTTCATTGATATAAATAGTGGTGCACTGCACACACTTCACACACATTTCATTGATATGAATAGTGGTGCACTGCTCACATTTCATTGATATGAAGAGTGGTGCACTGCACACATTTCATTTTCAGGAACAGTGGTGCACTGCACTCATTCTATGTTCAGGACTTGTGGTGCACTGCACACATTTCATTGATATGAATAGTGGTGCATTGCACATATTTCATTGATATTAACAGTGGTGCACTTCACATATTTCATTTTCATAAATAGTGGTGCGCTGCGCACTTCATTTTCTGGATTAGTCGTTCACTGCACACATTTCATTCTCTGGAATATTGGTGCACTGCACAAATTTCATTGATATGAATAGTGGTACCTGCACAAATTGCATTGACATGAATAGTTGTGCACTGCACACATTTCATTGCTATGAATAGTGGTTCACTGTGTTGTAAATAAAACAGCGGTATTATTAAGCATTAGCTGAAGCCATAATGCATCAGTCCAAATATCTAGTATAGGGATTTCATTTTGTATTTCGAGTCCACCATTTTCATGCCCTACATTGCCATGTGCTCAATGTTCTGATTGTCCTACCTCTCTGCCAGTTACACTGTGGATTCTACCTAGCAACAGTTATTATTAGTCCTTCTTGAGAGTGTAGCGCATGCTCAGCAGAAGTAACAGTTGTTCCTTATTAGCATAGCCCTCCCATGTTCTAGAAATACTGTTAGCTCCACCCACTGATATATTTGGAAATGTCCTTACGTGGTTGTAACCTCTGTCTAAGCTGTAAGCTGAACCCCTTCCACTGTGTATAAAAGGGGCCATGTGCTTGTATTCAGTGTGCTACTCTGTACAATACTGTAGAAGTGTTGTGGAGGTTGTATCACCACCTTTAAAGGTTTATTAAACTATGTTTTTGTATTTCCAGTTTCCTTGCCAACTTCATTTGTAAGTCTAAGGACTTTGTACACAGAAGGGCGAACCCTTTCGGTACCTTTGGGCCTTGCTGAGGCCTGAACTCATCAATTGGCGCCCGTCACGTGGGGCTCATCGGCGACTCGGAGGCTCGAAGGACTGGTCGTGACGAAGGAGTGGAACTCTGCCGGGGAAGTGATCACTGCCAGCGGCGTCTTTAGTCCTGGCATCCTGAGGTATTTCTTCCTTCCTTCCGATCTGACCATCTGGGTGGCGCCGGTCTTCGACTGAGACCTCTTCTGTCGGTTTGCTGTGGATAAGCTGTTTGAGCAAATTGTGGAACTTGGCAAGTGGAATCTGGACGCTCGTGCTTGGTAAGGACCAATGTATGGTAATTACTGTGAGTGTTTATGGTAGCCAGTGATTAGCAAGGCAGTTTTAGGATACGCTTGCTGTGGCTTATGGATATGGATATGGATATGGAGATGTTTGGATGATCGATCATATTATGATTATGAATATGGGTATATATGCGTTGCAACACATATAGGTAGGCAATGTGGAGATTTTTCTCCAACATATGGTTGTGAGCGGCGCAACGATTAAGTGCCATTTTTCTGTATAATATTGTGTATTTCACAATATTTCTAGCATGTCTGCTTTTAGCGCACTACGTAAGTGGTGCTGCTGTGGAAACCGGTTAAGTCTTGAAGAATCGCAGCCGGCTCCCCCAGAAGGGACGCCGAATAGGGATATGTACATTAAGTTTGGTCTTTCCCCTATAATGTACAGCACATTGTGGAGGAAGTATACCAAGAAGGATCCTGAGTTGAGATGGCCTTTGTATGGTTCGTTTGATGTGCGCAAAATTGAGTATGTGGAACAGTGCCTGTGTAAGCGCCGAGCGAGACAAGATATGTTTGAGAGTGTGCGAATGTGGGTGAAAGAAGTACGTGAGCGTGAGAAACGTGAACATGCGCTGATTGAGAAAGAGCAGAGGAAGAATGTGCGTGAGAAGGCGCAAGAAATGAGACAACGTGAACAAAAAGATGCGGAAGAAAAACGGGAAAAGGAACGTAGATTGCAGATATCTGGCCAATATCCCATTCGTCGGCCTCTTTATCCTGTCCTTAATAATGCTGATGATGATTTTTCATTACTAGATCGTTCTCCGCCTCCGTATGCTGGCCCGTCTGCTCCGAAAGGGGAAGATGAGGATTCTGGATCATTTAAAGATAAGGTAGACACGCGGTCTAAGCTAACATCTGATCGTATGGCGGAGCTCCGACAAATTTCTTATCGTATTCTTAAGGGTACAATTCCTCTTGCTGAAATATTGTTGTCTCTTGAAAAATGGCCGGACAGGGAAAAAATTTATTTTCTTGAAACCTTTTCTGATGAAGTAGTCGGGGCTTTTCGAAAATATTCTCCTGTTCTTGAACCTGATGACATAATACAAGATAAGAAAGAATTGCGTAAAGGTCTCTTTTCTCCTTCCCAGGCAGCTGATGCAGTTCGACGGTTATTCGTATTGCGGGATGAGGCGTCTCGGTTACGAGAAGAAAAGCGACAAAAGACGGTGGACGACAAAGAGACGGGTTTGAGTGGCGACGGGAAACAATCACCTATCTTTTCTTCAGATAAGGTCGATATTGTGCATGTTAAACCTATGCGAGAGGCAGCGCCTTTGTATGTTCCTCCTAAAGGAGCGGGTACTAGTTCAGATAAAGATTCAGCTGATGCCCGAGGGTATTTTATCTATAATTGGGTATATACTCCTTGGAATAGAGCGGATGTTATGGCCTTAAAGAAAGCGTTACCTGACCCACGGAAAAATCCTGCTGCCTTTTATGAGGAAGTTGAGGGGGCTTTGAATTCTTGTACTATGACATTAGCTGACATTGATTTATTCTTTGGTCTTATATTACCCCCTGACATGTGGAGATCAGTACGGAAAATTGATGATTTAGTGACGTTTAAAGCTAAATGGGAAGACATTGAGGAGGAGGACAGAGCTAGGAAACCTGCGCAGAAACCACCCCAGCTCATTCTAGACCTCCCTGCTGCTATTTTGATTAAATTAAAGACGATTATTCCCCCTAAAAAGATTGACTGGACTATGTTAGCATCTTGCAAGCAAAAGATAGATGAATCAGTTTCTGACTTCTTTACGCGATTTGAAGAAACTTTTCACGATTTCAGTGGTCAGTCTCTGACGGATGACACGGGTCGACATCTGTTTGTAGACAAATATGTTTCGAATTTATTACCAGGAGTAGCAGCTCGGTTGAAAGCGAGTGAAAGCTCCTGGACGACTTCGACTCCGGCATCCCTCCTGACAATGGCTCAGTATTACGAGCGTCAGGAACTAGAAGCAAAAAGTAATGAAGATAAGAAATCTAAGGATTTGAAAACAAAAGTTATGTTAGCACAAGTGTATGGACCACCCCAGAGAGGAAATAATAGAGGTGGTCGGGGTTTTTATGATTCTACATATAACCGCACAGACTTGGCTAAAGATCAATGTGCATATTGTAAGCAACGAGGCCACTGGGCCAATGAGTGTCCTTTAGTGCGAGAACACAGGGCTATGGGACGGGGTAGAGGTTTTGGGAGAAATCGTGGGGGTTTTTCTGGCCCACGAGGTAACCTAAATGATAGGGCTAGATTCGAATCTAGGGAGCAACAACAAGGAGGGTCTAATACCTTTGATAGACAAAATCAGTATCAGATGTCTGACTATGTGCACCCCGAAAGTCATGATTCCCAATATGCATAGGATTGCGTAGGATGGGGGGAGGAATCAGTTGAAGTACCAGTAGATCAGAGGGGTCCTTATGTTACAGCACATGTTTTGGGTTCTACTGATCAGTTTCTGGTTGATACAGGGGCTACTCGTAGCGCTTTGTCTAAACAATTGGTTCCGAGGGCTCCCCTGTCTGGCTTAACGATCACATCTGTAGGGTTCGATGGAACACCTTCTCTTAGCCCATTATCCCAACCCCTTGCATTTCATGTCGACAAATTTACAGCACCATGTCCATTCTTGCTTTCCTCAAACACGCCTGACAACATTGTGGGTCTAGACATGCTGAAACATTTTAGAGCCACAATCCGCTGCTCCCCTGAAGGAGTACGCGTGATTTTAAATGACAATTACCCTGCAAAAGAGAGAGTGTGTATGGTCGCTGAAAGTGCTGCATTAGCCTCTTTACCTCACACGTTGTGGGCTACTTCAGACACTGATGTGGGACAGATGGTCATTCCCCCGGTTCGCATTAGTGTAAAGGAGGGAGCTGTGTTACCACGCCTGCCTCAATATAGGATTTCACAGGAGGGTGAGGAGGCGCTCATACAGATTGTGCAGGATCTCATCCGAGTGGGGGTGGTGGAAGAAGTCCCATACAATGTTTGTAACAGTCCTATTTTACCAATCTTGAAGAAAGACACTGATACTAGGGTATATCGATTTATTATTGATTTGCGGGAGGTGAACAAGATAGTGGTGCCCCAATACCCTGTTGTTTCTGACATCACGACACTCCTTACCTTGGTCCCACCAACAGCGACAACATTCTCGGTTGTCGACCTGAAGAACGCCTTCTTTTCGATCCCTATTCACCCTGATAGCCGTTACCTTTTCGGCTTCACTTTGAATAATCGATCGTATAGATTTTGTAGAATTCCACAGGGCTATACTGAGAGCCCTAGTATCTACAGTCAGGCATTGAAAAGACAGTTGGATTCCTTTGTCTTGCTTGAGGGGGTAGTGCTTATTCAATATGTCGATGACATTTTGTTGGCTGCTGACACCCCTGAGCAATGTGAGACTTGTACGTTGTCCTTGCTTTCCTTTTTGGCTTCTCACAATCATAAGGTATCTAAGAAGAAATTGCAATTCTGTAGACCTAAGGTGACCTACCTAGGCCACCTTTTGTCTAAGGAGGGGCGTGCACTTACATCAGATCGTATCCAAGCCATCCTGGACACACCAACACCTTCTACACAGAAAGATGTTCGAGCATTTTTGGGTCTTACGTCCTTTTGTAGGCAGTGGATACTGGGGTTTTCACATATAGTCAAACCACTGTTAGCGCTATTGACAAAAGACACTCCAATTCCCCTTCCTTGGACAGATGAATGTGAAAACGCTTTCCAACAGTTACGTCAGGCCCTTTGTTCAGCACCAGTGTTAGGCACTCCTGATTACACGAAACTTTTCACATTATATGTACATGAGAGAGATGGATGTGCGTCATCTGTGTTAGTACAGATGCACGGGGACAGGCAGCGTCCGTGTGCATATTTCTCGGCATTGCTCGATCCTGTCGCTCGGGCATTGCCGGGGTGTTTTCGTTCGGTCGCAGCGACAGCTGTGTCAATACGTCAGAGTGAGGGAATAGTGTTATCTCACAAGCTGTTAGTGTTGGTTCCCCATGCTGTTGACGCCCTTTTGAATCAAACAAAGACGCAGCATTTAACAAGTGCCCGTCTGACCGGATATGAACTAACGTTGCTGGCTCCCCATATCACATTGAGGAGATGTGCTACGTTAAATCCAGCAACATTGTTACCATTCCTGACGACTCAGCCTGAGGCACAAGAAGCACATGATTGTATTTTTGTGACTGAGGAACAGACAAAGGGTCGTATCGATCTCCAGGATACGCCTTTCTCAGATGTAGATGGAGAATTATGGGTGGATGGCTCCTGCCTTCGGCAGCATATGCCATCACTACTTTGTATACTATCGTGGAAACAGCACGCATTCCACAGAAATCAGCCCAGGCAGCGGAGTTGATAGCATTGACACAAGCATGTGAGCTTAGTGCAGAGTTGTGTGTGAATATTTATACAGATAGCCGCTATGCTTTCGGAGTAGCGCACGACTTTGGCCTGCTCTGGAAGGAAAGAGGTTTTCTGACATCACACGGAACACAAATTATGTATGGAGAACTGGTGCACAATCTTTTGACTGCCCTGACATTTCCTAAGAAGATAGCTATAGTGAAATGCAGTGCACATAAGAAAGTTATTGACAAAGTAGGGCAAGGAAATGCTTTCGCTGACCAAGTAGCACGAGAAACTGCAATCAGACCTGACTCCACTTCAATGTATGTTGTGAAGTCACAAGCAGAACGATGGCATGATGCTAGGAAAGAAGTGAGGGAAATACAGAGAGTTGCTTCTGATAAAGAACGAGAGCAATGGTCTGAAAATGGAGAACTGGATGATGAAGGTTGTTGGCGCAACAAACAAATGGATAGGTGGAAGTTGCCCACAGCTTTTGTCCAACCTATGGTTCAAATGGCACATGGGCTAGCACATGTTGGAGCCTCAGCGATTGTGAAATTGCTTGCGCAAGTTTGGGAGCATCCAGAGATTGCTAGCACGGCCAAGAGAGTGGTACAGACCTGTATGATCTGTCTTAAATACAACCCAGGGAAAGGAACACGGACTCCAGCAGGAGGATTTGAAATACCTACTGCACCTTTTGAAGTCCTGCAAATGGACTATATCCAACTTGAACGCTGTAATAATCTAAAGTACGTCTTGGTAGTGGTGTGTGCTTTCAGTAAATGGATTGAAGCCTACCCTACTAAGGACAATACTGCAATGACTACAGCAAAGGTGCTACTGAAGGAGTTTTTCCCTAGGTATGGTGTTTGTAGACTATTATGGAGTGATAACGGGCCTCATTTTATAGCAGACGTTATCAAGTACGTTCTGAGAGGTCTGGGGATAAAACAGAAGTTTCATGCAGTGTTCCATCCACAGTCGGCTGGCTTGGTGGAACGCTACAATGGAACACTGAAGCTTAAACTAGCAAAGATCCAGGCTTCCACTTCTCTGACTTGGCCCGACGCTTTGCCTTTGGCATTGTTGTCAATAAGATCAGTACCACACTCCCGAACCGGCCTTACACCGTATGAAGTGGTGTTTGGTCGTCCCATGAATATTTGGGGAGTGCCTAAACCAAGTTCCGTATATGATGTACCTTGTGTATTGATGAATGACTATCTGGCACAATTAACTGATAACTTGGTTTCTATTCATCAACAGGTTCGAGAAGCACTCCCTGACCGGTCCACAGGTGAGGGTCATAGTCTCCGACCCGGTGACTTCGTCCTCATCAAGGCGTTCGAGAGGACGAGTGGCCTGGAGCCCCGATGGTGCGGTCCCGAGCAGGTTCTGCTCGCAACAAGAACGGCCGTCCGAGTGACCAACCGGAAGAACTGGATTCACTCCCTTCATTGTCGCAGAGTGCAACCCGGATTGGTGGAGCCTGCCGTGTTGACTGACCATCGAGAAATCCTGACTACAGAGAAAGGCCCTGCTGTGGTACCTGATGAGCAAGAGGAGTTCTTCCCGGACCCGACGACTTCTGGAGTAAGAAAATACAACCTTCGACCCAGGAAGAAGTTTTCTGCTGTTTAGACTGCTGTCAGAACGGCCTCTTGGTTGGTGCAACGGAGAGCCGATGAGGCAAGGGGGGGGGATCAGCCTTGCATTAGAGTAGTGACACCCGTCTTGGCCCGTTGGTGAAGAAAACAACAGCCGCCTTGGGGGAAGAGTTCTGACAGCCTTTTTTTTAGTTTCAGGAAGATTTGCGAGACATTTGTTCAACATGGAGAGAAAGAAAGTGATCTGCGTCTTCGGATTTATTGCTAGTGTGGCAGTTGTTGCCATTATCACGTGGTTTGTTGAGGATGTAATTCCTGCCCGTGATCTATATGTGGTTTCTACACCGGTGCCAGAGGAGCATTTCTTTTATACGCTCCCCTATCAGGAATCAAAACACCGCTTGTCCTTTGTAAATAACACCTTCATTCAGATGCTACATCATACCCACACTGCTACAAATGAAACAAATTGCTGGATATGTGGTATGATGCCAGCGCACCAGAAGAAGGGGGGAACACCGTTTATACCTCTCCCTTTCTCTCATAATGGTTCTTGTCGTGCCTGGTATACTCTTCTATTTGCCACAAGAAAGCCTGCTGTTGGAAGATTACTTTTTAGACTAAACAAAGAATGTCACCAGAATAAAGAAGGCTATCCACAAGCCAATGGAACAATATGGGAGTGGGAAGAATATCGACCGGACAATGAGTCTACTCCCTACATTTTTACGAACACTAGAGACACTGTCGAAAGTGAAAAATTTGTGATCTCAGTTGCACAAGCACAAGCGGACTTATGCGTACAAAGTGTTGGGAACATCCCTGTAGGTGTTAGTGATTGTATTAAAGTCTTAAATATAGATGGTCTGAATAATAGCACATTTTTAGCATCCCATAATACATATTTTGTATGCGGTAATAGAGGATATTATCGATTACCAGCTGGCTGGTCAGGAGTATGCTATGTATCGTTTTTATTACCACCAGTGTTTTTAGCACCTGCCACTTATCATAAAGACTTGAAATTGTTGAATAATGCCACTGTGAATAGATACAAACGTACTTTATCTATCGATGATGTGGACCAGACCGACACTAGTTTGCAGCAATATGTAGATTTTAACCTAGGGTTATTCTTTTTTGTTGGAGCTGCCCTAAACAGTAGAAAGATAAGAAGATTAACTAGAGTTGTAGAGGCAGTGACCAACCAAACTGCTGCAGCACTAGGAAACGTAACTGAAGAGTTGCAAATTACTAGAATTGTTGCCCTGCAAAACAGAATGGTGTTAGATGTCATATTAGCAGAAAAAGGAGGAGCTTGTAGACTTATTGGAAGTAGCTGTTGTGTCTTCATCCCAGACAACTCGCCTTCTGTTTATAATGCCATAAATAAACTGCATAAAATAGCTGCTGACATACATGTTGATAATGGTACATGGACCTTCTCTAGTTGGTTTTGGACCTTATTTACTACATGGGGTTGGAAGATCCTCACTGGCCTTTGTATAATAGTAGTAATTCTTTTTACTTGCTGTATGTGTATTCAATGTGGTCCTATGATATGTTCTCTTTGCATTACCTCTTGTATACCCAATAAGAAAGCTGTTTCCGAAGCTGCTTATCAAAAGAGTCTAACTAAAGAGATTTCTAACATTATGAGCATTGACATTCAAGATGAGTTTGATGACTACCCTATGAAATGGAATGGCTTCAGCTAACGCTGAAAGGGTCGTCTGTTGTAAATAAAACAGCGGTATTATTAAGCATTAGCTGAAGCCATAATGCATCAGTCCAAATATCTAGTATAGGGATTTCATTTTGTATTTCGAGTCCACCATTTTCATGCCCTACATTGCCATGTGCTCAATGTTCTGATTGTCCTACCTCTCTGCCAGTTACACTGTGGATTCTACCTAGCAACAGTTATTATTAGTCCTTCTTGAGAGTGTAGCGCATGCTCAGCAGAAGTAACAGTTGTTCCTTATTAGCATAGCCCTCCCATGTTCTAGAAATACTGTTAGCTCCACCCACTGATATATTTGGAAATGTCCTTACGTGGTTGTAACCTCTGTCTAAGCTGTAAGCTGAACCCCTTCCACTGTGTATAAAAGGGGCCATGTGCTTGTATTCAGTGTGCTACTCTGTACAATACTGTAGAAGTGTTGTGGAGGTTGTATCACCACCTTTAAAGGTTTATTAAACTATGTTTTTGTATTTCCAGTTTCCTTGCCAACTTCATTTGTAAGTCTAAGGACTTTGTACACAGAAGGGCGAACCCTTTCGGTACCTTTGGGCCTTGCTGAGGCCTGAACTCATCAATTGCACACATTTCATTTTCAGGAATAGTGGTGCACTGCACACTTTTCATTGATATTAATAGTGACACATTGCACACATTTGATTTCTAGGGGATGCAGACATCTGCACACAACTCATTTTAGGAATGGTGGTGCACTGCAAACATTTTATTAATATGAATAGTGGTGCACTGCACACATTTTATTGATATGAACATTGGTGCACTACACACATTTCATTAATATCAATAGTGGCACACTGCACACATTTCATTTTCAGGAATAGTGGTGCACTGCACACATTCTATTGTCAGGCATAGCGGTGCACTGCACACATTTCATTGATATTAATAATAGTGGCACACTGCACACATTTGATTTCTAGGGGATGCAGGCATCTGCACATAATTCATTTTAGGAATAGTGGTGCAGTGCACACACTTCATTGATATGAATAGTAGTGCACCACACATACTTCATTTTCAGAAATAGTGGTGCACTGCACACATTTCATTTTCTGGAATAGTGGTGTACTGCACACACTTCATTCTCTGGAATATTGGTGCACTGCACATATTTTATTGATATGAATAGTGGTACACTGCACACGTCATTGATATGAATAGTGGTTCGCTGCACACATTTCATTTTCAGGAATAGTGGTGCACAGCACACTTTTCATTGATATTAATAGTGGCACACTGCACACATTTGATTTCTAGGGGATGCAGGCATCTGCACATAATTCATTTTAGGAACAGTGATGCACTGCACACATTTCGTTGATATTAATAGTGGCACACTGCATATATTTCATTTTCAGGAATAGTGGTGCACTGCACACTTTCCATTGACATTAATAGTGGCACACTGCACACATTTGATTTCCAGGGGGTGCAGGCATCTGCACACAATTCATTTTAGGAATAGTGGTGCACTGTACATATTTTATTGATATGAATAGTGGTACACTGCACACATTTCATTGATATAAATAGTGATGCACTGCACACATTTCATTTTCAGGAATAGTGGTGCACTGCACACATTTCATTTTCAGGAATAGTGGTGCACTGCACACATTTCATTGATATTAATAGTGGCACACTGCACACATTTCATTTTCAGGAATAGTGGTGCCCTGCACACATTCTATTTTCGGTAATAGTAGTGCACTGCACACATTTTATTGATATTAATAGTGGCACGCTGCACACATTTGATTTCTAGGGGATGCAGGCATCTGCACATAATTCATTTTAGGAACAGTGGTGCCCTGCACACAATCAATTTCAAAGTTCTTTATTCGACTGTCTAAAATGCAGTCATAAAAGCAAATAAAAATACATATATATACAGTTCATTGTCAGAAAAGTGTAGCGAGAAGGATATAAACAGGTAATCACAAATAGATTAAATGATAACACGATCCAATGTAAGTATACTTATTAGAGACTTAATTATTAAGGTAAAAACAGTTCAGCTGGGGGTCAGCCTTCCATACTTTGTCTAAATTTCAGGGCTGTTTTTAAAAAGTTACAAGTAAAAAAAGTGCTATCATAGTGCAGCATTTGAAGGTATAGTAGAGCTGGCTTGATTTGCACAAAATTCAGTTTTTTAAGCAGAGGTTTTAAAAATATATTCCGTGGTCTCGAGTAAAAAGTGCACAAGAATAAAAAGTGAGCCAGGTCTTGCGGAGACTTGTTGTCGCAGCCGCAAGGTGGCAACACTTGACCTCTGTGAGCTCCACTCGGCACAGCTAACAATAGGTGATATAAACCAAAACGGAATCTGCTCAACAGGAAACGCTCATGTCTTGATATATGCCAGGATAGATATGGTTCAGAGCGTATACAAGTCTTGGTAGAATATGACTCATTACACTGCCCTTCTTCAACTCGTTTTCTTCCCTATCCAGTTGTCGGTTTAATAAAAAAGTATCCTTTACATAGTTAGAATCTTTCTTGGATATAAGCTGAGGTGTTGAATAAAGGTCCAACCTGCCCAGATCTTTAAAGCAGTTTCTAATATATTTCAGCCAAGGTATCTTGAGTTGCCCTTCCCAGGTGAGGGCCTCAAGAAGGATATTATGGGTTAATGGTATTGAGTCATTCATCCAACAATTCAACCAGCAGAGCAGAGGATTTACAGCAATTTTATCTTCTAAATGTGGTGTGCCGAGTTCCTCATGGACAGAAAAATTAGCAATACTTTTTGGTAAACACAGGACCTGTTTCAGGAAATTATTTTCAAGAACTGTAAGGGCATCCACTGGAGCAAAGCCCCAGAGTTCGCTTCCGTAACAGGCAACCACGATGCTTTTTGCTTGGTATAACTTCATTATGGCGGACACCGGTGTATTACCCATTTTGCGTGCAAAGTCCATTATTCCGGCATTGGTCCTTAGCATTTCACCTTTCTTTTTGTGTATGGCGGGGCCCCATGATAATTTATGATCAAACAATACTCCAAGGTATGAAAAGGTTTTTGTAGATGGTATTTTTTTCCCGTTGACTGAGAAGGGGTAATGTTTTTTTGATCCTGAACCTACCATCATAACAAATGATTTGGAATTGTTGATATTCAGGCCACGTAAGGTCATAAATTGAAGAAAGGAATTTAATAATTTTCGAAGTCCGAGTGCAGTTCTGGATAAAAGGACGGCGTCATCTGCGTAGAGCAGAACAGGCACGCCCTTTTTTCCAATGCGAGGATAGTCCGTATCAATTTTTAAAAGGTGTTCCTCGAGTCCATTTATATACAGATTAAAAAGAAAAGGTGCTAAAATACAGCCCTGCCTGACCCCCCGGTTGATTTTAAAGTCTCTCGTTACTTTCAGATCTTTAGTGTAACGAACATTGGCACGTGTGTCATTATGGAGGTCAGCCAGAAAGTTGATCAAATTGTTTTCAACGCCCATATTCTGCAAGACTACCCAAAGTTTACATCTATCGACACAATCAAAGGCCGAAGAAAGGTCCATGAAGGCCATATATAATGTTCCTTTCCTGGCTTGGGTATATTTGCCACTGATTAAATATAAGTTCACACATTGGGTAGTTGTAGAATGCCCTGGTCTGAATCCATACTGGGCAGGGGCCATTATGCTGTTTTGTTTGGCCCAAGCGTTCAGCCGGTTTAAGAGGATCGCTCCCACTACCTTTGCAACTGAGTTTATCAGGGAAATTGGTCTATAGCAAGCCGCTTTTGTTCTGTCGCCCTTTTTATATACAGGGACGATAGTGGATGCTCCCCAAGACTTGGGAGCCCCAATTTCGACCCCCGCGTTGATGACAGCTGTGAGGATAGGGGCCCAAAAGGGAATATTAGATTTAAATAAATCCAGTGGAAGACCGTCTGGGCCTGGGGCTTTATTACTAGTAAGACCATGGATCCCTAGTTCAACTTCTTTGATGGTAAAGTGCAAAGGTGTGTTTTCAGGAAGTTTGAGAGTTAACATTGTCTGTGGGGCGTCACTCATAAAGATGGAACTGAAATGAGAGATCCATTCGTTCTCAGGTATGACGGTTCCGAGGCTGTCTGCATTCGGGTCATCAAAGAGTGGCTTGTTGATTATGCTCCAGAATTTCGAACTATTGCCCAGAATTGAAGGATCTAGCAGAGACTCCCAGATTTTAGTTTTTATAGTCTTTTTGCGAAATGCAAGGGTGTTTTTATATTCTGCACGTAGGGCCTTAATAAGTGCAGAGTCTCTTGGCTTATTCTTGAGGGCAGCTTTTAGTTTCCGATTAACTAAGGAACAGGCATGATCGAACCAGCGTGGTTGTTGGGCGAATGTTCCCTTTACGGGTACAGAGAGCAATTGATCAATCTTTTTTGTCACCACTGTAAATGCAGATAGGATGGATTCCGGAGGTGTGGAGTTTGATCCACAAAGGTTGAGTTCTGGATCACAGTGCTTTACAACGGACTCGTGCAATTTGTCGCTATTTATCAAGTTCCATTTCAAGCGGCGGTTGTTATTAACCGGTTTTAACACTCCCGGGTCCTTGATATTTTTCCGAAGTGCAAAAGGGCCACGTTGTAGTTCAAGATAGAGAGGATTGTGGTCACTGTAAATACTTTCGAGTATATCAAACCTGAGAACCTGATTAACCACACCAGCTGAAAAAAGGATGTGATCTATAAAAGAACCTGACTCTGAGCCTTTATAAGTTGGATTTTTAAAGGTAAAGGAGTCGACCTTCAAAGATAATGCCATGGTCAGGTTCAGGGCGTCCATTAAAGTGTTCAATCTTGTTCCACGTTGGCAATGAGCAAAGTGAGGACCTGCTTTATTTCCACAACCCAAAGAGCCCAAAGATGTTATAAGAGGGTTTCCACAAATGTGTGTGTTGTAATCGCCAACAATTATTTTATCCTGGGACAGTTTTGTCTGGCTTTCACTTAGATGATTTTGAAGAGTGACGATGTTACATTCGCCCGGTGAAGAAACAGAATTATAAAAATTGACCAGGGTTATTCCTTTCTTCCCCTTTCTAAGGTCCAGGATCTGGATGTTTCTACTTTCCAGCTGCAAATAGTTTATCTCAGATTTAAAGGACAAACTAATAAATATTGCTAAACCCCCCTTTGCCCTGCCACTGGGTGTGGGGGATGCATGAACAAAGAAACTTTGGAATCCCTCAATGAAAACATTACTGTCTACTAACCAGGTTTCCTGAAAACATAATATGGTGTAGTTTTTAACAAAGGATACCCACGACGGGTCATTAGTTTTAGAAGCCAGTCCAGCGATATTCCAAGTCAGTATTTTAATTGAGTTGGAGTCATTATGCTCTAGTGATAATGCAGGGGTTGATTTAATAGTAGCTAGAGATTGAGAGACTATATGGGTAGAAAGGTTGCATGCTTCAGGTAAAGAAGGGGTAGGGATGTGGTCTGGGGAAGAGCTAACTGAGTGAATAGAGCTCGTCATTATGGCAGTATTGACTAAATTGACCTCAGGGAGGTTAGAGGTTATTAATGAATCGACCTTGGATACTACGGGGTTGTACACCATGTCAGAGCAGTAAACAAAGGGCAAGTCAGATGGCAGTCAATCAACCTCGTCCAGTTGGTCGCAGTTATAAAGTACATCATATCTATTTGACGTTGAGAGCCCGTAATTATTATATTGAAAGTTAGGGTGATTATGGGCTCGATGATGAGTGGGCCCTACTCTCTCAGATGTTACTGAGGGTTGATGATTATATGTTTTACTTCCCCAAGAGTAAGCATATGGGTATGGTTCAAAGCCCACTGGCATGCCTTGAGGGGGAACAGAGGGGGCCGACCAGGATTGAGGATATAGCTGCGTATTATAGGGTCCTTCTTGAACATGGTGATATTTATATTTATTCCTTTGGCTATTGGATCGAACAGGATAAAAGTAACTAAGACCCATTGTACGAATCAGACTGTTTGTCGAAGGGCTCCTCCAGTCTGTAATAAATTTCGCCACTCCTACGTATTTAAAGGTGACCACAATGCAGTCGCCCTCTGTGGATTTAAAACGTGTGCCCACCCACTCTACTCTCTTAACATGCAAGATGGTTCCTATTATATGGGAGGGAAGAGGCCTGGTTTTAGTTAGCCATTGCATCACTTTGTTCTTTAATTCCTCGTGTGTTTCCTCCCTATTTTCATCTGCTTTAGGTACCCCAATCATAACTATTGTGTAAGGGTTAGACTGTGGTGGTAAATTTATATGTAATGGTATTCGTATTGTGGAGGGTCTAGGTTGCTGTGCACCTGTTACTTTAGTTGAGAGTTTGACATTTGGTGGGGCTGTGTATTTTATACTCTCCGCAATGCCTGTCTTTATATTAGAAGGATAACCCTCTGTTGCCCACTCACTGTCATCATCATCCTCACATACCTGGATATTTTGCGTGTTATCTGTAGATGTAACTGTAAGCTTATCCGTAGGATGAGCGTTTTGTGGGTTTAATGCTAAATCAATAGTGGGGGGATTCTGATGCTGTAACTCTTTCTTTTTATCTGTGTCCCTTGATGGATCACTTGACTTGTTTGCGGTTTTTGGATTTTTAATGTTGAGGGTTGTAGAGGCTGGAACAAAAGTAGGGAGTGTATTGGGTAATTTGAGGAGTTTGAGAATACTAGATGATATATCATTTTGAGCCCTCTCGAACTTGCTCAATGCCTTTTCGATATGAGCGATCTGATGGCTAATAGGTTGTAAGAGTGATTTGATCAGAGTTTCAATCTCACTCATGGACGGTATGTTCGTAGTGCGATTCTTATCTACGTGGCCTGTTTCCTCGTTGACCAGAGAACTCCCTTTGTTGTTTTTGTCGTTTCCGTGTGTATCGTAATCCTGTAAAGATATTAGGGAGGGCCCTCCACGTGTTGGTTCAGTGGGTTTCCCCAAAGTTGTTTGCTGCCACATGTCTTTAATAGAGCGTTTGGGTTTACCTAATAGGAGATGAGTTTTCCTCATAGGGTGTTTTATTTTTCGTTTTCTCCTAGTGCCCTTGTGAGTATTGGTTTGTTTAGGGATTTGAAAGTCTGTTGGATCAGTAGATCCTCCCCAGCTCATTCCCTGTCAGGATTATTGATCTACCGCCCACCGGGTACCCCTGGGAAATTCCTTAATGCCGTTACTGAATCAGTCTCACAATTAGCATTTTCCGCCTCCAACTTTCTCATCCTAGGCGACCTGAACTTACACTTCAATGACCCCACGGACCGGATAGCCGCCGACCTCCTTCAAGACCTATCGTCACTCAATATCCGACTAGTTAATAATGAGCCCACCCATAAGAAAGGACACCTACTGGATCCGGTCCTCACTAATGTGACAACCATCACCACCAGGCCACCTGTGACCCTTCCATGGACGGACCACTCTCTTGTCCCTATCTCCTGGGAAATACCCACCATGAACCCTCAAATCACTGAAAACTCAGGTCACTGATAGACGGTGGCACAAACTCGCATCTGGCGAATGGGCTGCCGCCCTTGCAGACTCCTCCCCTGAGCTCTCCACCGATCCTGCCACAGCCGATAAGCAGTTTAACGAATGGATCACCTCTTCTCTGGATACACTCATCCCCAAAACTTCCTCCCTCAAACATCCTAAAAGAGTATCCTCGGCTCCATGGTATACTCCTGAGCTTAAAGCCCTGCGCCAAGAGTGCAAGAGAACGGAACGCTCCTGGAGGAAAGACAAATCGGAAATAAACAAAGACGTTTATTCTACTTCTCTCTCAAATTATAAAACTGCCATTCGAAAAACTAAAAGCGCTTTCTTCCAGGAAAGAATAGAGAAAGCAGTATGCTCCAGCAAGGAATCCTACGCCATCTTAAAAGATCTTCTGAAAACCCCAGTACATGGACCGAGACACCACACAGACCCCAAAGCTGACCAGATAAAATGCCAACAACTGGCGGACTTTTTCCCATGAAAAAATTCGAAAAATTCTCGACTCAATTCCCTCCTTGATTCTGTGTGAAGAAAACGACCTCCCGCACCCCCTTACAACCAGTTGTCTCTCCTCCTGGGGTCAATTTACAACCGAAGAAGTGGGAAACACGCTAAAATCCATAAAAAGCGGCTCTCCCAGGGATTCCGCCCCGCTTCGAATCCTTAAGGAGGTAGCCCCCACGATTATTCCCCCCTTGACTCACCTGATCAACACCTCACTTCAACAGGGAGTTGTACCCCCGAGCTGGAAGGCGGCAGTCGTGAAAGCTCTGCTAAAGAAACCCTCCCTCGATCCCGGAAACTTGGCTAACTATAGGCCCATTTCTCTACTCCCAGGAATCAGCAAGATTGCTGAAAAACTGGTTAATAAAAAACTCTCCCAGTTCCTGGAGGCCAACAACATACTAAAAAATTCCCAGACGGGCTTTCGTCCAGGGCAGGGCACGGACATCGCCCTCCTAGCAGCGGTAGAGGAGGCCAGAGCACTATTGGACGGAGGAGGATC
This sequence comes from Lissotriton helveticus, assembly GCF_964261635.1. NCBI lineage: Eukaryota > Metazoa > Chordata > Amphibia > Caudata > Salamandridae > Lissotriton > Lissotriton helveticus. The sequence continues at coordinate 1,970,636,963 of NC_136065.1, forward strand.
AGTGGCAGTGATCCTCCTCGACCTAAGTGCGGCCTTTGATACCGTCAACCACCAACTCCTCATTAAAAGACTCAAGGGAGCTGGTGTAGAGGGCTCTGCCCTAGCCTGGCTTTCATCTTTCCTGGCTCAACGGACCTACCAGATCTGGGAGAATAACGCCTGCTCCTCCGAAATTCCCCTCCAATGTGGCGTGCCCCAGGGCTCCTCCCTGAGCCCCACATTATTTAATATCTATATGTCCACATTGGAGGAGGTCATCACCCCATTCGGAGTGAGCGTCGTCAGTTACGCTGATGATACACAATTAGTTGTATCATTATCTCACCCCAGACAACAACCAGCAGACTTATATAACTGTCTGTCGCAGGTCCAATGCTGGATGAACACCTCAGCCCTAAAACTAAATGGTTCGAAAACGGAGGTTTTGCTCTTTGGCCCGAAAGGACTCACACTCTCCTCGAATATCTGGCCAGCGTGTCTGGGCCCTCCCCCTGAACCTAAAGAAGAAGTAAAAAGTCTGGGTGTGTGGCTCGACACAGACCTCTCGTTCACCGTGCAGGCAAAGAAAGTAGCCGGGACTTGTTTCGGGCTCCTGAAATCGTTAAGGAAAGTTTTGCCCCTCTTGCCCACCAACTCCCAAAGGCTGCTAATTCAAGGCCTAATACTTTCGAGGCTTGATTACAGCAATGTGATCTACCTGGGTGCCCCCGAAGCGACGCTGAACAAGCTCCAGAGAATCCAGAACACTGCGGCCCGGATTCTCACAAAGACCCCTGCCAGAGCTTCGGCCAAACCGGCCCTTAAACTCCTCCACTGGCTTCCCATAAGGGAGCGGGTCAAATTCAAGGCCCTGTGTCTAGCTCACAAATTACTACAAAATCAAGGCCCCCCTGTTCTTAGGAAACTCATCACATCCTACAAATCCTCAAGAACCCTCCGATCGGACACGGAAAACTTCATCACTATCCCCAGATTCAAGAAAGCCCGGTCAGGAGGAAGACGTTTCTCAGTCCATACTGCACGACTCTGGAACTCACTCCCCCGCGACCTGCGACTCGAACCACAATATCTCCGCTTCAGGAAGCGGCTCAAAACTCACCTTTTTCCTCAGTAAATCTGGCATGTCCTTAACCCTGATCTTCTTTGCCCCTCCTCCCCTTCCTCTTCTTCTCCCTTGTTCCTCCCAACTTAGGAGATAGGATCTTTTAGCGCTGGGATACCTCCGGGTGACTACGCGCTCTACAAAAATAAATAATAATAATAATTATAATAGCCAATGGTTGTCTCTCCACTAAGTGGGCAACCAAAGCTGGAGAAGTAGCATTATCGTGATTTATATTGCTTACATGGTTAGTTAGAATCAAAAGGCTATTGTCCAGATTGATTGTTGGGTCGTTAAACAAAGATTTAGATGTATTATCTTTAACGTGTGATCTTGGTAACTCCGAGAATGATTGCATCAATAAAGACTCCTGTGATGAAGCAGTATCATCCATATTTTGGGTGTTGTTAGTAGTGTGCGAGGACAAGTTTGGAAAGCATAAGTCTGGTGTCAAAGAGAGTCGCCTCTCCGAATCCTGGATGGCATCCGCCACGACATTAATAGTTTTTTGCAACATTATGTCTATTGCAGTTATGGTTGGCAAAGGTGTACTCACAATTTTCAATCTGCTGGTAGATCTTGTTGCCATCGGTGTTTTCAATGTTTTGCTCATCCTTATGCAGTTTTTAATGCCCCACACTCCGTCTGTTACTTATGATGGCTTTAGCATGCTAAACCTGCCGGACAATATTGGGGAGGTGGCCCAACCCGGCCACTTCAGGCCCCTGAGGGCCACAGAGGGCCCGCCCTTTGCCCGGGCTTAGCCCCGGGCACTCCCGCGCGCGTCCCGCGATACGCGACACTGGTCTTGCTGATATATACTAGGGTGAAGAGGGGGCGTGGCACTGGGAGGGGGCGCGGCTCACCCGGGAAGAGGACACAGCTGTGGTTGTTGTGGGCTGGTCCTCGCAGTCCCTGGGCCGCGCCTCTCGCCTCCTCTGCGGCCTCGCCTCTGACACTCCTCACGCTGGCAATAAGGGCTGGAACAGTTACAAGCTACTCCTGGAGCGCGGTCCGAGTTTTGGCAAAGGAACTCCTCACACGAGTGGCTCCCGCGGAGCGGGGGCCGCGAGGAGTGAAGAGCGCTCAGAAGGGGGCGGGCACTGGGAGGGGGCGCGGCTCACCCGGGAAGAGGACACAGCTGTGGTTGTTGTGGGCTGGTCCTCGCAGTCCCGGGGCCGCGCCTCTCGCCTCCTCTGCGGCCTCGCCTCTGACACTCCTCACGCTGGCAATAAGGGCTGGAACAGTTACAAGCTACTCCTGTAGCGCGGTCCGAGTTTTGGCAAAGGAACTCCTCACACGAGCGGCACCCCTGCACACATTTCATTGCTATGAACAGTGGTTCACTACACACATTTCATTTTCAAGAATAGTGCACTGTGTGGGTGGCTGAAATGGACAGATGTATGCTAGCTGAAAAATCTGTATATAAGGTCAGAGGGTGCCCCAAAAAATGGGACAAGAAATGCGGACATTGGAATATGTATAGAGGCGAGATCTGTACCTCCCCCACTGCCGACATGGCCATGGATAAGGCTAGACCCCGACATCGTAATGTGCATTGATTTAATGTCTTTATGTTTTGCCCATTATACTTGACTCTGTATTGCATGAGATATTGATTGGAAGATGACTGTTTTTTTCTGTTTTCAATAAAATATTATTTTAGAAAAAAGAATAGTGCACTGCACACATTACACTTTCAGGAATAGTGGTGCACTGCACAAATTTTATTTCAGGAACAGTGGTGCACTGCACACATTTCATAGATATTAATAGTGGCACACTGCACACATTTGATTTTCAGGGGATACAGGCATCTGCACACAATTCATTTTAGGAATAGCTGGACGTTACGATGGCCTCACTTGGAATAGTGGTGCCCTGTTCACAGTTCATTGATTAATAGAATCATATTTGACACCCTTAATTAATATGAACAATGGTGCATTGCATACATTACATTGATATGAACATGGGTCGCTGACTAAATGTAGTTTTGCTGAACAGTTGTACATTGCTCACATTCTTTCCTATGAATAGTGTGCAATGCACCACTATTTCATTTTCAGTAATAGTAGTGCTGTATTACTATTTTAATATTAGTGGTGTACTGGATATATTCAATTTACTTGAATAGTGATATATTGCACTTATTGCCGTTTTAGAAATAGCAGTCCAATGCATACATTTCATTTTAAGTCGATTGAACACATTTTATTTGCAGAAATAGTGGTGCAGGGTCACATTCAATTAATGTACATGGCCGTGCATTGGATACTTTTCATTTGAGGACTCGTAGTGCATTGCACACATTTCATGAATACGACTGGGGTGTTCTGAAGCCGTTTTCTTTTTTATGAATCGTGATGCGTTCAACATATTTCATTAGTTTAAAGTGTTGCTTGACACATATTGCATTACAGTTAACCGTGGTGCGTTGCACATACTTCAGTTTTAGAAAGGATAGTGCAGAGCACACTTTTATTGTTATGCATAGAGGTACGCTGCATACATTGCATTGCAATAAATAGTGACACGTTGTGCACAAGGAATTGAGTGAAACCTGCTGACACAGGTAATGTGATCAATAGTGCCTGGGACACGCAGCACTGCTGTGACTCACCGTGCACAGAACACTCTTTATTGATGTCAGCAACAGTGCGCGGCTCACTTTCAGGCCCGATGCAAACATTTCATGTTTTAGGAATCTCGGCGCCTTCTGAACACATTTTATATTTTGGAGTAGCCGTGCACTGCACGTTTCACTCAAGTCTGCAACTCTGGTGCACGTCATTGATAAGAATAAAGGCCATTGCGCGCAGCCCTTTTATTGGCTAGTAGCGTACACCAAGCATTTCAACATATTTCATTTTAGGAAACGTGGGTCATTTCACACGTCCTCGGCATGGGTAGTACTGCAAAGCACGCCGTTTATTTTGGGGGAATAAGGTATTCGTTGCACACATTTGTATTAGTGCTCATGTCAGGGTACTGCACGTTTTACTGGGGATAGTGGTGCATTTTCAACGCCTCGTCAAGGGTAGTAAGCGCAGTATAAATACAATTACAATTGCAGACACGTCACTGCTAAAACAGCGCACTGTACATATTCCGTTGTGTAGGCCTGGTGGTGCACAAATCAGTGCTGCTTCACACACGTTTCAGTGAGACGGGTAACAGCAACACATCGAACACATTCCATTCCATTCCATTCGAAATGCGGTGCACGGTTTACTTCGAAGGTATAAATAACGGTTCACTGATCTTTAAGGATGGTAGTGCAGTGCGCGCATTATATTCATAAGCTTTACATTGCCCGGCACATATTTCCATGTTTGAACGGCGGCACACCGCACGCGCATTTCATCTCTGTGCATGCAGCCTGCTCTCGCGCACATGGGCCGGTTCTCACTGAACGCGCCGGGCATGGCCGCCACTTCTGCTGACCTCGGGCGGAACGAAAGTCCAGAGCATTCAGTGAGAGCCGGCCCCGCGCCCTTGCAGCCCGGACGCGACCTGTCACCTCGCCCCCCCCCCCCCCCCCGCCAGCAGGAAATGAACGCAGATCTTCACTAAAGACACTACCGCCAAAGGCCGAAATAAAAGGGGCACGCTGCATGAAAACGAAAGTGATTTAAAAGCCCAGAAAATAAAAAATACCCCTGTCTAAAAGCAGAAGTCCCTCCTCACGCGAGGAGACAAAACACAGCAGTGAATCTTTTAAAACTGCCTCGTAAAAACCGATGACTCGGACGGAAGGAAACCGCGGCAACCATGCAAGCTCGCTCCTTGCGGATCTTTTTCACATAAATATTTATTTATTTGAATTAGACTGAACAGGTACAGAAAAGCACTTCTGGTGTCCTCTTTACACGTTTCACATTTTTGTAACAAGCTTTTCAGCGAGTTCATCTTTCCACACAATATTCTCTTTTTTTAAATTTATTTTTTAACAATGCTGGTGTGTTTGGCTGGGCGGGGTGTCCACAGGTGTAAAATGAAACTTAAAAATAAATACACAGTCTTCAAATAAGGCCTAAGTATATATAGACACAAACTCCATGTCATAAATAAAATAGATACAAATAAAATAAATATTAGAATATAGTAATGCACAGTTTCACGCTGTGTGTTATGCAAAAGAAAATTAACAGAATTATTGTAAATGGTTTTAAAAAACATAATGGCCATCTACGTGTGTGTACATATATACATAATGTGTATATGTGTTTTCATATATTTAAATATGCAAAGTACTGTGAATTATATGTATACATACATATAATTATGTGTACCTACACGTGCGTTTGTGTATGTGTATATATATTTATATATATATATATATATATATATATATATATATATATATATATATATATATACACACACACGTGTATATATAGATACATACATATATATCTATACATATTAGTGTGTATAAATCTGTAAATGCACACATTAATATGTATACACATAGGTATAGATACGCATATATAGTCATATGTAAACACATACACACATATGTACACGTCGCTAACAGAAGGGTTCTTTCTGCCCATCCCTGCATATTTTTGCATAAGTTGCTTTTTTCCTGTTCTTCATGCATAATAAACAGCCACAACAACAAGAACAAAAATAACGCACAGTTTGCCGTGTCATAAAAATCTCCTTTTCAAACAGGTAGAAAAAACAATGTCTCACACAGTCGTAAAACCCAAAAAGGACGCGAGTTCCTCAGGCAGAGCCGTCTGATTGTACGGGTGGCCTTCGGGGGGGAATCCGCGCCCCCAAATCATAAAAGTGCACATTTTTCTGGCTCTCATGAGCCGATTGGTCCGGGTCGCAGTAACTTCTTCGAGATTCGTAGTTTCTTTTTTGCATAGATTCGTTTACGGTTTTTGTCGCTCTTTTTATTGCTTCGAAACGTTTCCCTCCGCAGCCAAATACTAAATTGAACGTTGCACAATACGAGCTTAAGTGTTTTTTTTTAATTTAGTGCTTTCAATGAATACTTAATAATTTACATATATATATATATATATATATATATATATATATATATATATATATATATATATATATATATATATAATTGTGCTCCTTGTTTACAGGCCCTGCTCTGTGGGGCTGTAGAGGGGATAAAACTGTCTCTTTTCGGACTAGCTGCTTAAAGAGAATATTTTCAGTTTTCATCTGCGGAATTGTTCGGTACCCATTTCTCCATCCACCCCGGTAATGCTGACCGTGAACGCTGCTCAGTCACCCCGTGACCTGAAAGTACAAGAAAAGTGCACTGCACATTGCACCAAAGAATGCGAATTTCGCCCGTTTTCGGGCGAAGGTCGGATCGGACACTTCTGAACGTTAAAAGTAAGGGGGTGCGCAAACCTTGGAAGCGGGCGTGGCGACAGGCGGAGAGGGGTAGGAGGAAAAGGGTTGGAAGAAAGAGTGGGAGGGATCAGAGTAGAGTTGGGTGAGTGAAAGGGGGGCGGCTCGTAGGGATGGCAGGGAGTAGCGTTTTTTGAGGGATAGGTGAGGGTGCGAGATGGGGAAGGGAGTTGTTGGGTAGTGACTGGCAGGAGAGAGGAGTTGAAGGGAAAATCTGGTCTGTGGGTGGGAGGGTTCCGAGTAGAGGACTGAGAGGGGGAGTGGTGGCCCCAGGAAGGGGGGCGGGGGGCTGGTAGTAATAGACAGGGAGCAGCGTGTGAGGAGGGATAGGTGAGGGTCAGGGAGAGGCAGAGGGAGTTGGGTAGTGACCGGCAGGCAGGGATTCGAGGGTTGAAGTATAAGGTACAGATTGCAAAGGAGCAGGTGTACGAGGTGAAGTAGGGCGGGAGTAAATATTTGGACTTACATGAGAAGGGTAGTGCGTACGGAAGGGTATCTGTGTGAGTTGTGGGGGTATGGGAGTAAAGAGGAGTATAGTTGAAATGAGGAAAGAATGATGCTGGGAAGGGTGTGTTTCACTTGGAAGGTATAGGTGACGCAAACTTGAGGGGAGAGTTGTCTGGGTATAGAAGGGTGGAGATTTGAGGGAGGTTTGAAACAGGGGTGGAAAAGGTATGTGGTGGGACTTTAAAAAAGTGTGTAGGTGAAAAGAACTGTGGGATTGAGTCGGGGGATTTTGGGCGTGGGTTTATGCTGGACGAGAGAGCAGTATGGTTGGAATAGGGAGAGGTATAGGCGAGAGGACATGAGGTTTGGGAAAGGTATGTGGTAGGGTTTGGGAGAAGTAAATGTGAAGGGAACGTATGGGGTGTGGGAGACATATGTGAGAGGGAGGTGTATGCGAGGCTCGGGAGGGTATGTGGTGTCAGCTGGAGAGAGGTATAAATGGGAGAGGGGGTATAGGAGCTTAGAATGGCCCGTGATGTCAGATGGAGAAATGTATATGTGTGAGAGAGGGACGGGTATGCGAGTTTGGGAAGGGTATCTACTGTGAGTTAGTAATAGGGTTATGTGAGAGGGTAGGAGAGTTTGGGAAGAGTAGGTATTCTCTAAGTTAGTAATAGATATATATGAGCTATTATGAGAGTCTGGGAAGGGAAGACAGTGTGAGTTAGTAATGAATATATATGAGAGTCCATAGGAGC